>NW_026892549.1:60521250-63332500 GCF_033815535.1 Pezoporus flaviventris
TGTAAGTTTCTGTCATATGGGTCATATACATTTGACTTCATCTAGATCTACGGATGCATTCCCAGCATCCAGCCTGTGATAGATCATCTCTAGAATGGCTGATTCCCTCAGGGACTGGATGCCTCTCTCTATCATGGTCCATTTGCCTGAGTGACTCATAACATCGTCCTTGTAGGGAAACCTTTCCTTCACAGCTGCCAAGAACCACCTCCAACAGCTGAGGGCTCATTTCTCTTTTGCAACTGCTTTGACAATTCCTCCTTCCCTAGCAAGTGATCCCAGTTGCTTGGTTTCCCTACCTTCTAGTTCGTGACCATCAGCCCCATTGTCCCAGCATCAGAGCAACCAGGGGATTATGTGCTCCCCTGGAAGATGGGTGAAATCTTTTTGCATATTCCATGGCTCAGTCAAGGTCCGGGATAGAAAAGTCACCTCTTCAGATTCCTGTAGTAATAACTTGCATGATATGGAATACCCCTTCGGCTAGTTTGGGTCAGGTGTCCTATCTCTGCTTCCTCCCGGCTTCCCATGCCCCACCTCACTGGCAGAGCATGAGACTGAAAACTCCCTGATCAGGATAAGTGCTACTGAGCAACAACCAAAACATCAGTGTGTTACCAGAGTTGTTCTCAGGCTAAAGCTGAAAACACAGCACTGCGCCAGCTACTAGGAAAGAGAAAAATGACTGCTACAGCTGAACCCAGGACAGTCAGGAAGATCAGCCACAGAGCAGAGCATTTTACCCAACCCAAGATGTTCCCACAGCAGGGAAGTGTAAGGGATGGGGCATAACCTTATGCACAGCCCTTAGCAGAGCTCTGCATTGACCCACAGTGCTGCACATACGAGTTCAGAAAGAACAGTGGGTACTTACCGAATCATACTTCAGGCTCTTGAATCTCTGGACTTGCTCTCTTGACTTCAGAGGACACATCTCATCAAAGTATATACCAAAGCAGTTCTGTTGACCATGCCAAATGAGGGAGGAAAACATGACAATTTTTATATACTTTTACACTGATTTGAGAACTAAAGTAGGACTTGGCAGATTCATAGGCCTCATCCTATGTCCAGGAGTTAATTTCACTCTGAAAGACTAAAATTCACACTTAGAGCAAATGTCAATATGCTGTTATTCTAACAGTATGGCAAAAACATGACACAGAAAAATGACACCATATATAGCAGAGCCCCTCATCTGAAAGACAATAAACACTGTAAAATATAACATATTAAAATAAATAAAATTATCCCAATGGACTGTTTCACTATACATGCTCTAGTTTAACAGCACTCAGTTATAGTAATTCAACAGAACATACTAAACAAATACCAAGTTAGTTGATTTTATTAGTATTTACTGAATGTCAACATGCATGATGAGCTTAGATAATTATGGAATTGAATATTTATGTACCATATGAAGATTGATTTTTATGTCATTCAACTGGCTCACAGAAAATTCAGAAAATCCTATCATTATAATTGTGGAACACTGTGTATTTGCCATATTAAAACAGAGTCAGAAAACAGATGGAAATAGAAATATTTTACATCACAATGTAAGACATAAACTAGAAATCAGTACATACAGTACATCTAACACATCTGGATGAAAGAGCTACATAAATTTCAGGTTTATGTTGGATGATCAGGGGCTGGAGCACCTCCTGTACAAAGACAGGCTGAGAAAATTGGGGCTGTTGAGCCTAGAGAAGAGAAACTGCATGGAGACCTCAGAGCAGCTTCCAGTGTCTGAAGGGGGTTACAAAGATGCTGGAGAGGGACTCTTCATCAGGGACTGCAGCAATAAGACAAGGGGTGACGGGTTCAAACTGAAACAGGGGAAGTTCAGGTTAGATCTAAGGCAGAAGTTCTTCCCTGTGAGGGTGCTGAGGCGCTGGCACAGGATGCCCAAAGAAGCTGTGGCTGCCTCATCCCTGGCAGTGTTCAAGGCCAGGTTGGACACAGGGGCTTGGAGCAACCTGCTCTAGTTTGAGGTCTCCCTGCCCATGGCAGGGGTTTGGAACTGGTTGACCTTTAAGGTCCCTTCCAACCCAAACCATTCTGTGATTCTAGGATTCCTTTCCACATTGCACTTAGAGAAAGCATAAAACTGACTTTACAGATAATATAGACATAGATGCAGATGTAAATAGAGTTACATGACTATACGTGAAGTCTACATGGTATTTACAACCATGTCCAGAGAGAGCTTAGCATGGGTGGGCAATAGCTTACACACTGACTGAAACACGTAAGAAACACAAGAAAACTACCCTTTCTTAGTCAGACTCCCTGAAATTGAGATATTTCTTCTGCCTGGAACAAAGTTTGCCATGCCATGCCATGCAGGGGTGCAGCCTGCCAGAGAGTGGAACAGCCATGGACCATAGTGCCCAGGCAGCTACCACTGTGCACTGCAAACAGCAATATATTCATCCTATAGGAACTGTAAAGCTCTCATCAGATGGTCCTCAGAAACTGTAGGATTTAATCACTTGAATAATCAAAGGAACATTTCTAATAAAGCCAAACAAACTGTACAGCCTAACAAGCTTTGTAAGAAAACAAATCTTAGTGCAAACAGCTTCTCTCTGACAGGGTAAGCCATTTACCAAAGTTTTATGCCACTAGCTAGCCAGTCCACTTGGTGGCACAGACTCATGAAAAGGCATTTTCTTCCATGTTTGTCACCTGGTCTCCCAGGAATTAGGTAAGGGAGATAGGAGAGATTTATTACAAAATTTCTGATAAATAAGATGAATTACCATTCTCTGGCATTTCTAGGCCCACTCCTGCAAAGCTTCTGATCCTTTTTACAAGGTATTTTGCTAAGCTATAGACAAGGGGCTTTATCATACCAAGTAATTAGATATCAGTGGAAATCATTAGATATCAGTTCAGTAAATGGTCTGTTTTCCATGTCCATTATTAGCAATACTGCACATTAATTTTACAAGGGGCATTGTAGTGGTTTAAGCCCAGCCGGCAATCCAGAACCACGCAGCCACTCACTCACTCCCCCATCTTCCTCCCTCAGCTCCCGGAGGGATGGGCAGGAGAATCAAAAGAATGTAACTCCCATGGGCTGAGGTAAGAACAGTCCAGTAACTAAGGTATAACACAAAACCACTACTGCTACCACCAATAATAATAATGATAAGGGAAGAGAACACAAATCGTTCACCACCACCAACCGACACCCAGCCCAGCCAGAGCAGGGATCTCCCCCTTCCAGGTAACTGCCCCATTTATATACTGTGCATGATGTGCTGTGGTATGGAATACCTCTTCGGCTAGTTTGGGTCAGGTCTCCTGTCTCTGCTTCCTCCCAGCTTCTCCTCCTCCTTGGCAGAGCAAGAGACTCAGAAAGTCCTTGGTCAGAGTAAACATTACTGAGTAGCAACTAAAAACATCGGTGTTATCAGTGCTGCTCTCAAGCTGAAAGTCAAAACCACAGCACTGCACCAGCTACTAAGACAGAGAAAAATGACTGCTACTGCTGAACCCAGGACAGGCATTAAGGAACAACTTCTAAAGAGAAAACATTTTAATATCAGTAAGCATTTTAAAAGAACTGACTAAGAAGATTTATGTACACAGTTCACCCTATGCATGAACTGTAGTAAGTTACACCTCAGGTTTGCTTCAGCCATCCCAGGCTGCTGGACTCAATAAGGAGCCCATAATGGAGTCAGTTTTGGAGAAGTGTAATGGTCTATGAAATAGGAGAGGTCAGATTAAGTGATGCATTATTCATTATAGCCTTAAACTCTCACTGCATGAATATATGCCATAGTTGGATATAAAGCATTTATCAGTGCTGTCAGGTTCTTTCTTCCATTCAGATTTATAAGGGCTGAATAAACACATAGCAATGCTTCAAGAAACATAAAAATGTCAACATTAAAATATGGTCCCATTGATTTGCAATTTCCTGCACTTATTGTATTACTGATCTCAAAAGTCAGATGTATTTATGAAATTTGTTAGGAGTAAGCTTTCATGACTTTGTCCTTTTCAAAAGCAGATAATATTAAGCAGTGTTTGCTTTGGGCTGTCTTTTGGTAATGCAGATAAGATACCAGCATTTCATTAATTTTCAACATTTTGTTCTTAATATGAATATCATTAACTTTAGGGTTTTATTGGGTAAATAAGTTACTTGGAAAAACTGTAAAGTGATTTCTGTTTTGTCAATGACTGTTACAGACTTGGCATGAACCAAGACCACAATCACAAGTTTCTACATTGACTATAGTTTTACATTTCATTTTCATTAGCAGTAAATCCAGTTAAAGAGCTTCCCATGTTTCTCCCCCTGTCTCTGGTTTCACCTCCCTGCTGTAACTCACAGCCTGTTTCAGCTGATCAACTGTTTGTGGGTTATGCTGTAAAACTGGTAAATGCAATCATCTAGAATTACATGTACTCATTGATTCGAACTAGAAATTAAGTTAAACACACACACACTGATCTGTAGAACTCTTCAAGAACTCGCCAGTTTTGTTTCTTTTCCATTCTTTGTAATTCATCATTGACTGTTTACAACACCAAAAGAAACATTGGACTGAAATTGACTACAATTAAAGTTATCAATATCACTATCGTATGAACAACTTTCTTAACCAGGAGAGATTTGGTAGCCAAGATGTCAATTTTTTCCAAATTTCCTCAAATCCCCATGAGGTGTCATCCCTAGTGAAATCTTGCAGCACCTTAACCTGTTCCTATGTGTCTTTTAGAGCAGTTGAGATCCTTCTGCTTTGTTCTATGTAAGAACAACTGTCATTGATTACACAACAAACTCCTCTCTGTGAGGCTAATGAGATGTCCAGGTCCATTCGATTTTGCAAGATTACTTTAGACAAAATAGATAATTCTACTTGTACTGCCTGGATAGTGCTTATTGTTCTATTTTCTATATTTTCTATGATCACTGACATATTTACAATGGTCTTTTCTGAAAGGATGGATAAGGTAATCCAAGCCTCTTGCCCTGGTCCCTAGTACTCTTTTATTTATCTCTTCCAATTGTTTTCCTAAGTTTTTCAAATACTGTTGGAGATAGTCTTCTCCTACTTCCTAAAGATCTTCTCCTTTAAACTGGGATTGATACAGTCTTCCATACAGAATCTCAAATGGGCTAACTCCTTCCTTTCACCAAGGTTTTTGTCTGATTCTTAATAAGGCCAATGGTAACACCTGATACCAGTACAAATTTGTCTCTTAATAATTCTTACCAATTTGTTGTTTGGTTAGATGATTCATTTTTCTACTTGTCCACTGGCCTGAGGCCTATATGGAATATGCATTTGTCAATCAATTTCCAACTTCCTGCCAATTCCTTGCAACAATTTGGCACTAAAATGTGAGCCTCGGTCAGAAGAGATAGCTGCTAGCACCCCAAAACAAGGTACTATTTTGTTTAATTGTGTTTTAATTACCTGTCTTGCATTATTCACCCTACAAGGGAATTCTTATGGCCAGCCTGAAAAAGTGTCTGTCAATACCAGCAAATATCAATAACCTCCTTTCCCAGGTAATTCAGAAAAATCTATCTGCCATTGCTGTCCCCGTTAATTTTCTTTTCCAGTTGTCCCAATCTGATTCTTGTTTTCAGTTTTAGGATTAGTTTTCAGACACAATGGACATTGTTTTGTTATCTGTTGGAATGCAGTATGTAAATTTCTCCCTACAATTTGTTGGTCTAAATATTTATACAATGACTTAGCACCCCAATGGGTCTTATTATATTCTTCCTTTACTAGTTTCCACAGCTGATTATACAAAACTACAATTTGCCCATCAGGTACTTGAACCCAACCTTTTTTTATTTTCTTTCCCTTTCAAATCCTCAGTTAATTTCTTATCCTCCTTTGAATACCTAGGTCTAGTCTGTTCAATTGTTAGTTTAATGTCAGGAATCAAGGACATAACTTTGGCCTGTTCTGCAGCTCATTTAGCTTCATAATTGGCCACATTATTCCCAATTTCTTGATCAGAATTACCTCTTTGATGCCCTTTACGATGCATAATGGCTGCTTTGTTAGGTAGTTGCACAGACTCTAGCAATTGCAGGATTTCTGTTGCATGTTTAACTTGCCTTCCTTGAGCAGTTAAGAGTCCTTGTTCTCTCCAAATAGCACCATGCGCATGAACAATGCCAAAGGCATACTTAAAATCAGTCCATATATTTATCCATTTATCTTTTGCCAATTTCAAAGCCCTAGTCAGTGCTATTATTTCAGCCTTTTGTGCAGATGTGTTGGCAGGTAAGGGCTTAGCGTCTATTGCCTGTGAAGTTGTGGTTACAGCATATCCTGCTTTTTGTTTACTGTTTTTCATGAAGCTGCTGCCATCAGTAAACCAGGAAACTGCACCTTCCAAAGGTTTCTCCTTTAGGTCTGGTCAACTTAAGTATACTGTCTCTATGGTTTTCAAAAAATCATGGACCAGCAGTTCAGCCAGGGTTTCCTTAAGAAAAGATGCTGGATTCACAACATTAGTGACCACAATTTCAGTGTCATCGTGTTCCACAAGAGTGGCATGATATTTCAAGAAGTACAATGGAGATAGCCAATGAGTTCCTTTTTGTTCCAGAACTGCTGATACAGCGTGTGATACTGGCACAGTAATTTTCTGTCCCAAAGTAAATTTGCGGGCTTCTTGGATGTTAGTGATGACTGTGGCCACTGCCCTTAAGCATCCAGGCCAGCCTTTACTCACTTCATCCAGCTGTTTCGAAAAATAGGCCACTGCTCTTTTATAAGGTCCTTATCTCTGGGCTAGGACCCATAGAGCTACTCCTTGATTTTCATAGGACTATGACCAAAATGGCTTAGTCACATCCGGAAGACTCAAAGCCAGAGCTCTCATGAGTTCCATTTTTGAATGTTCAAATGCCTCCTTGGCTTGATCAGTCCATTCCAGAACAGAAGGATTCCCTTTTAGCAGTTTTGTACAACCGTCTTACCAATATGCCATAATCATGGATCCAGAGCCAACACCATCCAGTCACATACAGGAATGCTTGAAGGTCCTTGGTTGTGGACGGTCTTGGCGTTTGGCAAATGGCTTCCTTTTGGGCTGTTCCAAGCTCTCATAGTCCTCCTGCTATTTCATATCCTAGATAAGATACTCAAGTTTGGACTAATTGAGCTTTCTGTTTGGACATTCGTTATCCACTTAGTCCTAGAAAATTCAACAATTCAACAGTCCACTGGACACATTCTTCCTTAGTTCAGTAGCAATTAGCAGATCATCAACATATTGTAGCAAGGTTCCTGTCTGAGCAGGTGCATTCCATGATTCTAGTTCTCATGCTAATCGGTTTCCAAAAGTCACTGGACTGTTATTAAATCCTAGAGGTAACACTGTCCAAGTTAACTGAGTTTTTCTTCGCATATCAGGGTTTTCCGATTCAAAAGCAAACAAATGTTGGCTTTGTTTGGCTAAGGACAGGCAGAAGAATGCATCCTTTAAATCCACGACAGTAAACCAGTTTCAATTATTGTTCAATTTGGTTAACAAGGTGAATGGATTAGCTACTATTGGATGAATATCCTCCACAATTTTGTTGATTGCTCTTAAATCCTGAACTAACCTATGACATTTTCCATAGGGTTTCTTTACTGGTAAGATAGGGGTGTACACTCTGATTCACATTCAATTAGCAATCCATATTTTAAAAGTTTATCAATGATTTCTTTGACTCCCTTCTGATCCTCTAATTTTAAGGGATATTGTTTTATCCAAACTGACAGGGCCCTCCTTTTTATTTCTACTTTAACAGGCAAAGCATTTTTTGCCTTACCTGGAACTTCAGATGCCCATATTACTGGATGTACCTGATTAAAGACTTCTTCTATTTCAAGAAGGTCCTCCTTTCTGCTTTTCTGTTGAATTAAAGATAAAATCAGGACTTCAATTAATTGCTCATCTTTAACTCTTATTCCATTTCTCGTTCCTTAAACATTATAGTTGCTTCCAAATGTTCTAGTAAACCTCCCCCGAGCAAAGATTTTGGAGAATCTGGCATGTATAAAAAATTATGCATTTGTATTTGCTTTCCCAGTTTGTCCTCTAAAGGTTTCAGAAAGAATGCTTTTTCTTGGCTCCCATAACTGTAACCAATTCTTTTCCCAATGGAGTCAAACTCCAATTTAACATCTAATAGGTTTCTCCCGTATCTACTAAAAATTCCACCTCCTTTTCTCTGGTCCCTAGCTTTAATTTAACCAGTGGATCCAGTAGGATAGATTCCCCAGGTCCCTGTCAGTCCAGCTCCAATTCAGTCTCCACCAACCTGGTGGTAGTTTAGGGCAATCTCGATTCCAATGTCCAATTTCCCTACAGTATTCACACTGCTCTGTTCCCACAAAGGATTTACTTTTTCACCTCTGACTGACATTCCTCCTCTACCTCTGCCTTGTCCTCTTATGCTAGTCCCTCTACCAGTTCCTATTTATCCCACAGCTGCCACTGTAGCTGTAGCTATGGTACAACCTAGCCTTTTCTTCTCTACCTGGTCTGGATTTCTATACACTCCCCATGCTTCTTCTATCAACTTTTCTATATTGCAATTATCTGGGTCTTTAAACATCTGAAGCTTTTTCCTAATATCTTCTGACAATTTTCCTAAAACCAGATTGGCTATCTGGTGCTTCCCTTCCTCTGAGGAGGAATCTAATATAGTACACTTCCGAATCACTTCTCTCAACCTGTCCAAAAACTCAGTTGGTGTTTTGGCTTGCCCTTATTTTATAACCAATAGGGCTGATCAATTTACTGGTTTTGGAATTGCATTTTCCAATCAAATTTTATCCAATTTTGATATCTTTGATATCATTGACCATTTGTGGATAACTTCATTCTATTTCACTGGGATTACACCAAGCATAAATTCAAAGACTGCATTAAATGCACTTAAGTAAAGAGAGAGAACAGACACTTCAAAACTTTAAAAGAAATAAGCCCACATTTAATCTTTGTGAGTTTAGTATGCAGCTTCTATAAATGTCTGTGTTTAAATATAATAATACTTTGCTGGGACTGCTTTCTCTGCTTGAGATCTGGATCACTGGTTTGGACACTTTAAGTATCTAAATGCTAATAAAAATATTTTGGGAAAGAAAATTCCCACTAGAATTAATATTAAGTTAAGCCTTTCTATCGAGATTATTATTAAATACCTCTAAAACCTATTTGCATTCAGTCAGCAGCAGCTCTCTGCACAAATAGGTAGAAAGAATGCTGTAAGGGATTACGTTTGTGAAAGAACTATGAGCTATCACTCATGACTCATTCTTTAGTAACAAAATAATGATAATTCTTTAAAAGTCACTTTCCATCACTCAAAATCAAGAGATTACTGACAATAATATTTTAAATCACATAAGTACTTTTAAGATCTTTAGCAAGTTCAGACCATTAGAAGAACTCCTGGAGATGAGTACTTCCATTACTGTAACTTGTTCCGTTAATAGCATAATGATCAGGAATACAGAATGAGGGATTACATCAAATTTGCCCCAAAATACTCTTAACATTGGTGGAAAATGAACAATGTCAAGAAATATTTAGAAAGACGTATGAGAAGAACTTGTGGGGTTTGTTTTTATTTTGTTAGATAGTATGAACTTATCCAACAGGGAGAGAGCTTTCTTCTGAAACACCTTTTTTTCTCTTTTGAGAGGAGAATAAAGCAGATGTAAGATGTAAAATATTTAAATAGCTTTAAAACAAACCCAAGTCAAACATACAAAGACAGTTTCACCCCATACAGTCTTGAACACAGAGATTTAACTTGTAAAATAATATACCTCTGAATAATATCTTACTTTTGCCATTATGAATAAAAGGGAGTTCTTAACCTTAAGAAGAATGCCATTCACCCAACAATCTCAATGGTTGGCAAAAATTAGATGCAACACAAACAACATATTGGGAATTGCACAGAAACTGGTAGTCACATGTTGATAAACAGCAGGGAGCTATCTTTCCAACTGCAAAAGTCATAGACTTAAGTATCCACAGAGATTCTTCCATCAAGGTAAGTGGAAGAGACTTAAAATTATCTTCCCATAGGTCCTGCTTCTGAGCCTACACATCCTACTTTAATACATAAACCTTAATTACTATTTCCATAGCTTCCCTCAAAGGCCAAAGGGAAGAGCGTGCCCAACCCTGTCACACTCTTCCCTGTCTCTTCACCCTTCTCTGTCTACCCAGTCAAACAAGTACTTGCTCAGAATAGTTTCTGTTGGCTATAGAAGAAAGAGAACAAATGAGATTCACTCACCAACTCTCAGAATGAGAGGGAGCAGTCTCGGTATTTAGGTGTCATGACATTCGTATGTATTTTAAAACACTGCACTTTTTCACTAAGATATGAGAGCCTTAATATACTTTTATGACAAATGCCCATCAGAATGAGAGAAAATTCTCAGAGGAAGTTAATTTCCTTCACTTAGAGAAACTTTTTTTCTGATTTAGACATTTTCCATTCTGATATAGGCCTCAGAACTTGTGCTGCTAACTGCATTCTACACACTGACAACTTGAGGGTTTTTCAGGGAAAGAAAATATCAGGGTTTGTGCTATTCTTCTTTCTCCCTAAGGATATTTGCTCACTTTAGTGGCCTACAGAAAATATTCAGTTCAGTACAAATAATAAAAGAGTATTTTGTTTCCAATATTGCAGGGATGGTGGATGCACAGGCAGTCTACCTTTGCTGCATGAATAAAGACAAACATTTAGAGTCAAATACGTTTCTTGTTCAGAGACTTGCAGGTGGCTCTGTGGCTGTACATGCAACAACCTAGTGCAATTCCTCTCTGAGGAATGTCCTTATGGCATTTTATATGTTGACTTTTCCATAGTTAAAAGCTTCATATTTTATATTTTCTTTAATGTACCTTTGCAGTTCCATTTTGATAGCTGACTTTAACAGCCTTTTCCTACATCCTATAGCAATGACAAATGCTGTCTTTATATACAGCTATAATTAGGTTCAAACTTCCCCAGTTTCTTCACATTTGCTAGCAACAAGTATTTCCAATTCATATTTGGGGAATTTTTAGTTAGTTTTTAAGACAGTACTGATAAGACAGAAATGGTGGGGGTTTGTGCTTTTATGGAAATCAGATTAAACATGACTGAAAATTATTGTGAAAGATAGCACATCATACCACACAGGAACACCATGTACAGTAATAAAACAGATTACTTAAGCAGCATGAAAGCATCAGACTTAAATTTAAACCTACACTGTTTGTTTATCCTAGAAAATATAATTCAATCATATGTACTGTTGGAGTTAAAACCCTGAAGTAAATGGAGCTTTAATCTCTGCAATACTAACAGAGAAATGAAACAGAGAAATGTCAGTGTGTGTAGTTCAAGAGCAGTTTTCTCCTTCCTGAGTTTGCCTTATACTGTTCTGGATGGACCTGCTTTTAGATCATTTCCTACGTTTCCAAATCCATAAAACTACTAAAAAAAAAAAAAAAGCAGCAGCTGATAAGATGTTTAGGTATTAAGATACAGCAACTGGTATAGTTCACTATTTCAAAGCAAATCCATGAAGACTAGGATGGAGGGAAGAATAGCATTTGCTTCTGTGAAGTCCAGTGTAAGATGTACTTCCTAACCCCATGCTGATACCTAGTTCATAACAAGCCAAAAAGTTATGTTGCCCTCAACAGGAAAACTGCAGGGAATTAGTATTTTTCAATTACTGGGCATCATATGTGTTGCAAAATGGCACCACAAACACCTTCGATTTAGACATGAAGGGGCCCTATGCTGTCTGTGGATAAGAAACTTTCTTGCTATACCAAACAGTAACACAACATAGAACTCAATGATGTGGGAAATCTGAACACACACAACGCAACTGTTTCTACCCTTCCACCTATTCTGCCGGGAAGTAATGTGGAATCTCCCAACTATCAGATAAATGTTGGATATGTAAGTTTATAAATATCCTTTTGCAAGCATTAAGGAAGCAGAGAAGTATGTCTGATAGAAACAAGAAGCATCATAGTATAGATAGTAACATGAAAACCTGAAGCTCCATACCTTGGACAGCATTGATCATTGGGATAAATAAGACAGATAGATTAAACGTGCACTGTAATGTCAATTATATTCATAAAATAAGAAATACGGTGAAGGTTAACTACTACTGAAGTCCATTAATCCACTTCAGTGCCCTCTAAAATCATCAGCTCTCATTACTTTATGTGTTCCACTAATATAGCTAATTTGCTCTACAAGGTGTCCGGTTAAATGAAATTACTTTATCAAAAGATATAGTTAAACTCTAATTGACAGTATCTTCAACTGTGACTACAGCAAATCTAGATTTCACCAGTACTTAGGCTCAGATAAATGTTTATAATCCTCCCCTCTCACAGCTGTGACATTTTTCTTTACTGACCTTTATACAGCATTATGATGGATAGACACTGCAATGACAGTACAACCATATATAAACTGTCACAGCATGAAGAAAAAATGATGAATTAAGAGCACTCAGAAAAAACTGCTACTTACTGTGTCTGTACTTTTCCCTTCTTGCTTTCTTCTTCCCTTCTTTGAACTACAAGAGTCAGTAGCTGTATGCACTTAAAATAGCTGGCTTTCTTTAGGAGATTATATGCAAATGATTTTGAAAAGTATTGCAATAGAATTTCCTCTATGGACAAACAAAGTGAAAATTTACAACTCTATATGAGTAGATAAAGACACAAGCTGTATTCTATACTTTTCCCTACATGAAATATGAAATCTGATAGAAATGTGTTATTTTTTGCTATGCACTATCTGGTGATAGATAACAAACTTACTGTATCGATCAAACTGCAAGGAGAAATAGCAGTGTTTACTTTGATTCTTCTTAATCTAGCTAGTAATGTTGTGTGTCAAGCAAAAAAACCCAGAATAAATCCAGTCTCAATCAATGTTTTTCTCTAACAAAATCCATTTCTAATTAACCAAACTTCCGTGCACTCTATGCTTCCAGCACTAATTGGGATTTCTGCATCTATATAGAGTCTTTCCTGCATTTCTGTGCTTTGATACAGGCTGCAGGACAGAGACCTAGGCAGTGTAAAATTCACTTTGCAAAATAACAAGAAGGAGGATGAGTATCTGCCTTAGCAATGTAATAAGGGGTGCTTTGGGATCATGTCTTCATGCAGCAAATTGAAGACAGGTTATTAGCAGGTTATTCTCCATTCTCTCTTCCTTCATGACCTCCAGTTTCCTCTGAGTCGTGTTGTTTTTCCCCGAGCCATGGTTAGCCTCTCCAGGGCAGGTGTCCTTACATGCAGTAATTAGCAGTATACAGGCCTGCTAAACATTGCAACCTGGAACTCCCAAGTCATTGTGGAGAATTAAGGAGTAAGAGAATGGAAGAGGAGAAAATAAATCCTTCCTTCACTTTAATTCCTGTTTATATGTAGAATCCGTGGGTTACAAAAAGCAAAACAGATCAGATAAAGTAATGAGTGCCATACTTCCTCCCAGAGACACTGCCTCCTGCTCCTCCTGTTCCATGAAGACAATGGACAATACACAGCTCTGTATCTTTATCTCTTCACTTATATTTTAGTAGATCAAGAGACTCTAAAAGACTCGTTGTTCCCTACAGCTAAACACTGACTTACAGTCACTAGAGTTAAGTCTGTCAGTGTCTCTGCACATCTCTGCCTCTACATGATAAAGGCACTGTTTGTAGATGGTGAAAGATTTTGTTATGCCTCATCAAATGGTATGGAGATGCTGGAAGTCTCTGAAACATAGCCTGTCGTTAAGCATGGACTACAAATCAGTATGTGTCAAACTTCAAAAACGCCTGCCTGTTTTCTGGCAATCAAAACTGTATTACATTTCATAGCTGTGGCTGCACAGCATGTGTACACTTGCTAACTTTTGGGGCATACTACACAGATCAACTTTTGTGTACAGAAACAGACCTGTGGAAACAGTTATAGTTTACTGGAATTATATACTCTTACAGATGTTTCCTTGAAGCAGATGGGAATTATTAAAGTTACAACCCATCATAATTCAATGGAAATACTTCCCCTGAGTGAACTTCGGGAAGATCATTCCACTGTTAGTTTTCTAACACAAGAAATAACAACATCTGATGTTCTGATTGAGAAAGGAGAATAAACTTCATTCTTGTTGGCAATTTAAGTGTTACATTCACTTTTTCAATTCACAAAATTTATTTACTAAATCATGACATTCAAAATGTAAACTGCAAGTACAGGGGTTTGTTCACATACTTATTAAGATATAGATTGAAATTAAAATCCAGGTTTTCCAAACAAAGTAATTAATTGAGCATTACAGAAGCTCAATACTCATCCAGTTCATGTTTCAAATAAAACAAAAAAGCAGTCCATTAAAAAATTAACAAGTTTCTATTCTGTTCCTTCCCCACCATTTAGAAGGAAGGGGAGAGACTGAAATATTGTTTGGATAGGTAGTCTTAACTGATGCCTATTGTCTATTTCCACAGGCATATGAAGAGCTCTGAAAATTCAAAGCCATTAAGAATAACACTTCTAGGTCTGTTGACACACTCAAAAGCCAGATATTTTATAAAAGGTCTTTCTGCATATGGTTACATCACAGCAAGTCCTTGAGGACTTCTGCTTTTTCCTTAGCACACTACATATATGTTGCAATATCTGCACACAATTTAAAGCATAATTTCAAAAGAAGCATGTCTTTTGTTATGCAACTGCAACAGACCATGTTTTTTTCCTATTACACTATAAAATTTATGTTCACATGTATGCTTAAGCTACAGCATTATAGTAGTGGCTAGCAGATACACTGACCAAAAGCTACAGCACACAGAAGAGCAGAGATGTCTGAAGGGAATTATTCCATCTGAATTCATTTCAATCCCTCACTCTGACCACATAGGAATACAGAGGCCTATTTTCAGTTGGCAAACCTTATTTCTGGAAGTCAAATAGTGTATATCGGGTTTCTTTTCCCCATGTCGTGGTTTAAAACCAGCCAGACAGCTCGTTCACTTGCACTCCCCCTTCTTGCCTTCCACCTACTCCCGGAGGGATGAAGACGAGAACTCAAAAGACTGCAACTCCCACAGGCTGAGATAAGAACAGCTTAGTAACTAAGGTATAACACAAATCACTGCTGCTACTACCAATAATAACAATGATAAAGGAAATAACAAGGGAAGAGAATACATCACCTCACCATCTGCCGATCGATAACTCACCCCACCCCATCCGACCAAGCACCTGCCGATACCTCATCCAACCCTGCAGTCCTAGCCCTTCCAGACAACTCTGTTACATGCTGGGCATGACTTGCTGTGGTATGGAATACTTCTTTGGCTAGTTTGGGTCAGGTGTCCTGTCTCTGTTGCCTCCCGGCTTCCCCTCCCTGGCAGAGCATGGGGCTCAGAAAGTCCTTGGCCAGACTAAAAATCAGTGTTATCAGCTCTGTTCCCAGGCCGAAAGTCAAAACACAGCGCTGCACCAGCTACTAAGAAGGAGAAAAAATGACTGCTACTGCTGAACCCAGGACAGCCGACAAAGAGAAGTCACAGTTACATATTATTTCATAACATAATTTTCATTATATTATCATACTATAATACTATTATAATAAGTCATTACATTACCATAATAAATGATACATACAGAATCAATATAGAACTGACTCCTTAAACTGGCATGTTTTTCGTGCAAAGTAATCAGATCCATAATAAACGCCTACATAAAAAGCACTGCTTTGGGACCTCTGGAAAAGCACCTTTGTCATTACACATATCTGTGCATGCTTGCACAATTTTTCTAACTGTTCAAATCTAAGAGCATGCACCATTAATATTCTTCCAAGAGATGTATGAATTTTTGTAAAATACCATATGTAAATACTAACTTTTGAATGAGTATAATGAGAAACATTATAATAAGATTATAATTATAATATTTTATATATCTTATATATCTATATAGTTATATATCATTATAATTAGAACGAGAAATATTATAACCATTTTGGAACTAGTTTGAATGTGTACTGGCTGTCCTCCCATGGATGAACACAGGAATGGGAGCTGAGATGTGATAAATTCTGGATTTTATTATTCACTTAATTACTGAATATAGTATTTATCCTAATGCCTCTCTAGGCAGTGCTGAATCCTTTACTGATGAAAAAGAAGGTGCACTTCATCAGGAGCTAAACCTCAAGTAACACATCAAACTGTGTTTCTGTTGTTGAAATTTTCAAATCACTTCTGGAAACCGCATGTAATATGAAATCTAATTTTCGGTGATGGGCCTTAACTCCATGGAATACATTACGTCAAATGCTTGTCCTGGTTTAACCCCAGTCAATAACTAAGTACCACACAGCCACTCACTGCCCCTACCCCACCCCCTGGGAAAAGGTAAATCCCGTGGGGTGAGATAAGAATAGTTCAGTAATTATTATCACTGTAATGAAAAGAGAGATAACAAAAAGAAAGAGAAATAAAACCCAAGGAAAACACAAGTGATGCCCTATACAGTTGCTCACCACCCACTGACCGATACCCAGCTTGACCCGAGCAGTGATCCGTCCCTTCAGGTAACTCCCCCAGTTTCTGTACTGTGCATGACATGCTGTGGTATGGAATACCCCTTTGCCTAGTTTGATCGGGTGTCCTGTCTCTGCTTCCTACTGTTTTCTTGTGCCCCTCCTCAGTGGCAGAGCATGGAGAGATTGAAAAGTCCTTGATCAGGGTAAGTGCTACTGAGCAACAACTAAAACATTCTTGTGTTACCAGCATTCTTCTCATACTAAAGCCCAAACACAGCACTCCACCAGCTACTAAGAAGAGGATTAACTCTATCAAATCAAAAAAAAGGATGCTTAATTGGTGGGAATTAGCACATGTCTATAGCTGTCAAAGGATCAGTGTCATGATCATGTCACTTCACCTCCCCCAAGATCTTAAACCTTTAATTCACAATGTATAATCATAAAAAGATAAGTTGCTAAATATCTGCTTCCAAAATGTAAATACTAATTTAAAAATACTACCCACTGAATGTAGTATGATTTTGTAAAGTTTATGAGTGAAAAATTGGTCTCATAACCATTTTCCATTAGAATATTTTCAACTTAGGACAGAAACATTCATATTTATATAGAAAACCCTTCAGTTTCATCCCTCAGCATATGAAGAGTATTCAGCTGGTTCACCAACTACACAACAGTTCAGTGTGTGCAGAATAATTATTATGGATTCTAGTTCTCTTATTTTAACTGTGCCAGAGTAGTTTACAAGCTTTCAAAAATATCTAACAAATAGGTGAATACAAGAGTCCAAGGAAAGGAGCTAAGGTATAAGAATAACATAGCTATGTGAAGAAACAAAACATCCTAATGATTTTATTAAAGTTATTTTAAAAAATCTTTTAACATTAAGAGTATAAAGAATATTTTTAAGGGTTTGCAACATTTGCAACCACACTGTTAGCAAAGAGCTGAAATCTCTAGTTACAGCTTTCTCAACGTTTCCCATTTGTGCCTCAAATATGCATATATGCCAACAGTAATTATTTCAGCAACATACAGTGTCTCCTGTGTGCCTGATGTATCTCAGTCAATGCTTATTCATTTCCTCCCAGTTTGCACAGTTGAATGAAATATTAGTTCCAAGTATTAACAAGAATTGTTTCAAACCTCCAGACAAATGTGTACTTAAGTACAAAGTAAAGGAGAGTCTTTAACAAGGCATTTCAGAGACAGTTCATCTCCAGTGTATTCCCCATGAAACTACTCTGCTCCTTAAATCTGCTCATTTGCCATGATATGCAGGCATTACATATTTCATTGTTCATGTTCTTTTCTCATCACACAGGCTTTAAGAAGCCAAACTGATTCTGAGTTTTTAAGGGCAGTCCCACTGATTAGAGCGCAAGTGTACAAGCATAGGCTGCCTCAGGATGCAGGAGTGTACAGAAGCATATTACTGATGAAAATTCTTCCTACCTATGTAAGGCACCTATGACTGACTTTCAGACTTTAAGTCAAACATAATGGGAAATGTAAAAATATTCCTGACCCTAGACTCCATGCATATATTAATTCAAAGGGGTAAACCCACTAAACATTGCAAACCCAAATGCAGCCTGATAGCACCTCACTGAAGTAAAATGGTTTCAGCCAGTTCTGCCCAGATTCATTCCACCACTTTAAGCAGCCACTAAAAAGGTTAACCTAGAAATATGGTGATCTTAAACTGTGTATATATATCAACTCAATTAACCCCCCAGGATAATAGCTTCCAGGATCTCTAATCCTGACTTTTGTGCCAGAGTTACCTGCCTAGGAATAAGTGGACTTAACTAATCTCCCACATGCATCAGTACAAGATTCAGGGCACACATGTATATTCAGGCAAAGTGTCTGCTGGTGTCCTTGTTATGTGACTACCTCCCACGGAAGGAATTGTGGAATTATCACCAATAATGGTGATAGTAAGAACTGTTCACGTTCAACTTGGGACACTGGATATTTTGCTACTTATTAAAACAATACAATTATCAAAGAATAAAGAGAAAATTTACCCATAACATTTGGCTAAGGAGAAGACATAAATACATATTATGTCATTATATAATCTGTCTTATTTCTACATAAAAATGTATACACAGGAACTATTCAAGTTGCCTGATATTATCGATTAGTAAGAGCCACTAAACTTTGTTCCACTGCTTTCTATTCACCTGGTCTTAGGACCAGACTGGGCACACAGCACCCACACCTGCTATGCCTGAGGAGCAAAACATTTCTAATGAAGAGATGGCCATTTAGATGTTTCAGCTCTAGCCCCTATCTTCATTATGAAATGCTTCATCTATTCTGCTTTCATTTCTGCTTTGGTACGCACCAGGAGTTTATACTGCAGCTCTAGAAAGATTCGTCAATTTACTTAATCCTCTATTTGCAGTCCCTTTAGATGCCAAAGTAACAGTCCTTGAACTGGCAAACAGAACCGCTGTGTATCTGTGTTTTTTGCATAGCAGTATCATTTCTTCTTCAGTCATCTCAGGTACTGAATTGCACAGTGCAATGGGGAATCAGTAGCTTCTCTCAACAACCTAATGTAGTCATCAGCTTATTTAACAGCTCCTTGACAGTCTCCCAGCAGGTGCTGCAGTTTCCTACCACTGGCCTTATCATTTAGCCAGGATGAACTTGAAAATCAAAGGAAGTTTTCTTGCATGTTCCATTTTGAGTGTTTCCATTTGTTTGGCAGAAGTACAGCTCGAAAGTAAAATTCAGCTGGAATCAATGTTACCTTCTCAATGTCAAATCTTTTGTTTTGCCTAGAGCCACAAACTAAAGACTTGCTAGATTTTGTAGCATCGTTGGTAGCACTGCAGATCAGTAAAAGGTTGGTGTACTGGTGGAAATCTCTTCTGATGAAGCTATTTCTGATTAAATACTATGAAAAGTCTTGGGAAAAAAAAAACAAACAACCCAAATAACTACATGCAATAGTGCAATAAGTGAGAGTGTAAAGTGCTATTTTCAGACCACTATAAAAATACAAGATAATTAATGATGACAGTTGCTCTAGAGGGAACAAGAAAAGGCTATTCTTGACCTCCAGTTGAAAGCAAAATCAAAACCAAAATTCTCCTACTGTGAAAAATCAACTGTACTAATAGGCATGTTGGTACATGTCACATAAAAGTAGAGGTGTTGGATATAAATACATTAACTAAATCTTACAAGCTGTAGAAATTCATCACATAGGTTATAAGGTTGTAGCTAATTTACAGCATCTCATTCAAGAAAGATGAGAAACAACTGAACAAAGCCCAGAGAAGATCATCAGGTCATCTGAAATCTAGAAAATACGACGTTTGAAAAAGTTATGTTTCTGTACTGAATGGGATTTAAAAAAAAAGAGGGATTCGCATGGTGATAGGTGATTATAAAAGACTGCTGTGAAGAAACCAGAAGTAAACTGCGCTCCATGGTCATTGTGTGCAGGACAGATAAAATGATAAATTGAAGAAAGAGGTTTAAGTTACACAAACTATTCTCAGTAGATAAGGTGTTCAAACTACTACCTCAAACCTAATCTATTTTTCTGTTAGTTGAAATACATGTGTGGGGTCAACCTTTACATACTGTGAAGTCAATGAGTTTAGAAAAACAAAAAAAGAAAAAATACCAGACATGAAAAAGGTGCCTAGTTCACTAAAGACAGTAGCAAAAAAATCCCATTGACTTTAGCAGGTTCAGGATTTTGTCCCATAAGAAGATGAAATGCTAATATAACTTTATTTGCATTTCCTTTCCTAGTTGAGTACACGTAAAAAGAGTGAAATATTTTACTGAGTGCATAATCTCTGCACCAGAAATTATTGTCAGTAGCAGTAGCTGAAGAACTGATTTATTTGTTTAGCTAGTGGTACATCAAGACAGATTCTGTAGCACTTGAAATAAATAGAAGTAATTAGAACCACAGCTGTATTTTGAATAATGTAAAAGACAACTGTGCTGTTTAATAGCTTTTATGTGGATTGCACTACTCTTCTTTTTCTTTGTTTCCTGATACCAAAAAAGATAGTATTAGAATATTCAAGAAATACCAAGTGTTAAGTTGACAATTTATGATTTTTAAGGCCAATAAACGTGCTGGTGGTTGTGGGGTTTTTTTCCTTTATGTTTTATCTCGCATAAAATCTAATCTTACTCAGTTTTCTTAAGTGCCCAAAAAGCAATATCCTGGGAAGAACATTGCTGAAACCAGTAATTGAGTGAATCAGCTAGGAATCCTTGCCCTGTGCTCATCTAGCAAATACATGGCTTTACAGAATAATTGTCTTCACTTTGCAGTTACACCAAGAGCAATATTTTACAGATAAAGGCAAAAATACAAGGTGAAAAACCACCTTTATTTTTCAGCATTACTTGGGCAAAAGCTCAAAAAGCTCAAAAAAATTCTCTGCAAGCTTTTAACAACTTCACCCCCAATTTTGTACATTTACTATCAGGCAATTTCAAATCAAATCAGGCTGAAAGTTTGCATCTGGGCTATCAGCTCAAAACTGATGTGATTTTTGTTACTAAAGGGTTTCAATCACTTGTCTTTCTGAATTTACAAGGAGAAAAGGTGCCTCTATTTTGGGAGCAGATTAGGATGCCCCTCACCACCTATAGCACCATAAGTTTAATTTTTATATATATTTTATTTTGAAAGTACAAAGAATTTTTAGATAAAAGAATGACTGACTCTAGGGCGAGAGGCTTTAAAAAAAAAAAATAACGAAGGATATTCAAGTATGACCATGAACAATTTAGTAAAGAATATTTCAACGCTAAACATTTCATCAAGACCCCCAAAACCTAGCAACATGCTAAAATTTTGTGACTGCAGAATGAACCTTGACAAGCGATCAAAGGTTTCCCTTCACACCTATTCTAGTGTCACCTGATGGGTTTCAGCCAACATGGCGTCACTAAGGACAAAGCAAACCTGACAAGTTTGGTGGCCTTCTACAACAAGGCAGTTGCACTGGCAGGTAAGGGAAAAAAGAAGTTGACATCATCTACCTGGACTTGTGCAAAATATTTGACACTGTCCCATGCAACTTTTTACAAGAGCAAATAATGACAGGACAAGGGGTAACAGCTTTAAACTAGAAGAGGGTACATTTAGATTAGATACTAGAAAGAAATTCTGCACTATCAGGGTGGTGAAATACTGGAACAGATTTCCCAGGGAAGCTGCGGCTGCCCCCATCCCTGGCAGTGTACAAGGCCAGGTTAGAAGGGCCTCGGAGCAACTTGCTCTAGTGGAAGGTGTCCCTGCCCGTGGCAGGGGGCAGGAACTGGATGAACTTTAAGATTCCTTCCCACACAAACCATTCTATGATTCTATGATGTCGGTTTGAATTAAAATAGGTTGAATGGATTCTGTATTTAATCTGCTGTAGCTATTCACAAAGCAGACATCCTTTGAATTGCTGGGGTGAGTACCTCGTGAGAGGATGCCCTCAACACCGGAGCCGGAGAAAGCTCAGGGTCCAGGAACCTCAACTCCGAGCGGCGAGAGCCACCGAGGGAGCCTCAAGTCCTCGACAGGACCTGCCCAGGAGCCGGCAGCTCAGCTGACGAGAGCGAGCAGCTGACTCACAGGGGGCGAAGCCAGGAGAAGCGGCACCAGCCCTGAGTGGGTAAAAACCTGCCCCAGGGAGCGCGAGTGACCAGGGTGGGTTGGGGCAGTTTGTGCGGGATGGCGAGCACACGTCGTATGATCAGGGCCCCGTCTGGGGGCTCTGCTCTGGCTGCCCCGGCGGCGGCCAGCGTAGGCACCCAGACAGAGCCGATGAGAGGGGAGGCTGCAGTGCAGAGCTCGGGGTGTAGAGAGTGCCTGCACTGGTCTGGTGAGGAGAGGGTGCACAATGGGCAGGGCTGCGCTCGGTGCTCCCTGGTGGGGGTCCTCCTGCAGCAGGGGCTGAGCTGCGGGGTGCTATTAATAGGCTACAAGATGTCAGGGAAGCTGAGAGCAAGCAGGAATGCTGGAATGCTTGCTTCAGGCCCAAACCGTGCAGGGGCCCCAAGTGTCCACTGTAGCTCATGGAGGAAAAAAGGAGGCTGCTAACCCAGGAAGCTGGGAAATAGCAAAAAAAAAAACACAACAAAAAAAAAAGGAGGAAGAGGACAATTAAAAGCAAGGGGCTTCCTCCTGAATCTGTTGTCCCCACCCAAAACCGCTTTGCTGTCCTGCAGGGGGCTGATGAGGAAACGCGCTTGCACCAGAAACAGCTGGCTGATGCACGGGTAAAGAAGATCTGTACTGGTGCTGCCAGGTAAAAGCGGCAGGTCGTAGTAGTAGGGACTCTACATTGAAAGAGACAGAAGCACTCGCCTGTTGGCCTGACCCTGTCTCAAGGGAGGTATGTTGCCTACCAGGGGCACGGATCAGGGATGTGGCAGAGAGGCTGCCTGCTCTAGTAAGTCCCACGGACTGTTACCCACTTCTGGTGATACATGTGGGTGTTAGGGATATAGATAGTAGTAGCCTGGGGAACATAAAGAAGGACTACAGAGCCCTGGGAGAGGTGGTTTGGGGCTATGGAGCTCAGATTGTCTTTTCATCAGTTCTCCAGAATACAGGGGAGGACCCTAAATAGGCTAGGAGGATTGGCCAGGTTAATAACTGGTTAAAAGGGTGGTGCCATAGTCAGGGGTTTGGGTGTCTTGAACACGGGACCCAAGTTTGTAGGCCAGGTCTAGTGGGGGCTGGCGGAGCTGGTCTGATAAAGAAGGGAAACAGCAGTTTTGGTAGGAGGCTTGCCAGACTGGTCAAGGAGGCTTTAAACTAGATGTGTTGGGGGAGGGGGGCATCATTCTATCCCAACACACCCAGTCAATTTTCAGCACCTATAATAAACGCTCGGAGCAATGTAGATGTATTCCAGCCTCTCCAGCCAATGAGCCGGCTTCATTTGGAGCTCGGCTCAGATGCCTCTATACAAATGCCTGTAGCATGGGGAACAAACAAGAGGAATTAGAGGTGTGTGCACGTCTATGGGGTATGATATAATAGGCATCACCGAAACATGGTGGGGTGGCTCCTATGACTGGAATGTTGGAATGGAAGGTTACAGGCTATTTAGAAAAGACAGGACAGGCAGGCAGGGAGGGGGAGTTGCCCTTTATGTTAGGGATAGGCTGGAGAGTATGGAACTCTGTCTGGGGACAGGTGAGCAGTCCACAGAGAGTTTGTGGGTCAGGGTTAAAGGGAGAACAGCGATGGGAAACATTACTGTGGGGATCTGTTACAGACCGCCTGATCAAGACAAATCTGTGGATGAAGCACTATACAGACAGATAGGAAAAGCCTCACGCTCACAGGCCCTTGCTCTCATGGGTGACTTCAACCACCCTGACATCTGTCAGAAGGATGGCACAAGCAATCCAGGAGGTTCCTCCATTGTGTGGAAGACAACTTCCTTCTGCAAGTAATAGAGGAGCCGACATGAGTGAGCTCATGCTCACCAACAGGGAAGGGCTTGTTGGAAATGTGATGCTCCAGGGCAGCCTTGGTTGCAGCAATCATGAGATGGTCGAGTTTGAGATCCTCAGGACAGTGAGAAGAGCCTGCAGCAAGCTCACTGCCCTGGACTTCAGGAGAGCAGGCTTTGGTCTCCTCAGGAACCTGCTTAGTAAGGTTCCATGGGGTATAGCCCTAGAGAGCAGGGGGGACCAAGACTGTTGGTTTGTATTCAAGGATCACCTGCTACAAGCTCAGGAGTGTTGCATCCCAACCAGAAGGAAGTGCAGCAGGAGGGCCAGGAGACCTCCTTGGGTGGATAAGGAGCTCCTGAGGAAGATTCAAAGGAAAAAAGAGGCTTATAAAAGGTGGAAGCAAGGACAGGCAGCCTGGGAAGAATACAGGGATGCTGTTCAGGAAGCTAGGCACCAGGTTAGGAAAGCTAAGACCCAGTTAGAATTTTAATTGGCTAAGGATGTTAAGGATAACAGGAAGGGATTCTATAGGTACGTAGCGAATAAAAGACAGACTACGGGCAACATAGGCCCCCTCCAGAAGCTCTCAGGAGAACTGGCTACCCTGGATTTGGAGAAGGCTGAGGTTCTGAATGACTTCTTTGCCTCGGTCTTCACTGGCAAAAGCTCTGACCACACCACCCAAGTCTTGGAAGGCAGATGCAGGGACTGTGAGAATGAAGACATTGGGCGCACTGAAGGAGAGGATCTGGTTCAAGACCATCTTAAAAACCTGAACGTGCACGTCCATGGGACCTGATGAAATCCATCCGCGGATCCTGAAGGAGCTGGCAAATGAAGTTGCTAAGCCACTGGCCATCGTAATTGAAAAATCATGGCAGTCAGGGGAAGTTCCCAATGACTGGAAAAAGGGAAATATAACCCCCATTTTCAAGAAGGGGAAAATGGATGACCCGGGGAATTACAGACCAGTCAGTCTCACCTCTGTGCCTGGCAAAATCTTGGAGCAGATTCTCCTCAAAGGCATTCTGAGGCACATGAAAAACAACAAGGTGCTTGGTGACAGCCAGCATGGCTTCACTAAGGGGAAATCCTGCCTGACCAATTTGGTGGCCTTCTATGATGGGGCTACGGAACTGATGGACAGGGGTAGAGCAGTTGATGTCATCTACCTGGACTTGTGTAAAGCGTTCGACGCTGTCCCACATGACATCCTTGTCTGTAAATTGGAGAGACATCAATTTGATAGGTGGACCACTTGGTGGATAAAGAACTGGCTGGATGGCCACACGCAAAGAGTTGTGGTCAATGGCTCAATGTCCGGCTGGAGACCAGTAAGGAGTGGTGTCCCTCAGGGATCGGTGTTGGGACCGGTCTTGTTTAACATCTTTGTCACTGACATGGACAGTGGGATTGAGTGCACCCTCAGCAAGTTTGCCGATGACACCAAGCTGTGTGGTTCAGCTGATAACACCGGAGGGAAGGAATGCCATCCAGAGGGACCTTGACACACTTGTGAGGTGGGCTGATGCCAACCTTATGAAGTTTAACCATGCCAAGTGCAAGGTCCTACACCTGGGTGGGAGCAATGCAAGGCACAGCTACAGGTTGGGCAGAGAAGAGATTCAGAGCAGCCCTGTGCAGAAGGACTTGGAGGTGTTGATCAATGAGAAAATGAACATGAGCTGGCTTCAGTGTGCACTCGCAGCCCAGAAAGCCAACCGTATCCTGGGCTGCATCAAAAGGAGTGTGACCAGCAGGTCGAAGAAGGTGATCCTGCCCCTTTACTTGGCTCTTGTGAGACCTCACCTGGAGTATTGTGTGCAGTTCTGGTGTCCTCAACATAAAAAGGACATGGAACTGTTGGAACAAGTCCAGAGGAGGCCACGAGGATGATGAGGGGACTGGAGCACCTCCTGTATGAAAATAGGCTGAGAAAGTTTGGGCTGTTCAGCCTGGAGAAGAGAAGGCTGCGTGGAGACCTCATAGCAGCCTTCCAGTATCTGAAGGGGGCCTATAGGGATGCTGGGGAAGGAGTGTTCATTAGGGACTGTAGTGATAGGACAAGGGGTAACGGGTTAAAACTTAAACAGGGGAAGTTTAGACTGCATATAAGGAGGAAGTTTTTTACTGTGAGGGTGGTGAGGCGCTGGAATGGGTTGCCCAGGGAGGTCGTGAATGCTCCATCCCTGGCAGTGTTCAATACAAGGTTGGACAGAAGTGACATGGTTTAGTGTGAGGTGTCCCTGCCCATGGCAGGGGTTTTGGAACTGGATGATCTTAAGGTCCTTTCCAGCCCTAACTATTCTATGATTCTATGATTCTATCCCAGAAAAACCAAGACAGAATTAGATTTTCACTCATCCATTCCTCTTGAATATTCATAAGACGATGGCATGGTGATTGCCAAGACAGCCTGTTCTGAAGGTCCCTCCACCTGCATAGAGGTGACATCCAAGGGTGTCTGCAGGTTTACTGCCTTGCAGCAGCTGGCAACAAGTAGTTGTTTCCATTACATTTTCTAACTAATCAGGTTATCTGACTCTTCTTACTCTCACAACATGTGCCCATCTATATCAATTGCTGTTAAGAAGAGACACTGCATTGAAGACTGGCATCGTATTGAGGCTACCTAGCCATAACTCTACTCAGACCTTATATACACTGAACTCACTGTGAAAGTACAACTTTTAGAGTAATGATTAGATTCTACAGTTCAAATACACATACAAAACTGCAACACTGGGGTCACAATTTTAAGCTTGCCTCCCCACCCCAATTATCATGTTCTTAGACAACCTTTGTTTTATGCTGCTCTATTCTAGCATTTTACTGGTAAATAAGTGATGATTCTATATTATGTATGAGGATTACAAAGAGCACTTTTGAATGCTAAAGCAATGCAACAATGATACTTACAGATGTTATGTGAGCATACCAAACATCTGTGTTCATTTAGATCCTCTGGATATTTTGTAAATTACTGGTAAGAACTAGCCCTTATCAAATTTCAGGCTAACAATCTGCCTGTAAATAACAAAGTCTCTGTATTTTTACAGCTACCTCCCCTTGCTTGCAACTGAAGGTTAGATTTTAAAATTCTCTTGGGGATTTTGTCCCTTCTGCCATCATATTTCACCTGAAAATGGGAACAGAATAGTTTCCTCTTTCTGCCTGTTTAAAGTGATGTGAATTTACGGAGTTGTACAGTGTTATACTAGGCAGGCCTCCTCATTTTGAGAATATAAATACTGCATCTTCAACATTTCCTCAGGAAGCATCACCTCTGTCATGGATTTCAGCATGCTGACTCTCAACTGTGTGCTGATTACACTTGTTACAATAGAAGTTTATAATTTAGAACTGATACCCCTCTAAAAAAAAGATTTTTGTGAATATTGCAAAATTGCCTCTAGCTGTTCTCTTGAGTTCAGGCAATAAAGAAAAAATCTGTATAGAACACTAAGCGTTTCATTAGGTCTTCAGTGTACTTTGCCTGCTTCTTTAACCAATCAATTCATGGGGACAATCTGTTCAGTTTATCTAAACTTGAGATCCTTTTGATTCAGATATTTGATTTCTATAGTTACAGTTTATATGTAGTCCATATTCTACCTATCTTTTCACTGAAATGCCATTTTGTTACTATGCGTTTGAAATAATGCTGCAATAACGTTACGGCAACACACACATACTTGACAGTAATAGATTTGTCTTCATTGTGTTTTAATATCTCTCTACATGACCTGACAACTTTAGTCTGAATCCAGTTGAAGAATAAGAGTAAGTTCTACTACCAAGAACACAATTCACTTATTTCTAATGAGATGTTTAATCAAAATATATTTGATACAATAGCTGAAGAAAATAATACTAAATATAATGCAAGCCCAGGCTCAAACAACAGGCCGGGAAATATCCTTGCTTTTCATCCCAAAATGCTTTCGAAGCAATTGTTTCAGGCCATGAAAAAACATCACGAACTTTTAATCCTGACCATGGAACTTTAAAATACCATTTAGATAAGCCATTAATTAAATGATACCACAAATAAACTGGAGTACGTGCCGGGATGTATTGCACACCTAAACAATTTTGAAGCTAAAGATCAGAAGCTGCTGTAAGAATGTCAGAACTGCAGAAGCAACATGAATAAATTGAAGATGTTAAAGCTGTATTTGCTCTCTTTTCTGTTTTATTTTCCATGTTGTTTTCAGGAAAATATTTAGTAAGTTAGTATTACACTGGCATTATGTTTTTCTTATTTACCTCCAAAGACTAAGAGTTCTCCATAATAAACAAAGATTGTCTATCCGTGAGTTAACAATGCTTTTGCTTTGTGATGATGCGACCTGACAGCAGAGCAAAAGGTCTGTACCAGACTTGTGTACAGACCAGCTAGTAGGAGGCAATTGGCTGAAGCTGGATCCAGGGTGAAATGATTTGAGTCATCAGCTGTGCTACTACTTACATACTCCCTTGCAGGCAGGATAAGAATGGGAAGGTAACTAGTGAGAGGGCACGATGCTATAAGTCTACCTCTTTATTTTAATTCTGTTCAAGCTGAAAGGATGAAAGTATTAAGGAAACTCAAAACTTCCACTGCAGTCTACAGAGTATATTTAAGTTCACCATCACTGCACAAACAGTGAAAGTAAAGGAGAGAGTTGCTACATGACTTTTACAAAGGTGCATCTCAGCCCAAAAAAAATGAGAATAAGAAGAATGATGAGAAACTCCTAATTCTGCACTCAAGATGAAAAAAAAACATATCTACACATTTTCTAAAAGAAATTACAATTTTTAAAGCATTGGCAGGTCCTCTTTGGCCTTTTGGATTCCTCCCAGCATAACAGCTAGAGATATAAGCAGATTTAAAGAATCAGATTCTGTATGTTTTAGAGATATTACCTTGCAACTACCTTTAACTTCAGCAAAATCTGACTGTTATCAATACTTCTCAATGGAATGTAGCAATATAGCTGTAAAATGTGATTTAAAAGCCTCTACAGTTTGCCCCAGATTTCATTATTTAGGGTCCTTTATGCAATTCATATAGCTAATCAAAAAATGAGTTCTATTTATTAAATGGTATAAAAGATGATACATTATGGTTTGCTATAGCACACATAAAAGAAATATGGATTCAGTTCTTAGGCATAATATTCTGTGAATATAGTCTCCACTGTTTTCACCACAGGGGTATAGAGTGCTTCCTTGGAGACTCTGGTAATTCAGTTGCCTGATTCCAGACAAGTGAAGATGGGAGCATACATCTCCTCTTAAACACTCCACATTTTGCAAGGTCTGCACAAGTGGAGGGAATGAAGCTAAACAGAAACAGCAATTTCTCTAGTCATAGTTTTAGCCTGTATGCTGTTGCATGATATATGTCAGCCTGGAGCCTTACAAGCAGAGGAAGGGACAAATAAAGAGTGAGCAGACACCACATTCTGGCCCTTAGTATTTATTTAACTCTGAAATACCGTTGGCATTAGATTCAACAGCGCAGTTTTCAGAGGAGACCAGGAACACACCTGAGAATAATTGCTTGCTGGATAGTTAATTGTCCATGAATATTGCAGGCATGGAAATGGATGGAAAGGCAGGTGCAACTTGACATGAATAACAGCAGTCTAAAGTTGATGAAGACATTTGTTTACAAACAAATTAAAGAAGTTGACAAAAAATTCACACAATGTCAGCAAAATATGTAAATAACTGGCTTCTAGGGTGACATTCTGTTGTGGTTTAAACCCAGTCAGGTAACTCGTTCACTCACTCCCCCCCTTCTTTCCCTCCCCCTACTACCAGAGGGATGGAGAAGAGATCGAAAAGAATGCAACTCCCACGGGTTGAGATAAGAACAGTTTAGTAACTAAGGTATGACACAAATCACTACTGCTACCACCAAGGAAATAACAAGGAAAAAGAATACATCACCTCACCACCAGCCGACCGATAACTCATCCCCCCCAGCCCGACCAAGCACCAACCAACACCTCCCCCAACCCTGCAGACTCCCCTTCTTTCTGGCTAACTCCCAGTTACATCCTGGGCATGACATGCTGTGGTATGGAATACCTCTTTGGTCAGTTTGGGTCAGGTGTCCTGTCTCTGCTTCCTCCCGGCTTCCCCTCCTCCCTGGCAGAGCATGAGGCTCACAAAGTCCTTGGCCAAACCAAAGCATCATTGTTATCAGCTCTGTTCCCAAGCTGAAAGTCAAAACACTGCACTGCACCAGCTACCAAGGAGGAGAAAAATGACTGCTACTGCTGAACCCAGGACACATTCAGCACCCTTCGGAATGATACAGAGATCAGAAAACGCTTAAATGTGCTAAAGAAAATGGGGTGCTGGCAAAACCAGAGAACTCTTGGTATGAAATCTCTGCAAGATGTTTGTAGCTACAATATTTTAAAACCATTAAAATAGTGATTGCAGATCAGATATCCTATTTGCTGGCTTTTTCTCTTTTCACCCCTTCTCCTGCTGGAACAGAGAATCACCCAGCCATCCATGTGCTGTATGAGATAGCCCATCCAAAATTAATAGGGCTGGACTATAATCATTACTCAGACAGCTTTCTGTTACTAAATCTTCTCTTACTCAAGAGTACTTAGAAATCTCACCTTCTGAAGTCACAGGCACAGCTAAAGTCAGAGTTTAATGCAAATATATCTCTAAGGGATATGACATGTCAGTCCACGATTAGGTTATAGAAAGCAATTAGTGACTTCCCCCACCTTCATCTGTGGATGCCCAAAGTGAGAGACTTTAAAAGAGGCAGACAGGCAAGAGTTCATTCAAAGAAATTTTCAAAACCCATAGTGTATAAAAAAAAAATCAAAGAAATCTTCGTTTGAGGATATAGACAAAACCAAAACCATAAAAGAACTGCCATTTGCTCAGCAAAAGAAAACAATTCAGGGGACAGTTTCATCCCCTCTCTGATGCTTGTTAAGTACACACACAATCTGAACAATTCAGGCCAGAGTTTCATTCCCTCTCTAATGCTTGTAAAGACATGCACACAGAATCTGAACTGTAAAACTGAAAACTGGGTTGGTCCCAGCTGTATCTCACAGGAAGAATGACCATGGGAAGATATCCTTTTCCCCGCACTTCAACATATGCCACTCACACAATGACCTTGCAGTATTTTGTTGAAAAATGGAAGTGAAAGAATAGTGTCTGAGGGTAACTTTATATTTTATTTTTATAAGGTATTTTACAGTTTCTGAGACAGATTCATTAACAACCAAGCCCAAAGGATCTGAATAATCATGTCTTTAAAAAGGTTTTGCCCAGAGGTCAAAAAAAGTGGATTATTTTCACCCACTAAGAAAAAGCCTTTAAGGGAACCACTGAACATACTTATTCTCTGATGTAAATTAGAATTGCTTCAAAGCTACTATAAATTCCACTTTGTCTGCAAAAGCCAGGGAAATTATGCCTGCCAGAGGCTGCCGTTACACAGTATACTCTGAGGATGAAGAGTGGACAGCTAACCTGCTGCCTTTTTTCTGCATAGAGATTTATCTTCCCAGTAGGCAACCTCAGCTGCCTCCCAGACCAGAATTAGAACAATTTCTGGACTCTCATTTTTAATGCACTGAATATATGTAAAATAGTGGTCTTGTACATGCAAATTTCATTTTGAACAGCAGCATGATAAAAGGTTATATGGTGAGTCTTTTCTTACAGTGATCTATAGACCATAGATTACTTAAAAGATGCCAGATCAGGGTGAAAAGAAATCACTTCACCCCAGTCTCAAAGGATGAAAACCCTGCCCAGCATTTGTGGCTATGTGCAGTGTTCCATAGATCATTTCAGACTCCTGAAGAGATACTGTAATAAGCCAGAAGAAATGTTTTAAAAAGATTCCTGGATGCAAAAGCACCTGTACAGAGACTGACACAAACATTTGGTTATGTACGTTTTGACTACTTCTACAGTGATTCATAGCAACACCAAAAATTAGATTAATTTTGGTAATCCTTTGTAAAGGATTAGATAATGTTTTGTAGAGACTGCAGTCTATGCTTCAGGTTATCCCAGCCCCACATATACAATAGCAACTGAGCAATTAATAAAGTATGGCTTTTAGGGATTCCGCCTGGCTGAATTCCCACAGTTAGGATTAGCTATCAAAGTTGTGAAGAAGGACCTAGGAGTTTTATCTTTCTCAGTTTCTGACAGGACCCAATATAGCCCCAAGGAAGCTGGCAGCAGTAAGCCTCTGAAAGGGATAAATTGCAATGAGGATCAGACCTATCACTCAGGATTGTTCTTTCTTAATTCATGTGGGAAAGAAACCTTTTTCCACAAACAGCCCACTTTATCATGTCTATCAGAAAACTCAGATCTGAAGGAGTTTTAATCACACTCTATGGGGAAAGAGTTTGAGTTCAAAAAAAACATACCAAGCTTGAGTATTTCTACAGAAGAATGCTGATCTTTTCAAAATGCAGTCTTTGAAGTGTCCAAACAGCACTTGCTGCAAAACATGCATGAGTGCTGCTTGCCACATCTTAGATGCATAATCCTAAATGAAAATACAAACTCCCAAACACAAAGTTACAGGCTGAATCTTGAGACTAGTCTATCCAACACCAGAAAATTCAAGTTACAAGCTTGTGAACATTCATTTTGGAAGAGATTCTGATTAGTTTACTCAAGTTAAGCAGTACATTATTCCTCAAATTCTGTTGAAATGAAAACATTTGTACAGTTCAACACAACTCTGCTGTATTTTAATACATAGGATAAAACCCCATGTACTGATTACTGCATCTGTACTACATATTTCTGCTAGGAACAGATAAAAATGTTTTTGGTCAGGCTTTTTTGCCATTAAAATAAATATGATTTATCATATTACTAGATTTTGATGTCATATCGTGATAAGAAGCCGAAGAGTTGAAGAAAGGCTACATTGCAGCAGCTGCTCCTGGATATGACTGTTCATATGCATTTCCAAATAATAATAATGATATTATAATATAAACTATAAAAAATATTTTAGCCCACTGAAATATTCTGGGGGTCAGAGCTTTACAGATATGTAGAGGTATGAAGCTCCCACTGAAACAAGAATGTGTCAGAAATTTGAATGTCTTTGACGAGCTGCGTTTATTGACTGAACATGGTCAGTAGTGCTCATATACTTTTAAGAAGCTGTATCGGAAGGATGCCTGGTACAACAAAACAGATTTATTTTGTCTTATTATTCAGATACTTATGTGGAAAAAAAAGCCAAGTATTTTGGACAATAGCAACCTAGGAGAACTTTGTTACATCTAGAAATTGAAAACTTTGTCTAAGAGGAATTGAAGGCCATTCCTAGAGTATATAGAACAAATAACCTTCATTTTCTTGTCGAAAGGCAGAGACTGTTCATCTCCAAATCCATGACAGATATTGACAATGTAAAGCTACGCTAGGAACCACGTTCGCAATGACTCACCTTAAAATAAAACAAATGCTAAACAAAGCACGACAATAATACAGCATAAAGAACAGGTTATTAGGTGACCATGAATCTTTACCCAAAAGTTAAACATAAGAATTAAATTTGAGCTGACTTATATATTCAGATGCCATATCTGTAAATGAAAAACAATTATACTGATCCTACTAGGGAACTGTGTACATGAGCTCACCAGTGTTTACAGCTCACGGGGAGGCTGGCAGACCCCATGGGCCAGCATTACTCTCACATGTACTGCAGTGCAGTTCAAACAAACCTGCCTTTCTGAATTAGGCACTCAGATAACATCCTCAGGGTAGCAGCCTTTACCCTGCAGAGGTGTTTTCTAAACCTCAGCTAACCTTCATTGAGAAAACACTCCCAAAGCAAATCAGGTAGGATACATTTTCAGGTGGTGTTTATATTTGTTTTGGGGGGTTGGTGGAGTTTTGTATCTTGTTTGGGTTTTGTTTGGCTTTTGGGGATCTGGGGGTTTTTTAGTAGTACAGAAAATGTATTTGAGGTCTAATCAGTTCTCTATCTCTTTAAGAAAAAGAGTGAAAAAATATCAGGTTATCATTAAACCGCATGAAATAGTCTGCTGTCTTGTACTTTCCCAGATATTTGCTGATCACAGAAATATCCACTCTCCCTTTCTCAGTTCCTCTTTTTGTGCATATGACAAATGCTGGCACGCAGGCTGCCCAAAGGGAATAGTATATCATCTCTGGAAAGTTGTTAACATAAGACTGAGCATGTACCATGCCATTATTATGACAGCTTGCTCTGAAACAGAAGAGACAAGCAGAACAGAGGGAAAGCACACAGGTCTTGTTTCTACCACATATATCTGCTGTTTATTGCTGAATATAAAGCTTACTATGACCTAGAATGTAGAAAACTGACAAAGCACAGAGCACTTCAGCAATTAAGTTTGCTCTGCCTGGTTTTGCCCATTTTCATCACTGACAATTAGCAACCCTCTTGTTTACTGGCTTCCAAACAATTAAATTCAATCAAAACACTTGTCACAGAAATGTTTTGGGTGACACTTAGCTATTCCCCTCCTCTGAACTGTGGGATCATTTGGATATGACTTAGAGAGATTTCCTGTATTGCAACAAACAGTAAGCTACGGCAAGAATCGGTTCACTTTATGTTGTTTGAAGTGGTAAATCTAGATGAAACACAACTAGCAAACTTTGCCATGTCATTTAGTTACATTATTTCTATTTCTCCTTAATTCTCCTACTTCTTTATATTCTCACTTCATAGAATTAGCCTGGAAATACTTGAAACCACATGACTGTCACAGATATTTTAAATAAAGTACTAATGATTTATTGTTTCCATTAGCTGCTTGAGTATCTTCCCCAGAGCGACCACTAAGGCCTTGAAATACTCAAGAACTCTTTTTGCTCTCAGGTTGCCCATTTCTATCACAGCTATTCCCTGCTCCTTCCTCAGCACTACAGCAATCTCATTAGTCTCTGGTATTCCTTGCCCTCATTCTTTAATAGCCCCCTAAGAGACGTTAATTTGTAATTTTCTTTCTACCTCTTTCATAATTAAACTGGAGAACCCATGTCTTCCATTCTGATTCCATAAAACCAAGAATGGTAAAAGCACAGTGTTTCTCCCCTGTTAATTTATCTAACTTATCTTCTACCTTTTGGTATTTTAATAACTGGGTTGATACATATGTTTGACCTATGGTCAGGGCAATCAGCCATTTCTTGACCATTTGTCAATTTGCTAATAAACAACATATGTTTGTACATTTTATAAATAACTTCAATGCAAGGATTTCCCTGGGTTGGGATAGAGTGCCTAGTCAGAAGAGCAGAGTTAGTTTCAAAAGACAGGGCAGCCAGAAAGCCCCTTGTGCTCTTATTAGGACACCTGGTTTAGGCGTAAGAGAAGGCCAGGTCATTTCCTCACAGGAATCCAGGAAGGTCATGGAGACAACTGTCCCTTTCAGGTCCCTACCTAGCTAAGGTCCCTAATAAATGCTAGCATTTATTTTGTGATCACTATCTTTCTCTCTTTTGTGTCTTTGGCACAAATGTTTGTTTTGTTGAGAAAGACAACAGCTAGATAGGAATATATTTTACTTAATGAGAGTCTTCCAGTTAATTCTGGAGGACACTTAAATCAAACTAGTTCCAAAAATGACATTTCAGACATTGAAAAAAAACAGGTTGAGTTTAAAACATTATACTACGTCGCTGGCTTTTTGGTTTTGTTTGTTAATCTCCTAGTAATATAAACAGAGCAATCAAATGTCAGAAAAAGAGTACAGCCAGATGCCAAAAAGGATCTCTGCAAAAAGACCATATCAGACTGGTAATATTATGTACATTCTTTTTTTTTCCCCCTCCTTTTTATCTTACAGATTGTCCATAGACTATAGTATTTGTAAGTTCTACAGAAGGAGGAAGAAGAGTATTCAAAATGCTGAAGTATTCATGCTGTGTTTTTACAGTTGTCCTGGGTTCAGCAGTAGCAGTCATTTTTCTCCTCCTTGGTAGCTGGTGCAGTGCAGTGTTTTGACTTTCGGCTTGGGAACAGAGCTGATAACAATGATGTTTTGGTTTGGCCAAGGACTTTGTGAGCCTCATGCTCTGCCAGGGAGGAGGGGAAGCCGGGAGGAAGCAGAGACAGGACACCTGACCCAAGCTAGCCAAAGAGGTATTCCATACCACAGCACGTCATGGCCAGGAGGTAACTGGGAGTTAGCCGGAAGGGCTGGGAGTCTGCAGGGTTGGAGGAGGTATGGGTCAGTGCTTGGTCGGGCTGGGGGGGCGAGTTATCGGTCAGCTGGTGGTGAGGTGTTGAATTCTCTTCCCTTGTTATTTCCTTTATCATTGCTATTATTGGTGGTAGCAGTACTGATTTGTGTTATACCTTAGTTACTAAACTGTTCTTATCTCAACCCGTGGGAGTTGCATTCTTTTCGATTCTCCTCTCCGTCCCTCTGGGAGTAGGGGGAGGGCAAGAAGGTGGGGAAGTGAGTGAAAAAGTTGCTTGACTGGGTTTAAACCACGACTACAGTATTAATCAATTCTTACTAATACAGCTTCTTTAATGTATGCTTGCTCATCTTCATGAAACACTAACTTCTTTGCTTTAAAAAAAAAAATATTAGAGAGTAGTGTTTTTATTGTATTAGTATTTTTGATTGGTATTTTTCACTATGAGGGTGCTGAGGCACTGGCAGAGGGTGCCCAGAGAACCTTTGGCTGCCCCATCCCTGCCAGTGTTCAAGGCCAGGTTGGACACAGGGGCTTGGAGCAGCCTGCTCTAGTGTGAGGTGTCCCTGCCTGTGGCAGGGGGTTGGAACTGGATGAGCTTTATGGTCCCTTCAACCCAAACCATTCTGTGATTCAACTAAGAAAATTCACTAAACTGAATGTTTCTAAGGTATTCTTACCACTGTAAATAATTTACTGAAATAAGAAAATTACTATTTCATCAAAATTTTTGTGCAACACAACCAGAACAGGACAGAGGTAGTGTGTCCAAACTGGAGGATGACCTGTTGCCACCCTTCTGGCAATTCTACAGGCATTATATAGTTACAAAATTTGCATGGTGACCCTTTTTACTCCAGTAGATTTCTCACCTATTAGGCACCCTGGTTATTAAATGCTCATTTTCATGCTTCCTGCACATACAGACAAAAAAAATGTCCAGCAACAAGGCTTATCTTGTTACTTCTTGCTACTTCACAAAGTCTTTCACATGAAAAGTGATATGAAAAGGAAAGGGGGTACAGTGCAAAATCATACATAATTCAGCATTTAAGCTTATTCAGGTGAGTGTTGTTTTGATTTTTTGGTTGGGCTTTGGGGGGGGGGGGCGGGATGTCCTTTTTTACAGAACCTTTAAAAAATTCCATCTGTCAGGTAAAGTCACTGCTCTCACAAACTATTAGCCTGTAGCTATTTTTTTGTCTGAGATTCTGGAACCTTTTTAAAGAATTTGATTCCTTTACATCCATTACTTAGCAATTATCTACCTTTGACCTGACATGCAAAGAAAACAAGCTGAAAAGCTTGTGGCAGTCAGTGTTTTATAGCAGAAATGTGCTTGAGAATGTCCACAGTATAAATCCCTATAAGGAAGGGTGTTGGTACAGATGTGCTGATGGACTTGTGTCCCCTAATATGAAAGAAAAAACCCAAACACTCGATTAGCACATGTTTCAACAGAGTCTCTTCACTATTTAACTTGGTTTGAACCATTTCTAACTGAAATACTGCATGCAAGCAAAACCATGTACTTGTTGCCCTTGTTTTGACCTTTTAATTACCTTGCACTGCTCAGAAGACAATTTGCACTGAAACAGAAGCTAATTTGAAACACTGATGAAGGACTCCCTGCCTTCCTGCCTACAAAAAGGGTGATATTGTAACCTGGATAAATAGCTTATTGGAAAAAAAAACCAAACCCCAGGTTTGCACTCCAAACTAAGTGCTATGTTTTGTGGAAACAATATGAAAAAATTAGAGAAATTATGCAGAGATTTGTTTCTTCTTCCCTTGGAGATTATAAATACCCTGAGGCATCTCATTTTTACCAAGTGTTTGCTGTCAAGAAGCAATGAAGTGCAAATGGAAGCCAACTGAATTTAGCAATTTGTTTACCCAGGAAGACAACAGCTGGAGAAAAACTGAGTATTTGAATAATTAGCCAGTCACATTAGATAAGTAATAAACTGGTGCATGATCTAACATTATAATAAGGAGACTTGATTGGGGGATTGTAGAGAATTAGTAATTATCTTCGCTGAGAATCAAGGAATTTGTTTCACCTTATCTAAGGATGCCGGAAACCAAACTTTCCAAAATATCAGGTCCTGACTGTATTTTTTTTTTCCCCAAACCCTCAGCCAATACAGACTTTACATTTTTTTACTTCAATATTCAGAAGCCATTCTGGTATAGCCACTAGCCTCTATTTTCTCCAAAAACAAAGCTTTATAAAAGAGGAATTATTTAATTATTAGATATTATGTATCTGGAGAAATTCAAGTTCATGTTCTCAAACATGTATCACTTCAATACCTTTTTTCTAAATTAGCTCTTGGGGATTATTAAGTTTGAATAAAACATAAAAAAAATCAATTTACCCACAAAGAAATAGTGAAGAATTCTAGTATGTTGTGCACCTCAATTATTTACTACCCACTGATACATACAAGGGACAGGAAAAAGAAATTATTTATTCGTTATAATGTTTGCATACAAAATGTGTAATTCAAAACCTGCTGCAGCAAGTAGAAAGCTTCTGGATGCCATCACTGGCTTTCAAACTAGACTCTGTCTTGCAGAGTGACTCTTATGTACAGCTCAGTAGCTTTTTAATGTTAGGCGAACTCAACTGAAATCCGTTCTACAATATGTTATTTTAGACCTTTGGCTAAAGTGACAAATTTTCTTGATATGTGATTAGAAAATATCAGAACTAGAGGCACAAAAATCTGAAAATCATTCAGAGGAGACTGTAGAAATTACTACAGCACAAACATTCTGAAGAAAATAATTGTTTCCCAACCCATACAACAATATGCTTTGAACTGGTTTATCTGAATAACAGTGACTCATCATGACTGGATAAATTAGAGGCTGAGGAGCAGCCTCAGTTGGAGACTACCCTTTAGTCCTCAAATTTAAGGACTGAATTTGAGACACAATCTCTTTTTGTATGTAATAGAATGAAGCTTGCCATCATATTATATTGATTTATGCACTTAAAATTTCTATTAAAATTACTTTTGTTAACATCTTTAACAGTGATTCTTTTAGCCATCCTGAACACTGTTTTGCAACACCTTCTTGGCCACTTGGGATCAAAGGACACTAAACTGAGTTAATTTTCCTATTTCTGTTCAGTTTGTTATTTTGCATAGTCATACAATATATATACATACCTAATAATATGCTGCAATGCATTAGGTCAAAGTTACTGCTGTGAAAACTTGGATGTTTTCTCAGCTGTTCCATCTCACCATCCCCCCAAATGTTCTCCTATTCCAAACACCCCGCAGCTGAAAAATCACAGGGGGCGAGGGTGGGAAGAGCATCAAAAATTGCTATTTCCAGGCTTGGAAAAGGTCCCAGGAAGCAAGTCTCACATCTGCGTTGAACTAAGAAATGCTAGTCCATTCTTTCTTCTAATATATAATTACAGTCCTTGTTATTACTGTTGTTGCATCTTCTGAACTGATTACCAGCACTTTGGGTTTTGTCTGAAGATGCAGTCCTATGTGCCTGACAAATGCTACATAAACATTAGATATCTCGGAGCAGACAATACTGAACTTGTCGGTTTGGAAGGAATAACTTAAGCAATGTTGTGTTTACAGAAAAGAATCATAGAATCATGCGAGTTGGAAAAGACCTTTAAGATCAGAGTCCAACTGCAAACCCAGCACTGCCAATTCCACCACTAAACCATGTCCCTAAGTGCCACATCTGCGTGTCTTAAATTACTCCAACTCAACCACTTCCCTGAGCAGTTTGCTTCAATGCTTGACAAGTCTTTCAGTGAAGAAATTTTCTCCTAATATCCAGTCTAAATCTCCCCCACGGCAGGGGGTTGGTAAATAAATGATATGTGAAATGTATAAAATATGAAGCAAACTAAACTTTCCAATGTTAGTTCTGCTCCAACTGAATTATTCATTGTGAATCATATTCTTGTGACTTTAGCCCTCTCTCTTATCACAAGTTCTTCAGGAATTGACCATAATTTTATTTAAACATTCATTACCAGCTAGTATTTGCTGAATATTTTATGTCAACAAATTTTGGTCCTTGGGATGCTTGTAAAATCTTCACCTCAATACCATACTACTCTGTTGTTTCTGGAATGTTTGTCCAACCTAGGTGTCCAACACTTACAGTTTCTAGTGTTCTGACTGGATAACTAAAATTGTTTAAACAAGAGAATAACATATGAGGAACACTGAACAGTAAATAATGAAGCACCAGAGCAGATATGGGTGCAAAAGAAATTAGGTAAATAGTTAAGGCATAGGCATAAGAATGGAACACTGATAGGCTGAATTTAATCACTGCTCCATTTGACAGTCATTTGGTATTTTTATGTCAATACACTTTATTTCAGACTTGTTAAGGAACTTCAAGCTGTATTTTCAAAGGTACTCACATATCTTAAGATAAAAACAAGGTCAAGAAAGGATATACATATGCATATAAATCACCTGATTTAAAGATTTTTTGAAAAAGCCCATTTTGATGCTTTTTTATATCACCAAACATCTAAGCAAGTTTAAAGAAACCAGCGTTTTTGTGTGTCCCACACCTCATTCCCTTAATTCTTCATATTTGACAATTAATAAAAGTTCTATTGAGCTTATCTGGAGAATTTAGTTAACTCCTGCATAGACAGGATGAACACTGGGTCTTGATCCACTATAGACTGGACACACTAATCCATGTCACTGAGAGCCTCATCTACACAGTGTGTGAACACTTGCAGGGACAGTGACTCCAGCCCTGCCCTGGGCAGCCTGTTCCAATGCCTGAGCACCCTTTTGGGAAGGAATTGTTCCTCATCTCCATCTAAACCTCCCCTGTTGCAGCTTGAGGCCATTTCCTCTTGTCCTGTCCCTTGTTACCTGGAAGCAGAGACTAACACCTCCTCACTACAACCTCCTGTCAGGCACTTGTAGAGAGGGATAAGGTGCCCCCTGAGCCTTTTTTTCTCCAGACTAAACTCCCCCAGGTCCCTCAGTCGTTCGCCATCATACTTGTGCTCCAAGCAATTCCCCAGCGCCACTGCCCATATATATACAGAAGAGTTTATTCCTAACACTTGTAGAAATTTATTACCTTTTTTCCTTTCAGATAATTTACTGTGCTTATCACACTAATACATACCATCTCTGGACACCAGGATAAACACCATCTTCTACCATTCATTTTGTTACTCTCTCAGACACCTCAATTACCTTTGTTTAGACTGATTATTAAATGATGGAAGAATTTATTTGTAAAGAAATTAATGGATTTACAAAAGAAAATAACCTCAATGAATATTATTTGTAAAATACTATTCCCCAATCCACAGCTGCAAACATTATCCCTCTCTAAATATTCTTGCAGATCTTTGTAACACCATGACGGTATTTACTGACTACGAGTATGTTCTCCATACTCACAAATCTGTACTGCATCTCAAAAAAAAGAACATCAGCACCTTTGCAAGGGAATTTTCTTGAGGTGAAGAGAAGGGAATTAGCCTAGACCCATTCTGGGTGTTCACCTGCTTTATGGCATGAGAAGGAAGAGCCAGATGGCTACCCTTGATTAGTTGCCTAATATTACTTGGTTTAAGTGGGAAAAGCCCATTCTAAAACCTGCATGTATAAGCAGCAACTTCCATTTGTGGCCACCAAAACTAATTGCTTTGTTTCATGTTTGTTTTCCCAAGTATGGGTTATGCGTGATGGAGCCCCGCTTTTCTGGATATGGCGAACATCTGCTTCTGATGGGAAATGGTGAATGAATTCCTTGTTTTGCTTTGCTTGCATGCACAGCTTTTGCTTTGCCTGTTAAACTGCTTCTATCTCAAGCCATGAGTTTTCTCACTTTTCCTCTCTCCCCATACCACTGGGGAGGTAGTGAGCAAGTGGCTGTCTGGTGTTCAGTTACCAGCTGGGGTTAAACCACAACAATGTTATTACAGTTTCTTATTAAATTGCCTAAAATAATTATTTTTTTAGGCACAGTTTTGTCCCAAGTGACCCTCATTAATTCAGCAACAGATTTACTATTGACTCAAATGGGAGCAGAGTTGGACCTATACAGCACAGATATTATTTTCTTTGTCTAATACTTCTTTACAAAATACACCAGAGAAAGCAATTGAGTGTTCCTTTTCTGACAACAAAAATCCATGGGTTTAATTCCTGTTTGAAAAAAAAAACGCCTACAGCCACACCACCCTGAAAATGCCTGATCTTGTCTGATCTTGGAAGCTAAGCAGGGTCAGGCTCGGTTAGTACTTGGATGGGAAACCGCCTGGGAATCCTGGGTGCTGTAAGCTTTTTTATTTTTTTTTTGAAATTGCAAAGCCCTGGAGGGGTCCACTGACCTAGATACTTGCCCATACTGTCCCACACACCCTGCCACTCATGGCTGTCCAGCCACAGGGAAAATCTCTTGGTCCTCCTATATCATCTTTTAACCCCAGACAAGACCCAAACCTGACTCTGCTTAACTTTTGAAATCAGACGAAATGGTCATGGGCGAAATACACTCTGTATGCATGCCAACATGGTGATCCCCATCACAATCAGCAAACAAGTCTCAACAACATTAAAAGGGTGTCCTTCCGGGTAACTCCCAGTTACCCCCCTGGGCATGACTTGGTGTGGTATGGAATACCTCTTTGGTCAGTTTGGGTCAGGTGTCCTGTCTCGTTTCCTCCCGGCTTCCCCTCCTCCCTGGCAGAGCATGAACCTCACAAAGTCCTTGGTCAGGGTAAACATTACTTAGCAACAACTAAAAACATCGGTGTTATCAGCACTGCTCCCAGGCTGAAAGTCAAAACACAATACTGCACCAGCTACCAAGCAGTAGAAAAATTGACTGCTACTGCTAAACCAAGGACAGTATACTATCCCCATGAAATTCAGTAAATTCCATAAACATGACTAAAGAAGGAATATGGCCTCATATACCTGCATCAAGCAATCAGTTGAGACAGAAGTCTGTAGAGTTCACAGTTCTTCATTTTCATTTTTAATGAACTAGTCATCACACTAGCATAAAGCAGGTGTGAGGAGTCTGGGATTAGAACTTGCCACCCATTGGAACCCCAGACTAACATGGCTCAGTAACACTTCTTCTTTTCAGACTTAATCAGTTGCTTAAGCCAATGAGCATGATTCACCTTAAATAAATCTCCTGACAACAATAAATTACTTGAAACAAGTCCATTATCCATTCCATTAGCATTCAGGGATCACTTAAAAAATGTTAGCTAGAAGAAAGCAGAAACTAAATTTTTGTAAGTTTGAATATAACAAAGTTAACTGTTTAGCACGAACACAAAAACACCACTTGTGCTGCAACTTCAGTCTGCCAGTATCCACAAGCAAACATAGGGATGGCTCTACAGAAGTAACTCCCTAAGCAGGTGAAAAGATTCTGCTCCCATCTAATACTTCCTCTTCAGAGTACTATACATGGAGATATAACAATTGGGTGCCAGTATGGTCTGCCTAAGAAAAAGATCTCAAAACAGACTTAGAAAACACAAGGAAATAAGTACACTCTTTTCAGAGGCTCTTTAGAGAAAGTCTTAATCTCTGAGAATTTTTGAATTCTTCTAACAGGAAAATGGAGAATTCTTCTGTAAAAAAAAAGGTCTACAAGCATAATGATTACCTGACAACATACAAATCATACTGCAGTCATTTAAGTCCAGTCCTTTTATGATGCTAACCAATATCAGAACTGTAATAAAAAAGGAGAGAAGGAAGAACTTAAAATATTCTAAGAATAATGATGCAATAGCTGTTCTACAGCCTCAGTTTCTTATTCATTCCAGATAGTTGCCATCCAGCTTTAAACTTGAACCAGAAGATACAACCTCTACCTCACAGAATTTCAATTAAAGAAAACAAAGAAACCAAGGAAACATTACAAACTTAATTCCTTGCATTTATAATTCTTCTGGTATCTAATTACTGCATTTGCAATGTATGCAAGGAATTGTGTACCTCACCATAAATGACTGAATGCAGCTTCAATTTTATGCCCACAAACTGGAAGCTAAACTTACTCTCAGTTCCTTGCACTTCTATACCAGGTAATCACAAACATATCACCCTTATGAAAATCTACATTGGTTTGAGCCTGCTCTTTATCATACGATATAAATATGTGCCACAATGTATTTCCACCAACTTTCAGATTGTTGCATTTAAATTTCATTTAGCACCCCTTTTCTCTTGTATTTTATGAATTGGATTAATTAGAAATACTCAGATGACTTTTCAATCCCAAGTAAAAATATCATTTCATCTTAGTTTGCATCTCCAATTCAAGCACTGAACTTCCTGTAAATCTAAATCTTCACAGATTCTACAGTATCTCTTCTGAGATAGAATGAGACACCTGTATGCAGTATTGGAGGTGACAACACAGCATCCATGTATATAACAGCACCTTATTTTCAGGGTTAATTGTAGCTTCTTATTACTAAAATATAACACCTTCTGTAGCTGTAGCCAACAGTAAGCAATGAGTGGACACACCTACTGAATTGCATAAAGCAATGCCAGCATGTTTCTTAAGTGGTTATAGATAACTGAATTAAGCTATTAATCAGTAATTTATCAAGCACACAACTCCAAAATACATAGAAAAATGGAATATAAATATATTTAACACAAACACTATGGTTGAGGCTTTTCAAAAGCATTCAAGGGTTTTTTCCCAGTGCCATAGAAACTCCTAATTTCAGCAGGAGCTAGGTTTGAAAAGCTCCCTTCAAATTCCACAATAAACCAACCTTAACCAAGAATTTCTTTAACCAAAGCAAACATTAGACCATCATCAATCCTCAGAATGATTTTAGGCATTCCTATTTTAAAGCAATTCCTTTAAACTAGATTGCATATGGATCAAAGCATTGTAAATTCATATCTCTGAAAAATACTGGAAAAAAATTGTCGATATCTGTTCTTGTTTCTAGGTGACCTTACACCAATTGCTCTGATTTATTCATGGAAAACATTAGCCTAAATATTTCCATAGGTAGTCTCCAAGAAGACCTAAGGCTCACATGAAATTGTGTTCTGTGCATGTGTTATAAACCTCCCTCCTTTTATTCACTGCTTTTGAAAAGCTTGCTGCTGAAAAATTAAACAGAAGCAATAATGTGCAAGTTAGGTGACTAGTCAAACACCATGGAAGCTCAAAATGAGCAGCTTCCAAACAGCTTAATCATGGAAACATGTTGGCTGAGCTGTCTGGCAAGTACCTGTAAATTACAAAGAGATCCCTTGAAATTGATAGCCATTTTCAAACAAACAAAAATATTTAAACTAAACTGATGCTGTTACTATCCTGAGCAGATCATCTATTTCTAACAGTAAGAATACAAAACAATAACAGATGCAAAATCTATCCAAAAACCTGACCTCACTCAACTTCTGAATCCAGATCGATGCTGTCTCACAGAACAGTTTGAATCGAATGGAAGGTTTAGTGTAGCAGCCAAAGCACACTCCTGGTTCCACTGGAAATAAGAAAATAACAAATGCAAGAGCTGAAAATCTATAAATCATGACTCTGGCTCTTCCAAGTGAAATTCTCTGCAATGGAGAAATGGCACTGGGGAGTAGAAGGAAGCACTCCACTCGAGAAAAGTCTTTCTTTACAAAACAGACACCTTCCATTTTTTAATTTGAACTGATAATCTCTGATTTGTAATTTCATAATATCTCTAGAAATAGAACCAGTATGTTTAATGTTTATTTTAGAAACTACATCCATAGATCACAACCTACAAGAGTAAAACCTTTAATATGCAAATGTGTAGCTACGGCCCAGTTGCACCCATGGTACATTAATATACTGCCAAATAACACAATTCTCCCATTTGCCCAGGAAGAATTTTGGCACAGCTGTTCTTGTCAACATTAAGAACAAAAGAAAAGAATGGCTACAGCTTGTTGTTTATGAATACAGCTAACTACAGCCAACACCCTTTTGACACTAATGTATTTCTCTTAGTAGCAAGTGCAACCGGAATTCAGTTCTCTAGGGATTAACTGCATTACCAGTCTATGGGCCTGGACAGGATCTATCCATGGGCACTGAAGGAGCGGGTGGAAGTGCTCACCGAGCCACTTTGAATCATTTCTGGCAGTCCTGGCTAACTGGGGAGGTCCCAGCTGACTGGAAGCTAGCAAACGAGACACACATCTACAAGGAAGGCCAGAATGAGGATAGAGGGAACAACTGGTCTGACAGCGACCTCGGTGCTGGGGGAAGTTATGGAGCAGCTCATCTTAAGTGCCATCATGCAGCACATACAGGACTACCAGGCGACCAGGCCTGGGCAGCAAGGGTTGAAAAAAGGCAGGTCTTGCTTGACTAACCTGACCTCTGGATGCTGCCGGATTTTGCCAGGGTAAGGACCACAGAGAGGACGTTTCAACCCCGGAGCGAAGGGAAACATCGCGTCCAAGAGCCTCAACTCAGAGCGGCGAGAGCCACCGAGAGAGCCTCGAGTCCTCGACAGGACCTGCCCGGAGTCGGCAGCTCAGCTAAGGCGAGCAGGGACTCACAGGGGTGGTGCCAGGAGGGGGCGGCACCGGCCCGAGGGGTAGAACACGGCCCAGGGAGCGGGGGGAACGCGGCAGTCAGGGCCGGAGGCGGTAGCTGGGGCCGGGAAGCACTCTCCTCAGGGCCAGGGCCGGCTCTGGGAGCTCTGCTCTGGCTGCCCCGGCGGTGGCCGCGTCGGCATCAGACGGAACCGATGAGAGGGGAGGCTGCAGCGCAGAGCTCGGGTTGTGTAAACTGCCTCGACGTGTCTCTTGAGGCAAGGGTGCACAATGGGCAGGGCTGCACGCGGTGCGCCCTGGTGGAGGTCCTCCTGCAGAAGGGGCTGAGCTGCAGAACACTGCCGGTAACCTAAAAGATGTCAGAGAAGCTGAGAGGGAGCTTGACTGCTTGCTCCAGGCACAAACTGTGCAGGGGCCTTAAGCGTCCACCGTAGCACATACAGAAAAGGAGGAGGCACTAATCCAGGAAGCTGGGAACTAGTAGCCTGGAGAACAGAAGCTGCATGGAGACCTCAGAGCAGCTTCCAGTGTCTGAAGGGGGTTACAAGGATGCTGGAGAGGGACTCTTCATCAGGGACTGTAGCGATAGGACCAGGGGAGATGGGTTCAAACTGAAACAGGGGAAGTTCAGGGTTAGATCTAAGGCAGAAGCTCTTCCCTGTGAGGGTGCTGAGGTGCTGGCACAGGGTGCCCAGAGAAGCTGTGGCTGCCCCATCCCTGGCAGTGTTCAAGGCCAGGTTGGACACAGGGGCTTGGGTGACATGATCTAGTCTGAAGTGTCCCTGCGTATGGCAGGAGCCTGGGACTGGATGATCTTCAGGTCTTTTCCAACCCAAACTGTTCCACAATTGGGAGCCTATAGGGATGCTGGGGAGGGACTCTTCATTAGAGACTGTAGTGATAGGACAAGGGGTAATGGGTTAAAACTTAAACAGGGGAAGTTTAGATTGGATATAAGAAGGAAATTCTTTCCTGTTAGGGTGGTGAGGCACTGGAATGGGTTGCCCAGGGAGGTTGTGAATGCTCCATCCCTGGCAGTGTTCAAGGCCAGGTTGTACGAGGCCTTGGGTGATATGATTTAGCGTAAGGTGTCCCTGCCCATGGCACGGGGGTTGGAACTAGATGATCTTAAGGTCCTTTCCAACCCTAACGATTCTATGATTCTATGATATATTGGACTTTAATAAAGCCTTTTGACATTGTTCCCCACAGCATTCTCCTGGCTGCTCATTGCTTGAATGTGTGTACGCTTCACTGCATAAAAAAATGGCTGGATGGCAGAGCCCTAAGAGCAGTGGTGAATAATGTCACATCTAGTTGGTGTCACCAGTGGTGCCCCTCAGGGTTCAGTACTGGGGTGAGCGTTAGTGTCTTCATTGATGATCTGGATGAGGGGATAGAGGGCACCCTCAGTAACTCTGCAGATGACACCAAGCTGCGTGGGAACATTGATCTGCTGGAGGGTAGGAAGTTCTGCAGAGTGATCTGGGCAGGCTGGATCCATGAGCTGTGGCCAATGGGATGAGGTTCCACAAGGCAAAGTGTGGGTCCTGCACTTGGGCCACAACAACCCCCTGCAGCGCTCTAGGCTTGGGGAAGAGTGGCTGGAAACTGCTCATGGGAATGGAGCTGGGGGTGCTGGTTGGAACTGAACATGAGCAGCTTGTGCCCAGGACGCCAGGAAGCCACCAGCATCCTGGCCTGTACCAGCACCAGTGTGGCAGCAGGGCCAGGGCAGGGACTGTGCCCCTGCACTGGGCACTGGTGAGGCCGCACCTCAAATTCTGTGCTCAGCTCTGGGTCCCTCACTACAAGAGAGACATTGAGGTGCTGGAGCGGGGCCAGAGAAGGGCAACGGAGCTGGTGCAGGGCCTGGAGCACAAGTGTGATGGGGAACGGCTGAGGGACCTGGGGGGGGTCAGTCTGGAGAAGAGAAGACTCAGCAGGGACCTGATCGCTCCCTACAACTGCCTGACAGGAGGGTGGAGCCAGGAGGGGCTGGGCTCTGCTGCCAAGGAACAAGGGATGGGACAAGAGGAAACGGCCTCAAGCTGCACCAGGGCAGGTTTAGGCTGAAAAGGTTGTCAAGGATTGGAACAGGGTGCCCAGTGTAGTGGTGGAGTCACCATGCTTGAAGGTACTTAAGACATGTAGATGTGGTGCTTAGGTACGTTGTTTAGTGGTGGATGTGGCAGTGCTAGTCTAACCGCTGGACTTAATCTCAGGGTCCTTTCCAACTGATTCTGTAATTATGAACAAGGCAGCATACACCTTTAGATGACTTGTATTTGTTCTTAAAAAATACATGCTCAAGAATAAAAAAACACCAGCCACTCAGATGAAGGGATGGCATTTCAAAACCAAAAATTACTGTTTCCTTCACTTTAATAACTCATTGCCAGAACTTTCTTCTCTTCTATACAAGGCTTATAAAATAATGGTTGATTTTCTTTTCAGGAATCTTAGTATGAGTAACTGCCTGGTTTGCCAGAGGAACAGTTACTGTTCCTGGTTGTGCCCAGCTATTTCATCACTAGGAAAGTCCTTCTTAGTTTTTCTGTCAATGCAGTAAAAGATAATGAAACCAGTAAGAGCAATTTACACTGTTTCTAGTGCAAAAAAAAAAAAAATGCACTGCTCCTTTGATGGCATCAATTCTACTGTAAGATTAGTTATTTCTTATTGCTGCTTTCAAGTCTTATATTTTCCTTGTGTATCTTCTTTTCAGAATCTTTTCCCTTAGGTGCAATAAATTGTTTCAATGCTTTACTAGCAACATTCATAAATTGCACATACTCTGCAATGCACTTCAGTATCAAATGAAAGCTGTAAACTCCAGCTAGCCCATAATTTCTGCTATCATTTCAACAGACCGCAACAGTATTACACAGGCAGCTGAGTAGGACTAGAGGAGGGTTAAGTATCCACTGGATATGACAGTCTCAACAATTATATACACATAGCAACATCCAAAAGCAGCTGGAAAGGTTATTTTGCTCCGATTTATATTTTCTAACCATTTGAGAAGTCATTTCCCACTTGTCTTCTTGAACACTGGAAAATCTTTTTCCTCATCTCTTTCAAGCCATTGTCTTTAGTAAATTGTACATTCGCACTTAAAAGGAAAGAGAACCTTGATCTGACTCTGCTGTTCCAAGGGAGATAACCCAAGCAGAGGGAGCATGCCCATCAAATGCTCCAACACCATAATATGTTCATACTACACAACTCAAAACTCTATGTTCTTTGCTTCCCAGTTTTCTTTAAAACTGCTCACACTTGAGCAGTTCCATGAAAATACAGAAACTAAAGATGAGCAGAGGCCTTCAAGAAGCTTTATTTCCAAATTCCATTCCCTGAGTGCACAGACAGCATTTACTGTCTGCGAAGAATTCAGTTTTAAGAAGTGTATTTAGCTATCCATCTTTTTGGGAAGGGAATCTTATACCTGACAAATAGTCTTACAAAAAAACCTGACACCTCATTTTCTTCTACTGTATTTGCAGGTAGCTACTGCAGTAAAAGCACAAAAAGAAAGCTAAAACCAAACAGCACAATGCTCAGTAATTTTATCTGGACAATGTTACAAAGCAGAATCAATCAAAAGTGCTATGCATGGGGAAAAAAATAGGCTCTAGCAAAAAAAAGAACAAGAAAACCCTTTTCCTTCCTGAGAAGGGAAAGCCAAAGGGTGGTGGTGTTAAATTACAGCAGAAAATCTGAGTAAAGATATGCTCCAGGATCTGATCTAGAAATTACACTGGAAGCTTCATGCTTTGACTATATAATCTATTACAGAATCACAGGATCATTAGTGTTAGAAGGGCCCTCTGGAGATCATCCAGAGGCAGTGTCACCTGCCAAGGCAGTGCCGCCCAGAGCAGGGCACACAGGAGCATGTCCAGGTGGGTTTGGAATGTCTCCAGAGAGGAAGACTCCATGACGTTCCTACTAACTTGCCTCTTCTTATGCATTAACACTTGGTGACCTCGCTTTTTTCTATTTCTAGCCTTTTGCTTTTCACCTCAGAGCCTCTCTCAATGCTTACCTCTTCCCATCTTTTTCTTTTCCAAAGGAAATATTTCTTACACTGTAATTCGGGTTTCTTTTCAGATTCTCAAGCATCCTTCAACATAATTGGGTTTTGACAGTTATTCCTCTAGGGATCAAATAATGTAGTCCATGTGTTAACTTATTAATGCCTTCTTTTAGGCCTCACCTCTTGACAGAAAGAATAAAAAACCACCAAAAATTTGATTTCTTAGTAAATGGATTGGATGACATATTAAAAGCAAAAAGAAGTGGAGACTGATGTGTGTGCTGCTGCTATATGTTGTCTGATAGACATAGTTCATAAAAAAAAACTCCTGTGGGTCTCCAGTACCCTGAAGCTCTGGGTAAGTTGTTAGACTAAAGGCTTCTAATTTCTATGCTTTTGTCACAATTATCTGTAGAACATAATGGAAACATTTTCCTTCACACCCTTAAGTGTGTTATTGGTAAGAGAAGGAATAACTATCATTCCCTAAGAGAAAGTTCATTGCTTGGTAGTGTTAAAGCGACTTGCCGCATACTGTGATATTGCCCCTTCTCAGCATTTGCCTGCCCTAACAGCATACCACGGAACTGTAGCAGAACCATCCAAAGATTATTTAGTTTTCCCCACTAGACAGTGGCCTGCATCACATAGTAACTACTTTATTCTTTTACATTTCCCATTTCACTGCAGTATTTGAATACTATGCATTACAATTGTATACTTCAGAATTTTCCAATAGCACCGCTACTACTGCAAATATTATTTTTTAAGCAGGATAGTGATTTCTTGCTGGTACACTGTTCTCCTCCTGTTATGTTATGTGTCAATCACACATGCTTAGCATAAGCATCACTAGGACTGCTCTAGCTGAAGCTGAGCCTGAGAATGAAATCAGCTATTTTATTTCCTTTACAGTTTCTTATTATTCAATCACTTCAATTGTTTAGCTCTTTTTAATCAGCTTGTGTGGCAGAAAGTACATTTTCAGAGATGTAGGTTACTCAAGAAAGGTAAATACAGAAGATAAAGTGTCATACTAAGTTTTTCCCCATCTGCAGTCACTTCTACCTGATATTAACACAGCTTTGTGTGATATAAAACTGGTTGCTGAAGTCAGACAATAAAGAACTTACAAAGACCATCAAGTTTTAATTAAAACATTGAAGAAATGACAGGATGTCCTTTTTAATGAGCTGCAAATGAATACAGTTGAGAATCAGAATACATCTAATTTTCATACCCATGGAAGATTTTTCCAAACAATCTATACAGACAAGCATAGCAGTTTTCCTTTTGTGTCATCTGCGGTTTAACTTCAGGATGCATGACTTTGAGATCGCTGCCAAATACATCCAGCTTCTCCAGAACTTTCAATCCAATCAAATTTACATTACAAAGCAGCCTTTGTGCAACATTCTAGGGCACTGAACAAATACACTTTAAAAATAAATGCAATTGAATATTAATAAGTCAAGCCAAACAAGTTTGTTTTCTAGTGAGAAATGTGCAGTTCTTCTACAGTTCTCATACAAGTACGAATTGAATTTCACAACCGAAGATCACACTTAAAAGCATGTAGGCCCCATACACAGACAAAACAAATGGCAAAGCAGGCATCCCAGTGGAAAAGTAATCTGGCTGCAGCTCAGGCAGAATAGAGACAAGATCTGAACAAATGATGAATCTGTGTCAATCTGGCTGTTGGTCAGCACAGTTGAAAACCTTCACCCAAGATTTTCAGAGAGAGGTGCCTAATTTCTAAGTTAAATTTATTAATCTGGGCTATAGGTACATATGGACTGTTATCATGCTATCATGTAATTAACACCATTCAAGAGAAAACCAAGATGGAAAACAAATTTACTGATCTCAGGGCTCTGTTAGTCTGGAACTGTAACCGCAGGTGTAAGAGTTTACATCTGCTCTGCAAAAATGCATATATTGGGTCACTTCTACGACCCAAACTAATTCATATGCATCGAGATCTTAACTCTGTGCATTTTTCATCTGTGAAGAGAATTATGTGTATATACACATTCATGCATACACAGACAAGAAGGTTGTATTTAGAAAGATACTGAAATATTAAGACTTTCTATCATTAGTCATCCCTAGGAGCATCAGCTATTACAAAGTTTACTGGATAAGTCCTGAATAAGAAAATTCATTATTCAAATAAAAGAGAGTAAAGACACACGTAACCACCCCTACCAGTGGTTAGGATTTCCACATGCAGAACAATGGATTCTAGTGTTTAAAATCTGTAGCTACAGCCCATCAAAATTTTAAACAGTTGCTTATCACTATGTATGTGAGTAACCTGGTCAACTTCAAAGGTGCTATTTGTAGGCTTAATACAAAGCAGGTCTTCAAGGATATTGTCATACCATTTTAGATCTCTCTCTGTTACTATACATAAGGAATAATGAGAAGAATGTAGGTCAATTGTGTAAGAGCACCTTATGAATTAAATCAAACGTAGCATTTATAACCCACCCTACTTACCATCTCCTGAGATGGCTTATGATTTGAAATTATTGACAGCAAAGATGTTTTTTTCCATTTCTCTGTGCAGATTTTCTCCTATATTGTTTTTACTACATCATCTAAGTGATATATCATCAGGCACCTCATCACTGAGTCAAACTCTCAGCATTGTTAATAGGAATATTACAAACCAGCATTATATTCAAAATCAATATGGTAAAAAAATTAGTATTAAGCTTCTAAAGACTAGCATCAAAAGAGAAAAGCTTTTTTTCTTATTTATGAATTTAAGTTTGCTGCCTGAACAGTGCTGTGGATGTTAAGAAACCCCAGTGCTGCTGTACAGAACTTTTAAGGAAACTTTGCTTCTCAGCTTGCTGCAGAGTATAACTTCGTGCTCATCACATCTTCGCGAAAAACAAACTCAATGTTCATACAAGCGCTCTTAAGGTTCTGTCATGGTTTAGCTCCAGCTGGTAACTCAGCACCATGCAGTTGTTCGCTCATTCCTGCTTTCCCCCCCTCCAGGCGACCTGGAGAGGAGAACTGAGATAATGCAAACCCCACAGGTTAAGAACAGTTTCACGACTAGAGTAAAATATAATAATAATAGAAAGAATACCAACAATAACAATACTGATAACAGGAAACAATGAAAAAAGCGAAATAAATGAGAACTCAGAAAACACAAGAAGTGATACCCAATGCAATTGCTCACCACTCACCAGCCAGTACCCAGCCCGACCCAAGCAGTGATTAGTACCTTCTGGGTAACTCCCCCCAGTTTCTATACTGGGCATGACGGGCTGTGGTATGGAATCCCCCTTTGGCTAGTTTGGATCAGGTGCCCTGTCTCTGCTTCCTCCCAGCTTCTTGTGCCCCTCCTCCCTGGCAGAGCATGAGACTGAAAAGTCCTTGATCAGAGTAAGTGCTACTGAGCAACAACCAAAGCATCAGTGTGTTACCAGCATTCTTCTCAGACTGAAGCCAAAACACAGCACTGCACCAGCTACTAAGGAGGAGAAAACTAACTGTTACAGCTGAACCCAGGACAGGTTCAGAGACAGAGAGTATGTTATGCGCACTGGCATCTGATTTTTCCTCACTCTTCTTCCTGCTTTTGCCCACATGGCTCAGAATACACACTAACTTCACAGGATTCCTGGAGTCAGGGAAGATTGTGCAATTATGCATCCCTGTGGTGAGAAAAAAGTCAGAGACATCTCTGGATTCCCTGGGGACCAGAACACAGGAGAGAACACTGCGGAATCTAATAAATACCCTGGCTATTCTCCCACAGCTGGTTAATTAATCATTACTTAAAATACCGAAAACCAACATGGAACAGAGGCAATGTGCATATCCAAGCAATTGTGGTGCCATACAGCTTATCAGATGCATATTTAACCACAATTTTTATTCCATCCATAAATCTTACTCATACAACTCATCCCACAGGAAAATACAGGTAACCTGTACTGTGGAGTAGCATCTGAAGTCAGGTACACTCAGGGATCTCTGTAGGGGATTGGGGAGAAAATGGTCCAACTCAACCACCAAAGATATCATGGACTAGCTCTCTACAAACTAGTATCCTATTCTCTCTTTCAGGAAAAGAGTGGGCAAACTAGCAGAGCTTTACTTATGCTTCCCGTCTTCTCATGAGACCCCACTTGGAGTACTGTGTACAGTTCTGGTGTCCTCAACATAAGAAAGACATGGAGCTGTTGGAGCAAGTCCAGAGGAGGCCACGAGGTCCATCAGGGCTGGAGCACCTCCTGTATTAAAACAGGCTGAGAAAGCTGGGGCTGTTGAACCTGGAGAAGAGAAGCTGCGTGGAGACCTCAGAGCAGCTTCCAGTGTCTGAAGGGGCCTACAAGGATGCTGGAGAGGGACTCTGCATCAGGGACTGCAGTGATAGGACAAGGGGTGATGGGTTCACACTGAAACAAGGGAAGTTCAGGTTAGATCTAAGGCAGAAGCTCTTCCCTGTGAGGGTTCTGAGGTGCTGGCACAGGATGCCCAGAGAAGCTGTGGCTGCCCCATCCCTGGCAGTGTTCAAGGCCAGGTTGGACACAGGGGCTTGGAGCAACATGGTCTAGTGTGAGGCGTCCCTGCCCATGGCAGGGGGGTTGGAACTTAAGGTCCTTTCCAACCCAAACCATTCTGTGGTTCTCCCATCCAGCATCCAAGATGGGAACTTGACAGGCTATAGGGTTTGATACTCAAACTCTCATGTAGGAAAGCCTCACGTGTTCCACTGCCAAAGCAAATCTTCAAGGCATTGCAGGCTGGGGTAGGATCTACCCCACAGTCCTTAGAGACCACACTTCAGTACAATTTTCTCCATTCTTTCTGCACTCATCACTTCTGTCTCCACCTCCTTTATTTTGCTTGTGTGGTTTTTAGTTTTCTAAAACCCTTACCACTAGCCTTACTCTGACATCAGCCAAAAGCTTTTTGTTGGCTTTAGTAGAAACTGGATTATACCTTAAATTGAACTTTACTCTCAAGAGAGAAATCAATCACATAGGAAAACAAAAGCTAATTTAAACAACCTTTACCTTTTCCTTCACCAGTCTGTTTACAGGGCTTGAACTTTCCCAAATACATTTAGGCATGCCTGTTTCATCACGTTCGCTTGAGATTTGGCATGTGAGTACATTGAAAGACCCTCATCCAACTAGACCTAGAGTCAACATAGGTCATTCTCATTAACTCTATAGCCTAATTGTGTGGGTTAGGCTTAGAGACATCACTGCTGAATAAAGGCCACCAAGTAAGAACAGCATGAAACATGGAAACAGTACCTATTACAGGGCGCCTTCTGAACTCAACAGCTGTTTCTGTACTTGAAATTGTCTTATATAAGCTTTTCCCCTATTTCTTTAAGTAAAATCAAGATACACTGGTTTTTACTACTTATTTTTATGCATAACAAGTGGGTAGAATTTGATTCTCTGTTTAACACTGATAGTGACCCAAGCCACTTTGACTGTGTCTACAAATATCCTATGACCTGGTTTATGTACTTGGTTGTTACAAGAGGTCTAGCATCAGCAGAAATGACTGAAAGAACAAGATACCATTGACCAATCACGACATCCCAGGTAAAAGCCATTAGGGAAAAAAAAAAGAAGCAGCTTCCAATAGACCAGTATGTAAAGAGCATGCTGGAATGTGGGGTGCTGCATAGGTTAATAAGGATTGCATGTGAGCTGCAACACAAACATCAGGTTGCCTTGTCTTCCAGTGAAGTAATATTTGTGAAGTAGTATTTGTGAAGTAATATTTGTCTCTTTTTTTACCTGTGTTTAATTAACCGTTTAAGATTTGTGAGAGTCACAAGCAGGCTCACCAAGGGTATATGTGTTTCCTTGTGGATAAAACTTACATTTGTGACAGCTGACTTCACACAAACTTGTTACTACAAGGAAAGAAAAGCTGCTGAGAAGCAAGAACAAACAAGATTTTACAACAGGAATAATTAAACACTGTGAATAGTTAAAAAAACTCTCAAGATATTCCACAATGTGGAACAACCCTGTAGAAATCAAAACACAGACAACACCTGTGCTATGTGGTACTGACTTTGGAGTCCATGGAGCAGGACTTACAGTCTCAAATGTACTAAGCAGTGATTTCAATCAATTTGTACACAGCTATATCATTAGCATAAAGTCCTAGTTTTTTTGTGTACTGAACATGCAGTGTAGTTAAAAACCCTTCTTTCCAGCTATTACTTGAAGAATTAAGACTGTCATTCAGTTAATACTCATTTAAAGTTACAAAACTATTGCCAGCAAGAACAATTTATCAGAACATTTGCCAACCTACTTGGCTGATTGTTTTTGGCATGGGTCTGCTGCAGCCTGCATCATTTGCATCAGTTCAAATTAAAAGACTCTCATTCAAAAGACATTGCTCTACTGAAACAAAGGAGTGTTTTCTTTTTTCATACTGTATTTCAGTGTTATTTCTGTGACATCTAGCACATTCAGAATTATAGGGTTAGATTGCAGACTTCTGCATCCCTATGAATATAGTGGAGCAGCACAAAGATTTCCAAAGCATACCTAATACTTACCCCTTTCACTTAACTCTGAGAACTGTGGGCTGCCTGCTAATCTCAGCTGAACTAATAATAGAAATAGAGCATGATCTACCTAGAATCATACTCTGTGTTTGCATCGTCCTTTTAGAAAAGACGAAACTCTGCATCTGAGCCTCTGAAAAATAAGTATGATCTCCACATTCTCAGGACAGTTTAGTCAGATAAAGAACAGTTTCTGTCAGCCTCAATTTGTGTCAAATCCTGGATCAGCAACACTGTTTTAGTTAATCAATAGAGAGATCCTTAGACTTTTTAAGACCTTCAGAAAAAAGTCTTACTTGGTCCACAGTCCTGGATTAAAGCATTCTTAGTGTGCAAACAGGCAGATTTTATTAATAGGACACGCCTATTGCATATGAAAGTGCTAATGCTAGGACATGAAGAACTATTCCCTGTAGTGTTCAGGGCCACATTGGACAGAGCCTCATGCAGCATGGCTTAATGTGAGGTGTCCCTGCCCATGGCAGGGTGTTGGAACTAGATGATCTTAAGGTCCTTTCAAACCCAAACCATCCTATGATTCTATTAAGCCACCAACAATACTTCACAGTATTTTCTGTTACCACTTTCTTTTATATTCCCAGCCATCTCAAATGTTCATGCCATTTTGGGTGGCTTTCCCTTGAGCACAGATGCTTGGTTCGTTGAAACTTGGTTCTATCCACTGAGGTGATGAAAGTATTTTCTTGAATAAACAGTAAATCAAAATCCCAAAAGTTTAAGATGAAAAAAAAAAAAAAGTGAAGTTTCAGCCTCTACCCATTATGACCAATCTTCAAAAGCTGTGTAACACCATTCTAGTGGTACTGGTTTAAATCCACCTCCTCAGGGGTTTTGGAATCCTTTGTAAATTTAAGTGCTCTGGCACATGAAGACTCCCACATTTTTGCTGTGTCCCCCAGAGGTCAAACATTGTACACTGCCTCTGTACTTTGATCCCCTTCAATGTAAATCCAAACCTTTCAACCTCTTTCAAGCTACAGTTTCAGCAAAAGCAACAGTTTGCTGATTTGAAAGGCAGTAGGGGCCTATACTTCATTTTCATCACACCTTCACCGACTACATTAGGAGTCAAGAGGCATATCTTCTATTCTAAGATAATAGAATTTCAGTTACCTAATTGCTATCTGAAGGCTATAAAGTGAAAGAGATTGTATTTAGCCTGTTTTCATTAGGCCCTTTGCAGATATTATATTCAGTCCTTCAGCACAGAATCATAGACTAGTTAGGGTTGGAAAGGACCTTAAGATCACCCAGTTCCAAGCCCCCTGCCATGGGCAGTGACATGTAATCCTAGACCATGTCAGCCAAGGCTCTGTCCAACCTGGCCTTGAGCACTGCTGGGGATGGAGCATTCACAACTTCCTTGAGCAACCCATTCCAGTGCCTCACCACACTTACAGGGAAAAAATTTTGTCTCAACTTTTTTGCAAGTCAGAGGTAAGTTTATCCACACAGTCTGTGCTATTCTGGCTACTGTATTTTGAGGTGTGACCCTAATTGGAAACCCGTTGTACATCAAGGAGTTAGATGTTCACCTCATCACTTAATCCGGGTGGGCAGAGGTTTGTGCTGTGCTATTTACAGCTTGGCCACCAGGCCTGTGCTGTGTATATATATCCCCTTGGCTGCAGGTTAAGCTCAGCCAGCCATGTGTACCACAGGGAGCCCACAGGCAAATCCCACCCAGCACTAGTGATTATACGACCTACATGGCCTTGCATTTACCCAAAAACTGCAGTAACAGCTCATCTGAACATGTTTTTTGTGAGGCAGTAGAAATAATTGTTTTCTTTTCAGTCATTTTGAAAATCAATATTTAAACCAACTCATGCAAAACTAACATAAACTTAGAAATTTCTGGTTTTGGCTTTGATATGAAGTATCTTGTCAGCTAACAGTAATATGGGAGCTTTCTGTGTAACTGTGAAAACACAGCATATTTCACATGCAGCTCACTAGTTAGATGAACTATGGAGCCTTACAAACACATTCTCCAATTGACTTCTGATGAGAATCTTCAGATTTTGTATGTAGATAAAAGGAAAAGAACCCAGCAAGCTCTGAGTCTGGCAAAGCCCCTCTCACTGACACCCAACCCAGAGCACCAAGCCAAATTCTGTTCTACACTCTGCTTGGTAGTGCTGGCTAACAGAGGAGCATTGGCTTCGCAACATTCTGACAAAGAACTTACTTTTAAATGGGGAATTTGATGACAGCCGTTTGGCAAAATAGTAGCACTACAGATTTATTCTGAATGTATTGCCACAAAAATGATAAAGCCCTCCTAAAGCTTTGAACTGGATTCTAGTGTAATATTAAACTATTTAAGATGGCACTGCATAAATTCAGAAGTAAAGTGAATGTGCTGTAGAAAGGAAATTGTATAATAGGGACAATGTATGAGAAGTCAGCATTATCTGGATCTTTCTAATCATAATTTCAGTTGTTAAAGCATCAGGGACCCCATCAGTATAGACACTATATTCTGATCCAAATACATTATGCATTAAAAAGTGGTGGTTTACAGCATCCATTAGACTTGTTATTACCCTTGTGACATGCTCAATTGACCAAAGGAAAAAAAAGCTTTCTCCTAAGAGAGGTAAAACTGAAAGAGCATATTCAGTGAAATGCATTACTAAGTACTCCCTGAGAGAAGTTTCAGATCATTTCTTCCAGAGATGAGTATTCCTACAAAATGCATCAAAGTAAACATCATGCCCCATTGCCCCTTTATATTTTTCAGACCCCACATATATAGGTGTAACATTGATTAATGGAAATAAATTACAACATTCTGCAACTCAGAATAAGCAGCTCCAAAAGCTTAGCAGGGCTAACAACAATAACAACTTTTCAAATAAATCTAGCAGAAAGCTAATCCAAGCCTCATCTATAATATCCAGCACCTCCTTTTTATATCTTCAGTCTCAAAACCATAAAAGGAAAATACTGCTATTCTTAGCATTGCAATTGATGGCAATAGCCAGGAGAAGATGTTTAACTTTGGTCAGAGTGATGAAGTACTGTTTGCAGTTATCACCAAATGTAAGATGCCAGTTTTGCACTTCCCTAATTTATCTGTCAGTTTAATTCTGATCTACAATACGGTGCTTACCCATTTTCAAAGAGACAAGGAAAAAACCTGTTCCCAGACTGCAGACTGCATAGGATTTTGCAGGCATCTGCAATCTTTACCTACCAGCAGATGCTGGTTGAAGCCACTCTACTTAGTATTCAGAGTGTAAATGATCTCCAAATTAGATTTTAAACACTTTTAGAGTAATTCAGCTATAAGGTTAATATGCTTTTTTTTTTTAAGCAGGGTAGGTCATGATTGTTCCTGTAACTACATTTATTGCTAAGTTAACACAGTTAAGAAATAATTGCATTATTCTGATTTTCACACTTTACTCGATCAACAGAAATGAGCAGGAAATATTTCCCAGTCTTTAAGAATTTGACTTGTAAAATTCTCCTAATTTAAATATGAAACCAAATGTTTCATCCTGTCTTAAGGATCAACTGAAATATTTAGTTTCATTTCAAAAACTTGAAAATCTTGTTAATGGAGGGGGAAATCAATCAAAGAATAATGTTTTATTTGAAAACTAAACTGAGAAATAAAGGTGCCAAATAACACCTTTTTGTGCAGGTTTAGGTTTGGTTTTTTTTTAATGGGAAATTTTCAGCCAAGAATTCTCACTATTCTATGTACAATAAATTTACTCACACTTCATGCCAGTGGCATAATGCTTTTTAACTGTTTTGGGGCAGCTGTAGATGCCTCAATTACTTTACATTCCTTAGCTTTATAAGGAAAGCTTCCTAGTGCAGTCATTCTCATTCGTGAAATAGGAACAGTATTGCTTGGGAGATAAACATGATCTGGAACCAACTGCTTGTCATTCAAATACAACAAACACTCACTACATCACCCCGTTCTCTGTTCTGCCGGCACTCACTGCTCATTTCACAGTATTACAAGCCTACAAGGTTCTGGCCATCTGTTTCCCTGCTGTAGTGAATCCCTTTTAGACATATTTCATAGCACATGAGACATCTCTTCCAGAAAAGGAAATGTCTGGCTGATAAATGCTACTTGCTCGACAGCACTGAACACTGTTTACAAATTGTACCTACCTTTAACCAACACACTTGTCCCTGATTCCAAGACACAACTGTGAGTCATTTCAAGCCTGCAACAAAACTCTTGTTGAGATAGATTGCACTAAGTGTAGGCCTCACTACTACATCTCCGCTCAAGTGGGGTCTTCTGCCCATGCCAGCTCCCCACCACAATTAACACAGCTCTGTGCAAGGTTTTGGAGTAAATGGCGTGATGCTCGCACACAAAAAGGACATTAATAAATAATTTCACAGTATCAACACATAAGCTGAAACCCCCTCACTCTCCGCAACTTATACCAAGGTGTATACCTAGCATATCATATGAAAAGGGAGTAAAGCAAATGGATCGGACTTCTTACCTATGTAGATCCTCTACAAAATCATCGAGTCGTAGAATCAACTAGGTTGGAAAAGACTTTTAAGCTCATCAAGTCAAACTTTTACCCCAGGACTGCTGAGTCCACCACTGAACTAGGTCACTAAAAATAAATTTGATAAGGTACCTCTTCTTATCTGATGGTAGAAAAACCTTTTAAAGATATATCAAGCATGGACTTTCTGGGGAATTTGGGGTTTTGGTTCTGGAAGGTTTGTTGTTTGAAGAAGGTACAGTTTTCAGACAAAGCATTTTTTCCATAACATCCTTAAGTATTTCTTCCTAGCACCAGTCAACAAAGGTCTGAGTGTTTTAACAGACCACTGAAAAAAGTTTACTACGAATGCTTTCCTCTACCAAGGCAATTTGCATAACACCCAGCAGCAGATGCCAACTCACTGTTCTTTTATGTTATTAGTTTATTGCTAGAATAAAAAAGTCCAGTACCAAATTAAAGGCAAAATGAGATTTAAACAGGAAAGCTGAAAAAGACAAACCAAGCAAGCATCTATATATTTCATCCCTTCAGATACTGAGATTATAAAATAATATTAATCTTCACATGCCTGAAGATGGCACAGAGCCATTGGCTTAAGACAGCAGCAAAGCAGTATCAAGGAAGAAGCATAATGAATTTAGGGATATGAATTCACCGTAAGTGACCTAGTGCATCAACTGAGTGAGACCAGCACCAGGACTGACAGCCCTTAGGGATTTTTTTCCCCTCCATGCATGATTTATCAGTTTTTAAGCACAGTGGTCTTTCTCATGCAAAATGGAGCAGATAATCACAGAATCATGGAATCAAACAGGTTGGAGAAGACTTTTAAGCTCATCCAGTCCAACCGTTCCCCAGCACTGCCAAGGCCACCACTAACCCATGGCACTGAGGCCTCGTCTCCACGGTGTGTGAACACTTGCAGGGACGGTGACTCCAGCACTGCCCTGGGCAGCCTGTTCCAATGCCTGAGCACCCTCTGGGGAAGGAATTGTTCCTCAGCTCCATCTAAACCTGCCCTGGTGCAGCTTGAGGCCGTTTCCTCTTGTCCCATCCCTTGTTCCTTGGCAGCAGAGCCCAGCCCCTCCTGGCTCCATCCTCCTGTCAGGCAGTTGTAGGGAGCGATAAGGTCCCCCCGAGCCTTCTCTTCTCCAGACTGAACCCCCCAGGTCCCTCAGCCGTTCCCCATCACACTTGTGCTCCAGGCCCTGCACCAGCTCCAATGCCCTTCTCCGGCCCCGCTCCAGCACCTCAGTGTCTCTCTTGTAGTGAGGGGCCCAGAGCTGAACACAGGATTCAAAGTGCAGCCTCACCAGTGCACAGCGCAGGGGGACAATCACTGCCCTGGCCCTGCTGCCACACTGGTGCTGACAATCACAGTGTTTCCTGCTGGTTTTGAAATCTGTTACTCCAACAATGGTGTGTATCCTACAGCAGGAAATCAAATGCAGCGTGCTCTTGTGCTTATGGCTCATAATACTAAGAGAATATGTCAAAGGGGGGATCATTGCTTCACAGAACTGAAACACTGACTACGCAACAGTTAATCTGACACTACAAGTGTTCTTGGTCAGGTCATCTTAGACATTAAAGGAACACTAACACTCACAGCATGTACATGTAAACTGAAATCAATAGCAAAATTAAAGTTCTCTTCTAATAAAAAAATGAAAGTTCACAATACTGCAATACCAGATACATCTCTGCACATGTGATCCTGCCCCTCTAGTCTGATCTTATGAGACCCTGCTTACAGCACTGTGTGCAGTTCTGGTGTCCCCAGCACGAGGAGGCCACAAGGTTGATCAGGACTAGAGCACCTCCCATATGAAGACAGGCTGAGAACATTGGGGCTGTTCAGCCTGGAGAAGAGAAGCTGTGTGGAGACCTCAGAGCAGCTTCCAGTGTCTGAAGGGGGCTACAAGGATGCTGGAGAGGGACTCTTCATCAGGGACTGTAGTGAGAAGACAAGGGGTGATGGGTTCAAACTGAAACAGGGGAAGTTCAGGTTGGAGATAAGACAGAAGCTCTTCCCTGTGAGGGTGCTGAGGCGCTGGCACAGGGTGCCCAGAGAAGCTGTGGCTGCCCCATCCCTGGCAGTGCTCAAGGCCAGGTTGGACAGAGCCTTGGGTTATGTGGTCTAGGGTGAGGTGTTCCTGCCCATGGCAGGGCTTGGAACTGGGTGATCTTCAGATCCTTTCCAACCCAAACCAGTCTGTGATTCTATGTAGGCTCATCCCATGCAAACTGACTGAAATAAGATGGGATCATTAGAATAGAGATTATATAAACTTGCAGTTACCTTTAATCTTAACTTGTTTCTCATTGGCATGCTCCAATGAAATTCAAGTAATTTTCCTGTTATCTCATGACGAGGACTGTAAGCATAGCCTTCCATTGATTAGACAGAGCTACTGCTTCAACATTATACCTTACAAAACAGGGATCTGGTTCTCCAGTAACTGACCCTTTTTGTGATAATGTCCAATTGTTAGAGCTGGGTGAACAATAATTCACTGTCTGATCAATCAGACAAAACACACCGAAAGAAGCAAATCTGTAAGACAAGAAGAAAATAGGCAGAATAGAAAAACCAGATTTCTTTCGTTTTGTTTTAATATGATCTAGAAGTTGTGATTTCAGTTTCATTCTCACTGCAGAGTTGTACTTACGCTAATATTTTGGGGTAAGTTGCATCAATATTGTCTTCCAATCCAGGTTCTTTCAGACATTTAGAATGCACAAGCCTGCCTAGTGCTTTCAGTTCCAGCAGCATATTGTTTTCAAATCCAGGTCTCAGAACCTGGTGATAAGGAATTCTTACTCTAATAGGAATTATACCACTTCATTGTTTCACAGCACAGAAATTTGCTGAGCTTTTAGCACTCAGATTTAACCATTCTAATGCAGAAAAAGCATTTATCTGCTTCTCTGTGAAACATACTGTTTAGCAGAGACCCAAGAGCCTATCAAGCTTTGTGGCCCAGTTAAAGATACATGTTTATGTTGAAATTCATCTTCCCGATTGATTCAAATTCTTGCTCAATCCTTCTCTGAAGTTTGTGGATGCCTTTGCATCAACTTTAACAGGAATCCAACTGAGTCCAGGTGCAAAAATGCCAGACAAGACTAGGAATCTCATGCTAAAACATTTGCATGGCACATGGTGTTTAATGAAAAGTGAAGGAATGGGGGGCTTTAAATAACATAGTGTTGGTGAAAATTCCAAGGAAAAGTATCCCCTCTAATGACAGAGATGCATTCTGTCCTTGCAAAGCTAAAATCCCTGATCAGCCAGGGGCAAACTGTGGATTTCACCCAGCATTTCCGCCATACCCCAAGTGAATGTTCTTTTCCACAGATTGCCGTTATTGCACAAGACTTTTGTCCTGTGAAAGCCTTAAGTTCTTGGATCATACAGAAAGCACAGTGGTATCACACTGATGTTAGAGTTACTCAACAAGGTTTGTTTGTGACCGGTCAGGATAAAAATAATACAGAATCACAGGTTTACTGGAAATGAGTCAAGAAGCACACTTAAAATGTATTGCTAAGAGCAAATTGGTTGGTTTACCTTAATTTTCTTAAGGTGTTGTAGAGACATCCACATCACTCCTCCACAGATCCACATCCTCAGATACGATTTTTCTTTTATATTCTACTTTCTAAGCATACAATCATACTAATATATGAAAATACATTAAAATACTACTTCCTGCCTGGTCACTGTAATTAGATTTGTATAATCACCATTCCATAACCTCAATTTTCATATAATCACACTTCCTATAACATAACAATGATACTGCCACAATGGAAAGATATTGGTAGCAAGGAGTTACCACAGCTGTCCTGGGTTCAGCAGTAGCAGTCATTTTTCTCCTTCTTGGTAGCTGGTGCAGTGCAGTGTTTTGACATTCGGCTTGGGAACAGAGCTGATAACAATGGTGTTTTGGTTTGGCCAAGGACTTTGTGAGCCCCATGCTCTGCCAGGGAGGAGCGGAAGCCGAGAGGAAGCAGAGACAGGACACCTGACCCAAACTGACCAAAGAGGTATTCCATACCACAGCACGTCATGCCCAGGATGTAACTGGGAGTTAGCCGGAAGGGCTGGGAGACTGCAGGGTTGGAGGAGGTATCGGTCGGTGCTTGGTTGGGCTGGGGGGGCGAGTTATCGGTCAGCTGGTGGTGAGGTGTTGTATTCTCTTCCCTTGTTATTTCCTTTATCATTGTTATTATTGGTGGTAGCAGTAGTGATTTGTGTTATACCTTAGTTACTAAACTGTTCTTATCTCAACCCGTGGGAGTTGCATTCTTTTCGATTCTCCTCTCCGTCCCTCCGGGAGTAGGGGGAGGGAAGGAAGGGGGGGGGAGTGAGTGAACAAGTTACCTGACTGGGTTTAAACCACGACAACAACTCTAGTGCACCTCTTTTAGGAGTGAACTCCTAGTGACCTGGGAACTGAAACACAGCACTAGCTTGTGCTCACAAAACATCAGTTAACCACAGCCTGAGTGACAGGAGCTGGGTAAAACCTGCTTTAGTAGTAAAGAGGAACAAATATCCAGCATATGTAAAACAATACAAATAACAGACCTTGGATATAATGTCACATATAAAAAGCAGCCATAAGCATCCTCTGTCACTTTCTCTGCTACCTCTACACAATGCACTGAATGCATGCACCAGTAGTTCAGCAATATAAAGTCTTTTGTGGCTTATCACTTAATTGGCAATTATAATCCTATAATTAACTACAGGAAAAAAATCTCTGGCAGAAAGCAGTTGGGCAATTCAAACAGGAGGTATAAAAGTACTCCTGAAACCAACCATCAGACAGCTTACTTGCAAAAACATCAACAAACCCCACTAGAGAGTTCATTCTGTCAGTGCTTGTGCCCACTCAAACCTCTAGTCATCAAGGGGTCACATCAGCTGAAGAGTGAAAAATGACAAGGAATGGCTGCAGGGCAGCCATCAATCTGATAAAGGACAGGACTGATTGTCAGCCAGAGCTCAAAACATCGGGAGAAGGCTAAAAAATCCTGTGGCTTTGAACACCCTGATATAATCTCCTAGTTGATAATCATTTATAGATGTAGCAATGTAATAAAGGAGCTCATGAAAGTGTCACTCACAATAAGATGTCAGCAAGCCATGAAAGCCAAGCCTGACTGGCATTCATCCTGCTACATTTGACTGAATTCTTCACATCGCACTGCAGTGGTCATTATAGGAACACATGCACCTGCAACCAACCTATTCCTTTTGAGAGAAGCAAATGGGACAAAACAGTGATTGACAGAAAATGAGATTCACCTCATCTTCCTTTTCTGATATTCAATGCTTCTTCACCCTACCTCCTCACCTTCTAAACCCACCACTAAATTACTTCTCTAGCTAGGTGATAGTGGATCTTTCCATGTACTACAGATTTCTTCACACAACATAACTGAGCCCAATCAGCCTCTCATTAGGCCATTCAAAAAGCAATCTAACATGAGATTGCTGAAGTAATGAAATTTTGAGGTGTTCAATTTGACAATATTTGTAATGGTCGAGGTACTGAACAGCTAATTCAGCAGTGCCTCTGAGAGACTCCGGCTACTGCAACAAGCTCCAGAAAGACACCAACACCTGCACACCCATTCCCATCTTCTTTAAAGATAAAGTAAGTAAACCACAGAGGTCCTTCTCTAAAGAGAAGTCTGTTATTTGTGACTTCAAGCTTTTCACTTAATTTTTAAACCGGAGGCAACTCAAGGATAATATATACAACCGTGAAACAGCAATATAGACTGGTTCAAAGACTTTGCTTGAAAATTTAAGAGAACATTCCAATTTTGCATTTGTAACATTAAACAAGGAAGGGCCAAGTTCTAACTCTGCAAAAGCATAGCATGGGTCTTAGAAAAATCCATTAGTTTTCTGTTTTCTCAAACAGAAAAAATACATGTGGTCATATATAATTCGCTACTGAAAGAACCTTTGCTTCAGACATTTCCAAGGAAAGGAACAGAAATGAGGGTGATATGAACAGAAATGATATGGTGGTATCAAAGCTCTGCCTTCTCCCTTCCTTGATCTAACTCAGTTTGCACCAAAGCACAGACTTGCTCAGTGAGAAAGTCAAGTTGTCCCGTGGCACAGGGGTATGGGGTCCCAGCTCAAATTTTGACATCATTGCTTGATGCACAACAATTTGTCACTGGACTAGAATCCAAGCATCTCTTCAATTAGCACCCCTGCTAAAGGCTCCAGGATCATTACTTCCTTCTCACTCTGTTTCTGAAATACTAGAACAAGTGGATCATCTCCAGATTCTGGTGCTTCGGGCTCTTCTAATTAGGATAAACAGTCTAAAGCCCCTCAAAGATTAAAGCATTTGTGTATCTCTCATCTGGACACAGCAGCTGCTTACAGAAGTACAGTAAGACAGACTACAGCACCTCCAGCAGCTCTTTGGCTTCCTCCTTGAGCAGTGAAATGAGCAATTACTCATCTCATTTATCTCTACTTGCAAAGTCTCTGGATTAAATTCACCATATTGTGTAGCTTTTTTTATCATGACCAAAAAAAATGTTTTGTCCAATGTTATTTATGTCTCTTCTGTCTTTCAAGTGCTAATTCATGAAGCTACTAAAATAAGAATTCTTGTTCTCATAAATACACTGTAACATGCTGAAAATATAGGGTTTTGATAAGGAGTTTACTGATCTATACTGCTGGAATTCAGTGTTAATATTGCTCAGGACTCAGCCTGCTCACTTTTGTATTGCTAGCACATGGATGCATGCAGCTAAGTGGAAGGCACAACAGGGGCTACCAGAAACCTCAATAGAAGTACTAAGCAATGACACAAAGAAAGATGTCCTTTGTACACAGCTTCAAAGTAAGTAAGACAACAGTATCAGCTCCATCCAAACCATAATGAGGTACTTTTTCTAAGAGCAAGCCTGCCATCATAGAATCATAGGATAGTTTGGGTTGGAAAGGACCTTAAGATCAGTTCCAATCCCTTACCATGGGCAGGGACACCTCACACTAGAGCAGCTTGCTCCAAGCCCCTGTGTCCAACCTGGCCTTGAGCACTGCCAGGGATGGGGCAGCCACAGCTTCTCTGGGCACCCTGTGCCAGCGCCTCAGAACCCTCACAGGGAAGAGCTTCTGCCTTAGATCTAACCTGAACTTCCCCTGTTTCAGTTTGAACCCATCACCCCTTGTCCTATCGCTACAGTCCCTAATGAAGAGTCCCTCTCCAGCATCCTTGTAGCCCCCTTCAGACACTGGAAGCTGCTCTGAGGTCTCCACACAGCTTCTCTTCTCCAGGCTCAACAGCCCCAATGTTCTCGGCCTTTTCAGAGTGAAAAATCTTGGAAAACATGAGAGGTCTGTGTAAGCTGAAAGAGGTTTCCAACAATTGCCAGTGCAAAACTTCCATGTTGGGAATACTCAAAAGACAACTGACTGTCTGCAGGAGACAGTCAAGTTACTTCAAGTTTCTGTCAAGTCAGAGATTGAATGAAGTGGACCCAACTCCATGAACTTCTGCCTTATGTTGGCAGTCTTGGGGTAAAGGTTGGACTTGATCTTAAAGGTCCTTTCAAACCTAGTTCATTAAATGATTCCATGGTGTTCAGGTTTCTATTTACTGACTACTGTGAGTCAGTAACATTTAGATGAAATTAAATTAACAGAAGTAAAATGGACATTTTAGTTAAAGGAAAAAAAAACAACAAATCGTGTTTAAAAAAAAATTCTAAAATTAATTTCAGTTTGGAAGAATATTAAAATTCACCTTTTCAACAGTGCTAGGCACCCACTGAGAAGCTACTTGCATAGCTGCTGTATAAGAACATTTTGCTAAGCTGATAAAGAAAATAACTGTTTCCGTTTTTCTGAAAGTGCAAGCTTTGGATCCATCTAAAAGATTTTTTTTAAATCTTTTAATTAGATTTTTCTTAATTTGATTCTCTTTTCTTTTAGAATATAGAACACCTTATTGACATGCTCCTTCCTAAAGGCATCATGTGTAGCCACTGTCAGGGACACAACAATAGACTTGAGGAGACCTTGGTCTGACCCAGTACAGCCAATTTCATGCCCCTATCTCACAAGAGCAGTTTGAGCCATGAGAGTAGCCATACTCCCTCAATTGTGAATGTCTTCACATTCATGTATTACCAGTTTTTACTATTCGGTCAGGGGGAAGATGGGTTTTGTTCAAATAAAGCCAGATTTTCTTTCATTTCAGGAGTGATTTACCTTTGCACCTTCTGTCATTTTTGCAAACATAAACGAAAGAAATTAGTAAAACTTGAATATTGAAAATACTTCAAGCATGCTAAAATGAAAGGTCTTCCTTTAATTACGCTCTTTATTTCCAGCCAAAGGATTTGTTTAACTTCTATTTAATTCACAATAATCACCTCAAATCACATCTCAAATCTTCCCCTGGATGAAGGACTACACTTGTAACCACAACAATCTCTTTAAACATAATGTTTGGTGGTTCTTTTCATCACAGGATGCATAATTTTTCCGCCAAGCTACACTAGACTGGAAGTTACAACAAATCACTCCAAGCAGTCTGAAATATGTATCGTTGAAGTGATGTATTTGCTAAAAAGTAAAAACAGAGGCAAAACCAAACCAAACCCTAGAGGAGTACATTCCCTTGAGCAGTAAATATTATTGCCCCTTTTCACTACAGGGAGTTTTAGACTATGGTTTATCTGTTTCGGTCACACAATGCCATGCCTTCAAAGGAGTTCCAGCCATGGTTTCAACCTTCTATTGGTATGGCTTCCTTGATATTATTTTTCTCCCAACAGCATCATTATGCAGCAGCCTTTCCTTCATAACATGAGATACAGCAGATGCTAAGCATAACTTATATTCACATCTTATACACCATTTCCCCTATAATTGATAATTGGCCTCACCTTTAACTCCCAAAGCTACCTGTGCTTCTTCCAGGACAAGTGTGGTTCAAACACAGGAGCCAGGGACAGCTGTGGGCTCATTTTGTGGCATGAGCTAACTCGTACATTCACACTGATGGGACTTTTACAAAAGCTCGACATAAAGGGACAGAAACCCCACTTCTTTTATCTAAAGCATAGTTTAATCCAACTGCAGTTAGGCAAGAGGGACCTTCTCAGCTTTCTGCATCTGCAAGGCAGTTTGTCTCACCTTGCAGACACACACAGATTGAAGGGATCCTTCAAAATTAATGACACTGCAGGACAATTCAGAAGTTCCCTTCGCTTCAGTGGAAGACTAGATGCCCTAGGTAGAGAAAGGCAGAAACTGCAAACGATCCTCTACACTCACAGGTAGAGGGGTTTGTCAGTAGCACCCAAGTCTTGGATTTTTACATTTCAGCTGGTAAATATATAATATATGTATCAATTATATAAATTTATATATATAATAAATAACAAACTTGATTAGGCAATCTGGGTTCCATTCTGCTTGTGTCAGAGAGTATTTACACCCTCATAGAATCATAGAATCATAGAATCATAGAATCATAGAATAGTTAGGGTTGGAAAGGACCTTAAGATCATCAAATTCCAACCCCCAGCCACAGGCAGGGACACCTCACACTAAACCATGCTACCCAAGGCTCTGTCCAACCTGGCCTTGAACACCGTGAGGGATGGAGCATTCACAACTTCCCTGGGTAACCCATTCCAGTGCCTCACCACCCTTACAGCAAAGAAATTCTTCCTTATATCCAATCTAAACTTTCCCTGTTTAAGTTTTAACCCGTTACCCCTTGTCCTTTCACTACAGTCCCTAATGAAGAGTCCCTCCCCAGCATCCCTATAGGCCCCCTTCAGATACTGGAAGGCTGCTATGAGGTCTCCACGCAGCCTTCTCTTCTCCAGGCTGAACAGCCCCAACTTTCTCAGCCTATCTTCATATGGGAGGTGCTCCAGTCCCTTGATCATCCTTGTGGCCTCCTCTGGACTTGTTCCAACAGTTCCATGTCCTTTTTATGTTGAGGACACCAGAACTGCACACAATACTCCAGGTGAGGTCTCACAAGAGCAGAGTAGAGGGGCAGGATCACCTCCTTCAACCTGCTGGTCACACTCCTTTTGGTGCAGCCCAGGATATGGTTGGCTTTCTGGGCTGTGAGTGCACACTGAACCCGGCTCATGTTTATTTTCTCCCTCCCTTCAGAGCAAGGTAAAATATACCAGCAGACATGGATGCATTTAGATCTTCGAGTTAAATGAAGGCTCAACATTTACCTTGGTGCACAATGGTTCGACAAGCACATAACTTTGCTTTTTCTTCCAGTGCTTTCCTCACATCTCTGGGAAAGGAAGCTCTGCTCCCAGTCTGCCCAGTAACCTTTTCCTTTCCATGTTTTTATCACCTGAGTATTTCACAAAATGAAGGGGAATGACTAGCACTTCAGCAGCAACCTGCAAGAGGCACCAAAACAAATCAAGTGCAGCAGTGCCCACTGCTTGACAGCTGTAATAAATTAAGTTGCCTATCCCCCTTCAATTCATTTTGCCTTCCCTGGAAAAAGACTTAGATGTAAAATGAGCTATTCAAAACCACATTCAGCTTTTCCATTCATCTAACAGAGTCAATTGTTTTCTACACTGTAAAGCTAACAACCCTTGCCTGCACAGCACTGCATCACAGCGTATAGCTATAGCGACTGCCCAGTGAGGAGGGACAAAGCTGCTATCTAGGGATTTAGAAGGTGTCACCTTGTAAGTCTGACTTAGAAGCTACAAGTCTGGAAAAAAAAACATGTTTCATTTGTTTATGTGCCTTTAGATGTCATTCAGCTCCTGAACGAATCCAGCATATTTTATGTTTCAGCAATGGAAATTATCCTTCACTTTTCCAGTGACTGTATTTCACTGCCACCTGCTGGGGTTTGGGAATTTTAGGTGGTGGGGTGGGGGCTACAGGGGGAGGAAGAACAGTGGGCATTGCAGCAGGATTTTGTGCATGCTTTTCTTTATTTACTTAACAGATCCACCAATACTGTGCCTTGCTACTGTTCCAAAAGCAGAACTATTTTCAGCTATGTTTTGCCATCACTTTTACATAAAAACGTTGACTTCTCTTGCCCTGAGAATGTCATTACTTGCAGAAGTTGGATGAAGGTAATAGGAAGCAGAACATGGTAATCTTAATACTTTAGTTGTCACCAGGTATTCATAAATATAAAAGAAAAGGCAAAAATAACAAAAGGTAATTTAACATAGGTTCCATTTCCTGACATAAGCAGCAAAATCTAACTCTACTTTTAATATAGCTGTCTATTTAGAGAATGTAAGGAGCTGCTTTTGATTAGCGTGTCTGTTGAAGTCCAGTTTAAAGAGTGCAGTAAGTAACAAGCTCAGTCCCTGAGCTTAAACTGATTTACAGAAGTAAAATGGTTAATTAATGCAGCAACCATGAAGAGAAAGCTATTTTGAAATAGAACAATGAAGACAGAACAGGACATTACTTGCCTGGTATCACTGAAATATTCCCACCAGTAGGAAAGTACATAAGACCAGGAAAAGACAGTCTACATCTTCAAAGCAGTACCTCAGTGTGGCATTGTGTCCAGGCTGTTTAACCCTCGAACTGTTAAACTCTGCTAGCAGGCTCCAAGGGTCATGAAAGCCCAAGTATTTAGAACTGTAGCACAGCCCTCTTTGAAGACCTGAGGAACTGTTTCAGCTTCCGCACCTTCTCTCTGGCTGAACAAAGTGCTATTTGGAGGTACGTGTTAAGGCTTTATGGTATTTTGAGCATGGTTTTTTTAAAGGTGTTTACAGAAACATTCTCATTATACATAATAAGGGATTGTTTCACAATCAGATTACAAACAGATGCTGAGCACTGTGAAGTTACTGCAGCAGTGAAGTGCAAGCCTTTGGCATACGTGACCTGCTTAGTCATGTATGGTTCAGTGCCTGGATGTTTCTAACATCATGGATGCTCACAAGAGCTTGAATAAGGCTGATAAGGTCTGACAGCCAAAAAATTCATCCAGACAGAAAGTCTTACCCAGCTTATAAGGATGGCCTAGGCCTCAGTGCTTCAAAGATGTCTGGACTGTGCATGTGTGCTTATTGAATTTATATCCTTATTATATTGCTAGGATGCAGCTGAGCCAATGAAAGGGCCTTTACTGTCTGGCAGCATGTCAAAGCTTCAGCCACAGTCCTGCATGTCAGCTTGATGTCAGCTATTTTAGCCTGGGAATATATTAAGCATTTAGAACCTGGCTCCAAAACATTTGCTTCCAAATCTGCCTGTGCATTTATGTCGATTAGACTGCTGGAGGTCATGCCTTGTACTTTTCCCTTTCTTAGCTTTCCATTCTTCTCTCCATGTCTTACTACACAGTATCACAGACATCCACCTTCTCTGCAAGGTGGCAGAGCTTACACCTTAGCAGCACGGGTACAAAATTTGGCTTTCCCCCATAGCTGTTTTGTTGCATTCCCTCAAACACCCTGACCAGCATTTGCGATTGCAGAGCCCTCACTGAAACATGAGGGAGCTCAGGAGTTTCTAGCAATCATTCAACAGCACTTAGCTCTAGTCCTGTTTTCCTGCTGTCTGTGAGGAAAGCAGCATTCATAAGAGAACAGCATTAACATAACAGAGAATCTGAGGTATCATGAGGTGAAGTATTTTTCTCCTGTTACAGAGCAGAGCATCAGCAGGACAACTGCTTCTAAATACCAGTCACTTCTATTGCCACACTCCATTTCCAACAAAGGTACTACTTCTTTAGAATAATATACAACTTATACTGGTGTCCAGGAGCTGTGACCAAACACCTAGTGGTCTAGATACTGCTACACAGACCAGAAGACTGAGCTATGTCTGCTTCCAGGAGATACCTATAACATTCATCTATTCCATAGAGCTAACTGCCATTCCACTGAAAGGCTGATGACACATTTCAAAATCTTCTTTTATTCCAGCAGATAGTAAAAGGAGATACCATAGTTTCATGGATTTCCAAAACTGTGACCTCAAAAAATGCTTTCTAAACTAAAATCACTAAAGTGGACATGGAAAGCTGAACCCCTGCTTCCTGACCCTCTGAATTGTTAACACACAACAGGTACAGTGAAGTGTCAGCAACCCAAGTGAAATGAGTGATGAGAAGTCATGAATAACAAAGTTTAAAAAGCTATTTTTAACTGCATATTGCCCAGAGATCGATGCAGAATAACGCTGAGGTGCCCAGAACTGTACAAACATAAAGTGACAGCTACAGGCCTGACAAGCTCATGTGCTAAATAAAAAGCTTACAAGGTTAAAGAGATTCTTTCCATTGACTTCAGCAAGCTTTTAGCTGGGCTCGAGGGCACCTGTGATGAGATAGCCACAACAGTCCCCCTGAGTACACACTCCAGTACTTTCCATGCTTTCACCCTTAAAGATGTGAATAGAACAGAGCTGATTGTCATTTGAAACTGTTTGTAAAGCCATTCAGGCACCTGAAGAAACATCAAAATGCCTGGATCCAAGTATTTGGGCGCATAAGGCCCCCTGAAAGAAATAAACCAGCCCCACAGAAGCTTCAATACCTGAATACCTTCAAAAACTGGGATCTCAGTGAAAACAACGCTCCACAACTTTCCCTGAGAGTACAGTAGCTGAAGAAGCTGTCAGCATTGCAGAATAAAAGCTCCCAGCTGCTTAAGAGCAGCACAAGAACTCATTTTCCTTTTGAGAATAAACACATATCACATCACTACAGCTCTTCCCACTGAAATGCACAAGATCCTGTGCCAAGGTCATTGACATTTTTCCCATGCCATGGAGCCCAGTTACAGATCTAACCTTCTTCACCCCAGTGTATGTCTTAAAAGCATAAAGAAAACATGATAGATTTTATTTCTTCTTGGATATTTTCAGAGAGGGGGAGTGCTTGCTGGCCCAAAGACCCAAGGGGCTGCACACACAGTGCTGAAGCCTTTCACTAGTGGGATTTCCAATTAGAGAATGCAAAGCTGGTCAATCAATTTTTGTTGAACAAACTGTTTTGAAGTCTGATTCTTTCCCCCCTGTTTAATAGCACTGCCTTTAGGAGAGGATTTGGGTGCAGGGGAGTTTCTCCTCCAAGTAAGTGCAGCTTGTAATCTATTCCATTTAAGGTCCTTTCCAGCCCAAACCATTCTACGATTCTATCCTGCCCATGACAGGGGGTTGGAACTAGATGACCTCAAGGCCCTTACCAATGAAACCATTCTCTGATTTTGAAAAACACATCAGGCATCCTGTGGGTCACAGAAAGAGAACTGAGTATTCCCAGGACCTATTCTTCTGCACTCTTGATGTGTGGAAATATTACCAGTGACAGTTAAATGTTTGTCACAAGCAGAGAACACATCCCTTACTCTTTGAGGGTTAGAGGTTCATGCCTTATGAAGAAGCTGTAGCATCACATTTAGTTTTAGTAGCATCAAGCATAAAGATCCAGCGAGTGACGTTTTCTACAAGAAAACAATCCTTCTAGAAGATTTTATATTTATGTTTGAATATAAGATGAGACTCAAAGTCATTGTTTGCATACACTGCATGACTGTTACAAACGTGTGTGTGTAGAAGGTTAACCACAACTGGGAGCAGATACTGAAAATCTATGAAGCTTGACAGCTTCTTCCACATTAGTAAATTCCCTCTGTCTTCACATTACACAATTCTCCTCCCACCCTCGGAACAGCATCCCATTTCCTTTAGGTAGCACTGCTGCCAAGGGATGTAGCTGGGCAAATGGAAAAAGAAATGGCTTCCCGCTGAGACCCTCATTTTCATTCTCCCAGTTGTTTTGCACATCAGAAGCCCAGCCCCCCTGAGACCCTGTTCACTGCTCTCTCCCACAGTACCTCAGAACCAAAGCTCCCTAACAGACTGCAAGTTCTTCTTCTGCCACATCCCCAGCCAGGCTTTCTGACAGCCTGCTGCACTGATAATTCCTCTGCTGTATCCCCACATGCATCAGAACAACTGAGTATATTGGAGGTACTGACTGGAATACAAATATTAGATGCCATCATGATTGCAAACGTATTCTAAGATGCTCCCACACAGAACCAAGGGAACAAAACACCACCAAAATTTAAAGGTATTCTATGATTTCTATCTTCTTTTAAGGACAAGGGACTGGGAGAGACCCTGGCATGTTCTTTTTATATTATAAACCAAAACCTAAAGTCCTCTCAGTAATCACAGCATGGTAGCAATCTGCTTCAGCTGTTACTCTCTCTAAAATTATTTAATGTCAAGTCAGGTACCAGTACAATCAACTGTGTGCAAAACTTCAAATACATTTAAAACCCTGGCACTGGCTTCAATTAAATTCAGTTTTCTAAATACAAATGAAACTGTACATAGGTAAAAAAAGAAAAATTGTCTCCATACAGGTTAAATCATGGGTAAAGGAGTGCTTAAAGAGTTTTACCAGCTTTTATTGCTTTCTTACGGCTGTTAGACTTGTAAAAAGCAGTCACTCATTCTTTACTGCTTGCTGCCTGTGAGCATTTGGCAGCCTGGCCCAAAAGAAAAGGGGGCCAGGATCACCTCCTTCGACCTGCTGGTCACACTCCTTTTGATGCAGCCCAGGATACGGTTGGCTTTCTGGGCTGCAAGCGTACACTGAAGCCGGCTCATGTTCATTTTCTCATTGACCAACACCCCCAAGTCCTTCTCCGCAGGGCTGCTCTGAATCTCTTCTCTGCCCAACCTGTAGCTGTGTCTGGGATTGCTCCCACCCAGGTGCAGGACCTTGCCCTTGGCATGGTTAAACTTCATGAGGTTGGCATCAGCCCAGCTCACAAGTGTGTCAAGGTCCCTCTGGATGGCATTCCTTCCCTCCAGGGTATCAACCGAACCACACAGCTTGGTGTCATCGGCAAACTTGCTGAGGGTGCACTCAATCTCATGTTCCTTTCACCACTTTATTTCTTCTGGTATATTGCTTGAGCTTAGAAAAAAATCACCTTGTCCGAGAGTGGAAAAAGGGGCTGCTTAGGCTGATGTAGGATTACTAGGAAAGTAGTACACAGTGAACATAAAACAAATGCTCATGTCCTGAACGGGTGTATTCTTCACTAAGTAAAAAAAAAACATCTGGATGGGAGAGCCTGAAGAGTGGTGGTGAATGGTGTCCCATCTAGTTGTGTGTCACCAGTGGTGCCCCTCAGGGCCAGCATTAAAGTCTTCATTGGATGAGGGGATCAAGGACACCCTCAGTAAATCTGCAGATGACACCAAGTTGGGTGGGAGCATTGATCTACTGGAGGGCAGAGGCTCCACAGAGTGATCTGGTCAGGCTGGATCCATGGGCTGTGGCCAATGGGATGAGGTTCAAGAAGGCAAAGTGTGGGTCCTGCACTTGGGCCACAACAACCCCCTGCAATGCTCCAGACTTGGGGAAAAGTGGCTGGAAACTGCTCATGGGAAAGGAGCTGGGGGTGCTGGTTGATGGAGCTGAACATGAGCAGCCAGGAAGCCACCAGCATCCTGGCCTGTACCAGCACCACTGTGGCAGCAGGGCCAGGGCAGGGACTGTGCCCCTGCACTGGGCACTGGTGAGGCTGCACCTCGAATCCTGTGCTCAGCTCTGGGTCCCTCACTACAAGAGAGACACTGAGGTGCTGGAGCGGGGCCAGAGAAGGGCAATGGAGCTGGTGCAGGGCCTGGAGCACAAGTGTGATGGGGAACAGCTGAAGGACCTGGGGGGTTCAGTCTGGAGAAGAGAAGGCTCAGCAGGGACCTTATCGCTCCCTACAACTGCCTGATAGGAGGATGGAGCCAGGAGGGGCTGGGCTCTGTTCCCAAGGAACAAGGGATGGGACAAGAGGAAACGGCCTCAAGCTGCACCAGGGGAGGTTTAGATGGAGCTGAGGAACAATTCCTTCCCCAGAGGGTGCTCAGGCATTGGAACAGGCTGCCCAGGGCAGTGCTGGAGTCACCGTCCCTGCAAGTGTTCACACACCGTGGAGACGAGGCCTCAGTACCATGGGTTAGTGGTGGAGATAAACACATATTTAACATACTTCCTGTAATTAAATAGTTTTTTCCTTCACCTTTGTCATCTTTGGTGTGCCAGTAGCTACCACATTTAACTTCACAAAGCCCTTCTAAAGAAGTGTAACCTGAGTATCAGACTGCAAAAGACAGGCATATTCCCCTATTGCCAGAGATTCCATTTCTTTCTTATTTAAGGGAAGCAAGACTCTGGTGATCTCAGCTGGGGTGGTATGTCAGGTGAATAAGATTCTTTCTCCAGTAGGAAGTGACCATACCTTCTCGGCTTAAGGTGTCCTGGTACAGCAATAATGCATTTTCAACGCTGTTTAATTCTTCTAACAGGCACTACTGATTCAGATATACTAAGTGTAGTTTTTATCACAAAGACTTACGAGGATGCCTTTAAAGAGGCATGTTCTTTCCAGAAGACACCAAATGGACTGAGTTGCCATTGAAAGATCCTAAGCAATTGTCAGCTTTCATCACAGACTGGGAATAAAGCCATTCCCCTACATTTCCTGAAGTATTTCTTACCTGTTTCACATTAAGGTATATCTATATTCAAAAAGTCACTCTGAGCTAGATGCATTTCTTTATGGTGAAGAGCAAAGCTGAAGTGATTTCATACCTAATACAGACAGAATGACTGTATACCATGGGGGATACATTTTCCTAGAGTCTTTGGTATCAACACACATCTCCACAGCTATAAGTTTGGTAGTTAATGCCTTAGCTGTGATGGATCCCAGCGCTTTATATCATACAAGTCTGCAATGGCCCTATAAAATTACTTTTCATCCATCTAAAGTTTCAGTGGCAAGAAGTATTTATGACATACAACCAAGGGCCTGGCAGCAGGTCTAATAACATCGTGCTAGGTTTAAAATGCTGCAGTTATCAGTCAGTCACACTCCAGAGCAAGTCATCCATAGCAAAGAGCTATTATTAGATTGATAGAATATGCAGCACACATGAAATGATAGAATGCAGCTACAGAGTAAAAGCCAAAGCTGATGCAAAATAAGCCATCATAGCCCACATAATGTGTGCCATTCACAATAATACTAGAGATCCATTCTAGCGAGTGCATGTTAGTTAACAGTAAACGCTTGAGAGATGACAGTTAAGAAGCCATCAGGGCTCAAAACCTAATTTTCTCTTTTTTCTCAGGGCTAAAAGAGGAAATGGAACTAAGAGGAAATTAATACATTTTCCTGCAAAGTGCAAAACATGGTAGACAAATGTAAAGATTAACTTTTTCACACTGAATTAGCAAGCATACTAGTAATTTGCTCTCCACTCCACTCCCTGGGCTTTCTTGTCCTTTTCCAAGACAGGGTGAAGTACTCCTGACATCACCAGCCAAGTAGCAGGACTTTTATTTATTCAAATGGCATAAACCAGTTATTAAGTGAAAGGAATGCAGCCTGTTTAGGGATATAACAGAGAATGACAAGAAGCAAGGGGCCTCCTTTACTTACAAGCAATGAACAACTGCAATTCACCACTTTTAGGTTACCTTGTGCAAACTAGATAGCTTACTAAAATGCATTGCGTATAACAAGCATTTACGAGGTGATCTGCCTCTACAGACAGACCTAGGGCTTACTATGTCGTCCTGGCACTTTGCTACTGTCCTGGGTTTAGCAGTAGCAGTCATTTATCTCCTTCTTAGTAGCTGGTGCAGTGCTGTGTTTTCGACTTTAGTCTGAGAACAGTGCTGATAACACCGATGTTTTTAGTTGTTGCTCAGTAATGTTTACTCTGACCAAGGACTTTCTGAGTCTCATGCTCTGCCAGGGAGGAGGGGACATCTCAGAAGCAGAGGCAGGACACCTGACCCAAACTAGCCAAAGGGGTATTCCATACCACAGCACATCATGCCCAGTATATAAACTGGGGGGAGTCACCCAGAAGGGCAGATAGCTGCTCGGGTCGGGCTGGGTATCGGTTGGCGGGTGGTGAGCAGCTGTATTCTCTCCCCTTGTTATTTCCCTTATCATTACTATTATTGGTGGTAGCAGTAGTGGTTTGTGTTATACCTTAGTTACTGGACTGTTCTTATCTCAACCCATGAGAGTTACATCCTTTCCATTCTCCTCCCCATCCCTGAGGGAGCAGGGGGGAAAAAGAAGCGGGGGAGTAAGCAAGCAGCTGCATGGTTCTGAGTTACAGGCTGAGCTTAAATCACAACAGTTCTAGACGTCTATTTAAGCCTGTTACAAAAACCCCAGAGAGTACTGTAAATCATAGAATCCCAGACTGGTTTGGGTTGGAAGGGACCTCGATGCTCATCATGCCTCACTACCCTCACTTTCACCACAGGGAATAACTTCTTCCTAATATCCAACCTGAACTTTCCCTCTTTCAGTCTGAACTCAGCAGCCCTTGTCCTAACGCTACAGTCCATGATGAAGAGTCCCAGGACACCTTAAGCCAAGAAATGTTAGGTACTGGGAGGTTTTTGTCACAATTCTCTCTAGCTTGTTGCAAGAAAAAAGGATAAAAGCACTCAAATAGCTGCACAAGTTCCACTGTAAAAAGGGGTAAAAATGAAAAAAGAAAGGAAACTTGAAGTTCAGTCTCACTTGATATATAATGGAACCAGCAGTGCCAAATTTGTAATTCTTTGTGACCTAAATGGTGAACAGCATCTGTGACTATCCAGGTATTAACTAAGATATCAAAGAAATACAGACAATTTCTCTTCTGCTTCAGGATACCCTAGCATTCAAAGGTATCCATACTCCAAATTAATTTTCTTCTTGCTTAATTTAAAACATTTCAAATTCTGCTGTGAAACAGAACTTTTTCATCAGTAGCAATACAAGATGACAATTTGTGTCCCCTGCTCCTCCCTGCATCAGCACATCTGAACCTCTGGGCTCAGTGTATATATAAATAAATAGACTGCAGCAGTACAGAGACAGGTAGCAACCTTCCAGGCCAAAACCGGGCTCATCACAGAAGTTTTGTTAAGCATAATTGGGAAATGCATCAGTGCCAAGGATAGAATCATAGAACATTATCTGCAGCACCTGAGGGGTTTTCTTCTTCTTCACTGGCAGAAGAAAATCTCTTAATAATAGATCTGCTGCACTGTGTCTCTCAATGTTTTATCAGTGTATCTGAAGAGACACCATTCCTAACTGAAGAACAGAGTGAAATCACTACAATTTGCAGTCACTAGGCGTATCTGTAAAAGCTGCAGTAGACAAAAGTTCTACTATGTTGTTGCCAGAAATTTTACAGGTGAATACTGGTGACAAATGATCACTGGTATTTTAACTAAAATGATCTCTTAGATTTTCTTCACTAGGGGAACATTTTCAAATGGTCTGTGTAAAAACTGTAGTATGGGATGAGACAACACGCTAATACACAGTTGTTCAGTATCACATTGGGTCTTCTAACAAGTTCAGACAAGCAACTTTCCGACCATCCTGTGACCCTTTCCTGGTTTCCTGGACTATCCAGAGGTAGTCCTCTGAGCAAATATCCAAGCAGCCAGCTATTCTTTTTGGCAATCAAACTAGACACAGGATCTATGGGAGAAGTGTGCTCACTCTTCCCCCCTAATATACAGTTAGTCCTAATAGAGCAGAGCAGCAGCTTGCTCTTGACATTAGCACACTAGAATTGATATATTTCTCAGCATGAATTCTTGATTGCTAACAATTAAAGTGACTGAGTATTCTGTGAACAGCAGTCCACAGATGTAAAAACAATGTACCTCTCATCAGCTGTATCCTGCTTTATATGTTCTAAAAGTGTAGGATGGCAATTTCTAAACTGCAATTACCATGAGAGGATTTCTAAATGTGTCTTGAAAGGTTGAAAATCAATCTCCCCTTACCAAGGACACGCACTGCAAAATTAATATGGAATTGCTTTTTTATGTCAAAATATACTTCCACAGTAAAAACCTGCATTTATATTGCACTGCAAACAGTGCTATACTGAATACTTTTTCTCCCACCAAAAAAAAACCCCTCTCCTTTCCATCCCAAGCTTCTCCTCCCACACTCCTCTTCAAGACAAGGCTCATTCATATTAGACCAGAAACTGTGAGGGACAGTTTTAGCATTATTTTTCCAGTGGTGGCATCAGCATAAACAATCCTTTACATCTTAGCGCTTATTTTCCACTCTGGTCCTGCCTCATTTACGGAGGTACAACCATTAGTAAGAGTGTACTGCAAACCATATAAGGAGATGGCTCTTGATGTAAAAAGGTATTTTTGTTCCCCTCATCCCCTTTTAGATGCCTAACTCAATTCCCTAAATACTTTCTTGAATATCTACAATGACAGAACTGGCAAGGGGAGGTAGGGGCGGGGGAAGAGGACTCTATTGATTTTCACTGGAACACAGTTAGTTATTCTCAAAGTAGCTGGTATGGTGCTATGTTTTGATTTGTGATAAAAACAGTGTTGTGCAAATTGAAAACTTGAAGGAATCTTGTACCGTTTCAACGAAATTCCAGAACATCTGATCCTGGAATCATTGCTTGCTAATGTTTCTCAGTTAACATGCCAGCAAAAAGGAGTAATTCTATAGAATAACGGCCAAGGCATATTCACTTGCAAGTAGTGAGTGAGCTGTATCCTTGTCAAAGTTTGACTTCCCAGGTTTTAGAGAGTCATTCAAAGCAAGATTCCATGTTTAACATTATACAAGACCCTGCCCATAGAAAATTCACATGTGCCTAAATAGAATCCCAGACTGGTTTGGACAGAAGGGAACTTAAGATCACCCAGTTCCAACCCCTGCCATGGGCAGGGACACCTTCCACTAGAGCAGGTTGCTCCAAGCCCCTGTGTCCAACCCGGCCTTGAACACTGCCAGGGATGGGGCAGCCACAGCTTCTCTGGGCACCCTGCGCCGGCACCTCAGCATCCTCATAAGGAAGTGCTTCTGCCTAAGAGCTCATCTCAGTCTCCCCTCTGTCAGGTTAAAGCCATTCCCCTTTTCCTGTCCCTACAGGCCCTTGTCCAAAGCCCCTTTCCAGGTTTCCTGTAGCTTTAGATTTTTTTGGTACCAACTGTACTCTTACTGAATTTGTGTCACCCTTGTGGTCCTCAGCCTGCAACTGAAGTATGCTTTGCTGAGGTTCCCTTCAGTAGGGATATAATAATATCTCTAATATAGAGAACTTCCAGCTTAGTCTGGTTTCCATGCCCTTTTCCAAAGTAAAAAAGTGTAAGCAATTTATTGGGCCTATTCCCGTCATAGAAACCAGGTTTTTTTATAAGCTTTCTTTAACCTTCTTGGGCACTCAGATCAAAGGCTCATGTTTAGTGAAGTATAAGATTACAGACAAACAGTTTCAAGATTTCTACTCCCTAAACCTGCAGTAAGAGGTACACTCTGGACTGGAGAACACCTCTCTGACACCGTTGCTATGGCAAAGCTTAATACCAGTTTAGAGACTGGGCATGCAGCCAAGGAGAAAATGGGGAGGGCTGACATGACATTTCCCGCTTTGTTCTCTTCATACCATTTGCTTTCTGCAGTGCTTCTCAACAGCCCAAGAAGTGTTTCAGCTTCAATTATCTCCACAGGAGCTTCATTCCCCCCTCCCTCCCTCTTTTCTTTTTTTTTCTCCCTAAGATGTCAGAGCTATTGTGACAGATCATTTCTTCCCCTCAATTCCCAGTGAATTCCGTATGTACTCCTAGTAACTCATTCCTACAAATATTGTCATCTGGTGCTCTTAGTTTCCTCTTAATCAAAAGAAACTAACTAGGAAGTTAGGAACACAAACCTGAGGCTTCCTTTCAACTCCAATTTGACTTGATAGCCAACAAGGATGATATTTGGTACCAGTTCATTGTAAAGAGCAGATTTTTTTGTTCATAATTGCAAATGGAGCCTACAATCACTTCCTGTATCATTGCTCATGTCCCATCATCTTCAGCCAGTGCTGGGCAAGGTTGATATAATCTGATTCTATAATTGCATCCGGTTAACTTTAACAGAAACTCTACAATCAAATTCAAATATCTTTTGAAATATAAGAGACTTGTTTGTAGAAAAAAATTGCTGTAAACCTATACAGATCTGTTTTAATATAGAATAGCATAGTAGAAAACAAACTCAGTTTATGCATAGACTTCAAATAAGGAAGGCAAAAGAAGATATAAAAGGGCATTAAATGATCTTTGAAACACCTTGACAGGCCTAGGAGATGTTATTTGCTATAGCTCCCCAAGCATCAGTATTGTCAAAATTGCAGAGTGAAGCTGAGTTTATGCACCATGTTAACAGAGCAGCATGAGACCACTGCAACAAGTGTGTCACATCCTGCAGCCTGTCCTAGCTACAGAAGGGTAATACTATTTACTCCAGAAATTAGATGCTGAAGAGACAGTTTGTCTGCAAATCTATATGAACATGCCTCTGAAGAAACTAGACGCAGTACTATCCAAAATAACAAAAGGAAAATGCTACTAAGGAGGAACTGAGTAAAATGAGAACCATTGGGTCCAGGGACAGCCAACCTCCTCCTCCTCTAGGTACCAGAGATACTGACTCTGAAGTCTAGATTATGACAAGGAGATGAACACCAAATTCTTCGTACCATGTTCTTACAGGGAGATAAATCACTGACACTTTTTGGCTGGGCTTGTTCATGTATAAAGTTCAAAATGCAAGGTACCACAACCCCTACGTGACAACCAGTGAGGTCCACTTTGATATTTAGCAGAGGAAGTGCTGGCCTTCCTCAGTCTGCCTGACACATGCAAGGGGACCTCAGGATGCCTGGGTACAACACATGAGCTCAGGCACTATGTAGATGGGAAACCCAGGGTGCTGTATGGAAATCTCTTCTTCTGCAGAAGCCCACAGCCTCCAATACATCTGATCTATCAGGTTGTGAGCTTAGTCAAGGCCATCACTCTAAAGCTGTATTCTGGCAGGCACAAGAAGCACCTGACCGGAGACACAACTTGGATGTGCCAAGAGTTCTAGAGCTGCCCTGGTCTATAGATAGGGACAAGGGCTACTTCGCTGTATTGCTTCTCTGCTGCTAAACACTTGACAGTCCTGCTGTGCGCTACAGCTGAGGCCAGATTCCACCTTCTAACCCCAGGGCATCCCAGCAGGGCTCTAGCAGTCATCAGGGCAACAGCCTGCAGAAATTGGCATCTTCTGTATGTCTGAATCTTGGTGACATTCTGCTACAATTTCAGGAAGTTTCCATACTTCATATAGCAATGATGTATGAGATTAATCACATAATAAAGTCAAAGCCTCAGTCTGAACTTAATGCCTAGCAACTCTAACCTGATCACCCATCTTTAGCATTCCAAAACAAACGATTCCAGAAATCCAGTTCTTTCGAAGATATTGAGGTTTGCATTTTGTTCAGATTCCAAAATAAAATTTAAAAAGTGTCTTTAACAGCAATGAAACTTTGTCTCCTGGGTGATTTTAAGAAACCCATTACAAAAGGAATAGATTTGTGGCAAAGAGGAAAGCTTTGAGCTGTTCCACTCTGTGCCTTCACAGTAATTAGTTGTGAGCCTAGACTTCAAAACTCTTCCATAAAGTAACTCTTCCATAGTAAGGAAGTCTATCCAGACATGCCTCTTACCAGGATTTGTAGCAGACAACTCAGCTCTTCAAGTGTCCTAAAAGTCTGAAATACTTTAAACTTGTACCCTGAACAAAATAAGATCAGGAGGAAGTAATCAGACAATAAAACAAACAGCAAATAAACTTCTAAAGCAGGTGTAAGGTGGACAACCCTTTGAGAGCCATCAATGGCAACATGAATTTAGAAGGATATGAAACAGAAACATGAGTACATACTCATGAGCTTTAGCTTAGACACAGGACAGTCACTCCCCTCAGTTATGATGACAGCCATTTTCCCTGTCACATGAAAGTAACTAAGCACTCAGCAGCAAAAGCACATCCAAGGATGTCATAAACAAGGAGTAGCTGACACATAGGTAGGCATTTCTGACTCGATCATTAGCACTTCAAGTTTTAATAGTCTTTGACTAGGAATGTAATAGCACTCTGCTGAAACAACTGAATGTGGCTGGTGTTGAAAACGGCACCATATATCCTGATGGCTTTATGAACATAATGGAAACATCACACAGCAGTACAGAAGGGTTTACAACTGCTACAATCCATTTAGCCATCTGCCCAGCAAAAGGTCACTGTACTTAACAGTACACAAAAAATGTATTTATTTTCTTGGTTTTGATCCTTTTTGCTATGTAAAGTCTGGTCTGTCTGTTGCAAGAGGATTTAAACCAAGAAAATAAATACTGTATTCCAAATATAGCACCATCAATTTCTTCCTTAAAAACAGATCTATTTCCATAATAAAACCCTGTAGCAAAAGATAGTTATGACCTTTAAACAGATGTTTCAACCATATTAAAAACACCAAAGATACCAAGCTTGAAGACCCAGTTCTGGGACATGAGACCGTATTAAGCAGCTTACAGGAATACACATAAAACTACGTTTGATCAGACAGCACCAGCCATTCAAGAAGCAACTCTAAGAAGTCAACCCCTCCACCCCTTCAGCCTTTCTTCTAGGTTGCCAACCTGAAAACATCACTGTGCTTTTAATATATTATTACATTGCGTAGAATTAGGAAAGAACCAAGAACATGATCACAAAAAAAAAATGGTGAAAAAATCAGCAGCATTTAAATGATACTTTTCTAACAAAATGGATTTGAAATAGCTAGAGGCCAAGAAAAGACAATAGTCTGGGTTAGAAACTCACAGAGCCACAACTGCAAGGAAATGCCACAAGTTTTCAAACTGGCAGTGGTCTGTAGATTGCTGCTCAGCCTCGGGGTGTAAATTCCTCTCCTATTCCTATCTGCAGTTAATTCCTGCTCCCAGATCTCTGAGATGCATTCTGGCTTGAACAGATCTTAAGGAAGGTGCATTTATTTAAGTAAGGAAACCTGCATCTGGCCTCCTGCACATGGCTCTCCACGCGTACCACATCAAGTGCAGCAGCAACTGAGGACTGCTGGTTGGCTTGAAAACCCCAACATTACCACTGCATATATGCTGAAAGCATCCAAATTCTTACAGGGCCCCAGACATCTGGAAACTCTAAGCATAGCTATCTATAATCTGCCAAGGGAGAAAAAGCAGTCACATTCAGGAAACCCTGGCTGTACAGCAGCCTGAAGTTAAATGAAAATGCAGGTACTAGATTGCTTGCCAAAGAAAGATATGAAAGCTCCATCCCTGGCAGTGTGCAAGGAGACCTGGTCTAATGTGAGGCATCCCTGCCCACATTAGGTGGCGCTTAAGGTCCTTCCAATCCAAACCATTTTGTATTTCTATGATTCATGGATTTGTGACAGATGCAATCCTTCCAAAAGACAAATAAAAGCAAGCTTCATTTCTGAGCCTTCTTTGAGGCACCTTAAGCAGCTTGCTGGATTGATGATGCCACTTTGTCCCTCATGGTATGGACACCTGCCATGCCCAGTAGTGCAGTTCAGAGGATAGCGCCTGTGCTGAACATTGTGTGCTGCAAGATGTATGATTTCATATCATTTTAATACCTTAATATTTATGCTTAACAAATTCCAGGAAACATCCCCTTTTGCAACTGCTAATACAGAAATATAATCATAGAATCCCAGACTGGTTTGGGTTGGAAAGGATCTTAAAGCTCATTCAGTTCCAACCCCCTGCCACAGGCATGGGCACCTTCCCCTAGACCAGGCACTATGAGCCTCACCACCCTCACAGGGAAGAGCTTCTGCCTTAGATCTAACCTGAACTTCCCCCGTTTCAGTTTGAACCCATCACCCCTCGTCCTGTTGCCATAGTCCCTGAGGAGGAGTCCCTCTCCAGCATCCAAAGGAAAGCAGCAGCTTGAGTGAGAACTATTCTGAAGCTCCTGAGATGATGTGAGAGAGCAAGGGTGCAGTTGATGTTGAAGTTTACTTAATATCTAACAAACAATGAAAGTTATGATTTTTTATGATGGATTCTATCTCCCTCCTACTGCCAAAACAGCTGCTACAGCATCATAAGGCTAACAGTTGTGCAACTCATCTTTATCCTATTATTAATGAATAAAGGCCTCACAGTTCTCTTAAACTGCTCACTTTCACACTTTTAAGTGCAAAATACTGGACATACACACTTTATCTGAACAGAACTGCATCAGGCTGCATCAGCAGGTTTTGTTTCTAAACCACTTTCTGAAACAGCACAACTTACAGCTTAGGAAACTGCTTTTGTCAACAATTTATTTGAATACCTGTTACTAACAGATGCTCTACAACAAGCACAGTTCTCAAGAGGTCTTAGGAAACACATGAAAACAGAATAAGAATTTTCTCAATTCAGAAACCACAATTTTCATTAAGCAATGGGGAAATCTTTTTCTAACAATACTTGTCACAATCTTAATACACAGGAAATACAGTTAAGGCTATCTAGCTTACCAACTACTGTTACCCATTTATTTATAGGATCCCATGCCACAACAATCAAATTAGCAATCCTACCATCTACTAAGAAGCTTTCAGACTTCAGACATCAAAAACAGGATTCAGTTCTCTAAAGACAGGCAGACAGCAGTATTTTGAACAACCAAAGTAATCTCAGCTGGTTTTGGATAGGACGTTATACTACCACCTCTGCAGCATGCACTGAACTCAAAGTCTCTGACAAATATAGTTTATCAATACTTTTTCTGCTTTAACAAATGCTCTGAACATATGAAAGCACTCTGAACCATGCAGAGAGCTGTCATTACCAAACATGTAATGATCAGTTTTACAATACACTTCAGATTTCACAGGAAATCTTTATCCCACTATCAGCTCCAACCTGCCTTATCCAAGACCCTGATCAATGTGAAAACTGAAGCACAGGTACAAGAATTTTAAGGGTTCTATTGGTTAAATTCTTATTGAGTGAGAAATACATGGGTCTCCATATGCTTCCTGCAGCTGGTAATGATGATGAAGTATCTGCCAGCTGCTATAATCAAGGAAACAGTAACTCAACTAGTTAAAATACCACAGTAAGAGAACAATTGTCTGTTGAAACGTATTTAACTTCATGTAACTTCTCAGTAATTGAGAAAATAGACATCTATTGCAGAGCTAATCCTCAAATCATCATTTTCTTACTTCCTGGACCAATGTGATGTAACATGCAGTCATTTGCCCATTAAGACTTAACTATACCATACTCAAATGAGTGATTGCTGTGTTTAAACCATAATAGAGCATTTCTTTCCTAGTGCTCCTTCCTGTGATATATGCAGAGCATGTAACGGTTTGCTTTTAAAAGCCACCATGCGGTAGGTATCAGCCATCCTCAAATTACTTCGCACATCCAGCTCTTGTAGGAAACATGCAGACAAGGCCCTCAGTGCCATGGGTTAGTGGTGGCCTTGGCAGGGCTGGTGGAACAGTCGGACTTGACAATCTTAAGGTCTTTTCCAACATGGTTGATTCTATGATCCTATGAAACAGCTGCCCAATATACTGCAGATATCCCATGTAACCTTCAAAACCTTTACCTTCAAACATTTAGACCTGATGGAAAACAGCGGTATATGTATATTCCAACTCCCACAGCTGAAGGGAACTGGTTGCCTAAGTCTACTGACCAGATTAGCCACAACTGGTTTGGAATTAGCTAACACCAGACAGGTAACAGGTGACATGATTTACTGGGTGGGGGGAAGAAAATATAATTCCATTTTAAGAAAGATGAATGTTTTGCCTTGCAGGAACATTGAGGCATTGGAAACAATTTACAGATAATCCTTTTACAGAGGAGATTCTAAGTGCATCTTAGATGAACAAGTATCAGACATAGTCTAGACTAGGATTTCTTAATTTACAGCTCACAGGCTCCACATGATTTACAAAGCAAGTTAACCTGGTAGCATATCAAGCTACCAAAATACTTTAAGAATAACCAGCTGTAAACACCACCTTTTCTTCCCAACCCCATAACTGCCCCTCTCGTAAGTCACATAATTGTGTAGCTTTCAATGAAAAGTAGCAGAAAAGCAATATCCAGATCTTTTTCAAGATTGGTATATTCTTACTTTGCATTCATTACAGTAAAGCATGACAGGCACATGCTGGATCACACCACTTGTGAAAACAGGAATGCTCCCCAAATTCTACGAGGCTTTCATGCAAGCATGAGTGTTCCTAGCAGTATGAACCAAGTTGGAGATATGACATAAGATAAGATACTATTAGGAATACCATTTCTGTTCCTTGTATTCCATGAATGCAGAAGAGATGATGCCACATACATCCAGCCATAGTTTCAAATCATGGCACTGCAAAATCCATTTCTGGTGCATCTAAAAGTTAGCTGTTAAAAGACCTGCTCAGTAGTGACCACTGTGTTACAAGAGCATTTACGGAAACTGGGATTGGTTGGCAAACGAATTAACTGAATTTACTGATAAATTAACTAAATACTAAGAAATTCACTAAAAATGCTTAATTCATATTGTTTTTTTTAATAGCTCTGTTTTCTATTAAATAACAACCCTCATAATGGAAAGCTTTCTTCCCTTCAGTCTGAGCAAAATGGGATATGGTGTTTCTCTCAATAGGCAGTCATTGCTACTCCGCTGAATAGATGACTTACACTTCCAAAGTTAAAAAAGGCTAATAGTGGACAAACTGTTAAAAGACCTCTTGACATGGCAGGGGATTGGAACTAGATGATCTTAAGGTCCTTTCCAACCTAAACCAGTCTATGATTCAATTCTATTCTACAATTCCATGACATCAGTAACTAAGAATACAATTACAATATGAGTCTCAGAGTTGTTCAAGGACTTAAAATGACCTAAAATAGAATGCTATTTTATCTAGATATTTGTATCCTTTCATTAAAAGAAAGGAGTTCTTCTTTCTTTCATTTTCTTACTTTACAGCGCAAGAAAAGCTTATTCTCAAGGCCACAGAAACAACGTACTTAGCAAACATGTTTGCAGCTTATGGGAAACGTCAGCAAAAATGCTGGATGAGCATCGTGAGCAGCAACTAATGGCTGTTGGAAACAGGAAAATTGTTTGTGTTTTTTCATCCCCAAATTATTTTGGTAACAAAAAATATGTTGTTGAAAATAAACAGCTAAGAAGACAATAGTCACACCATCAAAGCAGCACATATCCTCTGGCTTATGGTATTACTATGGCCTTGGAAAAAGCCAACCCATAGCTGAAAGCAGATACCCCACTGACTGCAATAAACAAATGCATAAAGTGCTGTTACTGGGGTTTTGGCTGAACTTACTTTAGGCTCTGCTAATTTTGGAGTTTAGAAGGAGAGAACTTTGGGTACAAGGCACTTGTTTCTTTACCATTTTCCACAGAAAATGGTCACTTACATAAGGGTTCTGTGGAACCTACATAAAGATTCCACAGAAGAGATTTGTTGCTATTTTTTTTAAACATTTCACAAGCAATGCCACTTCTTCTTGTACAAAGGACCCAAACAAGAATGAGGTCCTCTCTGAGAAAGAGGACAGAAGAAACCTGCATCCTCTTCCTCCTTTATAGAGTATGCAAGCACCAACACAATCCCTCTTGACACTGCTTCAGGGACAACAACATATATCAAAGCCACCTTGAAAGACAAAACACATCATAGAATCATAGAATAGTTAGGCTTGGAAAGGACCTTAAGATCACCTAGTACATCTGAGAGTTGTGTAGTACACATGCTGCATGCTGTGCCAAATCATAGAAACACAATGACAAGGGTACTTCCTGTGTGCAGTTCTGGTGTCTTCAACATTAGAAGAACATGTAGCTGCTGGAGCAAATCCAGAAGAGGCCACAGGGATGATCAGGGGCTGGAGCACCTCCCATATAAAGACAGGCTGAGAACACTGGGGCTATTCAGCCTGGAGAAGAGAAGCTGCATGAAGACATTAAAGCAGCTTCCAGTGTCTGAAGGGGGCTACAAGGATGCTGGAGAGGGACTCTGCATCAGGGACTGTAGCGATAGGACAAGGGGTGATGGGTTCAAACTGAAACAGGGGAAGTTCAGGTTAGATCTAAGGCAGAAGCTCTTCCCTGTGAGGGTGCTGAGGCGCTGGCACAGGGTGCCCAGAGAAGCTGTGGCTGCCCCATCCCTGGCAGTGTTCAAGGCCAGGTTGGACACAGGGGCTTGGAGCAACCTGCTCTAGTGTGAGGTGTCCCTGCCTGTGGCAGGGGAGTGAAACTGGATGAGCTTTAAGTTCCTTTCCAACCCAAACCAGTCTGGGATTTTATGACTTAGGTATGATTCAAAGAGATTACTGAGGTCAAGGGGGCAGGGGAGAGACAGTTGGCATAAATCTCAATGTAATTCCACTGAATGAAGTGCGAACACAATTCCTCAAGCAGATTTACACCACAATATTGCATCTCCAATTCCTTTCAGTCTATTAAATTCTCTGCTTATAAAAATGACCACCGGCTATAGGCCATGATGGTTTAGACCCGTCTCCCATCCTACTACAACTAACTTCGGTGTGCATGTATTTCTAGGCTGGCTGCTGCTCTGTAGTCATGTTGGCACAGGCAGGAGAAATACATTTGCAACTGTTTGTACCTGTCTTCATCAAAAACTGCAGCACTCTGGTGTTCAGTTGAAGTCAGGCTGTAACACTGCCTTCCTTAGGGGTTAAAAAGAGAAGCCTTTCAAAAAGACACCAACACCAGGACACATCCCAGGCTATTGCCAATGGAGTGGCTGAAAAGGGTCACAGAGAGAAGGTCCTGCAGATCAGAAAACGGGAGGGCACTTGCAAGACAGCCAAGGACAAATCAAAACAAGAGAGACTTCTGGCAATGATGAAGCTATTTGTCAACATCACAGGGCACGGCTAGAATCCTCTCAGCTGGGAGGCACAGCATATAGGTCAATGAGGACACTGAGACTCACAGATTTTTTGGGGGGGTGGGGAACCTCAACTGCTACTCCAGCTCTGAATGAACGCAAGAGTCAGAGGCAACCTAAACTCTAGGAAACACTTTGAGGCAGGTTCCACAGCACATGGAGAAGGGAGGGGGGAGCATTTCATAACACTGCACCCTACCACAGGCCACAGCATTTTGTACCAGCATTTTAACAAGTGTCTTTCATAGCATTTTACCAGGACACCTCAGGTTGCACAACACATTAACAGGCAGGAGAGTATCTTTTAGGAGAACTTGATACAGCAATGATTTGCATTCACATTAGAATTCACAAAAGCAGAGAAGTAGCAGCATGGCAGGAGCAAGAGGCCAAGAACACTTACCCCCTCCTGCTCAAAGAATTTCTTGCAGAACTGTGTATTACCATGTTTGCCAAAGACACAAAATGGAATCTTAAGAAACAGTGTTTTATAATGGTGGTGATATGACAAGGCAGAACTGCCCTGCCATTTGCTCTAGACTAGAGAGCTATGCTTTTTCTATACCTCAGGGGAACTAGCCTGGCAAATTATTTCATTTTCTTTTTGTGCTCTTTTATGACATTTAAAGAAACATCCTTCCAGTTTCCTGAGCGCAAAAACCACCCAAGTAATAAATCCTTCAAAATAGGTACCTACACTATTATCAACCCTGTTAATGCAAGCTACTGAGTCCTTCCCACCTTTATTCTTCCACATAAGAAGCCCACCACAACCCTGTCACCCATCCCAATGGAAGACTCCCCTAAACAGCCACACATAAGTATATGCATGTAGACTATATGAAGACACAAGACATACATTTTATTTCAAATGCAAGTTGCAAGAGAAAAAATACTAAAAACCAAAATCCTCAATCTCAACACTGGGAAAAGTCTGTAAGGATGGTAGTTCAGTACAAGGTATATTTTTAATGTGCAATAGAGATTGTGAAGAATAACAATCATCTGCTATCAGTTCTTGTGGACCCTGTACTGAATGATGCAATGTTTTGCCATCCAGAACTTGGGCAGAGATCTGCAAGGGAAGCTGAGAGGGAGAGGGAAGACATGAGGCTGAAGATGGCCCCAAAGTCTGAGGACCAGACAGCTCAGCAAGGGAAAGTCCTTAGACCTGCCAAGAAGCAGTGAAGGGACTCAATAAGTCCCACCACAGCCACAGTGATCAGTCTGACTGCTCAAAACTGCTGCCAGCCTTGCTGTGAGCCAGGACTCAGTGGAAAATAACAGCAAGAAGGAGGCCAAAAACAAAGAGACAGCTTGGCTTGAGACCATGCTCTAGGCAGAGGTTTCTCCAAGAGAAGCACGCTGCAGTGCCCAGCACTAGAAGCAGCTGACCCCAGCCAGTTTCTGCTTCCTACAAGCCTGAGCCCCTGGCACTGCTCAAAGCGTCTCTAGAGCCTTGGGCAGTGTTGGTACTCACTGTCCTAGATTCAGTGATGCAGGCAACCAATTCATAGTGGCAATGCCAAGACCAAATGTAAATTAATCCTTTTCTTTCCAAGCACCAGCATATTTCTGAACTCTGTAACTGAGTGTGAACGCCTGGACTATTTATTTCCAACTTTTTCATTTTGACTGCTGTTGATTCAATTCAGGTTTGCACTTTTAGCCCAAAGCTTTCACAAAAGTTGTAGTAATTCCATCAAGTAAAACTAAAACACAAACACTAACAACTTTAGTGTATTTGTGTAGGTGAATATACATACATATATGTGTGTATTTGTATTTGTGAAAAAGTGCCACAACTAAAGTAAAACATAGTGATAATAGAAAGAACACCAACAATAGCAATAATGATAATAGGAAACAACAAAAAAAAAGAAACAAATAAGAACTCAGAAAACACAAGAAGTGATGCCCAATGCAATTGCTCACCACTCACCAACCGATACCCAGCTCAACCTAAGAAGCGATCTGGGTTTTCCATGTAACTCTCCCCAGTTTCAATCCTGGGCATGATGTACTTTTGTATGGAATACCCATTTAGCTAGTTTGGGTCAGGTGTCCTGACCGTGCCCCTCGCCGTGGCAGAGCATGAGACTGAAAAGTCCTTGACCAGAGTAAGTGCTACTGAGCAACAACTGAAACATCGGTGTGTTACTACCAGCATTGTTCCCAGACTAAAGCCAAAACACAGCGCTGCACTAGGAAATAAACTAACTGAAACCAGGTCAAAGCCATAAGAATTCATTATGAAAAAGACTGACAAGTTCCAGCAGCTCTGGAAGCCCACACGTCTCTTTCCTCTTGCATAGAGATGCACTTGGGTTGCTGAGCCAAACTTAGTTCATCAGAGGAGCAGTTCTGGCTGAAATGACTTAACAAATTAGAATGTTATTAAAACCAACAAACCAAGGATTCTTAAAGATTTAAACATATAATTTTAAAATGTATCTCTAGCTCTTACTTCAAATGTACCTAAAATTATAGTGTTGGAAGCAGACCTCAATCAACTATGCATAAATCATTGTTGACAAATACCTGTTTAACCCAGTCTAAACCTTCAGGAAACAAGCTCTGCCACCTCTTGGTGGGTGATCAGTTTCCTCCCTGCTTGGAGAAAAATGATTCTCTGGACAGAAGTCAGACCCCATTGAAAAATGGTAAAACAGTACAAGCAGTGAACACATGTAGATACTCGTACAAATAAAGGCAGGCAATTATAATGGTGATCACAAAAAACAGCCCTCACACAGCGGAAATTGCCCTGACACAAAGATGTTTTACTTATCAGTTCAACTAGGCCTTGAATCCAAGATGTACTTGTGCTTGTTCCCATAGTGTTTAGTCATATTCTGCACACTGACTTTTCCCCTAAACTTTAATCTTTTCTTCAAAGTACTAGTAAGTCTTATTCAACCCAGTTATCTCCACCTCAGCCATCAGCAAAAACTGCTTGCTTGCTTTGTTCCCATTTAGCTCAGCATTCCCATCAGCCCTCAGAGAGGCTTCTGGGGCAGCCCCTGGCAAACTGCTCCTCTTCCCTATGCCACCATTTTAAAGGTGCCCTTGGATCTCAGTTGCAAGTCCAGGACAACTTAATCCCACCAGACTAGGGGAAGCTACAAAAATAAGTCACTTCTTCATTGTCCTCAAGGCCCCTTGGCACTTTCTGGAGTGTATCTCCTCATAGCCACTCTCTCAGCTCTAGTTAGCGTTTAGTTTCAGTCCTGTTTAGTATAACCCTGAATTCTGGCAGCAAGTCACATTTCTAACCATAAGTACATGTGTTGAAAAGCATTAACTACTTACACACAACTCACTCCCATTCTCAAAAGTATGTCTTTCACAACCAAATTAACACATCCTTCAACACCTTTATAATAAACCAAGTTAAAGCTCCGCACCCAAATACCTTCTGATTCTATAACCAAATCATGTATCCATTGTGGATGCTTTGCTTAGGTAAAGTTGTCTTAAATGAGTTTGCACTTTGGCTATGCAGACATGCAGTAGTGTTTTTTCCTTATGCTTCTTTAGGTATTAAAGCAAGGAGGCAGTATCTGACCATGAGAACAAAGCAGCTCCAGAGATGGCAGCAAGCTTTAACCATGACTCCAACCATCAAGTAACTTCATGGTTATGAGGGCAAGCTTGGTGGTCAGTCTTCTGGTCAAGATAAGCCACAGTCTAGACAAACACATAGTGATGTGACAGCTCTGCCGTGATGCCAGGAAGGCCATGTATTTGCCAGAGACCACATCAGCAGGGCCCATAGACAAGCATAGCTGTGGTAAACTGGAGACACCCCTACACCATTGATCTAAAAGAGAAAAGCAGCCCAAGACTGAGCTTCAGTAGTACTTCTGGCCCATGGGTGGATTGGGAGACCTCAGATGAGGCTCATCAGGGCCATTAATAACTATTAATGCACCTGACAGGAGGTTCCATGAAATTTGTAGGATGCTGCCTTGCTGAAGCTGACTGTCTGCAGAAGCACATCATTCATCCTGAGGACCTACAGACAGCAAGGCATAAATCTCAACTTGGTGTCGGAGCTCTGCTTTACCATGGGTGGTTAAAGAAAATCAGAGAATTAGTATTGGTGAAAATGGGGCAAATAAAGCTGCGTATATCTTAATCTGCCTAAGTCCTTTCTCCATGACAATTTAGCAGCTCTGGTAATATTTAGGGTGACGTTCAGAACGCAGACAACATTGTGCTCATGGGGAAAAGAAGAAAAAACTCTACAAGACATCTCAACACAAGGAGAATCAAACTCCTCCAGAATCAGTGAGGTCCCTGCAAAGGCAATTGCTTTCCAGCAACCAGACCACCACTAAAATTCAGAGAAAGTTCCTACTGGCAGATCTCTTTAATGAACACACCTCTTATACATGTTCAGATGGCTCAGTTAGTGTGTACTATCTTCCATCTGAGACGTTTCTCCGTTACTGTGGTTTATCTTATAGTTGTTGGGCTTAGCTGTCAGCAGCATTTCTTTCCAAGTGGTATAAATAAATAAATAGGTAGATAAAATACAAATGTAACATGGCAACTATTCAATACACAGTGATTCCTGCCCTCTTTCTAGCACAGCACACGTATGTAACAGTGACCTGAGCTATCTCAGTGGGGCCAGAGAAAAAAAGGTCACCTTCCTATTAAGACTCCTGCATGTTTTCTGAACTCTGTTGTTGGAGCCTTTTGGAGAGGATGTAAGTGGTGAGTTACCACAGCAAAGAAGAAAGAAGGAGTAATTCCCAAACCTAGTCCAAAACTCCCTTAGCGCAAAAAAGTCTGCCCTTAATCCCTGCCATAATTTGATTCCATTTGAGCATAATGTAGTCTGGCCTTTCAAATATCTTTTAAAACTCATTTTCTTCCTGTTTCCTACTTTTTAATCTCCACAGGGAACAAACATTTTGAGCATTAAGAGGGAGCAGGCTAACCTATATAAGCCTTAGCACCACTCAGCTTTTTAAACCTGTAGAGACTAGAGCAATGAACTCAGAGGAACAGTTTCTGTCATCATGTCTTGGGAAATGACACAGTGTTTAGACAGCTTTACAGCTCATCAGTTTTAGACCATTTTACAAACAAGTGCTTGTAATTTAAGATCAGTTGTGATCTAATATATGATTTTCTAATGATGAAATAATCACTTAAAAGATACTCCTAATTCCCTGTTAGGAAACCAGTAATAAATCTAAATCATGTTACCAACAGTTCTTTCTTCAGTGCTTTTTTGGCTTATTACTAAAGTCAGATTTTGATTCAACTGCAAAATCCTGTTGTGTCTGAAGGTTATGTGTCACAAATGGAGGCAAGTTAATTTTGGTGGCATGTTTAAATCAGTTTGCTTTCTGCAAAAACATGTTTGATGAGCATGTTGTGAAATTCTGCAGAGCCCTTTTTAATAGCCAGGATTTATTACCAGCACACTTCTGACTGAAACCAGCATTGCTTTCTTTTTGCATTTCACACAGATTATTGGCCAGTTGTATTTTAGCCTGACCATGCTCATAATCTTGAGCTAGCACAAAGCAATAAAATTGCATGAAAAATTCAGTGCAATGTTGTCCGAGTTTTAGCAAAGCTGGAAGATATCACAAATGACCTGGGGATATTCTGAGAAGTGGTAAACAGAAGTAACTGGTAGTGCATGAACAAAGCAATTATTTCCCTGTTCCCCTATAATTTGATTTAAACATTAAACTTTACTATATGACTCTTTTGTCAACGTTAGAATTAGAAATGTTAAGACAATAGCTTTGGAGAAAACAAACAGTTTTCTCCAAAACCATGCTAGCACTGTTTTTTCTTGTCAGTTCAAAACAACTGTATACCTATATTCTCACTTCTGGATTTTATCTTCTGATGGCAGTCAACAGTGCTTGCTTACATGGAGAAAGGACCCACAAAGACCATGTCTATATATTTTAGAGCATTCCCTGCAAAACGATTATCCCGTTTATCACCCACACACGTAGGGATGTTGAGTCTCTGCCACAAATGTGTTCTTCAACAATGCAGACCTGTGATACAGTTTAAACGACTTCATCTGTTGCAGGGATTAAAAGCACCCTGTAGCAGCAGTTACACAACATTTGGCTGTGAAATGCTTAGTAACATCAAGAGAAAGCCTCTGAGATATTGAAAAATGGAGTGGCACTGCCTGGGGAGCAGCCAGGTTTGAGGTGCTTGCTGCCCAGCCTTGATTGCCCTTCAGAAAGCAGTTGTGACCAGATCCTCTTTCCATTCCCTAAGGTAAGTTCTACTGGAATGCTTAACTTGCATATTAGAGGAGCGAAGATTGTCAGAGCTCTGGTTTCAAGTTTCCCTATAAATCCCAACGGTGAAGGATTTCCCTGGGGTGTTATCTAGGGCTCACAAACTTTGCAAGAGACTAAAGGTTCTATTCCAATGAACAGTTACTTTCAGTCCTGTGGATCAAACTAGCCGTATATAACTCTTCACCCTTTAAAAAGACACCCTTACAAACTAGGTACTCCTTTTGCTGTTTGCTTCTTTGCTACTGCCACTATCATTAAAAGTGAGGGTTGGCAACATGGAAGAAGACAGAAGTTTTGGTTCATTTGTCTTCATCACTTTTTCCTGTTTGAAGTAAGGGTTGCCGTGCCAGTGTGTAAGTATAACGGATTAGATCTTTTACAAGATGCAATCTCAAGGAGCAAGAATCTTAAAATTCAATTAGAGTTAAAGTTGAGTTTGCTTTCAGAACCCCTCAAGTAGACATCAGTCCTAAACAACGCCTCTAAAAGCACTTGATGGAGAAACTGTACCATGTGTCTTGGTATCTTTACCAAAACCTCCAAAGCATGGAGAAAGAAGACTTTGCTCCAAAGCTCAACACAGTAAAAGAGCACTTAAAACTACAAGTCTTTTGTTCTTTATGTAGCCACCGAATCCAAAATGATTCTCTTTCCGAAGAATAACCCAGATTGACAATGATGTGGTTAGAATGACACCGACCCATGAACCAAAAGTGAAAGCACTGGTTTACACAACCACTGATATTTTCACTTTGCTAAGTATTCTTCGTCCATATTTCTAAAGAATCAGTTCTCTGTTTATCTGCATTTTATGAGGAATGGCTGGGGGAACTGGGAGACCTTATCACTCCCTACAACTGCCTGACAGGAGGTTGTAGTGAGGTGGGGTTGGTCTTTTCTCCCAAGGAACAAGGGATGGGACAAGAGGAAACAGCCTCAAGCTGCACCAGGGCAGGTTTAGATGGAGCTGAGGAACAATTCCTTCCCCAGAGGGTGCTCAGGCATTGGAACAGGCTGCCCAGAGCAGTGCTGCAGTCACCGTCCCTGCAAGTGTTCACACACAGTGGAGACGAGGCCTCAGTGCCATGGGTTAGTGGTGGCCTTGGCAGTGCTGGGGTAAGGGTTGAACTGGATGAGCTTAAAGGGCTTTTCCAACCTGGTTGATTCTGTGATTCTATGACCACCTCACACTCATATGCCTTTATCATTGGACACAAAACACCAATCACTTATTCTTGTTGCTCATGCAATTCTACCTCAGAAGACTCATGCAAACAGGAAAACAAGGACTTTGTTATGAAGAAGACCTTCCCATTTATATGAAGAAGCTGAAGAGCTTTACACCTAGTGACAAGATCTGCTAATCCACAATGAGCTCTGAGTTTAGAAAGTCCCCAGGTTACAAACCCCACTTGCCGAATACTGCAAGAGAATTAGGGAAAGTTGACATGTTTCACTTGTGAAATAACACTCATGCAATAGTAAGTCAGGACGGGAGATGTTTCAGAGTTAGTCCAATAATTTTGTTGCAGAGCGTAGGAGCAGTGTCTAAGAGTGACAGTGTTTAAGTTACTTGTTTACAGTGTTTAAGTTACTTGTTTAAGTTACTAAGATTAACAGTGTTTAACAGTAACAGTGTTTAAGAGTTTAAGAATTAAGAGTAAAATGCCCGGAGGCAGGAATGAGACCTGAGATACGATTGAGACACCTGTCACAATGAAATCACAGCTTTGTTCCTGGATGAGTAGTTTAGGGAACAAATGCTTACAGTGTTCATCACTTGCCTGCAGACTGGTGGCTGACCTCCCTATGGAACTAATGTAGAGGAGGTAATGGCTACTGCTACTTACAAAAACGTGCTTTTCGTCTGGGTCACATGTAGACAAATGCCACAAATACCATAATAAGGGAAGTCACACCACCTCTTGCAGCACTGGGGGCTTGGTAGAGGCCCTTGAGGAACATCATTACATTTTAAGCAAAGCTTTTGTCTCTAATGAGCACAGGACTAAATAAACATACCATGAGGCATATACTGAGGATGTCCAGCTCAATGACTTCATGAGGTTTCCAGTGCAGCTAAGGCTTGACTCTGTAATATCATAGCAGACTTTATAGAGAACGGGAACATAGGGAACATAGAATCATAGAATCATGGAATTCCAGAATAGTTAGGGTTGGAAAGGACCTTAAGACCATCCAGGTCCAATCCCCTGCCATGGGCAGGAACACCTCACACTAGACCATGTTGCCCAAGTCCTGTCCAAACTGGCCTTGAACACTGCCAGGGATGGGGCAACCACAGCTTCTCTGGGCACCCTGTACCAGCGCCTCAGCACCCTCACAGTAACAGGTACGATTCAAGCACAGACAGAGTGAATGTGTGGGCTACAGACCTCTCTGTGCCCTTCCTCACCAGCTGAGCTCCAAAGGCATTCCCAGAATATGGCAGTGACTTTAACAGCCTGGCTCAAATCTTAACCTGTCAATTCAGATCTGACCAGGTCATTATTCAGTTATTAAGTAACAAAGAGTATGTCAAAAGTATTAGTGGGTGCTGAAGCAGTCAGGCATATCACACTTAGAGTTATTAACACTATCTGTCCAGCCAGAAACTGCCACAAGGTCTGCTAGCCAAGCCTCAGACAAGTGCTGCTGAGTGTTTGCCCCATCCCCATGGACCTTGGTTTGCTGAATATCTAAGTGTCACACACTGGCCACTAGCAGGACATGGTTTTGGAGGGACAGCTGAATTACTTTCATATAAAACAATACATTTCTCTAGCTATTAGTAGTTTTGATTGGGAAAAAACAGCCGACCCTTTCACTGGTTGCATCACTAAAGAGTCACACTGCTTTTCCTGTGTTTTTTCTTGCTTTTGATTTTCCATTGTAACCAATTAAGTGTTACAGTATTAGCAGAGTGTCCTGGGTTCAGCAGTAGCAGCCATTTTTCTCCTTCTTAGTAGCTGGTGCAGTGCTGTGTTTTTGACTTTCAGCCTGGGAACAGTGCTGATAACACCGAAGTTTTTAGCTGCTGCTCAGTAATGTTTACTCTGACCACGGACTTTCTGAGTCTCTTGCTCTGCCAGGGAGGAGGGGAAGCCGGGAAGAAGCCGAGACAGGGCACCTAACCCAAACTGACCAAAGAGGTATTCCATACCACAGCACATCATGCCCATCATGCCCAGGATATAGAACTGGGGGCAGTTACCAGGAAGGGCTAGATCACTGCTAGGGTTGGGCTGGGGGGTATCAGTCGGCGGGTGGTGAGCGGTTGTATTCTCTTCCCTTGTTATTTCCTTTACCATTACTATTATTGGTGGTAGCAGCAGTGGTTTGTGTTATACCTTAGTTACTGGACTGTTCTTATCTCAACCTGTGGGAGATACATTCTTTCGATTCTCCTCCGCATCCCTCCAGGAGCAGGCGGGGGGGGGGGGGGGGAGTGAGAGACTGCATGGTTCTGATTTATGGCTGGGCTTAAACCACGACACAGAGATTTAACATACCAGCTTTAATCAACAGTACTTCTCATACATCAGCATTTGCGCTCAGAGAATTGTACATTAAATAGTGGGTTTAGGGAACTATCTGACTTTTCCCTCTCAAGCCTGCACCTCCTAATTACAACTGTTGTTGTTTTGGTATGAAATATTGACAAGGTTAAACCTGGCCGCAGCACTTGCAGCTTTCCTCAAGAGACTCACAGAAACAGCCTATGGACTTGTAAAAACCATGGCTGAAAATGTGCTCGGATTAGCAATGTGTTTTGTATTCATGAGGTTTACGGTTCTAGCTTGAAGCCAGGAAAATTTCTTTTTAAGGCTCTGAGCAGAAAGCAAATAAAATATATAATATACTATATAATATATAACTACCACACATAGTTCTTTAGGCTCCAGCTACATTTCTCCTGACAGTTCCTTCTCCATCAATCCTCCTGTCCTGTCATATCTCCCTGACATTTGCTGCCATGGCAGCAGAGGACATCTTCTGGTTGACATCTCTTAAAATTGTTTTTACTAAAGAACATCTGTTTCTTCTCTTGTACCTAGAAGCAATTGGACTTCATTCCTGGGCCAGAGAGAAAGTAACAACATGAATAAATTGATGGGAAAAATAAAAATCTGAGAATTGGGGCTGTTCAGCCTGGAGAAGAGAAGCTGCGTGGAGACCTCAGAGCACCTTCCAGCATCTGAAGGGGGCTACAAGGATGCTGGAGAGGAGCCATTCATCAGGGACTGTAGCGACAGGACAAGGGGTGATGGGTTCAAACTGAAACAGGGGAAGTTCCGGTTAGATCTAAGGCAGAAGCTCTTCCCTGTGAGGTGCTGAGGCGCTGGCACAGGGTGCCCAGAGAAGCTGTGGCTGCCCCATCCTTGGCAGTGTTCAAGGCCAGGTTGGACACAGGGGCTCGGAGCAACCTGCTCTAGTGTGAGGTGTCCCTGCCTGTGGTAGGGGGTTGGAAATGGGTGATCTCAAGGTCCTTTCCAACCCAAACCAGCCTGGGATTCCATGTTTCTATGATTAATAAATGGTCATTATCTTCAACACATTATTTTGAGACACAATGGGTAGTTTTATCTAATTGTCCAAATACTGAGCCCAGCTCTCATTTCAGGCATCAGGCTAGTAAAAGCTGACTGAATGCCTTGTCGTTGACAAGCAGCATGTTCCTCACAGGCTCAAATCAATACAGCTTCTTGGATATTGCATCATAGATCTACTTCCACAAAAAAAAAAAAAAAAAGCCACAAATAACTCAGCAATTAAGAGCATTCCAACAGGCCATGGAATAACTCCAAGCATCCATCCCATTCTGGAGTAATTAGAGAGGGTCTGTAACACTGCTGGTTTACTCCTGGAGTATGAGCATGACTCAAGTCTGTGGAAACACTTCCAGTCCTACCTACCAATGGATCTGTGCCAGTCTTCACAAGCGCAACCAGCCACTAGCATCCCCAGCATGCATAAATGGTGTTTGTCCCTTCTCTGAAAATTGGCTGACAAGCAGAGAAAAAAGCAAACTTCAATCTCACTGGTTGGTCCTTTACTCACTGCACCTTATGTCTGTGTCATAACCCTACCTCACATGCCCTCTGCATCCCAGCCTTTTACCACACACTCTTCTCCAGGCCTTTCATCAGGAAAACAGCAAAATGGCATTTGGAGGTTTTAAGTTTTCCTTCTAATACTAGGATTCAACTTCTCTCATGGCAGGGGAGTTAGAACTGGATGATCTTAAGGTTCTTTCCAACATAAACCATTCTGTGGTTCTATGTCTTTTTTCCAGATAGTTCCATTTTGACTGGGCAAAGGTTTTTCAAACATAAAGTTTACTACAGGAGACTGTAACATTATTTTTTCTTGCTAAAAAACTGTATAGCCAGTTTCACCTAGGGGAAGTTTCATCTACTTTGATTAAGAATACTGAAATCCCCATCCTTCTTCATTTTGTGCCTTCATTCCATATTCCAGTTCTAAATACCTGACCTGAATTTTAGTAGGATGCTAGCATGACTCTGGGGCTCCCTGAGGAACAAGGGGGTATTTCGACCCTGGCCCATCACTACTTCTGGAATACTAATATTTCTTACTGTGTATATTCCCTTCTATTTAATAATTATATCCATTATTATCAGGTGCAGAATCCAGGATATAATACAGAGTACAGTTGGCACATTGGCAGTTCAGAAAACATCATGTATTCTAGAGTCAAACTCACACCCTGCTGGAATTTTAACAGCTTTTCCTCCAGGAAAAGACTTTAGTAACATTATGCTACTGTTCATTTTGTCCTTTCATGTCTTACGTCAGTAAAGTGATGGCGTTTTAATAAAAGAGAGTGCTTGTTTAAAAGACAGTAAAGGGAAGCTGTTTTCTTGATTTTGTTTGCAGTTTGGAAAGGCTTCAATAAATGCAGTACACCAAGTGGTGAAGCAAAATAGATTTTAAAAAGAGGCTTTCTTTCCTTAACACATGGAATCACATTTACAGATGCATGACCACAGCTCATAGCACTAATAACTGAAAAGGTGCAACAGTCTGTTCAGCATTATCTTCAACACAATTTGTTCCCTTCAGAGCTTAAAATCTCAATAGATTGTCTCCTGCTGCCAGCTATTAGTATTTCATCCCATTCAGGCAACAAAGGAAGATTATTCTAAAGCTGTAACAACACATGAATGAGAAGTGCGTTTGTACAGATGCAGAGTGCAAACTGAAGGTAAATGTAGACATGCTCACTAACTGCTGCTGTTGTCACTAGGGAAGGCAAGCTGCAAGCTGCCTGGCTTCTCTAATCAGTTACAAGGAGTCTAGAAAGAGTCCTACAAAGGGCTACCACTCTGACAGCCCTATTACTAGATGTAGAGGAGGCACCTGAAGGGCTGCAAGCCCACACTGTCAGGACAGAGCAGCACTGCTGCCTGTCCCCCTGCTTATTCTTAGTCCAAAGTAATTTCTTTTAGCATGATATGTGAGCCTGTCAAATGCTGATGAGAAGGAGATAATCCATCAGGGTTTTTTTTCTTTAAGGAAAGCTCCTTTCTGTACTACAGCTCCCTTGCAACTCAGTTGAAAGCATGTGAGCAAGACAAACCAACACACTTGTCACTCCTCAGCAGAGCAAATGAACTCACAGTTCCTTGTGCACTGGGTAGATTGCTCTCTGTACCTGAGCTGCCTAACCTGAAGCTCATTCTGGCATCTCCATGCTGCACCAAAGTCAGTTCATTACTATAGCATTAGCCTAACCAAAGGCTGAGAAATAGGAGGCTTTATAGGTGTCTGCCTTCAAATCCAGAAGGCTCGCCACATTCCCAGTAGTCTGTTGTACAGGCTTCTGTCTTTCATAGAACTGATTTGGGAGAAGATGAAAAAAAAAGCTATTTGTTGTCATAGAAACAGTAGGACTTTGTGCTACTGCGCAGGCTGATATGTGAGGATATTATTGTCTGGCCTTTTTCCAGGCAACCAGATTGAGAAAGCTAAAAAGCTTTCGAAAAAGCCCCTGCAGTTTTGCCAAACAATCTACAATTTCCACAAACACATTCAAATATTTACCAAATGTTGTGAATAAAGCTGAAAAACCCTGGGAACGGGAAACATCATTGAGAAATGATGTTCTTGTGAGATATTCTTGACCCCAAAGCACAAACAAGCAATGGACATCTTGTAAAGCTACAGGAAATGTCGTGAAGTCTGTCATCAGTTATGAAGAGGCAATTAAAACAACAGCAAATTGTCTTCAGTTTCTACCACTTCACTGAGGCTAATATTTAAAAAGCCTATAGTTAAGATTAATACTGCAAAAGCATATATCCCAAAGGTTTAACATCTACTAAAGAAAGCAAGATAACTAATTGAGAGGAAGGTAAGGTATTCATGACTTTTCCTTTATGTTCTTTGCAACTGGAGAATAACAGTGTCAGTAAATTATTGAACAGAATGCACAGAAGTGATCACACTTCGTGACACTCCAGGTAAGCTGTGATCCCCTAATATCTTCAGAGGAAACCAGGTTTACACCCGAGTCAGAATTCATAGGCTACAGAAATACACAGGGCAACAGGAAGTGGTTTAGGCAGTCACGTTTACTTTGGACAAAAGTAGTTTTCCCTTACCAGATCATCTTTCCTATATTATTTTTTTTATCTCCTTGTGACTTTTCCTAATATATCTTCATCTTCCATTTGCAGAGCAGCATTTCGTGGTTATGACAGAGTGGCAAGATCATTCTGAAGGTGTTATTAGTCATAGAAGACTAGGACAGATTATGCAAAAGTTTAGCTGTATGCTGGGCACAGGTTTGGGGGGAAGCAGTTTAGAGTATAAAGGTGAACTCTTAATATATCTGCATTGAAACTGCTCATTCTTATCTCAACAGTCTGATTTTCTCTCCGTCTGTTCCAAATAGTTCAAAACCCTGACCCATTTAGCAAAAAAATCACCACTCCCTTGCTGGAAGCCAGACAAAATGACAGAAGTGGCTTTACATGTCCTGTGTGGATTAAAACAAAACTGCCTTGTGACTTCCAAGGAGCCTGTCACTGTTGTGCAGGCACAGCATCATCTGCCAGCTAGGAGTTAACTTCCAGCACTTCTATTGCCCCATGAAAATATCCTTGTTTTCTTACTGAAGGAATCTGTTTCTATTCAGAACACATCTCACTCTTCTCCTATCTCCACAGAAACAGTCAGAATGCCTTAGGAATTGCAAACATGAAGCTATTCAACTTCCACCTCTCTCAGCTCTGAAACTGGACAGATGTGATATGAAATTTGTTTATGTCTGCAAGGTGGAGCAGTCTCAAGAAGAGACCCAGAGTACCTCCCCAGCCTGTGAATCTGTTCTCCCTTCTGGATGTTGAGCATCAGGGAGTTAGATGTGGTTGTGCTGCACCAAGTCCCATAGCCTCCTTCAGACAGGGTTAAAATCCATTACACACGGTGATGAGTACACCCTGGTAGCATCTCTGCTCGATTTTCAGCAGCATATAGGTAATACTAAAGTCCAAATAGTCTTTTGTCTATCTTTTTCTATTGTCCTGATATGTAGGACCCCTCAACTTTCTCTTGGCTTTGTCAGCTTCCCAGCCCTGTCTCCCTAATGAAACCCTTCTCCTGTTTGCAGTGCTTCGTGGTAGGAATTATTCATCTCTCCCATATTCTTTCCTCAGAGTCTTGCAAGAGTATTAGCAGTGTTTGCAGGGACTTCTTTATTTTGGGATGTGTCTTGCTGGATCCTCCAGGCCCCTCTCCTATCCCAGAGTAGTCTAGTCCTGAATATTCAAACTGAAACAAGGGAAGTTCAGGTTAGATCTAAGGCAGAAGTTTTTCCCTGTGAGGGTGCTGAGGCGCTGGCACAGGGTGCCCAGAGAAGCTGTGGCTGCCCCATCCCTGGCAGTGTTCAAGGCCAGGTTGGACAGATCCTTTTGCATACCTCAGCCAGTGCCATGACACGGGCTAGTGTGAGGTGTCCCTGCCATGCACAATCTTTCATCCACCAAGTCCTCCCCCTCAGGGCTACTCTCAATCCCTCCATCTTCCAGCCTGTATTGATACCAAGGTTTGCCCTGACCCATGTGCAGGACCCTGCGCTTGGCCCCATTGAACCTCATGAGGCTCGCATAGGCTCCCTCTCAAGCCTTTCCAAGTCGCTCTGGATGGCATCCTGTCCCTCAGGCGTGTCAGCTGCACCACTCAGCTTTGTATCATCTGCAAACTTGCTGGCAGTGCACTCAATCTCACTATCTATATCGTTGATGAAGATATTAAACAGTGTTGGTCCCAGTATGGACCCTGAGGGACACCACTTGTCACTGCTGTCCATCTGGACATTGAGCCGTTGACCATTAATTCCCACCCTCCCAGAAGCCACAGATTCTATGTCAGACCTGTTCTGTTATATGATCAGTCTGGTGAGATATTGAAAAGGCACATCAGATAAATTGCTTATAACTAAACCAACTGAAATTCTCAGATCCAGAGATTCCTCAGATTTTGCTTCAGGAAAGGAGCAATGAATGTCCAAGGAAGAAGCATCTGCTGTGCCTGGGTCATGCGATGAGTGCTGCAGTACCAGCTGGAACAAAACTTGTGGATAACCAGAATCTGCAACTAAGGAAAAATAAAGAGTAGACCTTGAACAACAGAGAACACTGACAGAAGATATAATTTCCTCCTCCTTATGTATCATTTATATAATGCTAGAAAATTACAGTACTAACCAAAGAGGGAAAAACTGGAAGAAAAACAGCTGATGTCATGAGAATAAGGTTAAATATATGAAGAGTGCAATGCTGAAGAAAGGATGATGCTAAAGCACCAACTAAAAAGCTGATGTTGCAGATTTTGGCTCTTGTTTGTCCTTGCTTTTATATGAAAAGCCTGTTTTGATTGTATTTTTTTTCTTCTTTTTACAGAGCCAAAATTTATTGCTGCAATATATGAAACCTGATGCTCATGTTTTTACAGTGGAATTTTCCTTTACGATTCCTAGATGTTGGGAAAGGCGTTTTTTACCTGCCCTCTGCTGGAAACACACAGCAAAAATCCAGCACTGCCAGCGCTGCCTTACCTCACAGTGCAAAACCGGTTCGCCCACTGCATACAGAAGACCACCTTCCTCCTGGATTCAGCAATTACACTCGGGTTGGGCTTTGTTTAATGTACCTACTCAAAATCATCTTATCTTATTTGTCCAGCGTTGACTTCATTCTACTATATAAATGCTGAGATACAATCTAATCCCACTGAAACTGGAGTAAATAAAAAGAATCCCTGTGGAAATCAAGGGAATTACACTATTACCAAACTGTCTACATGAAAGCTGAATTCTACTGTTAGAAATGTACCTTGCAAATTATGGACTGCCATATTCACAGGTAGAGGCACTTTACATATACTATGTCCATGCCTGTGGAAATATAGGGCTGATCCAAGTGGATGAAATCCTAACTCACCTGAAATTAAAAAAATAAAAAATAAAATTGCCAGAAATCTGGTAATTATGCATCAGAATTATTTCAAAACCTTTCTGCAAACATTGCATGTGTCTGAGCCCTTCCAGCTTGCTCACAAGACCTTGCCATCTACGCGCCTCAGGGCATTAGGAATGACTGACTGATTTCAAGATTAAGTGGAGATCACAAGAAGAGGAAGAGCTCTACAAAACCACATTCAGAAAGGAGCTGACGCTGCTAATCCAAACCAGAGGGAGGCCTGTACTACATCAGCTGCCCTTAGGACAGCGAGGAAGGAAAGGACATGTCAAAAACACTAAACACAACCAGCCCCATTACCACATTTACCATTCTTCTGAAGTCATTCCTCTGCATAATCAGCATTATCATAGAATTCCAGACTGGGTTGGAAAGGACCTTAAGCTCATCCATTTCCACCCCCTGCCATGGGCAGGGACACCTCACACTAGAGCAGGTTGCTCCAACCCCTGTGTCCAACCTGGCCTTGAACACTGCCAGGGATGGGGCAGCCACAGCTTCTCTGGGCACCCTGTGCCAGCGCCTCAGCACCCTCACAGGGAAGAGCTTCTGCCTTATCTCCAACCTGAACTTCCCCTGTTTCAGTGTGAACCCATCACCCCTTGTCCTATCGCTACAGTCCCTGATGAAGAGTCCCTCTCCAGCATCCTTGTAGGCCCCAATTATTATAATATACACCATCTGGGATTCCACAATTCTGCAATGCAAGAATACTGCCCTAGCCGTAATGAAGCACTTTTTCTGGGCTTGGGTTTACTTAGTGAAAGACTTCACCCTTTGTGTTTTTTCTTTACTGATGAAAAATGACATCATATGCAAAACTAATAAAATGTCTCCTAGTTTTGTGCTTTGACACTGCTAGTCTTGTACCTAGAAAAGTTTGGGGTTTTTTTAAAGTGCTTTCCTCAAAGAAATATTTCACCCCCTGTGGAGGGTCTGACTGAATTGCATCCTATGGGTTTCTCTTTCATAACAAAACTTATACCAGAGAAATACAGGATGGTAAAGCCATTTAAATAAAACATTAGCCTGTCCTCTTCTTCCTTTCATGCTGCTATTGCAAATTAATTTTTAATCAGTTCCTATCCCAGCTACATTCCTCCTTTAAACATACACTTATCATGTACTGTTAAAAGCATTTCTAAAAGGGCAATTTAAACCAGTGCCAAACCTGCCTCTTAGAAGCCCTCTAATTCACATTTATCTCTGGTATCGGCTTCAACCTTACTACCCTTCATTTTTACATGTTTCTAGATTTGTATTAGAGCTGTGCTTTGGATTACAATCCATTTCTGCCTCCTGGGCTTGCTGCAAAGGATTCTGTATTAAAGAGGAGGCTTTCAAAGCTGCAAAGAGCAGTTAGGAAACCATCTACCACACATATTTGAGAAAGTCCCTCCTAGCATTTTATTTGTTTTTAAATATACAAGGGTAATAATAACAAAAGCTAGCTATGCTACTGTAAAGTTTGGTCCAGTTCTGTATGACTGAAGCATTCTGTTACAAAAAAGGAGGGAATGAGGTCCATGATTCAAAATACATAAATGAAAAGTGATAAAATATACAGACAGCACATCTTTCAATTGTAAACTCTCCCGTTGTTTCTCATGTGCAAACCTGAAGCTTTCTGCTTGAAGCTTTTTACCAAGGACTGACTGCAACAGACGGGGGGGGGGGGTGGGGGGGGGGGGGGGAAAGCCCAAAAGGAAAACCTCTAAATCACTTATTTCTCATCACTGCAAATGTTTCACTTCCACTGGGAAGTTTTGACTTGTATGATGGTCATTACGTCTTTGAAGTGGGTCCAGTTGAGCAATATAATTTTGTTATGCTTTATCACCACCAAAAAAACAACTAAATCATCCCAGAATCTTAACCAAATCAGTAAAAATTGAATTGATTTGGGGACTGGAATGATCTGAGGAGTCTCTCCCACTGAGCACATTCCAGCACTTTGTACCAGGCAATGAAACCATAGCACCAGCTTACAGATAAGGCTACAGCACCTCAGGTGGGACTTCCCAGGAGTCACTTGCCAAAGTCCAGGGTCCCCTGCGGTGCAAGGGGTACTCAGGGCTTTCTGACCCCTTGAGTGTTTGACTTTACAACTTTAACATTACATTCAGGTAGCAGGATATGTAATGGCACGATACATGGTAGCAGTACAGGACACATGAAAACATACATGCATTTTGCAAAGCATTCCATATCATCATTACTTTCACTACCAGGTCAACTTCCAGTGTAAAACTGAAGCCTTGCCATAAAAATGAACACTAGCAAAGGGAACTGGTGGAGTCACCATCCCTGGAAGTGTTCACAAACCCTGTAGACAAGGCCCTTAGTGACATGGGTTAGTGCTGGGTGATGGTTAGATTAGATGATCTTAAAAGTCTTTTACAACCTAGTTGATTCTATGATTCTATTTCCAAGGGTGTCTGAGCCAATCAAGTTATATAAATAAACAGCAACAGGCGTCCAACCTATGACTTAACAATTTGGGACCAAAGCGAGCATGTGAGATTTACAGGCTGATTGTGTGGGGAACAGGCTGATTGTGTTGTGGGGAACGAAGGAACATTTTCTTTCAAGTAATAGTGATGAGAGAGAAGTCATACCCTTTCAATTCACAGAGCAACTGATGGCACAACATACAACCAAGCATCATTAATCCCAGCCAGTTACTTATCTCCAGCATATGCCCTCCCTGTACTTTAACCATTACTGCTGTTCTAAAAGGAAAACTAAATAAAACCCAGAGGGACACAGATTTTTGTGATAGCTTACATAGCTTCAGCTGACACAAGCCCTGTGCAGGGTATTTCTAGAAACTTAATATCCTACAGACAAAACCATAGATGTTAGAGATAGATGACATTTGCTGAGCCATCTGTTCTATCTCATTGCCAAGGCAAAACTGTTTCTACTGCACATTTATTTGACTTCCACAGTAGTTTTAAATACTCCAGCAAATAGAGCTTCCGCTGTTCCATAGGGAGGTTAGACTCACTAAAAAACATTTTTCACTGGTGAGATATTTTTCCTGGTGTTCAGCTTAAACTTCCCCTTTTGAATTTCATCTTATGACCTTCATCAAGCCTCTGTTTGTGCATGTACAAGTTTCCATGTTTCCTCTTCCACAAGGAAGAGAAGCGGTAGATGTCAAGGAACTCTTCAGAAAGAGTGCATATATGGATGGTCTCTGACAAAATAGCACCTACTCTCTTTCTGGAGAACGGCAGAACAGTGAAGGTGCTTGTATATTGTGAAATTTTACCTGTATTTGGAGTGCTGGGAGCAGGATCCTGTGCACAGGATTTTGTGTTGCTGTATACTGCAGAAAGTCCAGGAAGAGAAGACTGAAAGCTTCCCCTATAAAGAATGACATTTTATGACCTATCAACTATTCTAAACCCTTTCACTGTACGCATTTGATTTTGTATTTCTTTACGAAAACATCACAGGGGGACAAGACATCGCGCTACATCGGACTCGATTACACGAGTCCGGAGAAGGGAAAGTTTCAGTCTCCCGTGCCCGACTGCCGGTTCAGCAAGTGCCCGCCCATGGACGTGGGACAGCCCTGCACAGGGATGCTTCCCTACCACCCCCACTAGATGGCTGTCGCATCCCACCGCAGCGCAGGCCTCGGCAACATCCTCAGCCGGAGCTCCCATCGCTTTGTACCAGCTCTGGAAGTTTGTTTCAAGACAAAGGGATCACTAACGTCTCTCTCCGGGGCCGCTGGAAGCTGGCAAGGTGTACCGGGAAGTATCCTGAAATACTTCTGCTCCTGCACCATTCCGTAATCCGATCGGTACAGCAGCATAGCAGGGCCACTGGCCCTGATGTATGGCTGGAGTGAATGAAAGAATCACAGAATTAGTGGGGCTGGAAAAGCCCTTTAAGCTCATCCAGTCCGACCCTTATCCCAGCACTGCCAAGGCCACCGCTAACCCATGGCACTGAGGCCTCGTCTCCACGGTGTGTGAACACTTGCAGGGACGGTGACTCCAGCCCTGCCCTGGGCAGCCTGTTCCAATGCCTGAGCACCCTGTGGGGAAGGAATTGTTCCTCAGCTCCATCTAAACCTCCCCTGGTGCAGCTTGAGGCCGTTTACTTTTGTCCCATCCCTTGTTCCTTGGGAGCAGAGACCGACCCCACCTCACTACAACCTCCTGTCATGCAGTTGTAGAGAGCAGATGGAGAGAAATAAACATGTGAACAGCTGCCATTCACTCCTTTTGCAGTAGTCTGGATTCTCAAGAATGAGTGAGCAAAACAGTTTCTTTTCTGCTGATACAGACCATCTGGGTTTGCTCAAATAAACATCCACCCGTGCCTGGCAGGGTGGGGCTGAGGTTTGAGTTCTCTCTCTGTCTCGTATCCTCATTCTGAAACTTACAGGTGCGATCAGCTTTGCAGGATTTCCCTTTCATGCTAGGAGCAAGGACTGGGCCAACATGCGAGGAGCTGCACAGGAAGAATTAAAATGTGTGACAATCATTAATTTTTCACCATAGCTCCAACACCATTCTGATGGTAAATCTTTCATTGTGAGCAAGAGTTCAAGGTCTGACCCAGAGCCAGCACCAGTGTATGAGGTGGCTGTGACCACTGGGACGTCACATGCAGGTCTGGTGTAAGTGGGGTGAACTTTTAACAACCTTGATGGAATTTCTACCACCTTTTGCCAGGAACAAATTTGACCCGAGCATAGGATCTGCATTGAGTATTGTCCCTTACAGCTCTTGTAGGGTCCTTTCTGCTTTATGATGCTTTCCATTCTTAGTCCCCATGCTGTTGTATAATACTAAAATGTGCCTTTGAGAAACCAACCAGCAAGATCCTGCAGACCACTGAACAAAGAAGTAATGGGGAATGATGCCTGGCCTGCTGAAAAAAAAAAAAAACAAAAACAAACAAACAAACAAAAAAAACCCTCACAAAAAAAAAAAAACAAAAGAAGCCACAACAGAACACAAAGCTTGAAAAGCAAGACAAAAAGCATAATTTTTCATCCTTCTCCAGAGAAGACAAGGAAACTGTAATTTCAGCTCCCCCAGCTTTTTACATATAAAAGCTCTCTTTTGAAATACAGAAACCACAAATGGAACTGTAGTAATGTCTCTGCAACCAAAAGAGTTCTGGGTACATCTGCATGCCTGGGGGCAGATAAATCAGAGTATCTAGGGCTGGCAGGATGCAAGACAGATCAAGTCCAGGCACCAGCTAGCCATGTTAGCACCACTGAAACTAGTCAGGCATACAAAATACGGTACATTAGCTTTGACTGCCTTGTGGTTAGCCAGCTAGACAGCTTTCAGGCTCAGATAACCAGGTCAAAGCGCAGAGGAGATGTGTCTGCACTTGACATACCTTCCATGTGAAAGGTAAATTAAATCAAAAACAAACCTCCAGAAACATGTAGCTACAAATGGAAACAAGAAGGGCAGCCTGTTCTTCCAGTCCTCCTTTTGCTTTTCATCTCACTCTTACAAACTTTACCCTTGTGAGCTTTAATACAAATTCACAGGATAGTGTGGCTACGTTTTAAAGACTGCTAGGATCAAGGCAGATGCAAGTTCAAGCCTTTTCCCTCAGTCCCTCTCCAGGTCACACTCATTTAACTCAAATACAAATGCACACACAGTCATTTAGAACAAGGAGTCAAAGGCAGACAACTGACAGTGTTTACATTCTCCTCTCATGTATCATCATCAACAGCAACTTCTGCAGCTCAACCACAACTAGTCAAACAGGCCAGGCCTTTCTTTGTAATGGACACAGCAGCAACATACAACGTACATATGACTGAACCCCTATTATCCTGACAACATGGGAAATCTGTTCATGAATCCCTTGAAAATCATGCTTGTGCCTATCTCTGTTGGGCTAAAACTTCATCTAAGTCACAGGGCTTCTGTAAAATCCCAAGTCTAACAGCAGGGCTAAACCAGCCTCTAAGTGCTGTCCATTTAAATTGAGTATTTCCAGTCCATGTGCCAGAGGGTCACAGAGACCAAAGGCAGCTTAGCAGCCAGCTATGCTGGGGTAGAACCAAGCAGATACTTAAGACAAGTTTTTTTCTGCCTTCATCTAATGAGTTCATATTTTGACATGCTTCCCACTCCTACAGCACAACAGATTTTAGGGATTACAGTGTTCCCTGAATCTGCAGGTTCTGCAAGCTTTTTAAATGCAATGCAAACTATGTATCAAACACAAACTGTCATGAGGCCCCATTCACTATGTCATCAAAACTCTGAAAAAGTTTAAAGCTGTCACTCCACTACCTCAAAACCTAGGCAGGCATGGGCCTGCTTGGTGTATCCAGGCAATACTCAGAAATGACAAGCTTTTCTCAGTTCCCTGGCTCTGAATAGGAGGTCTCAGGCATGCAATTCTATTCGTGAAAATCCTACTTCTGATCTGCGGGAATTCCTCCACTTTCAATTTCATAAAATTACTGCCAAATAATGAGGAAACACAGTAAAATCATTGCAGTCGTTTGATGGATGGGGGTGGGGGATTCATTCCAGTGGTTAGACTGCCATTATGCTGTAGTTCATGTTGTTTCTTTTCTGACTCATTGTATTATAACAATGGCATTCGTGTAGAAGGGAAGGAGGAATTTTGTTAGGTTGATTTCTCATAAGAGAAAGAGAGGAGAGGCCACACTCAAGGCTAAGGCTGCAAGTGGCACATAACAACATGCCTTTCAACACACCTTCAAACGCTTTGCTGTTTGCTATCTGAATACAAGCATCTTCAGAACCATACCTCATTCGTGCAGGGACACGTGCATGTCCTCCAGGAATACTTCTGCTTCCTCCAGTAGACCTGAGCAGGTTCATTTGCTTGCAGCCCCTTCTGGCCCTGCAAATAGACTTGCTTTGATGAAATTAACAAGTCCCAGGGAGGCTTCAGAAAGAAGCTCCTGCAAAATAACCGTGGTTATTTGAGCTGTATGAATTATCTGCATAAACGCACACAAGATCAACAGAGGTGGGTGGGAGACTGCTTGATAACCGGGGTGAGAAAGCTGGGTACTCTGCCTCAGTAGGCATTCATGCGTATCGTTAATTCTCAGGGTGTCAATGTAGGGTCATACCAACCTGCTGGGTGCCTCCTGTCTTCGATAGCTTGTTCCCAGAAGGCTGCCCACAGGTGGACCACAGCCAGTAGGTTTGTCACCCTATAGCAAAGGCAAGCCTGAGACAAGCACATTGCCTATGATCTCTGACACAGCTTTAGCATTTGGCCTCAGCAGACTTTGCAGTTAACCCCCTGCTAGCAAGGCTTTGTTAGCTCAAGCGTTAGGTTTACACAGCATCGCCTGCTCTCACCACAGGTCAGCCTCTCGGCCACACAGAACTTCACACGCACACTAACACATCAGAGCTGCTGCAGGCCTACACCAACCTCACACAAACACCACAGCCCCCATGCTGTGAGAGCACAAAGCAAGCAGGGCTCAAGGGCCTCCTCCTCTTGGACACAAGACAGTGTCCCCCACCTCTTCCTGCTTCCCTGCGGTGGGCCCAGCCCCAGAGCTGCAGGTTTGCACACTGAACAGAGCTGCCGGCTGGAGCCATGGTGCCCAGGCCAGAGGGACCTGCCTCTGCCACCTGAGGAAGGGCTATGAGCAGCCGGGCCCACCAGCGTCCTCGCCACACTACAAAGACTGGGTTTGCTTCAAGGCAGGAGATGTGGTGCTGCCAGTGAAGCAATCGGCAGTAAACACAAGTGTTGAAGTACTTCCAGTGAAAGCACTGACTCTGTGAAGGCCCGGCCTGCTTCACAGCTGCTGCCGTTTAACCACAGAATCAGCCAGGATGAAAAAGACCTTTAAGATCATGGAGTCCACCCATTCCCAGCCCTGCCAAGACCACCACTAACCCATGGCACTGAGGCCTCGTCTCCACGGTGTGTGAACACTTGCAGGGACGGTGACTCCAGCACTGCCCTGGGCAGCCTGTTCCAATGCCTGAGCACCCTCTGGGGAAGGAATTGTTTCTCAGCTCCATCTAAACCTGCCCTGGTGCAGCTTGAGGCCGTTTCCTCTTGTCCCATCCCTTGTTCCTTGGCAGCAGAGCCCAGCCCCTCCTGGCTCCATCCTCCTGTCAGGCAGTTGTAGGGAGCGATAAGGTCCCCCCTGAGCCTTCTCTGCTCCAGACTGAACCCCCCAGGTCCCTCAGCCGTTCCCCATCACACTTGTGCTCCAGGCCCTGCACCATTATATAATAGTATGAGAATACTAGTATATATTTTACATCTATAATTCTTACCTCTAAGGTTCAGGCTCAACACCCATTAACCTGGAGCACACGCCCTTTATTAATTTACTTATTGCCAAGATAAAAGTAATTTTCAGGGGTTTATTTGGTTTTGGTTTTGCAGGTTTGTTGCTGTTGTTCTCCCCATGCCCACTGAGCTCAGGGCTTTCAGTGGCCTCAAAAACAGCCTGCAGAGGAAGAGAGAGTGGGTTTCACCTCAGCGTAATCCACATGGAGCAGCTCCTCATCTGTCTGATGGCCAAGAGCCTCGCTGTTCCCCACAGCACCCATCCACCGACAGTACTGGGAGGTGCTAGTGGTGGCGTGCGACCTCGGTGCCACTACAGGAGCTGTGCCTCTGGAAAGAAATCAAATCAAAATCAATTAAAACCCCAACTTCATTATATTCTGAAAGACATCAAAATCGAGGTAAATCCTCATCTGAAATCTTGACATGCTCTGGTTTCTATAGGTAGCATCAGCTTTCTGTGTGGAGCTTTAAGAAGCTTTCTTTCCCTACCACACAGTGTGGCTGCAGGGTTGAGGGTTGTGTTCCCCCACTCTCGCCTCTCTGGTGGGAAAAGGCTTTGCTCACTGAGCCTTTTCTGTTAGTTCATCCTATTAAAGCTCCTCGCTTTGTTGTCCTCTAAACCCTCTGCAACGCCTCTGCAGTTTTCAGCCAGCTTAGTGAAAAGCAGAACTTCACCCTGTGTCATTAAAGAGCCCTGGCTCTTTATCCACAGATGAACTGTTTCAAGTTAGAAGATGCAGTGTTCCTTCGCTATCAACTCAGTTGTGGAAGCAAGATCTTCTCCTTGACCCTACATTAGTTAAGAGAAGAATAAAATCCAACCACTTTTATGTGGGAAATGGACAGCCCCTGAGGTGAACGTTAACATTTATTTCAGCAACATCTGCAGTATGATGTATAAAACCAGGGAGAAAGCTGATGAAATGCAAAATGTATTGAATTTCTAAAGGGGGGTGGGGAGTGCTTTATGGAGCAGAGTTGTAGTCTGCTCTGAAGTAACTTCTCTATGCATAAAGGGTTTCTTCAAAAGGTGTATTGACCAAATAACCCTGATCAGAGTGAGAAACAATGCACTCGCTACAAGCAATTTCTTATCTTGTGCCTAAACCAGCAGTAGGAGTAGGAGTTGGGGTGGGAATCAAAAGCATCTCAAAGTGCCTTGCCTTTGGGAAAGGGCTCACGTGTTTTTTCTCAGCTGGCATCTGAATGGTCACCAGATTAGAAGGAATCGTTAAGTCACAGTTATGTCTTCCCTGAAAGCAAGAAAGATAACAGTGCAGACCTTGGTGAGTTGGTTCTCAATAACAGCACGTCTTCAGGGTGTCCTTTTCAGCTGAGATCTCGGTCCTCCTTCCAAGAGCAAGGACAGAGTTGCACAAATTGCTAGGAATTATTTCTTTTCCTCCCACTTAAGAATAACTGTGATGCTCCAACATCCAGTTCATCACAGCACAAGGAAACATTGTAGGTAGCTGGACAATAAAAGACCTGGCAGATCATCCCCTGTATTCAAAATGCCACAGATAACAGCTCTTTGAATAGCACCACAACATTCAAACTACTCACTTGTAAAACATCCTCGTCTAAGTATTTTGTACATAGCTTTGTGGGAAGGGGAGAATTCAGGAGACCCTGCCCAGAGTTGCTCAGGAAAGAACTGAAGATCTAGCAAGTTCACAAGTGAGAATCCTCAGCTTTGCATCTGCATTGCCATGTATTAGTGTCTGCATTCCTTCATTTCAAGTGGAAAATATCAGGCTACAGTCCAACACCACCCCCCCCATCCCAAAGTGTCCCTGAAATCTGCTCTTCCATACACTGTCAGCCACAAGTCACAATTGTCACATCATGAAAGTTGTTATTCTGCTTTCCCTGTAACCATATAAATTCTGTTCCTATCGCAATTCACATCCCCACCTTTTATACAGCTGTAGGTGCTCAATATGGGCAAGAATTTGTCTGGGGCAGTGTTCCAGCAATTTACACCAGTGTCCTGCTAAGTCGTGAAGCCTTGGCTTATGCCAAGTATATCTATGCTTAAGAGAGCACAGCTACGTTTAGCAGACAGCTCAGGCCAGCACCAGAAAGTGTCAGCTGTCAACTAGGATTCCAACTACAGATTTATCCCAGATAGTGATACTATGATCCATGGTTTCAAGGAGCCTGGACTTTGTATCAGGTTTCCATTATGCAGCTACTAAACTAGGCTTGGTGGAAGTCTCGCAGAGAGGGCTGTCAGAGTTTTGTCAGCTCGGCTTTATTAGCACTTTTCCATGCTGGAGCATTCCTGGGTGTGGCTGATGCAATTTCCTGCCTTTTTCGTCCCATGGAGACAGCACTGAGTGTCCAAGCACAAGGAAATGGTTCCTGCTTCACTCCTGTGTGTGATGTTTTCCTGTAGGGGAGGTGAGGTGGCTGTGCCAAGTGTTGATTGGTGGGGTTTTGTTTGGAAGCTGCGGCTTTGATGCAAGGGCCCTCAGGTTTTGTGGGTGAGCAGAGACTTAAGGGATATGTCAGCCTGTTCCTGCACTGGAGGGTTCTTAACGTTTTAATTCCCTTCAGGCGATCACATAGATCTACATTATTTCTGTTCCCAATTTTAAAAAACAGTCACTTTTTGGGGGGATTAATACCTTCATTTCTATTAGATGCTTGAGTTTCAGGGTTCTGGAGGCACATACTTCAGCAGAAAACTTGTACTGGAATAAGTTTGCTGTACTCTGTGTTCTTATATCTAGCTCCTGTGTGCAGAGTGAATGAGATTACTGTTCCATTATTACAGAAAATCCTATGCATAGAGTAATGACTAAAGGTCTTGACTCTGTGATTCTTGCAGACTGTGTAAAAAGAAATTGGGCTCTATGAGAATAAATGAGATGATAGTGAAGGAGCAAACACTTTCCATCTGTAACTGCAAAGATGGGACTAGAAAAGTCTGTGAAAGCAAATTATAGGGACTTAACTTAGACGGATTTTGTTTGTTTCTTAAATCATGGAAGGTTCAGTTGTAGGTGGATTCATTTTGTTTTCCAAGAAAAATGGTATGGGGAATTATTGAACTACAATAGATGTTTTCCTGGGGAATTTCAGAACCCCATGAATGACAAAGCCCATCCTCAGGGAGTTTCCAGCCCGTCAGAACTAAGTAGGTTCCACAGAACTGGGGTACTTACCCACATGTTTGGGTGCTTTGTCAATCCAACCCTTTTTACAACATCTGTTAATGCCTCAGCCCATGTAGAATGCAATCAGTGTTGAGATCTTCCAAGCCAAATCAGGAACTAGGAAATGTTACAGTTGGGCAATGCTGATATCTTTTAGTTAACAGAGTAAGCAAAGGATGGAGAACAGTATGTTTATGTTTTTATGTCCCCAAGGTTTAGTTCTGGCTGCCTTCTGCTGTACAGCAAGCCCAAGGTTTGCTCCTGCTGAGCTGTCTGTAGGGTGTTTTGGCTGCAGCTCTTCTGTTGCCAACACTCACCCAGCCATACCTGGATCTCACACAGTCATAGCTGGTCAGGGAGTTGCCAGGGGAGCAAGAGACAGATTTGGTGATCATTTTCCATCCCTGTTCTGTTCCTTACGCTGGAAGAACAGAGAGGAAAAGGAACATCAGTCGAAGTGCTGGGTTACTCAGGGTAATTCAGCCTATTTTATTTCATGTAGACATTTGGAATAATGCACCTTTTCACTTCTCAGTTCATTTTCTCTGCCCATTTGTCACACGGCCAACACTAGGACAAAGCCACATGCCCTTTTGGTGCGCACAGAAGGCAGTCCGGGGCCTGGGAATGGCGCTGTCTACATCCACACTTCCAAACTGGGCCCTGGTCATCTGGCCTGTCTGCTAGTGTATGGTGCTCCATGGCCGTGGCCAAATAGCTGCAGAGTTCCCCCTTAGGAAGTGGGGGGACACTTCCTAAGACAGCAGTACAAACGGCCTGTCTTTTATTTCTTTTCCCCAGCAGGAACCCCTGCTTTTATTATTGTTATTACTTTATTACAGTTATTGTTCTCTGTCTGAATCTTGTCCACATGCCTAGATGTGGCCTGTCTGTGGAGGAAATAGATTTCAGTTATCATGCTGAAGAGCGCAGGAAATGCTTCCCATGGCCCCATGCCACACTGGTGTTCGCATTTCTTTTATTGCCTGAATTATGTAGGGCTTTGAGTTCCCCACCAAAATGGGGCTCCCATCACACAGGCACCTCCAGAGGGAAAACAGTCATTTCCCACTAAGGCCTGCAGTGCAGTTCCAGGAGACAGATAAGCAAGGGATACAGAAACAAAGGCAAAGCAAAGGGAAGTGACTCACCTGTGGACTATCAGCCTGGAATACAGACAGAATGGTCAGGAGGGGTCAGTGACACAGCCATGCTGTGACATAGCTCATCCCTTGTCACAGGATCTCAGACACACATGGACAAACAACCTTAATGCCCATAAGGCTTTAAGAGTGGAAGGGCCCTTGTCCTTTGGATATAAACACCCCTGCAAATTCAGACATCCTCGTACAGCACCCATATTTACTCACTGTAGCACAATGAGGGCTTAACTTGGGCTGTCATGGTTCCTATACTTCTGGTGCTCTGTACAGGAGTGACTTTATCCCTGGGACAGAGCAGTGCTTTCCCTCATGACTGTCAGCACCCACCATAAGCCACCCCTGCCCAAACGAAGGCTTGAGCCAAGAGAGACTTTATCTTGTGCACAAATCCAGAGTTGACATTTTTTCCAGCCCTGCTCAGGTCACACATTAAAAGCCTAGGAAGTGAGCACACATGAAATCACCCCTTCCGTACAAGCAGACAGATGGAGAGAAATTCCAGCCTGTTTCCAGTCTTTTGTCTTCAGGGCAGTTTTGGAATTTCCTTCAGGAAGTGAGGTTACGACCCAGAGCCTTCCTCGGTGAGCAGGCTCCTGTTTCCCACAGTAAACCTTGTGCAGCGATGACATACAGTACGAGAAGGTGAGGTTTATCTTCACACTCCAACTGCATCCTGTATGAGCTCCATGGAACTTAAAAGTAACACTGGGAGGGAATGGCCGCAGCAGAGGAAATGGAAGCCAAGCCTACGGAAGAAGTAATACAGCACCTATTCAACTACAGCTGCCATGGTCTTCACTGGTGCATCAAATGCAGCCACAGTAGTTACAGAGCTGAGGCCACCATTCTGCATTTCATAAACCTCCATGATGCTTGCAGTGAGTTAAGAATTAAACTGAGTAATTGCATTAGTGATATAAGTGAATTATTTCATTTATTCTACTCTAGACATTCAGGGTAAAATCGGCAGACATCTGGGTTGTCTTCTGTTTGTTCTTCATTATCCTTTGGAGAAGAATCGCTCCTGTAGAGGTTCTTTTAATGGCATTTAATCGATATAGCACATGCTGCTGAAAAATTACATTCAAGCATTCATTTTGCATTGTACATGATCCTGTACCTGGGCATCATGCATCTTACATCCCTGCAGATTAATTGCAGCATGTACCAAAATCCAGTTCTTTCACTGACTTCTGCTAACAAGAAACCCCGCCAGGCAAGAATGCCCCACAACAGCACGAAACTACCAGTAATCCAATACCAGAATCTTTACAAAAATCAGTTTATTAATGTTTAGAAGTCAATAAAGCTATGTGCAAATTGAACAATAAAAGTCAGAAACATTTTAAATACTATTTTTTTTTTAACCAGAAAAATAAAAACCCAACAGTTTAATTGCACTGGAAATTTTACTACAAAGGCAATACATTTTCTTTACAAAATACCACTTCTAGGAACTGCCAGTAACTGTAAATCAGTCGCTTGCTCTCAGCTATCCCAGACATATCACTTTTGTTATAGTAATACTCTAGGCACATGAAGACTCCTGAATCTTATTAACCTATTTACATTGTACACATTCAACCCCATTAGCACAGGTTAGAAAAACAGAAATAAAAAGGATGCTGTAAAACGTATACATTCAATTTAATGACAGGTACTTCTTCCATGAACTGACAAAATACACCTTTACTGAAATGATAAACATTAATTAAATGTGCCAAAATGTATTGCATTTTGTTATGGAAGTGCATTTATCTATAGTCATTTCACTTCAACTTTAATTTGTTCTTCTGAAAGCCAAGATACTCTTTCCAGATCTTTTCCTTTGGAAAGAATATGAACCTGACACTGAAACACCCCTTCAGCTTTTAACTCTTCTTTCTCAGGCAAAAATCCTGCTGTCGTCAATTGTATCTTCTACTATTAGATTCACTTTCAGCCATATTAAAGAGAAATGACCTTTAGTTCTACCTTGCATTTGTCAGGATAATGCAGTTTATTTAATGCTACAGAATAACAAGGCAGTCAACATACGGGGCCAAATGCTGCTCTGAGCTACTCCATAGAATCCGATGCAGTCAGTGGAATTGTACAGGTGAAAGTAACTGTTGGCTCCTGGTCTGCAAGTGTAATATGGGCTGACAGCAAAAATTCACAGCTATGATCTGGCTAAAAAAAACCTCAACAGCTTTGGACTCTGCAAATAACACCTTATGAACTAAAACCTCTGGAAAGTGATGCCAAATTACAGCTGTACACAGCCTAAGTTATATTTGTGTGCTCTTGTTTCTTGTTATGTGCTAATCAAACACTTTTGACCGACTATGCCAGAGCCACCACTAGATTCAGCACAGAAAGACCTTTGTGTCAGTGGTTTGCTGCAAGTAAAAGAGAAATAACTTCACATTCTTCTCACATGGGGGAAAAAAACCAAGAAAGATTCATTCTCCCTCCTCCCCCTCTCCTTTTCTCCCACACACACCAGGCATCATTTCACCAAGGCATCAGTCTTTCAGAGTTACTAAGGAGACTTCAGGCTACGAATGCGCCTGACAATCCTGAACTGCCTCAGTGCAAAGACAAAACATGCTCCAGGGAAAAGAGATTTTCAAGCCAGAACAGTCTGTCCCATTTCTTGACCTCCAGCCTTGCAAGTGCACCGTTTGCCTCGCTAGAACTAATGCTACTCGCTCACTTTGCCCAACGCTGCCGCCACGAGCAGGAGGCCTCTCAGCTCCCCCATCTCAGAGAACAGCTCTGAAATATACCCCCATAGTTACTCCTAAGAAGATGAGGTAACATTGCCTGAAGACATGATGGTTTCAGGATGGTCCCCTTCCTCCTTCTGCGGGTGGGAGGAGTTGTCAGACTTACTCCGACTGAACTCCATCCCTCCGATGATGGGTCTTTTGAATTTGGTCCCAGAATCTGCCGGGGGACATTTGCAGCAGCACAGAATCTTGATGAAAGCCCTCCGCATCTCTTTGTTTGTCAAGGTGTAGATGATAGGGTTTGTGGCTGAATTGAGCACAGCCAGTACTAAGAAATACTCTGCTTTGTAGAGGATCGGGCAGGACTTCACTTTACACCCCACATCCAGTAAAAGCAGGATGAACAAGGGAGCCCAGCAGACGATGAAGGCACTCAGGACTATGATCACTGTCTTGAGCAAGGCCAGTGACTTCTCTGAGCTCCTGGTAGCTTTGGTAATGTTTTTCCGAAACGTCAGCCTGCGGCTCCTAGTCCTCACCATGGAGTAGATCCTGCAATAGAGGACGACAATAGATAACAAAAGGCCGGTGAAAACAGTGGTGCAAAAGAGAATATAGTGCTTGTGGTAGAGGGGCAGCACAGTGGAGCAGTTGGACAGGAGGTTGATGCAGTTCCATCCCATGATCGGCAGTCCCCCAAGGATCACAGAGATAACCCAGCAAGCACTGATGAGCAAGAAGGAGCGGAAGCTGTTGCTGCCATTATGGAGTTTCATCTTCAGCATAGTGATGTATCTCTCAATGGCAATGGCCAACAAGCTGAACACAGAAGCTGACAAGGCAACAAACATGCTGCCTTCCCTTACAAACCACTGGGAGGGAGTGAGGCTATACGTTTTGTGTCCAGATAGCAGGAGGTTGGCAGTGTAGGCCACGCCAGCCAGCAAGTCTGAAAGAGCCAAATTCCCAATGAAATAGTACATGGGTCTGTGAAACTTCTTGGTTTTCCAGATGGTGAGCAAGACAAAAATGTTCTCCAAGATTATAAAGCAGCAAATGATGATAAAAACCACCGACGTCACTTTTATTCCACTGTCCACATTCTCATTTAGCTTTCCTGTGTAATTATAGTGCTCTTTGATGACATAGTTGACATCGGTGTTGGCGAGGTTGCTGACGACCTTCAGCGGCGCAGTGGTGCCAAAGCTCATGGTGATGCCAAGAGTGATACTGGCCCAGCAGCTGGCCCCGAACTGCTGCACAACCTCAGAACCAGCAGCCCTGGCAACAGGAGACAGACAGGTTAACAGGGGCAGGCAAACAAGGCAATAAATGATACAAGTTTATCACCTGCTTGCCCAGGTGTAGATCAGAGTAACAAATGTATTCACACAGGAACTGCTTTTGTTCGGCTGCTAAAAGAAATAGACTTAAAAGGTGATTTAGGACTACTGAATTGGTTAATGAAACAAAAAAAGTCCTGCCACGCAGAGCCAAGCAGGAAAATGCAGGGACTGTGTTACGGGACTCCTACCAACATGAAAGAGCTCAAAGCTCCCCAGCAAGAAGTTCGAGTGAAACTTTTTCTTCAGTAGGAAACACACCTTGTAACACGACAGCAGAGATTCAGAAAGGGAAACGTTTTGACCTGATTGAACTGCAAATGTGTGAAAGCCTGCTCAGGAATTACTTAACCTGTATTCCCTCCGTTAGTAAAGTCGGACTGCGCTGTGGAAGGGGCAATTCTGCCATTTACTGATGCCACCTCAAACAGTGGTGAATTCACTGATGTGTATATGTAAGCAAAAGATCATCTCAAAGCTGTAAAGGGGAAAGGAGTGTCTTTGCTAACTAAAAGAATATGCTTTACATGGAAAAAAAAATTTAGAAAAGTCAAGAAAAAAGATGTAAATAAGGCAGGTAGCAAGCCCTTTCTGTGGGTCTGGAACAAAGAACGGCAAAAGAAAGCACTTTGCAGTTGAATAATTAGCATTGCAAACTTCTGAAACGTGCACGATGAAGGAGTACAGCTACGGAGGAAACTCCCTTTACACATGAACACGTTCTAGTGGACATTTAAAGAGAACTAAAGATGTGAAATCTCGCAAGAACAGGCACAGTTGTTAAATCGCAGCCCAAGCGGGGTAAAGCAGGAGGTACAAGCCTGAACTCACACCGGTCCTGCACCGCTGCCTCACTGCTCCGCTCCCGATCTGCCGCCTGCACCGCTCCTGTCCCGCACCTCGCACAGCTCCCGGGCCCCAACCCGCACCACTCCTCGACTGCGCCTCGCACTGCTCCCGCTCCGCTCCCCGCCTGCTGCTCGCACCGCTCCCGTTTATAGCGCCCACGGGTCCCGCTCCGCCCGCCTGCGCGGGACGCGGCCGCAGGCCGGGCTCGGCAGGTACCGCGCAGCCCCCCCACCTCTTTTGCTCCGCGAGCGGCGGTGCGCGAACCCCGAGCCTCACCTCGCTCAAGCGCGGCGCGGAGCCCCCGCCGGCACTGCGCATCTTGCGCGTCCGCTGAGCAACTCCTGCAACTGGGCCGGGGGCTCGCTGGTTTTAGTGCTCGTGCGGCTGCCGCTCCCCACCCCGTTCCTTTCTAACTCCTCCCTGCGGGGCGGCTCGTCCGACGGCCCTTCGCTCCGGGACCCGCCCCGCGGCCGGGAGCAGGCGGGGAACGCGAGCTGGGGATGCCGCAGGGCATCGCCCCCAGCCCCGCTCGCACCGCTCCGAGCAGGAGCCACAGGGATAAGGCCAAAGCAAGGCTCCCCAGAGCCACCCCCGCCCTCGCTCCCGAGGGACGGCGTAAGTAGTGCTTAAGGAAATACCTGGAAGAGGCTCCTCCCCATCCGCACGGTTAGGCCGGGAAGAGAAGCGCGTTCGCCCACGGCTCCCCGGAGCCCGTAGGAGCCCCGGGGTACCGGGGGAAGGAGGGGGGTATAGGGCAGGGACTCGCCCCATGACACCGTCAAACATCACCACGGGTTGGTGTTTCCATGTGCAAACCGCATCTTCCACTGTTCCGAGCGTGCCGTAAGAAACCCACGTGTTTGAAAACACAAAGAAAAGTTTTAAAGTTGTTTGTCAAACCAAAGTTGGCAATGACAGCGACTTAGCACTGAGACTACAGACTAAGAAGTGATCTTAGGGTTTATAATTTCTTCTCTCTTCAAACTTTTGGAAGAACCCCCCACTCAGTGTACATGAAATGCTAACTCCAGTGGCAATCTGTTGTGTTTACTGCACAATTTCTCCTCTTCCTTCCTTGCTCTGTTCTCTTTAACTCCATTTCAAACTGCAACGCGAAAGAATGTCACAGTAGAGCAGAGCTCACTGTATTAGGTCTTTCAGTTCACGTCGCACCGCACCATAAGCAGTAGCAGTTGTTGGCTTTGACGGTGAGAGTAACTACTCTCAGGAAGGGTGTCCCTCTCTTTATTTATGCTAATAGTCACGCTTCAATTGCTCCACGCCTCTCCCGGAATGACTCAGATAAATGACACTGGCAAACAGACATTTACCCTGCCACCACAAAGCTAGAAACTTGAAAAGATGTTCAGCCTCCTGCAAGCCTGGGAGGAAAACACAGCCGTTAAATTACAACTGTCAGAACAGGCATGTCAGATAAATCATGCCTGAGGTTGACATATGCACCCCCTGCAACTGCCTGACATACCCTAGATAGTTCAAGCTTCCCCCCTTATTTAGCTAATTGATAGAAAATACTAACTAAAGGTGCATTCATTAGGTATTTTCCTCTAGGAAATAATTCTCACCATTTCAAGCAACAGGAACACATTAAAGGAACATGCTTTAATTAAAAAGGATAGAGTGACTCAGGGTTTCAGTAGTCAGATGTACAGGCTTTCATGTGTAGGTTATTGGTTAACCAACTGTGAGAGCTCCAACTCAGAGATGGGACATCTAAGTACTTATTTGTTAGAGGCTGTGCAAAATACCAGGGCAATTTCAGTTCCACTCCGAACACTTGGGTGTTTGTATCACAATAAGCATCATTAAAATTAGCTGACCATACGCATTTGTAGCCCTCTTGACATCTCAGCAGAGACAGAGCTGAAATGCAGCTTCATCCTTGTCAGGGAAATGAAGCCCCATCGACTGGATTTGCACTGAAGGCTCTCCAAAACCTCAGAGATGACAGGTTAGCACGTGGCTTGGCTGCGCAGGTTCCAGCCTGCTTACAATAGCTGAAATACAACCGAGGGAAATTCAGGTTGGTCCAGCCACCTCTACCAAAAGTATGCTGGGGAGCGTTTAGTGAGGTGCTTTACACCAGGGTTATACTCCATCCCCACCAACAGAACAGGAACTCTTTCTTCAGTACCTCCCCAGTGGCCACAGCTCGGGTTGAGGAAGCTCATCCTTCTGTGAAATACACCACAGAAATCCAATGTGTATACACGTCCTTTAAAAACTCAGCTCTGGAATTGCCTGTAGTAAGAATAAGGAGAAAGGACAATGTCATTTATGCGCTATTGCAAGAATAAGCCAAATGCAGGTCTGGGTGGAATGCGAGCAGGAGGGCTGAGCACTTCAGGGCACCAAAGCCATATTAACAGCCATTTGACCTGGGTAAACTGCTTAAAAGTGTTTCTGCAACGTGTCCACAAGCATAAAGAGGCAGACACTTTTGTTCACAGGCATCCTGAGTATGTATATGCCCTTATATACTTGAATTTTAGGAGGAGTAAAAACTCGTGATTTGGGGCATGGCAAAAAAACAAACAAAAATCATTTGTGACAACCAAAGTTCTTGTGGAATTTCCAGTAAGAACTTAGTGTGGTGTGGATTTCAGAAACCTGGTCAATTCCAGGGCAATTTCCTTGCCGGAAAATGCTTTGATCTTGTCAGAAATGAAGTTGCAAGCTGGGGTCCTCCCAAAGGCTGTGTGCTCTGACACTATCAGAAGAGCATCCTCTCTTAGTGCTAGCACTGCTGGCCAACTCACAGTTGCATCAGAGGAGTGTCTGAACATGATCCATCCCGAAAAGATACAGAAAATCCCCTCAAAACACATTATCAAAGGGCTCTTCTCCAACCTCTCACTCTTCTGCAAAAACATTTATGTAAGCAAAAAGTACTTTCACTCATTCTGAGGCAACTTAGGCCACAAACCAGAGCCATTATTCCCTGATGCGCTAGGTCAAGACAGGAGATCCTTGAAACAGTATTAACAGAATGGTTTTGCTCACCAAGAAACTGAAACAGGGGAGGTTTAGGTTAGATCTTAGGAAGTTCTTCCCTGTGAGGGTAGTGGGACACTGGCACAGCTTGCCCAGAGAAGCTGTGGCTGCCCCATCCCTGGCAGTGTTCAAGGCTGTATTGGACAGAGCCTTGGGTGACACAGTCTAGTGTGAGGTGTCCCTGCCCATGGCAGGGGGTTGGAACTGGACAATCTAAGGGTCCTTCCCTACCCAAACCACTCTGGGATTCCATGATTCTGTGAAAGTCCCAAGAGTGGCCTGCAGAATCCCCCAAAGTTCTCATGACTAGAAGAAAGGTATAAAACAGTGGAAAAAAGTCAGATTCTGATTTCTGCTGCAATCCCAGAACAAATATTCTGGGTTTTTGGTATTTCTGGTGATTTCCATGTCCTGCAGCATGCTCTTATATGTTCCTTTAAGTAACTAATACTCTTCAAAATTCATAAGAAAAGCAAAGAAAATTGTTCATATTGGTTCAAATGACACCTTAAATGAAGTACATGCAGCGAGTAAAGTCTAAAGGAAATTATTTTATTCATCTGTTAACGTAACAGTAAATACAAATCATTGATCCTGATTTTTGATCGATATTTATTAGGTATTCTCTGAGTACCCAGGAGAACAAATTAGATTTACTGCTCAGTTTAAAATGAATCAATGCTTCAGTTGCATCATTTCTGCAGTATAAGACCATCTGGGGTTAAATTATCCTTTCCACAGTGGACGGGTTGCAGGAATTGATTTTCTGTTGATATTCAGAGTGTTCAAAAATTCCAGATCCTCTCCCTTCAGATTAAAATACAAAACCTGGTTTGGAGGAAAAAAAGAAAAAGAAGAGATGAGAACATTGCAAAGACTAAAGCAGACATCTGTTTAGTATTATCATTTTATACTTTAGGTGGTCTGGATTTAAGTTCTTGATATTGATTAGTAAATGGTTTTTTTCTTTGTTTTAAAAGGCTATCGTAAAAAGTTTACTGGATTCATTTTTGTGGGAATTTGGACTTCCTTTTTAGATCACTAAACTGAGCATAACATTAGGAAAAGTTTAAGCCCAAGTGGAAAGCACTGAAGTAGTTGAGAAAGTGACATGCAATATGGGTATTATTGCACCCAAATCCATATCACGCGTTTATATATCTAATCATGAGAGATGTTTTCTTCATATGTATTAAAATACATACTTCTACACTAACAAAACTGTATAATGCAACATTAGAAAACTTTCTGGAGGTTAATTTTTTATTCCGGTGATATGAATCCATCAATTATAATCTTAATGCACATTTTCTGCTAAACTAAAGACATTAATGGACATGATAAGTGAATGCTGCTCTGAAGAAACACAAGTCTTAGATGGAAACTTTGCAATCATTTGGCAGATTACAGATCTTACTTATCTGCAATACTTGGGGGGGGGGGGGGGAGAAGCAGTGCACCATCTTGCTCCAACTCCCTGTCATTATATGCAGTTTATAAGGCATTAATGATAATCATGCAAAAAAGGTCACAAACGGTGTGATAGAAAATGGCTGGTTGCTGTTTCATTAATACAACAACTCCACAAAATACATATTTTTCAACATCAGGAAAGTGAATTTGTACCATAGGATATGTTTGACCTTGACACCAATGCTTCAGATTAATCTTCCTCCACCTTTACCCAAAGCAAGTGATTTACTATAAATTCATTTTGGCAACACTATACTTATGGATATTCAGTGGGATGAAACCAGGTCATGGACAACCATTAGGAAAGAATGAACTCACAGAAGAAAGAAACAAACCCGGGAAAATCCCTACCTAACAATTTCTGCTCCCCTTGTTACCAGGAAATTGTGAAAACAATTGTACACTTCTCTGCCTCCAAATTTCACAGCCAAGTTAGGAACCCAACACTAGTTCTATATCCTGGAATTTTGATGCCTCATCTAGAAAGTCCTGGAAATCTATTTTGCTGGAGGGAAAAAAAAAAAAAAAAAGCAACCATTAATAGGATGATAATGCTGTTAATGCACTCTTGATTTTCCTATGAGTAGTTCAGCTACAGAATGTTTCTCAAAGGGCACTGGCTAGCAAAGCCACTACTAATATCATAAATATTCATCTCTGGCACAGTGATTGAGATCTGGTGCGATGGATCTATGCAAAGTTGCTTACAGAAGCACATCCCATAATGTTGGCCATGCCTGCAATAGTTTACGGAGTGACGTGTGTCCTATCACTGGGAAGTAGCATCAGCATCATTGATTTAAATTCATTTCAGGGTTTGTGCTCTTCTTCTCCCCCAGTGGGTAGTGCCACAAATTGAGATAGTTCCCATGCTCTGGTCCCTTCAAAGTTATTACAATTTTATAATGCCCTGGCAGTTGCACTTAGTCCTGGGTGACGCTGCAAACACATGAAAGCAGCCATTCATACAGACAAATAGTAACGCTGCATCATTTAGATGAAAACTGGAAGATATGGATCCTCCACAGTTTCTTTCAAAAGAGCAGACATCTGAATGGAAGCTGCAAAAAGACGAAGTAAAGAAAAAGATGCAGCACAGCAACACAAAAAAATGGCCAGAAAGTTGGCTTCTCTGTTACTTCTACCCAAGGCACTCAAGGCAGAGATGAGCTTCAAAGCTTTGGAAGGGGTGTGGCAGTGTGGAAAGTGTGAACTGCTTGAACTCAGTGTCAGCAAGAGGTACTCCCCCTTATCCCCACCTTCAAAAACAGCTTTCCTGTCAAGACAGCAGACAGCACTGCTCTTTTGAAAAGAAAATCAGCTGGTGTTAACCACAGGGCAAGAAGAGGTGGTTTTCAGCAAATGGAACACGATGCAGTTTGCTCGGTTTGGTGGATTTGTACATTTATTGGTATTAGTTTCTTACCTATACACAGTGGGGAACAGCTGTAGTAAAGAGGCTTCTGCAGCCTGATTTAAGAAAAAGTGTCCTAAAGTATGCACTTTACAAAACCATTTTGATTCTTTTCCAATTAAATGTTCTTCGGTGCCTCCACCTCCAGTAATAGACAAAGAATCAGAAACAGGCAAGAAATAGGAGAGGGAGCCACTCCGAGTCAGACAGGAAGCTAGAGCTGCACAGAAAACAGCCTCACCCTTTCCACTGACTTTCAGTTTATTCTTTTCCTTTCCTTATTTGTTTCAAGAGTTCCCTTCCACTAAGAGCCACAGGGCTCCTGATTGCACTGAGGCGGGTAACACTGAGAAATTGTATCTTATTTTAACTAATGATTTATCACAACCAGAAAGGAGTGCCCCATCAGTCACTACCATCAGTGGCCTGCATCAGATGGAAGATAAATTGCTTCTATTTTCAGGTGTATTCCCTGTTCCTTTTGGCAAGATGATGGGTAAGGCTGATAAAACGATGCACTGCTGTATCTTAAAAATGGGCATTGAATAAAGGCGAAACAGCTTTCCCTCTACAGAAAGTTTATCTTACAGAAATTTGGAAAAGAGGAGGAATTTCAGCCCATACAATTCCAAGAACTCACTGGAAGGATGAATTCTGAGTTTAAAAGAAGAAATCTTTCAAAATGAGCACCTCCAGGCTAACTGACCACAGAACAAACAAAAATGGGGTTAAACTTCCTGATTTTGTAAGTTCAGTACATTCAAATCCTTTGGTCTTCCAAGTTCTGCTTCTCCTACAGAATATCACTCCTCACTGCTACCCCTAAATCTCACTGCTGTTCACTTTCCAATTTCTTACTAGCCATCATGTTTCCCTATACTATGAGCAAAGTTGTCTGTACTTCAGAAATGTTCATTTAGATGAGGTGATGTGGACTTGCTCTTCAGCATCTTTTGCTTAGAAGGAAAACCACCTATGACAACGCTGATGTCAATTTAGTTGTAGAGAGGAGCATAAAACACAAATCCACTGTGTCTTTGCCTCTGCAACCCAACCAAAAGAGGATTTGCTCAATGATTCTAAATTAACTAACATGGCCTAATACTTGTGAATGAGGTATTCAAAGGAAGAGGCTCCAGTGACATATCCCAAGCACACAGGAGATAACATGGTTCCAGTCTCTTTGGGCAGTTATAGCTTCTAGCAGAAAACAATGGCTACTAGTGATGGCACAATAAATGTGCATGTCACACCTGGGGGAAAGACAGCACGGGTCAGCTGAGTCCTGGCACTTCAAAAGCTTCTATTGCCTCAACCTACTCTTGACTGAGTACATAGTTAAAATTAAACTCTCCCATCGTTCTATAGCCACTACCTGGTAGCAAAGGAATTGCTAAGAAAGATCATACCCCCGCCCCCCAGAACCACCAACAAAAAACCCAACCAACCACAACCCAAACGCCCAAACCCCCCAAACCAACAATAAAAGAATCTTAACCAGAAAACTCCAACCCAAACAAACAATTCCCCCCCCCAAAAAAATGAAAAAAAGAAAATCAAAACCCAAAACAAAGACTTGAACCAACAAATAAGTCTGGGCATAGCTAGTAAGTATCAGATTAAAACTGTAACTTGCCACAACTGCTCCTTAAGAAGAATGCTTTTTTAGTAATCTTATTTCTATCTGATTATTCCTTTTATTGCTCCTTGTGCTGCTTAGATACCATGATACAGATCAAAGAACATGCTGGCTCTTCCTACCAAGAGCAGATGCAGGCACAAAACCCACTGTGAAATTCTTTGACACAGGCAACAATGAAAATCTATCAATAAATTAGGAAGCAATCCTCACTGTAGCCTTAAGTCATCTATATGGAGGATCAGCAAGAAAATCTGGTTTAATTCTGTTTAGCTCAGGTGATCAGTTAGAATTAAGTACAGAAAACCCAGAGCTGTTCTGACCAATATGGGACTTCTGGCCACGTAACTACTCCTAACTGGCATTGGTTTTGTAATACTGAAGCTAAAATTTGCTAACATGCATCAAGAACTGGTTCCTTTTGTATGCATCATTTGTGTTGGAAATAGTACACTGATGCGATGTCTGTCTCTTTAGAGAGAACCTGAGGTAGAACTCCAACTTCTACAAAAGTCTTCAATGCCAAAAAGCCATACTGAGGGAATACTTAGTATGTGATTTACTTCTAGCCCTCGTTTTATGGATTTGGCTACACTGTGAAGCAAGGAGTCCCTAAACAGCACAGTAACAAGTCGTCTTTTTCATCTTGCTGAGGTATTGCTCCATAAAGTGACTTTTCAAAAGGAGGATTAGCTGATGACCACTGGTGGAAAGCTTTATTTGTCAGGGACTGTAGCAATAGAACAAGGGGTAGGTAATGGACTTAAACTGAAACAGGGGAAGTTCAGGTTGGATCTAAGGCAGAAGCTCTTTCCAGTGAGGGTGCTGAGGCGCTGGCACAGGGCATCCAGAGAAGCTGTGGCTGCCCCATCCCTGGCAGTGCTCAAGGCCAGGCTGGACGGAACTTGGAGCAACCTGCTCTAGTATGTCTTAGACACCACAAGTGGCATTCTCAGTTGCCAAAGCACCTCAAGCTGCAAGTCACACTTCTATGAAATAAACTTACTGTGGAGATAGTGTCAGATACTAATGAGTGCAGCATTTCATACAGGATCTTGTGTTTCAAGTAAGTAATACATTAATGATTCCAGAGGCAGATCTAGACAAAACTTATTTACCAGGAAAAACTAGCCAACAATTCTGAGGAGCTATTATGAAAAAGGTAAGTTGGTATTTTACCTGATTTTATTTAGTTCCACTCTAAAGCCAAACAATGCAGGCTAGAATATATGACTGCTGTAAGTCACCTCTTGATAAAAAAAATTAGGAGCTTTGTTTCACGATATGACTAAAGCAGAACAGCAGTGGGAAAACTGCCTCAGGAAGTCCACACACAATATAAATCACAGTAAGATTTTCCATACCTTTCTAGACACAGGAACTCTTAAAATATCAAACCAATGCGACTAGAAGTTGAATACTCAGCTGATAAAACACTCTGCAGGCATATTTCTCAAACCAGATCTGTAAACTACATATATCTATCTCTCCTACATATTTTATAAGGAAATGCAAGGAAAGAGATTTCCTGGACAAACCCCAAATGAAAGCTAAACTAACTCTCACTAAAAGCTACACAAAACGCACCAGAATTGCCAGTAAGAGAAGAAGATCAATAATAACAAAGATGCCTTAGACCTTGCTGCTCAACTCTTAGCCATGCAGATAGCTTATTTGCACATGAACCTCTCTGGGACGATTTCTACTTTGTTGTACCTACAGTCTAGTAAATAATATGCATAGAACTCTCTGGGTCGAGGCCATACACAATAATATGCATAAAACCTTTTTGTTGATGCTCTCATACTGGTTATTACAATGAGATTCTATTTTTGAGAGAGATTTGCAGTACATTGTACAGTATAAATACTGTAATAAAAATTGTATGAACCATTTCACCCAGCTTTTTCTTCTTCGGACACTGTATTCCTCTAACAAGGTTCTTGGCAAATTATTTTGCACTTAACACCTGGCTGTACACTAGTAGGTAGCATTTTTTCTTATGCTTTTAAATAAGGGCTATCTACTCAAGCTCTTTGATTAAATGGCCTGATGCAGAGTCAATGGCATAAATCTGAGGCTTTGCATAGGCTCCAATAAGCTAGGGGTCGGGATTTGAGATGGACATGTAAGATCTCTGTACAAAACTGCTACACCCAAAAATACTTTTTGTCTGTTGTCAACGTTAAGGATTTCAAATTCAGTTATCATTAACAGCAGCTATTCATCTTACAATTATATAGTTATTGTACCCTTCCACGAATTAAGTGCTCTGACTCACTGATCACTGACAAAGGAAAAAGCTCCAACCTTCATTCACACAACAAGGCTTGGGTCCCAGGAAACATGTCTCCCATCATGCAGTCCATTGAGAACTTCAACATCATCTTCTGCTATTGTAAAATCAAACACCTGTGGGAGTGCATATACAGTTAACATGAATATAGAAAGAATTAGGAGTGCTCCTGTTATTTAAACTGATGAAGATTTATTTATTTCCTTCTGGAAGTTCTTGTATTTTGTCACAGACAAATATCCCATTAAGCTGATAGGCTCCATTAGGTTCTCTGCTTCTTTTGTGAGTCCATCCCTCGCAGTGTTCAAGGCCACCTTGGATTGAGTCTTGGGTGACGTGGTTTAGTGCAAGGTGTCCCTGCCCAGGGCAGGGGGTTGGAACTTGATGATCTTAAGGTCCCTTCCAACCCTATTCTATGATTCTATGATTTTTATTTGTAGACTCTGTGAAGATGGTTTTATAGTACTCTGGCCTCCGGCATGCGTCCAAGACAGTGGTAGTACCAAAGCATGCCATATGGTCGCTGCCAGAGGTATATAAATGCCCTGACTGCAATCCCTCTGGAAGCCTGAGCTCCGTATTTGACTTATATCCCAATGTTCAGTGTTACAGTGGTTTTCCTCAGAACTTGAGCTAAAGAGAATTACTAGAAGGTATCAGGACATTCACAAAGCTAGCAAAGCAAAGGCTGCATCTATCTTTTCTACGCGTACATAGACAAAACACTCATGGATCAGCTAATACAGAGGCAGATACAGTGCTATAGTATCTCAATACTAACTCAAACATGAAAGCAACCACCTCTCTTCATGCACAGGTTCTTACAGCCACTGACTTCTCCTGTCGTGACACCTGCAACATGAATGACGGTGTCAGTGTTTTCTCAGCAGGTGCCTTACTCGAACATTATCGCTACAGAGCTGAAGCTGCTTTAAGTTGGTCTGTTGCCTTTGTTAGAGTTCCTCCATACTCACTTAAAAGATCCTGTGGAGCCTGAACTGCTGCCAGATGAGCTCCTCCCATCCTGCATTATCCAGCAACCACAGGCTGCTGGAATGACGCTTCTAGAAAAACCTCAGTGCTCCAGCTTTTTAAACTCCAACCAGGGACCAGTCACAGAACCAGAAATACTACATACTATATTATGCGCTGGGGGCTTAGAGAGGTCCATGCTTTCACCAATGTGACTAGAGGTGGTAAGAGACTCAGGCCAACACACTGGCCTGGGGGAAAGAAAAAGCAAACAAAGGGAGATGTGCAGCATTTGATAACTCCCCCTTCCTCCTCTCCACCCGCAGTGTTTTAAATTCTGCTGCAGTGCATTCCCTCAGTTGTGTGAAATGAATTGGTGGGCCCATAGAATAAATGCTGTAAAACACAGAATTAATGTGGATTTAAAATATCACTGGGGAAAATAAAACAATGAAAGAAAAAAAATATATAAAATAACATAAAATAGCATAACATAAAATGGATATGGAAGGATTTTTCACCTAGTTTTGTTCTCTGCTCTGGTTCACAATACAGTACAACAAAGAGCTGTGCTTGTACCACAGAAGGCAGTGTGCATGTCAAGTTAAATAGGAGCTATATAAACAGCTCATTACATGTACGCTGATTTACACCTACACACACACACAGCGTGCTTTAACTAGCAGACAGAAGCTTCCTATCTTCTTGCAAAGTTTCTTCCTGATTTGCTGAACAGTTCATATCCCTGTGGTAATTTTGGAAGTAACAATAAGGTGGTTGTGGTTTCCCCTCCCCCAAAGAAAGCACACTTTCAACTTAGAGAATTGGAGAGAAAAAACAAGTGATGAATTACAAACATTCCTTCAAGTAGAGTAGGAGGAAGGGAGAGGAAGAGTCGGCTCTGGCAGGACTGCCATTTCCTTAGGAAGTCTCTCTTTCAGATGTCCCCAAGAGTTTTACAGCTTTCATAGCGTTATGCACAGCATACAGATTCCTTCCATTTGACGTACGTGCCTATCACAGAAAGGACCTAACCAGAATGAGATTAGGACGCTTTACAGTCAGCCAGGTAATAAGTAAGATAAATATTGACAATTAAAAAATCAACTGTGAAGAGGTCTTTCTGTGGATATCTCTTTTATACACAGTGATTAGCTCTCCAGTTAATTTCTGACATTCATGAATTACTGGTTTCTACTATACTGTAGTAATTTTATGGTACTACGAGTTGCCAATTTTAACTGAGTTGTCCCATTATAAAACCGGTTTAGGAAAAGGGGCAGGCAAACCTAAGTATTAAACGCAGTAACTGGGATGTTAGTCAGACTTGAACGCATAACCAAATCTCACCTTGCAGTTTTCCTCTATCCTTTCCGCTTTCGTGGATTTTGGAATAGTGACAATCCCATTCTGAAACACATCATGCTTCTCATCATAAAAATATACATACTTTCAAAGAAAATTATCTCTGTTCCAAACATTTCAAGACATTCCTCATGTCTTCTGAGGTTTCACTTTGATTTCTCAGAGGACACTAACATTTCTAGATGCCATTTTTAATTGCAGTTACATACAATGCATTCCGTTCCAACACAGATTACGTGGTTTATGTCAGTTTAATACGCTATTTCACTGCTTACTACTTCATGTTGAGCAATAGAAATGGAATGATGCCCCATACTGCTTGTAACATTTTAGTTTGAAACCACCTGTTTTGGTGGTGGTTCTTTTTATTCCCTACAATTATATTACTTGCATATTGAAAATCCACCATGCTTTCTGTGCTACACTCCACATTTCCCATCCAGCACAGTTAGTTCACGCCGTATCAGCAGACTGAAGGCAAAAAAGACTTTCTGTCTAAATCCTGGTTTTGAATCTCAAACTATTTGCATTTTCTTCCTGAGAGAGAGATACATTTTCATTACCACCCTCCCTTACCTGTATACTCCAGCGTATGCAAATCTGTGCTGGAGTTCTGCCATATTTCTTCGACAGCTGAATGATGCTAGGATGAGTAAGTGCTTCACCTTTGGCTAAAGGACAGTAGCCTTCAAAAACAATATCTCTTCTCCTACAATAATCGACCAGCTCTTGAGGCCTTTGGAAAGGGTGGTATTCAACCTTAGATAAATAGAAATAAATTTTTAGTAATAATCTTGAGAATACATTTAGTAGAAAACGTCATTGATAAGTGAAAAATCTTTTTTCTGTTGTTTTAAAAATACAACATGAGTGAAATCACTGCTTTTGAGAGATGTAAGTCACCACTTTTAGGAGAAACATGAAGGGTATTAGTCAATAAGCACTTTCCCATTAACTGGCACAATAGCTTACTAAGTGTTTTTATGTTTCCCCCAGATATAAGGTGCACAGAACAGCTGTCTGCCCTACCTGCAGTTGGTCTTGCACTCTAGTTCTGCTCTGTGTCTGAGAAATACATACAAATGCACAGTGGAATTCAACATTGGGCCATTTTTATTGGTGACTTTTAGACCACCGTCTTGTCCCCAGATTGACTTCCTTTCCTATTTCTTAACTAATGATCACTGAATTACACAGGCAAGGAGAGATCAACCAGAACCATTTGCTTGTCATAAGGGACTGACCTCAGGAGCAAAGCCTGTTGGCATGGATTGTACATGGAAAAATCTTGTATTCTGTGTGTGCTGTCACCAAGAGCTTATGCAGGGAAGCAGTCATGCTGCAGAGGAATAAAGTGTGAAGGAGACCTTTTGTAAGAAGGAAGATCATGAACTGCCAAGAACCACTTAAAAAGAGGAAAAGTAACAAGCTACAAAGACATAGTTGTTGGAAGCAAAAGAAAACAGAAGTTATTGGAAAAGATCTCAGAAGAGCCATGTATTCTGGCATGGAGCAAAAGCCAAAAAGAACCTCTGCAATATTCCTTAATGTGCTATTTAAATAAGTATTTCAGTTTATGTGTTGTAAGAAGCGCAGTTCCTCTGCATTCAGATGAAAACGTGTAGTGTTTTATCTTTTAAAACACATAAGCATGTGATACAGTTTTGTGAGTGTGTCACCACTGTCTCAGTGATCCAACTCTTGCACATTCTGAAGGAAAATCCTCTTCTGAAAAATTACCTCAGCATGTGGAATCTGGAAAATGCCTTGTGCCACAAAGAGGACAAATGAACATTTCCTGTTTCTCATCTTTAGGACATGTTGTCTTTTCAGACAACAATAGTCAGGAACAATAGGCTGGCAGTCATTCAACATGCGCTAAGAAAAAAACGTGCCCCTGGAAGGCTGGGCTGAGTCAGCCTAAAGCTGCTCTGATCTAAATTACTAGGTGGACTTGGGAACAAGGTTCAAGCAGCAGACATCCATGTCTTCACCCTTTGATGTTTCTTGACCTTTGAGTAGCCTTTGTATTTCATGTTGACATGTGTAAGGCCAGTGTTGAGATCATGCAGTTATTTGCACCTGAGCTGACTAGAAACTATTCTCATTGCATTTATGCAAGACTATGGAGGGGAGAAAAGAGCAAGCAGGGTGTATTACTCGATTATTACAACAGTAATCAACAATGTTAGTAGATGTTCTTTGCACTCGGTGCAACAAATAATAGCCTAGAAAATACTAAGTAAAGAACAATGAATTTAGGATCAAATGCTGAAAAATCTGCAGTACCCCTTATGGCATCAGGCAACTTATTCAGCACTTACTGTTTGTATGACTGCAAGCAGAATTTACCTGCTGGTCTAGTAAGATTCACAGGCAGCACAGTTCAAAGTTACACCTGAAGTATTTAAGGCAAGAACAGCATGCTGACATGTCACCTTCCTGCTTTCCAAGCAGAATCACATCACTTCATGCCTTTCACTAAACCAAGAGACTCCCAAAGTTTTTGGACTCATTTTTTGGTTGTGTGTTGGTAGCAGCCAGGATTTTTCTTCTTAACTGTATCGTTAAAATAATCAAATGCATTAAAAAAAAAAAAAAAAAAAGTACTTCTGGAATTATTTTTCTAGTGAAAACTGTCTGAAAGGTTCTAGCAGCGTCTGAATGCAGGGGACTAGTACCCTGGGCTAGAAGAGGCACAGACAGGGTCAGTGGCCAGCATGTGCTTCCCCTCAAAATAATAACTCCTGCTTCCTGGCTTGCCCCACCCTTGCTATTTTAGTCACCAAACTTTTCCCAGGCGAGGGCTGTATGTCATATGGATGGAGCAGCCTGAGGAGAAGGGCTTGCAGGTGCTGGGTGAGGAGAAGCTCCCCATGACCCAGCTTCAGTGAGTGCTTGAGCCCAGATACCCCCCCCCCCCCCCCCCGTGTGATGGGCTGCACCCCCAGAGAGTGAGCAGCAGCTCAGGGAGGGGATTCTGCCCCTCTGCTGTGCTCTGGGGAGAATCCCCCCCCCCCCCCTTCCCCCAAGCTCTGGGGCAGCAGCACAAGAGGGACATGGAGCTGTTGCAGTGAGTTCAGGGGAGGCCATGGAGATGCTGCGAGGGCTGGAGCAGCTCTGCTCTGGAGCCAGGCTGAGAGAGCTGGGCTGGTTCAGCCTGGAGAAGAGAAGGCTCCTTAAGGGGAGACCTCAGAGCAGCTCCAGTGCCTAAACGGGCTCCAAGAAACGTGGAGAGGGGCTTTGGACAAGGGCCTGTAGGGACAGGACAAGGGGAATGGCTTTAACCTGCCAGAACAGGGGAGACTGAGATGGGCTCTTACGCAGAAGCTCTTCCTGTGAGGGTGCTGAGGCACTGGCACAGGGTGCCCAGAGAAGCTGTGGCTGCCCCATCCCTGGCAGTGTTCAAGGCCAGGTTGGACACAGGGGCTTTGCGCAACCTGCTCTAGTGGAAGGTGTCCCTGCCTGTGGCAGGGGAGTGGAACTGGATGTGCTACAAGGTCCCTTCAACACAAACCAGTCTGGGATTCTATGATCCATACGGTAGTAGAGAAGATTTTGATCTTTCCTGGCACTCTACCCTGAGTGACCTGTGCATAAAAACTGGCATTTCCTTAATCAGTTTGCAATTCACATCACAGACCTCTTCATAGCTGCTACTTGGTCAGCCGGAGGAGAACTCCAAGCACTGTCTTTTATCACTGTCATGCACAATGGGGAAAAGCTGAGCCGAATAACAATCCAGACACATCGATCTAGAAAGTCATACCTTGCAAGGTGGTCTACCAAATCCTTACTCTTTCTGCCCTGCTGTGGGTTCTTTAAACCTGGTATAGTTTCCCTTCATCTGGACTTCAGTCAGTTTCTCAATGGGAATGCAGCCTTACAACGATTTCTCTTCATAAAACTAAAATATAAGCCTAGATGCACCAGAGAGGAACAGTTCAGGTGGGCTTATGTACAAAGGGGTTGTTTCCTAATGCCTCAAAATACTGAAATACATTTCTACCTTGTACAAAGTTACATAATAAAGCTCAATATTTACGGTAATATTATCAACATTACTAAATCTCCTAAAGGTCCTTAAACAGTAATGTGCATTTCTATAAAAGTAGAAATACATAGAATTCAGAGAAGAACAGTTTGGTTTCAGTGTGTCACTTTATTAAATGAAATATATATATTAACTAAATGCTTATATAATGTATTTTTTTCCTCTGTGAAACAGGCATAAGAGCCTTCAAAGAGACTTCAAAGCCTTCCTTAAGCATAAATCCAAACTTATTACTGCCAAGACAATGACAGATTCTGGAATACAAACCTCTAACTTCTATGGTGTCGGTTTCATTCTACATGATGCTAAAATATAATAGTTTTCATCATTTTTACACAGCATTTAGCAGTATTTTTAATAGTGGATTGTAATGTTAAAAGATGCTTACTTACTACTAAATACATTCACAATACTATATTCTTGAAAAGAAAGGTCTTTCCTACTGCTTTAAAATCCATGAGAATACTGAGTTTTTTTCCAGAGAAGGGAGGCAGCATATACAACTTGGTTTCTGAAACAGAAGCATTGCTCCCTACCTGGCTTGCAGAGACTCCTGAAGTCTAATAAAGATCCTCCTTTCTCCTGCCTGCCTGCTTCCTCCTCTTCACAGAAAATCCTCCCAATTTTAACATCATACGAACTGTTGGGATTGTAAGAACACCCTGAATTCCCTGAATATCCAACTTTAACACAGCTAAGAGAGAAGTGATTTTCGTCCACTTGTTCCTTAAATATTTAGACTTTGTATGCAATGATTATTTGCAAATGGTTTGTATTTAGAAATAAGTTCATTGAAACAGTATGCTGGTTCAGACATAAATACAGCAAAGATCTTTTGTATTATAAATTCCGGACAGTAAAATAAGGATTCAGTATAGCACTTTTATTCCCAATTTAAATTTAGGAATTTGTTAGTTATTTGCTAATCCGTAAGGAATCTCACCATCAGACTCAGCAACCTCCACACTAGGCAAGAAACACAATAAATACTCTTTTGAGGATAACCTGAATGATGGTTTATAAGATTCCTATAACTTGAAAATGTGTAAGCTAACGCTGTAACAAACCTGTTCATAGTACAGCACTTTGCATAGATACTTCATGGTTGTTGGCTTGGTTTGAATTTGGAACAGTGCTCTACATCACCTTAAAGAAACAACTCCCTGAATACAGCAGGAGCACCCTCCCAGGCCCCTGTATTGCTGTGGTTAGGAATTTTGGTTTCTTCTTTTTCAGCCACAGAAAAAGAGATGCTATGAAGCAGCTACAAGAAACAACTGCTCTCCCTGAACAGCACTGGCACAGTAAGACTGGTGACATTTTGACACTGTGGGCAAGAGGAAATTTCAAAACAAATCCAAGATTACATTTCTTTTAGTTGCAGTGATTTAATTGGACACCAAAAGGCTTTCTCATTCAATACACAGGAACAAGTTATGTCAGACTCTGTGAGGCTTTGAAGATGTCTATTTCTGAAAAGGAGATCCAACTGAATCTTGGCAAACTCACCAATTCTTAAAAAGTCACAGAAATCATGCAATCCCAGACTGGTTTGGATTGGAAAGGACCTTAAGATCATCCAGTTCCAACCCCCTGCCATGGGCAGGGACACCTCACACTAGAGCAGGTTGCTCCAAGCCCCTGTGTCCAACCTGGCTTTGAACACTGCCAGGGATGGGGCAGCCACAGCTTCTATGGGCACCTTGTGCCAGCACCTCAGCACCCTCGTAGGGAAGAGCTTCTGCCTTAGATCTAACCTGAACTTCCCCTGTCTCAGTGTGAACCCATCACCCCTTGTCCTATCGCTACGGTCCCTGATGGAGAGTCCCTCTCCAGCGTTCTTGTGGCCCCCTTCAGACACTGGAACCTCCTCTGAGGTCATCAACCTGCTCATTTCAATGGCTTCTTTTAAATAATTAACTATTTTATATGGGTTTACATTAATTTATCATTATTACTCATGATTGTCTTTTTGTAACCATTAGTGTAGTGGACAGCAAGCATCAGAGATATTAGGTTCCAAAAGTCTCTGAGCAAGTTTTTTGTTGCTGTTGATGACATTCCCAATAAATAGCTGCCAGAAATCCTCACCATGTGTACAAGGGGCAAAAGTATCCATTCCAGTTCCCAGCTCTCGGTTAGCATTAACCATGCTTTCACTGGCAGGAGGCGCTAGGAAAGGGAGCATGAACTTCCAGCACAGCTGTGGGCAGAAAACTGAAAGGAAGAGTTGGCAGTATTCTGGAAGTCTGTTGGTACGGAGGTGGCATTTTTTATCTGCCCAGGGCACCTAAAACATTTGCCAGGGCTCTTGCAGTACCTCAATGAGGAGTTCACTGAATTTAAAATCTTGACCTTGAAATATGAATATGAAATAAGAGGAAAGAAGGGGAAACAGCACCCTAGCATGACATGTAATCACCTGAGGCTTTCCCTGCTGTTTAGAGGAATTGTAGATAGTATTTGAACACAGGCTCTCCAAAACGTTGTTCACTTTGGAGATGCTAAGTGTCCAGTGTTCCTTTAATTGCATTTCTAAACTGTTTTATCATCAAAAACTGGCACACAGACCATTTGTTTGTGCCTTACAATGAACCACATCCAAGTAGCCTGGGAGAAACTGGGGAAAAGCAAGGAAGAAGGACTTCCCCCTCCTGCACCTCCTTCAGGTCATGTTCCTAAATGGTTTTCAATATGCATACAGAAAAGAGAAGAAATTGTATGACTAAGGCTAGTTTGGGTGTAGTCTTTCAGGCACAGGCATGGGGATGAGATTATTAACCAAAAAAGCCAAAACAAAACCCCAAACCCCAAATACTTGACGTATATTTAACCACTCACCTGATTAACATGTGGAGTAATCACACAGTCTTCCTTTAGTTGCTCAAGATGACTGATAAGAAAGTTGCTTACACCAACTGATCTACACAAACCTATTGAGAAACAGAACAAGAAAAAAGTTTTGGGACAATCCTAACTAGTTGGGAGCACGAGTTGAAAACATATCACTTTCAAGAGACAAAATGACTGTATACATCATGTCTGTATTGCAAAACACTGCAAAGAAATTCAGACTGCCATCACCAAAATGTAGTTTGACAGTGTTATCTGAAAGCATGGTTCCCTCACAGTCACACTAGGAAATTATTTTATAATCTAAACACATTGGGAACTCCCCAGTGTATAAAAACTCCAGGCTAAATTCTGGGAAAGGCTAGTGTAGTGTAAGCAGAGAACAATTGGACTCCACCAGAATGAAAAGAAGGAAATGGTGTTCTGAGCGACCTGCCAAAACTAAAGTGGAACATTTGCTGAAGACTAATAAGGTGTGAGCAATACAACCCAAGGACATGCAGCCCAAATAAACCAAGTAGCACTGCTTTTATTTCTATTAGATCATTGTGAGATGCCACATAAATCGAAGTTTTTATGCTGAATTTAAGTGAGAAGTATCAAACAAGATCAAAAAAAAAGCTTAAAAATGCAGCTAGATTCCTCAGCTCCTGTTGACATGCAAATAAAGTTGAAAAGCACATAGGTGATAGGAAGGTTATTTTTTTACCATAAGCCATAAGTGTGCATTCATGTGTATAAATCAAGTACTGACAGTCCTGAAATCGGATATCTCCCTTCAAACCTCAGATACAACAAAGCACAACCCCCAGTACTGGCCTGAAACCACACCTCAACCTTGACTTAGACTGGGGAGTTTGATCCTTCTTCTGTGCTAAACACACGAGTAGGGAAATCAACTGTGGTCAGGCTAGGGGGGGTCTTCTTAGGCTGTGGATGCTGTGGACAATGAATCAGACTCATTTCTTCAGTATATGAACTCTGTCTTGATTGATATGATCTGTATTTCAATGTGTAACTGCAAATGGAAAGTGTCTCACTGTTGTTAATCCAGTAGTTGTGCCAGCCAATTCAATATGATGTATACACATATGCTCATCTATATATATGCACACAAATATCTATAGCAAAAAAAGAAAGGAATTAAGCCAAAGGTTATAATGTTATTTTTTCAGAGAGAAAAAAAAAAAAGCCTCATTGGGCAATTTCAGCCATTTGATGTCAAAGGAATGATTTCTGGACTGAAATTGCCGTCATTCCACAGTTAGAATCACCACTTTCCTGAGGTCAGTTGGGAACTATGTGGAGCTGCCTTGCTTTGAGTCCAGAATACAGACACATAATAAAAAGGACTTACTAATGCAACTGAGACACATGAATACATTAAAGGGAAGAACCTCAACTGCAACGAAAGATAAAGAAAATGTTGGCGCAAAATGCACTAACCATGTACTCATTCCTAAAATACATATGGTTTAAGTATAAAAAAAATAACTCCCAAGCAGACTATAAATTTGCATATAAGGAACTGAGCTATAAGATTAGAAAGTATCTTGAATTTGCAGGTTAGACTTACCTGGACAAAACAAAGACATTAAATTTTTCTAGTCTTCCATGAAATTCTGGGAGGGAAGTTAGAGTTTATTGCTAAGTATTGACAGGAGGCTGAGAACATTGGGGCTGTTCAGCCTAGAGAAGAGAAGCTGCGTGGAGATCTCAGAGCAGCTTCTGGTGTCTGAAGGGGGCTACAAGGATGCTGGAGAGGGACTCTTCATCAGGGACTGCAGTGATAGGACAAGGGGTGATGGGTTCACACTTGAAACAGGGGAAGTTCAGGTTAGGTCTAAGGCAGAAGCTCTTCCCTATGAGGGTGCTGAGGCGCTGGCACAGGGTGCCCAGAGAAGCTGTGGCTGCCCCATCCCTGGCAGTGTTCAAGGCCAGGTTGGACACAGGGGCTTGGAGCAACCTCCTCTAGTGGAAGGTGTCCCTGCCCGTGGCAGGGGGCTAGAACTAGATGATCTTAAGGTCCTTTCCAACCCAAACCAGTCTAGGTTTCTATTAAAAAATAAATAAATCAAGTTTTGCACCAGAAAAGGCACTAACCACAGAAATTCTGGCAATGTGTCTGCGAGGTTGCTTTCACATATTTTAGAAACGCAAGCAGATAAGATGCACAGCAGCAAAATCTGCACATATACTATCACTTTCAACATGGTTTCTTTGGTAGAATACAAAAGGATTAAAAAAAAAAAACATTAGCAACTCAAATGCTAGGCAGCTTTCCCTTACAGAAACGATCATTGTTCAAGATGTAGAACATAATTAGGTTATAACCTGCACTATGGTGATTTGCATAATTTGCGTGTAATCTGCCAGAAGGAGCAAAACCTCAGCTTTTGCCTTCTACTTACAAACAACCCCAGAGTGTCAACACTAATAAATCATTTATGCCAAAGAAGTCAGAAAAACACTTGCAGTTTTAATGGTGAACCAAAATATTGTACTCCATTGTTGAAAGCTAAGCACTTACAAACCCCATGCTGTTACTGCCCTGGAAGAATAAAGCTTTTATTTCCGGCTGAAATAAAACAAAACTCAAATCACAGGCATGAAATATAAAAGGGCTTATGAAACTTGTCCATTTTCACAGAAAGTTTCCTGTTTTTTTTCCCTTACAGTACACTCTAAGTTGCTTTGCTTCTAGCATACTTCTCACAGGAGATTTGAAAGTCTCTTCCACAGTCACACTGCATTCACACTGATAAGAAGTTTTTCATTCGATTTCCCAACAAGAAATTTCAGGTCAGTTATGTTTTGTATTAAAAGTCATACAAGAGGCTCCTACTAAAATCAGTACTCTGGGCATTCCTTTGTTTAGAGTGATGTCACACAAAGAAAGCTGAGGGAATACAATTAAAACATTCAATTTTCATTAAATCCACATATTTCATTTTGTTCAAGTTAGAACTCTTCACTTTAACTCCACTGCTTTCTTTTTTAGTTATAGTATAACAGATGAAAGTTAGTGTTTTGACTTTGGTATTCAATTACAATATAAAATACAATAAATATGAAAACAATTGCACAGCCTGACTGTATTTAAAAAAAATTATTTCAATGCATTCAATTCATGAATTCAAAACACTGGAAATTCCTGAAAAATAGAGCTGAAATCGGAATGAACAATCAATGGATGCTACTTGAGAGAACGGCTTTCATTTGCTGGATGCTCTGCATGACTAAATCTGGGAAGTCTACCTTAAAGCAAGAGATTTTAGAGATTTATTCCCACATTTATGTCTGATAGATTAATTCCTAAAAGTGAAGAATTAGAAAATGATGGATAAGAAAATGAAGGTCTAGGTAGCTTCTGGTCTGACAGACCAACCCTTGTAACTACGGAGGTCAAGCAAGATCCACAAAAGGATCACATCAGCAGTAGAAATAAAATTGCATACGGAGAGGTCTGTGTAAAATGGTCCTGACTCACCGCCTTGAAACCTCTCAGGGGAGAGGGGAGATGCACATTGCCTTACATTGTCTCTCTTGTGGAGCTCTGACAGAAGCAGGGTCCTCAGAGTTTGTACAACACATCTCAAAACCACCAGAATGCTCTTGAAAAGGAGGGAAGAACACCCCCACTTCCAATTTAATACCTGTTCAGTGTGCTTAAAAGCCCCATTTCACACAATTCAGGCACAAGCCATGCTGTGCTAGCAGGTGGTTTAAGTCTACAATTCTTTTTAACTTAACCAGTTTAGCTAGTCCCGAAGTTCACGTTTTCTGAGATAAGTTTGCAATGTGCTAGCTGCAAGCCTGGAGAAAGTACACTTAAAATATACATTTGTACTGTTTCATCTGAAACGTCACAGAGCTTCAACCCAAGGAGAGAAAGCATCCTCCTTATCTGCTGGAGGAAATGAGTGGTTTGGCCCCTGTGAAGCAGATTTTGAGACAAAGATGTTGCAGTTCCCCAGCAGCTCCCAAAGCTTACTGAGGCTTTGTCTTCCTCCTTGCAACTCTGCCTTTGCATGCTTGGAGCAAAAGCTGGCAACGATGCTTATGTTATGCATGCTAAAAACTGACTGACCACAATGGTGGAATGGAAATTTTCATCCAGCTTTGACAGACTATCATGAAGCTCTGCAAGACACATCTGAAAACATGTTGGCAAAAGAATGGTTGATTATAGTGGGGGGAAAAATAGCATCTTTTCTATTCTACACATAAAAATCTTGGCCTCCGCCACGATGGTAATTTCACCACACTGTATTATTCCCAGCTGCTGTGAAGCAACACATCATGCTAAGGGACTGGTTTGTAATACAGCTGTGTACTCAGCTTAAAGCATTTTTATGGCAAGCTAGAGAATGATTGGGTATTTTTTCCTTTACTTAGAATAATATCAAATTATGCAAGTTTGATGGGCACTGGCTGGTCTTGCAGAAACAAAAAAGCATAAATATACTGTCTTGGCACCACAACATTGTTTTAGTACAATAGCGAGCCTTATCTTTCTCTAGCACTACTGTGGACTTTTATCAAACTTCTAAATACCCTCTGGAATATTAAATGGACAAAGTTCAGATCCAAAAGGGGTTCTTTTACAATGACAAAACTGGATACTGGGTTTGTGGAGCCCATTTTCCTCCCCCTCCCCGCTGCTCTACATGAGTCAGAGCAAGGGAGAATTCCCACGTCCAGCGAACAGTGCCTATTCTGTGAGATCTTCTATTCAGGCCACAGAATAAAAACACAAATGGATCCACTTCTCACAAGAGGTCAACTGCAGTAACTGTGTCATTATTCAAGGAGGTTACACAGGTTGGTAAGGTCCATATTCTCTCTGATACACTAAAATTGTCTCCATGGGTAAGCAGTATTACTCAGGGAAACTATACAAGATTTGATTTCATCACAGCTTGCTAAATCAAAGCTGTAGGCTAAGTGCGTCCCACATGCAGACTGCAAGCCAAAGCCTTGATAAAATAAAGCAACTGACTCTTAGACAGAACCAGGAAGGAATTAAGTTTTAAGTCTATGAAATAACACTTGCTGCCTTGTCACAGACTGAAAAACATTGATACCAAAAGGTAAAGTGTCCTTACTAAGAGACACAGGAAGTCTGAGGCAAAACTGAAAACACACAAAACACAAAAATCATGCTTCTGTCCCCAAAGGATTTCTTTTTCTCCTATTCATTACCACAGTACAGGTGCTCATTCAACCTAAAATTACTTTCCTGCTATCACAATTCCATTATCATTACTCCTGCTAGAGATCACCTGTGAACCACGATGGACTGTGAGGACCACAAGAGAGGAGGCATGGCTTTTTGAACTAGGGCACTTTTTGACTCCTCTATCAGAGAGGATGATGACTCCCAACTGACACAAAGTACAGCAACCTGCCTGATGTCAATAAGCAATACTGATTTACAATAGCTGAGTAGCTAGGGCTTAAATTCAACATATACAAAACAGATAAATGACGCTTTTCCCCCAAATTATGTACACGATTTATTGAAACAAGGAGTGATTTGGGACAGGGACTTTCCTTTGAAATGTATTTCAACATTCCCTCCTTCCCAAGAGTTCTTGTGTTCATATCAGGACCCCTAGGCACTTCTGTGCACCTACACAATCATTTGCTTTAAGTAAGCTAAGCAAAAAGATTTATCTACATTTTTGACAAAAAGGTTTCAATTGCTAGTAGAAAAAGCACAAACAACACACTGTAATAAATCATAAAAGAAAGAAGTCTGAGAGCTTATTTTTGCACTTAGAGTTACCCGTAAAGTCCTTAAAATTAAGAGAAAAAGAAAGAGCAAAACATAACAAATGAGGTTAATCCAAGCTTAGATTTGTTCCCCTTTTTATGTCTGCACCAAAATGACTTACTGCATGGCAATTTCTTATTCTTAAATAAGACACTGAACATTATGAGAAGACTTCTTTATGATCTCTAACTTAGAGATGTGTAACTTTTTTTTTCCTGCATGCATCTTAATCACTGTCTGATCTGGCCAACAGGGTGTGGTGCAACCAACATCCTCACCAACTGCAATACCTTCAGCCCATGAAAACATCTCTGAACTGTGTTTCTGCTCATGAGAAGCCCAAGAGACTTCTTCATCTCTACAGAGAGAATACTACAGACAACGTGAAAAAGAGACTTGCGTTGCTATGAAAATTAGTTACTTGCTTTTACTTATTAAAACTTTATATGAACACACATTCACATAGGACATAGGCTGGACTTCTACCAGCCTAAAGCCTCAGAAGACATTTTGTGGAGCTGTGACACTAATGTTTGTATTCATCATTTGACAATATGAGCATAGATTTAAAGTATTTTTTCAGCAGAATAAAAGCAGAATGTGTCATCCAGAATGGATGCACTAGAAATTTGTGTCACCTACTCAAAAGCTGTATTTGGTTTCCTGAACTCTCACTCATACTTTTAAGAACTGATAGAAAAAGGAGGAAGAAAAGATTCTGAGTGAACTGATCTATGCCCAAAGATGAAAAGGATAAGACTATTGTAAAGGTTGGTTAGATTTCTTCTCTCACTTGGAATTAGGAAAACCATAATTTTTTTCCAAGAACATGGTGACATGGCTTCAAATAAAAGAATTTCTGTTACTTTATGGGTCTGGTCAAATCATACAAAAAGACTATTAAACTAACATATTAATAGAATAATTGTATTTATTTTGAAGAGCATTTCTCTATGTTTAACAAAATCCTTAATGTTAAGACATTAAGGAATTTCTGACACAAGTATCACTATTCCATGTAAGCATAAACTGCACTGCTTACACTAAAAAGATAAGCAAGATATTCTACTCTTAGTATAATAGCCCTGAGCCCCAATGGGATCTGAACCCAGAACTACCACCACTTTGCCACTCTTGCCAACTGCAAGCAAAAATTGGCTGAAGGCCCTCATTCTTCCCAGCATTTTGAGATAGAAGGACAAGTAATCATGTGCATGTGTGTGTACGGAAAGCTTGCCGAGATGATGGGCTAGCCACAATGCCAAAATCAAGGTCATTTAAGATGCTGCATATGGAAAGGATCATTTTGCTAGGAACAGACCAATTACCAGGAGCATATATAATGACTATTCATGATGTCAAAGCAGCTTGCCACACTGCTTTCATCTGCCAGCACACAAATGCCTGTACTGGAATGTTGCAGCTGTCAAGGGAATATATGACTCAATGTATGTATCTTGGAAGGGGTTCTGTAGGCAGTCTGGCCTCTGTCTTGAGGTATTGGAGGGGATAATTTCACAAAATGATAACATATGAGACCACAAAACTTCCACCATAGTCTTGATATTACAAGAATCCTAGTTGACTTCAGCTGTTACAAGAGAACGAACCAGTTATTATATACAAATGTCTCACTGACCAACATGAAGATTGTTTTTTCTCCCTCTTTTCCTCAGCACTGTTTATCCCGTAACTCTTTAGAGGAAAATGTGCATCTAGAATCCTCTGCCCCTCACCACTTCAGTACACATGGAAGCTTCTTGGCTGTGACTGAGACCTTAAGACAGACGGACACAGATCAATGGAGTCACCCGGCTCCTGTGACCATCAAGCTGGAGCAGATTAACAAGTCACACAGGATGCAATTAAACCAACAACAATCAACCAAAGCCAAACAAATAATCCAAATGCTACACTCAGCATTTAAAGAAACTAATTCTTGAAACTGCAATTTTGTCCTCAGCTAGTAGAAACCTGCTGAATATAAGAACTTTCCTGCTATGACTCAAAGTACCAGCTAGGTCTATCAGAAGCCACCCAGCATTTATAAATAGGAGTCTTTAGGGTAGGTAGTGCCTTTACCCTGTTCCGTCAGGTACACACAACAATTCTATAAACAGTAAAGACAAGTATAATTCTCCTCCCCCATTCACTTGTTCCTAACTCTGCAGGGACTGATCAGTGGCAACTGCTGCAGTTCCTGATGAGCTTTTCCATTGGAAAACCTTCCAATCACTTGGGCTGGCTGCTGAGGCCAGGTGCAGAATTCTGCTCCCAAGCTACCACAACAGATGGCACAATTCCCTCTGGAAGCAAGGTCGGGGATAAACGCATGCAAATCCCAGGGTCTGAAGACTTAGGGAACACAACAGACTGTGAGACAAAATAGAAGTCTCTGCACTGAATCCTTTCTTAACCAGCATATGAGTATCTCATGAATCAAGCAGTGTTTTAATTCATTAGCTCAATGAATAATGTTCTATTATACTTTCTATGAGATTTGGGCAAATTTACATAGAATTCATAAGTTTTGGTTCATGTTATGGAATGATACAATTGCTATGGGCTCGTATATCTATATCTACCTTTGCTGACCAGGACTGCGTGACATTTCTCTGGAAAGGTATAATGGAAACCAGCAAATGCAATGACTGGGAAAGATGCTGGTACAACTTTCAATGGACTCTAAAAGCATACTGAAGGATTTAGACAGGAGAAAATAAAAGATCAGCATGTTTACCTCATCTTTTATTAACCTCTGCTTTATGACTCTATAGCTCAAGGGTAAACCAGAAAGACACAGGACCACAGTCTAGACACAACCCAAAGGGATTAAGACACCTAAAGTGTGTAAAACTTTGGGGGCATATTATTTATTTTAACACAGATAATAAATGTATTCTGCCACAGTGTTACAGTGAAGAACAAGAGTGGCTTCAGAATCCCCTAAAAACAAAGAAAGAATCTCCCATAAACCAAAAAACAAAAAAAAAAACAGGACTGAAAACAGGAACCAAGGGCTACCTGAACCAATGTCAAGTTCAGAGAAGACAACTCACCTGTTTAGTATAGAACTTACCATTTTTTCCCTCAATAAAGGTTTTTTTTTTCCTTAAATAAGGATTTTGACCAAATCCTCTATTTGATTCATACCAAGGCTAACATGTTGCTCACATTACACATGGCAAGTCACATAAAGATATGCAGCAACTGATCAGTCTTCGGTGGAAAGTTTAGTGGTTAACCATGCAAACAAATTCTTTCCCATTTTCCTCAGGGATCATTGCATTTCCATCTCCAGAGTGGGTAACATCTGTGTGTTATTTCAGTAACACGTAGTTACGGTCAGCACATCCAGAGTCTGTATCTCCTAATGCAAAACTGTGAATGTTAATGTTCTAAGGTACTTGATTCAATCAGACTAATACATTTTTCTTCCCCTGGAGATGATCTAACAGGTAATTTAGACAACCAGAGCTGGAAAACTTAGGCTTAGCTAAATTAATCAGAAGTCTACAGAATGCTTACACTCAGAAAAAGACTGAGGGTAGCAACATGCAAACTGACAAAATCATTGAAGAAATGCAATTGCAGGAAAAATAACTATAACCTGGGATGTCTGTAAGGTGGTATCAAGCATAGGAATAAAAAATAAAAGGAATCTTTTGTCTGCCTGTGAGGCAGTGTCACACTGGAAAATCACTGAATAGCTCAGTCTTTCCCATTAGGAAGATATATATAGAGAGAAAGTTGTGTAAGACACAGAAGATCACAAACACACATGAAAAAGCAGAATAAAGGTAATAGAAGTAATAATAGGTGAAAACACAACCTGTTTGGAGCAAATTAGAAGCTAGGCACAAATGACATGCACTAACTTAAATACTCATCAGAAAACACTTCTCAATGGCAGGATTAAGCACCTTGTCAAATAATTCTTGGAATTAAAAGTCACTGACACTTTGAAATAAGAGGTTGGTGTAGTGTTTCTTTAAAGACTGACTGTTGTAATCCCTTACACAGACAGAAACACTTCTTGCAACTTCCCTTATGCTTAATATAAAAAGCAAGAACAACAGATGTATCAAAAATCATTTACTTCTGTGTTTCCAGAGGCAGACCAAAAGGAACGGAAGGCTTGAAGCATAAGAGAACAGGTTTTTATCAGTGCTCTGATAAAACTGGCAGTGTCACACAACCTGTAATTGCCTTTGTACAACTCTCTGCTATAATCACTGTTTCAGTAACTCTGGGTTAATGCATACACTACTTAAGCCAAGAAATCTTCTCCCTGCCTAGGGAAGGAAGTTATAAAGAGGGAGGCGAACTTTGTCCAAGCACTGCATGACAGGATCTTCTTTTACAAAGCTATTTCTAATACTAGCGCATAGTTCAGGAGCAAAATCCTCCTCTTAAATCTACATGATGAATTTTGATTGGGGCAGTCTACTCTTCCTATTGCTACAAACATAAACTGAAAATAATAAACTGAGAACATTGGGGCTGTTCAGCCTGGAGAAGAGAAGCTGTGTGGAGACCTCAGAGCAGCTTCCAGTGTCTGAAGGGGGCTGCAAGGATGCTGGAGAGGGACTCTGCATCAGGGACTGTAGCAACAGGACAAGGGGTGATGGGTTCAAACTGAAACGGGAAGTTCAGGTTAGATCTAAGGCAGAAGTTCTTCCCTGTGAGGGTGCTGAGATGCTGGCACAGGCTGCCCAGAGAAGTGATAAATGCTTCATCCCTGGCAGTGCTCAAGGCCAGGTTCAAAAGAGCCTTGGGCAACATGGTTTAGTGTGAGGCGTCCCTGCCCATGGAGGGGGCTGGAATTGGACGACATTAAAGTCCTTTCCAACCCAAACCGTTCCATGATTCTATGACTCTATTCTATGAATTTTGCAGTGCACCAAAAATCAAATGGACCATTAGCAGAACTTGAGAGAATACCTCCCTTGATTTCCTTTTTTTCCCAAAAATGTTAGTACTAAGAATACTCAGTTGAGTATTTATTTCTCATATAGCCATTTTGTTTTGTTGACTTTTTCTAAAACACAAATGTGTACCACAATATGTGGCAAATTGGAAAACAGCATCATACAGTTAAGAAAATAAATCTAAAGGAAGTAAAATTTAGCATGAGTTATACTTAAAACAAGAACAGGCTACTACAAAGATGTTCTATAGTAGCATATAGATTTCAATGTTATCTGTGGATTTCCTCAAGAAAGGGTGTACACCATCATGGGCAGAATTTGGCAATGTATTATCTACAATGTATTATTTACAAGCAACACAAACATATTCAACTTACCAAAAAGATCTACATAATTTGCACCCTCAACTCAACTGAAACACAAACCTCCAGTTCAAATTACATTGTTTAACATCTGCATGAATTCCCCAATTCTATGAATTCCAAAATGTTCTGTAATTCCTTCTGCTAAAATAGGTTTTCACTATTTTATCACCTTTCTCATAGAGCTCCTCCATTGCTCTCCAGGTTTCAGCTCGGACCTCTCGATTGCTTTTACCAGGAACTTGCGCATCAGGCCAGTGTATTAAATAAAGATCTAAAAAACAAACAGAACCAGACTACTTTTCAGTGTCATAAAATTATAGCAAACCATGTGAAACAGCATTTTTCCTTCATAATGGCGTCTAGCATATCATCATCAAAATAGTTACAATTACCACTCCATGTTCATTACTTTATACATCCATTTATTTTTAATCAATGCAATCTACAACATCTCATTAACAACTAAAGGTAGAAGAAGCTGCACATGTGCCACATGCTTAGGTCACTGTAATCCAAATTTCATGGTCACATATTCAAGCTTTCAACACATAAGAAGCCCCATTTAAATCAAAGGGATTTTGGTCACTGGAATTAAGGCTGGAACACTGCTGAAGGGCCACAAGTCCTGAAGTTTTATGTAGACAGACTGAGAACATTGGGGCTGCCCAGTCTAGAGAAAAGAAGCTGCGTGGAGACCTCAGAGCAGCTTCCAGTGTCTGAAGGGGGCTACAGGGATGCTGGAGAGGGACTCTTCATCAAGGACTGTAGTGATAGGACAAGGGGTGATGGGTTCAAACTGAAACAGGGGAAGTTCAGGTTAGATCTAAGGCTGAAGCTCTTCCCTTTGAGGGTGCTGGCACAGAGTGCCCACAGAAGTTGTGAATGCTCCTATCCTGGCAGTGTTCAAGGCCAGGTCAGACAGAGCCTTGGGCGACATGGTCTAGTGTGAGGTGTCCCTGCCCATGGCGGGGGTTGGAACTGAATGATCTTAATGTCATATAACTGAGACCAGTCTGGGACCCTATGATTCTATGAAGATAAATCTGTTTGGCAGTTCTGTAGGTATTTCATACAAATTCAGCAGTGGGTTCTGGATTTACTTTCTAAAGAATACTTCTGTTACAAAATTTCTGTTGGAAATCACAGCACATTTGTTCATGCACCGGTTTTTTGCTAAAATTTTTTGCCAGCAGATATTAAGGGAACAAGCTTGTGCTTTACTGCATTTTATGAAATATTAGCACAGTTTCAAACAGAAGCAATATTTCCTGCTGATGAACTTATCCAAGCAGCTATAGAAACTCGCTGTCTCCATGCAAGAAAAGATCATCCAAGCATTTTCAACATAAATTAAAACAGAGACATTTACATCTATTGGAGTCAGAGTTCCAAAATTGACAGGATCTGTAACTCCTTTATAAATCTGCAGACAACTTTAATGAGAAACTTTGGAGCTACTTTGAACACAATTACATTACTTTCCAAATTGTAACTGCAGATGTAACAGGTAACTGGAGGCATCCCAGTCAAAAAGTGCTGCTCTTTGCTGCATAGCTTAGTCTGACAGAAAACAGGAAAAGGAAATAAACGCATGACTGAGATGTACACCGTTGTCTGTCTTTGTGCTCTACAGTATTCCTTTTTTGGCATTTCAGACACAGAGTTAAGAACTAAAAGCTACGCAGAGTTTTTTGTTCTCCAAATGCATCACACTATTCATTCACAGCCCCTCTTTGAGAAAACACAGATCCTCTGCCCTATTTTTCTTTTATTCACATTTAAGGACTGCACTAAAGCTAACAATACCATTGGGCTGCTATTGTAGCTTTCCACCCCTCTAAATAAAAATTCACCCCTGGTTTAGGAGGAAAAGGGAACGTGAAATTCACTATAATACAACAGCTCCTATTTGGATCCCTCACTGTCATACGGTTAAAGAGAGTATTTTGCTCAGACTAAGAATTTAATTAGAACAGTACAGAGTTTTGTACAGTAACATACATTATAGGATGTATAAAAAAGAATAATTTTGGATGGTCACCAAAATCATGAGCTTTGCACTTTCTGATATCAATAACCCATTCAACTTTTAAACACAACTGCTCACACAAGAATATATCACTGATCTGTAATGATCTGCAGCATCTGGATTTATGTCCCATTAATAGAGAAAGTTGCTCATTGGTTGCCCTTATATACATAAAATCCTCTCCTAATTTAGAAAACAAGCAGACTTGTTCATCACTGAGCTGTGAATAATTGCTTCTTCTTTAATTGCTCTGAAAAAAAAATTGTATTTGTTAAGAATAAATAATATATGGCATCGGAATAAATACCAAGTTCTGTGGCATTCAGCAAAACCTAATACTGGGATCTTGATTGAAGCACTTGGGAAGGTTATGTTAAAAATCTCAGGACCAGTCTAATTCTGTTGCCAAGAAAGTCTCTTCCAAAATTTCCACTGACTTACATTAGGCGCAACCCCAAGAATTAGCATTAGGAATTGCTAATACCAAGCGTTCAATTTGATCCACGGTTATGTATGTGCCATTGACAGTACTTACTGCCAGAGAGTGCCAGGCCTTAATTTAAACTTTTTTGCTTGGATAAAGCAAATGTCATATGTAAGTTATTAGTATATGATGCCTCACATAAAAATGGGAGAATTACATATCTTTAATTGCTGTTTGTTATGTTCTCCAAATCAGACTAATAACAACTGCTTTAACTATGCAAAAACACATCGTATAACACTAACAAAAAATAATCATTAACTTCAGTGGAATTTCACCAAAAGCTACTTTTCCAAAAGAAAAGTATTCAGTTAGACATCACAGCATGCAAATGTTCACAGAAATAGCTACATCCTGGATTTCTAAAAAGATGCTTTGTACTCAGCCCAAGAAACAGGAGCACTCTCAGAAGAATGACTTTTAAAAGATTTGATAACGGAAAGATCTCTGGCCTTGGGTATTTAAAAACATGCAGTACATCAGCCTTCCCTGTGTTAATGCCTGAGACCTCCTCAGCGTGAATACAATGAGTTGTTGGTCCTTTATTTTAGGAAGGCAACGTTATCAGGTTGTGATGTCCATATCACACTATGATGTTTATTTTAATTTATGCTTTTTGTTGAAGCGGTGTTCAAGGCCAGGCTGGACAGAGCCTTGGGTGGCATGGTTTAGTGGGAGGTGACCCTTCCCACGGCAGGGGGGGTTGGAACTAGATGATCTTAAGGTCCTTTCCAACCCTAACTATCCTATGATTCTATGAAATAAAAATTACTTCCCCATTAGAAATCTACACATTTAGGGCTAGAATAGTATCTTAAAAGTCCAATCCTCCTGACCGCAAGAAACGTTCATGAAAGATGTGAGGCAAAGGTACCTTATCTCAGAGATAAATGAGTAGTAGTCCACCAGTCACACACAAACCACCCCAGCCCAGCTACAAGTGGAAGGAATACAATGTACCTTGCAACAAGCAATGGAAATCAACTAAGCAGTGCTAATTTTAAACTGGGATTTGCTTACTTCTATTGAATCTGGTAGAAACCTTTTCATAATACTTGTAGGCCAAGAACAGCAGTGAGCACCTCATAAACCCAGGGCTACAATTTCATTTTCATATTCACACCTACACCCACACTCTTGCTTAAAATATTTCCCCTCCTGAGGGACGACAAGAACAGAAACACTCTTATTTGGATTTTGGAGGCAAGAAATTAGTTTTAAACTGTTTATCAAAATAGCTTCAGGTGCTAGTAATCAAGAAATGTGGAACTTGATCACTGGAGGTGTTTAAGAACGGGTTACATTTCTATGTGTTGGGAACGATGGGGTTGTGCCTTGTAGGTTGGATAGAGTAACCAATACTTTGAGACGTCTTCCAACCATTTTGTAAAATAATCTCAAACCCAAAACCCCGCAGTGACTCACAGTATCAGGATGTGCTTGAGAAAGAAGAAAAAAAATCTCCAAATATTCACAATCAATTTCTATATTTACCAGCTTTTTAAATCACTCTTTATCATCAGGCTGTAGCGGTGCAGTGGTTAGGGAGGGCCTGAAGTTCATTCAAATGTCAAAACACTGCTGCAGGAAAACTAAAATTAACATGTGAACTGCTCACACACATTTAAAACAGTGCGGCTTATTGCTTCTCAGCTGCAGCACCTACAATCAATACAGTTCTTAACTTGAATGGACAGGGACATTTTACACATTTAAAAGCCAACAGCATGTTGTCACGGAAATAAAAGTGTGCAATTCTACTCCTAATACAATTCCTAATACAGTATTAAAAATAGAGCTAAAATTCGCTAGAACAAGCCTAGTTTTGAAGAGCAAGCCCTGACTCATATCAAACCTACAAGCAAAAGTCTATTTTTCAATGTTTTGCAGAGTTATCTCAATGCGGTGCTTGTGTTTTCCCTGCTTTTCTCAACTGTCACTGCATTTAGCATGTACATGATGATTTTTCTCACCTGCCCCACCTCTTTTAAATTCCACTGGAACAAGGATCGATGTGAAGCAACCTCCAGTGTGTTCCGAATTATATGCAATCTGAACTGGCTGTATTAACATCATTCATGTGATTTATCCAGTACACTGAATATGCTGATAGAGCATTTGTCCAACTCCAGTTGAGGATTTGTGATAGGTCACATCTGCCTGGATGTGACAGGCTCTGAAGAGTCAAAAGGAAAATCAAATTGTTTATGAATTCAGTAACCCACAAATCACATTCAAGAAGAAATTACTTTGGAAGATTGATCCAAACCCCAAGGAATGTGTTCCACTAGTGCCAAACCTTGAAGATTTGCTGCCATTTCATATTGGTTTACAGTGACTGCTGCTTGAGGACCACATTTAGAAATTGCAAGGAGCAGAATATCTGTTACAACCACTGCCCACAGCTAATATAAATTTCCAGCTCCTCATGGATATAACATCTACTGACTCCCAATAAAAATCCCGGAACAGTGCTCTCCTAATACCATTTGCTCAAAAACTGTTTATGAAAAGGTTTCATAACAGTATTTTACATGGAACACTTCTCTTAAAAGGCTGTGGCTGCTTCCAACAGTTCATCTGTCTCAACAAGTGTCATTCCATATACTGCTAATGCTCAGATTTATCAATTCCTATGATTATTTCCTAAGTCTCTTAACTCAGTTTGCATGGATGGACTGGGTAGCCCATAACACTCCTCAAGAAAATTAACAGGACCTTTCCTGGAACAAATTGCTTAGCTGCGCATTTAGCTGCCAGGCCTCCTACAGCTTTTTCTTTTTGCAGTCTTCTGAATGACAAACTTTCCCTCCAACATAAAGGTCCAGCATCCTACATCTATTATTTAGGATCTTTCCATTTTCTATATGAACCATGTCTCTTTAGGGAAATGCTGTAAACTTGCACATATTTGGTTAATACCATAGAATGAAATCAAGAAATTCTGATTTAGGTACATTTCACCTACCTATTTCACATTCCTATTTCACAGAAAAACTGCCACCTTTAACACATACTTATAACTAAGGAATTCACTTTCCTAAATGAGCTTGGGCACAAATTGCCCTGCTATTACCAGATCTTTTCTTATCATGGATTTCATGTCCACTCTATGGTATAGACTACACAGCAGAAGAGGGACACAAAGTGCAGGAGCAAATTAGAACAGAGCTAGGATATCTAAGCTTAATTTTACAACCTTGTAACATCTTCAAACCAATCTTCTGCATTACTGTTAACTTTTATTATACCTGTGATAAGGCTCAATTTCCCACAAAAAGCTCTTATGCTAAGCATTCTTTAAACACTTCAGAAGTTTATATTTCAAGATACTGCCACTTTTTGCTTGAAAATCCTTCAAACAGCAGCTTCCAGCTGAGTACTTTCAGACAGAAGTTCAGGACTCCCTATAGCATGATGGGAAGAGTGGGGCTCATGGAAAAGGAGCTGGGGGTGCTGACTGACAGAGCTGAACATGAGCAGCTTGTGCCCAGGCAGCCAGGAAGCCACCAGCATCCTGGCCTGTATCAGCACCAGTGTGGCAACAGGGCCAGGGCAGGGACTGTGCCCCTGCACTGGGCACTGGTGAGGCTGCACCTCAAATCCTGTGTTCAGCTCTGGTCCCTCACTACAAGAGAGACATTGAGGTGGTGGAGCCAGGCCAGAGAAGGGCAACGGAGCTGGTGCAGGGCCTGGAGCACAAGTGTGATGGGGAATGGCTGAGGGACCTGGGGGGTTCAGTCTGGAGAAGAGAAGGCTCAGGGGGGACCTTATCGCTTCCTACAACTGCCTGACAGGAGGATGGAGCCAGGAGGGGCTGGACTCTGCTGCCAAGGAACAAGGGATGGGACAAGAGGAAACGGCCTCAAGCTGCACCAGGGGAGGTTTAGATGGAGCTGAGGAACAATTCCTTCCCCACAGGGTGCTCAGGCATTGGAACAGGCTGCCCAGGGCAGTGCTGGAGTCACCGTCCCTGCAAGTGTTCACACACCCTGGAGACGAGGCCTCAGTGCCATGGGTTAGTGGTGGCCTTGGCAGTGCTGGGGAGCAGTTGGACTGGGTGAGCTTAAAGGTCTTTTCCAACTTAGTGGATCCTTTGATTCTGTGACTCTGGGGTTTCTGTGAACCCCATGAAACACACCATGTATTGCACCTCCTGTGAAGGTCTTTTTCACCAGCATATATAAACAGAGAACTCTTTCACACAAGTGCTATCATACTATGTTTAACAAAAATAGTCTGTGGAATTGATCCAACGGAGATTAAACTCAAGCAGACAAAACCGTTACTCCACTTGCCATCTCATCCTTCTTGTGGAGGTCACCATCCTCATTGACAGAGCAATGAAATGCACATGAAGTACTTCCTAAGCCATCACAGATCACAAATCGTCAAGTTAAAGGACTTGACAAGTTAAAGCTGAAGCCACCATTGATTTAGGTCTCCATGTCAGACTAGGTGGTGGCTCAGGAAAAGCTTTATAAATTTTTCATCTCCACATCAGTGGGAGGAAGGTAAGGAAGAAGGGAAGACAGATGAGGCTATAAAGAAGGAAAAAAAACTATGTATGTTGCAAATTGCATGGGCAGTTGTAATACTTAATTTGTCTTGGTAGTGTGAGGAAAAAAAGTCTCATAGCTGAACATACATGACAAACTGAAGTTCTGTTTATGTCAGTCCCAGGATCCATTCAAATGGTGACAGTATTTCCACATTTCTTGCTCTCAGGTATTTTTTCTGTGTTTCACATATTTCTGCTGAGCAGCAATATGTAAACTGAGTATTTGTGTGAGCACCTACTTTAATCAGCCTACTACCTGAGAAAATAAAAGGAAATCACTGAAAATTAATTCCTGGAAGGGAGTCAAGCTTTCATCTCATCAACATTCAGCACCAGTGCCATAGCAAGCAGAAAAAAGCAAGCAAACACAAAACATAAGCAGCAGAAAGCAGGGAGGAGGAAACATGTTATTTCTTAATTTAGAAGAGAAAGTCAGCACTTGAAACTTTGCCTATGAACTTCTCCTTGTAGTGACCTGTATTTGCACAAGACAGACAAAAAGAGATTTCATTTCATTTTGCATTATTCTGTACCTGGGCAGGAAGTTAAAGGATACAATACCAGAAAGAATTAAACCAAAAATGTGCATATAAATATCTCAGTCTAACAGATACAGGGTTGTTTTCCCCTTCATCTTACAAAGCACCCAAGCAAAAAAGCCAGTGAATACAGCACATGACTGCCATTAATATTACATGCCATTAATCCTGCAAGATACGTACGTCACAAAAGCTGTTCACTTCTTCTTTAAAGTGTATTTGTGTATGGTAACAGGGGGACAGGGTGAAGAAAGAAGCAAAATGAGGGTTTTCAGGACACTGACAGATAATGTCTGGCTGTTAGGTCAATTATTTCTGAATTATCAGCATAAACACTATCTTCACCAACATCACTGTTTTAGATTATTACTTTAAGTTTATATTCCTCTCCCTCAACTTTCTTTTTATTGCTCCAGCTGGGGAAGAAGCAGCAAAAGCTTTTAAGAAACACCATGTTTATTTTGATCAGGTACCTCCTCTCCCATGAGCTATTGCAAAGAATTAATCAGTGTCATTATCGCAACTCTTTGCCTGTCTAATAAGGGAGTTCCAACATCACATCTTGGACTATGAGAAGTTTATAATCAGGGTAAGTTTCAAAGTGTGTAAGTCTAATCCAGTGCTACTTAGATTTAGTCTTCTAAAGGCTTGTAGATACTGCTAACATTTTCCCTGCAGTATATTGCAGCAAACCAAGACAAAGGCAGTTACTGAGACTTTTTAAAAGTTAAGAAACCTACAAAACAAGTTTTAGAAAGGAATCCCATTCCTTGAGATCTAACAGACCACAGAAGAATTTAGGTATTTTTGTCTCTCTGTTACTAATAAATTATCAGAAAGTTTATGAATCCTTTCAGGTGTTTTTAGCAAAATAGATGAAAGTCATGTAGTGGTTCCTCACACAATCCCAGAGTGGTTTGTGTTAGAAGGGACCTTAAAGCTTATCCAGCTCCAACCCCTGCCACAGGCAGGGACGCCTTCCACTAGAGCAGCTTGCTCCAAGCCCTGTTCAACCTGGCTTTACAAAAATACCTTGATCTGTTGTAAAATATTTGCAGTAAGGAAAAATTCCGTGCTTTCTACTGTACGCATGTGAACTTCCTAGAGAACAAACAGAACAAGGTATCTGCGAATGGGTAAATAAAGGCAGGGTTTGGTTTTTGTGATCTATCTGTTCTACACTGTTTTTCAGGAATTCATTCATCTTTGCAAATATTCACATAGAAGGTGCAATAAATGAGCATATGCAAAGATTCATACCCAGGTATTCGACACCAAGCCTTTCACATGACTCCAAGCATGCTTTTTTTGTGTTTTCATAGCCATAATCACTAGGCCACAGTTTGGTAGTTAGCCAGATGTCCTCTCGTTTCACACCACTCTCTTTGATGGCCTTTTGGAGCAGAGATTCACAGCCGTATCGTCTTGCTGTGTCAATATGACGAATGCCACAGCTTTGTATTGCATGGACCACAGCATCATGGGAATAGCCACCTTGATGGGAAGTACCTAAACAAACAAAAGCAGAAGAGAATTGTCAGCAATAAGTTATGAGGGACATATTTTATCATTCTTTTTAATTCTTGTTTTCCTTTTTTGTCTATCGTCACAGAATCACCTTATTCAATTTTCATTTCCTAATAATAAGGAAATGGGGACTGACAGATCTCTAGGCTGGGAAAATACTTCAAGCGCTGGAATGCTGATGCTGATCAGAAATAACTCCACCAAAATCAAATAGCAACAACATTTAAGTGTAAAGAACTGATTTCAGAAGTCAGGCTGAAGATCACAGAAGAGAAAACACATACTTTATGGAAAATAAGTATATGGCCCTTAATTTTCATATAGAAGCACAACATTTACAGATGAAAATATTAACAATAAGAAATAAAATGTAACCTGAAAAGCAATTTACTTTGCAGAAAGCATATCCTGAAACCTTTACTCTGTTGAACTCCTGTTAGCTTCAAGTTATTATTGCATTGTACAACCCTAGACCAGGCCATATCACAGGTGCAATTCACATCACATCAAGTTCAGCAGCAACCAAAACAATGGAATCCTACCCAAGAATTCCAGAATGGGCATACAGGGGATTTCAGTAACAAAGTACTGTAACTCTCATTGTGTAGGTATTCACTGGATGTGTATTTTGCATGTCAAGGGGACGGAAGGAGGAGGGGACTCAGCAGGAAAAGCAACCAGCAGGAGGACTGTCAGATAAAGAACTGGTTGAGAGCAAGGATGATGTTTCTACTTACCCTTTCCTGTTAGTTGTTTTTCCTGCAATGAGCCCCTCACCCATTCCTCATCACTCACACACTTCCCATAAACAGTATTTTCTACAGTTTGTTGGAGGAAATGCTCAGTCAGCTCCAGTCAGCTACCAAAGCCACTTTCTGAGATGATGATTAGTACTTAAAGGCCCTGGTGCTACCAGCAAGAGTTGGCATGAAAACAGCCACGTCACTAACTTCCCAGTTAAAGGCCCAGAGCAGTCATGACAGTCAACAGCAACAGGGTGTTCAGCCTCTGATGAATCTAAATTAAGGACTCTAGGTCAAAGAAGAAGAACTGAATTTTCTATCTGCTGTCAACTTTCCCTCCAGAAAGAATGTTTATGCCTACATCAAACACTATCTGCATGTTATACATTAACAAATGTATATGCCCCCCACAGACTGTCAGCAAACGGGAACAAATGAAAACACATACACAGTTACTTATGACTCATCCTTAAAACTCCCACACCTGAACTGGAGAGGGAACGCCCATGGGAATCTGCAGCACTTTCTCATACACATTTTAACAATGCCAGCAAGAATGAGAAGGACTTCCAAAAGCCCTACTTGCACGAAGGCAAGCCAGGTTCTCCTACATGCTCACGATTTTTGTTCATTCCTAAGCTTAGAAGGAAAGCAAATGATACCTCTGTAACCTTGCTCAAAACTCCAAGTCATTTAAAATAAGATGTAATAGGTCCGACATAAAGATCATGACCCAAAGATCATGACACTCTGCTCTGATCACAATGGGTCAATCCCCACTTTGTGTTTATGTCCTACAAAATGTGGAGTATGGAATTCTTCATTTATCTTCATGGATTTGAAAGTGATGAAATTATACTACTATATTCCTACAATGTTGACATGTGTATCCGATGTATTTTACCTTCCACATGTAAACAAAGTTTTAATGTTTTAAAAGTCAAAAATTCAAAATTCTACTTTTCTTTATAGCCACTATTTATAATTAATAACTGGCTTAATTTAGGATTCATCTAGAAACAGATGTCCCTGTAACCTTGTTTTACATCAAGATAAGTCAAGCTGGGTTAACTTACATTCTCACAGTATCAATGTTGACAAATTTTAGATGAAAGCAATGCTACTACATTGCAACTCTGGGCAAAGAATATATATGCAAGTATTACATTATTCAGATTCTAAAGAGATTTTATTTAAGCATTATGTAACTAGCATAGAAAAATTACTATACTTTTTCATAACAGGCCCTTCACTTTTCATAAGCTGGTACTGGTGCCAAAGAAATAAGGTTGTAACTATTGTGTCTGTTTCTGGCTGAATGGACATTTCTAGGCACAGAATGAATGGAGTTCATTTAGAGGTCTCGCAAATGGACTCAGACTCTTTTCATGCATAATGGATTTCAGCAAGAACATTTAGGACAAACAACTTTTTTTTTTCCTTTTCCTTTTAAATTTAACCCTTTGAGTTCAAGGGAGAGAGTGAGAAAGAAGGAAAATTCAGAACCATTTTCTTCCTGCTCTCCCTTCCGCGATGGCATGCACACTTGTTTCACAAGGAAATAAAGAAACCAAGATCAGCCTGGAGGGAATTATCTCAGTTTCTATGCCTAAAAATGAACCACAACAGTCCTGATGCACTACATAGTAATTAAAAAGAGAGCTTAACACTTATTTAATATTACCACTTTGCAAGCCTTAAATTACTCATGATCAACAGGTTTCTAAGTTAATTATGCGACTGACATAACAGCTTCTGCACTTTAGAAATGAGAGTTTTCTTGGGTTTACTCATGTGATTAAATATGCTACAATTCACAGCTGCAGAAGGGTGACAAAAGAAAGTGGAGTGACTTAAATTGGTATTTTTTTTATATCTTAAATGCACTGTGTGAATACGTTAACATTCTTACATGTTTGGGACTCCCCTTTTTTCAGAGATGTCATTCACACTGTACACGGATATTTAAAGACAAAATCCAATCTTTTATTTGAAATTAATGAACTAGCAACCATTGTATCCCATTACTGTTTCTAAATAAAAATAGCAGCAGCTTTTAATAAACGAAGTCAAATACAAGTAAGTCTGCAAAAGTTGCCTATTTTCTAGCTAGCATTTAACTTGTTTTCCTAGGGGAACAGCACTAGTCTCTCAATGACTGAACTATCTCGATCTGAACATTTCTGAGATGATTAAAATCCTCTGGACTTTGTGAAAATTGGTGGCTGGGAGATACAAGGAAACTGCAATGGAAAGATAGATCATAGAATCATAGCACAGTTTGGGTCAGAAAGGACCTTCAAAGGTCATCTAGACCAACACCCTGCAATGCGCAGGGACTTCGAAAGCCTTTTGTTGTCTTTAATTTCAAACTTCAATGTCCTTTTAATATATGAGCACTTACACCCACACAAAGAAGAAAGTAATGTTCTTGTGAAGAAGAAGTTTTCTTATTTTCTCATTTTCTCTATTACATGAGACACCTTCCTCCCTCCCATGTTACTGCACTCACTTATATACTTGGTGGATTAAGTGACAATAGGAAGTTACATACTAGGACAGATGGCCACACGAGCCGTGACTGCTACAGAGATATTAGCCTGAATGGTGTTTGACAGTTAGTTATGTTGAAAGAAAGCTCTATAAATTTCCATTTCTGTTTAATTTTGCAGTAAAACCTGGTGTTTGGTACAGAGAACTAGGAAACATTATTCAGAAACATGCTCAAGCAAGTGGATTTTCAGTGGTAGGTCAAAGGGACACAAATCCACTTAAAACTAGGCTTAGTTACTTACATGGTTATTTTGTCATGATTACTCATACACCCTGAAAAAGACTGCCACCAGAACTGGGATGAGAAACGTGCTCTGGCAACCCTTACAAACCTCCAAATATTATTAGGAAGGCAGAATCTGTTCATAACGCAGTTACTACACAGAAAGATACAACCAACCACCCAGTCAGCACCCTTTCCCAAGACAAAATCAACAACATATCTCCTCCCCACCCCATCAATGCTACACCTCACTTCCCAGTTTTAGGCATCATCTCAGCCGACTCTCAGCCTCATTAAACATTTTGTTCTCCTTCACAGAAGCTGTAGAACTACAGAGCCAGATCCAAAGCATCTGCATTTTCCGAAGAGAATTAGGGCCTATCTTCTCCCTGCCTTTGTGGAGGAGCATGCCTTCATGTTCTTTGTGAAATGTGAAAGGATTGTTTATCTGAATATATGAAAAAGTTGATGAATAACTTCATCATGAAATTCATTAACAACTTTGGCTACTGGAAATCAATGGAATCACTTACATGAGAAGAGTTCCTGTTAGTGATCATGTCAGAGATGAAGATTTTCTGACATCAGTACTAAATTACAACAGTTGACAAACAAAACACCTACAAAAATGCCCATTCCTTTGCAGGCTTTTCTACAAGTAACCACTTGAGAAAAGAACTCGCAAAAGCTCAAACATCCTTTTATCAATGTTTACACACTCATTGAATATATGTGGCATTTAATACCTTGAAATACCTTGTCCTATTGGTTTGATTTCCATTATTTCAACATAATGCTTCATATAATATGCATCATATAATGCATCATATAATATGCATCATATAATGCATGACTGCAGAATGCATCTTATAAATATATTACAGTATTTGGTGTCAATACAGTTTGATTTCACTGTAACTTTATGAGCAAATTTGATGATAAAACATAAAATTATGCCTATACATAGAGCAAATGAACATATAACACATTCAAAGGTTCGCTGCTTAAATGAGTCTAGAGAGTATACCATGAAGTTTCTCTTGCCTCTGTAAAAGCAATCTGGATTATGAATATTACTTTATATATATATATATATATATAAAAAAAAGATATACTTTGGTAATGTTTCTCTTTTTTGCTAAGTATGACCCACTGCTTAGTGAAAAGGGTTCTCTCTGGGACTGTTTTCCTCCTGTGCAACTCAGTTAGAATAAGCTCACAGAATTCAGTAAGGTGAGGAAGAAAAGTAGGCAGGAATGATTTTAAGCAATTCTACTCAGACAACTCAACACAGGCACCAAAGGGTAGGAGAGAGCCATGACATGTTTATTATGTATCCAGGGAAATGGAAGCCAGAATTGCTAGTTTTCTCTCTTCCTGAGAGGAAGGAAGAAATGGCAATGAGCCACTGTTGACAGAAGCACTCTATTCCCTCCATCCCAAAGAGGCTTTGACTGTAAAGGATATTCAGATCATCTACTGTAAAATGACCGGACATCTCTGATCACTGACCCACCATTTATCTAATCAGAACAGGAGAAAAGGAGCTCTGAAAGCAGCTTCTCAGTTGCTCTCACAACAAGCCCAGAAAGTGTGTAAGTAGCACCTATCATCAGTGGGATGCTATGGCTCTGATATGGCATCAATTCCTTAATGTGGTTTATGGCAGCACAAATACACTATAACACAAGAAATGCAAGCAGTTTTTTTTCTGTAAGAATAAAGAAGTTTCTACTGGAAAGTGCCGCTATTTCAATTATTCAGCTGTTGTATAGAAATATCGTTAGCATGCAGAACTTCCCAACAAAATGTATAGGAAAGGCCAAGTCTGGAAAGTGACCTGTTCATTTGGAAGGCAGTTATGAATGTGTAATCCATGTAGAAACGTCATAAGCAGAGCAGCAGCACACATTTATTTAAATGCCTTTACAGACAGACTGCCAAATCCTGAAGCCTTTTCTTTCACTCCACACTTTCCCACCACCGTGAGAACTATTTCTCATTAACAACCAAATTGGTTTCAGATGCTCTGTTATAAGATGTTACCTTAGAAACCATTGGCTGAAAGACTGTGGCTTCCTTCCATAGAAATCTCAAGCAGTGAAAAGGCAGATTTTCTGGCATAAATCAAATCCAATTTCTAGGGTTCACTAAACCTTTTCTCCTCAGAATAATGTTTTGTGACTAGATCTTAGCAGTTAATAGTGCACGAAGAATTGCTGGTGTGAACCAGTTTTAAATGATTTTCATTCTATTCCCTTTGTTAACTCAATTCAAATTACTTCCAGTGCTTATAATACCTCGACAGAACTTTTAACTAAGAACGATATATGCTATCCTTATACTATAAACATGACAATAAATAGATTGAATAAAACATTCATTTCCTTTCCCTCCCCTCTCATATATCTCCTTACACCACTCTGATAAAGATTACATTCATTTATTAGACATTTGGAAATACTTCACAATAAGCGAGACAAACCTCTGACAATTTTTTCCACCTCTAAACAACTTCCACAAAAAAGAAATGATCAAAAGAAACAGAAATATTAAGCCCATACTCTGTACTTAGTAGGACATTATCATAATGATTCCTGCTCTGAAAGTTTGGTAAGTTATATATATAATTTACAACTAAGCATAAACAACATACAATTAAGTAGAGGGACAGCAATTTTAAAAGGTGTAGTTGACCATGAGACCAATAATTCAAATATATTTAGAATAATGGAATTGGAACTGCATGATCTTAAGGTCTTTTCCAACCCAAACCAGTCTGTGATTCTATGATATCATAGAAAAAATAATAGAGAACTGCAATTTATAGAGCCTTGTAGCTTGCAAGATGAAAATGTATGTGTAATAATTCATCACTGTAAGATCCTAATTCAAGACATCATTCAAACTACTTTTTGACATCATCATAGCCTTTATACCTACCAGACTACTCACACGGTAAGTGCAATTGTTAATCATGACAAGATCCTACTCCTGCAATGCCACATGATGCTGCAAGTCCAAGTCTTGCAGTGCTCCACCACTAACTATTCATGAGTTCAAAGGCCAGCAGCAACCCCCTATCCACAGTGCAAACTAAAACTGAACAATGAAGAATATTTCTGATCAAATGCCTTTCTTTTTTCCACATCACACAAGAATTTAAAATGTATTGTCTCAAGGTTTCCAAGACACGAAACATTTCTTTTAGCCCCTCCTCTCACATTGCACGTCCAACCTTAGAACAGCATGTATTACAATGCAAAGCACTTCCATTCAGGCATTAAGCCTGGGGAATAGACCTTGCAGTTATGAATCCCTGTAACAAGGATTATGCATCACTCTGCTGGAGGTACTTGGCATAAACATAAGAAGAGCTGAAGAACGTAGTATCTCCCTCCTCCCGCTCCGGAGGGATGAGGAACTCCTGCAACTTAGGATACAGCAGCATGTGACATCACCATTCAATGCTGCCAAATCTCTGCTAGGGAGTTCTGGCAAAGAAAAAAGGTAACATCTGCTGCATGAAGGTCAAAAGATAAAAGTCAGCTTTCTTACCCCCCCCCCCCCCCCCCCCCCCCAAGCTTGGTATCAGTTTTCTACATTACAGAAACATGGTGAAAGACAAAAGCTAAATACACTGGAGCTTGCTTCTCTGTTCAGTTCAAAGTGGTTACAAAAAACTACTGGGCAATGAAGCTTGGAACATCTAAAAGCATTAATGGCAACAGGAAATTCAAAAGCAGATGCATAAAGTGCCTCTGCTTATGCTGATAAAGGTTTTAATTATTAAACAATGATAGAAACCTGTATTAGCTTTTTATTACTTAGACTCAGTGATGAACATTTAAAATTCAGTCCCTTTCTAAGGAGTAAGCCACCACCAGACTGAAAGTAGGTAAAGTTAGAAGCAAGCAAATAATTCGGAGCTCAGCAGGTTCAGTCAGGTTAGGAGAGGATACTGCTTTGTTCCACTGTCTACAAATACACAGTGCCTGAGATACAGCCATGTTTTCTACAGGAGAGAAATTAAAGATCTGGAGGCCCTCAAAGCTCAAGTACAACTTCTCAAGGTCAGATCCACTGAAATGGTGGATGAATTGAGACAGAAAGATTTATAGATGTGGCATTTTGTTCATCACAAGAGGCTATTAAAACCACTTGGTAACCAGGGGTGAGAAGCAAAGTCCTGACAGAATACAAAAAATGGTTGAGACATAAAACAAAGGGAAGAATTAAACAGCTGATTCTTATTAAAGGATAAGATTAATAGGGGGAGTGCCATAGGTCTTGGTAGCAGGACCACTGTTCCATAAATTTCCTTAAGAACTGAAGCCATGAAGAAACGAGGCAGGAATTAAGAAATGAAAGGCAGGAACAGTGTAGAATGACAAGTGAAGGCTTGATTCTGCTGCCACTAAACTGAAAAGCAAACTCTCAATTCATTCCAATCCCAACAGGATTGTTTTTTTTCTAACCACAGCTAAGTTTCAGAATGAATATGAGCAACTCTAGATTTTGTAATTAAGAAGCAGGTAACTGGATTAGTAATACATAATGGAAGGCAGTGCTAAAATACTTCCATGCAGCATTAAAGTTCAGGTAAAATGTAGCATTTTGATTCAAAACCCCCACAACCAACCAAAAACCACAACACAACCTGGAGTAATGAAAGTGGAGAAATATGCTTCTATGTAGTCTCACTTGTGAAAAGAACTGGGAACAATACAAGAAGTCTTGTATGGCTGCAATGCAAATGATGCAATATCTTAATGCAATCAAGTCAGTTTAAAAACCTACTTTAACAATTTATTTGCTTAGATAAAGCTACAGATGGATATCAGGAATCTTATCTGTGGAATTCCCTGAAACGAGGACAGAGATTATAAGCGTCTCCAATGAGTACTGAAGGATTCTATGTGTGCATGTGTATTATTTTATCCTGTTAGTAGTGCAACATACTGACAAATGCAGTAAAAATGCAATTTAAGTAAGATAGTAGTGCTATAAATTAACCAACATCGTATTATTTACTGGAATTGACCTTTATTCCTCCCAGGCTTTGGCTATTTGACAAAAAGCTGCTCAGAGCAGCACCTGTCTGATCTCCCAGTTACAGTGTCTAGCGTAGTGGCACTGTCCATTCTCAGATGATCCTCTGTAAGGAACATCATTACCATTAATAAAATACTCACTGTGTGTGACATGAGTAAGACACAATGAGCACAAAGACTTGTTTTGTTTAGTAATTACCTGTCCTGAAACCCCTTCCCAAACAGGAATGCAATTAATTTTATACTTTAACAGCAGTGGATCCTTAAAGAACTTTTTCTCTCATCAACCTGCTACTAATTCTAGCTACCCCAAGGATTACAGAGAAAGCAACTTCACACAAAAACATTGTATGAATTTTGAGTATCATCCTGTCAGGAAATCACATGCTATTTGACCAGCCCCCTGGAATTTCATTATTACTGTCCCTAAAAAAAAACAACAAATCACCACACATCCCCCCCACCCCAAAAAAACAACCCAAATCTCACAACCAAAACCCAACAAAAAAACACAAAAAAAACACCCCCAAACTACAAAAAAACCCCTCTTCTAACTGGAATATAACTACCTATCAAGAGGATGAAGAGCTTCACAAGAGAGAGCCAGAACAAGCCTTAAGAGATGTCCATGACTGATGTTTTGGAGACCTTTTGTAATACTGCAAATTTTTATCCAATGGAAACAAGCATTCAGAGAAGTGTGTTGGTAAAATTCATGAACAAGTCAAATAGTTTTTACTACCAAGAGATTTTATCAAGATTCCTTCATATCACAGGGTGTTGCCATGCTGAATTCAACCATTCAGCAGATAAACTTGAAAAAGCATCCTATTATTTCAGTTACAGGAAGAAAAGCCCTTGTTCAAATGCTTTAGAGCACTTTTACTCCCCAGACCTTAAAAGCAAAACCAAACTTGACTTGACAGAAGTAAGCATGACCAGTACAAACTGTATGCACTTTTCTTCCAAAGCCTGAAGAGGATGATATTGTGTGAACCATTTTGGTATGTGATCCATTTTTTGAGGATGTTCATTTAGATAAGCACCAAGTACCCTGTAGTTAAACTAAGACAATGTAATAGTATGGAATTCCCTACGATAGTATAAACACTCCCAAAGCATGTGACTCTCAGGTACATCTATCTCCTATAACTACACTGACTTCAGAACACTGTAATCTTGTATCAGTTATTTGCCCTGTATTTCTAAAACACTAATAAAAGTAAGTCTTGCAAATACGGAAAGATATTATAGCTATCTTCTTAGCAAGATAGTGAATGTATCCATTTTCTAAAGCAATCTAAAGCCATTATGAGGTAATGTATTCTCTGGGGCATAGCTTTACACTTGCATCAAGTATTAGGGCCAAAATGTCAGATCACTTTAGACTTGAGCCTACTCTAGTTGAAAGCAGCCTTTGTAATAACAATTATCATTGACTGTAAACATGCCCGACCCTCTGCATATGAATAATAATGACACATTTGTTAGAATCAAACCATAAGAAATGGAAACTTATCAACAGTTTTTATAATCATACAGTAAACAGGATTCAGATCGGTTTTATTTATTAATTCAAACTTAGCTCTACAGCATATTTCTAACACACAGGTGGGCTGCCTTGTAGTAGGTTTCTCAGGAAAGTCAGCTTGTTTTACCATTGCTAATAGACTCATCTTTCTGCTGAACACAAGACAGATCCAACACAGTATAAGTATTCATCTAAGTAAATACAGAACATTGGATGGAAAGAATTTGGCATGTTATTTTAAGTAACCTTTCAGCAGATTATAAATTGTGCACAGTACACAGCCTTCTCTGGTGTAAAAATCCACCCTTCTCACTAGGGATTTTAGTGGAAATGGATCATCCTCACCAAGAACAGTTTGTGTGAGTGAACACAAAGCTTAAGAAAGAGAACGGTAACTTCATGAAAGGCCACCTAACCCCCTTCGTCCTATCTCCCCTTTTTCAACAAGCCTTCACCAACTTACTTCTCCTGTCCAAATTTGGATACCAAAGCAGCTGTGACATGGAAACCCATTGAAAAGTAGAAAACCCAGTTAAAAAAAAAACCAACACCTTTTGACAACTGAAGCTTCAACAGAAGGAACAGATATTTTTGGCAAAATCCTATCCTGGGTTGCTGTTGCATTCTCTTGAGTAACACGTTCTGACCAAGAAACACATTACGTGTCTCCTACTCCAGCTCTCAGCTACTGCAAAAGGGGTTTCATCACTTCGAAGCAACTTGCATATCTGAGCTGCCTTCCAATGGACATGACTGGATAATTGCAACCACCTTAATCAAAACTGGATAGCTGTTAACCACCTTAATCAGCTCATGCATATTTATCTCTCTCTGAAACTTTTAGCGACTATCTAGCAAGAGAGGCAACATACATATCCTCCCTCTCAAAGATGACTTTTCATAGATAACAATTATGTCTGCATGTTTGGAGGGATAAGAAATAACAAAAAAACAATCAAATCTTAAATCCCACAGAAAATGACCTTGCAGAAAATGCAGCCTCATTGATGAAAGTTCTCTCCTTCATAGCTGGGTAAATTTTCTGTGCTGCAAATGTTAGTTAATGCAGTAAGACTGTAACAAAAATAAGCCATTCAGTTGTAAAAGAGCAGTGAGGTGGGGACACCTACCACAGATAAAGATTGCATTGTGTCAGGCTGCATGCCATCCTATTTATAGCTTGACCACAAATGCAGGCATGGGGCATCTTGACCTCTCCCTCACTTCTTAAACCCACAATATTTTAGAGCAAGATATCAAGGATTCCCTAAAACTATGTGCCTGGTTCCTATCTCTTACAAGATCCTCAAAAAGCTGCAGAATGGATAAACTCTATGTCAAGCGTTACACTAGCAAGACAAGAATAGGTAAGTGATGTGTAAGAACGAAATCCTGCTTATGTGACATCACTGTATGCCAAGAGAAGCTCCTTGGAAGCCATACCTGAGAGAAGTTATTGGGACAATTACAAACTTAATTCTCTTGATCTTACACGTTACTATCCATTTACTGTAGTCTGAGTTCAAGCTTGAAAATCAACTATTCACTACTTATTAGTACAACAAAAGGACAGCAAGCAGGATGCTGTTTGGTAGATAATACAAAGGAGTCTTTCTGCCTGTCTGCTTTCCAGTCAGCTTATTCTCCCAATCACCTAAGAAATGCAAGCTCCAAATAACAAACAAGTGATTCCATGGATAGCTTGAAATAGTTCATTAAAACAACCTCCAGAAATAGGCAAAAAGTCACAGGTTAAAACAACCAACCTACCTATCCCTCCAAAAACACTGTGAAAGGAAAGAAAGAAGTATTTTTTAGAAGCATAGGTCTTTTTGCTTATTTAGGGACTTTTAGCCCATATAGGGACTGTGTAAGAGAGGGCTCTATCAGGTATACTTGTGGTTAATAGATGTAGTACAATGTCAAATTCCTACCCTGGGCATCCACATATTGCATGTTTACAAACACATGTGTGCACATAAATACATGGTAAAAGCAATTATCAATGTTTTGGAGACTTTTAAATCTTTTGGCTGATGTTGCTAGGACTTTTTTAATATGTGCAGCTCAAATGACTTTGGGTACTTCCAAACAAGCATTACAAACTACCTCTATTCACTTAGTGTTTCTGGAAGAAAGAACAGCCCTATTAAAATCAAAGGCCAACTTCTATTGACTTAAGTGGCTTAATACACTAAAATCCACATAAGCTTCAATTTTTCTTTCCTTTATACTAATGGAAATCCTAAATAATTGCTCTGAAGTCGGTAGAGACTCATGGGATAAATACAAAAGGAGCAAAAGGGTCATTTTATTTTATAGCTTAGATCGATACAGGCGTGATATATTAACTCTATTGTCACAAAGACTGTTAAGAGCCTTTGATTTGTATGTTTATGTAATTAAAAACTTGGGATACAGAATTGACCCATGATAAAACTGCATCATGAAAGACTGATTGGGAAGGGTATTCATGTTTTAGAATGTGCTATGAATGAAAGGGGCTTCTGGAAAGATTCTTAAGAAGAAATACATGATCAAATATAAGCCAAAAGAACCAGAGGCTTTAATCAAGAGATAAATGAACTCCTTACTTTTACAAGAGATAAAAACTAATTTAACTGTATAAAAAGGCAGATGAGATCTGATCAGGTATGCAGTGGGCACTGCTGAGTGGATGGCATGCGTGTGCCTGTTTGTGGCACACCTTCCAGGCACTCTGCTACAACTCCTGCTTTGGAGAGTTAATGGTCTGTTATTTGTACAGCATGGACAGAGCTCTGACAGCACAGAACTGCTGGAATTAATCCTCCTTTGCTCACATGGTCCTATGCTGGCTGGAAAAAAATGTCCTTTAATCATTTACTAGTTTGGCTCTTGCGAATAAATCCACCAATTACACGGATTTGGAATTCAGAATAGTATAAAGCAAATATTCCTATGTAAAGGAATATTGGCTTTATTAAATTCCTATAACTAAATTATATTAGTTATAGGAATTATTAAATTCCTATAACTAAAGAGAGCATTCCTCTGCAAGCCAGTCTTGGGTTTGTACCATCTAGAGTTCAGATTCCCCTTTTCTTAAAGGGCTGAGGGAAAATAAATGCTTAGCTTGCCATGTAAATCAAAAGAAAAAGAGAAAAAAGGTCCTTCAAATTTCACAGACACTTTCATGCCTGAGCTCTCACTGCAGGAGTGTATCCTGCTTAGTCTGTAGCCTTCTTTTGCCAGGACTGAATGCAGCAGCTTTCCTGATCTACCACTATTATCATTAACTCAAACTGACATTGTCTTAAAAGACTTCTCATTTTCCCCACATTTTAGAAAAGAAATTCTCTAAGAGTTTAATCAGCTCTATTGCAGAACTTCTCATGGCACAATTGATAATATAATGAAATGGAAATTATAAGAAAATTAATGCCCCTTTACATTTTTTGTATTTTCAGGCAGATCTTTTTCCTCCTAAAAGTGGTACATATTTGTACGAGCAACAACTGAAAACTGTTAAACTTCAGTATCATGTTACCAAAATATGGCTTCCAAAAGAAAAACCAAAATACCTCCCTCACCCAAGATTCTGACACAGTGCTTGAATTCAACATACACAGCTACAAGACACACACCTTCTAACTCTCCCAAGGCTGAGATTCCTACACAGGCTTTTAACTACAGCAGATGCAGCTGGCCAAAAAGAGAAAACATTCCAGTGAGACGAATCACAGCTTGAAAGTCTGCTTTAAAGAAAAGTCTGATACCAAGCCCGGAGAAAAAAAAAACAAAAAACCACAAAGCAACACCTCGGGGAAGTGTAAGGCGAGGCCGCACCTCAAATCCTGTGTTCAGCCCTGGGCCCCTCACGACAAGAGAGACATTGAGGTGATGGAGCGGGGCCAGAGAAGGGCAATGGAGCTGGTGGAGGGCCTAGAGCACAAGTGTGATGGGGAACGGCTGAGGGACCTGGGGGGGAGGAGGGGGGGGTTCAGTCTGGAGCACAGAAGGCTCAGGGGGGACCTTATCGCTCCCTACAACTGCCTGACAGGAGGATGGAGCCAGGAGGGGCTGGGCTCTGCTGCCAAAAAACAAGGGACGGAAAAGAGGAAACGGCCTCAAGCTGCACCAGGGCAGGTTTAGATGGAGCTGAGGAACAATTCCTTCCCCAGAGGGTGCTCAGGCATTGGAACAGGCTGCCCAGGGCAGGGCTGGAGTCACCGTCCCTGCAAGTGCTCACACACCGTGGAAACGAGGCCCTCAGTGCCACGGGTTAACCTCAGGGTTACTGGTGGCCTTGGCAGTGCAGGTGAACGGTTGGACTCGTGATCTTTTCCAGTCTACTTGATTTTATGATTCTGTGATTCTATGATTTGTACTCCTCAACGGAAAAACACCCATTCTCCACCTTGTCTTGCTGCAGGGCAGTAGGAGACGCCCCAGAAGGTCCCGCTAAACAGGAATACAGCAATACCCCCAGGGAGGGGCGCAAGGTCTGCCTCAACTCGGGGCTCCAGCCCAGACTCCTCGCGTCGAGCCCCGGGCCCAGGCCAGGCCTCGCCGTGACCGCACTATCTCACAACGAGGCACTTACCGAGCCCCAGCACCGGGATGCTGCAGCCGCTGGCGAGCGGCAGAACGGGGCATTTCAGCTTCGCCACAGCCATGCTTCCTCTCCGCGCAGACTACAACTCCCGGCAACCCCTGCGGCCGCACAGCGTCGCAAAGCGTCGCAAAGCACCGCAAAGCGTGACGGGAGCGTGGCTTCTGGCGGCGGGCGGGAGGCAGGTGGGGTATGGGTGTTGGGCTCGGGGGTGTGTATGTGTATGTGTATGTGTATGTGTATGTGTATGTGTATGTGTATGTGTATGTGTATGTGTATGTGTATGTGTATGTGTATAGAGGGTGTATGAGTAGGGGTGGGCCCGCCCGGGGCTGTGTGTGAGGTGGGGTGGGCCTGCCCTGCTGTCAAGAGGCGGGTGGCAGGAGCGGGGAGTTGTGCAGGGAGCTGATGCCCGTTTCCCTCCTGTGACAGGTGGTGGTGTTGACGGTGAGCCTGGGCCCGGCGGCTGTAGCGATCTCCCGAAGCATGCTGTACCTGGTCGGGCTGGGCTTGGGAGATGCCAAGGACATCACGGTGAAGGGGCTGGAGGTGGTGAGGCAGTGCCACAGGGTGTACCTGGAGGCCTACACGTCCATCCTCACGGTGGGCAAGGAAGCACTGGTAGGTCTGGCCGCTGGTGGCCCACAGGGCCTACTGCCTCTCCTGCCAAGGAGGGTGGTAGGTCAGTAATGTCAGCAGGAGAAACTGGTGGTGTGTGATCTCCAAAAAGGTATGTAGGTGACTCTCACGTGCTGCCAGTAGTATCGTGGGGTGCATCGGAAGGAGTGTGGCAGAAGGTCAGGGAGGCGATCCCACATCTGGAGCACTGTGTCCAGTGCTGGGCTTCTCAGTATAAGAGAGACAATGAGCTACTGGAGAGGGTCCAGCGGAGGCAACAAGGATGCCCAGGGGTGTGGAGCATCATTTTTACAAGGAGAGATTGTGGGTGCTGGAACTGGTTAGCCTGGAGAAGAGCAGTCTGAGAGGGGATCTCATCGATGCAGATCAATAGCTCAAAGGGAGGTGCGAGGAGGAGGGGTCTAGGCTCTTCCCAGTGGTGCCCCGCGACAGGATGAAGAGCCATAAACTGAAACACAAACATGGGGAAGAACTTCTTTCTATTGAGGGTGACAAAGCCCTGGAATGGGCTGCCCAAGGAGTTGTGGAGTCTCCCTCTGGAGGCATCCCAAACACACCTGGACACGATCCTGTGTATCCTGCTCTGGGTGGCCCTGCCCTGGTAGGGAGTTGGACTGGGTGATCTCCAAAGGGCCCTTCTAACCCTAGTGATTTTGTGAGTCTGTATTTTTATAGGAGAAATTGTTTTGCTACCTTGTGCGAAGACTGGAATGGAGAAAAAACTTTCCTTCCTACAGGTGTTGACGCTAGTTTTCATCTCAAATTCTAACAATATATGGAGATCTGAGTGAATTTGGTTAGAAAAAGGTCTGATCTGTTTAAAAACAAACAAATCAAAAGACATATCAGAAAAATACATTTTCTGGAGCCTTGAATCTCTTGATTCAGCCTGAGGTAGTATGGCGTGCCTGCTGGGAACAACAGTTTGACTATCTCACATGTCCATGTTTCCTGGTGGGCCAAGTTGTCTCACTATTTTGAGACTTAGAGAACACACACTGTTCAGTCAGAGATATGCTGTTGAACAGCATGGAGGTAAAAATTTTATTAGCAAACACACCTTATGGAAGAAAACAGTAGTAAACATGTACAAATTATAACTCTGATGGCTTCACTGGGAATAGAAAGGTACAGTTTAATGTTGAAATAATACCCAAAAAAGAGCTTATCTACCCACAGAACACTGATCTTGCCTCCAAAAGCTATGTAGTGCTATACAGAGATGCTGCCTGGGTCTTGGATGCTGTATAGCCATAGCAGAATCATAAAATCACACAGTGGTTTGGGTTGGAAAGGATCTTGAGATCATCCAGTTCTAGCCCCCTGCCATAGGCAGGGAAACCTCACACTAGAGCAGATTGCCAAAGGCTCTGTACAACCTGGCCTTGAGCACTGATCCTGGAACTGCCTCATGCTAGACCATGTTGCTCCAGGCCCCTTCTCACCTGGGCTCGAACACTGCCAGGGATGGGGCAGCCACAGCTTCTCTGGGCACCCTGTGCCAGCACCTCAGCACCCTCACAGGGAAGAGCTTCTGCCTTAGGTCTAACCTGAACTTGCCTTGTTTCAGTTGGAACCCATCACCCCTTGTCCTATCGCTACAGTCCCTGATGAAGAGTCCTTCTCCAGCATCCTTGTAGCCCCCTTCAGACACTGGAAGCTGCTCTGAGGTCTCCATGCAGCTTTTCTTCTCCAGGCTGAACAGCCCCAATGTTCTCAGCCTCCCTCCATACGGGGGGTGCTTCAGCCCCTGATCATCCTCGTGGCCTCCTTTGGACTTGCTCCAGCAGTGCCATGTCCTTATGTTGAGGACACCAGAACTGTACACAATACTCCAACTGGGGTCTCATGAGAGCAGAGCAGAGAGGCAGGATCACTTCCTTCAACCTGCTGCTCACACTCCTGTTGATGCAGCCAGCACACGGGTGGTTTCTTGTCTCAAGCACACACTGAAGCAGCTCCTGTTCAGTTGCCCATCAACCAACACCCCCAAGTCCTTCTTCACAGGGCTGCTCTGAATCACTTCTCTGCCCATGTATGTGTATGTGCGTACAGCATGTGAGAATTTAGCTTGTGCTTGTAGTCAGCATGATGTGGTTTTCAGACACAAGCCTAGGCTAGAACATTTGCGGCCATCTCTGGCCTATCTGCTGTGTTTTGAAATGAAGATTACTCCCTATTTCGGGCTTGGGTTTGGGGTTTTTTTCAGTACGCTGAAGCAATCTGAATTGAAATTAATCCAGTCAAAACAAAATGTTAGTTTTTTTGTTGTTGGATAGCTGGAAAATTGCATTTGGATATTTTTACTTTGCAAAATCTGCGTCTGCCATTAAAAAATGGATTCCTAGCCAGCTGAAAATAAAACATTGAATAATAGAAAAATGCTGGGTATTTTTGGTGTGGTTATTTTTGGGGGTTTGTTTGGTTTGTTTTTTATTAAGTCTTTTGAAAACCTTGAAGTCCCAAAGATGAGGTAATTGGGAAAAGTGATCAATAAAAACAAAGTAAAAGATGCCATCTTAACCTGAAACTGCCCAAGAAGGAACGTAGGAATTAACTACGAAGCCCAGTTTCCATACGAGTGACAATTCTGGGTGGTTTATCTAGTAGTCTGAAGGTCAGCCTCCCTTAAACACCATGAAAAGTTATGGGAAAGCTCTCAAGAGATAAGGAACTCTATATTCTATATTCTCTCAGGAATTTTCTAGAAATCTTCCTGTGTCGATGCTTTTAAAACCAGATCTCAAAAGTCCAATGACATGACTTGCCTTGTTTATCTTGTTGGCCTGAAACATATATTAAAGGCTGCTTGATGTTGACCATCTAAATCAGACCTCAGTTTGGTGGAAGAACTGTTTGGAGCCCGTGACCTCCCAGTGGGTCTGCATCTTATTTTTTGTCAGGAGAGTGCTTTTTTTTATTCTGTAATGAATGTGCTTTGATTTGCATGGTAGAGCAGTCTCAAAGCATGTAAATAGATTCCATTTTTGGCACAGGCAGAGAAACTTACACAAAAATGGTGAGGAAGTCATCTTTAGAAAGGGGAACCAAACCCAGTAAGAGTCCCATATCTAGTACTCAGTATGGGATGGATTTTTTCATGGAAGCACTGCTCTGCTTCTCTACAGTTATGACGGTTCTCTTGTCAATTCATTATTCTTTGTGAGCAAAGATGAAGCTATCGCTGAAGTCACAGGAGACTTTATCAATTTGTTAATACTTGTAATACCACTCAAGTTTTCTGAATGCTATTTAGAACAAAACCTCCTTTTTTGGCCTGTACCCTGGAGCAAACCTTTATCTAATCATGTGAAGAGCATCAGAAATGTGTAGTGGTACATAACTTAAAGACACATATGTTCAGGTAACATGTTCTAGAACGGAGGTTTTATTACACATGTGAGGTTGATTCTGGAAATAAAGGCATTAAAAACTTACAAAGAAACACAATAATTACTGAGCTGCTGAAGAAAAGCAAAGGACGTGATCAAATACATGTTTACTTATATGCATAGTAAAGTATTTCTTCCGGAGAATTGAAGATGAAGAACTAATACAAAATCACTCCTTAGATGTGGTTAGCTACAATGTACTAGGGATAATCAAAACCACCTGTGTTGTGGTGTAGCTAATGTCGTATTTGCCTCTGGTTTGATGTCAGTGTTACAGTTAACCTAAGCACTTAGACTCAGTCTTGTGGGAGGGGATGCCTTGCAGTAGGATGACCAGTTAAATTGAGTCCACCCAGATACATTTGGCATGAAGATGTCATTGAGCTACGTTTGGAGCAGCTCCTCAACTGACACAAAAGGCATAAAACCCCAAGTCAGTATCAGAATAACAAGCTTGACAAATTTTGGGCAGTTTTGAAGCTACTTTATGAGAAGCTCAGGTGTTCTTGCAAGGGGAGGAAGGTTTCTCTTAAGACATGGGTCAGACTGCTGGGGAGAATAATAAAGTTGGCCTTTCCAGTGTCTATTGGCAGTGTTCCTAAGTGTCTAATTTTGCTGTTTCTTATTAATTTCAATTTCTAGGAAGAGTTTTATGGAAAAGAATTGATTTTGGCTGACCGAGAAACAGTGGAACAAGAAGCAGATAACATTTTAAAAGACGCTGATGTTTGTGATGTCGCATTTCTTGTAGTTGGTGATCCTTTTGGGTAAGACAAAGCAATATTTGAAGTACTGCTGTAGCTTGGTCATTCTCTTTTTTCAATAGGAAGGAGCCATACCGCATAATTGTAATTGTTCATGAAGAAGCTGATTTTCAGACCAGAAGCATGTTTTATTGCATAAAAAATATACATGCAAATGTCTACACTTTATATCGTTTTGGAGTTTCCTTGCCCAGATATTCCTTATGGCTAGGAACGGGGACCCTCCAGGATGTATGATTCTTTCCTTCAGCAGTCACTTATTTCATTCTTCATGCTAGCTTCTATAGCGAATATTTTTGTTCCTTGATTTATCTACTATCACAAGAAATTCTAGGATATCACATAAAGAAGAAATATACTCTGTTTTGAGAGACTATTCTTTTAGTTGCTCTTTGTACTTATAAATGTGGCTTTCACGCTCAGTTGCTTTAGAATGGATACTGATTGTTGTACAGTGCTTCTGCTTTGATATATGCTAGTTTTTAAAATCACGTAGGTTGTTCAACATGTCTTCTCCTTTTGGTTTATTAAGCCTTTTGTTTCTACTTTTTATTCCTGCTGAAAAGTAGAGTCATTTTCTATCACCAGAAGGATCTCCTTCTGTCTTTGCAGTCAGGCATCATCAATCTATAAATGTCAAGCTATACAGAAGAGCTTTTAGTCTCCAGCTGGTGATTCAAGATTTAAACCGCAGCGTTAAGGGGCACAAGAAAAATAAAATCACTGAGCAGCCCATTTGTGAGTGAAAAAGTAGAGTTTATGAAAAAGAGGAGCAATGTGCGCATCTGTCAAAAGCAGATGATTTATGTAAATACAGGTTGAAGGGAATTGGCAAGAGAATATGATATTAAATTAGTACTTAGGGGCGAATGATGCTGTGTTTCAGGAATATTAATTATATTTTCAACATGTTAACATGAAAACTAGGATTCACATAAAGTGTAGAGCCACATTACCTGTACCTTTGTACTCTGATCCAGTGACTGATAATAAATACACAAGATGAAAAAAACAAACCACATGTATTGAAATGAAATGGCTGCTTGTAAGCAGTATCTTGAGCTGCCTCATATCATTCGTTTCAGTATCAAAATCCTTCAATTCTGACTAATATACTACATTATTGTGGAAAACTACCCTTTTTTAAATGAGTTGCTTCTGTCTAAATGTTTATGTTCTTAATATTGCAGCTAGAACTCCTGTGCCATCACAGACCCCTAAGGATTTAGGGGTTCATGAGGTTACTAGGAAAGAGTACTGAATGTTTCTGTCCTAAGAGAAGCCACATGGGAGGAGGGTAGAAGCCGTGTGACTGCAGCTGATCATAGAGTTTCAAGTATGTTTGCAGGTCAGAAGAGTTTTTAGTCTTAGGAAAGCTCAGGTTTTGGTGGTCAATAGTTCAAGTGATAAAACAAGCTGTACCCCTGCCGTTGTTCTTGCTGTTGTTCACTGTGTGTATGTGGTAACAGCTATGGATGTGCTAGCAGAAACCTGACAAGTTTAGTAGCATACGCGCAAGCGCACCTTCATCTAGCCTAGTGCTGACACTCATTACTATCCATAACACTTAAAAGTCTGTATTGGTGACAGAAAATCCTAGTAAAGCTCTGGATGCAGAGAGCTGACTCCTTGAAGCCTTCTCTAGTACTAGCCAAGTACTCACAAGGGCATTACTGCTTTCAGCTGCCATCATTATGGACAGATCTATTAGAAGAACATACTGGCTGGAGCAAATTTCAGTGACTAAAGGCAGCTGATCCCTTGGTCAGTATTAGCATAACCACAAAATCCTTCAGTGCTCCTTGTCCTGTGTGTGTGAAAGGAATAATACAAGACTCTAAAACTAGTCCCCTCTTCTCTCAGAGTAGGCATTCCTAAACTAAGTTTGTTTCTGGAAGTCAGGAACTCAGTCAGTTTACTAACCGAAGTGTTGTTTTAGATCACTTTATTGCATTCTTCTATGCCTGGAAGCCTGTGTGTATCATGGTCTCCAGTTTCCCAAATCCAGATTCCTTCATTTTTTCCTTCAGTGAAATTCTGTTTTAAGTGATTTCAAGGCCAGGTGGGACAGGGCTTGGAGCAGTCTGGTCTAGTGGAAGGTGTCCCTGCCCGTGGCAGGGGTTGGAACTGGATGAGCTCTAAGGTCCCTTCCAACCCAAACCATTCTATGATTCTATGATTGATCTTTACAGCCTTCTAGCTGCTGCCACTTTTGTGTTCCAGTCTGAAGCACCTGATCTGATTGGTGGTAGTCAGACATGCGGTGTCAAAATTTATCAGACTAAAAATCAGGAGAATTCTGTCAGGGCAACTGAATGAGGCCAGGGTGAAAGCAGTCTTCCTATTTATTTATTCTAATTTCTTTCTTTGCTTCCTTCTTTGTAATGGCTACACAGAAGTCTGTAGTACATCCTGGCAATGAGATGGCTAAGGTCACTTTTAGGTTTGATAAATTTAGCCAAATGCATTTCCATATATCACAGGGAAAATGGAGTGCCTAGCATGTATGTAAGCATACATGTAAGCATACATTCAAGCAAGATACATAAGTAAACACTGTTGCAGTTCAAAGATGTGCTGGATTCATATTTACCATCTTAGAAGGACTCTAATCCCAATTGCGTTAACTACAAGCCCAGGAATTCTTGCAGCAGTCACTGCAAGGTGTTTATTAGGCATTAGACCTGGAGCCCAGTTTAGCTCAGTTCTAAGCTTAATTAGAAGTTTCTTAATTCTTACAGAAAAACTTGAGCACTCAAACTTGGGCATCGGTAATTTGAGTAATTTGGCTTAAATGTCATAAAAGTCAATTTAGTCTAAGGATGTCCAAGTACTGCGTGCAGTTTACCTCAGTTCAAAGCTCTGTTTGAGTGTGTTGCTTTCCTGACATACACTGGTGCAGATGGGAGAAGGCCTGGCTCTACCCCGAGTAAGGAAATATTGGACTTGTGCTGAAGTCTATGCCAAATAGAGTTGACCTTTACAGTTCAACAGTTGTCCAGCAGACAGCTGCAGAAGACAAAGCATAAATGGAACTTTTCCTTTTCAAGTCCTTGCCAAAGCTACTTTAAAAAGTAACAATTGTGTGGTGTTAAGAGTTCTAATGATGCCAGAAATCTGCAAAGAACCATAACATATTGAGGACACCTGTATTTTCAGCTAGGGAAGATGACATATGGAAGCCTTACTGGAGTTTTTACTTTCCATTTACAATTAGTCATGTTATTGTTGCCCTTTTGGCACCTCTGCATTGCCCTGGTTGTGAAGGGTTTAATTTTACTTTCAAAACAAACTATAATGCTGGTAACACTTGATCACTTCATCTTTTCAGTTTTTAACTCCTTTATTTTCCTAACACAGGGCCACAACACACAGTGATTTAGTACTACGTGCAGTAAAACTGGGGATTCCATACAAGGTCATTCATAACGCTTCAATAATGAATGCAGTGGGCTGCTGTGGTTTACAGGTAACATTTTTACAGATACGCTATTCCACAAGTGCTGAACTGAAAACTGGTGAGCTCTTTTGCTGCTATGGCAATGCATGTTGCAATCTGAAGCTTGAAGATCTGTAGGAACTGTACACTTCTGTTGTCAGAATTTGTTAACACTTCCTTTTCAGTGTGCTGCACATGAGCAGAAGTCCCTTTTGATGAGCGCATGTGTAAATGAATAGTGACACTTCTATTCTGCTCTGCTCTCTAACTTCCCTCTGCACCAGGAGACTTTGATATCTAAGTTACTTTACAGATAAGGCTTTGCTCTTGTTGGCTTCCTTCTGCTACTGATGGTCACCTGATAAGTTTAGTTTTAAATTAGGTTGTTATCCTGTTGAGAGGTACACTGGTCTTGTCATGAAAGGAATATGTGCAGAAGCCTGTCTGTGCTCAACCCAGATCACAACTGATTCCAGAATCTTCTGTGTGATGCATTCATTCTCTCCAAGGTTGACCTGTCTTCACTTTTATGCCCTTCTGCTGAGAGAGGAGAGGCTTGCCAACCCAAGGACTAGAAGAACAAGTGATAGGTTTTGTGCTTCTTGAATGGCCAAAGTAGAAAAGATCTGGTGTTCCCCAAGAAAATACTTCAAACTATTCCCTTTTACAAATATATAGGTCTATTATTCCTCTTCGAGCATGAAAAACATTATGGCAGAGTATGTATCATAACTTATACATTATTTGAAGCTTCCTCCTTTTGTTTTCGTTCATTATTTTAACATAGAACCTGCCCTCTTAAGGTTCAGAATGATTCCCTGTGTATGGGAACCGCTAAATCAAGCTCCTGCTTCACCAAAACTGAAGGCAAGCACAGGAATGTAGGTGTACAACAGACAAGAGCCGAGGCTTTGAATAGCAGGTTTTCATCACTGAAGGAGGAAATATTCCTTCCTAGCATAACATAAAAGAATACCATTCTCTTTAATTTCAACAGACAACTGACATCTTCAAGTTTACAGTGACAATCTCCTTATCTCAGTGCTGCCCAGCATCAGAAAGTCTCTTGCAGTAAGTTGGGTATTATCTCTGGCTTTGTTCACATTTGAATGGTTTAGAAATGGGAGAGCCCTGTGTGATCTGGCAGTGCAGCAACACTGCCTTGACACTCTTCTGAGCTGTGAGTGCTAATCCTGAAGGGAATGCAGCACGGGATTCACATTATTTATCATTCTTTCTGTGAGCACTTCTTTAGTGATACCTGCCTGTTGCTGTAAGACTTGGGTAAAATTATCTTTTAGGAAGGAAATAGGCTCCTTGGTGTCTAAAATCTACAAGTACAGCAGACAGATGGCAGCTGCTACATGACTGCACTTACTGGGGTGGGTAACACGGGTCTTGGGGCTGGGGCTTACCCTTTCCACTTTTAGCTTCAAGGTGGTGCAAAGTTTGCTTGTGCTGTCAAGCTGTTGACAAGTAGTTTCTACTACCTGCTATCTTTTTACTGTTCTTTTATTTTCTTAGGAAGGAAGGCACAAGGCTTGCGTTCCCAATGAGAACAGGTGACTAGGGTTTCTGAAAATCTGCTTCCCCCACAACTCCAGCTAGGCATAGGAAAGAGGAGTACAGAACTCTGAGGTGAATTAAAAACCAAAAAGAGCAGAAAACTAGCTGAGAATATATTGCAAACAGTCTATAAGGTTTGTCACATAGGCAGTTTTGGAGGTTAGCTTATTATTTCCTTGTCCCATGCTGAAGAGAACAGTCCATGAAGGAAATGTGATGTTATTCACTCTGGCATTGGTCCCCTTTTCCATTCTGGCTTGGGAGGGGCTGCCTTCCCATAAGTCAACATTTCTGTTGTTGTATAAAGCATTTTAGGAAATGGTGATCATATTGTGTTACCAGACAGACTATAACCAGCTGGATGTTAACTCTTCATTGGTCTTAAAGGCATAAACAGCAAGTGAGGGGTCTCTTATTAAAAAGCAGCCTGTGATTTAATTAGAGCTGTGGGGGAAGTTCATAAGTTTTTTCCAGCAGTCTTTACATTCATGGCTGTCTCCTGCCATCAGTTTAGTTTTGGAGCTGCTGTGGTTTAAATTGCAAACTTGCTGTCAAGTATAGCAGGGATTCCTCTTTTGCTTCACCACAGAAAAGGCTGGGCTTTTTTTCTTGTGTTAATCTGATTGTAATACAAAACCTCTTTCTTTCTTACTGGAGAAAAACAGGAAACACCTTTATACGTTGTTGTGAAAGCCACATGTGTAGTGAGCTGTAGCTGCTGATTGGGCCTCAGTAAAATGCAGCTACAGCCCAGTGCCCAGTCTGTTCACAAAAGAACATGTCTCTTGTCATCAGAGCAACATTTCTGTGCAGCCAACAACATTCTGGTAGTTGTGCAGTTTTCCTGAACAGCAGTGAGTTACTGGAGTCGTTAGTGATAGTTTGTCACCTTCCTAGATCTATTTCTTGTCAAATTTTAAGGGTGAAAATCTATTTTCAAATACTTTTTTTTACTGCCTTGCCCATTTGACGGACTCAGCTTGGAAGGCTGCACAGGTGAAGAGTGTATTAGTACAAAGAGCAAGTGTTTTTCTTTTAACTTTGAAAATTAAACCCTTCTAGGAAGCTCTCACAGGTTGATACCATGAGCTGTAGTTATTGAAAGCAGAGAATAGTAGAACTTAGCAAAGTATTAGTGTGACTGGGCATAAGGCTCTATGACTTGCTGTGGCTCTTTCTTTTAGGCTGTTTTTGCTGTACTTTCACTGTGTCAGGCTGAAGAACATAATTACCCTCAAAATCAAATTAATATGGCTGGAATGGTAGGAGAAGCCAGGAAAAGTGCCTGTGTGTGAGCACCTCTTAACATGTCCTCTGCAGGTTCACCTCTCCTGATTGGTATCTGAATTGTAGGTATGTTGATCACTCTGACTCCTGTTGTAGTAGGGAACAACCACCAATGAAGAAATTCATGCAGTTTGTGCATACTGCCATGGAAGTCAAGGAGAGAGGACAGACATTCTCAGAGAGTACTTCTAGTGGATGGTAACTAGCGAGACAGTTCAGCTTTCCTCACCAGCAGCTGCACTGTAGTTCCAGAGCTTTGGAAAGCTTAGTATTTTACTATAGTAAACTGTAGTTTACTACAGTTAACTATAGTTACTATCACTGCTCAGCTACCTTGTGAACAAGACATTGCTAATCAACTAGGATCCAGCGCTGCAAGCTGAGAATAAAGGGAGAGCCCAGCCCTACTTCCATGGCTTTATCCGTACCCACACTCAGTCCTTCAGAATAGGGCTGATCACTGAGGCTTTTAGCCCTAGAATAAAGAGGCAGAAAACTCAGAATCTCAAATTTATACCTTTTTCCTTCCTTCCTAATCTGGGTTACTTTGGGAAGGTCACCAGAGTGGTGCTCTCAGGACTGAATTCTCTCTGACCCAGTTCTGGTAGTGCATCTTTGAGGGAGGTCAGACATGTGAGAAAGATTCTGCATCACAGTGACCTGTGTAAACAATGCAACTCAAAATGGCTTGAGATAATGGCATTACTGTAAAAAAAGGTGATAGAGAACTAAAGTGCAAAGCTTGAGGCAAACCATAGGATTGGAGCCACACAGGAGTCTCTCATTTCTGAGAGAGTGGTGTTGCTAGTTTTAAAAGCATTTACTTTCTATTTTGGTAGGGTAGCTACCCCATGTCAAGGCAGAGACCTGCCTCTCTTTTGAGATATACCCACTTTCCACCTGAATAGCTTTAGAACAAACATCTGCATGTCCTCTTGTGTCTGTCAGTCACTCAGCTTGATTTTTTTGTGTCTGGAGGCCAGCTCATTCTTGTAAGATTTACAGTTAGGAAATAGTTTTGTCTTTTCACTACTAGCTGATCACTGAAATGTGAAAGCAGTGCTCACTGTGGGGGTTTTGAGTGTTTACTGAACAGGTGAGTACATTTGCAGCAGCGAGTAGAAAACTATTACTTGCAGGTTAGGAAGTTGAAGGATGTTATCATTACTCACTGAGCTTACAGTCAAATAGAAAACCTGTAGTAGCTGCAGGAACGGAACCTTTGAGTTCCACCCTCTCTCTGTGCCCTCATCTTCAAAAATACTCTTTGCTGTGATGGGAGGGGCTCTGTGCAAAATGTTTTTTATTCAGCACCAGTTAAAACAAACTGTTTCCCATCATTGGTTGGTTTTCTCACTTACTACCAGCTTCTGAGCCTTTTAGAAGTTGTTTCTCAAGCCATTGAAAGGTTAAATCAGTACTGGTCACACTACTTCCTTACTCACAATTGCTGTACAACTCAGTGCCATTTGTCACCAGGAAACATGACCCAGAAATACTCATTTGATCAGAATAATTCTTTTTCTCCATTCAGAGAACTCTTTCAGAGTAGTAATCCAAGTGACCAGAGTGGGAAGGAATCATTGTTTGGCATTGCTGGGAAGAGTCTTTGGAGGTCATTAAAGATAAGGTAACATTACCTTGGAGGGAAAATCCTGCCCTGTTCAACTTTGTTTGGAGTTTCTGAGTGTTTGACAGCTGAATTTTGTTCTGCTTGTGGAGTGGCTGTTTCCTAAGTGCTGATACAGGAGGCAGCCAAGAGAAAAATGGGTTCTTCTCTTCAGCTGCTTTTATGTAATTTGTCTCAGCTGCCTCCTGAAGACTGCAATCATGTTGAGTGGGTTTCCCTCAGCCAGACATTCTTGTCTTCACAGTTCCTTTCTCTCTGGCATGTACTAAGAGGACTGGAGGTTTTTGGACAGCTGAACTAACCTGTTGGCTTGCAGTACAAAAATGAGAGCTCCCTGGGTGAATGGTAAAGACTTTGAATTTCATGTGAAGGTTCTCATGAGAGGCATTAGAAGTTGCTAAAGGTTTGTGGTTCTAAGTGAGATAGTGGTAAAGGGCTAGAGCTAAGCTTGTGGTTGTTTCATATGACCAATTACAAGCTAAAATGAAGCTTGACTGATTCTTGGTACTTCTTTGTTGATGATTGTCCAACTTCCTAAGCTGTTCTCTATCAACAATATATAAATTAAAAAACAATAGGAGCACTTCAGTCTGATTTATATGGTCTGGAGGGTTGTTAACTGATTACAGAAGGCAAGGGGGAAAATTTGGCTTATTAGGTTCCTTTTTATGCAGATGGATGTTGCACAGCATCATGTCAAAACTTATGACAAAGATAAACACAACATGTCTTAGCTTTCCTGTGTGTATGCACTGAGACTGATCAGGAAACAACCTGGGATAATGCAGGGTGCTGTCTGGTCCCCAAATTCCACTGAGGAGCAGCCTCAGGAGAAAAAAACTTGGTGGCGTCTGTCAGTGGGATGTGGTCAGGCTGTGCAGTCCTGTGAGACCTGTCTGCAGCATAACCTGGGACCATCTCAACACAGCAGCCAAGGAGAGGTTCAGTCTACAGAGTTTACAGGTATTGCATGTGTATGCAGGTGCCAGGTCCACAAAGTGTTACAAGAGTCCTTTTTACCTTCTTCCCCTGACATATATCTAGTTCTGAAGCCGTTTGAAATGTTAGGAAAGGCGGTAGGCTTGGAAGTGAAGAACTGCTTTGTCACCATTGCAGCTGATACAGCAATAATTCTGGGAAAGATGCTGTAAAAATAAATGTCTGTGTTTTGAAATGTTTACTTCTTGGTTTCTCTGCAGCTGTTGCCTTACTGACCCTTTTACTACTATCTTGCATCTTCTCTGCTGCTTGCTTTAGTACTTTCTAGAGGGGATGGGAGATCTTCCTTTTTTAATTTCCCTATTTAGTCTCAGCTTGTTCCTTCTTTTTACAGCCTATATTTTTGTGGTGATGAGCCACAAAAGAAGTGGCTAGGTGGCTATTTTAAGTGAAAACTGTTGATCTGAACAGCTTCAGGTGTCTGTTGTCGTTCAGACTGGCCATTAACAAAGTTGGAGTAGTTTCAGTGAAATTTCACTTGTGTGCAGGCTTTCTAAGCAGAGGTCATGGGACAGCTCATTCTCTTTCATAGTTGATTCTGGCCTCTTAATTGATTCTGCTTATATAAACAAGTAGAATATGACGTATAATTGACTGAAAACTAAAAACAAGCACCTCAGGACCAAAATCTGACAGATTTTCATAGTATGTGTGTAAATAGAACAGGATGTTGGAGAATGTTCAGAGGTGATGAAAGTGTGAGTTGGAGAACAGCTTTCTGCAGTATTTGGTGAGCAGGCAGAGCATTGCCTCCGAGTGGAGAGGCCTGGCCTCCCTTCCTGCCTTCAACTCTTGCATTGCAAAACTGCACAAAGCTTTGTGGAAGCCAATTACTACTGGGGGTGGGGAGGAGTATTTCCAAAGACTGAGGTCTTTCAAAATGACCTTTTGAAATGTTTCCGTGAAGGTTTTGAGCGCTGAGCAGAAGGTAAGGAGGTTTCCAAGCTGAGAGCACAGAACGTCTGCCCAAGCATTTCACTGAGCCCCCTTTGAAATTCCGGCTCTTTTGTGCCTGAGCAGAATGGAGGCACTTGAACAAATGTGATGATTAGTGCAAATGTGATGCTTGAGATCTTTTAGCTTGTACGGAGCACATCTTGTCCACTCCTAAAGCCCAGCTGCTTCATGTAGAGTGCAGCACACATAAACTGCATTTGCTGTCGCCTCTCTTTAAAGCTTTGTCCGCAACCGTACAGCACGATCCTTTCACTGAAAATACACAGAGCTCTTCACTGGCTTATTAAACTCAGTCTCAGATCATGACGTTAATCCTCAGTGTGCTGTAATACACCTTGGCTAACAAATTGTCACAATTTTAGTCCAGTGACAAGCATAATTTCTTTAATTTTGGGGCCCTATTGAGTCTTATATGGTTGGTGGAAAGAATCCTTTTTGCTTTCAGCGGCTTCTGGTTCTAGTGGACCTGCTGTCCTCTGTGACTGCTGAATCCTTATAGTGGAGTTTTGGGTACTCACTTCTCTCTCTGCAGCAAGTCTTTTCTTGAAAGTCTGATACTTTGTACTAGACTTCAAGAGGTAGAAATTAGAACACAGCACAGGAAACTGAACAACAAAGTGAATCTGCATGAGGTACAGGGAGAGAGTTCAAAATGCAAGTTCTGATACAGTTATGTGTTGCTTCTTTAATGCAGGCTTGCTCTGGTGGGGGAGCAGTGCCTGTGTTTCCATAAATGCCACGTGTCTGCAGAGGTCAAATGCTGGATGAGAAAGAAATACTTGTTTGTGTCTCTAGGAGTGCTTGTAAGGTAACTGGTTACAGGTAGTCAAGCGCAACAGGAGCATCCTTTTATTGCTTCACTTCCACAGCATTTGTAGATCGCTGGTGTACCAGAAAGTTCAAAGAAGTGTCTTCCCCTCTTTAATTTAAAGTAAAAATATATATGCAATAATGCTAGGAAATCTAATCTTTAGAAGTTAAGTTAATGTAAGTTGCAAAGGCATTTCTAGGAGATTAATAAAGCATATCCTGTTCCCTCTTGTTGGTGTAGAAGCCACTTCTGTGCCTGTGCTGTCTAGGTGCTGAGAAAACAAGTGTATTGGTGTGAGACTGTAAGTACAGTTTTGTATGATCTCAGTACTTCATGAAGCTATTTTGAAATGATTTCTACTGAATGGGCAGACAATTTCTGACAAAAATGGTTTATTCTTTTGACATTCAAACTTCATTCTTAATGCAAAACCTGGTGAACAAAGGACAGATTCAGTGAATCTGACTGTCAGTGCTTGCATAAAAGGATAACTTACTTAACTTCTTGTTGGCAAAGATGATGGAGAATCTCTGTAATGATCAATGGAAAAGAGAAAAATAACAATGAGAACAAGTGCTGGAGGATATAAAGCTGAATGCACAACTTGTTTTTAATATGTGGCAGAACACTTGAAAAGATATGATTCCTAACAAACTGCTTACCAGATAATAACATTTTACCTGTTTCTGCACATCTTTTTCTTTGCTAAAAGCCAGAGGTGGAAGTCACCCTCCTTCAGGTTAACAAAATGCCAAAGGGACTGGGGTAAGCTTCAAGTTTAATTCAGCTCACTTTCTGTACTGGATGAGGGCTGCTGCTTTGGGGAGACGACTGAGGTGGCTTTCAGGTGGTAGTTAGGTTGGTACTGGACATTTCAGCACTTGTTGGTTACTGCAGGTATACTGCCAATGAGATAAAACTGCTAGCTTTCTCCCAGATGCTGTAACAATGAAGGGGTGAAGGAGAAGCATCTTGTTAAATAGTTTTTTCTTCAGCTGTGGAACAAAATGGGAAGAGTTCTAGGTAGCCACCTGAAAACCAGGCAGAACATAGCTTGGTTATTCTTCTAGACGCAGCCTTGAAATAGTTAACAGGTTACATCGGGAACAATTCATTTTGTCCAACCTCTGTTTAGTTTACTGGAAGAACCTTTAGGTTGTGAAATGTACGCTGTGTGTCCTTGTGCTAGAATGAAATGTTTAAAAGAGGAAATGTTTTCAGTAATATTCTAGGAACCTTTGAATAAACACTGTTTGTCTCAGCATGAATGGTTCAAATTTGAGCTTTTGGGCCCTTGAAAACAAACATGTTTCTGCTTTGATTCAAATTCTGCTCTACCAGCGTGAAAGAGTTAAAACCACAACCTAATACTGCAGGAAAGTGTGTAAAGGGGAACTCCCAGATGGGACAGAGCTGTCAGAGCAGCTTCTACATAGAGTCCTCTTTCTGCTCAAGGCACACACAGTTTTTCCTCCCTGGTTTACAGAGCAAGAGGGGATATTAGACCATTGCTTGAGCAGACAGAATACTGGCCAGCTGTACAATCAGTCTGGACTTGCCCCGTTCCAGAGCTGAATTCACCAAAACTGATGCATGGTTTTGCCCTTTTACAGGTTGGTTACAGAAGCTTCCAAGCCAAATGCTGCCTTAGGTTATGTATGACACTGGCTTCTGCATCACTGAAAATGACTGGCAAGTCTGTTGCTTCAGGTGTTTTCACTGAGGTTAGGGATTTACAGAAATAAACAGTGTTAAGACTGAGAATAAAATCAGTATGTTTGACACAGAATCGGCTAGCAATATTCTTCTTACTTGCAGGAAAGTGCTGGTTTAATACACTTGTATCAGTAGGATCTCAGTATTATGGCTTTATTAGAAGTTATCTAGCCTTAGACAAGATAAGAAATGATAAGTAAGAATTTTGGTGCTAATCTTAGGAAGCTTTTGCCTTTAGGAGGACTTCAGAATGAACAAAGAATAGAAAGTAAATTGGAAGTTCACACACATTGGAAAGGTGAAGTCAGAGATAGGTAACAACTTTACAGGTGGTTCATTAGCTGTTCTTTAACATGCTTTACTGTTTGGAGAGTAAAAGAACAACAGCACATCTCTGTTAGGAAGAAGAAAACCAGTTCACTAATTACAGATGTTTTTACAAAGAAAGGAGGGAATGCAAAGGAATGCACTAAAACTAGCCAAGAGATAGGCAGCTTTTTCCAAAGGTGCACTATTTTTAGTGCTATGTTTTGCTGTGTGTCTGTGAAAGGGCAAGCCTGAGTGTTTTACAGGAGAGTACTGTGCTATGAAACTCTTAACCAGGTTCAGGACTTTTCAGTGTCGCCAGTTGTTCATGGTTTTTATCTCATTCTATTGCATGCTCTTACTGTGTGTGTTACTGCTTTTGCTTTGTTTTGCAGTTGTACAGTTTTGGAGAGACTGTTTCCATAGTTTTCTGGACAGATACATGGAAGCCAGAAAGCTTTTTTGACAAGATTGAGAAGAACAGACAGAACGGAATGCACACCTTGTGCTTACTTGGTAAGCAGCAGCTCCAAGGGCTCCTTAGCTACCATTTTCCACAGCATCCAGAGACAGGAGTGATAGGCATGAGATGAAGTCTGGGATTAAACAAATCTTCTCAGCTAACATGCATGTTTGAAAATACACCAAAACTTGGAACATTGATGTGTGTGTTCTTAGTTCAGCCATTGTTCATGCTGCAGTGGTCAGGAATTTGTTCATTCCTTGTGAAAAAATCCCTAAGAAACAAAGCCTTTTTAGAAGTCACATAGGTGCAGGAGGCCCAGATTTACTCTAAAGGTGACTGATTTTAAACTAGATCTAGCTCAGAATCCAAGTCAGGTTGCAGCGACTAGCAGCTCTCTCTTATTGACTTCATTAGGTTAGAGGTCAGCACATCTGACTTTCTGGGGAGCTAAACTGTACATTTAACTACATTGGTGTTGTGTAAGGTGATAGTCTTTTTCCTGAATTCTTTTATCTAAGGATGTTTTGGGAAACGTGATTATCACATGAGAAGCTTCAGTGCTGTAAAGCATCCTTGCCAGTCGTGGAGCTGGAACTGAATACTGACCACTGGCACCAGGCTCTTCCATGGTGCTGCCTGATCTTCAGCCTGCCCAGCAATTCTCAGCTCAGAGCCACTTTCTGAATAACTCTGCTAATCTGGGTAGCTCCTGAAAGATCATGGAAAGGCAGACTGGTTTGGGTTGGAAAGGACCTTATGATCATCCAGTTCCAACTTCCTGCTGTGGGCAGAGGTGCCTCACACTGGACCATGTTGCTCAAGGCTCTGTCCAACCTGGCCTTGAACACTGAACATGGAACTGCCTGCATATAAACTACAAGGCACTTACATGTTTATATATGTACAATTCTATACCTTTTGTAGCATCTTTTAGACACAGCTGGGATCTCTCAGTGCTAAGTTAATTAGTATTTTAAGTAAAAACAGTCAGTAGTAACTGGAGGATCCTGAGCAGCAAACCAGTGTGCAAGCATCACTGCACACCAGATTTCCCAGTGCCATCAAAGTTGCTAAAATTGGCAAAATATCAGAATTCTGACAATTTGTTTTAAAGAAGGATGACTTTTGTCTTGACAAATGACTTTTTAGATGACCAGTGTTTAAACAAGGACTCTAACAACTATAATATGGTAAACCGAAGTATTCTGTAGATATTTGATATAATCATTTCTGTGATGTCCCTCTGTATGTTTTTTTTATACAGTAGTGGAAGAGTAAAAGTTTGAACTGATAAAATTGCATTATAACCCATGTCCCATATCATGGACAGTTGTGGTACCTGCATCTGATTGTAGCTCATACCTGAAAACTACCAATTTGCAAACGAATTGTTCCCTTAACACTACTTGGTCATTTGGGCCCATGTATTTATTGCTTGTCCAACTAGACTGGAGAAGCACATAAAAAGGGAAGTGCTGATAAGCTTTGGAATTACAAGTGACTTGACAGTCACATAAACAATTTGGTAAACTGTTTTTACACCCCTTTCTTCAGCATCCCTGTGAGTTAGGAGTTGATTGTATAACTTAAGCAATACTTTTCTTCAAAATCAAGGTGAAAAATGTATCCAGCTTTCACCACGATAGTCTTTTGGGGGTATTTGAATACAGATGTTTGATTGTGTCTTGAACAGGCTGTGGTCAGATTTTCACACAGTTGCAGATGTGCGAAGTCTAACCTGGCCCTTTCTCTGTTGTATTTTTGCCCAAATCCTTTTCTTCTTCCCATAACAGAAGCTTGTTCCGAGTGTTCATGGGGACAGGAAGCGCTAATGAAAGTCAGGTTCCTGCATGGCACTGATGTAATTGCTGTTGATCAGTCATCCTGTTCTACCTTTTGTGATCACAATGTACTCAGCATTTACAAGTACCTCCAGTACCATGGTGTGCTTCACCATGCTGGCATTTCGCTATCCTGTAGCCTGCTATTTGAATACTTAGAAGTACTTGTATTTGTCTGTGAGGTCTGTGAAACGAGCCCTATTTTGGGGTAAAATTACATGCATAAAATCCCAATACTTTGTGATTAATTAACATCTGAAACAGCAGAATGTTTAATCCATAGTCTTTGCTCCTGTAATAACTAAAATGCTATTATAAAATTTATAGTATCTGCTCATTTAATTAAGCTTTACATACATAGAAAAACTAAGTGAGGAGTTTGTAGGGGACCTGTGTTTTAACACCTGTTTTGTTCTACAGATATTAAAGTGAAGGAGCAGTCTCTGGAGAATCTAATGAAGTGAGTCACCTTTCTGAAAGTGTATAGAAACACGTTTGTAAGATGTATAGAAAACAGTGTATTTATAAAGGAACAGAGGTTCTTTGTCCAATACTGACTGCACTTTCGTGCCATTCTGTTGTCCTTCCCAGTGGCCACAGTCTTGTTTCTTACAAGGAGCGGAACTTTTCTGCTCAGTGCATTAGGACCTGGCTTTATTTACAGTAACTGAATGAAGCTGCAGCAAAGCATCATCTTTTGAGCTGTTTCTGTGAGAAACATGAAGTCAGAACGGATTAAGCTTGGCAAATGAAGTGTTATTTCACTGTTCTGTCTCATCCTCAAATAGATGAATAGCTGAAACACTGTTTGGAATTCATTCTTCTTTACACTTGCTAGTAACAGTGTGAGGCATTGAATACATACCACTCTTTTTAAACAGCTAAATAAGCAATATATAGAAAATGCTCTCAAGTTCATGTAACTGTATTCAAGAGAGCTCTTGCCACATCTTAATCACCTCTCTGCAATCTTCTGTTTCAACAGTGGCGAATACAAACGGTTACTTTATGCACATGCTGTAACTCTGCTCTAAATTAACATCTGTGAAGTCTCACAGTATCATTGAGGTTTGTTTATTCTGGAGTTTCAAAATGAAGGCTGTTTGACTGAAGCCACAGTTGGCAAAGAAAGCAGCATTTCATGTGAGAATGTATTCCTAGTCTGTAATCAGACAAACGTCTACAGGGCATTTGACAGAAAACCAGTACTTTGCCCTTGACTTGAAGTCTAATCCATCCTTCAGGAGCAGCTACAAAACCTGCATATTGCTTCCAGCAGCTGAATTTGCTCACATCATTTGCCAACTGGAGGCCCTCCTGTTTCATAGGTGTGAGAGCACAGAAGTCTCCTCGTGTCTTCCTTACAAATGCCTCTTGTCTGAAAGGCCCAGCCTGGGCAAGGTTCATTTGCTGGTCTAGAGGTTTCTTGAAATAAACTGTAAGAACGCTGGGGATGATGAAGTGGGTTTTATGTGAAATTGCTCTACTTTTCTTTCCCTGCAGAGGAAGGAAGATTTATGAGCCACCACGCTACATGAGTGTGAATCAAGCTGCAGAACAGCTTCTTTCAATTATTCAAAACAGGAGGCTCCAAGGAGAAGAATCAGGTGCTGTTACTGCATTGTTTCTACCTGCTATTTACACCTCGCAAGTCACACTTAATGATGAGCCTCCAAGCTCTGCTCCTTTCCTCTCCATCTTTGCATTGCTTTTGCTCCATGGTAGAATTGGGCTGCCTTAAATCCTGGTCCTGAGATGGATTTGGCAGAGCCTGGACATAGCGTAGTTCAACAGAGATGAACAAGCTCCTGGAGGTTTAGTCCAAGCTTCAGCCTGGTGACCCTGGTTCTACCCATCTTTAACTGTGAGCTCTTTGATACGTTAGAGTTGCAGAAGGACTCTGAGCATTTTAGAGCAATTGAGCTTCATAAAAAAATCAGTGCTATGTTTTATTCAGACCAGTCACACTCTGCGCTACATGAGCACCAGCACAAACCCAGGTTAACCCTGCAGTGCAGAACCGGGATTCTGACCTTGAGTTCTTAACACTGGTCAAGCATGAACAGCGAACAGTGTTTATTGAGGCCAAGCGTGAAATCACAGCAGCTGTAAAGATGATTGTTGTGCCACAGAAAAATTCTACGTTCCTCCTTTTAGAAGTTTATTCCTTAAATGCTGTTAAAATGAAAATCCTTTCATTTTGTCCTTCACATAGAATGAATCAGGAACAGCAGTTTCCTCAAAGTGAACACAATTCCTGAATGCATTTCCTGTTCTACTTCCGCTGTCTTCCCCTTCTTACTTATAAACATCCCTAAGATACAGCTTTATTTTCTTTGAAGCACAAACTTCTTTCTAGGCCCCTCTGGTGATTTATGAAATGGAGGTTTAAGAAAACAGCATTAAGGGTTTAAGCATTTTGAGTACTTTTTCCTTTATGTTAGGCCCATTGGTCAGCAAATGAAGCATTTAATCTTCTTTCTTACAGCAATCACTGAAAACACAATCTGCGTTGGCCTCGCACGTGTGGGTGCTCCAGATCAGAAGATTGCTTCAGGCACACTGGAGCAGATGTCCACAGTAGAACTAGGTGGTCCACTGCATTCTTTGATTGTTACAGGCACTCTGCATCCTCTGGAATTAGAAATGCTTCAGCTTTTTCCTGTAGCTGGTTCCAGTTTTGAACAGCATGCGTGTCAAAGGACCACTTAAATAAAAACAAGGCATTTACATTTTTATTCCTTCTTTAATTTCATGACAGCATAAAGTTATCCTTGTGCCCAGTTAGAGCTTGTCCAAGTGCAGTTAGACTGTTGCTTCAGAAGACAGCACTGCAGGAACACAGACATGCCTTTACCGGAGGCTACAAAGTGCAAGTTGCACCTGCTGGTATCAGCTTCTAACACATTGACACCTAACACATAAAACCTTAAAACCTCTTTGTCCACTTCAGTTCATTGACATTTGCATCAGTCTGAGGCTGATGACCAGGGTAAGAAGTGCAAGTAGAGAACTGAAGAGTAGCAGATACCTGTCTGGCATCACTTTTGCTGTGGTGCATTCACCAAGCCTGCTGCATACACTGGTGCAAGTGCATTCCGGGCGCTTGCTTTCAGTTTTGCAGAAACTCTATAGTTCTCCCACCAACAGAAACCATTAGCATGCAAAACCTGTTAGGGCTGTACTCACCTTTACACTTGGGATAGTGACTAGAGACAGGTGAGAATGTTCTTCATGTCTAAACCAAGAAAAAGCAGAACTCACCCATTGGATGTTGGTGAAACAGGGAGAAGCCGCACAGAATTTCTTATTTGAGAAAGCTGCAACTTAGAAGTGAATTTGTTGCTGTGTTCATGGTACCATTTATGGAGTTCTGGACTCAGGGTCAGAAAACAGACTGCAAGAATTCTTTTTCAGATCAGCCTGCTGTTGGTTCCCTTTCAGCTGCTCTTCATAGTATGTACAGAACAAAGCAGACCTCTACAAGTGCTTTTCTTTTTAAACTGAAGGTTTATTGGAAAGAAATTGGATCCCAGAGCTCTTCGGCAATGTAGGATATTGAACATTTTGCCTGGACTTGACTTAAGTACAAAAGATTACATTACAAATTGCTAGTACTGCACTTGGGACAAGTCATGGCCAAGCTACTAACATGAGCATCCCAGGAGAAAACCATACATAAGTCTTCAGAATTATAGTGAGCTGCCTTGTGTTGTCATTAAGGTTTCTTTACAGATGTTTGGATATACTGTACTAGTCAATTTAATGCTAAGAGTAATTCCTGTCATTTAAAGGCAAGCGCTCTGCTAAATGCTACCAGGAATGATTTTGGCCATTTCCTCATTCACGGTATTTCACACTTCAGCCAGAATACTGCAGCAATTCATGTAACTCTGGCACAAGATCCCAGGATACACAGGGAAGAAAGACTTCAGCACACACAAGTAAAATCCACCACTCCTTTTACACGATTTCCACCAAATTGCCACAAGGCTGGAACCTTTTGTGGCTGAGACAGACAAGCAGATGAGCCAGGATTTGCACACAGTGGGACGTCACATGCCAGGCACAGCAGAAGCCCACCTGGTGTCTTTTCACATCAGAGCAGTCTCTGGCCAATGACATCCCAACAGGGATAGCCACTGCAACAAAGCCAAAACGGGAGGAATCCAAAAGGGAACCTCAGCAAGTTGCTGATAGGGATTTTCATAGGAGAGTAAAGGAGGAATTAACCACAGAGCCAGGATTAGTGATCAGAGAAATGAATTACTGAAAAAAAAAAAAAAAAAGAGAAAATCCCTTTACGCTTATTCCCAAACACGCTTACAAGGGGTGGGGTAATCAAGGATCCCAGCAAGTAGCAGCCTGATAACAGGACAGGGCTCAATTAGTAACTGAAGCTGCTGCTCTGAACTGGTATTTAAAGATCATTACATGAGCAGTGATTGGGATTTGCATGTTATGGAAGTATGAAGGTTCTTCCTGCAGCTGCAGCCTGCACTGTGAGAGACAGGCCATGAACTTCACAGTTCACTCGTGCAGGGGGCAGAATGAGTGGAAAACTGCAGCTCAGCAGCATCTTCCCTCCCCTCTTGTACCTTGTTTTTATTCCCAAACCAGGTTCACTTTAAAGAGAAAGTCCTTCCTTCACTTTGGAACACAGCTTCACTTCTTCAGAAGAAAAATCAAGAATGTTAAGTCACGAAGGTCCATTTTATTAGTAGCAGCAGTTTCCACTTTTATGTAAATACTGTGTCAGCAGCTCTAATGATGCAATTAAACTCTCGCTTTAGTAAGCACATTACATAAAGAGCAAAGTCAGTTATTTGGACCAGCACTTTTTGCCGTGGCTCAGCAAATCACACCAGAAATGAAGCTCTCTGTAGGGGCTACTGATGTGAGGAACAAGTTTATCCACATGCAGAGACTTACAGGGTGAGCCTACAAAGGACCAGGCTCCACCATACACACTCTTAAGAGTAGTAGCTTTCTTCCACTGTTATTTCCCATGACAAACATCTGGGGTGTTTTAGTACAGACACGCTCTAGCGCTTATCTGACTTTGCTGCAGTTCCTGCAAAGGTCATGCAATTTGCAGGCTCAGCTTTGGGACAATATTTTAGTTACTGTTTTCAGTCACGGAACTCACCCCTTACCTCCCCCCAGATACAGATCAGGATCTCCACAGTAAGCTTCAGCTACATGGGAACATGAGAGAAGCACGCTCTGAAACCCTGGTTCAAAACTCAGTGCTGCATAGCACGAGGCTGAGTTTTGGCAGATGATCTGCAGACACTGACCCATCTCTGGCTGTCAGTCCTTCACACAAATCTTTGCTGAAATGATGTGTCTTCCCATCAAGCATTAAAAGCAGAATGTTCTACAAGCAGCCAAGTACTAGGAATTAGCAAACCAGGAAATAACAGTGCTTTGACAGTCAGGAGAAGCTGCACTTTGAATTGCATGATCTGTCCTCTCCTAAAACCCGAGTGAGTATCCCCTTAGTAGATAAATAAGAAGAGCTCCGCTGTCACTCTGCTTACTGACATACCAAATGTGGTGGTTGTTGCCTACTGGACTTGTCATCTACCGTCGTTCGGAGAGTTTTGTGATGCTTGGTTTTCAGCAAGTTTAAAAAGGCTTAAAGTCTCCTTGGAATCTGACTTCCCTACACCAGCTTTGATTATGTTTAACAAACCAACGATCCATTTCTTACTATGAAACATCAATTTGTCCTCAAAAATAATGAAGAAAGTGCTATCTCAGTTAGAAAACTGACCTATCTGTTGCTAGCAGATGGACAAGTCATAATAAGCAGCAAAAATATGTCAAAAATCACTCCAATCTATATTGGGCGATTATAACCAGCTGAAAGGCTTTTTCACTCCATTTCGCAGACACTTTGTAAAGAGTTTGTAGATGCACATCTAAAAGAGAACCACCACCAAGGAAACCCAGTTGCCATTCAGGCAGATTCTCACTTGGAAACAAACTGTAACTGTTGTCATTCCATTAGGAAAACTAAGTCAGTGGCCGTGCTCAGCTCCAGCAGCACCACAGTGTTTCACCAACTCCAGGAGTACTCAGTCCTGAAACACACTGGTGTAAGAGTGATTTAAACCAGAGCCTGGCTCTTGGACCGACACAATTGCAATGAAGTGGGCTGGTGTTCATCTTGAAAGTGATAACAGTTGATCTTCTGTAGCCTCAAAGAGTAATAATAATAACTAGAACAAAATAATCATGACATCATGCTGTCAATCAGCAAAAAGCAACATACAACAAAGCAACAAGGGATCTCTGCCCTGTCATCAGAACCAGATTTTAATCACCTTGTCTGTGAACATACATGCAAGTGGTATCTTAAACTGCAGCACCTAGATCTGCTCAGAAGATTCTGGCACCCTACCCTGTGCTGTGGAGCTGTCTGATCCCATCCTCCAGTCAGAAACTCCAGGCCTGGCAGAGCATCTACAAGGGCAGACAGACAGGGAGGCAGACGTGTGCGAGCAGAAGGCCAGGAGAGATGTGGAACAGTGCTGTGGGCATCCCCAGCAGAACCAGACAGCATCAGGAACCAGCAACAGGGATAAAGAAGATCTGAAGACTGGAAGAGGCTGTAAAGCTTAAAAGCAACGTATGTGGCTTTCTACTCCTATTTTTCTTCATGCCCAGTTTTCAATTCAAGCACAATAATGTATCCCCAAGCTTTGCACAAAATCAACATTCAGGTTTCAATATCTCACCTGGAAAATTCAGGAACAACCGATCAATTTGGCAACCATCATGTTTTCACATTAAAGATAAAAATGTAGTGCTTTATAGAAATGACAGAAGGAATGCAAGGAGCTTCACCTCTGAGGTGAATTCAGCAATACCAGTGGCAAATTTCCACATTTTCCACCATTTCCACAGTGAATCTCAGGTACTTTCACAGTGCCTGGTACTTCCTACACAGCCACTGTCAGCCTCAGAGGGCCTTGATTTCACTGTTGCCATGTGTCAGGTACCAGAAGAATATCCCAGTACCAGAAGTCCATCCCAGTCAGTACTGGCTATGATTTATCAGGAAAATGCCCATCTTGTTTTTGACTCCACAATGTTCTGTGCATAAAACATCCTCTTAGAGTCTTCCATTGCTAAGTTAACTACTACAGCATAGTGGAATTATCACCGGTAATACCAAGTATAGCAGATTGTCTTGTAACAACACTCAGAGCAAAGTGTACTGCATGGAGAACTTCTTTTTTCCATGAAAACACACAAGGCTGCAATGAGACAGTAACAAACACCAGACTTGTCAACCAGGGAAAAGCCTAATCTTAAAGGGCATGAACCATGGTCCATATTTCCATTGCAGTTATAACCACCAGGAACAACTGTTTTCAGTATTTGGAAAGGCAAAAGTTCTCTCACCAATCACTTTAATAAAAGTCATTACAACCTATTAAAAATCAAGGAGATTAAATCCCTAAATGGTTTAGTGAAAGCTTCAATTTTTCCCACCATGTAATTTGGAAGAAAAAACACTTCAAGGATTGCTTCCATCACCAGCATCTTCCCCAAGCTGCCTGTTGCAGGGACTATGAACATGAGTAGCATCACGTAATATCTCATGATATTATGAGATGAGGGGATCAAGAATTGGAAGTAAATGTAGTATTTTGACAAAAGTCATTTCCACAAGGTGTGCAGTAAGATATCCAGCTTGTTTTGGAAGCAAGTCTCTTTGCCTTCTACATTGGAATTCTGCTGCCTGGTAAGATGCAAGTGCAAGGGAAGTCTAACATCTAAAGTTATGCGAGTACACAAACCCCCACATATGTCACTAGTAAATAATCAGACTGCATACAAGATATTTGTAAAAGTAATAAAACCCTTTGATGCTCCTGATTTATGCTGGCAAATACCTATCCTGATATAAAAGGCACTTTGAAAACCCAATATGGTTTGGTTCATTAAGTTTGCAAAGTACAAACAATTGTACAAACATACGATTATATTGAAGCATGTCAGCCACTGTGACATCATCTACAAAACGAGTTTCCAATGGTTGAGAACACTGGTTTTATGGGAATGAGCAATGGTTTCAGCAGCTTCACTGAAGACATGACAGGGTTTCCAGTACCGTAATCTTAGGAAGTAAAAAAACCCTCAAAACCTTACAAGTTTAGGGGCCACAAAATAAATCAAGACCCAAAGTCCGTAACATTCATTCAATATTTACTCCCTAGAGGTGAAGTCCATCCATAGCCCAAGGGCAGAAATGCATTCAGTCCATTCCAGAGCAATGGTGGAGGCAGGCTCTGTCTCGAGAAGTGTGTTGTTCTACCAGTACAGTACAGAAAACTTTGGTCCAACAGCACAAGTTCAGGAATTCACTACATGGCTGCAACATCAATCTGTATGTAAAGCTGTCTTACTCCTGCCTATGGAAAAGAGAAGAGTTAAAAACCCCGAACTTGTAAAGCCAAAGCAATTTAGCTATCCTGAACACAGTCCACACCAGTAAGTTACCTAGTAAAGAACCTCAGGATCTTATTTTTCATCTTCTTATTAATCTTCCACATCCAGCTCACCATTCACTGAGATGCTGGCAATTTGGAAACCCCAAACTCTGACAGTACTGTATGAATACCTAGTTCTTCACCTAGTTGAGTGAACACACTTGACTAATTATACATTAGCATTACATATTAACTATATATTAATTATATAATAACTACAGCTTTGATACATCACCTTTTCTGCTTCATCCTGAATAACTACCACACATGAAGCTGCACAAAAGAAATTCTTTCCTTTGTCCAAGTTTAACTCCAGGAAAGCAAGTTGCTTGGAGAACTGTCAGGGTAAAATGGAGCCAAGCGCAAGAGTGTAACATGGGATTTGTTGTTTGAACCAGCTCTACACTAAGATTTCAGCAAGAAACTATGATGTCTACAGTGACTTTACATGACAGCATGGCATGACTTTCGGTAAAAGTACATGAACTGTACAAAAGCATTTGTCTCAGAAACCTTGTTAAACTGGGCTTAGGTGGACTTGCTTGGTTTTGTAATTCAGTATAAAGCAGCATTAAAAGAAAATGACTGTGATGGTCACTCGTTATGCACTGTGATCTTGAAGGATTAGGCTGAACACTGCTGAAGATCAGACTAATGCTTCAACTAACACCAACTTGGGTTTATCTCAGTCGAGTGGCAAAGCAGCTAAGATTAATAAGGGACAATATTTATTACTGAGGAGAAAAATATCTACTTGCTCCAACTGCTCCTCCATTTATTACCATAGGTCACATAAGAAAAATGGTAAGACCTTGTTCTCCCAATTCACTTCCGGGACACATGGCTCTGAATACCTGCACAGCTACAGAGCAGCTGAAGAGCTAATGACCCACTTGGGAAATGCAATCCTTAGGATGTAAAATTCATTTTAATGCAGTAGAATGTTCTGCAAACATCTTGCCAAAACATAACCCTTAGTTTCAAACTATTCAGTCTTCAGAATAAGCCATGCAGGATGATTTCTACCCACTCAATAATCTAGAGCTGCATGTGATGGAACATCTCAAAAAGGACCAGACTTTAGGACTAAAATTTGATTTTAGAACATTTTTAACAAGAAGAACTCATACTTCCCTAAGTCTCTAACATAAACCCAGGTATGTGTGTTTATATTTACTGGGTTCCCCATGAATGACTACTTCAAATTCCTGTAAGGAGAATTCATGCACTGATGCAGCACATTGGAGGGGTGGTTTCAGTGATGCTTCTCCTGAAAGACCAGAAACTGAGTAGCCAAAATGCATTTAAAAATCACAAAATCCAGCCTGGGATTTTTAATTAAGCTGACAGTAATTTGCATTATCTCCAAAATATTACCCTTTAGCTGACAATGTTTTGTAACCTAAAACACTGGTTATAAATAGGATTATTTGTCTCCTTTTCAGCTATAGAAATCTGTCACTCAAAAGCAGAGAAAGGACATTATGGACCATGCATTCTTGGGAGGGAGAGGCATGAATGACAAATACATTCTTAGGGAAATAGAAATGAATGATAGCATCAGCAGAGTGAAAAACTTACACAGGTCCCAGCCTGTGGTCGGAAGCCCTGTCTTGAGGGAAGCCTCATCTATTTTCTTGGGTTTCAATATAGGGTTTCAACTTAATCTGATACATCTCAGACAACTACAGCTGTTACTTACATTAAGCAGCATCAAAAAGCAATACAGAGGTACAGCAGTTTCATTTACACTACTATTATGAAATTGTTCTATACAGCTAGAGCAGAGCAGCTCTTCAAAACATACCACCATCAAAACCAGAAATGTTCAGTTTTTCTTGTTAAGAACTACAATGTCACATCAAGTGACAGGCGCTTTACACTTTGAGATGTGGTTTCTGCTCACAAGACATACCTGAGTAAAAATGTTGTGAGTCTGGCTTAGAATCCACCTTCCATCAGCATCAGGAGCTACTAGTAATTTCAAAGTCCCTATGTAAACATCAGTACAGAGGGTCCAGAAATGGGGCTCATGTAAACTGTAAACTCCTTGCAGCTGCTGCACCTAAAAATACAGGCACATTTTAAAATACATACTTCAGAAAATGTCTATGTTTTTTTACAGAAAATATTATAAATGATATTTCTTTTACTTCTGGTTCACTGTGCAGTTTGTGATACTTCAATTCCTTATTACTATTTCAGCAATTGTAATGAAGAAGAACACATGCAGATAGTAGGTACATGTCATGATTTGGTATGTTGCTGCATTGATATTCTACACATATTTTACTAAAACCACTTCTGAAAACAGTGAGGTCCAACAGAAAAGTCACAGTTATGGAATTTGAGAGAGCATTCCATTAAAACAGCAGTTTTTGCAAATGCAGGAATGTCCCCATTAAAAAAAAATGGAGAGATTCAAACCATTAACAGAAATCTATTAACATGTCTTGTGACAGGGGTTATGTTTGTCCTGTCCAAACCCTTTCTTTTGCCTCTGTCCACCTTTAGCAAACTTTCCACAAATTACAGTCCTATACTTGGCACTCCTACAAGTGCTTTGTATTCACTTTGTAAAGGCGCTTCAATGTTCAGTCATAACACAGTAGTAGATAAGTTACAGAGTAGTACCAGGAGGCGCCAAATCTAGAGTAATACACTTCCAATGTTACTTACTACTAGACTTTGAGGGAGACAAAAAACTAACAAACCAGAAAAACATTATCCACTTTGTATCAACACACAGTACTTTGAGAGGAAAAGCTTCAGGCCCTGTTTTTCTAACCCACCCTAGCACATTTTAAAACACACACCAAGCTGAAACTACAGACAATTTAGGACAGCAGAAAGATCAGAATCAAACTGGTACCTCCATTTGTACAATCTAAGGAACCTTTCACAGGCAGTACTGGGAAAGCATCACAAAATATCCTTATACACACAGTTGTGGCTTATTCAGTCAGCAGCTTGATCTGAAGCGAAAACCGGCTAAGAGCTCACCCTCTGATAGCAGTGAGGCAGAGTGTTTTCCAGGGAAGGAGGAGTTCGCTGCATCAGAATTCCAATGGATTCTTTTAGAAGTGGAACAATACTGGAAAGAAAAAAGCAAGTTACAATGCTATTACATTGTCTAAAGATGCAGAGCAACATAACATTTCTTAATGCTCTTGAAGCATTTTTCTGCAGCTGTTTCACCAGAAGCTAAGAAAGTTGTCCTGAAAACCTGGTACAGAAAAGGACTGACACAGAATTGCTGTGGTGTCTCACTAAAGACAAGGTTACTTCTCCCCCAGATTTGCCACAGAGACAACTGGTGGATACTCACGAAAGATTAATAGTTGAATCCTGGTATTTGAGATGAGCTTTTTTAGTCTCTTCAAAGTTATATGACAAAGCAGCTGATAAGCACAGCTCAAAACCCAGACCTACTTCAATGGCAATCACTCACAACCAACCATAAAATAGGCAACTGAAATGGGGTTTGCTTTTGTGCTTGGCTTCAGGCATATTTTTCTTATGAACTCTGATAATAATGGGGAGATCATAAAACAAAATTAATATGGACCAGTCCAGGTCTAACAAAGTTATTCTGTTAGAAACAGACAACTTAGCATATTCTTGAAGTGAACTTAGCAAAGGGGCTCAGCCAAACTCAAGGAGTAAACATCTGGAAGCAATTAGACGTTCCCTCCTGGCCAAATGGTCTTGTTTAATCAGCAAACCAAGAGAACAGTTAGTGCCCTTTTCATTACCAGTACTTCCCTTTATTTTTTTTAATAGAAGCAGTTGGCCAGTTAGCCCATTTGCTGAAGCTACCACTAGGTATTCATACTCATATTACAGATGCAGAATGGCGAACTGTTGTTTAGGAGCAGCATATCCTGTCTGGCTCAACAGAGCATCCTAACATTTTCAAGAGTATGAAAAATATCTACAGCCCAATACTAACACCTCAACAGCAATCTCATTTCGAGAGCATGTTAAGTCAACCCACCACTCTAGACCACAAGTGATAATGTATTTCAGAAGCTATAAGCTGAATTTCAGTGTTCAGCACTGGCATCACAGCTGGAATAGATGGAGTAACGGGATAACAAACATCCAGAAAACATGTCCAAGAGATGAACTGGGGTGTCCGTTAAAGGAAACCACCAACGCATTGCTTGAAACCTCATGAAGTGATGCAGAACACACTGCACACCCCAGGTGTATATCTGCAGATGGTGAACAGCATGTCCCAACCATTCTTTTCCATTTCTGAAGATCTGGTTCCATTTGTATGTGGAAGTAGTGCTGGCTGTGAGCTGAGCAGTCGACCTCCTCAGCTAACCCTTAGGCAGGGCTGGGAGGAGGTTAGAGAGTGCATGACTCTTGTCTAATGAACCCCTGGAAAAACAGACACCCTAAATTTTTGTCTCCTTGCAGGCACAGTGGTTATTCCAGCCAAATTCACTGCCTGATGCACTTCATATGGCCTCACACAGTTCCGCCGCTACTGGGGGGAATTGGTTCAGACGTAGGAAGAAGCAATTAGAAGCAGGCAGGAGTTGCCTAAACTGGACCTGTCACACAGACAATTAAACATTCAGCAAGGCAGTAACTGCCCAACCGTCTAAAGGAAGCCTAATTGGAGTGTCACATTCTACAGACAGTGGATTACAACAGTTTACGGAAAAAGGTTCTTATCAATGGACCCATCTCACTAAATAATGTCCATGTCACAAGCATTACATCAAAGGAGCTGGGGCTGCCAAAATACTCTCTTGCTGAATTGATTTCCGATTAACTCACTATTTAAAAATGCAGGTTTGCTTCTTTGTAATAACCTTGACAGAGCAATACACAAGTTCAGGATGCAAATGGAATACAAGATTTTTGAAAACAGACTCCACTCCCATAAATTTAACAAGGCCCCTTTAACATATGGGTGAGGCTTCCAAAGGCTTCAAAACACATACACGTACAGCCTGCATATTTTTTCCAGGGAAAGGACTAAAGGAATGAAGACCACAGAAGCTTGCATTTCTATTGGGAGATACCACTAAGAGTGGGTGGGAAGAAAAACATGAAAGCAACACAACCAAGAAACATCTGATTTGCACAACTTATTTACATTATTTTATCTATCTGATGTACATTATCTGACAGAACCGAAATGAACTGGCAAGTAGGAGATTTGGAGAGACAGCCTGCAGAAAAGTAAGACTGATAGGTAGGGCATGTTAACCCACTCCAAAAAAGGATTTGGTCAGTGAAACCAAGATTCACTCTGGAACAAGATGCACACTGGAGAGAGAAAGTGAAAACCCTGTTAGAAGCTTTTCCACTGAACAAGCTTTGAAAATTAGCATCTGCTTCATTCTGAGAACCCTGTGCCTAAAAAACTGATCTTCCAAGGTTAAGTCTATTAGCAAGGTGTGCATAAGCATCAAAGACTGTCTCCCCTTGCCCAGCAGCACCATTGAGCATGAAGTAACTGGGCAGGGTTTAACCTGGTGAAGAGAAGACTCAGGGGGGACCCGATCGCTCCCTACAACTGCCTGACAGGAGGATGGAGCCAGGAGGGGGCTGCACTCGGCTCCCAAGGAACAAGGGATGGGACAAGAGGAAACGGTCTCAAGCTGCACCAGGGCAGGTTTAGATGGAGCTGAGGAACAATTCCTTCCCCACAGGGTGCTCAGGCATTGGAACAGGCTGCCCAGGGCAGGGCTGGAGTCACTGTCCCTGCAAGTGTTCACACAGCATGGAGATGAGGCCTCAGTGACATGGGTTAGTGGCGGCCTCAGCAGTGCTGGGAAACAGTTGAACTGGATGAGCTTAAAGGGTTTTTCCAACCTGGTTGATTCTATGATTAGCTCAGAATTAACTAATATACAAAATGTGAGTGGGCAAACACTCCACTCCTCATACAGGTGATACAGCTTAAAACATGGTCTTCCTGATGGCAAGATTTCCCCTATTCATGGAATTCAGCTACACACTAAAGCTTTGAGAGAGAAATCTTCTGTGCAAGTGTTTTGCAATAATGCTGCACAAGTTACGCTTTTATCCAGACCTCACAAAAGCACTAAAGCCATGGTGTGAAACAGCAACAGCTTAAAAGTACAAAGAGTAAAGGTAAATCGGGATGTGCAGCTTGATACTGCAGGTGAAAGCTGAAGCATCCCTCAGATCACACCTCCCACCTCTCAGACAGTGTTTACCTACAAGCTTCTCTTTTGGAAAGCTGGAAAGGCCCAAAATCCGGTTGCAGTGATGGGATCTGTCCTCACAACTATGTTAGAGCAGAAGTCCATGCACGCATCTCTGCATCCAAAGGGATGCTATCTTACTAGGTGTCTTACCTTTTACTGTAAGACCAACTAACACGACAAAATACAGAATCCAGTTTTCTGCTCTTTCAGGTTTTCCACTGCTCCATATATAATACTGACGTACAAAACCTTTTAATTAAAACACAAAACTCCATACAGTATGCCCTTTCCACAGGATCCTAAGGGTTGGAAGGGACCTCAAAAGATCATCTAGTCCAACTGTCGTGGTTTAAACCCAGTCAGGCAATTCGTTCGCTCACTTCCCCCCCTTTCTTGCCCTCCCCCTGCTCTCGGAGGGACGGAGAGGAGAATCAAAAGAATGCAACTCCCACGGGTTGAGATAAGAACAGTTTAGTAACTAAGGTATAACACAAATCACTACTGCTACCACCAATGATAATAATGATAAAGGAAATAACAAGGGAAGAGAATACAACACCTCACCACCAGCTGACCGATAACTCGGCCCCCAAGCCCGACCAAGCTCCGACCGATACCTCCTCCAACCCTGCAGTCTCCCAGCCCTTCCGGCTAACTCCCAGTTACATCCTGGGCATGACGTGCTGTGGTATGGAATACCTCTTTGATCAGTTTGGGTCAGGTGTCCTGTCTCTGCTTCCTCCCAGCTTCCCCTCCTCCCTGGCAGAGCATGAGGCTCACAAAGTCCTTGGCCAAACCAAAACATCATTGTTATCAGCTCTGTTCCCGAGCTGAAAGTCAAAACACTGCACTGCACCAGCTACCAAGGAGGAGAAACATGACTGCTACTGCTGAACCCAGGACACCAACTCTCCTGCAAGAGCAGGGTAACCTAGAGTATATCACACAGGAACTTGTCCAGGCGGGCCTTGAATATCTCCAACGTAGGAGACTCCACAACCCCCCTGGGCAACCTGTTCCAGTGCTCTGTCACTCTCGCAGTAAAGAAATTTTTCCTGATGTTCACATGGAACCTCCTATGCTCCAGTTTACACCCATTGCCCCTTGTCCTGTCACTGGACATCACTGAAAAAAACCTAGCTCCATCATCCTGACACTCACCCTTTACATATTTGTAAACATCGATGAGGTCACCCCTCAGTCTCCTCTCCTCCAAGCTAAAGAGTCCCAGCTCCCTCAGCCTCTCCTCATAAGAGAGATGTTCCATTCCCTTAATCATCTTTGTAGCTCTGCACTGGACTCTTTCAAGCAATTGTTTCTCAGACACTAACAAAAACCCAGTATTATTTAATCACCAGGAGGCACTAGAAATACTAGTTCCATCTCATGTGACTGAAGAAAACACTAGGAAAGATGAGCAAGCAGGCTGAAAAGTGTGGTTACAGAATCTAACCAAGCTTTCCTTTTTTTGGATTAGTCATTAGTGCAAGACACACATGGCTGTCTCTGCAGCAGCTACTGCACTGATACTTCCCCTCCCTTTTGCTTTTTATTTACAAAAATATTACTGAGAACAAACAAATGCTGCTGAATTCGCACCCAGCAGAGTTTTGTCATACAGCAGCAGTCTGGAAGCTTCGGTCCTAAAGCAGACACAATCTTTCAGTGGTCTCTGATTACCAAGCCTTGAATCTAAAATATCACACTCAATCCCGGACTGGTTTGGGTTGGAAGGGACCTTAAAGCTCATCCAGCTCCAACCCCTGCCACAGGCAGGGACACCTCACACTAGAGCCGGTTGCTCCAAGCCCCTGTGTCCAACCTGGCTTTGAACACTGCCAGGGATGGGGCAGCCACAGCTTCTCTAGGCACCCTGTGCCAGCGCCTCAGCACCCTCATAGGGAAGAGCTTCTGCCTTAGATCTGAACTTCCCCTGTTTCAGTTTGAACCCATCACCCCTTGTCCTATCACTAGAGTCCTTGATGAAGAGTCCCTCTCCAGCATCTCTGTAGCCCTCTTCAGACACTGGAAGTTGCTCCGAGGTCTCCACACAGCTTTGGAATGTAAAAGAGGCACTAACCCACAGCAAGACTTGGGACATAAACAGATCCTCTACAAAAGTCCTAATAGCAAAAGTAGCTAATGCGTGTAAATTGAGTTGGCAGCACATCACACTTGCACTGTTGCAGGGGGAGCCAAAGGTGTTCAAGCAGATAAAAGCTATTGATAAGTTCAGCTTGCTGCTACAACACACAGTTTGAGTAGCAATCAAGAGTGAAAGCATCAGATTCCTCATCAATGTACATCACATTCAGGTAATGCTCATACCCATTCCAGTCCCACTGTTTGGCAGGTGCAGCCAGCATGACTGGCATCGCCACAATCTTGGACAGCAAGGCTGAAAACCCTTTACACAGCTACTGCAGTCAGAGCACAGCAGGAAATGCATTTAGTGCTTTCAGCAAGATAGAAAATACTTGTGACAGAAGCCTTTGCCTTCCACAAAATCTAAGACTCAAGATCAGCTATGGCTCTTCAAATCCCATAGCTGAAAAACTGCAGCCAGTTTTCAAGATCTTTTCTTTTTCCTCCAGCCACCACCCACATGGGCAGTGCCAAGACTGTCACCTGTTTCAGAACTTTAGTAACAGTTTTCTACCAGGCAGTGATAGCTTTAATCAGACTGCAGGCTTTGGTCAAGACAAGGATCACAGGTTTAATGCTTAGTTTCCCAATTCTAAATTGGCTGTTCTCATCACAATGCAGTGCTTTGATTCCCAAGTAAGGCCAGCAGGTACCATGAGCCTGTAAACACAGGCAGTGCAGGCCATTTAGCAATGATGGCTTAAAACACCACCATCAAGCATGCTTGTTCAGGGGGCTTTTGCTAAGAAAATTCCTTCTGAATCTAACCAAATGCAGCACTTCACTGAAAAAAAGCAACTTTTTATACTGTTATGCCCCGCACATTAAAGGCATATATCCTACACATTACACACATGTGTTCCCTCAAAGCTCTTTCAGGAGATACCATGTTCAAGCAGCTCTAGATGATGTAAGCCACGGAAACAATTTCACTTAAATGACTAAATTGCCTCATTTGTTCAACCCATTACTATGTGGTATGCATACTCTGTCCAATCCAGTATCATATTTAGTCTACAGTGCCTTTCTAGAAGCATGTGGGACTAACAATGGTTTCAAACTTCTTGCTTTGTTGGAGTTGTGGCTTTTGGTGATGACTATTTCACACCGAGACACTAAAATTGCTTCAACATTTCAGAACAAGGCTTCGAATTCTAATGTTAAAAAAATAAATGAACATTTAGTTTTGAATTTTAAAAGCAATTTAGAGTCTTAAAAACACCTTGGGAAAAACTTGAAGAGTGTTAACCTGAACACCTATGAAATAGCCAAGCTTCTGTAAAAGAAATTATAAATACTTCCAATAAAATGCTCATAAAACAGACTCCTCTACTCTAACCATGTCCTATTTCTGCATTACAATTTAATGGACACTTGCATGAGATCGTGCAGAAAGTAATCAAAGGAGGATTCATCAGATATTAGTGGTAGCAACCAAGAACACAACAGCTACAACCCCTCACCCAAACCAACCCTTCAGAAAGGGCCAAAGATTTATGATGCAGAAACTGGAAAAGATTGCAGGATATAGTCTTCCCATTGAGAATCCACAAACTGACAAGCCCTCTGCTTCTCAAGACTCAACAGATAAATACATAAATAGAGAAAACGCAACTTTCTACAACAAGGGAAAGCATAATGGAATTTGTAAAGTGGAGAGTATCTGACTTCATGCCTTTGCCTGTCTATATCTGAACAGCAATATGAGGACTGTTTTTCTTCCTCTATGAACCATCTTATCACCATGGATGGTGAAGGCAGAATAAACAATGGTTTTATGTCCAGAAGCATACAGGATTACCAAAGTCAAACAACACAAAAGGGGACTCGAGCTCTCAAGGAATATCCATCTGAAACTGCTAGTCATCTTGTTTATGATCTTGTTTAAGTGTATTTCAAGCAAAGCCATCAGTAGTTAAGTCTTTTGGACTACTTAAGAAATAAAAACCCAACCAACCAAAACAAACCAAACCCAACTCAAACTTTCAATTACTGCTTGCTCCTGCTGTGCTGGGATGTGTCAGTCTGCAAGACATGCAGGCTTGCATCTACTGACCGTGATGCAGATGACTGCACTCAGCATAATGGTTCTAGAGATCATTATAGCACCATGGACCAACAAAATGATACAGGCTGAGATCTGGGCTCAGGTTGAAATATGCTGCACCCGCAGCACAGAGCGTGAACCTTGACACTCCTAACTGTGATAGAAGACATACCTATAAACAGCTTTATTATGAAATCTCTATCATGGAACATAGTCTTCTTCAACCTCTGTATGCATGGAAGAAAAATACTTTCTGATCAGCACTACATATGTGCTTTGCTGTATACAAAGCTAGACCTTTAAATGCAAAGTATATGGAAACTAGTTCTTCACTCAGCTATTAACTTGGCAATAGTTAGCATTAGTAGCCTGCACATTTATCTCCCATTTTTTGATATTTCAGTAATAGAATTAGTTTGTAATAATTTGTCCTTTATGAAATTACAGGAGGTTTAGGTAAAAATATCAAGTTCCTATTAAAGTGGCAATTCAACAGTGATCTCTAACGCAGACTTCTGTGGGCATTTAGTGCCCTACTCTGCTAATTTGTCAGATTCACATCAATAGTTTTGTGAATGCTGCCATGCACATGGTATAAACATAAACATGATATGTGTGGTATAAGCATAAGTAGCTGCAGTTAGTCAGATTACATTCACCACTACAGAGACAGAGGTGCTCAGTTATGAGGTTATAACTGGAGTTGTGGCACTCTGCCCTATGTCACCAGTGAAACCTTTGCCAGAAAAGCCCCAGTAACAGCAGTACTGAATGAAATGTTTGCTTGTCCAGTCTGATCCAAACAGCTTCACATGGACAGTAAGCTTGGTAAGCAACAACAGGGAAAGGCCAGAACTACCTGAAGCATTTCCACCAGATCTGCAAAGGAATAAGGACGTCTCAGAGTACAAATCCAAAAGGAAAAAGGCAGCTCTCGCCAGGGAAAAAAACCACAAAAAGTAGCAGATTTGATTTGTCAAGGACAAGTGCACATCCTGTGCCAGCAGGCTCAGCTCTGCTGCCCTGAAGCCATTCTGCTCCATTTACTGAAGCACACTGGTTTATGTAAGCATGTACTAGATACAGAAAGGAAGCTTTCTACAGCTTGAACCTGAAAGACATTTTTGTATAATCATGCAAACAGGACTAAAAGATGCAGATTTAAGAGCAAAAGCTGTAGCTGTAGAAAAGGGAAAGACAGACAATTCCTGTAAGAACATAGCAAGAAAGCTGTACAGAACAGAGGTAAGTTGGAAGAAAAGCAAACATTGCAAGTCATTAGTATAAAAGACAAACCTTTTCTTCCAAGCTGTAATTTGTGCTGTAACTTACATCAAAGACACTGCCAGCTATCAGTGATATCAACACTTACCTTACACCTATAAGTAGTGCTATCAGCATTGAACAAATAGGATCTGCTATCATTAGACCATAGTTCTGCATCAGTATAGCAGATATGATCACACCAATACTTCCCAGCGTGTCTGCAACAATGTGCAGAAATACACCTGTAAGAGATTAATTGACATGATTACAACTTGGTATTCTTAAAGCTAATAGAGCCTTTTAAAGCCAGGTTACAGAGAAGAGTTACAAGATCTAGGTAGCAATTTATGCTCATGGTCAATTTTTGGTTAAGCACACAGAAAACGACCACGGGATTTCAACGTACTCATAGAACACAGAGCATATGAAGAATTGACATTATTTTCTGTACTTAGCAATAGTAGGTATTTCAATACTCACCCATATTGCAGTAATGAAACTCATATTCCCTGATGCCTACATACAAGAAGTACTGTATAAGATGGAAAGACTGTTAACAGAAAGAGCTCTGTAAAGCTTTGAAAGATGCTTATGTTTCATTGACAGCATCTTATAGGAGTTAATTGGCAAAGAAATCCAAGACAAAGGACTTTGAGAACTAACCAACACTGCAGACATGAACAATTTACTTTGCAGAATAGCACACTACCTTAGAAGACAAAGAAACAAGGACTTTGCAGATAACCAAAATTTAGCCTCTGGAGCTCTCTGCTGGCAACGATGGGAACAGTCATTCAGAAACAGCTTTTGGAATACACAGCAAGTAGTCTGGTATGGGCAAGATGCTGGGAGGGCACATGGCCATGAGAGCTGGTCCCAACAGACAGAAGGATATTGTTGTACACTTGGGTATGCCAAATAATTACTACCTACTGAATGACTCTGTTTCCTCCCCCAATTTTGAGCACTTAAATTAATCAAAGTTCAAACCTGACATTTAAATTATCAGTAATTTATTTACACTAATGCTCAGGAGATCACAGACTCCAATAGTGCCTCAAGCAATTCAGACTGAATTACCATCTTGTCCAAACAACCGTAACAGCTTGATGAAATACAAGTTGTAAGCTCAGGCACCCTTTAACAATTATACCAACATGCATTTTCCAAATACATTCTATCTTAATACTGGTCTTCACTTGCCAGAGCACACAATGCAATTAGGCTCCTTCAGTTTCTGCATTAACCACTCTTTCCTAGAGTTTTATTATTTGATGTTTTCAGCATCAGTAACAGAAGCTGAATACCAGCTTTTGAGACCCCTCTTTTAAACTGATGTTTCAACTACAGTGAATGTAGAAGGGGACTTCAAAAAATAGCTCCTCTAAGAAAAACAGCATTTTCTCAGAGGTACCCTCTAAACCAGATGTGACAGTCAGTAAGAGGCAGGCAGACGAGGATAAAACTAATAAAACCACTATACTTTTTTTCAGCATACCTTGTAAAATCTGTTTGCTAGATCCAGCCATCCCTTCAAGGGAATTGTCACCTGTGAAGATTAATCATTGATAGGTTAACATGCTACACGAGGACTCTCTCTAATGGTATGCATATTCTGTTATGGTTTTCCCTTCTGAAATGTCTGGATCAGACAAGCTGCTCACAATTACCAGCTTTTACTTCAGCTATTTGTTTTAAAGTCTTAAAACACATTATTAAAAGAATTATCACTTTATATAATAGATTTTATGTATGCATAAAGATCAACATGTTTTTTAATGAAAAAAAACTGAGAAATAAGTCCTTTCCAGTATTTAGCAATGTAAGATCCCCTCAAGAATACAAGCCATACACACAAGAAAGAGCAAGGTCAAATAAATTTGCTCACCAGAAATATTTCACTTAAGGAAGCATTTATGCCTAATGTAAACCAAGAAGGATAAAACTTGGAAAAGGTAGAACTAAGTAAAAAAAAAAAAAAATCCTTTCAATCAAGCAAATTAATGCCTCTGTGGAACATATATCCATCCCTGGCAGTGTTCAAGGCCAGGTTGGACAGAGCCTTGAGCAACATGGTCCAGTGTGAAGCATCTCTGCCCACAGCATGGGGTTCAAACTGGATGATCATAAGGTCCTTTTCAACCCAAACCAATCTGGGATTCTATGTCAGAAACATATTTTAAGGAAGACTTCTAGTGAAAATACACTGTAATTTATGTGAAAGTTTCTGAGTTTGAAATTGCACAAAACTACCTTTGCTGTCCCACTTGGGTGGAGAACATGGGGAGAGCAAGGAACAGGCAGGAGGAAGGAGCTCCTGCTTCCCAGCCAAACTCTGGAAGAACACTTGGAAAGCAAGCACCAATTTTCTACTAAGAATAGCAGAGAAAGGACAAGTAAATATTTTTATACTCTGTCACCTCCTGTCTGCAAGTTACCACACTATTCCCTGCTCTGAATGTGCCCATTTGGAGTCACATCCGATCCTAGTTTATGGCTTAGGCAGGAAGGACTGACATGGCTGTATTACAGCAAGGCTTTCTTTTGCATTGTTTCAAACAGGTGGTAACCACACTGTCTCTTCTCCCATAGTGAAGACTACTGATCATATTCTGCATGGATGCCTCCTCACAGATTGTTTGCCGTTACAGAAAAGATTCAAGCTTAGAAAAGATACCAAGTCCCTTTTTCATAACCAGCTTGAAAACAGATTACAACTACACAAGATCTTATATTGAGATCCCAAACTAAGCACAACACATAAGTTGAGTCAAGAAGGCCTATGACATGAACTAAGTACTTACCATGACAGTAATCCTGACCATGAGAGTGTCCATGACCATGATCATGAGTGTGTCCATGACCATGTTTATGTTCATGGCTGTGACCATGACCTCCGTGACTGTGTCCATGGCTGAGACCACCATTAAATAGAGAATGGCTGTGTTCATGACCTATAAACAAATGGTACCATCAGAACATACATTTAAATTGTTCGATCAAAAGATGCTTACATTTGTTTCTAAGCAACTTAAAACCTACTCATCTTGTAGGTCATCTTAATGTACAGCTTTAAATAAGTTCAGAAAATTAACACAAGCCGTTTGATATCTAGATTTATGCTTGGCAACTGCATAAAAATATACCTGATTTGAGAAGTCAAATGCTTTTATACATTCCCACTTCAGAGGTAAGTTGTGCTATCCTTTTAGTACAACTGTGTAGACGTACACATAATAGAAGCATATTAAAAATAGCTGTTTTAAGAAACCAGAAATTGGCTATCACTCAGACATTAAAAAATAATAAAATCAAGCTAAATCACTGGTTAAAGACCAAAGCCCATTTTCTTCCACCAGTCTATACTGGTTTATGCGGTAAGCTGAAAGAGATACCAATTAGCTTTGCAGAAACAAAAAACCCTATTTACCAAATATATATATATATATATTTAGGCAAATACTGTATTTTGAATTTAGGTGCAGAATTTAAGTTGAGAAGCATCTGAAGCTGAATCAGCCCACACTTAAGATCTGGTTCAGACACTGCTTTGTAAATTTTCCAGTCAAAATCTGCTTAACTCCAGCTTAATTTTGTTCAAATGACACTCTGCAAATCTGTCCCAGTAAGGCACAGAAGAGTGCATGTTCCAGAAAGTACATTTGGAGTTCTAGGTCTTCCAGTTAATGGATATTAACATAGAAAGAAGCAGTGACGTACCAAGGCTAGTGATAAAACATACAAGTCAATACTGCAACAAGTCACATATCTATTTGCCTAAGATTGCCACTAAAACATTAAAATTCAATCCTGGGGTTCTCAGGGTGCCACAGAAGGAAACAGTACTGAAAATTATAGACATCATACCAGAGCCATGTGAATGCCCATGACCTCCATGTTGAAAAACAAATATTCCTATAAGATTTACAATGAATCCTAGTACAGAAACAGGAAGAAGTCTTTCATGATGCACATCAGGAGGCTCAAGTGCTCTCTAAAAAACAAAACAAAAAAAAATAAACACCAAAACAAAGCTAACAAACCCAAAGCCACAAACCCAGACGCAAATGTAGTTTTACAATCTCTTTACATCCTTAAAAGACACTGAAAAACCTAGAAATCGCTCAGGACTTTCAGATTTTGGGAAGGCACGTGGACAATTCTTACTTTCTGTTGTTTATTATGAAAGCGGTGAAAGTATAGCAGAATATTCTGACAGTCTAACTTTTATCACAAGATTTCAATGTGCTGCAGCATGTGACTCAACACCATATGAAAACATTCAAGTGTTGTACAATGTGGACCGATCGAGTCATTAAAAAACTTCCAAGAGTCTAGAATGCCACTTCTTCCTTTCTGCTAAGAAAGATGAGAGGATGAGAGGAATGAAATAAAGACTGAGAACAAACTGCAGCATTTTCTTAAAACTTCTAAAATCTAGATTGATTTTTTTTTTTTTTAACTCTTTTCTTACCCTACTTTCTTTGGAAGTTTTTCTTCAGTGAGACATTATATTACAGGCCTAACACAATTTGCATCTTGAAGCTAAGTGTTGAAGAGTGTAAATTACTATTGATGGGGGAGAGAAACATTCAACATCTGCCCCCACATATGAAAGGAATAGCAAGACAATGAAACTTGCAGTAGATGTAACATTTTAAAGCAACCAAGAGAAAAGGAGTCACCATCACAAGCAAAGCTAATACTTAGCATGGGAGCTAAGACCAGCAGGAAAACAGTAACGTTTCAACGTTAACATAGACCCTTCCAGTAGCAATTTTTTTTTTTATTTCTAGCAGCTGTTGCTGTTTCTAGATTTGGAGTGAAGTTTTCATGTTTTTAGCAATTTCAATCCAGTTTGTACCGATTTTGAAATATTTACAGGCTTATTTACATACAGGATATGTTCCTGAGAAGTTTTCCCAGTTCTCTAGTAAAAAGAAAACCACTAGAATGTATTCTGAACTAGAAGTCTAAACAAACTTAGAGTGCATCTCCCATTAAAGAGTAAATGGCTTTAATATAAACTGATCAGAATCAGTTTTAGTCTTAATCCTACCTTACTTCAGTGCAGACATGCTTGATGTCTACATTTAAATCTTGAAATTATTACCTGAATCACCTTGTAAAAAAAATATCAAGTGCCCTTATAAATGTTAAAGCTATTACTACTTGCCAGTTATATCAGATCAAGATATGGCAGATAATCCTTTTTCTTTGATAAATTAGACCAACTTCTTCACAGGATGTGGCTTATGACTAATGGCTCTCCTCTGAATAACTAGCATTTATCTTTCTTTATTGGCCTCATTTGTCCATTAACAATAAGAAATAAAGATCTTTCTATGACATGCTTAACGACCTCAAAAAGGATAGGGTAAATCTCACAGAAACTTTACACACAGTCAAAATACACTATTTAAGAAGCTAGTAGTGATACACTGAAAAAGCTGGTTTCTGTGTCACAAGCCAACAATTTTAGATGGTCTTATTCTCTGTTCAAATCCCAGAATTTTTTAACCAATACAGTTTAATTTTTTCAATTCAATTTCACTGATTTTATCCCCATTAAATATGTTCTACAAATAGCAATGTGACCATTAATAATGCAAAGGACTCCATAACATACCTCAACACCTTCAGAAAAAATGAAGAACGCTGTAAAGATGAGGAATAAACCATTTACAAAACCAGCAAGTACTTCTGCTCGAACATACCTGCAAGAAACAAAAAAAAAAAACACAAGAGTAAATATTAATGCCTCCATTATAATGCTAAAAATTAGAAGTGGAATTTATGAGACTTGGAGCACAATCTTCTAGTTCTCAGTTGTATTACAAAGGGATTTGCTAAATGGAAGATGCAGTAAATTAACTACAGTAAGTACATACAGTAAGAAATTCACTACACTGTATTATGACAGAAATTACCTGATCCAGATCAGCCATTACCTGATCTAGATGAAAGAAAGCTGTCAATATGTCAAAATCTTCCCATTTAAGATGCTCTCTACTGGAAATTATAGTATAAATGTATATCTGGAAGCCATAAAATAAGATAATCATGTGAGATATAACTGAAGTCTGCTGATGTAAAGTTCTTCAAGCAGCCATAGATTAATTTGCCCCTGCTATAGGTAGAAATTATTTCAGATAATAAAGTTTTCCAACACAAAGCAGTCAGGTTAGAATAACATGTAAACCCAGTGTAGCAAACATCAGGCTTAACAAATTGTGGCTGTTCTCTAATAAATGGAACACCAGCTGTTTAAATGCAGAGCAGTAATTAATACAGAACTTGCTTTCGCTGCAATTAGTTCACAGTACAATCAATTCTTCCTAAATTGATTTCTAGGCACACTGCAGTTTCCACCTTAATTAAACAGTGCTTTAAGTTTCAGACTACACAATCCGTGTAGGCAACACAGTGGAAGCTAAATGCTGACATTCAGGTCAGTAATGCTATAGGGAATGCAGCAACCCCTGTTACAGCTCATTTGCTGTTAATTAATCATATCACCAATTTAATAACATTGTATCACCAGTATTGTTTCATAGGGCACAACTGCAATGTGCAATGGAAGCAAGTGCCCTTGGAACAGAATCAGGTGGAGCAGCTATATCCATGAAGGTGGTACAGCATGAGGGAGTTACTAACTTAACAGCTGACGTAAGTCACCTTAAAAACCTACACTTTGAACGCGTTGTGTGAATTCACAATGTTGTGTGAAAAGAGGTTTTGTTCATTGGAGTGAAAACATTCTACTAGGCATTTACTGAAGTACATAAAGGTAACAGCCTGAAGTTCACTAAAGCACATAAAGGCAACAGCCTAAAGTTTCTTACCCATAGGAGAAAGCATCGTTTGACCTCCATTTTGAAATAACTGAAGCTGCTAATCCAGCCAATAGAGCAGTACAGTCAAAAAACATATGAAAAGAATCTGATATTAGACCTAAACTGGAGAAAAAAAAAGAAAAAGAAAACAAACAGGGAAAAGTTACATTCTATACATTACATGTTTAGTATGAGAAAACAGCATTTAATCTTTTACACACTAGCAGAACACACTGTGTGTCTAACTGTCAGGCAAGGCTTTGCTAGCACAGAGGAGAAAGCTACACTAGATGACCAATACAAACATGGTGACAACTGCTTTTGTCAACTTTGGGAAGGCACTTTGGAAGAGTGCTTGGCAAAAAAATCCTCCTAACATATGATTCTGGTGGCAGCAGAGGGTGGTTTTTATAACCACAGACCCTGGAGTAGATGTACCCACAGCCGCACCTCTCACCAACATAGTGGCAGGTATTTGTTCTTCTATTTCAATTCATAGTTTGACCATATGAGCAAAACTGGCTAGAAAAGAATATACACACAAGTTGCATTTAAGTACTGACCCCACATAAGTGCATTTTGCAGCCAGTTACAAAAGCAAACTGTGTTTAAAGATGCTGCTTTTCTATTATACACAACATATATATTAACACGTACAGTAACACTAAAACCGTTCTGCAGAAGACTACCAATGCCACCAGTGATGGAACTAAGCATTTACAAAAGCAATATTCTCGAACCTATTTTCATACTTGATACTTTGGAAGAGCTCTCACACACAGGGGAAATTGGTCAATTGGTCAAAAATTTCTTGGATGCCTGTTATTGAAACAAGCTCCCATATTAGCTCTGAACCAGAAATCATACAGCAAGTTATAATGGCACTGTGCTCACAACTGCTGATCCTACAAATGCAAGACTTCCCATAGGTGCAATGACAACACAACTGTACTGCTTTTGCGCACTAAGCTAACAGGTCCAAGCAGCCAGTGGAACATGCATTTACCAACAGAGGTCAGTACAGACTGCAACACAATTCACCACATGGCATAAACATGCTCTGTGGTATAGGTACAGTTCTAAGTGACTCAACTGCACAAATGACAGGAAGATCTGAGGCTTTTTTTTTAATTACAGAATCCCAGACTGGTTTGGGTTGGAAGGGACCTTAAGGCTCATCCAGCTCCAACCCCTGCCACGGGCAGGGACACCTCACATTAGAGCAAATTGCTCCAAGCCCCTGTGTCCAACCTGGCCTTGACACTGCCAGGGATGGGGCAGCCACAGCTTCTCTGGGCACCCTGTGCCAGCGCCTCAGCACCCGCACAGGGAAGAGCTTCTGCCTTACCTCCAACCTGAACTTCCCCTGTTTCAGTTTGAACTCATCACCCCTTGTCCTATTGCTACAGTCCCTGACGAAGAGTCCCTCTTCAGCTTCCTTACAGCCCCTTTCAGACACTGGAAGCTGCTCTGAGGTCTCCACGCAGCTTCTCTTCTCCAGGCTCAACAGCCCCAGTGTTCTCAGCCTGAACTAAGACTCTTAGATTTAATTAAGATGGAGAGAGACTTTTCAGCAGGGCCTGTAGTGACAGGACAAAGGGTGATGGTTTTAAATCAAGAGGGGAGATTCAGGCTGGATGTGAGGAAAAATTCTTTGCAAAGAGGGTGGTGAAACACTGGCACAGGTTGCCCAGAGATGGCAGATGCCCCATTCTTGGAGACATTCAACGCCAGATTGTGGTTCTAGGCAACCTGATCCAGTTGAAGATGTTCCTGCTCCTTGCAGGGGCTTAGATTAGATGAGCTTTGAAGGTCTCTTCCATCCCACACCATTCTATGATTCTGTGAATTCCTGCTTCTCACTTAGGGATGTTTGCTGCAGTGCTGTTTGTTGACACCCAGCTACCAGCCACCACATGAAGCCACATTCCCAGACAAAGGATATCGGTGGCAAGCAGGAGGCCCGGAACGGTTACAACCAGTCTTGGCTCCTGTAACTCACGCGCAAGGGCAAGCTTCCCCCTCAGCCCAGAGCCGAGCCGGCGAGACATCGGCTCCAGACTCCTGCCCAAGGCGGGCTTCGGCTGAGGGACCGGGGGAAGCTCTCCGGCAGCCCTAGGGCCCGGCCTCACGGCCAGGGCCCGGTCCCGCCGACAAGGAGACGTGGCAGTGTCCGCGGCGGGAGGCGCCGCTTCCTGCGCGCTGGGAGCCGCTCCCGCCCCGCTCCTCCCTGGTACCTGTTACTCCAGATGCCGTAGAGCAGCTCCACGAAGGCGAAGGAGAGGTTGAGGCAGAGGAAGAAGAACAGGTTGCGGGAGGTCTTGTCCTTCAGGATGGACCTGCGCACGGAGCACACAGTGGGTCACCCACCGCCGGCACAGCGAGGACCAGGCGTCTTCCGCATCAGCCTCCCCAGCCCCTCCGCGAGGGCTCGGCCGCTGTCACGGTCCCCGCTGAGCCCAGCCCAGACTGGGCCTCTTACCTGAACCAGCCCGACACCTTCCTGAGCAGGTTGAGCTTGGGCGGCTTGTACTCATCGTCCTTGATGGAGAGGGGCAACATCCTGACGCGGCTGCTGGACCCAGGCTGCGGCGTACGGCCGCGCTGCTGGACACAGACGAAAAGCCACCACGTCCAGACCGCCGTGCCCGCGGCAGCACCCGGACTACAACCCGCGGCCTGCCGGGAGGAAGCACGGGAACGCCCCGCAGCAGGCGGGGCAAGGCCGCACCGCCCCTAATTCAGCGGAGCGGCTGCGCGGCCGGGTCGAGCCGCGGGGTACCGGGCAGGCGCCTTTTGTCGTCTCGTGTCCCCGGGACAGCGGCAGGGACGTCTTGGGAGCACGGCCCGCCTGCTGCAGCGCCTCAGGAGGGCTCGGGCGGCCACCCGAACGTGAGCGAACCCGTGCACGGGGGGAGCCGGGCCGGGGGTACCTGTCCGCTTCGGCTGCGCGGGATCGATATGAAATGGTGCCCACGGAGAGGGGGGGACCCACTCAGGACTTGTATTAAAAATACTGTATTTTGACATAGGTCTTGATTTCCATCCGTTCTGGTTTTGGTTTTGTTCTCTACAGGGGGTATTGTAAGAATTTTTTCAAGAGGTCAGTCTTGAACTTCAGTTTCATAATTTAATTGGCAAAACTCATTGGCATTTCTCTGCTGGAAGGTCCATTGAATGCTCGTTCTAAAGGTTTTATATAGGCGTTTATTTTAACTAAAGAATGCATAATAATGTCATCCTTGTCACCATTACAGCTGATCATATGCAACTGAGTACGCACAAGAACGTATGGCAAGCCAAGAAGTCTCATTTCCACAGCAGACATTCATATTTTCACCATGTTTTTAAATCTTTAAATAGTTAATTGTAACAGTAGCATTGGTCAGCATGGCTGCAAGTAGGTGGCACCTAGGGAAAGAGAAGCTAAGGTTCACCTCTCTGAAAGCATGTATGGCCAAGTTCCAGTTTGAGTTTGTATGAGTCAGGTATCAGTGTCTACAGCTTTAAAATGAAGCACCCAAACAAGTGATGAGCTTCTGGAAATAGTTTCTGTGACATCTCCAGCCACACATCAAATAAGTCAGTGGTAAAAAACTCAAATTTGGGATGCCCTGTATGTGTAGATGTACTCAGACTGGTATAGATACAAATTGGCAACTCCATACATATAAGAAACAAGTTGATATAACCTAAACAAGCCACTCTTCTGAAATTTCACGTAGTTAAATTATTTAACAAGCTCAGCAAATCTTTGTTCTCTACGCTTTCATAGTAATGAAATAAAAAATAAAAGCTCCCTATCTTTGTTCAATTAGGATTAAAAGAACAAAAATCCCTCCAACAGCCTAGGAGCCTTGACAGACTCAAGTTTCTTAAGTTGCTGTCCTGCATCTTGTACATTCTTCCTGCTTGTGCTTACACTTGTATTTGTTTTCCCTGCTGCCAAACGGGGTGGGGGGGTGGGGGGGAGAAAAAATGCCATGTCTTAAACCTGTAACAGGACTGGTAAGCTCAGTGGAAGGAGGCTGCCCAGGGCAGTTCTGGAGTCACCATCCCTGCAAGTGTTCACACACCATGTAGACGAGGCCCTCAGTGCCATGGGTTAGTGGTGGCCTTAGTAGTGCTGGGCAACGATTGGACTGAATGAGCATAAAGGGCTTTTCCAACCTGGTTGATTCTGTGATTCCGTGACATCAGGAAGCGGATGAGGCAGAAAATAATTTTATTGGGACTGCTCGCCTGACTGGTAGCTAAATATGTACAGACTGTGAGGTTCCGGAATCCTACTTGTATCTCCATAGTTGACCCTAAGGATGGGGCACACAGACATTTCCATTGACGCAGAGCAGCAATTTTACAAGCAGAGAAGTGGGCTGTGCTTTTCTTTGTAACCAACTGGTGTAACAACTTCTTTCTGGAGTGTTCATGGAAAGGCAGAGACAATTATTGAACTGAGGAATGTGTGCTTGTAAAGGAATGCTGGGTAGCATGTGGGTAACTGTTGCTCTTCAGTTATAGAGTCCTTTTAAATTCCAACAGATTAAAAGATCACAAACAACTATCCTGCAAAAACGAGGTGGGGAAACCACTTGGCAATAATGAAGTAAGTTCAAGAGTTTTTTAGACTAAAATTATTTACATTTAGACTAAAATCATTTGCATTTCAAGCATGGTATGTGCACTTTGGAAAACAAATTATCAATATTTCTATGCCAAAACACTGACACTTTCTCAGGAACTATAACTGATGTCCTGGATCACTTAATTTGATCAGAATTCCCTGGTAAAAGCCTAGAAATTCAGCTCTGGGGCACCCAAAGTGAAAAGGACATGGAGCTGCTAGAGCAGATTCAGAGGAGGCCACAGAGATGGTGCGAGCAGCTCTGCTCTGGAGCCGGGCTGAGAGAGCTGGGCTGGTTTAGCCTGGAGAAGAGAAGGCTGCCTAAGGGGAGACCTTAGAGCAGCTCCCAGTGGGGCTTTTTACAAAGGCATGTAGCAACATGACAAGGGGGAATGGGTTTTAGCTGAAAGAAGGGAGATTTATATTAGATATTAGGCAGAAGCTCTTCCCTGTGAGGGTGCTAAGGCGCCGGCACAAGTTGCTCAGAGAAGCTGTGGCTGCCCCATCCCTGGCAGTGTTCAAGGCCAGGTTGGACACAGGGGCTTGGATCAACCTGGCCTAGTGGAAGGTGTCCCTGCCTGTGGCAGGGGGTTGGAACTGCTTTGAGGTCCCTTCAAACCCAAACCAGCCTGTGATTCTATGACATTACTAGTGGAGTAACATGCGTAATATGTATAGAAGAGTTATTTTTTAGAATTAAGATTAAACCACAACAGAATATTACTGTTGTATTCAGTGTATACTCATCTTGTGAGTAAAGGATGAAGAGCATGTGGATGACACATTTGAGGAGCAAACTGGAATGAAGTAGCTGTTGGATCCTGCGAAGTTTACACTTTATAGATGTCTGGAGAACTAGAAGTGCTACCTAAGAGGCATGAACACTTGGACTACCTTTGTAGGAGCTGCCTTTTAAGAGCTCCTGTTCAGTTCCAGAATCAGGAGGATGCAGAAACTCCTGCCTTATGCTGCAGCTTCTCTGCCACTTAGCTGATACATAGCTTCTAGCATCTGGCATTTTCAGTTTCCACTGAGTTCTAGATTTAGCAGAGCAGCTGTTACTGATGTTGCATTCCTACATTATTCCATTTGGCATGTTTCTTTTGCTCCACCTGTGCTACAGCCTCAGTTAGCATGATCAGAATCGTATTTTCCACATTATATGTGGAGCGTATATACAAACTATTGAGTGTCCAACAAACCAGTGATAAAGATTGTTCCTTCCTTGGATGGTGGAGAAAGAAAGACCGTTTTACTTCTTCCTCTCTGCAAGAGCTCTTGAGGACACGCTTTCTCTGCCTTTTGTTTCTCAGCTAAGGCAAGAGCTCCTGCAATTCTGACTTTCTCTACAATTTTGCTTTCTAATTTCAGCTGGATGTATGTATGTAAATAAATGTTCAATCAAAAATGCAGTACTGAGAAAATAAGAGACAGCAATCTAAAGAATTACTCCAGATTCATTTGCACAAAATAATGAAATGTGATGTTAACCAGAAAAGGTGAAAAGCAAATAAACGTAGAAACTGAGTACCAGAAGTATGTGTCTTGATAGTTGAACATAATTGGCTGAATCATTGAATGGCTGTGTTGGAAGGGACCTTAAAGATCAAAAATCCTAAAATCCTCCATATTTATTTACTTAAACAAAAGTCTGTTTAATACTGTGGGAGTTCACTCATGTAAGGGAGATAACTATAAGTGGGATTAATGACTTTTCCTTTCCTGTTACTTGTTTTAAAGGTATTTCCACTTCTGTAAGCTCCCAGGAAGAATTAAGGGAATCCGCCTACTGCGCTTCACTTCAGTGGTGATCATTGTTTTACTTCTTGTGGCAGGTGCTTTGACAGCTTTGCTTCCCAGTATCAAAGATGACAAAATGCCCAATTCGAGAAGGGAACCAAAAACCCAGAGTCAGTCTGCCTTGGATGCATTTACTCTTATTATGCAGACATATAATAGAACAGACTTACTGCTAAAGCTTTTAAATCATTATCAAGCCATCCCCCACCTACATAAAGTAATTGTTGTGTGGAACAACATTGGTGAGAAGATACCAGAGGAAATGTGGAATTCCTTGGGACCTCATCCTGTCCCCGTTGTCTTTAAAGTTCAAACTGTAAATCGCATGAGGAACAGACTCCAGAATTTCCCAGAGCTGGAAACTAAAGGTAATCAGCAGTTCATATTGCTACTATTATTACTATTTGCACACTTAAAAGCTAAATGCTAAAAGGGAGATGGTTTGAGTTTTACTGTATAATAAGCCCATAGATCTGTTGGTCCACTTAATATGGAAGAAAGCTACGTTATGACATCAGATACACACCACCACTACCAGCAGGCTTTCAGTAAAGAGTAAGGAAAAAAAGAGGAATGTCAAATGCATTCACAGGCTTTTTGCAAGGTGTTCTCCATTTCCTTTGTCAGGCAAACACAGCTAGTTCAGCGTCTCTTTACAGAGTAAACTAAAATTCATAGTGCGTGTATTTGCTGAGTCTCTGCATTAATCTGGATTTAAGTCATCTGATAATGACTTCATTTAATCCATTTATTTACAGCTGAGTTCTCAGGCACGTGCTCTTCTGAAATTTCCATCCCTAGCTGTCTGGCTTTCTACCTCAAATTATGGAATCTTTTTAAGAGTATTTTCCCCAGTCTTTTGGCTATTCATCTAAATATTCTTCATAAGCTCTTTGCAGGAGAAGCACAACAATAAATCTGTTTGTTTCAAGTGGAAAAAAAAATCCCGTATGTTCATAGCAGCCTTCCAGTATCTGAAGGGGGCTACAGAGATGCTGGAGAGGGACTCTGCATCAGGCACTGTGGAGAGAGGACAAGGAGTGATGGGTTCAAACTGAAACAGGGGAAGTTCAGGTTAGATCTAAGGCAGAAGTTCTTCCCTGTGAGGGTGCTGAGGCTCTGGCACAGGTTGCCCAAAGAAGTGGTAAATGCTCCATCCCTGGCAGGGTTCAAGGCCAGGTTGGACACAGGGGCTTGGAGCAACCTGCTCTAGTGGAAGGTGTCCCTGCCCATGGCAGGGGGTTGGAACTGGATGATCTTAAGGCCCTTTGCATCCCAAACCAGTCTGGGATCATATGTTTCTATGATTAGTAAAGGCAATTCTGTTTACTGTCCCCTTCCTAATATGACTTGCAAATCAAAAGCCATGACTTCTAGGAAGACACTAGAAACTTCAGCATCCAAAGTGTTTTATTTACTGTAGTAGGGTTTACACTGACTGTAAACTTAAAAAGCTTTAATGTACCTGAAGTTCTGATCTAAGAGTATCTTTCATTTTCCACTTCCTGATAGTCTTTTGCCCAAAATTTAAGGCAAAGATTCTTCTTTATGTAGTTCATGCTATTGAATGTTGCCTGTGCAATTCATTAAGCTTGCTTTGTTAGACCTTGCAAGTAGTGAGGGGATGGGTAAAATTTTATGCTGAGAATCCCTTATAAATCTCATACTCTGAAGAATGGTATCTAACTCCTTTGGTTGCATTTTTATGCAAGATTAGCAGGATCTTAAGTTGTTTAATCTTTTGAGAAGTTAAATGTGGTTTTCTTTCTCCCCTTTTCAGCTGTTTTAATGATGGATGATGATACACTAGTCAGTGCTCATGACCTTACTTTCGCCTTCTCTGTTTGGCAGGTAATGTTTTGCACCTTGTCATGCAGTATTTGAGAGTTACAATTGAGATGAATGGTTTTAAGTAAGAGTAATACCATATCTTCATGCTTTACTACCAGTTTTCTAGCTATACAGCTAGATTTTAGAAGGATTGAAGCACTGAACAGTAGCAATTGCAAAAATATTCAATACTAGCTATACCTGTAATCTGTCTTTCAAATTTGTAACTCTTCTTGTGCAAGAACACCGAAGTTGCTGACTGCTGAATTTATTTAAATTGATAGGAGGCAGCAAACCAAAACTTGTGGGGTTTTTTCATCTCCAAGAGAAATTGTCTATGAAGTTATTTTGAATGCCAATTATACAGCTGCAAATTGTGTGTAGATGTTTCTTGGCACTACATAGCATCAAATGAGGCATATTGTGTCAGTTCTGTGAAACTGTGTTAAATTGCAATGTTTATGCAGATCAAGGGACCATATGCCAACAATTTCATTCTTTCCTGGCAATAATCTTGTGCTCTTCTCATTTCTTTTTTAAAAGCATAAATCTCACTTATGACAATTCTTAACACACATTTCACAGTGTGTTCACTTTAATTGTTTAAATTTATTTTTTCTCTCAGCAATTTCCAGAGCAGATAGTGGGATTTGTCCCTAGGAAGCACATTTCTACTCCTTCAGGTGTATACAGTTACGGCAGCTTCGAGTTGCAGAGCCCTGGATTTGGAAACGGAGATCAGTATTCTATGGTTCTTATCGGCGCAGCATTTTTTCATAGTGGATATTTAGAAGACTTTCAAAGACAGCCAGAAGCAGTTTATGCTTTAATAGATGAAACTCAAAATTGTGATGATATTGCCATGAATTTTCTGGTAGCCAAGCATACTGGGAAACCTTCAGGAGTGTTTGTGAAGCCTGTTGACATCAGGAATTTAGAAAAAGACACTAACAGTGGCTATTCTGGAATGTGGCACCGAGCAGAGCATTTGTTACAGAGATCTTACTGTGTAAATAAACTGGTTAATATTTATGATGGCATGCCTTTAAAATATTCTAATATCATGATTTCTCAGTTTGGTTTTCCTAATTATGCCAATCACAAGAATAAAATGTAAGCCAATGGATTTAAGGGGTTAAAAGTTAAACAATACTCAGTGAATTGTACTGAGTTCAAGGAGAGGAGAAGGTCTGATTACTGCATCTTGGCCATCCTTATTTGTAGCTTCTCAACTTTTTCCACATGGCTTCTTAGTTTTTTTTTTCCTTTCTTACTAATTTTCCAACGTAAATTTTGAGAAAACTTAATATATACTAATGTTTAGCTGTGATAAAATCATCTCATTTCATTAAAACTTGAAAAGCTATTACAATTAATTAGGCCAGTTCTTCAGAAACATGCAGAGAAAAATGCACTCCTACACTTGCAGTGCTTATGTTTAGATTTTTATTTCAATGTTAATCTAGTTAAATGAGGTCTAGGCATATTTTTTATAGTTACATCTTGAGATACTTCCTTGACTTCCCCCTTCTCCTCCTGCTTCCCAGTGAAACTGTAGAAGGGCTACAGTAAACTGTTGGCCAGGCTTCTAGACTCCTGTAAAAAAAACCTATGAAGTTTGTATATATAAACTATTCTGTATTCTGAGATGTTCCTGAAGCTGCTAGCCGGAGAAGAGTACCTCACCTTAATCTCAGATAGTCCTAAAATGGTTGCTTACAGCATCTACTACTGCTGAGATAGTGGAAAATATTTTCTGATGCGGCTTTTTTCCCCATTATTAATTTGCCTAAAGTTGCTGAAACACTACAAGCAGCTGAAAGGTAAAACCTAGCAGCTAGAAATGCAAGAAACATGAATCCATAAAATATGAAACTTTTATAAACAGCCAGAAGAAATTGAGGGGATATTACATGTTAATTCTTTAGTCTTAGTTTTATTTTTATATTTTGCATGTACATTGTTACAAAAATATGCCCAAGAAAAACCTCACTCTTAAAATATGTCTTATTTACCATTGCTAATAAGAGCAGGCTGTTCTACATATATGACAGTGCACCTTTTTTTGTATTACTTGTCTGCTGTTTTTTTAGCTACTCTTTCATAGAATCATAGAATCCCAGACTGGTTTTGGCTGGAAGAGACCTTAAAGCTCATCCAGTTCCACCCCCCCTGCCATGGGCAGGGACACCTCACACTAGAGCAGGTTGCTCCAAGCCCCTGTGTCCAACCTGGCCTTGAACACTGCCAGGGATGGGGCAGCCACAGCTTCTCTGGGGACCCTCTGCCAGCGCCTCACTGCCCTCACAGGGAAGAGCTTCTGCCTTAGATCTAACCTGAACTTCCCCTGTTCCAGTTTTAACCCATCATCCCTTGTCCTGTTGCTACAGTCCCTGATGAACAGTCCCTCTCTGGCATCCACATGAGTATTTACTTACTTTTTGGTTGCTTTCATCTCTGGTTTTGTGGCTATGGCAACAATTACAATGTGCAATGAATGAGTAAAGCATTATTAAAAAAAAAATAAAAATCTTTTAAAGTATCTGACAGGGCTGGACTGTTACGAGTCTCTGATTTCCCTGGCCTCATCTATAGGAAGAAACAGAGCTATTATTAACAGCTTTTGTTAGATTGGGATGCTGTAGTTCTGCAACCAGTGTGTTGACAAAGATTGGACAGACCTTTTCCATTGAAGTTACACTTATTTTTGTGGTATGGAGGAAAGAAAATAGATTTTCTTGGATCACAGAAAAGAATCAAATCTGGCATCCAAAGTAGATATAGTTTCATTTGCATCAGCTTTTAATTGATTCTTAATACCAGTTCAAAGGTATCTATGGGCAATCATTAACACCTAATACCAAGTACGCAAATAGCATCTGCACAAAATGGGTGTATCATTTTTTCAGTTTTTGTAATGTTAGCTGACAAAAAGTGGTTGAAAAATGTGACAAATTCTTTACAGCTGGGCTGATTCTGGATGTAAGTCTTTGGGGGAATGGAGAATTCTTTTGCCACCTTCTATCAGTGTTAAAGGATTTTGTTTCTGTTCAGTGAAGTCTTCCTAGTACTTTTGTAAGATTTAAAGGGCAAAATCTTAACATGACAGTGTAAAGTCTGCTTAATTTTACTTTAATAGTGAAAAGTAGATTTTAATTACTGTGCTGTAGTGATAAGTAGTAATCAAGCAGGTCTGCAATCTTTCCAGAAATGCAGCTTTCCTCATGGCAGTTTACTGCGTTTCATTTACTCACTGATGTGTAATCTCTGTTCTTTGCAGTATCAACTAGAATTGTTAAGGCTCACAGGTGTTGTTTACCTTACTTTTAAAAAGAGTGAAATGAACTGGCAGCTCAGCCAAGTCTCACTATTGGCTTCTTTGCTGGGGAGGAGTTGGTTTGGGTTGTATCCTGGGTTCAGCGACAAGGTGGGATTACTTTTTGTTTTTCTGTATCAGTGAATTAATAGAACAAGATTTTGTTATACTGTTAAATTTAATTTGTACCATTGTCAAATAAAATATGTAAACCAGATTGGTTTCAGTGTTAGATGTCTAAAGTAAGCTCACAGTTTGCATACAGATGAGCAGCACCAAGATTTCATTTTTTAAAAAAACATGTACTTATTGGCATTTACATTCTCTTAATTTTGGTAAGGCCTAAATTAATGAGAAAATAAACTGAGGGAGAAAAGCCACCAAAAACCACAGCTTTAAGCAGTTAGTTAGACCTAGATAGCAAAAGAAAATTTGAAGATATGATTTCATCTCTGGATTCATTGTGCTTAGGAACCAAAAGGGTTTTGTTTATTTTTTAAAGGCTGACAACTTTTTATACCTTGATGGCTACCAAAATTCCTTAGGATTCGTTAATAAAATATATTACTGAGGATTTATACTTTTAACAAAATAATATGTATGTGATGATTTCTTCTGAGAGATTAGATGTCATTTGGAAGTGTTTTACAGTCTAAACAGGTTCATCACCACCTCTGAATGTTCTATAGAAATTAATGTTTAGGAACACAGGCCTTTAAAAATGGCATCTAAAAGATATTTAAAAAATTCTTGTTGAAAACTTCAGGATATAGTCTTAAAATGATGCAACAGGACTACAAGAAAATTACTTCTTTAAATGCAGCTTAAAAAACGCCACAAGATGTCACTGTAGCCTTGGTATTTGGTACCATTAAATGTTAAAAATAGTAATTGAAATTTATTAAAATCAACAAAACTATATGAGGTGAGAACATTCCTAAAGCTAGCATTTTGCAAGGTGAGCTGCATTAGATAATCATACTAAAAGCTATGAGATATAACCCTGGAACTGAAAAAACATGGAGGTTATTTTGTGCATATTTTTACAGGGGAGAAAGATTATTTTAAGTACTTTTTATGCTTACAAAGGTTCCAGCTAAGTGCCACACAAGAACTGCTATGTAACGAAACCAATACTTGTAATTTTTACAAAAGGTATATAAGTGGTATACAAATAACATTTGACAGTGGGGTTCAGTTTCTAGACACCTTTGCCTCCTAGATTTACTAGCCTAGCTAGAGGGACTTACAAATAATAGGCTTTAACACAAACTAGGTATCTAGGGATTCTGGATCCTGGATAGCTAGCCTGCTACACTGCTCCATCTTTGCTTCTGTTGCCCAAGATAGCTTTGTTAAAGCTAATTTGAGTATACTCATTCAAACACCCCTGCAGCAGAGTGCAGCACAGACTTAGAAATGTGTGTTACATTGAACTGTAGTGAAAGTTTGAGTAAAAAAAGGCTGTTAAAAACAATGGTTCTGGAGAAAATACATTGATACCTCTTTTCTTACTGAGGATATGTTACCCCTTAGAAAATTGCTTACAAATAAAATTTAAATATTTAATTAAGGGTTAGCTATAAATGTAAGCAATCTCAAGCAATCCAGGAAAAGATAAGCACATCGATTTCCATAAAGAGCAAATAGCCCCCAACAACCTTTATTTAATCTCCTGGTACAGAAGACTGTGCTCTTAGTCTTGCAAGCATCTTGTATGGAATAGTACTTAACTTCTGAGAAAAATGTTTCTTACGTAAATTCGCAGGACCAGGCCCAAACAGGCATACTTAGGAATACTAGTTCTGGAGTTATGAAAAACGGGGGCAAAAAAGAGCCATTTGAGAACACAGGTACACATTATTGGAACAAACACAGAAAATAAATAAGCAACTACAACTGCATGAGAAGTATTTTCTGTAGTACTTCAGTGTATTTATAAGGCCTTAAAGAGCATCCATTGCTTATGGCACTTGCATTTAGCCTCATCTACAAACAACTTAGAATCAATTATATGAACTGGTAATTATGGGAGCTTATTTACAGTGTTTGGAAAACATGGTGATAATAACATGAACCTCAGGGCTGCATGTTACTTTGCATTGCATGTTTTTTAAGGTGTTTCAAGGATGGTTTTTGTTTGGTTTGGTTAGTTGTAACAATGAGATGGACAGCCTGCCCTGCTTGGCACTCGGCAATTCTTTCGAAAAAGGAAGTTGGTAGAAAAAAGGCATTTCTAACATTTTCAACACTCCTGTTTGTTTGGCAGAAAGTTAATCGCAGACTACAAACTAATTCAGCTTTTGCAAATGAACCACCAGAAAATCAATCTTTAAGGGACAAAAAAAAAAAAACAAAGAAGAAGAAGAAAAGGGAAAGTAGTTTTGTGTAGTTTAACCAGTGTCTTTGAAACGCTTTAAGAAGCTCTCCCTTGCCCAGCGGCCGCCAAGTGACTGGCTGCCTATGGCTAGGAGGCTCCAGAACTCGGCTGAGGAGAACCCCGCTCGAGGGCACGTCACCAGGCACCGCTCTCTCATTGGTTGGAGAGATAGGAAGGCGGCTTTTGATTGGCGAGTCACCTTGTCAATCCACCGAAAAGGTGGTGCACACCCTGCCGGGCCGGGCCGGGCCGGGCCCGGCCCCAGCGCATACAAGTGTCCCAGAGAGGGAAACGTACTAGCGCTGCCCCCGCCGCCCCTTCCCGGAGGTGCTACCCCCGCCTCAGGCCCTGCGAGCTGTACTTCTGCCTCTGCAGGGCGTTTGCCTCGGGCTGCGGGGTCGCGCAGAGGGTCCCGGTGCCCCGGGAAGTGCGAGTGAGCGCAGCGCTAGGGCGGAGGGCGGAGCCTCGCCGGGCGGTGAGGTTCTGTGAGGTGGAGGGCGTGGCGGCCGGGCGGACGCGGAGAGCGAAGGAGCGAGGGCGGGACGGAGAAGGAGGAGGGCTGGTCACTGGCGCGGCTCGGCCTCGGGCCGGGCGAGACAAAGGCTCGTAGCGAGGTTGCTAGCGCGCCGCCGGTCGCCTGGTAACCGCCTGCTGCCTCTTTATCCGGGGGCGTTTCCGCGCCGCGGGCGGGGCGGAGTTGAAGTCTCCGCGGCCGCTAGCCGTGTCCCGGAGCTAGTGCTCGTCTCTGCTCTTGCTCCTATGCGGGCTGCGGCAGCGGCGCTTCCCGCGGCGTGGCCCCCGGCAAGGGGGCGGCCCCTCCGGGCATTGGGTCGCTTCCCAGAGAGCGCGTCCCGGCCCCGCCATGAGTTCGGAGCCTCCCCGCGCCTCGCTGCTCCGCGCCCTGTTTAAGATGGAGCCGGCGGCAGCCGCCTCTGAAGTACTTGGGGGAGCCTCGGAGTTCATGAAAGGTGAGAACGGGCCGGGGAGCTCTCCCCGTCCCCTGCCCGCGGGGGTGCCGCTCGCCGGAGCTTCCCTCGGGAAGGAGGCTCGCTGGCTTTTTTCCCCTTCCCCGCATCTCTCTCCTAGCTCCCTGCGCTTTTGCTGCGTGCCCGGGTCGGCTTCGGCCCCTTTCGCCTTGCGGTTTTCGTGAGCTGCCGGCCCCACGGCCGCCGCGGGGCACGCCTAAGCGGTTCCTTCCTGCTGTCTTTTCCGGTGAGAAGCGGGGCCGGCACCTGTTGCGATGTGTGGTTGTGTTGTGGATCAGAAATCTCAGCCTTTCTGCACCGAGGGGTGTCCGGCCGGGCTGAGCGGGTGCTCGCACCCCCGCCGCCGCTCTTCGCAGGAGAAAAAAGATCATGGAGTTCACGAGGTTGGAAAAACCCTTTAAGCCCATCCAGTTCAACTGTTTCCCAGCACTGCCAAGGCCACCACTAACCCATGGCACTGAGGCCTCGTCTCCACGGTGTGTGAACACTTGCAGGGACGGTGACTCCAGCACTGCCCTGGGCAGCCTGTTCCAACGCCTGAGCACCCTCTGGGGAAGGAATTGTTCCTCAGCTCCATCTAAACCTGCCCTGGTGCAGCTTGAAGCCGTTTCCTCTTGTGCCATCCCTTGTTCCTTGGGAGCAGAGCCCAGCCCCTCCTGGCTCCATCCTCCTGTCAGGCAGTTGTAGGGAGCGATCAGGTCCCCCCTGAGCCTTCTCCAGACTGAGCCCCCCCAGGTCTCTCAGCCATTCCCCATCACACTTGTGCTGCAGGCCCTGCACCAGCTCCTTTGCCCTTCTCTGGCCCTGCTCCAGCACCTCAATGTCTGTCTTGTAGTGAGGGGCCCAGAGCTGAACACAGGATTTGATGTGCAGCCTCACCAGTGCCCAGTGCAGGGGCACAGTCCCTGCCCTGGCGTTGCTGCCACACTGGTGCTGATACAGGCCACGATGCTGGTTTCTTCCTGGATGCCTGGGCCAAGAAATGGCTCAGCTCTGCCTGTTGCGTGGTGGGGCAGGACAGGGCTGCGGGGTGCAGTGGAGAAGTGCTGAGCTGCTTGGTCTACCCTGTGACGCTGCCCTTGTCTTTTTCAGATCGGCTGTACTTTGCTACTTTGAGGAATAAACCAAAAAGTACCGCAAATACCCACTACTTCTGTACCGATGAGGAACTGGTCTATGAAAAGTAAGTGTTGTGATCTGTTGTGTTTTGCCTGTTCCAAGTGATCACTTGAGATTCTTCTCAGAACACTTGAGTGCTCTATAGAATGTTCTTGCCCCACTTGGCTACTTGCACATAGCATGAGTATGAAGTTATCCTGAATATGTTTAGACACTAGCTGAGACTAGTTTAACAAGATTATTATGTTAAAAAACACAAAACCAGCTACAAGGCCAGTTAAATGGCTTAAATGTGGTTGGGCCTAGGGGAAGGATCTCTAAGCTTTGTAAGATTTGTTTATAAGGTGGGGGAGATCTCTTAAGACTAATTATGTTTTATTAAATGGTGTCTTAAATAGAAGACTGTTGTTTGGTGTGAATGGATGAAACAATAGTTTGTTTTGTGTGCGTTTTCCTGTGTAGAGAGTATGAGATGTTTGTCTTTTATACAGTATCATAAGAATGCAAAACTTAAATGTGCATTTGAAGAAATCTGCAACTTTTATTTAGAAGTTTGTAGAAGTTTGTAGAAGTTTTTGATATGATACTTCCTGTTGGCTTTTGTAGAACAGTAGAGAAAGTATTTCCCTGAAGTAAAAGCTTCATGTGTTTAGAAGATGATGAAAGCACACAGAAGGCCAAAAGTTAAATTGGCTATAGTTTGAACACTGTTAAAGGACATAAAATACACTAAACAAAGTAATTGCTGTGGTTAAATAGTGGCTGCTCTACGCTGTGTTCCCAGATCATCTGTTTCACATGTGATTGTGTATCTAGCCACTTGACAAGGGGTTTGCTCCAGAATTGAAACAAAAAATGTGGTCTTATTTTAAATAGAACTGTCCATATGAGTTGAAGAACTTGTGAGCATCAACCATTCTTCCTTCCCTTCTCCAGTGGCTTCAATGCTGCTTCTGTGAAGCTGTAAACTAGTCTTACATTGTTTCTAGCTTGCTTTCTATGCACAGCTTGCAGTTTTAGGTCTTCCTATCTACACATGTTTTGAGTCTTCATTATCTTAAGTTTTGTGTCTTCTAGTGAAGCTCCCAATGATTCACTCCCAAAGTTGACTTTTGTAATTACCTGCTTTGGTTGGGAGTAGGTTCTGTAATGATCATTAACTTACTCACATTGGAAGGGACCTCAGGAGTACCCTGAGGCAAGACTGACCTGATATCAAAAGCAGAAAAGCAGAATTCAACTGGGAAGGCCCTGAGCAATTTGCATTACATTAATATGTTCCACTTTCTTTAATGAAAGTAAAATTGGATCTCGTATCTCTAAGACTTCTGTGTTATGCTTGACCTGAGGAGTATTGTTTCTAATTCTTAATATGCTTCAAGTAAGGGTGAATGAATCTTGTGTGCAATTTGATCTTGGGGGTGGGAAGGTGGAGCAGTTCTGCACTGTTTGTTACAGATGATTGTACGAACCAAGGACTGTAGCTGGGGTATTTTGTATGAGGACACTATCATATTTAAAACAAAAACAGCTGAGAAATTTGGGGGGAGGGAGAGGGAAGATGTGAAAAGGAAATTCAGTAAGTATACTCCTTAACCCAATTACCTGTTAACCACATACCAAGGTCTAATTAGACACCAGGTAGAATTACGAGGTAATGGGAGGAAGTAAGGTTTCCTTTATCTTTTAGGGCACACCTAAAGATTTTGGATATGTAACTTGCAATGTGTTTTCTGAATGGGTAGGTCCTAATCTAACTGGCCTTTTTTCAAGGCATCATCCTCTGTCTGATACCATAGTAGTACACTCCCTTTTATGCTCTCAGAATTCTAAAACATGAGGTACAAATTAAGTGCCGGTTACTAGGTGAGTTTTCTGTAATAACCTAACTCCGTTATGTAACACTGCTAAACTTTCCCCTGGTATTTGTATTTCAGCACCCATCACTATCAGTGTTTGCAGTATTTGGTAGTAAAACCATGCCAGTTCTCCTGTTTTTGATGTCAGCCTGTTAGGTTTCACAGGCTGTACAGCAAGTGAGGGGCCTGACATCAGGGGCTGTCTGTAAGTAGTGGTGGAGTGTAACTTTGATACACCAGATCAGATGTGCTGCTCATTCCCTCAGAAATGCAGCCTTCTTTCTCACAGTGATCAGAAATACTTGCAGCGTGATAGCAAAGTAACTACTTGGAAGTGAGTTCTGAAGTGCTATATCTCAGAACAGTGGTTTCCAGAGCCTTCATTCTTGCCTGTCAGAATTTCATGAGCACTTCTGCTTTTTAATCAAATGAGTTTTTCAGATTGTTACAAGGAGGAGGAGATGTCTACTCAGGGACACAATCCTAAGTGCCTGTGAGGCACACAACTAATTTTGTTAATACAACTGTTTATTTATTTAGATATACATCCTTCAAGTGACAAGACAAAAATACTTCATTGTGCATGGAAGTAAACAGCTTTGGGCTGTTACTCTGTTAACTTTAGCGATAACTCCTAAGTATGAAGTGCTAGAGGAAGTTATTTAGCTGACTTTACTGAGGTGTCTGTTTGCCTTCACTTCAGTGATATGTGATCTTGAAAACCATAGGTTCAGGGTTGTCAGATTACAGAGAGTGTGTTACTGGCTCACATAGTACTTAGAATCTCACTGCCTTGCTTCCCTTGTTTTCCTCACTCTTGAAGAGGCATCAGGAAGTCATAGTGTACATTAATAGTATACCCCATTTATTAAACAAAGCAGCTGTTGTGCTGGGTCGAAGCTTTGGTCTGATAAATGCTGACGTGCTCTTGCAGTTTGTCACGTGGTTTAGCACCAAGTTGTACACAAGGTGTGGTTACGTAAAAGCTGGAGCACTTTAGCCTTCAGTTTCACTTGCAGTTGTCAGCTGTTCTCATGAATTCGTAACTGTCTCAGTTAAACATTCACACTTTTAAAAATAATAAAGATAGGCTTAAATGCTTTTAAGAACATCTCAAATGCTGGGTGACTAGGAACTCACTACTAGAACTGTCACTGTCATAGTTAAATGTACTGCAATTTAACCTTGAACCTATTATGCTAGGGAAATGGTATGTAAATTCCTCAGTTGATGGTATGTAAATTCCTTGGTTGAGGGAACAAGAAACCTGAATGAATCTATCCAATTCTGAATTCTCTTTTTCTTGATTGTTCTGTTTCTGTAAGATTTTGTCAGTTTCTTTCTGAGACTCTGAGGTCCCTCCTGAGAAAGGGACTGTAAGGGAATACAGTCTTTCAGGGTAATGCAGTGCAGGTAAAATAATATTTTGGGAAAATGAAGTTAGTGCGAAATAATCCAGCCTGATGAAGGCTGTCAGTTGGCAAATAGACAAGCCTTGCCTTGGCAAGACCTCAATTAATGAGTTAGGCACTAGTAAGCAGCTTTTTATTCTCTAAGAATAGCTTCTTTCATGTTTCACCTTTCAGTAAACAGGTCTGGGTTGAGCATACCACACTTGACTGGTTAACTCAGCTTTCATGTTTTTGTCAAAGCAACCTTTTATGTCCTTTTTGTTGTTGAGTAGTTTTCTCAAACAAAATTAAATTTAGATGATGAGAAACAGGAGTCTCTTACTGATAAATTATAATGGCAGTTTTCATAAATTCTACTGTTTTCAATCACTTGTTCTGACTTTGGATCTCTTGTGTAAACAGCTTTTGCAGATCTAGTCTGACATGTGAGCAGCTGTAAAATTAATGCTATGTTCTCTGTACATCCTGTTTTACACTAGCGCTTTCATTCAAGTCATAGTATGTTACTTGTCTGTTCCACAGTAGTCTTAATGTTAGCTGCTGCTTTCAGTTCAAGGAGCAGTAGAGTAAAACCCTTAAATGCTTAGCTACAGCACTATTAAATGAGCACTGTTTGGACTTTGATTTGTAGGGCCTGTTTCCTTTGCTGTGTGTGTATATGCAAAGAAGCAGTTTCCCTCCTATGAGAAGAGTAGGGGTTAACTTGTTTGTTTTTACTTTGGCTAAATGCTGCTTTTCTGTGGCTATCCAGTAACAGTACTTGCATACAAAACCTGAACTTCTCCATTGTTCTGTGGCTTATATCATTTGAAAGGAAAAAGAAAACTTGAACTTAGCCTTGTTACAACAAGCAGCTATCACTTCACACAGAGAACAGGGAGTTCCTTGTCCACATCAGTAGCTTTTTGGATGTGACTGTTGAACAAGATAAGTTAATAACTTAAAGTCCACAAAAAAAAGGAGATTTTCCAAATTATAACTTCTATCTATGTAAATGTCAAAACAGAGCAGGAAAACCTGCTGATACCAGCTTTTGTATGTCTAACTTTTACATATGAATGTTAAGAATAGTACTGTGGCTTTATTTTGCTTTCCATTGTAAAACAAGAGATTTTAAGTTCACTGCAAACAAGAAATTCGGAAGATCTAAGAAGTGAGAATGTAATTCCTTTTTCCTCCAGACATGAACTACTGACATAATTTTATGCTTGAAAATTGAAAACTACTATCCTTTAACACCTATGGTATTGTCTTAAATCTGATAGTTCCATAAGTTCTGTATCCACAGATTGCTTTACCATATCTGTTTTCACTTCTTTGTATGGGGAAAAAAAAAAAAGCAGTCACACAAAGTATTGAGGAATTTTTCTCTTTGCAGTAGAAGGACAGCAGGATTAAAAAAAAAAGAAAATCTGTTTTCTAGGCTCCAGTTTTATACTGGGTGGGAGCATAGCTTGATATAGGAAACCCCTTATGAGAAACTTTATGGGAGAGCCTCTTCACTGACAGTTTGTTCCTGACATCAAGGAGCATTGTATCAAAAATGCGTATATCTGGAATAGCTATTTATCTATAATTTGGATTTGTGTTCTTGTTGAAGAGTTGTAATCTTAAGGATTTGAAACATTCAAGGGGAAATGGAGTAGCCGGTGTTTTAGGTAGTCCAGAGCCTCTACGTTATTCTTGCCTTCAGGTGAAAGCAGTAAGGTGATGTATCATTTCTAGCCTTAGACTTGCTGTATCACCCTTTGTCTATTCAGAAGTGTGCAATCCCTAAGTAGTATTAAGCGTTAGGGATCATGTCTCAGTCCAGATAAGAAAGCTCCTATCAATTCATGTGTTACTGTAATTGGTGGGGCTAGAGCAGGGAGACACTCCAGTGGGCATCCCACTTTTCTTCATGCACTTGAGAAGCAGGAAGGAGAAACACACTCTAGGAAACGGGAGTTGGAGGAAGAAGATGGAGTAGCCAAGGTTTCCTGACTGGCAGTTAGGTTGTAGTGAGTGTGCGGGGTGATCCTCTTGGCTTTCATCCGGAAGTTTTAGTGGATGGACACGTGTTCAGCTTATGATTTGAAGCATTTATCTGGAGCAGCCAGTTGGGTGCTTCTGCAGTAGCTGATTCTTGTGGCTTAATGGCTAGTTAGAGTGCATACAGCAAGGGCCTTCACAGTGCAGTGACCCAAATGTTGTTCAACCCAGCCCAGGTAAGGGGCAGAGAAAAGCAAGTGGAAAATGTTGTTTTTTTTCCTAATTTCTGGATCTTTGTAAAATGTTACAAAATTAGTGTAGTTTTGCAGTTAGGAAACTGCGTTTCTACTAGTTCCTGGGGTTGTTGTGATTAATCTTTTGGTTTGATCACTTGCAAGCTTGGGATGCTCCTGTTTTGGCAGAAAAATGACTTTATATGGTTGCTAGTTCCCAAGAAGGCATGCTTCCTACTTAAAGGAGTAGTTGTACCAGTACTCTAGAAAATGATTGCAATTGTTAAACTGTGCCTCTTTTCAAGTTACTAAGCCAATAACTGGCTAAGCTGCCATGCAAGTAATATCCCCCCTAAGATTTACTACATTGTTAGAACTGACTTGGTGGATCTGTCCTAGTTGTTGCACCTCCCCCTCCCAATATGGTAATTAGGCTTTGGACCATATTTAAGCTATTGGAAATGCCTGCAGCTCAGTAAGGATGCATGCACAGCCTCGTTCAATGTGGCAATAACCCTGAGCTTCTGTCACAAATAGCCCTGAAATAGCTTTTCAGATAGCAATCTCCTTTCCTTTCATCCATTCCTTTGCTGTATCACAAAAGCATATGTGAATGACAGTATAAAACTACTGATCTGGTGTATTCATCTGTGGGAAAAGGTATCAGGCTTCTGGAGTAAAGTCTAAGCAGTGTGATTTGTCTTTGCAGGATAACTTGCTACCCTGGCCATAGGTAGGCTGTGATGATAATGGAGGTTAGCAATTCATTTCAGAGTCTGCCAGGCTGTAGTATTGATTCACTGACCATAACCAGGCTTCATTCAGTACTTCAAGATACGAAAGCTATTTCATTCTTCTGCTGTACCAGGGTCAGTGGTATTCAAATGCTTAGTAAGAAGTGGTTTTGACATTCAAAAGAGGTTCCCAAGGCTTGAACTGACTCATGGCACCTTCACGTGGCAACCAATGGAACTACAGTTGGCAATGATGAGTCGCTCTCCTAGAGAGTTGTGTATTACATTCCTCTCACCATTAATTTTCCTGGAAGAATGGATAGTTACTCTTTTCATGACAGAGTAGACCAGTGAGCTCTTTATGAGCTGGTCTTTCTAGGTGGATGACCATTCCTATGATACAACACAGCAAATACCTTGGATCTGATGCTTTAAGAACCCATAGGGATGAGAAGTTCTAGGAAAACACAGGTACAAGAAATGCATTCTGCTGCTTCCAGGTAGCATTGTGATAGTATTCTTGAAGTATTTAAATATCCCTTCGCATATCCTGGAGTTCTGCTACTTCTTAGCTTGAGAAGCATAAGGACAACATGTTTCCATGGGATGAAGGTGAAGAATAATTTAAGATATCATCTAAGTAGTTGATGAAAACAAAATATAATTAAATGTAGATTAATACCATACTTGCCTTCTGATCCTCATAGCTGGTTCCCACCTCCATGGTAAATGATTGCCTCTCTTAACTGGCTAAAATGTTTATTAGAACATCTAGATACAAAGAAAGTCTTATTAACTGAAAGAGCTGGAAATAAAGTATTTTAATTGTTATCAAACACTAAGATTAATCGCTTATGTTTTTTATCTTCAGCTTTTGCCAGATAAAATTCTGTAGTCAGATGATGACTTGGTGTATCATTTCTTCCCTGTTCCCTGCAGCTCCTGTTTCCCAGCTTCCATTTATGTTTAACTCTCTGTCAAAATCCTGTTCTTAAGAAGAAAATCCTCTGTGTGAGTCAGGATTAAGTGTTTCTAGATCAAGTACAGAAATGGCCTGTTATACTAAAAGTAATGAGTTGAAACATGTCAGAAACTTTAGTTCTAAGGATATAAGTTTAAGAAGGGTTTTGTAGCTTGGAGTTCTCTGACTTCAGTACAGAGCCTTGTATTATCTTTCGGAGAGCTCCTTGATTTGGAGGTTTGTAAGGCAGTTGTTTTACTTAGCCCCATTAAAAAGAAGGACATTCAAGCTTATTCCAATTTAGGGATATTAAGTGAGGAAAGTTAAAATTATACGTATAACAAATAACCTTTGTCTCTAACATCAATAAAGTCAGTGGCTGGTTTATAGTGCCTATATGGTGTTATATAAATAACTTGGGAATTGCCAGTGTTTATGTGTGACCAGAAGTGCCTTTCCTTTATAATTGTGTTTGGATTCTAAGAAACATCTTGTTTCTGCAGCACAGGCAAACAGTGGTAGTACCAGGGTGAGAAAAACTGATACTTCCTCTCCCTTTCCCCCCTTAAGAGCCATCATAGCATACTTTAATGGTAATGAGTGATGAACAAAGTCAGCCTAAGATACTGGCTTGGTGGCTGAGAGAATCTGAGGAGCTTTATTTTGTAGAAATAAAATTCTTTCATGGATACACTCAGATGTATTTTATCCTTATCCCCACCAATATAGTATATAATTTGTCTGTTGTGGATAAATTGGTTTGTAATTTAATTTTCATGCGCTTTTCCTACACTTTACTTTGAGTTTAATCATGTGGAAAAGTAGAAGTGAGTATCTGACTTCATGGAGATGTAGCTGTAGCAAATGAACTTACTATCCTAAATCGTGGTTGTAGTTCTTCAGTGCTTTATGTGAACTGTGTGTTCAGTTCTGTCTTTGAGTTACTTTGCTTACACCAGTTCTAAAAGTATTCTCTATTTTAGTAACTATCCTATTCCATACTTTCTCACAATACTTTTGAAAGTATTTTTCACAAAATAACCTTAAAATCCCAAATTTTACTCTTTCCTCATATATTTAAGTGAAAGAATAAAGTTAATGGAACAAGATAGAGCTGGTTTTTTGCTTTAGAGAAGGTGTTAGTGCAGCAGAATGGGAAGAGATGTTAATATGTCTTCTATATGGCTTCTCTAGAATCTACAATCACTGGTGTTGTTAGACCTCCAACTTTAACTTCTGTGCTGTAACTTACACTTGTCCTTCTTAGACAGTTGAGTTTCATCTCATCCTTTTCATCTCTATTAAAAATTGCACAGGTAACTTTTGCCTATATATAGCATACTTATCTAAGAAAAGATGAGGAATCCCAAGGTTCAACCCTGCTTTACTGCCACTGCAATTTGCCTGTGAGATGGTTAATGTCTGTGCAATCTACAAATAAAGTCCTAATAGCTGGACAGCTTAGTCTTTGACCCAGCTAATGGACTTCTGTAATTAAGCATTGTGTTATAATATTCTGTACTGAAGGGTTGAACTGAACCTTAAGAAACACTTCTGTTGCTGTAAACCAGATGATAATGAAATAGCATTGGGTGTGACAGGCAGCCTATTCATCCTAGACAGTGATCAGGCTAATGCCGTTGTCTCTTTGCACTGGGTTTAGCTTTTTTGTTTGTGAGAATGTGGGAAGGAGTATATTAGTAAAGTTATAAGTACCTAAAAGATCAGAAACTTCTACTTGTGACCACTTAGAATAGCAGAATGACTGCAGCTGGAAGGTGCCTCTGGACAGGAGATCTCTAATCCAGACCCTGGGCTCAAAGCAAGCTCAACAAGAGTGTATTGCTCAGAGCCTTGAGCAATTGGTTTGTGATTCTGCAGCCTCTCTAAGGGGTGTCTTCCCAATGTGTGACTGCCCTCAAAGTAAAGGTCTTCTCCTTAGTTAACTGGAACATAATTAATTTTCCTGAGAAAATAAACTTTCTGGTACGGGGAAGAAAACTTGAATGGTGCTACCACCTATTCTGTCATCTGATTTCAGGAAGTTTTCACTCCTTCGAAGTTTAGAATTTGTAGAACATAGTCACATATTTCCTTTGTCATTCCCCAAGTAACACATTCAGATGGCTTGTTTTGTTTGTTGGTAGGCAAGAAGTGTCCTTTCTCCTTTATCAAAAGACTAAGGGCAGTGCAGATTAAAGCAGTCTTAGTCTGTTCTCACTGGGATATATAATGTATGCATCAACAAATTTTCATAGAGCATCAAGATAAAGACTTCTATACACAACAAGAAAAACTGTTTGAGAAAGCTTACAACTTAAATTATGAGTGGTTTTGCACAACAGGAGGTGAGGAGAAAAAGCTCCAGAAAATGTCATAAGCTGTATAGCTTAAAGGCTGCTATTACTTGTAAAGGTGCCTATATGAAGGGTTAGCTTGGAAAAGCACTGTAAATTCCTACCAGGAATTTAGCTTTATTGTACAACATCTTTCCTGTACACACTACTGCTATTAGCCCTTATTCTAAGGACAATGGTTGCTGTTTCAAAAGTAATGTCAAGGTTTAAGAATCTAGAAGAGAGAAACAAGAACAATCAGAAGACATGAAATAAATAATATATTGGAATAAATTATACTGGAATATAATTGCCTAGAGACAAGAAGGTTGGAGGGGACAAAGGGGAACACTGAACCATGTAAAGTTAAGTGTATATGTAATCACTGGAATAGTGGAGAATGGGATAAAAAAAGTAAGCTTCCATTTCAGACAGATCAAGACTGGATTAAAACTTATTTAAGTTTTACCACCTATGAAGTCTTTAGCTTATTCTTCATAGTATCTAATGATATATTCTCATCTTAAGCAGTTGTGGAAACTTTATATAGGATGGCATCAACATCGCTTAAAGGGGAGTAGATGATGTTTTGAAGTTCTTCACTGTAGTTTTGTCCAAAACCAGTCTGGGTATCATGGGATAAAGAAAAAATTCTGTAGTTAGCTTGTGTATGTAATGGGAAAGGTAGTTACTGGAGCATCTTCAACTGAAGCTACAGATGCTTTCAAATTAATTGTTGGTATCAGCCTCTTAAATGAATTAATAAAAGGCTTATCTGTTTTCCCCTTTGTATTGGCTACTCCCAAAAGTTACTGATTAGCAGCTTTAACAACAGGCATGTTGAAATTTGCTTAGCTTTTTTTTTGTATAATAACACATCTTTTTGTTTGTTTTCTCCCAGTTTCTATGGCGATTTTGGACCTTTAAATTTGGCAATGTTATACAGATACTGCTGTAAGCTAAGTAAGAAGTTAAAGGTAAGCTTTGTTTAAAACTAGTGTTCCTGTATTTGTGTCTTGCAATACAACTGAAATGCGTTATCCAGTTTGTAAGTGATTGTTAGATGCTCGTTATATAGGTGGTTGCTACTAAGCTCTAAGGTTATTCATTCTGAATTATTTTCCTTCTGAAGAATGTTAGAAGTGAATGTTGTCATTGCTTAGCAGATGAGGCACTGAAGGCTGTGTTCACCTTTTTTGCATAACCCTACAGTTTCAAGGCAACAGTAACAAACCACTCTAGCTGTTTTGTAGGTTTGCAACTGTATATATGCTAGCATGAAAAAAGCAGAGATTAACAACCAAGCAAAAAAACCCACAGCCATAAAAAAGAACAAAACGTGGACCCTGAAATCATACTATTTAAACTCAAATCTCACTCAGTGGAAAAGTTAAACCTTTTAAATCTCATTCAATTTAATGTTGCTTCTAATAAATGTTCTGAAAATGTGCTTTTACACATAAAAATGGTTCCTTTTTCTGTCTCATAGAAGTATCCCTCTATCAAATATTTGTATAAGCTTTTTTATTGACTTCCACATCATGCTTGTTGGTTGTAGGGGAATAAGAAGTGGGGAGACATGGGGACAGAGGGAGGAGCAAAGCAACTGGTGCAAATGTAGTCACCACCTCCCACCAGTAGACTGGTGCCTGGCCAGTCTCCGAGCTACCCCTGCTCCTCAGTTTTACTGCTGAGCCTGATGTTCTATGGCATGGAATATCCTCCTGTCTGTTGGGGCCAGCTCTTCTCGCCATGTGCCCTCCCAGCATCTTGCCCATCCTAGACTACTTGCTGTGGGGGCACAGTGAGAAACAGGCAGCCTTGATTCTGTGTGAGCACCGTCTGGCAGCAGCTAAAACATTGGTGTGTTATCAACAGTTTTAGTCACAAACCTAAACCTCAGCATCATGCAGCCTGCTCTTGAGAGAGCTGAACTCCATCCCAGCCAGACCCAGCAGACAGAGCACATAGCTGGAGATTTAACCTGGTCCCCAAGTGCCTGCAAAAATGATATGCAGCATGTATAAAAGATTTATCAACTGCGTGAAAGGAATTGTGTTTTAATTCCGAAGCACTACCGATTACCACTCGTGTGCAAATAGTAAGGAGACCCTTCACTAAATATTACAGATTTAAATTCTATAATATATTAGTCCTGTTGCTGACAGAAGGGAAAAGTGGGACAGCAGATGTGATAACACTGGCCACTGCTAAGAGGATTCCTGTCTCAAAAGTGGAATTATGTTTTGGGGCTACTGTTTTCTGCACCAATGAAACCATTACACAAGTTGGTTAATGCTATGGACTACTCACAGGGACATGCCGACTCAGGTGGTCTTAAGAGGACATTTTGCAATTTGAAGGGTGGTATAGAGTTGCTATAACCTTTCTGCAAAAAAAAAATAAAGTGCTCCTAGTGAAAATTTACATGGCTGCTTCATGCAGAAAGTTTGGTGTAAATAAAAAAATACTAGACTCTTGTATTTTTAATTTGGAATGCCTTCATTCATATTGGGAAAGGGTTGGATTTGCCTTTTCTGTATTAACACTAGATAGAGCTTATAAATACATTCTCTTATGAGCCTATTTTCCAGTGCCACTGTCCCAGTTAAAAGACATGGCCAATGATGCTCACTCACTAGGAATCCATGTTTGGATTTTTTTAACCTTAATTCTGCTGTTTCTTGCCTTATCTTTGAGTTATTAAAGATTGTGGAGAATGCTTTCTCTGTGAAGCAATTACTCTATATACCTCCTACTCTGACTTTCGCCATGCATATGAGAACTGCAGAGATTAGTTCTGCTTTTTCCAGATTCAGACTGAGACTGGCATCAGTTTGGGACCTCAGTACAGTCTGAATACACTGCTGAAGCATATCTTTAAACTTCTGCAGTTGAACTAGAACATCTTCAGACTGGATCCTAGATACCAAGCATTTCAACCATGAAATAAGCACACAAATAATAAATACCTTGGGGCTTGTTTGTGGTTTCTTGATGATTCAGTGTTAAACAGGAGTGTGTCTACTGTCTTCATTCTTGTTAAGAGACCACCATGTGCACTGAATGAGGCAAGCTATTTGTTGCAAGTAGCTTCTAATCATGATTAAAAAATACACAGGGGAGGCAAACTGAAGCTGAAGTGGTAACTCTGGCATTTGCAGGGTTGATTTAGCAGACTGTGATGTCATTTTAATGTGAGCTTTATATTTTTATTTAAAAGCAAGCCCCCTGCAGTGCTATGTGATGCACCAGCAGGGCAGAGAAATCTCATGTGCATCAACTGCAGCTTAAGCTGGGAGGAGCTGCTGTTAGTGCTGCTGCCTTACCAGAGGCTAATTCCCAACGCGTCGATTTAAACTACTAGAGAATAGTAGAGAAGGGTAACCTGATCGTGCAACCACTTGAAAGTAATACCTGAACTTGAAACAGCTAAAGCTTGGAATACTGCTATAGTGGTATAAAACTTTGCGCATGAATAGGTTCCAGCCTGGGTGATGGACAATTCCCCTCAGGTAGGCCAGTACCTGCTAATGTAAGCTTTGTTTTTCTAATAGTTAAAATATGTGCCAGACTGTCCTCACTTAGTTACTGTCTGCAGTGGTTAAGTAGGCTTGAAAGACCAAATCCCTGTGTTTAAAGAGCATATCTGATGTGTACTGTAGTCCTAGCTATTATGGATTCACAGTTTCTACCCTTCTGCCTTTCATCTTCTCATGTCTGACCCTCACAATTATCACTGAGAGGATTCCCAAAGGCTGAACTATTGTGTAAGACAAGTTCATGACCTGTGACTTATTGCCAGCAAGGCATTGATGCAACAAGTAACTACAGCAACAAGAGTATGGCAGTTCTCACATGGCACCAGGGGGACATGTAAGCAGCCTGTGGCCAGTGTTGTGGAAGTGGGAGGTGCCAATTGGACTAATGACATGGAGAAAGAGGCTTGTTGGGCAATCTGCTGCGTGCATACCCTTGCATTAAGGGTAACCATGCCCTGTGACCAATAGCAGGAGTTGGCTGATGTAAAAGGAACTGCAGATATCCCGCCTCTGCTGTGGCATGGTTGCTGTTACCATGTTGCGCTGCTTTTGGGACCCTGAGGCAATCACACTACTTAAGCCTGATGCCTCCTGCCATGATTAGGAATATACCTGACTGGGGATGTGCTTCTTCATACAAAAAGAGTCTTTAAAAGAAACATGGCATGAAAGAAGTATTCACAAAATGTGATGGTTCTTGTGTGAATGTGAGGTCTCAAAAGGAGTTAAAAGACTTGGACTTATAGTAAGTTTAAAACTTCTGTGAGTAGGAACAGGAGAAGTGGGTGTATAAGATCTCATTAAAACAAACTTCCCCTCCAAGTCTTTCAGCTGTATTTACTTCTGTTCTAGATAAGGAATTAGACACGAAGGCAGTTCCCTGCCTTCCTCTCTCCTTCCTTGGGGGACAGGTAGGAGAAGCGTAATGGCACTTGAAATGTGCTAATGGTGGGCCAACTTTGTAAAGGAAATCATTGTTACTTTATGCTGACTGATTTTAAAGCCAGTAAATAGTTCTGTTCTGAGGAGCTGAAGTATTTGTTCAGATACCCATTTGCTGAGAAAGTTAGAGGTAAAGTCCTGGTTATGTTTTACCGGAAAACCTTTCTGACCTTGCTATGTTAGTAATGTTTTGATTGTTGATTGCTATGGAGATGATCTTGACTAGCCAAGTCAACAGCACGAGAAAATGCTTGGCTGGGCTATCTTCCTGCTGCTTAGAATTCTGCTTGCTGAGAAATATGTTTTTCTTCTGTTTAAATAAATCTGTTTTCATAAAAACTACTTTAAAAAGCCTGGTGTGTTCTCATGAGCGTATAGCCTCACAACTTCAGTAAATTCAGAAGCAGGGCTGATTGGGGAGGTTGCTGAGATAAATGATATTAGAAGAGAAGATCAAAGGCAGAAGAGGGAAAGTTCTGGCAGGTTTATGAACTCTGGGGTTAATGATTCTTGTATGCTAACTTTATTGCTGCTGAATCACAGAGGGTTTTGGTTTATTTTTGTATTAACATCAATAAGCTGCTGGGTATACGCATGGAGCTATAAGTGATTGCAAGCATCTCCCTGAGGACAGCTTAGATTCCGAGGCAGGGCTGTGTGTGCATGCTTTAATACGTACATTTCTGTGAACAGTTTGCCAGCCGTCTAGTCACTCTGATTTTTATATATGCATCTTAAGTATACATAGTATATGCATAGTATGTGCATTGATCCAGGCTTATTAAACACACTGCAGTAATTTCTTGCTTGACCAATGCAAGTGTAGTAAACCATATCCATGAAATAAAAGACTGTCAAATAATCTGGTGGTTCTAAACAGATGTTGAGCTAGTAATTGTTCACAATAGTATCTTCTAAACCTGTCACCAATTTCTGTGTAAATTTATCTTGAGGTCTTCCAGAAACAAGAACTGATCTGTTGAATAATCTTGCAGTGCAAATAATATTTTCTGGAACCTTCTCATACACCTAATGAATTAGAATTATCACCTAAAACCAAAACCTTTTCATGTAACCTCTGATTTTAGTTCAAATAATTGTCTTTGAGCATGCTCCTCTGTGATGTATCTTGACAGATACTGTTATTATATTGTTGCATTTGGTCTTGTAGTGATATGTGAAACTGCTAACATTTTCTTACTGCTGAAGAAAAATATATTTCATGTTTCATAGTGTTCGTCTTAGTTTTGTTTTAGAAAAAAGATGATTTGCAGCTAATGTTATCTGTAACTAGAGCTATTCTGTAGACAATCTGTATTGAAAAATTCCTTGTTGGAACATTTTTGGTTCTCTGGAGTTGTTCAGTATCTGGGGGAAGTAAAGCCCTAATCCATTCAGGTGGAACTCTAGAGCAGTCTTTAACACTTATCGTTGAACCTAGCCAAAGAAATGTACTTGGCTTATTAAACACGGTCAGAAAATCAGTGTTCTCTAAAAATATATGATATAGCTTAGCATTGATACTGAGGTGAGAATTTGTGCTAACAGAGATGTTACATTGGCATTTTAGCAAACGCGATAAAAGTTGACTTTCTTTAGCCCATGCAAATAGAAAGTGGTTTGTTTTATACACTTCTGAACAGTAAAATCCTGATGCAATTTTCCTCTGGTTGCTGTGCTATAAGCCATTAGTTAATGTCAGGTTTCAATTTAGTGTTAAAGCTTTAGTCAGGACTCAAAAGCCAGTGAACTATTTCATATAGCAGTATGGTTTATAAGATTCAAACCCTTCAATTCTGAAAATCAAGCAATGAAAGTGTTACATTACTTGCATTTCACTGTTCTGGGAACTTTTAAGGTGAGCTCTCACTTTTTTCAGGTACAAAAGCATCTCAAAATTGGAACGACATGTCATAGCTATCTGATAAAAAAAAACATCCATCACTAAAATAAACCAGGAAATATGGTCTTATTACATAGCACTTCTGGCTAGCTAGCAGAATGTGCTTTTTACAGTTTAAAATAGTATTTCAGGTGAACCGTAAACTGTTGCAAAGAACTTTGCTTTAAATAAGAAGCAGTCAACAAGTTCTAATTGAAGTTCTGTCACTGTTGCATAACTGCTGTAATCTTATCCCACCTACACATCATGGGTGGAACTGCACTTAGAGAACACTCATTAAAATCTTGAGGAGGGGGAAGAAAGGAAGGATCTTAAAATACTGGGCTTCATTTTGTCAAGGTGTAATAATAATTGAATGCTTCACTAATTAAATAACTACTGGAGCTTTGTGTGTTTGCATATATGCTGAGAAAGATGTTGCTTTTGGGCTCAAGATACAACCACTTCCAATCACCAGCAGCCAGCTAGCTCTGAAATTACAGTCCCATTTAGATGTACTCACTGTATTAACTCACTCCTTCCACCGATGAAAACTGTGGGTAACACCAGACTGGAGTGTACGGTTAGAACTGCTGTTAAAGGTTCTATTTTTGGTGGGAGGTGGCAGTAAGAAACTCACTATGATATATCAGTTTTTCCTCTGAGTTTATCAGCTGTTTGTTTGGGGTTTTTTCTTTTGAAAACATGATTCTGTGGTTAAAGCTGTCCTAAAATTTGCAACAAGATTGAGGATGAGAGTCAACGTTTACAGACTTCTGAAAGTGAAATACAGTTGGTACTACTCAAATAACTGCTGCAATATTTCAATAGATATATACACATCTAATACTTAAAAGCAGAATCCAGAATGTCTGGTGATGGCTTCCTCAGAACTGTACTAGCACTGTAAAAACCTGGCAGGAAAAACATGCCTGATAGCATTGCAGAATACAAAGAAAGTGAAGCAATTCATGAAGCTCAAAAAATGACAACACAATGGACTGCTCAACTTGCCATTTTTAAGTGACAGTTTTCTCTCTCTCTGGCTTTAAACAGTTTGCTGCGGTTTGTCATTATTGCTCTTTTCTGGTGCTTGTTGGGCTTGTTTTCAATGGGAGTTTTGTCCACAGGGGGGTTTTGTCTTCTTTGTTTTGTCCTAAATAAAGAAGAATTACCAGTGTTACTAGTTTTATCTCTGCCTATCCTTTTTTCAGGGTTTTCACTTGTGCAGTCATTTTTCTTAAATACAAGTTCTTGCTGTTGAAGCTTTAGAAAGATGATGTCTGTCACCCCATTTTTAGGTAGTATAGATGGAAGAGTAGTGTTTAGTTTAACAAAATGCCTGTAAGATTGATTGCTTTAGGTTTTTTCTTCTCCACAGAATTATGTGCTGGCAAAATTTCACATATAGGGGGGTGTTTTAGTCTAAAAATTTCAATGTCTTTTATTAGTGTTCATAGGTTATTGTTTCAGATCTTTAAACTTGGAAAAAAAAAACAGGTTTTTATCTTTAACATTGTGGTTCAGTGTTTTATAGGCTGTTTATGTACAGCTAAGAGATCTGCCCTTGAACAGTGGCTGTTTCTTTGCACTCCTATCTATAATGCAAGAAGATGGTTCATGGTATCAGTAATTTTGTACTTGTAAGACTGTAGAAGAATTTTTTCTGGCTTCTTTTTCAGTTTTGGAAAAGTGACTTTGGAAGGCATTTTAAATGTGTATTCTCTCAGTAAATATGCTTTCTGGTTCTTTTTAACAGTATTTCAGTCTATCAAGAAAGAAGATTGTGTACTATACCAACTTTGACCAACGAAAACGAGCAAACGCAGCGTTTCTAATAGGTGCATATGCTGTAAGTATTATTTATCACATGGATTCTTCTAACCTTCCTTAAGAGTCATCTGCTACATGTGAAAATAACATCTCAATGGGTTGTACTGTAGGGGGCAGGCAGATTGTCATTTGATTCTTCCCTAAGCTGTCTTTGAAAATTCTGCTGTGTGACTTTTGGGACTTAACTCCATTTAACTACACAGGGAGTGGCTTTGGTGGATCGTGTACATGCTTCCCATATTATACCATTTTCTTGAATATCAAAATGCAAACCACAAACTTACCTCTAAACTTGCCTGAACTCAATTGCTGCTCGTGGCATTACTGAAATTCATACTGAGGAGGCGAAAGCCTTTTCTTGCAGCCTTTCTTAAAGTTACTGGACCAGAGGCATACTGATTATTGGATGGATTTCTTAGTTAAATTTCATAATCTACCCAGAATAATGAAAAACCTGAGGTATTTCAATCTCCTTATTTTACAGACACTGTGCAATACACAGGGCTGCCTTAGTTACACAAGACTAATTTATTAGGATATCATGCAAATTTTGGTAGTCACAAGCTGACACTTGCACAGCTATCTGTGTGTCTTCATACCAGTGTAGTTCAAACTTCAGTTTCACCTTCCTGCTCTACTGTCCAGAGTTGAAGCAACTTCTAGAAAACTCAGAGTCTTTGTCATAGCATGTTAGAATACTGGAACTAACAAGCTGCTGGTTCTAAGCTGACACGCATGTTCCAGCTGAGTTCTGGAAGTCTCTGTTAAGACAGGTTTTATACTCTGTGAAAGCTGGTGTATTTCTTTCAGGTCATGCGGAAACCAAAGCTCAGTAAATGCAGATGATAATGTTGAAAGAATTTAGTTTGCAGATTCTTGTCATTAAAGAAAAAGTTTTACTACGTGTATGGGGTTAGCGTGTGCATGCTCTTGAGAAAGATCTGTTTAAATGTAAAGATGGAAAAAACTTGAGGATAAGTTTCAAGTATCGTTACTGAAAATACTATGTACAGAGAACAAGTTTTTACTAATACAGTGTTCCAATACAAAAAGTATTCTCTTGTTGAAACCACCTTAAGGTCGCTTTCCAATTCATCTCAACTTAGTGTAACATTGGAAAACAGTTTGCACAAAGGTATCCAATATGTTACAAAAGTATGTCATCCCAGAATTACTTGTATAGATGTGTATTCCTAAACTTGCAAGTGTTAAGGGAGTTCATTCATTTTCTTCTGTAATGATTGATACTAATGTAGATTCATAAAATGACTATTTAGTTATTCTAAAAACTTATTCATGATCTACTTACCAATCTGATTTTGTTGTTGTTTTTTTTTTTACCTGCAGAAGCTTAGTTTTGACAATCAAGACATATTCATTTCACTCTCAAGAAATAATATTTGCATTTCATAGTGTGTTACTTGCAAATACTGTGTTGGGTCAGATGCAGTAGAGGTACACTCTTGGGTTATGTGATAGGGCGTAAGGAAGGACCTGAAGGAACCTCATCATATTCTTCAGTAAAAGAACTGTGTCATTGGCAGTGTGATCTGTCACAGTAGGAATATCCAAATCATGACAGGAATATATGTACTCTTTAATCTCAGGTCTTGTAGATTTTACATCTTGCCTTTGATTATATAAGCTTTCTGAAACCAGAAAGTCTTAGAGCTGTGAACACTTACCAGTGTGTGAAAGTTAACTGAGAAGGATTGGTTTTGCTGGTGTTAAAATATTAAGTGTAAAATGAAACATGGAAAACAGTGGATCGAGTTCTAGGAATGGGTTTCCACTGGTGATTATGCAACTTAGATTGTTCCAATGAGGAGCTGCTTAGACATGTTGCACTGAAATACCCTATAGCTATTAAAATATTTTAATAAGAGACTCATAAGGTTAAGGGAAAGTTAAGTCTTAAAACTTTGTGGGCAATTGCTTTCCTGTTTATAAACTGCATCTCGGGTAGATGTGTTTTCTAAATGTCAATTTTTACAATGTACTTCCAATACATTTGGGCTAATCATGTCCAGTTCTTAAATTATTGCCCTTGCTCTTAAGAATTCAGTGAAGATTCTTTCTGTTATTCAAATTAGGACAAAAAGAATTTTTATGTAGCTTTCCACAATAGTTAATTAAAAAGAAAGAAAGAAAAACTAGTATTTAAAAATCATTTAAAAATAGTATTACAAGTACTTTCATGCATATCAAAACTAAAGCAGCCTTGTTTGTCTCAATTTGTCCCTAACAGTTTCTGGGGGGAAGAGGGGTGAGAGGGAATAAGTTTTATTGAATTATACCGAAGTCATTACATGAACTCCCCACTTGTCATCAAAGAATTCCTTCTTGGAGAAGGAGAGTGCATTTTACCCTTTCTGATAATATGGATGAATTGAGGGCTGGTCCCTTCTTTCCATATTATTAGGGTATTTGTTATGTTTCTTTTCTGGTTGGAAACCAAGGAGCCCTCAACTGGTTGTGTGATCTGCTATCTAGTAAAGTTTGGATTACTTGGGGTAGAAGAGCAGGAGGAATATTAGTCTGTTTGTACCAGTGACTGCTCTTGTACTTCTAGAGAAATGGGACAGCGGGGAGAGAGAATATATATGTATGGCACATGCTCCCTCTGGTAAACCTAGAGCTTTAATTCTACCCTTGTAGAAGACAAGTAGTTGTTATTTCTTGCAGTTCTTTAAAGATCAAAACTTGATTAGTGGACCCATATCTGACTTTTGAGCAGTCCTGATGAAACACAATGCTTTCATACTGTGACAAACTCTGAACAGGGATCCAGTGAGCTCTTTTGCCTTGTTGATAGCAGATAGGCTGGTCATATTTCTTTCTTACAGTTACTTTAAGTGTATTTTTTGGTAGACTTGTATTAGGCTTGTGTAACGCAAATAAGGGAAAAAAGCTGTTGAGTTCTCAAGTTTGTAAGTTTAGCACAGCAAATGACCAGGTAATAACAAACTACTACAGATGAGAGCTTCCCCCAAGTTTAAAACAATAAATCGGATTTCTCAGCTCTACCTGAAGCTTCAAGGGTTTGTTCTGGTATAATCTAGGCATATCACACTACTGCTCAAATCCATAACCGCTCCCTTGGAGGGTCAGCAAATGCGAAGGCTTTTCAGTTACTGCAGAGAAATATTGTAAGTCTTAAGGCGGTTTTGCAAAATATTCCTTTTTTATTCTCTAAACTTTTTAGGACGTGTGGTATGAATTTTCTTGGCCACTATCACTACGTGTCATGTGCCAGCACAGTGTCAAAGCTGTGAGAGGCTTTCTCTTCCTAGCACATCTTTATTTAGAAGTTGAGGGCATAAGAATAGAAAGGTGAGAGAAAAAAGAATACTTGAAACTTTTTAGTATTTGATGAATCTGTTTTTTTATAGGTAGCAGAGCCACATGATATGAGCTAGAGCAGTGACAGTGGGAATGGGAGGAGAGCCTTGTCCCTTGTAAAGCAACTCTTTACAGTGTGACAATAGTCACTGTCTGGAAAGTGGCTTCCTTTGTTTATTTTAAGGCTTTTACTCGCATTTCTCCTTCGATACAGATTCAGCTTATGCAGACTATTCAAACAGGCTCTGTGTTGTGTTATTTTTATTTGTGTGTGTTGCAGAATGAAAGCTCTGAAGATTCAGCATATTAGATTAAGAACTGAAGCTAAGTTTCAGCTGCTGACTTTTCATTGATAGAGTCAGAAAACACACCTTCCTCAAATTTTCTTAATGGATATCTCTAATTTTAAGTAGTGTTTCCTTCTCTACTTCATTCTTCTTCTTCAGTTACTGCATTATTCTTGACATCCGCAATACTTTGTTTTTTCAGGAGCTCTGTTAAGTGTTTCTTTACTTCTCTCCTTCCTTTTGTGTTCTTGAAATCTTTCTCCTGTTTCCAGCCGAGTATCTTTATTAGGAGCAAGCAGTGTCTGGTTCAAAATGGCGTGTATATATGTGCCTTTGAGCAGAGACAGCTTTGAAGTACCACAGCTTCTGTGAACTAAAACCTGCAGCACTAGAAAAACATTCATGTAGTACAGATTCACTTCAGATTTCTGACTCCATAACTGTGTAAGATGGAAACTCATCTTCCCCTGAAGTCCTCTGAACTCCCCTTTAAGGATCTTTTGACTATAAGCATGAATTTAGGCTTTAAAGGTGAGTAACTGACATGAATATTTGAATGAAATTGGTATTTTTCTCTGAAATATACCCCCCATTGAAATGTATTGCACAGGATGCACACTTCTTAAATGCAAAACCTTTGTGAAGTGGACTAAAGGAAGGACAAAGGAGACTTCTTTCACAGGCTAAAATAATCCTTTACAAAGAGCTATGAAAGCAGCATAGCATTGCTGTGTAGCAGGAGTTGAAAGCATGATGCTGGTGCCATTAGTTAGCAATCATAGCTGCAGACAGACCATGACAGCTTAAAACTACAAAGAAATGGGCCCCTCCACTTGTTGAATTAGGTAAATATATATATCCATTAAGTAAATCTCTCAATCTGTTCCAATATTAGCAATAACTGGTTTGACCCCAACAACAAAGAATGCAATAGTTGAGCTAGCAAAAAAGCAACAATTGTTCTGATAACATAGAGTGAATGGAAAGGTTTTCATCTAGAAATTGTGGTCTGGTTTGATGGTGGAAAGGATGCATTACTTTCAGAGATTATGGAGGGGGGAATGTGGAAGTCCAGGCAAATAAAAATCCATGTCAGGGAATAGATCTTTTGAAGGCAGATCAGTTTGTGGTGAGGCTTTTGGTTCAAAAGTAGACCAGTTGTTGAAAGCGGTGAAACAGGTGGTAGTTTAAAACCACCAGAAATGATTCTGGGCCCTCTTTTCACTCCATCATGGCAAGAGGTTTTTCAGGCTGTTTTACTTGTGTCAACTTTATGGGGTTTGTTTTATCCTTCTCTTTTCTGTCTGCCTCGTCCATGCTTGAGGAAGAAATGCAAGAAAATCTACTTACTGTGGTGATACCTTACAGAATACTGAGAATCCCATTAACTTGAGATATGACTCTAGACTTCAGGCAAATTGCAAATATTATGGAAGTGGCCACCGCTTACCTATATTCTAATGTGCTTAAGGTCAAAAATTGAAGAAAGCTTTTAGATAAGGAACTAACCTATGTCTTGGTTAAGAAAATCTTTATTAGAATACTTCATATTCAAGAGTTAAATGTGCATAGAGTGAATATGCAGCCATGTAGGTGCTGGGTGTGAGTTGGAGGGGAAAAGGCCAGGGAAATTGTGTGGCATTGTTTAAGAAACATGCTTGTGTGCATGAAATATGCCACTGCAAACTGGATTACAACTCTTTTGTAAATAATAACTTGCTTATATTTTCCAAGTTAGTTTTATTTTAGGATCAGTTTTACTGTGCAAATAGGAATTGAAATGCAACATGTGGTTTTATTTTAATTTCTTGCTTAAGCCAGTGCAGCTGATGGTGTTCAGGATAGCTGAATGAACCTTGGCTTAGGGTATTACATAAACTGTATGTTGGTCTAACAGTAACAGGTTTGGCTTGTTGAATTAGCTATTTTTGTGTAATTGGTAGTTTGATATTGACAGTTAGGAGTCGGACAATGTTTATGTTGGAAAATCTACCATTGAGCTGTGGTGGAGAAATATTTTCTTTGTCAGACACTGTGATATGTGGAGTCATCGGAAGCTGGGCAGAGAACTCCTGGTATAGATGCCTATTTTTCTTCTTAGGATGATGTTGAGTCTGTCTTAAAGTCTCTCAGTTGCCACAGTATGTGTTTGGTTTGGGTTTTGCTTTGGTTTTTTAATTTATTTTATTGTTTTTTAAAGGAGGGGAATCACACAAAACAGAATTCCCAGTTTCTGTTGACTTCTGTTGATTTCTGAATCTTTTACTTTACTCCTATAAATGTCCTAGGAGTTGGTCATAAAGGAGTATAGCATACATTCTTAGGAGTGTAATGGGCTGGGGAAGCTTACGTGTGGTTAATGACTTTTCAGGCTCAGGGCTGATATTTTTTCCTCTCCCCCCCCATCCTTTTTAGGTAATATACTTGAAGAAAACACCAGAAGAAGCTTACAGAACACTTTTGTCTGGATCTAATCCACCTTATCTTCCATTTAGGTATGTGAACATGAGAAATGGGCCTAACTTTTGTGTTTTGGAATTCGCTAAATATAGATTTTTCAGACTGGTCTCCAGGAAAAGATATCGTTTACTTCTGGTGGGATTACTTGTTCTGTGTTGGAATAAGAAAGCTACTGAGATTGAGTTAAGTGTTAAGTAAAACTTCCAGTCTTGCAAACTATCACATTTTGAAAATAGTTCTTAGCATGTTTGTGATTGAGCAATTCAAACCTTACTTCATCAGGTACCCTGTCTTACTACTTGGAAGCCATTCCCATCTTTTAAATTCCCTAGTACCTAAGCAGCTAGACTTACTTGAATGAAGAGGGTTTATGCTGTTATGTTTTCGCTATTTTGCAGGACAAGTACTGAAGTTCAAATTAAGATGCTTTGCCTATTTGTTTCTAATGAATCATAGCTGATTTCTATCGATCTGTCTTTATTGCCTATACTAATGTCCTACTGAGACTTAAATCTGAGGAGTTCTAGCTGTCATGCCTATCTAATAGACTTCCAAACTTTTTTTATGGTTTGGGCCATGAAGTGCCCTTGTGCTTTAGGAATGGAAATACCTCATGCTATTGTTATGCAAACACTGGCAACAAAAGGCAACTACAAGAAGGTCAAAATCCTCTTGGGGGGGGGGGGGGGGGGGGGCAGTCAGCATGTCACAAGTGGTGTTCACTGTCAGCCAGTGCATTTGTGAATGTAGATCTACCCTGTCTGTATCAAATTCATCTGATTCTATAGCCACTCAGCAAAGGAAGATCACATTCTCTCTCCTCATAGCTTGTACAGGAGCCAGATACAGTATAAACTGTTGGTGGTAGATTTGTATTTAAAGTCCAGTTTGACTGTGAAATCTTAAAATCAGTGATAGCTTATATTGGCAGGGTGTTTATACACTGACCTGGTCATTGGTAGCTCTCCAAAGCCCAAGAAGTTTGTTGAGCTATCAATATCCATATTTTTTCAGCTAATTATAACATATACTCACAGTGCATAAACAAATGAGTTATTTTAAACATGTCAGTGGTCCAAATTCTATATAAAATACAGGAGTGATAGTCTAAGTTAAAGATTAATGTATAGTTTTCTCTACCTCTTAGCTTCTTTGGTTCCTAATCTTTTCCCAGTTTCATGTAATTACATTGGTCCTTTCTATTTGCAGAAGGTTCAGCTACTGGAGAATTGCTAGAAGAAGTTCTTTGAAGCAAACTATTATTCTGAGCACAGAAACTGTATCAGTACATTCTATCTCATTATTTTGGGGAAAGCAACAAGTGAAATTTCCTTGTAGGAATTCATCTGTAGCATTTTGGTGGAGTCCAAAAATCATTATTCTCCCTTTCATATAAAATTCTTAGTAGTTCAACTTTGGCAGGAGTATTTCTTTCTTATAAGAGCTTTTAATACTAAAGTGATTTAAATTTTTCAGAATCTTAACCTGAGCTTATTCAGGACTTGCTTAAAAAACAAACAGTGGAGGATGTATGTTATCTGGGAATAGCTGGATCTTGTTCAGCAGTGACAGAAACATACTCTTTGGAATCACAGTAAGTTGCTATGTCTTTAGGTTCCTTTCTCCCCTGCCAAAGCAAAGATTAAGGTGAAGAAAACTAAGTGAAGAATTTGAATTGTCAGATCCCAAAATTGTAACTGGGAGGAATAGTGTGTTTGCAGACCCTATTTCCTCAAACCAAAGGCTACAGACCTTTGCCTTGCAACCAATTCTTTATAATAATGATGATGATAACAGCAGTACTAATGCAAAATGCTATTTCTGCTTGACTGGTAGGGAGTAGTGAACGTAATTGGCTCAGTGATTTCTTGTGTGGCTGTAAGAACCACAGTCACAAATATAATGACACAAAACAATGTCATTTAAGTGTTAATTGTTCAAAGCACGTTCTTGTAAGTTTAAATTCATAGCATTCTATTCCAAAATAAAAGAGGTATATCAGCAAAGGAGGGAGTTAAAAAAATCACAAAACCCCGTAAGATTTTCTAAAGATAACTTTATATTATATATAAAGAGCATTGCATGTCTGGGAGAGAACACTAGCTGAAAATTTTGAAGGTAATATCTAGCGAAGAGACTACTCAGGTTTTGCAGTCCGGCCTGTCAAAATCGTTACAAAAGTATAACCACTTTGTTCTGTTTATCAGCTTCAGTAGAAGAGGGCAATAACAGAGAGTAGGCAGCCTTCTGAAACATCAGTCCTCTGCAGTCTTTGTCCCTGTGTTTCAAGCTCTGGCTTGCTGTGAGATAAATGATTGGCTAAAACTGTAGTTCTTTGGGAGAGGATGTGTGTTTCATGGTGGGTTTTCTGTGTTGTGGATTTTGGTATGGTTTTGGGGTTTCTAACACAAAGCTTTGGGTATTTTAGAGGATGTGAGGGAGGCAGTCTTCCGCAGAGCCATGCTGTTTCTAGAAGGAATATAGTGATACGAGCTTTTGCTAGAAGAATTAAACATTTTGATTTCTTGAGTGTTCTTTCACATATGGCTTGGGGCTGGAAAGCACTTAAGTTTCTTTTGCAGCTGCTTTGGACTATGTCAGGTCTTGACACTGGATTAGAGCCTAAGCAGATTCTCTTATTGCAGTATAGTTTGTCCTGCTGGGAAGGAAGACTGTGTAATCTAGCTGTACAGGAGGTGAGACAAGGGGGGTGAGGAAAGAAACTGAAGGATTCGAACAAGATAGGAGGCTAGGTAAGAAATGGGGAATCTGATACGGAGGGGATATTTGGGAGTTGAATTGATAGGAAGAGCTAGAATAGATGCAGAAGGAGTTTAAGGATTACTGGGGCTGAGAGGAAGGCAGGTAGGGTCTGATGAGGGCCTGCAGTGGGACAATCTATGTTAGCTGAGAATGGGGAAGAAAGAATTGATTCCCCCTTCTGTGTTTTTCCAGGGCCTTTCAGCTTCTTTTCTCCCCCTGTCCATTCTGAGACACTTAAGGCACCTTTGGTGCAAAATATAGTATGATACTGAGGCTCCAGCAAATGAACCTGTGCTGGAAGCTGTTGCAGGTGAGGGGGGCTATAGCTGCTTGGCATCAAGCTCTACTGTGGAGAGACAAGTTGGTGCTATGAGGAAGTTTGTACTCCTTCACATCTTCAGTGTCTTGAAAAGAGCTAAACTCACTTATGTATAATGAAAACCGTAGCCAAATGTCTTGCTTCATTCTTCCTATTCTAAGGTCTAGGAAAGAAAGAATTTGAGATACTGAATCATTGGTATTCAGTTCTTACTGACATGAATTTATTCTGGTACAATATCTAAGTTCTGGGCTCAAGCTTCTGTAGTATAGGTCCTCTCTGTTGGAATTGTTACAGCCGGACTGTTTAACAAGTTGGTTATTTTGATATCTGAAATGTCTTCTATTTGGGAAAAGAAATAGATAATTTTCAATAGGTAGAAGCTGCAGGACTGTCATTCTTTATGGAGCACTGAGGAATGCTTACATGAAGTGATCACTGGGAAACTGATCTACTTTATTCTAGCTCAGTGACCTCAAAAAGCTTTAATCGGCTTAGATCTTTAGCTGGTATTTCAGTTAAAGACAGCTTCAGCAAATACTGCTTGGGGGTGGAAGGAAATCAGAATACCCCTCTTGCAAGATACAGGGAAATGTTCTGATTTTGGTTTTATCATAGAAAAATTAGAGATAAAGCAGGAAGATAAGGCAAGACTCTCTTTGAGACAATTATTTTTGGCCGATTCACTGTGACACTCAAGTCATTTGAAGATTTTGCACTGTAACTTCTTGCTTCCGTTTAAGCAAATGGTGCTAACCACATTTGAAATCATTATAAATACCAGTTACTGTGAAACTAAGCTTTACATTTTTACCTCAAACTGCTCTGTATTGACTTTATATTAAAGAGAACCCAGTATATTTTAGTGTGTGTTCAGACTCTAGATACAACATGAATTTCAGAGCTAGATTTTAGTTTGTAGCTTTTGGGTTTTGTTTCTTTATTGGCAAGTGCTTGGCAAACGCTATTTTGTTACCGATAGTGTTTAGAGGTTTGGTGGAAGGAAAGTGTTCTGCAGTATTGAGGTCAGCTACAGTAACTGTGAAATCAGATGTGGGATTTGCAGCTCAGATTCATACCACATCTGTATCTCATAGAAACAGACACATTTTTCTCATTTTGAAAGCAAATAGAGTGCTATCAGGTGGTGGTAAAACACTATTTTCAAATCAAGGTGGTTATGCATTTGGCCATAGAAGACTGGAAGAATACTGTAATGAAACATCAGCAACAGGAATTGGAGCACCCGCACTGTAAAACTGTGCCAGAGATGTCTGTATGTGCTTCTTCATATCATTCTGAGATGAAATGAGGTCTTGCTTTCTCTTCTGTGCTTTTTTAAACAGACTTTTGAGTTGAACAAAAAGTTTTAACATTTGAAATGCAAATAGCTTGGTTTATACCAGTAAAAACACTGGAATGTTTTTCTATACCAACAGGTAGTCCCGGTAGTCCCAGTTACTACTGCCTTAAACATAAGTACATATATTAGTTTTCTGTAGGATAGGATGGTGACTGTAGAATAAAAGATAATAAGTTTAAATAGGAAGAATGTCTGGAATTAATTTTAATTTCATGTAAAGCCATATGTTTCTTCAAGGTTAGTAAATGTATTTTTATTTTACAATGCTCTTCCTTATAACAGTGCTTTTCATTTGGTGTTACTGCGGTGCAAAGTATGGCCCATTCAGAATCTACTGCATTTTATGCAAGCTAAAATTAGTTTTATTAATTATTGCTCTAAACCTTTTGAAATATGTCTGTCATTGATAGAAAGAAAATGCATGCTGGTGGATCGGGTGCTATATAATTGACTTCTCAATCTGGCATGAGAAGAGCTGCATTTCGAACAGGATTTTTGTAAAGGTTAATACTACTTCTGACAGTATCCAGTATTTTTATCCATGGTCTGGAAATTTACACAAAATCAGTAGGAAGAGTGGTGGAATGGAACTAGCCGCTCTGCGTTAGTTTTTAATGATTTAGTTTTCTCCAGTAAATGCATTAATTCAGGAGGATTAAAGAAAATAAGATGAAATTTAGTTTTTTAAATATTTACAAAGCTTCTTAATGACTCTTCATCGGGGGCTGTAATGATAGGGGTGATAGGTTCACACTGAAACAGGGGAAGTGCAGGTTAGATCTAAGGCAGAAGCTCTTCTTCCCTGTGAGGGTGCTGAGGCGCTGTCACAGGGTGCCCAGAGAAGCTGTGGCTGCCCCATCCCTGGCAGTGTTCGAGGCCAGGTTGGACACAGGGGCTTGGAGCAACCTGCTCTAGTGTGAGGTGTCCCTGCCCATGGCAGGGGTTGGAACTGGATGAACTTTAAGGTCCCTTCCAACCCAAACCAGTATGGGATTCTGTGATTCTAATGATTTGACATGACTTCTGACCCATTTCTCAGGGATAGAAAAAGAACTTGGTAACTCAGCCCCTGCCTGGAGGAAGTTATCGAGGTGATTAGTGGGGGGAGATTTGTTTTAGGTTTGTTTTTAACAAAGAAAGAACCAAAACAGTAAGTGGCTTAAAATACCTCAGCCAACTCCCGCTAAACAGGAGGATATTTTACTCAAGTAATTTATTGAAAACATTCAGGAAATCAGGTCATGATAGACTCTTCATCTTTACTTTTTAAGTATTTCTAGACCTTTCAAGACATACTGTTGGCAGTAAGATTGTCATTAAGCATCTGTCCTGTCTAACACTTCAGCAAAATGCCCTTTGACTGAACTCTACAGGGTTACTAACACTTCTCTGGAATAATATGAAATCATCTAATAGGAAGATTGAAGTTAAAAAATGGCACTTCATAAGTACACTGCAACTGGGCTTCATAAATAAACTTTTTTACTTTTTTTTTTTAACATTTAAAACAGCTCTGTAAGGTGTATTTTGTTGCTTGCTTCTGTTCTGAAATGAGTAACTTGGGTTTCATTTCCTAAGAGTCCACAGGCACTTGCCTTTCCTGTAGTTCATATATTGCTGTACTGTATCAATGGATCCAGTATGCGGAATTCTCATGGATTGTACATAAAACTTCTGCCAGATGAATTTTTTTGTTCTTGCACCTAAACTTTAATACCTGTAGATATCTTAGCTTAAAATTCTGGAGCATAAAGCAGGAAGTTTCAGAGAGGGGTTTGCAACTGGAATTGATTCTGATCAGCCAGTTGTGCTTTTGGAAACTAGGAAAGAAAAAATACATACATTCATGCTTCCTCTTGAAGCATGAGGTAATATCAAGCCGCTGGTTCCAGGTGTTATTTACCACCCTGCTGTACTGTCATTCATGTCTGGTGCTTGTTTATGGTTTCAATCCATTATTGCATTCCTAGACAAAAGATAAATGGGGGGGGGGGGGGGAAGGGTGTGTGTGAGGTTTTCAGATGTTAACTCAGTGTATTGTGTTTCTTTTAAAAAAATAGCCCCAACATTAGAATTCTGCTACTCTTTGAGTTTCTGGGAATTTGAGATCAGGCTAAAACAGCTTTTCAATTGTTCATTCCCAACCTTTGCCTGTTTTGAATTTTGCTGGCTTTCAGTCTTTGTTATTCCACTGTGTGTGGATGGCATGTGTCAGCAGAGCTGTTTTCTCCAGGCAGAGTGCACCTACTCTAATGGTGAGGTGCACAGTGACAGAAATGAGACATTTGAGGCATGGCTGATGTAGCAGTGGATGTTAGCTGCCAGCATCCTGTGCACCTCACTGGAAATAGCTGTCTGTGGGCACTGTAGCTATGAATACTGCCCACCTGGTATTGTGATAGGCTTACCTTGGACAGCGCAGTTGAGTTCAGTATCCCTTCCTCTTCTCCATTCCCTCTCTTGCTCTGTGCTATTAATGGATTAGAGAGAATGTGGCTTTTTTCCCTGGTGTTGTGTTTATGTACTGCAGTATCGCATGCCTTATCAGTTGAAGTGGTACTTATAGAGGAAATAAAAACTAGATTCTTGCTATAGCAAAATAACATGTACTGCAGAACATCTGCTACAATCATATCTTCCATTTATGTTTCTCTAAATAGTTAATTTTGTGGTTTGCATTGGTTTAGGTTTTGTTGTTTCTGTCAGCCCCTTCAGAAAACTGTTGCAGCTTTTGCAGCTTTTCTGTTATATATGTTCCCATGGGGGCCTTAAGATTGTTTTTGCTTGGAAGACCCTTTTGTTTGCTAAAATCCTTTTGTGCTAAAATGCTATCTAACTTTCTCTTGTCAAAAATGTATTGTCTGTTAAGTTACATTTTACAGCTTTGGTATGTTCTGCTTATCTAATGTAATGAAAATACTTTCTGGCTTTTCATTTTGAAAACCTACTTTGTTGGATTTGGATCTTGAAGGTTTATTCACACTTGAAAGTTCTATTATAAAACACTGTACTAAGTATCTTTTAATACTCTAATCACTTGAAAGCTTTTCTAGAATAGCCTGCCTGTAATATGACATTACCAAAATTGGAGCTTTTCAGTTGCTTAAATACATTTTCTATCAAAATTGCTTGCTCAAAGCTGCTTACTCTCTTCTTAAAGACTGAGAGAGAATATTCTAGTCTTAAAGGACTTGGAATTGAAGGAGCACATCAATACAAAACCTTCATATAACTTAGAGCAAACAGACTATCAACAAAGGAAAGTTTTCAAGGAAGATTGCAATTTTGACTCTAATATAGGTTAGAGCTGTAGCTGGCTGAAACCTAAAATGTTGCTGCTCTGCTGAATTGCAGTTCTTAGCACTCTGGATAAGATGGCTTAGAGCAAAACTAGAAAACATTCCTTCAATGAGTGCTTAGGAAATAATCTGCCCAGGGAGAACCCTGCTGAAATGCAAACTGCTCTGAAGCACACTTTGAAAAGTACTTTGTCTTCTTGCCACACTGCATTTATTGCTGATATTTTTGGTGATGTTATTTGGTTTTATGTTGCTCTCTCTAACCACTTAAATATGTTTTGCTTTGGGGTATCCTGTCATCTTTTAAAGAGAAATTGTTATTTTCATAGTGGCAGAACTGAGGTTAAGCAACTTTAAGTACATCTGGGTATTTTTGAATCACATCTGTAATCAGGCATCAAAACAAGAGCCTGTAAATGAAATCCAAACTAGTAGTCTATTTGCCTTTCCCTGTTAGACAGCACAACTCAATGAAGACTTGAGTAATGGATAAAAGTTTTGTTTTATTTACTACTATCCTTACACAATTGAGAGAGGATGCAAAGCTTCCTGTTCCAGGACAGGGTGAATAATTTGGTAAAGGGCATGCAGTTGCTGATGTAAAATGGCACTCTAAAATGCTTTGTAGTATCTAACTGCAGTTCCACGGGGCTACATCTTCGGTAGGAGTGTGCTTTCGCATCAACAAGCTTCTACAAGATATCTTCTTTGAACTTTAATTCAGAGTTCTTAAAGAGGATGAAATAACTTGAATATATTCCATTGTGTGCTGCCTTTCCCCAAGTTCTTCAAATAATTCTGTGTATCTTAAATTAATTTGTGTTAAATCCATAGGGATGCTTCATTTGGGAACTGCACGTACAATCTTACGATCTTGGACTGTTTGCAGGGAATAAATAAGGTAATGACACTTTTCCTTAGCAAAACGGACTTTCAATTGACTTGAAAAACAAGAAGGAAAATACTGTGAAAATATATTACATCTGGTTTCAAAGCAAAAGCTGTGAGTTGAGGTGTATGCTGTCATGAAGCCTAAGTTACTGAGGACTGCAAGTAGTGAACATGGAGGAAGATTACACCTTTATCTAGCTGGCTGGTCTCAAACAGCTTTCTGAACTTAACCTTCTGAATCAGAATGTGCAAACACCCCAGGCCTGGCTGTTCTTAACACTGCGAGGTAGCGCACTAGCTCTGCTATAGATCTGCAATAGATCATTTATGATGAGTGGTAAAAAGCAATAACAAAGGTTCATAAAGTCAAATGTGACAGACATCTAGGTATCCTGTGATTTAATCTGATCTGTTCGTGCAAGTACTTGGTCCCAATTTATCCCCCAAACACTTGGTTCACCTGCATCTTCTAATTGTTTACAAAGAATGAAAACTAATATATCTTACTGGTGTTCTGATGTGTCACTTTCAACAGGCCTGGTCCTGGAGAAGATTAGGCTCCAGTATGGCTTTGTTAAAAATGTAACATCACATCTTAAATTTGCAACCTTGTGTTATGTACTTCATACTCTAAGCAAAGATGAGATTTTGTCCATCATTTCCCAGTGATCTTGATGAAGGGAGTAACCTGTGTGAACAGGTCTATACAGACAGTTTGTAGATTATTTGTAATTCTTATAAGTGTGGCAAAACAAATGTTTCTTCAAAATTGAAAACAGAGATCTAGCTTAATATTTTTAGTTCTGTGGGGGTGGGAAAAGAGCTGTCAGTTAACAGCAAGACTCTAATTTGTGTGGCATTCTACAGCTCCTGAAGCTCTGTGAAGCAGTCAGTGCAGTCCCTATAATTTATCTGCAACAAACTCGTCAGGACTTTGAACATCAATTTTTCCTCCTTTGTTCCCCTAAAATTTCTTACTGAATTTTTGTCCAGTTCACCTACAGAGTTAAAAAACACTTTGAGCAAAAACCTTAATCTAAAGAAAAATCTCAGTCTACCTGAGTAAATTTGGTGTTTGAATTACATAACATATAATTCAGGGGGGCCACAAATTTTGAAGTGCAGCCAGCCAACATGCTAAAATGAGATAGGTTTTCCTGTTAAGACAAACCTCGTGGTACCTTAGGTTTCATGACAGCCCCAGTGTTGAGCCTGCATTGTCTATAACAAAGCTGTTTTTCTTTTGTCTTCGAAAAGGTGCTTTATATGTAGCAAATAATGGCAGTGATGATGATTGTTTTTTTTTTTAAATCACAGACCTGTGGTGTGGTTTTATCACACCTTAATCCTAGAGTGTTGTGTAACGTCTGTACTTCTCTCAATGCACTAGATTGCAGAGCTGTCTTCCACCTGTTCCTTAGAAGAAATTCAGGCTATGAATTCCTTATTCATAGAATTGGGTTTTGGTATGGTATTATACGGAAACCGTTAGTACAAAATGGACGTATTTAATAATAGTCCAGTAATCAAATACAAAACTCGACTTCTTTCAGCCCTATAATAAATACTGGGCATTATAGTCTAGTGAAAGTCATTCTATCAGTGGAATGTGTATTAAAAGCAAATAACAAAACACAGGTTACAGACAGCATTTTATCCTGCATGTGCCATTTTACCTGGGTATGATGGTGATAAAGTCAGAGTATCATATTAAGTATAAAAAAATCAATAAACTTATTGGTCTATATTTTATGTCCAGCTGCATGAATATGTATTCAGCATAGAAACTGTAAAATGGATGTTTGACAAAAAGGGAATTGCTTTTTAATTTGTCATCTGCCTTACAATAAAAAACATATGTACCTAGTGGGATGGGGAGAATCAATTTGATGATTTAAGTGATATGCAACAACCTTATGTCCCATTGTAATGTCTTTGAAAGGCTAAAAAAGAGCCTGATGTGCTTTAGTGACTTCGTTGGAGTTCTTGTTATGTGTTAATCTGTGTAAAATGTTATGTTGTCTTAACATAGAAGCTTCGAGAAAACAAAAGCAGAAACATTCAGTGTTTTAGTTTTGAGTTCAAAAACAGTATTATAAAATTAGATTCTGTATAATATTTTCGTATAAACTTACACTTTGTTGCCTTTTAGGCCTTGCAGCATGGATTTTTTGACTTTAAGACATTTGATGTGGATGAATATGAACACTATGAGGTTTGTACACTTAATAATGAGTTGAGTGTTTTGTTTACCTAAAATAAGTTAGAATATACAGGGCCCCACAACTTAAAAAGATACTGGAAATGCATTTTAATTCAAGTAAAAGCCAGTGTTCATATATAAGGTATGTCCATCCAAACCTGTGTGCTGTGTGTGAAAAACATGCAGGATGAATACCCTTGCCCTTTCAGTGTATCACGTAATAACTCTACTGTTTTCGTGTAGGCCTTCTGGCTTCTGATATCTCTTTCATGCTTTCCCAACCTTCCCTCAGGATACGTTCCAAGGTCTCTCAGCTGACCTACAGAGTCTGTGTTTTTTTCCAACACTTGTTGAGCTGCTTCCTGAGATGCCATTAGTCCCAAATATATGATAATATTTTTAATAGCTACAGAGATTAAGCGCATTTTGAACTTTTTGTAATAAGGATGGATTATATGGGCATTCTAATTATGAAAATACATCCAAATATTTCCCTAATGAAGTCCCAGAAAACTAATACCTAAAATAAATAAGAATATACAGTACCCCACACCTGAAGAATAGATACTCTGGTTGACTCTAGATGCTTCTAGAATTTTGTTCTCTAACATACACACTTTTAATGGCTAATAGTAGACAGTTATCTCAAGCTCTGTTGCTGGAGAGAACCTTTAAGATATGGCCCTGCTTCAGCTGTGACCTGGGCTATGTACAGAAGCTGCACATACAGCTGGCCCAGAGCACTTTTCATGAGCTGTCTAACATTTCCCTTGGTTGTATTGGACTTTGTCTTTGGAACTCCTCTGAGTTCCTGAAGTTGCTCTGGTTAAGGGGAAAGATACATAAACTAGAGGTGTACTGAACGTCTGCCTATGTACTAAACTCTTCTTAGAGTTGTATTACTTTACTGTAGCCAGTATTTTTCCCTCCCAGCCCTTCTTGTTTCAGAAAACGTGGAAATAATGAGAATAAACTTGCTCAGTCTGAAAACATTTGAAAATTTATTCCCTTAAGCTGAATATTTCTAATATCAAATAAGGACAACTGCTTTTCTTAAATGTCTGTAACATTTGGTAAACAACTGTTTTAAAAGCAAGAAGCTATGGGTGACTCAGTGCCTATCTGAAAAACATACGGCTATAGGGCATACCCCAAGAAAGAGGGTGAGGTCAGGAGAGGAATAAACTATGGAAAAACTGAATTTGCAACACAAATATCTACAGTAGATGTTGGCCGCAGCAGGCACACTGTAGCGTATAGCTAGTCACTAAACTTAAAAGCACTTGTAGAAGGACTTCTGTACACTGCAATGTTCCAGAATGGTTAAATTGGGAAATTGGAATAGTATGTGCTGAATTACCAAAATTCAATGACCAGTAACTAAAATGTAAAATATGAAATTGCTGGGGGTTTCCTTCCTCTATGTACAAAAGGAAGAGGTTTGTCTAAACACAAAGGATGGTTGAGAATACTTAGGATTAGGCATTAATCTGCCTGAAAAACTAATATTAGAGTAATTGACTGTCTCATTATTTTGTTTGATACTGAACATTACTTCAGTCTGTGAAAAGCACATGTGTGTGAATGGTGTTTAAGTAGCTGCCTGCTGTCTGAGGTCTTCTGTGGTTTTATGCCTCGTGGTCAGCTTTGTATGTTTAGATACATCCTGTGCTACATTTCAGAACCTTTAAATGTTCCAGGTTTCTGCTGTATTAGGTCTCCAAATGTGTAGTTTTGTGCAGAAAAGTTGCATAAGACTTAAAGGGGGCAACTAAAGAAAATTCTATTTCACATTTGTAGCTCTTCCACCTCACTCCATGATCAAGGCAGCTAATTCCCCTTTTGTTGGACTAGGTATAAAATACTCAAGTTTTCCTTTTTGTTAATCATAACATTGTTTGCATGTAGTATTGAGTATATACAAATACATCTGTATTCAGATTGGTTAATATATCAAGTATTCACAGTAACTTATGTAGCTATAAAGAGCTACTTATTTCACAAATGAAGCTGGTAATACAGGTACAAAAATACATTTGACTTACTGAACAGGACCTCTTCCCTGAAGAGGTAGAGATGCTCCAATGTTGGCATTGCACAGTTTGTGACAGAGCTCCGGGTGATTGTAGGGTCCTGGCCTGGCTGGAAGATGGGTTCACTGCTCCTTATGCAACCTTGTTCACTTCCAGATTTCTCTCTGTGAGGACATTTAGAGCAAGCCTAATGGGCTTAGCAAAGCAAACAGTGGGTGAATTGGTTACAGTAATGTCCATTATCAGATCCTTTCACTCATTAGGATGTTTTGAGGAGCTGACAGCTGAAAACATAAGCTTAATAATGCCAGGGAACTAAGTGCCATGTCCTTAAAAGTCACACTGAGAATAACTGCATTGCTACATGAGGAATGAGTGCTTTCCATTTAGGATAAAAGAAGGCAGTTTTGCACTTTAGTCAGATATTTCCAAAGAAGCTTCCAGTTTGCTGGCACTGCCAGGATTTGAAAAGCCTTTTTTAAAGTTTTTATTTAAAAGTGGGCAAGAAATGCAAAAGCTCCCAGTTTGAAAACGTTCTCAATTTAGTCTTTTTGTTTGATTTATACTTTGCTTCTGTGATTACTGGCTCATCAGAGCTTATGCCAAGATGTAGATTTTTGTTTCTACAGGGAAATTAGAATTGTTTCTAAGGACTAATTGGTTTTAATTTGTTTTCTGCGAATTGTTTTTTTTAGCCAATGCCTTACAGGGAAGGGAAGCATTTTTCCATATTCTTTCATTAAAATATACAAGGATGTTGGTGTCTGTAAATTTTATAAATAGGTATCTTAAACTGCTGAAACCTCTAAGAGAGAAATATCTTAGAGAGAGGATCTTTCTGCTTTGCTTGGAAAACTTCAGCCAAACTGATTTGTGTCTCATTTTATGCAGAGATTTCTGCAAAGCAGCTTATGATTGGTTCTTTTGTCCCATATAGTTAAGATGGTTAATTCCATTTGAAGTGTTTTCATTTAAGGTAGCAACAACATAGTGAAAAGTAAAATAAACTCAAGATTAATTCTTTTGAACCTTGTCTGTACAGATATTAAAATGACTTTTTTCCTGACATTTTTTTATAGCGAGTGGAAAATGGTGACTTCAACTGGATTGTTCCGGGAAAATTTTTGGCATTTAGTGGACCACACCCAAAAAGCAAACTTGAAAATGGTATGGTACATATTGTAATGATGTCCCATTTCTAGCTTGTGGAACAGTCTCACCCAGTGAGCAGAAGATGAGAGGTTTATAGGTTAATTTTCATCTTCAGAAATAATCATACAGTGAACATTTTATATGCAATGATAGAGCTTAATTCCAAAGGTTTTAGAGTTCTTGGCTAGAAGAATTCCAGTTCTTCCAACAGTCAGTGGCTTCCCTTCAGTGATGAAATGTCTGAGAAATTCAGGTCCTTCCTTTTTTCCTGGAACCTGACACCTGATACAATAAGTGTGCAGAATTAAAGGTGAGTTGCATAAAGCAAAAGAGACTGTAGTGAAGAAATGACTTTTAAAAGAAGCTTGCCTTTACTACCGAAGATTCTTGGCATAATGGGAAGAACCTATATGATTCTAATGGAATAAAAAAGAGAAACTTGATCAACAGAGGGAAAAGAGAGATTTGGCTCAGCTAAAAGGAAACCTGGTCATTTAAAAACCACAATCAGATTTTTGCTGAATTTCAACTTACTCCTTGTGCTTCTTCCTTTCCTAGGTTATCCTCTTCATGCACCTGAAGCCTACTTTCCCTATTTCAAGAAACATAATGTCACATCAATCATAAGACTCAACAAAAAAATTTATGAGGCCAAACGTTTCACCGATGCTGGGTTTGAGCATTATGACCTGTTCTTCATAGATGGAAGCACACCAAGTGACAGCATAGTTCAGAGGTTCCTCAATATCTGTGAGAACGCTGATGGGGCTATTGCTGTACATTGTAAAGGTGTGTGCACTGTTATTTCTCAGATTGAAGTTCAAGATGAGTATTAAACCATAGTTTATTTAGAAATAAAGCATTTGAAAATAACACTTTCCAGTCATGAAAGTAATATTGCTTATGATACTTGGCTAAATATATGATAAATGTTTGTTATTTTCATGTGCATAGTAAGTTCTTTCATCCTACGCTGCTACTTACAGTAACTGACAATCTGTTGTTCATTGTCTTGGTTTTTCTTAGTATCGCTAGAAGGCCTGAGTTTGAGTTGGTTTCTCTTTTGCATTATGCTTCCACAGCATTATGATAATTGGTTAGGAAATGCAAAAGACTGAAAGGTTTTCTTTGTGCTTTTGGACTGTTGTTCACTTTTCTGTGGAGCATGACTTTCCACATTTCAAGTTAATGTGAGTTATTGTGATGCCAGCATTTCAAACCTGCCTGTTTCAGCAAAGCAGCCACAAAACATGCTTAATCGAGGATGATTAACAAAGGTTTTGAAGGGTTTGGCTTGATTTATGTTTGCAGTTGTGTAAGGACATTGTGGAGACGAATGTTTTGCTGGTCTGAAACAAGAACAGGCTATTCATCATTTTTCCATGAGCAATAAGCATGCATATCTAAGATAAGTTTATTTGCTAACAAGTTGCTACTGTGGCTAGAACCCTGCAATTCTGGCATTAATAAGCTGGACATCTGCTGAGTGAGAGTATAAACTAGTGATCAACAGTAGATTGCTATTCTCCAGGCTTAGCTGCTGAAGGAATACAATATACTTTTCTAGTGACTTAGATATGCACTTGCTAAACTTCCTATTTCTAAAACCAGTAAAAACCAAAATCAGAGTACCTTTGAGAGACCAACACACATATTTTACAAATCAAACTTCAAATACATGCAAATAAATGTGCACATCACAACAGAGAGCAGCATGTGTCTCCTCACCCAGTGGCTTTTTCTTTTTGAAGCAGTTCTGTTGTGAAACCAAGCTATAGAAGTATTCACTGCTACCTGTAGAAACAGCAAGAATTTTGACCAGTGTGTAATTTTGTATATCAGTGGCTTGGTAATTGCTGTTTTTTGTAATATCAGCCTTTAAAAAAACCCCAAACAACCAACTTGGAAGTAGAATTGTGGGAGTGATCATCGCTCCATGCATTCTTGAACCCTATTAACTTTTTACAAGTATATGTTTGTTCTTGTATCTGCAGCATTGAAATCCAGTTATGTGATGGATACTAACAGAAGTTCTTTCTTCAAATATTAAGGTGGTGCATAACATTGTAAAGACATCTTCTCCTATCCTACTTTAATTGGATACTTAAGAAATGCTCATGAATTTGTATGTGACTGTTGATACTTGTGTTTCTGTAGCTGGCCTGGGGAGAACAGGAACACTGATTGCCTGCTACATAATGAAACACTACAAGTTCACACATGCTGAAGCCATTGCTTGGATAAGAATATGTCGACCAGGCTCTATTATAGGACCGCAGCAACACTTCTTGGAAGAGTATGTATACCTTCTTTGCTACTAAGAATGAACTGCTTCTCTACACCCTTCTCCATCTTGCACTATTTATAGGATCTACTTTCTGTCTACTGACATCGTATGTTACTGCCTGTTGCAGTATATTTAAGGTTAGTCAACTTGGGATTGAACTCAAACTTGCTAAGAATCATCTTCTCTGGGGTGCTGTGTCTTTTGTCACCTTAAGGGGCAGAGGGTCTTAAGACTCTGCATGTTTGTGTTCATATATAGCCAATGATGACACTTAAAATTAATCTCACATTAGTATAATTGCTATGTTTTTTTTCTTTCTTGTAACTAAAGATTAAGTATGTAGTGGACAGCTCCTGACTTCTGTCAGATTCCTAGCATAATGCATGAAGTGTTTCTGATTTGGAGCTAATGGTCATTAGCAAAATAAAGGGATGGTTTTAATACAGCTTTTCTCAAAATGGACTGTACACTTTAGGTTGAACATTTCATGTGCAGATAGCTTGAATGGGTGATTCAAGTTTTGATTCTGACTGGAACTGAATGACAAAATCGCAGTGGCTTCAGAGATGTAGGCATTAAGTTTAATTTCATGGTGGTTTCTACACTGTGCATTTACTATTACAATGTTTATGCTGGTATCTTTTATTTGATACCATGATGATACTTAGTTGGAGGCATTTTCACTGTTAGGAGAAAGAACATTTGGAAAAGATACACCACAAATTAGTGTGGTGATTTAAGCCCAGCAGCAGCTCACCACCATGCAGCTGCTCACCCACTGCTCCCTGCTCCCCACTATTAATAATACATTAATAATAATGACAATGATGAAAGGAAATAGAGAGGAAGGAATAACACTACCACCCCTCACCCACCTTTCTTCCCCCTTTATACCTCTGAAGAAAAAAAAAAAGAAAAAACAAACCAAAACTCAAGTGTTTCACTGTACAGTTGCTCACCACCCACTGACTGATGCCAGCCCACCCTTAGGTAGTGATCAGCCCTTTTCTGTCCAGCTGCCCCCAGTTTCTATCCTGGGCATGACATGCTGTTGTTTGGAATCCCCCTTTGGCTAGTTTGGGTCAGGTGTCCTGTATCTGCTTCCTCCCGGCTTCCTGTGCTCCTCCTCGTGGCAGAGCATGAGAGACTGAAAAGTCCTTGACTGGGGAAGTGCTACTGAACAACATCTGAAACCTCAGTGTGTTACCAGCATTATTCTCAGACTAATGCCAACAGTACATCAACAGCTGCTAAGGGAGAGAATTACCATAGCTGAAACCAGGACAATTTGTCTCATTTTGGAAAAAAGAAAACAAGAGCTAGAAACTCTGTAAATACAGTAAGACATACCATACACTGCTTAGAATCAGAGAATCAGTTGGGTTGGAAAAGCCCTTTAAGCTCATCCAGCCCAACCCTTACCCCAGCACTGCCAAGGCCACCACTAACCCATGGCACTGAGGCCTCATCTCCACAGTGTGTGAACACTTGCAGGGACGGTGACTCCAGCCCTGCCCTGGGCAGCCTGTTCCAATGCCTGAGCACCCTCTGGGGAAGGAATTGTTCCTCAGCTCCATCTAAACCTCCCCTGGTGCAGCTTGAGGCCGTTTCCTCTTGTCCAATCTCTTGTTCCTTGGGAGCAGAGCCCAACCCCACCTCACTACAACATCCTGGCAGGCAGCTGTAGAGAGCATCTTAAAATCCAACAGATATCGGAGATAAAGAAGAAGCGTTACTGTAATTCGTAACAGAAACTGAGCATGAATGAAGATTCCTATTTTTCCAGTTCAACTGAGTGGGCACTCCTTTATTTAACATCTGGCCCACCATTAGTCAAAATACTTTGAATCACAAACTTCCACAAACCGCAAGTGCTCACTGAAGGCACATTTAACTTCTCCACACTGTACTGATGCTTAGATGATGCGCTCTTACAAATAACTTCCATAGTAGGGCAAAACTGAGAGAGGTAGTATGTAGTGTGGTTAGTAAGTGCAGTTTACTTGAAAGATATGAAAAGCTGGACCCATGTCTTTTCTGCAGTGGTATATAAATATTTGGTTTGATTTTTATAGATAGGCAAAGTTCCGTAAGATTTTTTTTTCCCTCATACTGTAGTATTGTTCATTAAGAGTTTTGTATTTAGCCTCATGCCAATAGATACTTGTTGTGACAACAAGGCAAAACCCAGGGAATGTCACCAGTAGTGTCAAAATGGGATTGAGAAAGAGGGAGCAAACACCAGTTACATCATTCTCATATAAAATCTCTTGCCCTCAGAGCTGCAAAGTTGCATCTGACAAAAAATGGAATTCTTGCAGACTTCAAAGGTCTTTAAATTCAGGCATGTTTTCTAGGCTCCTTCTGGTAGCTGGAATAAGAGGTCCTCCCTCTTCCCCTGCCCCATCCTTCTCCCTTCTCTTCCTGTTTTTTTCGGAATGTAGTGAAATTTTCCTCGAAGTGCTTACCTTTCCCTGTATTATGGAGCAGGTTCAGGCAGTTGTCTCAGACTGCTTGGTCCTTGAGCTTTGCCATAATACTTTCCAACAAAGAAAAGTTTCCAGTGCTAGTATATTCTGACTGAATTCCTTATTCTTTTTGCCTCTGTTCAGTATAAGACTTTAATTTTGTTACAATAATATGTAGTGGAGTCTCAGTTTTTGGATGGAACAGTCATGAGTGGTACCTACCCAGCAACTTCCTTATTCAGGAATAACACAGTCACATCAACAAAAGCCTGCTTGGCCCATGCACATCATAGCATTATGTCTGAAATACATGAGCTTTTATTTTCTGCAACTGATAGCAGAGTCCCATTCAATTTTAAATGGCTGTAACCACTTCCACTGTACAGGTCAGCTGTGATTTTACTGCACAGTGTCTTCATATACACGCAGCTCATGCTAATAACAAGTTGGAAAGTGCTGTGTCATCATTCATTCTCCACATTACATAAAAACGTTATTTTAAATGAATCTTTGTGTTTTAAAAGCTATTAAAATACCATTGCTTATTTCTCTTTAGTTCATCTCTTTATCCAGTCGGGGTTTGTAAGTTCAAGTTTCGTTGTCTGTAATATTTCTGTGATGGCTACAGACTTGTTTAGTGATTCGGGGGGGGGGGTATTTTTAACCACTGAAAATGTTCTGGGTTTGTTGGGGTTTCTTTTTTGTGATAGATTTAAATTTATTTTCTTTCCAGATAAAGATGTACAGAATCCATGGGGTTTTTAGCAATCCATACGAGTAGCATGCTTTCCTGTTGGGTTTATGTGTCTGCACCTTTGTTGATATGAATTGATTTGTTTTGTATCCCAAAGGAAGCAAGCGATGTTATGGCTGGAGGGAGATCTCATCCAATCAAAGCAGAAACACCAAGTCCTTGATGGAAACATTAACAGAGTTCTTTGTGGCTTGAAGGACATTTCAATCAGTGACAGCTTGAATAAAATACAAGACCTGGATCAATATAGGCAGGTAGGAGTTTGTAGGGAAGATTTCAAATAAGCAGAGATGGAGTTGATCTGCTAATAACTAGCTACAGATAATGTTTAATTTTTTTAGGCTTGTTTTAGTACTCAGTTGCTTTTTCACAACTTTTGCAACTTTCTGGTTTCACAAGTTCTGGTTTAAACTGATGCAGGTATTTCTTCAAACTTCAAAAACTTGCATTATTCAGGTCATTCTTTTAGGAGGGGGTTCAGTTGTTGATTGGATAAAAATATATCAGTTCTCTTCCTGAAAATGGATTTATTCCAAATATCTAGCTAATGATCGTATAGATGGCCATCCCTTTATCACAAGTGTTATAGATTACTGATACATTTAGGGTAAGGACCTTACAGTTATTTCTTGGAAGCACAGGCATGAAATGTGAATGAACATAATCATACTTGTGCATTCTGCGTGAGTTTCCTACAGTATCTGTAAAAAGCAGTTTAGAGGAGCTAGGCACTTGATTAACAGTGTCTTAGCTCTGTGATAACTGAAGAGCTTTCACATTGCTGACGGAGTCCTTAACTTGATGTAAAAAAACAGGGATGTCATGGGCATCTGTCACATGATCTATCATCATCTGTAAAGGTACTATGGAAAATAAAAAGTTTGTGGCTTGAGATACATAAAGTTAAATACCTAGATTTCTAACTGGAAAATATAACACTGTGTAGGGATGATGTTGTACACCAAGTGAAAACAGTTGGCACACAGCTGTATGGGTAGAAGTAATGTTTTTGAATCTGAGCTACTACTGCAACTTTACTGCTTCCAGTATTCAAGGCAACTTGCAGGTAACTCAACTACCTATACACTTTGTAGCAGCTTATGTTCAGGTTCACAATACAAATTCACAGTGCCACTTTCTTCTACCGTAAACCTCTCTATACTATGTGTATTTCATTTTTTTACAGATGTCATGTTAAAGTTAATATTCAGATTTCAAAACATTTAATTTATGTCTTTATCTCTTTGGATATTTGATTATATTTTGAAACCTCATTATACTGGGCTCTCTAGAAGCTGAAACCGAAGTGATGTTCCCAGTCCCCCAAATGTGTTAAGGGCTCAGAATCAGAGGACAGAACAGCTACACGCAGTAACTGTTGGGCAGGGAAAGACAGTGAAACAAAATTTACCAACATTGAGGTAACAGTGGCCTAGCAGATAATCCTCAGTAAAATCTAGCTAAAATCTTTATGTTGTCCTATAATTAATACAACACTTGGACCTTTACATGATTAGATTAATTCTTACTGTGTTACTACTTCTGTAAACCTTTTGTCTGGGTTAATGGCAGGAGCTATTAAACATAAAATCCCAGACTGGTTTTGGTTAAGGGAGGAAGGAACCTTAAAGCTCATCCAGTTCCAACCCCTGCCATAGGCAGGGACACCTTCCACTAGAGCAGGTTGCTCCAAGCCCCTGTGTCCAACCTGGCCTTGAACACTGCCAGGGATGGGGCAGCCACAGCGTCTCTGGGCACGCTGTGCCAGCGCCTCAGCACCCTTACAGGGAAGAGCTTCTGCCTAAGAGCTCATCTCAGTCTCCCCTCGGGCAGGTTAAAGCCATTCCCCTTGTCCTATCTCTACAGACCTTTGTAAAGTCACAAGTGCTGGTCATGAAAACAGAATGTATCTTTGCTCTTCTGGCTTGCAGCTACTCTCATTAAGTCCATTCATCCAAATTAACATAGAAAGTAGCGTACCTACAATACAAAGACTCAGGGGAAGAGAAGCAGAAGGAAACAGGAAAAGATACAGCTTAAACCAAAGGGTCTGCTGTCATTTGTAATATCAGCCTTATATCCAGGCTAGATTGGTATTGCAAATTTTACAAAGCACTCACTATTCTGTTTTCTGCAGAGCAGCAAGGTCACTTAGGCACAATAGGAACTGCAGTAATGCAAACAAACAGTTGTCTGAGGTCAAATGAAGCATAATGGCCATAAACTAACACACAAGTTTCACCTCAACATGAGGAAGAACTTCTTTACATGAGGGTGTCGGAGCCCTGGCACAGGCTGCCCAGGGGGTTATGGAGTCTCCCTCTCTGGAACCATCCGAAACCCACAATGGACACATTCCTGTGTGCCCTGCTCTGGGTGGCCCTGCCTTGGCAGGGGGTTGGACCAGATGATCTCCAGAGGCCCCTTCCAACACTGATGGTTCTATGACTCTCTGATAACTGGTATGAGTTGTTTTCATTTGGCAATAAAAAAATCATAGTTCTGTCCTTGCTTTGTGTAGCTTCATGTTTCTCTGTTACTTAAGAAACTGTTCTCTGCTTAATAACTGGGTCTTAGAAAAGGCTATTTTGAGTCAGAAAATATAAATAGGCATTTAAACAGTGTTGCCAGTTCACAGAATGTTTAGGACAGTGGATTTTTAGCTCCTCTTGCAGAACACACAATGTTATCTAAATTTCTTCCTTCTCTTGTGTGTACCACAAAATTGTGTGTTGCTGCTTCCCTTCCACATTGAGGATAACTTTAAAAATAGTTCTGGAGGAAGGAGTTGAATTTTATGTCCTATAAAAACTCACTTCTTTGAAGTAAATAAGTACTGGCACTAGACTCAAGCATCCTGAACTCACTTTGAGGTCAGATTCTGCAAAAAACCTCTGTGGAGTGTGTTTGTGAGTGACAAGAGTTTACTGAACTGTGCAAGGACAGAACGGTGCCCCGTCCATGCAGAGGGATTTGCCTTTTAAATCACAGTCTTTGCAAAGGAGATGCTCAGCACTTTGAAACTACTGCTAAGGATCTGATGGATTTCCTTGCTTGCATGCTTCATGTTTCCCAGAATGAGTTTGAAGACAGTGCACATGTGGAAGCTCGGGATGGTATGACGCAGGGAGATAAGCTCAATGCCTTAAAAACGCGGAGACGGACATGTTCTAGTACAGCTGGAGCTCTGAGGTAAGTGTTGATGAATTCTGAGGGAAGCTGCAATTTGAAATTGAGTCAGTGCTATCAGATCTTTATGGCAAGTACATGGCCTTGGTTGTTGCACCACCTTCTGTGGGGGAACTCTCTCTCAATATATAACTATTAGTTGCAGATTTGATGGTTTTCTGTCTCCCTGTTCAGGCTACCTACTTACCATGTAGCAGTAAAAGATGAAGTAAAAGTACCTCAAAACCTTCAGATTTCTCTCTAGCACTTTAAAGCTTTTGTCTCAAGCAAAATATTCTTCAGTGAACTTTCTCTATTTTTCTATAATTTTCTGTACTCCCTATGTAAATGTTAAACTTCTCAAAGCCAGTACAAATGTGAAGTTCAAAAATAAACCTGAAATACTTCTCTGTTTAACTGTAAATGAAAATAATGATTGTCAATAATTCCTAACTCTTGTTAGTCTTGTACTTTAAAGCCAGGATGAGACATGGGAGCATGCTTTGCCAGAGGGGAAAGGCTCTTTATGGTTTGATAAAGGCTGCTGCTTTTGTTTCTTTAGGCTGCAAGACACAAAACTGCACACCCGGTCACGATCACAACCTTTCAGGTATTAACTTTAACATTATAGTTCTCAATGGCTCAGGGCTTATATTTTTAGTGTTTTGAATTATCACTCCAGTTCATCAGCAATTTCAGACTTCTGATAACAGACTTTAACACCTGCAAATGCTAGTGGGAATATAAGGGGCAGAGAGATACAGCTGTGCTTCGGGGATACCCTGAATTCTTCTTAATAAATAATTAGCACATACAGGTAATTTCCTCAGTCACGTTTTCTAGTATTGATAGTGTTCCGCAGTGAAGGATGAGTAACGGTGGTGGTTTAACCCCAGGCAGCAACTAAGCACTGCATAGCCTCCCACTTACCTCCCCTCAGTGGGATGGAAGAGTGAAAGTGAGGAAACAACTCATGGGTTGAGGCAAATGCAATTGAACAGGGAAGGTCAAAGCCACGCACACAGGCAGAGGAGAACAAGGGATTCATTCACCACTTCCCATGGTCAGGCTTCAGCCATCTCCAGGACAGCAGGGCTCCATCATGCGTAACCGTTACTTGGGAAGACAAATGTTGTAACTCCTCCTCCTTTCCCCAGCTTTATGTGCCGAGCCTGACTCCATACGGTCTGGAGTATCCCTTTGGTCCATTGGGATCAGCTGCTTCCCCTCCAAGCTCCTTGTGCACCCCCAGCCTGCTTGCTGGTGGGGTGAGGCAGAAACAGCCTTGACCCTGTGTGAGTTCTGCTCAGTGGAAACTAAAACATCCCCATGTTATCAACGCAGTGTGTAGCACAAATCCATACCACAGCCCCATGCTAGAGCCTATGAAGAAAATCAACTATCCTAGCTAAAACCAGCCCACCAGTTAACCCATAACCACTTTATCTCTGTCTCAAATGCGTAAACTGGCTACATGTTGTTTGCATATCACAATTTTGTCAGTTTTGGTTTAGTAGATGAAGTAGAGGTATTGCTTAGTGGATACAACCAGTGCTGTTCTTTAGAAGATAAATACTGAATTTCAGTACCTTTTCATACAGGGTCCTCACTGGATATTTTACTACAGGCTTTGCTTAGAACTTTCTGTGGAGCCAATAAAGCCACTAGTTTCTTCTCATTTTCTAAATGTTCATTTCTGACCTGTGCTAATCTCAAATCAGCACCAACCATGCTTCCTAAAAGGAAATAAAATGTAGAGTGAAAATTGACTTAATTTTCAAGAGTTACAGGAATGGCAGAATTGAGTCTCAGTGTGACCCCACTGCATCTAAAATCACAGAATCACAGAATCCCAAGGGTTGGAAGGGACCTCAAAAGATCATCTAGTCCAACCCCCCAAAATACAACATGTAAGATAAAAACTATCTGTCATTAGAAAGCCTTAATACTGAAAGGAACACATTCTCTTCAGTTTTGTGACAACCTGGATTTTGGAAACGGATTACTCCAAATGTCCAACTTTGGAGGTGTCTGTTTACCCTTCCCTGGTGTGGAGTGAAAGCTATTTCTGCTCAATGCCATGCTGTGCTTGTAGCTGGAGACTTGTACCCAAGGTTTTTCATCATTTAAGAGCTGATCATGATAATATCTCCTGGTGTAAAGATGGAGAGAACTTCATTCTACTGTGAGGCTGTTTGCTAGCTTTTAATAAGTGAATATGGCCAGCTCTAATGCTAACATTTTTGAGTAGTCCAGTGCCCCACACTTCCAGCTGTAGCTGCACCATATGGTACAGCAGGAGAACAACATGAGTGGGATCTTTGAAAAGTTTATTAGAAACAGATTTAAAACCAGGCAGACTGTTGTGTTTGCACTGTTGAGTTCTTAGTACTCAAACCTGAGAATTCCCACTTCTTGGAATACCAGTCTGGAATACCATGCTAGAAGGGTCTGTGTGTTTCTGAGATGTATATTTTCATGATAATCTTGCTTCTCACTAAAACTCTGCGCTCTCTTTAGACTCAATACTTCAGGTAGCACAGAAGGATCCATGTCTCCTCTGAAGGCCTCCAAAGTGATGGCAGTTCATTCACCATCTGCAGAAAGAATAAGCAAAATTCCGACATCCTTGGGCTCTAACCTTAAAAGGTTTGAGTTTTTTTCCTTCTCATTTTGGTACAATGGTACAGAATAGTTTTCAGCACATACGCAGTCTATGAAGGACTTGCTGTTCTTGGGTGTAAGAAGGGCTCTTCCAGAGTGATTAGCTGCTCCACCAGCCAAACTTTAGTTGCCTGCAGATTTAAAAACCAAACAAAAACCCAAAACTTACACTGCTGGCATGAGAGTACTGGTGGGGTTATATCAAGTATTCCCATGAGTCTATTCACGATTAATGACAGAAGAATACTGAGTGATCTTTAATTTTATGAACCCATTATTACTATTGAACTAAGTAATGATAGATGTTAAGTGAAATTTAAATGATTGATGCATTTTTAATAACTTCTGGGCACAAATAATTAAAATAACTAAAGAGGTATTTCAGGGCACCCTATTTTTCTTAAAATTTATCATACTACTTCCTGGTTACTTGAGGACTTGTATCACATTACTGATTTCAGGAAACAGAAGGGGAGTTCTTAAACTGTTCTATGTACACAAAGTACTTCCATGTAGATCAGACACTGCCTAAACCTTTTAACACAACCTTCTTCATGGGCATACAGTTTGGTAGAGGTGAAAGCTAGCCATGGTAGTGCGTGAATAAGCCAAGTTTGGGAACTCCTGACAAAGAATTCTGGGTTTTATTAGTTGGGAGCTAGAAGATGAACACAAGTGATTTCAGATTGGTCTATGTTATTTACTTAATGTCTTCTGAATTGTCTGTTATTTTTTCTGTATGTATCTGTACATATCTTGTGTATATTTTTCTTTTTTCCCCGTATGTGTTTTCCATTCAGTGTTTCCATAAACTCCAGACTAGCCAGTTCTCTAGGGAACCTGTACGCTGCTTCAGATGATGATGAGAGCAAACTGACATCATTGTCCTCTAGGACAGGTTTTTCTGTAAGCCATATCTCCAGCCATTTGAATGGCAGCTTGCAGCTGCCTCACAGCAATAACCATGAACTGAACAACAACTTGTACAACAGAAACAGCAGTAGTGGCAACAGCCTGAGCAGCCAAACCAGTTTTCCCAGCGCCGTGACAGATGAGTACGCATCAACCTTGCTTTATGGGCCTTACGACTCCTCCAGCACGATCCCAGAGTCAGTGAATTCCTGTAAGTTCATAGTTACAACAGCACTGTCAGGCATCTGAGCAATCCTGATCTTCCTTGCTTCTGCAAGCAAAGCTGTTGCAAAACAATCTCAGCATGATTCTCTGACTTCCTTTCATGTTTCTAAACAATAGCTTTGTCTCTTACCTTGAAAGTAATTTTCATTTCATCTGCTTTTTTTCCACCTCCTTCAAGCATCTAGATGAAGGAGGTTCATGAAAATAAATCACTCCTAAACTTCAGCTAACACCTAACACCTTTCCTGGTATCTTTTTTATGGACCTTCTTGCCCTTTAGATTTTTTTTCATTTCAAATTATCTATAACATCATTTATAAGTTTATTATGCATCTTAATGTTCATGCAGTAACAGAGTTAAAGAAGCCTTTTTATGTATCATACTAAAAGTACAACATTCTTACAGGCAGGGTTTGTGTGAAAAACAAGTTCAGTTGACATGAAACCTAGTCCTTTTCAAATGGAAAAGGTATTTTGGAAACAGGTATTTCTGATGGTCTTACCATTTTAGCTTTCATTGCTTGACAACTTAGAATCATAGACTCCCAGACTAGTTTGGGTTGGAACTTAAGATCATCCACAGGCAGGGGCACCTCACACCAGACCATGTCACCCAAGGCTCTGTCCAACCTGGCCTTAACACTGCCAGGGATGGAGCATTCACCACTTCCTTGGGCAGCCTGTTCCAGTGCTGCTTTGGGCTTATTTTGTGCTCTTTTCCTGTGTGAAAGTCTGTATGAAGAGGATGCAAGGAGAAATTAAATACAACTTGAAAGTGACTCTACAAAGTGCAGAAAAGAGAGACTATAGAAACTCGTAACTCAGTTATGAAATCAGAAATAACTTCAGATATTTTAGGGAAAAAATAAACATATTTACTACTGTAAATCTACAAATAATTTACAGTTGATTTGATATGGTTTGAAAAGATTTGATGTCCTATTCATCTTAGTGTTGTGTTTTTAATAGAATATATTGTCCACAGTTAATGGAACCTGCCAGCCTCCCTTCAGTAGTACCAACACTTCGAGTTTTATATTTCAGCTCCTGGAAATTCAACTGTCTTCACATAAAATTAACTTCAAAATATGACACCTTTCTCTCCTGTTTCCTTATCACTGATAAATTGTTTCATTCTGAAGTTTTAGTGTTGTACCTGCTACTGGTTTTGAGTGTGGCTGGTCTCCTGCCACACTCAAACACCTAATACACATTGTATGTAACCAGGGCACTTCCCAGTTACCTGTGAAGCAACCTTATTTCAATATAACAATGGTTAAATTGCTTTCCTGCTTGGAAGATGGTTTTCAACCATGTCCTGAATGTTGCATATGCTTCTAAATACACCCCATGACCTTGTGCATCTGTCACAATCACAGTGTAGTGCACTGAATTGTTACCTGCTTTAAGTACAATCAGCTGAGTTGAGTGCAGTTCCTGGGATGTCACAGTGTATAAAATGAGTATATTATTTGATCATTTAATCTCTGAATGCTTTCTGTGTGGTAGGGAGCTCCTGACTTACTTGCTAATACAGATCCATCTTGATGTTGGTTTATTTTGAAGACAATATCATTTTTCTTGGTAATTAGTCCCACTGGTTGAATACAGTAATTTCACTTTCAATCTGAAACTTGTATCTCTTTATTGTGTCACGGTTGTAGTCCTTTATTACCCTATTTTCTTGTCAGGAAGGTATTTCATGCTAGTCATCTCAACTTGATTGTCTTCCAATAAGCAAAGTTGGCTCAAAGATCCTTTAGGAAAGTGTTCAAATGCTTCTACAAGTGTTGAAAATCCCTTCTCAATAAGTAGATGCAACACTTTTAAATTCATTTTTCAGGTCCAGAAAGCTATTCCTCAGTGCTGGCCTGCTTAGAAATTCATAGCTTGTGTTGGCTTCGTTAACTGTAATACATTGGGAATTCATGAGAGACACTGACTTGTATTTTAGCCTAGTGTTCTGCATTCCTGTTTATTTTTTATGTGGAATTCTATGGAAAGCAGCATCTTCCCCCTCACTCCCACCCCCTTCTTAATAGGACCCGTTAACCAACCATGGACAATGCTGTGTTTCAGCACTTCAACCACTGACATTCAGCTATTTTGGTTTTGGTGATATTCATCAGTGATCTTGAGCTCTGAGCAAAATCTGGAGTAGCATCAAGCCTTAATACCAACAGTACTGGTTGGCAGAACTCTGTTTAAAGCAGAATTCTATTTAATGATTTCCACTTGACTGCTTTAGATGCTGAAATGACTTGGAAGTCTTGACAGACAACCCTTAGTCTTGTTGCTGGAAGCATTTGCATTGCATTGCACTTCTTTCTAATTGGAGCACATCAGATGCTGTACCTGACAGAAGCCTATTCCATACACTGGTGGTGATGTTTATTCATTTAACTTATTGCATCAAAGAACTCTTGAACAGTAAGAATTATATTCCTCCTCTTTATACTAGCAGAAGCTCCCTTACCTGAGTTAAATCTCAAGCTACCCCTCTGTAATTGTACAAGTACTCTAGTTTTAGAAAATCATCATTCTGAGTTTGTTAACTATCAGAACAAGTGGTGCACAAGCATTTTATGATGGTTAGAACAGTAAAACTGCAGTTCTAATTATTTTTCTTCAATCCCATTAGTGAGGGAATCGGGAACTTCATTTTTATGCAATGCAAGTACGTATTATTTTGTTTCTTCAGTATGGAGAAGTTATTCAATACTCTCTTTTGCCTTTTCCTGTTTAAAATGAAAATCTTTAAAAACTTTTATTAATACTGTTGTTCCATAGACAAATCCCAAACATGACTGTCACTTCCTCTTGTTGTCAGCTATTTTTTCCTAATGGTTTTGTCCTTCATCAGTATAAGCTCATAATCTATTTCCTTTTTATCATGTTTCTGCTCTTGTATGCTCATGAATTAGAAAAAAAGCTTGATTTTTCACAGACTAGAAAACTTGCCGTTCTGGCCAAATAGAAGAAATATTTTATTTGCAAATGGGATGTTTTGATTTAACAGAATCTCTCACAATTATAATTGGCAGAAATATTCTTACCAAGTAGAACTGCATTTAAGGTACCACAATAAGACTTTGACTTTGTTCGTACAGTAGTTATAAATCGAAATATCACTCTTTAAAATGTATTTTTATGGAAGAGTATGCAACTGGGTAGTCTTAGGATGAGTCACCTTTTGCTTCTATAGCTGTCATGGAAACTGGCAAGATGGAAAATGCTCAAAAAAGTGAAGTGTTAGCAGTGTTTTAAAATTTATATACATCATCTTTATATGTGTTTCTTAATAAAAGCTTCCTATTAATGAATATAGGACAGCCTTTGAAGAAAGAGAGACAAGCAGCAGTGCATCTTCCTGATCTGGAAATTCGGCAAACACAAAGGATTATCTCAAGTGCCTATGCATTTTTTGTAACGTAGACTTATTTTAGTGGATCTTGTGGATTCAGGGTAATTCTTGCCTGCTGCAACAAGAGTGTTGCAGCAGTGGTTTAGGAGAGTTGATGCTCAGTTCAAATCTCTTACATTACTTACTGCAGTTACTTGGAGAAAGGGCACATTCAGGTGCTAACAAATTGTCCTGAATGCTCTCGGGGTGCTCCCTCCTGAAAGCTGACTCACAGTTCACTTGATCCTCAAATTAAAGGCTTGTGAATACGGTTCTAGTGCCCAGGTGGGTCTGTGGCTTTTCTCTTCCAGGAGGCTTTCTGGGCCTCTTGTTGAAGAAGAATGATAGTGATCTATGCAGTTGCTTCAGCATGAGCTTCATTAGATGAAGGTTAACTGTAGTGGAGCTAATTCTTTCTTTAAACATCTGATACTTGGGTATAAAATGATAAGCTTGAGACTGCATGGGACCACTGCAGAGGTACACTGAAAATTCTACTCAATTAACTGATTTTTATACTCTCATCATTGCAGTTCAGCAGTTTCCTTTGGGTTTTTTTCCTTCTATTTTTACCTCTGCTTTAAAAGAGATTTTGTTAAATACCAGCATAGGCCATGTAAAGGTGGACTGGGATCTTTTGTTTTGAATAAAGCTTTCAGAATCACAGGAAATACTTTTGAGTCCCTGCAAATAGGAGGTAGGAATGTAAATTTTAAAGTAGAAAATTCAAAATATTTAAAAAGGGAAAAAAAAAAAATCAGTTACAAGCTTTGAACTATTACAGTTAATCTCTTTGGACAATGTGAAGAGATTTAAGGGCACAAATTACATAACTGCAAAAGCAAACAAGCCAGACAAGTTTAAACTTCAGAATCTTTAATTTATGGGTTTCTTGTTTATTAAAATCCTGATGTAGAATTCTTGGTTACTACTGTCTGCAAAGTAAAGGGCTGAGGTTCATAGTTCTTTGTCAACTAATGCTAGCTGTTCCCAGGCTCACCAGAAGCATACAGTGCTTTCTGGTCGTATTTCATCTGTCCAAGCTTAAATGAATCTGTACTGCACAACGTATGACAGTGTGTAATTAAATTTCGTGCATTTTTTAATGTTTGTTAATCAACTTTACTTGGAATTCAGTTCTGAAGGATCCATCTCAAAAGCTGCTCTGATTAAGTGTAACAATCTTTCTGATGATTAAAATGCACATCTGAAAACGAGTAAGCTTTGAGAGCTTCTGCCTCACTCTTACACAGGTAATAAATAGCTTGACAAGTGCTCTCCCCAAAGATAATAATCCAAATGATTATTAGAGAATGGAGTTGGGGGGAAGGGCTTTTATGACTGTGTTTGGTGATTCCACGGTGATTCTGAACCTATGATGAAAAGATACTTGTTATTTCTGTTTAGTTTTGCAGTAAAGTATTTTCCACTAAATGATACCCTTCATTTTGAATCCATTCAGTGCTAAAAACAGACCCTTTTTAGTCAGTGGTATTCAAATCTTTACATGCTGACAGCACTTTCTAAACCTAGGAAAGAATATCCAGATGGTCTCTGATCTTCAAGATGTGAAAATGCTTTTAAAAGACAACTTTGGAAATACACACCGAGACCTAAGATACAGAAGTGTTTTTTTCATACTAGTTAGAGCTCTAAAGGTTTATGTATCTATTATCCACTTCTCACTATATATAACAAAGAGCATTTCTATGGGGAGTAGTTAAGAATAGTGGGAAAATGGAAGACTCCAGGGTTCCAACCATTCTTGGGATTCATGCTTTTCTCCAGTAGTTCTCTCGTATTCTGATGAATTGATGCAGTTTTAAGATATGATTTGGGGATTTTATTTGCTCTTTGTTTATAACTAGTCCAGTGAAAAGCTCTCTCAGATAAGACTTTTTATTCATCAGAATCCCAGCCTGGTTTGGGTTGGAAGGGACCTTAAATCTTAACCAGTTCCAACCCCCTGCAATCATCTGTTTTCCCAATGCATTTTTAAGGTATTGTTTTAAACTGGTGTTTTAAAGGACTTGTAACATTTCACTAATCTTGTTCTAACTCCTCCTTCCTGTCCTTTCTCTACTCATTAAGTGCAAAATGGATATTATATGTATATATATAATAAGTATAACTTCCCCATTGAGTTTTAATCAGTTTTTCTTCTCTGCACAGTCCCTTCAATCTGAGTATGTTCAGTACTAAAGCCTTGCTGCTTTGGTGAAACCTGCTGAGCTCTTAAAATCCAAGTCCTTCATGAAGAACTTCAGGAAGGAAACTGCTTGCTCAGAGGAGGAATCTTCAATACCCAGGACGTATTAAACCCTTAACGAAGTAGGAGACTTCTTAACAGGCAGAAATTTCTTGTTACTGACTACTGCAGCTGCACTGATGTTAAATTTATGGAAGTTCTTACCCCGTGTTATATGCAGATTTAAATTTTTAATGTTGAGACAGCTTGAATATATTTCTAATGAGTTTCATTAAGACATTTATTAACTTGTGTACAGTGTTAAAATATGTATTTAGAGAATATTTTGGTAAGCAATATATATAAAAATGATGTAAAAATTAGAATATATTTTAATTTAGTGTCCACTTTGCTACAAAAATGTGTATTTTAAAGAATTTGTACATGTTTATCAAAGATACAAATTTTTTTATGAACAAGTTTTTCTTGGTGTAGGGGTCCACCATTCTTACTTAGAGCCTAATGTAATTACTTTTTTGCTACTTGGTCTTCTGGTAACATAATGGAAGTCTAACTAGGGAGAAACTAGTTATTGCACTATCAACTGAAAGCACTTGATGCACAGTCTCTTCCTACTTTCAGCTGCTAATGTTTCATAAGGAAATGCTGTGAAAGAAAATCTTCCACTGCAAAGCAAAAGTGATTTATCTGACGATTCAATTCTAGAATTAATGCTTTCTTTCCTTTTGTCTTAAAGGAATGTTTTCACTTTCTTCTCAATGTAGAATACTACATTTAGCTATGCAATGTATGCTGCAAAAATGAAGACAGGCTGGACTGAAGTTGGTAAGACTGTGTACGTACAGTGAGTTGGGCAGTGCTACATACTTAAGTGGTTTTAACCTACATTTGGCAGTATGTGTACACTTTCATTAGCAAAGATGTTTGAAGTATATTAAATTTTCACTTATCAATTAGATAAGTTTGGATATGAATTGGGTAACATCAATTGGATGTTTCATAAACCTTGTACTTTGCAAACTGCTGTTAAAACACATAGCTAATGTAAGTTCCTGTATCACAGAACGTTTTTGCAGTAGTAAAGATGCTCTTTAATGTATAGTTTAATCAGGTGTTACTAGGAAGGAGACTGAGAATTAAGGTGTCACAGTGAAGCACTGGAGATCCCATGGGAAATTTTCACAACTCCACAAATGCACAGTAAGCAAAAAAAAAAGGACTTGATTTGCCACTAGTTTAGAAGACAAAACCAGAAACAGATCTGTTACGTAGGAGGGTTTCTGATACCTACAGAAACTTAAAAGATCAAACTCAGTTGAACTGTCCATCTGTTCGTGAAGATCAGGAATTCCCTGCATTTGCTTGACAGCTAAAGTTAAGGTAAAGTGCCACGTTATTTATTTAAAAGATAAGCTCACAAATTGCTATGGAAAGTTGTACTGAAAGTGTTACTAAGCAATACTGAGAGCAGCTATATAAATCACTAAATAAAATCTCCATGCAATACTGTACTTTTTCCACAACTGTGTATATGTAACATATACACACACAAAGTAGCATATGTGTGTGCATATATATACAATATACTGTATATTAATTATAGATTAATGGTAAGGTAATTCTACCTCTTATAAAGAATTTTGTCATGTACTTTGTTATAAATAGTTTTCCTTGATAAAATATTGTTTAATTTTGAAATGTAGATATATAGACATACAGCTAAGTGACAATAAAATGCCTTTATCATCCAGCCTCCTTGTTTCTTGGCGTTTCTTACATTAGATATTTTGATGCTAACCAATAAAATTGGATATCTAATAGAAAAGCAGCTCTTCAAAATGACCTTCCTTCTTCTAAAGCATGTAATGTATTTTTAAGTATCACAGTATGCTAGAGATTGGAAGGGAGCTCAAAAGATCATCTAGTCCAATCCCTCTGCTGGAGCAGGAACACCTAGATAATGTTACACAGGAATGCGTCCAGGCGGGTTTTGAATGTGTCCAGGGAAGGAGACTCCACAACCTCCCTGGGCAGCCTGTTCCAGTGTTCCGTCACCCTCACTGAGAAGAAGTTTCTTCTCAAGTTTAAGTGGAACTTCTTGTGTTCCAGTTTGTACCCATTACCCCTTGTCCTATCATTGTTTGCCACTGAGTAGAGCCTGGCTCCATCCTCGTGACACTCCCCCTTTATATATTTATAGACACTTATAAGGTCACCCCTCAGTCTCCTCTTCTCTAATATAGAGACCCAGCTCCCTCAGTCTTTCCTCATAAGGGAGATGCTCCACTCCCTTAATCATCTTTGTTGCCCTGTGCTGGACTCTCTCCAGCAGGTCCCTGTCCTTCTTGAACTGAGGGGCCCAGAACTGGACACAATATTCCAGATGGGGTCTCACCAGGGCAGAGTAGAGGGGAAGGAGGACCTCTCTCGACCTACTAACCACCCCCCTTCTAATACACCCCAGGATGACATTGGCCTTCTTGGCCACAAGGGCACAGTGTTGACTCATGGTCATCCTGTCGTCCACTAGGACCCCCAGGTCCCTCTCCCCTATGCTGCTCTCTAACAGGTCGTTCCCCAACCTATACTGGAACCTGGGGTTGTTCCTGCCCAGATGCAGGACTCTACACTTTCCCTTGTTATATTTCATCAAGTTATTCCCTGCCCAACTCTCCAGCCTGTCCAGGTCTCGCTGGATGGCAGCACAGCCTTCTGGCGTGTCAGCCACTCCTCCCAGCTTAGTGTCATCAGCAAACTTGCTGATAGTACACTCAATTCCCTCACCTAAATCATTGATGAATATATTAAATAATACTGGTCCCAGTACTGACCCTTGAGGCACTCCACTAGTTACAGGCCTCCAACTAGACTCGGCCCCATAGACTACAACTCTGGCTTCTCTCCTTCAGCCAGTTCGCAGTCCACCTCACTACCTGATCATCCAGTCCACACTTCCTCAATTTAGCGGTGAGGATGCTGTGGGAGACTGTGTCAAATGCTTTGCTGAAGTCAAGGTAGACCACATCCACCGCTCTGCCATCATGCATCCACCGTGTTATTTCCTCATAAAAGGCTAAGAGATTGGTCAAGCATGATTTCCCCTTGGTGAAGCCATGTTGACTGCCCCTCATAACCCTCTTATCCTTGATATGCCTTAAGATGGCCCCAAGGATAAGGTGTTCCATCACTTTCCCAGGGATGGAGGCGAGGCTGACCGGTCTATAGTTACCTGGGTCCTCCTTCTTGCCCTTTTTGAAGACTGGAGTGACATTTGCTTTCCTCCAGTCCTCAGGCACCTCTCCTGTTTCCCAAGACTTGGTAAAGATGATGGAGAGTGGTCTAGCAATGACTTCCGCCAGTTCCCTCAGCACCTGCGGGTGCATCCCATCTGGACCCATGGATTTATGGATGTCCAGATTGCTCAACTGATCTCTAACCCATTCCTCATCGACTAAGGCAAACCGCTCCGTCGACCTGACTTCATCTAAGGTCTCAGGGGTACAGGGCTCTTCAGGACTGCCTGCAGCAGAGTAGACAGAGACAAAGAAGGCATTCAGTAACTCTGCCATCTCTGTATCTTCTGTCACCAGGGCACCCATCCCGTTCATCAGTGGGCCTACATTGCCTCTCATGTTAGTTTTGTCTGCCATGTATTTGAAAAAGCTCTTTTTGCTGTCCTTGACCCTTCTCACCAGGTTTAATTCTAAGGAGGCCTTAGTCATCCTAGCTGCCTTCCTACATCCTCTAGCAGCAGCCTTATATTCCTCCCAAGTGGCCAGCCCCTCCTTCCATGAGGAGCTGTAAACTCTCCTCTTCCACTTGAGCATACCCAGCAATTCCCTATTTAGCCACGCAGGTCTCCTGGCCCTCTTCCTTGACTTCCTACGTGTTGGGATGCTCCGATCTTGAGCTCAGAAAAAGCAATCCTTGAATGCCAACCAACTGTCTTGGGCCCCTTTACCTTCAAACAGTCTTGCCCATGGGATTTCCCCTAGCAATTGCTTGAAAACGCCAAAAAGTAAGGTGACATTGCACAAAGTCATTAGTATGATGGGTATCTTTTATAACATCTCTAGCTAACCTTGTACTTGCTTTGTATAACATCAAGTATTTAATCAACGTGTTGACAGTATGATGTAAAGGTTGCATTTGAAAATACCGTAACTTAAAAGCTGTGTCTGAATTGAGGAAGCTCTTTTTTCCTGGACAAGGACGCCTGTTAAAGGTGTACTATACCTTGTCTTTTGCAGATGTAAAAGGTTTCTTAGTCTCACAAACAGCAGAGTCTTTGTCTGTAAAAACCTAAAACATCATGCTTTCATTAGCTTCTTATCCTTCCTTTCAATTAAAAACTAGTCACAAATGGTGCTAACATGGTTTAACTGTGCTGCTGATTATCAGCACATTTGTGTGTCACGTGATTATTTATCCAGGGTGCTTAATATTCCTGTTGGCTAAGTCTGTACCGCAGTGGATGATGTGGGCAGTATGGAACTGTTACACAGCCACTCTAAAGGAATGGCAAAGCCAGGGACAGAGCTTTGGAAGTTGCCCAGATTCTGATGGAAGTCTCATCTAAAAACACAATAAATGCTTTTGCCACTACACTCAGAAAATTAATGGATGGTGTTTTGGATGTGCAGAGTAAATACAAAAGGCAGCTAAATAAGAAGTTTCCAGTACATAGGAATTAACCTCTCCCCTAGGTTTTTTTTCTACATTTTCTATACAAAATACATAAATGCCAGCTAATGTACAACATATTTTTTGTTTTTAAAAATGAAAGATAAATATAGCCAATATTCTATTACAGTCTGCTTCCTAACAACAGCAACAAATCTAGGGACAGTGAAAGGTCAGGGAGGTCTTTAGAACCTTGTAGCTTTTAAGAAATACCCTGGAATTTGGTTCTCTGTTTATCCTCTGTTCCCTTCTCCTTGAACTTTTACTATTTCTGTTGCCCCATACATAAATGTATCTTCTTGTTCTGGGAGTGCAAGCACAGGAGATCATTAAAACAGGTTTGATAAACAGTCAAGGATGGGTTAAATAGATCTAGAGGTTTCACTGGGCCTGTGATTCCATGGCCTTATGAAGCTGTTAATCATCTCTTTAAAGTATGCCTTATGAAGCTTTTTGGTTGGGGAGAGATTTCTTGTTACAGATTTAGAGAATATTTTTCAATTACAGTACTGCAGAAAGAGGAGGATTTGAGTTTCTATAATAACTGTTCTCTACTGACAGCTAAACAATGAAAGGCCTCAAAAGGTTTGACACTTGATTAGATCTACACTGTAAAGTGCAGCAGGCAAAAAGTATGGTAATTAAGGGCCTGATCAAGTAAATCACTCAGGTATGTCTTTAACCTGGAGTACATGAGCAACCTAATTAATTAAAGAAGAACGTAGGTATTCTTGTTGGTAACAAATGCATGTTTGGATCAATAGTCCTGTCAATTGCAAACACGAGCCTGTCAAACGAAAGATGTGCTGTGTTGCAAAAAATTAATCTGTTAACCCACATTAATTAACTCCAGTATCTTAAAGAATGTCTATTGTAACTATAATTATTTCCTAATAGATTATTGGGTGTTGTCATTTGTTAGCACCGTGAGTTTAACAAAGATACCTTTAGTCAATATACAGATCATACCTTACCAGCCAGGAGCATTCATTTCTGTAGCCTACATATAACCCACCTGTAAAAGCACTTTATCTCCTACAGTCACCACAAAATTAAGCAGCATTCCTCTTCTGGGAAGCTTTTCTGAGAGGAAATATTAAGTTCTTTTACTTGCTTTCTTATTAAGTCTTGTGCAGGGTAAGGACAGCTAACATTCCGTTACTGTTTGAATAAAGTACCATTGAGTTCCTGAGAGAATCCAACTACAAACTCTTGTCTATTTGGGAAAGAAGTGTTACGTCCGGCTTTTCACACAGCTTTTAGTCCATGCAACCACCTGCCAGTCACCTCTGCTGGGACTTGTGCTCTGAATCAATTCTGGTATGAGACCGTTTCAAACACCGCACTATTTCTGTTTTATCTGTGTTCTTACTGGCACCTCCAGCAGGATCTCCTGTGGGCTGAGCCAGGCTGTTTAATCAAGAAATACTGAATATTTAGGCTGAGTACCAGCTTCCTCAAATAAGGAATTTTGTCTTACCAAGGATCTGTGCATCTGTTGTGTTTGAATGATTTAATTTGGAAAGTATATTGTTTAGACCAGTTCTAAAATTAAGCTTGCAGAAGCATAGTGCACTTTCTCTTAAAAAAGTGTCAGAAATAAAACCAATTTAAGGGAAGTATCTCGCAGAGGATTTTCTCCAGTAAATAAATCGTGTTTCAGACAGAAGTGACTGATACTGGTTTGAAAGCCTGCTGCAAATGAAAGTTGTGTAAATGGCTTTGAACCAGGAAACTGGTAACGCGAAGGGAAGAGTCAGACTGTGTAGATGCAGTATTTCTGGAGCATGACAGGGTTTGGTTTTTTTTTTTTCTTTTTTTTTTTTTCTTCTTGATTTAACAAGTTGAAAATCTGCTGAATAATTCATGAAGAGTGGAAGGGCTGAATCTTCCTGGAATGATATACAGTGTACGTAGCGTGGCACAGGAGAAACTGCAAAGCTTTGTATCAGTTGCTACCGTTTCTGCTGCTGATTGCAAGGTGCTGCTGCTCTTCACATTTTCACAGCTCCAGAAGCCTCAGCCGTGCTCTGGTCTGCTCACAGCCATCCGCTCTCTATGGACCCACCTTCGCTACCTACACGCTGTGGGATCTCATAGTACTGCGTGCCTTGGACACTGCCATTCTCTCACTGCGCACTGTGTGTTCTGGACCTTGCAGCCCGTATGACTGGAACATGCCTTAAGAGTCCCTCAGCTGCACATCCTCCCTTGTGCTTGGTGGGGGACTCCTGCAGCAGGATCTTCTGACCCAGACCAGGATGGGATTTACAGGGAGAAGCCAAAACTGAGCTGCATTCAGCGAGATGCCCAACGCCTCTTCCTGGAGTGCCAGCTCGCCTCTGCTGCTGCTCTGGGAGGACTCCTCTGGGACCCGCATCTTCCTCTCGCTGCTCTACGCAGTCTTGGCTATCTCGGGGACCTTATCCAATGTGATGGTCATCTATTTGGTCTTCTCCTTCAAGAAGCTGCAGACAACCAGCAATGCCTTCATCGTGAACGGCTGCGCGGCAGACCTGAGCGTGTGCGCCCTGTGGATGCCCCAGGAGGCTGTGCTGGGGCTGCTGCCGCCCAACTCCTCCTCCCTTCGCTCCGCAGAGTACCGGCTGCTGCGAGGGGGGCTCCTGGGCCTCGGCCTCACCGTGTCCCTCGCCTCTCACCTGCTGGTGGCCTTCAACAGGTACGTGCTCATCACCAAGCTGCCCAGCGTGTACCAGGCCCTCTACCAGCGGAGGCACACGGGCTGCATGATCGGGCTCTCCTGGGCCCTCGCCCTGCTCCTGGTCCCGCTGCTGCCCGGGCTCTGGACGCCAGGCTCTGCCCAGCAGCCGCAGCTGCGGCAGACGGACGGCAGCTCCCGCTACACCGCGCTGCTCCTCGCCCTGGCCGTGCTGGGCCAGACAGCGCTGCTGTTACACTGCTACCTCGGCATCGTGCGGCGGGTGCGGGGCAGTGCCAAGCGGGTCAGCGTCCTCAACTTCCACCTCCTGCACCAGCTGCCCTTCCCCGCCGCGCCGCCGCCGCCCCGCCGCTCCCAGCGCCGCCTCAGCAGCGTCTCCGTCCTGCTGCTGTGCTGCGTGTTCCTGCTGGGCACGCAGCCGCTGGTCTGGGTCAGCCTCCTGGGCTTCTTTCTGCGCCCGGCGCCGCCAGCGCTGCAGGCCGCCAGCTGGCTGCTGCTCTGCGCCCTCTCGGCCCTCAACCCACTGCTCTACACGTGGCGCAGCGAGGAGTTCCGCCGGGCGGCCCGATCCGTCCTGCCCCGCGCCGACGGGCCCGCTGCCGCACCGCGGCCCGCCTCGGCCGCCGCCGGCCCCGCCGCCGCACCGCCCTGCCCGCAGCTGCCCAGGCGGCGAGGCACGGGGGGCAGCGCCAGCGGCAGCGCAGCGCCGCGCTGAGGGGCAGCGCCGGGCGGGAACAGCCGCGTCCCCTCAGCCCGCTCCCCGCCCGCGGCCACCTCACGGCGGGGAGAAAGCAGTCCGCCGCGCCCCCCGTCAGGCGCGGAGCCCGGCACCGCTCCGCGCTTCGGACGTTCTCCTGTTGCTACTCTGGCCTCTCTCCTCCCTCTTTGGCCGCGCTGGCACGAAGCCCGAGGCTCCGAGGCTGAGGTGCGGGTTTCCCGCCGCCCGCTCCCCTCAGCTCCGCTTCCGGGTGCCGGCCAGGACTCCAGCCAGAAGCGGTGGATTTAGAAAGCTGGGATAACTGGTAAATATGGCAACCTACGTCACTGTTATGCTTTAAACTGTCGTTATGCTTTAAAGATGTCGATATGAGGCAGGCACACAGACAGCTCTTTTTGAGACTTCATAAAATCTGTGTAATCCGTTCAGATTCTGAGGTAATGATTTGAAAAAGTACTTTTGAAGGACTGGCAAGCGTCCCTTTGCACACACAAAGTAATAAATCCACCAGGAACTGCTTCCTTTCTCCTGTTACCTATCTCTATGTTCCATGCAAGACCCTCCTTCAGCTTTCCCTGGCAAACCTCCACACGATGCTGTCTGTGGAAACTGTTAAAAACACGTACACCTTTGTGGTGATGTTCTGGATATTTTAGTTTGAAGGCTATATAAGGCCTGTTTTGACAAAGGCCTCTCTTTGCCTATGGCTCTGCACTTGATAAAACACAATGCAATATGGAGAGCAGTGTTGTCCATCCAGCCTTGTCGCCTGTGTGGTTACAGCTTGTTCTGTTTCTGTTAAATGCATTATTGCTCAAGTGCGGTTTCCCAGCCTCCGCTAAATATAAACTAGCAGGTCCATTGGGAAAAGTGGTGAGGGAAACAGACTGCAGTGGTGAGCCTCGTTCCCCCCAGGAAAGGCCCCAAAATCCTTCCGTTTCCTTCTCTGTTGCTTGACCACCTCCTTCTTCTCCGGCACAGCTGGTCTCTGGTGGTGATACTTGGCACTCTGCCTTTTGGCACAAAAGACTGGGAGAAGGTGGTTGTTTTCTGAGTCCGTGGGCATCCATAAGCAGTATCACCTGAACTGTGCCATCATGAGAAGAATGGACCTACAGGAACATAGCAAGGTTCTTCACAACCAGAATATGTTGCATTGGGTGACAGGTATAAATGTGAGCTTGGCAGCTCTCGTGAGGGTATCTGAATGATGGGACTATAAGAAGGAAGAGACAAGCATGATGGGTGTAACATAAAAGGCCCTCTGGCCATATTTTATCATGCTCCACACTTTGCTTGCCTTAGCTGGTGGGGTTTGCTTTAAGGGAATTGCTTTAAGAGAGAGGGAAGAGTTTAATTCTTTCCCTGCTAGGCACCTGTGATGCAATGCTGTATCTAAAAGCCCCATACCAAAACTTATTTTTCTATATAAAAGCGTAAGGCATCGCCACAGAAAAGATTCTTCTTGACGTCAGGATTTGACAAAGACAAGGAACAGAGGCTTCAAAAGGAACATGAAATCATCTTGACATCCTGAAAATGTATCGACATCTTAAAAATCACATTAGCCACTTGCAAGGACCTGTTTCCCAGAGTCTGAGGCTTACAGAGAGCTTCTTCCTCCACCGTGGAGATAGTGTGAGAGCCAGTGTGCCACCAGCATCAGAAAGGTGGAGAGGTTTAGCAGGAAAACATGAACAAGAAGATATGCAAGGTTTATTTTTATCAACACTGTGCACATATCCTGGAGAGTGGAGGAGCCACTGTATCCTTGTTGGAATCTCTTATCCTAATCCCAGCAACTGTGCTTTTGTGCAGCAGATGGAGAAGGAAAACTGTTCCAACCACACCTATACTAGTTCTGGAAAATACTCTGGATCACTGCTGAAGTAGAGCAAACTCCAGGGCCACCAAGGGGTAAGACCCTGTTCTACTTTGGAGCATTTGTTCAGTGTGGAGCAAAAGGACACACATCACCACTTTCCACTGTGGCTGAAGGAATTGAAGACACTTGGTAACAGTACTGGGCTCAGCAGCAGAAGAAAAAGCTTTAAAATAAAAAAATCACGTGTCATCCCCCTGGTTTTGACTGTGGAACGTGTTAGTCTGGAGTTAAAGCAATAACCTGTTTCAGAATTCAGTGTCCAAACATCAGCTAACTGGAATTTCTGGGCTTCTTCCCATGTCAAATAGCATGCAAGTGAAATGCCTGTATTTTATATAGACTACGTTTTAAATGCAAGCCTGTATACAGAATGCTCTCATTTACAAAAACCTAAGTCAGCTATCCTTCTGCTATGCATTAATTCCAGAGAAAGCTGGAAATCCTATGGAAAGTTTGATGTAATTACATCTGACTGTAAATCTTTGACTGTTTTAATATACTCAGGTGACCTAAATAGCATTACGCAGAAAAGAACTTTAATTTAAAGTAATTAAAAAAAGAGTAATTGTCTCAAGATCAGTTTCTTAGAGAAATTACTGCTCAGAAAAGTCCTGTATGCCTTGTTCTACAGCCATATTCTTTGTATTTCCACATTGTAAATACTCCATGGTAAATTGCAATGGAAGCTCAGCTTAGCTTAACTTCTGGCTCTGTGGTACTGCTTCTTGGTTGAGAAAATTGATCTGACTCAGTTTTTGGCATCTATGCTTTACTTTTACAGCTGGTTCGTATGTGTCCTTCTAGTTTAATGGTGACTTTTCTTCAGTATGAATTTCTGTCACACTCAAACAGCTGATTAAGAGCTGCTGGGGCTGTGCTGCCAATTGTCCTTTAAAATGTCTGAGCCAGTTTTTCAAGAGGTTTAAATGAAGGTGATGGGAAAACCTGTTAGCAATTCAAGGGAGGTTTGCTTGAATTGAATTGCTTCTTTGATCTGGTGGTGTGCCAAGCCAGTTGTCTGAGCAGTCTGAGACTGCCCTTCCTAGAGTGGCTGTTCAGCTGGCTTCACATACATTAGATAGATCTCATTCAAGTGCTGGATTTATTACACAGTGGTGCAGGTCAGCCACATTGTTCATGTGCAATAGGTGCCTATTCCTTTGCTTTTTTCTCAGGGCTTCTGGAAACAAGAGCAGCTAGGAGTTAGTAATAGGCTGAATAGCCAGTCGTACTGATGTGGCTTGAAAACAGCCATTTGGTGTATTATGGTGGCCTAAGTAAATCTACACATCAGTTTGTAGGTTTGCCTGTGCAGAAACACGTGTGGGACCTGCTTTTTAAAGGTGACATTGTGATGCCTCAGAGTAACACCCTAAGGCAGAAACACGGTTAGCCCCCCTTGCAGAGGGGCTTCATAAACTTATTCGGATTAAACCTTTTTGAAGTTAACCTTAATTTAAGACAGTCATCAAAAGCCATTGGGCTGCTCTGTGGGAGCTGTACAGGTAGCTGTAATAGTATGAGCCTTCACCAAAACTGGGCAATCATTGCCCTTAACAAAGGTACATAAAAATGTACAGGCAGCAAAGTGAAGCTTAAAAACCTAAGAAAGCAGGACAGGGGCACTAACAGTGGGATGCTGAGTAACAACGCAGAGAGAAGTTTGAAAGCCAAAAGAGGCCTGGGATTATTATGAAATTCACCATCTCCAATTCTTTGATTCTTTATAAATGTGGGGAAACAGAATTCTATGCTTTTCCTAATAAACAAATCCATGTGATTGTATTCTCAAGTTCTTCTTTTATCAAAGCATTCCATACAGCAGCATATTTCCTTAACCTCTGGAATCCAAAAGGACTAAAGGTGCATGTGTGGCATCAGCATTCTTCTGGAGCATGGCTGGACGTGGAGGTAGGCTACCCCTGAGCTACCCTCCCCGCTCCGCCAGCAGCACGCTCTGAACCTTTCTTTTTTCCTAACTACCAAATTGATGCTATTTTTAAAAAAAACCCACATACAGATTATTTTCAAATGAAGACGTTTGAGTGTAGCATTTCATTAAAGAAAAAAGTGACAACATATACTTTAGCTTTCTATTTCATCTTAAATCACATAACCAGATTATTGCAGTATTCTTTAAATTCAGAAGTCCCTTTCCCAAATAGCAGCGAAAATAGCTTTCCTCGTGACTGTTTAACTTCTAAGAAAGCTACCTTTTTTTTTTCTCTTTTATGTCAATCCTTCCCATGCACTGTCATCATTTTACCAGGGTAATAGTCTATTTTCTTGCCTTCTTTTTCCTTTTCTTCAGTATTTTCTGTAATTTCCTTCCCTAAAAGTACTTGATTCTGCTGACCAGGGAATGACTTCTTGAGCAGTGTCAGGCTGGGGAGATGATTGTAAACTGAGACTGAAGAACTGAGGGACAAATCCCACATACTTAAATATCTACTTAAGACTGAGTAGGTTTTGAAGGTGGGTTTTTCCCTGTGTAGAGTAACGGACAGGTTCTGTGTCTGTATTCACAGGTGCTTGTATTTGATTAAGGCTATGTAAAAAACCAGGAGTAATACAGAAAAAAGTCACAAACAGTTTGAAGGCTGGAGAAAACTACTTATCAAAAGTGACCTCATTACCAAATACACACTCTTATGCAAGTATCCAAACCAGTCTGCTACCATAAAGGTGATTTAATGATCTCTTCTGGCTTAGCAAACATGACCTTAAAGGAAAATAGCTCTGATTTAAGAGTGTGTGCCACCTCTTTAGTTTATTGTCGATGAACTCAATATGGCAAGACTTCCTGTTCAGTCTGCCCTATACTTATTCCAGGCATATTCATAGAATCATGGAATAGTTTGTGTTGGAGGGGACCTTAAAGCTCCTCCAGTTCCAACCCCCCGCCACGGGCAGGGGCACCTTCCACTAGAGCAGGTTGCTCCAAGCCCCATCCAACCTGGCCTTGAACACTGTCAGGGATGGGGCAGCTGTAGCTTCTCTGGGCACCCTGTGCCAGCGCCTCAGCACCCTCACAGGAAGAGCTTCTGCCTAAGAGCTCATCTTAGTCTCCCCTCTGGCAGGTTAAAGCCATTCCCCTTGTCCTGTCCCTACAGACCCTTGTCCAAAGCCCCTCTCCAGGTTTCCTGGAGCCCCTTTAGGCACTGCAGCTGCTCTGAGGTCTCCCCTTATGGAGCCTTCTCTTCTCCAGGCTGAATCGGCCCAGCTCTCTCAGCCTGGCTCCAGAGCAGAGCTGTTCCAGCCCTCACAGCATCTTCATGGCCTCCTCTGGACTCGTCCCATCAGGTCCGCTGCCTTCTTATGTTAGGGGACCCAGAGCTGAATGTCGTTATCCACGTGAGATCTCACCAGAGTGGAGCAGAGGGGGAGAATTACCCTCCTCAACCTACTGCTCACGCAGCTGCTGGTGCAGCCCACGATACAGTTGGCTTTCTGTGCTGCAAGCAAACATGGCTGGGTCATATTGTGCTTCTCAAGAGCCAGCACCCCCAAGTCCTCCTCAGGGCTGCTCTGAGTCACTTCTCTGCCCAGCCTGTAGCTGTGCCTGGAAGGTGTAGAACCTTGCACTTGGCTTTGTTGAACTCCATGAGGTTGGCATTGGCCAACTCTCCAGTGTGTCCAGGTCCTGGATCCCCCTGGATCCCATCCCTTCCCTCCAGTGTGTCGACAGTATCACACAGCTCGGTGCCATGACAAACTTGCTGAAAGCCTCTCAGTCCCACTGGCCATGTCACTGACAAAGATGATGAACAGGATGAGTCCCAACAATGACCTATGAGGATTGCTGCTCATCACTTGGTCTCCACTTGGACATCAAGCCATTGACCACAACTCGTTGAGTGCTACCATCCAGTCAATTCTTTATGCACCCTGTAGTCCATCCATCATGTCCATGCCTCTCAGTTTTGAGACAAGGATTTTATGTGGAACAGTGTCCAATGTTTTGCACAAGTCCAGGTAGATGTCATTTGCTCTTTACTTATCCACCAGTGCTGTAACCCTGTTGTAGAAGGCCACCAAATCTGTTAGGCATGATTTGGCCTTAGTGAAGCCATGTTGGCTGTTACCTATCATCTGCTTATTGTCCATACGCCTTAGCACAGTTTCCAGGAGTACCTGCCCCATGATCTTGCCTGGCACCAAGGTGAGACTGACTGGCCTGTAGGTCCCTGGGTGTTCATTTCTTTCCTTTTTAACAGTGGGGGTTACATCTCCCCATTTCCAGTCAGTGAGAACTTCCTCGGCCTGCCACAACTTCTCAAATATGGTGGACAGCAGCTCAGCCACTTCATCCGCCAGTTCCCTCAGGACCCATGGGATTGTGCACCTTCAGGTTCACTAAATGGTCTTGAATCTGATCGCCTACAGTGAGTGGTCCTTCTTTCTCCCAGACACAGCCTTTGCCTTCTGTGACTTGTATTCTGTGGCTGGAGCACTTGCTGGTGAAGACTGATGCAAAGAAGTCATTCAGTACCTCTGCCTTTTTCATGTCCCAGGTGACCAGGTCTCCTGTTCCCTTCTGGAGGGAGTCCACGTTCCAACATGGAATTGTTCATGGAATTAAAAACCTGGAAACAAGATAATCCTGAAGAAAACCCATTCATGGCTGCTTTCTGGCCTGAAGCTTTGGTTTTCTGAAGAAACATGATAACATTAACCCTTTGTTTTGTAGGACAAACTATAGGGTATCTCACCTGCAACCCCACACCAGAGGTGTGGAGCCAAGCTTCTAAGAAGTGTTCAGAAGGAAAGCAAACTGCCTGTGGAAGGGGGAGCTCAAGCCAAACCAGGGAGCTGTGTAGCACCATAGGCTTCACCATGCTGAGCTATTCCTTTGTGGGTCAATGGGTTGAAATAATGAACAACAAAAATGTGTCTGACAAAATTTTTTAGTACTATTCTAATGCCTTTTTTTTTTCTGTACTGTTTTGAGATCATTCTCTGCTTCAGATTTTTCCTGCTGCTCTAGAACTGACAGTGGATGAAAACATATTTAGTTGTAATTATTAAAGAAACACAGTGGAAGAAAGAATAATTCTCATTGTCACTGGATGGAACCAGCTCCCATGGTGCAAGGACCAAGGTACAAGGAACAAAGAGCTGAATTCAGAGAGCAGCTGAGTAAGGGAAGTGGAAGTGGAGCCTTGTGGGGAGAAATGGCAGGAGCTACTGTACCTGAGAGAGATATGTTTTATATCTTGTTATTTTATTCATAGCTTCATGACTCTGCCATCTCAGATGGAGTTTTGTTCATAGAAGTCTTCAGGTTGTCTGGAATCTCCTGTGACAGTCTCAGGGCAGAATTAAAAATGCAGATATGCTTCAGGCAAGAGCTGCATCCATCCTGATCTGTCCTGAAGCTGATGATATGATGGAGGAGCAATGGCACTCTGAAAAGAGCAAGGTGAGCATTAGCAACACAAGAAAACTATGAAAGAGAGAGCTTGAGAGGCCAAGGTGATCAAGTGAACAATACCAGAGTTCAGCAAAGCATTGCACAAACTTTACTTCATGTTTGTTCCACTGAGGTGTCACAGGGAAATACCCTTTTTGTTTTCTCCTGCCCCTTTTGTCTGCCTTGCCCCAGTGTACCAAAGTGCTGGAATAGCTGATTTCCTCTCACCATAGAGCCTCTGACACTGACTTTGATATCATTGCATAAAACACTGTTGCTGTGATTCTTTATAAGCTTTGCATATTTCATTCTAAGGTTCAGTGAAATGGCTGTGCAGTGCTGTAGCTGTGGAGACAGGAGCAGCAAGGTTTCAGCAGAGGTAATAACCAGGAATCCTGTGAAGATGTGTGAGTAGTACTTGTTCATATCTACATTTGAGTATTAATCCTTTGTCTTCTGTTGCATTTCATCTGTTGCTATCTACATATGTTGGAATAGCTTCATTGCAGGAGTGTACTTTCCTATCAAAATGTCTCGTTTAATCCATTTTGATAAAGGTAGTGGTAAAATCCTGCAGGATTTGAGGTGTGCAGCCATGTTAGCTCCTCCATTGAGCATAAGTGTCCCTCTTCCATTCAACAGAGCATCTGCCTTTGCTCTAGGTGTAATTATTGTGGCATGATTTCTCTCAGGCTGATTAAATGAAAGAGTTGGTCAGCTGCAGCATGGGAAAACAAGAACAGCCTCAGTACCAATCCAAGGGAAAGGAACTTTTCATAGGTTTTGCTGTGCCTATTAGCTTTTTTCTTTGTATGCTATTAAGACAGTAGAGCTACCTGTCATATTAAAAAAAAAAAAGATAAATAGGAGCACAAAAATGATTCATGGGAGCTCTCCAGAGTCCATATGAGATACCTTTGCTATTTATTGGAGCTGTTCTGGGCATAAGAAAAAGGATTAGGAGAGTCAGGCAAATAGAACAAAGGATGGCTCTGAGCTGAATTAATTCTCAGCTTAATTAATTTTCTTCTTTCTCATGCATCATTAAATATTGCTCTTGTACTGTGTATGGAGTATCTATATTATACCTGTCACCTGATAGCAACCACGGTCGTTATGGTAATGTCAAGATTATAATTATAGTCCCTTCTGCAGTGTAGTCATACTATGCTAAAAAACATAGCTTTACATGGTAGTGTCCCATGCTTGGGAGCAGCCCAAACATGAATACATTTTGAGAGGTTTGAGGGGAAAGATGTTTTGTTTCTGATTTATAAAATTCAAGGAAAATTATGGATTTATATGTACATATGTGTGTATTTAATATAAAAGTATGTAGCCTTTGAGCTATGGCTTTACTTCATTGGAGGTAAACAAAACTCGTCAGGAATTCTTATCCATTGTTGAACATCCCTCTGTCTGAGTTTGGGAATTTAAGAATGTTAAAAAAAGTCAGCTATTACTCAGAGATCAAAGAAATCATGTGCAGGCTTGTCTGGCAGCATGTGTCTTTGTGGGAGACCAGCCCATACCCTTTTGCAGTAGATGGCAAGGTGGCAGAGAATAAAGTGTATGTCTTCAGAGAGTAACCTGATTTCTGTAGAAGAGAAGGGCAGAACTATGAGAACAAATTGTAAAACATTATCTGGTATCTTCTTCAGATTTTATTGCTATCATTGGCCTATTTTCTTTAGGATTTTGGAGACAATTGTTTATTTAGTTTTAGAGAAAAAATAAAATAAAATTGTCTCCTGAGTATACAACATATGAAATTCCCAAATGGAAAAAGGTTCTAGGGAAACCATAGTAAGGAATATGTGAGTGTGACTCAGGAAGCAAATAGTTCAAAAATGAAAACCCACTGCATGTAAAACTAAGGGTCTTGTAACCATTATCTCATTTAGTAACTTCTAACACTATAGACATCATGTTAACCTCATGAATAAAATAACTGATTATATATTAATCTTGTCTGTAATTTGAAAATAGTTCTGATCAGGATACTCAGGATAGAATGGCACATACAAGTTCTTATCTTTAAATGAGAGATCTCTAGAAATGCCCATGGCAGGGGGGTTGGAACTAGATGATCTTAAGGTCCTTTCCAACCCTAAATATTCTGATTCTGTAATACTGCAGGGTTGTTTTGTTTCCTGTTCTCCTCACTTGCACAATGCTATATCAAAATACTACTTTTTATTCCTTGATTTTGGGAGCAAAGTTGGTGAGTTGTAATATATTTTTGGCAATATTTGACATCATTATTTCGTTCCAAGCACAAGTGTACAAAGCTGTTTACGTGCCAACTGTTCCTAAGTTGGCATAGGGACCTATTATGTAAATACATCAATTCAGGTAGTCATTGAGCAAACTCTTGCAAAGAATTCCCATTAAAACATCCAGTGATGACAAGCTTGCTTGTAGATTCAACAAGAGTGCCTGGTGCTAGTGGATGCTGTCAGCAGTGAGGGTAGCTGTGTCTGGATGCTCTGTAGGAACCAAAACTCTTGTACTCTTTTCCGATGGCCAGCTGGGCATCTGACGGAATTACTCTCCCTCAGACAAGCCAGTTGCAAAAGGTGACAGCTACTGCATCCCTCTAGCAGCTGCATGTTTGTGCCGCCTTTACATACTCAGTAGCTCATTTATCCTCGTATCTTCATGACTTGAAGTTGCTTATGTGGAAAGAAATACGGACAGTGGAATCTCAATTAGTTTGTTAATTTTTTAGGGGTTGAGTCCCTAAACTGATGAGTAGAATTTTATGGAAAATCTTTATATTGCTATTGAGGCTGAAGTGAGAGTTTGAAGACTTGACTGGTTTACTACTGGACATAAATTGTGACAAGATCACGTAATGATGCCAGTTGATGGATGTGAACCATACTCATAAGACACAGCAGGAATTACCCCTCCTAGCAGTAAAGAGCACACAGGTGAATTAGAAGGAAAGACTGAGAAAACTAAATTGTATCTTGTATAGTCCTAGCTCATCAAAAGCTGTTGAGGATGTGAGGCAGACCCAGATGTGGAAGAGACTTTATGTTCTCTTCTACTGCAGCCTTTGTTATGAGGTTACACCTTCATTAAGGGGACTGGATTTGGTGTGTGCTTGCATATAGGCAGGTCCTGCAGATATTGCAAAAGCAAATGAAACCCAGGTTTCTTTGAATGGGTGTCAGATTCCAGGTGTATACAAGGAAATCCATCACCCAAAAAGGGTTCTCATTTACACAGCCTGTTCCAAGGAGTTAGGGTGACCATTTCATGTCTGCTCTGCTATTCCCATCAAAAAGTCTTTGGTACTAAAGAAAGAGACACGCCACCCCTCATGTGAATGAGAAATATCTTAGTATCTTTCTCTAGCCTTTTTCCTTTTTTGGCACCTCAGGGAATCTTCCAAGTCTTTTCAAATAATCCTTGTTTGAGACCAAGGATTTTTCTTTAGGAGGCAAGTGCCTTCACCAATGTGAGAGGGCTTAGCTGGGTTGTCTGTGATGTCCTGTGAAGTGTTTATTGGTATTGGTATGGCTCCAGAGCTTTTGCAAAGGCACAGGTAGGTTGCCTAAAGCATCAGTATGGATCTAGATTTTCCATTTGGAAGGAAGCAGTAAGACCTGTTCCAAAGGAAAATACATACTTTTGTCTCCCATTTTTAATGGATGACCAAAGAGTTTATTGAGAGGCTCAGTGAGTAGTTTCTTCCCCTTACTCAGCTCTATGTCTAGATAAAGTATAAAGACTAGCTTGACAATTATATTAACAGTAGCTCCGTGGACCTGCTTTGGCTACATCACACAGTTGTGTTCAGCACATGGAATTACTGTGGTCAAGAAAGGAGAAGCTAGATGGCACTATGGTCCAAAGAGATCATGTGCTGCCGGTGAACAGGGTGAAGCTGTGCAAGTCATCTAATCTAAAAAGACTCTGGAATTTCATAGATAGCAACAAAATCAGGGTCAGAATTCCTGAAGTAGAATAGGGAGAGAACAGGCTTTCCACTGATGCCATTATTTAGCTTTTGTTTTTTATAACACAGTCAGGATTAAACTTAAGTGTATAGCATGAAAGAGAAGATTTCAGATGTAAAGTGGCTTTAAGATTGCCTGCACAGATAAAACTGTAGATTGTGCATCATTGCCCCAACATAACTGGCAATTATTTGTGCTTTTTAAACATGCATTCAGATATTCCTGCTCAGATATGTTAGTATGCATAGAAGTGGATAAGCAATGCACCAGATGTGTGCAGTTAAAGGAAACCAACACATCTTATTTGGTGCAGCAAGTTAGAGGGAGAGAAAATCCACCCAGATCCACTCCTGAAACTTCTCTTGGATCATTTTTAAGGGTGGAGATAAAGGGACCTGCACTCCCAAAGTATAAATTTTGTACAAGCAAAGATCTGGGGTAGTTGCTGTAAGTAATTTTATAAAGCTGCTGTCATTTAACTTCAGATACATATATTTTCACTCTCATATGCCAGTTTTCCTGTTCTCTATTTTTAGAACACAATGGGGTTTTTTACTAAGGTATAATAAATATATTATTTTAACTAAAATATTTAATTCATCCATTTGTATTTTTTCATCATCAGTGAAAGTCAGAAAAGAATGTATTAATACAGTTTTAATGAAAATGATAAGGTGAACCAAAGCCTTTACATAAGTTGTAGTTGGTCTTTAAGAATACAAATAGGAAATTTAAGAATTCCTTAGAAGAATGTGAAAGTTATTAAAATGCAGAACAAATAATCAAAACCATTGGTAAGCTTTTGGAGTCTGGGGAGATCTTGTTTAATAATGAGTTTAAAGAAATCTCAACATTTAAAAGAAAAGAAGATGCAGGCAGCCACATCACTTTGCATGTGTTATAAAGCCAGTCCCTGGGCTTTCTCATTTGTGTATTTTGCTCATGCAGGGAGGGGCTCTGCATTGCAGCTTGCTATACCTTTTTCTAAAGGAAGAGCTCTTATTTTTAGAGGAGTTAAATAGTTGTTGGCTTAGAGGCAAGGTATTGCTGTACAAACTGGCAAGTTACACAGACGTGCATCTGTCACAAAACAGAGCAAGAAATAACTGGATTTGTAGTTACGTTATCATGGCAGAAGGTAACCATAAAATACTGTTCCTTCAGAGTTCAGCATGTCGCTAACGTGACAGTCAGGGGAACAGATGGGCATCTGACTGATTGGGAAATGCTAGAAATGCTTCAAGAGAGGCTAGAAGAGAGGAAATAATCCATAGACAGAAGACATAGTGGAAGAAGAATGTAGAGAAAGTGTTGTAGAAAATGTGCAGAGAACTAGGTCCATATCAATTGGCAGTGGGGTTTGAAATGTGAAGAATCAGACTATTGGAACAATCTTATGCTGGAGTAGCAAAAGTTCCCTTGGGCTAGCAAAGAGCTAAAAGTCAATTACTTTTAACATGGCACTTTGTTTAAAAATAAGAAAAAAAAAGATAAATTAATTTCACAGCAATTATTTTTGAGATCTTCATCCCATTTCAAGATACACTGAACTTATTAACTCCTGCTTCATTGTGTATTTGATAAGTCAGGAGTCTTTTTTAGCTCCTGTTCTTAGTATGCTAAAATGACATACTTCAAGTTTAAATGGAAAAAATTATGCTTCCCAAGAGGTGGAAAACATAAAAGCCCAGCCATGACCAAAATGGCAGACTGGGTGGATTTAGGAAGAAAACTCAGAGTAAACTATAAAAAATTACAAAATCTTTTCCTTCTGTCAACAATGTGAAAAGCTCTACTTGCTGTTAACACCTATTGGAAACACCACCTATTTGCTGCACTGCCCCCTGTGTAGTGAATATGCAGCTGCCATGGATTACCCAAGAAAATAAGCATCATCCGTTAAGCAGTAGTAGTCCTCAAACTTGCATTAAGACATGGCTGAGAAAGCTGGGGCTGTTCAGCCTGGAGAAGAGAAGCTGCATGGAGACCTCAGAGCAGCTTCCAGTGTCTGAAGGGGGCTACAAGGATCCTGGAGAGGGACTCTTCATCAGGGACTGTAGCGATAAGACAAGGGGTGATGGGTTCAAACTGAAACAGGGGAAGTACAGGTTAGATCTAAGGCAGAAGCTCTTCCCTGTGAGGGTGCTGAGACGCTGGCAGAGGGTCCCCAGAGAAGCTGTGGCTGCCCCATCCCTGGCAGCGTTCAAGGCCAGGTTGGACACAGGGGCTTGGAGCAACCTGCTCTAGTGGAAGGTGTCCCTGCCCATGGCAGGGGGTTGGAACTGGATGAGCTTAAGGTCCCTTCCAACTCAAACTGTTCTGTGATTCTGATTCTGTAGCAGATCATGAGCCTTGCCATGGATTAACTTAACCGTGGATTACTGCTGCTTTATTAGACACCACTCTTTATTTTTTAATGTCTTTTCAACCTTCTGAGGATTGTACATTTTTTTCTTTTATGGGGACTGAACTGACCCCATTTGGCTCTGGACTTCAGGGAACTGACCACAGGTTTCAGCCTTCAAAAGCCCTAAGAAATAAATAGTGCTGATACAGTACTTGTAGAGCTGTGAGTGATGTGCTGCCTCAGCAACAAGGAGGACTGTCCGCAGCGTACTGTCTGACCTAGCAATGTTTCTGTTATTTTCTCTTTTATTGCCATTCAAGTGCTTTCTCCCTAAAATTCAAGGAAACTCATATTTTCTGATGGTGTGTCAAATCCTGTTCAAGTAGTGTGGATGTTGGCTGAACCTTCTGCAGGTTCAGGCTATAATAGATAAACTGAATGAAAGCCAAGAAGTTCTCTAATGTCTATTAGAAGGGTCATGTTGTATATGGAGCAAAATACATGTATAGTGACAGGAAGCAGAGATTTTCCTATGTTTTAAATAAACAATAGCAGGTCCAATGTGTAGTTATTGGTGATAGGAAGATCTCTTTGTTCTATCTGATTTCTGTTTCCTGTGACACTCTATAAGGTACATCTCCTTCATGTTTGCTGGCATTATTTGTATTTTCTAAATGTGTGATGCAGCAAATTCTTAAAAATAACCATCAACTTTGTATTTGTTTTCAAAAAAATGCTGATGCTAAAGAAAGTGCTAATTTGAGATTGCAGCAACTGCCTGAAAATGAGCACACTCAGCAAGAAATCCAGGCTGACTGGGCTTTGAGTTGAGTGTCATAGGTGAGCTGAAGGAAGCGCAAATTGATGAATTCAATGTACTTTAAATCTGTGAGAATGTTTAAAAATCATTGTTTTAAAAAATATGTTTTTCGTTGCTTACCATAGGTCATTTTACCTCCCTGTCCTTGTATGAATTTCTCCACAAGATCGTTCATTGAAACAGTATAAATTAAGGGAATACTGCAGCACATTTGTAAAAAACTGAAAGCAATGGGATAATTACATTTTGAGTGGTTGCTGTTCACAGGCAGTCCAAGCAGGAGCTAGGAAACAGGCCAGGGTACTATGATAGCAGAAGATGCAGACAGTACATGAAGATATTAATATTTCTTAAAGGTGTTAATTGCTCTGAATTAAGTAACATTTATTACAATGAAAATAGTTTCTGAGCAATACCAGGAATACAATTAGAAATACACAACATCATAATGGGATGTTGAATAGGCTCTTCACTGACATGGCATTTTGCACCATACTTATTTGAAGAGTGGATTAGAATTTCAGGTAATTATTACAAATACATTTATACTGCAGCAGTGACTTGAAAGTCATTCTTCTGCTTAAAAACTGTTCCTGGTAAATTAGTTTGTATAACATTCTTGGAAGGTGCCAAATTCATTATATTTATTTTATTCAATTGTAGCATCATAGAATGGTTTGGGTTGGAAGGGACCTTAAAGATCATCAAGTTCCACCCCCCTGCTGAAGAAGACAGGCTGGAGAACAAGAGTAAGAGCTAATGCTGAAAGACCATTTATGTGCTTGCCCCAGCTTGGGATGCATACCCCACGCCTGTTACTGCATTTGCAGATGAAGAGACAGCTCATGGAAAGCCTCATCTTTCTTTTCATCTCCTGTTGAAACTCATACTTTTGCTACTTGTGGCAATAGCTTATATGTGAGTGACTCCACTCTGCCCAAGCAGCTCTTTCCTTTATAGCTTTGAAATCAGCTGCAAATTCCACAATTGCTCCCTATGTGCAAGTCACTTTCTCAGAACAGCAGCCTTCCTTCCAGGACCTGCTGTGTGTTGGGAAGATAGAGATTCCCACTTGCTTCTTGCTCCTCATCACTTTTTTTCCCCTCCTTTTTCTGTTTCTCTCTGAGTGTAAGCTTTGGCCAGTAATGCAGCCCTAAACTGCAATATTTCTATTATCAAAGAATCACAGAATGGTTTGGGTTGAAAGGAACTTAGAGCTCATCCAGTTCCAATCCCCTGCCATGGGCAGGGACATCTTCCACAAGAGCAGGTTGCTCCAAGCCTCATACAACCTGACCTTAAACACTACCAGGGATGGCGCAGCTGCAGCTTTTCTGGGCACCCTGTGCCAGCGCCTCAGCACCCTCACAGGGAAGAACTTCTAAAGCTGACTTGTTCCAGCAGAGGTGAGGCAGGAAGAAGAAGAGATGGGACCATTCCTAAGCAGTGGAACAAGCCAGAGCAAAGCGCCTTGCCTCCATGCATCTGATCCTCATTTTTCAAGGGTATTTCCACAGCTTTCAAATCCTCATTAAACAGCCGTCTGCTTTTAGTACATATGTACAATGTGTTCAGAGCTGTTAAGATGGAACTGATCTAGTAAAAGTTTGACATTTTTTTACACAAAGCCTCTGAGCCTCTGAGTTCACTGGTGAATGCTCTAGCAACTAAGGGGAGTATCTTCTAGCATTTTACACCTTTATTTACACTCCATGGCAGGGGGTTGGAACTGGATGATTTTGAGGTCCTCTCCAACCCAAACCATTCTATGATTCTTATTTAGTGACAGCTAGGGCTTCTTTACCAAAATCCTCAAGCATATTAAGACTTCAGTTACATAATAGAAAGAGTGTGAGCAGTATTAAGAGATTTTTTTTTATTTTTCTTTTCATTTTATTTTACAAGTGAAAGGATTTTTTTATCCATTTTTTTTCTTCTTTTCCTTTTTTATTCTCCTGTAGAAATTTCAGGTTTCAATATCTCAGATTTTCTTCTCATGTTTTTCAAGAGGTGGGGCATTTCCAGCAAAGTAACTGAAAGAAAGACTAGTAGGGAATCTTAATCAACTTAATTCTACTGGGTTTGTACCAATGAACTAGCTGGAATGACAGAGCAGGAGCTAGGTGGGAGAAGAACAATAGCATGTTTATGTGATACTAGCAAGTAATATGGGGCTGGATTTGGGAAGGATCTGGAAGAAAAGAGTATGAGAATTTGGCTTGTGTTGGAAGTTATAAAAAATGTAAATGGGTTAAATGCCTGTAAATACTATGCTACAAAATATCTTACAGTTCTGCTGGTTTTAGCAATTGCAGGCTACATTCAATACTGGTTAGAATTTGTGCTCTTGGTGCCTCTTTTTAAGGTACAAGTGAGGAAATGTTTGCAAAGGAGTAAGGGATATTCAGCATACTGAATAAGAGGTTAGCTTTAACTCAGAATGCTAGGAACTGACTTTTGGTAAGGCAGATTAGAAAATCAATGGAAACATTTTCCAGAGAGGTCTGGAAAAAGGCACAAGAACAGATACGGTGATAGAAAATGTGAGAACTGGCAGCGCAGAAGAAAGTCTTTGAAGACAAGAAGAGCAGGTTTTTGAAGTTACCCTCTGCAGAATTGGGAAGAGAAAATAAATATGCAAAGGGGAACTGTATGTGCTGAAACTAGTGTATAAAGTTGCAGGGGATTTCATAATGAGGGAGATAATCAAACTGCAATCCTGGTTGCAGATGATTTCATAATTAAGGATAATCAAGCTGAAATCCTGAAAATAAGGTGCCAAATTAAATAGCAGCAGGAAGAGTTTCAAAATAGCTCTGAGCTTACTGATAACTGAAAAGAAATGGAAAGAGGAGAGCCCAGGTATTTAAAGAGACGCTTCTGCAGGAAAAGTGCAGTAGTATCAAATGCTAGCACTTGGAACTGTTCTATCCCAGGAGAACAGCCAAGGTTTGGTATTGTACAGGCTTGTAAGGAGATAATGACAGAGCAGGTCACCTTTGTCAGCACATTGTCCTCATCATTCTAGGTTATTGCTGTTCAAAAGTGCCCAACACTTGCAGGAAGGCAGAGGCTGCTAAGGCATGTGATAATCAAGAAGGAAGTGTAGGCATGTGATACTGAAGAAGGAAATATTTGAAGTTCCTTTGGGCCTGAGAACAGTTTTGTATACATGGAGAACTACATGCCTGTGAGAAGTAGATCTTCCAGGTACTTTTCAAACAGTCAATGTTTAAAGTAGTTTAGTGCTTTGCAGGGTGGAGCTTCCCCAGTCTTCAACTTGCCAAAGTAACTTGAGTCATTTGCAATTGCAGTGCTGCAAAACTTCCCTTGGGAAGTTTCTCTTCATAGCTACCTTTTCATATAGCTATCTTTTCATAAGATACTGGTTCTTTACATGCTTGTGCTCATGAGATATTTGTACTGTGACTCCCTATTCCCCGCTGCATAAAGCCACCAGCATACTTGAAAGGAGTTTGCATGACTTCTGACTGTCCAAAAGGAAAAGAAGAAAGGAAATTACTAGGAGAACATGACCTGCAGCTGCCTCTGTGTCTGATTAAAAAGGCTCTGTACATATTCATACAATAACAAAGAAGTCACTGGGGATCAGTCATTGGTATTTTTGATGAGGGAGGAGTTCTATTAATGTTCATCAGTCCATCGATAAGCTGGTAGTAAATACCAGCTGTGGGCTGTTTTGCTTTTTCTGTGTGTAATTAGAACATTTAAGGAAATTTAGAAAGGGTGGTGTTGAGCTTTTGCACACTATTGACAAAGTGTGCTCTTGTGCAGAAACTTGTAGAAAGAGCAGCAAACTGGGGATGTGGTGAACATATTAAAAGGCAGACTATTATTGTTGCTGTTGTATAATATAGGCCATTGTGGTGGGACATCTACCTGGGATGATTTGTACCACAGGTGCTTTTGTATGTTTGCTGTAAGTAAATCTTTTCAAGGTTTCCGGTAATGTAAAGTTATCTGATATTAGCCAAGCTCAATCTAACTATTTTTCCCCACTGGGGAAGCTTTACATCACACAAAATCCCCTTCTCTCCATAGTCTGAATGTTGTTCTTTGGGTGACGGGCTGTCCAGAGACCAAAGAATCTGGATAGATTCTTCATGGTCAACTTTAAGACTTTCATGTAGGAGCCCAGCAGGAGTGTGCGCTGTGGAGATGCTCAGAGCAGACATCGCTGGCTGCTTGGGACAGGCACCTGGGTTCTTCACAAGTGCTGGACTGTTATCAGTGAGTCCTTCCTCACCCAGGCTGTACTGAGCTCAGATTTATCAGTGTGTTTTGTGAGATGGATTGTCACAGAGCAAGTTCTTTATCAGACCCATTTCTAAAAAGGAAGTGTTTCCTGGTGTAATTGAAGGACTCTGCATATGTCCTGCTCCAGGGACAAACATCTCAGTCACTGCTTGGGGGTGTTATTTCCCTCAAGTTCTCTGGAATTTAGATGCACTTAGTACAGAAAAAAATGTGGACATCTGCTAAGAGAAGCTGCTTTAAGTCTCTGGGTCTTGCTTGGTGTCCTTTCCTTGTAGAAGTGGATGTGTGGTAGGAAATAGAACAAATGGGCGTCACTTCCCATGTAAAAACTGTCTAGAAGCTGCATATAGCCTAAAGCTGTTTTTCCAGTTGCTCAGTTACAATGCCTTCTCTTTTTTTGCCTGTAATCTTAAAAGTATTTCCTCATAGTCATGAGGATATTACAGCAATTCCCATTAGTAAGGATTTTAAAACTTTCCCTTTGCTTGCAACTTGTTCAGAGGATAGCAGGTGTACTGAATTAACGCAAGTGTTTTTGATGTACCTATGCCCACATAGTTGACGTGTATTAACAAAACATGGAAGGTAACTGCCACTGATTAATTTATTGTTCTTTTCCACCCATCTCCCTGGAGCACCTCAACTCCATTAACTTTGAATGCCTAATGTAAGCACCTGAGTTTTCAGAGTAATAAGCATTCCTCATTACTGTAATTAGGCAAAAGATAGTTCACACTAACTTTAATTGTGGCTAAATGAAGTAAAGTTCAGGTAGAAAGAGTCTTCCTCATTCATTCCCACAGTTAATCTGCCTCTTACAGGCAGTGAGCACGTAAGTAAACTTCAGTTCTCTTCTGTCTCATTCTATAGTGTGTGGATTTGCAAACTTAATAGCATTTTTAAGCAAAATATCATTATAAACGTAATATCTCAATGCAGCGCTTCCGTCATACCATGTCATACTGACGGAGACCGTGATGATGAAGCTTCACCAGATCAGCTGTGCTGTGATGTCAGACATGTATGCATTCAGGACTATCCTGAGAACATGTAAGCAATGGTATGTGTGTGGTCTGCTCATGCACAATATTGGATAGCACCTCCATTTGGAAGGTAGCTTAACTTTTTGGTCAAAAAATGAAAAACCAAAATTTAAGAAAGCTTAAAATTTTCAGAGTTTTGGGTACTTTAAGGGACATCTTAAAAGAAATAATTTAAGCAACTATTATTTTTTTTTTTGGTTGTCCAGATCAAATTTCATTGGGTTGTTAGTAAAGCCTGGGAATGGGATCAGTGCAGTGAAGCAGCACAGGTCTAATCAGGTTTCATTCGGTTACAGCCTCTACATCGAAAACCACTGTTTGAGATATCAGAAATAAATAAATAAATAGCTGCACTAATCAAATGGAGAGATTCTAGAGAAATTCTCTTAAATTCATACTTTATCAGAGCAAATTTCTGACATCATTAGAAATATCTGAAGAGCTTAGACACAACTTGGAAAGGGAGGTACTTCCTTAGTGTCTGCTCTCCAGGTTTCTTAAAAGCCTGACACATTCGCTTCTTTTCAAAGAGAAACAATGGACTAAACCAGGAGATATACTTCGAGAAGGACCTTGAGATGAATCCTGGTTTATCAACTGGTATCAATACAGAATTTGACTATGTAATTTTTTATCTTTCTACATATAGCTATTGATGTGGGAGTATTTAAGGAAGTGTTTTGATCAATAGTCATCTTCATTAGAACAAGTTTGGAAATACAAAGCGCTTCCATTTTTTTAACAGAGTTTGATCCATGACTAACTGCTTTCATCCTGTGAAGCTGTGTTTCTGTAAGTGTATCTTTATGGTTTTAATGGGTATTTTTAAAGTCTAAAGCTAACCCTATAGCTGAATGAACAACCTTGCTGAGAACTAGGAAATTAGTTTAGTTCAGTAGTTCAGTTTTCTCTTTTTTTTCATGTGTATTTTTAAGGCTCTTATTTATTACTATAACACCTAAGAAACAGGAGGCACCCTGTGGTGAAAATGAGAAAACAGGTCCCTAATTCTGGTAAGTTTACATCAGGTCCTGATGTGGCACATACACAGTGGTCAGTTTGCACAGAATTCACAGCTCTACAAAAGCTTAATTGCAGTGATTGAGAAGATTTCCCAGCAGGGCATAGGGACTGAGATGAGCTGCGTGAAGGTGAATCTTTTAGCATTTAGCATCTGGAACTGAGGTTTTGAAAAACAGGAAACTGGTTTAAGGGTGGGGACTCTTAAAACACCTACTGTTCTTTAATATAATTGTGTGAAATGCCTGTTTCTGTAACCCTTATTTAGGGATCTTTTTTAATTTTTTCTCTTTGCTTCCTCTATAGTTTTAAGCTTCTGCTGATGTTCTCAACTAACTGCTTCTTACTGTCTTTCAAACAGGCATCAAAATGAAACAAAATGAAACAAAAGCTTGGAAATTACCTTTAGCAATATACTTGATAGAAATGGTACCATAGCAGAGGGAGGAATTTTGTCATGCTCTCATCATAGAGCCAGTTCTCTCTGTATAAAAGCAAGACTGAATTAAGAAGGAAATCTAAAAATGATTGGTCCTAAAATCTGTACTGAAAACCAAGATTCAAATTCTTCATCTGGGAACTGGCTTGATGTGTACCCAGAGCCAGTAAAAAGTAGTGTAAAAACAACCTGATTGCAAAAGTAGCATTATAGCAGGCTGACTTACCCCTAAACGTAACAGTCTTCTAACTAACTTGTTAGAAACTGCTCCATTCCACATGCCATGGCATGGGATGAAGTATACTGGAAGCTATATGGTCTTGCAACCTACATAAATGTTACCATATGCTTTATTAAAACATCTTCTACCTGTTACCATGGGCTATATATTTTACCCAAACCATTATTTCGGCTTGTATTTCACCTGGCACAGCTCATTCTGAATTGTCTAGAGCTCATCCAGGAGCATGGTATAAGCCACTTACAGCTTCCCCAAAGACTGTCCTCTGGAACAGAGGAATGAGCCATTCTTTGCTACTGTTGCTCCAGCTGTGTTAGCGCTGGAAGATATTTATTCAATTAGGGACACACAGCAAGGCTGGTTAGAGTAAAACTGTTTGTGAATTCAGAGAACAGACTGTAGCATCCCTGTGCTACACAACAGAATTTAGTTTCCAACTGTCCTAAGAATATTTTTCCTTTTAAAATATATTTTAAATAGTACTTAGTTGGGTTTTATTGTTTCAAGTAAAAGGCCCTCCCTCTGCTCCCCAAAAGGTTGTGTATAAAAAAATTGAGGGAAACTCCCAGTGACCTATTGCATTGTTTGATCATTACTTTTCCTAGCAAAGGCTGCTTGTCTTGGCAGTCATTCATAATTTTGAAGTACTTCCAAAGGAAGACAAGGCTCCATCCTCTTTGAAATGGTCCAAAAGAATCAAAATTCAATGACTGGTGATAATCCTTGCCAATGTTTTTTTGAAGTTACTGCAAGTAAAGAACTTTGTAGTGCCTGATTAGTGGCAAGATTTACAGGGCCCACGTGAAGAACATCTCATGAATGTTTGGATTAATAATAATAATAATAAATCTGATGCTTTACTACCGAACAGTGCTGGATGCACACTTATAGAAATGTGACTCAAGTGTCAACTCAAAATACCTGTAATAATAAGATAAGGAATAGAATGTATTACACAGAAGGATAGCAAAACCAATTGTGTGCCTGCATTGAGGGGATGACTTCTGTGTTCTGCTGGTGAGCAAACATGACAATTATGTCAAAATCCAAACAAGATATAGGTGAAATACTATCTTTTGTATACTGAAAATGTTTTCCAGATGTTTTCTAAAGAAAACTAAAATTGAGGTTGAGTTGCATTATTTGCTTCTATAGGGTCTGTATGTGCCCTGCAGATAATACAGTACTTCTGCAGAGATTACAGTACTTCTGAAGATTGGCATAATTCAACATGTGGATACACTGGTTCAGCGTTTGAGTCGTCTGTAAGGATTGCAACAGAACTTCATAGAATCACGGAATGGTTTGGGTTGGAAGGGACCTTCAAAGCTCATCCAGTCCAAACCCTGCAATGAGCAGGGGCATCTTCAACTAGATCAGGTTGCCCAGAACCACATCTATTCTGGCCTGTGCGTCCACCACCTCTTTGGGCAACCTGTGCCAGTGTTACCACCCTCATTGTAAAGCATTTTTTTCTTGGAATGTCATGTTATTTTCTCTCCCTTTAATACTGTGGTTATATCTTTACCTTTCCTGTGTTGTTCATTCACAGTGAGTATTTTGCATCCGAGCTTAAACAAGAGCATGCGTTTCCTCTGAGCTTGTTAGACGAAGTCAAAGAGCATTTTCCATCAGAAACACTAATCCATGACCTCCATTTGTACACCTACAAACCACCTGATGCTAATGGCATTCATCAGAAAAGTGAGACAAAGAATTATAAATTAACTTAAATTTCAGTAAATCTGAGATAAATTCCTTGTCTTATGCAGAATGGAGTTGTCTTATGCAGAGTGCATTGTTGAGATGAGGTGAGTTTCTCTTCTTGGTATGGAGTTTCTTTTTACTGAAAAAGTAAATACAGATACAGCATTCCTTGTGACACTAGGAAACAAATGATTTGTATTTTATGTAGTTTATAGAAGATACTTTCAGTAGTCATCTGCAGTATACACATAAATCACTAAGGAAAACTTACTCTAAAAGAAATTATATGGAGAAACAGATGTGTATTTTCTCATTTGCCTGTAATTATTTAGTATATATTCAACTCAAAAATTAAAAACTTACTATGTCAGTGTGTTTGCATCTGTTTCATGTAACACAACATTTTTCTACTATTGCTACAGGCCATAAGGTTTTGTGTTATAAGGAGTTTTAAGCTATAACTGGGAAAGTATATCCTTTCAAAGAGACATAACAGGATGGGGTTAAACCGCAGATATAAACACCTAAATGTAGGGTATCTGCAGGATATCTGTAGGTGTCCATATGCCAGCTCACACAGTTACTGGTCTGAGTACTACAGCTAGGAGGAATGTATTAAAAAATAAACATTAAAAATGGGGTTTGCATGGCAGTGATTTTAATTTTCAGACCATCATAAACCTTCAGTTCCTCTTTTTTTTTACATTCTTTTTCCATTTTTTATTCTGTCTTTCTCTAATTTACTTTGATTAAAGCTCAAATATTAAGCTCACAGCCTTAATACAGGCAATTCCATGTGATAAATATCATGTGAAATGAGGAAGATTACTTCTGTTATCTGAAGAATAGCAAGCACCGTGCTTTGATAACTGAGAAATCCTCTCATTTCCAGTCAAATGTTTCACATTTCCTTGAATTAAGTAGGTTTTGATTTCTGGTACTGATAACTGTCTGATTAAATGATACTTTTTAGTTGGGAGACTTTCAGGAAGTTTCTTGCTGTTTTCAGATATAAGATGTTGGTATTTTCTACAAACGTATATGCTCAGATATTTACTACTGTGTGTGTGTATTGCTCATTCTGCATGAGTTTAGACTTCTGAAAGTTCTGTGTTTTTTCACTGTTGAAGCAGGAAAAAGCCAAGCTAAAGAAGGAAGTAATACCTCAAGTAAGGGGACATAATACTGTGTGCAAATAAGGAAATTATTTAAAACACTGCATGAGGAACTTGGCCAGTCTTTGCCTTCCGCTGAAGTACCCACTGTTGACTACTGCTTTGGGTTAGACAAGGGACCACTAGTAAATGCTGCTGATGTGGCAAATGATCTATTCCTCAGGCAGGTTTTGCCAGAGTACACTGTAGTCTTGCACTTCTGGCCTGAGAATAATAGGTCCAGGTGGCCAACTTTGTCAGGACAATAAATTGATGTTCTTTCTTCTCTGTCCTGGAGGAAGTCTGGAGGAGGGAAGATGGTCTTCCTTCCAAAGGATATTTGCCTTTGCCATAGTGATAGAAAAAGCTGATGAATAAATCAACCAGAAAAAACAAAACAGAAGGGTCAGAAAACTTATGGCAAAGGAAACAACAATGAAAATATTGTATATGTCAGGACTCTGGTTGCTACTTCATAAACAAACTTCTTCCTATTTTTGTATATTTTACTTGGATATCCTGTTTCTTTCTTTATCCCCTGTGTGACAGTGGGATTTTTAAAAGACCTCAAGCCATAGAAAGGATTCATCGCTCGAGTATTTGGAGAAGGGGGAGAATATTCTGCTAAAATTGAGAAATATTTCAAGAGCGATAATAGATGTCACTAAAATGGTAAATGCCAATTTTCTCCTGAGAGGAGAATAGAAAGACACGCATCAGAAAATAAAGTAATTTTGACTATAAGCATTAGAGATTTAATTCTTCGTATGTTTCTTTTAGAAACCTCTTTGTATTTTGAAATCAGTTTTGACATGGATTTTCAAGTTTATTGCAACTTTTACACTTTAGATAAAGATGTTTACTCTTTGTGATAAAGTTTGCAAGGTTCTGTACTATGGCAAAGACAGCCTTCTGAGCTACAGGCATGCTTTGTGCTTGGTCCTGGGTTGAGCTGCCCAGGTCTCCTAGAAAGTCCCAAAGGGTTACTTTCCTCAGTTACACAGATCTTTGGCAGCAAAGTTGCATTTCAGTCTTTCAGTCATTCCAGTTTTCAGTGGTAGCGAATGTTTCAGTGTTAAGAAATCAAACAGTAAGGCACTACGCAGCTGAAGGGGCCCATTCAAAGTCTAATGGTATCTCTAGAAGAGTATCTATTTGAGTCCATTGGGGTTTAGATTAGCCCAGAATGAAATCCTAAGTAAGGAGGTGACATGATTAACGTAGGGAAATCTTACTTTTTGAAGTGGATGCCAGCAGGCACCTTTGTAGTAGCATGTAGTGCAAAGTCAGCAGGTGGATAAGCTGCCACACAGCAGAGGCAGCCAAATTGTGGTACCAGGACCATGAGGTGGCCTGAGAATGACACACTGGCAGCAGCTGGCAGGCGGCAAGAGCAGTTTGGCAATGCCAGAGTTTGGCAGAGTCTCTGTGCCAAACTGGGATGCTCAGAAGAGCTCACTTGATAAAGTTCAAGAATGACTGAGATTGTTCTGCAGGTGCATGGAGGAAGAGCAGCAGAGCTGGGTTTAGAGTGGCAGAATAGAGCAGGTGATTCCTGAGTTCTGAATGAACTAGTGATAAGTAGAATCATAGAATCATAGAATACTTAGTGTTGGAAAGGACCTTAAGCTCTTTCAGTTTCACCCCCCCTGTCATGGGAAGGGACACCTCACACTAAACCATCTCACCCAAGGCTCTGTCCAGCCTTGGCTTGAGCACCTCCAGGGATGAAGCATTCACAACTTGGGCAACCCATTCCAGTGCCTCACCATCCTTACAGCAAAGAACTTCTTCCTTATATCCAATCTAAACTTCCCCTGTTTAAGTTTGAACCTGTTACCCCTTGTCCTATCACTACAGTCCCTAATGAAGAGTCCATCCCCAGCATCCTTATAGGCCCCCTTCAGATACTGGAAGGCTGCTATGAGGTCTCCACGCAGCCTTCTCTTCTCCAGGCTGAACAGCCCAAACTTTCTCAGCCTATCTTCATGCGGGAGGTGCTCCAGTCCCCTCATCCTCCTCATGGCCCTTCTCTGGACTTGTTCCAGCAGTTCCATGTCCTTTTTGTGTTGAGCACACCAGAACTGCACACAACACTCCAAGTGAGGTCTCATGAGAGTGGAGTAAAGGGGAAGGATCACCTCCTTCGACCTGCTGGTCACGCTCCTTTTGATGCAGCCCAGGATACGGTTGGCTTTCTGGGCTGCGAGTGCACACTGAAGCCGGCTCATGTTCATCTTCTCATCAACCAACACCCCCAAGTCCTTCTCCACAGGGCTGCTCTGGATCTCTTCTCTGTCCAACCTGTAGCTGTGCCTGGGATTGCTCTGTCCCAGGTGTAGGACCTTGCACTTGGCATGGTTAAACTTCATAAGGTTGGCATCAGCCCAGCTCACAAACATGTCAAGGTCCCTCTGGATGGCATTCCTTCCCTCCAGGGTATCAACCAAACCACACAGCTTGGTGTCATCAGCAAACGTGCTGAGGGCGCACTCAATCCCACTTCCATGTCACTGGCAAAGATGTTAAACAAGACCGGTCCCAACGCTGACCCCTGAGGAAAGCCACTTGTTACTGGTCTCCAGCTGGACATTGAGCCATTGACCACAACTCTTTGCGTGTGGCCATCCAGCCAGTTCTTTAGCCACCAAGTGGTCCACCTATCAAATTGATGTCTCTCCAACTTAGAGACAAGGATGCCTTGTGGGACAGTGTTGAACGCTTTGCACAAGTCCAGGTAGATGACATCAGCTGCTCTAACCCTATCCATCAGTTCCATAGCCCCATCACAGAAGGCCACCAGATTAGTCAGGCAAGATTTCCCCTTAGTGAAGCCATGCTGGCTGTCACCAGGCACCCTATTGTTCTTGCCTTAACATGCCTTCCAGGAGAATCTGCTCCAAGATTTTGCCAGGCACAGAGGTGAGACTAGTAGTACTATTAATAGTAATAGTGCTACTATTAATAGTAGTACTATTAATTTCTATTTTTCTGCACTGTTTAAGATAAGATTTTCACGGGCTGCTTTGATTGCCTGATCTCTTAGACATTTCTCACATTTCTTTCCCCTTGCTTATAGGATTTTTCTTATATTGAATTATGCTCTCAAAAGCACAGACTACATGCATAGAGACCATCTGTCTGTAAGCCCTGTGTAGTAACTGGATCACATGTGCTTCCCCCATTATCAAGCTTTTATCTTTCCCTCTGCTTTTAGCCAGTGTCAGAGATGGGATTCTGGCTCAGTAAAATTTGGACTGATCCACTGCAGCTGTTTATATATTCTGATAAAAAATCTAAGTTTGATAAACCAAAACCTCAGTGATGGTCAGAGTGTAGATAATGCCATCTCTATCTCCTTTCCATGATTCTTACAAAGATTCAGGAGAATACTGAATTAACTGTAAAAACTTTCTCCTCCAAAAGCAGACCTTTATGTCAAAAGTTTTGATGTAGATTTGCATTTTTTTTAATATATGATGGAGAAGGTCACAAGAAAATAGTTCTAAATGTAAGGGAGAAAGAGCAGCAGCAGAATTTATGGATGAAAGAAGTTTCTTTGGGTGTAAGAAGATAAAAAAGAAGATTAAAAAAAAGGAAGCTCTAACCCAAAACATATCATGTGTTTTATAATGCATGAAAACAAGAATAAGGGAATAAGAATATTCTCTATAATACATTCTTTTATCTGAACTGCACGTGGGGCACCATTCGTCCCGGCATTTGAACTACTTCTACTTGAGAAGACAAAATATTTTTCCTAAAATGGATGAAATACTTAAGACTGTTTATTGATGTTTCCAGAAGAGCTTTTTCCTTAATATCTATTTCCTGTTTTCCTTTTTTTTTCTTCTGTTTTTTGTTCTTTTTTCTATTTGCATTATTTATTGTGGTTCTGGAGCAACTGTGATTTCTGAACAGAAGCTGGGATTTGTCAGGGAAGGTTGTAAGTAAAAAGAACTTACAGTGTTTATAAGATTTTTTTCACTGTTCTTTCAAATTGCCTCTCACTGTGTGGATCCTGGAAATTTTTTGAAGTTCATGGCAGTAGCTGGCATTTATGCATAGACTGAGTAGCAAATTTCCCAGTTGGGTGGTAAACTGCTCATAGAAGAGACTGTGTAACTTATCTCTATGTAAAGCACTATAACATTGGCAGGAAGGGTAGACTTCATTCCTCTTTAACAGCAAGACTTTAAAGCTTCCTTGGGCTCCTGAGAACTGAACTGTGTGTTCAGTTGGGAAGCAGAAAGCTGCTCTTACTATTTCTGAACACTTCTGTGTGTTGTAAACCCTGATGTGACAATGCAGGCTCTACTCACTTTCACTCCAGGCTCTTGACATTCCATGTACTTGAGGGAGCTCTCTGAATAATGTAGACATTTCTCTTTTAAGACGCAGCAAGCAATTACAGACAAGATAAAACTGGAAGGTCTCTCTGACATATTAAGTTAGGGTTCCAATGTGTTTCACCTTCAGTGACCTTAAAGAGTAGCTATGTCATTTTTACAGTGGACAGAACTTGATTATTATGAGATTACCAAGAAATTACAAGTAACATCTTGCTTGGCTTTATGTCCTAGTTCATTTAATTAGATCCTGCCAGGATTTCCAGTTATTCATAGAGGTTTGCTGGGTGCCCGGAAAGTGCTGTTCACAGTCAAGTCCAGTAGATAACTGTGTCTGTTAGTCAAAGCAACTAAACTTGGTTGTCTGAGTTTTGGGCTAATAAAGACAGATTGGAAGGATAAAGTGAGTCTTAAATGCCATGTTGTACAACACAAATCCTGATGAAAATAGACCAATACCATAGTATGGAATACATTCATTGAAACATCAAATTTGATAAAGAAGAGTAAGAAAATAAAAAATCAAGGTAAGTTTACAGATAATTCACAAAAATGAAACTAACTTCACACAGAATGTTATACAAAATTGCCAACTCGTCATTCATGCATCTTTAAAATAACCTACATCTTCAGACTAGTCGTCTTTCTTAAGTGTACTGTCCAACCTTTTTGATAACTTAGAAAGCAGTGTGGTTACTTGTATTAAAATAATAATATGATGATCTAATAAGCACTACTAAATAGTGCAGATTAATTTCCATTGGGAAGCTATGGGTTTTTAAACACACTGCTTACTTTCTAACCTTAATTTTCCAATTAATAAATTGCATATCAAAATAAATTTAAAAAAAGCCTTTTCAATTAATAAATACAATACGCAGGATAAAGAGAAACAATTGTTCTTAAATTGTCTGAGATCCTAATTTGTTCATACAATATATTTACAGTGTACAAACATATTTTCTGAAGCCATAAACTACAGCAGGATCCATATGCTGACCTTACAGGTGGAATGAGCATCTCTTCATACCACAGAATTCAATACAGTCGTGGCACAAGAAACCTGAAAGTGCAAGAAAAACAAAATCACCACCTGGATCTTGGCACCATAGCAGATAAATCAGTGTCATAAAATGTAAGAATAAATCATTTAAAGGTCAATAGTTCTGTATCACTTTAAATCAATAATACAGAAATCTTAGAGAGTATTTATCTTCTGTGTGAGATAATAGTATTGTATTCATTCAAATAATCTAGCAAACTGATTGTGAGATAATTTGCTTGAAATCTTACTGTATTCGCCCTTGAAATTCCTGCGCCTGATGGTCTTGCAGATACCACGTCACCATGCTACTTGATATCCTGAATACAGAAAGCCATGACAGAGGTAAGATTGATTTCAAGCTCATGAACCTACCTCAGAACTTAACTGGATTTTGTCCTTGATCCACAAAAGGATTCAACACCGCATATGCAGCATTTATGTGTCGTGTGTGCTGCACAGAAATGTTTTGTTTCCCATTACGATGACCAGGCTTCCAAGTGAAAGCCCTCATAGTAGCTGCTTTCACATGGTCGTGTGACCCAGTCAGTACTGATTCCACTCAGCAGGGAGAAACCCTCAGCCAGAGAACTATGTGGGTAGAGCAACTGTCTGTAGCTGAGCTGTTGGAAGAGAGGTACTAATGATGTGGTACTAGTGATCATTAATGTGGTTCTAATTATAGTCAGAAATGAAATGAATGGAGGCAAAATTTTGCAACCTAAAGGCTCATTAAACCATCTGTTCCTCGTGAATTGGTATTTACATATCATTCTGGGCAATTTCTGGGGGGATCCTTGTCTAAGAATCATGGGAATGGTGAAAGTCAGATGTTTCTTAAAGTAATTCAACACAGATCTTTGTCCTGCCTGACAGCAATTGCAAACACGCGTCACATTTTTCAGGTTGCCTCTCTTATCACTAGAGGGTAACATGGGCTATGATAAAGGGTAACACAGCTATGAGAGTCATTCTTCATCAGCTGTCTCTATCAGACAACAAGGACTAGGCCTTTGATGCCTAGCCAAGTAATCGTCTTGAAGAGGGAAATCAATCCCAGCAACTCACATCTTTCTTACCCTTGCTTGTCTAGAAAAATTCATGGGTTTTATCACTTAGCTACTCCTATAGTAGTATATTCCTGCCGTCAAAGTGTTAACAAAGCAAGTAGTTAAGATGATACTTTGTGAGGAACACATGGAAGAGAGAAATAGTCCAAGTAACAAAACAGCATGTTGTTGATTTAGGGAAGAGCACATTCCAAAGAAAACAAAAGGTGCCAGATCCTAAACAGACTTGCAGCTGGCTTGAAGTGTTACTTACTTTGCTATTATATGTACAGGCACACAAACACACATATTTTGCTACTGCAAAATGCTTTCTCCTGGGTACTTGTCATTTTGGCTTGGTGGAAGTAAAAATCAGTTCATGCCTTCTTTTCTGTTTGAAGGGTCATTTTCTTTAGAACTTTCAGTCTGCTTCCAGAGACTGAAAACTGACAATATCTATCTAAAAGAAAAATTTCCTTATGTGTTTTAACCCCCCCAAAATTAAAGAAAAAATAGAAATTGAGCAATCCCTGTAATCCTCACCCACATGGAAGATTTTAAAATTATGATTCTTTAATCATACAGTGATTTAATTCCTTTCTGATACCTGTGTAATATTTCTACCTGTTAGTGAGCCAGTCTGTGGGACTACAAAGATTGCGTTGATATCATGCAGCACAGCAAAAATGACATCTATACAGCTGAACACAGCTCTTCAGAATAGGAACCATTGTAAGAGAATAAAGAATATAGTCAGTGATTGACAAGTTGAAGGATGATCAATTGGTATCAGTGCAGTTAGCAGTAGTTTGTTTAGGGGAATCCAAGTTCTGCATTTGTTCCAGCTGGAATGGTATGTTACACACCTTGCTGTCATCATTTCACTTTGTCTTTCTGTGTCCATAGGGACATGCATGTACCTCACGACTGAAGAACAGGAAGGAGGTGCGAAACAGGGAGGTGGCTGATCTCCATTTTCCCATAATCAAGGATCTCTAAGTGCCTTGGAGAGCAGATGCTGATGAGTAATAACAGAGCTTGGTAAAAAAAATCTACATCCTTTTCTTGATTACCTTCATCTGATGATGTGAAATGCTAGTCTTAACGAGGGGTACAGAAATATTTAGTGGTATGGAAATTTCATGTAGAGTGTTGGGCGAATCAAGAAACTTGTTCATGTTCATTGGTAAATGTTTTCAGTTGACTTAATCTTGCTGTATCCCAGGTCCTAATCAGCATCTGTGCTTTGACCCAAAGCTCACATTATTTCTTTTCTCTGACCATTTTGAAGGAGTTTTGTCTAAGAAGCTGTAATTCCAGTGAGGAAAAATGACTTTGATGTGTTTCAAGATATTTGGTTCAAAATAAAAGCAGATCTGAGCTCTCATTTCAAAATTCCCAAACAGATTTTGAATACTTGTATTTGAATCTGGCTCTTAATATACACTGGAGGATGTTTCAAAAGGGAAACTTTTGTCAATGTGAAAACAGTAGAAGCTCAGCTACCCAACCTAAAGAAGTCTGACTCACAGTACGGTACTTGGAACTACTGTAGGTATGTGAATTAAAAGGCTGTTCACTTTTATACCCAGCATCGCTAAAATAACACTTTTTTTTTTTTTTTAGAAATAAGATTTGGAATTTCCAGAGCTTGTTTTTTTGCCAGCAACAAGAGACTAAGATAAAAAGTAGGGACTTTTTTCTCTAATGGCTTTTATTCATTCCTTTCTGTGAAGTGAAATAGGCAATGCCTCTGAATAGAAAAAAAACCACAAGGAATTAGCTATTTTGTAGTCTGTGCCACTTATCATACTTCAGTATTGTTTTATCTGACATCTTTTGTGGATTCTGGATGCCTGCAGACCCACCAGACAGGAAGTGTCATAGGAGCTGGTGCCTGAGAAAAATCATGAAGGAAGTAGATGTATTTATTTTTATATTCAGTATTTCAGAAATTCCTGAAAAGGGAAAGAAGCAGATGATAAAACTTTCTTAAGTTGCTTCTTTTTTCCCTTTTTTTCAGTAGATGACAAGTTAGATGTGGAGTACAATTGTAAGGTGTGATGTGAGTTACAGGGTAATGCGTTGGTGTTCTTTTTGTAGCTGGGAACAAAGTTACAATTCCTGAAACAGACACAACCCTTTAAATAGATCTGCAGGTAGAGCTCATCTTTCCCATCTGGAGATGAAAATTATAGGGAGTCAGTGATGCTCTCCTCCCCCTTTTGGGGGCTATACAGATGTTGTGTTATTGTCAGGTGATGAGAAAGAAGGTGGAGGGAGTTAAGGAAACCAAAGGGTCAGGAAAGCTTTGGGAACCAAAAAGTCAGTAGGCACTGGGAAAGGCAAGACAGAATATGACCCATATAGCAGGCTACTGAGGTGCTGAGAATTAAAGATTTGGCATCTGTCAGATCATTATCTGCTGTGTAAGCCATATAGTCAGCAGTACTCATACATACCCTCCAGGTACATGGTTTTTCAGTTACTTGATCATATGATATGACCATACTAAAGGTGTTCCCTTGGATGTGGTGCCTGAAGGGAATTCTTTCCTTGTTGATGCAGATATGTTTTTCCCTGCAAGAGTAGTTCTCATTTGAGTTACAGCACATTCCTCTTGCTTTTATTCTTTAGGCATGATCATACTGTGGAGGTATCAGACACTCTTTGCATAGTTTGAAAGCTCTTCATCCCAGCTGCTTCCATAAGGCATCAGAAACTCTGTGAGAGGCTTTCTCATACTCAGACATCCAGTGCGCATCCCAAGGAGATCTTTTGTGAGATGGGTGAGGGCTGCTGTTTGAATGGGGGACCTAAGCATGAACTTGCTGTAATACCTCTATGATCTGAGGCTGAAGAGTTGTTGAGTCAGACTTAGCTGCATCTTCTCACCTGAATGCCAGGCCCTCCACTGAAGGATTCTGCCCTCTCAAGCTCATGGGACAAAGATGCTTAACAGTGAACATGTTGCATGTGTTTCTGTGTTAGGGCCCTGTATAGAAGTTATTATTCCAACACTGGATGTTTTTAGCAGAAATCCAAAGTGTTGGCTCTAGATTACAGCTATTGGGATGGAGTGCCATGAAGTATTTTATTGCTGACCTCTTCTCCATAGGCCATAAATCACAAAACCAGTGGCGCAGGTTTGAAGAGACCAAATTCTGCGTGAGGGTTAGCCTTTCAGCTTCCTCTCATAGCCTCCCTGAGACAGTGCAGTACATTAAAAATCATAAAATCGTAGAATAGTTAAGAAGAGGTTTAGAAATGCTGGATAATGAACATGTTACATTTTGGTCAGAGAGAGTTTTTATCTCTTGGCTAGAGGAAATTAAGTGAAGTTCATCATATAGGTATTTAGCACGGTTGAAGAAGTATGAATTAAAGGAAAAGCTAAACACAATTCTGAAATGGGTTTCTGTTGTTACATTCCAAAAAAAGTCTGAAGTAAGTTTCAGTTTCCTGAAGGACATTTGTACTTTCTGATGCCAGGCCAAAAATGACGTGTTCAGTATTTCCAACTCCCTTCTGAGACACAATTGTCTTCTCTTTATTTGTCCAATAAAGCCTGAGAAAAGACTCTTTTGATTACTAGATGTATTAAAAAACATATTTACATCCCAGTGCTTTATTCTTTTAATCTCTTTTGCCTTTAGAGATATTTTTGTAATACGTTACATTCCAGTCTTCATTATGCTCTGCATGTCTCAGGTTTTTCTTCCAGTTGATTCTATGACACTTGATCTCACTGTGAATCTAGGTGCATCCTCTGGGCTTATCCCCAGCGTCCTCCTTTGTGCAATTTGAATAAAAAGCTTGATTGTGTGAATTCTTGAGGTCAACTGCTGATCCCTAGACAGGACAGCCTGTTCTGGAAATAAGCAAGCTTGATAGCCATTCTGTTTGCAAGCTGATGCAGAGGATAGTAGGAGCAACAGTAAAGCATATGTTCTGTTTAAAATGCACAGAAGGCTCACATTTGAAGTTGGGTAAAGAATAAGTTTTAAGAAATTTGTTTCATTTCTTTGTCAGATCTGTACTTCCTTTAATGATATTTCTTGGCTAACCCTGCTCTCACCTGTAGTGTCTGAGTTAAATTTGTCTGTCACTCAGTGTCATAGTCCCTCTGGTAAGGATCCAACTCCAGTAAAGTTAATGGCAGCTGCCCAGTTTAGTTTTACTGAGAGCTGGCTCAGAGTTTTTTCCTGTTATCTGATGAAGGGCTTGATTACAGTTTTTCCAGCATGCGGATATGGCCTCCTATATTTATATCTTTTTGTGTCTAGAAACTGATTTCCCAGAAACAGGGAAATTTTGCCTTTTCCCATTCAGCTTAGCCTATGATTATCCAGCAGTCAGGCAGAAGAGTTTCGTTTCTCGCTTCTGCCTGCCCGTGGTTAAAGAGTCTGTATTCGCAACTTAACTAAGACAGTACATTCTTCTTCACCAAAAGCCATTCCAGGGAAGAGAAATAACTCTGTAGATGTTGTTACCTCCTCCGGATAGATTTTGGATTTCTGGATTTGATAGCAGTACATTTCCTGACACTTCGACATTGTTTTTAATTCCCCCCCCCCCTCCTCTAATAAAAACAATGATAAAGATAACAGAAATAATATATTATGGGAGAGTCCACTGGAAGTTCCAGTGAACGTCAACTTTAGAGACTTTTGGTAAGGCATTGCTAGGTGCTTCAGATGGCTCTGGTTTATTGTCTTCTGGGTAATTCTTGGCTTGTCTTGTTTATTTTTTCATCTTTCTGAACACTGCTGTTCTTACAAATCGTTATTATTTTGAAGACATGCTTTCTGCCTAAGAGCACAGTTTGTATCTTCCTACAGTCATTACATCCCTTTTAAATTTATGAGTTTCTGAGAAGTATATGAACAAGTGGTTGATGCTGCTTCTCTTAACCTCATGCGTTTCTGTAGCAGCTTGTACTGTCCAGCTGCCCTTTGGTAAGGATGCAAATGTAGGGGCAGATGCTGCCAGGGAAAAGCATTAAAAAATAGAAGAAGACACACTGACTCTAGGCCAGCAGAAGCTTTACATCCTCTCATGCTACTCCCACCTGAACATGGTGTTTTGTGGCTAGCATTAGGTTATTAAATGTAAAATCTGCTTGACTCAAAAAGCATCATGTTAATGTGGTGCCAAGTTTCAGCAATGAGATTTCTTTAGCATCTACAGCATTGTTACTTCAGCTTTTATTTTTTCAAGTTATTACTCATTTATTAGACATTAAATCTGTGCTGTTTATAAAAGATACTATATGAGAACAATATTTCACAGGCATCAAATGACCAAACTAGTACCTACCAAACAATTTCCCAGAGACATTTTAAAATAACATATATGCTTAGTTTGGAATCTCTTGCTGCTTTTATTCAGGGATTCATAACTGACCAATACAAATTACTCAAGCAGTTGAATAAATAAACAGTTGAGATCTGGAAACCTTCATCTGTTCTTTGTGTTCATAGCATTTCCCAATTGAAAATTAAACATTGAAAATGTAACTTTACTTTATTCATAACACTGTTGCTATATTAGCCAGTAATAGTTGCCCTCAGAAAGATTCCAGTATTGATTCACATACCCACTGAAAACCAAACACTGAAAATAATCCCAGAGTTGTACTATAAACTGGTATTCTTCAGTTGTACATAAACAGGACATAAGAGAACTGAGAGGCATATCAGTGATGTAATGCATACAAGTAGCATCTTGAAAGATGGACATTTTAGAGGCATTTTTAAAGCGGAATTGGGAAGATTAGTTCACTCAGTTAATCCCAAAAAAATGAACCTGAATCAAGCTGATTGAGTTGGAGCTCCAGACTTCTGTTATCTGACTTATTTCTTCATTTTTACACTTAGGAATGGGAGTAACATCATCTCTTGAACTGGTAGTGCAGTTTTCAAGGGGAATACTGAGCTGGGTAACGTTATACAGAACTGAGTATTGTTAGAAGTATTCTCAAGACTCACTCCTACAAAAATATTTACACTGAAAGCAAACTTGAACAACTTTTCCATCTGAGATATAGAGCCATTCGGTTGCTTGGAATTACCCCCATTCTTTCATTTTATCAGTTGTTTGCAGGATCGGATCTTGCCCTTTTTGTGCACAATGGGAAGTGTTAGTACTCCTTGCTTTCCTGGCTTCCAATAGCTCACTGCAGAGAGCAGCAGAGGGCGCCGCCCGGCGTGGATCCGGCCTGCTCCGAATTCCCCCGTCCGGGGATTTCCCACTCCACCTCGACCAGAGCCTCTATAAAGAGCACGCTGGAGCTATGCTCGTAAACTGGTGCGGGAGGGCAGGATCTCACTGTGCTTCTCCACGGAGAACAGAAACCAAAGCTTTTGAATTTACTTTCTTCACCTAGTAACAGCAATTACGAATGTTAAAAGAGATGGGAAGAACAAGCCAAGCTGTGCTAATAATTTTGTATGTGTTCATGACCGGTAAGTTGGTGTGTGTTATTTGACTTTATTTGGTTTTGACTTTATTAGGTGTAAACTGACCTACGGTTTACTGTTAGATCTTTATTTCTCTTTGTTCCAGTTACTTTTCCATCTCAGTGAACACAACTGGCAATTAAGTAGTTCTGTCAAAATGTCAGGAAGCTTTTTTTGACATTTTCAGTCAGCTTTATCTGTGCTCTGTAATGACACAGTCATTTTCTTACTGAGTTTGCTAAAAGACTGTCTAGGAGACAACTGCAGTATATCAGTGTGTGTTTGATTTTTACTGTCATACCTGACAGCGTCAGTCAAGTTTGGTACTGAATGTCCTGTTGAAAGTTACTCTGCAGTTGTCCTTGCTATCTTACTTGCCACTCCTTACCTCAAATGTTACAGGTTTGGAACCAGATCCACTTGACAAAAAATGTTATATTGTGCCAATGCATTTATTTTCACTGACAGAGTTGGGTTTACACTATTTTATACATGAGAACTGCCTGTTAAAGTCTCTGTTATCTTTGACAAAAATAACAGTGTTTACGGGAAATTTTGGAGATGTAAACCGCTGCATAAGTTTTGTTAGTTTAACCTCCACCTGCTGCTGAGTTCATGTCTGTTCTCTCTATTGCAGTTAAAGCTTTTGAAATGGAGATTATACCTGCTAACAGAATTGTTAAACAGATTGGAGAAACACTCAAACTCACCTGCAATACTACTGGCTGTGCATCGCCAAGATTTTCCTGGAGAACCCAGATGGACAACCCCCTTGGAGGAACAGTGAATAATTATAGGACATACTCTACCTTGACTATGAATCCGGTTAGCACTGTGAATTCTCATGACTATCTGTGTACTGTCTTCTGTGGTGAGAAAGAGAAAAAAGAGAAGAGTGTCAAAGTTGAAATTTACTGTAAGTAAAAATGTAAAATTCTCTTTAAGCAGTACACATTTGTGCCAAATCAAGAAGTGGTTTTAGGTATGGTGGTTGGTAGTTAACTAATAATGCTGGGATAATGGGTCTGCTATAGTTCAACATGTATTCCTTGTAAGATTCCTTTATCTGTCTCTTCAGGATGCTTTCTCAGCCCCTTTCTGCTTAGCTTTCTGCTCTGAAGGTTGTGTGTACTGATCTAAATATTTGTAGAGCTGGAAAACAATAAAGAATCAAAGCGTTTGCAGTCTGCAGGGGAATGGTTCTGTTGCCTAAAATACACAGAAAACAAGATAGCCCCGGTGTATGGATTGCTCTGGATGCCTGTATTTAGTCAGCTGTACCACTGTCTAGGTGCCTTGCTAGATTTTATTAGATCATTTGTGATCATATTTCAACAATGGTACAAGTATAATTCCTGTTAGTGTATGAATTGCTTATAAAAGACCTCTGTGCCTTCATATGAAGATATGAATAATGTCTGATAATAAAGTTGGTGCAGTGTCATGTTCTGAATGTCTCTAAACTCAAGATGTTTGGTGTCTGGATGTTGCTCTTGTGTTGACCCTAGAGCTCATCTCTGCTAGACTAAAGAAATGGATTTTATTCTTTTAGCTTTTCCCAGAGATCCTGTCATTGAGATCAGCCCATCTTTAGCTGCTGCAGAGCCAGTCACTGTCACCTGTAAAATTCTGGATGTGTATCCTTCTCATTACCTGGAAGTACTCCTAAAGAAAGAGGATCATGTTCTTCATGAGAAAAACTTTTATGAAGATGAAAGCACAAATACAGAGAACAAAACTGTCACATATTCATTTAATCCCACAGCTGAAGATATAGGGAAAGAGATTACCTGTGTGGCGAAGTTACCAATTCCTAATATGGACTTTGAACCCAAAGAAAGAGTAACTTCTGAGAAACTGACTGCAAACTGTAAGCATTTTCATTCTAGGCTTTTCACACCAATTCCTGTTTAATGTTAAATTTCATGGATTGGGTTTCCAAAGTGTGTGCTATAAAAAATTTATAATCTGCGCTTATTTATGACATACGTTCAATTCTGTTGTATACAGTAACAGTCACTGAGTCATTAAATAACCACTGTTGTTCATGACAGAAGTTAGGCAATGCTTACGTTGGGCACTGGTGTTCATTCAGAAAGCGGTGGCCAGAAGAAAACTGGCAGATGCATGTTATTAAAATTGCCATATTATGCTTAGAAGTTACAAGTTTATAGTCCTGAACAATGGGACAAATGGAGGAATAAAAAACTAATAATAATTTGTATACATTTGGTCTAGCTTAGCTTTCAAAACTGAAAGCTAAAGGTCTTACCAAGCCTGGAAAAACTGTTCCACTGTGTTACTGGAATAAATATGATTCATGTATTCTTGGTATTGTGTGCAGTGTACCTCCAGAGAAGCTAGTGTAAAAGATGTACATGCCATTCTTCGTTCACTTACTGACCTTCTCTCTTTTGTTCTCTTCCAGTTGGCCCGCAAAATACTGTCATTACTGCATCTCCAGGCAACTGGCCAATGAAGGGAGACACTCTGAACCTCACTTGTGTGACTGAGAGTAATCCACCAGCACAGATAGTTTGGAGAAAACATCTGGCTGATGAAAGCATTCAGCTTCTGACAAAAAACAGTGTCCTTTCTATTCCTGATGCCCATTTCAATAACTCAGGACTGTACATCTGTGAAGTGACTAATCTGGTAACAAATAAAACAGAGAAAGCAACTGTGGACTTAGTTATACAAGGTACAAGTCTGCTTGAATTAAACCTGTATTACCTAGTACCCAGCTGTCTGTTGGGTTGGAGGATGCTGAAACACTGAAAATTAGGACATGACTGGGGCATTCCTTGTGATGTATTCAGGAGTTAGCTTTCAATGTACTGCTGCTCTTCATAGGCTATGCTTTTCATTTCTATGCTTCATTTTCAACTAATACTTTCTGTGCTGCTGTTGTACAGACATACTACTTTCACTTCCTACAGTGCAATACTCAAAGTGATAAAAGAATCTGAGAAAGTGGTGATGTGGGGTATACTGTTCTTTGCTAATGTATATAGCAGTTTCACAGGGACATCATGGTCTCTTTCTTTGAACTTGTAGTTTTAGTCATTAGTAGCAAATTTAGTAGTTATTTAATAGTAAATCAATTTGGGACATTATTAGTATTGGTATCAGTATCAGTGTTAGTATTGTATTATTGGTATTACTGGTACTATTAGTATTATTATTGATACTTTTTCAGTAGAGCCAAAATTCTCAGATGGAGCCTGGGACCAAACCCAAATAAGCAGATCCTTGGGCAAACAGTTCCTGCTTTCTTAAACCCCTCCCCATCTTTAGTACTTTTGCATTAGTATAAAAGCATTTTCTTTTGTCATGCAGGTGCTCCAGACATTACAGAACTCTCCATTGAACCTTCTACCACAGTTCGAGAAGGAGAAAATGTTTCCATACGATGTTCTGCTGAGGGTAATCCTTCTCCAAGGATTATTTTAAGGAGAAAATCTGACAGTGCAGACATGGGGCCTTACAGTGAGGGGAGAATTCTCCTTCCATCTGTGACGCTCCTAAATGGAGGAGACTATGAATGTGTAGCAGAAAATAAGTTTGGGAAAAGTAGAAGTGAAGTAACACTTAATGTGCAATGTAAGTACATGTAATGTTTTCCCAGTCATTTAAAAATAATCAGTTTATGCTCAACTTACTTCAGTGATAAATGTGCCAATAAAATGAAACACCACCCTGTGAGTACAATAAACCCAGCCTAGTTGTCTGCTCTTCCCCAAAGAAAGGAGTGGTGCTGATGAGCGAAACAAAGACATGAAATCCTTAATGTAATGCCAGTCTTAATCCTCATGTAATCAGGATCTGGATGAGCATGAAACTGATCTTCCTTCTTAACATTCTTGGTTTAGGCTATAAACCAAGAGTGTGGTAGCTCTGGCAGTGTATGCTTTACTTATTTTGAGAATGAGAAAGAAATTAACTGGGAGGCCAAAAACCCGACATCCCATAGGACATGCTATATCCACCTCTAAAAAATCCAGTGATGATTAACCACAGGGTTCTTCCTTCCAGATGGACCAAAGAATACAATGATCTCTGTTATTCCTGCCACTGCTGTTAAAGAAGGTGAAACTGTGATAATGAAGTGTACTAGTTCTGGCAATCCAGCTCCAGTGATTTCTTGGAAGAAAAAGAAGACTACTGGGGAGCCTGAGAAAATCTGTACAGATGCAACTTTAACCATAAAGAACATAAAAAGTCAAGATCTGGGGCTTTATGAATGTGAAGCTTATAACCAATTTGGCAAAGAAGAAAAGGATGTGAAATTGCTTGTTCAAGGTTAGTAGAATAAGCTGGAACATGAGTTTTCTAGTTTATGTATTTTAGGTCCAGATCTTATTCTATGAAGGACAGGGGAATTCTGTCTTTGATGTCAATGGAATTCAAAGGTGGCCTTGATGTCATTAAGTCATTTAGGAAGCTTTAAGTAACGGGTGAAATCTGCCTCGATACATTTAGCCTTAATACAAGGGTCTCATGTCAGATGAGTTTGCATCCCTACAAAGTGGCAGATGTATGCATAAGGCAGAGAAGATATGCAATGCCTGTATGTTCTTCTGTATAGGTCACAGGAGCATCCAGATACCTCCATGCAAAAGATTCAGAGAGAGTGTACGTGGTGAACCTCTCTGTGGAGGGCCTGTATTACAGCCCTGTGGCTCTCCTTTAAGTTACAATTCTCTCCTGTTCTTGCAAGCTGCATTTAAGCCACACCAAATACCAATTGCCCTGATAGCCAAGTCTCATTTTCAGCAGTAAGCGGATTTCTCTGCTTTAGCCCTGCTGCTTCTGTTTATTGCACGGCAGCAGCATATTGCTTAGAGATCGTTTCTGCCACTAGTCCATCTCTCTTCCTTATTCTTTACTATTTTTGTAGCTACACCAAAAGATACACTTTCAGTTTTCCCTTGAAGTGCAGTGATACAAGGTGAAAGTGTTACCATCTGTTGCACATTTGTGGATGTTAACTCTGTTCAGAGTACTCCATGAAATAAAATAGGTGATGGGATCACAACCCTTGAAACAGAAGATGGCAAATTCTTCAATTCCATTAAGAATGAATTGGATTTTAAACCCTGAGATGAGTTGCAGTTACTCAGATTCTTGTCATCAGTGATGGGACCTTAGTGCTAACAAAAAATGCTGTTTAAAACTGCAAATGCACAAAATCGATGCTGCTTCAAAATCATTCATAGTTCCACTTTCACCTTTGAAAACAGGATGTAAAATTGTGAAGCCTATTGAAAAAAGTACTATTCTAGAACTCCTTCCTTAGCCTTTTCTCTTCTGTTGAAAGAGGAGATCAACCTCTGGGGCTGTTGGTCCTTGTCCTTTAATGAACTCAAATGAATAAACAGTGATAAGAAGAAAAGGCTCCATATAATGTAGAAGATATGCAATATACTCCATTAATTGATAAAATGTCTGTCAGCTGATGATTGCAGTGTGTGAAGGATAGTTAATGACAGTAGTGTCTAAAGTTATATGCTTGAATATTATAGTGAATTGCTTCACAAAGTGAATTAGTACTTTGTGTGTACAAGCTGCTGATACCTCATGAGTTTTTCACTTCTGTTTATTGCTAAATCCTACCTTGCATTTCTTTTCAGTTCCTCCCCAAAATATCACTGTGTTAGTATATCCATCAGAAAATGTGAAAGAAGGAGAAAACATCACTATTACATGTAGCGCATATAGTAACCCACCATCAGAGATGGTCCTGAAAAAACTCCATCAGCAGAAAGAAATCATTCTGCCATCAGTGAATGGAACATTTATACTTTACAATGTCACCAAAAATGATACAGGCAGATATTTGCTTGATGTTTTCAATGAGGTTGGAAACAACATCACAGTGATTGAGATAGCTGTTGTAGGTAGGTAGATTTATTGCCTTAAACTTATTTTGTTCATACTTTCTAACGAATTTTGTGTCAAGGTTAGCACAACTAGCTCATGGCTGAACCTTGCACAATAATACTGCAGTTAACCTAAAAACCACCCAAAACCCAACAAACAAAACAAACCAAAATCAAACCAAATACTCGGCACCAAGCAGCTGGGGAGAATAAGCTGTATTTAACCTCCTTTTGGTGTAGAAGGCATTGTCTCTCCTACCCAAACTTGTGCAATAGCTTTAAAGAGATGGCCGCATTCATGAACAGTGAAACTAATCCAGAGAAAGTTCTGTTTCACAAATAGATCTAAAGATTGGGCTATTTTAAACATGGTCTTCTGAAGCATCATTTCCAGGAGGTAGAAATGTCCCCAAGTGTTTCCTGGGTAAAATACGTGATACTCATGTATTCTTCATGAAATCCATTGTATTCTTTGTTGTAGATGGTATCAGCTGAGTTTGAATTTGTCGAGCAAGAATAGGATTTGAAGTGTGCAATATGGAGTTACTAGTAAAAAAAGAAAGCATAAGGAAAATGGTTTGAAATGTGCTTTGTGCAAGAAAACAGAACTAGCGTTCCAAATGAAGGTCATGAATAACACTGCTTTTACAGGAATATATGTGTCTCTTTCAGTCAGTTTTTACACAACTTTTTTTTCTCCTCTTATCTCCAATTTCAGAAAGATTGGCAAAACCAGATCAAATGATCCCACTGATTATTGCATTTTCCTCTGTGACAGCAGTAGCGGTACCTGCAGTTGCAATTTTGATCTACGTGTCAAGAAAAGCAAAGATAAATGGATCCTACAGTCTTGTAAAAGCACTTGGGCTGAAAGTGTGATTCCATGAATAGAAGTCTAAGTTCATAATAAGCAATGTTATTTATTGTTGTGACTGGTTCCACTTTTCTGTGAAATACAGTAACAAAAAAATGACTTAAGAACACCACCACATGATAGCAAATGGATTGTTTTCCTGTTTTGATACGTATTTTGGTATTTCAATTAAAGGAAAAACTGGCGTCCTATCCTAGAAGTGAGTAAATCACTTCTGTGTTGAAGCATGCTGAACATAGAGTTCCTTGGAGAACTAGGTTTGTACATAGTGTATCATTTGTGTTGTAAATATGTTCAACTGACTATCACTTCGTAAAATTGCAGTCTTACTGCAACTGTACAGGGAAATGTTAAGTCAAAGATATAAATCAGCATTACTTGAGCTGAGCAGATGATAATATTTTATTTTGTATTACCTACAGAGCGAATGTTTTTAATACAACTTGTCTGCTTGTAGTAATGTTTGGAAAATGTTCTCTTTTCACTCGTATTGCCCTAAACCCTGTCCCTTCAATGAAATTCCATAGTCGCTGGGCTATGCCTTTCTGATCCTTTAAATGAATTTAAGCTCTCAAGGCTCATGTGTGAAACATTTTATTTTTCATATTACTCAGACAGTGCCTGGGGTTATAGCCTGGTTAGTTTTAGGACAGCTGAAATATTTTGGTAGGGTTTAATCATTACCAAATCAACGTCAGAAATTCTGTTACTTCATGAAGAGCCAGGTGAGACCCTGATAAATATGCTTTGTAGATTTCTACTGTGAAATAAAGCCACCAGTAGGTTTCTTTGACTAAATCCGCCTAGTGATTCTGTCAGAATACACATTCCTGTATGGAATATGTGGAATATAGAAGGAACCAGTGAAAACCATTATCCTTAGCAACAGCAGATTCAAGTGTCATGGGAAGCCTTAGTTGTGAAGGCACAAGCAAGGCAGGCAGTGACCTAAAGAAAATAAGAAAAGGGAGAGGCAAAATCAATGCAGCCTCATCAGTGGTGGTTGTTTCCTAGGGGAATGTCCCTCCCAAGTTGCTCACTGTGGAAAACTTAACCACTTGCCTGACAATTTTGCTTTTAATAGACAGCTGGTGCCTACATGCTCCACCCTGATTAGTGCTTTTTATTCACTGTACGCTCTCTCCAGTGTGCTAATGGCAAAGAAAACGGTGGTCTTTCCATGCAGAGGCAAAGATGAGAGGGAAGGAGTTGTGGATTTGATAGCATTCTCCCTTAACGTCCTGTCTCCTGGATGGCAGTGTTGCTTTTGACTCCTCTGGCTGGTGATGTTCAGCACTGAAGGCAGGGCTGTGGGAGGTGCAGGCACTGTGGCTGGGATGTTGAAGTGTGTCTAGTCTCAGCCACTGTGTCAGGCACAGGAAGGTGAGTTTGGCTCTGCCAAACTGCACGCATGAGGTCAACGAGGGATATGTGAAAAGAGTTTCTTTACATCATACAAAAGGTGGCAATTGCCCCCAGCAGCACTACAGACACAGATGTCTCGTGGTAGCTTGCTGCAGGGTGAGGCAATGGTGCAGATCTTCCATCTGGTTTTCACAGCGTGTTCAGCAGTGTATTGTGCACAGTAGATTGGTGCATACAGGGTCTCCTGTGCTTATCTGCTGTTGGAAAGGGAGGCTTGGAAAGTGGAGGTGTATCAGAAAAATGGGAGAGCAGTGTGGACTTGGCTTGGAGGAATGTGAGCATGCAGTAGGAGGGTGAAGAAAAGATTGAAGACAGAGGAGGAGGAGAGCTTTGACAGGCCCATGACATACATTTCTTGGAGGTGGTGCCAAGCATATTTAGTCAGAATGATGTCAGGCCTGTCTCAGTGCTGTCTTGTGAACAAACCACAAAGTATGATTTTTCCATTGTGCAAAACTTCGGTGCACTCACATTTTGCCTACTGGGCATAGCTGTGATATGTGTAGGGCAAGAAGGATGTTTTAAAAAGATACAGAGAAAGAGGACTGGAAAACAGGAAAATTGGAAATGTCAGTGACTTTCCAGTTTGGAGAAAGAATTTTGGAGGAGGGGATGTGACTGACATTTTCCAAATCGTGAGAGCAGCTGATGGCAAATGACAGATGCAGAGCTGCTGTTTGCTAAATCACGCAATGCCATAACTGCAGGGCACGTAAGGTAAGGGGAGAGAAGCTTAACAAGAACAATAGGGAGTGCTTCTTTACACAGTAAGTGGTGGACTACTAGAAGCTGCTGCAAAGGGTTGTGGAGGACAAAAGTATCAACTGATTCAAAAGAGGAATGAAAAAAATAATGGACTAAAAGTCTGTAAACAAATACTAGAAGGAATAGACAAAAATGGACGGTTTAACATCCCTGACCTGATGGTGCTGAGCCGTCCTCAGGGAACATATGGTAAGAAAGTGGCCAGGTTTGCATACTCTCCTAAGTAGTGTCTTCCACTACTGGAGATGTGCTGTGGTAGCTGGATCACTGGTGTGATCCAGTAAGGAATGTCTCGCCTTAGGCCTTTTCTGAGCAGTCTTGCACCAGGCCTATTTGAGAAGGGGCTTAGCAGTTTCTGTGCTGCTTTTCCTTCTCCTGTTGTCCCTTAGAAGAAATAAAACCAGGAAGGATGAGTGAGAGTAAAAGAGGAGTCATCTTGCAACAGTACTTAGGTGCCTGTGTAGTCTGCCCTGGAAATTCCTCCACAGGTTCCTGGTATCCCCTTGGCTGTTGGTTTCACCAGGATTTGTGATACAGATACGGACCATAATGTCTATATGGCTTGGCTGCCCTCTCAGGTTCTCCATTAGGCATGAAGTCAAAATTTTAAGTCAGTAGGAGTTGACCTGAGATTTCCACAGTGCCTTTTCCTTTAACCCAGGAGCACTAAATCAATACATAGAACTTGTAGTGCTCACTTTAGGAGAGGCTGCTGTTGGGTGGGCAGCAAGCTTCCTCTCAGTGAGATCACAAAGAAGGACCTTGCCAGGGGATCTCCTACCCTGCTGCCTGATTCTCGGTGCTTTCCAGAGCACTTAATGATTTGGGGAGAAGCTAGAGCTGGTGGAGGTTAAAAGTTCACAATCAAATAACTTCTCTTTTTATTGAACATTACAGAAGGAAAATTGTTTCTGCTTGCACTGTTTCTCATCAAGCAAATGCAGAACCTCTGCCCTGGCAAAAAGGCATCAACAGCAGCTCCAACCCGGCAAGTGCTTTCAGAAGGCGTCAGAGCCACCTGGCAGTCGAGGTAAGAGTGTCCCTGCCGTGGAGCCTGTCCTTATAACCAAGAAGGTGCTCTGTAGAGTAAAGGGCTATGGCAGGTCTACTCAAGTTTCTTCTACAGAGTCACCTCCCAGGTTATAGAGTTAGTTTTCCCCTTGCCTGGGCCTGTGCTCAGGCACACCGGTTGCCCTGGTTTCCTCAGAGCATGGGGTTATCCCAGCAATACAATGCTAATGCTAAATGCTAATGCTGAAATGAAGCTGGGTTTTAAAAGGTGATGGCAAAATCTCCCTCCCCACAGGTAGTGCAGGGTGTGCTCTTCCTTTAAATGTAAAACTTAAACAGAAGAAAACAAGTTTTATAAACTTCTCCAAGAGTGCTTGCAAATTATTTTGTAGGTGTACCAAAGGGAACAATTAATACATCCAGTGACAGAGGTGCTGTTACCTGCTGGAGGTCCTGTGTTTGCAGGAACAGGCTTCCCCTGGATTCAGGGATTAGCAGGGTCTGGTCATAATGTTTAAGGCCAAATGATCAACTGAATCAACTTGGAAAAGCCCTTTAAGCTCATCCAGTCCAACCCTTACCCCAGCACGGCCAAGGCCACCACTAACCCATGGCACTGAAGGCCTCCTCTACATGGTGTGTGAACACTTGCAGGGACGGTGACTCCAGCACTGCCCTGGTGATGTTCTGGTGTCTCAGGCTGCAGCATGTCTTTCAGCTTCATAACCTGCTGCTGGACCAGGTAACTTCTCTGAGCAGACTGTGTCCCCCTGTAAAGAATTGGATTTTGACTGAACATTGCTCACAACTGGAGAATATACCATTGTAATTAGTGATTAGCTGTGCCTTTCTGTTGTATATACATGGCCTGCTTCCTAGGCTAATCTGTCTGACCTTTCACACCTTTCTCTCCACAAGATAATTGCCTACTGTAATCAAGCCATCTCTTACTTCTTTGCTAAACTAAACAGACTGAGCTGTTGTAAACCTACTTTTCTCTATAAGGCACTTTCTACACAGTAAATAATCCCTGTGGCCTTTTCTAAATCCCTTCCAGCAGTCTGGTGTACCCTTTAACATGTGGCAAAAGATCTGTACATGGTCCTCCAGTGCTGTTTCTGCCAGTGCCAGAGAGGATTCTGCTTCTTTTCCCTTCCTTTCTGCCACTCTGCTTCCATAAACAGCCTTTTTTGTGTTTGCCATCTTTTTTTGTCTTTCAGAGATTCATTGCAGGAAATAAAGAATAAGTAAATCCCTTATTCCCGTTATGGTTTCTCAATGCTTTGTAGGATACAGTCCCTCAGAGCTGCTTTTGGTACATGTTTTTTAAACAAAAAGCTATGTGATACGAAGTCAAATGTCTCATGAGTTCAAATACCTTGGATCTAATTTGTCTGATAATGCCTACGTTCCTTAAAACCAGGCTCACTGGAACAAATTATTTTAGTCACAAAATAATTATAGTTATCAAATATATATATTTAAATCCCTGGCTCAGTTTTCCCATTATTTAAAACTTGTCATACCAACCAGTCTGAATTTTGCCCAGACCATCCAGCTCACCAGTCAAGAACTGACAAGAGTACTTGACACTTCTCTGTATTCAGATTGAAGGCCACTTCACCTTTGAAATGGAATAAGAGAAGCAGTTATGTCAGGGAAACCCCCTCTCTTGTTCTGCTGTCTGTGGTGTGGCTCAACAGCTTGTAATCCTTGCAGTGTTTTGGTGTCCATATCTTCTATATCCTGCCCTAAAGTGAGACAAGTAAGGCTAACAGAAATATGGCAATGCTGGTAAAAAGAGTGATGTGCTTTGCTGTTAGATACTGGGCATATTAGCAGTTAAAATGCATTGTTCTAAGTGCCTGGATAGCCACCGGGTACCAAAGCAGGGAATCCCCTCTCTGTCCCTTTGCCCTTCCCACCTGAGGAGTACACAGAATGGCCATATGTGTGGCTAAGAGATATGGGGGTGTGAAGTTCCCCTCACTTACTGTGTTCTTGGTTCCTGTGGTGATTCTGCCTTGTTTAAGGTTCATTGCGAATGAAAAAAGGGGAACAGTTTTTTTGGCAGGTTGAAAATTTACACTTACAAGGGCACCTTTTGGTTTTTGCAATGAGAAGAAATTTAGACATTTAAAGCCTAAGTTTTGTGCCAGGGATAGCTGAAGATTTATATCAAAAAGAGACAAATATGTATTTTATAAACGGATGTGACAGAGGGTCAGGTATTCTGTGCTTATGTGACTTGAAGTAGTCGAGAATGAATTCTTTTTTCATTGCAATAATGAAAATTAGACTTGTATGCATTAACTGGACCAGAAAAGAGCATATGAGGGAAGCAGAATGACTTTACTGCTCTTGCTGTTCTTAATTGTTAAAAACTTGCTGTTATTTTTTCTCTTAAATGTTTCACCTTTCCTTTGAGTGAAAGGCAGATATGGGATATCTGCTCTCCCTAGTTGAAAGAGATGGTGCCCTAGATGTTGAATGAATTTATGTTCCCAACACAGATGTCATGTCTTGAACACTCCCAGCTATTTCAGGCTGTTGCTCTTTCAGATATTTTAAGGGCTCAGGGTCTTACAGTGATGAAGACTATCAGTTTTAACAGTGATGGAACTTTGAGACACTGCTGCAGTTGAGCCACAGAGATTCTTTGCTTTGGCTAGTCAAACCTAGTAGATTAAACTGGCTTTTACTGCTAGTTGCTTGATGTGCATGGAAAAAGCCTGATCTATATCCTTTAGCACTACTTCTAACATGCAGCTGAAGAGAGAACTTCAGGAAATGGGGCTGGGGTATTTACTGGCGTTGTATATTGACCTTCTTTTGTCGCTTAAGCTAATGGGCCCAAGCAACAAAATCTCACCATAAATGGTGTATTTATTTGCTTGTTTCAGTATCAGGAATACATGTAAAATAGAGTTAAAACATGAGTGCCTTCAGTTCTTAAAATTATATCCAAAATGTATCTGCTGTTGTTTCTGTTGATTCCCTGTTTAAGTACAGTTCAGGAACATTTTGTCCCTCCATATATATCCAAGCATCTTAACAGCAGAGTGAAGCAAGACGGCATGATTCTTCTCTGTTTAATAATTTGCCCAGGCGCTCTTACCTGAAAAGCATACAGAAATAAACATTTTAGGGAGAAAATTTAGTCTTTGTAGATAAGCTCTGGGAAAAAGGAAAGAAAAATTCCCTCTCACAAACAAAAAGCAATTCCATCACCACATTGTTGTTACATGTTTTGTTCTATAGTTGCAATGGCCTTGGTGTTGATAACAGAGCAGGGATGGAGCAGGTAGCAAGTTTCTGTTTCTGTTGATTGAAGAACATTAATTCTTCTGAGAAATAGGGATGATGTTGGTATAAATCAAGTTGTCGGAGTTGAATTAAGAAGCAAGAACATGGCAAATTAGTGCTCTGCTTGCTTTGTCTGCCAGCCAGAAAAGTGGCATATCTATAGAAGCAGCTAAGGAAATGTACAGAATAGAGTAAAATTCATTTCCACATCTAAAGGTAAATTCATAAGCTGAAAATTCTGTGTTCAACATCTGAATGTCCTGAAATATCCTGTTTATTATGTCTATATACTTAGTGACAGAACTTAATTCTTCTATATCTTGTTCCCTGTTTTGTAGCAAGTATCTGTAGTAGAAAGCAGTTGAAGAGCACACTTCACCAGTAGCCTGCATGCTCATTCCTTTTTCTTTCCTGGGTCTAGCTGACTGTTAATTCAATAGAATGGAGCTGTATAAACCTCCAACACATGCAATTCTTTGGACATAAAAATCCACCTCCCAAAAGCTGTTGTGTTTTTTGTTAGAGAAGCCCTCTTGCTGAGAGATGGATGAGTAGATATGAGAGGCATCTGTGTAGCCTTAGGCTTGTTTGAATAGGGAAGTAAAGGTAAATACTGGGTGAGATTAATGCTGGTTTACCCCCAAGCTTTCTGCAACCTTTTTTGAGTGCACACACATGATTTTGGAACCAGGACCAGGTAAGGAGGTGACAAGGTAATTGTAGAAAGGTGCAGTGAAAGGGAAGTGAGGCTCACTTTGAGGTAAAGCATAAGAATGACCACACTCAGTCAGATCAGCTTTTTAACCAGCAGTAGGTAAAAGTTAATGCTTAAACAATGCTGTGAAAACAAGTACTGTAGCATGTTCTCCAAATGCACTCCCAGCCCTCAACCTTTCTGAAGCTCAGGAGTTCCCTGGGTCAGAACTTGCTTCACTGCACTCAGGAAAGTATGATTCATTTGTTTTCTGTTTGTCACTTGAAATTCTGTAAACTCAAAGCGTGCAGCACATCCTTGTTTGCAAGGAATGAAGTACTGCGTCGCTGAGTTCAGTAGCTTGCGGGGGCATGTCTGAGGGCTTTTGAAGTCTCTGTTTTAAACTCTTTTGGTTTGTGTCCTTTTCGAAATGGAAGAAAGCAGGAGAAAGTTTGAGCAGTGTTTCAACACTGAGCTATCTAGATCTCTAGATAATGCCCAGGACAAGAGAACGGAGTGTGAAGGACTCTGCACAGCATTGCCACAAGCTGTCAGCAGCAGGAGGGAGGGATATGACTGTGATCCCACAAATTACAGCTGGAGGGTTAAACGAGCCAAATCTATCAAAGAGTAATTCTGCATACAATCGCTATTGCCAATTGCTGTATTTAACACAGTGCAAGTGAGTAACCAATTCCTTTCACATCTGAAGAGATCTCACTTAGAGATTTAACATTTGGATTCAAGCAAATGTAAACAGATTAGATAATTCAATTAAAAATGTGGTCAAGTGTTTTCTATAGAATTAGGATTGGGAGAAAACCTAATCGTTTTTAGGAGGAGAGTCATAATACTGATGTAATAGTAACAGGGTAAAGAGTAGTAATAAAACAGATGGGAGAGAAATACCAGGGATCTTACTGAGTTGACAGAACATTGTAAAAATCTCATGGAATTTTGTAAAAGATTGTTTACAAAGCTATTGTTTCCACTGTTATTGACAAAAACTTAATTTCAAGGTAGCATTTTGTATGATTTATCAAAATGAATGTGAAACAATAGACCAACAGCATGAAGTACAGATGAAACAAGAGCTTCTTTTGTTGGAGGGTGTAATCAGAGCTCAAGTCTATGACACTTGAAAAGAGAAACTGTCAGTTCTGAACCACAAGATTAAAATCCCTGCCTGAACTTAAAAGATTAATACCTCTTTTTAGTTATATCTTTCCTGCAGTTGAACTGTCAAGCACAGACACCTTGAAAGCCTGTTTTTCAAGTGTCTTGAAAGAGCCATCCTCAGGTTCCTGCTTTTTTTTATGGAAAGAGACAGAAGTCTGCAACCTAGATACAGGAATGTAGTACAGTACAGCTTCTAGGTGACCCTGAGATTATGGCCCATACACATTGTACAAAGAAGCATCTTATATTGCATATAACATTCTTGACCAATTAAATTCTTGATTATTTAATTTCATCATCATTTTAAAGAGGTCACAATTAGGTTGAATTAAAAGCATAAACTTTTTGGAGAATGTGCTGATGGCAGGTTTGAAAACCAAAGTATGAGGCATACCTGAGATATTCAGGGACCGTAGCGACAGGACAAAGGGTGATCAGTTCACACTGAAACAGGGCAAGTTCAGGGTTAGATCTAAGGCAGAAGCTCTTCCCTGTGAGGGTGCTGAGGCCCTGGCACAGGGCTCCCAGAGAAGCTGTGGCTGCCCCGTCCCTGGCAGTGTTTAAGGCCAGGTTGGACACAGGGGCTTGGAGCAACCTGCTCTAGTGTGAGGTGTCCCTGCCTGTGGCAAGGGGTTGGAAACAGGTGATCTTAAGGTCCCTTCCAACCCTAAACCATTCTATGACTCTATGATTCTACAATGTAGGCCTACTTTTCCATCCCATTAAAGCTGTTTTGCAATTTGAAGTTTGTAACCTGCAAATATGCCTAAATACTAAAAACTAAAATATGTCTAAATAGTAAAATATGTCTAAACCCCACAGCTTAGAAAGGCAAAGTGCATTTCTGGACTGACTGTTGTCTTTCAGTATCCATCCATTTAGCAGGGGTCAGAGAGAACAGAGCCAGTCTCTTCTCAGGGGTATACAATAAAAGGACAATGGGATACAGTCAAAAGATGTTACGAGGGAAGTTCCAATTGTATGTGAACAATAGTTTCCTGATGAGGGTGGTTCAGCACTTAGACCAGATTGTTCAGCCGCTGTAGAACCTCTGGCCTTGAGGATTTTTACAATTCATCTGGAAAAGACCCTGATCAACTTCATCTAATTGTAAAACTTGCCTTGCTTTGAGCATGACATTGGTCTCAGTGATCTCCTGTGGTCATCCCTGCCTAAATTTTCTCTGTAACTATGCATGACAGAGGCTTCCACAAGATGCTGCTGCTTGTTTTATAAGGAGCAATGTAGTTCACATACCAGATCAAATGAAAATACTGAAACAGATCAGTACACTGCACTTTGGCAATGAAGAGAAACCAAAGGTTCGCAGGAGGATGGAAGAAATGCCTCTGGAGACAGGTTCAGGAATAGATGCTTCTACAGGATTGAGCTTTTTTGGATATCAGATATATAAATGTATGTCTGCAGACATGAGACTTGGTCTCTCTTCCAAATCAGTGGTAGTAGTCATAGGTCTAAATGTCCAGTCATTTTATGACTCTTTTTAAAGTGCTGTCCCAGATTGCTTCCTGTGGAAAAGAGTTGCATAGTTTAATAAGACACTTTGTTAAAAGTATTTCCTTTGATTGGTTTGAAACACTTCTCCTCTTTGTCCCCTTGCTTTTGAATTACTATGCAGGAAGACTGGAAGTTCACCATCTACCATTTTTCTGCTAATGATTATAGTGTTCAAGTCTGTCTAACTCCAATCTTTTCTAAATGAGAAAAAAAAAACCAAACCACCGAAACATCACTCTTTTAAGTGTTAATGTTTAGAAATGCTTTTCACATGTCAATAATCTCCTTCACCCTCTCAAACACTTCTAGTGCAGCATCACCTTTCATAAGGAATGATCAGTCTGGTACTTTCTATTCCAAATGAAGTTCTATCATTTAGTTACCTTAAAGGAGTTCTAATGTTTCTTGTATAGTTCTGCATCTCATTCCTTGCAGGTCCTAGTATTTTGTGATACTGCCCTCTTAGGCTGACAAAGTCTGGCTGGCACCCAAATTATGACATTTCATAGTTTCCGGTCCCAGTTGCCCATAGTAGGCCAAAAGGAGAGTCTGCTCCTTACTGAAAACTCATTTCTCCAACACACACACACTTTTTTTTCTGCTGGGTTAAATTTTGTCTGGATCAGGTCCTGAACCCAAATTGTTGTAGGGTCTTACTTGTATTTAGGCTTGTGCAACCAAGCTAGTGGTGGTGATTATGGGCACGATGACAGAGCCCTTTCTCCCACACTTGCATCCATTGAAAGAGTCTGTGAGACCAGTTACTCCTGGTAGCTGACATTCTTTTAACCACAGATGCACACTTGGCAGACGCCTTTACTGAGCTTACAACAGGGATCATGATTTGCCTACTTAGTAGTATGTACACTGCTCTTTGAGGGGATTTAATAACTTCATCTGAATGTTCTTTGGTCAGCATGTCACAAGCAAAAATTTCCCGTAGGAAGTGAACAGCAGTTAGGTTTCTCTGGAAGTCTTTGATACTTGTAAAGCCTGACCTGGATTTTCCAAGTAAGTTGACTGAAAAATACTTTCCATTTCCCTGGCCATCTGAAGTGTGTTTGATAACCACATTTAGGACTTCCTTTAGAATATCCTTGACTGAAAAGTGTATTCAAGTAAATCTTTATTCCCAGAAAGAATTTAAGGTTGCCTTGACATTCTTTTGAAACCAAAGGCCTGTACTGTAGAAATAAATGAGGTTTGTCAGAGATTGTACATGGTTCAGCCCTTACAAAGGAAGATGTGTTGCTGGACTGTACCTCTCCTACCGCAGCTCTACAGTGCTTTGCAACTGTATTCATTTTCTTCTCAGAATATTGCAAATGGCAGTAAGGATCAGCCATCCATAAATCATCAATATCATCCAAAGCCAATTAAAACATAGTTTTGCTCACTATGGAAAGCTATAAGAACTTTCAGTATGGGGGAAGGTCAGCATGTTCTGTTTTTAATGAATAAGCATTGAGTAAAGGAGAAGTTTTTACTTCTCGCTAGTATTAGTTATAGAAAACATCTGCTCTTCTGTTTGAAAGTTCTCATTCATACATCTCTTCTGGATTCCCTGTTCATACAATCATAGAATGGTTTGGGCTGGAAAGGACTTTAAGCTCATGAAGTTCCAATCCCTGCCACGGGCAGGGACACCTTCCACTAGAGCAGGTTGCTCCAAGCCCCTGTGTCCAACCTGGCCTTGAACACTGCCAGGGATGGGGCAGCCACAGCTTCTCTGGGCACCCTGTGCCAGCACCTCAGCACCCTCACAGGGAAGAGCTTCTGCCTTAGATCTAACCTGAACTTCCCCTGTTTCAGTTTGAACCCATCACCCCTTGTCCTGTCGCTACAGTCCCTGATGAAGAGTTCCTCTCCAGCATGTTGTGTTTTATGGCTGCAGCCATGAACTCCAGTATGCACTTCCCTATGTTACTGAGATAACACCTCTCCAGTATCTTCCACCTCAGTGGTGGCATTACCCAAGAGCCAGGCTGGTGGATCAGCATACCTCGTGCACAGGACAAACCCAGGCCTGTGAGCTGCACCAGGGTGCCCCCGGGTTCACTGCCCCTGGAGAAAGCCTGCCACCTGGAGCCAGACACTTTCCCTAAGGAACCTGGTGTGCAGATCTGTAAATGAATGTATGCTCCGAGTTACTTTCAGCAGCTTTGCCATACAAGTGATATATATTGGTTTGTCAGCAGCTTCCCAGAACTGTTTTGAAACAGCAAGTTAGTTAAGGACACATACTGTTCCTGTCATCTTGTATTATCATGCACTTGCTCAACAGCAGCAAACCTCTCCTCCCCCCCAAAAACCAAACTTTGTGTCAAAATCCATGACTCAAGAACATAAATCTACAAATTGCTGCTGTTTGTTTTCCTACTACCTTCTCATAAAGAAACTGCTTAGGAAGTAATTTTTCCATGATAATCTAGAGTCATCTGGGCTAGACACATGTCTTTGTAACATCAAATTTAGAGAAGCACAACTCCAGGGTGAACTGACATCTGTCCTCACAGCTATTTAATCCCCTGACCTAAATCTGGGTGTTTGTCACCACTGCCAGCACTACTGCTATTTGCTTCTAACATGAAAAGGGGAGCTAATGTCTCTATCTGCCTGCAGTTGTAAGGCTGTGACAGAGTAGGTTTTACTCTGTTAATTACTAAAATCTGTTAGGCTTAATTAGCATGATGCTCACACAAAGTAGCAGTGTGAGCCAGAAAATGGTGCATTAACGAAACACAATGCTTTGTAAATGTGGAAATAAATTCAGTGCACTTCACTGAGGCTTCAGTAAGTCTTTTCTGTAACCCTCTGCCACATGCAAGATGTGTGACTGTAGAGATGTGGCGGTTGCCCTGAAAAGGTTTTCCTCTTTATTTTGTGCATAAAATCCTAAAAATTGCCACAAAATTGCACTTGATCCTGAAGTGAGACCTCCCAGACTCCAAAGTGACAGTTGTTTCTGCATTACTCTGTTTTCATGCTGTATTCTTCTTTTTAAAGAGGCATTAAATAGTTCTGTGCTTGAGTATGTTAATGCTCTATTGGAATAGCTGTAGTACAGCACACAAGCTGGGTGCTAGCTTTGGTTCCAGAGAGGAAGGTTGTGCTAGATTTGAACAGTGTGTGAGGCACCTTAGGACTTTGGAGAGACCTGTTAGCATGAAAAGACAGGGGTTTAGCCCTATTACTATCAGTGATGTGCAGAAATCTTCAAAATAGTTATAAATATCAAAGACATTAAAAAATAGGCAGTGCAACTAGCAACTGAGAACTGAGGATCCTGAAAGCTACTTCATGTCTCAGTCTTTTCTAATATGCACTTTGATTGCAGCAATTGATTTCACTTGTCCAAGTTTTACCTTGCGGGCATAAAGTGAAGCTTAATTGGTGTAAATCACTTTGTAAGTACTAGGAGAAAGATGCTGGGGCAGGAGAGTGCTCTTCCTTGTATGGTGGTAGTTTGAGCACAGGGTAGATAAAACGTGTAGGAGTAAAATGCTGGGAAAGAACTGTCTAAAGTTTGATTGAGTTTCCTTTAATCTGTTTCTGGTTGGTTGAATGTTTTCCCTGGCTTTCTGTGGAGTCTGCATATCTTGGTTTAATTGAAGGTCAGCTTTACATTGATGCGAGAAAAGCCAACCTTGGGGTTTTTCCCGGATGAAATTGGGAAACCTCAGGCATCTCGTGCAAGTCACAGCTTCCCAGCAGTTTAGTCTCAGGCATGCTGTGAACAAAACTGTCACCTAGACAAGAACAACTAAAGGAAAAACATCCTTCTTTCAAAGATGTCTGTTGCCTATGGGCCAACAACTGTTATTTTGCTAAGGACTGGGAGATAATTGCAAGCCTTCACAGATCTTTTAGGGGTTGGAACTAGATGCTCTTAAGGACCTCTCCAACCCTAATCATTCTGATTCTATGATGTCCACATATACAATGGGGATCTGGTTTTTGTTTTGTTTTGACTACATAGTCATCTAGACTTCATTATTTAGCTTGCTTCAGCCAGAACTCCTGCCTGCACATTAAATCTCACTTTGGCTAAGCTGTCTGAGCCAAGGGCTCTCCAGGAGGAGTGACTCAGGCATGGGGATGGCTGGGTTCACGTGGAAGTCCTACCCCTCTAGGCTTTGTGGGCGCAGCTGCCTCCAGGAGCTTGAGCATAAACGCAAAGCACAGCTACAGCATGAGATCATAGGATCACAGATTGGTTTGTGTTGGAAGGGACCTTAAGATCATCCAGTTCCAACCCCCTGCCACAGGCACCAGAACTGCACGCAGGGCTGCAAGTGGGGTCTCACTAGAGCAGATGCTTAATTTGCTTCATTTTCATGTGTTTTGAAGAACAAATTGTTCAATGCAAAAACCCCAGTCAAACTCTGTAGGAGGATGTCTTTCTCCTCTATTCATGCAGAAATAAGGTGAATCCCACAATTTGGCATTCCTTATTTTTCATATGGTATCACTAAGCACCATTTCCTGTAGCTGTCTCTGCAAGCAGAGGTTAGTGCTGCATTCATGGGAACTGAGCCTATGCCCAGTTAACCCGCAGGAGGGGCTGCAGAGGTGTCCTTGAATGCTTTCTGCATCTCCGATTGTAGATTACAGGAAGTAAACTGGGTTTGCAATGACCAAGGTTAGCTGGAGCCAGATCGCACTTCTAATCCTGGAATTTAACAATCCTGTGATATTGTAACGCTTCTGTAAGTAGATGTGAATGTGAATGGAGGGAGGACAAGGGAAATAAATGTAAACTTGGAGGAAGGGCGCAGAAAGACATTTACACAGGAAAGTCAATTAAAACGGAGCATGAAAAACAAAAATAGAAGCAGAAAAGGAAGTAAAACAAGAAGTAAAGAAGACATTTTGGTTTTTTTTTTTATTTGATCCTATTTGTCATAAGGACTTGGTTCCACTGCAGCTGAGTCTGCGAGCTGGAGGTACTGAGAGGAGTGAGAAGCAGTGCAGAAAGTGGTTTGCTCGCTTCTTCACAGATACACGTTAAGTCCGTGATACAAAGCAAGTGGATAGTGACTAGGGAGAGAGAATGAGAAAGAAGGCAAAAGAAAGGCTTAGATCAATAAGGTGAGTGTCATTTAAGCCTGCCAAGGATCCTGCAATATGTCATGGAAAATGGTGAAGGTTTTGCTGAGATTTCCTTACCTTTGCTCGATTTTGACCTCATTTTTCTTACCCACACTCTTAGCACATACAGGGAATCATGGCTCCTGGAAACAGGCTGTCTGTGCCTTACTGGAATCTTGAATCTCATGCAGTCATGTGGTGGGAGAAGCAGCTTTAAGGAAACATGGTTGGGTTGCGGTGGCTCTGAGACTCACACTGCTGGACACTGGGAGCCTGGGTTTGCCCCCCGGCGCCCTGTGCAGCCCGTGAGGAGTGGAGCATGGAACTTGGTGCTTGGCAATTGTCGTTGAGACCTAAGTGGGACATGGGTATGTTCAAACCCCAGTTCTTCCTGCAGGGATGTCTCTGTCCATTTGTAGTGTGAGAGACAGCAACCTTTCATCAGAAAGACAGCAGGAGTCACAAGGACAAGAGGTGGTAGGGGTTCCTTCTTTTCACAAAGTGTGAGTTAAAGCGTCACCCAGGAAGTAAGGGCTTTGGGTGGAACTTCCTTTGCTAGAAAGGATTTACATATTTTTCCCTCCGAATTGCAGCACTCACTAGTTATCCAATTTGCTCTTCTCCTGCATGATAACCAGAGTGGCTGTGGTGTTTACAGGGAGCAAGCTTTTATTGCTTCTGTTTCAGGGTTATTAAATAATCATTGGATAAAACACATCCCTGAATCCTGTCTAACTGCTTGGGCTTGACTCTTGATTGAGTAGCAAAGCATTTGAATTGTGCTTATTTGACAGAGAACATGTATAAATAATAAACAGGATACAGGAATCTGGCTTGCAGTCAAAGGACATAAATCTTGTGGTCCTGGAGGTCACCATCTCCTGGAACGGAAGCAAACAGATCTAGCTGAAAGCACAGTTCCAAAACTATTTATGCTGACTGACCAAAATCTGTGAAAAGCAAGTTAGTTCAACATCACATTGACCTTTACTCTCTGACTCTGGTTATCATTGATCCAGTTACCTTAATTCCCTTCTGCAAGTGCAAAGGGTTAATATAGAAGCCATTTCTGTGGAGTATATGGCTTTTTGTACTACCTTAACCCATTCTAAACATTCTGCTTAATTCTTACTAATCAAATCTGTCTTAGCTGTGCAGATTTTACACCTGATTAAAAAAAGCCAGCAAAGAAAACTGAAATACGGGCTCATCTTCAGAGGAGCTGAGTACCCATCAGCGGTGTCACCTTCCGTGGGAGCATGAGTGCCCATTTCTGGAAGTAAGGCTCTGTAGCAGCATGGAAGTGTTCTTTACCTGGGAGCAGGCCCTGTTCTATTGACAGACAGAAACTTGTGAGTGATTTTAAAAGTGGTTCTAAAAAATTTATTTTTGAAAAACTTTTACATTTTTTCTTTTAAAATTTTGCTCCCATGCAGTTTGAAAATGGTGCTGCAGTTGGAATTCCGGAGGTGAAGGAAATCCCATGGGAATGTTTTCATCCGTCAGCTGCATATATTCTTAGGTTCTTTTCACCGCCCTCCAGACAAAGCAGCAGCTTAGACTGATTTTGGGTTTCTTTTTTATGAATTTGGTCCTTTTTTAGCACTTAGAGAAAGACAAAATAAGAACCCAAGTTATTTTCAAAGGCTTTTGAGACCAGAGACTTGTACATTTTTGAGTGGAAAGTGAAAAAAAAACCCAACCCAAACCAAAACCCCCCGCAATCAACCCACCCAAACCCCACATTAATGGTACTATTAAGAATGTTTCAGCTGAAAAGTCAACTGTGTATAGTAAAATCACTCATAAAGCTGAGGAGCTGCAGGTAGAACAGTTGCAGAGCTCTGATGTGGGGAGTAATAAAAAGATGAAAGGCTTGGACAGCTAGAAGGCCCAAGATTTGCTGGGTTTTATGGGATGTAATGGTGAGCTCCTACAGTTCAGTTTAGCTTGCAGAGTCTTCCTTTACAGTTCTACATCTGATAATTCAGTTATGAAAATGAACTCTCCCACATAGAAGAGAATGCTTGCAATCTTGTTCTGATAAGAGATTCCTACAGCCCCACCAAGTCACTTCAACATCAGGGGCCATGTGCTTCTCCTCATTCCCAAGGACGAGCCCACTGAAGCTATCTCAGGTTTGTCAGCACGTGCTGGTGTTCCCTGCTCAGTTGGAGCCAGTGCCTTCTAGTACTGCTTCAGAGCAACTGCTTTGACTGGCTTGGATATTCTGTGGATTTCATTGCTACAAATTCAGAAGCTTTCTCTACACTCACATATTAAAATGTACTGATAGAGCCCCTAGCTTTTAACCTATCCTTGATAAAAGAGACAGGGAAAACCTACGGAAGAGAGGACAAACTTAGCTGAAAGGCAGAATAATTGGTGATTTTGCATAACTGGGAGTGAGCATAATTTACTTGCTGTTGAGTACTCATAGCAATGTATAATACAAAATCAGAGTAGTCTGTGGCTAAGTTTGGGGGGATGACGGTAGAATAAAAGTGATGGAAATGCTGTTCACTCTCCCCTCCTTTCTTTGCCAAATGCTGTAATGTGATCATCTTTTTCACTTATGGATATAGCCCAAATTCCATCTTCAGTTATTTAAGTGTAAATTCCTTTAGTCATGGTTTCTTCGTGTTATAAGCAAAGGTTTGCTGTTAGAACAGCAAAGTCTTGACCACTGTTTCTAAAATACACTGGAATATGTATTAATCTGCGCAGCCTTTTTACATAAGATCCCATTTTGATGACAAGGGAATGCTTGGATGCTTTATTAGTCACTTTTCTATGTTTGTAATGGGGTGTAATACCAGTATAGGAAAGTCCACAATTAAAATAAGCCTGAATTTGTTTGGGCTGAGAAAACATCCACTCTACTGGCACATTCCTGGGTGACCAGAGTTGCATAAACTTTGAGGCAGCTGGAGTTGTATAAATTAGAACAGTTCAGTGCTTGTAAAATTCTCTGTTTATACAAAAGTCTCCGTGTGGAAAAATCATTAAGCCCTTTCACAAGTTGCCTTTTTACACAGAAATCAGTTATCTGGTAATGGAAGTCTTCATTCCGAGGAAGACCTATCTGGTAATGGAAGTCTTCATTCTAAACAGAGACAAATGTATTTGGAAAGAGGGAAAAAGAAATAATTCCAAATGTTTTCTGAGTGAGTTTGATTTGTTCTATTAATGGACCTGTGAAGACGTCCATGGTATGGCAGAAAATTGGTCTGACATTTCCTCCTGAAAACACATGTACATGAAGGCAAAGATGTGTATTAAGATGCAATAGATGCATTGTAACAGTCCTCATTTGAAAGTGGGGTTTTCAAAGCAGAGTTCCTTGTTCTAGCACATATATCATTGATGGATTCCAAATGCTTTGGATTTGGAAAGCATTGGGCAGAAAGCATTGGGCAGACAGCCTTGGGCAGAAAGCCTCCTGGGCAGCTGGGTGATACAAAATCACACAGCTTGTAGTGTGAGCTTCTCCATGTGTGTACTCTAGAAGAGCTTTCAGCTTTTAAGTGGACTTAATCAGTAAATTTTCCTAAGCCTTGAACTTTGGTCTTCAATGCACTAGTAAATCTGAGATTAAAGGTAAAATTCTGCCTAAAATGACACAGGGCTGTGTGCCCACTCCATTTACCTCAGGCTTTGCAGACTTCTCTGCAGTCAAACCTTAAGGGAACACCTTCCAGTTGACCTGTCTTGCTTGATTTTTAGATACTGGTATTGCTTCCTAGTCTCTCCAGTCACGAACTGATCAAATCTCTGTATTTGCATTCACTTCTTTTTAATTCAGGAAGATGTAGCACTAATTCCGAAACAAAACCTCTCTTGTTTCCATTGTAAAGAATTTAACTTGGCATTTTTCCGCCTATAGTGCTTTATTTAATATATGGCTCGTTGTAAAAGAGACAGTTACAAATAACCTGTACTTTAGGGAACTCTTCCTCACAATGTTCAATGATCATCATTTCCAGATAGGGCACTGAGGATCATGCTGAGGTGGGAAGGGAGTGCAGGATGGCTCAGGTCCAAGCTCCTGCTCAGTGCAGGGTCGGCCAGGAGCTCAGCTGAAGTTGGTCAGGGCTTTGTCCACCCTGAGCATCCCTTGTTTCAGTTTCCCCTCACTGCCTCTCACCCTCCTGGCGTGTACCATCATGAAGGGCCTGGCTCTGTCTCCTCCAAAACATCCTTGCAGATGCTTATCACATCCATCCCAAGAGGAAACGGCCTTAAGCTGCACCAGGGCAGGTTTGGTTGGAGCTGCGGAACAATTCCTTCCCCAGAGGGTGCCCAGGCATTGGAAGAGGCTGCCCAGGGCAGGGCTGGAGTCACCGTCCCTGCAAGTGTTCACACACCGTGGAGACAAGGCCTCAGTGACATGGGTTAGTGGTGGCCTTGGCAGTGCTGGGGAACGGTTGGACTGGATGAGCTTAAAGGGCTTTTCCAACCTGGTTGGTTCTGTAAGCATGACCAGCAGGTCGAAGGAGGGGATCCTGCCCCTCTACTCTGGTCTCGTGAGACCCCACTTCCAGCACTGTGTGCAGTGCTGGTGTACCCAACATAAGAAGGACATGGAGCTGTTGGAGCAAGTCCAAAGGAAGCCACAAGGATGATCAGAGGCTGGAGCACCTCCTGTATGGAGACAGGCTGAGAACATTGGGGCTGTTCAGCCTGGAGAAGAGAAGCTGCGTGGAGACCTCAGAGCAGCTTCCAGTGTCTGAAGGGGGCTACAAGGATGCTGGAGAGGGACTCTTCATCAGGGACTGTAGCGATAGGACAAGGGGTGATGGACTCAAACTGAAATAGGGGAAGTTCAGGTTAGATCTAAGGCAGAAGCTCTTCCCTGTGAGGGTGCTGAGGCGCTGGCACAGGGTGCCCAGAGAAGCTGTGGCTGCCCCATCCCTGGCAGTGTTCAAGGCCAGGTTGGACACAGGGGCTTGGAGCAACCTGCTCTAGTGTGAGGTGTCCCTGCCCATGGCAGGGAGTTGGAACTGGATGATCTTAAGGTCCTTTCCAACCCAAACCAGTCTGGGAGTCTGGGATCCTATGATCCTCTCCCCAGGCTGAGCAGAGCCCCTTCCCTCAGTCTGTCCTCACATGGATCCTGCTTCAGATCACCTTGACCAATGGTGTCTTTCTTGTGTGGAGAGGCCCCCAAAAAGGTGCAGTATTTCAGCATGGTCTAGAGAACTGTAAATGTTTTACTAGTAATTAAGTGACCAGAATGAGACGCATAGGCTCAGAAGAGGAACAGTTACCAGCTGACACAGATTTAAGGGCATGAAAAGTAAAATGTTCAAAGAAACTCTTTCTGAGAGTAACAGAGTTCTGTCAGAATCTTTTGTAACTGGCTGCAGATAATGCACTTATGCATAGAATCATAGAATGGTTAGGGTTGGAAAAGACCTTAAGATCATCTAGTTATGTGTCTTGAGACTTCAGTCCCCACAAATCTCAGTGGAGTGCTTTTCTCTGACCATCACATTCATCCAAACACAACTGGCTCATGGAAGCACACTAGAGACGGACAGTTTGAGAGGATTAATCCCATTTCCTTGGCATATAGAACTTGTGAGTCATTGCCACTACTTGTTTGAGCAGTGTTAAATGTAAGCATCTTAGTTGTATCTATACACCCACACTGGAGTTTTTATATAAGATTCAAATGTGCCTGATTAACATAAGAAAACCCAGTGCATATTTGTGGAGCAGGTACAAGCAGTGTCTCATCTCTTCCTGAACAAAAGTTTAATACATTCCCACAAAGTGACTTAATCCAACTTTTTTGCTACAAATTATATGATTGTAAAGGGATATAAATGAAAGATTAAAAGTTTTAAGGAATGCAGTGTAATTATTAGTTCATATTCCAAAAGGGTAGGAAGTTTACAAACAGAAAAGCTGCATCACTCCCCACCAACAACCAATTTGCACACACTGCATTCCTTTTAAGAATTAATTGTGCTGTAAAACTAAAGGTGAAGTACATACAGCAGGTATGATGCAGGAGTGTGATGTGACGGGACCTGCAGCTCCTGTTTTGACTTGGAGATTTAAGTCAAAGTGAATTGAAAGTAAATGTAAAGGCAAAGGATTTCAATGTTACAGGGCAGAATCCTGTTGAAAAGGGGGAATAGCAGCTTGGCAGGATATGAACGATGCTAGGAGTCCTCAACCCATGCTGTGAATTTTATTACCTCAATTACAATTTATTCAAGTATGTATGGAACAAAGAGAAATTAATTACTTTTTATAGAAAAAGAACAGGAATTATGATAAGTGCTTCCTGGTAAGAGACACCATGAGGTGACAGGATGTGAACTGGACCTGGGTAATAAAACTTGTGTGTGCACACACATATGCTTGTATAGCAGGGACTATATGTATGCTTTTGCATGGCTGTTTGGAAGGTCTCACCTTTTTCCATGGGGATCTTTTGCTCAGCTGAGATTTGGTTGGATTTGCTTGTTCTCATTTGCCTTAGAAACAAAATCTGCGCATTTTTAAGTTCTTTCCCAAAGGGATTTTTCAGGAAGTGTTGGTTAGAGGCAGGATTCCTGATGTGAGAGAGTTCTCCAAGGTTTTGCTAGCTCTTCTTTTTTTTCTTTTCTTGCTGCAACTGTTCCCAGACAGGGAAAGATTGGACTTGATGATCTTAAAGGTCTTTTCAAACCCAGCTGACTCTCTGATGCTGTGATTTGTGGGATGTAGTTCTGTAGCCCTGCAGACAATGTCTCAGGTGTGCAAAGTGGCACAGCTTTCAGAAGCAAAGAAAACGCCAGCCAGCCTTTGAGGCCAGATACAAGATGAAGCTCAAGCTGATCCTACCTTTCATACTTAATGCAGTATGTGCACAAAGTCTGCCTAAATTGAAAAGTTTTGATTTAGCTGAGCTAAATCAAAATCATAACCTTTATTAACCTAACATAATTATAACCTTTATTCGTAAGGTTTTCTTAACAGGACAGGAGCAAGTGATGCCAATTTATGTAGTCTTTAAACCATCTAAGTATACTTACAGCCCACAATGACTCCGTTAGGCAAGAAAGTGGGTCATTCTTGTTTGATTGCTGAAGTGAAGCAGTGGTTACAGGGCAAGAAGTGTGTGTGGCAGCAGAGTGGTTTCCACATACCAGCAATCTGAGACAGGTAGAAGTGATTATCTCACTTTTTCCTGTCATGTTTTCTTCTGAAGAGCTGGTGGATTGTACCCAGTTAGTGATGCTTTGAGCAGGAGGTGGAATGAAGTTACATCCCACCACCCCTTCAGCAGGGATCCCTCCATCAGAAGCTAAATTTGTCAAGTATATGAGTGTTTTAATTGTGGAAACTGGTAAAGACCCAATCAGGTGTGGTGAAAAAGAGCTTGTTTTCCTAAGCACAGAAACCAGCCTTTTGGGAGCGCTCTTTGAAGTTCTTTAAAAAAATACATTCAGGGTTCTTCCAGAAGGAAACGCTGACCATCATTAGCAGCACAGGCTGCTAATTCCGAGAGGTGCTCTTGAACTGCAGTCAAACGTGGCGTTTACATCCATCACCGAGTGTCTGCTGCACCCTTCAGACCATTCCTGGTATGATCACGCATTGGAACAGGCTGCCCAGGACAGAGCTGCAGTCACCGGCCCTGCCAAGTGTTCACACACCGTGGAGACGAGGCCTCAGTGCCACGGGTTAGTGGTGGCCTTGGCAGTGCTGGGAACGGTTGGGCTGGATGATCTTAAAGGGCTTTCTATAATTCTATTACATAAAAAGAACTACTAGTCAGAAATTAACAGCATTCCATTCTTTTGCACCAGCTTTCAGGTGGGAAGAGGGGAAGAACCCTAAATATAGTTCAGCAGATAGTTGGTGAAAGTTTCTGTATAGCAGCAAATGATGTTTTTGTGTTAGAAATGCTCAGTAACACAATGATCTTAATAAGTAAGACAAATGCTACTTCAAGTTACTTCTTTAGCTGTCAGGTTCAATAGCCAGAACTGAGGAAGAAAGATCTTAGAGCAAAGGCTGTGGAAAACCTGGGAATTAATTCAAGCTTCCAGAGTGCAGAGTTTTGGTTAAGTGAATCCAGTGCTGTGATTCAGTTCTTCACATACAAAACAAACAAGCTTTTGTACCAAAATCAAGGCCAGATTGGCCCAAGGTCTTCCTTAATCTACAGATGAGGGACAACACAACTGGATTTTACACACCTGAACACCTGTATATGCAATGTTCAGTGTACATACATGTACGTGTGTGTTCAACAGCTCCCTAATCTCAGCTGGAGTTAAGTACACTCCTTAAAAAGGACAAACAACAACATCTTGGTGAAAACACAGACCTGGTTAGTACACTGACAAGGACAGCTGTAGGGAGAAAATCCAGCCATATAAAGTTACTATTTTGTGTTTGGGATGTAATGTGGGACATGGGTTTAGCTGGTCTGAGGCAGCTTTTTGAAATAGATGAAAAGAGAAGATTTAAAAGGTTATTTCATGCATCTTCTATTATGCATGTTCTTTCTGTAGGGAGAGAAATTAAGCTTCTGAAAAGTGACTCTGTATCCATCTCCCAGTGACACAACCTGCTGAGACAGCAGCAAATAACACGAAGCTTTCATTCAGTGCTACTGCTTTATTATTTCCTCGCACACAAGGTAAGCAAAATGATTAAGGAAGAACAGCGAAACAGATCTGATGGTGCACTTCATTCCATGTGCCTCTTAACAGCAAGGCTCAGAAAGAAGAAAACTTACTCTGATTTTTTTAAGGGGAAAGAACATGTCAGTATTTTTCCAAAACTGTTACATAGTTATTTTCTTTGGGTGAATCTGAATTCTCAAAGCCCTCCCTGCAGCTCTCACATACACGCAGTGCATTGTCAGTGCTGACCTCCCTGTGCTCATTGCACTGCTACTAGCAGAAAAGAAACAAAACCAAGTCAAGTTTCCATTTTTCACACCAGCGTCTCAGCACTCCAAGGAAAAACCCCCCATCAGCCTTGAGGTTAAATCGCTCAGATGTGACAGAAGGCTCCTCCTGTTCACATGCATCCATACATCCATTGCCGTGTAGCGTAATACATCGCTGAGGTATGTTGAGTTTGGCTGTTGTCAGCTTGCTGCCTTTTTTATGTCATTATTTTTAATCCCTATAAGTTTGGGTTTATCATTCCCATTCCTTGGCACTCGATGATGTAGGTATCTTTATTGGGATCATCCTCTTCCGATTTTGTCACAGTAAATTTGGCCTAGAAAAGGATTAGAAATAGACCACTAGTGAAGTTATAACAGACATAAGTTTAAATATTCAGTATCTGATGCCAAATAAATGTATTGCCACGTGTTTATATCTATTACAGCTTTGACTGATTTCATTAAAAACCACTTCAATAAAGGTGGTGAAAATTATCCAACCATGCTAAATGCATTTAACTATAAAGTAGATTCACTTTCTACAGGTAAACCCCCATATAAACATTGTAGGAATTATTTTATCATCCTTGTCCCATATCATGGAAGGGATGGGGAGGGTGTAGCCTTTTATGTCAATGAGCAGCTGGAGTGTATGGAATTCTTCCTGACAATGGATGATGGACCGAGAGCTTGTGGGTCAGGATTAAAGGGAGGGCAGCAGCAGGGTATGTCACTGAGCAGCCTGATGCTCACAGGCCCTTGTCCTCACTGGGAGACTTCAACCACCCTGACATCTGTTGGAAGGACAGTACGGCCCGGCACAAGCAATCCAGGAGGTTCCTCCATTGTGTGGAAGACAACTTCCTTCTGCAAGTAATAGAGGAGCCGACAAGGAGAGGTGCCATGCTTGACCTCGTGCTCACCAACAGGGGAGGGCTTGTTGGAAACGTGACGTTCCAGGGCAGCCTTGGATGCAGCAATCATGAGATGCTCGAATTTGAGATCCTCAGGACAGTGAGAAGAGCCTGCAGCAAGCTCACTGCCCTGGACTTCAAAAGAGCAGACTTTGGCCTCTTCAGGAACCTGCTTCGGAAGGTTCCATGGGATATAGCACTAGAGGGCAGGGGGGCCCAAGACTCTTGGTTGATATTCAAGGATCACCTGCTACAAGCTCTGGAACAGTGTCCTAACAAGAAGGAAATGGGATAGGAAGGCCAGGAGGCCTCCATGGATGGGTAGGGAACTGCTGACCAAACTCAAGGAAAAAAAGACAGGAAGGTGGAAGAGAGGACAGCTGGTGTGAGAGGAGTACATTGTCCAGAAAGCTAGGGATCAGGTCAGGAAGATAGAATTAAATCTGGCCAGAGATGTCAGAGAATGTCAGGGAAGGGCTTCTATAAGCATATTGCCAACAAAAGAGAGACTAGGGATGTTTCCTTCTGGAGTGGGCCCACAAGAGACTTGGCTACCCTGGACTTGGAGAAAAGACCATTCTTGTTCAACATCGTTGTCAGCGACATGGACAGTGGGATTGAGGTGCTCTCAGGAAGCCTGTGATGGCACCGAGCTGTGTGGTGCTGTCAACACACTGGAGGGAAGGGATGGGATCCAGAGGGACCTGGACACACTGGAGAGGTGGCCAATGCCAACCTCATGAAGTTCAACCAAGCCAAGTGCAAGGGCCTACACCCAGATCAGGGCAATCCCAGACACAGCTACAGGTTGGCCAAAGAGATTTAGAGCAGCCTGAGGAGAAGCACTTGGGGATGTTGGTGGATGAGAAAATGAACATGAGCCGGCTTCAGTGTGCACTCGCAGCCCAGAAAGCCAAGTGTCTGCATCAACAGGAGCGTGAGCAGCAGTCGAGGGAGGGAATCCTGCCCCTCTACTCTGCTCTTGTGAGACCCCACTTGCAGCACTGTGCAGTGCTGGTGTCCCCAACATACAAAGGACGTGGAGCTGTTGGAGCAAGTCCAGAGGAGGCCATGAGGATGATCAAGGGCTGGAGCAGCTCCTGTATGAAGACAGGTTGAGAATATTGGGGCTGTTCAGCCTGGAGAAGAGAAGCTGCATGGAGACTTCAGAGCAGCTTCCAGTGTCTGAAGGGGGCTACAAGGATGCTGGAGAGGGACTCTTCATCAGGGACTGTAGCGATAGGACAAGGGGTAATGGGTTCAAACTGAAACAGGGCAAGTTCAGGCTGGATCTAAGGCAGAAGTTCTGCCTTAGAAGTGAGGGTGCTGAGGTGCTGGCACAGGGTGCCCAGAGAAGCTGTGGCTGCCCCATCCCTGGCAGTGTTCAAGGCCAGGTTGGACACAGGGGCTTGGAGCAACCTGCTCTAGTGTGAGGTGTCCCTGCCTGTGGCAGGGGATTGGAACTGGATGAGCTTAAGCTCCTTTCCAACCCAAACCATTGATTCTATGATTCTGTAATCAAGTTCAGCTCACAATGCCTGCTGAACTGCATTGCCTTGTTACTTGATGATACCCGATAGGTAAAACTTCCCCAACTTTTGGACTCACCTTTGTCAGCTGCTCTGCAAAGTGTATAGCCGTCTGAGTATGAAGTGTAATTGGTCCACTTTTCACTCTGGACACCCCCTTTGCTAGTGCCATAAAAATGATCAGCTGAAAGGGAGGGAAGGGTAATTATTAAGTAACTCTTCAGATCATAGGAACATACTGATTTAAAAAAAAAAGTCTATAGATGTAGAAATGTGGTCTGCCAAGTTTCAGGGAAGTTCATCTTGATGCTGAGTGTCAGAGTGATTTAAGGCTCAAGAAGCTTGGAAGTAGTAACTGTAATGCTTATTACAGAAGGCCTGCTAATTTTCCACAGTGGAGTTTGCCACTGAACTCTCATCACTACATTCAACTTTGCTCTCCCCTACCTTCCTGCACCCAGACTGGAGCTTACCTTTGTGGAGAGAAAAGCTCAGGAAAAGGTTTTCGAATTCTAACACTTTCTGGTCACACATTCACCAGCCAGCTATTTAAAAAATACTTGATTTACAAGCAGCACCATGACAAGTACTCGGTAAAGCGTGAGTTATAAACCCTGAGCAGCTCCCATATGTATTGATTTTAGTTGTAGCATGTTTCTACCAATTGTACTGAGCATACTTCAGGAAAAGCAGGATGGGGCCAAGACCTAAATGCTTCGTATCATACTACACAACAGTAACTTGCAGCCAGGTATTTACAGCTGAGAGGTAATGTCAGCCAACCTACAGCAGCCCAAGATTCTCATCAGGCTGTGCTGTTGAAAATAAGAAAGTGCAGGGTCTTAATTCCCAAATGAAGTTAGGTGAGCAAGACAAACAGGAACACCCCCTAGATATTCTGTTCTCTAACAGCTGCACTTAATATCATTCTTCATGTGTAACCAGGAGCTATTTTTATCCCCCTACAAGGAATGCCAAATAAAAGCAAATTCCTACCTCTTTCTTCCATACCTAGTAAGAGTTACAGGAAAGGAAAATTCAAGGGTGTTGGTGCAAAGCCAGGAGCATCTGTGGTTCCTAAGAAGTGTATGTTATTTGCTAATCCCAGTGATGTTGTGACCACACCTGGAAACCTCCTAAAACTTCTAATTATCAAACAATGATAATTAGAGATAGAGTTCACATTTCTATTACAGAGAGAATCCACATTTCATTCTTTCTCTGTTCAGATTTATATTCTTTACAAGTAATACAGACATGTTCTTGCTACTGCAACTTCATGTAAACACACAGAGGAGCCTTACTTGATCTTGCAGAGAATCATCCACAGTTCCACCATGTTTAAGATTCCTAAGCAGCATCTCGGCTGCTTCAATGCCAACCTTGTCAGAATTCTTTCCTAACAGGCAAATCCAGGAGATTAGGATGGTGCCAATCGTTATTTGCCATTTTAAAAATACAGAAGGAGAAAAAAAAAGCAAGAATTTATCAACTTTTTAAACCTTATTTCTATGCTTTTGCCTCAAGTATCTGCTTAAAAAAACCTCCCATCTGAAGATGACATATAGTTCATACTTCTTAAGCACTGGAAAGAAAGTAGCCCCACTCAGAGAAACATTTTATTCAAACTACTTTTTTAAAGTCCAGAAACATTTTCTACTCAGTGATCCTTAACAGTCTATTCTCATAAAAGGTAAGTTGAATAATTTTATTGTCCTGTTACTGTGTAGAAGCAGCTTAGTAGAAAGTGTAAGATTCTATTTACTATAAATGATTAAAATCCACTCATTTCCACTGTCCTTTATTACTAAACAACATCCATTTAAAAATGCAACACTCAAAGCATCAGCTATTTGAATAGCTTATACTTGGGATTCCTATTTTTTAATGAAGTTAAATCACAAAGAGGTATACTTCATGGAATTCTTACCTCTCTTGCCAAGTGATGACCCAGCTAACAAACAACCCGTTGAAGTCTCTGCAACAACACTAAGCAGAAACCCCAGAATCAATATTAAGAACAAAATCACTTGCATTACACTTTATCAGCTATGCAATCACAAGCTAGCTAATCAACCAGTAAGATTACACATATCAATAGGGAGTTTGGGCTCATCTTACATGATTCCACTTCCAGTCCCAAAGGCTTGATCATCAGGTTCTCGAACAGGCTGAATGTTAATATAAAGATCTCTGATTTCTTTTCTGATGCATCTCACTGCTGCTGCTGACATCTCTTTCGCCAGCTAATAAAAGGTAAAAACAGTCATTAAATTACGTAACTAATGTTTTTTCTTTCAGTTACGTTACAGTGAATTACGACAGTGAACCACTGAAAGAAGGGGCTACTTTATTAACAAGAAGAACAAACGACTGTTATAAACCCCTACAAGCAAGCACTGAATATCATTTCTTCTGAGAATTTTCCCACAAAATTAAGGTAACATGAAATGCTGGAAAAAAATACAATTATAATGATGTATGTAGAGGCTTCGGTACCAATAGAAATTCATCTTTTCTCCAGTCATAGTGGGAAAGACCTGATTTTAGTCTTGATTATCCCAAGACATAGACTAGAAAAAAAACCAAATGAACAAATGAAGTAACCCACCCCACAACTATTATGTACAGTATATAGTCTATAAAATATAATATATAAAATAATAGTTTTAAATCACAGGCAGGTGGGGGCTTATCTCATACTTGTGATCATAGCCAATATTCATAGGTTTGGAGATTTTAAGACCAAAACTAGCAGTTCACAGCTCTTCAAAAAGTAACTTAGCTTCTCCTCTTCCTTCCTCTACTAATTGCTAGGCTGTGTTTGAGAAGGAGCCTTAAGGAGATACTGCCACTTATTCTCTGTGAACACAGGCAGGACAGGAAAAACAGAAAGAAGGGGGTATAAAGGAGAAAATTCCTATTTTATCTTTGGCTAAACCTGCCTTTGACTTGTTCTGTCTAATACCCTTAGCAATGGTTAAAAAATTTGATGCAGTCTGATCTCTGCCTATTACATTGCATCATAAATCCCATAAATCTCTGAACAAGAGCCATGATTTCAGATTTAAAATAATCCACCTTAATATGAATGACATGTAAATAAGATATGAGATACCTGTCAATATATGCTAAAGACTTTTGAACAGTCATGTGAAAGATCAAGGATACCATCCTCATTTCCTGTTCTAGCTGATACCATATTGCTATGAAAGATATGCATTTCAGAAATGTCCAACAGCTTGACTAATTGAAACCATTTAATAAGGCTACTTAGTTTGTATGTGAAAGACTGCAAAATACAAAAATAACAGAGGTACTTTAAGTAGATTGCATGCAATTTTATATAGATATATGAAGTTGGATACTATCAGAGCTATTCTGAGCACTTACTTTTATAGGGAGTGCTCCAGCAACAAATGCTCTTCCGTATATCTTTGTCACTGTGCCACGTTCTGTTAAGTTTATTGGGCTCAACTCTTTGACTGGTGACATCTGGATTACAACTTCACCACCTCCCTGAGGATAGTAGCCCCTATTTGGAAAGGGTAATCAGATATAATTAAAGAGATCTTTATCATATGGAAACCAAGAAAAAAGAAGGCTCTTCATGTATTTCATCATACATTTTTATAGTAGCCTGGGGAACATAAAGAAGTACTACAGAGCCCTGGGAGAGGTGGTTAGGGGCTCTGGAGCTCAGACTGTCTTTTCGTCAATTCTCCAGAATACAGGGGAGGACCTAAAAAAAGCTAGGAGGATTGGCCAGGTTAATAACTGGTTAAAAGGGTGGTGCCATAGTCAGGGGTTTGGGTGTCTTGAACACGGGACCCAAGTTTGTAGGCCACGTCTAGTGGGGGCTGGCAGAGCTGGTCTGATAAAGAAGGGAAAGAGCAGTTTTGGTAGGAGGCTTGCCAGACTGGTCAAGGAGGCTTTAAACTAGATGTGTTGGGGGAGGGGGGCATCATTCCATCCCAACACACCCAGTCAATTTCCAGCACCTATAATAAACGCTCGGAGCAATGTAGAGATATTCCAGCTGCTCCAGCCAATGAGCTGGCTTCAGTTGGAGCTCGGCTCAGATGCCCCTATACAAATGCCTGTAGCATGGGGAACAAACAAGAGGAATTAGAGATGTGTGCACGTCTACGGGGTATGATATAATAGGCATCACAGAAACATGGTGGGATGGCTCCTATGACTGGAGTGTTGGAATGGAAGGTTACAGGCTCTTTGGAAAAGACAGGACAGGCAGGTGGGGAGGGGGAGTTGCCCTTTATGTTAGGGATAGGCTGGAGAGTATGGAACTCTGTCTGGGGACAGGTGAGCAGTCCACAGAGAGTTTGTGGGTCAGGGTTAAAAGGAATATAGCTATGGGAGACATTACTGTGGGCATCTGTTACAGAACACCTGATCAAGGAGAACCTGCGGGTGAAGCACTCCATAGACAGATAGGAAAAGCCTCACGCTCACAGGCCCTTGTTCTCATGGGTGACTTCAACCACCCTGACATCTGTTGGAAGGACGGCACAAGCAATCCAGGAGGTTCCTCCATTGTGTGGAAGACAACTTCCTTCTGCAAGTAATAGAGGAGCCGACAAGGAGAGGTGCCATGCTTGACCTCGTGCTCACCAACAGGGAAGGGCTTGTTGGAAATGTGACGCTCCAGGGCAGCCTTGGTTGCAGCAATCATGAGATGGTCGAGTTTGAGATCCTCAGGACAGTGAGAAGAGCCTGCAGCAAACTCACTGCCCTGGACTTCAAAAGAGCAGACTTTGGCCTCTTCAGGAACCTGCTTCGGAAGGTTCCATGGGATATAGCCCTAGAGAGCAGGGGGGACCAAGACTGTTGGTTGATATTCAAGGATCACCTGCTACAAGCTCAGGAGTGTTGCATCCCAACCAGAAGGAAGTGCAGCAGGAGGGCCAGGAGACCTCCTTGGATGGATAAGGAGCTCCTGAGGAAAATTCAAATGAAAAAAGAGGCTTATAAAAGGTGGAAGCAAGGACAGGCGGTGTGGGAAGAGTAGAGGGATGTTGTCCGGGAAGCTAGGGACCAGGTTAGGAAAGCTAAGGCCCAGTTAGAATTAAACGTGGCTAAGGATGTTAAGTGTAACAGGAAGGGATTCTACAGGTACATAGCAAATAAAAAACAGACTAGGGAGAACGCAGGCCACCTCTGGAAGCTCTCGGGAGAACCGGCTACACAGGATTTGGAGAAGGCTGAGGTTCTGAATGACTTCTTTGCCTCAGTCTTCACTGGCAAAAGCTCTGACCACACCACCCAAGTCTTGGAAGGCAGATGCAGGGACTGCGAGAATGAAGACCTTGGGCCCACTGCAGGAGAGGAACTGGTTCAAGACCATCTTGAAAATCTGAACGTGCACAAGTCCGTGGGTCCTGATGAAATCCATCCGCGGGTCCTGAAGGAGCTGGTGAATGAAGTTGCAAAGCTGCTGGCCATCATATTTGAGAAATCATGGCAGTCAGGTGAAGTTCCCAACAACTGGAAAAAGGGAAATATAACCCCCATTTTCAAGAAGGGGAAAATGGATGACCCAGGGAATTACAGACCAGTCAGTCTCACCTCTGTGCCTGGCAAAATCTTGGAGCAGATTCTCCTGGAAGGCATTCCGAGGCACATGAAAAACAACAAGGTGCTTGGTGACAGCCAGCATGGCTTCACTAAGGGGAAATCCTGCCTGACCAATTTGGTGGCCTTCTATGATGGGGCTATGGAACTGATGGACAGGGATAGAGCAGTTGATGTCATCTACCTGGACTTGTGCAAAGCGTTCAACACTGTCCCACATGACATCCTTGTCTCTAAATTGGAGAGACATCAATTTGATAGGTGGACCACTCGGTGGCTAAAGAACTGGCTGGCTGGCCACATGCAAAGAGTTGTGGTCAATGGCTCAATGTCCGGCTGGAGACCAGTAATGAGTGGCGTCCCTCAGGGATCGGTGTTGGGACCGGTCTTGCTTAACATCTTTGTTGCTGACATGGACAGTGGGATTGAGTGTGCCCTCAGCAAGTTTGCCGATGACACCAAGCTGTGTGGTTCGGTTGATACACTGGAGGGAAGGAATGCCATCCAGAGGGACCTTGACACACTTGTGAGCTGGGCTGATGCCAACCTCATGAAGTTTAACTATGACAAGTGCAAGTCCTACACCTGGGTCAGAGCAACCCCAGGCACAGCTACAGGTTGGGCAGAGAAGAGATTCAGAACAGCCCTGTGGAGAAGGACTTGAGGGTGTTGGTCGATGAGAAAATGAACATGAGCCGGCTTCAGTGTGCGCTTGCAGCCCAGAAAGCCGACCATATTCTGGGCTGCATCAAAAGGAGCGTGACCAGCAGGTTGAAGGAGGTGATCCTGCCCCTCTACTCCACTCTCATGAGACCTCACCTGCAGTTCTGGTGTCCTCAACATAAAAAGGACATGGAACTGTTGGAACAAGTCCAGAGAAGGGCGACGAGGATGATCAGGGGACTGGAGCACCTCCCATAGGAAGATAGGCTGAGAAAGTCAGGGCTGTTCAGCCTGGAGAAGAGAAGGTGGCGTGGAGACCTCATAGCAGCCTTCCAGTATCTGAAGGGGGCCTATAGGGATGCTGGGGAGGGACTCTTCATTAGGGACTGTAGAGATAGGACAAGGGGTAATGGGTTAAAACTTAAACAGGGGCAGTTTAGACTGGATATAAGGAGGAAATTCTTTCCTGTTAGGGTGGTGAGGCACTGGAATAGGTTCCCCAGGGAGGCTGTGAATGCCCCATCCCTGGCAGTGTTCAAGACCAGGTTGGACAAAGCCTTGGGTGATATGGTTTAGTGTGAGGTGTCCCTGCCCATGGCAGGGGTTTTGGAACTTAATGATCTTAAGGTCCTTTCCAACCCTAACTATTCTATGATTCTATGTTCTCTGTTACTATACATATGAATTTACTTGATGTGCCTTAGAGATCTTGATGATAGAATTAATTCTCTGACAGTATTACCTCATAACACACATCTTAATTACCTAACGCCAACATAATTGGCATTGCCATACAGTAATGTACTGCCTGTTCAGCATGCACTTGCCTAAGGGGTAGACCACAGGAAACAATAAACAGCAGCTGAAGTCTCAGCAATGAAAAAACATCAGAAAAGAACCATACCACATTCATCACATGGTGACAGTGCATCCAGGGGCATCTAATGCAGATTAGTTATACATTATAAAATCATCCCTCAGCTTGATGGAGGGCACCTTGTGTGTGTGCCTCTGTGCTCACACACTGGTTCAGCAAGACCTGCCACTGCCACATGTCTCCATAACTCACCTCTTCTTTATGTCGCAATTAAAGGTGAAATTGAACTTTTCAACCATTGGCTTGAAAACCTGAAAACCAAGCAGATATAAAACCACAGAGTGAATCTGTTTTGCAGTTAAAATTCCCCACTATTTTATGCAGTCTTTCAAAAAAAAAAAAAGAAAAAATTTAACACAAAAATTTTAGTTACATTATAAAAATAAAGAGAGCCAGTGTCATCCATGCAGCTAATTTGACATTCTTCAAACTTCATTCTGAATGATACCTTGTGTAAAAGTATTTTCTTACGGAAAGAGGAAGAGAGGTTCTTAACAATTCATTGCACTTCTAGAATAAAGAATGTATTTTAAATTAAGTTATCCTTAGTAATTAAAAGCAAAAGGACTAGTTAAAAGCAAAAGCTAGGGAATCCCATGAAACACTGGTTGCTCTCTACATGAAGTACACTAATACTGTTACATTCCCATGACTAATTTCATAGTTACAAATAAACTTGCAGTAAGAGGAACTGAAATACAGTCGTTACATTTATATATATGCATGAAAGATGCACCAAGCCAAAGAAACTTTTCCCTACCATGACTGTGTAGTCTATCTGAGGAGCCATCTCAGCATTAGTCCCACCTTTTAAATGAAGTTCTGATGGAGAAGCAGCAAACAGCACACAAGGCATTGCTACCTGCATCAGGAGACACACACTCCTAAAAAGAATCACAGGACAGTTAAATGTTGTGCAGTCATCATCCATAGAATTCCACAGAATATCAAAGGCAAAGGATTTTCCAGAGCCTTTACGTAAGTATTTGATTTTCAACATTATCTATAAGCTTATTAATCTCAAAGAACAGTAATTCAAAACCTCATGTCCTTAGCAAGCCTAAATATGGAGGGTTTTGTTTCACAATAAATGTCTTTACTACTCCTGTCTGAAATAAAAGTCATGCAGCTTACTTAGTGATGGGACTGTGAGAACAACAGGCTTACCTAGCAGACTGCAAAACCAGGAAAGGCTTAGGCAGCAATTTTATCATTGTAATACTTATTTAATAATAAAATATTTAGAGAATTACAAAATTGCTTAGAAGCTGGTCATGCTTCTGCAAAGAAAATCCAAGGGTATAGAAAACCTGCTTTTAGATACAAGACTCCCCTGCCATTGAATCTCTCTACATTTCATAGATAATAAAAAAACTTCCAAAAGGAATTTTCCCGAAGGAATTTTGTGCAGCAAAACCAAACAATTATCTCACAGAGGTTTCAAATGTTAGTTTGAATTGTGAAAACAGTAATCGCCACTGAACTGAAGAAAACATGGCTTTGTTGCCTTAAGTAACTTCCGAATGTTTATGAACTCTACTGTTTCTTTTTGTTTCTTTTTCCTTCTTCTTGTGTTTAATTACACATTCTGCTGCATTGTTGTTTACTTTCTGTGTTAAGTACAAGGCATTATCTTGGTTGTTTATACAATTGCAGCTCAGAAAAATATTTCTCTTAACTTAAAGGGAACTTTAACTTATGCCTAACCTGGCTTATGCTTCCAAACAACTGTTCACCTTCCATCGCTAAACCTACTTACTCTGTTTTGCAACAGATTCCAAGAACAAAGAGCCCAGTATTGTAATAGAGGGGAAACACAGGCACAAAGAACCATGGATAGAATATGTTTCCACTTCCCTAGTGTCCCATATCGTATCCCTACCTGTATAAGTAAAACTCCAACATTTACTTTATTGTACAGTGATTATTTCAGATCTCAAGGAGTTGAGATATTTACCTAATTTGCTGCATTTGACCTGATGTGAGAAAATAACAGATAAAGTTTTAAATACATGGGTAGCTGTTTGTTGCTTAACATTAATTAAGTGTTCAACTTACGTATCAATTGCATTCTAAAGCTATTACACTTGTATGTACTTTATTCATACATATCCTGCCTATACTAGAGGTTCCTCGGTCACATGCATGTGGCTCAGGCAGCACAGATTTTGCCTCAGTATGCATGCATTAAAGTTGTTGGGTTTTTTTCCCCTGCTGTTTTGTGATAATTTTAAAGTTACCAAAATGTTTTCTGTCATAATTTTAGCAGTGAAGAGCAGTCACTGGTCAGCATTATCCATGTACAAAGACATACCCTGCTGTTTTTGTATCTGCGATGTGTGTTCCACCTTTGATCTTCCCAGGAGTGAAGGTTATTTCTGTTGAGCCAATTTCTCCACCTTCCAGCTTCCCCTCACATAGGTCTCGAATGATCTCCAATCCAGACAGATGCTGAGGCCTTGGAGTGACAATACAAAGTTAGAGATATGTGCAAGAAGACTATATACGCATGTGGCATTAAAAGAAATACTAAACACCAAGTAATAAACACTAGAGGTCCAAATTTCAGCTCAAACAAGGATCAGAAATTTGATCTGGTTCCTACAATACTTTTGAGTTCACAGGAGCCAAAGGAGCAGCATTAGAATCATAGAATCAGTGGGGCAGGAAAAGCCCTTTAAGCTCATCCAGTCCAACCGTTCCCCAGCACTGCCAAGACCACCCATGGCACTGAGGCCTCGTCTCCACGGTGTGTGAGCACTTGCAGGGCCGGTGACTCCAGCACTGCCCTGGGCAGCCTGTTCCAATGCCTGAGCACCCTCTGGGGAAGGAATTGTTTCTCAGCTCCATCTAAACCTCCCCTGGTGCAGCTTGAGGCCGTTTCCTCTTGTCCCATCCCTTGTTCCTTGGGAGCAGAGCCCAGCCCCTCCTGGCTCCATCCTCCTGTCAGACAGTTGTAGGGAGCGATAAGGTCCTCCCTGAGCCTTCCCTTTTCCAGACTGACCCCCCCAGGTCCCTCAGCCATTCCCCATCACACTTGTGCTCCAGGCCCTGCACCAGCTCCACTGCCCTTCTCTGCCCCACTCCAGCACCTCAGTGTCTCTCTTGTAGTGAGGGGTCCAGAACTGAACCCAGGATTTCAGGTGCAGCCTCACCAGTGCTTGGGCAAAACGCAGTGGGTAACTGGCAATACTGAACGGGAGCCCAGCCAGTAACGGCTGCCAGAACCACAACAGAGCCAACAGTTTGGCTACCTATCTGTCTTGCTGTACTTGCATTTCCATTTGTTTCATCTAACTTGAATAGGAAAATAAACCTGTTCTTAACACCATCCACTCGGTGAACCATGTTTTGCTGAGGCATTACATGTCCTCAACTGTATTTCATGGCTCATCCCGTGCACTCTGCTTAGCACCTTTGACACTACTTTGGAGACGCTCAGGGGCCAAGGGCCCGAATGCTCTTGCCGGGAATGTTCGGTTCGCTCCCGACCCTTTCTCCGCGTTCTGTCCTTCCCATGTAAGAGTCACAGTGGGTTTCCCGACCCCTCTCAAGGCAGGGGGAACACACGCGGTTCGTTCTTGGAAGCACTTCAAACAAAGCCAGGCCCGGGAAGGCCTCACACTCGTAACGCGGCCCCGCTGAAGGCGCCCGGCGCCGCCGCACCCCGGGACCGCGGCGGACGTGAGGACGCGAGAAGGGCCGTTACCTGAGGCCGGGCTGGCTCCGGCCGGCGCGGATCCGGCGCACCCGCAGCGGCAGGCCCAGCAGGCAGCTCAGCGCCGTGGACACTCGCAAGATCTGCCCGCCCTGCACAGAGAAACGGCTCGTCAGGCGCTGTGGCACTGCCTACCCGGCCGGCCGCTACCCGCGGTGGGGTAAGGCGAGGCGAGGAGAGGCCAGCCCGAGCCCGCCGCCGGTGCTCACCCCCTCCATGATCCCGCCGTCAACCTCCACCCTGTCCCCGTCCATGGCCGGCGGTGAGCGGAGCGCTCTCTCGCAGAGGACCCTGCCGCGCCGGCGGGATCCCAGCGGGGTCCTGCAGACGGCGAGCCCCCGGCGGAGCAGCCCCACGGTGGCACGGAAGAGCCCGCGATGCGCTGCCGCCGCTTGGAGCAGGCGCAGAAGGCAGACACCTCCCTGCCCGCCCGCCGTGGGCTGTCATGAGCGGCTCCGCTGCGTGAGGAGCAGCCGCCGGGTCCCAGCGCCGGGGCAGCCGCGCAGCGGGGTGGGGTGGGGTGGGAAAACCAACCCCGTTGGACCCCGACGGAGCGGCGCCTTTTCTCCGCCCCGCGCTCCGGCCCCGCCGCCGCCCCCCGCCTGGTTGGCTGCGGCTGTCGCGGCCGGTGCCGGTTGGCCGGCCAGTGGGAGGTGTGCGGTGCGGGTGGGCTGCGCTGGCCGGAGCAAGATGGCGGCGCTGAGCGCTGTGAGGAGCAGCGGCCGAGCTGCGCGGCGCCTGGTAAGGGGAGCGGGGGTCCCTGCGCTCCCGGAGGGGGGGACAGCGCGCCGCCTCGGCGGCGGAACCCGAGGGTCCCGTTGTTTGCTTCCAGCCGGGAGCGGGCAGGGACCCTCGGAGCAAACATGACACGTTCGCGGGCTCGCCGCCTCCCCTCAGCCCTCCCGTGTGCCCTCCGCCCTCCTCGGCAGGTGACAGCGCGGACCGCAGCCCGTCCGCGGTGCACAGGTGACGGGACTCTCCAGCCCCGGAGTGTCCCCGGCTCCCAGGGAGCCCTGGACACCTTCCTCCGCCGCGCAGAGCACCCTCAGGGTCCTCCCCATGGCCCGTGCTTGCTGTGACAGAAGCGTGTGCCTCCTGCAGTAAGCCGCCGACAGCCATCCTTCTGTTATTTCTTAGTCATCCGATTGCGCTGCCTGTACGTTACACTGCCATCGCGCCTACTCTGACCCTTGGCATACCGCATCTGCACAGAGGCAGTGTAGTTTACACACACAGGGTCATAGAATATAGAGTAACAGGTTGGAAGGGCCCTGAAAGATCATCTCGTCCAATCTTTCTAGGCAATGCGTAACCTAGACTAGATATCAAAGCACCTTGTCCAGCATCATCCCATCAGAGTTGCATGATTTCATACGGGCATCTGGCTAAACATTGCGAAAAGAGAAGCTGTAACATTGGGCTGGATTTTGAGAATTCACAGCACAGTAACTTTTTCGGCTGCCCTAGTACAAAGCATACAAATAGGGAAGATGGAATAGGGGGAAATTTATTTCTCTGAATCCCAGAAGCCTTGACATGACACCTTACCATACTTCAAGAAGTGAATCTTGACAGTGGGTTGGACTAGATGATCTCCAGAGGTCCCTTCCAACCCCAGTGATTCTGTGATTCTGTAATCTATCTAGTTGCCTTTTAGGATGTTTACAATCTCATACACATACACCACTACGAAGACTTACCTCATGCTTTCTTCTGCCTTCTTGTATGATAGTCTTCCTCCCATAATGAAGAGTGTTGGTTTCCAATTATGTCACTGATGTTTTGTGGAATGTCAGGAAAACAAGCAAGACCAAGGACTTTCTCAGTCTCATGCTCTGCCAGGGAGGAGGGGACACTGGGAGGAAGCAGAGGCAGGACACCTGACCCAAACTAGCCAAAAGGGTATTCCATACCACAGCACGTCATGGCCAGTGTATAAACTGGAGAGTTACTCAAAAGACCCAGATCACTGCTCAGGTCGAGCTGGGTATCGGTCAGTGGGTGGTGATCGATTGTATTCTCCTCCCTTGTTATTTGCCTTATCGTTATTATTATTTGTGGCAGCAGTAGTGATTTGTGTTATACCTTAGTTACTGGACTGTTCTTATCTCAACCTGTGGGAGTTACATTCTTTCCGTTCTCCTCCCCATCCCTCCAGGAGCAGCGGGAGGAAGAAGGAGGGAGTGAGTGAGAGGCTGCATGGTTCTGAATTACCAGCTGGGCTTAAACCACGACAGTCAGAAAATAGCATTATGATGATTAAATACTGAAATTAATAAGTGCAACCTCTTTATTTAATGGCTTTTAATTTTCCCTTTGTTAGAAAAGAACACTGTTGTGAAGAGATTGGGTGCTGTATTACATACTAGCACACCAACTTTATAGTAGAGAATGTGCAAAAACCCAAATCAATGCAGTGATTTTGTATTATTCCTACGGTATTGAAACTCTTCTGTAACAAAACCAGTTTGGTTTTTTTTTTGCAGTGATATTACTAGTTCACTACCTGCATTGGTTACCAAATGTTAAAAACACATGGGAAGCATTATGAAACTTCGTATTTAGAATAGTTTTACAGATCTGATGTGCTCCTTGTGATCATCTTCTCAGGTAAATATTAAATGTTTTCCATGTAGGGTTATACAAAGAGAAACGAGCCTTATTGTAAACCTGGGACGAAAAGATCATGTTGGACAAAAAGAAAAAGTAGCCATGGACTGAAGTGAGAAGAAATGCAGAATTAAAAGTAGGAGAAGATAGGTTTGTGAAGATGTACATTATATACCAGGGTTGTAACTGAGAATGTTAAATGTGTTCCTAAAATAAGACTTGTCAGTCCTATCATTTTGCCTGATTTTTTAAAGGTGAAAATTCTTTGGAGAACTAATAAAAATGATTTACTGTTTGCTCATTACAGGAATGAGAAAAATACTCATTCTAGATCAGTAGATACAGTCTTTAGATTGTATCTAAATCAACAGATACAAGTAGCAAGCAGCTGAAAAGTAACTCGATATAACTTCATTGTGTCCTCTATTGTCTTGTATAAACATTTGTTTCTGAAAGAAAGGCAATATTAAATATAACTTGCAATGCTAGGCTAAATAACACAGAAAATGTGTACATTGTCACTTCAGAATGGTTCCGTTTTCTGAATACTCCACTTTTTAGAAGTGTAATACAAATTTAAGTAGTTGAGCAATGTGGGATGTGGGGAGGGAAATCAGGAAGTTTCATTTGCTCTGTAATAACTGGAATGATTTTTAAGTTGAAATGAACTCTCCCATGCAGGTGTGCTGTTTTCTGGCTCTTCTCAGAAGATAATTTCTAAATTTTACAGTTTTGAGGTACATTGTAGCACCTGATTTTTTTTTTCATATCTCTAAATTAATTAGAGATAGTATCCACTGATAAATGATTTTTGTTAATTTTGCAGCACTCTAAGAAAATGTAACACCAGAATTACATTAGCTTTAAGAAATCTTACTAAATAACTTCTGTTGAGTTGAATGATAAAATGCCTGTTTCTGTCAATGCAAGTGCTACTGGCTTTGCTTTTGACCAAAATCACAACTGATTATGTTAAGTGTCATGTTTTGCCTGAAGAACCGTTGACCCTTTAAGTTGGATAAATACAATTGTAACCAAGAGAGAAAACAATCTCATGCCCAGTCCTTAAAAAATGGCATTAAAGTTCATGTGAAATGGTATTTACTTGAAGATGGTTGCCTCCTAGATTAGCAAAAATAAAAGGGCAACTGTCTGTGCCCTCTGGTGTGAATTCCCTTTGCTGTCAGTACTTCTGATCAACCTTTGGTTGGAATAAGAATTGACGAAAATCCACTGATTTTTCTTGCAGCCTAGGGAGCTAGCCCTAGGGATTTTCTAGCCAGCATCTACTCTGGATAAGAATATTTCCAATGGCTGATGTAGTTGATATTATGTATGCTTTCTGTGTGTGTGTGTCCTGATTAAACTAATTGTTTAGAGAAACAATAGCAAGTGTGAATCTCTTGCAAGATCCTGTCATGATTTTTGTTAACTGGTTTTGTTATTGTGGCTTTGATCTCCCCATGTGTTTTGTTGGTGAAAGGAGTTAAAACCTGGCAAAGCTTATGCTAATGTAATGGTTATTGTACATTCAGTATAATTGTGTTTCCATAAGAACATCTCTTATATAAAGTAGGATTAAACTGGTTTAGTATTACTGTTACATCAGGAATATTGAATGAGCTCTGCATTCCTCAGTCCGCTGTATTAACACTGAAGACTTTTCTCCCCCAGGTTTGCAGTCACCGGGTTAGATCGTGCAGCAGCATTCGCTTTATAAAATCAAAATATGTGTGCGTGTTTGACAAATCTGCCCTCAAGTTTAGTCATCAGCAGCGATTATTCAGAACATCTGCTGGTAATTTTTTTCATCATAACATTTCTTTTACTTTGCTGTTTGATGAGTGTTACTTTCGCAGTTTGTATATGACTGGTGTATAGACTATGCTTGACACATTCAGATTTTTCTGTCTGAGGTATTCAGTATTAAACATTCTGTATTTCTGGTTCATCTATTTTAAGTTTCACGTGGCCAAATTGTCCAGTTTAAGCTTTCTGACATTGGAGAAGGGATTACGGAGGTGACTGTAAAGGAATGGTAAGCTCTACTTCTATAGAAATACACTAAGAAATGAGCAAATAGCTTAACAGCTGTATTATCAGTTATGTATCTGTGAATATGTTTTCTGGATTACTGGTGAAGTTTTTCAGGTTTAATTTTCCCCATTTTTAAACCTTGTATATACTAAGCTTTGCATTTTGCTTGCTTACAGTCTGATTTGTTTGAGAGTGGAAGAGGTGGAAGGAATGGGATGCCCTAACTGCACTTATATGTAGGCTTTTGTTCAGTGATGAATGTTTTTAGAGTGCAAGTTGGTCTTTGTTTTATTATACTTACTTAGGCTGAACTTAAGAAGCAAATACCTAGTCTGGAGAATCCATATCATTTTATCCTATACCTGTTCTTTATTGACTTTGGCAAAAGATTTGAACATTAAATTGCTTGTAAAAAGCCAGTGATGAATGAATTAAGCAAAATCAAAGTGTACAGTGAAGGAAGGCAATGTTGAAATGCCTTGTTCTTTGTAGAAATAGGTGAAAATATACTGATCCTGGCAATTTGAAACTAAGAACTTTATTAGATTCAGACTAAGCTGGGCTCATTCTTATTTTTAGATGGCTTATAATCTGTTAAGAAAACTCTGCTTTACCAAAGTAATAGTAAAAATCCATATCTGAAGGTATCCTAAATCATTTGTCATTTCACACCACAAAGGGTTCTGCAGCAGTCAGGCAAAAGGTATATAGCAAATGTACCCATTGTGTAGAATTTGTATTCTTATCTGGAATGCATTTTCAAGCTGTGGGCATGTACATAACTGATCAAAAGAACACACAACATGGATTTTTACACTTAACATGTTTTATACTAGCCCTTGTCTTTTTCTTTTAGGTATATAAAGGAAGGTGATAGTGTGTCTCAGTTCGATAGCATCTGTGAAGTACAAAGCGATAAAGCTTCCGTTACTATTACTAGTCGTTATGATGGCATCATTAGAAAACTCCATTATAGTTTAGATGAAATTGCTTATGTTGGAAAACCACTAGTGGACATTGAAATCGATGCTTCAAAAGGTATTGTAAAGTGGGCTTTTCTCTCTCCTGTTTTATGTTGTTGTCATAAAGCCATAAGTGACAGTTTACTTTTTCCTCCTGAAACTCTTAAAACTGATTTCTCTCTCTCCCTCCTCCCTCTTTATAAAGTCAAGAAAACTAAGCAGAAAAAGCTGTGATACTTTATTAGGATTTACAATCTCAACACTCCCTATAGAAAATTTAGCTTAAGCAGCAACCTTTAATATGCTGTGTTCACATCCCATCCCGTCCCAACGTTAAAACCCTCCTCTGTCACGGAATCACATAATGGTTGAAGTTGTGATTCAAGAAATGCTTATAATGTACTAAAGTTAATTTTTTGTGAGCAGGTATTGCCGCAGCAGAAGATGTTGTTGAAGCACCTCCTATGTCTCATGAAGAACACACACACCAAGAGATAAAAGGTCACAAAACATTAGCAACCCCTGCAGTTCGTCGTCTGGCCATGGAGAACAATGTAAGTTTACTGAACCAGGTCCTGCTACCTTTTATCCGGCTTTTATATAGCAGTTTGACTGACAAGGAGACATGACTTGACATGGATCTGAAGGAGAGTACAGTGAGAAATGGCTTGTTTCCAAATACGTTTTGAATGTATAAAAACTGCTGTAAAGATGAAGAGGATTGTGCTTTCTGATGATTATGGTGGATAGAAAAAGAATTACTGGGCTTAAAATGCAGCTGAGATGCTTTAGGCTGGAGATTAAGAAAACCCTTTTAGAATAAAAATCAGAAGTATCAGAATAGATTCCTAGGAGGAAGGAGGGAAAATGGAATCTCAGCTTTAGCTACCTTGTTCTGTTTTTCAGACTTGTATTAGAACAGAGAATGTACTAGGTGAGCTTTTCTGATTCTTTTTATGCTGTGAATCTATGAATATTCCTTTGGCTTTGAAAGCTCGTGGTGCATTTTTAGGAGAAAAATAAATAAGCAGAGAAAATTCAGTGGAAATAGCTTTCCTCAGATTAATCATGGAATTAACTAGGTTGAAAAAGACCTTTTAAGCTCATCAAGTCCAACCGTTACCCCAGGACTGCAAAGGGTACCACTAAACCATGTCACTAAGGGTCTCGTATTGATTCTGGGAGGTAACTAAGAGGTAAGTAGTATTCATAGTTCTTGCTTAAAGTATGCAGCTGGGCACCTAGTGGGCCTTCTGAAGGATTTGAACAGCGTTGAGTACCTAATAAATCATAGAAAGGGAAAGAAAACTGTAGATATATTAGATCAATAACTGAAATAATTTTTATTGTGGCTCACAATATAGAGTATTTTTATATTGCTGTAAAACAAAAGTGTCATATCTTGTTATGTACTTTTCAGATTAAATTGAGTGAAATTGTTGGAACAGGGAAAGATAATAGAATCCTTAAAGAAGATATACTCAATTACTTGGCCAAACAAACAGGAGCTATTTTACCTCCATCACCAAAGGCTGAAATTATCCCACCTTTGCCAAAATCAGAGATTGTGCCAGCTCCTCCAAAGGACAAAGCACGCAAAATTCCTGTGCCTGTTTCCAGACCCATTGTGTTTTCAGGAAAAGATAAAACTGAACCTATAACAGGTAAATAATCCAATATACATTCTTCAGACTAAGTTCACAGTAGGCTGCCAGTAAATGTTATTCCTTGAACAGATGGTTCTTTTTGATGGCATTTGCTTTTCATGTTATTGTCATGCAAGTAAGTGGTAGGAAAACATGCTCTGTTAGAAGGTGTTGCATGAAATAATTATTTTATGAAATAATTGTCCATGTTTTGATTGGATGGAATTGGGCTCCAAGTTGCATTTACTCATTTTTAGTCTGTGGTTGTTCAATGTGTGCTGAAACAGGTAGGAATTCTGAAACACATGTGAGGTATAATTAGTGGCAAAGTGCCACGAATTTGAGGGTTTATCAGTGCTTAATATGATTAAGCATACTTTAGGATTCACACTTCTGGAGAAGCGTGCAACAGAATACATAAAATAAGAAAAAACACATTAAAATAGGAAAATAAAAGAGGTTTTGCTTGCCTTTCAGGCAGTGTTTATTTGGAATGAGCAGTGCAGATTACTGTACTATGATGTCAAATACATACATAGGAGGGATATGCAGTAATATATTCTGAAATACTGCAGTTGTAAAAATTGAGTTGCATGTGCTGAATAGTTGATCCTAAAGTGAGCTTCACCCTGTCCTGCCTTTGTTGTGGTTTGGTTTGTTTTTTTTTTAAGTTGTGTAATGTGTTTAATGGAAACAAATAACTGAACTTTCACCGTAACTTGCCAGAAGTTCATTTTGTTGGTTTAAGAAGTCAGTGAATATTTTGCAGGTTTTCACAAGGCAATGGTAAAGACTATGAGTGCAGCCCTGAATATCCCCCACTTCTGTTACTGTGATGAGATTGATTTGACTGAGCTTGTGCAGCTGCGAGAAGAGCTGAAACCTCTAGCCCAAATTCGTGGAGTTAAGATTTCCTTTATGCCTTTCTTCATAAAGGTGAGACCTGCAGCAGAGCACTTACACAGATTTGGTCAAAATCTGATCAATGGTGTTGTATGTTTGAAGCACCTCTTTATCATCTGAGTAATTACAGGGCACAAGTAAAGTCTCAACTTTTCTTGGTTATTTATCAATTTACTATTGGAATTATAGTTAGGGCTATTTTAATATCATGGAAAGTCTTTTAAATATTAATGGGGAAGGATGGAGCAGATAAAGCATTATTTGTGATGGGGTTAGGCATCACTGGGTGTTTGTATTACACAAAACAAATTTGAGAAGCTGTCAGTATTTTTTATGAGCTCAATTAAAATAAACCCACATGAAATGTGTAATTAATATTGTTATTATTCTTATATCTTTGGTCAGTAATGAATCCCGTAGGTGAATCAGTATGTCTCTCCTGTTGTTCAAGTGTATCAGTATGTCTCTCCTGTTGTTCAGAAGACCAAACACTTGCACTCATTTAGTTGCCATAGTTCCATTTCCAGCTGTTGGCTGGAATGCATAGCTTAGTCTGAAACTTCTGGTGATGCTATTTTAATTAGAGTGTTAAGTAAGCATTTGTTCTGCGCCCTCTCTTCAGGGGAAATTATTCCTTGAAATAATTTTCATCTAAGTGGAGAGCTGAGAATGACATTGCTGCTGAATCTCATAACTTTTGTCTTGGGATATTTGATTTGAACTGGAGAATGGAAACAAAAGCAAATTCAACTTCAATTATACTTGGGAAAGGGATTATATGTTCATATAATGTCTGTTCATATGTCTGTCTGATATATATTTTGGTTTTGTAAGTTGTCTTATGACAGAGTATCAACAGACAAGTTTAGGAGAGTTCAAGCCATATTGTTATTACTCTAAATTGTCTCCCGCCCTTCCATCCTTTCCATGCAGCTCTCCAATTCAAAAATACAAAAATCTGTCCTTTTATTTTTTCTTTTCTGTTTACCAGGCAGCCTCTCTGGGATTATTGCAGTATCCCATTCTTAATGCTTCTTTGGATGAAAACTGTCAAAATGTCACATATAAGGTTTGTAAAGTACTGATAAAAGTTGTGAGCAGAAAACCTAAACTAACAGCTGACAAAGGCTTTTCAGAATGCCCAAGTTCATTGCAAGAACCAAAATTACAGTGTTGTGCTGGAAAATAATTTGGGTGTTGTGGAATCCTGGACTGGTTTGAGTCATCTAGTCCAAACCCCCTGCCATGGGCAGGGACACCTTCCGCTAGAGCAAGTGGCCTTCCAACCTGGCCTTGAGCACTGCCAGGGATGGGGCAGGCACACCTTCTCTGGGCACCCTGTGCCAGTGTTTCACCAAAACTGTGGTGTTGTGCTAGAAAATAATTTGTCTGTCCAGATTCTGAGATTGGATTTGATTTATTATTGATCTTATTTCAGTAGTTTCCTTAATTAGAACCAATTTGTTATTTAGGCTGGCCTTAAAAATGCGTATTAATCTAGTGATTTCTTATTTTTCACCTGAAAATGAGCTAAGCATTTATTTAAAAATGAGAACATATAAATTCTAGTGCAGATTTTAGTAATGGCACAGTGGTTCCACTGTTCCAGCACTCAACCCTTATGTATTAAACTCGTATTTTAAACTCAGCTTTGGTAAAAATGAGTTCATTTTCAACCAAGGTGCTAGATTGATGCTTCTGGGCAGGAAATTTTTTCTTAAGTGATGTGTACATGCTCCTTGCAGTACAAACTTTTTTCATGCTGTTTTGTCACTCTCTCTCAGATGAATCCTTACCTATTCTTTCTAGCAAATGAAAGGCAGCTCAGTTTCCTTTTAATGTTAGTGAACTCATTAAAATGTGCTAATGATGTTTTGTTCCCCATATAATCATCCTAAAGTCAAATATTTGCAGTTTGAAATTGATTCCAGGATTTAGTATTTGCCAAAATAAATTTGCACTTGGCAGATGTGAAAAGGGCATAATTGAAACTTTTACGTCCCCTTCTCCTGTCAAAGCTGTATAGAGGAGTTGCAGCTCCTGCTACAGACAGCACTTTCTAAGTTAAAAAGATACATAGGGAAGACTTTTCTGTGGAAAACAGATTTTATGTTGACTGCTTATGTTAATATTCAGTTAATGAAACTGGTTTCAGGCTTCACACAACATTGGAATTGCTATGGATACAGAGCAAGGTTTGATTGTCCCAAATGTGAAAAACGTGCAAGTCTGCAGTGTATTTGAGATTGCTTCTGAATTGAATCGCCTACAGTCTCTGGGCTCTGCAGGCCAGCTGGGAACCAGTGACCTCACGGGAGGAACATTCACCCTTTCGAACGTTGGCACAGTAAGTACTGGAAAAATGGGAACTTAGGCTGAAAACTGAAATAAATACCTTAGCAAAGTTTAATATGCAATGAACAAACCCTGTGGCAATTAATGCAAGAGGCAGTCTGCTTAAAACAAAGTTAATTTCATTAATATCCCTAGCTTTTTCTTTTCTAGATTGGTGGCACTTACACCAAACCTGTGATACTACCTCCTGAGGTAGCTATTGGAGCACTCGGAAAGATACAGGTATATTCACTTTCCCTCAGTGATGTGAGTGTTTAACTAAGTTCATGTGTAATGAGAATGTCTCTGTTTTGTTTTTCTTGTATAAATATTTCCTCTTTATGTTACAGAAGCTGCATAGCTTGTGACTGTAAAGTTTTGTGATGTTTTTAGAGACACCAGATGTTTAAATAGAAGTCTCTTGTGCCAAGGGTTCAGATTTGTTTTCTAGAATCCTGTTATATTACACTCACATCTATGTTTAGCCTTCTGGTTATTCAGAAACAACATAAATATATTCTTACAGGTTTTGCAACATGGTGATAGCATTTTTGCTGTCATCAAGGAGAAAACATGAGACGGAAACAGTGTTCTGATACTGAAGTTTAGTTTCATGAGCCAGATAATTGAATTCATACAGCAGTCTGTATGGTGAAAGGTGTTTCATATTTCCTGAATTTCAGGCTTTAAATCTTTAATACAGACGTTTGAGATCAATGGTGGAAATGAAGTCAATATTAAATTAAAATTACTTTTTCTGTGTTCTTCCTGCAAGCCTTTTGTTTAGGGAATGGTTTAGAAAAGTCTTTACTTTGAGTACTAACAGTTCATTAAACTCTTCAGGAAGAGACTTTTGAGTCAAGAAAGGTTTTTGCTACTTCAAGTATCTCCGTGTTGGTGGAAACAGGATATGACTGTTTATTATGTAGGTTTGCAATATATCCTGATCTGCAGTGCAAGCAATAATGGGAAGGCCTTTGTTTTTTCAATGGCCCTGCTGCTGTCTGTCTCATGTAGCAAAATGTTTAGATTTATATTAACAACTTAATGGTAAAAAGAACTACAGCTTTGTTAATGAAACTATTTCCTATTCCTGGTTTTTCCTGTCCTCTGATGTGTAGGTTCTTCCTCGGTTTAATGGAAAAGGTGAAGTATTTAAAGCACAGATAATGAATGTGAGTTGGTCGGCTGATCACCGCATCATTGATGGAGCTACAATGGCCCGCTTTTCGAACTTATGGAAATCTTACTTGGAGAACCCTGCTTCCATGCTGCTTGACCTTAAATAAAGGAAACCCGGGCTGGAATATGCCTTCCAACTTTGTCAGACTGAATAATGACAAAAGCTGACACTGCTAGCACATGGCCTTTGCTACGCACATTAGTATATCATATTGTGTGGTTAGAAGTTCTCAACAGCTGGTATCAGCCTATCAGTCATTACTTCTTTTAATTAGTAGTGCTGTAATTTCTTTTACAGGAGACTGCAAAACTTAATAGATCATGGGGCGACTTCTGATTACGGTGAATGAATGTCTTTATTTTGCCTTTTCTAATACGTATGGTTGTGAGGCTGGTGTGACCAAATGACACTGATCGACATCTGCAGGATTTATAATCTGACTAACCTGTTTTGAAGGGAAATGCTCATAATTCTTCCTTGTTGAACACATACATTTATTTTAATAATTTTTATCCAAATTTCCAAAAGAAGTTATGCAAAAATAATATACAAATAAAATGCCTTTTATGCTTCTACTGTAAGATGTCCAGAGAGCGTTTTGTTGTTTAACTGAATAAACCTCTTGAGTCTTTTGCTAGTCCACTTTTTCCTGGCAATTACTTGCACAGGTACTCTTTATCAAATTATAAATTAAGAGGCCATATTTATTGAAATGCTTGCTGATAACATGTATTGATAACTGTCAGGACCTTAATGCTCTAGAATATCTTGTATTTTTATAAGCTGGAAGTAGCTGCAGGCCTTAAATACCTTCCAGTTATTTTTGTTTCATATAGAAAGCATCTGACTGTTACAAAAGAAAGAAAGAAAAGAAAAAACTGAGGATTTCATTTGGTTTTCTGTCCTTGGGAAAGTCTGACAGGAAGCAGAACATGTTCTGAAAGCTTGCATTGTGCATTGGTGTTCAGGTAACTAGAGTTTGACAGATTAATCAGATACAGTGAAGAATTAACATTAAAAAAATCACTGTATCAGATAAGGACTTTTTAAACTCTGATGTGAGAAACATGATGAACAGGTTCAAGTTAGTGCCTCCAAACAGGCAACAGTCATGTGACTTTAAGGTAAACTGAACAGATGATGAGGTTTGCACTGGTGATTTAAGAGGAGAGATGAAGAAAACTGATGGGTATAAATTCCTGCTAGAAATTTAAGTTGCAAACAGACACAAGAGAAGACAGTTACATGGCCTTAAAAATGAATTTGTGAGGCACAAAATGGACATTTTTCTCCTTTCTTTAGATACGTCAAAAATTGCCTCTACAGGAGCATTCTCCAAAACTGTAGACCAAATTTGTCAATTGCATTAGCTGTGAAGATGCAAAACACAAGCTACCAGAGGTAGAATCTCTGCTATCCTTGATGCTGGGACTGAGCAAGAGGAAAACTGGTAATGTAGGGTAGGGAGCATGGGAGCATGCATGTAAGGTGCTATTTATATTTCTATTGTGGTATGAAAGTCTTTTATATCTAGGTCATTTCTTGCAAAGTTTGACTAATATATCATGCTTATCAGCTGTTTGATTTTTGTGAGATTTATTTATTCCTAATAAAAAATTAAAGCCACAAAGGCTTGTAGTAATAGTGGTTTTATTTGTTCATTTTCTGCAGGCAATTCTGTACAGGTGACAAGCTTCTATTTCTTCTTTATGAATTTCTACCTGTCTTAAAGATCCTCCTGCACTCAAGACTACCAGAAGAACACAGTCTGCTTTCCTACAAGTGTGTTGTTGTGGTAACAGCTTGGTCTGGACAGTGTGTTTTTTAATCTGATGACCATGGAGAAAGTCAATTGAGGAAACGTGACTGTGTGACAGAAAGCAATAAAGTGATCGGGAAGTATTTGAGACAGAATACTTTTGCTTACACAAGGAGCTTGAAATTTCTTTGCCTTTCAAAACTGCAATAAAAGGGAATGTTATTTGGTTTTCCCTAGCTCTAATTATCTGTTTCTCTTAAGGAGGTGGAAATGAAGTAGTTAGTTAGATTTTTAGTTATGACTTTTTTAGATCAACAGAAAACACTGATTAGAAACCACTGTGACATAGAATCTATACGAAAACTGAAAGAAGAAATACTTGTACCAAAGAACCTGCTGGATCATTTTTGCTTCTGCATAACTTTAAAGGAAGAAAAAAAATCCAAATCAAACCAAACCATAGGAGAAGGTTGGAAGATGGAAAACTAGTCAGTGTCTTCTTACTTAGGTGTTGGTGTTCAGGTGTTTATTTAATTGGTCATGGACTGGAGAGCGTCTTTTTAGTTATAAAATCCTACGTGGTAGTGCTAACAATGAGGAAAAATTATTTCTACTGAAAGAGGGTTATAACCAAATGAATGACATTCTTAAAGTTTCCTCTTCACAGTTTCCACTGGGGTGCAAAAATTGGTTAGAATTGTCTACTTCTAGAGCTTCTGCCTTAAATCCCTGTGATTCTTGCTTCCTCTCTTCCCATTTGGATGAAGAAAAGGATTCTGATAGAGTTGTTCTTTTACCTTCTTCAGGGGTTCTTTAAAGAGATAGAGCGTTAAAAATGTTTAATGATTGGAAGCATGAAACTGGATGAGTAATAACCCTCTGCACACCCAGTACAGATTACTTTTCTGCCTGGACTTTGATACTTTGCACTAAAATTCTCCAACAAGAGAATTCTTCAGTGTGGGCATAAGTAACAAGGAAAATGCTTAGTGATGTAATGCTTTTGCTAGTCTAATTAGTCAGTGTTGCTGTTTAATGGCACTTCGAAGCTCAGTTATCTTGCAGAGAGCCATTGCTGGAGTAAAGCGAGTAGTTGTCATTTTGAATTCAAAACTAGCTGCTTTTTCATTGTGGAGCATAACAAGTACTTCTTGGTTCTTTTTCCTGTCCCCCAGTTTGTAGCTTTTGCTACTGGGACTCCAGTCATATTCAGCAAACTGGGAGGACTGTAAGAGTGGTAAATGGGGGTTTTACAGAGTGCCTCATGTGATACCTTCTATTCTCAGCATAGGTTAAAATTAGAACTAGACTGACATTGCACTGGAGTCTGAGTGAGGATTTTAAATGGTTTCATTAGCACAGGCCAGGTTTGTAACTTATCTCTTCTTTTGCTCAGAAAGCAGTGAGTCCCAGAAGACCCTTGACAATACCAAGTAATTCAGGTACGTTGCTGTTAAACTCTTTCAGATACTTGGAGGTGAAGTTGTGGGGAGATCTCATTAGTTGGGAGTAAATGTGCAGCTGTTTTACAGGCATGCTTGGGAATTCAATTCTGAATCATTGGTTATCATTGCATGATTATTATGAATTTTATTTTCCAGACAAATAATAAGATCTAATAATAAGAAGCTTTTGATGGTAGTCCTGTTATAATGTAATTTAATCTCTGTGAAAACAAAGTCATATACTTAGGCTCTCTTTCGTGTTTCATGGTTCTAAAGCAGTATTTATAGAATAATATGCTTTCCACAGCAAAAGAGCATTGCCCAGTGTAAGCTTTACTAAAAATAAGTATTGTTTCAACTGTCTAGTCCAATACTGGTTTTAGTAGTACAAGTATTAAGAAGTGCCCCTTTTCTGCACAGTTTATAGAAAAAGATGTCAAGTTTTCTACCAAAAATGGCTTACAATTCAAAACGTGTCTCTAAACAACAAGAAATGATGGATCAGGTAAATCACTTTATCTCAGTAGAAGTTTAATCCTGAAAAATAAATTTTTAAATTGTAACTACTAATCAGAGCAAAAAACCCTCATACTGTTGCATATTGGGGTGAGAAATGAGAAAGGTAATTGCAACGAGGACCACGGAAAGAGAAGTTAATCCTTCAAACTAATAAATGTGATCACATTTATGTGGTGAAGGGAAAAAAAACTGCAATCCTCTCTTATCCAGGAAAAACTTAAATTCCTCTTTAGCAGCCCAAATGCCAGACTGCATTGTGCTGCACTGGGGTTGCTGTTTGTGCCACCTGTCAAATCCTGACGTTCCTCCTTAACAAACAGAGAACAGTTGAGAATCCTTAATACTGGCCCAGGCTCTTCTTTATTCAAGCATTAGATTTAGATTTTTATGCTGTTTTTACAATGGCAATCAGTCCTGACAATTATTTCGTATCATTTGCTTGTACATTTTTAATTAACTGAGCTCAGTACAATCAGGCTTTACAAATAACTGTTAAAAAAGACATGCTAAACATCAAACAGAATGCTTGACTGTTTGAACACACGAATGTTCACTAAGCAATTGTGCCTTATCCACACCACACAAAGTTGTAGTGGAACATGATAGAAAAGACTGCTCAGAAAGACAGACCTGCAGCAGTTGTAGGGAAATACATGCATGAAAAGACTTGAAATTCCCCTTTTGTTGTTATCTACCTGCTTGTTTGGAAGACAGTTTTACTCACTTTTTTAGCTTGAATGGATATCTAAGACATTTTCCTTACTTGTCCCTGCGTGTATTAGTAAAAGTTCGGAAAGAAAGCATTCAGCTCATCAGTGTTCTGAGTACACTGAGTGCTGGCATGAAGTTGAGCCCCACAGGCTTATCTGAATATCACTATCTTGGCTCCAGTTTATTTCCAAACAAACCCTTCCCTAAATGACTACAGTAACAGCAAGAAGAATGCTTTTTAGAGGGATGCTCTGCTCAGGATAACTGAGGATCCTACTTTGCTGCTCCTGAGGAAAATCTGTGTTCATTGTCTCGCTAAGGACTTGATGACTTTAGGCTGAGGTTTTGTTTTAAATGTGGCTCCTGACATTCAGCAGGGCTACAAGAGGAGACCTTCAAAGAGATCTGAAGGATTTTAAAAGCTTTTTTTCTGAAAAGGAATACATTACTAACTAAAAATATAATGAGTTAAACTGTGAAGAAACTGAATACAAATAAAGAATCCTCATTCACTTCCAGCAACAGTTCAGTTCCTCTAAAGTGCAAACCTCCTTTAGTTACAAGTATTTATACCAGGTAGCTGCCAGGATGCAACTATCAGGATTTAACTGCCTTAAAATGCAGGTAGTAGCTGAATTTCTTCCTGAAAAAGGAATGAATGGTCATGTCTGCATTTAGTACTTTTGGTCAGTACTCAGCCTACCACTGGAAGGAACTGAGAGAAGCAGTTGTTCACTGACTAAGAATGCAGAGAGATTGCAAGGATACCATTTCTTATTGTAAGTAAATGTAATTACATGCAATTATCTATTTTTATAAAGAGAAAATGGTAAAATTCTGGCAGTGTTATGCATTAACTAAGTTTAACAAGATAATCAAGTGGGTATTGCAGCATTTTAGTTTTTGTATCACTGTCCCCGTCTGGTAACTGGTGCATGTGCTGATCTATTGAGCCTGAAATTCGGCATTGGATTCCTGTGACTCTACCTGAACATGTAAGGATCATGAATGAAACTGCAGTTTGTGTTGGAACATTCACTGCTGTGAAGACACTCTGGGAAGTAAGAATACACAAGATAAATGAGGAATTACAGAAGGAAAAGGAATTCAGAGAGAGGTCTGCAGGAAGGTAGGTAAATCATAGTTCTTCAAGTATGTGAGAAGCTACACCATGTGTTACATTGCAGAAGAGTGCAGCTGGTCTTTTCAAACTCATTCAGACTTGAATTCTTTAGTTGTTACTCCAGGAGAATTCCCACTGGTTAGAATCTAGCAATACTGTTGGGTCAAACTAAGAACTGTGTTCTGTGTAGAAATATTAGCATATATACTAAATCCCCTAAATTCAGATATGAAAATCCTCTCCTGTGTGGATATCGTAACTATAGAAATTCAACATGATATGCTTTCTTCCCAGCAAAGGCATTCAAAGGGTCTCTTGAGCTCCAGTGTGGGCAGTAATTTCATGGAATATGAAGAAATTTAGCATTCTGTTTTTGGAACTCTTCCTGGTCTGTCAGATGTGTTTGAAATGGAATCACAAATTCAAAATACAAGCAGAAAAACAGAGAATTGCCTAATTTTCATGATTCTTGTGTAAGTCCCCCTGGGAAATCAAGCCAAAAGAATCCCTGTCTGATAGACCTCGTTTGATTGCACTTACACTTGGTGAACTGAAGGCTTTCTTTTTAGGAGATGGCTTCAAAATAAACAGCTTTGGAACTTCATTCCACATGACTATATTCTGTTGCCCTGCTGCAACATGATGAAGGTGAATGAAGTTATGTATTCCTTCTGACTGTAAATTTGAAGAGCTATAAAATAGAATTCCTGTAAACTGCCTCAGCCAGACATCACTCTGTGTTCTTGTCTTCCCTCAAATTGATAGTATATTTACCATCCAGTTGTAATAAGTGTTGTTTGACATCCAAAAAGGCTACTGTCCCTTTGTTCCAGAAAATACAACAGATAAATAGTAATTATTGCTTGTATTTACTGTTGCACCACTGACAGAGCTTCTTTCCCTCGTAGGCTACTACTTGTTTGGGAGGAGAGAGCTGCTTTAGCAAAGCTCAAAGAAAAGGTTATTAATGAAGATGGGAGAGCAATTTTAAGGATAGAGGAAGAAGAATGGAAGGTAGTGTTGATAGGAAGGAATGTTGAATGACTGATGCATTAGAAAACTACTATTTGCAACTTTACACTCGCAGTTGTACTGTTTTTAATCTGTGAAGTGCTCACTTTCGTGCTTTGCTAACAACAAATCGAGATACACTGTTGTGAGAGTGTAAAAGCAAGCCGATTATTGAAGTCCTGAATATAAAGCATTACTTTACAAAAATATAGCCCCAAAAGCTTTTCTGCATTAGGAATTATTTACCCTGCAAATGATGAGTTTACTTATGTAAATTCTCATTTAACATTATAACACAGAACAACTGAAATGTATCAAGGTGATAACCCTCTGCGTTAGATGCATGGAAATATTTCTTACTGAAATATTCCTTTCTAAAAGTGAGTTTCTTACTGAAATTGATTCCTTTCTAAAAGTGAAAGTGAGCCTGTAAATCCCCAGGATATTATTAGTTTTGTTTCTAATGCATGGGGGTAAGTGGCTAACTGTAGATCCGTGACAGAGTGGAAGAAGTCTGTTCAGAGCCATACAGGAATGCAGATGCCAGTTCTGTGAAGTGATGAGAATTAGACTGTGGTGAGGGCAGTGTGAGTGACAGCCCCATCCGGCAATACTCCGGAGTTCCTTGTTCAGAACTTGTAGCATACAGACATCGTAGTTCTTCTATCTCTCAGCTCATCCACTCTCAGCTGCACACTGGTTTTCTTAACAGAAAGGGAAATACAACTTAGATCACCGTTGAAATGCAAAAAGCTATTTAGAGCGGTCTCATCTTCAGCTATATTGGCTTTGGTTCAAAACAACCAAACAAACCGAAGCAAGCCTGTGGCTTTTCAAGCAGTGACAGTAATGCAGATACCTAACTCCTGGGAGCAAAACTGAGCAGGTTAAATCTGTGGTCAGAATGACCCACACTGATGATGTTCATTTAGGGGATGTTACAGTGTGGCTTGAGAAGAAAGAAAGACTGTTGCTGTTTCAACTGCAACTTCTACCTAAGCCTATATTCTTGTTGTATACCAACCTGAATTTCTTCTGGTTCCTATTTCTTGTCTTAGACGTTACCTTCGTGCTTATTGAAACTAGCCCATCTCCAGGAGTGGCAGCTTCACAGAACTAGTTTGCAGAAAATTCCTCACTTCATTGGGAGGTTTCACAGTCTTCTTGTTCTGGATCTATCCCGGAACTCCATTGAAAGTGTACCTAAAGAAATTGGTGAGCTGTCCTTTCTTTGTCTTAGCTGCTTTCCTGTCTTACAAAAACGTGACGGTTTTGTGCACTTTGCCTGCCTAAGAATCCTGTTGAGTAGTTAGAGACCAGGCATTTGAAATCTGACAGTGAGATAGAGAGCTTGGAACTGTGGATCCCCTACAAATCCAACAGATGGCCAGATGCAGGAGACGGTTCTTTATGAAAGCTCCCCATAAGACAAAAGCATGTAAACACACATAAGCGCAGCAGGTACTGGACGTCAGAGTGCAGCTAGAAAAGTGCTATTGAAAAATACATAGTGATAACATGTTGCACTTGTATAAGGATAAAGTGGTAACACAAACCAAGTAATACTGTATCTCAGATAGAATGAACATGTCTCATTTCTCATTTTGCTCTCTGCAGGCCAGCTGACTAGCCTCCAAGAGCTGCTTCTCAGTTACAATAGAATCAAATCTGTTCCTAAGGAAATAAGTAACTGCGTCAATCTGGAAAGACTGGAACTGGCTGTCAACAGGAGTATCTGTGATCTTCCTCCTCAGGTTCTGACAGACTAGCTTGTTTTGTTTAGTTTTGTTGAATGCCTGTTTTGAACTTATCCAAAACCAATTATCATTAAACATTACACTCCATGTTTTCAGATTTGCTTTGGTATTGATTTCCCAGCCACTCCACAGAAACACAATATTTATATGACTAGTCAATCTGAAGCCAGGTGAGGAGGACATACATATGCCTGAGAATTTGAAGGAGCCAGCCTTTACTTTGTCCAGATAAAGGACTTGGTAGTGCACATAGGATAGTGATACACTTGATGTTAATTTGTTTAAGCTGAAAGTCTTTGCTGGTGTATCCCACTGAGGATCTGATGTCTTAGCACATGGCGGAGAATGCAAATGCATACCATATGCCAGGACATAATTGCAAGCATCTTTACCAGAGCTGTTACCTGTGGAGTAGTGTGATTTATACAGCTGTTTATGTACAAAGAGTTGAATGAATGTTGTTCTGTTAAGAGAGAATAAAAACAACTGCTCACCTACCATTGAGCTTTAATTTGGACTGACCTAAATGTGAGTGAGCCCTGCATCTCCAGGTATTAGACTCCTAGATAGAGATGATTAATATGTAACCATGTTTACCTGTTTTATTTAAGTAGTGGCAATAGTTGACAGCAATCAGTGTCTTGCAAACCTGAGTGAGTCCAAACAGTAATACCTAACAACAAAAAATCCTCAAATGAAAATATCCACTATTAATCAGTATGCAGAAGGTATAAAATCTATGTGGATACAGGTTACCTGCTGCAAGTGACAGCTTTTAAATTGACAGCTCATGGCAAATACTTAGTTCTGTTCTATTGAGCCAGGTTTCAAACCCACATACCTTCCAGGTGAGAACTGTAACTGTCAGGTATTATCAGAGGATGTAACTCACAAACCATGCTGTGTCTATGAACTTCAAAATGTGTCCTGCTGATTTCAAAGTGTTTCTTTGTTTCAATCAACATTATTACAGCACTGCTCTAATGCAACAGCTATTCCATTAAACCTCCCTTTCTTTTCAGCTCAGTGATTTAAAGAAGCTTTCACACATAGATTTGTGCATGAACCAGTTTACAAGCATCCCTTCAGCCCTTCTCAACATGCCAAATCTAGAATGGTTAGATATGGGGGGGAACAAACTCCAGGAGCTTCCTGATGCAATTGACAGGTAAATAAAGCTCAAAGATGTTTTAGTCTCAACTCCATTGAATTGAAATTCTCATTATTAAATCCTAATTCAAAAGATTATTTCAATGTTAACCTCACTGCAAACTTAAGATTTATCAGCCCTAGTGTGATATTTTGGATGAGCTGGAAAAATCCATTCAATAAACAACAAATTCAGTGTCAACTATCAAATTATAATTTCTTGCCAATGACATTTTTGATCAGAGGTTAGGTGATTATGTGGGATATGGGGTTTCCTGTCAGAATCATTGTATTCTTATGAACGTTTCTTATGTGACTGTAAAAATTAATTACTTTTATAATAATTGACAAGATTAATTTTCTAAATCTTGATTGATTGCACAAATAACTGTTTTACAGAATGGAAAATCTCCACACTTTATGGCTCCAAAGGAATGAGATAACCTCTTTGCCAGAAACCATTGGTAATATGAAAAATCTTAGTACTCTTGTTCTTAGCAACAATAAACTTAGGAATATTCCAGCTTGTATGAAGAACATGACAAGTCTGAGGTAAGAAAAAGTAACAGAAACATAAATACTAGCAGATAAGTTTTAAAGCCTCCCTTGAGCTGTGTATCGTAGAGTGATACTAAGGAAGTGGAAAAGACATGTCCGTAGTTGTACAGATAGACACAATACCATATAAACCAGTAGAATTACACTGATTCACAACAGCTGAGGATCTGGTCAAGAAAGCTTTGTGTATCCTCACTCACTTAACGAAGTAAGCTACAATGGTTACAGTCCCAAATGGAAAAGGAGACTGTAATATATTTTCTCATTTCTAAAAGGTCCAAATGCCCATTTCTAATTGTCCTTTGCTGTCACTCTCTAAAGGCAAGAGCCAAGACAGGAAAAACACATGTCAAACACAAAAATGACACAAAGTAGAACTTTGGCACGGAGAAGTCAACTGTTTAGAATTAAACAAAAAGGCTCAGGTGTAAGGATATAGATAAAACTCTCCTGTACTTCATTTGAGAAATAAAAAAAGAACGGATGTACATTTTTCATGGATAGAATCAGAAATATTATTTTGTATACTGTGAAAGTTTCCTTTTGTCTGCATTTTCACTAGGATTACTGGATGCTGGCTGTTTGAGAGAAAGAATGCTAGTCTAAAATCACATCTAACCCAGTAAAACAATCGCTGTTTTCAGGTAGCTTGGAAGAAGCAGCAACTCTTTAAACAAATATATTAAGCATAGGCTGAGGGATGGTTTAGTTTACTTCATACTACTGGTATAGTGGCAAGTTTAGTGTAAGAAAAGACTTCTTTTGCTGAAAATACTATTTGAGGAATCTTAGTTCAGTTTCAAAAGAGTTGTCATGTCTGGACAAAACCTATTGCAAGAGTAACTTTTTTTGGTGAACTGTCAGATTTGTCAACTTCAGGGACAACCCACTGGAGTTAGAGGTAACACTCCCTCCATGTGAGAATGAAGAAGAGGAGGAGCAACAGGAAATGTTTGGCATCGAATTCATGCACGTGTATATCCAGGAATCTCTCAAGAAAACAGGTATGGCTTTTTTATTAACTCTGATCTCTCTGGAATACAGTGAGGAAGGGAAGGATAAGCTGGATAAAAGCAAGCCGGGATATGTATACAAATGAAACATGAATAATCTTAATAACTGAGTACCATTCTCCAAACCAGCTGTGAACAGATTTTTACTGAGGGTAGGGGCAAGTTTATCAGGGGTTGGCCCTGGAGCTTTCCCATAAACAGCATGTATTCTAGTAGGAACCATGCAATATTGGAATTAGTTACCTACAACCTGGGTAACTGGAAGTTGCTGACTGGCTGTAGTATTTGCAATTTAATCAGTTTACACAGTGTGGGTCTTCCAGCACTGTTTGTCTTACGAACCTCAACTTTACCTATTTCTTGATGTTGTCCAGATGGTGACAATCAAAGCAGCATGTAACAGGGAGACGCTCATGATAAACAGATGCTTCCCACCACTTGCTTTCCCTGACAGCAAATCCAGTCACTTAAACAAAACAACCTTCCAATTTCATCCTATTCCTACATCATTTGTGACTAAAAAACGCTGTTATTAGTCTCAAACGTAACAGTTGAAAAGTGCAGACAGAGTCTTGGGTGACATGGTCTAGGGCGAGGTGCTCCTGCCCATGGCAGGGGAGCTGGAACTAGATTATCTTAAGGTCCTTTCCAAATCTAACCAGACTGGGATTCTCTGAGTCTATGAAAACAAGCACTTTTGAACACGCGCAGGTGGCAGCTGTTACTTGCAGAGAGAATTTCACTGCACCTAAAATGAAGATCCAAGGGAACATTTTGTATCTATTGTGAAGACTTAAAAACCTGAAGGACTGAAAGGCTCTTTAGTCAGAACACCAAACCAGCTTTCTCAGCATCAATGAGAATCATGTCAGAATAATAAATTTAGCAAAAATACATCAAGATGACAGTTTACAAAGGTTTTTTCCTTAACAGACTCCCCTAGCAGCACAGGCTGAAGGTTACTTACGCCTACTTACATTTTAAGAGGAAATACAAGGCTATCCTGAACTTCAAAGTGAAAATAAAGTATGTTAACTTCTCTAATTTTAACCCACTGTCTTTCAGGAAATGTGGAAAGCAGCACTTCTGGTCCTTCTCCTGTCATGAATGCTACTGAATAAAGAATGTAACTGTGAATGGAAGAAAATACCAAGCATACTTAATCCTAGCAAAGAAGAGTACAACAGGTTTTAAATATTCCTAAGGATTTTATTTTTCCACTGATACGAACTGGTTTGCATATTTGGAATTCCCACTCACACTGGGAAATAAAAGACCTTTTCCTTGTACAGGAAAGATTAAAACTTTCTCTTTTTTTTTTAAGCAATGAATTAGCTTTGTAAAAATCCAGGTAAGTAACCTATGTTCTGTCATGTAGTTGGCTCTGGTATCAAAGATGGACTTGGGACAGCTGTCAACAGGACATTCTCCAAGGACACAGCTGACTCTATGTAATACTGTAGCACAGCCTTGTATCCTCGTTGTTGTAAGTACTCAATCCGTCCATGATCAATAAGCCGTTTACAGAGGCAGCCTATCTCCTTTCGTTCTTCAACTGTAAGTATCCTGGTTTCATAAAAAGGAGGAAAAGAACAATAATGGGTGTCAGAAGAACAGTGTTGTTAATTAACATCAATAGGTAAGCTTAGAAAAAGCTACTTAAATCACTAGAAGTTCAGTTCAGGAAAGCGTGACTTGAAAGATTTTGAAAAGTATGTCCATGAAAATGATATTTTTAAAGTAGAATATTTCTATCAATTAAAAAGTTTCTGTAAAATGAGGCATTTTGAGGACCCCAAAGGGTTTCATGTTTCACTACACACAATGTTCATTTTCTGCAGAAGTCGATTTGCTAGAAAACGATTTCCATACCCTTGTAAAGTATCAGGACCACTCTCTAGCTTGCCGAATGTTTGCTCGTGTTCTTCTGTGTTGTTAGTTTGCTCTTCACTTTCTTCACTTCCAGAGGCTTGCTTTGTGGTTTCTCGCATGCCACAGGTGGCCCAGCTACTCATTCTCTGAAAATAGTGAAATTCTACTGGTCCGAGTCCTACTGATTTAAAGAACTCTCTGCCTACATAATGTGTCCAGTCACACTTGTGATGGCAACACAGCGCAATAACAATTCCAGCTACAGGCTTACAGTCAGCTTCACTGCTTTCATTATCAGCAGAATTGTTGGAAGCCACCTCTGTCTGATCAGTCCTGGAGCGTTTTGGTGCAGGCTCTTCATTTTCTGCATCACAGCAAGTTGTGTAACTTTCAACCAAGCATCTCAAAGCAAGATCTGGGAAAAAACAGATACCCCCCCCCAAAAAAAAAAAAACAACAAAACAACAAAGCAATGAATGCCATGACATTATTTATACAGCCTGCATCCTGGTTGAGAATGTACTTACTACAGAGAACAAAAGTATACACAAACTAAGCCAAAAAGCAACTTGAAAGATAAATAAAAATTACAAGCATCCTTTGAAAACATGAAACCCCTAAATGCTAAATTAATACTACGATACCTCTGGAGCTACTAAGGGTCTTTGGTCTTGAATATTTGTGCTACGCATGTGGATTTAAATTACTCTGGTTAACAAAGTGGCGTATTGTGGGAGGATCTCCTGTAAAACATGCAATTATTTGCTAAAAGTTTGTTATCTAGGGCACAACCTATTTAATATGTGCAGGTACTTCTTAAATGCCTGACTGTGTCATCTTTGTAACAGTACCTATGTAGGTGTCATATCCGTGATGTTTTTCTCTACTTAGTACACATAAAACAGTAGAAACAGTGTATTAGTTTAAAATCATCAGGACAGAAACACAGTCTTCTCATATGTTTGCCTGGCATCCCCTTTCAGACGGGCAATGTAGATTTAGAAAGAAAGATATTTCAGAGTAGAGGCAACAGTGTTATAAAAGATACTTTCAAAAATGTATGACCCATGTCACCACTCACTGTTCTTTGTTCTGCTCTATAAAAAACAAGGCAGGTTTTACTTGTTTCTAAGGTAGCCTTCCATCTATTATCAATATACTATTCCACTGAAGTCAGTATATATTTAGAATGCTATTGCTACATTCACCAGAAAAGGGTTAAAGGGCAAGAAAAGGTTAAAAGGACAGTTTGGAAGCTCAGTCCATTCACATTGTTAAGATCTAGTACCCTAACTTTGTGCAGGTAACACATAGAGAATTCATACCTGTTGCAGCACCACACAAATGCTTCCCAATTCCTACCACTGGGAGTTTTTTCTTCTCCAGAATAGGTACCTTATCTGGAGGGAAAAAAAAAACAAGAAAATAAACACACATACACAAAATCCACAACAATCTCAGAACTTCTATTAGTATAATTAGGACAGTGTTTTTTTCTGGATAAAATAATTTGAGTACACTAAAGAAACAGATGTTTACCACTACTAAAAATACAGTGGTCTGTACATATAGTTACAAGACATCCAAAGGAAAGTTTCTTTTTCTAAAACAAACTAAGAGAATTGAATGCTGTAGCTGAGAAGCACATTTAGCCATTTTAGCTTTTCTATACTGCCTATGAAATGTAAATATGACACTAATGCATCTCCTGATGACAGGTGACCCCACAAATTCTATGTTATTGAGATGCCCAGCACCTCAATGATAGGCAGTACTTTATTCTGCAACCTAACACAAATAATTTAGCCCTGCAAGCTCGAAACAAGCTTCATTTTGTTTATTTCTCACCTATGATGGCCTGTAAGTGTATAAAAAGCAAAACATTTTAAAAGAAATAGACATGTATGTAAGTATCTATGCACACAGCATTAACCTGTGTCCAACCTACCACTGAGAATAATCTTCAAAACCAAGTCCATTTAATCACACTATGTACAAACTGACTTGACCTCCAGTATTCAAAATGTAAAACTAAGACCATTTCAGAATTACACAAGCCAAGAAGGAACTTACTTAAACACAAATGCTGAATATCAACTTGAAGCCTTTCAAATATAGAATCTCTCCTTTGATGTTTTCCATCCACCTGTGTAAACAGAACAAGATTGTTTGGTAGGGCTGGCCACTAGTCATTATCATAGCTGTTAATGCCAGACTTTTTTCCTGGCAGGTCAACATCTGCACATTTCCAACATTATACACCCAGAGTTCTTCCTAATATGTCTGCTTTTGGCAAAGTATGGAATGTAGGCAATCACACTTCCAAAGCTTTTTCAATATAAAGGCTTTATGTTGGTTTTGAAGCTAAAAAGCAAATACTAACAGCTTCAATGAAAACAGTTTAAAAATGATACCCTGCTAATGTGACAGTCTTCTCTTACCTTAAATCGTGTAGTTGCCCTTTCCACAAGCAAAAACTGAACATTTTCAACATTCTGCAAGGCAACATCAACCCAATGGGAGAGCTTTCCTCGCCCAGCTCCAAACTCAATAAAACATCTTCCTGGACCAAGTAAATGTAATTTTTCCATGTTACCTAAAATAGAAGCCTACAAACATCAAAAGATTATTTATGAATGAAGCAAATACACACAGTGAATATTGTAACACCTGGTAGAAAATGATTACTTCATCAAACTGCAGGAGACTTTTTCAGGTCTTCCTTTCCATGAGGGATTAGGGGAAAGATCTTGTGCACAGAGGAAAGGGTTTATAACTTCTGGCTAGTCAGCATTTCTCTGCTCTTCTTCCACTGCTCACAGAACCCCACCCAGATGGAATGGATTTTCAGGATCAGGTACAAATCATAATACTCTTCTCTGCTGATTCTCGAAGGAGCCATCCAAAATACGGGCACTGGACTGGACTGTCTGGGAAGCCTCTGTGCTTGCAGAGTGCTCTCTGCTGCAGTTATACATTTTGATATACATAGGAAAGTAGAGAGTGGGAAGAAAGTATGGGAAATGGACACTTCTCACTTGTAACTTTCTTCTTTCCTAATCTTTGTTTTGCTGCAGTATGCAATCCATCTCCCCTAACACTCCTGCTGTTCAATATACACTAACAATGCAGAAGGTAAACTTAGGCTCACCAACTCTTACAAACTTCTTAGCAAACACAGCATTTTCTTTTTTGGAGCACAGATTTATTGAGCTAATGTAAAATAAGAATATATAAGTAAAAATTCTGAACATCATCACACCATTTATCATCTCAGTATCCCAACGAACTTCTCTTACTAACACTTAACAAAGCAGCCATTCCAAGGTTATATATATTTTTATATATATATATATATATATATATATACACATATGCTATCATTTGAAGAGCGTAGTTATACTGTATACCAGATTTCCTTTATGTGGAGTGACCAGCATTATGAATGCAGTCACTCAAATTTACAGAAGCAGAATTCCACATGTTTAAAAATATCTATAGCTATCAGTAAAGCAGTGTCCATACCTGTTGTTTCAAGTGTTTGAAAGCAGATTCCCCATTCCTTGGGTCATTTAAGGCTTCTTGTAAAGCCTGGTGGGACAGTATTTGTTCCTTAACGTGAAATTCCAGGCCTGCATGCAAATGCAAAGCTTTTAGGTAAAGGTTTCCAGTTTCTATGAGTTTCTGGTTTTGTAACATATTCAGACGTGAGTTCAATCTGCAGCACTAACAAAATAGTCTGTTGGGAGCATAAATCTATCATGTATGTTTATCAGAGTTGTGTTGTTAACTGTATTTGATGGGAAACAAAAAACATAAAAGGAAGAGAAAAAAATTACTGCTACTGCTGAACCCAGGACAGCTATCTAACAAAGATCAGTGTTTTAGCATTCTCTCAATATAGTTTATTCTTCTGAGTAAAATTTACCTATGGGAGGATTGTCTGTGCCTTGATGATAATGACTTCATGTGTTTAATGCCAAGTATCTCACATTTTCATAGATATCCAACAACAAATCTAATAATGAAATATTTAATCAATTAAATGTAAAACATTTTCAGAATTAAGGAAGCTCACCATTACTTGCTTTTTTCAACTTGATAATTAAGTTCTCCAGCTCTTCTTTGGATAGAGAAGAGAGAGGTACCTTTTTAAGGAGGAAAAAAAGGAAAGAAAGCACCACCCATAAATACAAGACCTTTCTATTTTTGCTAGCTCTTAAGTCATACCAAAAATTACAACACGTTTTGTAGGGACTGAGCTTTAGAACAAATAAATGTACTCACCTGTTTTTCTGGTATTTCTGCTACATCTTTTAAACCTGCATTAATATCTTGAACAAAATAGACCTTTAAAAAGAAAAGGAAATCCGATTATGCTAATTACCAGGAAGCAAAAAGCAGAGTTCTTCAGTGTTTCTTATCATAAGGTACATAGTAAGAGGAATATACTGAAGAAGAAGATATTCCAAGTATTTTTTCCTCTATAGTCTGCCCCTGAATCCCAAGCAGAAATGACGGTTCTGACACATTTTAACTAGATTGAACAAGTGAGAAGAGTTAAGCTGTCAGTGCTTACTAGACTGATCCCAAAGACCCTTTTAAGACTTCTCAGGTGATGCTGAATGTACAATACTGGTAAGGCAGAAAGGCAAACAATAAAGAAGCCATCTCTCTCCGAGGAATCTCTCACCAAGCATCTGAAACGAATGGCGTTGTGAAAGACTGTTCTCGGAGGTTAGCAAAACATTAATTCAGCATTTTCATTTGGAACTACAAGAACTGAACAGCTGTACTGAACTACAGCGACAGGGCATGTGGAGGATGTGAATTCCATCCCAGCAAGTAGTTACTCAGGTTCCATGCTGCCCTTACTGCAGCGCTTGCTGTCCTCCAGTTCACAGCTACTGTCAGCACAATCAGTTCTCTGCAAAGCTGTAATGTTTAGGGTCTTCGGTGGAAAGGAAGTAGTGTTATATTTACACTGCACTTACTGGCTTTGGCTTCTCTCTTGAATTACATTTCTTTAAATGTTTTTGTAGTTGGTCTTCATACACCGTGCTAAAATCCAAAAGGGGAAACAAATTAAGTAATGGCACTTATCATGTGAACTCTTGCAAAGAATATAAAAACCATTTATTTTACTTACTGTTTTGGATCAAGAGGACATGGAATCCTTTTTCTGCCATTTTCCTCCTAGTAACAGAAGAAAGGTTTTAGACGCCACTTCAGCATGCGTTCAGTATCCCTGTTCCAGAAAAGCTGTTGCGGGACACCCGAGGTTCATAAAGCATCTATTCGGAGACAGGGAGGTTAACCGGGATAGCGACACCGGGACAGGAATTTAACATGTGATTGGATCCTAACAGAATAAACCTGCAGGGCGATGGCAGCGCTACTGCCGGGCTGAGTGACAGCCCCAGCCCATCCCTTCAACAATACCGCCGGGGCTCCCCTCACGCCAGGAGCCGGCCCTCCCCAGCGGGAGAGGGGGCACAGCGCGGTACCTCCTGCTGCCCGTGCTCCCCGCAAAAGCGCCTCCCGGGCGCCGGGATCATCTTGCAGAAGCGCTTCTTCTTCTCCACGAAGTAGGCGCACCGCCCCGGCACCGGGCAGCCGCGGCCCGCTGCCGGCGCCGCCATTGCCGTCCCAGCGCCCCCCGCGGCCACTGCCTCCCCTCCATGTTGAGGCTCCTCCTCCGCGGGAGCTGCGCGCGAAGTTCGGAGCGCAAGATGGCGGCGGAGAGGCTGTTCAACCGGCCCGTGTGTGTGCAAGTGAGGTGCCCGGGCTGCGAGGAGAGGTGAGGGGGGTTTGGTGGCCTCGCCGCCGAGCGGAAACTTTACTGCATCCTGTAGGAGAACGGCTTGCAGAGCGGCAGGCTTTGTCCTCCTCTCTTTCTCTCTTTTCTCTGTATTGTGCCCTAACAGCTGATGGGTAGAGGCAGCGTCCTGCGCGCGGTGAGCTCGGTAGTTGCCTGCGTTCTTCTTGCTTTGGGGCTGCTAATGGGGACCCTTTGCGTTAAGGGGTCGCGGCGAGGCTGGAGGTAGTCAGTGAGAGCTGGGGCGGCTGCTGTGGTGTCTTACCTGGGGAGAGGGAAGCGAGAGGGCCGTGGTGGGGAGGAAACACCCAGGGGCTGTACAGAAACAAGAGGCCCCCCTTGCAGGCGACGGGGGGGGGGGGGGGGGGGCTGGGATTTCTGCCTCGAAATAGGTGCATTATTGTTCCCTACAGGCCTGACAGGAGGTTGTAGTGAGGTGGGGTCGGTCTCTGCTCCCAAGGAACAAGGGACGGGAAAGAGGAAACGGCCTCAAGCTGCACCAGGGGAGGTTTAGATGGAGCTGAGGAACAATTCCTTCCCCAGAGGGTGCTCAGGCTTTGGAACAGGCTGCCCAGGGCAGGGCTGGAGTCACCGCCCTGCAAGTGTTCACACACCGTGGAGACGAGGCCTCAGTGCCATGGGTTAGTGGTGGCCTTGGCAGTGCTGGGGAACGGTTGGACTGGGTGAGCTTAAAGGGCTTTTCCAGCCCCGCTGGCTCCCTCCCCTCGCCCTCTCAGTTCTGAAGCCCGGCGGGCGGGGCCGCTGTTTGCGAGTCTCCCAGGCCGCAGCGGTTACCCCGCCGGCAGGACGCCGCCGACTCCTCGCAGCCTGCAGCTGGCCTCACAGCGGCCTCCGGCAGCGTTTCAGCTCCCTCGGTGCTGGCCCGGCGTGCCCACACGTCTGTCCCGATAGGGTTGTGCCGAGTGATAAGGCGATGTGGCTGCACTCGTGTGTGTGGCTCAGTAGTGGTGGTTGGGAAAGCACAGGAATCCTAGAATCACAGACTGGTTTGGAAAGGACCTTAAGCCCATCCAATTCCAACCCCTGCCATGGGCAGGGACACCTTCCACTAGAGCAGGTTGCTCCAAGCCCCTGTGTCCAACCTGGCCTTGAACGCTGCCAGGGATGGGGCAGCCACAGCTTCTCTGGGCACCCTGTGCCAGCGCCTCAGCACCCTCACAGGGAAGAGCTTCTGCCTTAGATCTAACCTGAACTTCCCCTGTTTCAGTTTGAACCCATCACCCCTTGTCCTGTCACTACAGTCCCTGGTGCAGAGTCCCTCTCCAGCATCCCTGTAGCCCCCTTTAAGACACTGGAAGCTGCTCTGAGGTCTCCACACAGCTTCTCTTCTCCAGGGTGAACAGCCCCAATGTTCTCAGCCTGTGCCTGTATGGGAGGTGCTCCAGCCTCTGATCATCCTTATGGCCTCCTTTGGACTTGCTCCAGCAGCTCCATGTCCTTCTTATGTTGAGGACACCAGCACTGCACACAGTGCTCCAAGTGGGGTGCAGTGTCTATTCAGCATGCAGTGAATTTCAGTAACGTAGGTCCTATCTGGATTAGACTGTGTGTGCAGGTGTTAGGGCTGCTCTGGCTCTCCCATGTTAGGAGCACAGGAAGGCTGATGTCTGTGGGTATATTCTGTAATGCAAGTAACTTCTTGGATGGATCACTCAGCAAGAAGTAAATGAAGACAAGGTAGCACAGTACAAATGATTGTGAAGTTTCAGCAGTTGTTAACAAATTTCAGACTTTTGCAAAGGTTCCAGCTTCTGGGCAAAGTTTCAAACCTCGCTATTTAAAGTTTGGCCGACAACAAGCAATAAAAAGCCTGAGCTGACTGAGGAGCTGTAATGATTACTGAAACTGTGGGGCTTTCAGGTATCTTAGTAGTAGTCATCACTGGACACTTTTGTGATATTCCTGCCTAAGTTTGTGGCTTTGGAATGTTATCTGATTCCTGTAATACAGCTACGAACACATGGTGTTTGAATATTGTTTTCTTGATTTGTTACTAAGCTTCATCTTTTTTTTGCATGCAGGAGATTAAATGTTCGGGTGAATATTGAGCTACTGTCCATTTCTAATCCTGTTCATAAGAAGGTTTGTGAATTTAGTTATATTTGTGTCATTTACTAGGTATTAATCTCAATTTTATTGTATAAGAGGACAAATGGGCAAAGGAAAAACAAAATAGAATATTCGTATGTCTGTCACTTGCCCTTATTTCAATTTAGATGTAATTTCTAGAGTAATTTAGTTGATGTGGTATGATGTCTTCTAGCCTTTTGGCCCTCTCAGTTTGGCAGCTCATGGGTTGTAGTAAACTTTGAAATTAAAAGTATTCAGAGACCCTCAGAGGAACCCCAGTGAGAGCTTGAGAGCAGTCTTGCTGTAAATGTACTGAACATTGAGGAATGTGGAGCAGCAGTTGTCTTTGCAAAAATCTCATCTTAACCAGCCAGAATGCCAACTTGTGGATAAATGTAACATTTTGTTATTGATAAGTGGTAGTCTTGGAATGTTTGGAATTCATCCAGTGGAGATAGAAAGGATGTACTAAATTTGCAGTAAAATAAAGTCTTTCTCAGGGAAAATAGCAATGAGATTACTGTTGGAGGTTATATCCTTTATATATATAATATATATGTATAAAAATCTTTTTTTGTTTATGTCTAATTTGTCAGTTAAACTGTGCATCCACCTACCATGATGTTAAGATGTCATTAGTTTTAGTGTTACTGAGTAAAGATTTGTTTGTAAAGGAGTACAGCAATTGTTTTGTAAGATTCTGCTAACTGTGCATGATAATATTAGGTGCGAAGAAGCAGTTTAGCTAAGGACCATGTACCGAGGTGCAGCCTGTGTCAGGCTGGAGTGGGCTGACATTAGTTTTAACATAAGCTGCTTGCACATATAAATCCACCTCCAATTAAGAGTTTTGTTAGCGTTGCTGGCATCTGAATCACTGAAACTGGTTTCGGATTTCTACGTGTAGGTGTGCTGTGGTCACGTCAGTTACGTTGGAGGAGCTGTCAGGTTTCTACTTCCTTTCTTTCCTTGCCTGGGGAATACTACATTCTTCACACAGGTTTGAGCCTCATTACAGAGAGCCTGGGCCTGCAGTAGCAGGTGTTTAGCGTAAGCCCAGCCTTGCGGTAAAAGACTAAGGTTTACCAAGGAGGCAGCTTTTCCAAAGCACTGTGTACACCTCCAGCAAACAAATGAGTTTGCTTTTAAGTCTAAGTAGTATAGTGCTACAGTTTTCCATAGGGGCTTACTCAAACACATAAACTCTTCAGAAGGTTGTTTCTTAAACTTCTAGGAGCAGTATGCTATGAAAACCTTCCAGTTACGGGAATTATGTGTTTGTGATCTATTACAGTGCTGCCAGTCCTATTTCATGATGAGGAAAAATAGCACATAGTTTTCTTTCTGCAGAATGTTGAAGACGCATTGAACTTTGAAGCCTCAAAGGTGCTCAAGGTTGAAGTTTTTTACTTGGTTTATTTTTGTGAGGAAGTTTTCTCAGTTTTTCCCACTGTAATGTTTGCAATTGTGTTAAATGTTAATGTTTTCCGCCTTCAAATGAGTTGCCACAGTTCTATCTTAATGTGTGGTTAAACAGTAAAAACATTAAATATTGTTTGCAGTATTGGTTTACAATGTTTAAACAATCCTACAGGATGGTTTATGGTATTTTAAATCATATTTAAATGTCTGTCTTCAGGATTTAGCTGTTCGATTGACTGATGATACCGATCCTTTTTTCCTTTATAACCTTGTCATATCTGAGGAAGATTTTCAAAGGTAAGTGATATTGTCATGTCTTGTATGTGAATCATTTCCAAATGACAAAAAAGAATGAAGGAATATTTTTAGCTTAGAATGGTTATCATAGAATTTCAGTTTTGGCATTTTTCTCTTGTGAAGTTTTGTCAGAATTTTGGTGATATTGTTCTCCCTGGCCATTCAGTGAAACAGCCATGTACAGGAAAATGATCTGGCTCAGGTTTATTCAGATGAGTGACAGAATCCTGATGTTAACTTCCCTGCATATAGCTACAGTACCGCAGTTCATATTCCTACTTCCATCTTCTGTTTATTGTAACTACTTCACATAGACTCTTGTATGCATGTGAAGTATTCCAGGCAATACTTGCAAGAGGAAAGTCTGTTTGCCTGGACAGGGACTCTCGGAACTGAGCTCGCGTCTTCTGGGTTTCTTGCATGCTAACTGCATTGCCGAGTCTCAGTTTGCTTCACTTGCTCAGAATTCAGCCATCAGATTTGGGCGTCCGGCATGATCTGCTTTGTTGTTTGGATAAAGTCTTGATAAAGGTTGAGTCTCCCCTCATTGTCCTTTGCTTCTTTCATGTGCCCCTATCTACTCTGTGCTGTAAGGAAGGCATCTACTCAGAGGACTACATTTATTGTTCCACGGTAACTTATTTGAAGTCTTGAAGACAAAAATGTCCTCTGTTGATTGCTATCGAAGATGTGATTATATTTCTTCTGCATTCAGGATTGAAAATACTCTGCTGATGAACTTTAATTGGCATGATAAGAATTAGTTCTTTCCACTGGTATAAACAAAGTATTTTCTAGGAAATTAATAACTCTCCTATATATTGTTAATTTTTTCCCCCTCACCCTGTTTCTACAGTTTAAAGTCCCAGCAGGGTCTCCTGGTGGACTTCTCTGCTTTCCCACAAAAATTTATCGATTTGCTTCAGCAGTGCATTCAGGAACAGAATAAAGATATCCCAAGGTAGGTCATAAGTGAGTGCCATGTTACTCTGTGTGTATGTTGGGAGTCCTTAAAATACTTGTTAGCTGATCTGCTGGAGAAGGGTTCATAAAACGAGAGAACCTTCTCTGGATGTGTCTGAGCATCAGTTGGTGGTAGTTACTGACAAAACTTAAGTCTTTTGAGGACAGAGCAGTGGGATTGATATCCAGTGATAGTCTCCCCACCTGATCTCGAGCTGGCAAGCTTCCCAAGCTGGCAGATGAGCAGGGGTGCAGCACTGCTCCTTTTCTTTTAATGCTTTAGTGGGAGAGAGCTGCTCTGAATTTCATGGAGTTGTGTTTCATAGGAGAAGGCAAAGTTATAAGGCATTCTGGCAAGGATGATTTTCTGTCTTTCATTTCAGTGTTCAGATATTAAAGTGTGAGGGGGACAACCTGAGCTCCACTCTCCCTGTAGCAGCCTTTTCCCATGTTTCTGTTTGTGTGGGTATCAAGGGAGGCCTTGTGCAGAGCACACAGCTCCACTCTAGTAGTCAGGCCATTTCCTAAAGTATATAATGTGGGCTATGATTTTTCCTAGGCTGTAGGATACCTGAAAGTCAGGAGTCTACTTTCCTCTCCAGTTTGGTTACAAAAGCCTTACTTGGTTTTGGACTCCTAAGACATGGTTCTGAAAATTGTACAAATAGACTGCTTAGTTTTGTACATTTCTTATTCTTAATTGCAAGCCTTTTAGTTGCTACTTGTTTGTAGTATTAACTACAACATAGGGATCACATTTCATAGTTCAGACAAAAGCTGGACTGTCTTTTCTTGTACGTACAAAAATATATTTTATTTGAAAATAGTTTGTAGGATCTATGAAGATAGTGTCATGAAAAGAAATGTGCTAAACACCTGATTATTTCTCTTTTCCCTAGGTTTTTGCTGCAGTTAGTGTCTTCAGCATCTGTTCTAGATCACACACCTGTCTCTTTAAATGTAGTGGAGACAAACCCTTTTAAACACCTTACCCACCTCTCTCTCAAATTCCTACCAGGAAATGATGCAGAAATAAAGAAGTTTTTAGCCAGCTGTTTGAAGTGCCTCAAGGTAAAATGAAAAATTGACATAGCTGTCACTGCTCTGTGTACCTGAGCATTTTTGTCAGTCTTAATAATACTTCAGAAGCGTTTATCAAATTGTATGTTTTGGTTTATTGTTTTACTTTAGCTCATATATGTCATTGCATGCAGTTATTTGGGTGCAAGTTTTAAACCGAAATTGTTACTGTCACTCTAGCAAGGAAAATGCTACGTGTATATTCAGCAAAGCTGGCAGGAAATCAGGTATTTTACACATGCAGTGCACGGAGAGTGCAGCTGGTGAATGCTCCAGTGTCTCAGCTTCACAGCCTTGTGCTCATTGCCACAGCAACAGCAAAAATAAAACCCTGTAAACTTTCATGCTCTTTGTTGTGCAGTTGTTTTAGGAAAGCATGCCTGTGTGTGTAATTCTGAGGCTTCATGGACTTCAAAGGGCTAGTAGCTATAAATAGCAAACTAAAATTGTGATGTTGGTGCACTTGCTAGCACTTGTAGCTTGCTAGGTTTTATTGAAAGAGAAGGTAATGCTCTCATAGTTTGACTGTTGTCTATTCAGTTTCATAGCCTGGGATTGTCTCCTTTGCTGGGCTGTCATGTTTATACCCATCTAATAAGCCATTTCAATCCATACATTTGCAGTAGTTCAGTAGATCTGTTGTTCATGCAACTCATTTGTAAGCAAGACTTTATGATACTATTCCCTTATAGAAAATTGTTAAGAGTTTATTAGGGGTTTTACCTTGTATCTAATGCCTTTAAAATTTATTTTAATCTTCCTGAATGTGAAGTTTATTAAATAAGATGATTTTTCCACAAATATAATGGATATTTGTTGCTTAGGCAGGGTATGCTGATGAAATGGAAGCTAACTACTACTTGTATTTTGGGAGCTAAGGTTTTGACTTGATGTCACTTTGTACATAGGAAGACAAACTGATGTTGGAAGAAAAGCTTAGAAAAACTGAAGAGGATCTTACCAGACAGCTGAGCTACACTCAACAGGTAACATACAGCTTTACCTTCCCTTTGTTTGCACTTTGTTTTAATCTGTAGAAATGTACCTTCTTGTGGGCTGGTTGGTTAGCCGCTACCTAGCCAGGGTAATTGACTTTGAGTGAGTGAAAAGAATGTCAGTCTGTTGGAGCAGAACAAGCAAAGGATGTAACTGGAGAATAAAATGTATTTCTTAGAGTACCAAACCAGGATTTCACTTCATTTGGAACAGAGGTCTGTCTGTGTATGCACATGCACGTTATGTACTATACTAGAGCACTTTGTATTATAAGGGTAAGGAACATCAGCAGATACTTATTTTCACTCCTAAACAGTGGTTGGAAGAAAATTCAGTTGGAAATGAAGATTCTTCTATCCACAGTGTTGGAAAGGTGCTCTTTAGCTTCTCAGTGCCTTACTTTCCTGCTTATAGAATGATGTTTAAATTCTGTTAAGGTATCCTGTTTAAAGATATTTTGACATCTGGTGCTGAAATCTAGAATTTTCTTAAGAATTCAATGTCTCTCTTTTTAAGAAGTAACGGTAAAGAATCATTCAGTATTAACTGAAGTGCTTAAATTTGTAAAACTCTATTTGCATTGTCAAACTTCAACAGAGCTTGTCAGAGAGAAACCGGGAACTTGACAAACTAAAACATGAGTGGACATCACATACTACAGCTCTAACAAACAAACACACCCAGGAGCTGACAAATGAAAAGGAGAGAGCTCTCCAGGTATGGCAACAGAGGAGACTTGACAATATTCTTGCACATGAAAGTTTCCTGCCTTTATTTTCAGCTTCACTGAATAACTGCTGGGTTTCCTTTCTTCTCACAGGCACAAGCTCAGTACCAACAACAGCATGAACAACAGAAAAAGGAACTGGAAAATGTACATCAGAAAAGTATTCAGCAGTTGCAGAACAGACTCTCGGAACTTGAGGTCATCAATAAGGATCTAACAGAAAGGAGATACAAAGGAGACTCCACAGTCAGAGAGCTGAAAGCAAAGCTTTCTGGAATAGAAGATGTATGCTTTATTATTTCCCATAACCAAACTTCCTAGTTTTAGAGCATTCACACTGCCTGCCTGTGCGTGTAATAGAAAATATAGCATATTAATTTTGTTCTGCTAATACTCGTTCCACATGATGTTACTCTTTAGATATAGGTCTTTAAATTACTACTGCAGGTTTTCTTTAAAGATCAAATTCCTTCCCAACATTCTAGGAATGTCAAAGAGCAAAGCAGGAGGTGCTGTCGCTGCGTCGGGAGAACAGTACTCTGGATGCTGAGTGCCATGAAAAAGAGAAGCTCATCAACCAGCTACAGACACGGGTTGCTGTTCTGGAGCAAGAGATCAAAGACAAAGATCAGCTAGTTATTAGAACAAAAGAAGTACTGGATGCGACACAAGAACAAAAGGTTCCTTCAAGTTTCAAAATAGTTTCCTCCAAAGCCCTGTAGAACATGAAGTGCAGCCTCCATAGCTTAGCAGCTGAGCAATTTTTATGAATACAGCAAGGAAGCTTTCAGATGGAGTTAAAGATTCTAAATTACAGCGTAACAAGTACACTCGATTCAGTTTCACAAGGGTTGCTACTGTGTTAGTATTGTGGTAGTGGAGTACAGTTAGTGCTAGTTCTTGTGAACAAAAAATGGGTGAATTTGACTGAAATTTGACTGAAAAGCAAAGACTGAATTTCTTGTGAGGATCAGTCCTCAGAATTCCTGAGGTGCTCCTTGAAATCACCAGCAATGTCTGTCACATCTTTATAACACTGTTTTCAATGTTGTCTTAAAGGTGATCCTGGAGGAGAGCACGGAGAAAAAACACAGTCATATTGAAAAACTAGAGGCAACCATTAAGTCGCTGTCAGCTGAACTGCTTAAGGTTTGTTTAAGCAAACATCATTGTTATGAAATGTCTTCTTTAGTTTCAGGGGTTTATCTTGAGAGTATCTGGTGATTTTTCTTCTCACTAGGCCAATGAAATTATCAAGAAGTTACAGGGAGATCTGAAAACGCTCATGAGCAAATTAAAATTGAAAAACACAGTAACAATTCAGCAGGAAAAGCTCCTGGCAGAAAAGGAAGAGAGACTTCAGAAAGAGCAGAGGGAACTGCAGGAGGTCGGACAGTCTCTTCGAATGAAAGAGCAGGAGGTACTGACATGTTAACCCTCCCTCCTACAGATGTTACTGTGCAGGGTGTTGGGTTTGATGGGTTTTAACTTAATTACAGCAATAAGGTCTTAAATCTTCCCATGGAATAGAAAGTACCCTTTTAGTTTAACACATTTAAATGTGTAATCAGCTTTTAATTTGTTCTTTTTAAACTGATGGGGGGCTCTTCCCCATCTGTTCCATCCACCCATATGGAACAGAACTGAATTGTGTTAAGAGTCCAAAGCAGTGCAATTGACATCCTTCAGAGGGCAGATTCGTGTGGAAGCTGGGGAAGGAGGCAGGAACAGGGTGAACTTTTCCTTCCATCAAATGTATTCTCCTGCTTAGTCTTTGCATTGTTTAATCATAAAAAGTGAAGAGCAGAAAGGTTTCTGGCTGCCCCTAACTAAAAGTAGGGCTTACCTGGAAGGAGTTATCATCCTGCTCCTGTAAAATACTGGGCCGGGACTTCCTTAACTTTAGAACAACTCCAGTTTGTAGTAGCACCTGATGGTGTTGTCATTCTTTTATGGGAATATTGCAGGTTTGCAAGCTGCAGGAGCAGCTGGAAACCACCATGCAGAAGCTGGAGGAAAGTAAACAGTTACTGAAAACAAATGAGAATGGTAGGTCTGTGAAATCTCCTTTCTTCTGCTGTAACAATGATGTAGCGATCTACCTGCTCCTGCAAGTTAACGGGAGCAACTACAGTGCTTCACCTGTGTGCTGCTGTTTTGTAGAGAGGTTGTTGTTGTTTATGGAAAATAAGCTGCTGTCTGTGGTCTCTACATGCAGCTCCGGGTTGTTGCATGCCCACAACTTCCTTTGGTGCTTGGGGTAGTGTGTGTGGTGGGGCTAATGCTGGAGGAGGGACAAGAATGCATGTAGGGCTGGAGGAACCTGGAGCAAAAGGGCTTTTTGTGAGACTGGGGCTTCTAGTGCTGCTTGAGCTTAAAGATGGAAAAGAGCACTCTGAGCTGTCATTTGTTTCTTTGAGGAAGGGCTGCTCGCTGTTGTGAGCAGCTTGTAAGAGGTGGGAAGCAAGCTTGGCCTCTGTCTTCTCTTGTCAGTAATCACATGGTTAAACAAACAGCTGAATGAAATCCAGATGACAAAGAAGCTGGAGACTTCTGCAAGTGCTCATGCTGGTGTTAGGACTGCTATCTCTCCTCATGGCATGGTAAGGTACAACTAGAGCGGGGCAGTGACGTAGTTGTTGCCTTAAATGTATGGCCTTAAAAGAGGGAAAAACAAAATGTGCTTTTATCTTCCTTGGGCCTTAGTGTGTGTGTGTATGTGTGTGTGTGTGGTGAATTATGGGGAGTTTTGGTCTTTGTTTTTTGTGGGGATTTTTTCTGCCTTTTGTTTTCTAATAACACCCTGTTGGGTGCTACTTAATGCCCTGACCCTCCTCAGGGAGACTTTTCTAAGCTCTCATCTATTAGAATACGCAAACAATGCAAAATTACCTTGGAAAAGATGCACAGGGTGAAAGGGGAAGAAAAGAGGAGGTGACATTTTTGTGTTGTGAGGTTACCTACCTCACAACAGTTATATTTACCTAGTGTACTCTTTGAGTACTCTTACTAGTAGTGATATTGAGAAGCATGAAAATAAGGGGTAAGATCCTGCTGTCTTTGTTAAATTCCACAGTGTATTGGTTCTCACCTTGGCCCCATGTACGCAGGCTGTTGTCACCTGGCAGTGGGTGAACTGCTTGTTCAGTAGTGAAAGGGCATATCCATGTAAAGAGGTCTCTGAGTTATAGCTGGTTACAATTAATGTGTTGACCAGTGACAGGGTGTGTAATTGTACAGCTTATTATGAGATTATAGTTATTAGCTGAGAGTGCTCAATTCCTCTAAGTATTTAAAGTTACACGTTTTCATTAAGAAAAAGTGGTTTTCTTACCACTGGGAAGCCTCAGGCAAGCATTAACTTTGCGTTAGTTATTAAGTTTGGAATTTTGAATCTCTAAACAATCACTTCAAGAATTGTTTTCCTCCTTTATGGATGTATTCTATTTCTCTTACAGCATGAACGGCCGTCCTTTCCCAGCTCAGGGATCAGTCATCCCATTTCTCCTTTATATGCCTTCCAGAACTTCACGGAACCAGCACACACCAAAACCATCAGTTCCCAGCCTCCAGGACCAAAGGCAGGCACTTGGACTTTTCTGTTTGGTTCAGAATGTTGATGGCATAAAATAGCAAAGCTTTAATGTTCTGGGTATTTCTCCAAATGCCTAAGTATTTACTGTATATCCCAGTGCATCTTAAACCCTGTCTCAAATGGTATCACTATTAGCAATAGCTAATGCTTGGGTTTAGGTTGCTCCTTTTTGCATGCTTTGCTGCACAGAAGGGCTAGGTGGGGGATAGAAACACTGAGCCCTGCAAAGTTCTCTCTGTGAATACACTTAGTGGAGTGGTTCTCTTTCACCTGCAACTCTTTTGTGTCTGCAGATCCAGCTTAACACCCAGCTTCCTAAAATGAATCGATGTTCAGATGTGCAGACAGTGACTGCAACCAGTCATCCAGCAAATAAGGAGAAGTAAGTGTTGGTGGGTGCATTTTTAGGACTGTAGGGTTTTTGTTTATTAAATGATTTTATGAAGCCATTTGTGTTCCATGTGTGTCTGGAACCGAGCAAAACGTTCCAAGTACTAAGCTTGTTCAGTACTGCCTTTGACCAGCAACATGTTCAGGCATTTGAAGTTGTGGCAGCCTGAACCGGTCACTGGGCATGGTTTGTGGACATCAGCTGAAGAGCCATGCTTTCAGGAGGGAGTCCCAAGGAACAGAAAGCCATTGTCCCTCCTGGTGACATATATAAGGGTACTGGGTGATAGGTCAGACAAGAGATGAGTTCTAGGCTGTTCTTAACTTTTAAATGATAAAGTTCAGAGGAATGCAGTCCTTCTACCTGAAGTTCAGGTTTTTCTGAATGAGTCTTTGTTCACATTTGTTGGAAGTAGCAGTGTATTAACGTGTGCGTTAAACTTTAATTGGCCTTTTTCTTTCTAGTGGTGGCAATTTGGGGCTGGATTCGAAGTATTTCAAGAGGAAAGATGACAGCATTCCTTTACGAGGGCTTAGTCAAAATACACTCAACTCAGGTATGTATGGAAATAGTAAAACGGGACCTTATTTGAAACGTAATAACAGTTCTGGTTCTATGACCACTGTCTTGTTTCTGCTGCTCTACAGAGTATCTGAAACCCTACTTGCCACCAAAAGCCACACCATCACCGAAAGCTGCAGCAACACCAGCCTCAGCTTATTTTCCTGGATAGCAGACAGGGTTCCAACAGTAGGAATCCTCTCTTAACCCCGGGGGGAGTTTTGGATGCACTGTAATAAGGTATTAGTAAAGTATCGGTGTGAACTGACATGATTTTATAACTCTGGATCTCTTTTCTTTGCAAAAGGTGTGTTGACTGACACTGATGACTTCTCAGGATGCGTAAGCCTAAGGGAAAGATAAAGCTTTAAGCAGCCTCAGCCTTGGCGAGACCCTGCAGTTGTGCAGTGTCCGCCTGGTGAGCCTGTAGTCTTCCTAAAACCCACCCGAGTGCGCTGACCTTTGTATCGCAGGCATTGATGAGTGTGTTTTGTAACGGGAGAGCTGGACATGCCAGCATTCCCTGAGAGAGACCAGGTCTCTTGTGCCTATCCTCTTGACTCCAGAGAAAGGATGATGCAACGGGAAAGTGCTGGGAACTGAGTGGTGCTGTCAGTGTTAGTAATGGTCAAGCTCATAACTTAGGGTGACTGTTTTAATCTAAAAAACTTGCTTATTTGGATTGCATCCAGACATACAAATAATGGAATTAAAGATGGACAATTAATTCAGTGACAGTCAAAAATTGTAATTCAGGTGTTTTACTTTTGGTTACCCTGACTTTTCTATTGAGCTCTTGGGGCTCTGTTCCACTCTGCATAGAAGGTACCTGGTGAGCATGGGAACAGTTAACCAGGGAGAGCATCGCAACAAGCAGCTAAAAGGTACTTGATTTTTACTAATCACCCTTTAATACTGTCAGGCTGCAGGCATTTAAGATACTCAGGTTTAGAGGGACTGAGTCTATTCAGCTTGCCCTGCTCCCTGGCTTCAAATGCTCAAATCATGTAAGAAGAGCTTTGTTCTGTGCTGTCTCTTACTCAGTGTAGAATGCAAGTGCTTGTAACATGCAAAACACACCTTTTTTTTAATGGCTGTTTATATACTTTTGTTGTTAAAGATATTTTGTACCTTTTACCTGAGTTATTTAAGTGCATCCAGAAGACTGTGTATTTAAGTGGTTTGGTTTGCAATGCAAAATGTGTATATTTGTTTCTAAATTGGCACCATGTTCATGTATGATGGTCACTGGGTTTGGCATGTGAAGGTTTCCATGGAACTATTAAATGATTTTTATCAAAACCCGATTAGTAACTGTTTAAGAGCGTTAACTCATGAGCCCGCTGCACTGACAGCGCTTCTCACTTGCTGCAGTACAACACACACATACACTACACCACTTACGTCAGTTGAAGCTTTAAGAGACAGGACCAATTATTTAAAAATTCATTAAAATATTCAACTTTATTAACAGGATATTTACATTTTTTTTCCTGCTCTTGGTCAACCATGATGAACGTTCAAAGGTAAAAAAGCATTAAGCAATAACCACAAGATGAAAACATTTTAAACCTATACAATACTTTATACACAAATTTATACAAAGGAACACTTAAATAATACAACTGGACACAAAAATATACACTTTTTGAGAAATTCACATCAGTAATTGTATAAAGCTCTCTTCTGTACTAAGGGTCCTGAAAATTTAGGACTAAAACATTAGCTCTGTAATGCAAAAGGGTTATTGTGACAGTCCTCAAAGGCCACTATATAGCACACGGACATATTCAAGGCTATCATCAGCTTATAGTTCAGTCTGTGTATTCAAGTTTTGAGGTCCTTGTATGATTATGCAAACATCAGAAATAGAGTGGTATAATAAACGGTACATAGGGAAGCAGAGGTTTGGAGCCAGCAGTAAACGCTGAAGGCTCAAAACAAACACCCACTTAACCAAGTGTTTGCTACTCCCGTTTATTCAAAGATAGAAAGAGTAAATGCACTTACATAAAAATAACTCTGACTGCTCAGCAAGCGTGCTCCTGTGATTTCATATTAGTACAAACCTAAAAAACCTGCCCTACGCCTTTGAAACTAAATGGTCCTGATTCCCCTGCTCCTCCTGGAGTACATGGACATTAAGGCTTTGAATCACCTGACCCAGGACTTCACACCGTTACAATGGGGTCCCCGGGGGTGCCACTGTGTCTCACTGAGACTTGGCACAACTGGAATTAAAGCTCACCACCTTAAGGAAGCAGAAGGACACATGCTCATGCCTGGACTGGTCTGTTTTGTCTCTGAACTACAAGGTAATGGTTGAGTAGTAACAGTACTTCATGGCAAGAGACAAGTACGTAACAGTTTGTGTTTAAAAGCAAATTATTAACTCAGTGGCAACATCTTTGGAGAAACTTTTTTTTTTTTTTTTTAATTCCTATGGATTTCATGCAGAAATATACTTCTTAAGATCACCTTAAGAACTGACATTTTGGATGGAACTGGAATGTGTATCCCAAACTGCTGATGGAAAACAAAGTCCAAAATCCCTTCCTAAATTCTTGTCATACGTTTGTATCTTGCAGCAATGGTTCTTTAGCTTCCCCAGGAGCCTGGGGGCTGTGGGGGTGGCCATGGCCGCCACAGTGCTTCTTCCAGTTGCTGGAGCGGACAGTCAGGTTGGTGTGTTCAGGGATAAACAAGGCAACGAGTAGTGCCAACAGCACGGAGCAGGCTCCGAACAGGAAAGGGGGGCCAGGAATGATGGAGTTCTGGAAACAACAGGAACACCACACAGGGTTAGAGGGCCCTCAGCCACCCGGGAGCAGACCACAGCTGCTCATTACACACACAGCCCTCAGTGACATGGCTTAGTGCTGGGGAACGGTTGGACTGGATGAGCTTAAAGGAGACCTTAAAGGAAGAACTGTCACTTGCTACACTCAGCACCTCAGTACATGTCCCCATAGGGGAAAGGACATTTACGAGAGGGAGCAGATGCTTTCCTATTACTGCTCCCCCACTTCCTCTTCTAGTGAAAGTTCTTTCTGCTGAGTCTCCTCAACAAATTAATATCCATCAGGAACTAAAGCAAATACAGAAAGCTTGGTTAAAGAGCAACAAAACCAAAACATACAAGGTGAAACAGAAATACAGTGCCCAGGGAGACAGGAACATCAGGACGCTGCTGTTCAGCCCATCCTCTCCTCCATCAAGTCTCTTCACAGGGGTGAGCAGTTCCCCAACTACAGTCAGCTGTCTCCAAGAGTTAAACTAAAGCCATCCAGGTAAAGTTAAACAGAGATCAACCACCCTTGGCAAGAGTGAGTGAAGAATCTTGTTACACACTTCAGTAGGCTACAGACAGTGACGCTCAGGAGATAGCGGGCACAGGCTCTCCTCCCAGCTTGTGTTTTTGAAAACAGTAAGTAAAATAAGAATACCTGTTGCAAATGGTACTGTGTGACCACGCTGCCTCCTGATGGGGACTCGGGCATGGGGAGTTCATTCAGTTCAACGTGAAAGATATAGAATATAAAACCATAAAGTGCTGGGCCCAAGCCATTACACAGGCCCCGAATTCCTGTTATCATCCCTTGAACAACACCTGGAAACAGTAAAATACACCGTTATCTATATTTATACGTCTAGAATTAACTATTTTTAATGGATCGACAGTACTTCAGTCACTTAAAACTGATGCAAGCAGGCAAGTGTCTCTAAATGATGTTGCAATACTGGGTAGCAAGGTAGCGGGGGGGGGGGGGGGGGGGCAGAAAAGTTGCCATTATTCAAGTATTTTTGCTGTCTCACTGAGTAAATTGCTGTGTGCAACCTGCAGAACATAGCAAATGTCTGTCAAACGTGAGGCAAGAGCCAGCACCTGAAGTTTGCTATTGATTTTGCTGCTGTTGAGACCTGGTGAATGTTCTCCCTGTGTGCCAGAAGGACATAATACTTGGAAGCCGCAATCTGAATGAGGACAACACGTACCCTGCTGGTCAGCATCCGCCGTTCGGGAGACCAGTGCACTTACAGCCGGGAAAGTAATACTGGACATGGCTGCCACGGCGCCAGCAGCCCACATCATCCTGCAAGCACACAGACACGGGTGACTGCGCTGTCCCGCGGCACGTGGGCACACATGTACGTGTGTACATATGTGTACCCAAACGCACACTCGAGTATCTCCCTTGGACAAAGGGTAACATGCAGGAAAGGGCTGGATCGTTCAGACACTGCAATGATATTCACCTACCAGGGCTCTGATCCAAAGCCGTACCATGCGAGCTGCAGTATTTGAAAGCCAAGGCCCAGGAGGATGGTGTTCTTGTTTCCAATAGACCGCATCAGTAAACTCAAAACTATTGTCTGACACCGGCAAAAAGAGAGAAAAATGAAACATTTCAAAGAAAAACAACATTTTATTCTAAGTGTTCAACCCATGCGGCTTGAGTAATGAATTAAAAAAGCAAAACACCTCAAAACATTCTATTCTGAATGTTAAATACATGCAAATTAATTTTCAAAAGCCAAGTGCAATTCTCTGTAAGCAGCATTTGCCAAGAATTCAGGAATCTCCACTAAAGAACCAGCAACTGTGTAGCAAGTACCTGCCCTTTTGACAAGGGTTTGTGGTGACAGGACCAGTGAATGGCTTTAAACTGAATGAAGGGAGCTTTAGGTTAGATCTAAGGCAGAAGCTCTTCCCTGTGAGGGTGCTGAGGCGCTGGCACAGGGTGCCCAGAGAAGCTGTGGCTGCCCCATCCCTGGCAGTGTTCAAGGCCAGGTTGGACACAGGGGCTTGGAGCAACCTGCTCTAGTAGAAGGTGCCATGGCAGAGGTTGGAACTGGATGAGCTTTGAGGTCCCTTCAACCCAAACCAGGCTGGGATTCTGTCAAATAACATGAACAAACTGTCACCTCTTCTTTGATGCACAAAGGATGTGGTTTTCCCAACACAAGGCAGTCTGGACGCTAAGGAACCAAACCCTGCCTGGGTTTTCACCTAAGGGAACTGCAGCATTGTGAAAGTTCTGCACAGCACTTGGCTCTTCTGGAGTTACCAAGCCAATGGAATGCAGAGCAGAAACTCACCTGTGCGATAATGGAAAGAATCCCAAGGACTGCTATAAATGCTGCAACACTTTCCGAAGAAAATCCCATGATCTGTGTTAAAAAAAGGCAACCGAATGATGAACAGTAAAGTACGTATCAAGGTGTCACAAACATCAAATGCACTGCACACAGCTGGCATTATTCAACCCCTCCCTAACTTAGAAGAAAAGGTGGGGTTTTGTTGGGTGGGGATGTGTTTGGTTTGTTCCTTCCATTGTGTGTCCTTGCTTCCAAGCAAGTACACACAAAAAAAGGGGCATAAATAGAAAACAATTTGTCTCTAAAAAGAGACAAAACCAGAACAGGAAGAGGACTTAAACCTGCCGGAAGCTGCAAAGCGCACTGGTTATCTCCACGTCCTGCATTCATCCATCCATGCTGCAAACTGCCTGGTAAATTCATTTTTGTTCAAATCCGTATCAAAACGTTCAGTTACCTGTCTGAGGTACAGGAAGAAGCTGGAATATTGCCCTGCCTCCGGGAGGTATGAAAGAAAGACCGTTATGCAGATTAGCAGCACGATTGAGTCCTGGCCGACTTTCTTCAGTGACTACGGCAAGAAAATAGTATTAGGCACCATTTAGTCTTCATATTCAACAAGCAACCTAGCAAGAATCCCAAAAGCTTGCCAATTCCTGGGGCTGTGCTGTGGTACCACCAGAACCTTCCCTGCGTGGTCACTGGCAAAGTACTAGCAGCAACACAAAGTTAAACTTGAAAGATGTGGTTTTTCAAGCCTTAAACGTAGTGAATTCATTCTCTTCCCTGTCTCAAAAGCTCAAGGTTTACAACTAACAAATACTCCACATTATCATAGCTTACTGCAAAGGGGTCAGCCTGTTCCCACGAAATGGGTGCTCCCCAGGACGCTGGCCTCATCTTCTCTGGCAGCGACTCTGGTACAGCAACAAGAATAAAGCAGATGTCCAACAGGGCTATGGCTGTAGCCAGCACCACGACCAGGCTGTCTCCGTAGACTCGACCAAGGTAGGCACCAATAGCAGGGCTGGTAACTAAACTTGCTGCAAAAGTTGCTGACACCTACAACAAGGAGCAGCTGGTGAGATTCACAGTCAAAAGTCAACAGTCCTGTTACCCACCTGCCCCCATTTTCACAAGCCTAACCATTTCCATCAGGTAGGGATTGAAAGTAACTTTCCTCCTGGGACACTGGGGTAGCAGTGGCTCTTTCCCAGCATGTCTCAATTCCTGATGTGTACAGGCAGAAAGAAACTATTTAGTTCCCATTCTGCTCCTCTGTAACTGCAGGGCTTGAGGGCCCTGAGACCGGGCAGGTCACCGGGAGACACCGAGAAATGGAGAGGAGGTGTAAGAACCTGGACAAACAAACTGCTTGCAGCAGTGCCTGGAGACTGGAGCAGGCAGCATCCAGCTGTCACACAGCAGCAGTTCCAGCAGCATCCAGAAACAAAAGGTAAGATTTTTGACAAGACAATGGGGTAGTACTTGTGTGAGAAACAATGGAGGGGTAACTCAGAGCCTCCCAAACTACACCATGAACACTGGTAACAACTGTTAAGACAGACATATGAAAGCCAGCTTTTAACAGGTTTGAAGTTAGAAGCAGAATATTCAAGAGACACAGGACTGGGCAACAAAAACAATTCAACAGAAAAACCTTGCTCCAAACTTGCCACAGAAGAGACAAGAATACAACTCTGAAAAGCTTCCCCTGCTGAAGGGTTTAGTGCTAAAGACACAGGAACAAGGCCCCAAAAATACCTACCAAGCCATAGGCCATGCTCCTTTCATGTTCTTGGGTTATGTCTGCTACATATGCAAAAACCACAGAGAACGTCACTGCAAACACTCCAGAGACGGAGATTACGGCAAAGTACCACCTAGAACAGTGCAAAGCAACCCATCAGAACAGTAAATGGAACAAAGAGCCTCTATTCACAGCCTGAGCACAGTTCAACAATAAATCACCTTACCCAAATTGCCGTGACAAATACCAAGTTAAACGTGGATAAAGCTAAACTGAACATGCCGATACAGTTGTGCAGCTCCTCCTTAGTGCACCAAGGGCAAGCACTGGAATTCTGTAACATCTACAGAAAGCTGCTGTGGTTAAGAACTTGTAGGAGATGAGGTGCTGGATTTACCTTTGGCTGGAGGCCTGTGACCCAAAGCAAATCGGGAACTTCAGGATTTTGAGAATCTGGTCATTGAGAGGTCAGCACAAGCCTTATCTTTGTGCTATAGACACCAGACGTGTCATTTGCACCATGAATCTACACTTAGAAACAAGCTACTTCCCAGAAAAGGGATGAGGAACAATGTGTGACCACAGTGAAGGCTGGAAAGGCTCACAGAGGTACCTGAAGAGGCTCTGCCCTGCAGTTTACTGGAGATCATTCCAGTATCTTAGTATCAGTCTAGCATCCTAGCATTCCAGGCAGAAGTACCTGAAGTAGGAAGTGGGGCCTTCAGCAAAGAGCTCAAAACCTACAGCTCTTAAAATCCTCACCAAGGCATTTGGCCTCATGGCAGCTGCTCCAGTTTGACTCTGCTCTCCCAGCTTTGCACCAAAGCAATACAAAAGCATCAACCCTCCATGAAGCACAAACACAAGCAATGCTGTCAAGAAACAACAGATCTAGTGTGAAAGCATCCACTAACCATGGGCTGATCTTCATCAGTGGTATTGGTGCACAGGTGAAAAACACTGTTAGCAGCAGGAAGGACTTCCGTCCCCATACATCGGACAGGGCACCAATGAGTGGGGCACTGAGAAAGGATAACAAGCCCTAAACGAAACAAAACATTTCCTGTTAGAACAGTTGGAAGGGGTTAGAACAGCGACAGCAAATCCTACCACAAACTGAGAGCAGCCAGGCCTCTACTTTTGAGTAAAGCTGATGACTCTCGTGCAACGCACTGAAGGCAACATGGTCCAGTGTTACCCATGTCTGGTTACACACAGCTGAGGTAACAATTTGAGATCTGTTACCTCAGAACCACACAAAATTCAAAATGCAGATGATCCAGTGGCACCTGCAGGTTCATGAACTGTGTTTTGTAGTTTTATGTACTTTGAATTCACATAAATGTAAGTAATTGAAAAAGCCCCACCGCAGCAACAAGCTCCAAGTAAACCACTACCCAATTGTAACACCACATGGTGCCATCAGGGACTGGTCAACTGCCTTCCTATTTGCTGACCCCAAACAGTGGGTAGAGACAAAACGGTATCTTACTAAAAGATGCAGATTTGCTTTTTTAGCAACAATGTATTCCCTTGGTTTATTTGTACTGTGAAAGCTCTACTGAAAGAACTCTGGATTACGTTTTCCAGTCAATTCTCTATTCGTCCCACCACTCACTTTGCATTGTGCCTGCTAGAAACTTTTGCACCTTACCTTTACTCCTTGAATTAGACCATTCATTAGAAATGTATGTTTTGGGAAGGTTTCATGCAAAACCTGGAGAAAAAATACAAACACTGTAACTTACACAAAGTATTAACTACACACACCGCTCGTGATGTGTCCAACATCTACAGTGGCACAACCACAGGAGTTTAACACTTCCATAGAATACAGGGAAAGAAAAACAAGAGGAACCATGAATAATCTATTTAGTCTTTAATTCACACGGAAGGCACGTTGAGATTTTAGTTTTATGTGCTAGAGGCCTCAGTTCCCTCCACACCTGGGGAAGGATCCCTGTCATCCAGTTTCAGTGCCTGAAATCTAAACAGACCACAGGGAACCCAGAAAACGGTCTCAGGCTCGAGTCTCCACATGCTACTGTTTACCTGTGGGACCTGGGGAGGGAGTGGAGAGACCCCATCGTTCTCAAGTGCCTTTCCACCCGGTGGCTAGAGCCCAGCTGTGCAGGTAAGACAGGAGCACCCCTCAGTCTGACTGTGCTACACGAGATGGACTCCATCCAGTGACCAAAGTGCAGCTCATCTCCAGGAGGAGACTGTCCCTGGTCAACATCAGCTTACCAAGCTGCACCAAGACTGCGTTTTAGGTGGAGTCTGCTTGGAGATCTTTAAGCCTTTGCTCCTTTTAATTTGCAAGCATGTGTCACTCTCAAAGATTAAATTCAGACGGAAAGCAACTAACTCCATTAGAAAATAATTTGGTACAAACACGCTGGGATGACTGGCTCACTAATCACAGGGAAGCTCCTGACTGGTCTAACAGGGTCTGTATGCTGAAGCCTCCGTTTCAAGCACAGCCAGGTCAGCAAAGATCTCCCTCCTTTGAAACCTGACCAAATTTCAAGTGTATTTTTGTCCTTAATGTGTAATGTGCTAAATTTTTGTAGTACCTTGAAAGGAAAGAGATTTCACTGCCATCTCGCTGGTTTCAAGTCAGAACATATTTACATGTCAGCTTGAGCATTAGCAGACTGCACATAAACAGCCCCGCTGCCCCATTACACTGCTGCTTCCAGGAATTTAAAACACAAAACTTCTCATGTGCACAACAGAGCAGCTCAATGCTATAGAACTGTCATTTAATTCAGAAGATGTGCAGTGCCTTTGCAGCAAATGTCCCATCTCCCATACAGTGAAAAGAATCTTCAGCCTATCACTTACCACCAGGGTGGGCGCTGTCAAGAGTCCCCAAGCAAAGAACTCCAAGAAGATCACTATCACAGCGTGGTAGACACTTGGAGAACCTATTCCTTGAGGCTAAAACAAGAGAAAAAACAGGTGATCAAAACATCTAATAATCTACCACTGTCACGAGAAATGCATGGGAACACTACAAACAGAAGAATTAAGGAATGGAACAGGACTCAGAACCTGGAATAGTTACTCAAGCTAACTGGTATTCTGACATTCCTTTTTTTAACCCTCTGCTACCATCATCCTTAAGTGTCTTAATCCCCTGCAGAATACAAAGCCTGCTCCCATCTCAAAGTGAAAAATAAACCACTTGTACTGCCAGTCTGGGGAACAAGGATGCTGAGAGCAGAGACAGCCTCTTCTTTGGGGAGTTAGTTCCTCTTCCTCGAGAAAAAATGTTTAAGACCACACAATGTTGCATGGAAATCAAGTTCTCGTCATTTCAAAACATGGCAAAGCCCGATAACCCGGTCTGCCCAACAGCTTTAGAGTACTTCTGCTACTAAAAGGCACCATGGCTACAGATAAAATTGAGCTCTGAATCAGGGAAGAAAAACTGAAAGAATGAACACTAGAAGTGAAGCTCAGGAACAGCACTGATCACTTCCCAAATCCTGACAGCAGGCCTACGTTAGCCAAAATGTGCCCCAGCTGCAGAAAGAGACCTAGATAAAAGATTTGAAGTAAGGAACTTTAAATTATTTGGTGATTTAGTATAATCAGAAGCAGTTTTTGAGGAGAACAAAAAGAGCACTGGTGGGAGAACCTGCTCATCTCATAGACCTGTAAATGCCAGCCTGTCAAACAACATGCCACAGCTCATCATTTGCAAATTGAGGAAACGGTGCACTAGCTATTTTCAGAGGGAGGCGGGATGAGTAACTCCTGAGAAATCTCATGAGCATGCTATAAGCTTACGAGTGCTGTCTTAGCATCTACCTTCCTGGCTCTGTCTGGAGGTGACAAGAGTACCACCGATCTGATCAGACCTAGCACTTGTACTCAGCAAACTCGCTGCTTCCCAAGAAAGCTCAGGGGGGTCTTACCAATGTGTATAGATATCTGATGGGAGGGAGCAAAGACAAGCAGTGAGACTCCTCTCAGAGGCATCAGGGCCAGCTCTGAAGGTACACACTGAAATACAGGAAATTCTACTTAAACCTGGAACAAAACAAGCCCTGGGGAACAGGCTGCTCAGTGAGGTTGTGGAGCCTCCACCCCTAAACCTGACAGGACTGCTCCAGCTGACCTGTCTGGGGAATGAGAATGGGTAGCTGGGCTAGAGATGTTCACAAGTGCCTTCCAACCTCAAACACTACACAATTTGAAGGCAAGGGCAGTTAATACTACAGTCTTGCTTTTATGACAAGATTTATGCAAGTCATACCTAGCCCTTCTTTCCAGATTCCAGTATTTCCAACAAGTGGGGGGGGTGGGATGGAGGAAGGAAAGTCTTCTGAACAACTGTAGGAAGTACAGAAAACCACACTGGCCATTCACCCCTACTGCTAGAGAAGATAATAATTTTCTAAAGTAACTATACCAATATTTACCATCCTACAGGTGAGCTACAAATGTACCTTAGCACTGTGTTCATTTTCTTTCCCCAGCCCTTTTCAGTAAATACAGACATACCACACAGATATTTCTGCTATGTTTATAGCCTGCTCTCTTTAGGATGTAGATTAACAGTCTTTGTAGGTACAGAAAGCAGCTATAATTATCTTCACTTCCCACAATTCCTCTCCCTTTCCACCCACGACCCTTACTTTAGTTTTGGGTTAAAATCTATCCAGCTCTGCACAAACTGTGAGCAACATTCTCATGAAGCCAGGTTCACTCCTACAGCCCCCAGATCCCTGTCACTTTTACTGGCTCATGACCCCAGCGTATTACAGCAGGTGAGGCTGGAGTCAGGAACGACTCCAGCCCCTTCAGGCACTGAGCATCAAAAGCACTTCACTGTGTTCACAGGCAGCAAACACAAGCTCCATGTCCAGCTGAAGTGTCTATCCTGCACAGCTCAATTGCTGGTGACTCCTGACCCTGCCAGGTCACCCCGCTGTAAGAACCTGATCAGGTGTTGCCATTACATTGGCAGAAACAAGCAGAGGTGATGCTCAGATCACCAGCTTCCTCAAGCTTCCTTGCTTTCTCGATGCTTATGCTCCCCTATCACAGGTACTATTATTCACTCTGATCTATATATAAAAAAAGAAGTATTAGTCACATGTAGATTATCACCTCTACAGCTATTTTTAAAGATGGTTGCAACTATAACATAGCAAAAATACTCCTGAGGTGGAAGAAAGAGGGAAGGAACTGAAGAAGTGGAGATATTACAGCACACGAAGATATATGATGTGCATTCAGCCCACAAGGACAAGTCTGATGCGCCCTCCTACCCCAACAAGTCCAGTGCAGGTGTTAGGTATTCAGCCCTGTCCCATTCCACACACCCATCCCGCTGTGCTTTACAAACTGGCTAACATAGTGTCTGTCATGTGATGCAATAACCTAAGTGCCACCAAACCAGAAGCCTTCCACCTGGAGATAAGGCACAGAAAAGATATGCTTGTGTGAACAATCTGGAATCAGGATGTTCCCATCAGCGTAACAGCAACTCCCACCTGCAACCGTGTAGCCAGAGCCAATCGTATTAAGTCTCTGGCAGAACCTGTGGCACAGAACAGTACTAAGAATGCCCCTTTTTCTAGTTAGAGAGAAAACATCTTTAACCAAGCATGCTGTACTGTCAGTCATGCCCATGATAAAACATGGATATGTCAGGCAACCCTGAGAACACACACCTGACAACAGAGTAACCTTGAAAGCAAGAAAGGCATCACATGGATGATGATGGCTGTTACCACTCTGACGGGGAGGCAAAGGCTCCAAAGCAAGTACTAAGCTCTGCCTCTCCCTAGCGCTGCCGAGGGGGTACCTCCTAGTTCATTTCAAGGCTGTTTCCAAAATGCATAATCTTACATCAGATGAATTCCAGCTGCTCACAAAGGAAGGCAAAATTAAGAACAGTGTTGAAAACAAGCACTTTGCTGCTCCTCTGGTGAATGTGACAACACACACTTGAGTACACACCAGCGCACATTTTGTCCTGTGCTGCAGCTCCTAAGCTTCAAAGACCACCACAAAAATACCACCATGCACCAACACAGCCTCTTGCAGTACCCACCACCTCAGTGTAACCTGTGGCAGGAGGAGAGGCTCTGTAGAGACAACAGCAGGTTTCCCCACCTGCTTGTTTTCCTCTTTCCATGGCAGACCTGCTGATTAGAAGTGGCAATAAATGAAACTGACTGAAGTTTCCCATCTGTAAAATCTTTTTGCCTGCGACACTGCCTCATTAAACAGCTGTATATTCTTGCTGGCGACAGTCACAGAGTCATCTTAGATGCCCAATAGTTTCAAACTAAACCAATCAGGCTGGAAACAGACACTTGGAGGCTTAATTAATTGCTGGTCTGCCACTTGGAGACATTCACCCGTTTCCCATAATGTCACGTAGCACGCTGGGTAAGCAAAGAAACTAAGGAGACAAGAGCAAGGGCAGCTGCTCAAACCTTTCAGCAAACATTAAAAAACAATCCAGGCACAAAGTTTTGCTGTCATTATGACGAATACTCCGCCATACCAGACTTTACAAACATATGTAAAACAAACTCATTCTCAAAACATTTATTTGAAGGCAGGCAGTATCACAAGATGGTATTTTTGTTATCTAACACCAATCTGCATACCTTCATCTATGTTTATAGCCCATTTTTCCTTAAATCCAACTGAAAATGGTACAGAACTCATGCGAGTTTGCACTCTGCTTTTGGCACCAGTGGGAAGCACCGAGTGTGGTACTGCAGGTATCACTCCATGCAGTGTTAGAATATCCCTTCTCCTCTCTCAGCAAAAGAGAGTTCAAGTTGAGACACTTGCATTTTAATCAGTTTTTTAACCAATGATTACTCCAGGCAGAGATTCTGAAGCACCATGTCCCGTGAGTAACAACATGTACTCTGCTTCTATTACCATTCTAAAATACTTGAATTTAGCATTTGTACAGGGTAATATCATACATTCCACCTTTACAAAGAGCAGGAAAACATGTCCTAGGAAACATCAACACCCATCACTGGAATTAATTTTGCTTCTTTCCACTAAGTAATCCAGACATGGTCACTAGTGCCTCTACCACCTCCCTCCTCTCCCTTATTATTCCAAATGGACAAACAGAATGGCCACCAGCAATTTAGGCTGTCAAGATGTCTCTTTATTTGAAATAATGATACTGTGTTTAGAAGCTACATAGTATACCACAGTGGAAAAAATCCAGGGGCAATGCTACACTGGAAGCAACGCTACTCATCAATTTAAAACAAAACCAAAACAAAACCAAGCTCCAGCAGCCAAAACATGAAGCAGCTTCCTTTCTTTACACAATTTCTGTATTTAAGAGGAAGCAAGGCAGCGGGAGAGAACTGCAAACCACTTTTGCCACTACCCTTCATGGGACTTCCCTGATGCACTGTCCCACTCACAGGACTCCTCTTCCTCAGGCTCTGGAAGAAGAAGGCAGCTGTGATGGGATCCACTCCCTGTGCAGGGGAAGACATCACAGCCAGCCTTTGCACTAGCACCACCAGAAGGGTTCCTGCTCTCCTCCAGGCCGAACCGGGACACTGTGCAGCCCACTGCTGCTCCAAGCACACAGCTGTCTCCACTCACCGAGGCTGGTGTACACCTTTTGGCCTTTGAGATCATCCAGTCCAAGCGCTCCCAGCACTGCCAAGGCCACCACTAACCCATGGCACTGAGGCCTCGTCTCCACGGTGTGAACACTTGCAAGGCCGGTGACTTCAGCACTGCCCTGGGCAGCCTGTTCCAATACCTGAGCACCCTGTGGGGAATGAATTGTTCCTCAGCTCCATCTAAACCTGCCCTGATGCAGCTGCTATTCCTTCTGCAAAGATCCATTTCAATAATGTCCAATATAAGGTCAGGTTTAGGTTAGGACTAAGATATAATACCGCATGGTCGCGCACAGACGCAAGTGATCTGCAACTTCCTACACCCGACTCCTCAGTCGACACTCGCTCCCGAGCCCTAAACACCGGCCTAAGCTGACAGACAACACCACTGTTGACGACCCGCACTAGCGTGACGCTCTCACAGGTGTTCCTCTGCCAACTGCCTCAAGGGAACCAGCCCGGGCTGCCAGAACGCGACTACAGGGGCCGAAGCAGAAAAGAAACCGAAACCGAGCTCCGCGGGCCACCGGCCCCCACTCCCTCTCCCTCCGCACCGCCAGCTCGCCCCACAGCCGCCCGGGCCCGCCCGGCCTCACCGTCCCGCCGTCCTTAATGATGATCTTCTTGGCCAGCATGATACTGCGGTTCACGGCGCGCTTCTTCTTCTTCCCACCCTGGGTCATTTTACCATCCTACAGCCCCGGGGGGGAGCGCGGGCAGCAGCGGACGCTCCCCGGCAGCCGGGTCTTCACCTCCCTCCCCGCGCGGCCGCGCCTGATCTCACGCACCCGGCGCCATCTTGTCCAGCTTCCCCCCACACCCTCCGGCGCAACCGGCGCGCATCACGCGATCGCCCCATTGGCCGGACGCCGGTCACGTGCACAGGACGCACCACCCGCGTTCCGCCGTGGGGGGGGGGGGGGCGGGAGGACCGGGGGCCCGGCTGTTCAGCGCCGCCATGGTTCTTGGTGCGCTCCCCCCTGCAGCCCCGGCGCACCGAGCCCCGCACCCCTCACACGCATCGGTCCCAATAGGCCTGTGCCTGCCCGCTCCCAGCCGAGCCCACAGTGCTGCTCCCAGCCTTCCTCCCCTCCCCCGGCTGGCTGGGGGCCTGGAAAAAAGGAGCGAACCCAGTCAGTTGTTCCAGGACATACCTGGAATTCGGCCAAAGTCCATAGCTTCTGAGGCGATCCAGCTTAAAAATCCAACTTGGAAACGTTCTTCAGGCATTGGAACAGGCTGCCCAGGGCAGTGCTGGAGTCACCGTCCCTGCAAGTGTTCACACACCGTGGAGACGAGGCCTCAGTGCCACGGGTTAGTGGTGGCCTTGGCAGGGCTGGGGTAGGGGTTGGGCTGGATGAGCTGAAAGGGTTTTTCCAGCCTGGTTGATTCTGTGGTTCTCTGAAATTCCTTAATGGTTGATGTCTGGCAGCACTAAAAGGAACAATATCTGTGCACATCCAGCGTGATTTCATTCACTGTCTAACACACAGCTCTCCATGGCCACATCCTCATACCCGTCTTTTCTTTGTTCATCTGCCAGGCCTCTTATTGCCTATCTTTATCTCCCCTGCTCCTGCAACACTGTTTCCCCCAAAACCTCAGTTGCATAGGAGTATCTTCCCTGTCCATACCGACAGTGACTGCTAAGGCAAACCTGCGCTCTAGTTCCCTTTCACCACAGGCAGCACTATGGGTGTGTAATCACAAAGGGGTGCAAATCATTGAACACTTAGGGTGCACTTAAGTTAAACTATTAGCCTTGAGACCAAGCTCCTTCTTATGTCATCATAATGCAGCTTTTAAGGAACTTGGAATTTCACAAGGTGCAGCCCTACTCATGCCAATGGATCCACTCTGCTCTCACAGTGAGACAAAGGCAAGCAGACTCCAGCTCACAATACAAAGTGTGGTCCTACCAGGCTACCCACAGGGGAGAAAGGGCACTTGCAGCCTCTGCTATTACCAGTCCTTTGTCACAAGTCTCAGTAAGTCACGCCAAGTGCGTGACAATTTTGGTCCAGCGTTTCTCTCTTGAAAAGCAGAGGGATCCTAAAATTCTGACAGTTTCAAGCCTACCCCTTGGAGACAGTGCTGTTACATTTTGGTGGGAAAGTCACATACAAACATGGATGTGATGTGTAAGGGACTCACCTAAAGAAGTTAACGCACCTCAGCAGACCTTGTGTAATGAGGCTGATTGAACAGCGGGGTTTTTATCCACATCCTTATTATTATATCAGACCAACACCCATTACTGATATCCTCCCTAAAGAAATGCACTCACATATCAAGTTTGCTGAGCACACACAATTCAAGTAAGAATTCATCATTCATACATTTAGAATCAACTCTAGATATTCATGACTTGCTTTTACTGTCATGAATTTCAGCCAGCTACATGTTCTCAGATACCAAACTCCACTTACCCATGCCAGTCCTGACATAATCCGCTCTGCCATTATTTAACTGAGAGACAAATTCCTGACAAACGTTTAATCTCCTGAAGAAGAGAAACAAAAAATGCCTGTTCCACCTAAACACCTGTAGTGTTCAACCTTCTATGCAATGTAAATGCATAACACTACCTGCTAGCTGTAGAAGACAGTACCATCTTTTTGGAAGTTAAATGAAAATGGACAGAGTACTTACCATCTCCTCAAGGGAACCCCAGACAGATGATGGTTTCAATGGTTTCTATTAACACTCTTACAGATTGCTTTTAGGACAAACTTGAAGAACTCCATCCCCTGCATCCCAGTACTCTGTTCCTTTGCTTAGTTGATGAATAATTAACTTCTGGTTTTAGGTCTTTAATTTCTGTTTAGGTCTATAACGACCTGAAAATGATGCAAAAAAGTTGAAATCATGCTGCATGTCATCACTAAGATCAGAGCAGAACTGACAAAAAAACCAGACAGAATTGAAGTGTCCTGACAATTACTGGTGCACAGCTGGTGAAACAACCTTCAAGAAAGGGCAGGAAAATGTGTTATACACCATCTACAGCAATATGTTTGTGAACTCTGTTCAGGTTTTTGATATGTTATAAATTTCAGTTATAAAAACTCTCAATTTCTAAACTGGAACATGAATCAACAGATTGTGTTGTACTCTAGAGGGTATATTGTATAGTACTTACATTGCAGTCAGAAAGTCAGTATTCAAAACAAGGGGGAAAAAAAAGCTTCTACATCACCAGCTGCCTTCTGGTAACTTGTGACGAAACTCTTGTACAAAGCTGGTACCACAAAATGGTGTTCTACCATTGCACACTACCCTGTAGTTTGGTTCTTGATACCCAGAGGCTCCCCACCACCTCCAGTTCAGGAACCACAGTCCTGAACAAGGAGGCCAGGGCTTTCAGACCAGGGGAGTACAGAGACAGTCACAAGAACACTGCTCAAATGTGATTCAACAGAAGGCACGACACAGTGGTCAAAAAGCAGCATGTCTCACGCAAAATGAAATTCCTGGCACAATGCAGTAAGCTGTATGTTCAAAGACACCATTAGCAAACATCTTACAAGAGCATGCAGCAGTTTATAGAAAATTATGCCAAAAAATTATATTCTGAAATAAGAATGTTAATTAAAACATTGTTTTATTTCTGCCAAAATATGCATAAGGCAAGCCTCTGCGTTTAGAAAGCTCTCAGTTTTATATCATATTCTTAACAAAGCTAGTGCTTAATTTTAACCGATTACTGTGGTGACATTATCTACACATACAGGAGGGAAAAAAAAATACAGTATTTTACCTCAATATGGTTTAAAAAAAGAACCATGCATTCCATGGTTCAGCAGTGTTATACCAAAAAAATAACCTATTTCCAGGCTGCCTGTAAAGACCATGTATTAGAACTGTATTCAGTGTAATCACACATGAATATCAACACATACAAAATCCTAGGACTATCTTAAAAATTGCTACAATGTTTGAATATATTATTTATATTTGGGCTCATATATTTAAAATTAAATTTAAAATATATTGACAATAAAAACAAGCTTTTAAAAATCTAAAGAAGTGTTAACTCGTGACAGCAAATGTAGACATATGCTTGGCGTAGAAGGAATTCCAACTGAGCTGTACATTGCTAATGGAATGGATGTGGCTAATTTACAGTCAGAACAGCGATGGAAGGTTGAAGGCAAGAATTAAACATGTCATGTCTACTCTTGGATGCAAACATGCAGCAGACATTCAAGAATGAGCACTGAATGACACCTCAGGACAGAATTCTGTTGCTTCCAGAAAGAGCTCTACATTGAACTGAAAAGAATCTGGATTCACAGTAACTGGAGAAGATACCATCTCATTACCTCCACTTATTTTGTTGCATTTCCCCCTGCATTTTTTCAGTAAAAATACGTTAATTTCAGGCACCTAAAAGCATATAAAGAGCTTACCTGGAAAGAGCAGAACTCTTTAAATAACTTCCTGTGGAAAATACTCAGTATTACCAACAGAACGATGAACAGAAAAGCAAGGAAACACTTCTTGTACTTTCTTACAAGAACCAAGCACCACAGGTAATGATACACTACCGCATATATGGTGTAAAACCATGTTATAGATAAACATCACCTTTCTAATACATAAAATAACATGTCGTGTTTTTTAGTATCTCATTCTTACAAAGCATGGATTTCGGAGGAAAAAACAGTGAATAATCTTCCTCATTCACAATATCCAGCAAGAAAAACTGTCACAGGAGGAAAATGAGCAACAGCTTCAAATTTGGAAAGTGATGGTAGCTTAAATACAACAGAACATGCGCAGCTGATAAGGAAATACATTAACAACAAAACCCAGAAGAAATGCAAGGTTTCATTTATCGATTTTAAAACAATTCAACATAATCCATTACAGTCTTTCGAATTACGGCCATAAAAATAAGTTAGGAACACAAACCAGGTACATACTTCCAAAAATCAGAGAAGACGGTATGAGTAACTGAAATGCAAGCATATGCTACCAAAATAATCCATTTTTGAGGAAAAATAAAACAATAGTTTAAAAAAGTTACAGTAAAACCCTCAGGGTGTTATCTTGTAGAAGCCAGATCTAGAACATGAATCTACCCCTTATTAAGCAAACAAAAAGGGAAGTTTTCTTGCAGTTTCTCTAAAGCAAAGAAGTTGAACAGGACTGTAAAATTATCTGAATTCTTTGAGAAAAAAGATTCCTGGGCACTTGCAGATAGCACAGAAATACGTTTAAAGAAAAGTTTATCTTACTTTATATTACACTCAAGATTTTTCACCACTGAACTGCTGGTTTATTTTACTTTGAAGACAGTTCTAAGTTTATGTGACCATTTACTGTGTATCCCAGAGATTCTCAAATAAAACTACCAAATATCCAATTACTCAATAAATACCAGTACTCCCATTATGTAAATCTTAAAGAAAATCACATCATTGAAGTTATTGCAAATAAATACCTAGCTATAATTTTATAAATATTTAAATAAAATTCTGCTAAGTATAGCTTAGCCCCCTCAATATACAACTAAACTAAGGAATCTGTTGACTAAAAGTCAGAAAAACAGTCCAGAAAAACAGGTTTGTTTTTGGAACGTTAGATTCCTACAGATTGCTTGTAGGGCAAACTCAAAGCACGCTACCCCCTACTTCCCGACGCTCTGTGCTAGCTATGCTTCTTTGGTTAGTTACGAGCTATAGACTGAATGTTTTAAGATACAAAGGTATCTCAAAGAGAAAATGTGCATACGCTCACAGACTGCAAGGGTTACAGAAATCACTGATCCCTCCTCAAATCTTTTCTATTCTCAAGAAACATACACCGTCTCCCTTTGTCTAGAATAATGCTTTTCAATCTGGAGGGCCTCAGACAAGAGTCTTAGCCTGGAAAGGGCGAAGGAATGACAGCTAAAAATGCAAATTCGTATCTCCCTTATAGCAACAAATGTATGAAGAGATCTACTGAAAACGTTAATGGAACTGTCAGTTGAAAGCACAGAAGAGTCACCGATCAATGGACAGGAGTTACTGTTCCTTAGTACAGTAGATACAGTGTTTTCCAAAGCTGTAGGACATCCTATTCAAAAGCAAAGAGCACATATTCCTATTATTTCCTTTAAATGGTTCCTTGTTGAGAAATATTGACAGGTTCACCCAAAATACTGAACCTGGGTTATATGTAACACAATTCCAGCAATGTGGTGATTATGTGGCCTACTTGGTCCCCTCCTGTGCACCCAGCTTTAAAGCGTTCTCAACCTGCTGCTTAAGTAACCAATTATATCATCTGAACATTTCCACTACTGTGATACTTGCAATTAAAAGTATCATCGTGTAAGCCAAGCTCCAGTTCAGATATTACTACCAACTTCTCCATCATTTCAGAGTCATTCTGCACTTTCCATTCTACACAAGCAGTGCTGTGAGCCACTGCTCTATGCTGTTCTCTTACTTTGTGTTGCATTTTAGTGGCCGAATGGCTACATTTAATTTTTGAAAGATTCTGTCCCATTAAGGGTTATAGGTAAAAGGCTGAAGATTAACATAGCATGCCAAGTTAGGGTAATACAAGATAGTTTTGACTACCAATTTGACTGTAAGTATGGCATGCTGGGACAGATTCACAGCTCACAAAGCTCAGCAAGCCCTGGACTCTGAAATTTCTTTAATGTCTTGCTCTGATATGATAAACAACCAAAAAAGCTGATAATCCATGTCACTGCCAACAGAGGGAAACCACTATTTTTGCTTGGCTGATGCAAGTGGAATTTCTCCTTTCCCAATAATAATACTTCATTAAAAAAATCTCAGAGCCCTCTTCCAGACTCTCCTTGTCAATCCACTGCTAAAATGTGGAAAAGAGGATGCGATACTTTGGTTAACATTTTAAAACATCTCTCTTTTCACGTGTTCATTAGCATAAGACAGAAAGAGAATGAGGGGGAAACGAAGGAAATCATACATTTGTGCCACTTGCCATTCTATAGGTAAGGGACTACTGATGGGGTTTATATAAATGTGTATCTTCACAAGTGTTATGTGTGGGTAAGAAGTCACTCTACATAACTATCTATTGTGAATAGGCCTCCTGAAAACAAGTGCTTTTTAAGACACCTTTTTTTGTTTATTAGGTCCCTCATTTTTAGTTTTTTTTGGTGTGTTTCTGGTTATATGCAAATACTTCAGCAAGTGAAGTGTTCATAACAGTCTAATTGAGTTAAGTTCTGACTGCATCCAGGTTTCCTTAAGAAGGTTGGTTTTGGTTTAAAACAGAAGAACAGCATGCTTTTATATTTACCTATTGCACAGTTAATCACTTTTGCATTATGTTTCCTATTAAAGTAATTCTACGACTAAACTGAATAGCTCCAGAGAACCCATTTTGGTCTCGTGTCGGCTCAAGGACTCCCAGAACAAAATAATAACAATGAAAAAAAATAATTTCAAATTAAGCCACTACATAGAAACGTCCTGAAAAAGCCTTGGAAAGTTCATGAGTAAACACCACTTGTTTAGAAAACACCTCTGTAAAAGTACAGTACAGTATACAGATGATAGACCAGAATAGCTGCAGATGGAGCTGTTAAAGACAGCAATTATGCATTCAGAATGTTTATTATGGGCTCTTTGTTTTAAATTGTGGTTAAAAAATCCCCAGAGGATATTTAAAGCATAAGATCTACTTTGAAGGTTCTACCAAGAAGTTGATTTATAATCAATAAAAAGAATGAGCATTACCTCTGAGCAAGCACTCTGTCATAGCCCTACTCTTAGTACCAGGTTAGTGGAGCAACCTCCAGCCTGTGTTCACAGAGCAGAGTTTTCCCATCTGTTGGAACACTACAGGCTATCCTGATGATGGCTGAGGTATCCACAAAGATTTCCAGCTTTCACTCTGACTTTCTTCCTTTGAACGTTAACATTCTTACAATAGGTTTATATAAGCAACAGTTATATTATTATAATTTAATAACAGATTTGTTATTAAATCAGCCTCCTAAAAATATAAAAATATTGGATATTATGAAAGTGTCTTTCGATCATACTGCAATCTTCACAGTCTTCATAGGAAACCTAATTAGAGCCATCGCTTTAGAACTGTGATGTGTATTCATCTGATTTCATGTAACTAAACAGTTAAAAACCGTTATTTGCTAAGATTGAATACAGTCAAATTGCAAACCCATACAATCTGACAATGTGGTCATGTGCTCTTTCAAAGAGTGCATAGGACGGATTTCTGCAGCAGTCAGTACAGTAAATTCTTTTGATGCAATCCCAGTCAAAGCTGTAAACATTCCTAATCGCAGTTTCTTGGAAACCTTTTGTTCATGTTTTTATTAGCAAGTTGCACTGGAAGATCCCCTGCCTTTTTCTTTTTCCTCTCGTCAGTTACAGGCAGTATCATCACCTTCAACCCCTCCAGCTGTTCAGAACTACTCATAAGCATTTCTTCAATAGATTCAGGGTAGGAATCCTTTCCTTGCAGTGCACAATGACACTTTCCACATGCCATTGTTAGCAAGGCCCCAGTGCATGATCTTGGAGAAGCAGGTTGATGAGGAAGTGTGCTATGCCTTAATGGGATTTCCTGCAGGTTTGGGATCATAACCGTATAGGAAAGTAGCTGCTATTACAAGGACTGCTCCAAAGAAAAAGACACTGAATAGAATAAGGATAGGGAGAAAAAAAAAAAGAAAAAAAGTTAGCTTGTTTCAGTTGATGCAACTTCTTTTATGTGTTACAATCAAAGACAAGACATTGTGGGAACACAGCGGATAAATTGTATTTGTCCAATTTATAAAGAACAAAACAATTTGCATATATTTATTATAGAAGGATGCAGGAAGAAGTTGAAATAAGACATTTACATCCACAAAATAATGTATCTCTATAGTGACATTCTGAACGTTACAATTACAGTTTCATGGAACAACTGTCAAAAGTAATCAGAACAACCTTATTTTTTTCCCCATTCTTTTGCCTAAAGCTCTCTGCAAAACGCAAGCAGAAGCTAAAGTGCAATTGCTGCAGTTACCCAGCAACTTCTAACATCTTACACACAGCATGTTGTTGGAGTCGTGTTTGCTTTGAAGTCCAAAGCTTACGTCAAAACAAATTCCTGCGGCCCAAGAAACAGTTTGCAAGTCAGTATAATCTAATTTTTGGCAGATACATCAAGATTTATGTAAGGAGAAGATAATAAAGGCATCCTATGTATTGTGACACATGGGCCTTTAGGTTGTTTTGCTAGTTACAAGTCTGAAACAAAAGACCCAAAGCCAACAGATGATCAGTACACGTGTTAGAAAAGAGCCTTGTCATAAAGACATGACAGTGTTGACAATTTGAGCTTCTGAACCAAACACTATAAAAACTATGGCACATGACTTGATAATCCTTCAGAGAATACAGTTAGCCTGTTTCTGGACACGTTCCATCGCAACACATTCAAGCACTTTAGCACTTCACATCTATTGTCCCAATCAAAGATATTTGTTGAAGCACAGAAACAATTACGCAGTTTCAGTTCAAATAAATTCAGCTGGCGTAAGCCAGGTTCTAAAGATAAAGTTTGATTAACTCGACTTGAACCAAGTTATTTATTAAATAAGATGGCTTCAAGTTCTACATGCTGCTAGTTGGCTTCACCTCCTTTAATTATTTACCACTGTTTCCATTTTCACCATGTTTGCAGAAGCTGGCAAGTTACTTATTATTTTCCATTTGAGCACACAGAAATACCTAAACCACTTTCTACGTTTGTTTTAATAGGACAAATATAGGCTGCTTATAATTGAAATTCAATGTCTTCTACTTTTTAAGCCTAAACAGTCGTTCTGCTTCCCTTTTTGAATGTTTATGTAAAGTCCTGCTTATACTGCAAGTGCTTTTAGATAAAAAGATGGGGTTTTTGTATCAGATAAAGTTGCGAATATTATTCAAAGTATTTTTATACTATGAGTATGTGTAACATGAGGAGTGTGGGTCAATTATAAGCAAACTATTAATATTAGTTGGAATAGAGCAAGAAGGTTGGAATATTACTTCTGCACTCCACATATTAACATGCATTGCCAAGACAAACACTATTGTGGAACCTAACCATGTACAAACCCTGCAGTGTACAGAGCTACTAAAATCTGATTCACACAACTTCGGGGCAGTGTATTGGGCCTAGAAGCCTATAGCAACCATTTTCCTTTCTTGTTTGGTCAAGTTGTTTTCACTAATAAATACTGGATTCCTTTACTAATAAATATGGGATTCTTTATGGTACTTGCTGTAGTGTAACTTCCATGTGTGTATGCAAAGAGACATGTATGTGGAGAGAAAAGCAGGAGAGGAACACACTGAGGAAGGTAGGGTAGGGAGGAAAAGGAGAGAAAAGGACAATGAATTAAACCAGAGCTTGCCAGAGTGGCTTGTCAAGAGCCAAGATTTGAGCGCCAGTTATTCCTGACCTGTGGGGGGCTCTGTCTTACAGGAAATTTAACCTTGCCAACTGTTACCTATGGTATGTTATGAAACTCAACTTTCATGTGCAAGTTGTATATACATGGAAAAGACTTCTTACCTTGTAGGGACAAAATCTTGCAGCCAGAAATAGGAGATCAATGTTGACAGTATAATAGAGAGAGAAGTTGCAAATCCCTTTAAAATGTTGTCTGCATATTTTATAACAGCAGCAATCACCAGCCCTCCAAGTGCCTGCAAAAAATAGTAATGCTTGGATTTGCAACCTGCAAATTCAACTCAGAGCATCTGTTTTAACAACATGCACTTACTTTAGGAAAGGGTTTTGTCTATGTTTAGGAGCATTACATTTATGTTATGAATATGGGTTGTTAAATATTGGAGAAGTTCCTTCCCCATTAAAGAAACTGTTGATCATATTACCATCATTAAATCAGTGTAAGTGCTTGTACCCTGCATTTTTACCCATAAGAGGAAGGGCTTTTTTTATATTATTTCTATTAAAAATCACAAAAGAAATAAAGTTCACATGCTTTCATGTTGCACAATACTTTGTATTACATATACTCGCTACATATTTTCAAGGGTTTTATTTAGAGGTTTATTCTAATAGCGATAGAGCAGACTTTTGGCTATAGAATTCACAGTAGCTTAATGACACCCATTAGTTTCCCCAGTCAGTAAATCCCAAATGCCTCCACAGAAACATGTGATAGAAGTTATCTCACCTGTAGAACAACAACTACCCAAGTAAGTTTATTGTATCCTTGAAAAAATCCGTTCTTTGACAGTTGCTCTCCATCATAAATGTATACACCCATCAGTCCAAATATGCTACCAAAAAATCCTGAAAATATAAGATTGATTTAAAAGCTTCAGGTGAAAAACATGCAAACGGGTTCCTTGTCCTCAAGGACTGCTCACATATTTCCCATTTTAAAACAGGACTGCCCCTTGTGATACCATCACGTTCAAATGCAGCCAGTGTTCAAATAGATATTCTCATTTAAAAGCTGTTTTTCACACTTATAACAAGTTTTGACTGTTTCCAGTAGGATGCTTTTATCTTCCACTGCTCTCTACTGGAATGGGGTAATTTTTGCTTATGGCATATAGCAAAATTCACTTAAACAAGTTCAGTTTTCCTGAAACTAGTCCTGCCTGAAGGCTGAGGTCACACTACAACCTGTGAGAAAAACAGGGAACACATTCACTGCAGGAGATGGGCTCTGACATAGCAAGAGCTGGAATTGGGAGTTTCGCAATTCAGACAAGGATCATGGAAGTGGGATTCTTCTGATGAGGTCTCAACAGTCTCAAAAACAGTGAATGTTTACTAGTAGAGACTTAATGTCAAAGGAAGAAACTGAGGTGAGATCAAAATGTGTATCATATGGTGAGTATAGTGTTCTTCTAACCATCTGGGAAAATGTTCCGAACCCCCTTAGGCATGGACGTAACACAAAATACCTCCTCTATGACTGATTCAGGCTCTAGTCCTGAGCAGGAAAGAGGGAGCAGTTTTTCCATTCCTTTTCTATGAAAAGTTGGCCTCTATTCTCATCACTTTTCTTTCTGACAGACATAAAACCTTTTGTTTGCCAAGAATTCTTTTTGTAGGCAGAATGAAAAACTTAGATTTCATTCAGATTAAACCAATTATTTCTATTTTCCAATCAATCTGCTAAAATAACTGATCAACTGTTCATACATCCCTGACCTGAGCCTGGGATGCATTAAACCTACATTTTTTCCAAGAACTATTCTAAAATACATTTTACATTTTTTTCTACAGTTCTAATAATTGTCTATGGATATGAAAATGAAAACCAGGTTGGACATACAGGTTTTGTTGTTTGTGTTTTAAGAAATGCTCTACTTCAAAGCTCTTGCTTACAACTGACTTGCTCCTGAATGATACGACATCTTAAGTAGGCAACTCACTACCGTGCACTTGCAGAAAGGATGCACTGATGTATAGTGAAACAGTGATTTCATGTTTTACAGATTTTCTAAAAGCTACAGAAGATGACAACATTGATTTCATTTCTGAACTGAAAACAATCTTCCTAATGAACATATTCTACTGAGTTTGTATGGAGGCAAATTAAGCTCATTGACAAAAAAGAATTAAGAATAGAGTCACAGAATAGTTAGGGCTGGAAAGGACCTTAAGATCATCCAGTTCCAACCCCCCTGCCATGGGCAGGGGCACCTCACACTAAACCATGTCACCCAAGGCTCTGTCCAACTTGGCCTTGAACACTGCCAGGGATGGAGCATTCACAACTTCCCTGGGCAACCCATTCCAGTGCCTCACCACCCTTACAGTAAAGAACTTCTTCCTTATATCCAATCTAAACTTCCCCTGTTTCAGTTTGAACCCGTTACCCCTTGTCCTATCACTACAGTCCCTAATGAAGAGTCCATCCCCAGCCTCCTTATAGGCCCCCTTCAGACACTGGAAGGCTGCTATGAGGTCTCCATAGCAGGTGACTTGATTCTCACTGTTAGCACAGGCATTTCTGTCTTCATATATCACAGTCCTAGTTACTCATTACTTTCAACAGTTCATGTTTAGATGCAGCCTCTCCTGATCTCATGTTTTTCACAAAGCGACTACTGGAACATTCAATATATGACCAGGTCACCTGGTCATCAAACCAATGAACTCACTTGTTTTCATACACACTTCTGTGCACTGCAGAAAATCTGAAGAATGTTTGAAGAAATCCTTGATTTTTTTTTTTTGGCAATTATGACTGTTTAATTGGAAATTGTTTCAGATATCCTCATTGTCGCCCACCAAAGCACTTTTATCATGGAAACTAAGAGTGGTAATAGTCAGCTTTCCCTGGCAATGGGTTTTACATTGTAGCTCCATCCAGAGCACCAAATCTTCCCTTAAATCCTGGACCAAGCCCCAGCTACTCACCCTTCTCTGCCTTCAGAATTCCCTAACATAACCTTTCCTGATGTATTCCCTCCCCTACTTCTACAATAAATACTAGCAGATAGTAAGTAGAGGTTTTGAGCCCCTTCTCTATCCTCAATTTGCAAATCATTATGGGCATGTAAAACTATTAAAATATAACCAAATGCAGTTCTGTGTTTTTAGCTGAAACCATTTATAACACAGCCACAGGAAAAGAAAGGAAAAAAATACTGCTGATATTCAGACATTTTTGACTATAGCAGTGTCTGACCAACCATAACTACAAAAAACTACACCATCTCTTGCTTCTATGGTATATTCTACCAGACTCAGTACTCTATATTACACATTTATCTTAATTCTTCAGCATGTGGTATCTCCAGGAGATGACCTGAATGAAACTTACCAAGCTGAATGTTTCTGATCCACACAGACTGCTTGGTTTCCTTTAAGATTTTCTCAAAGTAAACGCCAGCAAATCCACTGGAAAAGCAAGCTATCAGAACTGCCATCAGGCCCACAAACTGAGATCCTGCCGAATGCTCCTTAGCAGCTGGTGCTTGGGAGTCTGAAGGCCACTGGATGTAAAAACAGTTACACAGCGTTCACTGGTAAAATCAAGTCAGGAGCACCTATAAAATGCAAGTTTGTTTTCTAGCATAAATACAATCCCATGCTTGCAAAGTTTTGTATTTTCACCACAGATACCTAGAAAAGCCTGCAAAGACATCATTTTTCTTTCTGCGTATTTGTAAGGAGTAAACCTGTGCCTGAAATGGGAGAACACCCTTCAATTTAAACAGGGCCAGGACTTATGCTTTATAAGGCAGAACTGTTTCTCAATCATAATTTGTGATGGTCATTCATACTCACCAACTTTTGCAATCCAACAGTTACCTTATAAATACAAGCACAGGTAGAAAACCACATACACAAGCTGCCTTTAAGGCTGGATCAGTTGACTTTTGCATGTGCCTCTCTTCAGTGATTATACAGATTACTAAACATGAAATTTGTGAAGCTAAATCCTGCAATATATCTACTGCTAACAGAATAAAATGCAATGCCATAGACAGAAATCATACTGAAGTCCGCTTCAGATGTTCTGCTTTCAGACGCTATCAGAATGGTTTATTCTCATTTTTAATTATTAAATTTGAAAATTCTATAAAATGTAATCCTGATTCTTTTTTAAATCCTTAACAAAAAAAAAAAATAGGATATGCTAAAATCTGCTAAAAATTCTTAGAACTTAGTCTCTTGTTCCATGATTCTGCCCTCTAAAAATGACAACCCCTTGTACCTCCACTATTTAGAACAGAGGCCAAGTTTGCCTCTTGAAAAAGTTCAAGTAAATTTATCATGCTGAAAACATATCGCGCTGTGAGCAGCAGCAGATCAGTGAGTCCCTCATGTCTCAAGAAGCGTGCTAGCAAATACTGCTATCACTGTTATTTGCAGGTTGCTCCAGAGCTCCTGTCACATTCTACAGGGGAGCACTGGGACACAAAAGAAGTGTTATTTTCTCTCTTTGAACCAGTTCTGGTGTCCTCTAGCCCTTGCCAGTGATGATTCATAGCTCGTGACCACACTCTGGCGCTCATGTGAAGCTGGTGGAATCAGAAAGTAAGCACAGAAATCCACGTGCCTTGAATAAACAAACTCAAACTACCTGCTAATACTTACCTGAACAAATGCCACTCCTGCCATCAGTATTACTAACGAAAGCCACTGGTATACACCTAACTTCTTGCTCAACATGGACACAGAAAACAATGCTGTGGTAAGAATTTTCAGTTGATACGTAACCTGGAAGAACCCAGAAACAGTTACTACTGCATAATTCATGGACGGATTTGAAATGTACAGAGAAATCCAAAGGTACAGTACCTGGTATGTGGCTGCGTCGAGGTTCGACAATGCTACATACAGCAAGTTATTCTGAAGAGTATAAATCCCTGAAGGAATAGCAAGTTTAAGAGTTTCCATGGGTTTATTAAGGATTTCATCATGTAGCACTCTGTTCAGAGTCCGTAAATTGCACTCTACCCAAAGAAACAATAAAAGAAATAGACATTCACTATAAGGATGCAGGGGGGGAGGATATGGATATATATGAATATATATAAATGAATGATATATATGAATATCATATATATATTAATATATTAAAAGAATTCTGTACTTAAAGATTGTTGCCTCCTTTTTAAAGCTATCACTGCTGTCAAGACCTCAAAATACTATGTTTGTTTAACTTTCATGAGACTCAGATATATGCAAGGAAAAAGGGCTGCAAGGTATCTTCCAGGAATATCAAAACTAGAACAATTATTCAGAAGAATTTAAGTACAACTTATTGAAACCATGTCAATATTTCAAGGTGAATGTCATCTAAAAAGTGCACATTTAGAAGCAAGTCATCAATATTTATGAATATACAGTGATATTTTTAAGCTGTTGAAGATCACATATATATGTCAAGGAATCAGATAAATTCAGTCTAGAATGTACAAAGTAAGAACTGGAGTAAATCTGAATATACTTTTTTCAAGCTTAAACCTGCACTTCTTCCTGTAATAATGAACTTGCTTTCTCCCTTCTTCATCTGCTGTTTGTTTCGGGTTTTTTTCCCTATTATTCTTGCTTGGGACACCTTAAAGCTTTTCACTTTTTCCTACTTTTACATATGAATGTCTTCAAATGCCTGAGCAAACACAGCTGCCTGGCTTCTTTTCTACTATTAGCTTTAACCTGTTAACAGAAAATTCATTTTTCAACTTCTCAATATCCATATTCTTTAGAGTTAACTCTTGCAAGCAAACAGACAATATCTTTTTTCCTGTGTTGAAGAATGAGGTATGATTAATGTCACTCCAAGACTATTTCTAACATTTCTAACACGAGAAGGGAAATGCTGTTTTCATGCCTGTACTGACATGGCTGCTCTGCAGTTGCCACTACAATACAGCATATTGATTAGGAAAATTACTTGGTGCAAAATTTGACACATACTGCTGTCTTTGTAGACCAAGAGAACACAGGCCAAAATCTTCAGAAGTTCAGCAATAACTACTGCAGTGGAGGATAAGTAACGAGGTCCTTCTTCCTTCAGCGTCCGAGAATAACGCATGGTCAAGACTAAACTTGTGGTCTGAAAAACCAGGATGCTCAAGGAAAGGTATTTTAAATTGGTAGACATTTCTTGACTTTTTTCTTCCTGAAACAGAAAAAAACCCCAAACCCAGGCTTAAAAGGCAATATTGCAGATAGAGGTTTCCCATGGGAACTGGCATGTTAAAAGAAGTTATCCAGGGAGCTCAGCCAAATGAAAACAACAAACCTAATCTGATATTTTAAAAGAAAAAGGAGATGAACAGTTTAGAAATGTTTTTTTCAAATAGGAGATTACAAATGGGGAAGCATATCAGAATATTAGAGTGAGAACTAATAGAGAAAAGCAATATTGCTTAGCTGTAGTAACAACAAAGTAAAATAAGGACTAATAACTGGTAATTAGCTTTCCAATAACTGGTTTCACTAAAGAAACCTCTCGAGGTAAATCAGTGCTGGATTTCTCTGTGTAGGTGAAGGCTCAGAAGGTATTCCCAAAGTGAAGGAGCTGTGGCACTGCAGAATGCCCAGCACCCCTGCTGCACTGAGCTATTCTCAGAACTAGATCTTCTCACCCTTCCACCAGGTTGCAGTCTCTGCCTTGCCAGATGACACAGTGCCAGCACAGCACAGGGTGAGGGCGGCGCTGCTTTACATGGAAATAAGGTATGCCTGATGCTGAAGGAAAAGGAGAGTTGTGGGAAAGCAGGATAGGAACATGTGGGAAGGAGGAGCTGCAAGGAGGCAGCACCAAACCCGTCCAGCTGGTTATCCTGCTCAATTGGTTCAATACAGATGACTGGTGATTGCACCCACTTTCTCACACTGCGCCAACCACCACAAACCTTACATTAGTAAAGCTGTATCATCCTCACCTCTATCATGAACTTTCACCAAGCTGACGTGGTTTCCTTTGCCCTTTGTCACCAACTGAAGTATTAACTGAGTGCAGAAGATTAACAGATTCAATGCAATTCGCATTTTGCGAGCACAATACAAGGACATTACATTCAGAACACTGTATCGTTTTCTGCAATTCTTCATACTAAGAAGAGTTTCCATACCACAGAAATGAATGCTTTCTATAAAAGATTAACTACTACTGCCTTCACTGCCCATATATTCAAAAATGGAGCCGTGCTTTATAATGAAAAAGTAAAGTCAAATAAGTATTAGAAGTCAGAGATGTTTTCAAGTAAAAGAAAAGTAGTAAGAGTCAAGACAATAAATAACTGTTCTGACTTTTGGAAGGCTAGAGATGGATAAGCAATACTTTATGAATGCATATGCCAGAGCTGCCCCTGTGCATGTTTTACATCTACAGGCACATAAGTTTTGACTCATTATCTAGGTTTGTACCACTGCTGAAGGATTTGCTGGTACCTCAAAATATTTGTAGCTGAAACTGGAGCAGTTTCTTGCTCGACTGCATTTCTCTAGCGCAAGATGCATTTCGTAACAGTTTTCATTGCTATGAGATCTGGAAAGCTGTGCTATGCAAGTATTTCTGACTTGCCTTTATCTTGTCTCTAAGCATTAATGCATTAATAGATTTTCTCCAGTCAAACAGACAAACTCTAATTAATACCTATACAGCATGGATCGGATGCTTAAGAGACACTGCAAACAAATACGAATTGCCAACAGCCACAGAGATAGGAAGTACATACTTGTATCCTGCACAGTAAAATTGTTTATGTTGAGAATTATATGGCTGTAAAAATATTTCTAAAATCATCTCAGACAAGAAAAAGATGCCAGGATGCAGAAACTGAGAAGAAATACAAAATGATTCCTTTAAGGAATCTTAACAAGGAATCTCTAGCGTGAGGTGTCCCTGCCCATGACAGGGGGTTGGAACTGGATGATCTTAAGGTCCTTTCCAACCCAAACCATTCTATGTTTCTATGATTAATAGAAGATAACATTTGTATGAACTATGGTGTCATTTAACTCACTGAAGAAACAAATACTAATGACACAACTGAACTATATAAATCAGACAGAAATGAAGGAGAAGAAAACTGCAGGCAACATTCAAGATTTGCTAACTTTTCCCACAGGTTCTGGTGGAATAACCCTTTACACAAGGATGTTAACTGTAGAATTATGCATCCCCATCAACAAAATGCAGAAGATCAGTTAGTCAGAGGAACAGCTTTGAAGAACAGGTTTGCTATACCTGAAAACAAGGAGGAGAATGAGAAGAACAGTTGCCAGGAAGGGATGAAGAGGGGACATACAAGGATCAGACTCTCCAGAGGAATAGAGATCAGATTCTTCAGCAGCAGGGAGAAGACAGAGGGAGATAAAGGGAAAAAACTCAAAATCCACTGGGAGAAAATACAGAACTGAAGTTCATCAGAAGGTCTGTCCACGCTACTGGGGAAAACACTGCAGAATGCACACTTACGTGAGACAACTTGCACAACATTTTTTCCACCTTTTCCATCTACCTCACTTTTTGGTATTGAGACCTGACAATCTGGAAACACAACGTGCTGTGGCTAACAGGAACACCACCAGATTTCATCCAAGCACACTTATAGATAAATAAGTTTTTAACTTTTTGGCTTTCACTTTTCAAACTGCTTCTGACAAACTACAGGTAACGGGAACACACATCCCTCCTGAACTGGGACCGAAATTTCTGCCTTCTGTGAGCCTGTGAAGTGACAAAGGGTTTTACAAATGTTCCCAATTCTGAGAGATCAATTTTATAACCTTCAAAACTGGTCACAATCTCAGAAAATAATGTTCATGTGAATCTCTTGCTGAAATAGAACCATCTATTTACTAAGCAGCTTAAAATGGAATTTTAAAAGCAAATCACTACTATCTTGTTTATGAGCAAGTATCAAAGCGTTCAGCATGAAAACATGCCAACTAGGTCAACAGTTTAGTAAGCCCATCAGCAAAGCCATAAGGAATACATACCACACTAGTTCCTTGAACTACAGTCTTGTCTTCAGTAGTAATCGTGATACAAAAGGGAGCTTTCCCAATGTGTCTCAAAAAGGTGCCAGTAGCAGCAAGCATTTCTTTGCCATAATTCACTAAAGCAGTTTCAGAGTTTCCAAAACTCATACAAAATAGACTTTAAGTGCCCAGTGCGCTAGCTGAAATAAGGGTATCTGTTAAGAGCTGTCCTGTCAGTGGCCAGCAAGGCAGGCTTGTAAAGGACAAGTGTGTGAATTTTCTTGCTGTATTTACAAATAGTTGGTTCACTGAAACTTATGTATGCCAATAAAATAACCACCCTTTACTGAGCACACATACTATCTTATCAGATCTCCTGGTCCCTCTTCCTTTCTTTAAAGAGAGCTGCGTATGAGCTCATAAAACTCTGCAAACAGGGCACTCCCGGATCCAGAAAAGGATCTAAGCACCAACCTTCAAAGGGCTGGACCATCTTTAAATGCATTTCACAGCAGGTTTAGATTTAGAGGTTACTACCAGAGGTGTAATTGCTTTCTTCTAGCCACAAGTTTCTGCTACTCTCACTGCAACAAACTGCATCATATACTAAGTGTCTTCAGTAACAGCTCACACTTTGTCTTAAACCAATAATGAACCCGGTTCTCAATGTGTTTCCTATACAGAGTTACCACCAGGCTTAGATTTCTTCCTGGGCTTTGGACAGACTACTCAGTACTGTGTTCCAAAAATCAGATTTAGGTTTGCCAATTCAAAGACACAAAGTTGAGCAGTCACATTTACTCAATGACTTTTGAACTGTATCTTGCAGTGAGAGGTGCTAAGTACCTGCAACTCCCAGGCTGCCACATGGCCTGTCACATCAGTTAACTCAGAGACTTGGCTTATTGTTCTTTTTTTCTATTAGTCTAAGTGAAAAGAAGTAAACCGCTCCTTCCTAGTTTATTCAGTATTACCATGTAGACACACTCTACAGCCAGCAACACGGAAGGCAGGGGCAGAGCTGAAAGGCAGGTCTATATAGGAAGTCAGCATTCAAGCCAAGTATTTGCAGCCATGTAACCTTCACCTTCGGTACACACAGGTGGATAAAACGCAGGGCTTTTCTTAACTTTTGTCTTTTACAGATGTGATGGTGTAAACCTCTGAGCTTCTCAGCTGCCAGATAGCTACAGTAAGAGAATTTTGTGCAAAATTAAGGATCAGGTTATGAATTTATCCTATTCTTGAATTTGTAGGAGGTGTCAAAACCTGAGAGAATTACTTCAGCTTAAGGTATCTAAAATACTAAAACCAAAAAGGAGACCTCTAGAAAGAGACATGACTTATTTATTTGAAATATTTTTTAGTTAAGCTGAGAGCCTAGAGACTGTCTGGAGACATTTTCCACAGATGAAGTTATGCTGCACATCAAGGACATCCTTCCACCAAGTATGGCCTAACACCATCTTTGAGAACAAGAGAGCAGGGACCACTTCACAGATCCAAGCACCCGTGTACAAATCCTGATAAAAATATGTTACAGTAAACTAAGTATAGAACTGTTAAGACTCAACTTTATCAAACATCAAGTATCTAGTTGAATAGCATGTTTTGGGCTCACTGAAATTACATTTTCACATATTGTTTTATAAAGAAAGATGAAAGCTCATCCACAAATGATCTGAATTTCATTTATTTGTGCATTTCTCCTGCATCAGTTACATTGAGAGTTCCTTCAGTATCCCAAACTATCCAATATTCTGCATTATATTTCACAAATTCAGTCTGAATTACTAAGAAAGCTTTTTTAGAAGCTGGCTCACTTTTTATTATATTCATTTGATTTCATTTTTTCTTAAATTTAAAAAAAAAACAAACCTAACTACTATTATGCTTGCAATCTTCACAGTGATGGCGTTACATGAGTTACATTTCCTCTAGCCTAGCTGTGAAAGGTTTTCATTGCTGATGGTCTTTCACAGTAAAAAGCCAAGTTACAGAAGTTATTGCTAGTGCTTATTCCATTTTTGGATCAACGAGTTTAAGACTGCTTAACCAAACTAAAGGCACTTGCAGATTAGTTATAGTACAAAGTCAAACAGAAGCAGACAACCAACCTCTTAAAACTGCAGAAGGGTAACTTGAAGTCTGCAGTCTCTAGCAAAACTTTTAAGACCAGCTAGAAAATAAGCAGTGACAGAATCTGCCTCACAGAAGGGTGGGAAGTACAGTACACTACTGCATTCCAGTGGAATGGATACGGACACACTTCCTGGCCATTTGCTTTGAAATCACGGCAGCAGATTGAAGAAATAGGACTGTGTTCTCCTATTTCTCAAATGGAATGTAAGCCTGGTGCTGATGCTACACCTGTACAAATATAATAAGCTGGCAACAAAGAGGAAAAAGACAATTATTAGGTGGAGTAAGAGCTCACAGAACCTGAAGAACCTATTTTTATTACTTCCTTCTTCACATTCACACGTGCATTACCGTCTTCCCTGTGTTGGCTAACAAACAAATAATATGCTACTATCTATAACAACTACATCCCTCAGAGGAAAGTTCTTTTCCATAAATCTTTCACTTGAACTCAATATAGCCTTCTTCCCACCAAAATTAGTACCAGATGCAACAAATACATTAGGTATAGAAATAAATGGATGGAGTTCATGAAGTTCAGTAAGCCCAAGTGCAAGGCCCTGGATACGGGCTGGGGCAATTCCCAGTATCAGTACAGGCTCGGTAACAGCTCAAGAGCAGCCCTGTGGAGAAGGATGTAACGGTGCTGATGGACGAAGAATTGGACATGAGCGGGCAATGTATGCTTGCAGCCCAGAAAGCCAACCTTATCCTGGGCTCCATCAAAAGTAGCATGGCCAGCAGCTTGAGGGAGGTGACTCTGTCCCTCTGCTCCCATGAGATCCCACCTGGAGTACCACATTCAGCTTTGAGTCTCCAGCAGAAGACAGATTTGGCCCTGTTAAAGCAGGACCTGAGAAAGGCCACAAAAATGAATAGAGGGATGGAACACCTCTCTTCTGAGGAGCTGGGGTTCATATTGGAGAAGAAAAGGCTCTGGTGAGACCTTACTGCAGCCTTTCAATATATAACAGGAGCTTTTAAGACAGACAGAGACTTTTTACTAAGGCCTGCAGTGTCAGGACAAGGGGCAACAATTTTAAACTGAAAGAGGGGAGATTTCAATTGGATATAAGGAAGAGAGTTTTTGGGATGAGGTTAGTGAGACCATGGCAGGGAGGCTGGAAGTAGCTAATCTTTAAAGATCCCTTCCAAACCAAAGTATTCTAGGATTCTGTGATAAATACCTCAGATAGTAGCGAGGGTGCACAGACTTTTCCAAATCTAGTAAATGCTGCTGAACTGGGTTATGAACAAGATCTTACATATATATATTTGAAGTGCTAAATTTGGACTGATATCATGCAACAACACATTTCTTTCTCTCCCCACCCTTCCCAATGTGTGTTCTTTCATATCTGTGTATTTATTGTTTTCATAAACCATGTTATAAATATTGCTAATAATCTTAAACCTATTTCTCACTTTAAAAGATCGCTATTCATGTTTTCAATCTTTCTCATATGATAGAGGTTTCTCCTTCATTCCCTCCCACGTGTCTATACTTGCCAGCTGCTCCTCCCCAAATACATGGCACTCCTCACCTAGACCACTGCAACTCACTCCATCATTTAAAAACTTACCTTCCTTTTGCTTTTGTTTTTTGGTTTGTTACTCATTCTTCTCGTTGGATACATTATAATGTGTATTGAGCACGCTATGGCAAAAATAAACTATGTTCTTCTTAGAGCTTGTCTTCTTCTTCAGAAGCGTTATTCAAAGCAAATCCTCTAGCAAAGTTTTTCTTGCGTCTTCTAGCAGAAACTGAGTAACAGAGATGTTTTCACATGAAGTTTTCCTTCAGGCAGTGTTTCCAATTTCTTCATTGACATTAGAAAAAAATCTTAACCGGTGAAAATAATTGAAAACATTACTGCATTCAAGTAACATCTTCACAACAAGGACAGCAAGCACAACACAGCAGAATGCTGGTGGACCTTGCTCCTGCAACGTCATCTAGTACCTATCTAGGTAGTGCTATCTAGTACCCTATCTTGGTGTGCTTGTTTTAGCTAGGGCAATTTTCTTCATGGTAGCTGGTATGGGGCTCTGGTTTGGATGTGTGCTGAACATTGTACTGATAACACGGGGATGTTTTAGCTTCCACCGAGCAGAGTTTACACAGGGTCAAGGCTGTTTCTGCCTCTCACCCCATCAGCGAGCTGGCTGGGGGTGCACAAGGACCTGGGAGGGAACGTAGCTGATCCCAATGGACCAAAGGGATACTCCAGACCGTATGGAGTCAGGCTCGGCACATAAAGCTGGGGAAAGGAGGAGGAGTTACAGCATTTGTCTTCCCAAGTAACGGTTACGCATGATGGAGCCCTGCTGTCCTGGAGATGGCTGAAGCCTGACCATGGGAAGTGGTGAATGAATCCCTTGTTCTCCTCTGCCTGTGTGTGTGGCTTTGGCTTTCCCTGTTCAACTGCATTTGTCTCAACTCACGAGTTGTTTCCTTACTTTTACCCTTCCCATTTTCTCCCCCATCCCACTGGGGAGGAGTGAGCAAGCGGCTGCATGGGGCTTAGTTGCTGGGTGGGGTTAAACCACCACATTTGGCCTTTTTAAAATCATGCAGGTACCTTTTAGCAAGGGCACTTGGTGCACAGAGCAGTTACACATTAAGTTGTAACTGCTAACGATCAAGCAATGATTTCCTCTCAACTTTGCTCCAAACCCCTAGACTTTTGCCAAGTATAGTAGAGGCTGTATCACTGGCCTAACACTCAACCAGGAAACTGCACCACTGCCAAGTCTAACAAAGGGAATGCAATTATATATTAACTAACATCTAATTTCAGATAATGCTATAGATTGCTTGGGACCCAGGTCAGGTTTTCCTCTAGGTTGACAGAAAACACAGCAGTTCAAACACACGGTTCTGAAGACCTCGCAGAATTTTTTTTTTTTTTTCTTTCTTTTGTGGGGGAGAAGAAAAAAAAAATCACCATTCCAATCTATGAATCAGAATGGAAAAGTTGGGCATTGTGAACCTTAAATGCCAAATCTGTGGCTAAATACTCTTTAAGCCCACCCCATCCCCTTTTATCCTTTACACCAAGCCTAAGAATCCAAAGGCAAGATTTCCTTGACCGAGGAGAATTTGTTTTGATGACTATTAAAGAAATTACATATGGAGAATAAATATTCAGCATTCAGGAAATTCAAGCCATCATTGAGCCAAATCTAACACCAATATTTCTTGTAAGATGAAGCTTTCAACTACGCACACAGTAGTGCAATAGTTTTATATTGACATAACAGTCATTAAGCCAAACTCTGCCTGCCAGCACAGAAATCTGATACGACCTGCCTTAACTGCCTCTCTCTTTTCAAACAGTGCATACACTGCACTCATTGTATGGACCACAGAACAGAAAGATCCTAGTAGTCACGGTCAGACTCTGGGAGCAAGGAAGCATTCAGTTCTCAGTTTCAGTTGAAGCACACAGGAGGGCAATGCCAAGAGCTGCCTGAATCCTGCACATCTCTCAAGCCAATGAAGGGACTTGACTTAAGGTGCTGAAAGGCTGAGCACTGAATACAAGCTACAGCTTACTCTTACATTATTTATGAATTACTAATCAAGTCTCAGTGCTTGAGGCAATGCAGCCACCCTCACTCAAGGTGACCCAGCATGAGTAACACAAACTAATACTACAGTGAAAATCAATCTGTAGACACTTACTGCTGAAAGCTAGTAGTAACAAATGAAATCAGACAGCTGAACAGTGCACTACAGGGGGTATGACTGTAAGACAAGAAGGTCCAAAAATTCAGTGGAAAATCCTTAACTCCTAACCATCTTACATTTGTATACTAGATCCTAAGAGGTACAGATCTTAAGAGTCTCTCCTCCCCTCTAGGGACACCCACTATCAATGTGACCCACCTTTGTAGCCTGCAGAGCTCCAGTGAAGATACTGACACTGTGCAAGCAGTGTGCATATGGGTATGAACTGGAGTAACTGGTGAGGAATAAACTCAGGTGCTAAGCAATCCACGAATAATAAGAGAGGAATAACTATCTAGCAAGCCTGTACCAAAATCAAGTATGTGTTGCCCTCACTTAATACTCCAAATCTGGAACTGTTTTAAGCAGACACATTTGATTAGGGGGATTGAGGTGCCCTCAGCAAGTCTGTGATAGCACCAACCTGTGTGGTGCAGTCGACATGCTGGAGGGAAGGGATGGGATCCAGAGGAACCTGGACACGCTGGAGAGGTGGCCAGTGCGAACATCATGAAGTTCAACAAAGCCAAGTGCAAGGGCCTACACCTCGGTCAGGGCAATCCCAGGCACAGCTACAGGTTGGGCAGAGAAGAGACTCAGAGCAGCCTGAGGAGAAGGACTTGGAGGTGCTGGTCGATGAGAAACTGAACAGCAGCTGCTTCAGTGTGCGCTTGAGCCCAGAAACCCCCCCGAGTGCTGGGCTGCATCAACAGGAGCATGAGCAGCAGTTGAGGGAGGGGACCCTGCCTCGCTGCTCTGCTCTCATGAGACCCCACTTGCAGCACTGTGTGCAGTGCTGGTGTCCCTAACATCAGAAGGTCATGGAGCTGTTAGAGCAAGTCCAAAGGAGGCCACGAGGATGATCAGGGGCTGGAGCACCTCCCGTACGGACACAGGCTGAGAACACTGGGGCTGTTCAGCCTGGAGAAGAGAAGCTGTGTGGACACCTCAGAGCAGCTTCCAGTGTCTGAAAGGGGGCCACAAGGATGCTGGAGAGGGACTCTGCATCAGGGACTGCAGCGATAGGACAAGGGGTGGTGAGTTCAAAGTGAAACAGGGGAAGTTCAGGTTAGATCTAAGGCAGAAGTTCTTCCCTGTGAGGGTGCTGAGGCGCTGGCACAGGGTGCCCAGAGAAGCTGTGGCTGCCCCATCCCTGGCAGTGTTCAAGGCCAGGTTGGACACAGGGGCTTGGAGCAACCTGCTCTAGTGTGAGGTGTCCCTGCCCGTGGCAGGGGGCTGGAACTGGACGATCTTAATTAAGGTCCTTTCCAACCCAAACCAGTCTGGGAGTCTGGGATTCTATGATTCCTTTTGCCTAGATACCTGGCTTGGACGATCCCTGCCTTTTTTGTTCTGTTATTGCAAACAGCAGCATAACTAGCAAAATTAGGAATTAGGCTGTGTAAGAAGCCTGTAGGATTGTTAAAGACATACAGACACCCCTAACGACACATTGCTCTAAATAAAGCAAATTTATACTTGCAACTACCACAGTCCTTCCTAAACCCAGTGTTTTGCTGCATATGCTACTTCTACAAACCAGCGCATCATGCATCCCAAAAATCTGGAAGATTTTTATCTTCCCAAACTAACTCTCAATCACAGGTTCTCACAATGCCTAACAATGCACAAGGGAATCATGAATCACAACTATCACCTCCCTCAAAATCACCCTGCAGCTCCTAAAGAAATCTGATGTTGCCCATTCTATTCTAAAAGAAAAGCACACACCACAGAGCTGGAGTCTCCTCGAGCAAAGTGTCTGCACAGCAACAGCTTCAGGGGAGCAGGCCCCATGTACAAAACTAACAGTGAGGAGCTGAACGGGTCTGGCTCAACTCAGTCCATAGAGAGTTCAGATGAGTCAACTGCAGTGCCAATGGAGAAAGGCAACAGCAGAGGTTTGGGAAGAAGCAGTCTGTCACGTAACGTTCATTCCAAACCCCATTTTGTCAGCCTGCATACACATCCTCCGAAAAGCAAAGGCTGCCTCAGATCCCAACCCTGCTCTGTAGAGGACACAACAGATGAACTTCCTGCTGTGGTGTTTGCTCAGTTTGGGAGGTCTGTTGCATACATGTCCCACATCACACACCTTCCATCGCACAAAGCAGTCTCAGCCTTCTCCACCCGATCCTTCCTTAAAAACCTTTTCTCTGGTACCCAAGTCTCCCTCACAAATGCAAAACACAGTTTTAAAATGAAACAGATGGGAGTACCTGCTGGTGTTTATCTTTTACCTTCCAGCCTATTCCATACCATGCATTACCTCACTACATCCGTTATCTCTGCACCCTCTGGTTTTACGACACAATCCATAAGCTTTGCCTTGCTAAAACATTTCCCACCCGAAACCCCCGTGTGAATGTGACACCACGTCAGTACTTAGGAGGTGTTAACTTCGTAATTCTTGTGCTACCTCCACCCCAGCGCTACACCGAGCACAGGAGACCTCCTCGCCACAGTACTGCTCGCACACAGACAACAAACCCACCAAGTGGCCACAACCCCAGCACCACCGCCGCCGCTGCTGCAGACCAGATCCACATCCACATCCACCTCCCTTCCCAACTGCACAGAATCAACTAGGTTGGAAAAGACCTCGCTACACACCTCACCGCAGCCTCCTTCCACGTAGCCGTAGCTGCTCCCCCACAGCAAGTTCTCCTTCATGCCCCAACTCCCCCGCCCCCCACAAGACCACTCCGGTTACCGGCGTTTCCCTCAGTTTCTCCTCCATCCCTCTCTTCCCCTCCCACAGACCCGCTTCCCACCCCATCCACCAACCCCGAGCGTCGCTCAAAGGCCTCCCGCGAGTTCCTTCCCTCATCCATGACCCTCCCGCGGCAGCCTCCACCGGGCTCCACCGCTCCCGGCCCCAGCCCAGGCCCCCACCTGCAGCACCAGCCCCCTCTCGCCGCCGGCTCCGCTTCACCACACACACGGTGCTTCCGGCAGCGCGGTCCTGTACCGCGAAGGCTCCGGCTGCAGCCGCGGACCCGCCCGCTCCGTTCCGTTCCCAGCGCCGCGGCAGCCAGCGCGGCCCGGCCCGGCCCGAGGCGAGCGAGAGAGGGGGGAGCCAGCTCGGGAGAAGAAAGCCCTTTAAGCTCATCCAGCCCAATCCTTACCCCAGCACTGCCAAGGCCACCACTAACCCATGGCACTGAGGCCTCGTCTCCACGGTGTGTGAGCACTTGCAGGGACGGTGACTCCAGCACTGCCCTGGGCAGCCTCTTCCAATGCCTGAGCACCCTCTGAGGAAGGAATTGTTCCTCAGCTCCATCTAAACCTGCCCTGGTGCAGCTTGAGGCCGTTTCCTCTTGTCCCGTTCCTTGGCAGCAGAGCCCAGCCCCTCCTGGCTCCATCCTCCTGTCAGGCAGTTGTAGGGAGCGATCAGGTCCCCCCTGAGCCTTCTCTTTTCTGGACTGACCCCCCCCAGGTCCCTCAGCCGTTCCCCATCACACTTGTGCTGCAGGCCCTGCACCAGCTCCATTGCCCTTCTCTGGCCCCGCTCCAGCACCTCAATGTCTCTCTTGTAGTGAGGGACCCAGAGCTGAACACAGGATTTGAGGTGCAGCCTCACCAGTGCCCAGCTCAGGGGCACAGTCCCTGCCCTGGCCCTGCTGCCACACTGGTGCTGATACAGGCCAGGATGCTGGTGGCTTCCTGGCTGCTGGGCACAAGCTGCTCATGTTCAGTTCCAACCAGCACCCCCAGCTCCTTTCCCATGGGCAGTTTCCAGCCACTCTTCCCCAACCCTGGAGCGTTGCAGGGGGTTGTTGTGGCCCAAGTGCAGGACCCACACTTTGCCTTGTGGAACCTCATCCCATTGGCCACAGCTCATGGATCCAGCCTGCCCAGACCCCTCTGCAGAGCTTCCTACCCTCCAGCAGATCAGCACTCCCACCCAGCTTGGTGTCATCTGCAGATTTACTGAGGGTGCCCTCGATCTTCTCATCCAGATCATCAGTGAAAATATTAAACAACACTGGCCCTAACACGGAGGCCTGAGGGACACCACTAGTGAGTGGTCACCAACTAGATGTGACACCATTTCCACCATACTTTGGGCTCTGTCATTCAGCCAGTCCAGTGAAGAATACACCCATCCAGGCCATGAGCAGCCAGTTTCTCCAAGAGAATGCTGTTGACAGTATTTTTTACTGTCAGTGTTTTAGTTAGGTCCAAACAGACAATGCCCACACCTTTTCCCTCATCAGGGAAGTGGGTTGATAGCCTGCTGGCCAGGGTCTCACCGATGGAGCAAGGGCTCTGGTGCTGGGGACACTGCCTGAGGACTGGCAATAAGAGCATGTCTGCAGTGAGAGACATGAGCATTTTGTATGAAATCCATGATTAACTGATTAGAGAAGGCAAGTTCGCACTAAGATATGGAGATCCCAGAGAGAACCCTATTGCAAAGAAACAAATTGTCCACCAAATTTTGAAGACCATATTTAGGCAAAACTCCTTTATGTATCAATTACAGCTGCAGGTACTTAGGTTGGTTTACTGGTGGTTGACATAGGACAGTGCATCCTGTGCAGCACAAGTGACACCCTGGCCCCGCTGAAGCTGGCAGCAGGACTTGAATGGAAATGTATTTCATCAATTACAATTGTAAACCATAGGGGACAAGCACAGTACAAGTAAATGTAACTTTAATACTAGGCACATTTTCCATAAGACAATAATTAGAAGTACTCCGTAGGAGAAGGCACTTTGTTAACACCAAAGGAGCTTAGCTGGAGCTGCAGGAGTGTCGGTGCAGGCACCCCACTGCTAACAGGGTGTCAAGAGCAATGGCCACTGCACATACAGACACAGCTCTGGCAGTACCAGAAGAGTTTGCTGCAAGATGTGGAACTTTTCCTGAACTCAAAAATGGGCCATGGTTTTTCTGTGACCACATTTACTGTGCCTGCTTGCAGATGTCAGCATCATTCTTGATATTAAACTTGAAGATACATCTGGTATCACAGGTTAGACTAAATACTGGAGAAAAGGAGCCAAGAAACTACCAGTTTTATGAACTTAATTAAATTTCCGTTCCTTCCCAAGGGAAAATGCATTGGTTTTCAGCAGCTTTTAGATTATCAGCCTAATGTAGGGTGCATTTGCCTCATATGCTTCTCTACAGAACTTCAGGTATTTGAACAGAATTCAGCATTTCTTTGCTCTGAGCTGTTTGGCTTCTTTAATGAATAATTAATTTCCCAAAATTTTAGTCCCATGTGTTTTTTTTTTCCCCAAAATTTTTGCCCACTGAGCTAAACCCAATACTCTGATATTGTTCTAGCATCTTTTCTTCTGTCCCATGGAGGACTGCTTATCAGATGTTCACCTTAGCCTTATTTCATCTGATGATGACCAGGCCATTTCAATATATAACAATTTGTTTGACCTCCTCCGCTTTTGTCAGTAGCCGAATAGTTTTTAAGGAGTTGTTTGTAGCATCTGTCAGATTTCAGGTTCTTTGCATTGCCCGTGGGAAATAAAAATAAACCATATAGGTAGGGTACAATATGCTCTCTTAAAATGATGCCTAAAACACTGACAAAACTAATGATATCTATTAATGACTAAAACAAAAGGTAAACTAATGACAGGCATGACATACTAGCTACACATAGAACATAACAGCCAAGTAGTATCTGCCAATTCAACTTAAGGGTATTTTGTTTTTCTTACAACAAGTAATTAATGTAATATTATAGCATATAATCCATGTGTAGGATGCCAAACAACTCTTCAGAAGTTCATATAGACCATTTTGATGTAGCAGCAGAGAGAGCAAAGGCACTCAAAACACTGAATAACAGCAGGAATCCGGGAGTGGAGTGTTTCCCAGCAGAGCTCTGTAAAAAAAAGAGAGCAATTTGATAAACCCAATTCAAAATAGTTCTAGTATTACTATTATAAAAGCATGGAAAGTTTCAGAATAATCTTTTCCTATTAACTTTTTTTATCAAGCCGACACTTCTGATGTTACAAGATCACATCCACGTATAACGTACACGTAAATAACAGGTCTTCAGTGATAGGCAAGATTCAAAGTTTGTACTTCTTATGTGCTTTGTAACACTTCTATGTTCCCATTTTTTCTCATTTTTGTTGGTACTATTTCCTTTTATTATCATGCACATATTCTCAACCTTTTATTCAGAGATAGGAAATCTGATAGATATCTGACAGGATAAACAACGCTTTCAGTTTTCTACAACATGTAGAGAAAGAAATGAGTAGAAACTACAAAAAGTGCTTACCACTTGACTGCCGCCTGAGGAAGGAGAATTCTGAAAAGAAACAAACAAATCAATCTAAAAGTGTTCCCAGTTTTGGGGATTTTGAACACAATTTTGTCTGTGATCAACAAAATTTCCATAGCTTAACCCACTGCATGGCTTTAAGTTGTTCAAGAGGAAAGTAGCTTTGCATAAATAAAGGAAATAGAGTGTGTAACTAGAAGTACCTCATCTGACATCTGAAAGTTTCAGCTAAAATTACTGAAAGGGCAAAAGTTTCTTTCTGTCTCATTCCATTACCCTATTCCTTACAGAGTTTTCCATCCCTACAATTAAAAGAGGATGTAAAAAATTGATGACTATGAAAAAGGGAGGGGGTAAGGGGGGAAGAGAGTGCAAACCAAAGTAACCTGCCAGGGAGAAACTCAACAATCCAGCTTACAGAAAAAAAGAAAAAGAAAAAGTGAAGGATTGACTGGGCAGAGCCTATCAAATCTACACAGGGAACAGGAACTGAAAAGTAGAGGATTACAAATTGTAACAAGGCCACCAACTGGAATGGGAAGCAAGGCAGGTTCAGATTTAAACTATAACTGATACTGAAAGAGCTTTCCCAGGCTGAGGCTGTATTTTCAACAGCAGTTTCTTTAAATGTGCTCTAATAGAAATGGAACTAATACACAATGTTCTCTTCAGCACAAACCAGCCCAAAATTGCTCTGTCAACCACTCAGGTTCTTTGTTTTCTAAGAAAAGAAGGTGAAAATGCTGTGATGAAAGTATTCTTACCGGTTTCCCAGAATAAGTGCTTCCTGAGGTAGAGGAGCCCTGTACAATAATTATAAGCCATTTACTTTTGTTGTATGAGCCTCCTAGTGAGTTGTACCCAAAGAGCACACAGCAGGCTTGAAAATGCCCTAGATATTAGTAGTTTTGCTACTGACTGCTTGATTTTACCATTTTCCTTGCCTTTCCCCCCGCCCTGTATTTTAATTGAATGGTCTTGAGTAAGCACAGCTTTGTCCTCTTCATTCCATGAACAGAGGGTTTTCAAAGCAGTGTATCACTGACTGAACTACAAAGTTTGAAACAGTTATCCTGCTATATAAATACATCATTCTTAGCAGAATGACCCTATGAGTAAGTAACAGAGCGTATCAAAACTTTGCTATGGCAGGAATGAATGCCGCCTCATCCGAAGGCTCAAGTTTGAACCTGGTATTTCACCTTTTACTGGTCACACTTCACAACTGTAACAGAATTTTAAGTTTCATCCTCATTATTGTTACCTATTTTCAAACCCAATACCACATTTCTAACTTGGTTGTGGAATACTGAAAACAAGAATATCCTTACTGGCTTTCCTTGATGACTGCTTCCTGAGGAAGGTGAGCCCTGAAAAAAAGATACCCATTTTTGACTCTAAGCCTATTTGTACTTCAGTATATTCTGGCCATCTGGAGTAAAGGACCATGGGAGAACAAACACTATTTTGTGTCTAGTCAACTAAAAATCCCAGGGAAAAGCTTATCTGAAACACAAATTATTAACATCTTTCCATTACAAGTGTTCTTTTGAATGATGTATTGGATAGAGAATTTGTTTGAAAGGAAAGTACTCAAGTAGAAAGAGCTGATTTGAAGTTACAGTGTGTTTAATATATGGAAAGGGAAAAGATAATAAGGTCCGATTAAACATTAGTTCCCCTTCAATCACTCTACATTAGATTTCTTCCTACTTGAAGAAAGCTGTGATAACAAAGTAAATGAAAATAAAGGTGGATACTGAAAAATATATATTATAGTAAACTTATGCAGCTTTCTAGCAAAGTTGCTCTGCTTATTTGAATGGCAGTGCAATAGGACAAGCATTGATTCTTTAAGAAATGACATCAAATACGGTACACAAAATCTTTCACCTTTATAATTCATGCACAAGAAAATGTAACAGTTGTGCCTGGTTTTTAATAACAGATAAAACATTGGGTGTGCTTATTTATATCTCTTTCTATCGAATGAGAATGACAGCAAGGTCTGAATTACATAGTAAGAAAAAGTGGTCTGAAATGAGAGAAGAGGAAAATATGCATAGTCAAATGTCAAGTGTTCTTCCCTTCAGAAAGTATTTTTGTCAAAGCAATGCAGAATACTTAAAACAAATGCACATAAAGTCAGTGAAAAAGTGAGCCCCGAGCACAGAGCATTGATTACTATGAATTTAAACAGAAATAGCTGTTGAGAAGTATAATAGTAGCAATAATAATAATAATAATATCCTGTAACCTCATTCTGTGATGACTACAACTAATTCAGAAGTTGAGCTCCATATCTAATTGGATATATATTTGTAGCAGGCTTGTAAGAAAAAAGAAAGGTAAACTTGAATTTTTTTTACTTACTCCTTGACTATATTGTCTGCCTCCAGAGGAATACGAGTCCTGTAAGAAGTCAACCAAACATCTATTAATTGAATGAATAAATCCTCTATCACTGTCTTGAGACAATTTGTGCAATATTTAGGACAAACTTACTTGGATGTTATTTGAACAAAAAGTAACTGGGGTACCTAAAACTTCAGCTGTCTATTGCAAATCAAAATGATGGCAATTTCTTATGCTGAATCAAGAAAGTGGTGTTATGAAATACAGGATAGCAGTGGTAGTGTTTTACACAGAGCAGTAATTCACTGTAACCAATTCTTTTATTCAGCTTGCTGAAACAACTTTAATCAATATTACCTCAACTATTTAAGCTCAGTAATATGGCCAGATAAATGTACCTTACAGCATCAAGTAAATGACCTGATCCAGACAGTACAGGGAAAGCTGTAGGACTGATGGGGTGGGAAGAGAATATACCCACCTGCCCACCATACCGGCTGCTTCCTGAGGATCCCTATTAAAAAAATTACAAGAAACCTAAATGCTTAAGCATTTTTTTTTGTTTTTCTGCACAGAATGAAACCTAATAAAAGGAACTTCTGACAGGGGATCCCAATAGGAATGTGGAAACACTTCTGCCTTAATTCTTCTAAGTTTCTCAACACTTAAAAGTAATAAATTTGACAAACAGTCACAAAACACCTGCTAAGACTATTCTCTGACGTAAATATACAGGTATAAAGTGTCTTTAAGTGTGGCTCTGTTCAAGAGGGGAAAAAAAACTACTTTATTTGTGATTTTCTAGGTCGAAAACGTGTTCAGATTGTTTCATGTGTATTACTGTAAGAAAAGAAGTATTTGGGAGAGGTTCGGTTTGCAGCTGTTAAAAATCCTCTCTATGCTACAAGAAATTATCTTAATAGAGTGATACTGAACTCAAATGCCTGCCAACGGAGTAAAAAGAAATTAGTTTTTTAGTATAGCAGAGTGAAACTTTGCAAACAGAGTAATACTAGGGAAAAATATGGTCCACCTTCTTATTAGAGAGCCATCCGTTACATCTGTTAACTCTTTGGGCTAGCAAGATTTCTCACTCAGTGACAAACTACAAAGTCTACAAAAGGTACATAGGGAGCAGCTTACAATAAGAGGCTCTAATGGCAGCTGAAGATGAGTAAAGTAGTATTATTCTGGGTAACACACCAGAATTTGTATTTTCAAAGCAATACCTATTGGTAGATGTTGTACCAAGTTTCTAAGTATTTAATCTAAACAAATACAAAAAAAAAAGATAATGATAATATAATTGAAGAATAACAGAGAAGATAGAGTTTTTTGGTATCATAGGAATGTGAAACAAACATAAAAATGGTGAACTAAAATCATCACTTGAGAGAAAAGAGGTAAAAGAACTAAAATGATGATCCGTGCAGTGTCTTTACATTGGAGTTTGTTCATGCCACTCCATTTCATTTACTGAGAAAGAGCCCCTGTTTTCAGATATTTATTGAGAGTAAAAGAACTCTGACAAGGTGCCTGGCAGCAGATGCACTGCATCCTATTTTTCATTTAATAAATAGCAAGTAGGAAGAAGATCTTGAAAACAAAGAAACATTGCTTGCCTGTCCCCCATACTGGCTGCTTCCAGAGGATGATGAACCCTGTGAAAAAGGGGAAACATTTGTAAATGGTGTTTTTAAATACCACCTGGCATCAAAAACCTGGACCTCTTCTAAACAATACTCATGGCACTGATTAACTGGAACAGTAATACATCGCTATTAATGCAGTGGCAAATGGCTACTTCTCTGCACACCAGATTAGTGGTTTATGCAATGAGATGAAGCCCATAATGGTCTCCGGTGTTTTTTCAAGTTAAGAAAGCTTCTAGAGCTACACAGTGAAATTTTGTCTCTAGTAGACAGAAAGATGTAACTGCAATGTCAAGAGCAATTCACTATAAGCCACGTGCACTCTGTGAAATTACTGTCCCTACCTCTGTGACTAAACTGAACTGAATACTTAATGGCTCTGGGCAATTCTGGCAACTGTGCCATACTTATCCTCAAGGAACTAATCTGTGTAAATGTCAAAGACAAATTGCCTACCTGTCTACCAGGGTAATTGTTTCCTGCATAAAAGCCCTGTATTCAACAAAAATAGCAAGTTTTACTCTGAATTGAATACAATGTCATGCATAGGAAAACCAAGAGAACATACTGACCTATTGCAGTGATAAAGTCATCTACATTGACGACTAGTATACTTTTCTATTTGCTTGATTAAAGAAGTAAACAATTTAGTGTTAGTTCATCCTCATTTCTTCAAATTATTTGTTTGTAAAGAGAAGTAAACTGATAATTTACATGTTTTCAGTACTTCAGATTCTCAGAAGTGGCATATATCCCATTACTGGTGTATTTATAGCATGTGGGTTTTGCTTGATTTCATAATCTGAGAAAGAGAAGTAGTCATCTAAGCAATTTTGACTCTTCTGAGACAACAGATAACTGAACCTTCCCTTAAAAGTAAATTAGCTGAATTTCAGCAAAGGGGGGGGGGGGGCGGGGAGAGTTTGTGGGGAAGGGTCTTGTTTTGTTTTTTTTGTGTGTGCATTTTTGTTTTAAGTATTTACCCGAGTACAGGGAATATACCCATTAGACAGAATAATGGAAACAGCTTTAACTTTTTAAATGTACAGCTCTGCTATTTTGGGCCAAGATTTTAGAACTGAGTTTCCCTAGCTCAATCATACTGGTAATAACCATCATAAGAAGAGTAGTATTACACACACATGTCCAAACCTCAGCGGATATACTATGAGACACCTGGGAAAGATTCTTAACAAAGTTCCAGGTATCTCTTACAAAACAAAAGAAATAAAAGCTTTGAAGCAGTTTTTCATGTCTGAATATTTTACAGAGTTAGCACTATTCATAGTATTAAATACAGATACCAGGAGTATTACTACTTGTTTAATCCAGGGTGGGGAAAGGGTAATTTATTTCCCACGTTTTTCCTTGAAAACAGAAGTGTGTCTGGGTGGCTAGTTTTGAATACAGGAACAGTTGCAAGTCACTTTGTATTTTTGTTCTTAGCAGGTTCAAAACTCCTCATTTTAGCACAATGTGAAAAAAACTTCATCATACATATAAATTCACAGTCAGAATGATTTCAAGAAATGCAGTTCCTTGGGAATTACATCCTATGAACAATATAGAAAACCAATGAATACTTACTGTACTTCCACCGGGGCACACACATCCACCCTGCATAAAAAACAGCCAAACTTATTTTCCTGAGTCTATGACTGAAGAAAGCCTCTGAATTAGTAAATCAAACTCACATTCTGCTACTGCAAGAAAACGGACTCCAAACTCCTGCTCATAGACTCACCAAACTCCATTTAAAAAGGAGTTTCTTTCTTTACCATCCTTTCAGGCTAGCTGTGTACCTACTGATCAAAGTTTTAAATAGAGTCTTCTAATTTCTCATTTAAAACTTGCAGTAAAATCCTTACCCACTGAAAGAGTAAGAGGCCAGAGCACCTGGAATATACACAGCACTCTTTCATGCTACAGATGTTACAGGAAACACTACACATTACTTCCAGTGGAGGCTTACTAGGTGATAAAACTGAGAAGTGGCCGGGAGTTCACCATTCAGTGTCTCACTTTCCACATTCATTCTGCATGAAATGGGTAAGGACAGTGTTGGCAGCACACAGTTGTTGTGAAGGAAAGATAGGCAAAGTAAATTGTGAGCGCCTGCCACTAGCACAACTGAACTGTGTGGAGAAAAGAAAGTGTACCTGTCCACCGTACTGGCTGCCTCCTGAAGAGCCCTGGAGAAAAGGAGTAACTGATTATTTCTGTGTTAATGAGTAACATTCTCACTTGTTCTCTGTGGTGCTTAGACTTTCAAATCACTTCTGTTTAAACATAACAACAAAAATGGGCTTCTCAGAACCACAGGTTGTTTGAGGAAGCATTTCCCTGCAGTCACACACGTCCCTGTTTCATTTGCTCACATCATGATCTGACGTAGCAGACAGACCCATACTTGGCAATCCTCAATCCGTTTGGCTTAAAGCTATTCTTTCTTAAAATGTTCCTTTTTTTGCAAAAACCATGAGTCAGTTTTCCAAATGAATTGTGTCCTGAAACTGCAAATACTATGAAAGTAGAAGCTTTACCTGTCCACCGTACTGGCTGCTTCCTGACGAAGCACCCTAAAAAAGTGAGAAAGAATTTACATTTGGAGCACATTCTTTAACTTAAGTATGACCTGGCATGGAAAAACACACTTTTATTTTCTTCCATGGATTTAAGCATCACAGGAATGCCAACACTTCCTTTCTAACCACACTGAAATCTAGTAGCTTTTACAATGGCTACTGTTTAAACAGAAGAGTAAAGTTTAAATCAGAGTCAGCTTCAGGCAGAGGTGAGCAGTGCTGTTGCACTGGATTGTGTGATGTTTTACTTTCCTGAGTGGGCTGACACAGCAGAAGGTCGTAACTTCATGTATTCTGCCTAAACACTGCTTTGCTGTAAGCCACCCCTTTACAAAATGTTCTGGTTTTCACCCCAAAAAACCCAGAGAGAGACATGAACAACTTAAAAAAAAAAAAAACAGAAAAAACAATTCTCACCTGTCCCTGTCCTCCGTACTGGCTGCCACCATAGGAAGATGGACCCTGAAGAAAAGGTGCCAATTATTTCTCTATTAAAAAGCTTTTTTAAGGGTTTTTGAAAGAAAGACTATTTCTTTCTCTGCTATACAATGAAGGATTACAGAAAGATAAACACCCAACCTATCCCTGTATGTGTTCTGTGCAAATTAGGGATAGTCTGTAACAGGTGAATCATCCAGAATACTGATCATGAGCTATTGGGATTATATACCTAGTTTCAGGAGACTGTATATGGACTGAAAATGTCTCCTCTGATTTCCTCTCCAATAAATCAGACAATGAATGTTTTCAGAGGCTAAGGATGAGTTTGTTGGGGACTTTACACCATAGTAAAGGCTATACCATTAGGCAGCACCAGGAACCTTTCCATCATCTTTCATTTCACAAGGGCATGGAACACCTCTTGGGAAATCCTGACTTTCTCCCCATTCACTTGGTGAGACATACTGCTTCTCTGGTATCAACTCTGATACAGCATTTTGCTGAAGGGATGAGGTATTCCATAGATTGAGGTAGAGAAGGAATGCAGTCTGCTTCCAGCCACCCTTTACTGTTAGAGGTAAGAATCCCTAACAGAAGCAGAAGGGAAACAGATCTAGAATGAGGAGGGCATGTGGGAGGGTGAAACAAAGCCAGAGCTGCATTGACTGTGATACAACAGAAGTACTGGGCCTTCATAGGTTCCATATTGTTTCACATCACGTATCTTTAGATACTTGATCATCTATTACCCGATTTTATTCAAAACACAATTTTTTTCAGTCCACAGAAAAGTACCAAGTTTTGATGTAGAAGATAGGTGTTAGAATAAGGACTACACGGGAAGAGATTCTTACCTGTCCTCCATACTGGCTGCTGCCTCCTGAATAAGATGAACCCTGAACAAATAGAATTTAATAATCTCTATATCCATGTCATAGTGCTCCTTTAAACAGTACTCCATATGAAGGAGAGATACCCAATTCCTTCAGTGCAAAACTGAGTAGACTGAACCAGACAGTGAAAAAGGAGTGAGACTCATCTGCATTTACTATGATGCATCAGAAATTACATCTCCTAAAAGCTCTCCTGGGGCTTTGTATCACTTACATTTATAACTACTATATGTTTAGCAACACATTAAATAAAACATGAGGGGGAAAAAACCTCAACCCCCTTAAAATGTTCTTTTACACAGATAAGTATCAAGTCTCTTGGATAAAGTAGTAGACACTACAAGGAAAGGATTCTCACCTGTCCACCATACTGGCTGCCTCCTGAATAAGGTGAACCCTAAATATCAACAAAAAGGGAACTGAAACTTTTTTACACCCATTTCACGGAATCATAGAATCAATTCATGAGGCTTTGAAAAGTTTTGGTCAGCCTCATGAGTTTATTTTTGAAAGACAGGACCTCTAATCCTGAAAATTTCAAGAGCCAATTGAGTCAATCATGTATTTCACATTCTATTTTTAGTCTTAAATAATGCTCTTTATCTGAGCTTGTTTAGTTTAATCATAGTAGCACAGAATGCTACAAAGATTTATTGAGAAGATTTTAGACTAAGATGAGTCAAGCTAAGGTTGACAGTCAGACAATAAATAAACTACAAGTTTGCATAGGTCAGAACTACAAAAGTGGGGACTATCAGTGCTTACCTGTCCTCCGTACTGGCTGCCTCCATAAGAAGATGCCCCCTAGAAAAATATTGAAAACCAATTATTTCTAAATACCTCATTCATGGAGATGAGTGTCAAAGACATCTGCATTTTGTTATTTGACTGTAATCTTCCCAGAATAAACTCTGTATCTTTGTATTTCTTGAATTCACAATACTACTACAGAGAATAGATCATTATAAAGTTTCTTGGAATACTGAGATAGCTATCTGGGTAATCCTTTACTTGACAAGAGTCAAATAACGGTAAAACAAATAAATCACATCAAGTATGAAAGGAAGAGCTTACCTGTCCACCATACTGGCTAGCTCCAGAGGAATACGAGTCCTGTAAAAGGTACCAAACAAGTGAGTTATCTGCTGTAGGGTTTCCTTAAATCAAAACATGACTTTTCCAGGGCAACAGAAGCAAAGGAGCAGGACTTTCAGTATGATTTAATAACTAGAGTTCAAACCTTACGAGGTACCGTGGGAGAATACCCAAGTTCCTAAGCAAGGGTGGAAGACAAAACCCCTGCTGCTCTGTTTGTGTATGACTTGCTGGGAAGATTAAAGCAGCATTCTTTCAAGTGTTTTCTCTGCTCATTTCAGGAGAATGGCATTTCTCTACTTGGAAAGCTGAATCCTGGGCCAAAGCTATCAGTAAAAATTGCCCAACAGGTCTCTGAAAACCAAAATAGGCAAGTTCACTGGACATACAAGTTCATACAACAAGACGTCTCTTTAAAGAGGGGAGATTGGAACTGTTATTCTTCTTAATGGAATTAGGTCCACTAGGAATCAAAAATGCTACATTTTGATTTGTTCTTTACCCACACCTGGGTTTTGTGTGAGCTTCATTATGCAAGTCTTACAAAAACAAGGGCACTATTTACTAAAAAAGCCATAATGTATAATCTTTGGGACATACTGAATTCTATGCTGAATTTCATTTACTGAGTTTTTGCTCTTTAAACATAGTACCCATATAAAAACTGAACTGAATTGAGTTTGTGAACAACCATCACAAGCTGGCTCTCCTGTTGGAATGAGTACTTACTTGGCCACTGTACTGGCTGCCTCCAGAAGAAGATGAGCCCTGGGGAGGGAAAAAAATAAAGAAAAAGAAAAAAAGAAAGAAAAGCAGAGAAACTGGTTACTTTTCTCTAACAACAGAACTATTTCAAAGCAAAATTTCTTGAAAGACAGCAGTTTATACATCCCTATTTTAATTTTAATTTGCTTGGGTTTAAAATCTACTTAAAATATAAAATCCAGCCTTCCCTACTTTGTGAATACAGCTCAAATTTACTCTGTACCTGTCCATCACGATATATGCCTCCAGAGACCTTTCAGAAAGGAAATACCTGTTGTTTCACTTTAAAGGATCTGACTGAAAGACAGGCAGCTTCTTTCTTTCTGTTTAAAATCAGCACACTGAAGAATGACATCTCCACAAAAAGCTTTTAAAGTTCATTCTTGCAGAGTCCCACAGAGCTTTTGAGTACTCTGAGCTTCCACAAGAGCTGCTAAGCTCATAAAGAAATGAAACTGGTTTGCATTTAGTACATAACGTTAAGCATCTATCAGAAATGTGGCCTTCGTTGGGAATTGTAACTGTGTAAAATGGCTTTTCAATTGGCCTCTGAAGAAGATATTAAAGACAATGTTCTGAGGTGGACTAGAACATAGAGTTGGGGGAGAACCAGGATCTACATTCAGTATGCAAAAGCCATTCTCCCATGCTGAGGTGTTGGGTGCATTAAAATAGAGATCAGTTGTGTGCTTTGAGATAGTCCTCACTCCATGATGCAAAACAAACAACACTGAGTCTTGGAATGAATTAACTGGATACTTTTTAGGTTAACCTAAATTGTAGAATGCTTTCTAGGGTAATACTTAGTGCGTTCATGTAGCAAATGGACTTTTGATCCATGGGATCAGACCAGAGCAAACCCTTCCTGAAATGTGTACAGTGTGGCCATCAATTCATCAGCACTGGCTGTTTCACTCTGTAAGGTGAAACAGTCCTAGCAGGTTGCAGTACTTGTTGGTGTAGACATAATGACTTCGTTCCCTCAATCTATGCACAATATCCCTGATTACAAACTGCTGTCCAAAGATAGCCAAGCCAGTAAAAGCAAAACAAAAAAAACCCAGTCCCAACTGGAAGTTTCAAAGGAAACAAATCCCAGCACCAATAATATGAGGTATGTAGAACACAGGTGGGTAAGAATATTTTCTTGACACATTCCTCTTTCCTTCAAGGCAGCAGTCCTGTTTATCATGTAATACTGTTTTTTGTCTGGACAGAAAGCTGTGTCCAAGCCAGCCTGGTATCTATTAGTTCATGCCACTCCTGGCAACAATGGTAACAATGCCGCAGAGCTCTGTAGCAGGTACAAAAAGACCCAAATAGTTTTTCTCTCTTTAGTGCAGTACACACAGAGCTCCAGTGACATACGCTGCATAACTTCCTAACACATGATGAACAGAACTGGCCTTGGGAATGCTCTAAACAGGTCTCTCCTGCAAAAGAGGAGATAAATATCCATGCAAAAGAGAAGATAGATACCCATGCAGGATAAATTAAAATTCCTATCTATGAACACTAATCTTTCTTGTGGTAAATTATCTAAGAAGAATATAAACACATAAATCCATGCCCTTAGGGATATTTTGACATAATGCCAAGGAAGCCAATGAAACTAATACCCAAAATAAATATTGTTATGTACCTGTGTTTGTGCCAAACAGCATTTTCATTCAAAGACTCCTCTTTGAATGACTACCATTTCAGATGGAAAGAGAAACTGTGAGCGTTGCATGAATGTCCTGTGTGTACTTTTAATTGTAACCGAGGAAGGTTTTTTACAAAAGTGTGTGACTTTTATTAGGTACTGACACTTTTTAACCTCTCTAGCCATTATATTGACAAAACAAAACCAGGGCACACTGAAAAGCTGATGAATATTGCTTACATTTGCAGAGGTATCACTCCTGACTAAGGTAGGGGATCCACCCTGTAAGGGGGAGGTGGGATGGGGAGAAAAAGAAAAAAAAATAGCCTTTGTCTTTGATCATAAACTAAAAATGAAATAAAACCTTAGAATGGCTGTTCTGTGGCACTGGAAAGGAGGAATACCCCAGCCTGCAATTAAATTACACTTACACTTCACTTACGTTTCTTAATTTGCCAAGATAGCAAATAGTCCTTTTTGGCCTGGAAGACCATGTGTCACAAAGAATCATTTGTATCTACCCATAACTCATTGCATAATGAATAAAAATGCTACCCAAAGTGCAGGAATGTCCTTTACATACTAGATATTGATGGACCACAGCCTAAATAATTTCATATGGAGTTAAAAGCACAAATGAGAAGTGGCTCAGGTTTTTTGGTTGTGTTTTGTTGTTCTGTTTTTGTTTTTTAAATTTGGTAAACATTGATTTCTAAGACAACTCTGAATGGTTGGCAATTTTATACATTTGATATTATTTTAACTTGATAATTAACTTGATTTAACTTATTTTAACATGATAAATCTTATGTCAGTTAATTCTGCTATTTAATGCAATCTGTCCCCCTGCACTGGGCACTGGTGATGCTGCACCTCGAATCCGTGTCCAGCTCTGGGCCCTTCACTACAAGAGAGACACTGAGGTGCTGGAGAGGGGCCAGAGAAGGGCAATGGAGCTGGTGCAGGGCCTGGAGCAGAAGTGTGATGGGGAACGGCTGAGGGACCTGGGGGGTTCAGTCTGGAGAAGAGAAGGCTCAGCAGGGACCTGATCGCTCCCTACAACTGCCTGACAGGAGGATGGAGCCAGGAGGGGCTGGGCTCTGCTGCCAAGGAACAAGGGATGGGACAAGAGGAAGCAGCCTCAAGCTGCACCAGGGCAGGTTTAGATGGAGCTGAGGAACAATTCCTTCCCCAGAGGGTGCTCAGGCATTGGAACAGGCTGCCCAGGGCAGGGCTGGAGTCACCGTCCCTGCAAGTGTTCACACACCGTGGAGACGAGGCCCTCAGTGCCATGGGTTAGTTGGTAGTGGCCTTGGCAGTGTTAGGTTTATGGCTGCACTTGATGATCTTAAAGGTCTTTTCCAACCTGAATGATTCTGTAATCCCTCATTCTTCATCTTGGCATAATAAGAAGTAATTCCTACTATGTCAGTAATATATAAGTCACCAAAGGAGCAATGACTATAAAATTAAGAGTACATTCAAATAAATAACGTAGACATAAATAGGGCCACAGATAATTTTCCAGTTAAATAATTTAGTAAAAGAAAATAAATAATAAAAAAATAATACTTACAGAACTTGTCCCAGAACAATCACATCCACCCTGTAAAGAATGCAGAAAATATTTATCAGGAGCACAGGACTGAGAGGGTCCTCAGTTACAACTCAGATGACTTTTGCTATCATCCCAGGTACATTTATAATTGTCCAAGTTCCCATCTTCTAGAAACTAGGCTGTTTTCTGTTCTCTTCATCCTATGCAACTATTCCTGTCCTTACTGCTTTGATGAGGAAAAAATCTTCTAAAATAATTATCTTCTAATTTGCTATCTACAGTCTTTACCTTCAAAACCTTACTCACTAAAAGGACAAGTAAAACATTCCGAGTCATACTACAGAGAGCAATTTTTTTCCATGCAGAAACATGTGATTTCTACTCCGATAAGCCTAAGTGAGAGGTGGCCAGGAGTTCACCATTCAGAGCCTCACTTCCCACATTCAATCTGCGTGAAATGGGTAAGAAGAAAAAATATATAGCAACAAAGCAGGGGTAGAAGTTCCAGTACAACTGCCACTCAGTCAGTACTGGTGACTCTGGCCTGCAGGATGTCTGAATCACATGGAAAAAGAATATGACATTGCTGAGGCTTTAGGCAGAAAGGACAGTGTTGGCAGAACACAGTTCTCATGTACGAAAGGCAAAGTAAATCATGAGTGCCTGCCACAAGCACAACTGAACTGTGTGGAGAAAGGGAAGCGTACCTGTCCACCATACTGGCTGCCTCCTGAAGAACTTGAACCCTGTAAATGTTATATTTTCATTTAAAAGACTTTCTTTAAGTTTGACATGTACGTTTGATTTACCACCAATTGTCTTTTACTCTCTAAAGTTTGTTTGAAGAGATCTATCTGGTTACTAACCTAGTTTTATCTATGGAAAGATTAATGAGGATAAAAAACCCCACAGTAGTCTGGACCTTTAGGTACTGCCAATCTGGTCATATTTTCTTGATATGTGTACATTGGGGGAAAAACAATTAAACAAAAACCTCCAAACCTCAAACAAAACCCACAAAAAAAACCCCTACCAACCAATACCCAACAACAACACCCCCCCCCCCCCAAAAAAAAAATACCAACCCCAAACTCCTTAACCAAAACCAAGCCAACAATGAAGAGACAATTCCCACCTGCCCACCATACTGGCTGCTTCCAGATGAGGAGGAGTCCTGAAAAATATAAAAATAACTTAATTAATAGTTAACAATAGAAATTAATATCAAATATTTCTTATTTTCACTTGTTTCTTGGTGTTAGGACATCAGTTGATAGATGAATAGTGTTTTGACCACTCTGCTTACACTTGGACTTTTACATAGAGATACATAAGGATAAGGTGTTTGAGTACCAAATGAATCTTGCTCCCAGATAAAAGATTGCTGTAGTACAATATGGGGGCTCAAGCTTTTGTATAACAGATACTTGGGGTCAAGTATTTACCTGTCCACTGGAGTAGCCACCACTTTGAGAGGATGAGCCCTGCAAAAAGTAGACCCAATTTATTTTTGTTTCCAATAGTTTTTGGAAAACAAGACTACGTTGTGTCTTACACACATTTCTTTAATCTTTCAATCATTATTCTTTTAAAAACAGTTTGCCATTTGTTTTTACAAGACATGATGCCAGATGTCATGAGAAATTCTAGGAGATAAACAGTTGGGTATCATTTACTCATCAGGACAATCGAAATAGAACAGCCATGTTCTATTGGAAGGGAACTGCAAATAAGGAATAAAATAGATGCTTACATGTCCACCTGACTGGCTGCCTCCTGGGGAATAAAAATCCTGGAAAAATGCATTGAAATTACATGAAAAAAAATCCCAAAACCCCCAAACCCGGAAAGATCAGGATGGAAGCTGAATTTCTCCACATTCCTTAATTTTCTCTTATGTATTGTTTAAGAACAACAACAAAAGTCTTTCTGTTTAACACAGCACATGTTCCTTTATGCCTGTTGACAATTGCTCCTTTAGTGAAAGATATTCTTTTGAATGCAATGATTAAAGAGTTCTTATATCTCCAACAAAGTAATTTCTCAGTCTGTGTCAATTAATTCTCATTAGAATAAATAAAATGTGTGCCATGTATGAAGGACAGGAAAATGGAAGCCTTCAGAAGTGAGTAATACAGCACATTACAGCAAAGGGTTATACTTAAATAATGTTGGACAAATCATGGTATTGAAGCCTTCTGCAGCCAGGTAATGAGTAAAAGAGTGCAGGAACCTGAACAAGTAAATTGGGTTACTGTGGTTTGTAATGTTAGAGATTCAAGAGTACACCTCAGCATCACCTCATCACCTGGGATTTCTAGCAGTACTTTAGCCATATCCTCATTCCCTCTGTGCTTGTGGGACTTTTCTGTCCCACACTGGAAGCTGCTATGACAGCTTCCACACAAGCTGTAATTTAGGTGGCTAGGAGTTGCCAGGCCCTGGGGCATACACCCTGGCAACATGTAAGGAAGAAGTACTTACCCGTTCATTCTGCTGGCTGCCAGATAGTGAGCTGGAGCCCTAAAAGAGGTTAGAATCTAGTTACTGCACAGCAAATAGTTCCCTTTTTTTCTAAGCAAGGGTGGAAGGCAAGGAATACCACTGCTTGCTGGGAAGGTTAAAGATGTAGGCTGTAGGGTAAGCAGTATTTTTTCAAGTTCTTTCTCTGCTCATTTCTGGAGAATGGCATTTCTTTGGCAAGCTAAATCCTCATATAGCATTAACAAAAGAATGAGATCACATCTCAAACTATGTTATTTCCTCTTAGAATGCTATAGTCGAAAACAGCAGCACTTTAAATGCTGTCTTGGTTCCTGTAAGAGCTCAGTGGAGCACACCAATGTTGATGTACCTTAGTTTCTTTCACACCATTGTTTCCTTCAGAAGGCCTTGGGGCCCTCTGTGATATCGTATTTTAGCTTTGTTGAATATCCACAAGAAGATTTTGATACAGAAACTGTGGAAACTAATGACATACTATACTTGTGGCTGACATGCACAGCTGAATTTTTAGAGAACAATTTCCTGCTAAGCAGGATACTGGAAAACAGTCGTTAGAGATCCAGTTAAACTGCGAGAAAATGAGACATGAAACCTACAAAGTTGTATTAACAGTTCCACCAGAATAAATAGGAAATATACTCTAGTCAGGAGGACAGGCATGTTCTTAAGCAGAAAAGCAAGCAGTTGTCACCACACTCCATGGAAAGGGACCATTCCTATGCAATATATAGATGCAGGAACTTGAATCTTATATATCCAGCGTCAGAAAAACACAAATGAAATGTGACTTGGAGATGGCAAGAGCAGGAACTAGTCTGTGCAGGATTGAGAAGGGAAGTTGTATTGTAGAAAAAGAATAAAATAAACTGAGAAAATGCTTAAGGGTAAAGAAAACAACAAACAAAAACACCAAGGAAAAATTGAGTTTTTAAATAAATCTGGACTTCAAGAGCAATTGCATTTGAAAGTCTTAATCTGTGGGAATTGTTGAGAGTCCAGAATAGTAAACACAAATGGCATATGCTCTTGAGGAAATAAATCACAAAATATAACCCTTAAGAACAAGAATGGCTGATCTGACATATCGATAATGCTGCTCTTGTAGTTAAATCAGTATTATTAAATTTAATCAGTGAAAAAGTAGCCCAATTAAATTGCTGGAAGTCTCTGGTTCTGTATACCTTGAGCATACACTAATATTGAGTTTCAGTGGAAATCCTGAAATAAAGAAAAAAGAGCTTCCTTTGTAAATGCTACTTCTAATAAAGACTTCCAAGAAATCTTGACAGCTGCAAGTCAGAACTGTTGTAAATGGAGTTTTAATTTGCCAAGTCCTTACCATACCATAGCACAATAATGTGACATAATTTAAATCTATGCTTTCCTTTATCCCTAGAAGAAAAACCCAACATTTCAAGCAAGTTATTGCAGAAAACTACTAACCAACACAGAAGATTAGAATGTACTGGGAAGGAGCTCTTGAAGATAAGATGATGAGATAAGGTAAAGGTCTGGGTAATCACCTAGATACTTAAAAAGGTAGCAAATGCTGATATTGCTATGCTTGAGAAGAAATGCTTACATTGTCACTGTCACTGCCTCCTATGGAAGACGAATCCTGTAAAATAAAGAAAAAACATTTCTTTTCATATAAAAAGGACTCTCACATGACCTTGCTTGTGAATGATATAAAATAGAAGAATAAGAATAAGCAGCCACTTAGAATTTCCTACTTTACCTAAACCAGTGAATGCACAAGAAAAGAAACAAATATGTAACTTCACCTGTTGCTTAAGCAAAGGAGGTTAAAAAATCCCAACTCTCCCTGCAAATGTGTGTTTTTACAAGGAAAAATTTTGTATAAAGTTGATTTGCAAAATTAACCATTCTTTATATTCAGAAATCCCACTATCCATGCTTTATTTCTAGAACCCGCCCTAGAAGTAGCAGCACAGCTATGAAAAAAATGGGATTATATGTCTTCTTAGTTTAAATAAATAATTAGGTATGACTTGGGCTAGTTAAAATGTGTTGCTAAACAAAACATAAGATAGTCTCAACAGAATGATCCCCCAATGACATTCACATTCATAAATATAGACTTCAAATATAGCTTGTGCCTGCCCCTAGACTTGGAACAGCTTCTGCAGAGGTAAAGAAAATGCACAAAACATCTTATTCACGAATGAGCTGATGCATAAACAATCAAATAGAATTATAGAATCATAGAATCATTAGGGTTGGAAACGACCTTAAGATCATCTAGTTCCAACCCCCCTGCCATGGGCAGGGACACCTTACGCTAAATCATATCACCCACGGCCTCGTCCAACCTGGCCTTGAAGACTGCCAGGGATGGAGCATTCACAACCTCCCTGGGCAATAGTTAAAGCATTGAACAGTCACAGTGGCACAGTCAGCAAGAGAGTATTTATAGTGCATCACAACCCCTCCATTATGGAAACATTTGGAGTGGTAAAAGGGTAAACACAGGAGAGACAAGCAAAAAGTAAAATAGGCATCACTTCAAAATAACTGAGATATAGAACCCAGTGCACAGAAGAACCAACACAGTGAGCTTGAGCTTTTGATGTATGAGACAAATAACATTTACCTGACCATAAGATCCAGCACCACTGTATGTGGAAGATCCACCCTGTTCAGAACACATAAATCATTTTCATATTGCAAACAGACCTGTTTCTTTTTATTTTGTTAAAAGGAAAAAGGAAATATTTTAATGCTTATTGTAGGGATATTTAAAAAAGGTGAATATTACTTGATCAGAATGGCTACTGAGCAACTCATGTCCCTGTGAAGCACTCCTTTAGCATCCTTTAAACTCAAGTTCTATTTCTACTTTTGGAGAGACTTTCACCTTGCAGATGATTCAAAGCTACTTTTGTTGAGAAGAACAAGCCTTAATGGTTGGAGGCATCCCACTTTTTACTCCTGCATAAATTTTAAGGTTACTTAGTTAAAAGTAGATGTAATCTTCCCTCCACAAAGAAAAAAACCATGTTCATTAAAATGAAGAGCCAAAATACAGAATACAGCTGTATAGAGGAGTCCTCAGCACCCTTTTTACACAGAAAACCACATTACTTACCTGACCATAGGATTCACCGCTGCTGTCATAGGCAGAAGACCCACCCTGTACAGAAAATAAAACCACGTTTATTATTTTGGCTCCCGCAAGAAAGAGTATTCCTTCTTTCAAAGGGTAGTTTAGAAATGAGAATAACAGAAGCCCCCGTTATCTTTTCAAATGAGGAGGAACACTCACCTGTCCATAAGATACACCAGGAGAGAAGGAAGACCCACCCTGTAGAGAAAACATTAAAAATTACTGGTTTGTAGTTGAAATGGTCTCTGAAGGAGGACTTTTAGGCTGCTCCTGTGCAGGCACAAGTGACCACAAGATTTACCTGGTTACCAGAGTAAGAGCTGTAGGAGGAATCTTGGCCGTCCTGAAAGGAAAATACAGACAAGCTATTTTCTTGCAGACAAGATGAGTATTTAAATAGCAGCATATCTGGTTCTCAGCTATACCCTTTCTCTTAGTTTTGAGCTAACTTTTATGTACCTATGTAAAAATCAAGTCCAATAGTGTTCAAGTGGAAGAAATCTTCTGGTGGTAACTTTCGTAGCCTGCTAAATCTGAATTCTGCTAGGAACCTGTAGATTCCTTTCTGTGCTGTTCTCTGTCAAACCTCACACCACTAGGTTACAGCAGGGTTAATGCAAGTTTTCTGCTCTGAGACATCTGTATCATAGCAAGTCACAGCACCCACAGTATCAGGAGTGGAGGAACCAGAATGATGGGAGTCTGTGTTATCCTGGTAAGGGAGGAAGAACAGCTACCTGTCCATAGGATCTTCCAGGATAGAAGGAAAGCCCTCCCTGTGCAGAAGACAGAATGGGTTAATGCTTTATATTTGGCTGCTTCTTCAGGGAAGGTTTTATATGGAGCTTCTGAACAGGGCAATTTATCTGCACGTTTACCTGGTTACCAGAATATGTGCTGTGTGAAGAACCTGGGGCTCCCTGAAATGAAAACACAGACTGGCTATTTTTTTGCAAACAGGATCGTGTAAATAGCAATGGACCTGACTCTCACTTGAGGCCAATATTGTCAAATAACAAAGATCTTTTTATCACTGATTTTCTTAGCTGGATGAAAGATCATTTCATGGAAGTCGTAAACACAATTTAATATTGTCCTCTGATAGACTTCATGGTGCAAATTACAACTGGTCAATTCAGTTCTTGGGTGTTACATTTCACAACAGCCGCTGTATGGGGAGTGCAGGAATGGGAATAACAGAACCCTCCGTTACCTTTTCAAATGAGGAGGAACACTCACCTGTCCATAAGATCCACCATGATAGAAGGAAGACCCACCCTGTAGAGAAAACATTAAAAATTACTGGTTTGTAGTTGAAACTGTCTTTCAAGGAGGACTTTTAGGCTGCTCCTGTGCAGGCACAGATGATCACAAGACTTACCTGGTTACCGGAGTAAGAGCCATAGGAAGAACCCTGGCTGTCCTGAAAAGACAATACAGACAAGCTATTTTCTTGCAGACAAGATGAGTATTTAAATAGCAGCATATCTGGTTCTCAGCTATACCCTTTCTCTTAGTTCTGAGCTAACTTTTATGTACCTATGTAAAAATCAAGTCCAATAGTGTTTAAGTGGAAGAAATCTTCTGGTGGTAACTTTCGTAGCCTGCTAAATCTGAATTCTGCTAGGAACCTGTAGATTCCTTTCTGTGCTGTTCTCTGTCAAACCTCACATTGCTAGGTTACAGCAGGGTTAATGCAAGTTTTCTGCTCTGAGACAACTGTATCATAGCAAGTCACAGCACCCACAGTATCAGGAGTGGAGGAACCAGAATGATGGGAGTCTGTGTTATCCTGGTAAGGGAGGAAGAACAGCTACCTGTCCATAGGATCCTCCAGGATAGAAGGAAGGCCCTCCCTGTGCAGAAGACAGAATGGATTAATGCTTTATATTTGGCTGCTTCTTCAGGGAAGGTTTTAGATGGAGCTTCTGAACAGGGCAATTTATCTGCACGTTTACCTGGTTACCAGAATATGTGCTGTGTGAAGAACCTGGGGCTCCCTGCAATGAAAGCACACTAGCTATTTATTTGCAAACAGACATTTAAGTGAGTCCATTTCTGAGTTTTAGTTCTTTCAAAATACAGCTTTCAAAGAGGACACTACTGAAATCATTAGAAGAGAATGCTGGCTATTTTTGTTAGAGATAAAACCTTTACCAGGTACTTTCTCATTCAGGTTAGAAAATCTCAAAGTACTAGTTACTTTTCATTTTACCCTTTCTAACCCAGGAGTCCGATGTCAAACCTGGCAGACCCTGTATTGTCACAGATGGTCACGACCCTGATCATGTTTTGGAAAAGGCTTTAGGAGAGCAGATTTTTCAGCTCACTTAAAGGAGAAGAATATTTACCAGTATGTAACATCCATTATTACTGCCACATCCCCTTTATATGCAAAATAGATGAAGTTATTATTCTATGGCTAGACTGCTTCCTCAGAGTCTACTTGTAGACTGAGTTCTTTAGATGAGGTTTAGAGAAAAAATGGAATAATTGCAGAGCGAGGAATCTGAGGATCCACATAAGGCAAACCCATTGCCTCCTTTGACACAAGATGGTTTAAATATGCATAGCTTTGACTATTTCAGCACGCAAAGAAGGCGGCCCTATTAGACTATTAGAATGAAAGATGTCCACCTTTCCCCTTGTAAATGGATTTGCTTACATAGCATTACGATCACACGACACAACAAAGCTTTTCCTTGATGAAGCTTCAATATTAAGTATTTCAATAGAAAAGTCTCTATTTTAAAACACGTAGGTCATGATTGCTGCTCAGTCTCAATTACAGGGAAGAGGCGGTATTTTATTACCTGACCAAAATTACTATCACTCTATGCTAAAGTTAATGACAGTTCAGATCAGGAAGCAGTAATTTCTTTACACAATTAGTGTGTTTAAATAAAGCATGCTTTTTTATAGAAATAATAACCCAGAATATGGTTCTTGTTGAACTTGAAAACTACAAAAATATTACACCATTCAAATGGGTGTATGTAAATGCAGCTTTGAGAGAAGCTTTAAAAACTGTTATTAGGTAGAACACAGGTGACTTTAAAATCCAAGTAGGGCAATTCAAGACAGAAGTTGGGTAAAACTAGTCTCTAATGCCCATGTAATTGCATTCCTTGGGCTTTATCCTGGCAGGAAAGCACTGCCTAGGAGAAAAGTTTATCCAGAGACACTGATCATGAAATTGCAGTGGCTCTTCATGAGAAAAGATAGTTTAAATATTGTTTTAAGAGACTATATTTCAAAATATTTATCAGATTTTGACATTTTAGTCACAGTATTTTATTGCATCTGTGAGAAGGACAAGAAACCTAAAGTGGATGGGATTATATTCTATGGCTACTACAGAGCATATTTACTCTGGATTTTGAAAGTTATGAAAGAGCACATAGCAGTCAACTGACAGAGCATGTGGATTACCAAGCACAGTTACAAAAAGTTAGTGGCCAAACGGTAACTATGCAGTTAAAGTGGGACACATTCATCAGGGACTGTAGCAATAGGACAAGGGGTGATGGAATCAGACTGAAACAGGGGAAGCTCAGGTTGGAGATAAGGAAGAAGCTCTTCCCTGTGAGGGTGCTGAGGCACTGGCACAGGGTGCCCAGAGAAGCTGTGGCTGCCCCATCCCTGGCAGTGTTCAAGGCAGGGGCTTGGAGCAACCTGCTCTAGTGTGAGGTGTTGCTGCCCATGGCAGGGGGTTGGGACTGGATCAGCTTTAAGGTCCCTTCAACCCAAACCATTCTATGATTCTATGATTCTATGTTTTCATTGTATATAATTCTATCCATACTAAGGAAATTCATCATACTGTTTAGCATTGCCCAATACTATTACTGGTAAGTGTGCTGTCCATACTTACTAGGCAATTAATTCACTATGTAGATGAAAGTGTAAACTCAGAAAAAGAATTACCTGTCTGCTACCACTGCTGCCATCAGGACAAACACAACCACCCTATAAATTAAAAAAAAAAGAAATAATTATTGATTGTGGAAGTTTAAAAGAATACCTTATTTCAGATGTGAAACTGTGTTTGGGGAAATAAAGCCTGTGGGACTACAGAGTAGCTGTGACCGTTCCTACATCTAGAACAAATGAGGGGACAGCACAGCTCTGTACCTTTAACATTTGCTTTGGATGCTAGGCTGACACTACATCTCTCAGTGCTATGTCCCTGCAGATGCCTCATCAAGAGAGAATTATCTGGGTAGTCAAGGGTACAGAGAATCATCATTGTGTTCTCACCAATAAACCATGTGTGAAATTGAAGAAGTATTATGAACTGATTTTGGAGAGACATTTCAGATAAATCTAATCTGAACAGGGTCACTTCAGTTATAACTCAGTGCATATCATCACCAATCCCCCATGCCAAATGACTGGACTTAAAGGCTGACTCCTGAATTTAATTACTTCAACTACCAGCAAGCTATCTGGATAAAACTAGATAAAAATAGTGAAAAACCTGACCTGACTTGATCCATGGGTTGCAATAAATGATCCACCCTGTGAAGAATCCAATTATTTTTTATAGAAGCATTTTATCAGAATCTAAGATATATTAAATGATGTAGCATGAAGAAAGAGACAAACTTTATGTTATTTCCCTGAACCAACAAACAGAATCTGTTCAGAACTCTATAAATCCTTGTGAAAATATCAATTTGGAAGAAACTTAGTGACTGGATACAATACAGAGGGAATGGCTATCAGGAAAACTAATGAAGGAAACTGTTACTCTCTGGAGCTCAGAGATCTGACTGTACTATTGAATTAGGCTTCAAAGTTTCAGAGACAGAGGATTATGCTAGTGTTGCATCTAATGTTGGGTACACTGGGATTCTAGATCTCTGGGAAGCTGATGAGTACCAATACAGTACAAAATATTAAGAAATACAGAATTAGGTGTCACTCTGGATCAGTTAAATTTCACATAATTCTGTAACACACAGACCACTGCAGCAGTATGCAAGTCTACACAATGGGAAAGTTGGACCTACTTTTGTAACAGAAGGTACACCATCACTAAGATGTACCTTGTTACCAAATTATAAATGAAACAGAAGTATGTATCTGAGCACAACCATCACGAGAGCAGGAATGTCTCCAAAAATAAGTGTTTAAAAAAAAAGGATTCTAAATCTGTTTCTTTTGTGTTTTACAAGCAAATTTTACAAAATATTATCAAAACAAACACCTGCAATGCTTACCTGCTCAGTGAAGGAATGAGGAGACAGTATATTCTGGCCCCATTGTAATTATTTACAACTGCAAAATCATAATATTATAGGGAAAATGCTGCCAAATCAAACCAGTATCCTTCAGCACAGATCAGGGAGTGAAATCTAATTTTCAGGAGTGAAAATTAGATTTCTCACAAAAGTCTTTGCAATATCATGCAATAGACACTGTTATTACCTGGGGGTTACTGTGGCTGCTATTTGAAGTAGAAGACTCATTCTGTGAGGAAACAAGAAATTACTCATTTTTCTGTAAGGGTAATGAGTGAAAATACATAGTTCGACTGGGAAAAAACTACCTAACCCTAACCAGAATACTCTGTTGTGGGAACTAGATCCTTATTCTTCTTTTTGTAGATAATTACACCAAGGAGCTGTAACACCATCAGAAAAAGTGACAAGAATAGTTTACCTGTGCATCGTAGGCTCTTTTGCTCAAAACATGTGAGGTATCCTGTAAAAACCAAAGACATTTACTAAGAGGAGATGAAAACTCTATGAACAGTGACAGGCCTCTCTTTTTTTTTTTTTTTTTTTTTTACTTATTATGTGTTTCTAACAGCTCCAGACCTTTTCATTCATACATAGAATAGGAAAGCCTTATTATAAAATTAAAGCCTATTTGCACATTGTTTGTCTGACTTGAAGCTATACAATACACATATCTGTATCTCCCCCACAACATGCTGAGCATTATTAATTAGAAATATTATTCTTTCTCACTTCAGTATTCTACATTTCTTCAGCTAAAATTTTAGCTATCCTCTGATTTTATGACACTCATTTGATTTTAACTTTAGCTTGGACGAACTCTGTATGTGCTTCCTGAAAAACAGGAATCTGAGCTGCTCTATACCTCACAGCATGAATTTCATGTCTTTTTATTCATATATATACTTTTTTTTTTTAACATAAATTCATCCAAAGAGCAAATAGCCAAGCTATTTGTCCTTAAAGAAAAAAGAAAAGATGCTACTTACTCGGGCAACAAGAACTTTCTTCTTTGCACAACCAGAACTCTGCAAAGGAGCCAGAAGCCAGTTATTTATAGATGCAGCCGTTCACAAAATACTTTCAGCAAAGATTTACTTAAACTTGTCAAGGTGGCATATTTCAAGACAGCAAATGTCCAGATCTATCATTTTACTATCAGTAAGAGTCTTAAAAAGCATATTCTTTTTCTGTTGTCACCCTCACACTCCTTCAGCAGAAGTTCCTGCTGAGCGGAGTCTCCCTGAGCTCAAACACAATGGTTCAGAAGCCAACAGTATAAACATTTGTTGTTCTTCTTTAAATCCCCTCCCCTTCTTTGTGAGAATGTTTCAAAGCAAACTCTTTTACAATGAAATCCAGCAATATGCACTGGATAGGGATAACCAAGGGAATGATAACATCTTTTGTGAACAAAGGAGGAGGTGATGAGACTCAAAGAGGGTTTGTTGCTGAAGGATTTTTGTTTGCAGAACAAAAACCTAATGCAATGCATTCAGGGCAAAGAAAAAGAGGTTTTCAGAAGGCCTCCTTACTTCCTAGTGTACATTTTTTGGGCAGTACTAAAATACTAGAGAGGAAAAATAGGGAAAATAGTGAAGCAGTGAAGTATCTGGCTGGCAACTGAAGGTAAGTGGCTGATGACAGAAGGTTACTAAAATACTAGAGAGGAAAAATAATGAAGCAGTAAAGTATCTGGCTGGCAACTGAATGTAAGCGGCAGATGACAGAAAGTTACTCTAGATGGCAGTAGAACAAAAGGAGGCTGAAACGTATTAAAACCCATGTTACCAGTTTCTACTTGTAGGACAGAATGTTACTTTACACCACCAGCAGATATTTAAGTTTAAATGAGGACAAGTGGAAAAAGCTTGGGATGGCTACATGCCTCACCTATCTAGATGGTTAACTCCCAAATAACTATCCAGTCAACTGTATATACTACAAAAAACCTGTGTTACTACTGTTGAGTTTTAAATAATTGCCCAGAAGCCTTGAGAAGGGCTAGAAGGCACTGAGTACAGAGAACTATAACATCAAATATCTCCTTCTTCAGCTACCTTTTGAGGGGTACTATAAAGCAATCATACTATACAATCAGAGGCCCACAGGACTAATGTTGAAGTGCTCAGTTACTAACACTGTCATTAATCATAAGAATTTGAATACCACAGAAGAAAAAAGTACTTACCTGAACATTGGCACTATAGGTGGTGTCACTCTGGAAAAGAATAAATGATTTCATTCTTTAAGAGTTATTTAAATACAGTAAGCTTATAGAAACCCAATTCTTTCTGCTACTGCTTACAGACATAAAAAATAAATAATACTCTGTTACTCATATTCCCCACAGCCTTGCTTAAATCAGTCTGAAATCCTACTGTTTCAGTCTGAAAAAGATTTTCATAGCCACTGTATCTCTCTTCTTTTTTTCCTAGTATGCAGTTAAAGTTTGTCTATGGGACTTGCTTTTTTTTTTTTTTGAACACTACTGTAAAATTTATCCTTAGGTTTTAAGTGAAGTTTTCCGTTACTGCAAAGGCACCAAAGTCTTTTTATCCATATTTCAGTTCACCAAGTTAAATGCATTTAAAAGCACAAAATGCACCTGCCAACACTTACATAATTTTCAGTAAAAAAACATGCTATTAGTGTGGGAAATCAACATTCTTTCTGGTTTATTCTGCTTGCAAGGCTGCATCTAGCAGTGCAATATTTTCCCATCTACATGAAAAATACGCTGATGAAAATATACTAGAGAAAGCATACTCACATCATCACAAGCATTATCGTCTGAGTAACTTTGCGAATCCTAGAAGGACATTAAATACCAGTTATTTCCTCACAAAAATGGATGGTTAAAACTAAACTTTGTACTCTGCAAGACAGAACTGAGGCACGTGCAAACAAAAAGCTGAATTAAATTAAGTCCTTTATAAGGAAAATAGGGAGCCAAATACAACAGTTGCTTACAGGGAATGCTGAAAAAAACAAAACCAATCCAAACCAAAAAGAGCATAGAAACTGTTATGTTCTAGTACATCTTTGAGAAAGATTATGCAGGGACTACAATGATTAGCACAAAATAATACGTATCTAGAAGACAGAAAGAATTAATTACCTGATTATCATAATAGGTGTCTGATCCACCCTTTAAAACAAACAAACCAAAATCAGAAGAAATTAGAATACGGGAAACCTGATTTTGGGTAGAGGCTAAAGCTTGTACGAAGCGATGAACAAGTAGGGAAATAGAGCATTACTTACTTGGCCACCTGAATAGCCTTGCGAGTAGGATCCACCCTGTAAAAACAAACAAATATAAACCCTATTTCAGAAGAAACTGTGGTTTTATTTGGGGGCTGTAAAGTTGGAATTACCTGGGATTCCTTTGAGCAAATACAACTTTCTGGATATCTATACAGCTTTATCAGATATGATAAAAGTTCTTACCAGGAGAAAAATCAAGGTCTACCTACCTGGTTGCCACCATAACTTTGTGAGGATGGTGATCCACCCTGCCAACAAAAATAAATAGAATTAATATTACAATGTTGTAAATCAGATATTCATAATTCCTTTTGGAACCTGTGAAGTAAAACCTCAGTGGGAGGAAATAATAATCTAGTACTTACTTGGCTACCATCATAGGTTTGTAAGGAGTATGATCCACCCTGTGAAAACAAAACAGCAACAGGTAATGCTAGAGACCTGAATATGACCAGCAGCTTTATCGGGTTGCTGAATTCTTTCTATGTAAATGGAATTTCTAGGCTGAAAACCCCTTCCTTTTCAAGAGAGTGAGATGCAGGTTAGAGCTGGGGAACCTCTGCAAGAGTCTATACCCTCATGAGCAAGGAAACTGTATTCTGGATTAGACCTGCTTAAAAAGTTTTTACCAATGGATAATAAAGAGCTGCCTACCTGACCACTCTGTGATCCATCCTGTAAATGAGACAAAAATAGGTGTGCTTTTGACACTTGCTGGTTGACTATGGCTTATTTTTAATGAAAGCTATGATTCTTTCTGAGAAAGAGTAAGGAGCAGAGGCAGCTATGCGATACAGATATGATGTCTAATGTAGTGAGTATAGATCACCAATAGTGCAAAGGTAAATTCTACATAATACCTATGCCAAGGAACTACAAACTTTTAGCTTTAAGTAATGCCTAGCACACAGATGAGTTTCATTCTGAATTGTCTCTAGAGAATGTATCTTTTTTTCTTCTGTGGAAAACATAACTTCTACAACTGGAATGAAAAATTCCCCTGGTAGCATTATTACACAGAAAGCTGTGAGACGTCAAATACAGTGGCCTTGAGGAAAAGGTTTAAAATAAAGCACTCGGTATGTTTCAACATGCCCTCTTTAGAAGGGGGATGTAAATTCTCCAAGTGAAATCAAAAGAGATATTTGTAGAAGCATTAGTGACAAAAGTGCATAAGAACAGTGAGATCCTGAGCTACTGAAGAGTGGGATATTTGCCAGTCACTAAAATGGGGCTCAGACATCATCCAGAAGAGGCAAAGGAAAATGAAATGAGAAGTATTGTCTGTCAGTGTTCTAACAGTTTTTAGTACAAAATTTAAGTGTTGCCTTTAGTCTTGGAAAGAAATAGCTCTCCTTTATTTAAAAAAATAGCTATTATAAAAAAACATACTAATGTACCTACATCATATATTATTCTTTCAAGTTATGTACAGTGTATCGTGAATACTGTATATTCTATACCACATATTATAGCAACATCTATGTTGTTTGTATATTTATCAATATATTTAGATTGCTAATACAATGAATGGATCTCATTTTTCTATTTCTTCTGAAAAATCAGCAAGAATCAAGAGAAGTGTGAACAAAAAAAAAAAAAGAACAAATCATCTATTGCTGTTTTCTTCATAATTTCTAACATTTACAGAGATTGTTTCTTTAAACATAGTAGACATCTTTTAGGATAGTGCTTTTTAGAGATCCAGCACCAAAAGTTTCAGCTTTCCAGAATCTGGCCTTAGTATCCTATAGAGCTAGACATTTCACAGACATAATGCTAGGAAAAAGGGGAGAACAGCCACCAAGCCCATGTGATATTCCTGTGTATAGGAAGACAGTAAGTGCTAATCTCATAATTGGTAAAATTACATGGATTTACAGTCTATGAATCAGAAGCTGGTTCCAATTGAGTTAGTGGCAAAAATGATTTTGAATGTGTCTTAAAAATCAGAGAAGGAAAAGCATTTACCTGGTGGCAGGGATTGCTGTCATAGGAGACCCCCTGTTAAAAAATAAACCAAAAGGTAAATGTCCCAACTGTCATTTTCTTGCAGAGTAGTCAGCTTTCTTCAAACTTCTATGTGAGAATTAATGGAATAAAACTCTACATAAAACTTTACAGAGGGTGAGTTTAATTGCATTTAACCCTTTAAGTCTGTGACTTTACCCTCTGTCACTCCCATACCCACATAGTCACAAGCACGAAGACATATGCACACATATGATCAAAGGAGGACTACTGTGTGCCATATGGAAAGCAAGGTAGGCTGGCAGCTGAATGATACAGACTCTCGGTATCACTCTAGTTCCTCTTGATTGCTAAAGGTAAATTGTTTTGTTGGGTTGGTTTGGACAGTCCATTTAGGAATCAACAGTTACAGCTGTGTGACCATCTACTTCAGAATCACACTAGATTCACCCATCATAGATCTTAGGCAAGGCTAATGCCCAACAATCATAGAAGCAGCTTGGTTGGAAAAAAAACTTTAAAATCATCAAATCCAACCATTCCCCCAGCATTGAAGACACTGTCTTTACACTGTGTGGGCATACAGAAGTTGAAATGGAACCAGGATGAAAACTACTAATGCAATTCTTAATCCATAGGAGCCACTCTTTAATCTTAACACCTTCTGTAGGAAGTAAATGGGCCAACATCCAAAACTCATTCCCAAGAAAAGTTTTTGCCTCTTTACTGAGAAGATACATGAAACATTACTTGGCCATCTTTTGTGTGTAACACTATATGGTGAGAAGCCACTTCATTTTGGTTACAATGACCAACAATATCAGTGCTTCTTGATCTCTGTGCTAGAAGATTCCATGTAAGAATGAAACCAAAAGATTTCAACTAATAAAAATTAGCTAACTTATTGGAAAATATGCTACTACTACAAACAAAGCTAGGTCTAGTTTTCAGATAGTGTGGAGAAAGAGGACTTACTTGTCCACAACCGTTGCTGCCACCTGAGTAACCAGATCCACCCTGTTGGAAAAAAGAAAACAAGAGTTAGAAAAGAGCAGCTCAGTAATCCAAATATTCCTTTTCTTCATTTCAAATACAAAAAAATGTTGGAAAGGGCTTTAGCTGCCTGACCACTTTCTAAGAAAACCAGGCACATCCTAGTGAGTGTTTTATTATGAAGTACTTCCCTAAGTGGGAAGGACGTGTATCAATAACCCTATAGTTAGCAGACCCATATGAATAAAGTTCACAATGTCTAATGAGACCTTACTATACTGTTTCAAGAAAAAAACCCATAAAATTCTTGATATATAAAGGAACATCAGGTGTGTTGTATACTAACTGGTGTATTTACCAGGCCATAGGAAATGCTATCTTGAGGCTGATATCCCTGTAACAAAGGCATGAATTCAGTTGTAAACAAAGCTGCTTGCCCTATTGGGCAATCTTCTAGAATAGAATTTTAGGTATTTTTTAGAATAGAAAATGTTCTATCAAATTTAGAATTGTGAGAGCTTGCTGAGTGCTTTTGCAGGGCCATGGCACTCCCCTTGCTACAGTGCTGCGTTCTGACTGGTGAAGGGCAGATACTTACCAGGTTGTAGGAAACACTTTGAGGTCGGGAGCCCTGTAAGGAAAACAAGAACTCAGCTGTAAGTAGAGCTGTACTCTCAGCAGAGCTTTAACAGAACAGCCCATTTCCACCAACAGTTCCTCTGTGCTCAGTTCTTTTTCCTTCACTCAGTGGCACAAATCAAAACCAAGGACCACTCAGCAACACCAGGAAGGAAAAACCCCAGACAAATCCCAAAGCCCATTTGCAAGGCAGGATCCTAGAGAAAAGCTCACTGCATTTCAGGAAAGAAGTCTCACCTGGCCAGAGTATTGGCTGCTTTGGGGAGTCTGTAAAAAAGAGAAGGTAATTAACACCTTGACAAGAGGCTTCTATAGAGAGCATCATGTTTATGAAAGTATAGCTGCACAAGGGTTTCCCAGAAAGGCTCGTCCTGAGCCACAGGAGACAGAACAGGCTGCTGGCATCTGTGCAGCAAATAGGTTGCCCTATTATCAGTGAAAGCCTTGAAACACATTGAGGTGCAACTGCCAAAGGAAATATCGAAAACTTGCCAATGGTGCTGGTCACACAGAGGGGTCAGTGAAGAACTTCCCATGGAACGGCCAGTTTGCTTCCCTGGCCATAAGAACTGCTACTGCCCCAGGAACTTGGCCCACACTAGAACAAGGACATGTGCTTACTCTCCTTTTGTAAGGCATGCAGTCTGCATTAGGAAGAGCAAACAACTACATCCTAAAGCTGTGTGGGGCAGTATGAAGAGCCCAGACCTCCTCCTGGCCCTTGCAATGATGCTGAGTGCAATGATTTCATGTGCTGGGATTTCAGATAAGGAAGTATTTTGAGTGTGAAAATAGAGCTGTCCAGGGAAAACATCCTTAAAAGCTGCAATTGTGCGAGCTTGCTGAGTGCTTTTGCAGTGCTATGGCACTCCACTTGCTCCAATGTTGTGTTCTGACTGGTGATGGGCAGATACTTACCAGGGTGTATGAAACACTTTGAGGTCGGGAGCCCTGTAAGAAAGACAAGAACTCAGCCGTAAGTAAAGCTGTAGTCTCAGCAGAGCTGCAACAGAACAGCCCATTTCCACTAACAGTTCCTCTGTGCTCGGTTCTTTTTTCCCTCAAGGTAACTCAGTGGCACAAACCAAAACCAAGGACCACTCAGCAACACCAAAAAGGAAAAATCCCAGCCAAACCCCAAAGCCCATTTGTAAAGAAGAGCTTAGAGAAAAGCTCACTGCATTTCAGGAAAGAAATCTCACCTGGCCAGAGTACTGGCTGCTTTGGGGACCCTATGAAAAGAGAACTGTCATTCAAAATTGGAATTGTGAATGATTGCCAAAGTGCTTTTGCAGTGCCATGGCACTCCACTTGCTACAGTGCTGTATTCTGACTGGTACTGACAGATGCTTACCTGGCTGTATGAAACACTTTGAGGCCGGGATCCCTGTAAGAAAGGAATTAGTGATTCATAATTACTGTATTGATGAAGTAGATGCCTCTCTCAATCTTGTCTCTTTGCGAGCAAAACCCCCCAGAATACAACAGAGAATGTACAGTCTTCATTGCTTTACTGGAGTTATTCTAATCTTAATTCTGGATGAATATCTGATCACACAGTATTTATTAAATGACAATCACAGAGTATTTTTATGTCCATCTCAGGTGGGACTCTACTATTATAATGGTTTCCCAGCACATTCAAGGGACACAATATTTTCTCATTGTGTTTCTTTTGTCTGCTGTTCTCAGACATTGGGCTTAGATGGCTAATTGTAAGTGAATCTTAGAGTCACAGACTAGTGTGGGTTGAAAGGGACCTTAAAGCTCACACAGTTCCAACCCCCTGCCATGCGCAGGGACACCTTCCACTAGAGCAGGTTGCTCCAAGCCCCATCCAACCTGGCCTTGTATGAGGCATCTACAACTTTTGATTTCCTGTACTTGTATTATTGGGCCAGATCTGCACAATTCCCTTCCTCTGAGGGAAAATAAAGGTGAAAAATAATTTGAAAAAATTAAGAAAGAATCTGACAAAAAGATAAAGATTCATAAAATGGAAACAATGCAATTAAAAGTAGCAGGTCAAATGAATCAGTCAAGGATGCCAGTACTGTGGGTAACTATACGCTGCTGAAGCAATCTGCCTTCAACAGAATGTCAAATAAATGCAGGTGCTCCATGTACATTCAGACCTGAGCAACAGCTTTCTGGGAGGGTTATGAAGTCAGGGATTACTAAAAAGAATTGGAATTATCTTGTGTATTTCTGCCATCTGACATGAAGATCCTGACAAAATTCAGAGTTATCTTAGGGCTGCTTTAATTCACACAGAAATGGTAAAGGGAGGTGAACATTCATCATCTGCAGGCTTAAAGACCAAATCTTCCTGCATCTAAGGACCTAAGCCAAAATTCTTCAGCTCCTCAACACTGTTTCTCTGTACTGGGACCAAAGGAGACAGCAAAAAACTTACTGTAAATTCGCCTTGCAACATGTAAATAAACTAGAACAACAGCAAACAGACTATACCATAAAGTTTGAGGTTCCATACACATATGAAATATCAGACAGCAACAGTAACTCATACTTCTGGCAGATATCCATTACAAACACAACTGTCACTTTAACAAATAAAGATTTGAAATGAATTCAGATTTGTTCTTTCTGAAGAGATCAGTAAAATTTGGGGTAAAAAAATTACATATTTCCTGCCCTTTGCAGTGTCATGGCACTGCACTGGCTCATGTGCTGTGTTCTGACAGATACTTACCAGGCCGTAGGAAACACTTTGAGGTCGGAAGCCCTGTAAGAAAAACAAGAACTCAGCTGTAAATAAAGCTGTACTCTCAGCAGAGCTACAACAGAACAGCCCATTTCCACTAACAGTTCCTCTGTGCTCAGTTCTTTCCCCTTCATGTTAAATCAGTGACACAAACCAAAACCAAGGACCACTCACAAACACCGAGAAGGAAAAAGCCCAGACAAACCCCAAAGCCCATTTGCAAGGCAGGATCCTAGAGAAAAGCTCACTGCATTTCAGGAAAGAAATCTCACCTGTCCAGAGTATTGGCTGCTTTGAGGAGTCTGTAAAAAAGAGAAGGTAATTAACACCTTGACAAGAGGCTTCTATAAGTAGCATACTATTTATGAAAGTATAGCTGCACAAGGGTTTCCCAGAAAGGCATATCCTGAGAAAGCAGACAGAATAGGCTGCTGGCATCTCTGCAGCAAATAGGTTGCCCTATTATCAGTGAAAGCACTGAATCAATTTGAGATGCAACTGCCAAAGGAAACATCAAAAACCTGCCAGTGGTGCTGGTCACACAGAAGTCAGTGAAGAACTTCCTACGGAATAGCCAGTTTGCTTTCCTGGACATAAGAACTGCTACTGCCCCAAGAACTTGGCCCACACTAGGATAAGGACATGTGGTTACTCCCCTTTTGTAAGGGATCTAGCCTGCATTAGGAAGAGCAAGCAACTACATCCTAAAGCTGTGCGGGGCAGTATGAAGAGCCCAGACTTCCTCCTGGCCTTCACAGTGATGCTGAGTGCAATGATTTCATGTGCTGGGATTCCAGATAAGAAAGTATTTTCAGTGTGAGAGTACACATATTCACATGAATTGCCCTTGAAAGTTGCCACTGTGAGAGCCTGCTGAGTGCTTTTGCAGTGCTATGGCACGCCACTTGCTCCAATGCTGGTTTTGGACAGGTGACGGGTAGATACTTACCAGGGTATAGGAAATACTTTGAGGCCGGGAGACCTGTAAGAAAGACAAGAATTCAGCTGTAAACAAAGCTGTACTCTCAGCAGAGCTACAACAGAACAGCCCATTTCCACTAATAGTTCCTCTGTGCTCAGTTCTTTCTCCTTCATGTTAAATCAGTGACACAAACCAAAACCAAGGACCACTCACAAACACCGAGAAGGAAAAAGCCCAGACAAACCCCAAAGCCCATTTGCAAGGCAGGATCCTAGAGAAAAGCTCACTGCATTTCAGGAAAGAAATCTCACCTGTCCAGAGTATTGGCTGCTTTGAGGAGTCTGTAAAAAAGACAAGGTAATTAACACCTTGACAAGAGGCTTCTGTAAGTAGCATACTATTTATGAAAGTATAGCTGCACAAGGGTTTCCCAGAAAGGCATATCCTGAGAAAGCAGACAGAACAGGCTGCTGGCATCTGTGCAGCAAATAGGTTGCCCTATTATCAGTGAAAGCACTGAATCAATTTGAGATGCAACTGCCAAAGGAAACATCAAAAACCTGCCAGTGGCGCTGGTCACACAGAGGGGTCAGTGAAGAATTTCCTATGGAACGGCCAGTTTGCTTCCCTGGCCATAAGAACTGCTACTGCCCCAGGAACTTGGCCCACACTAGGACAAGGACATGTGCTTACACCCCTTTTGTAAGGGATCCAGCCTGTGTTAGGAAAAGCAAGCAACTACATCCTAAAGCTGTGCGGGGCAGTATGAAGAGCCCAGACTTCCTCCTGGCCTTCACAGTGATGCTGAGTGCAATGATTTCATATGCTGAGATTCCAGATAAGAAAGTAGAACATGGATAAAGTTTGAGTGAGAGAATTCATATGTTCATATAAAATGTCCTTCAAACTTAGAACTGTGAGAGCTTGCTGAGTGCAATTGCAGTGCCACAGCACTCCACTGTTACAGTGCCGTGCTCTGACTGGTGACTGGCAAATGCTTACCAGGCTGTAGGAAACACTTTGAGGCCGGGAGACCTGTAAGAAAGACAAGAACTCAGCTGTAAACAAAGCTGTACTCTCAGCAGAGCTACAACAGAACAGCCCATTTCCACTAACAGCTCCTCTGTATATAGAATATATATTTGAGTACATACAATGTGCCCAGTTCTTTTTCCTTCATGTTAACTTGGTAGCACAAATCAAAACCAAGGACCACTCACAAAAACCAAGAAGAAAAAAAACCCAGCCAAACCCCAAAGCCCATTTGCAAAGCAGGATCCTAGAGAAAAGCTCACTGCATTTCAGGAAAGAAATCTCACCTGTCCAGAGTATTGGCTGCTTTGGGGAGTCTGTAAAAAAGAGAAGGTAATTAACACCTTGACAAGAGGCTTCTATAGAGAGCATCATGTTTATGAAAGTATAGTTGCGCAAGGGTTTCCCAGAAAGGCATATCCTGAGCCAAAGCAGACAGAACAGGCTGCTGGCATCTGTGCAGTAAATATTCTATTTGCTATTCTCAGTGAAAGCATTGAATCAATTTGAGATGCAACTGCCAAAGGAAACATCAAAAACCTGCCAATGGTGCTGGTCACACAGAGGGGTCAGTGAAGAATTTCCTATGGAACGGCCAGTTTGCTTCCCTGGCCATAAGAACTGCTACTGCCCCAGGAACTTGGCCCACACTAGGACAAGGACATGTGCTTACACCCCTTTTGTAAGGGATCCAGCCTATGTTAGGAAAAGCAAGCAACTACATCTTAAAGCTCTGCGGGGCAGTATGAAGAGCCCAGACTTCCTCCTGGCCCTTGCAGTGATGCTGAGTGCAATGATTTCATGTGCTGGGATTCCAGATAAGAAAGTATTTTGAGTGTGAAAATACAGATGTTCAGGAAAACATCCTTCAAAGTTGCCATTGTGAGAGCTTGCTGAGTGCTTTTGCAGGGCCACGGCACTCCCCTTGCTATAGTGCTGTGCTCTCACTGGTGATGGGCAGATACTTACCAGGCTGTAAGAAACACTTTGAGGTCTGGAGACCTGTAGAAAGACAAGAACTCAGCTGTAAATAAAGCTGTAGTCTCAGCAGAGCTATAACAGAACAGCCCATTTCCACTAACTGTTCCTCTATGCTCAGTTCTTTTTCCTTCACTCAGTGGCACAAACCAAAACCAAGGACCACTCAGCAACACCAGGAAGGAAAAACCCCAGACAAATCCTAAAGCCCATTTGCAAGGCAGGACCCCTAGAGAAAAGCTCATTGCACTTCAGGAAAGAAATCTCACCTGTCCAGAGTATTGGCTGCTTTGGGGAGTCTGTAAAAAAGAGAAGGTAATTAACACCTTGACAAGAGGCTTCTATAGAGAGCATCATGTTTATGGAAGTATAGTTGCGCAAGGTTTTCCCAGAAAGTCTTGTCCTGAGCCAAAGCAGACAGGGCAGGCTGCTGGCATCTGTGCAGCAAATAAGTTGCCCTATTCTAAAGTGAAAGTCTTGAATCATTTTCAGATGCAGACTCCCAACCTTTTGCATTTGATTGTTAGTGCTGTTGAGTACTTGTTTCCCGGGCTTTGGTCCCTAGAAGTCATACCTACCCTCCTGAAACACATCTTCCTGGCTGCATATAGTGGTACAGATAATATTGACAAACATTTGTCATTTTTTCTTTTTGTCTGCCTCCAAATAGAAGGAATTCTGAATAACCTTTGTACCTGAGCTCATACTACGATTGTGTTCCTCTGCAACAATTTCTGTTATCATTATGGTAGTATTTGTTAAATCACACACTTGGTTTCCACATAAGTAGCTTTGTCTGCATGGTTTTAGTAAGGCCGAAAGACATTGCACGTAGGTTTGACTTTATGATTCTCCATTGTTCACAATATGGATAAGCAACTATGTGAGATCTAATATACATGGGATCTGAATCTACTAGTATATGATTTATGGTGTGATACTGAGCCTAGAATCACTTACTCTCAGTGCCATGACTTTTATGCCCCTTTCAGAGGACACACTGAGTGGAATACAGACATTCCACTTCAACTGACCACAAATGGAAATACATTTATGAGCATTTCAATCAAAAATAGTTGAACAACAATACCAGGTGATAATTTTATGAACAAAACCCCAGAAAAATAGAAGTACCTGCACCCTGTGAAATACATTTAAACATGTAGGAAATAACTGATTTCCAAGCTGGGGAAACTTACCAGAACGTAGGTACTGCTGCTTTGTGGTCTTGGTGCACTCTACATAGGGACCAAAAAATGGTTATTTACTTTAAAAAGAAATTACTTCTGTAATAACACTTTTTAAGAAGCAACTCTATCCTTATATCTAATAGATGGTAGAATCTAATGTTATACATTTTGCAAACAATGATGTTCAATAAACATATTTCAGCTGTGGTAACTTGCTACTGATCTTTCAATGGAAGTGAGAACACATTACAGTTTGAAGAACTATCATATGCAGGAAGGAAAGCCTAAACTGTGAAGAATGGTAGGTAGGTTAAAATTGCAAAGGACCCAGAAAAAACACTCCTGAGTGATAGCCATAATACTAAACTAGTTGTTTACATTTTAAAAATAGACTGTTTAAGTGAACATGGAACTGTTCAGGTTAGGATTTATGCATATTTGATTTAATAGTGAATAACATTCAAACTTAAGTTCTAGAATTCCATGCATCTTGCTGAGTAGACTGAGATGATTAAATTTCGCAGATTTTGAGAGTACTATGGAATGAGCATACAGAGGTTTTCATATTTCTTGGCTGTGGAAAACATGCAATGGTCTTTAATCAGCAGCCAAGTACAATACCACTTTGCTGTAACCATAGAACCCCCCTACTCCACCACTGTAGTCTATGGATATCTAAGATACCCATAAGGTATTCATATTTAGTCATTCACAAAGAGATGAATCATTAGTTTATTGACACAGGGCTTCAGTCGAAACTTGAGCATAATGGAGAAAGAATGTCTACCTGTATAACGACCCTAGCAGCAGAACTTCCCAAACTCTGAAAGAAAAAATAAATCAAAACCCCACATCAGATAACATAGAATTTGACTTGTTTAAATGGAGTGCAGTTAAACAGAAAACACAAAGTTGTACTGGTTTGCTTGGGAGAATAAAGGGAAAGATTGTATATGCAATATATTGAGCATTAAAGTGCTAACACCCAGCAATAAACTAGTTTTTTTTTTATCCTCAGCTCTCTACTAAGTAATCTTCTGCATTTGCGTCTGGTTCTATTGCAGTTTCTGGTGAGAGCAGCAGAGCAGAGGCTATGCCCTCTTTACACAACCAGTGAGCTTGGCTTAAGATATGGTGAGTGAAGGTTAAGACACTATCAACCCTCCAACTTGGCTCACTGTCATCTGCACTGGACATGTATCACCACACAAACTAATTCAATTACTGATTTAGGCACTTGTTTGCTGTACTTGGTGGCATGAGGGTAAAAGGGTAGCAGACACCACCCTGAGGCAACTGGTTTGATCCCATAAGAACCACATTCCTATTATAGAAATAATAAAAGTCTGCTTACCTGGGGATAGGTGTGACGCTACAAATGAAAGAAAATAACCTTTAGTTATTTTGTACAACAGCTTGTCCAACAGAACATTGCAGCAGAAAAAGGGCCCTATCTTTTGGATACAATACACAACCAAACGTGAAAGAAAGATATAGGAAGGACAGTATAGGACAAATGGATTATAATCGTCACTCAGGTTAGAACAATAAGATGATTGATTAGAAACTAGGCATCAGAAAAACATATTATCAAATGTTTCATCACACAAACTTTCTTTAACCATCTTCAGGCTAAATTTAATTTTGACTGACTGTGTGAGTTCCAAGTGAGCAGAGTGGAAATTGAACAGTTTAAAAATGAGAGTAAAAGTGAATTGCAATAGATACAGAAAAAAAACAATCAAACTATTCAGGAACAGAGATTGTATGCATTGAGAGACCTGTTATCTGCAGCTAATCCAGTATCTCTGCAAGTACTTATAGCAATCATAGAACCATGAGTTTTGTAGCTATCTTAATACTGGCTTTCCCTGAAGATAACTATGCACCTAGGGTAAACTATGCCTGCCAAGGGCTGTCTCCATACACCAGGAACCTTTCTGACAAAGTAAGCCTGTAGGTATTTCAAAGCTTTTTGAGTCAGAACTTTGAGTAGTGTAGAGAAAAAGTGCTTACCACGGGTGGAAAAGGGTTGCTGTTGGCCACCACCACCACCTACAGAGGAATAAGAGAAAGCTGCTTATTCATCATAGAGTTTACTTTGATAGTTCAATATGTTAGGAAAAAGAAGAATACGGAGTTCTCTAAATTTACAAACTCTAATAATAATGCTATGTATGATCACTTTTATAAAATACTATTTTTATAAAGTCATTCAATGCACATTACCAAGCAAAAAAGACTATATATGTATATACAAGAGTATAAGGAGGTAAAACACTTGCTCTCAGTCACACAAGAACTCAGCTGTATAGGCAGGAGCAGGATTTCATGTATTGTACCAAACCCACTGGCCTATATTGTGTGTCCTTTTTGATCTTCAACTTTCCACCTCAAAATGGAAGAGCAATTTCTTTTCTCTTTATTCAGCATTATGCTAAAAAAAAAAGGCTTCGTATTGAGTCCATTCAAAAAAATGAAGCCAAATGCAGTAGTAGTAACTTCTGTAAAGGTTTTAATATTGTCTAATTGGAAGCTTCTCTTCCCACCTTATTTTAATTTTTTTGACTGAAAACAGTTTGTATTATCCAGTGGTGTAAAAAAGGAAGAGGAGAGTTAGTGCTATCAGAAGAATTCTAGTATAAACCAGGGAGAAGTATTATGCTTTTAAAAGTAGCCATTACAAAAAATAATCTATCAGGATGTTTTGAATTCTTAGAACAATGGGAAATTAAATAAAAAACTAGATCTGTGAGGACATGAATGGGTACATTACATTTACACAATGGTGTACATACACCATAGAATTAGCCCTGCACTCCTGGGGGCTGAACTGAGAGGAACAGTTGATGTAAATATTATCAGTCAAATACAGTAATATGAATTCTATTCATTTCACTTGCTTTGAGCCACACTCATTCTCCAGCCCCATCTAAATAATAACTGCATAACCTATAACCTTTAAAGTCCTCATTACCTCACAATCACTATGCTAACTCTTTAAAAGCAAGTCAACATAAACATGTATGGATTTTATTTTACATACAGTTAAGTCAACTACCAACAAAAGCCACCACAGCACAGCTAGCTAGCATAAAGAATCTAAGAGCCAAACTGATTTAAATCATATGACTCAGTCTGGGTTAAAACCTTGAGAAGCCTTAGAATGATGGAATGGTTTTGGTTGGAAAGGACCTTAAGATCATCCAGTTCCAACCTTCTGCCATGGGCAGTGTCGCCTCATGACCATGTCATCCAAGGCTCTGTCCAGCTGGTAAAAGGAACTGTAGCACCACTGAAATAAAAGGAGTAATGCCAAGCTATCTCTAAGTATGTTTTCCCTTTGAATTGAAAAGGAGAGCTTACCTTCTTACTGGACTCTGAACTGCTTGAAGGCACAGACTGTAAAGAATGCAGAACCCATTTGTTACTTAGGTAAGTGTACGACAAATTAATTACAGCAGTATTTGTCACAAGAATGTTAGAGCTAACATAATTTCCCTAAAATACCAAGCAAAATAAGATTCTGATGAAAAATATTAAAGTATTGGCAATTAATAAATGAAAGACTGAAAGAAATTGCCTGGTTTAATTTTTTCCTACAAGCCCCAGTTATTTTGTGAGCTTCCCACAGCACTGTGTAAGAGCTGCAAATGCTTCATCCAACATCCAATTGGGAATTTGTTCATAATAAACTCTTGGTAGAAACAAATTAATCTCTTCTACCATCACCAAAACATAAACCAACCCAAACTCCATTCCACTCAAACTGAAAAGCCTACTGTTGAAATGTGAACTTGAATAAATGGGATGTGCCATGAGAAATGTGTTAAAAGAAGCATAAAATAATCTGCAGCAAAGTTTTGCATTTCAGCAAATCATGTATACAATTGCATAGGCAAAATCCACAAAATACACTTTTAATTCATTGTAACTATCAATGAAAGCACTGACTTTTGGAAAATCATAATAAAAGTAACTGGTGTTCATTCACAGAACAAATATGGAGTTTCTGTGCAAACCAGAAGTAAATAACTTCTAACAAAGCTGATATTACAACATGAATTAAGCATATAATTCATCTGTTGAAGTTATTTCCATTACTACTTAACCATTTGGATACAGTGCTTCTTTATCCCCTTCCATGAATTTAATTACTATTTGGTAAAAGTTTGGCATTACTGCTTGGTTTCTGAATAGCTTAGGAAGCTGAAAACATGTTGGAAAGCACATAGTTACCAGGCCATAGGAAATACCACTGCTGGAGGGTGCACTCTGAAATAAAAACAGAAATCAGGTATATATTTACATAATGATTTGTTAATTATATAGATAAGTCATCACTTCTTTTTTCTTAGAGGATCTACACTTCAAATCAAACTGATTTTATCTCTATGTAAATAAATCTAGGGCAGTAGTAAACAGAACTTGCTTAAACGCAACTGAAGAAAAGATTTTCCAACATTCTACTGCAGTCATAAGATTAATGTTGCTCTATCACAAATACAGTTTACACTTACATAGTAAGCAAAGGTGAAATATATTTAACGTTTAGGAATTAACATATCTAATGACTTATTTAAAGTTAAGCATATCATTAAGTAGTTTCTTGGCTACAGTTTCAGTTTCTAACAGATATTTGACAGTGTTTTCTTACTTGCTTTTATGGTTTTAAAAATGCGAAATATGTCAGGTTTTGAAATAAACCTGTTTTCAGGTGAAAATGAAATAACTGAGATTGACAATAGAAATTACTTATTAAAAAATCATTTGATTAATACACAAAGATTGCAAAAAGAAACCCAAATAGTATTGCACAATATGCAATAGCCAAAGACAATTACTCTTATCGGACAAAGAGCATTATGCAGTTAGGAATTCTGACATTTTAGTAAGCTAACAAATTAGGCATTTATAACAGGCAATGAGTACCAACTGTAACATAAATTATTACTTTCTGAGGAAGTGAGTGCAACACCTTTTAATTTTGGTTTTTAACCTCAGAATAATACCTCAGCCTACCACCAGTTTCCTTAGTATATTTAGGAAGAATAATGTAACTCTGCAGACGTGAACAAAAAATTTTCAGTAAGGAGATGAGCACAGCATTCGACAACCAGTAAACACATATATAACCAACTTACATCTCTACAGGCTTGTTGACTATAGGCATCCGCAGCACCCCCCTAAAAACAAAATGAAATTAGTTATTTCTCTTCTGTAATTGCTTAAAGGCACACTTCAGACACCAGGCAAAATAGCCCCTTGTATATTCATGATTATTTAGTGGTACTCAGGAAACATTTTAAAACAGACACTGTCAAGACATTTATTAGAAATAAATGATCAAGATTTAATGTAAAGCTTGTGATTCAAACTTATCATCTATGTTATGTGTATGTACATATATATGTAAAACTCAGGAAGTGGGAACTTGAAAGAAATAAGAATTAACACCTCCCTGACTGACTGACACCAGTCAATCAACTATAAAATAGCAAGGTCCAGCATAAGTACTGATAGCTCCGTCTTTGAAGGAAATCTCACTTATTAATACCATCAACGGTCCCCCTCCGAACTGTAACTTTGTTGTTCTTTGCAAACACACAATAGACATTGTGATGAATTTTACAGCTTACAAAATGACAGGAATGGTTTACATTTTTGGAAACATTGTCCTTGTTGGAGCTGTGTCATCCTCATTTTTCTAATTGGAAGTGGCAACTGACAGTGCTTACCTATGACTAGCTCATTTTTGTTTACTTGCTATACTATGAAAAAACAAGCAAAACCCTGTCATCAACATAGAAAGACTAAACTTGACTGTTTCAAGCTTTTTTTGTCATTTTTTGTATTGAGTAGCAACTTAGAACATGCAGACCAATATGCATCATTTTTATCTTGAGTAGATGTATGAGTGTAATGTCATGCATGGATCATAATTCCATGATCCATAGGTTTCCATTTAACTTTTTAACATCTCTGTTTGCCAAGTACTTCATAATATTGAATAAACTGTAATCATCTTCTTGCTCACTCCAGTATTTTCTACTTACAAAAGAAACTCCCACATGAACACTCATAAATAATGCAGTCGAAGGTTAGGAGTTAGTATAAATATAGTTTATAGGGGACAAAAAAGCAAAAGTAAGAGAAGTGCTTACAGGGCCACATCCATTCTTGCTTATTGTGTAGACTACTGCATTCTGAAATAAAAACAGGAGTCAGTTATTTCCATGTAAAGAATAAAGGCGGGGCAGAAAAAAAGAGAAGCCCTACTGCTTACGGTGTGAAAAGCTGTACAATTGAGAATGTGTACGTGCAAACAGGGGATAAGCAAGTGCAAAGGTTACCAGTTCACTGGCATCTGGCTGTATCAATTCTAAGTCAGTCATCGTCTGGATCTTGTATAACTTTGCCATTGGTTGTACAATCTTTCAAAAGCTATAAGTTGTTTTACTAAATGGTCTGTATTTCAGAAAAAATAAACAACTTCATGCAGTTAAATGACAGGATGAGAAACCTAACTCTTAGGAAAGAGTATGTATCATATCTGAAGAAAATACAACGAAGAAAAATCAGTATTTAGTATATAGACATCAAAACAATTGGTATTCTCAGAGGCTGGTGATTCTGCTTACAAGTAGTGAAGACTGAACTAATGGAGTATTACCAGATAATTCATTAATAAGTAGTAAAAAATACATCTTTGAGAAGCTCAGTTCAAGAAACTGGAGACATACCAGAAAGCATCTGACAGTTCAAGTGCAAATAGGCATGTTATGGTAGTGGAGGTAATTAACTAGAACACAAGTATCCATTTCTGTGATTAAGGAAGTGAAAGCAATCGATGAGAGTGCAGACATACACTCCCCAGAAGCTTTAAAAGGCTAACTAGTCAGCGAAGTCCCTAAATTTTCAACTGCAAGTATAATCTGCTGTTAAAAGTGATACAGACATTATAGTGGAGCTTTAATGTACACATGAGTATCTGGTGAAGTTTGGAGAAAATCTTTGGGGAAGTCAGTGAAACACACGCATAATTCCAAAACTATAAAAGAAATGATTTTATGGTTCTGTATTTTATAAATACCATAGAACCACAGAAAAATTTAGGTTGGAAAATACCTTTAAGATCATGGAGACCAACCATAGAGGGGTTGGAACTAGATCTTCAAGGTCCCTTCCAATCCAAACCATTCTATGATTTTATAATAATATATTTGGATTACAATACAAATGCTTACGCTTGCTTTATAAAATTATCATTCTCACTATGACAAATGGAAAAGAAATTATTCCATCTCTGCAGTTTCCTCTTTCTGAAAGGCACTGCACACAGTGAGGGGGTCCTTTTACTTCTTAGAATCATAGAATCATAGAAAGGTTTGGGTTGAAAAGATCATCCAATTCCAACCCCCTGCCATGGGCAGGGACATCTCACACTTATTGTTTCTATATGCGAAGGCTTCAGATCACAGGGAACACTCCTAAGGGTCAGCAACAAACCAGCTTGACTGAATTCACAGAGTGTTTGCTGCACACACAGGTAGGAATCCCCTAGGAAGATGGAAGGAATCTTTCTGCAAAAGGGTCAAGTTAAAGCTTGATAAAAATGTTTAATGTGTGAGATCAGAGGTGGTGAAGCTTTTTGTAGTTAAGAATACTGACAGCAATCTACTGAATTCAACAGAGTGTAGGAAGCTGAACCTAGTCCATGTACTGGACACACAGTTCAATGGAACAATAACTCATTCTGCATTAGCTAGCAGAGGTGGTATTTCAGTGCAGTATTAAATCACCTGAGAACACTGTAGTTACAGAGTTTTAGTCGTTTGAGGTTACTGGAAGTTAGAACTCTTACCGGACTGCCTGAATAGCTGCTCTGAGAGGAACTGGAAGGTCCAACCTGGAAAGAAACCAAAATGCTATTTATTATTTTGCAGAAAATTGATTTTTAGCTTATTTTTAGATTTTTTTTTAATGAAAGAAGGATCTACCTAGTGGGAAAAGGATCAACATACAAGATAGTCTTCTCTGACTTCATTATATCAACTGATACTATTGAAATTATCTCACAGATCTTTAAAGATCTCTGAATTTTTAATCAAATAATCAAAAGTTAAAATCAAATAATCAAAACTATACCAAAACAGCTGGCATAAATCAACATAATTCAGTTGCTTGCACCCTTTTTTATCTGGCCTCATATACTTGATGTGCATCATTGAGGAGGAGATCTACACTGTCAAGACCATTAAAAAGTATATGAAAATTTTTTAGTGGTACGACTATCTAATCACTGAACACTGTGGCATGTAGGGCATATTTGCTGGGAGAATGGAAAGAAGAAAAAGAGGTTTCTTCTCTTAGCTGCCAGTGATAGCTTTCAGAAAAATAAAATCAAATACTTGAATTCTATAAGTAGATGATGATCTGCAAAAGGCAAGTTTTCAGAGCTGTTGCAATAAGTGGTCTTTAAAAGCAAGCAAGCACTATGACTAAAAAGAGAAGACAGAAGAAAGGAAACTTCTCTTAGAAAGTTACTCCAAATCAGCTCGAGAGAACCGGCAGGAGGAAATGGGAACAAGGTTGATGACCATTTAGGAAGTTTGGGACTTTCATCAACCAAGGTAAATTGCCAAATAGAAAAATTTATTGTGCAACAAGATGGATAAAGATTTGAGTAGAAGCAGGTTTTGACTGGCTCTTGAGGTCTTGAGCAATTAGCAGTGTTTCAATGTCTTTGGAGAAAGAATACTTACCATGACGCATCCGCCTTGTGTTGTGTAAGTCCCCCCAAGCTGCGAGAAAATACAGGTTCCAGTTACTGTTTATTGACTGGTGTATAAGTACTACACTATTTTAAACAGTAAATCAACTGAATGCACATTCATGTCTGAATGAAGGAGCCAAGTGTTTTATTGCTTACAATACCTCACACATTGTAACAATCTGACCCAAGAACTGACATTAAGTAATTAAAAATTAATTATTAACTAATTTAACTAATTAATTAACTAATTAAAAACTAATTCAAAACTGCATACAAGAATATAGGCAGAAATGAGATCTTACTAGGAAAGTAATTTAAATGGGACAATATAACTTTTTGTGCTATAACCATGAAACAACTGGGCCAGTATGACAGGAATTCTAAAAACTGGGAAATTGAAGAAAAACTGCTCTTACCTTCTTACATTCTAGTGCTATCATAACCTGTTGGGGGGAAAGAGCAGAAATTATTTACTGAAAAAAAAAAAAAGCAACATATTATAGGAAACAGGAGAGGTGCTCACTCTTGGTTAGATCACAAGATGACATAAATCAGTATTGCTACAGCCAAGAACCAATACTGTATATTTGAACAGACTTTCTTTGCTTTAGCTGCCAGTCATGTTTAAGATGTTTCATATAAGCATAATTCTTGGCTAAAGAGTAACCAAACTCATTTCTAAGAATATGCTACACAGCTCTTGTTCCAGTGACTGAGGCTTCAGATGGGTGTACTATGCTTTAGATTAGCATAGTACACCACAAGTATAATTGAGTTATCCTGATGACCAATTTGGTTTTCTTTGTCTTTATGCTATGGATTGTTCTAAGAACTAGATTGTTAGTTTCCTTTCACTCAAAACATACCTTCCTTTTACTTTTTCCTGTCCCATTAACTGACTCAGAATGTGTAGGTGTGAGAGTTTTGCTTTGAATTCCAACCCAGAATTTCTCTAGATCTTGAACAACAGTTGCACTGGAGAGAGAACAAAATAACCATTATCTTTCTATCAAATTATTTCAATATAAATTACCAATGAACTCTCTTCCCTCCTCTGCCCCCAGCCAAGAAAATCCACTCTGTTTTGATTTTAAGAGTGTGCAGTCCAAAATTGACAAGAACATCATCATTTCCCAGAACGCTTCGCTTTCCCAGTTACTGTGTTATCATCTTGCACTATTTTGAAGATAAATAAAACAGATGCTGAGAAGGAGCAGAATGGGCACTATTTCAAGAAGCATTGACTTCAGTGAGGCTTATCTGCTCAAATGTCCATAACAATTGTCACACCTCTTTCCTGCTCTGACAAGCTCCATGATTGTGAACTGATTTTCACCAATTAATGACAGGAAATGACTGTGGTTTTAAGTTTTGTTCTTTTGCCCTTTTTTGTTTTCCTCAAGATTTAATGAAGCAAGGCCCCTATTATAAATCTATGCTCAAACAGTATTGAGATCAAATATTTAGATATTTTCCAATTACATCAAACATGCATTTTTGTAGATCAGATGATATTTTTACAAGCATCAGATCTGCAAGAAAAGTAGCTCTGAACATAGGATAAATCTGTCTTCTATTTGCAACAATTAGTTCATGGATTGTAAACTTAAATTTATCTTACAAGCATTTACATCAAACTACTGTTCTGCTGTTCAAAAAGAAAAAAGTTTTAACTAATTAGTTCGAACTTCACTTACTCACTTAGTTATATTCATATTGCTAACCCTGTAATTAAAGAGGCCAAAGTGTAAAAACTAGTTACTCAAAGATCCATTAATAACATTATTTACATATATTAACATCTGTAGGACAGTGTTAATTTTATATTATTATAATAATTGATAATATAAATTTATATAAACATCTATATAAATTTATATACACATTTATATAAATTTATATATTTATGGAAATATAAATATGTTTATTATTATACCTTAAAATGGAAAAATGTTTTGAGAGTAGCCCTGAGGAAAAAGACTTGGGGGTGCTGATGAGAAGCTCAACATGACCTGCCAGTGTGTATTTGCAGCTCAGAAAGCCAACTGTATCCTGGTCTGCATCAAAAGGACCATGAGTAGCAGGCTGAAGGAGGGGATCCTGCTCCTCTACTCTGCTCTCGTGAGACCTCACTTGGAGTATTGTGTGCAGTTCTGGGGCCTCTAACACAAGAGAGAGATCAGAGGAGGCCACAAAGATGCTCTGAGAGCTAGAGCACCTCTCCTAGGAATACAGGCTGAAAGAGTTCAGGTTGTTCTCTTCAGGAGAAGAGAAGGCTCCAGGGAGACCTTAGAGCTGCTCCAGTGCCCAAAGGGGGCCTACAAGGATGCTGGAGAAGGATTTCTGACAGGGCCTGTAGGGACAGAACAAAGAGGAATGGCTTTAACCTGCCAGAGGGAGGATTGAGATGAGCACTTAGGCAGAAGTTCTTCCCTGTGAGGGCGCTGAGGCCCTTGGACAGGGTGCTGCCCCATCCCTGGCAGTGTTCAAGGCCAGGCTGGATGGGGCTTGGAGCAGCCTGCTCTAATGGAAGGTGTCCCTACCCATGGCAGGGGGTTAGAACTGGATGAGCATTAGGGGTTTTCAACCCAAACCATTCCATGATTCTATGATTTTATGTTATTTAATGGATACAGTGGAAAGTTACAGCAAACTATGAAAACCCCACAATTGCGGCAAGACAAGAACATCAGCAAGAGCAACACAAACCCATGTCAAAATAACCCATAGAAATAAAATTTCAAGGAAAAAAAAGAAAAAATGTAAACAATTATTTACATAAATTGAAGATCTTTAACACCATGGGGAGCAATCCATGTTGTTGTAACTTTCTGTTTCACATCTGAATTGGCATGACTTACTGCTGAATTCTGCAATTAAAAACAAATACATATAATTATATAAGATACAAAAGTGACTTTTTTTGTCTCTTGAGGTAAGACTGATGTCCTCCTAAAAAGCGCCACAGAGATTCTATGAGATTCATTCCACATGCAGAAGATACATGTATTTCTTGTGCAAGTCTAAATTTTTTAACTCTATTAATGAAATAACTTTGCTACAAAAAATGCTCACTACTTCTGTGAATTCTGATTAAAGTATTTAAAAGGAACTAAGCTCAAGTAAGTATTCCAAAGACTGAACACGTACCGTCACGTTATGACACTCCATGCCTTTAGTGTTTGGATCTGTAATTTTAAATGTACCAACAGGAACATCTCCATCTATTTCTCGAGCTTGTAGATTAAATCCTTTAAACCCAACATCTTGAAGTGCTTCCAGAGTCACTGTGAAAACAGACATTTTGAGAAATTTAAGTTTCACACACAACTAAAAGCTCTTAAATGTTTCACAACTGATTTCCCTCACTGCAAAGCACAAGACTGCATGTAGAAAAAGTGCTTTAAAAATTGTTCAGCTTTTAAAAATGTTAATAATCAGGGAAATGGCAAGAAAGAAAAAGGAAGAAATTTGGAGAGGCATTTCTGTTTAAAGTAACATGAAATACCTAATTTAGTGGCAATTTTAGAAGTAACCCTGCCCTACTGAATGACTGCAACTGTCTTATTAATCTCATTTGCTCCACATTCATACTCCGAAAACAAGCCAATGGCCCTGCTGAACAAAAGGTTATTTATTTTCTGTCTAATTAGGCCTACGGAGTCAAAATAGCTACAGAGAATTACATTTCTTTCCACATCTGTTTGAACAGAAAAGATTAACTTTTGCCTAATGCTGAATCGCAAGACCCCTTTTTTTTATGTGCTATAACTGGAAAAAGAGGAACCAGAGAGTTTGGCTCTCATTTTCTCTATTAAATATGAAAAATTAGTGATTATGAGCTTCTCAATTTGACTTCTCAATTTTGTTACTGAAGGAGCTCAGAAGACTGTGGAAGAGAACAGTTTGTGCATATCCCAGTTAAAAGTAAATTTAAAGAGGCATAACCAAATTTGTTAGGATCTGTCATAAACTTGCTCTGCTAATGCCAATATTAAGCACTTTCACAAATACAATCAGAATAACAGGTTTATGCCCAAATCTATGTGTAGTCATTAAAAATAAGGACAGACAGACTAGGAATGGCACAGAAGTCAAGGCAAGGCTCAATCATTCCTTGACAATAACACCTCCATAATTAGCCTTCCCATTTGTCATCGAATTTCAGTCCTAATTCACCAATTTTTCACAGGTCTCATAGGAGGGATGACATCAAAAGCTTAGACACACTGTTAAATCAAGCACAAACGCAACTGCAAAAGTGTTGGGACATGACATGCCACAGGTGAAACTGCAGTGAACTCAACTGGGGGGTAACAATGTAGCTCCCTGAGACCAGGTACTGGACACTTTACAATCTGAAGCAATAAAAAGTAGTGCTAAAGCAAGAAAGGCATGGTTAAAAGAAAAAGGGGGAGAAAAAAGGTTATTAACATTTGGGATTCAGTATTTTTGTCATGGTAAATCCCATACAAAATCACAGAAGAATCCGTCTATACTTAAATCCAGCCATTCAACATTTTGCTGGCAATACTCTTTAAAAAATAGCTACCAAAGAGTCCTCCCATCCTTGTAGGAGCTATTCACATGTTTTTCCAAAAATGGAAGCTGTAATAGGACACTTCTCCATTCTTCTCCCTATATACCACCCTCTGTGGAAGCACATCCATGCTACTGGGCTTAGGTAAAACAGAATGTGAACTAGGCAATAGCATTAGTGAATAATGCTCTTTTTCAGCTACTGAGATAGAAGAATAGGTATGTGACAGGTTACAACTCCCACTTCCATGCTTCTAGCAAATGGCTAGAAAAAGCAGCATTCACAAGCCATTTAAAGTGCGATAGCACCATGAGATGGCATCATAGTATGGAGAAACAAGGCTGTCAGGGTGTTCCTTCCAGAGAGCAATTTTGGATTAAGAAGATAAATAGGTTGGTTTAAGCCACAATAGATCCACCTCCTGCAGTACGATAAAATCTGGGATGCAGCTCTTAGAAGTATGACTCAAAATGTCTCACTCTTGAGTTGTCTTATACTGCACCCTGAGATTTTATTTTCCTGTAAGATGACAGCATGTGAGCATCTACTGAGTAGGATCCCTTTGTATTGCAGAGGCCTGACACAACAGCAAATACTCATATACGAAGTTGAAGAGCAACTAATTATTAGTCTGGTTTGGCCAGTCATCATCCCATTTCATTTTAACTTTGTCATAACAATCATAGCATAAAGTTAAAATAAATTTATTAGCCAAGGAAGATAAAAAAAGAGATATACATGTGTATATATATATAAAAAGGACACAATGTATAAACAAATATATACATATATATAAAACATTTTAAAAAAATTAGTATCTCTAGTATAGATGAATGAGATTTAAATAAAAAAATAAATTGAACTAAACTGAGAGGGAAATTGGGAGAATTTTGGTGAGAAGGGGGAATTGTGGGAGAGACAGATTTTTTTACCTTGGACTTCGTTTCCTGGCTCAAAGTTATCAAAAGATACAGCAATAATATAGGGTGGTGCAGATGTCTGTGGGACAGCTTCATAGTTTGGTAACAGAGAATCACAATCAATTGAGGTATTTGTCTGTGGAAAACCAAGGGTTCCGGGCAAAAATATCCCACAGAACAAAAAAACGAAGCTGGGGTGTCTCGTCATCTGAAATAAAAAGACAATATAGATTAAAGTGACTTCTTTTGAGTAGTTGCCATGTTTGACAAACAGCTGCTTTTCTCCAGGGTAGGAAACAGAACAAGACTAGAGAGCTGGGCTTTCATTGCATTCATGTCTTTTGAAGAAAATAAGTTAAACTAAACTGCCTATATACACTGGCAGAGCAGTGCAATATATGACACAAGTATTTCCATTTGAAAATACAATCTCTCGTTATACACATGCCAGCAATCCATGAACAGCCCTGTCTGCTGCATTATGGCTTTAGACTGGAAAAGGATTTAAACAAAAGTCCTCCTGGTTAAGCCAGCAGATTTAGCTCAGTCCCTTTGTTATTCAAGAGCTAAGACACAATCCTTAGTCTCTCAAACTGCTTTGTGTAGCTCTAACCATGATTAACATGGTCTCTTTTGACTGCTTTGCCTACTCCCACTTCCAAGAGACAACCAAGAAATCTATTGTTAAATGCCCCAGAGAACTCTTAGAAGTTTTTAAAGATATTTGTTTCCTGAAGGACTTAACAAGATTTCTGCAAAGTCCTTTGGAACTTCTAAACAAGTTAAAACTACTAAATTGTTCAGCGTGCTTCCTATAGGATAAGAATATTATACCCAGGACAGAAATTCACAGAAATAACTAAGAGGCAGAACTGAAGTCCAGTCTCCAAGGACTCTCAGTGGAAAGAAAATGTATTTTCTTAAATGAACTATAAATTCACTTGTAGCACTGACATTGATAGTAAACTGTTTCCAGGAAAGAAAAGAAACATTTCCCAGCAGTATTCTCAGGTGTCTAATGCCAGATTTTCTGGCCCATTCTCAAAGTCTAAACATTCAACCATGGCACCACAAAATTTGTCAGGCCATTACATCTTATGAATATCATCACTGTTCCAGCTACAAAAAGGCTGATACAACTGTTAAATCACAAGAACTTAGTCAAATACTATATTCGATGCTGTCTGCTACAGGGTTGCCTTGTGCGATACAATAAGCTGTAAGAGAAAGGAGATAATTGACTTGAGTTTTTTTAAGTTTTACAAACACAAGAGATATGTTCAGTTTGTATCATCAACCTGTGTATCTTCATTTGCACATGAATGTGGAAGACCATTTGGTTTTGCATGTGCTAATGAATTAAGTAACAGGAGCATTTGGAAGCAGCAGGGAAAGCTTCAGAACACAATTCCAAACACTCATATACTTAACTCTGGGTAGCTTTTTAAAAAGCCTCATGAGTCAATAGATAATAAAAGAGGTGACTGTGAAGTGTTGAAAGATTTCCTATAGGAAGATGGAGGTTTGCATGGTGTCATAACCAGTAAGTGCAGCAATCAGGATACATATGCAAGTTACCATGTCTTTAAAGCAGAGGGAGACTATCCCTCCCAAAAGTGCCATGAAAATGTCACTTCAATGGGATCCTGGGCAGCATCATGTTTTGGTATCAGTGTGCTGGGTGCGGTTGTCCCATCTCTTGTGACGATTTGGACATGGCCTGCCTCTAATTAAACTTTAAACACAGCATGTAGGTGCTATTATGGCGACAGATGTGGTAAACAGTGATTTAATATGAACCAGTCTACGTGTTGTTGAAATCTCTGTCTGACTCACAGAGAGGTGGAAGAAAAAACTGTTCCTAATTAGATGTTCTATTTCAAAGCACAGAGTCCTTAGCACTAGTTCAGCTAGTACTGAAAAACTGTTTGGAGCTACACTCCGCCACGAAAGGAAAGCAGGGTGAAATCTCCTTTCCTCTTTTTTCTGACTAGAAGAAAGCACAACAAGTTGAAACACAGCTGAGATGCCTTCTCCATGCATCAGCTCTCTGACTTAACAGTTCCAAAGCTATCCTAGGCTCAACATGCCATCCTTTGGAAGCAGGTTTTAGATGAGGAAGAGGGAGAGAGCAGCATCTTACAAAACTCCAAGTCCAGACTTGAGGCAGGAGCAGAAAAAAATTCCCATGGACCCTGAGTTCCAATACATATTCAATGCAATCATGTTATCTTGCATCACAAGTTGACCTTTTCTTCATGGAAAATGTAAAGAAATTAAAAGTAAATATTTATAAAATAGAAGCAATTTTGTCAAAAGAAGGAATTTTGTCAACCAAATATCATTTGCAAGCTTCTAATTGGATATAATTGTGAAAATATGACTGTCTTCTCAGTTCCTTTATCTAATGGATTCTAATTCTTTTTATCACAGATACAATCCCTTCCTCCTCTGAGCCTACATGGCCCTCATCTTTGCAGTACCTGAGCTGCTACCTTAAATATCCACTTCAACATTTAGTTTACTACGACTTGGGGCCAACAATTAAATCCCCAGGTACTAGTTACTTAGCTACAGCATTCAAAGTCTAGTGGACTTGGGAAGAGGTGCTTTGGTGGCTTGCTTCTCCAGAGCCTTAGGCAAATTTCTGAATAGAGACAAAAGTCGTTTTAAAAGCCTTTAAATATAGAGCATTTAATATAATAAACACCTTTCTGTAATTTGAAAAAGCATAGTCCTGGCATGCCCATCCTGCCAACAGTCCTGTAGACCCCTTTCTAACCCCATCATTTATGAGTATTTTCCTCTCTTTTCTTCTCCTAGATGCTCTTGATGAGCCACAGACCTCCTCCTTAGCCTCGGAGAACAAGTACCAGCAGTTAGTGTGCACCCATCCACCACATCCCCACCAACACACCTTCCCTCCGTGCGGGCACCTCCGGTCCCTCGGTGGTCAGCGTGGAGGAGCTGCAGCCTGGCAGTGCTGGTGGCCCAGCAAGATGAGAGGGAGGAGGTGGAAGGCTCAACCAATCCGGGGCGAGGCGGGGAGCTGGTGTGGCCAATCAGGGCCAGCCATGCTCCTGCCCTGGAAATGAGGACAGCAGAGGTGGGACCGCGCTGCCCAGATGGGGCGAGGACAACACACGCCGCACTCCTCATGGGTGAGTCATGCCCCTCGACCTCTAACTCTAACTCTAACCTGGCACAGGGAAGGCTTCTCCAGGGTGATAGCCTCAACTGCTGTGTTGATTACAGTCACAGAAGTACGCTACACGAAACACTTAACTAACATTTCATGAGCGGTTCCCTTAAAGTGTTCTACACTGGTTGGTTTAACTTGACCTCGGAGCATCTCTGAGAGTATCTAGGAGATGCTCTGCTGCTGTTTTTTCACTTTTCTATGCCTTTCTTACACCTGGAAAAGACATGGACAATTCCAATCACGTATTGGAACAGGCTGCCCAGGGCAGTGCTGGAGTCACCATCCCTGCAAGTGTTCACACACCGCGGAGACGAGGCCTCAGTGCCATGGGTTAGTGGTGGCCTTGGCAATGCTGGGAACGGTTGGACTGGATGATCTTTTCCAGTCTACTTAATTCTATGATTCTACAAATACCACCAAGCATTTTCTCAGAGCAAAGAGTTATTGAGGCTGTTTCATTTCATGTACCTTGTGGGAAGGGCCTGAAATTATTTTATCTGACCTGCATTAAAAACTAACTTATTTTTTCTTTTCAGAAGCATTTTCACAGGGTCTCTGCTGAAGACTGGGAGAAGCCTGAAAGCTGGATGACATAGAGGATAGAATATTTTCAGCTGGAAGAGATATACAATCATCTAGTCCATCTGCCTGATCATTTCAGCGCTAAGGCCATTGTACAAATGCCTCTTAAATGCTGCCAGGCCTGGGGCATTGACCACATTCCAGTGCTTGACCACCCTCTTGGTGGTTTCACCTCTCATGCTGAGGTGAAACTTCTTGTGTTTTAGTTTATAGCCATTGCTCCTCGTCCTGTCACAGAATACAAGGGAGAAGAGCTCAGCACCTCTCTCCCCACTTCCCCTCCTCAGGAAGTGGTAGAGAGCAATGAGGTTGCCCCTCAGCATCCTTTTCTCCACATTAGACAAGCTCACAGTCCTTAGCTGCTCTTCATAGGACTTTCCTTCCAGCCCTTTCATCAGCTTTCTTGCCCTCCTCTGGATTCAAGAACCTTAACAGTATGACAGATATTTCCATTTAACCAGTGAATAACAGGAAATCCACGACGCAAAGACTTTTCACAAGAAACTTCTTCAACTTCTTGATGGTCGTGCATTAAAATTACAATTCAAAATGCTGACAGTATTTTACAAACAGTCTCTATTTTTAAGATTTAGTGAATTTAACTAACTGTATTCCCTTTCAGTTAATTACATTTAATTAATGAGGAGCATTTTATTTACATTATTCCATTATGAAAGACATTACTTCCTATCTGTTACTATCCACTGGGGAAGAGATTGTAATCTGCCTTCTCTTACTGTACCACCAAACTAACCATTGATACCATATTATAAATAGCAATGAAAGTGCATGTTACACACACACACCAGCTTACTGACAACACCATCAAATACGTGACACAGGAAAGGAACGGCAACTGACTGCCCTAGAAACACATAAACAAATGCACATATGCAAGACCTCCTTCTACCATCTAGGAGATACTAATAGGTCACCAGAGGGATCAGAACTATTACTCCAGGCTACTCAGAGCAGCAATCAGTACTCCATGAATATTTGGTTTGACAGATACACAAATGTCAGGCAATGAATTGCTGTAATCTTGGTAATATCATGGTTATAAAGAACCATAGATAAGACAAGCAAGATGATTGTAACACTAATAAAATACTACACTGAATAAGCTGGTAAAGACTCAGACCATTAGTTTACAATGTGAGAGTTGTAAACCTGCTGCCCCAGCTCTTACACAATACACTGTTTGTGGTTTATTTCAAAGGAACAGTATTTCCACTGAATCAAACCTAGGGCACTGATTCAGTTTTAATTTACCTGCTCTCCAGAACTGCCAATAAAAAGAAGTCTTTTCAGGTCTCCACACCTGAAAGGACAATTTGGAGATCATGAATTAAATACTGACTGAACTAGTGGTGAATTCCTCACTCTGGTGAAACCATGATTACAAAGTTTGCTACGTACTGAAACTACTGTGCCAGAGCAGATCAACTCAATGCTGGAGCACATGGGCTTTCCTGGTGCTTGGAATGCCTTTGTGCATATTCTTGTGGGAATCTTAGCTATTTTATTTTATTATTTTTAAAGATACCTGAATGTATAGTTGCCCATACAGAGTTTGTTGGTCTTTCTTTAAAATACACACATTAGATTTGTGCCACCAATTCATTTCAGGAACAAGCCAGGAGGCCAGAGATTAGAACAATGAAAGAAAGGGGATCCCTCCTGTAAAGGATACACAGAGGACAACGGGGAATCCAGTCAGCTAGTCACCTAAGCAAAAGAGCGTCTGTTTGAATAAAGAACTGGAAATGCTGGTGGAGTTTTCTAGAAACATTTTGCTTCTACTAAAAGCTCTTCAAACCAAATCAGATCAAAAAGCCCGTTTCTTTTTTCCTCACTGACATCAGGAGCTCCAACTGCCTTCATGACCCTCAACAACCTTCAGCCTGCTCTCTGCAGCTTCTGAGCCAAAGATTCTTTTTGATCTGGTACACTGCCACTGGAAATGCAAGAAAGCATAACAGTGCTTCAGCTAATGTCAGCATAAACAACAAGGTAAAAGATGTGAGGGTTATTTTCATCAGGGTCTGGTATCCTAATCAAACTGCTTTGATTCTTCCAGTAAGCATCACCACTGAGTCTTTCTGGGAGAATTGACAGACTATTTGCTTGGATACCTCAGGTGTGCTGGGAGACAATGAATGATAATCCAGTCACCACCAGAAATCATTTTCAGAGACAATGTGCAAAAGAAGTGGGTTTATGGATAAGAAGAGGTGAGTTTATAATCATACACATCTTTTGTTGAGTACTCCAAACTGACTTCATGCAACAATAAAAGTGAGTGGGAAGAGAAAGAAACTTTATTTCTTCCAAACACTATTTTCCATTGTGCTGACAAAGAAAACAGTTATTACTGAACATCATTGCCTCCTCTTCATGCCAGCTGCCTTCCCAAACTCTCCCAGTCCTTGTCTTTGTTTCCTCCTTGCTCAAAGAGGGAAGGTCAAGAAAAATCCCTGTATATCTTAAAAAACAAAATTTGCGTTCCTGATGCTTACTCTGACTATCACAAGAAATATCCACAAGAGATACTTCTGGAAGATCCTACATTTCATCTCCAAATGAAAGTGGTTTGCTTACTGTTCACTATTAGTGCTATTAAGCGGATGTTATCATTGCTGCAATCCTCCAGCATACTCTCTGTAACTTGAAAGTACTCAACTGAGGTTATTTTGAAACACATTCTAGTCTAAATTTAGTGGTGAGAATCCTTACTAGGCTGTGTGAATTGTATGATAATGATTATATGAAGATATATATTTATTTACTTTTCCTTCAAAACCAGTATTTCTTCTGCCTTATACTAGTGTGTCAATATTTATATCCTATTTCCAAGGCCTTTAAGTATTACCACATTTTTTATTTGTAAGGGAACATTATACTTCCTGCTTTCAATAATTATATTGCCTTCTTAAAAATACACCAACATATAATACAGCAGAATGATTTACTGCTCAAAATAGCTCTAGCTGTAACTGAGTATAGTGTTGTTCTTCACAAAAAGAAGACTGCATTAAAATAGTGCATTGTAAGTGCCAACTAAAATTTAGACAGTATATGTTCCACTATTAAGGAAATATATTACATGTACACTGAATAAACATGTAACTAGTAATTCAGTAAACTTACATTTTTACTGGGAAAAATATATAAAAATGATCCTTTCTCACATATTAAAAACTTTCAACTCCTTGTTGTCTTTCATTTTTTGTCTTTGCTCATGTTAGTTGTCTTATCTAAACCTTGCCAACAGTAGTCTAAGTCTGGTACTCTATAAATAACAATGGTCCACACCCCGAAAGTCCTAGTTAGGTGATGTCACTGGGAGCCTAATGAGAATTAGCAAGCAAAAAAAAGGTTTGACTTGACTACAAAAGAGTAGAAAGGGAGTGAACAAATGGATTATTTCTACTGAACCTTTTCTGCCATAGTAGATGAGGGTGAAAAAGATGATTGTGCACAGCTTATGAATGCCATAGTCTTATGTGCTGCTCAGGAGAAACACCTGACATGGACAGCACACACAACAGCAATGACATGTGAACATTGCACCACCTTATCTTGTGCATTGTGCAAGCTAACAAACAGTATTGTCCTATGTGCTTTAAGGTGAGTGCTTGGGTGTGGCTGCAAACATAGGCAATACTTCATATAAGCCACTGTGACTACCATTCGTTAGTGACTTACCAGACTCCATGGGCATCATTAAGCAAATGTAAACATCTGTTCATAGGACAGAAGATACTGTAGAAGAGGGATCCCACTACTGAGATTCGCAGTCTAAAAGGAAACAGCAGCTGTAAGATTAACAATCAAAAATTCACCCTTTTCACAGTCACAGAGAAGCTAAATGATCTCTTAAACATACATCCTACTGGTATTACTGACAGGCTGAGAACATTGGAGCTGTTCAGCCTGGAGAAGCTGCGTGGAGACCTCAGAGCACCTTCCAGTGTCTGAAGGTGGCTACAAGGATGCTGGAGAGGGACTCTTCATCAGGGACTGTAGTGACAGGACAAGGGGTGATGGGTGCAAACTGAAACAGGGGAAGTTCAGGTTACATCTAAGGCAGAAGCTCTTCCCTGTGAGGATGCTGAGGTGCTGGCACAGGGTGCCCAGAGAAGCTGTGGTTGCCCCATCCCTGGTAGTGTTCAAGGACAGGTTGGACAGAGCCTTGGGTGACATGGTCTAGGGTGAGGTTGGAACTTAAGGTCCTTTCCAACCCAAGCCATTCTAGGATTCTATGATTCTAAAATTTTCTTTGTATGTAATTTGCATCTTTGGATCCAGAAGACTTCAAGCACAGATGAAATAGATTTACAGGTTATTTCTAAGTTCCTGTAGCCTAAAGGATTCACCTGGATAGTGGAGCTAATGCAATGCATATATTGGTTAATTCATTCAGCTAGGGTTCATTAATATAAGTTTAGCTTTAGAGCTCCTACCAACCTGCCATTATTGGGTCAAAATATCATAGGTGCATGATACAAAACACTGACTGGTATAAATTCACATTGTTGATTCAGTCTCATGAATTCAAAGATGTTGACTGCTTAGACTGATTGAGTTTTGGCTAATATGAGAGAAATGCTGTTGCATATCCATAACTGATATCCTGTGTGATGAGAAAAATGCACACATCTGGTACTAATAAGCACAGAGCTGCAGCTTGTAAGAGTTTCTTTCAATCTCCTGGCCAAAAAAAAGATGCTCACACTAATGGCAATTCCTTTGGACTTCAGAATCAACTTAAACACTTGGGATCCACTTCTTGGAATCTGTAACTCAAGGAAGTTTATTACTTACCTTTATGTCATTCTATACAGAAGTTCCTAGGTAACAGAATGGGACTTCAGCTTTGGGGGGAGTGGGTGTGGGGTGTGGGGTGTGGTATCTCAGGTTCATCATTTATAGAAGCTAAAAGCAGCCATCCTAGAATGTGCACAACTACTTGAATACAAGAGCATAAATGTGGCAGAGGAAAAAGGGATGGTATGATGGGCTTGTGTGGTTACTGATAATATCAGATTCCCCAGCAACAGCCAATTAACAATATATTTTCCAAGACACGATCGACAAGGTGGTTTAGATTGTACAGGTTTCCAGCAATAACTAATCACATTTTCACTGCATCTTTTCTGTTTGTCTCTGAACACACCTGGCAAACAGTAATGAAGTAATCTCCACAGCTCCTTGTAAGGCAGGGAAGTATTATTATTTGTACCTAATTCTGCAGATGAGGAAACCAAGTCACAGAGGGATTAAGTGACTCGGCCAAGGTCATATAGAAAGTCTGCTACCACTCACGGTATGCGTCAGTCCTTGTCAGCACTCAGTGACACTCCCTGAAGAGTTCACTCAACCCCTTTCTCTGTGTAGGACAGCATCTTTAAGATTTCATAAGTATCATCTTCCACTCTAACCTTGACTGAAAGAAGAAACTCCATCAGCCCAGGTCAGAGTCAGGCTGAGCATGATTCCTAGTTAATGGCTTTCCTGATGTTTCATTTAGGACACATGATTATCTTCAAGATTCTACTTTGTTTTCATCCTGCCAGGAATTCCTCCTCATGGACATCTCTAATTTAAAACTATGTAGCTAGGCAGGATAATAGTCTACAAATGGACCAAGAATATATATCTGCAGTAATTATTTTCAGAGATACATACATATTTCTGTCAGAACACACTCAGGGCACAAATCTCCCAATTTCTACTGCTGCATGTAAAAACCCTACCTTCCTTCTCTACACAATATAAATCAGCTCCAAGTTTCACACAGTTCATGTCATACTATGCATATATATACACATACAGACAAATCACAAATAGCAGAATACCTCCTGTATAGACACTTGTACTACAGCCGGAAATCCATAAGCATACAATCCTTACAGTAAAAAATAGATAGAATAATCTTAAAAAACTAGAACTCACATGCTAGAGTATTTCACTTTTACACTAACTTTCCAAAATCTCTGATATGTTTTTATGTGTAAGCATTTATGTGATGTATTTCACATATTATTATTTCACTGGGTGTTTGTGTATCAGAACAGTTTGTGTACTTAGTTTGGGTGACGAAAAACTTAAGGGCACATCATGTCCCTTCCTTCTTGCTGGTAAAGCAGAAACATGAGCCTCATCTTTAATCTTCAGTTGCTCAAACTTTCTTTTAATTGAAGAAATGTCTTCACAGCATCTTGACTTGATTGTTTTGTTCCTGAATTTGAACAAACACCCTGAATCTGTTGTTTTGAAGCTCTATTTTGTGCACATAACAACAGAATTTGTATTTTTTTACTGTTTAATAGTTTAACAGCTTTAACAGTTAAATACTCTGAAATTTCACAAGAGCCTGATGGCACCAATACCTTTTGTAATTTAATTTACTTTTACTTATACAAGTATAATTTTCATTTCAGATGCACCTTGGGGAACAGTCCACTGAATGCTGGTCCTTTTGTAAGCTCAACATGGCAGACAACAAACAGAGCAACTAACTCTGTGAAGTAAAAAAATAGTATGAATTTGTGGAGACTGGTTAACCCACTAGGGGAAGTGAGCTGTGTTGGATGGGGAAAGACAGAAACATTACTCTTTTATCTGTGTTAATCTGCAAAGTAAGAAACTGGGCATATCTCATGAGTCAGCAATTGAATAACAGCCTCTTCATTCAGCAAATGAATTAACATGGATACATATACGGATCACAGAAGTGATCAGTGCCTTTCTCACATGCTGGGGAAGAGGAAACACCACCATCATCCCCTGTGACCCACACAGCGAACACTGCGTTTTGCTCAGTACAAACAGAAATGCTGACATTCAGCCACAGCCAAATCAAGCAGCCCAAGAATGAATCAGTATGTTCAAGCCTCCAGACCAGATTAACAGTTGTTTCTTCCGTGCTCGTCATACTGGATTTTGGGTGCTGCATCAAACTGCTGAAATCCCCCTTCCCCTCCCTCACCCTCTTCAAAGTCAGGGCTAGGTTTCTTCCATCTTTATAACCTGTCTCTACTTAAAAGCAATCCTATGCCAATAACAGCTCAATTTCTTCATTAAATTAACAGTAACGAAGCAGAGCTGCTTTTATGGTTTTTGTGTTTTGTGAGGTTTTTTTGTTGTTGGTTTGGGTTGTTTGTTTGTTTGTTGGGGTTTTTTAACTGATTTTAACTGATCACCCACCTTTTCAGTTCATACATTAGTAGTGCTGCTCCAAATGCACGTAGTACCTTTTCTCTGGGGACAGAAAGAGTCAGTTTGTAACCAAAAAAATAGGCTGGGGAAGCTGCCATTCCTTGCTCTGTCACAAATTTCCTGTGTGACTCTAACAAGTCATTAATCTGCATGTGCTTCATCTAGAAAATAGGATAATGCTGGTTAACTATTTCATTGGGAGACTTAATGGTTGTGAAATGTGCTGAGCTCCTTGGATAGAAGGAAGCTGCTGTCAGTGTAAACAGTAATAGCATGATTATGCTTGGTGGGAAGGTTTTAGGAGAGTCACTTTGTCACACCAATATCACAATTCTGCATTACACGGACAAGCCTGGCTAATCAAGTGAGTCACCAAGAAGTTTGAGGTTTAGTTCCCTTGTGCTATCTATGCACACTATCTGGACCCCAAAGTCAAGATGAATTGGTAAGTCTATGGAGATGCCTTCTTCAGAGGATGACACATCCTTTTTCTAGTCTTAGAATCTAACTGCAAGCATCAGCCTACAAAAGGTTTAGAAACATGCCTGTGGGCTTTCAATTCTGCTACAGACTAGCGCATCCCACTATGTGATAGATGAGAGTCATAGACAGTAGCACAGATGTTAGCTTCTTGTTGATTTTTCCTCTGATATTCTAGCAAACAATGAGTCTTGAACTGACTGGCATTCACATACTCTAAGACAGGAATGCACCTCCAGCTTCTGAATGCATATGTGAAAAAGAAACAAGAAAATTAATGAATTTGGTCAGTGGGAAACACAGATGTTTAGAATCTCTAGCAAAAGGCACATAAACTTTTCTGGAACTACTGTATGCATGTAGGTACCTATTGTTAGACACACATACTCAGCAGTTCTAACTTTCCAAAGTCTCACCTCTCTCCAGTGTCCTGTCCTGTCCTCTCTCTCCTTCTCATCAGTATTTCCTGATTTTGTTTTTGTTTTATATTCCTTTAACTGAGAAAAGGCCATGACATCAAATACCCTTCTATACGGCTTTTGGACAGCGTAACATGAAAAATGTCATGACTATCTCCTACAGCCTCAATCAACTCATGCTGACAAATTACTGGTAACTTATTTTGAGGTAACAACTTCAAACTGATGTCCTGCTACCACCATAGCAATCCTCATTTAATGTTTGATAAAAGGGTTAATACTGGTTACTTAAATCCTCTGTGATGTTTTAGTGTTGGTAAAATGTCAATGGACGTGTGCTGTTTTCCTCTTCAAATTAAAAGGTCACCTGAAGTAAACATATCTGTTTACATAAACTGTTTGCAAGTATCTAATACGCCGTTACTGATACCTTAACAAGTTCTTGATATCCACAGCCAGTACCTTGACTAGGAAAGGAAACAAGAAGACACCTCTTCATTTGAAAAAGGAAAAGGAACTTAATCAGGTGTTCACTTTCACCAAATGCATGTTACTAAATGACAAGGAATTAGAACAATGTTATGTACTAGTGAAAACAGTATACAAGAGACAGAGAAAGCTATTCCTGTATCACTGTCTACATAACACATTTTCAAAGTGAAGGCATGGCTTTCATGGTATTACTAGGAATGTTGTTACAACCATAGCAAAAATAAAGTCTTCTGATGGGGGTGGCAGTAGAAACTGCTTCTATCTATCTAATCCATTCAACTGGCAATGCATTGAGGTCCACCACCAAATGACTTGCTTCATGTCAACCCTATTAAAACAAGACCAATTATGATATGTAAGTGGCCAGAATACACAGCGTGGTTCAACAGGTTAAAATATTTGTTCTAGAACCAGCACCTAGGGACATACCCATGAGAGAATCAGTCAGACTCCTAAAAAGAAGAAAAATTTACCATTTACTACAGCATTTTTAAAAAACTCGATCGCAAATGAGTTTTGAAATGGAAACTTGTAACACAGGACCCCTGTGGTTGTTCCTGCTTGGCACTACTGAATAAGGCAAATCTTGCTAGCAGCACTACACTGAGTAGATGACAAACTATAAATTATGATGTGAAGGTTACAAATTAGATGTAGGAGTATGTGAATGGACCGCTCCTGTTCTCTTACTGTTTTCTGCCTGATTCTGGGCTCTTGTAAGCCTTTGCAACAAGAATAATTTTAATATCTATGCATTCTAAAGGCTCTTGCAAAACAAACCATAGCAGATATTGTACAAGAGACAGCATTAAACCTCCAAAAGCTCTTGGATTAACTTTACTCCAATTTTAAACTAAGAAAGATTCACCTGTTTTGCAGATTACTCAAAAACAGATGTATTCTGATAAGGCCTATATTCAACACCTAAAAATGACCATCCATTAAAGCTGGGGCTTTCTAGTATGTGTTTATGCTCCAGATTCTGTGGGTTTAAAATTAAATCAGGACATGTAAGTTCCAAATATTTGCTTTCTGCCAAAGGAATGCAGTAACTACACTGTGTAAGCTGACATCACATACAGGTCTGTACAAATCTACACTTGCTTGTAACAACACAGAGATTTACAGCTGAGAATGAGCCCTACTTTTAACTCAGAAGGCAGTGTCTGCCAGCAGAACCTATCACTCAGTGGAGAAAAATGTGAGCTTGGTATGACTAAAGTAGGCATTAGAAGATGTACAGCTGGGAGTGGATAAACTGGATTGGGCAACATCAAGAGTATTAAAATTTGGCCTATTTCTTCTATTGAAATGCTCACTGAAGGACTGTGCAGGGACAAGGTGCCATAGAGTTGGTATGAAAACAACGGTGAGAATAAACCACTCCAAAAGAAGTGTCAGGAAGAAAAACATGTGTAACAAATATATGCAAATTCAGGAACGTGAAGAGGCATTTAAAACACCAAAGGAAGAAGTTAGAGATTACTTTTTCCCACTGAATTTTGCTCGATATGCTTTTGGATATATGGGTGGGCAAAAAGGATATAATACGTCTCATGCTTATCTCAAACTCCCCAGTTGCTTCTTTCCATCTCATTTGAACTGTGAGAAATGAGAAAGGACATACTACCCATGTAGCTACAGAAACTACTGTGCCAAGACTTCAACTGAATAAAATCCTGTGCCTTGCTAAGAAGGTAGGAGCATATAATGGTTGAAATGAGAAAACTAAAAGGGAAGAGATTAAGCCAGAGAAGCAAGTCCTCCACTGGACTGAATCCCAGCAGTAAGAATGGCAAACACTACAGAATTCCCAGTTTGTTTTCAAAACTTCAGCTCTGAGTGAGCCTGGAGTAGCTCTAAAGGACTGAAAAGGATACTGACAAGTACCTTCAAATCAGCTCTTTCCCATTTGGTAAGAACAATGCCAGGCCTTTGAAAGTCAGGAGCTTGCTATTTTCTCCCCATTTAACTCCCCCCCACCCCCAGCATGGACAGTTACAAGATCAGGTCTTAGATAACCAACAAAATGATCAATGGCCTAGCCATTCATTCTGAGTGAAATTTGCTCCTTTTCCTCTATCAATATTAAATGTTTAATGGGTAACTATAGGAAATTTATCATTTCAGAGCATAAAAATTAGCTTTCATTCTAATTCATATTTGCAATGTATTGTTAATAAGTTTAGAGTAGAAAACTTTCTTTGTAATTCATATATATAAGAAACCTCAAATTGCAATGTTTATGTGGTTAGATGCAAGGTACCTAACATTTATACATTTATAATTTATACTTTGCAAGTGTTTAAGTGTCTTTTAATTGTAGAGGGCCACTTTGTTAGAAGGGTACAACCCAGAGTTTGAGGGCTGACAGTGACCTGTGTGGTGATGACTTGGAGCCATAGGGAACTGGGATATCCCTTAATTTATGATGATGCTGGCTGAGGCACATCACACAATTTTCTGGCCTCTTGATTAATGGTAACCTCAATTCTCATTCCCTCGCTACAGAAACATGAGCTAGTTAGGATACACATGTTCCTAAGTATGCTGTGGCAGCTTCATGCAAACCAAGTGGAAAGCAGGAATAAAAAAACACAACAGAAAATCTAGGCAAATTCATTTGAAGGCATGCAACTTCATGGGTTTTGCAAAAGAAAAGAACTAATTTTTATTAGAGCAACGCAGTATTGGCAATTCTTGTAATATATGCACTGTCAATAGGCATATATGCATATGTCAATAATGCATTTATTTAGGGCCAGAAGTGACCACATCAGAATATCAGCTTTCTTTTTTCACTGTAATTATGTCCCCGAAAAAGTAACTGAAAACATAATTTGTATTTTAAGTACTGATTATTTTTCAAACCTCATAGTTTGTATGGTTAAATTTGCAATGCTGGATATAATCACAGTGCTTTTGCTTTTCTAGATAAAGAGGAGACTCTCCTCCTGTAGAAGTACCTTACTGCAAAAATGAGATTAGGACAATGGTTTTGGCTTAGAATGTTGGGCATGATACAGCTCTTTATTTGCAATGATGCTTGTGGAAATGAGAAAACAGATTTCTTGTAAGTTGTTGAGAGACCTTTCATTCCTTAGACCTGCTACTCTATTTAAGAAATGCTAGTAATAGTAAATTAGAGCAGCATTTTCCACTTACCTCTAAAGCAGAAAGCGTATGTTCAAATGTTTTCAAGACACAAACTTCTAGGTAGGTTCAGAGCCTTTTTGACCCTCTTCTTGTCTATCAGAAATCTAGTGCAATAAAGCTTTTTGAACTTTTGGGTAATACAAGACCTACAGAGTCTACACAGGCTGCAGCATTGCTAAGCTGGACATTTTTCACTACAGTGAAAAGTTTGGGACAGGGTGCATCTGGGAGTTTATTACTGCAATATAGGAGCAGGCTCAGTCCGTAGAGTCTTAAAGAAATACGGGTCCATTATGACCGTGAATTTGTACCTAAGCAAACATGAATGGTAACAGCTATGAGATAGTCTCTGAAATCAGAAAAACAGCAAAAAGATGGGAGATGGATGAATCTATGTAAGTCTCACTTTCCAGTATTTAGCAACCACAGCAACCTAGAAATTAAAATAGAAAGTATAGCATTAGTGGCACTCTGATTCCAACTAGCCATAGCTATTTATTTTGAGAGAGAATATATAAAGAGGAGGGAGAGATTTGAGAGGGAGTGCTCTGTGTTTCACCATATCCTGTTTTGAACAGTTTCATTAGGCTTACCCTACAATTAATTTTAGGAACAATCTTGCAGCAGCCTAAGGATACCGGCTCTTTCCTGGCTCTGTGCTCCAGAAGCTCACACTCAGCTGATGATACTTCTAGACCCTAAACCTTTTCCAAGCTCATCAACAGTCAATAAAGCAACTTATTTGCTGCATTCCAAAGTTCTAGATGATAGCATTAGTCTTGAATTGCTCTGCTAGGGACTTAGTAACAAGCCTTAGTAATTTGAGTTACTTCCTACTTAACGACCTCTGACCTACTGATATTATTTTGCAACTTAGAATGAGAAAAAAATGAAACCTATAAAGAAATTGTTTGTTTTACATGCAGAAAGACAGTAGGTCCTACAAAACTGAAGTGCTAATGAAGACTGAAAACTAAAAGCACAGCATATACTGTACATATGATGGCCTAAGATAATTTTTGTTAACAAAACTAAAACTCATAATAAGCACATTCAGTATATTGGAAAGACTAGAAGCGAAATTCTAAATACAGAATCTACAGCAATTTCTTAGAATACTTTTTTCCTAATAAAAATATTTCTAAAAAATAATGAAAAGTTGAATAGAATGTGAGAGAAAATGTAACCGAGGTGAAGTTTCAAGTAGCTGTTTTTTCTGGTACTGAATAAAATGAGGTTCCTAAAAATGAAGTTTTGGAACCAGTAACAGCAGTGTCACTGAAAGTACAGCAATGGTAATTATCCTCCGCACTTGCAAGCATATCAAAATGATACCTAGTGTTATGAAAGTAGGAAGGTGTCTGCTTCAATCTACCTGCTAATCTAAATGGAGGACCCTTCTTTGCTCAGAAATGTGACAGGAGAGGTGTGGATACACTTATATATGCAAAGACAACTATTTATTTATATGGCCTGGGAAACAAGAAGTTAGGTGTGACAGGCTTGAGCAATGCCTATTATCATTTCTGCAGATATCTTGCTACACTGAAATCAGGCCTGCGATAATTACTTCCAAGGGCTTGATTGGGTGGCATTGCATCAGAACTCCATTCTCAACTTTACACCTAAACCATTTTTGCAATTCTGAAACAGATTCATCCCAAAGCACTTGACAGCTATACAATGACAGGCGATTTACTTTCAGAAAATGATGAGGAAGAACACAAACGACACAGGAAGAGGCAAGTGGCACTGAGCAGTGGCACTGCACATGGGATGCTTATTCATAGAACCAAAGAATGGTTTGGGTTGGAAAGGACTTTAAGATCATCTAGTTCCAACCCCCTGCCATGGGCATGGACACCTCACACTGGACTAGGTTGCTCCAAGCCCTTGGGATTTTGGGAACAATGCTATCATTGTTACCTGGTTACTTCTGATAAATTAGTTATGCTTCATTGTTTTAAATTAAATGATCACCAGTAGAATCTTTATCCTTATAAATCAAGGAGATTCATAAAGCTGTACCTCCTCCTAAAAGCATCCGTAGCTTAACTTGAGCTTAGTTCAATAAGAATTTAGTAAAGAGCTATTGATAATTGCAATAGAAAGAATGTGGATGTGATCACCTAACACCACTCCTTGTCTCTTCTCTCCTGAGAATCCCTGAAAATTGCAGTCTTCATTTTGATATCCTGCCTGCCTCCATCGAATGAAGGAAATATGCTTGGTAAATTTGACTTCAGATTTAAAACTCCAAATACCAAAGACTGAGCAAAAACATGTTGAAACGTGTCTAACAAACCCAACAAATGTGTCACTGTCAAGTGATACTTCTGTCAAAAATAAACAAGATTTTAATGATCCAAGATAGAATCTGAGAATGTGAACTGAAATCAAGAACAGACCACAGATTAGGACAGTTGTCAGGCTCAGGCAGTTTTCCTAAGCAAAGTCTGGCTGGACTAACAGTAATGCTGTATTTCAGACTAGAAGTATACTTTCACATCACTCCTCAAGCACTTGTATTCTTTATTTTAGAAAAATCAATTTTATTCCTCTTTTTTTAAGGTCCTTTACAGTTCTCATCCTAGTGCATCTAGCCTTGGCAATAACTATACTGTTCTGCCTGATCCACAAGGTCCTTATTTATGCTGAGTCAGCATCTCTTTTTTGTAACCTAGGCACAGAGTGAAAGATTTCTTTCTTGTTTCTTTGCAGAAGACTATTGATGAGCTACAGTGAGCAGGCAGCATGGAGATGCTGCATGTGTGACTATTGATGAGCTACAGTGAGCAGGCAACATGGAGATGCTGCATGTGTCTATTGGGCTAAATTCCTACTAGATTGACTCATTTAAAGAGGTTTTGATTTCAGTGGTTAAGGAACTGACATTTTTAACCACTTAAGACTTTAAATTTGTTAAAATGAAAGGACACCTATTAAATAAATTAAAAAAAATTGTGTCTGATCAGAGGTAGTAAGCTTCCTGGAGGCAAGGGTCATGATTGCCGTGTCATTATACTCAGCACATGAACACCTTCTTGGGCCTTCTAGATACTGCTTTAATAGAATAGATAGAACAGAATTAATATCCTGATAGGGACTTGGAAGGTGCAAGAGAAGCCCACAGAGAAACTCTTTAACAATGGCCTTACTCGGTACAATCAGCTAATCTTTATTGTTTAATATTCAAAGGTCTCTTCCAGATGTGCCAGGACTGGAATGTGTGTCTTGGCACTCAGGACTTCTCAGTCAGCCAGAGTCTAGCCAGTTCCGAAGGTATTCCCTGACTGTTTCCCAAGCCCTTCCTTTCACTCTGCATAGCAGTGAGAAGTCACGGCAGGATGTGCTCTCATGATGCTATGTCACAGGGGTTGGGGTTTCACTTTCAGCAGATAACACTATACGGAATACTCAGGTTACAATTTCTTTTCAGTATTTTTAACATCTTTTCATGGTAAATTTGAAAACTACTATAAGAAAAAAATCAACTTACTTTCTGTAGACAGTTCCCCAGACCTGGAACAATGTCTTCCATGTTGTTTCAAAATGCTAAGCATGAATCATATTGGAAACAAATAGAAGTGTTGTATATTTAGTATGCCTGTGTTTTCAGGCACATCTATATCCTCCAATCTGTTTGACTGGGATGGACAGTTAATGCCTTACCAACATTATCCCCACATTGTCCACCAATTCACCCACAAAAGAGAAGTATCTGACTGGCATTCCCATTGCATGGCAATAGATAGAAGTGCAGTGACATATAAAATTGGTAATGGATAAAGCTTCAGAACAGCTAATACATCATACACACTTTCGTAGGGCAAGTAGCTACAGAGCCCGGTTTGCAAAGACTGCTTATTACAGATAGCATAAACCGAAGGACCTAAGCATAAACCGAAGGACCTAAGGCTGGAGACAAAACATCCCTACTGAGGCCTCATAACCTTTTGCTTTTTTACTTTATTTTTTTTTCCTTCACTCTTAATCCCTTTCCTACAACATCACCAACTCCTCTGTCAGACAGAACATGGTCTTCCTGTGCAGGCTGTCACTTATTCTGACTTTCTGGCTTGCAAAGTCACTTTATAAACTTTCATGTTCTTCTAGCAAAGCTTTCAATCCTGACAAGGCTTCATTGACAAACCTTGGAATATCCAAAATTCTCCATCCTATAGACCAAGCCAGAGACGATGTAAGTTTTACTTACTACTTCCACACAGACTACGGAACCTATGTTTTCTCAAGTACTCAACAGTCAGGTACTGAGTGACATGCCAACAGACATGTGATTTCCTAAATGAAGTCACAACATGAGAATACATACAATTCATAGTATTCTGAGGAGAAGAATCTGCTTTGGAGGACAGTGGGAATGGAGCAGAACAAAGAAGTCCATTGCTTCATTATCACGTAACTTTGGGTAGAAGGGGCACACAAAGACCTGAGCATAGTGCAGAAGTGAACTGAACATAGCAGAGCAACAAAGAGCTCCAAAGGGCTGAAGGACAGGCATGTAAACAAAGGCTGTTGACAGGGAAGCCTGACACACAGGGTCCCCTTCTGTGGAACTGAAGAAAGGAGTCCCTGTTGTGTAAACAGTCCATTCAGTTCACAGGACTGGTGAAGTGCAAGTGCTCTGTACATTGGACTAGCACAGCTGCCCTCAAGACAACACCGTTTCTAAAACAAAATAACCTTCACACTAGTAGTATTCCCTTCCATATCTATTCCATTACGAAAATGCTTTGAGCTCAGAGTTTATTTAATTACAAATACCTAGCTAGTTAACTAAGGCAAAGATCATTTGTTTTTGAAGTGGTCACTCTTGTCCTTCCATCTAATTGTCCCCTTGTCTCTTGCTATAACTCATGATGTTAAGCCTAAATGCAGGATTATCACCTTTTGCAGGCAGAGACCAAGTATTATGTCTTTGAAGCACAATGAATCCTAATTAGGTATAATCAATAATAATTATAGTTAGGTAATGGAAAATGGGAAGGTGAGGAAAAGGAAATGGCTGAGCTCATAATAATTACTTTGTATTAGGAGGGATAGGGAAAACTAGTGTGAGAAGTTGGCCACCCAAGGAAACAGATACCTATTTGTTTGGGTTTTCCTTAGAGTTGAAACAGCCAAATTAAAGCGTACAAGGTGTCACATTATATATGGCACAAATAAGACATATTTAACAAACTCTGGACGTGAAGCTATACTTTCTTTCTACTTGAGGTACATGTATCTCTGAGCGTTTTGCTGCGGTAACCTCTTTGGAATGCAGCAATTATCACCTACGTGGCAAATTGGAAGTGTTACATTCCTCTGCTGGTAATCCACTCCTCCATTTAGCCAGAGGACAGGGAGGGGAAGGAGGTGACTACTGGAGGGAACAGTCAGAGACACAGAGTATTCTACTGCAAGGGCAAAGAAGCACTAGGCATTAACCTCACAATGTAAGATTTAAAAGCCCTTCATATGGAGTGTGAAAGCCCTGTATATCCATCACATACAATATAATTTGGAAATATAAACTGAGCTCCATGATAGTTCTGATCGAATGCTTCATGCTCCTACTGACCACCGAACTCTGCCATTCCCAGAAACGTTGCTCAATGCTACCTTGCTAGCACAAGAGTTTGGTTTTTTGGTTGTTTTCTGACAGACTCATGATACCTTCATGCTATGGCGATTTGATGCTTTCCAATCCAACAAGTTACACTACAAGTCTGCATAGATAAATATACACATATGTAAATATATAAATATTAGCATGTATCAACATAATGTCAGGACTCAAGTTTTACAAGAAACATATTGTTTTATCTCCCAAATATTTGTGGCTAAAAGGCAGAGTTTCTGAATGCATATGTACTTCAAACGAAGACAAAGTAGTGCTGCACAGGCATAGGCTGCTTAAGTTATTTTAAGAACCACTGTGTTATTCTTAACAAGATGAAAAAGCAGTAAGAATTTCACACATTCTAGTGTTCTTCCTAGTCCAGTTAAAGCCAAACAAGGAAAACCCAAATACCACCACCCCAAACACATAGATCTCAGTCTTTTGGTTGCAGCTCCACAACCTTATGCAATCTCCAAGAATAACTACAAGTGCTCTTAGTTCTCTACCTAATTTGACACCTCTATTTTAATAACCATAAAAAAAATCCATGTTTTCTCAGCTGTCATTGTTAATGTTGGCCCATACCCAGTTCTTCTGCTAACAAAGTGGTACTCATGCTAACTTTAAAAAGCTGCCTTTCCACATTGCATGAATTCCTGCTCCTTCTACAACCTGTACTTATATTAATGCTAAGAAACAGCACTTTGAAGACCCAAAAATACTCGATTCAGTTGTGAGTAGGTGTAAGATGATGCAATGTTTTGCAGCTTTTATTGATGAAGATAAACGGTAGTAAGATGGTGATGAATACTCTTAGTAGTAAATAGCTTAAATCCGGCTTTTTAGAGCAGTGCTGGATTGTACTCTAAGGTCAGGTCATAGGTCACTTCTGGTCTTCAGTGGGGCTTTTCTTGTTATGACGGTTCCACAGAAGACCTGCTGACCACCAAGGCTGTCGTTGGCAGCTATGCTGTCTCTCTCAGCTGTGACAGACCTGTAGTGACTGGGTATACAAAAAGCCAGGTAATAAGTTAGTGTGTGACGTGCCTGGCAAATAGAACTTTTAAGTCCTCTTATTCTTCCAGCATTTTTCAGTATTTTAGCTCTGCCTTAAGGATCCTGCCCAGCCTTCTTTGGGCCATCAAAGATGATCATGATCAGGTAGATTTCCTGCTCATGAGGACTGGCACATTAATTTTCTTGAGTTCCTCCAATCTGATGTTTCATCTATTAAGTGGGTTCCTTACAGAACATATTCTTTTTGCAATAAATGTAAACGCAATTATAATAGATAACCATCCTTATGGAGAAGTATTAATTTACTACAATCCATTAATTTAAAGACTTTCAAGCTTAGTATGATATTATTCACAGTAGGAAAGACAGACTATTTGTTAACATCTTATTACCCTCTCACAAAAGAATAGCATTCTTGAGGGAACTGTAAATATAGAGAAACAGTGATATAAATACCCTTAGTGTTACTTTTAATTAGGTTTTGCAAGTGAAAATGTTTTGGAGAGTCAGTTCAAGGTCAGATGTCTATGGACCACCTGGCAGTGATTCAGCACCCTGTAGTGATCCACAAAGCACTGATGAAGAAGCTCTGCAGTAACTTATACTATCTGCTATAGCTGTATAGTCAATACTATTGGTTGTACTACTGATACATATATATGCCTTTGCAAAGGGTTAAACCACACCTACATCCACAGTGTAAGATATTAACTAGATATTTGAAACTACGTCGCTGTGCATAGTTTTTCAATATTAATTCAAATAAAGTAATCCAGCTGGGAATAAAGCACGAACAGAAGTGAAAGACAGCACAGGAAAAGGGAAAAAATGAGAAGAGGAGCACACCTCAAGTCAGAAGTAGTTGAAGGAAAAAATACATCTCATAACTAGGTAACTCATAACTCCACAGGATTTAGCTGTGGAGCCGGGTGCTTTCAACTTTGCATCTAAGTTCACAGAAAGACAAGCTTCATTTTTAATTTAAGGAATCTCTTATTTTTACATTTCAAATGTTTTCTCCATCAGTGTGTAAGTAAAACAAAGTCAGGAGCGTGTGACTTCCAGTAATAGCTACTGGTGATTTTATCATAGTCTACAAATCTGTGGCCTACGCATCTGAAGACCTAAATTATGGAATAATCATTTAGCCTGCATGAAAGTTATATCTAGATACAACTCTTATACATCAGTTACTCAAATGCCACGTCACTTTCTGCAGAATGCAACATGGTGAATAACATCTCCAAAGGGAAGATCAATGGATATTTGAGCTGTTTCGTCATATAAAGCCGTATGATGATCCAAAGAAAGACCTGTCCTGGACTTCTGGCAACCTTTGTGACACACTTCAGAACTGAATTTGGAGATCATGCTTGAAACAGAGCCCAGAAAGCTGTGTACAGTTAGGTCAGAGACGAGCATAGGCTGTGATTTCCTGATGGCTAAACATGATATATGTGACAGATGGGAGAGCAAAGGAGCTGTAAATTGTAGGACATAAGTATTTATCACAAACTACAGGCACACACACAAGCTGACCTTCAGGCCTACTGCAAAACTTTGTGAGACTGGGAATGGTGTAAACGGCTGTGTAATCCCTGGCACATGTACAGTAGGATTACATATCAAGCATTTATGGAGGACGAATCCAAGGTTTTACCACTCCTCATGACAGTCATGATAATAGGACAGATAAGTAGCTCCTGATGAGTGCAGTGCTCAGATAAATGTTAGTGTTACTGCTACACTGTGTGAGTGATCTGACAGGCAGAATTAACACTGTGTGGATGGGTGGCCTGGTTTTGGCTGGGATAGAGTCAATTTTCTTCCTAGTAGCTGGCACAGTGTCGTATTTTAGTGTTTAGTCTGAGAACAGTGTTGATAACACATCCATGTTTTAGTTGTTGCTCAGTAGGGCTTATTCAAATCAAAGATTTTTGAGTCTCTCATGCTCTGCCGTGAGTAAAGCTGGGAGGAGGCAGAGCCAGGACAGCTGACCTGAACTACACAGAGGGATACTCCATACCACAGCATGTCATGCCCAGTATAGAAACTGGGGGGAGCTGACTGGGAGGAGCCAACTTTTTGTTATTTCCCTTTTCATTATTATTATTAGTAGTAATATATTATAACTTATTTTAACTACTAAACTCTTTTTATCTCAACCCAGGGCTTTAACCTTGGTTATGATTCTCCCCATCCCGCTGAGGGTAGTGAGCTGCTTTTGTGTGGTGGTTAATTGCCTGCTGGGCTTAAACCATGACAATGGGAAACAAATACCCGACTTCCTGTTTTTAAATGTCTGTGTTGTGCTGAACTTGACACTCTGCAAGAATATGACACCCTACCAGTCACCCACACCCATATGTTGACAAGAGGAGGGTTTTTCTGTTAATAGCACCACCACCAACAGAAGCAGCAATACTTACAGATCACAACCAACAGCAGCAGCAAAAGCAATGGTTCTTTGCTTAGAAGCTACTTGTTGAGCCAAGCAGCACTCTTGTTTTCAGTAGAAAGCCATTAGTGATTAAGTGGGAAGGGCAGTGAAAATGACGGAGCAGGAAACCAAAATCAAACCTTTCCTCAATGAAGTGTGTTAACCAGCTAGAACTAGCTCTCCTCCACATCTGCATGGCCTGAAGCTACCAAAAGTTCTCAGGGTACAACAGTGACAATTTTCCAGGAAAGGAAGTTAGGTCAGAGAGACACCAACCTACTATGCAGATGCTTCTTCAGTTAATTCAAAGCAATCCTTAAATTCATAGCACTGGAAACACAGGAAACTAATGTGAATGGGGTGTACTGATTATTGTCACAACTGTTAGCATTGCAAAGCATCCTCATGTCTGAGTTTCATGCCAAAATTTTAACATAGAACAGCTTAATAGAGCATTAGTGCTAAAAAATGCTAAGGATGTTGTAGTATCCTTGACTTCTACTGCTTTTCCCCATGTCTGGAAACATATAAATCAGACATATATACATGTTGAAAGAGTGTGTTTATTGGCAGCACATTGAGTATATAATTACAGCAAGTTAAATAGAGAACGCTGAGAATTAACTTTATGAGACAAAAGTTACTATTATAGTAATTATTATTATGAGTTACTTTTGTATATGACATCAAAAGACTTTAAAATGTGACGTTCGAGCACATAAAACCTTACAGTCTGATGTAGTATTTATGTTTCCAGTGGTTTTGATGATTTCTGGGTGGAATTCACAATAGTACTTTAGCTACACTGAAGAAGGGTGAAGTGAAGGACAGAGACATTGAGAGTCCTGTCTAAGTGACCTCACTATAGTGAACTGGTTGAAGAGCTAAAGAAAGAGCTGACCAAATAATGCAGAATTCTAAGCAGTCAGGTGGAAAATGTTTTATTTCAGCCTCTACAGGAGTTCTTTGTCCCCTGATATTTCAATATGAAAAAGGATCTGCTTTTCAAAAGTGATAAACAGGTCACAAAAAGTGATAACCAGGTCACAACTGGAATATATATGGAAATGCATCCGTGGTTACAATTAGTTCCTCAAGCTGCTCTTCCCTTCTGTGGTCCAGAACTCCTAGTAAGACTACTATTTCATTCTGGTCTAATATCACATGAACTCTGTGACTGCTGATACCTGCTAGGACATACAGTGCAGCTGGGGAGATGGAAAAATAGGACATAATGTCCTTAGGATCACACATCTCACCAGGCAGTATTTCCATTTCAAGCTACACCTCAACCACCACCATCTCCTCCTCCTCCATCTTCCAGGATCTGGAAATATGGCCCATTTATTTGTTGGACAGCTGTGTCCAACAAAGGGACTCTTTGATTCTTACATTTATTATCGTGGTAACAGACTACAGATTACCTTTGTTGAAGAGCCTCAGCCCATGCATTAATGAACACTCCATGAAAACTTGAGAATATTCTTCTTTGTTTTTCATTCTGACTTCTTCTTGAGTCTCACACATAGATTATTTTATTCCAGGCTGAATGCCATGCTTCCTGTTGAGCAAAACACGAGTTTTTTTAGTTGCTTACAGTATAAATACAATTAGGGAAAAAAACCTAAATTAACTTCTACTTAGATTTAAAAAAAAAAATAAAAAAATCTGTGTTTTTAAATTGTTGAAAAAAGTTTCTTTGCAAAGGCTTCTCCTAAGTTGTAACCCAAGCCCATGTTTTTTGTATTCAGAATCATCTCAGAATTCATCTATTAAAGAAACAAAAGTGATTACTCAATGCAACATTAATATAAGTAGTTTAAGCAGCCTCAGTTTAATAATTTGGGAGTTTATACAGGATTAGAGAATCCAAAATAGATAGAGTTGAAGAGTTCAACGCTAAAAGCTAACTTACTTGTCAGCATCTGACGAAAGGCTTTGTAGTATGAAAACAATTACAGACAGATCTCTAAGCAGTCTAACAGAATCTGTGTTGTTTTTCTTTTGTATAACGTGAAGGTGATGAGCCAAGACATTCCTGTACAGTTAAATCCCACAAATAACACTCACAGTAAAATGCCTGTTCTTTTTCATAATTCCCAGAACATAATAAAACTTTGTTGTTATACTGCTGAACAGGAGGCTATTCAATTCTATTTCATAATTTTTGTTGTAGTGCTGAATCCAGCCACACAAGACACCAGAGGGGCCTCTCTCTCCTGCCTCCTCCCTTTGAAACACTCCACAGCTGAGGAAACACCATCCTTACCCCTCTTTGATGTCCTCATAGAAGCCCTTTTCTCATATCCAGCCCTTAACCATTACCACATCTCTGACTTCCTTGAAGGATTCACTAACCACCAAGCAGCAGGTTGCTCTTCAATTAGTCTGAAGTCAAAATTGAAGCACTGAAGCATGACCTAAAACACAAGGATTCTGTCTCCCTAGAGATTCTCTTCCAAACAGCAACTCAGCAGCTCTCCCTCTCAACAAATATTTTAAGTGCTTTATAATTTGAACCCTGGAAAGCAGACACAGAAACACCTACCCCCTACAATTAAATAGGGCTTTCTATGGTAAATGAACTCAGGGAGAAAGCTGACATTTTAACAGCAACATTCAGTTTAGGACACCCAAGTCATCACTGATAACAAGTATGTGCCGAGATCTGGAAGAAAGCTTTCATTGCCTTCCTGAAGGACTCTTATCTTACCTACTAAACTAATGAACATTCCCTTTGAGAACATTCTGACTTTCAAGCTTCTCCAGTCAACCTTCCAGCAGCAGCAACAGAACAAAACTTTCTAATAACATAAGCTCAAAATGTCAAGATCCTTCATGTTTTTAAGGAATTTTTGTGCAAAGGTCAGCTTGGAACCATAACAGAAAGAATCAGATGAACACCTGACTACTGCTACCTTATCATCAACTGATTTTTATTTGCTTTCAATATTCTTGCAGAGAATGTTTTCTCCAATTGGATAAACCCAAAGTACATAATCCTACCAGCTTTTGGAGAATACAGCAGTCTGTTCAGTTAGAGTCCTACAAAGGTACCTACTGTGTTTCAAAGAAGGCAAAAGCCCCTGTGTATGACTATTTTAAACAACCTGCAGTGGCAACATATCAAATCACAGCACAGGCTCCCCTGGAACAAACAATAGTTTATAGCATTAATACTCCTGATTTCTACTTTTAACTGCTGTTTCTAAAGGTGTATAAGCTGCCTAAAACCAAAATTATGTGACGGTAAACCTGCAGTTACTCAAAGCATGGAAATTAAATTACCCTGCATTTACTCTGATCCAGCTGATAACAGCATCTGGTACTTAAATTTAACTGAGTGGTGCCTGGAGGCTTTGGGAAAAGCTCTGGAATAACCTAGCTGTACCAGAGGCCTGGGGAGAGACATGGAGCAGAACTATCCAGCTAGCCAATACAAGAGAACAAAACCACCTCTTTAAATAGGTGTCACAGTAAGTCTGATTATAGGCTTCACAAACTACAAAATTAGCTGGAAAATGTGGTGTTCCCAGCCAGCTTCAGCAAGTGAAACAACTGCTAGAAAACGTGGCCTGTTAAAAGCACATAAAGCTTATGGCTGTAACTTCAATCTTTTCAGCTGCACACTCCATGGTTTTGCTTTTGTCATAGTATTTTATCTAAAGCTATTCTAAGCCACTGATTTACCATTTCATGTAACTCTTCATTCTTTATTCTTACCATGTCTTTGTGCCTGAGTCCATCGCAATTCCCCCCTGCTGCTGGTATTCTTATCCAGACTTCTCCATTACTGGATTCATTCCTAGAGTACAGCCTTACAACAATCCTTAACTAACATCACAACAGAAATCTCAGACATACGGATTTTTCATACTCTGTCAGAACAAATGCCTTCAAAGCAAACTGTGGCAACTAAATATCAGCACTACACAGTTTCTTCTGAGTCCCAAAAGATTCATTTTCAATTGTAGTTCAATCATTTTTACATTCACGGTTTGCAACTGACTGTCCTAGAAAACTGCTGTGTGCAAGTTCAATGCCATTAAAGAAACCAATGTAACAAAATACTTCAGTTCAAATCACCAGTTAGAGGGAAAGGTTGCCCAGGCAGAAATATTGCAGGTTTCCTAGTATGTTTATTTGTAAATAAACAAAACATATACGAGGCAGACACAAAGGTGAACAATTACAGAACCATTAGATGAACTATGACACAAAAAAATGCCTAACATACACCTGGTTTCACATCCTTGCATTTCCTTGCACTTTAGGAGATAAATAGATTCTTTAACTTCTTAATACTGAAGTCTACTAATTAGCTGCAATTATTGTAGAATCACAGACTCCCATACTGGTTTGGGTTGGAAAGGACCTTAAGATCATCCAGTTCCAACCCCCTGCCACATGCAGGGACACCCTCCACTAGAGCAGGTTGCTCCAAGCCCCATCCCACCTGTCCTTGAACACTGCCAGGGATGGGGCAACCACAGCTTCTCTGGGCACCCTGTGCCACCAGCCCAGCAGCTCACAGGGGAGAGCCTCTGCCTTAGATCTAACCTGAACTTCCCTTGTTTTACTTTGAACCCATCACCCTTTGTCCGGTCACTACAGTCCCTGATGAAGAGTCCCTCTCCAGTATCCTTGTAGCCCCCTTCAGACACTGGAAGCTGCTCTGAGCTCTCCACGCAGCCTTCTCTTCTCCAGGCTGAACAGCCCCAGTTGTTCTCTTTAAAACATTGAACTATCAAAGGCAGATATCCGTTTTTTTCTTCCTCTACATGGGAATATGTTGCCGAAACATTTTCTAAACATCTAAAAATCCTATATTGACCTTTGGGAACAGAGCCTTCAGCCATTAAACCACAGAAAAGCAAGTGTGGATGCACAGAAACATCCAAACCTCAGAAGGAAGACCCAGAGAGCTGAATGGCCCAGCCTACTCTTAGCATGAATCTGAACTGCTATGAACATGTTAATTTTCCAGCTATGATTTAAAGGTGCATTATCCTTACCCCATCTATCACCTCCATCTTTCTACTGAGATGTTTACCTCCAGCCAGCCCACAGTGCTGACTTCCAGGTTACCATCCATTCAAGTTAAGATCCTTTCTAACATGTCACCCATGATGTTTAAACCAATCATTCACATCCACAAAGTTTATATAGCTACCTATGTCAAAATACTACTCCAAACTCTCCTGAGGCATAATTCCACAAAACTTCTCCACAATAGCCTACTAATGCCCTCCAATGCCTGCTCTTGCCAAGACAATATAACCTCTTTAGTTTTCTACTCTTGAGGTGTTATGTGAGCAACTGTGAGCCTTACTTTTGCATTTAGAGCCAAGTTTTCATTGCATATTATTAGAGCAGGTACCATTCTCCACGTCTAGGCTGTATGTAGGACCCTTCTAGACAATGGCTGTAAGAAAATTACAAAGAAATTTAAAATACAGCTCGTGAATGTATTCCACAAAAGAACAGATCTTTCCTTTTGTAGAAAACTTTTATTTGTGATGTCACTTGCAAAAAAAAAAAAGATCTTTCTTTTGGTTTTACTGAATTTTTATATGATCATGACCTTAAAAAACCACTTAAGAGATTTCCACTGTGACCATTTAACTCCACCTTATGGCATCATGCTTTGAAATAACTGTACATGCAAGTCTGTGAGTCATAAGTGGCTGCAATTATCTTCCTTTAGAACGATTAGAAAATGCCATCTTACATTTCCCATCACTACACAATATTAGGCCTGGGTTTATTTGCCAAAGTAAGAGTTAGCAATATAGAACTCCATGTCTGTTGAAAATGTAATAATGGGGAACTTACCTCTACTAGTGCTTGGAGCTCCGATCACCCAATTTAAGGCCCTTGCCAGGCTGCAGCACAGTTGTCTTCTGTTGCGGCCACCTTCCATTCTCATTGCAAAAGGGAGAACAGTGTCTCTGTCTGAAGTTGTATGGAGATACTGCTGCAGCACACACATAGGCACAGAGAAGGGAAGCGCTACTGGGTCTCACAAATCACATGAATTGAAGCGAACAGTTACAGTGTTTGTCAAACAGTCAATGATACCAGCATCATTTCTGCTCAGATTATTAGGCAGGGGGAGCAGCAGCCTGTTGGTGAAAGGCTGCAGACAGCACAGATGTAGCACAATGAGAGAAAGATTTCTGGGGGGAGCAGATTAGGGAGCATTCCAGCATGAGACAAACACACCACCGGCCACAGGAGCATGCAAGTGCCTACAGCAACTCAAGAGTCTACAACAGCACAGATGGCTTGTAGTGACCGACCACCAAGAACACAGTTCTCTTTCTGCACTGCTCTCAGGTTCGTTTCCAACCACCACAGATTCTGGAAAGTCCTAATTCTGCTCTGGAGTTTAACCCTGTGAGGAACAGTGATTTCTAAAACAAGCCACAAGAAGCTGCACCTTGGTCAAGGTCTGTACTTGCTGCTCCTGCTCTGCAATCAGCATCCCCTTTGTCCGCGTTCCGATGGGACCACTGCACTTGGTGCACAACTCCAAAGTAAGGAGCCCCCGTTTTAATGCACAACTCTGAAGTAAGGAGCCCCTGTTTTAATGCACAACTCCGAAGTAAGGAGCCCGTTTTAATGCACAACTCCTAAGTAAGAAGCCCCTGTTCTACTGCACAACTCCGAAGTTGGAAGCCACTACTTTAATTCAGCGAGCTACCACCCACAGGCAGCTCTCACTGGCGGCAGTAGCTCTGAGGGCTGAGCTCTCCCTCACGCTGCTACGCTAATACGCCAGGCGCATAAGCCCCGAAGCACAGCAAAGCACACACTCATGGGCAAATCCCTTTTCCTTCTTACTGTTTTAAGCACAGCCACAAGTTTTCTGTCAGCCAGGGCGAGTTTGACCGCCTCGGGCCGGGCGCGGGGCTCGCCGTGAAGAGGCGCTCGCTCCCCCCGGACGAGGCCGCACCGCCATGGCGCTGAGCGACCCCTCGCACCGCTGCACACGGGTCTCTCCTCACGACACGGCTCGCTCCGCGCTAGCTGGACTGTGCTCTGGTACCGCCGCTGAGGCGCCGCTTCCCGCCCGCTGCGGGCTCAGGCGGCGGGCGCTGGGCGGGCTCCCGGGCCTCCCGTGAGGTACGGCTCGGGCCGCGGGTCAGCGGAGGAAGCCCTTCCTCAGGCCATGGGGTGAGCTGTCACTGGTGACCTACCACGAGGTGAGAGCTCAAGTGTCCCGGTTGGAGGTGTTTCCCACCCGGGGGGGCTTTCAGCAGGAGCCTGGCCGCTCAGCGCTAACACTTAATCCACTGACTCCCGTCTGGCTGCTGGAGGTGACAGGAAGCTCCAGGGCTGGCCGCTCGGAGGGTACCAGCTCCCTCCATCAGCAACTCAGCCGCTGGTCACTTCTCCATTTCCTTAACAGCTTTTCAACAACTGAGATTATTTTCTTGAAGGAAATGCTTGAGGACTAGAAAAACCCTGATTGTATAAAGCATGCCATGAAAAGGGGTAGGTGCAAACCCCATTATATCTGTCAGTCACCTGTGCAAGGCTGGAAAGTGAAATCCCTTCTCTGTAGCCGCAGGGATTTTGCACTGCATTAATAATTGTATATAGCACTTGGGCAGTATCCTTGAGGAATCTGCAGTACCATGGCTTCAAATCACACGATGACTTGTAGCCCGATCCCATTCTCCTGTTCAATCCCAGCTGGGACAGCCAACGTGGACACAAACCTAAGAATCTGTGTATAGGGCTTAAGTTAGATTTTGCTTTGTTTTCAAATGAGTTGATAAATGTTGTTAGCATTTACTAACATTTGACCTGAGAAGTTCATTGCCCTCCAATGTGTGTAAAATGGGCAACAACTAAACAAGCAGCAACAATAATGTTTGGCTTTCTGTCCATCCGTCCCCCTAATAACCACACGAAAAGGTTACTTTGTCTGAAAGAAAGAGTTTTATTTTGTGCATTTCAGAAATAAGTGAATAATGACATCTAAAATCAGGTGTTGCTGTGCTAGGCAGACACATGTAAAACTTGTCTTTCCATTTACATGACAACACGCAGCATGGAAGGATACCTGATTTCACCTGAATTCAAGTTAATAATCTCCGAGTAAATCAAGAGCTATTAACTACGAACACTGGAAACAGTCAAAATTATTTCAACTGAGAGGAAGAGAAGACGGATGTGTCATTACCATATAGATCAAGAAACACCAACTGGAACACATGGATTCACAGTTCTTACCGAGTTACTTAGCTTATTTCTAAAACACATTTTAGTGATTATAACTTTGCATTACTGAGTTTCTGAGTGTGTAATATAAATGATACTAATGAATGAAAATACAGTTCAGGATCAGTCAACATGTCAGCTATTTTTAGGTGATAATGGTTTAGGTATAGAGTTCATCTAGATGAATACGAGCCCATGAGTGTTAGATGTAACACTGCTTTCTTCCCTCTTCATTTTTAAACTGTCTCAACACAGTGTTGAGTAGCTTTGTGATAAACACCACCACCCAAAAAATCCCCCAACAGTTACAACCTCAAATCTTACTTCTGTTGCTACTTAACAGCAAAGTCAATCACTAGGATACGTATTTTTTCCTATTTAACTATGCTCAACAAACCAGTGCAGAAGCAACATTATAAATGGGCATGTTGAGAAGTTCCATAACACGTACTTTGGTGTACACAGTGGTGATTTAGCTTTAAAATTGTACTAGTGAATGGGAAAAAAAACCCTAGCAGTGACAAATATGCAGTCTCTATCACCAGTGCAGTTTGCAAAGCAGTGGAAGGTCATCTGGAATAACATAGGAAGGCTTTGATGATTAATTTAACATTTCTTTTTCCAACACTGAAAGAGGGCTATTGCCAATGTACACAATTTAAAATATTTTTCAAAAGCCCTCAGTAGCTCTTCCAATTTTAAAATGGTTTCATCAAGTCAGAATGATTTTTCCTGCCATATTGTTCCTGCTTTCTAAGCCATAGGAGCTATAAAAACATACCTTCAAATAACAAATGAGAAAAAATAACGAGAAAAACAGTAAAAAGCTAGTGATACACCTCAACATCATCAAGAATTTTGGAAGGTTCAGTAAATGGTGAAAAATATTTTATACGCCTCTTCCACAATACAAAAGTAAATCTGTGGCTGACCTTTCAGTAATGCTTTCAAACAAATGACATCTCTCGTGCACTGTGCTGAGAAATATAAGCTTTCCAACCCATGCACTGCAGCACTCAAACTGAGGTGTAATACAGGCCCTGCCTATTCAATTCAGAAGGGACTTCAAATGTTTCCTAGCCTTTCAAAGTCTAAATACAGCCACTTCTTACAATTCATCTACCTTCAGCCTGTTAACTGGCCCTTAAGTATATCTACCTGTAACACATCTCCCAGAACAAGACAGCACACTTGCACTGTACTTAGCGTATAGAAACTTTAAAATATGGATATAGTGAGAACTTGACATGTGTTATTAGTGCATTTTAATTACATCCTGTGTCTATTTTTTCAGCTTGTGCTGTCTAACATTAAGAAATGCCATTAACAGTTTTGCTGTCCCTCCCTTGTGATGTAGGAAGTGTTGTCATCTTCGCTCTGTCTCCTTATTATACTAAGATGGAAAACTCACAGAATCACAGAATATCAACAGGGAGTTGAAAATTACCAGCTGTGCTCCTGTCAAACACCCTTCCATGTGGGAACACTGAAATGAACTCCGTTAGGGCATATAGGCATCCAAATCTGGCAGAACATGGTTTACATCATGTTCACTGGTGCCGTTCCCAAGCAACAGTACATAGAGGTAGGATGCTTTTTCTTATTGGTGTAATTTCAAAAGGCCTAGAAACATTCTGTTCTCTGGTAGCCTACTGCTAAACTTTCTTCTCACTACTGTTGTGTTTCCACCTGCTTCAACAGAGCTAGGATCTTCCTAAGAATAAAGGGCCAAGGTGACTATATCACTTCCATAAATTAAGCAATTGAACACATTGACTTCTGTATCCTTGGCCTCCATCAACATGTGTTGTATGGGCACATACACGCTTCTTATGAATTCCCCATGGGGAAAGCCAGGTTTAAATGAAGGTTTCCTGCATGGCCCACAGTATTTTAAATAAATGGAAAAATGGAGCAGTGTGGGATATTGCCTTATTCTTGCTCAAGTTAACTTTCAAAGTAGTTTAGAAGTTTTGAAAATTTTTTATACAACTTAAAAGGTTGGTTTATTACAGCATTTGTAAATTTTATTTCTGGGGCTGCTTAATGGAGTGTTCAATTGAACACATAAAAAACATCCTGTAATATAGTTCGAGAGACAACAAGTTATGCCTTCATTAATGTATAGTGCCACATCACAAACCGTACAAAACTCAAAGGTGTACGATAGTGTATGCCCCTTTAAGCATGCATTTGCAAAACAGCCATTTACTCTTTATGAGACAACAAAACCAGAGCTGTGCTACTCATTTTTAGCTCAGCAAAGAGCTCCCTTTGTTACATTAAGATTTTGATTCAAAAAGTCTAAAAAGAACAAAGCTACTTTTAAGTTTGTGCATATGCTTAAACTTGCTCCTGAAGTAAAAGTTTCTGCATTAAGTGTGCACTGCAGTTTTGTTTGATTGTCGTGGCCTGATTTTCAAATACACCACCCAAGCCCCACACAGTTAGAGGCAAGGGAGCTGCTGGCATTCAGCATCTTTGAAAGTCAGGACACAGCTTCACTGGTTGTGCAGAACAGGACATTTCCCTGCAGTATAAGCCAAGTGTTCATTTATGCCCAATAATAAGACCACAGAAGTTTGATCAAAATCAATGAACTTTTACAGGTCATAAAGGATTTCAAGGATAACCCCAATAGACCAGGCCTGACTTTCACAGCTGAAAGGGCAATACTGTCCATTTTCATTGGTCAACTCTGGAAGCCCCTTCCAGGATGATCTGATAAAAGAAAAAAAAAAAACAAACAAGTACTCTTGTTAGATTATACATTGAAATTAATAGAACATTTCGGTTTAAAATCATTCAGAAAGTTACCTAGTAGGGATTGAAAACCATGACTAAAGGTCTGTTGTCCTACAGGCAGTCTGTACTTTAATAACTGTGATGTAGTGATTTTTCCTGCAGCTGGGAATTGTGGTTTTTGCGGGTGCCTCTTCTTCAAAGTAGATTCTCTGCTACTAGTAATATCTGAACTTACACTGCTGTCATGCTGCTCCTCTTTGTCATTCAGGTAGTTATGCAGTTGGAAGAACAGGAATGATATTTGAGATAACTGAATGGTATCAAGCCACACTTGAAAGTGGATTATGGTGGATTATTTGGTACTACTACAAAACAAGACACTGGGACAAGACACTATGTAGTCCAAAAAGTTGCTTAACAAAACCCTTTTATCATGACCAGTTCTACTGAGTTACTTTTATGCATGTCTGAAGTACTGCAGAACAGATTGTATGGAAGAGATATCAAGGGCAAGATCTTTGTGTGTTTGTTTTCATTTGTCTCAAATCCTTAAGAATTAAAAATATAACAGAAAAAGGGAAAAAAAACAGTGCGGGGTTGGTGGTTTGGTTTGAGGGAGAAGTCAAAATGCAAAGGTAATTCTGCCCTCTCAAAATATCAAGAGTATTAAGATTCTGAAATACTAATTTCCTCATTTCTAACATAAGAAGTCCTAACTATGCTTTGCAGCAGCTTATCTGAAACACAAGTTTCACCTCAACATGAGGAAGAACTTCTTTATGTGAGGGTGTCAGAGCCCTGGCACAGGCTGCCCAGGGGGTTGTGGAGTCTCCCTTCTCCCTCTCTGGAGCCATTTCAAACCCACCTGGACGCATTCCTGTGTGCCCTGCTCTAGGTGGCCCTGCCTTGGCAGGGGTTGGACTGGATGATCTCCAGAGGGCCCTTCCAGCACCCATGGTTCTGTCTGATCTGCCCCAATTTTATCTGTCACTACCAGCCCCTTCATGATTTTGTTTTGCAAGTTGTTTGGAAATATGTTTTATTTTAAAAAACAACTCACCAACTTTTTTTGTGAAATTAACTTTTTGTATGACACTAGATCCTAATTTTTAGATAAGGTTTATTTCACCCAGTCTTTACATGGGTGTTAGTAATTTTGCAGTCACTAAGAAGCACTAGAGCTCAGCTGTACTTAAAACCTGACTTGATATCTGCAATAGCACTTACAGCAGTGAACCTTCTATGTAGAAAACAGATGCTGTTGATATTATAGATGTGTATAGATGCAATTGGATAGTGGATATCAGTAGGCTGACTGAACACTTGGAATCTGTATTAGTTGGTGTCTTACCTTTCAAGGTGAACATAGTGTCGAGAAAGAACATTCTTAGTCATAACTACAGTTTTTGCATAGATCTCTGGACCAAGCAGCTTGGAAAAGTGCAGTTTGGCACGAAGAAAATAGCCAATTGGCCACAGCCATTCCTAAGCAAAGAACAAACAGAGACAATTAGAGCTGTCAGTTTGAAATGGTAACAGCACTTCTTCTAAAGCTGAAGAAACTGGCTCTTACAGGTCCTTGGTGATAATTAAAACCTCTGGCTACATTATAGTTGTCGTTGTCAAGAGCATTATCATACACTCCACAGTAAACCATATCACTGCAAGGAAGAAAAAAGAAATTATACAAAGCCTTAAGAATAACGATACATAAAAATGGAATGCAGAAGTGGCCCAAAAATTTGTTATATTTTTTTTACATTTAAGGATGGGTAACGTAGGGAGTTCTCTGCCAGGTTCTGTGTTTTGTGTGACAACGGAATTCCAAATACAGTTTAAACTTGTAGGAAAACAGTTAAAGTCTTGGAATGACTTCAGATTAATAATTTTACCCTTGTATGTTTAACTCAAACTGTAGTGCTGTTCACTGTATCATATGTAAGTATGTATCAAGATACAAGTTCAACACATCTCTTATGACACCAAATTTGACTAGCTTACTGTGTGGCATCCAAAACCACAGGTGGCTGTCTACAGGAATAACATCAATTTCATGGGTTTTTAGAACATTAAAAGAATTGTTCTGGAAACATTTATTGGAGCCTTATTTCACAGGTATATACGAAATAAGAAATACTACGCCCATGTGTCAAATAATCACAACTGTCATGTTCTACAATGAACATTTATTTCTACAATACTTACTCTGGATCTAAGGTTAAGAAATAAGAAATACTACCCCCATGTGTCAAGTAATTCCCACTGTCACATTCTATAATGAACACTTATCTCTACTATACTTACTCTGGATCTAAGGTTTTCATGCCTAATGGACCAAGCAGCTTTTCCTCTGCTATCTGCAGAGCTTTCCAAGCTCTCTCAGGTGTGAATAACTCAGGGGCCTAATCAAATAATAAACATTTAATGAGTAAACTCTATGCGTGCACACATGTAAGACTGCGCATACAAATGTAGAAGAACACAAAAAGCTCCAGTTTTATACTACTGAATCAACTTCTGGAACCTACAGGTCAGAGTAAGCAAGAAGACAGAAGACATCAATGCTTTCCGGCATTTAAAATAAGAATTAACTTGCCAAGTATTATTGCTGAAGCTCTTCACAAACCCGATAAAGACAAACAACCCATGGTTTTTAGCCAATCTGACAGGAAAAGCAGCCTCCCAGATCTAACCTAAAGAGACATTCTGAATACAGCAAACACTCCAAATTCATCCTAGCTATACCCTGGACAGCAGGTTCATTTAGGCAAGTCTAGCCAAGGATGTATTTCTTAGGACATACTCCAAGATGGACCAATATTAAAAGCATGGAAAAGCTTTCAAAGTTATTCTAAGCAATATAATGCCAAGCAAATGGACCTTACCAGGCAAGCTTAGCTCAATAATAAAGAGAATTTCAAGTGCAAATGCTTCCCCCCCCACTGCTCCTCACTTACCACAACCATGGCTATTGTAAAGTTTGGCCTGAGTTGGTAATCACACCACGGACTTGAAGCTCCGTAGCTGTCCTTATAAATGCCACGTTTGTGAACGAGATTGGGATGTTTCTCATTAGGATCTGCTGGGTTCTCAGAGACAAAGAAGAGCCTTTCAAAGTGCTCTTGGATTTTTCTGTTCCATTCATCATATGTGATGGTCTCCTCCCTTCCTGCAAGATGTTACATACAGGGGTTACTTTGTGAGAACAGCCACAGTGGTAACACCAGCAGTGTATGTATGTGTGTGTCTGGTTTTTACTGTTTTGCTTACTGAAGTTTTACATAAGATATCCTAACACAAGAAAGGCCATAGTAGCATTGCAAAGAGTTACTATCTAGAAGTTGAATTCTACTGCAGATGAACTCCAACACATGCACCACTTTTTTACACAGCTAGCTAGAGCAAACAGTGTGGGGTACTGTGATCTACAGTAAATAGTAAATTAACTTTAAAATCTATACTTAACAGTGCAGCATGGTAACATGTCAGCTCTTTTATAGTCCTTGGTATACATATTCGTGCTCTTTTGGACACTTCAAAGACAGTCTCAAAACATTAGGATAAGCAGCACTTAAAAGCTTTCTTTTCATATATTTTCTATATAGTTTTAAAATAAATTCAACAGCAGAGGAATGAAATTTAAACCCAGTTACGTGAGATTAGAAAAAACAGGGAATGTCCACAAATCAAACTGAATGTAAAGAAGCTGCTTACAACTCTGGGACAAAAAAGGTAAGGCAACTCCTATAAATAATATTTCTACATCTACAGATTATAACATTGCTGTGCACTGAAATCTAAGCTGTCTTGCTCTGGCTGTGTATTTGAAGAAATCCTGAGATGACAGGTAAGTTCATGACCTAAGAATCTGTTGTGTCTAGGACTGACAGGAAAACACATTCATATTTTCTAAAAGAGAATAAAAGAACCAGTAAGCTAACTGCTGTCCAATATTCTCCTTCACTGGAGGGTAAGAAAGCTTTACAGGGCATGTATATTCACTTGGGCTAGGTAAGCTCAAAGTAACTCTGTAACAGAGCAGCATCCCTCTGAAACATATGGGACAGCTAAAGATATTGATGTAAAAATTCAGAGGAAATGGTGTTCTGTGTTGTGAATATTGGGACAGAAAGAGTGTCTTGGACATTTTACTTGGCATCCTTGTAAAGAGTGATGCAGTCATTGTAACATACACTAATCCCATCACTTGCATCCATTTTGAGAAATGTTATTAGACTCAAGAATCCTTTGGAACCCACACCTTGATATATGGAATAAAATACTTGAAATAGAGCAGACTGTCAACTCAATCATTTTTCTTTTTTTAGTAACAAAAGATATTAAATCATACAAGTTTCTTTCCCAAGTTTTCCCCCCTTTTTCCCTTACGCCTTCCTGAGTAGTCTGATAATCATCCCTGATGCTATATGGCCATGACTGCACCATTCTGGTTATTTTGATACTCCAGTAAGGCAAGTATGAGATGTGCTTGTTTTTACCGTGTCTTTTTACAGTGACTCCATGGAATGGAAACACATTTTTCCCAGATAATTCCAGCAACCAGCGAACAGCTGACTTGCACAAGCCAACAATTTCCACAGCAGAGCCATCTCTAAAGTAATGATACAAAAAAGTGCAAGAATTACTTTAATGGCCTCTCAAAGCAATAGGTAACTGAAAAAAATATATCCGTATCTTATTTAGACACTTCATTTTCCCCGATTCTTCTGCTATTCCCCCATTTCTCCTATGTGAGCATCCCAAAGTTCTACAGTATTGCAGTATTACGTGAATTGCAGTGATTTGTGAATAACAGCTCCATCATCACCACTATTCATCATTTCCTAAACTGCAGTCAGACCTTTCCCACCTATGAAATAAGACTGAAAATGAGTTCTTAGACACTCCAGTCTCTCCTTGCAAGGCAGCTACTCCATCCCTTTGAGCCTTCACTGCCCTTCTCCATACCACCTTTATCATGCCCTTCCTGAGAGCAGCACTACACAGAACACTCAAGATAACAAGTGTATCTCTCAGGTACAAAGTTCCACCAAGAGGCAGAATAATGCCCTCTGTCTTGTTCTAAAAACCTTTACTGATGACACCCAGTGTTACTGGGTTTTATCAGCTTTTTTGGCTGCTGCTCAACACTAAGACATGATTTCAGAAAGCCAGCAATTGATTTCCATCCTGTGTGGTAGCTCAGTTCTGACAGCACTGTATAGGCATGGTTTAGACTATTTTTGCCCTAAATGCAAACTTCATCTTAACTCCATCCACACTGAAGCTTATCTGCCACTTTAAAGAATGCTCAGTTTTATGTGGCACTTTTGAGTTTCATGAAGGGCCAAAAATAAAAGACCCAAGCTGGGTCAATTTACTTTTGTTTAGATCAGTAGGATTCTAACTGATGAAGAAACTATGGAGGAAAGGGTGGAAAACAGGTGAGGTTTTCTACCAGCTAAGAGCAAGGAAACAAGCTTGATTGCAAACTGCCCAAGAGATACTTTTTTTTTAATCATATCCAGCTAATTTGAACAGATTTAAGATAATTTCATACCAGTGACTAAGAACATGTGGTTAAGAACATGAAAAAAACAGATCATCCTCAAGCAAGTTGGTCCTCTGCTGTTAAAACTGTGTTCAACACATTGCTTCTCTGCTTATCTTAATGCACTTTGGTAACTTGGGTAATGCTTCTACTGTATTAGATTACTCAAGTAAAAAATGAAGAATTAAAATAAGCACTAAATGCACTTCTTGGACTTGCCTTTTTTGTCAGATGATATTCAAATAATCACCATGTGCATAGATCTCGTATTGTATTGAATTTTACTGCCTGCTTGATGCAAAATTTCTCTCCAGCAGCATCAGTGATTTAGCCTCTTTAGGGGCAGTTCCCTCAATATCCCCCAGTTCTCAATTCAATTGCCTAACTTGTCTTCTTCCAATTCTCACCCACAGATGGCAATAGTACAGCATCAGTTTCAGATCCAAAGTCAAGCAAGGATGCCTGCAGCAATTTGTGAACACAGAATTAAGAGCTTGTTTTTAACATGTTTCATCCCAACTTCAAGAATTTAGATAGAATCATAGAATCCAATACTGGTTTGGACTGGAAATAACCCCCCTGCCATGGGTCTTGAACATTGCCAGGGATGGGGCAGCCACAGCTTCTCTGGACACCCTGTGCCAGCACCTCAGCACCCTCACAGGGAAGAGCTTCTGCCTTAGATCTAACCTGAACTTCCCCTGTTTCAGTCTGATTCCATCACCCCTTGTCCTATCGCTGCAGTCCCTGATGAATGTGTCCCACTTTAACTGCATAGTTACCGTTTGGCCACTAACTTTTTGTAACTGTGCTTGGTAATCCACATGCTCTGTCAGTTGACTGCTATGTGCTCTTTCATAACTTTGAAACCATCACCCCTTGTCCTGTTGCTACAGACCCTGATGAAGAGCCCCTTCATCGCATGGTAGGTATTTTTGAATTGTAAATAGCAAGTACTCAAATGATACAATTATCAACAGGTATCTCTTCTAGTATGCCTAAATAACAAAATACTGCTAATACTACTTGTACACAGTTTTTCCTAAACTACATTTTACTACTTGAATTCCAAAGCCAACTCTTAGCAGGGAGCGAAGACCATGCTAGAAGCTGAGGGCTGCATCTGCTAAGAACACACCTTTCATTTTACTTCAAATGAACAAAAAAAGAAAAAAAAAGCATGAACATTTTAGTAGGCACAAACTGTTAGAATATTTGAGAGACCACCTCTCAGATGTGTTAATGGAAGGCACAGTAGGCCTCGAGCTGTGCCAGCGGAGGAACAACTCCTTCCCCACAGGGTGCTCAGGCATTGGAACAGGCTGCCCAGGGCAGGGCTGGAGTCACCGTCCCTGCAAGTGTTCACACACTGTGGAGACGAGGCCCTCAGTGCCATGGATTAGTGGTGGCCTTGGCAGTGCTGGGAATGGTTGAACTGGATGACCTTAAAGGTCTTGTCCAACCCAGTGTATTCTATGATTCTGCAGGAGAACTGAAGTTTAAAACTCCCCTCCGTTCAAAGATCCTCCCCTTCCCAGCCTGGATTTCACACCTTGGAGTAGCTGGAATTCCTTTGTTGCGAGCTCTGTCGCTCTCTCCCATTTTATCCATCCAAGTGCCACAATTGAAACGGTTCCCTCCAAAGACAAAGCCAGTTTCATGGTCAACCCCTGCAGTTACATTAAAACCTGCCAAGAAAGAGTATCACATGTGAAGTCATTTTTTAAGCAAAACAAACCCCCAACTTCTCCCCTCTTCCCCACGCCAAACCTTCTAAATAAACCAAACCCTCCTCCAAACAACAGATCTGAGGTGGGTTTCTGAAGCAACTTTAACTTAAGTCAAGATTTATTTAAGGATAATTTGTACCACAACATGTAACAGTTGCTGATAATAAATGTATTTAAATAAATATAGTTTTAGTTGCATTAAACATTATTAGTTTTTCAGAAACATACTCAAGACCTAAACAAATATAAGCCATAACCAGCACCTTTTAAATTGTATAGCAAGTGTTCTGTTACCTTCATCTCTCATATTTTGATCTATCTGTGGACCGGCATTCCTTTCGCGGAAATTTATGCCTTCCATGTGTCGTTGCATTGCTTCCTGTATTACTTCATAGAGTGGCTGATCCTAGATGGATTGCATGTTGGGATGATACGTGAAAGGCAAGATGAAAAACGAGCAGAAAGGCTGTATCTAATGTGCAAACAAGTAGCAATTCTTAGCCTCTAGTTTGAGGCTTGAAAAGCCCCATCTATTATTTTCAGTAGCATCTTTGTCAATGGCAATACATTGCATACAAATTTTAATACTTTAACATTCCAAGGCAAAAAGCAAAGAACAAATTTAGAAGCTCATGGAATTTTTTCTCTCCATCCTACTCCCCACACTTGTCTAATCGCGTGATGCAGGTGAAGCAAGAAGTGCCTAAAATATGGAATTCAAATTTCACCATAAACACAAGATTTAACACAACTATACATTCCTAATGAAATACTTAAATCAGAAGGGATCTTTACCACAGTGCCCGCACGCTGAGGAGAAGAGTCATCTGTTGGATACATCCGAGAAACAGGACACCTGAGAATGTCTAATCCATTTGGCACAATTGTACAGTAGTCCTGGATACACTGAAGCCACCACCATACAGCATCTCGACAGTTGTACCTCGCATGTGTCCCCTGGCCAAGCAGATTGGGAATGAGACCATGTCTTAAAGTCCCACCAAATGCTAAAATGATGTTTCTAGAACAAAACAAAAACACAGTCTTGACTAAGTTACTTTCAAGACCCTTACTGGACTGAGCACTAAGTACAAAGCATACAAGTTTTTAGCAAGGTGGGTCAAGGAGACACACAGGATCTCAAAGAGAGATGCCAGAAGTTTGCTGGTGAAAGCTACAAGTTATTTCATTTGGCATTACTTCTTCTATAATAAAACCTCTATTCCCTATCAATTCCCCAACATGCATGCATTCGAGTCAGTCTGTGCAAAACATACAACATCTGCTGATATGACAAAGCTAGTTTGCTTTTTCATAGCTAACACTATAGAACCTATATCCAAATCCCACCAAGGTCACAGGGAAGGATTTTATTGACATTGTTTACCCTGGAATTCATTCTGATGGGGATCTGGGGTGGAAGGGGGATGGAGGGCAGGAGTAGATCGGAATTTCCTATTAAGATACAAAGAGGTGATGGCAACTGAAGTTATGAGGAGTTTCATTTGAGAACCCTTGCACATACCTTGAATAAAACATGAATTCCATCCAGCTTTAGAAGGGAATATAAACATACTAGTAGACTGCAGATCTTACTGCATGAGAAAGGTAATAGTTATCATAGAATCCCAGACTGGTTTGGGTTGGAAAGGACCTTAAAGCTCATCCAGTTCCAACCCCCTGCCATGGGCAGGGACATCTCACACCAGACCATGTTGCCCAAGGCTCTGTCCAACCTGGCCCTGAACACTGCCAGGGATGGAGCATTTACCACTCCTGTGGGCAGCCTGTGCCAAATGTACAACAGCATGAACAAATACCAACTTAAACCAATCAGTTTAAGCCAATATTTATGTCTGCATCATGTGGCAACCTCTGTCCAAATTAAATATTAACAAAGTATCAAATTAATGCAACAATGATGCGGGTACATGCGAAACACAGTGGCTTTGTTTAAGGATAAGAAGTAGTGTTACAGGAATTAGAACTACCTTAATCTATACAGAACATTGGGTTCATGGTGCTAAGCAAGCAAGAGAAAGTCATTTAAGTAGTATTGAATTTCACTTTGGGAGTGCTCCCAAATCCATCCAGGGCCATTACAGTTTTATACTGCACATCAACTGCTTCTAACTCCTGTGTGTCATCCTACTTTGAGACCATGCCTTTTTCCTAACTAACTGCAAAACCAGGAAGAACTGAATCTAAGCCAGTCTCCTACCTTGCTTCTAGATAGCGCCCAGTAACCAGCATTAGACCTCTCAGTGCAATAAAGGTATCCCTTCCCCAGGAGCGAAAAATTCCAGAGGAAAAGTGAGGTAAACCTAAACAGAAAGGTCATTGTTTGTCTCATTTGTTGATAGAGCAGAAATCTCCATGCACACACGTACACATAAAATAATCACAAGTAAGAATATATTCACGTTTATCATGATTTTTCTAGATGAAGATATTGAAACAATCTCCCCAGCCAAGTTCTTGATAGAATTAAATAAAACCTCATTTTAGAACATCTGCTAGAATTTCGAGATCATGCAACAGAAATTCTCACCTCAGTAAGAGTCCCATTTTAATTAAGTCACTTTGTAACTTAACCAAGTGCCACCCTTTTAATTACAGGAGCAGAAAGAAAACTAACAACCAAAAAGCCAGAGCTATGTGAGGATTTACACTGCTTTGTCAGCAGGGTTACTGCAGGAGGGCCATCCATCTCAGTAGTACAAAGGGGACAAGGCTGAAGCGCTATGCATTTGTTCAGGCCAAAACTGTTCTCAGCCAGTATAAAAGGAATCCTCCTTCTCTTTTCCAGCAGCTTCTAGTACTACATCTTATTGCAGACTTCTAATACCTAACTCATGATTCTGACTGATACAGCTTAATAAGTATGGTTCAGGAGGGTCCATCCTTGTGTTTACTTCCATTTATTAACCTGAAAATTTAACTTACTGGACAAAAAATTCCCCTTGGTGAAGTCTTAAACCAGCAGCCGCTGGTGCATGCTTGACAGAACAACGTTTCAACTTCCCTCACCTACCTGTCCAAAGTATTTGCTAACACTCAAATTCTGCCTCCACACTTGTGGATTTTATGGTACATGACAAGAACACTTGAGAATGAATCCATGTACAAGTTTAAAATCTGAGACACAACTACCACTGAGTATGTGAAGGGAATACGTAAACTCAAACCCTTTGGTGTAATTAATCTTCATGACCAGTTTAAGGGAACACTGTGCCTCTTTCCTGCTAGGTAACACTAAAGCAGTTAGATGGAATGTAACTAAAACCCAGAAACCAGAAGCAGTAAAATTCTGTGACAGATGGCAGAAAGGAGGAAATAAACATCCCATTGACACAGATGCCACAGACTCTGTGGATGTGAAAAGTTTCTGTGGTTGCAGAAAAGGAATGGGCCAGCTCAGAACAAAACTGAATTCATTCTAGGCCACTAAACACAGGAGATAATACTTTGGACATAGGAAAGTGCCCAGTTTAAAGACTGCAAGATGCTGGCTGAACATCAGGAGCTATAAGCACTATTTGCTGACTGCTTTTATGCTCTTTCCTTTTGGAGAGTTTCAGATCAGGCGTTTTGCTCTGCTAAAGGCTCTTTTTCTCTGAGAACTTGTGAAAAATGAATTCACTCTTGTACTTCATTACAATTCAGTTTTTAAATCCATGTTTAAAGGAAGATAAACTAAAGCCTATCACACCAAGTCTATTTATCTCAAGCAAGTCTCCTGGAAAGAGAGAACATACTTATGGATCTCCATATATGATAAAGAAAGGTATTTTTATCTATATCCACTAAATAAAGTGTTTATAAGCTCCATCTCCCATTCCCCAAGAGCAGTAACAAAATGGGTTTCTCAGAGTAGTACCACTAGACAGAGCTCCCATAGTTTTAAACCTGAAACCTAGGGGAAGGGCAAGTAAAACTGCTGCCTATGTTTTATACCTACATTTTATTCCTGGTTGCTGACATAATGGATCCCAAACACAATGGAGACACTTCTAAATACAGTTACTAAGGACAGCTGAACTATTCTGGAAGACTTTTAACATTGTCCTCACTTACCAGCTGCCAAGGAAACACAACACTGCTCTTTCACATTCGTAATCTCATTCAGCCTATAGGGAACATCACGCAAGGAAGGAGACAGATCTGGCAGGCAGGAGTATCTTCCTATGCCACACATCTGGATCGAACCCAAGGAAAGGTGTTTCACAAATGTTGATCCATTCTGCACAAAGCTGCAATGCAACATAATTCAATTAAAATAAATTCATTTTCAGCAACATCAATCTATCCTTTTTCATTTACCAATAACTACTGTAAGTATTAGGCATAATGAATACAATAAACTAACAATGGGTTAATATTTCTATTTTGCAGTACATAAGATTCAGTTTGTAAATCAATTTTTTCCCCCAAAAATGGATGCCCAATATTAGTCTTAAAATTCAATTTAACAACGGCAGTGGGAGTATTGATGACAAATATTTCTAGGGAAAAGGGCAAAACCAAAAGCTTGGTTTACATGATGCCTTCATAGAGACCTCAGACCTGAAAAATATGAGGAAAGATATTTTACCGTGAACAAGAGCTCCTGTCAAACCTGTTGTTTTTTTTTTTAAAGAAAGATCACCGCATATTAATATATATTATCATACATAAAAATGTATAGATCAGTGAACACTGTCCAAATTAATGCAGCCTGTGTTCCTGACAAGTCCAGGCCCAAACCTTTTTTTATGGAATGTACCCCTTTGCACAGGAGTTCGCTGCCACTCCAAATTCTAGTCCCATTTTAACATCTGTATTTAAAACACCCCAAACCTGACTTGCTCAGAGTGCTCATAACTAGAATAAAGCCTCCATTAAATCCATCTCCCTTCCCTTTCCAAGGGAGAAAAGAGAAGCAGATGCTGAAGACTAAACAGTTATCTGAAGAAGTAAGAAAAGTGCTCAGATAACAAAGGTTATTCAGCTGTGTTAGAAACACTGAACAAAGCAACAGCCCAAGGACAATCTGGTTATATTCTTCTTTCCCTGAACTTCAGGAATCGTTGCAGTTGTACTAAAATTACAGCAAAAAAAGGTTTCTGAAGCTTGGCAAAGAAATGCTGGCTTAAGACTTCCTCCTCCTGCTGCACACCACCAACAGGAATTATAGATTCAAGCCCTGCATAGCTATGCAAAACCTCAGCCTTCCAAACCACCACCGGTAGAAGATAGATTTGATATTCATTACCTATTTTACCCTTTGACACTGGACAAGTATGAAGAGATTTAAATCACATTCTCCAGCAGATAAAACTGAAAAGGTGCAAATATGTGCAGGTACCTCTACAGCTCTGATCTGCCCAGCATACCTAGACATCTGACGCCATCCGACATCCAGAAGCGTTGTGTATGCACCCACTAATATGGCATCAAAGTAACATGGGATGAGGTAACGTGGAATTCTCTTCAGGTAGACAAACATGGCTTTCAACCATTTACCAACCTATTAAAATACAAGAGAATCAGAACTTGATAACACTAGGGTTCAAAACCAGTGCTTTCAGGATGCAGCTAGCTGAAGTATGTGTACATTTATTACACCCAAGTTATGCTTGGCTACCACAAAAATGAGATTCTCTTCTGTTACTAACACCACCATCAGCATGCAACCATTCACATTTTCAAAGCTGTCCATGATAGATATTTGTGGTAGAACTGCTGCACCCTCCTGCTCCTAAAGCAGTTGGGAAAAATCTGTGCTATATTTATTATGTCATAAATGGGCAAAACCACCAACTATAGAAAGAGTTTATATTTTGCTAGTCTGGTAGGAAAAACTCCAAATATCACGAAGAAGTTATCAAAACTGAGAAGCAAAGGAAAGCTGCAACTTGGAAAGCATCACTGCAACCCATGGGAAGGGTTCCTCATTGCTTATAAAGACAAGGTTGAAGAGATGAAGCTTGAGACAGTGATAGAAAAATTACCAGAAGGCTGAATTATTTACAGCCACTAGTGAAAAATTACTGCAGATCTGGGCCTAGGGCTCGAGATTCTGGAGCTTCACCTCCTCTGTGTCACTGTAAAGCATTCAACACATAGGAAGTATTTCTCCTGTTAAAAAAGCATTTTGACAACCTACTAGGAAGTTACTTGAGATTCAAACCTTGCAGATGAAGAAAGTAAGTGTCAATGTATTACATGATGACATTGTGCTTGTAACCTGGAAATTAGGAAGGGAAAGTACCTATCGCTATAGGTACTTTATATTTTCTGCAAAACAGAGTAAGACACTACAAAAGAACTCAAAAACTACACAGGAACAAACATGCAATAGTCTTTGAGGAGCAGTAAATTTGGCAAGTATCAGAGCAACTTCCTTTCTATAAAAGCTCTGTCTGTGAAATCGAACTCAACATTCACTTCAGTACATCAGCTGCTTTATCTATTCTTCTGCTTTCTTACACTTGACTTCAGGAATAAAATGAAGTAAGAATGCTAAAGCCTTTATTATTATATTCATTATGGAAGTTACTCAAATCAGTTCATCTTGTGAACTACAGCAATTGCCATGCAGGAAAATCAAATATGACAAAGAAAGAAAAGGACTGCATACAGGTAACCTGAATCTCAGCAATCCCTGTCTTCTCAGTGATTGACTGTGCCATCTTACAGTAACTCTATCATAATAATGTACACCTGGTGTTCAGGCCCTCTTTTGAAAGTACTTAAAGAAATAACAGTTACTTCATTTTTATGTGAGGAAAAGTAATAAACAGGGAAGGACCCTGCAAGCCTTTCCACCACAGCTATCCATCCCTCCATGCCCTAGGCAGTTTTCACTTTCCTTTTGCAGTCTATTCTTAAACAGGATTGAAGAGAGGGAAGAAAAATGGTGTCCTGGAAGTCCTACTAGAACTTGCCTAGACAAAAGGTGTTACAGACAGACTGAAGTTCAGAACAGAGCAGCAACTGAAAAGGAAATAAACTAGTCATTTAAAACCCCAAGGTCACCAAGTAAGTATTTTTACTCACTTCTGCACAGGCTGCTGCACGTGAAATCAGGCGATTACTGACATAATCAATCATCCAGTCACCAGATCTTAAATTGTCACAAAATGGATGACCTAAATCATTCTTTGGTCTAATGTCTGCCATCACGGACATTAACCCTGAAGATACAAACCCAACTCTGTATTAAAAGACACGCTGTTATCACAAATAGCAAGTACAATTCAGGAAGAAAAGGTACACAGCGCAACAGATGGTCTGGAGCACAAGTGTGATGGGGAACGGCTGAAGAACGTGGGGAGTTCAGTCTGGAGCAGAGAAAGCTCAGGGGGAACCTTATCTTTCCCTACAACTGCCTGACAGGAGGATGGAGCCAGGAGGGGCTTGCCTCTGCTGCCAAGGAACAAAGGATGGGACAGGAGGAAATGGCCTCAAGCTGCACCAGGGCAGGTTTAGATGGAGCTGAGGAACAATTCCTTCCCCACAGGGTGCTCAGGCATTGGAAGAGGCTGCCCAGGGCAGTGCTGGAGTCACCGTCCCTGCAAGTGTTCACACACCATGGAGACGAGGCCCTCAGTGCCATGGGTTAGGGGTGGCCTTGGCAGTACTGGGAATGGTTGGACTGGATGAGCTTAAAGGGCTTTTCCAAACCAGGTGATTCTGTGATTCTCTGCGAATTTAACTGCATTCTCTTGGTCTGCACAATGAGGTAGGATACAACTCAATAGCTGTTTCCACAGCATACATCATACAGAGTTACGAAAGTTGTGGAATAACTACGATGCAATTAATACATTTGAGAAGTGGTCAACAGTGCTCAGAATTTAGTAATGCTGAGTTTATTAATGTGACTTTTCACTGCAGATATATGTATTTTGGTTTTATTGTAAAAGCAATGGCATTGGGGTTAAAACACATATTGAAACTTCATTTTGCAGCCCAGAGTATCAAGAGAGAGGAGCTTTGGTTTAGTATATGATTTTTCTGGGTACAACTCTGATTAGCAGCATGGTCAAGCAGAAAAAAACCCTCACTTATGTTCTTTACTCAAACAATGGCACTAGTCATAAACCAGCATTAAGGTATGACCTATACTGGGCAGCTGTATGCGATGTTTTTTTTAACTTGACAGAAAAAAGAAAGCTGAAACTATTACCTTGGAGGCCTGCATACTTCAGTGATGACCAGTTTGGTATATTATAGCAGCCTCCACCATCTTCTCGCTCTTCTGCCTCACATCTATACAGCACTTGATTTAGGTCAGCCAAAGTCAGTTTAGATGCAATACTTTAAAAACAGTGGAGAAAACAAAAACAATTCTAAACCCAAAGAGCAGCATCAGTAGGGAAAGACAGAAGAGGATTTCATAAACAATGCTAGCTTCAGACTTCAATCAAAATAACTCACCACTTCATCCTGTAAATTAAGAGCCTAAATTTTGAGATGCTCTGCTCTGTTGCTTCACTATTTATTTAGAAACACAGTATTAAGTACAAACCCTGAACAGTCAAACCCCAACGCTGACAAGTACTCCATGTAGCATGTCCACTTTAAGCAGCAATTATACAGAACATGAACAAAAGAGCTCAGGAAGTTTTGAAGTTCTGAAGTATTAAACTTGCTTGTATTATACACAAAAAGAATCTCTCAGAGTTTTTGTTGCCTTCTGACAATCCAAATCTACCCTCAGAAGCAACAACAACAAAATCCTCACTGAGTTTGCAGAGCATTCTTTGCTCCCAAGTGTAGTTCTCTCGGTTCTACTTTAGAAACTGAAAGCATACTCACGAGGAGAACAACGTATTTAATATGGGTGCTGAATGATCATCAGGAAGACTTCCAGATTTAAAGTGAGGGCTGAACTGGATCAAGTGATTGCGGAGTACACCAACAGCCTCTTGTGCCTTTGGGTCAAGACTAACTCTGTAAAAACAAGTGCATAACTTGGAGAAATGGAGCACTTCAAATAACTATTCCCCAGTCTCAAAGCAAAGCAGCCCATCATTCTGTTTGCTAACACAGCTGTTGCCCAGCTATAACAACATACCTGAACACTATTACACTTCCTGGCGTCAGTTTTTCAAACTCTATTTCTTGAACAAATTCATTCGGCCCTTTTATGGCAGTTCCTGCTTGCTTTATGATTTTACTGTCCTTGATCTTTGAAAAGAGAACACATTTGCAACTGAAATTCAATGTTTTTTCTAAGGTAAAATAACACAAATGACAAAGTATTACACGAGAACATAGGGGAAGGAGGCTACCTGGATGTGCTCTCTGAGTTCCACTGTGAAATTAGGCAATCCATTTACAAAACGCTCATCTTTTTTGTAAGGACTGGCACTTCTCTCAATAGTCCGAGCCTCAAGTACTACTTCTTCTATTTTTCCTAAGAAAAGTTAAATCATATTGTAGCTGTTAAGATACTTGAAAAGGGGTTCTTTTGAAAACATGAAGCAAAACCTAAAACTAAATACCCAAATACTCCGAATGAAACCCTCAAATATTGAAAATACAAGTCTGTTATACAGCTAAAGAACAAGCAGATGTGAGGAAGTGTTTTAAATATCCTATAAACACTCACTACACACTCACTGTTGCACTGTATTTAAAAGTTTTGCTATTTCATAACTGAACCATAAAATCAGCCACCAATTAGTGAATTACAAACTGACTTCTCCTGATCTGTTAGTCTCTATTACCTTATAGGAGAAACCATAAGAATGGTTTCCAAACTGCAGCTACAGATGGATGGATCTAAGGCAGAAGTTCTTCCCTGTGAGGGTGCTGAGGCACTGGCACAGGGTGCCCAGAGAAGCTGTGGCTGCCCCATCCCTGGCAGTGTCCAAGGCCAGGTTGGACACAGGGGCTTGGAGCAAGCTGCTTTAGTATGAGGTGTGCCTGGCCATGGCAGGGGTTGGAACTGGATGGGCTTTAAGATTCTTTCCAACCCAAACCAGTCTGGGATCCTATTTTTATCTTCAAAGTGTAACAGCTACCATTATTATTCAAATGATCCAATTTTCTCTATCCTTTCAGTAAACTACAAACTAAGGTATACAGGTCTTGCAGCTGCTTGTAAATGTCTTAACATGTAATGTGACTAAAACAGGCACATGCACACAAAGAACTGAATATACTTAAAAAGCCAGTTTGGAAAGCTTCGCTTCAGAAGTGTGTTGAGGTAGTGTATAGAAGTTGTTATAATTTCCTGCTATTAAGTATAGTAAATACTTGCATATGGAGGTAATACATACATAATATTAATATTATCTCTATATTAACTTATGCACTACAAAGTTGTTTCTTAATATGTATTTTAAAACTACAAAAATAGTCATACACAAGGAAGCTAAACATCAATGACTTACAAATATGGTATTTTAGCCTTCACAGTATAGCACTTAATAGCAATCCCTGCCCCAGCTCTGTACAACTAACTTTCTTGCTGTTATTTCTTACCAGCTCACAAACAAGACAGCAAACAAAAGCACACCCTCATGGGGAGCTTCTAAGAGAAAGCAGACTCAACATGCCTTTGAAAACCCTAAGCAAGGTAAGCTTCTTATGGTTTATTTAACCACTTCTGGTGGATGCATGTTGGTACATATAAAAAGAGTGTTATATACTGAAAATTCTCAATCTGAAACACATGAAATCGGTATAAAAAGGATGGAATGAGAATAACTTGAATTTTTTGTATGCCTGCCATCTCTTGAAAAGAAATCTGATTACCTGGGATACACATTTCAGGTACTTCTTTACTGTAGAATGAAGTTTTAGGATCCCTGAAGGCAGTTCGACTTACAGCCACAACAGACTGGTGTGTGTTAGGGCAATGCCTTGTCACTGCCACTATGTCTTCATCAACTTGATCTACATACACCTAGAAAAGACAGACCATTGCAACTGTGCTCACTCACAACAGGAATATAGAGAAATCACAGTGGTACTCTCACTTCTTGCCTGATTAAAGCCTTTAGCCCCCAGCTCCTGATGCAGCCTGTTAATGGCCAGCCTTCCTGCTAGAATTCCCGTTTGGAAGTTAACTTCACCAGAAGCCAGGTGTGCTGCTGGATTCCATTTTGCATAAAACCTCTCTTCAGATACCACAGAGATCTGCAGAGAAATTAAGATTTAAGCAAATATCAGCTACTCTGGAAAAACAAAACAAACAAACAACTGGGGGTGACATGCTTTAGTGGTAGGCTTGGCAGTGCTGGCTTAACAGCTGGACTTTATGATCTCAAAGGTCTTTTTCAACCTGGCTGATTCTATATAATCAATTCAAATTTCATATGAAATCAGATAATCCAAAGTAACGCCAGCCAGTTAACTGCTTGAAATTTCAAATAAACAGCATAAAAGTATGTCCTAGGAGAAGAACAAAGCTTACATATCTAAAAAGAACTGAAGAGCTCAACTGCAGACACTTACCTGGTGTGGTACTAGTTCATCATAGCCTTTGGTGCTTCCTGTAGCACAGCATGCCATGGAAACAATCATTGCGCTGGGAAGGGCATCATATGCGGATCGATGCTACATTAAAAACACAGTGGAACAAAGACATAATTCATCCCTCCCAATTCAGCATGCAGAAGATATTCTCAGTTTAAAAGAGGAGTAAAAGTAACTACAAATGCATTAACAAAAGCAACTTGAGAGAAACCCATGAAAATAAGCATCCAGTTCCCACCACACTCTCATTCTCTCCTGTAGAGTGGCTTAGGAGAACAGGCTAAGAAGCAGAAACAGTGGCTGAAATGAAAAAAATCAAACCAGCTCATGAAGCAGCTTTATACGCTTTTTCCCTTAAAAGAAAAAATCCTGAGCACCAGAGGGAGTTGTGCTAAAATTCTATTCTCTGCACCACAACCTGAAGAACTGAAACACATTTTCACTCAATATTGCTCAGGGAAAACATTCAGCTTGTACCAAGCCTTCTCATGGCTCAGGCACAGCAAATCAGAAAACATTCAATATAAACTCTGGGGTTTCGTTTAGGTGCTCACCTGAATTGGACATTCATTATCATGGGTAATATCCATAAAGAGTGCATGAGCAATAGCCGGCATCAAAGGCCTCAAATGCGGCTGAACAAAAGAGCCAACGGGTTCACCTCCAAAACGATAAACTAACCTTCCTTCTTCATGGCTATTATAAGCAGTCATTGCCTCTAAAGAACAAAACAGGTAGACATTTGCATAAGAGTAACTACCATGGAGTAAAACATGCAGAAAGATGTTAATGCAGCACTTCACAGTTGTTACTTTGGTGTGTTCTATCATTAAAAAAACACAAAAATTGCATACAACTATATGCTCCAGTATGAATGTGCAACCCAGGAGTTGTTGAGCTAGTCAGTGTCATAGATTAAGGTAGAGAAAGCTAAGGGGGAAAAGGGAGAAAAAAAAGATCTCAAACTGTTCCTCACAGAAACTGATGTGACAGAAGTCAGACACAATGCAGCACCTGCACAGCAGAACTGCACTACAACCTCTTCCCTCACTAGAATAAGAGGGAAATATTTAACCACCTGTAAACTGATACAGGATGTCTTCTTTTACAGCTAGTACTGTATTTTCTGCTGAAGTATCAAGGAAGTCACAATACAAAAAAATGTACTTCTAGCTGCACAGAGTATGAAATTCATAGTGCATAATGCAGAAGCAACCTTTCCTTGGAACAAGCATGTATGTCATCTATCATCTCTTGTTGGGAACACAGTACACACAGAGCAAGCCTACCTCTTATTAAGGAGGTAATGCCCAGCCTATTCACAAAGATATTGTCCAGCTCCTCATTTCCAGTGAACAGCTCAGCCACTACATACAAATTGGCTCGCAATTTCCTAGCTGTGTCCAGCATGTACTGCAAAAAGCACAGCCAAAAAAGCCACAGAAAGGGGGGAAAGGTAGATACAAAAAAAGGACAAGTTTCAAAGCTAGGCAGGGAGTGGACAATAGGAAAATGCCATGCAGCAAAGATAAACCAGCAAAATTAAGGAACAAAAAAGTTCTTACACAGAAGAGGACACACAAACATAAGCAAAAATCAAGAAGTAGCATAAAACACAGGCAAGTTAAATAGAAAATGAAGAAGAGGTAATTGCACAAGCAAAGAACATGGATATTTAAGGAAAAAAAAAGGCATACCAATGTTAGTTTCACATTAAAAACCCCAAACCATACATGACAATCCTACATCATTTCCATCTGCTTATTGTACCTCTGATCAGGCTGGTAATTCCCAGGCGGTTGACAAAAATATTGTCAATGTACTCACTGCCCGTGAAGAGTTCAGCTACCACATAAAGATTAGGTCTGACTGATCTGGCTGTCGCTAGCATCTCCTATAGATCGTAATACATTTTTAATGCAAGGCATTGTCAGCTGTATATATGCAATCATGAACACAAACAGTAACCAAACTTAAGTAACTCATATATGCTGTTCATTAAAGAAATTCCTAGCAGTTAAGATGGATAAAAGCACATTTGTATTTTACAATCGATTCTAGGAAATTCTTTTAAAGAGTTAAAGCTAATTACAACTTTGGTTTGAAACAAAACTTAGCTCAAAATGGAAAAACAAAGGTTGGATAAAAGCGATACCTGTAAAGACTTCAGTTCTAGACTTCAAAGTTACCATTCCAAACCCAGTAACAATAAATGAAAGAATGGCAGAAGTTTGGAAATGGTTGCATTTAAGAGCTCCTGTGTGCACAACTCAACTCGTTTTAGAGAGCTCTTCACAGATGTGGGTAAGCTCTGTAACCAAGCTAAGGCTATGCACTGACAAGCTGTACTACTCAAACTCTACTTAAAGCTCATTTCCTAGGGAAGTACAATGTCTGGATGGAGTCAGCACCATAGTAAACAAGAAGCACTAATTGTAACAATAAGCCTGCCAGACAACTTGTTGCAGGTGTTCTTTCCCAACTTTTCAATTCTGGGAAGTAAACCTCTTCCTGATTAATTCAGCAATAGCAAAAATATGTATGACAAAGACACACCAAGACTTTGAACCATGTCTTGGCAATGACCCCAGATAAAACTGACATACTGCACCTTGGCAGTCACTGCACTTAGTCTGTAGATATGTGAGGGAAAGTTTAGCCAGGTCCATCTGCATGTGTAGTATTTCAGCTAAAGCAGAGAGGTGAAAGACACAATAGCTATACCCCTCTGTGACCTGCTTAAAGGAGCTGAAACCACACCTAACATCACCAGTCAAGAAACCTTTCTTATGCTATGAGGAAGATTCATTCACACCTGAACTCTGCTCTGTAGATCCTGCAAATTCCACAGCAGTGGAGCAGGACTGAGTTCAAAGGCAGAACCTGCTTTACAACAAACATGCCTAATTTTACATACCTCAGCTACATGAATGGGTGTTGAGTGACAGTTGTCAAGACGAACACCATGGAAATACTTGGCAGTGATTTCAGTGTATTTTTTCATGTGAGCCCACAGATAGGGGCAGTCTTCAGGTTTATTACCATAACGCAGCTTCACACTGTCTCCCCAGCAAATGAGCTCTCTTCTCAAGTAAACATTTGAGCCTGCAAGGGAAATAAATTCATTATAGCGTATATGTATAGTACAGAACATGTACCAAAACCAGAATGTGATATTTCATTTCCTAGAACACTGTGATGAAGAATAAAGATTCTAATAACGGTTATCAACTCAAAATCTACGTAGTCGACACTGACACACAATTTCAGAGTACTCCAAGGGAACAGATAACTTCTATAGTGATATTAATTCTTCAAATCGAAATAAAAATCCTTTTAATTCTTCTAAGTAGTATAAAAACGGTTCTTGAGAGGAAAAAAAAGAAGAAAAAGGCAGCAAAAAAATGAAGGGAATCAGTAGTTGGGGTTGTTTATACCAGCCAAATAGAAAAGCATATCTCTGTGTTACCATATACAAACTGCCACAGCCACAGTTTCAAATTCCATTTCTGTTACCAGCAGACCGATGCTGTAAGGCAAATTTCCAAAGTACTTAGGCCTGTAGGGCACTTAAATAGACAAAGTTCCTAAATAGCTTTTGTATGTATGAAAATAGTTACCCTTCATCTCACCTACTTTCACATACTAATTTTTTGCCTTCTTTTTGATACAATCAGTAACAAAAAATCTTTAAATCCGAGTTCATCTGTAATGTACTTACTGCACAGAATGCACTTATGGAGATTTAACTGTGACAAAGACTTAAATAATCAGTCAGATCTAAACCAAATGATTTCTGGCCTATATAAATCACTTATTTGACAGTGCAGCAATATACCACTTAAAAACCAAACACCAACACCCCACACTGTTTGCAACATGTAATATCCAGGACAAACATGGAAATGTCAATATACAGACCCACATAAGAGAAATACAATTGTATTTGAGCCATCAGTCTTCTGAAGGTCTATTTATATTCATCTTATCTAAACCTGATCAAAGCACAAGCAGGGTCAGCACCACTCAGGATGAGTAGGACATAGCTACTCCATTGCTTTCTGCTTTCCCAGCCCTGCTATACTGATGCACCACAAGTTATTTTAGTCGTTGAAGCTTGAATTAGATCAGGAAACTTGCTGAAAAGTAATCCTGGGTTAGCAAACATGGTTTTTCAGCCACACTGATTTCCTAAGCTCACATTATGGACACCTTACTGATTGGGCCTATACAATGAAAGATGCACAAGAGTATGAAACTAGTAAGTAAAGAGCAGGGACTGTAACTCACCTGAACTTCCAAAAGCATTCATTGAAGCACAGCCGACCTTTTATCTTCACTAATGGCAACACAGCCACATGGACAGAAAAACGCTTCCTTTGGATGAACACCATTCTTTTTGTAAGGGCCATTTACAGAACTAGCCACAATAGTTTTGCAAGTCCTATATTTGTGCCCTTATGTATCATATTTTCACAATGTATTCTCAGGTTCAGTAACATGTGTCACAAACCAAAGATACAACACAAGTATAAAGCACTCAAAAAGCTGTAGATGAATTAAGAGGATTATCAGGGGCTGGAGCACCTCCTGTACAAAAAGATAGGCTGTGAATACTGGGGCTGTTCAGCCTGGAGAAGAGAAGCTGCATGGAGACCTCAGAGCAGCTTCCAGTGTTTGAAGGGGGCTACAAGGATGCTGGAGAGGGACTCTTCATCAGGGACTGTAGTGATAGGACAAGGGGTGATGGGCTCAAACTGAAACAGGGGAAGTTCAGGCTGGATCTAAGGCAGAAGCTCTTCCCTGTGAGGGTGCTGAGGCACTGTCACAGGGTGCCCAGAGAAGCTGTGGCTGCTCCATCCCTGGCAGCGTTCAAGGCCAAGTTGGACACAGGGGCTTGGAGCAAGCTGCTCTAGCGTGAGGTGTCCCTGCCCATGGCAGGGGGTTGGAGCTGGATGAGCTGTAAGATCCTTCCAACCCAAACCAGTCTGTGTTTCTATGATTCCAAAAGAGAAAACTCAGTAATAGACATTATGTATGCCAACTAAAGCCAGAGACTGAAGGAAAGTCTGCCAGAAGAAAGGGGAATTAGCTGAAAGGCAACTGAACAAAACCCACCCTTGACACATACATTTTCATCCTTGTGAAGCAGGTTTAAAAAAAACAAACAAACAAAAATGAAACAGTAAATAAAAACTAGTGAAAGGGCTGTAGATTACTTTGCAAAAGTGAGGCATTTTCAAACTCCAGAGCACTCTGGAATATCAATTAGATTAGCTTCTAAAGCAGACTGTAACTCTTAGATTAGAATTAAACTGACCTTTGTTTGATTCAGTTTACGAAGTGAATGTCTACTCTGAAAACTAGAGTTGCCAATCTTGCTTTTATTGGTATCAGTGCTGTCCCAAAGGAGTTAGAATGCACTACTTTAGTGCATGGTTATTTCATACCCTGTCTTCCTTTCACAAGTAATCTGCATTCTTAATTTGGATGAACTGAGTCATCTCTTGACTGCCACTAAGTGGCCTTTTCAAGTATCCACTTTTTGCTCACTAATGCAGTAAAACACTATCCACCTTTCTATTGCATTAGCTTTCCGCCGCTGCCATTGTCTTATGGAAATGCAAACAAGCAGTGGTGTTGGAACAAAGTACAAAGTAAGCAGAAAAGACAATGACAAAAGCAGGGAGGCAGGATATCCCCATTTCAGTGGCAGAAAGCTGGTTATTTCCCTCTCAAATCTTGCAAAACTGCACCTCAAATCCCAGTTCTTATAGTTGATCTGTATGCTGAAAGGGAAATAAACTGCTGTAAACTGTCTGCTATTCTGCAGCTTCACAGGAATACACCTGGAAAAAAAAGGTACATTAAATAAAACCCTTTCTGCTTTGGTTAGAATATCAAAAGGTTTATAAGATCATTCAAAGTTTGTTTACAAACCTGGTTCTGCAAAGTTTCTAAGAGGATCATCTCCCATAACCCAGCCATTATGTGCCATGAAATAACAAGCTTTATCTGGTTGATGTATCATAGTTTCTTCTTCCTCCACTGTAAGCTCTTTGAATGGATAAGTGAAATACCTACGGAATAGACAGGCAATTAAAACAAGCCAACTACATAAAGTAACCTAAACTGAAACTTGGTGGTTTTGAAATTAAAATATCTGCTATGAAGTGGCTAGATAAACCAGATACAGACTAGACTATAAGTGGAGAGCTTCCTGTTTGGTAGCATGCCCTGAAGGAGAAAAGACAGGTGCTGCCACTATCTTGGTGTCAGCTGGTAGCACACAACTAAAGCCCTAGCGCTTCAGATACATGAATGGTGTCAAGTACATCAAACCTGACAGGTGTAAGCTTTCCCACTTCACCCCTCTTCCACCTATAAGAGCCGTTTCCACTACATATGACTTCATCGTGCTAAGTATTGTTTCATGCCCTGGTCACGTAAGTTACCACTGTGGCTTAAAAAAGACAATCAATTCATTAGGAAGCATTTTTCCATGGGGAAACAAAACTACACTTGTAGGCATAAATGTATACTTTTAACAAACTTTGAAGTCACTTTTCCTGGAAGATTCTGATAATTAAGAAAAAATAAATAGATATGTACCTGGTAACTAAAGGATATTTTCTAGTGATAGGACCCAGCTTAGGACCACCACCAGCCAGTCGTTCATAAACCACAGTGCCCACAAGACAATTGACAGCCTAGAAGTGATTAAATTAGGCATTATTGAAACTCCTATATTTCTTTGCAATTTAAAACAATTCAGCATTACAACACAAGTAATTATAAGACCTGCTCTTGATGGTGATGAGTTTGTCTCTGCTGTTCAGCATTCAATTCCTCAAGTCTCTTGCGAAACCAGTTACAACACTCTTCTATTGCAGCTGGTCCATTGCTTCTCAGGACATTGAAAGCAGAGAGCAATTTGAATAGTTTATTTTTAAAACATGCACTATGCATAACTATAAGAAACTTAAAAAGTCTTTTTTCCCATTTCTGAAAATAGTTCCATTTATTTGGTTTTACAAATTTAACTTAATTTGTGATTTTAACTTGTAATCAATAATACAATACCTGTGTGGTATGAATGTTGCCAAGGCTATATTCATATCTACAGTACAGCCAAACCGCCTATAATCAGGGTCCTGAACTACTTGAAGATGTTGATTTGGATCAGATTTAGTGCTCATTTTGCCTGAGAACAGGATAAAAAAAAAAGAGCATTCACCATAACATAGAAACAGGAATTTAAGAGGCACAACTTCCCTTTTTCTAGTATAAGCAAGATGCAGGTAGATAAAGGCTTTGAAGGGGTACAAAGTGTTCAAAGGCTTCACTAGCCCTCAGAGCATTTTTGTCTGCTTAAATCTGCGTGACAGATTGCTCACGGAGCAAAAACTGGTATTAGTCTGTTCTCCAGCTTACTGTTAAGTTTACCTGTAAGTTTCTTGTACTATAAATACATAATCCACATGCTTCAGCAACATACTCTTACTTTACCTTGAGTTAGAAGGGTTTTAAATTGCTGCACAGCTTTGTTAACATCCACTTGGAAAAATTCCCATAGTTTAATTTTTGGATACACATCTTCCCATATTATTTTACGGATACACTATAAGAATAAAAATCACGTTAGTTAATAATGTTGATAACTGATAGAATTAAGAAAAGCTAACTGCTCATGTGAATGGTTCAGGAAAAAGGAGTAAAGAGTTATTTCATTAAATATAACTGTAAAGCATGCGCCATTTTTAATGCATTTCCACAATCTTGGAAATATTACAGGTTTATTCAGCTATTTATAGTGTTCATTAGCTTATACTTGGTTATCAGTCACTTACATTCAGGTGATGATCATTTTCAATCAAGGGAGGAACCCCTTTAGCAGTATACTTTCCATCAGCCACCATACAGGTTAAGTGCCACAGAGCTCTATCCAAGACCCAAGCTGGCTTCAGGTGAGGAGAATTTACAAGGTTATAGCCACATTCTGGATGCATCCTGAGCCATTCACTGTTAGTGGCTTATTCCAGAAAGGGAGGGGAGAAAGAAAACAAAGTAAGTACACACACTGAACACTTTGTTGTTTTGTGTAAACATCCTAACACCAAGAAGTTAAGGTACTATGGCATGTATAGTTAGCTCATGTTTCAGCTAAAGTTTTCCATGTCTTATGCAGGTGTGCATTACTGCTAGCAGTTGTTTTGCAACAAATACAGTTGCAGAGGCCACAGAGAAACCTTGATAATTACATAAAAACATGCAATAGTACCAACAACTCTAAAACACTAAAAAAACAAAATCACATTTTTGTTGCAGGAAATACGTCAAACAATGGCCATGAAATGTTCTCTGTGTATTAAAAGCTAAACATACATCCCAAACCAAGATTTAAGATTACTCAAGTTTTTTGGGTTTTAATATTCTTAACCCTATCAGATGTTACACTCGCAGCCAGAGAGCAAGACTGCTACACACACTGCCCAAAAAGTGAATGAAAAATGTAGTTAAATGAGCTTTTTAGAAAGGCTTAGCTGTGAGCCTGTTGTGTACATAGGAAGTAGCAGACTAGTGGGCAGCGATGCCATCGAGCCTTACACAGGAAGATGAGTGCACACAAAGGGAACACTAGTTCAGCTCAAACATGTCACTTGACTGTTCTATCTTCTAAACAACCCTTGTAGGTATTGACAAGCACCAGAGGATGCACTGGACATTAAGAATTAAATCAGAGAAGGAAATGAGCCTTCGCTAGAAAATGGGTGTAATATTTGACATTGTTCAGTGGTGGAAGGGTTGGACTTGAGGTTCTTAAAGGACTTTTCCAACCTGGTTGATTCTATGATTCTAATAGACAGTAGTGTGCCTGTAGCAGCATGAGTAAATACATGTATGGCAGAGATGAATTTGATTTTGAAAGTATGACATGGAAGAAAAAAAAAAAAAACAGGAGTTCATTTATTTCCATTTTTGGAAGTGTCCTAAACACTGTTCAGCTGAAAATAATTTTTATAAATGCCTTTGGATGAATATCTGCAATTGGAAAAATAAATGTGAAAAGCACAGAATGCATAGGAACAAATACAATTTTTACTCAGGGTTTACAATTATTTTGTTGATAATCACTTCTCATAGAACACATCTTACTAGTCCACTGCATTAGAAAAGCAGGAAAAAACAGAAGTACTACTTCACACAAGGGAAAAATTATATTGCAAACATGAAGAGCCACTAATGTGTCAAAATTGTAGCAAACAATGAGTACCTAAACCCCAAATTTGCTTATTTCAAAGAAGTTCAAACAAAAATGTTAAAGGGAAAGAAAAGAGAATCCTTTCTCAGTCTATAGTACAACCAGCTCTTCCGAGCACACTCTTACATTATGTCTCCAAGACCATTATGAGCATGGCAGAATTCCATACTTATAAGGTCAAACCATTGGTGGAAATTAAGATCATCCTGGCTCAAATGCCACCTACAACTAAAAATACCTTACTTATTTTAAAGTTGCATAAAGCAACAACGAGCTCAGGTTGTTAGAGGCTGTTGCATTCTTATTTAAGAAAATAATTCCACATTTTTTAAAGAACTGTATTTCATATTTTTCAAAGGACATTGTTGTATAAACTAAGTTTGCTCATTGCCCTAGGTGACATTTTTTTCCTTCCCTTTATAAAGCTGAGAAAAAATGTTTGATATGATTATTCAAGTGCTTAAAGTAAGATTTGCCCAAGTGTTAAAGTCCAATTATACAGTAGTAGCCTCTTCTGAAAGATAAAGCAAGATATGATTTATTTTTGTCCATTTTTATTACTTCATGTGATTCATTATAGCCACTGAAAGCTCAGAAGAACAACCAAGCGACATTCCATTTTGCGTCTCCTGGTGAAAATTAAATGCCAGCAAACACAGTACTTCTTATGTGAGGGTGTTTGAACTCCTCAAAGGAAATGGCAGCCCTAAAAGGATACATCTACCCAGTTAACCAGCCATGGTTTGCAAGTTTATCTATGCTACTCAGGGTAACATGCCAAAAGGCGCATCTATATTTAACATTAGTACATGCACTGACTTTCATTTTCAAGCCAGGCCACAGATGCTGGCTTTCACTAGAGCCTAAAAGACACATTGCCATCAAAGCCTGACTCCCACTGATTTCCACTGTGCACACAGCCTGGCCTCCACTCCAGTGTGAAAACCAAGCACCTTTACTGCTTAATGCTGAGAGTGAGCTGCCTGACTTCCAGCAGGAACAGAGGGGAAACACTCCCACTTTTACACAGTGGTCTCAACTAGAATGCAGGGACTACCAACAGATACAGCCACTGTAGGCTGAGGGGTCATGAGCTGTGAGAATTATCAGCATTAGAGGATTTACCTCGAGACAACTTAAGCTTTAATGCAGACACTCTGCAGAATTAATAACAATGTACAAGTATTCATCATCTGCTCTAAGTAACTGCCTACACATTTTGTGACTTTTCCATTCAAATGGGGCTAATTAAACCACCCTAATGTGCAGGAATGAACTAATTTCACTACTAGAAATTGTTGTTCAATAAAACCAAACAAAAGTAAAGTTAAACTTCCACCTAATCGAGATTCAGACAAAAAGAACCCCCAAAACTACTTGCCTATTTTCTTATTTCAAAAGACCCCAAAAAAGCTCTACAGGCATATGCAACATTATTGCTTACTGACACATTTCTCAGCATATGCTTCTGTTTATGCCAAATTTGATGTTTAAGCTTGGAGTCTGTTGTAAATCAAGAGGTTTTGATTCTACACAACAAAGGTGGCCAGGAAATAGGAATTTAAAAGTGTGAAAGCAGGAAACAAAGGCATCAAAGTAGTTCTTGCTTAATGATGTTAAGTCAGGACCCAGACATATTTCTATCCTGTTAGGAGACTTCTAAACACCTAAACATCCTTTTACCATAGTACAAATCAATCATCCATCCCAATGAAGGTTACTTCAAACTCTGAATGTAACCTGAAAAAGCCCTTCTACAAATGTAGCCAATAAAGTGATATTTTTCTTCTCAAGCATATTTTGGAGTCTAATAGTTAGGTATTTCTGTCCATAAAAACATTTTCCTTGACAGCATGCATATACACACAATGAAAAGATGACAGTATCTCAAGCACATGCGAACAAAACTGGACTTCCCAGTTGGTGAAATGCAAGAAGTTTTTGATCTGAAAGTGGGAGGATGTTTAAAAGGCCTCATGTTTAACTGATTTAAAATTCCCTCAGACACAGAGCCAATAACTATACTTAGTAACTTCTCAGCAAACAGATATGGCAAACACAGGACCCACGCTGCATTACAGACTGATAAGAATATTGGGCAGCAGTCAACACCAAAGAACTAAAGCAAATAAAGTGAATTTCAAATTCACAGGTATCTCTTACTAGGTTTTTTTAAGCCTCAAAAGACTGCAACATAAACATACATAACTATTTGCTGTACTCTGCTATGAAGAAGTATGATCTTTAGGATTGCAGTGTAAAATGACAAGTGCATTATAAACATAATCAAAGCGAACTTATCCAAGTAATCAGCAAAACTACAAATGATGAAGTACTGTAAGTTTTATCAGATCACACTGAACAAAACCTGCTGCTCCTCAAGCAGTGAAGTAAAGCCTTCAGTGCATTGGCTTATACATGCTTAACCTCTCCCCCCCAAAAAAAACAAAGCTATGTCACACACACACAAACTGAGCTGTAACATTTCCTCCATAACTTAATCCCAGCCTCTTGTCCCTATTGTTTGTTGTCTGCATGTTAGATCCAAATTTGGACAGTTACTTTTAAGCAGCTACAAGAATAATCTCCTGTCTAGCAAGAGAGTACTCAGTTCATGTTCACCAAAAAATTCATACTGCAGATGCCATTCATTTATGTAGGAGCTGCACACTGCAGATCATAAAAATAACCATACTGTAAAAATACAGACACACGAACAGCTCATTAATTCTCTCTTAAGAAGGGCTCTATTCACTCTTTCACTAACAATAATGAATTCTTTTACACTGTTACAGAGACATATAATGTTATAATTGTAGAGAGTTGTCCTGGATTTGAGAGATTCAAAGGCAGAGACAAGTAAGTTGCTTAAAACAGCTACTAAAAGATGGTTTCAAGGGAGTGAAGTTAAGGTAAATAATGAAATACAATTATAGGACCAATCTGGTTATTAAACACACACAAAACAATCCTACCAGTATGATTGTAGACTACATCTGTGACACAAAGCATATTCCATTCAGTTTTCAGCTTTTCCACAAGAGCTCCTATATCACTCCAAGTGCACTGTTTACTAGGGCTTGAAAAGTCAGGATTTACTTCTAATTGATCAGCCAGTGAATAACATGATCTCGACAGTCCAAGCTTCTGCAGCGGCGTAAAATGAATCATGTTGTAACCTACATATTAAAAAAGCAATTTATTTAGTAAGAAAAAAAGATCTCATCCAAAGTGAATTGAAAGCAGCATAATAAATCGCAGTTATAACACGTACTTGAAGCTAAGGATTGGAATAACCAGTGTAAAATGATCTAAATCTTCCCCTTGAAATTCTGTGTAACACCAGCTTTAAATGACCCTGTCAGTTCTACAAACTTCCAAGTCTATCTGAAATCAAAACAATAAAACAAGAGAGGTTTCCCATCTTAGGAAATCCCTGAATTTTTACACCTCCTCAAATATTTTAATCATTTCACTGAATCTGTTAACTGAATTGAATCTAGTGGGAAATATTTAGTCTATAAACTGAAGAACAAATGAGCTGTTCCCACTGAGGCTCTTCAATGTACCTCTGGGTTTTGATCAGAAGACGAAAGTATATCCTTTAATACATGTCTGAGCATTACCTGTTTCTTTTGCAACTTTAAGCCTATCCTCCCATTCATGAAACGGTCCCATACACTTAGCGAGGAACGTCTGAAGGGTAACACAATCCAAAGGTAACACATCATTATCGGCTCCGACACGCAAAATAGGATCCACAACGATATAACCTCCACCACTTTTTTCATTTCTAGGGAAAAAAAACCCAAACATTTTCATAGGTATGGTAAACATCCATTGTACCAGCCAGTTTCAGAAGGAGAATCCAACAAGCACAACTATTTCAAAACCACAGTAACCCAGTACAGTGGCTGGGGGGAAGTGGGGAACAGGACTGCAGGGCACCTGAAGAGATGTTCATTTCTTAGGCATCATCTTCTCTCTACTAGGCTTACAAGAGTACAATTGCGATACAGAGCTTTAAACTCTGCAAAAGTGAGATGCCCTTGTTATTTTCTGAGGCAGAGTACTTCTCCCTCCTTGTGGGATAAACACAGACACAAAGAAAGCAAGGCTGCCCATCTTTTGTACAAAGTCTCCATTTAGAGCACCATCTTTGGGAAGATACCCAGAGCTAAATGCCCTTTTAAGCTTAAGGGAATTGGACCACCCAACTCAGAATACCAGACTACAATCATTACAGATGCTGGTATAACTTCTGCACTTGTCCTGTGAAAACAAAGAAGGAAATAAAGAGTGGGAAGTAAAGAATGCCAGAACCTTTTTCTAGAAAGAAAGCAACTTTCAAGTCAGTGAAGAAAGTACAAATTAATCATCCAAATACTCAGAATGCCGATGACTTTGAAAACCTGTAAAAATGGCTTGGCTCTCCAGCAGTCACCAAGAGTCTGTTCTGTGTATTCTCCAGAGTATCTACGCATCAGAAAGTATTAAACAAGCACCACAGCTACTGCCTTTCACTAGCAGATTCAGAGAGGCCCCACGATTGCAATTTGAAAAATGCATGAAAAAAATGCTTTTATTCTTAACTGTGGTTTCTTCAGGTTAAAAAGTAAACCAAGGCAACAAACTGCATCTGGCTGCAAGTGTATAATTTCACTTACCCGAGACTGAAATAGTACTGGTATGACCCAGAAATTTGGAGATCCAGCTTGCAGTATTTGTCAGAATCATCTTCTTTTCCTGTGGGATTGTGCCACGATAGCGTCCTGAACTTGTGGCGATCAAATACTTCTCCAGGAGCTGGATAATTTGTGTACACAGTCACAGGCTTGCCTTGAAGAGTTGGGCCCAGTCGGAATTGTAGTTCAAAGCCTCAAGAGATAAAAACACTTTATCAGGAAGATATTTCTATTCTGTAATTAAAAATCACTATTTGATATGACATTAAGAAGAAAGGGCATGAACATATCTGCCAAGAATTTTGCAGAATGATGTAATTCTGCAGTATTACCTCTCCCTACTTTCTTAACATTGTTCTCTGCACGTTACATATAGTCCTTTACTTATATGGATGGCACTATTCAACTCCTTTCCCATTTGTTCCTCTTTGCTGTATGTAAAGCCTTAAAAATAAAATTCAGCAAAACAATCATCAGGCTACACAAACTTTTATGCAGATTTTTGATTATATAGTATTTAAGTATTTAGGTTTACAAAGTCCATGTATTAAGCTGACCCATGAAAGCATCTGAAAAAAAAAAAATCAGGAACACATTTCAAAACAGAAAATATTTCAAATCCCTTCCTTCTTTATTGAGGGTTCACTAAACAAGGCTAAATTCCTTATGTTTTTAATTTTAGAATGATATATACTTCTGTGCCATCTACAGCATACAAGAAAGTTGCTAAACTTTCAGAGAGCTCAAGAAACCAAAGGGGGTTTTGCATACCTGCTGCAGCTCACACATACATAGAAAGAGCAGTATTTAGGCTGAAGATACTCATGTTGGGGACAAAATTAAGTTAAACTATTAGGTACTAAACCCATAGTGTAGTCTGTTAAGCTGGAAATGAACTATTCAGTTTAATCAATAGCTTTCAGAATCAGTTTCCACCTTCAGGCAGAGGGCCACCATCGTGTGCATGGCTAAGTACAGGGCCCCTTCAAGTGACTGGAACAGGTGTAAGTGCTTGCACAGTAACTTTTACTACATTACATGCCAGCCATGTAGTTAACTGTAGTGAACCACCTACTAGCTGGAGCAGTCTACAAAATTGGGAGTAAAAGAAACCTGAGGATTTGCAAAAAGAGGAAGTTCTTAATACACAGGTAACTAATTATAAAGTTTAAAAAAACCTGAACAATGGCAAGTTTCACTATCTTAAGTTGAAAAAGAGCAATTCATGGGTTCAGCATTCAATGTCTGAATACATTTAAATGTAAGTCTCACCAAGCTCACAGTTCCTCTTACTAACATAATGACCATTGCACAAAATCCCACTGTGTAAAGCAGTGGCTTTAGGATCTTTATGTTTGTCAGATAAAATGAAGCTCATTTACAGAGGAAAAAAAAAACCTTAACAGAAAAAAAAACAACCCACTTTTGGAAGGCTCAGTAGCCTCTCCCCAGCACTGTCCTGACATTTCATTGCAGGGATTACTAAAATTAGAAGACAGGGGTATATGCCATTGATATCTTATTTCCTGTAACGGTTACACTGACATCAGGAATGCTGTGCTTAAAAGTAGCTCTGCCCTCTCAGTGACTGCCACCAGCAGAGCACTTTGATAGCCACGCAATGTGTGACTCCTTCCAACAAAACTCACACAATGAGATAAAAACAGAGGTTAGGGTCAACTCTGCACATCTTCATTACTGACACTTCCTTAGCTCAGACTGTCAGGAAACTTTGAAATCCATACAGTTGAAGAAAAGACTTACTCCTAAGAGCCAAAATCTTACTCCTTCACTAAGACACTTTGATATTAGGCTCCTAGATCAGTAAAATGAAGTAATAAATCCTACAAAATTTCATGAGCAGTAAGATTCGTTGCACCATTAAAGAAGGTTTCTAGAAACGGCTTTAGCTTTATATTCTGAATTTGTTGAGCAGCATAATGGTGGACCAACTAGTGGGGATGTGGGTCTTGTTTGGTTTGGTTTTTTAGAGGGTTTTGGAGGTGTGTGTTTGTGGTGTGTGTTTCCAAATAGGCTTAAGAACACTTTCAGAGAGAGAGAACATTAAGATCTTACAAGCAGGCAGCCGGAACACTAACACAGCACAGCTCTAAGACATCTGACAGGCAACTTAAGATTCAGGAGGACCTAAAGAGCCCACATTCTGAAACGTTACCTCAGACTTTGCAAGGTATTACCATTATTGATATATTTCAAAATTATAAAGGGTGCAACATAACAGATTGCAGATAAACACTGGATTTATAAAGGCTTTTTGGAGTCACGTCAGTACATTATAAATGCTTTGCACTTCATTCCCGGGAGACCGGCAGCAGCAAAACCCGAACCCCACCGCAGGCTGATCTCCCTTTCCACTGCTGCCCGAAGGCGGTGGTGAGCTCCCGGTCCCAGGGACACCCCGCGAGGAGAAGGAGATGCAAGCAGTGTTTGAGGAGGCCGCTGGCCCCGACCTACCTTGCTCCAGCCTGAAGAGAGTCTTGTCCAGCTTCTCCATCTCGCCGAGGTGCAGCAGCCGCGTCTCCTTACCGGCCAGCATGGCTGCGGCCGGCTGCCCGAAGCTCCTCCCGCACCGGCAAACTCACTTCGGGGACGGAAAAGCAAGCCCTGCCATAAGGAAACACAAACAAAACCCGCACAGGTCAGCGGCGACCCCCGCGGGACGGCGGCCGATGGGCACGCCTCACGCCGCCGCTCCCGCTTACATGTTCCCCAGCGCCGGGGGAGCGCAGGGACGAAGCGCTGCAGGGCAGGGAGAAGGGTGCGAGGGAGCTGTCAGGAGGCGCCCAGCCCTGCCCTGGCACCGCCGCCGGCAGCACCTCGGGTGCGCTCCGCGTCCCACAGCGCGGCCCGGCCCGCAGCCAGAGCCCCGGGGGGGCAGGGCTGACACCTGTCACTGCGCTCGCCCGCCCCGGTACTGCCGGGCCCCTCATCGCCGCGCTGTCTGCGCGCAACGGCGCCCGCCTCACCGCCCCTCCATACTCACGAGCGGGCCCGCGGAGCGGCGGAGGTGCAGCTCCCCGCCGAGGCCGAGAGAAGCCGGGGCGGGAGGTGCGGGGGCAGCGGCAGTGCGGGCCCGGGCAGGCACTCGCGCACTCGCCCGCGGCAGTACCGCGCTTTTTCCTTCCCTTTTCTTCGGTTTTCTTGACACAAACTTTATCGGCTCCGCGGCGTACGCGCACGGAGACGGGCGGCGCCTGCGCAGCTCCCGCGAGAGCCCAGGGCCCGCCCCGGCAGCGGTGCGGGGCTGGGCCAGGCCGGGCTGGGCCCACCCCGCCGCTGGAAGCGCGCCCCGGGGGAAGAGTTGCCTCAGGAGGGACCTCCGTCCCCGGTGCGGCTGCGGGCGGGCTGAGCTCTCCGCCAGCCGGACCTCGGAGCGCACCAGGACGCGCAGCGAGCCGATGGCAAGCCCCTGCGTTTACAGCCATAGCCCCCACCACGGCGTGAGGGGCCGCCCGCCACCGGGGGCTCGGGCCAACGCTCCGTGTGATTTAACGGGCGTTCCGCTGAGGAAAACGTGGCTTTAAACGGTGCCTGGAGTGGCTCCTTGCGGCGATGGAAACGCCGCTCCAAGGGGCTTCCGAGACCGATCCCGCCCCGCCGCCTCTGGGGCCGCGCCGCAGGCACACAGCGGCCGGCTCCTGCAGAACAAACATGGTGTCAGCCAGCGTTTAGGTGCTGTATATAGGGTGTGGAAAGGGGCTGCGGGGATCCGCCTCAGCAAGAGGTAAGGTGGTTTTAAACAGAAACACCACTCCAGACCCCAAAACCCACCCTCCTTGTTTTGGAGCATCCTCGTGTGATAAACACATAAATGTATTGGCTTTCGCAAATCGTAGGTGTGGTTATGTGGATATAACTGTACGAGTTTACAATAACAAACAAAACACGCTAAAACCACAAGACTAGACAAGAAGTTAAAAAGGTTCAGATCTCGACCAAAATGGAGTCACATAGCAAAAGAATTTGTAAAGGTAAAAGAAGGGGGGGGGGCGTTGAAGCTTGATGTAAGAAAAGCTAGTGCCTAGAAAACATGAAGTACTTTTTAGCTTAGGTTGTAGAAAGAGAACAATGTTTATGTTGTAAGTCTGTGAAATGTAGTGGCCCCACTAAACATGAGTTAATTGTTTCACACTAGTTTCTAAAGTAGTTTTAAAGAGCAATGTTTGTGTTGTAAGTCGTGAGATAACAGGATTTAGTGGCCCCACTAAACATGAATGAATTATTTCACACCATCCTTCTACTTATCAGTTAGTTTAGAGACAGAGCCTCCCAAACATCTGCTAGCTTGGGATACTCCTTGTCTGCCCATCCTGCAATAAATTTTGCAGGAAGGTCACACTGTTTTAAATCTTTGCTAGTTATCAGAATAATTACAGATATAGCTGGTTGTGTGATTACTGGAGGGTCCAACTGTGCCAAAGGTGAAAAGTACACTGTGAGGAAGACTGCTTACTTCATCTTGAAGACACCTACTCACAAAAGGAAGACTGTTTACTTCATCCTCAAGACCCCTGCCCACAATCACCACAGAGCAGTGCGCAGACGCCAAGAGGAGGAGACTTATGATAATAAGTTATAATATCCCCTCCCTATATGCGGGAATTATGAATATGTGTGTAACTAATGTAATAGTGGAAGTATATAAACCTGTAACAAATACTAGTCACTTGTGCCTCTGGTTACGGTCATGCACCCAGCGCTGTTGCTTTTGCTTTGTTGACTTTATCCCTCAATAAAAGCTTGTTATCTTGTTTAGAGGAGTGAGTTCATATTTCACACTGGTCACCAGACAGCCCTTCCCATTGGTTTGTGTTGCAGAATACTTGGAACGGTTGTTCCAGGCCTTTCACCACCTAAGTCATTGACTGCACCCCACTGCAAAGGTCACCCACCCTTGCAGCTTCGGAAGGTCAGTTTATTTTTATTGCCTAGAACTACCTAAAATGAAACAATACCACCAACAAAGTGCTTCTCAATTTACAGCCATGGTGTCATTATACTGTTTATTGCTTTTTTATTTTCAAAGTATTTTGTGGACTTGGGAGGAGCCTGTAAAACAATTTTAGACAACTATTTTACTTCCAGTCATCCCATGCATAGCCTTATAATTGTGTCTTACTGCAGTGTGTTCACCTGATTACGACACATTTAGGGTCGAATGTAAGGAGGAAGTTCTTTACTGTGGTGAGGCACTGGAATGGGTTGCCCAGGGAAGCTGTGAATGCTCCATCCCTGGCGGTGTTCAAGGCCAGGTTGGACAGAGCCTTGGGTGACATGGTTTAGTGTGAGGTGTCCCTGCCCATGGCAGGGGGGGTGGAACTGGATGATCTTAAGGTCCTTTCCAACCCTAACTGTTCTATGATTCTATGATATGCATGGAGGCACTTCCACCCAGTTCAAACTGAGTCTTTTACCTTTTGGTAGCTGTTTTTTTGCCTTGCCTCCTTCACTTGCTCCTCCCTCTGAACATGTGCTTATTCTTCATTACAGTTCATGTTTTTCTGGTATTGTTGAGAGAGGTTTTCATGTTGGTGTAAGTGATGAACATGTCAGCTTTTATGCCCCAACAATATTACAGTCCCTAGAGAGACTGGGGGAAAATTCCTAGTAAAAGCCCCTGTGTGTTTGTGCAGTTCCCTTAAATTCACCTCAGTGAGACTCATTCAGATAGGATTCAAAAGTGATACTTTCAATCTGGATTATTTTACATGAATGTTTCCTGGGGGCCCAGTAGGATTCTCTCATCTTCCTTGTCTTTCCTTGCCCCCCTGTTTCCTACTCAGCTTTCAGGCCTGTGTGCTTTGTGTACAAGGACAGACTTGCACCTAGCAGAAACCCACCTCTCCTGGTTTGCTGGCTGTTTTCTCTGAATAGGATGTGACCTAGCAAAGAAGATATAACGTAGGAATGGGAAACACAAGATGCTCCAACAGGTATGGAAGTTTTAGGAATAAAACCAACAGACATATTGTTGAAATGGATCTAGACCACCTCTTTGCTGTGGTCCTCGGCAGGCTTCAGCAGCCGGAAGTGACTCTCTGCCGCAGAGCCTCGTACAAGAGTCTCTGCCTCCAGGCTTGCTATTGTCCTGCAGCATTCTGTTATTGTGGGATTTAGAAATTCCCTGAGCTGCTTAGGCAGTGAATGCTTCTAAGAGAAGAAGAGCAAATAATTTCTATGTAGTCAAGTCCTTTGCATTAATAGTTACCCTAAAGTGCATGTTGAATACCTTATGAAAAGAAAAACCCCAAAGGGTACCACTAAAGGCAATTTCACCACTGCTACTAAGTTTTAAAATGTGCCTCCACTATACTGTGCATTTAGACAGGTTTTGAAATGCATCCAAGTTTGTGAAAAGGGATTTTGAAGTTTCTCAAGATAAAAAACATTAGGAAACCAAACTAGCAGAGAGCCTCCTGGTTCCAAATCCTAAAGCAGTTATTTTGACCAACAGTTGTGGCTGTAGCTAAAACAGATGTCAACAGTCTGAATGAAGGACACGATCCATTGCACATCAAAAAAGTTCCCTGAGTACTATTGAATCACTTAGTGACTAGAACAGTATCATTTCATTTGCCTACAATTCAATATGAAAAAAATTACTATTACAAAGATACTGAATGATTATAGCAGGTTTATGAAGTTTAATCAGGAAAACGGAGCAGATTGCTCTAATCCTTTCTCTGTCAGCTTACGCTGACACATCCCCCACAGACTTTGGACTGTGTTAGCAGACATAAATTGAGCAGTCTTTCTGTATATGGGAACCACACCAGCAAAACATTAGTGCACAAGTGCTACCATTTAGCATTGTAGATTTTGTGTAGGACACGGCCAACAGCAATCAATCATGGCATTTGCTATACTAGCATCTAAATGGTGGATTTGACAGTGCCGTTTTACCTTCAGTTTGCAGTTTCTCTATGTGTGATATGATATACCACAGCAGGAAAAGATCAATAGTTGCTTCAAAGTAAGAGTGGATACCATATCAATGTCATTATCTGGAAATAATTTCCCAGCTTTTTCAATTATATTCATACCCAAATCCTTCCATTCTTTTACATCCATCTTCTTAGTACTCCCTCCCCTCCCACTTTCTGTTTTGCATCACAGGATTACAGAACACTTCCCCTAGCAGTGGCTTCAGTACACTTTGGGGAGCCCATTTACTAGGTGTCAGATGTCATATTGCTTTATGCCTGTTTTAAAGGTTATGAGTGCAAAGTGGGGGAACTTTAAGTACTTGCGTAACAGTCCTCCTTTTTAGAAATAATTAGTTTTAATAACAGAGCAATAGCTCCCAATGACAACAGTAAAAGCCAGCTAGCAGAGAGAGACCTTAACTGACAGCTAACTAAAATTAAATGCAGATTCCTTTGGCCTGTGTGCAGGAGTAAGAGACTTCATAACATTTAAAGTGAGAGCACAGTTTTCCTCAATGCCCCACACCCATGACCTGTAAATTCATGAGTTCACAGTGGGCTGTGGTTCAAACAATAGGAAGCTTCAGAGTTGTTGACTCTTCTGTCGAGCTGTCCTCTTCTAACGGGGCGATCTCGTCCAGAAATGCAACCCTGATTGTAAAGAAAGCTTGTTTTCTTTAAAACTCTCTCTGCAATTTGATGAGACTGAAGTCTTTTCTGTGAGTTAGAGCTTTCCTATGCAGTGGCTGAAAACAAATGCTGTTCTTAGACAAGTTACATGCCCTGCAGGAAATTACACGTGGCCTTGGACCTTAGAATCTAGTATTAAGAGAAAAGATTGGTCAGAACATTGAAGTAGTGACCTGTAGCCTATTTTTCTCAAATGCCTTTTAAATAGATAAACAGATTGCATTAGCCTGATAGGCAGTGAATAACTAGTAGGCTGAAATAAAAATATCTATATAAATAAGAGACCAAATGAGATGGAGAGGCTAGGACACTAGCCTGTGCAGTTTGCTCTTACTGAACTTGTAAATGCCCTTTCCTCTAGTTACTTGGCACTGTTGGTTTGACCTTTCAAAGGTGAACCTGGTGTCATCAGAAAATTTTGGATTGCAGACATATTTTTTGTTTGTTTTTAATCCCAGTCTGACCATTCTTTTACTGTGTGGCCTTAAAAAAGCGATGCTTTCTGTTTCAACTTCTATATAAAGTTAGGCTGCTATAAATTTTTAATAGAAGCTAGTAAAATTTAATGCATTTGTCTTTAAAGAGGTCTGAATAAAATTTTGTTATAGTTAAATGGAGCTTTTCACATAATTGCTTAAGATTTATTTGAGCATAGTTTAGCTAACAGTATCACATTTATTTGATATTAATAATCTTCTGCAATTGTGGTGAATTGGCAAACAACATTTTAAACTAAGTGTCTGGATGGTATTCTTATACCGTTTAACTTAGTTAAGAGTAAAAGAAATTCACACGTATTGGGACAATTTTTTGTTTTACAAGGACAACATATTATACCAGTTTGCTGAATCACTAACAGCACTTTTCTCTTCCCATAAATTGTTCCATTTACAATGATATATGCTGAGATTTAAGACTTCAGAGTATCTATTCTTAAAGGAGCTCTAGTAGTTTTATCAGACAGATCTGCTCTTTTGGTTTTATATTTCCTCCTCAAAGATAAATATTTAAAGAGTGTCTCTTGCCCAGTCCATTTTCTTTATGATACCCCTTCCTACCATATTGAACTACAGTGAGATTACTGTATTTTTCAGATCCATTAAAATTATAATCCTTATATTTTACCTAAACAGCTCTCTAAGATCAAATGGCAAACAACTGATAGCACGTATGTCTGTTGTATAAAATTGGCATCTGATTTTTAAGTGAAGAAGTAACTATGTACTAGTCCCACATAACCTGAGGTTGTCTGAAAGCTAATACTGGGGTCTGTAGGCCTGCTTTGTAATCATTCAGCGCAGATAGAATTCAAGCCATAGCAATTTAAACAGTCTATCATGCTGTAATGTGTTGCAGCAGGAGAATATTTCACCAGATGTATGACTACAGAAGCATTTGTTTTAAAAGATAATTTTCATCTCTTCCTCATCTTCATGCCTTGGAACAAATCCCTGATTTCTCATTGCTAAATCATGTTCAGTCCCAGGCCTCTTTTCAACATGTTTTTACATTCTACCACCAAGTTAAACATGAGCAGGGAAGGTGATGCAAGAGTGGTTTGCTCTAAAGCTAAAGGTTTGCACTCCAGAGCTAAAATTCAGACTGACAGCTCTCCTTTTGCTATATAGCAATCGGTGCGCCTAAATTAGCATTTACAGTTGAGCCATCATCAATTGCTGCTACCAGAAATTCATATTTAATATTTGTCTTATTGATATTGTCACATCTTCTGGTTACCCATGAATTTGAGTTTAGGATTGCTAATCAGAGGTAGCTTGCCCAAAGCTGGGCAGCAGCTCCTATGTGTACTCACAGGGGCTAGGAATTACTGCTGTATGTTGAGATAAACTGTTGCTGCTGCCCAGCTTTTCAGAGTATCTTATCTCTGTGCAAACCCCGGCTCTCCATTCCAGCTGGATTCTTGGTGGTGGAGGAATCACTGTCCTCTACAGTAGTACAGAACCGATATTTTGCCTCTGAGTGTGTCTGTGACATATTTGTTGGGTCACTTCAGGTGCCATGCAGCAGGTTCCCCCGAGCTTTGAAACTTCCTTGGAAGTATCAACTTGCAGAGAGACTATGTACTAACCTGGTTCTGCAGGAGGCAGCTTTCTGTAGCATCTCTGGACTGGGTCACTACACCTGACTTCATATTCCCTTGTGCTCATCAAGTGAGGATTGCTGCTTGTAGGACTTGAAAGCTGGGATGAAATAATCTCTTTTACCCTTCTCCCAACTCCTGTGTTGGTGAAAAATACAGAAAACTCAAGAAAGTGAGTAATTCAGTATTTTTATCAAATAAAACTTCAGCAATGTGCATCAGATAAAGTGATGGCCCATATAAAATTACTTTATTGGATTCCTTTATCCATTGATTTGATTGTGCTGTGCACTGAGTGGAGACTTTTCCAGAGCAGTGGCAGGTTGTCATCGTAGCACCCATACAGACCTGGCTCAAATTGGGATCAGGGAAGCAAACTTCATTCTTTTACTTCACATAAGCAAGGCGCTGGTTTTTGGAAAGAATTCTCTTGAAGTCAGAGTAGATACACATTTTGGTAGAAACTGGTGAGAGTACTTCAACTGCGGGTGTGCGGGGACACAAAAGCGAGGTTTCTACGTAATCGAGGGCAAAGGCTTATTTACTTAGTGGCTAATGCCACCAGGTGGTTGCGGAGGGGAATCGGCTGAAAGCCGTAAAATGCGGGTTTCTTTTCTCTCTAGATAAACAGATACCGTCGTATAAATACGTTTCAAGGGTTCATTTTTATAAGTGAAATAATACAATGTAAAAGTAGTGAAAGTAGAACGGACTGATGAGAGGAAGAAACACCAAAGGGAAGGATACACAAGGGTATTTCCGGAGGTTAGTGGGATACATGTATCTCTTTGATACATGTATCTATTTTGTATCCATTACTCTATTTCTGCAAAATAGACTAAGTCAGTTGGTAAAACACACAAGTATGAAACCGGAAGCTTAAGGGTGCTACACTGGGACATTTATTTCCTTTTAGATGGTCAGGGTTGTTTCAACGACTCACCATTCCCCTCTCTTTGGGGAAAAAAGGCATATGCAAATTGCTTTGGTAGGAAAAAGTTTTCCGATCTAGTATTATCATTATTATTTCCCTAATACGTATTTAGCTAAGATGATGCTGCTGAAAAGCTTGACAAATCTTGAAAAAAAGTCTGGTCCTGTAAGTGTAGGATGCACAGAAGTGGGGTGAATAAATATGGGTGTCTTCATAGGAGGACCAGTATCCCACATGTATTGGGCCAAATCTAAATGCATTCTTTCTAATGCATATTAAAATATCAAAATAGAAAGGAGCAGTAACAAAAACTTCTTAGATCCAAGCTACCCATCACCAAGACAATCTGATAGGGTTGCAGCCTTTTTGTACATCGCATGATTTAAGCTCAAGTAGTGTTTTACTGAGATAATCTTTCCAGTAATACAGAGAAACCATTTGTCTCGTGCACACATATGCGAACCTTGAGCAAGGACTGACCTACCAAAAGACCACAGTCTTGCTGTGTAGTTAGTTTAATACCTCAGAGGAAAACTGATTACAAGGAACCACATAATAACATGGGGCCTCTTCAGACCTAGCTTCAATGGCTTAGTGTTTTCCATATTACTTTGGGCTTAAAATATAGCACAGTGATCAGTATATACCTTGGACTGTGCAGGATTTCATTTCCAAAATGATATATATTTTACTTAATTGTTTCCTTGGTTCTTAAGCAACAGAAATTCCCCTTTAAGTACATGGCATGAAGCCTCCCTGTTGCTTTCCAAATTATAAGCTTTCACTTACTTCCTTGAGGTTCTGTAACGAACTATGCAAAAAAAGTCATCAGCTTCTTTTCATGTTAGATGTTATTTTGCTTATTTGCCACTTGATGTTGTCATCCTCTGACATAGTTCAATAGCAAATTACATGATTTTATCTCTCTTCAGGCTTGTAGGAAGCTAAAACCCCAACTCCCCAGCCCTCTTGGTCTCTGACTGATACTTTGGTTAAAATAGAAACTAATGCTTTGCAATAATTACAGAATTATTATGAACTATAATTGCAGAACGCTTACAAAGAAGATGCATCTGTGGACTCTTTATGGTTCATATGTCCTAACCATAGAATTCTGGACAGGGTTAGGTTGCAAGGAACCTTAAGCTCACCCAGTTCCAACCCCTGCCACAGGCAGGGACACCTTCCACTAGAGCAGCTTGCTCCAAGCCCCTGTGGCCAACCTGGCCTTGAACACTGCCAGGGATGGGGCAGCCACAGCTTCTCTGGGCACCCCGTGCCAGCGCCTCAGCACCCTCACAGCATTTTATTTCCTTGATATATGTTGGATGTTGATGCTTCACAAGTCAGCATGCAGTACTCTTTCATAGAAATATTTTCATTAAGGCTGTAAAACTTGCTGACAATTTTTCCTTTAAGGAGACCAGTATGATTGAAAAGAGTCCTTCCAGACAGACTGATGATTGCCAGTGCAGGAGGAGTATAAGTACTCATACTACGTACTTAAGAGTAGTTGGTTTTTTTTTTCTTGGTTCTCTTGGTGTTTTCCTGGTTTTCTTGCTTTATAGCCCTACGGCAATAGAGCCAACACCTTCTGAAATAAGAGAAGCTATAAAATGAGAAGCAAACCAGGATTCCCTCCCTTACTTTTCACAGATAAATGTTTTTTTTTCCTTAAGCTCTGATTACAGTTTCCAGCAGGATTGTTGCTTGCATCTTTATCCCTCCTTGTAGGTATTAATGAGGAAATTATGTCTATAAGTATTTTTATATTTCTAACAATGTCTCAGACACTCCTTTTTGTCCATGAGCCAAGACCCTAAGATAAGATCTTAAAAATATTTTGATATCGATTCCATTATAATCTTTGTAAATTAAGAATCTAAAGTTCATCAAGAATGTTGGTCATTCTGGCCATCAGTTTTTGTACTGTAAATGTATGTTTATTAGTATTTGTCATACTAATACTGTATCTGCAAGGAAGGCAGCTTTTAGTCAGCATATGTGAATTAGAAACGCATAAGCACTTAATAAAGCATGGATGTACTTGGGCTTAGAATTCTGTCAAACTCGTATTTTGGGGACTTTGTGAATAACTTGTTATTCATTAAGTTCATAAATTCATTAGTTTATTAATATTCATTCATAAACCTAATTATACAGCCCACTTCCCTCAGCTAGGGGGAAATATCCATATTTCATTTTAAGCTATTGATTATGTGCTGTGTTTCTTCAGGTGCTGTAAACTTAGTTCAGTTGCTGTAAGATTAGTGAAAGTCTGAGCTTCCCGGTTTCATAAGGAAGATAATACAAGTGTAACAGACAAGTCATTTGTATGGTTAGGCAAAGTAGTTCATTATTGTTTTTCATGTTAAATATATCTCATATATACATATTTTATAACCTCTAGGGTTAATACTGCTTTTATAGAAACTGAGAAATCAGTAGAATTCTAACAGAGCATTTGCAAGTTCTGTTATATTTTAGTGGATAAGTGGTTTTAAAGAAAATATGTCTGAGGCAGGACAAAATTCCCATGGTATTTTTATTCAGTAGTTGTCTTTCTGTGCCGATTTATGAGCAATTGAGGACTAGGAACAAGAGGAAATAAAACCAAACTCACAGAAGCCTGTGTAAGTAACTGCAGTTTCAGCCGGTAAAATCCCAGTTACAGCCAGTACTTATTTGCTTTCTCGATAAGAACAACCCGATTTTGCAAGCCTGTGCATGGGAACACCTTTAGGCACACGAATAGCGCTGCACATGAGCTCAGCAAGCGTCTACAAGGCCAATCTCTCAGTAACACCCCCAGCGGCAAGATTCTAGCCGCAAAACCACGACGTTTATCAACACCCCCAGCGTTTGCAGCTTGAGGAGGAACGATGTGTCCTTATCACATGTCAGAGGACCCCAGTTCTCTGGGTGGAGAGGTAGGAGGGAGGCTCTTGCAGAGGAAGGGGCTGGCCCTGCCTGGCCCGCCTCCTTTCCCGTTGCCCTTCCCTGCGGGAGCGGTGTCTGGTGTGAACGGCGTTGTTGTAGCTGCGGGGTGCTGCCCTTAAACTAACCCAGAGAGCGCTCAAAGTGCGGGGACTGTAGGTGTTTCGAAAGCTAGGTGTGCCTAATAGAGTGTCTATAGTAGCTGTGAAGCTTTTAAAGCACCTTTAGAGCTGCCTTGTATGCACGCAGTCCTGAATTGCTTTAGGGAAAATTCTTAAGCCTGCTTGCCTTAATGAGTAAAAGGTAAGCTCTGGCTCATTTTAGCTGGAAACCACCCAGCCATGTTCCACTTGTATATTGTTTGGTTTTTTAATGTTATGTGAATATTGCTTGCTTATTTTGCTTCTTCATCAATGTGTGTAGGGGATAGCTATGTAGTAGCTGTGACAGTTGTATTTACTTATCATTATAGATCAGTCTGTAACTTTCAGTTCTTTATAGAGTTTAAAGTTTGCAGGGTTGCAGCCTTAAAGATTCTGTGCAGAGCAGGTGCCCAATGGAAAGTTAAATAATTAACTGAACAGGGCAAAATCCTTGCCTCTTGTTCATTCTGGTTGGGATATATGGAAAAAAGACAAAATTACCATGTTCCTTTGTAAGATTGCTCATGCTTCTAAAAGTAAAACATGTCTCTGGTAGGGAGTGAATGTGTAACAAGCTTTAAAATTAAGCTGCAATCTTGTACCAACTTCTGCCTTCAGGAAGAAGTTACTAAAAGCTGTGGTTGGGTTTTGTGGTGCTTTTATTATTTCTATAGTTTTTTGACTTTTTTTTCTTAACTGCACCAGAAGATAATTAAAATAATTATTTAATATGAAACTGCCTGAGCTCTGTGGAAGTAGATGTCTGCCAAAGCAAAGGAAGATGCAGGGTCGCTGCTTCATTCCAGCTCATGCACTTCAGCTGATGTGTAGGGTCTCATGGGCTGAGCTTGGGGAACAGTGTAAAACCTGTGCTTGAGGTAAAGAACACTCTTAGAAATTTTAGTTTCTTTTTTGGTGTGTGTACTGTTTCTTCTTTCAGACAAACTTCCTGTGATCCTGGATTTGATAAAGGTTAATGCTGTTAGATGCAAGTCGGATAGGAGAGGTTCCAATGTAATGTAGGTTGTCTTCCTATTAGAAAGCCAGTGGCAGTTTTACTCGGGCTTGCTCACTCTAACAGAAGGACTGGCTGTGAGGTAAATACCTACACTTGAGCTGTTATAAAACCTGATTTTGGAACAGGCAAGCCTTGAAGTTCTCTTTGGATGTTTCCTGAGTAGAAAGACCAAGAGGCTGAGGTGTGTATGTTTTGTCATCTTGGGGGATATGGGAGTGTGTTTGTATTTGAAAAGTAATAAGTTATTGTGAATGTGAATACTACTTGTTTTCTGCTCTTGCTCAATCCAACTGTTGTGATTATGACCACATTTAAATGAGCAGAAGCTAACCCAAGCTCTTCCTCTGAAGTTGAAGGGGAGGTGACTCTTGAACAGCAAGGCAGCTCACTTTTGCTTTGTAAGAGTGTATTTCTGAAGAGACATGGCACAATCCTGTTAATACACCTTATTCTCCTTTAGATGGCTTTTTACTTTTCTGCTTGCCCTCTTGACTGATGGTGGGTCCAAGAAAGCTTCTGGCCATTACAGTTTTTGGTGATTTGAATTGGCAGTATGTTTGCCTTTTCCCTCTTCTCATCTCTTCCTCTCTGAAACTCGCTTTAGATTTCATACTCTGCAGCTAAGGTCTGTGATTTCTGTGAGGAGGTTCTGAGTTTGTGTGAACATTGTGCTCTTGAAGAATTAGGCTACCAGGGCTGAGACCTGCAGGGACTGAAGGAGTGTTTTCATCACAGGAGGGAGTAACTAGCTGCTCTCCTCTCCTCTTCTGTTAATTAGAGAGTTGTATTGTAAATGATTTTAAGTATACAGTTCTCTCTTTCCCTCCCTGCACCCCAAGAGAGGCATGTTTGAAACCCTGTTAGGATTACATGTGATGATGGAGTTTGTTAGAACAAACTTGTTTTGAAGTTTTCTTTTCTGCCAGTGGGTGTGAGTTTTGTATTATATTGAAGATTAAAGTAGGGAGGGTGAGGAGGGGAATAACAAATTTACAGTCATGTGTCAAACTAATGAGTATTGAAGTATTTTTCCATTCCAAATCAAGGTATGGAACAGCAGTTTGAATAACTGCCTGATACTGTGAAACAGTGTGGTGTGCCCTGGTAGCTCTATCTATAGGATATGGAAAGGACGACTGCATCCGATACTGTCTCTAGTTGTATATAACATTGAAAACTCTGTTTATAGTACAAGACTAAAATCACAATCTATGTGATTGTGTTCTGACTATGGAGTATGCTCTGTAGCACATCTTACGACTTCAGGACATTTAGTGCTGCATGCTACTCTGGTGCAGCTGGCACGCAGGCAGAATAGAGGAAGGAGATGATGGGTACTCTCAGGTCCTTGGTTAACATAAGCATTTCAGTGAAGTCCATTTATATTGGATCAAAGTGCAGAAATCCTTAAACTCCCTGTTGTTCTTCGAGGCAGTTCAAACCATAGTAAGTTAACAAAAATATTGGAGAGCTGCCAGCTGAAAACTGCTTTGGGAATTAGCTTTTATATTTAACATTGTTATCCTTCAGTCCTGAAGTCAGTGATTCCTCTTCCTCTCTAGTACAGGCAACTGGACTCTCTGCTAATTCATAGGCTGTCACCAATGAGTTGTATTTTAAAGGGTTATAAATAAGCCACTACAGCCAAAGCTGCTTAATACAACTTGCAAGCAAAATCTGTCAAGAGGGACAAACCTACAACTTATCATAAGTTCTAGTGGAAACACACAGTGTTTTCAAATGCTGTAGGTAATGGCAGGCTGTTCCACAGCTTACACACCTCAAAACCGGAGTTAACATAGATTCTCATTCTGAATCTTAGCTTTAATGGGAATACTTGGTGATTTAAGGTTCTGTTGCAGTTTGTCATGTTCTTATCTAGAAAAGATGATCTTGCACAGGTCTGCTGATTCATCATGACATTAATCAAACCCCTTTTTGTTCCGGGTTGTACTTCTGGGTGTAGTTGTGAGATTTAGTTGTGTTCTCTGCTTTTCCTACAAAGGTGAATATCAGAAAACAGTGGCATATTCTGCAGTTTAGTGTATGTTCATTTTATTACAAACCTGGATTCTTTTACCTCTGTGTGTAATTCTTAGAATGTTAAAGCTACTTGCTCCTCTAATTCTCAGTAACTGTTCTGCATTGTGGTATCGTATATATAACGTATGTGCTAAATGTCTCAAAACGCAGTCACTCCTGATCACACCACTTGGAGTGAAGTTATGTTATCACGGCTATAGAACTCCAAAGAGAAAAGAGGAAACCATATAATCTTACAGAAGGAGGTGACTGTTTTACATAGGGGTGATTTGCTGCTTGCCAGTGGCTGCCTTTGTGGTGTGTGTTTTTGTTTTCTTGGGGTCTTTTCTTGGTTGGGTTTTTGTTTCTTTTTGTCTGTTTAGCAAAGCAGATGCTCTATTGGCTGAGGATGAATATAAATGCTCTTCAGGCCGAGTACAAAGATACCTTTTGTCCCTTCTCAGAATTGCTTGTTGCTGGTTCATTAGTTTAACTAAAAACCACTTCTTTAAGTGTCTTTTCAAATAATGTTCATTTCTGAAGTCCTAATGCTATCTGCTCAGCATTCTAGACTCACTGTTTCCTTCTGGCCAGCCTGTCACATTCACGAGGCATCGCATACTGTTTCATGCTCCTGTGACAGGTCCTTTCTTAGAGCTAAAGGAGACATATTAACCTGCTATATGAGGAAGTTCTGCACATCTCTTGGATTTCCCCTCTTCTTTCCTTCCTGTGTGTTCTGGTTTTGTCCTTGTTTTCCTTGCTTGTTGTGGTTGGTTTGAGGGTTGTTTTGAAGAGGTCTTGCCTGAAGGCTGAGGGTTTGTGTGCATGTTGTGAAAGTGGTAAGGAGACACAGTGAGATCCTAGGGGCAGCAGATGAGTGGATGCAAACTTCTATTTTTGACTGTTCCAAACAACAATTTTAAATATGAAGTTCTACTGTGTTATAAAAGGGTTTCAATGTGGTATTTGAGTTAAAGTGGAAGTAAGGAATAATTTCTTAAAGCTTGACATTGTCTAGCATGTTGGCTTATTGTACTGCTTTGTTTCCAGTAACGCTTCAGGAGATGTTTTCTTAAAAATACAAAATGAATCTTTAATCACAGAGTGATTGGTGTTATAGGGGGCTTCTCATCTTCCCTCTGTCTCTTTTGCTTTGTAAGTGGAGAACAGAGAGCGCCACGACATATTTCCATATTAAGCGAGGAAAGACTTCCCAAAGCAACTGAATATGTGTTGTTTGAGGAAGGCTAAATTTGAATCTGGAAATTACTATTCTTTACAGGATGTAGCCCTCATTGTTGGAGGTACATAGAGAAGATGGCTCTGATATAGTTAACCCTATTTAAAAAACAAATGTTTCTAAATTCCTCTTCAATACAGTAGTTCCAGATTTTGGCCTTTTTCATTCTTTTCATCTCTGCTTCTTCCTTCTCTTCTGCCATTTTTTGTCAGTTGAGTCTGCCAAAGAGTGTTTCTTGTTTCCTTTCAAATCCCTACCCCATCCTCTGCTACTTAAACTAGAGCACCAACCTACACTCTTCTTCTTGCCTCTGCAGTATGCAGCCTCATCTCTTCTGGCCGCATCTGGGTTTGAAGATTTCACTGGGAGATGTAAAAGCTGTTTTAATTCCACCATTGTACTGAACCACAGTTTTTAGCTCTCTGTTGGCTTCCTGAACAAATCATGTTGATGGAGCCTTGTGGCAGTTTGGGGAAGTATTTGTGCTAGAAGGAAAGGCTTATTTTAACTAGCAGTTAATGATATTATCATGATGTTATCTTGAGTATTTGGGTGGAGGAGTTGAGGTTGGAGCGTGGTTTGTTGTTTGTTTTTTTTTTTTTAGTTCCTGAAATGTGACTGTTCAATCCCTCCTCCCCTCTGATTCTCTTCTGTTTACTGATGTAAAGTTGCTGAGGAACTATTTTGTTGAAGGACAAATTTAGCATTGCCCTGGGTATTGTGGGGTTTTAGCACTGAATGTAGGAGAAGTTTGGAAAAGTTAATATTGATGACTCTTGGACAGTGTGTAAGACTAATGACATGCGTTGTCTTCATCTGTCTGCCTTTTAGGTGTCAACAGTTCAGTCTGGAACACCTCTGTGCCTTTCTTATCTTCATGTCCATGTGTGCTCTGTCAGTAAACTTTGTAACTTGATACTTCTTATCCCTTGGTGCAAAATGGGCCTGGCTCTTCCAGAAGGCAGACATACTTGCCTTGTATATATTCCACTAGAGCTGATAACCTGCTTCTTGTACCTAAGGATGGAGAGGAAGTTTATCTCTGCTCTTCTGGCCTTCTGGATATGCAAACACTTCTTGTTGTTGGTTAAGGTGTTCTGTGAACAATACAACTGTAAACCTTGCATGGTGCTGACTAACAAAATAATTACCACAGTTCTATAGGAAACGGTATTGTGGCAGGGCAAAATATTGTATGATGGATGCTGGGGTTAGTGTTCATATAACTGTTTTAAGCTCTTTGGTCCTACTACCCCACATGTTTTTCATGCATACTGCTCCCTTATTCGGAGTGTTACAAGCAATGGTATTTTTTGTCTAATTGTCTGGAGGGCCACTATCCAAAAGAAAGAAAAGTCTTGTGCATGCCTGTAGCAAATGTACCCATCTGTATAGAATCAGTGGGGTTGGAAAAGACCTTTATTTAAGCTCATCCAGTCCAAGCGCTCCCAGCACTGCCAAGGCCACCACTAACCCATGGCACTGAGGCCTCGTCTCCACGGTGTGTGAACACTTGCAGGGACAGTGACTCCAGCCCTGCCCTGGGCAGCCTGTTCCAACGCCTGAGCACCCTGTGGGGAAGGAATTGTTCCTCAGCTCCATCTAAACCTGCCCTGGTGCAGCTTGAGGCCGTTTCCTCTTGTCCCATCCCTTGTTCCTTGGGAGCAGAGCCCAGCCCCTCCTGGTTCCATCCTCCTGTCAGGCAGTTGTAGGGAGCGATAAGGTCCCCCCTGAGCCTTCTCTTCTCCAGACTGAACCCCCCAGGTCCCTCAGCTGTTCCCCATCACACTTGGCTCCAGGCCCTGCACCAGCTCCATTGCCCTTCTCTGGCCCTGTTCCAGTACCTCAGTGTCTCTTTGTCTAAGTTTTTATACCAAATTCCCACTCTTGCACGTGTAAAATGTACTTCTGGTGTTGACAGCTTTAGTTTCCCTGCAGAAAGAGGAACTTGTTATCCGGGAATTATTTGTCATATATGACGATTAGACATGAGTTGTGGAAACAAAGGGCAGTCTATCATGATGTGTAATTTGGAACTATGATTAATAAAAGAGTGGGCTTGATATCAGCTGTGTAGTTCCTCAGTACTTTGGACATTTATACAGCAATGAAACATTTTAAGATCCATCCGTTCTGTGCAGATATTCAAGGGACTTGGATTATTTTTTGCTTTGAGAGGGAAGAATGGGAGAGGTATAAGCAAAGGAAATTTGAGAAGTTGTGTCAGAATGCATTGAGAGAAATAATTCACCCAGTGGATGGAGGGACCCATCTACTACCTGTACCCTTGATGGCCTGAAACATCCTATCTGTGGGCATCGCTGCAAAGTCTGGCAGTTATCAGAAACACATTAATGTGCAGCTGGGGATGGTGTCTTCTCATGCATGCTTTTTAAAACTTATTTTTAAATTGTAGTGTTCAACTGACTCATTTGAAGGTGAGCAGTGACCTGTAATGTACGTGTGTATTGTATTTAATTGCCTCTAACTCTTTACTTTCTGTAGATGGAGCTGCCTGGCCTTGCTTTTGCTCTTTGGATGCTTATTTGTTTCTATGCATCTGTGGGTGGCTATCCAAATGGAAAAGTTAGAGAAGCCTGCACCAGCATGATACCCTGTCATGGTACCTCTCCACAACTGTCACCTGAGCACACCATTACAGTGAATGGGACTGAATTTAAACCAGGGGACAGCATAGAAGGTATGTGTCAGTTACAGTTGAATAGTTTAACGGACTGTTTCATTGTGTAGCTTGTCTTTACTCAGTTATACTAGATCTGTCTAAGCAGTTGAATCTTGCTTAGGTGATCCATTCAACAGTCATTCAACGCTTGTACTTGTTCAATAGCTTGCTTCTGGTGGTTGAAATATTTCATTCTTTCTCTGGAGAATATTTCTGGTTAATTTTTCTTCGGGTTTCAGTTCATCTGTCTGGACCAGTTTTTGAAGGCTTCTTCATCCAAGCCCGGGATGCAGAGCACCTGGAGAGCCCTGCACTTGGTTCTTTTATGTTAGCTGACCGAAGAGTGTCTCAGCTCCTGACATGTGGCCGTACCAAGGTATGGTTTAATGTTTTGAAGTGGGACATCAGGCACTGAGGTGTTTGTACCAGACCCTGTGCAGTCTTCTTTGAGTTCAGTGACATCCAATTAATGCATTAATCAGTGCTGTTAAGCCATGGAGGTGTCTGGGTTGTGCCCTTTGTGCTCCAAGGACTTAGTTCAGTGCTATGTCTGATCTGTTTATCTTGTGCAAATAACTGTCTGATCCCAAGTCTACTTTTGGGGCTTGTCCTCTAGGATACTAGTTCTGTTCTCTGTACAGTCATTGCACTGTCCCTTTATGCTCTTACTATCAAAACCATGGAACATTATCTTACTGTCAAAAAAATTTAGTGTTATCACACCATTACAGCATAAATGCTGCAGGGTCTCTCATCACAGAATCATAGAATGGTTTGGGTTGGAAAGGGCCTTAAGATCGTCTAGTTCCAGCCCCCTGCCATGGGCAGGGGCACCTGTCACTAGACCAGGTTGCTCCAAGTCCCATCCAGCCTGGCCTTGAACACTGCCACTGAAGTCTTCTGTATTGAAAGACCTCTAGTTGTTCCTTTTAGCCTCACAGTTTATTAGTATGTATAAGTTTCAGTGGCAGACTTAAACTGACTCAAGAGAAGCTGGTTGCAGTGGCTGTATGCAGTGTAACAGTGCAGTGTCAGTTTAGGATTTAGTTATAGCCTGCGAAATCTCCTTCCTGCATATCCACTATGTGTGTCTTGATATGTGTGTGTTTTCAGAATTCAGCTGTCAGTCACACAAGTAAAGCAAAAAAGAAGCACATCAAAGTTTATTGGATTGCTCCTGGCGATGCACCAAAACGGGTACAGTTTCTGTAAGTAAATGTAGTGTTAGTTCTAGCTGATTAAAATGCAAGTAAGTAAACCTGTGCCATTGTTGCGTCAAGTATTGGCCAGTAACTAAGTATCCTTGGACTGATGGCCTGAAAAGTGGACGCATCTTGCTTGCTGCAGAGTCTGCATTAATGCAGAGATTTGTGCTTTAGGGAATACTTGGAAAGGGATTTGGAGACCCATTTCTTTACTATTTCTACTTAACCGCTCATTTCTCATGTCTGTAGCGCACAGCGTTAAGATTTTTTTTTCTGTGCTGGTGCTTAATGAAATGGTATGTACACCGTCCTACTAGGTTTCGGGGAACTAATGGATAAAAGCTATACAACTCTCTCCGAGACTGAAACATTCATGTGTGTGGCAGAGATCACTTATATCTGACAGAGCATGCTGTCGTATATTTTAGTATTATTTTTCCACTGAGATTTCAGATATTTTCCTACCTTAATCCTTAATATGGTAGAGGCCTGCCTAAAGATGGAGGTTTTACAATAAGTTGTACAAACTATAGCTTTTCCTTTTTCCCTTTTTTTTTTTTCTCTAAGTAACAACCAGTTTTTGATGTACACTATGAGCGTGTGTGTGGTTTGTTTTTAAGAGCCACAGTTGTGAAGAAATACAAGACTTTCTGGGTGAAGATTCCTGGTCCCATTGTTTCTCAGCCTAGTGCACTGTCCCCAACAACACCTTTGCATACAATATCAGAGGCTATATCAACTTCACACCCTGTTTCCTACTTATCAAAGCCAGTAAGTAATTATAAACCTAAATAATGCTATTTTTAATGCTTGTGATGAATGTTTAATGTTTGTTTTATGAAACCACTTTGATAAATCCCATTGACAGAAAGGGAGAGGTGATGGATGAGTAACAGGTATCAGAGACTAAGGACATAGACAGCTCTTCTCTTGTGTTAGCGGAGTAGCCTGAACTTGTGTAGGTTAAATGCCATGCCACACAAGGCTCAGAAGGCTGATAGAGCACTTAGAGCTTAATGGTCAGAAAATCCTGTTCATACCTGGGGGGAGAAATGGGAAAGAGGCTTAGTCTGGTTTTGACTAGTAACTTCCTATTTAGTAACTGCAGGCTCAGAAACTTCCTTCTGTGAGTTTAGCTGTGTTACTCGCTTCTGATACGGATTTCCGTTACAGATTCTTGACTGAATTGAGCAAGCATCACTGTTTGATCCAGAATAAATGTGACTTTTAATCCATATGTTTTCTTCTGGTGTATCAGTGGAGTTCCTACTTTAAAAAGGAAACAAAAAGCTGGTCTTCCCTTTGTTTCTCCCTCATCTGCAGCTGCTGTTACCTCTTTAAAAACTAAACTGAAGGAAATTTCCCTTTCTTTTCTTGAGTCAAAGTACAGCTTGGAACCCACCAGTGTTTCACCTAATAGTACTGGGGTAATTTTAGGGGGGGTTAAGAGATTGGTATGTAGACGTAGATGGCATTTTATTGCTATTCCTCATATGCTTTCTTCTAGAATGGTGTAAAAAGGGAAGAAGAAGAGGGGAAACTCTCATTGCTTATGACTTGTTTGTTTAATTATCTAGTTTAATGCATCCGGTTGTGGAAGGACCAAGTTCTGCATTAGGAACCCTTCAAACTGTGATCCTGAAAGTGCTTCCTGTTTTTTTCTATCCTTCCAACAAGAGAGGAGCTCAGTATTTATTGAAATGAGTGGTCCAAGTGAAGGATATTTAGCATTTGCATTGTCCCATGACCAGTGGATGGTGAGTATCCTGTTCTGCTTTAGTTGCTTTTTGTGGTTTCAGTAAAGTTGGAATGGTACTTTAGCAAAACATGCATATAGAAAACTGAAATGCTGCTAGACACAAGAGTGACTTCTCTTTCATAGTGCTGAAGTGCAGGTTGCCTCTTTTGGATGGATGTTCAGTTGTAGCTATCTGAAGTAGAATCTCCCTGTGGAGATCTGTCTTGGCAGAATCCAACCTGTATGACTGCACCATAGCTAACTGGGATTCCTGGTTGGATCAGTGTTTCTTTGTAACCTTGCCAAAACCCCTTACCTGTCAGAAGCTGAGTTGCTATGCTTTCTGAAACCCATTTGCATTTCAGCACTGTTTGTACAGGAGAGATTCCATTCAGTCTTAAACAGTGTTTAGAGATCCTTTTTTATATTTGGTGTTGAAGTCAAGGGATTATGCTTTTGACAAATGCATAGTCCATAAACCAACTGTTGCACAAAGAAGATACTGTTTATATTCATGCCCCTAGTGCAGGAACACTTGGTTCTTAGCTGTAAAGGCAAAACTTTAACTGAAGAGAGTTTTTTAAAGTAGCATCAGTGTCCACCTCTGCCTTGTCTGCTTAATTTAGTGAACTATAAATAATTAAAGTTTTGATAATATGGTTGTTACCCTGGTGTGTGTGGGGAATAAGAGTCTGTATCGTAATGTGCCTGTGTCATCTGTTTGACTTAATATGATTCTTCTTTAAAACTGAAGTGTTTGAAAGCTGGAAGTAGTGGCTTGACAGCTAGAGAAATGTGTCTTGGGTCTTGTTGCATATGTTAAAGAGTTATTTGAGACTGCCAGTAGTTGTTTTTATTGGACTATAAATACCTTTCTCCTTTAATCTCTCCAGGGTGATGATGATGCATATCTGTGTGTTGGTGAGGACCATGGCATTCACACCATCGCTGCCTATTTGAAGGGGAGAAGTCCTCCTGTTTTGGATTCAGAGGTACATTTGGAAACAATTGAGACACTTTCACCAATGTAGGTTTGAAGTAATGAATGATGGGCTGCTGCTTTGTGCTTTTATCTTGTACAGCAGCTATTTATAGTAAAGTGGATCCATAATTCTTTAAGGTGGGATTGGTTGGGCACTTGTTTCCTAGGAAATGTTACCTTTCGAAGTAAAAATAGGTGTGTGTGGGCTTACTCTACTGAGGAACTTTGTGCCTTATTCCTCTGTCCCTTTGCTAAGACTGTAGTTGCAGTTGGTGGTAATTAAGTCCAACACTTATGTTGCTGTTTTGACCTACTGACATACCTTCTGAGTAGGTATGCAAGAGATTTTTACACACACCCCTCCACCGCAATCATTAGTGTTCTTTCTTGGTGCCTTGCTTGTCTTTTGGTTGCTTTTTGAGTCACTTACTCTGACATTCTGAAAAGACCGGGTATTGAATGTCTCCTGTTTCACAGAATGCCCTTGAGGATGTGTCATGGAGGCTTGCAGGTGGTCTTCTTCAATGTTCTTTCAGAAGAAGTATTTGTCTCCCTGCTCACAAAGGGAGGTTCAATCTGAATGCCAGTTACTACATCTTTCTGGCAGATGGAGAAGCTAGTGAAGGTAAATTTGACTTAGGTATGCTTGCCTCTCTTTGAACAGCTATACATGAGTTAGTAACCCTTATGTAAGGTGTGGTGTAGCTGAGAGTTAGTATCTGAAGTAAGGTTTCCAAGTTTGAGGCACTTAGTCCAGTCATCTTTACTGGATCATGGGTTTGCTTTTGGAAGTTACATTAAACTTTTATATATATATATATAATATATATGTTATCTGTCCACTTGATGGCTTCTTGAGCGCTGGCCACATACTGTTAAAATGGAGATTAGCATCTAAAATGGGGACAGCATCAAAGGGAATTATTCTTCATGTGCCTGTAGTGGAGAAAGCTGTTAGCTATAGAGGGGTGAGCTGGTTCTTGTGCATTAAATGTGCAAGACAGCTCAGATGACATCTTCGATTCTTACTGTTTTGTGTGTCAGAAATGTAGTTTGTATGATTATGCTCAGTGGTAACAACAGGACTTGCATTCATAAATAAAGAGTGGGCATGTTTACAAGTGCAGTGGCTTTCATCAGCCATAAATAAACCACTTTATGCTACTACTTAGGTGGAGTAATACACAAACATCATCATCAGCCTCTGATCACCAACGAAATGTACAACGTCACAGGAAGGCCTCAGGATATTGGAGGTTCCCGGTCTCCACGACTTATCAAGGCTCATGGTAAGATGCAACTTCTAGTTTTGTCTTCCAGTTCCAGACTTGCTGAGGCTGGAGAGTTGTTTTCCTCATTATTGCAGAGTAGGTATTTCCTTGTTTTTATGAGACTCATGTTTATCTATACTGTTGGCTGGCAAGATGTGAGGCTGTGAAGACAAAGTTATTAATAGTCTTTCTTTTCAAGAACAGCACTATAAGATTCTTACGGCCCAGGAAAATGAACTTGTATTTGCCTTTTCTCTTAAATTTATAATCTTAGCATCACAGGATCTTTAGTGTTGGCAGGGCCCTCTGGAGATCATGTGGTCTAACACCCTGCCAATGCAAGACCACCCAGAGCAGGGCACACAGAAACATGTCCAGGCAGGTTTGGAATGGCTCCAGAGAGAGAGACTCCACAACCCCCCTGGTCAGCCTGTGCCAGGGCTCTGACACCCCCCGTAAAGAAGTTCTTCCTCATGTTGAGGTGATATTTGGTGTTTGTTAGTTTATAGCCATTGCTCCTTGTCCTGTCACTGGGCACCACTGGGAAGAGTCTGGCACCATCCTCCTGGCACCCTCCTTCGAGCTATTGATCTACGTTGATGAGATCCGCTCTCAGTCAGTCTTCTCTAGGCTAAACTGGCCCAGCTCCCAACTCCTCAGTCTCTCCTCATCAGAGAGATTTCTGTTTACCTTTTTCTCTTTGGTTTATTTTTTCCTAGTTACATTATTGGCTTAATTCATTTGAAATGAAAAACCCCTCAACTGACTGTCCAGAGCCGTCGAAGTTAATGAGAATATTTTGTGTCACAGTACTGGACTTTAAAGCAGACCCATGGGAGAACTGTCACTCATTGCTTGTCAAACAAACTGTAAGATCGTTTGAAAACATTCATTCCCTGATGTCCAAGTTGGTGACAGAACAGGCATCTCTCACCACTATGTACTGACCGTACTGGTGCATACGAAACATGCAATAGCCAGAGCTGCTCTGTTGTGCTGTGTGGGCATAATTTGGTTATCTTCCCTATGGATGTTTCTTCCCTTTAGCAAGATAACTGCTACAAAGCTGTAGTCCGAACCAGGTGATTAAAACTTATTACTTGTAAATTCTCACCATATACGTACAGACTAAACTGTTACACAGTCTTTACAGCTAATTTACTCACCTTTCCCTTGTTTTCCATTTTCAGGAGCACTGATGTTCATTGCTTGGATTACCACAGTTAGTATTGGTGTCATTGTTGCACGATTCTTCAAACCTGTCTGGTCTCATTCATTTCTGTTTGGAAAGGAGATGTGGTTTCAGGTGGGCAAAACCTCCTCCTATCTCTTGCTGTATTTTCTAGCTGTATTTTAAGCAGAACTATAAACCTAGTGGATCCAAGAAATAAATGATTAAACTTGATGTGATTTTTATCTTTTTCTAATCCTACAAAATGGAACAATTACAAAGAAGAAGTTCACCTACTTTACTAATTAAAAGCAAAGTCTACAGAGGCCACTAAGAACATCTTTAACTGTAGATGTTAAGCGTACTTTAATGGTATATTAAGAAAGCTGTAAAGTTTCTAAAAGCTAACTTAACTTTTCTAGGTGCATCGTATGCTTATGTTGACCACAGTCATGCTCACAAGCATTTCTTTTGTGTTACCTTTTATATACCGAGGAGGTTGGAGCCAAGTAAGTGTGTGCTTTTGTTTTGTTTGTTAACTCAAATATAAAGGGTGGACCAAATGAATGAGAAAGAGGTTCACTGATGACTGACGTTACTTGAATTTGGGAGGGGAGAGAGAATGGGATGGCTAACTAACTAACATGGCAAACCTGCTGGGAGTAAGTGTTGTGATGGACTTTATGGCTTGATGTAGCTCTATCCAGTGATTAAGCTTGGTCTGGAAAACTTGATAGAGATTGTGTACCTGTTGCTGGCATCTGTACAATATTTTGTGTGAGGTGATATCAGAAATTGGAAAGCATAGAGAGTATCTGAGTTAAAGGTGCGAGAATGTGGACACAGGTATGAGCTAGAGCTAGTGAAACTGAATACAGTGGTTAGGGTTAAGGTCAGAATGGACAGGGTGAGAGGAGAGATGAGTGGTGGGAGGAATGATGAGATAGGGTTCTCCTGAAGGCACAGGGTTGAGGATCAAGAGCTTGGAGCATAGCTTCTACAGTCATCTTGCTCTCTGCTCTTCAAATGGTAGAAGTTCTCAATACACAACAGTGGAGAAACCCTGGGACAAATGGTAGAACTTCTCAATACACAAAACAGTGGGACAAAGCCAGTGTCTCATGCTGCCAAGGAGTACAATCTCTATCCTGGTGCAGGACACCTTGCTGTGTTCTACACCTCTACCAGTTTAAACACTGTGCTGCTCCACCACTGTAACTTACTAATACTAGCATAAATAAAATGATCAACTTTTTGGTGTGTTCTATATATCTTTATATAGATATGTTATTAAAGACAAGTGTCCTGTGTTTAGCAAGCAGGTTTTCACCCCTATCTCGGCTGTACCGTGATGGCACTGGCAATATTTCAACCGCTTATGGCAGGTTTCAGACCATCTCGTCATGCAGCAAGGTACTCACAACTAGCTCTTTAAGTTACAGCCATAGAAATTAAATGTGCTTGTTTCGTTAAACATCATTTTTACATTGAAAAGATGTCTTTAAAGTCTTTTTACCCCTGCCCCAGCTATGTAATCAATAAACTGCTTTTCATTGCGTTGTAGGAGGCAATTGTTTAACTGGTTTCACTGGAGTACTGGTACAGCAGCTAGAATACTAGCTGGTGAGTAGGAGTAATACTTGTAACTACTTTTTAAGTGATTTAAAGGAATTTTGTTCATTGCCTGGACTGTTGCTCATGTAAAATCCCTACGGACAACCATTCGAGGCATCTCTGAAGATTCCTTTTCTTGCTAGCCGTCTTCTGTGTGAGTTTGAAGTGGCCATCAGGTACAGCTTTAGGGAGAAGTGACTGTAAAACCAAAGAGATTCCAAAAGACTCTGATATCTCTGTAATGAGGACCTGCTCTTGAGTGATTTCTTTTTGCCTTGGAAGACTTGGGGATAGTGTCCTTACGGAAATGTAGTTTAACATTATGTAATGGGAGAAGGGAAACTTGCAGGACCGGAAGCTGAGCTTAATTCTGTTAATAGTGACAAGTTTCCGCAGGTAGTTTAAGCACAAACGTTGTGGTGACTGTAGTCTTGGTAGAGTCATGAATGCTAGTGTTTGTTTAACTGTAATGTGATAGGGCACTGAGCAGGATGAAAAGTATCTTTGCTTTCTCCTTTCCTCCCTGCCTTCCCCCTCACTGCCAGAAAAATAAAAGCTTTTAGATACATGAGTGACATGGATTCCTTTAACATCATTACCCAAGCAGTTTCAGGCAGTTTGTGGGAAATCTGTTGCCAAAGGTGTTGAGAACACAGCATGTTTAGTGTCTCTACCTTGTTTTTACTGCCTAGTGGTGACTATGTTCTTGGGAATGAACCTAACAGCACTTGATCTGCCTGACCCTTGGGACACCTACACAATGATTGCTTTTGTAACTTGGCATGTCGGCATTGAGGTTCTCCTGGAAATACACAGCTACTGTCTCATACGTAAAGGTAAAAACCAAGTGAAACTCCTGGTGTTATCTTGGGTGCTGAGGATTGATTGAATTTCAGATGTTCTTTGGCCTCTAACATGGAAGCTGGAAGGGCATAACCTCAAGTTATGGTGGCATATCTTCTGTATAAACAGATATGGGAGTAAACCAGGTTTCATGACCAAAGTGTTCCAGAAAAGTTAGTTTTGTTCCATTTTAAATAGCAGCCTCTTATTTCTCAAACCACAGCTGATAGGGGCAGACTGAAATGCATAAGTATTTTCCAAGAGTCTATTACTGTTTGCCATGGTTTTGATCCCAGGTGAGTAGCTAAAGTCCAGGTTAGGTCATGCAAATGTGGTTTGTGTTTTATTGTGACAAACTGCTGGTATGAATAGCTCTATTGCATGAGCAAAATTATCAGAAACCTGAGCACAAATGCTTGCAATTTTGAGTGAGCAAGGGAATGAAGGTGAAAACCTGACCCCAATAAACCAGTCTCATGAAGAGACTGAAAGTAACTTCATTGGGAATTCTTAGCTTCAGTGGCTGGTGTCACTAAGAGGAGGTAACTATGCACATGTAAATACCCTGTGTCTTGAACAGGGATGAGACATCTGCAGAACTGAAGAGCATGATTAGTTAAGAGGCTGCGTAAGGTGCCAGGTAGAGGAGGAGTGATTATAAAAGATGTGAATTTAAGTTCAACTGCAGTAATTACTTCCTAGAAATAGAGAAATGAACCTGAAATGTTTGAACATTTGTTTGAAGGTTCTCATGTTGCCTAATAGAAAATACTTCTTAATGAAATCTAGTTGTGTTCAATTGAAAAGGAAAAGGGTTTAGAGCAAACAAGTATCTTGTTCAGCTCAAAACTTGGTGTTTTGATGATTCACTCTAGCAGAAGAGGCAAAATGTTTTGCCATTTCTATGTCCAGAAGTTATTTTTTGTAGGTCAGCTCCAGAACAATTTTTCACTTGTGCTGTGAGCATGATGTTGCAGGTCATGAAATGAAAAATGAGCCCCCTCCTTCCTCTGAAGAGCAAACTTTGTTTTTCTTCCCACTAACAGTTGAAGTGATAGAGTATGACAGAGTGCAGATACTGCAGTCACTCACATCCGCAGAAGCAGAGGTGAGTCACAATTTTATAAATAACTACTACAAAATGGGATTTTTTTTTTGTTGAAAACTATAAAAAGACTGACGCTTCTGTGTTCTGGGTTTCCCTTCTCTTGCAGGGTCGTCTGTTTAAACAGATTGTGTTAACCATCTATGTCTGTGGAAATATAGTATTCCTCATTGCCTTTCTGGCAGCAATCAACCAAATCTGAAAGAAATCATTGAGAATTTTGTGATGAAATCTTGTGCAGTTGAATTTAAACCTGCAAGGAATGCTTTCTGTTATAACTTCTCCCTCAACATCTCCTTGAAGATGCAATTGAAGAGTAACAGCATGTGTGTCATGCTCAGTGTCAGGAAGAACTTGAATTCCAATCTATAGAAGGACGCTGCAGTCCTACAAAGCTGGGTTCTGATGGGACTTTTAATGGGAGGCTTTGCCTGAGTAAGGAATGAAGTCTCTGTTTTTTAAGTGCAGTAACTGAACTTGATTGAAGCTTGTAGGTTAAGACAACTGAGAAGATGCTGAAAATGCTGTTTTGATACAGTTCCCTAAACCTTTTGTGAATATCATTGGGAAAACTGAAAAGATTGATCTGAACTCTGTCATAACTGTTCACTTTACTGTGTACTAATGGCATGTGATGTGGAGGCTTCCTGCTCATGACAGTATTGTGCATTAAAAAACAAACCAACCAAACCACCAGCTTACTGGAAAACTCTCAAATGCAGACGATGCATGAACTAAATGCTGTTGTCTGTCTTTGCAGTAAAATGCAAAGAACATTCTCTCTGCTCTAAGAGCAGCACACTTACACAAGCATATGAGTTTGGGAACTTTAGTCCTTTAGTAGAAGCACCATTTGCCTCATTCAAGATACTGTTTGTCCCATCCTCTCAGTGATTCCAAACCATAAAGAGAAAACGTGCCTGCAGTTTACATGCATCAAACCCAGTTGTGCTTACCCAAAACTCAAACAGTATTAGGCTTCTTCAGGCTAGGGCTGCTAAGCTACCTGGGAATGAAGGTATTGGAATATTGGACAGAACAGTGAGACCTGGAGTAGCATAGCAACATCTCTCTATTACCTGGTGGCCAGCTCTTAAAATATTCATTCTTTGTTTACTAAACTTTTTATTTCTGTCTTCCTCCATCTCCCCACATCCACAGTGTAGCCTGCTGCAGGAATGAGTCCTACTCAGAAAGCTACAAGTTGTTTTGTAGTCGGTGATCTTTTTGGCTGCTTAAGTAACTAGCTGGTTTAACCGTGAGGGCATTTATAGAGCTGGGACTGATCTGTTGGCAGCAGACTGCAGGTGAGTGTGAGTTGAATCGTCTCCCTTCCTCCCGGAAGCTGGCTGTGTGCAGCTTGGGAAAGGGGGATTATGAAGAAACATAGCAAACCCCAGGCTGAAGGACAAAAAGTATATGGCTAATTGTGTGGTTTGTGTCTTCTTTTAATTTGCAGGGAACTCTGATCTCAAAATCTGGGAATCACAGGCCCATCCTGTGCTCAAGTTTGGGGGGACTTTTGTTTTTGTATACTATGAGTTTATAGATGAAAATCTCTCAAACAAGCGTGATTCATAGCTTTTTAATTAAAGGCAATGCTGGATTCTTTGTGTAATACAATACCTGTGCTGCGTGTTGTTTTCATTTGCGTGTGACAATGAGTGTGGGGTTTTTAAAGCATGAATGTAAATATCTTAAAGTTTTTGTCCCTTTCAGTAACGTGAAAAAAACTGTCAAATAGAAACTAGGAAAGAATAATCCTGCCTAGCAGCAAAGTGGATTGTCTGTTTTCTTTAGAGATGTTTTATAAATTAAAGCAATCTAAATACTTCCTGGAAAAACTTGTATTGAAACTGAATGTTCAAGTAGTTTTGCCTTGTAATGCAGAGTTTATCTTCCTCAGGAAGACAAAAAATTCCCTTTACCACATCTAATTCAGCTTTAAAGTTCGCAAAATGGGCGGTTGCTCTGAATAACTTGTTCCTTCCCAGGGCTAGCAATACTGTGTGGTGTTGCAACTAATTTGATGGGAAGACTTGTGTAATGTCTGTTCACAGCACCAGCACTGCCCTCCTCCTGCATGACTACCAAGAGGAAGCAGAGTGTCAGCATATTCTAGTGACTCCCAGACTTTCTGCTATACTCCTTTGGATAAACAAAAAAAAAAGGAAGAAGTCTATGGAAGTGTTTGATATCAGCAGGAACAGGGTGACAGGCCGTTTGGTTCTAGAGATGCTGGTGGCTGCTGTATTTTACTCCATTTTCTCCAATGATACTGTATAAAAGAAATTCCAGTGCCTTGCTTATAAAAGAATCCCGCTGAAGTCAAGAAAATTTCTTCACAAGAAGAGCTGAGAAGGTTTCGGTGTTCTCTCACTCTCACCTTAAACTTGTGATGACAAATCAACATTAGCATGTTTCTCTTTGGGTTCCTCTAGCCAGGCAAACACTCCCAGTCAAGTACAAACTTGCGCTCAGGCTCACAAGTGGTTTACAGTTTTGACTGAGTTGTTAGATGCAGCCTCCAAATACTGGCCATCTAAGCTTGACTTAACTACAAATGATGTTTCTTGCATGTGTTTTGAGTGAAAACGGATGTAAATAGCTCTATTTCAATGGAATTCACTGCTACTTTGACTGACTTAAAATGGTATGTTGCTAGCTGACATGAGGGCTGCAGAAGGACATAAGGTGTGCTTTGTTTCTCCTCCTTACACTGAAATCTACACTGTTCCCTGTTTTTGTCAAAACCCATGGGATAGAGGCTTCATTTTCAGTGTAGTAATGCCTGCGTTTTTGCTTCAGCCAGGTTTAGGACGCCTGGGAGCGATTGCCTGCCTGTTTTCCATCACTGTCTGTGACACTGTGTGGCGCTCTTGGTCAGATAACAGCGTCTGTATTCTGGTTGCTTTCTTTAATCTGGCAGGGAGAGATTGAGACACGTAAAGGATGTCTGAAACAGGAGGTATTCCTGCATGAACTAGTTGGGAAAATTCCGAAGCTTTATTAAGTAACTCAGTCTTTAAATTCAAGCCGGTTCATACAGGTAGATATGATGAAATGGGTGTTTGCTTGATCTCTATGCTTCAGCTTTTGTTTGAGCAGCGTGTCTTCCTTTGTGATGTGTGTAAACTCTGCTCTAAGTGAATACATCCCTTTCCAAAAAGCTAAGACGAATGCCAGTCATTAAGGAAAAACTGCAGGGTTCTGCACTTCAGTACAGAAGTTAACATCTTGGTGAATTTTACACCTTTGGTGCAGGCTGAAGTACAAAAGGCTCCAAGTGAATAGAAGGACGGTTAACAGGAATGATCTGCCAGTAATTCTGAGGAATTCTTTGCTTACATCAGTCTGGTTACAGGGGTATGTGTGAAGGGCAGTGCTGTTGCAATCACTTACCTGAGGAAGTGGCAATGCAGAATGGGCGCAGGAAAAATGCCTCCGAACACCTGCTACCATCAGTTTTTGTTATACCTGAGGTAATTCAACTACTCTATAGCTTCTGGTCATCTTTGCGCTGTGCAAAAGTGACTTCATGTGTTGTAAACCACAAAAGCTGAACGTTTGTATCCCACTGAACCAGGTATCTATGACACTCATCCTGGACAAATGATACTGCCGTAAGAAGGACTCCAGGGTTGGCTTTGTTTCAGACACTTTTGTCTTGCTGGACCATAAAAATCACGTGGCTTTAGTGATGAATTGGAATTTTGCATGGCATCCATAGAGATGTGTTTGGTTGGTTTGCCTTTTTGTAAATCTGTTCTTGTCTTCTAATACAAAGCTTCACAAGCAAGGAAAGCTCTGGGGCTGCAGCACTCAGATGATGAGCATCTCTGCTTCCCAGAAGCACACAGCTCTTGACTGCTCCATTTTGTGTGTCTATTCCTTCAAACGGATGATCTGCTATCCATGCTGCTATGTAGCTGGGGTATTAGTGTGGAACAGCTCGGGTTCGTCTGGCACAAACTGAATAGCTTTAATGTACTTGACATCAGAATTGCCCTTTGGCAAAGCAGGGATCTCCTAAGCCCTATATTGACTCCACCAGTGGTAGGAATGAGTGCTTAGGGCAAGAAATGTAACAAGACTGCAGTGATATTTTCTATTCTCTTCCCAGCCAGGTCTCCTTGCCACTTGCTAGAATCTATGCAAGGATGTCCTACACTAGAAACTACAGCTGGACCGTGAGCTTCTGTGGTGGTTGGATTTTATCTATGAAGTGTGCAATGAATTATTATTAAAAAAACTATTAATGTTTTTTGCCCCCTCCATTGCGAGACAGTGCTTGGGTTTGGTTTAAGCCTGCTTCTTCATATCCTCATTTAATGCTCTCTATATTGTTTTTACCTTCCTGCCTTTATCACGTTTCTCTAGGTGTCTCATGTCTGTGCCTTACTGTCTCTCTCCCTGTATGACTGTTGCTGTATTTAGCCATTTTGCATTTCTGATAATCTTCATTATCCTTCTTTATTTGTCTCTTCAGAGATAGGGTGGCTAAACTCTACTCAAATTGTAAATATGAAGTACTGCCGTTGTGTTTTGATTTGTTTTCCAGGCCTTCCCTAATGAGACCTCTTCATTTTCATGGCTTCTGAGCATGGAGTTGGTATTTTCTGAGGGCTATCTAAAATAATGCCCAGGTACTTTGCTTTCCAGCCAAGGGGTCTGTAGCACCAACTTAATTCCTTGTGCTGTGGAGGGTTTGGGTTGGTTCTGTTTGTTTTACATTACTTTTCATGTATTTTTAGTAAATTTCACCTCTGGATTTACTATGTATTCTCTATTTTTAAGTTTCTCTTCAGTCTCCTCTCTTTTAAGCTACTTTGAATAATACTATGTTGGCAGCAGCAGTTTTGTCCCCTTTGCCAGGTCATTTAAGTTTTATAGCACAGATCACTGGGGAAGGCAGGGGATGAGTATCTATAACCACTGTTACAAAACCTGCTTGTAACTACTTGGTATCAGTCTCCTAGTCTCTCACTTTTGAGTATATGCTGTTAAGAACCTCTTGAGAAGATGTAAACAAAATAACAGAAGAAACATGAGGGAAAATAATTTACTATAACAGAAACCCACCAGGATAGACACAGAGAAAGTGCGATACAGTTATATTTATTTGGTTTATCTACTATTCCACTCTTCAGGTAACCATCTCTGACAAGTCCTAAGATTGAAGATTTTTACCCACTTCAGACTGGGAGCCACCAAGAACTCAGAGGCTACACATCAGCTGATTCCTACCATCCTGCCTCAGTGTGAGGTAGTAGCTTTAGTTTCCTGCTTTGAAACGAGGAAGGCCAGCAAAAAACTTGTGGTCTTTTGGTTTCTTTGCTGGTGCATAATTTGAGTCAGCTATAGTAGAATAACACAACCTGAGCTTTAGCTGTTCAGTGATTCAAACCAGGCTAAGACCTATCATACTGATTTGAGTAGAAGGATGCAGTGCTAGGAGGCACTTTTTCTCACCCCCAAGAACTATGTACTGGAAAAATACAACTTGCATGTATTTTTCTAGGGGTAACTGTACCTTATGGCTGCTTTCAGTGCCCTCGGCTCCTCCCTCACATGGAAAGAATTAACCTGCTCACTGATTGGAGCCTTGAGCTGCAGTGCCTGGCAGTGGCTGTATCTCTAACAGACTTTCTCTTGATGCTGCAGGACAAGCCACTGGCAACTCCAGTGTTTCTGTTGGGATGCCTGCACTGCCTGGCCAGGCACTGTCTGTCTGGAAACCAGTTTCCGGGAAAAGCAGGGGTTTCTAAGCAACCTATAAAGGGAAACAGTGCTTGGAAGGTCAGGCTGTTCATGGTGTTGAAGGGAGCAGGGGCTGAGGATGGCTGTGTGGTCATATGTAAAACAGAAGGATGGCTGGACTGTGGAGATCTAGAAGGCAGCTAAAGATTTAAACTGACTTCTTTATTGGTTTAGTTTCTTTTGGTGTCACTTAAAAAGGAATGCTTTAAATTTTGGCCAAGGTGGCATGCTTGGAAGCCAGGTTTTATATTTCTCCCTGCTCCTATCTCTCATGCTTAGTTTTTTATTAACCAATGCTCTAACCAGCAAAACGGCGTTTTCAATCACAATTGGGTAGATCAAACTTGGAAATGAAACAGTGTCCTGTGAAGTTCTTTGGAGATGGGTGTTTATCTGTTCTATGTGTATAGCAACAGCATATTCCTGACTGTGGGAGCAGGTATGCACATGTCTTCATACTTGGATATATACTGTGTTTATGGTCTTAGGTAACTCTCTACTACTTACAGAGAAATCCAGGGTGTGATTTGTGTCTATGTGGCAGTTGGTCAAATCTAAAAGTCTGTTCAAGTCCATTGGGTTATGCAGAGGGCAAAATAACCCAGGTGCATAAAAGAGAGGAGCAAAGCAAGCATTCTGATCCAAAAAAGGTGTGCTGCAGAAATTCTTCTTAGCTTTATGCTGTTTTGAGTAGCAAACTTTACTTCCATGTCATTACAGCTGTTAAATCACCTTTTTCCCCAGCTTTGCCATTCTCATCCTCAGAGCTGAAAAAAGAAAACAAAGCCATTGCATTTTCAGACTAACTTCTTCTTTCTGACACTAAATCTTCATATAAAGAAATGAAGAATTACACGTACCTCCGGTGATTAATCCAGCAGAATAAGCATTGGTTTAGTATTATAGAAAGAAATCAGTAGAAAGCATTAGTTCTGATAATTTTGCAAGAAAGAGATATATTAAGAAATATTAAGAAATGGCTCCAGTATTACTATTTGAAGATTAGCACAGTTTACCTAACTGTTCCCTTCCCGAATGCATTGCAGACAGCTGGTATTGTCCTTGAACGATTCAAAGGATGCATGATAATTAAACAAACTCTGTGTTTAATCTAAACTCCTCAGTGGGAGCTGTAACTGTTTGGAAGCCTTTTTTCCTTTGTGTTCATGTTCACAGACAACTCTCCTGTCTTCCCGGTGTAGTGAGTCAGTGTTATTCCTATAATTTCAGTCCGACAGAGTGACTTACAATCTGTATGAACATCAGTGTGGCTATTGTCTGTAATGGGGGATAGTGTGGGTTAGTTTGAAAGTGACAGTGGAGGGCAGAAGATTAAATGTTAAGGTTATTTTAAGAACAGCAATAGAAGGCTGCTCTTTGATATGTAAGAGCTCCCCCCACCACGTAGTTGATCTACGAATCCTCTCCAGTCCTCTGACCTCTTAGTTTGAAGAGTCACCCAAAATAGCATCTCTCGTCCCTTCTTCCTGCACATGTCCCTGTACTGAGAGACAGGCATCAAAGCAGCTGTTTACTTGATTTATGCATGTCAGCAAATGCCCAACTGGAGCAATGTTTTGAATGCTGAAGTTATTGCAAATCGTAGAAGCATCTGAGTGTAACTTTATATCGTAGGGCCACTGATGTTAAGCTTAGCTCTTACAAAGACCCTGTGTACTGTTTGCAGACTAGGGAGGTCTGAAGGCTTCAAGTCCTGCTTGTGGTTTGAGAGAACAATCAGTCTGACGCTTTACTGAGAGCCATTAGTCCCTTTTTCCCTTGCTCCATACTTTAAAGAAACATGGTGTGCATGAATCTTCCTCAATGAGAAAGCTTTTTTGTCCGTTATTCTTTGACACAAACATGCGAGTTTGAAGGTTGCACAGCTTACAGTGGTAAGAATTAAAAATAGCTCATCTAGACCCGCCAAAAGCCTTGGACCTTCATGCCCCACGAGAGCTTGTTCCGCACTGTTAGTAGGTTTTACTGCCTGTTCAGCTTCAATTTTTCTTGCCTTATTCATTCCACTATGTCTAGCCTTTGTTTCCTCCAAGGAATTTTAATTTCCTTAATGAATATTTAATCTTCAAAACATTTGCACACTGACTGAAATTTAAAGAGGAAAATAGGCTCTAATAATGCAAACCACTGGTGCCCTAATTATAGCATTGTCATCCTTCTCTCGGTATGGTTTTTCTGAGGGCACGTACTTGGAGATATTGGTCCTGCAACAAGCCTTCAATATGGAAGGAGATATGTCCTAGTTTCTATCAGTTTGGGGGCATGCTTGAAAGCTCCTTGTTTAATCTGACATTTCCTTATATAGATTGGCACATGGAACGATTCATTTGCCTTGTAGTTGTCCTCGGCCATCACTACCTTGTTCAGTGACTTGCTCTGAAGGTTCATTTCTTCGCTAAAGCAAAATTGCTACATAAGGGATCATCTCCCTGACGTGTCCTGTGCTTCCTTCCTTTCCATTCCCTTAATGCCTGTTTAATGTTCAAATGCTGCAATTGTTTCCTGAAGCTTTCATTTCAGAGAGTTATTTTTGCTGTTGTTTTAGTAATGAATGGTGAGGTACCAATCCCAATTTTAACTCCCTCTTTTCACTGGTGGTAGTTAAGGTGAACCTTCTGGGCTGGACTAGTGGCTGCCTTTGAAAACAATTTATTTCCCTAAGAAACAACCCTGTGTAATACATTGTTGTAGATTTCAGAGGCTTTCCTTGTTTTGTTTCCTTTTTAGACGTCGCATTAGGATTGAAGAACTGCTGGGGAAAAACTGAGTCACTTCCTGGCTTTTTTTCACAGAGCAAAATGTCCCAGGGAATGACAATAAATAGGTGGAGAGGTAAAGAGGCATATGGCTTAGTTCCAAATTCTCCTGGGCACTTAAGAACACTCACTTGGAAGCAGTGCTAACTGTTGGGGTGCCTTTTTCAGGCAGTTGCCAAACCTTTTAATTTGCTTTTCATTTAATTGGGACCATTTTTTTCCTAACGGGCTATTTTTCCCATGGTAGAATAGTTGTAATGAAATGGGTAAGACGCAATACAGATTCTCAAATGCCTTTGCTAGATTTACACTTATCTCCATCCCCTGAAAGTCAGTGTTTGTGTTCTATTAACTGCAGAAGAGGGAGAACCCGGATTGTTTAGAGGGTGCCTATGAGGGGCAGGGGAAAATGAAGGTATTTCAGATGCCTCTTTCAGGAGATAAAAATAAGCAAAGATTGTTAGATGTGAATGGGTGAGTGCTGCTTCTCCATTATACACATATACATATATGATGGGGGAATTAGGGGACTATTCCCAAAATATAATTGGCTGGAACAGCTGCTGGAGTGGTTTATCTTGCCTGTGCCGGCTACTCCTGCTTTCAGCTGCTGACAGCAGCCTTTGGTCCTGGCGAACACAGGGAAGTGCACAGATGGCAGAATTGGTGCTTGAGGGAAGCAAAGATCCTCTCAAGTGGTAGAACAGTGCAGTGGCCTCATTGATCAGAAAGGCTGGGAAGCACTACTGGGATATTTCTGGCTGTTGTGTGCATGGTTGCACAAGGCTGATACTCCTCTAAACTGAGAGTGCTCCTTACTGAACAGCTCTTCCTAATCAGTGCATACTGATGTAGAAATTCTTGATACCCCTTAGGTAATGCAGTGACCACCATCCCTCCTGGCTTTACCTGTACTTAAAGAAATGCTGGGCTGCCAAAGGAGCTTTAGGCAGGACCCAAACTTACTTTTCTGCTGCCAAAATGCAAAATAATTCAGAATATAGTCTGGAGAGGAGTAGGGAGAGAATGTAGGTTCAGGACCCCTGATCTTCCTGTAATTCAAGCACAGTTTTCATTCTGTGAAGCAGAATGTGACTATGGTCTGAAATCTGCTGCTCTATAAATGTATTTTAAGTGCTGTTCAGTTGTGTAAGTTGAAGTGCAACATAATCCTAAGGATGAACTTTCTGTGTTTCTGGAAGGTCTTGCTGTTGTTATGTCAAATTTTTATTATAAAACTCTATAGTAAGAAATAGACACCTTCAATATCAATAGAATATAAAAAGTGTTAAAAAAAAAACCAAAAACAAACAAAAGCACTATGGACCATGTGGACTAACCACAAGTAATGAAAACTCTTTCAGAGGCTATAAAAATGCTTAACTCAGATTAACAAAAGATGCTAAAACTTGTATAAACATTGTCAAGGCAAGATTGGGAATGCTGATTCCAGAGAAATGCCATGTAAAACTCATTATTAAACAGTCTTTCTGATTTAAGGAGCAATTTGGGAGCAATTTAAGGAGCAAATATCTCTGAACTGGTTAGAATGCAGATAGGCACAAGAAACATTCCAGTGAGGAGACAGCGTTAAGAAGCAATGCTGCTAGTTACCTGGTAGAAATGAAAACTAATTCTGCTAATTGGAGTAGCATCAATGGAGCTTTTAATTGTCACTTGAAAGAGAACTACTTTGCATCTCTGAAGGTTACAGAAATGGCTTTTCTGAGAGAGTTTAGTTTCCGAATTTTGAGCCGGTAACTAGTGCATTGCTGAAGATGAAATAATTCACCAGTACCAAACTGCACATTGGCATTTGTTAATAAACAAGAGCAAAGAAATGATTAGTAATTGCATATTAGCCCATGGAACGATCAAAATCAAGTGAAACAGTTGCTAGTGGAGAACAGCAGTATCAGTTTGCTACATGAGCGAACAGCAGTGACAAGATTTTCCTTTCCTGTTACCTGTTAGTGAGGGATCTTCGGTGCCGTCTCCGCATCCCTGGCCATGAAGATGAGCATGGTGTGTCGGAGAGCTTAAGCGTTCCTCTTGTTCTCGTAGGGAGATGGAGTTTTTGTGGGGTACCTTGTTCAGACTTGTGCCCAGACTGCTCACAGGGTTCATCTGTGGGACTTCTGTGGGCTTCCTGCTCGGCGGCTGATAAACCTGACTATAGTGGCCTATGGGATGATATGCTGGTTTCTCAGATTTGCTATCCTCTTCGTCATCATCATCAATGATAACTAACTCTGCGCGGATAACCCCATCGTATTGCGATAACTTTTGGTTTGCCTCTGCATCGTCATCATCAATGCGCTGATAACCCATGAAAATCATAGTTACCGGTTCAGAATCATCCACGTAACATGGCACAGCTTGGACAACGCTGTAGCGAGTATCTTCCTCATCTTGGGGTGCAGGGGATGTTTCATTAGGATGGCAGGGACTTAAAAACCTTGTCTCATTATGTCTTTCTCTGGTATTCTGGGAAGGTTTTAATTCCTCATGTGCAGCTTTTCGTCCTTCATTATGTATCATCCTGTTCTCAGGATTAGTGTGCACATTCTTCTCTGAGTGGGGAAGGACTGGAGAGGGTGACTTTGGCTGTATTACCTTTGGAAGATCAAGACCATTCTCTTTATGTTGCTGCATAAAGGGCTCTGGTTTTGAGAAGAATTCTGTCTGATGATTGCTAAATCCATTCATCTCTCTTCTATGAGTGTCTTCCAGTTTTGGTCCAGGAACTAATTTGTCTTTCTGAGGGGTAACTGGCCTGCAAAACTTGTTTGCATACACAGGCTCATGGTACTCTGTGGGAGACTGGGAATTCTTTTCAGTTGCCTGCCGTAGCAGGTCCTCCACCTCAACAGGAGCAAGTTCATCCACCCCATTTTGTGTTGTGCTGCCGTTTGAGGACACTGCATAGACCGACTTCCTGCCATCATCATAGACTTTAATTCCTGTCTCTTTAAACTCCTTTGAGGGAAGAGGTATTGTTGACAACACTGTGTTTTCTCCTGTCTTCATGTCTTTTTCAACTTTAATTTCCATGGCAAACAGTGCTGTGGAAAGAAACAAGTGTTTAAACTGATAATGCAGCAGCTGCACAGTGTATTATAAAGAGTTCTGATAGTGATAGAGAATGAATGTCAGAATTATCAAACACATGAAAGTATCACAAACATAACCAATATATTGGATCCTCATTTTGAATGTCCCCTTTCATCCTGTCAAAACTTGAAGTTGTGAAAAGAAAAACATTTTTGTTTGGATCCAATTCTGTGTGGAAAAACATACTGTTGAGGAGCCAGTTTTCATAACCTGGCTGAGAAAGCCAGGTTTAACAGTGGGCCATGGTGCTGTGCTGGGCAGCAGCAGTTGAAAGAGCTCAATGTGATACAAGACTGAAGAGTCTTGAGTACTTGGAAGGGTTAGGAGCCTTTGTGGGAGGTGGGAAATAACCAGACTACTGCCCAGTAGGTGTAAGTGCGGATAGAAAATGAAAAGTATCTGATATGAAAGGAGGAACTACTGTTTGTAATGTTTATCCTTCCCTTAAATTGTGTTAGATTCAATTGATAGGAATATCCTATGTGAGCAGCAGATAAAAGGAGGTGATCCTGCCTCTCCACTCTGCTCTTGTGAGACCCCACTTGCAGCACTGTGTGCAGCTCTCGTGTCCTCAATATAAGAAGGGCATGGAACTGTGAGAACAAGTCCAGAGGAGGCCATGAGGATGAGCAGGGGCTGGAGCAGCTCCTGTATGGAGACAGGCTGAGAACGTCGGGGCTGTTTGGCCTGGAGAAGCTGTGTGAGACCTCAGAGCAGCTTCCAGTGTCTGAAGGGGCTACAGGGATGCAGCGGAGGGACTCTGCATCAGGGACTGTAGTGATGGGACAAGGGGTGATGGGATCAAACTGAACCAGGGGCAGTTTAGGTTAGATCTAAGGCAGAAGCTCTTCCTTGTGAGGGTGCTGAGGCGCTGGCACAGGGTGCCCAGAGAAGCTGTGGCTGCCCCATCCCTGGCAGTGCTCAAGGAAAGGTTGGATGGAGTCTTGGGTGACATGGTTTAGCGTGAGGTGTCCCTGCCCGTGGCAGGGGTTGGAACAGGATGAGCTTAAGGTCCTTTCCAACCCAAACCATTTTATGATTCTATATTGGCAGCCTTTGAAGTTACTGATAAGCAGTACCTTTCCTCTTCTCTTCGTCATCAGTGGCAGCATGTGCTGGACTTCTCAGTGTGGAGGGCCTGAAATGCTTGGGCAGGTCAGGTATGCTGGCATATATGTAGTCTGCCTCTGAATAAAGGAGATGCACAAAGCATGAGTATGCTTTCACTGACTTCTGCAGGAACCTTTTGGAAATATTTTTTTAGGCTAAACATACCTTTTTCAACTCCTGCTTTTTCAGCCTTCACAGACTAGGAAAGAGAACCATTAACAATAAATGCAATTAGTTAGTTTTAAGATGTTAACTAGATAGTGCATTGCTTTACCTGCTAGTTTTAACTTTCTCTGGGCACAGCTTCATAGTGAGAAGGGCTAAAAGTGGAACCTGCTCTGTGGGAGCATGGCAAGGGAGAAGGGGACATTTTTGAGGCCTCTTTTGCCAGTGTGATTCCAAGTCACACAGGGGAAGGCGGGACATAAAAAACTAGTCACCCAGCCTCACGCTGTGGCCCAAGCTGATTGCCTTCAAAGGTTTCACTTCAAAGTTCTACTTTGGCTTTCCTGTTGTACTTATCTCCCTGCATATCTTTTAGAGAAAGCATCTGTGTGCATGAACAACTGTAGAACTATAAATTTCAGTTTCATCACTATATTATTTGAGATTATTTAAGATGGTTTTTAAATATTGGAATGACATTTTGACAAAGACTAATGACTAATATTAAGTCATGTTTCACTATACCCTCTCTCAGGGACTTGGAGTAAAAAGCATAATGCAGTTTAACCAGCCACATCACCTGGAGGGGTATGAATAGATCAATCTCTGCATTCACTTGGTACCTCTTAAATCTTTCCCTGGCTGAGATGCAAAGTTGCTGGTTGGTGGCAGTGCTATGGATAAGGGATGATAGGAATTGCTCTCCCACCCCCATAAACTAGCAAATGGAGACGTTTGGGCACTTGAACAGTATAATATCTCAACTCCTCTTGTATTTGAACTTCTGTCACTTCAGACAATAGCTCATGACTGCTTGCAGTGCTCATGTCTACTTGCACTACTCATGACTACTAGCAGAACCAGCAAGTTCCACTTTCCCTGGTTATTATGATAAATGAGTAATGAATTCTACTTCTGGAGTAATATGGCACTAACCTTTATTATGTCTTCTGTTGTTTTCTCAACAGACTTAAGTTTCTTTAAAATTGCTTCTTCCTTAGCTGAGACTTCCATTTCTTCTCTTTCCAGGGCCTCAATTTCCTTCTCCAATCTGCAATCACAATTCCTTTTGATTTGATACTAGGCAGAGAACAACATTGCAGATATTATGCACTGTGATTGTGCACATTAGTGGGGCTGATTCTACTTACCCAGTTGGATTCTGCTGGAATATGAGATTGGCTTATCACTTTGCATGCATCAGGAAATGCTGTGAAACTGTATTCTTTTAAAGCAAAAATGAATCTGCCATAGATTCCTTCTGGTTCTACTTTTCCATGAATATGTAGGATTAAGTTCAGATTTAACTCTGAACTGGGACTTGAACTGGATGTCTCGCTATAGAATCATAGAATCAACTGGGTTGGAAAAGACTTTTAAGATCAAGTCCAACCTTTACCCAACTGCTGCTAAGTCCACTACTAAACCATGTCACTACGAGTATAGCACCCACTTATAGGTGCTATATAAGTGAGTTCTGGTTTATCTACCTTTTCCTTTTGGGGATTGTTTTTGGAAGAATTTCTTTTAACTTGAAGGGAAAACCAAGCAAATTTTAAAACCTTCTGCATTGGAGTAAAATACATCTTCCATTGGTTTTGAGTCCGTCAGAAACCAATGGCTGTAGACTTAAGGCAACTGCAGCTGATACCACTGGTTGCCGAGATCAGTCGGAAGAGTTACAAGTAAATGATCTGAGCCAGTTGCAAATAGAGTAATGATGTCCTATAACCCTGATAGAGACAACTGTTTGATGTTTTGACTTATTCTTTATTGTGTTTTAGGATGCACGATATTGCACCAAAGTCAATGGTAAGAATAGAAGCCTGTCATCCTTTTAAGCAGACCAGACAAGTTGAATGCAGGCTGACAGAAACACATTATTTGTTTCTTTGTGTGTGACTGCTTAAGGAGGCTGAATTAACACTGTGGCCCTTGCCTTATTTAAACTCAGATTTGTAGACCTATAATAATAGGATACTACATGGACTGTTATCTGCAGTGAGAATATCCTCTTTTTTGAAACACAAAGATATCACAGACCTCAGAACTGAGATGTGAGGAAAAAAGGCATTAAGGATGAAAGTAAAAGCTAAAAAAAAAAAAAAGGTAAAAATTAAAAGCTGATCCCACTTTGGACCTAAGCTTTGCAAGAAGCTTAGGGTGCCCTTAGGACCCTGCTCAAAGGTACTGGTTATAAGTGCTAAAACTATATGAATACTCTTGGAGGGCTATATAAGTAAACCAATGACCATGTGCCATGTTTCTGCATTTCTTACAGATTAGTATTACCTTAAGACATTGAAATGTTTTTTTACATGAGGCTTGATGGCAGTATTATCATAATATGGAAATTAATCATTGAAAGCTCACAGAAGCATAATGAACTGAAGACTCATCTGCTTTTACTACGGATTTATTTCAGTCTGGACTCTAAACGCTCCTGGTGACAGGTGGAAGAAGAGGAGGAAAAATCCTGGAAATGTTTTAAAGAGGGAGTGGGGAGCGGAAAAAGAGAAGAGACAACCCCAAATAAATCAAAGGTTATAAACCCTATATGGTTATCTGGGAGATCAGGAGAAGTATTATTAAAGTTTATGTATGCTGTCACACCCATACCAACACCCACTGTGTATGGTAATTAACATGACTGATTCACTGCTCAGTGTGCAGTTAGGGAAAAATTCTCATACCCCTGTAATGGGAATTGCATCTACACCTTAAGTATCTGTTTTTGCATTCATACTTGCATATAGACATAGATTTTAGGATTAATTTTCAGAGGATGCTGGGAGTGTGCACATGGGAATTTGTTGAAAGGAGCCTTTTAAAAGATACAATCTGTAGAGCTCAGACTGACTCTGAACCCAGAGCTCTGACTTGGTGCAGTTGAGAAGTTAGGCTGCGATCTTTCTGATGTGTTTAAGTCTTTAGAAACATCCAAATAAATGGCATTTTATGAAGTTACATCACAGTTTGTATATGAATATGAAAGGGTCTAGCAGCTACACTAGCAATGATAAGAAACTATCGATGGTGCTGCTGTGCGTTGTAGAGAAATGGGAGTATGATATAGCTGTTTTATTAAACCCTTTGGAGATTTATCCTCTCCTTGAGTAGTGCTCATTATTTGAGAGGGGAAATAAGTAGTGTGGAGGTGTGGATGGAAGATGGAACTTTAGAAGCTGAGATACTAAATTGGAGGTTTCTCTCCAAAGCAACAGCTGAATGAAGACATTCCGCAGAGTATGCCTGACTGCTGCTGGCCACTAGCTATCTGCTGGGGTTGGCACCACTGCCACCCCAGAAGAAAAATAAACAGCTTAAGGATGAAAAGCAGATAGGAGGATACCACCCTGGCACATACAAGACTGAAAGGAGAAGGCAGTTTAGCAAGTCCTCCCATGTTTTGAGGTGAGTCACAATCTTTAGCAGGTCTTGAGTCTATACAGCCTTAGCCTACCTTCATTTATCACATTAGAAAACACCCATCAGAATCATAGAATGGTTTGGGTTGGGAAGGACCTTAAGATCATCCAGTTCCAACCCTCTGCCATGGGCAGGGACACCTCTCTTAGTTACCATGATGTTGTTTGTGCATTTTTGAGTGCTATTAGCTGAAGATTAAATGAGAAAATGGGGCTCCTCATTCTTCATTCAGCTTGTACCCTAACCAAGGACATTCTCCCTTGGCTCACTAACTTCTAACATGTAAAGGGGGTGAATAGGACAGATAACATAAATGCTATTTTTGGTCTATAACCAGAACATTCAGCTATTTGCCTGCAAGGTGGTTCAAGGCACTTGCTCTTCACTGGTTTGTTGTTGATACAAAGAATGGAGCTCTCTTTTTTTTACCAAAAAATGCTCAAATCCAAACTGATAAGCTCTTTTTGACATCCCAGTAAAGAATATTTTAAAACAGAGGCCCCATTTAGAAGGGTGATGGAAAAGCCCATCCATGCCACTACTGTAAATAATCTGCCTGCAATTGTTATTGTCCTCTCAGCAGAAAGAAACAAAGACTGGTCTAAGGGTATTCAAAAAATCTTTAAAGTGATTCAGATGTTTCAACTAAAGGTAAAAGCCACCCAGAATAATCAGCAGAGTGCAAAGAATTTGTCTGAATCAAGTGAAGTTTAATAGATGCTCAGAAGAAAGAACTCTACTGAGCTTCTCAGTAATATAAGTTACTGCTGCTGCATGACAAGTGTCTACATGATCGGTTTAGCAATCTTTGATTTACAGGGCAGGTTAAAGGTATGACTTCACATCTATGTAGTCAAACAAGCTTTTGTTAGCTTGGGTGATATGTATAGATTAGCAGAAGCACTACGCAAGTACTGTATGGTGCATTTTTTGTGCTTTTCAGTGGACTTCATTCATACTGAGCTCTGTGTTACTGGGTTTCTGTATTGCTGCTGGCAGGTTTGAAACCGGGCTGGGTATGTCTAAACAGAATGTAATGATATTTGGAAGGCAGCATGGATGTTTTTCTAGAGGCCTTTGCTAGACAGCTATTGAAGAAGAGTGGTAAGAAGTATGGTTTATAACAAAAGATGCTCTATGTGAATAAATCTGCTTTAATTCCTAGTTCAGAATGAAGGTCCTACTTGACTCCAAGTATGTTCTTCTGCCTCCATTCTCCATCTGTAAAATCAGGTGTCCTTGTATGAGTCCTCTGTGTATCGTGAAGATAAAAGCTGCTAAAGACATTAAGGTGTGTAGATTGTGTGGTTATGAGAGTATCTCAGTAATGAAAATGTCTTTTGGTATCAAGGCCTTAAAAACCTCTAAGAACTTCATCAGTTTTAAATTAAGTCCTCTTAGTTCAGGGTGGCTCAGAAATGTAAGTAGGAGCATTTCTGTACTGACTTTCATTTCTAGAATGCATTAGACCTGTGAAGTTGTAAGAGTGAAGGCAGTGTCATTTTGTGTTGTATTTTCTTTGTCAGTTCATCTTTTCATCTTATCCTGATGCAATTTGATGCATTTCACTACAAAGAAATCTGAAGTATTTCAGATGTACATCAAGAAATAGGAATCGTTTTAAGGAAGAAACAATTTGGTGGAGCTTCCCAGGAGAAATTCATAGGCAAGAAAAGTTAGTTGGTAACACTAGTGGTAACAACAAATGGCTGTGAAAATACTTATTCTGCCATGAAAAAAGAACAAATTGCCACGAAAAAAGCAGTGCATGTATATATGTATATATATGTGTGTATCTATATATATATATATATACACATAAAATAAGGGGAACTATTTACAGGTTTCATTAAACAAGTGTAGTAAAACAAATTGCCTTATAATCCTGGAAAAAAGTATAGTATATTTTTATAAGAGAAGAAAGTCCAGAAACTACAAACATTTACTGCACTTCTTTCCACTGTAGTGCTTACGGTTTCAAGTAAACTTATTTAATTTCATTATCAGCAGCATTTAAATGGCTGGTTTATGGTCTGAATATCAGCCATCTAGACAGGCAAGCATTACTTGTACTTGTCATTAACTGAATCTATGTGGGAAAAGAATTCCTACCTAACACATTTCTCCTAAGTGCAGGCATATAAAAGGACACTATTGGGAAAGAACCCAAACAAAATAACCCAAACCAAATAAACCCCAACAAAAATCAAAAATGCAAATCACAAACCAGAACCAACACAACAGATGAGACCTCTCATCCCTGCATCCCACCTGCATGGGAAAGGAATTCTAAATTTTTTTTTTTTTTTGTATATGCTGAATGTTAATCAAGTCTCTGGCAAAAAATTCCATTGGGAAGGTTGCAGGCACATGTCTATAGTGAGGCTGTTACAGTCTCAGACATACATCAAGTGTACAAGCTGAGGAGCCTCAGCCCTGTTTGGTGCAATGCTCTTGGTTGTGTGATGTGGTACTAAATGTGCAGTCTTCTCATTCACAATGTGTCTGCATCTGCTCCCTGTAATTACCAAAACTAGAGACAGGCTGAGATGTTACTCCAGGATTCATGTTGTGATTTCAGAAAGCAACTGGGGACAAATGATGGGTTTGGCACCTTAATTTCTCTCTCCTTAAAGCAAAGATCCATTTAGAAATCTTCCTTTAAATGCCTGTGGGTGTCCTTTAAAAGACCTGGAAACTTCTAATTCAGATAAACTTTAAAATTTGTAATCCTTTGTCAGATTTTGGATCCAATCTAGAGTTAAAGCAGAAGGAATATTCCTTTGTGATGCTGATTCACATCCATGAATTAGAGTTCTCCAGGTTTGAAGCTTCAGCTGGATTACTGTTTGATTATTTGAAATAGAAATAAATTCTAGTAACGCTGAAAGGAAAAGTTGATATGGATAGGAGGAGTAAAGCTCACTACATGTGCTCAGTTTTGGTCTCTGAGGAAACAGAAATTAAGGCCACTGACCTGACAACAGATTGGGGACAGTCATTACAAAAACAGTATCAAAAGACTCTACAGCTGTAGATACAAACTCAGGATCCTGGGAGACATGGGAATGAAACAATCAACCCTATTTGTTGAAGTCTCTGAATTGGTATTGTAGGAGGAGTTTTAATTCTTAATCCTGAGTTCTAGGTCTTCCCAGAGATAGGGCAGGAGGGATCTGCTGCCAGCATTACTGTGAGAGCTCAATTACAGTGACTGAGGTGCAAAGAGCCCTGAAAGTGTGTTATGAGGGGACAGACTAGATTTAGATGCTGGAGATGCAGTATGCTTCTTGCTAAAAGATTTTGCTGGTTTTAAGGCAGGCAGGATGTCAGGAGTTCAGTAGCTTTCCTTTTTAGTGGCACAGACATTGACAGATCTCCACTACAAGAGCATTGCTTGTTCTTCGCCTGGATGTTGTCAAAAGAATTTGGAACAGTGTAAATGTAGGTTATGTCAGAACAAAAGCATCCTTCTTCCAACAGCCACACACCAAACCGAGTTTTTGACTTGGTAGCTTTAAAAGCTCAAAGTCAGTAGGAATTTGAAAGTCCAATCTGTCCTCCCAGTGCTTGAAGCGGGGCTGAACTTCCAGGGGGCTGGTGGGGAGCTGCTTCCTCATTGCTCCTGAGCCAGTCACACAGCTTCCCCACACAGCTCTTTCCTAGTGATCACACAGTCATAGGGTGTGCACTCTTCCCTGTCTTCATTATCACAACCTGCTGCGATGTTCTTAGAGCTCCTGCCACTGCAGTCAATTCTACTGATGTGTGTGAAAAGCTGTTTTGTTGAGAAAAGATGCTTTCAAGTAAGAAGTCACCATAATTATAGGAGCAGCTAGCATTGGGATGCTGCCTGTCGGAGAGATGGATTATGGAGGTGGGTTGGAGATAATTAGGCTTTGCCAGGAGAGTGTGTGTGGGAAGATAGTGGAGGAAGAGCATGGAGGAAGTTGCTATTGAACTGAAATAGGGGAAGAAGCCTCAAAAAGTGATGATGAAGCTTTCCAGAATCTAAAGAAACAGGAGCGCTTCACCATTTCTGTAGGTGCTACTTCGTAGTACCAGTCAGTATGCCTGGACCCAGGGAAGGAGCTGATTGCGTATGGAGCCCTGTGGCATTTGAGAAAGGCTAAGTGTAGTAATAAGCACCTAGAATCATGTCCACAGTAAGTAAAGGAGCTGTATATGAGACTGTCTGTGCAGTTTAATGTTAGCCCCATGTGACAGGCAGACCCTAGGCAATGAGATTTGTAGGAACATCTCTAATAAAAGGTAGAAAAAGGCCTTTGCTAGGCTCCCAGGAATGAACTGAGGACAAAACAGCATGGGAAATAAGTGAAAATCAGGCAAAGGATACTGACAGGGCTTGTACTGTTCTGAAGTGTGGTAATGGTAGAAATCAGGTGTTAAAGGCTTTGCAGGACCTAGTAAAACTGAAGAACTTCTAAAACTGCTTACTGTTGTTTTGAAATTCTGGTCCAACCACTGCTAACTCAGAGCAAAACGCAGGGATGGGTGATCTATGATGTGTGAGTATAGCATGGGAGGGATAGCTGGGATTAGAGATACGAGTATTCTTCAAGATACTCATTGTGCGTAAAATTCACAGTATGGGAGTTTGCATTGTGCATTCCCTAATTTTATCAGACTAAAAAATATAACAAAGCTGCTTTCCTTTGTGTATCAAACTGCCTATACTTAGCCTTACTGATGTCTTTTTACAAAATGAAGTAGGACTTTAAGAAGGGACCATTTAAACCAGAGAGAAGGGCTGGGGTATTACCCTACCTGAAGATGTCTCGTTCTAGCTCATGAGTTTGTTGTTGGTCCTCCTGATTCTGCTTTTGCATTTCTTCTTGCTCTTTTGGGGTGATAGAACTAAGGCCATCCAAGAGCCACTTTTCTCGCAAGGCCTTTTTCTGATGGGGAAAAACACAGACAAGTTAATGTACTTGAAAAGTTAGGCTCTTCAAACATTTACTGTATTTGTGTTGACGCCGTAGGTGTGATCTGCATTCCTGTGCTGTATCTAGCAGAAAGCAACTTGACAGCAGTGAGCGCCACTGAAAGAGAAATATTGAGGAACATTTGTGTTTTGAGACTGACTTAAACCCAAACTGGTTAAGAACAGTGTCCCATTAATCCACCCAATAAATACCTAGAGGATGCAACTAATCAGTTAGTACCTGTAACAGATTTATACCTGTTAGTGGATCCAGCGGTGTGCTTGTCCTCAATACAGCAAAACAGTTGTATCAAAGCACACATATGAGACGCATGCAAAAGGCTCCAGTTAGAAGTGTACAGTTCTATTTCAATAGCCCTGATTCCTGGGGTCATGGCATTGTGTAACTTCTGGGAGGAGGTATAAGACGTGAAAATTTCAGTAGGTAAGGCTGTAGGGGGAAGAGATCTCTAGGGAGTGAGTAATGCAGTGGTATCTCTGGAGTTTATAAGGTAACTTATATAGATGGGGATTGGGACTGGACGGAAAGGCAGAGCATGGGTAGCTGATGTCTGGTTCATGTCTCGGCAGATGTGCTACGTGTTTAGAACCCCTCTTGTAGGGGCAATCCAGGGCTTACGTGTTTAAGTTCTGAACCGTTTAGTGCCTGTGGAGTGATGTCTGGGCAGTAGAGGCTTATAACTGGGTGTGTTACATGTGTTCAGGTGAGTAAACCTCTCAGCTGTGCTTTCAGATAGTGAAAAATAAGACTGTATCCACTGGTTTTCTATAGCTGCTTTACAATAGGAAAGGTGGCAGCTGAAAATCAACAGAGGTTTCCAAAGTATTCCTAATGTAAGAAAATATTCATGGAGATGAGTTCCTATTTGCAGTTAGAGGTTGTAAACCATGCAACCTTCATTGTGCTCTTTTTACTCCCTTCAGACTAACTCAGGAATAGAAATTCAGTTGCTGCCTTGGGGAAGAAGTGGGAGTCAGGGCTCCTTAGGAAAACTCTTTCAACAGGGGAGGAAAAGGATGCGTAGAAGGCTTTTCATCAACCATGACTTTTCCATTTGTAATTTAGGTTCCTTGAGCTGCCTGACTTCCATGCATGGGTTTTTGGGTTTGTTTTTTTCCTCTATCTAGTTTGATTAATTGTAGGATGTAGATGAAGGTTAAATTGGATTTTGGCTGCTTTGAGGCAGAGCTGTGCCCAGCGCTGATGAGAAGGCTGCATTAACCTTAGTGCCTGTTGGAAGCCCTGCCTGCATCCTGTGTGTTGAGTCACTTAAACCATTGCTTCCTCCACTTTTCTGTTTACTGTACACTTTACATGATGTTACTATTGACACCCAGCTGATGAGGAGGATGCACGTAGGAGCAGATTGCAGTTAAAGGCTATTTTCAGCTTGCTTCATGGCTGATACACATGATGTGATAGAAACTGTAACTAAAACAGGGATGTTGGGAATTCTGTACCACTCCATGGTACTGGAGTGTTTCCAGTTGTTTTAGCCTTGTGGGATAGTATTCTTTATCTCAGTATTGGATCCTAGGACATCTCTGGGCAACAAGGGCTGCTCCAGACTGATGTCTTGAGCCTTGACCCTGTAGGATCACTTAGCAGCACTTCCTGGCAGTTTTGTCTTAGGGTTAAATGAAATAAATGCAGACTTTAATAGGATGGTTTTACCTGATCTGGTAGGTGAATGTAGGCTGGTGTTGGCACAACTCTTGCTGACCACAAAACCCTGTTTTCTTCAGTTGCAGGGAATAGGGTTCTTAATTCCCTTTTCAATCAAGCTAATGAGATCTTACTGATAAGTAGAGCTCCTAGAAAAGTGGAAGTTTTTTTTGAATTCTGGCTTGAACAGAATTATTGTAGCATTGCTGTCTCCAAAAGTCTCAATTGTAGACCTCAGAAACTGATAACACCCATTGCAATCACCAAAAGTTTCATGTATGTATAGGGTTAGGCCCAAGAAAACAAACTCCTTCAATACCGGCAAAACACAATAGTGTTATTTTTGCCCTTTCCTCCAATAGTTTGGTGCTGCTCCCAACTCAATGCCATGTGATCTTTTAAATTTAATGAGACACTTTTAAAAGAGTGGCACATTGCGCAGTTTGGAAACAGCCTCTGAGCAAGACAGTTTCAGGGCTGCTCCGCTGAGGCATAGGCACAAGCCAGTGCAGGAGCAGTTGCTCTGAGGGGGATGTGGGGCTCTTTCTGCTGCCCAGCATTTCCTTCTGCTGTGAAGTTCAGTACTAGGTGGTGCATGTTACAGGATTACATGAAAGCATTTCATTTTGCATTAGGCTGAGTATGTTAAGGGAAAGGGATACTTCTACACTGATGTGATAAGACCCTGGAATGACAAGGGTGATGTAAAGTCATCACTTTTGTAGTTCACGGTCACATCAGGAGTACTGCCATAATATTCTGCATAGTCTATGAATAATGTCCTACACATGCTCCAGGCACAACTCCACTGTGATCCTTAACAAGGCTAGACTAACAATCCAAGCTTCCTCCTTTGCTAGAAGGCGCAGGTGTGTTGGATTTGTGGGTCTTGCTTTACCATAGTATGGCAGTTCACCTTATGGTATGTTGGGGGAGGCATAAATCATCTTTACAGCTTTTACAGATGATGTAGTTGAGTGCTCTTAACTCCTGGAATAAAAAGGTGTGTAACCAACGCCTACAAGGTAGTAGCCGTGGAGTTCTGGGATGTCAGAAGCCAAAAACTTAATCAGTAAACTAAAAAAGCTCTTGGAAAGCACATGTGAATCAGTGTTGATTATGCTTTTCAAGCAACTCTGGTCCTTTCCCTTGTTGCCTCAGTGAGAAGGATCCCAATTAAGAGGAAGAATTAGTTGTTAGTGCATCTAGAATGACCTGAGGATGAAATTTCCCTTGTACCCTCACCGGTAGCCTCCGTTACTGCTTGCAGTTCCCATGGACCCCTAACCACACAGGTTGCGTGTATTTGCTTGCATGTCCTCTGCTTCATGTGGTTAAAGTGCGCATGTGCGGTATAAATATTCCTTCTCCAGTATAGTTCCACCAGATAAATAAGACCTGTTATGATACCCCAGCTGTCTCTTTCTAGTAAGAATTTAGCCTGGGGACAGCAAAGTCCTTGGGAAGCTGAAGCAGAGATTCCTATTTATGAAAAGGAAGTTTAAATGACCAAACCCTCCCCACCCTCCTCCAAACAACAACCTTTTAATAAACCTGTCACTAAGGGTTATAAATAGGAATAAAGACAAAATGAGGAACAGGATAGTGATATCCCGCGAACAGGAACATCCGTATGACAGTGAGATTTACTAACCTGCAATAGTTTCCTAAGGGACAGGTGTGAGTTAATGTCAAATAGGTCATGGAGCTCTAGATTTCACCATGCACAACTAGTAGGAGTATAAATGAGTGAAGTCAACTGGACTCGCTAGGGAAATGAGCCTCAGAAATAAAATCTACTGAAGTGCCTAAACATTTTAGTGTTCTAAATCCAGTTTAAGGCAATTTCTCCTCTAGATTCTTGTGTTGTTTGACTCCATTGAAATACCTGAGTTAATCTGAAGCATAAATGGGTTTGCTAAAGGACAAGGCTTCTAGGGCATCAACAGCGGATGTTCATATAATAATGTTACATTTGCTATTAGGTGCCTTAGTACTCAGTTGGAAAAAGTAGTCTCCATTTTGGGTTCTTAATCCCTCTTTGCCTAGTGAATCATTTCCTCTATAGATCCTTGATTTGCCTCATGCAATCCGACTGATTTTAATTTAAAAACCTTTCTGTATGATAAGTGTACAATTTTTTTTCATAGAACAAGCAAACAAATCCCATCCTCTGTCCTCTCTCAAAGGAAGAGCATGTCAGTAGTGTTTTTCCAGGGATGTTTTAGCTTCTGCAAAATTCCATGACTGAGTGCAAGGTGGCTTTAGCTTTTTGTTTTCTTAACTTTTTAACTCCATTGTACCTATTAGTGTTGGCTGAAGACATGTAGTAAATCAGTAAGGAAGCTGCCCTAGGGCTTGATCTGTAGTAGCAGTAAGGATTAGCTGGTTGTCTAGAATAGATCAGTTTATCCTTTATAAAAGAAGGGCAAAAGAGTCATTCTGAAGTTACAGGCATGGAAACTTGGAACGTAAATTACAGTGCTCCACGTAACCATGTACTAAGTTGGAGGAAGAGTCACATTTACCGCTCATTAGTTCCAGGACTTGGAAAAGTTATTCTCCTCTTTTAGGTAAGATTACGGTCGCCTTCCAATAAATCCTAAGCATGAGTGACTTTTGCCTTGGCTTTCCTGGCCCAGTGAGCTAGTTGATCACAACTTCTCGTTTTTTTGGCTTGACTCAAAAGAAGAGGGTGGATGAAACCCAGGATTAAGTCCCTATTTCGAAGAGGAGTCTGTTTTAAATATGCTTTTCCCACATTTGCTCAAGTACACGTGCCACATTCCTGGCATCGGATTCAATGTTTCTTTCTTGAAACTGTTTATCCACTCACATGATTAAAAGGGTATGTAAAATACCAAGTCCTGCATATTTCTAGAAGCATAGATTTCTGTCTCATCTCCCTAAATGACATGTAGTGCATGTTGCATTAGACATTTGTGTAAAAATCGCTGCAATTTCAAGGGTCTACAGACATGGATCTTTTGGTTTCTTAGTCATTTGGCCCTTGTAATCCTGAGTTTGCCACCAGGCCATAATATACAAAGGAACATCATTATTTCAGCACAGAGTCATTGCACAAGCTGACAAAACCAAATTAGAATAGGCTATTACAAATAAAAATAGGCTACTAATGGTTGGACTTGATGATCTTAAAGGTCTTTTCCAGCCTGGTGGATTCTGTGATTCTGTATTTCTACTTTTTTGATTTCCCAGGAAAACAAGTGCAATGAGAGCTCATGGCTGTGCTGCACCCTGTACCGAGGGAGGCTGCTGTAGTGGAATTAAGGAATGAACACACCCAGTCTGAAATGGGAGACTTAATTTTCAGCTGTGAGTTATTCCTGGTTATGATCTCATTTTATACCATGAAAGTGATCAAATAACATTAGCTCCTGAGTGTAGGTTTGTTTTTTTTCAAAGAGTGATGCTTATTAAAGTCAAATGGAGTTGTGGCAAGACTCCAGAAAGCTGTGAAAATTTGATAGTAAAAGCACAACTTAAATGCATGAAGATTTGCATTCCCAAATCCCAAACATTTATTCATGCTGCACGACTCGAGGCTATCTTTAGCGACATAAATCCAACACTCACCTTTAAATGTTGGTGTTTCATTTTTTCCTCTTCCACTTTTAGACGTTTCTGCGTAATTTCTTCTTGCAGTTTCCTTTTGTCCTACAGATTAAGGGAACAATAAAACTTTGTTTAGAGAAATTCCTTCTTGTTTAAAAACAACTTGGTGGTGTTCAGCAGGGAGAAATCAATCCATGCAAATAAAGCCTTATTTTAAAGCTTACATGGCACTTGGTGCAGAATTCTTAGCAGCACCAGCTTATGTATCTTACGCAGGTATGGTTTCTATTACTCCTTCTCTGAAGGACATCTAAACATGTTAATGACTGCAAAGCAGTGAGCTGAATTAAAAATCGTTTACTTTTGTCAAGGGTAAGGGAAGAAAATAGGAAGAAATACCCCTTGAACACAATTGTGCATGCAAAATGAAGCTAGAAATGAGTCCAGACCAAAATTCCTAAGGCAGCCCACATGCCATTTAGGAGAGGAAAGAGTCTGCATGGTCTGCATTGTGATACATTGCTAAGTGAAATGGGCTATTAGTGAATCCAGCTCTGATATCTGGCTGATATTGTGGCTGATATCCGAAATAAATAGGGATAAACAAAGACTTAGAAATATATTTCACTAGTCAAATAGTGGTAAAGATGAACACAGAGAAACTTAGTATGCTTCATATATGTTGTTTTCTCTCAAAGATGTTTGTCTTTGCAAAGGCTGCTGAACTAGAGAAGGCAAAACCCAAAATAATATTGATCTATAATAGTGCCACCTTCATCCTTTTTGCTACAGATTATAGGAAAAAGGTGATGGGTGAACAGTCTGAATGCTGGAAACACCTGAGCCTCTTGTGGTTCTGGATAGCTGCTGTCACATGAAGTGTCCCTGTGGCTCCTGTATATGAGGCCAAATGCTGATTTAGTACTTTGTGTCCTCAGCAGCCACTGGGAAAGAAATGATGCCAAAGGAAGATGACTTTTACAAGCTGTATTTATAGGCTCTTGGTCAACCCTAATGCTGCACAATCCTGTTACTGGACATGGCAGCTTTTGGACTTGTTTCTTGGTATGCTTTAGGGAGGTAAATGAAATAGTCTTGTCTTGTGCTGAAGTATTTGCTGACTGGAGGTTAATCCCCCTTTCCTTTCAGTTGGAACAGATTACTGATGGGTTCTGTTCACAGAGTCTGCTTTCAAACAGGTGTGGTTTAGGAAGGAGTTAAGTCACAAACATAGGAAGAGACTTGTTGTTTTGGCCCACCCAAGGAACCAGCAGCGTGTAAGGAGTGTGGAAAGTTGGTAAGGAAGTGTTGGGCATAAGGCTGAGAGTTGTTCTCCACTGTTTCCCTAGGATCTGGGATGTGGAAACAGGAAGAGCTGTAGTGTACATGGCTGAATCACTTCACTGTTACTGGAAATCAGAAATTAGCAGTGGGACCACAGGCTATAGGGATGCTTTGTCAAAGAATAGGAAGGAGAAGAAACCACCTAGCCTTGTAGAGATCGAGGGCAGGACTATAGGCTGTCCAAGCATAACTGATGGTATGCTGGGGTTTGGCAGGTGAATGAGTGTCAGTGATCTCTTCTGTCATGCAGTCTCTAATGGTTAGTAGCCATCTGTAAACACCATCTGTACTTCACAGTTTCAGAGTTAGTCCGCCTCTTTAACACACCAAATGAGGCAAGATACATACTTGCTCTAAGATACATGCTGCCTTCACCCCTGTAGTGGTTCTGAGTTTTGCCAATGTTCTTTAATACATGCTTTAGGATCACTACAATATGTAATTTTTCTGCGCTGTCCCTTTTTGAAGACTCTCCAAGAGCTGCTGTGCTGGAGTTTACTCAACCTGTCCTGAGTTTGGTGACATAGCATCTGGTCTTTGACCTTCACACCTTTCCTTAATTAGGAAATATTCCTGATCTCCTTGTATAAACGGGCTTTAACTAACCCATCATTAGATGAGTGCGACAAGCTTGTGTATGCAGACTGTTACAATTCTGAAGAAACCTGCTTTTTCTCTTTACTAAGGTTCTGGGTAAGATTCTGAGCCAGAGAACGACTTTTACTTGGTATATACTATGAAAAACATTTTAAGTCAATTTAAATATTCCTTTTGCACAAATGGAGATGTATAATGAGAATTTGGGTAGTCTGAAATGAGAAGTGGCACACACAAATACTGCACAAAAGAAATCGGAGTGTAAAGGCACAAATAACTTGATTTGAAGTTAAACGTGTAATAAGGAACCTGTTCAGTAATGAAACTTTTGCCTGTTTCTTTTGTTATGTTTCTTTTGAATCCAGTATTTTTTTCACTTCAAGGTTTCTGCTTATATCCTTTGGTGTTCTAGCATGTTTTAATTTCACTGGTTGGTAATAAACATCCATTATACAATTATCCAGATGTAATAGGTTAAAATAGTTGGTCTTTTATATATTAAAGCTGTAGGTCTAATGCCAGAAGCTAAATTCAAGTGAGATGTATGAGGAGCCTCTTTGAACCTTGTGTTGCCAGCATAACTTCTGAAACCTGTTAGGACGCTTCCTGCAATGTGTTCTGCTGTGCTTTGTCTGTGAATCCTGTCTTGCTGAGCAAAGCTTTGACGGCACATCTGATGGTATCATTTCTTATTCCTAGATAGCTAGCTAAGGGACCTATACTTCTACTAAACTTCATACTCTGCTCCTCTAGGTAATCAGGTTGCTGGCAGAAATCCTCTAATCCTTTCTTACTATGCTCTTGTTAGTGTGGCAAGGTTTGGTTTTTACAAAAGAGCACCTTCATCGGTTCCTCTCTGTGCAATGCAAGGGAAGACTTGAGCCTTGGTGCTAATTTTCATTCCTATTAAAAGATGCAGACATCTTTCCTGGCTTTTGAGCAAAGAACAGTGTTCTAAGCTGGATCTGTCTGAAAGGAAGGGAAATGCATGCATGGAGCAGTGTCTTGCTAGGTATCTTGCCTACCAAGTCCATTATTTTCTGTCAGTGTTCCACAGTGGTACCAATATTGGTCTGCTTGATCCATGGCAGATGCCATGCACTGACAAAGCCAATGGGGCAGCTAATGTTTTAGCTGATGTATTTTTGGTTTCGTATACTTTTCCAAAGGTAATGCTTTGTTATTGAGGGCTCTTGTCTAAAGCTATGAACACTTGAGCCTGATGGCATGAGACTGCAGAAATATTTAATCACAGTTTACATCTTCTATCAGATTTTCTTCTAGAACGGAGGATCTGACGATGAAGGACTAAGCCTAAGGTTCCTCTTTGACTGTTCCACCTCAGTGTTGCCCACAGCAAATGCTAGAGCTGTTGTATTTAAGACACAACAGCCTCTCTAACAAAATGGATGCATATGATTTTTTTCATACTTGTTCTATTGTCCGTATACCACCAGCAGATGGAAGCTACACAACAGAGAAAAATGGTTACTTTCAGAGCTGTGGGAGCACCAAAATAATAAAAGTACCAGTAATAAGGCTTTCCTTTTTTAATTTGCTACATAGAGAAGACATGAAAATTAATTTGAAAGCCCCTAATGGCTCTCTCAGGGCCAGATGCTGTAAAGGAGCCAAGCATTAGATAACAGAAACCAATCAGTTTGTAGTGCAAGTGTAGCTGTTCTAGGTGCCCCTTGCTATCCTCTGTTAGATCCTTTACAACACACATTTGGTAGGTATGAAATTTCAGGTATGTTGTGTGGGACAAACCTTCCCACAGTCACCAAGTAACTTGCAATTGTAATTGCAGTGTGTTGTTTTCTTAGACACCCCTTACTGCAGATTTTTAAACCTGGTGGTAACTTCACCTTATTTAGGCTCCTTAATTTCTGCAGTGCATGACAAATACGCTGAGTGTTGCAATTAAATGCTCTCAAGTGATGAAAGAGGAGAGGAAATAGTTGCTTTACGCAGCAAGTGTAATAAATGAAGTCATAGCCAGAACCCAAATGTGATTTCCTGTAATGCAAGACACTGGAAGCTGTCACAGTTTCTTCAGACAATACTTCTCCACTATTTGTCTGGAGGTGAAGATGCAGCCAGAGGACATCAACCCTAGTATGTTCAAAGGAGCCCTCATCAGCAAGTCTGCTGCCCCATTCCTCCTACTGGATACCAGGAAGTGCAAAACATTACAAGGCCTGGAATTCCCGGGAGTGCCAAAACATTTCTTACCTTTAGAGCCCATACGCTAGAGGCAAAGTCCAGGTTTGCCTCTGGTTCAAACACCACTGCAGTTAAACTCTAAATCATTCCAAACTGTGGGTTTGAGCCAGGTCTCAGATAAAGCCTATTGGCTCTTATCAAGTGTCATAATTAAACCCCAACCTATTCAAGCCCTGCAGATTTTCAGTTCTGCCCTCTCCCATGTATTTGGTTCCAGTAAGGTATTATTCAGGCAGCAGTGTTTGTTTCACAACTAATCTGTCATGCTAAGAGTGTGAGAAATACCTTTGTTCCCATAATTTGTTTTCAAGATTGCCTGTGTCAGTCAGTGATCCTCCTGCAGTTTTCCTTTCCTTCCAAAGGGCCAACTTTTGTTTCAGTTTCATTCTTTTGTAACCGAATAGATTTCAGGGGAGATCAAATCAGAGGAGAATTTGGCTTCAGCCATTTTTGTTGCATTAGCTTGAGTGTCTCCTTTAAAACAGAATAAGTCCTTTGAAGCAGATTTCCCATTAGATGAGAAACAGAATATTTTCCAATATTTCCAGCCCAAACTGCACCTAGTCTTTTTTTTTTTTGTTTGTTTTTCCTTTCCTTTGCGAACTGACAGGTAGGAATTTGCTTAATCCTTTTTTACTTTCCAGACAGCAGTATTTACCACAGATCATCAATAATTCAGAAACTGCATTGAATTCCACAGTGCAAACCTAAAAATCTTTCATGCTGTGACATGGAAAAATTGATTTGTTCTGGAATTCTCTAGCTGCCTTTTGACCTGCTGTCCTTCAGGCAAACATTCACTTGGGATGACGATGATATGGATTTTAAACTGGCCAGCAGTGATTTGCACACATACTTTCACTGCTTTGAGCTGAATTCACAATACAACCTGTAACGAAGTCAGCACAGGCAACTTTGCTGTCTTAAAGCAATAGCTATGCACCAGAATTAACAAGCAACAATTTCAAGCAGTCATAAGTCTCTTCCTGTCCTGGGATAAATCATTCTCAGAAAACAGGCAGTAGCTCATTAACACAATACTCCTTCTAAGCATTTTGATTTTAATACAGTGATTTATAACTGGAAGCACTTACTGTTATGGCCTGGAATCTTTCTTTCAGCAGTTCGGCTTCCTCCATTCTAGAAATCAAAAACAGACAAGCAGTGAAGGAAAACAGGCTGAGACCATAAGCAAAAGCCTCCTGGTGGGGCTATGAAGAAGCTGAGGTGATTTGATCCAATTCCAGAGCTGAGAGCAGGCAGAATTTTTCACTTGTCAGGAGAGTCCCTGCACAGATGAGCAGATCAGACCAGACAGACACATGCAATGAGGGTGTGTAGAAGAGGCAGACGTGGAGAGTGCTGGCATGAGCTGACTGACAAGTTGGAACAGTGGAGCACAAGCCCTTTTCCTTCAGAAGCTGCCAACTCTTTGTTTTAATGTGCTCAGTTAGCGTGCCACTGCTGCTTTAACTGTTACATGCCCAGAATTGAATCTTCCAGCACCACAGTAGAAATAAACTTTTAATTACGTTCCTATTTCTCTTTCTTTCCTTTGTGTATTCTTCTGGTGATTTTCAACTTTTTAAGTACTCCTTTTTCTCATGAAAGTTATTTCACCCTGTGTGTATTAACGTGTTGTAATGTTAGCCCTGTAGATGGCATGGGTTTCATTGAGATGGCAGTTTTAATTCAGTTTCCTAGATGAAGCTGTATTCACAGCTGAAGGAACGTTTTAGAACTGCTAACCTAAAGTAAAATAAGCTCTTAGCAATAAGGTCTGTCATTGAATGCAAGTGTTAATCTGTGCAATTACTGGTCAGCTATCTAGGACTTGGGGGAAGCTTTGCCTAAGTAAGGATTTCGGGATCATCATTTCAGTGTTACCAAGATGCATCTGAAATGCCAGTGGCTCTCCTGCTGAATTTGAATTTCCATTCAGCTGACTTGGAGGGGTTTTTTTGCTGTGGACTTTTGCTGAAATCAGCACTGTGCTCCTTAAGGGCTCGTGTATATTTTGACCTTTCCAATTACATGAGTGGGAGTCAGCCTTCAAAAATCCATCTGGGAAACCTGCAAAACAAGTGGAACTGCCTCTAGTAAAATCCAGTTGTGGAAAAAATTCCAAGTAAGATAAAGCTGAATGCAAATAGCAGAAATATGTAATGTGAATCTGGAATTCCTTTGTGTTACCCTTGGTATCATGTAACTCAAGTCTTTGTAAGGACACCAACAGGATAGTCAGTCAGCATGTTTGGTTTTTCTCCTGCTAATTCATTGAGATGTCTAAACTCAGCAACATTTGGTAAGGGGTGTTACTTTACATGTCATTAGTGACCTAAACCTTGGTGGCAAATCAGGGTCATTACTAGCAAATTCTAAGACACTGCAGAACTTGACATTTGGTGGTGAAGTTCCACCCTCATCATTCAATAGGAATCAATATTTCATTTCAGTTTTCACCTTTGGAACCGGATGACCTTAAGGTCCTTTCCAACCCAAACCATTCTAGGATTCTAGTATGTCATTGTTCATCTGTATACACAAGCAGACTATCCCCCTCCACACTGGGATTAAGGACGCATTAACATTTTGTTCCTACTGTGATCCACCCTGAGGTTTTGTTCAAACTTGCAAAGACCCCATTTTATTTTCCAATGAATATTTATAGTTTAAATACTAATATATGCCTCATTTGGTCAGCACCCAAAATTAAAAGCAATACCACATAAATGCAAATATGAAGTTCAAAGGCAAGGGTACTGAGGTCTATCAAGAAGCTGATTGCATGGGAATTGCAATGTCTTCAGTTTATGGGTTTGAGAATAAGTTCAACCACAGCACTGAATTAAATAAATAGATTCTTGCTGCAGGGAGACAGTCTTTCTGTTTAATATTTTATAAGTCAGTATAGCCTGCCTTATTGCATTTTTGACACACACACACCCCAACCCCCCAAAAACCCCCAAATTTTTTTCATCTTTGTTTTCAGTGAAGTTACTCTTAAAATTTAAGGGTGTCTGTGGACTTCAAAATGCTTAAAAGTACTTAAAGCAGCAAAGGATTACATCAGAAATAAGGAAGTCTGTTTTGGGTCAGAATCTGTCCTCTGGTATATATAGGATTCCATTCTCAATGAGTGAAATGAGATCAGTATTTCAAGTTGAAAATAGAATCAATGGGATTGCATCGCCTTGAATTTTTATGATCTCAAATGTTTTCCTAACTTTGTGCTCCACAGTGATTCAAACGCTTTTACAAACCTTACTGTGGATGTTATATTCTCACAGACCCAAGAAGCAGTTATTGTACCTTTCCCGAACCTAAACCCCCAGACAGTTTCTGCAACGTTGCTTACCTTTTTAAGTGGCCATTATTAAGGAAGGTATTTAAAGCCCATTTTAAATTGTTTAAATCATACATATCCCCTTGCTCGGCAGGATTTGCTGTTCGCTCAGTAGGTTGTTTTGCAGTTCTCTTAATCCTATTTTAAATGGGATTTACGTGCAAGAGAAGAAATGGACCAGCTGTCATTTTGTCTGCCCCTTAAGCATGGAGTATCTGCAGTGTTACGGGTTAGATCAGTGAATCTGAGCAGCTGTGTTTTCAGTCTGCAGGATTCTTAGAACAAGGGTTTCCAGAACTTTATGCCTGGCAGAAATATAACCAGGAAGCTACCTCCCTATTCTGCGAGTTGAAGAAAAAAACCCAAACCTAAAATACTTTTGGGAGAACAAGGTGTTAGCCTGTGTTTCTGTAATGGGCAACTGTGTCTCTTTCGGTAGAACAGATTCTCTGAGTTATGCAGCAGAAACTGTTTGTGGTATCACAAGATGAATCAGACAGGTTGGATTCTTTTTGGCTTCACTTCTTCCTTTGTTCATTTCCATTTTGCACCGGGTGCCTAATGTAGGAGTAATAACGAGAATCTAAAGCACAAGTTGTGTTCTGAACTCTTACAGAAAAGTGGGTGGGAATTCAGAAGAAGGCAATATCCTGAAACAGAACCTAGAAGGAAGACCACAGAAGTGCTTTCACAGCTGGAAATGCAAATCCCTTTGTCCATTTCCAGAGCAAAGTCTTAGTATTGGCATCAAGAACCGTAGGGGCTGTCCCTGGCCCTCCTCTACAAACAGAGCCATCCTCAGTTCTACTCTGACTCATTTCACTGGGATTTCTTTTGAAATAAACCATTAACTTAAGGTAATACATGTACGGTGAGTTAGAGATTGTTGTACTAGCAAACAGTTGCTTCTGAGAAGAAACATCTCATTAAAGGTAAGGAGCATGAAGCTTTCACTTCTCAGAAAAGTGAGTTTGAAGTGGATGGAGTTGGCCAGATTGTGATCAGTTGAAAATATGGCCTATACTTTCTGGAAAGGGTGGTTACCGTGTTCATGAATCACTTCTGTGAGCATCTTAAGTCTGGTTATTTCCCTTTGTGATGAGCTGCCTTCTCTAACTCTGTTTGAATCAGGGGAAGGGTGGTTTGGATTTGGTATCAAAGCAGATCGTATGTTCTTACAGTGAGTAAATGTACTGCCACTGTGCATCTGTCTGCATGTAGCCTTTGAATCTTTGACAGTGGAGGAATGATGAGGAGAGAAATTCTGTTGAAGTCCCCTCACTAACAATGTCTATTGCAGCATCCTGACAATTGAGAGGTCTTATGCCTGGGATACCTCAACTGACTGAGAAATGGTCTCTTCTCCAACCAGAACCGAGGTTTTGAATTTTCAAGAGGAAAAATAAACCAAAAAGAATAGAAATTTGAAGATCTAACTCCTTCTGTTTATTCCAGGTGAAATTCACACAAATAGACAACTAACGCCTTAGGGCAGTTGCTCGCCCAAATTTTTTTGGAGACTTTCTCTTTAGCTGTATGTTATTTCCCCAAAGAAACAAGGTTTGTCTGTCTCAAAGGTTGGTTTCAAAGACCATTCCATCATTAATCTGCAAAGTACTTCCAGCCGTTTCAGTCAACAGTGCATTAATGCTGCTCAATAAGCAGCAAACAGCTTTTGGCTGGGCAAAGAACTCTTCTGGGATTCATCGTGGGGCATTTTTTGGTGTCTTTCCCTAAAAAGCTTCAGACAGTTACACTTCTCAGTGACAGAAAACTTAGCCCTCAGTAAATAGAAGACTTGAAGTCCAGGGGAAGACTAGCAGTCAGAAGCAGCTCCTATCACATGGAATTTGTTTTACTTTGACCTCATTTTTTTCATATTATAACTGACATTTTCATGTATCCATCAAGTCGTAAATTCTAAGCTAAACTGGAAGGTGTTTCACAAAAAATGTATGTTGATAATGGGAGAAAGAGGATTTAAAGTGAGGATAACCTAGAGAGACAAAGTTGAAGCAACTATCCCCAGAATATTATTTTTTATACATAAATATAAAATGTATACAATATTTATACATATGTATAATACCTAATAATATATAATGCAAATATAGATAAAGTTACTAGTAATTAGTAAAGGTATTGGGTGTCTTTGTGGGTACCTGTTCATGTTTAAATATTGCATCTAGGGATACAAGTAGCTACCAGACTAGTTGTGCGTAGCATGTCTTTGGGAGACTTCTGCAGCTTATTTTCCTTCCATGGCTCATACATCTACAGCTGTATAGCCTCTCAGTTTCTGTTGGTCACCAAATCTTTAATCTAATGATGAGAGTCTAATGGCATGTGGGATTGCCTGACCGCTATCAGCTGAATACAATTTGAGATGCTTTCTGTTATAGTTTAGTCAGAGTCCAGATTGTATGAAACCAGTATGCCTAAAGATGAAAAGTCGTAGGGAAAGGAGAAGCCACATGTTCCTCCATCAATTATACAATATTGGAAATTATTAAAAAAAGGTGTATTTTTAGGCTCTTAGAGGAAGTTCCTAACAAAATCCCTGCCACCTCTCAGCTGGGATTCACATTCTGTCTGAAGGCCAGGTCTGGAGAATTAACTTGCTCCTAAGCAGGTCCTTTAACATAATGAATTTACTGTGTCCTGTCACTGAAACAAAACATCCAGGTATCTGTTTTATACAGTTTTATGAAGCTAAATTCTATATTCTTTACTAGTTTGAGTAGAGGCACACCCTGGGAGGAAAAAAAAACTTGGACTATTATGTTTCTGTTGGTACAACTCCCTTCCTGTTGCTATTCATAACCATGAATATATTAAGTCTTCAAAATCAAACTAAAGGAAGAGACATTGGTTGTTGCCTTCAATTGTTCTTAAAACATCATTTTAATAGTATTTTATAATAAATCTAATGGTCAGATATCTTTCAATATTGTAGAAAACCTTCTGTTCCGTGGTAAGTGTGTGTCCTATGTGTACAGTGGAGCTATAAACGCTAAAATGTGCTAAATACAGATCCTCCTGCCCCATCTTCTAAAATTACACAGTGAACTTTGTCAAAGTCTATTGATTATATATATATATCGTGTGTGTATATATATATATATACTAAATATTTTAATCAGTTAAGCATGGCTTTCATAGCCGTTTCCATGTTCTGAGACACTTGTCAGTTCTTGGTCTCGTGTATTTTGGGAATGGTTTGTGAAACCCTGAAAGTGAGAGGCTCCACACAGCAGCTTTAACAACCTGTTGTCTCTCATTTAAACCCCCCCTTCAGTGACTAGTTTAAGTGTAATAACTGTGGTGACACTAAACGTGAGATTCCAAACACAATGTGTTCAGGTGCTGAGAGATGCAATGGGATTTTGTGTGTTTGCTTTACAAAACATAAACTGAAATAAAAGCAACCACAGAGAGCCTGAAGTGCTCAGGCTCAGGGCCTTGAGCGTGTTGTGGAATGCATTGCTTGCAACCTGGCAGTTTCCAACTGCTGCACTACACGCTTCCAAGAATAGTGCAGAGTTAAATCCTACCCAGCCAACTGCATGGGGAATTCTTAGCAGGGCTCTGAGAACCACCTTTAGTTGTTGTGTAGTTTGGTTGTGTTCCAGTAGGTGAATACCCCATGGCCAGGGCCAAATCCTGGGGCACATAACGTGGGTAGTGTGCTGTCCATAGTAAGGTATGCTGTGTGACATGTTCTTCTGATGCTCTTGGAGGACACAAGGAGAACAGTGGTGGCGTGTGGGTCTCATAAGCCTCAGTAGGATTGCAGAGCAAAATTAGGGCCTTGCAGACATATTTCTGTGACCATTTAATGCCAGGAATGGTTTCTCTGAGTACAAGTGCTGCTGGTGGAAGCCTTGAATGTACAGATGATTTAAACTAGAGGACAGAGCTGAAGCAGGAATTCCTTAGGAGAAAGCCTTTCTGCAGGTGGGGCTGGGAGCGTGGTGGTGCAGAAGAGCCAGAGACAAGGATGGAGGTGGTGAAACCGTTCTGCAAGTTTCCCTAATGACTGGCTTCTTGTTTGCAGGCTGAAGGATGGAAGCTGTGTGGGCTACATCAGCTGATTCCCATCTCCTGAGGCATGGGCAGAGCTCCTCTGGGAAGCTGCCTAACCAGCCTGCGCCTGTAGCAAGCTCTACCCTGAGCTCTGGAGCTCAGGTGTTCTGCAAGAAGAGATGAACCTTATCTGATAGCTCTCAGCAGAGCAAAGAGGAGTTCCTGCTTTCTCCTCCCACACTTCCAGCCACATTTCCAGCCATTCTCCTTCCCCTATTTTGTGAACTGATGGAACTCACCCATCTGCCAGGAAAGCAATTAAAAGAAAACCCAAAATGAAACCTAAGCCCCCCAGTCCATGAGTGCCCACTGTGCCAGTGAGCTGAACAGGCTTGATGAGAACAAAGACACTGAGGTGCTGGAGCGGGGCCAGAGAAGGGCAATGGAGCTGGTGCAGGGCCTGGAGCACAAGTGTGATGGGGAACGGCTGAGGGACCTGGGGGGGTCAGTCTGGAGAAGAGAAGACTCAGGGGGAACCTTATTGCTCCCTACAACTGCCTGACAGGAGGATGGAGCCAGGAGGGGCTGGGCTCTGCTGCCAAGGAACAAGGGATGGGACAAGAGGAAACGGCCTCAAGCTGCACCAGGGCAGGTTTAGATGGAGCTGAGGAACAATTCCTTCCCCACAGGGTGCTCAGGTATTGGAACAGGCTGCCCAGGGCAGGGCTGGAGTCACCGTCCCTGCAAGTGTTCACACACTGTGGAGACGAGGCCCTCAGTGCCATGGGTTAGTGGTGGCCTTGGCAGTGCTGGGGAACAGTTGGACTGGATGAGCTTAAAGGTCTTCTCCAACCTGTTTGATTCCATGATTAGGGAGTAAGTAGGAATGGGATTCTGGCTGGGAGAGCAGCAGTGGGAGGAGAAAGCTGATGGAGGAAAAGTGACTCTTCTGGCAGCCATGAGTTGCATGATGAGCTCAGCTATCTTGCAGGCTCAGCCTAACCTTACTACAGTGGTCCAGGGACCATGAGAGATCTTATGCTGACGTGTATTATGAGCATGTGTGCTTAGCTATTTATCTGAAACTTGAAGCTGCTGTGAAAACACGATGACCTCAGACCCTGGCAATCCTTCCTGTGCTCCAGATACTCAGTATCCCGTGCTGTGGGTGGGCAAAAAATATCCCACGTACAATTTGTTTGGCGTAAGCTCTTCCAGCTATTAATGGGAAAAAATAAACAGTGATAAGATTATGCAAAAACTATTGTTAGCAGAGCTGATAAGATTACTTATGGCAGATAACACATGTTGCAAATGAATTTTGTTCAGTGAAGAAGACCTAGTTCTTTTTGTGAGGAGTTTGTTATCTGGAAACAGGGGCTGAGAAAAGCTCTTCACTTGTCGCTCAGGCTGATTTCAGCTGTCCCCTGTTTGTCTGCAGGTCATCTGAATAACACAGGGGCTCTGACTGGCTGACGCCTGCTGTGGGGAGCTCAAAGTGATGCAGCGCAAGCAGCTGAAGCTGAACAGTCATCCAGATGCCTGTGAGAGTAGGTCACCTACTTGTATTTTGCAACAGATTCAAACATTTCAGTTCTGCTTCTCCTAGCAGCATATATTTACTTAACCCCTTACCTTACCTTAGAGGGGTGATAATTAACTAGGAGCAAAAAAAAACAACTCTGGTATAATGTGGTTTCCTTTATTTTTCTTGTAAGGTTTCTTTTGATTGTGAGGATTTCAGGCTTGTTTCATAATATTACCTTTCTGGTGAGAAAATGTAGCTATCTTCCTTCTTTTCACCCAAATCTGAAGCAGATCCTCTGGGTGATAGTAAACTCTTTACTTGGTAGTCACTTAGGGTGATACTGCATGAGAAGTTTATAATGGCTGTGTGGAGCTGAGGAAAAGCATCCTGCCTCCCTCTCTCAGTCCTGTATGTGTATCCCCACAGCTTATTTGGCTGTGTGCTCACTGAATCCACTCACTTAAGGTGTCAGGGAGCTAACCAAGTAACATGGTGGCTGTTGCTGAGCTAATGGGTCAAATCATTGAGGGGTGCTTAAATGTGGTAAAGGAGGAGGGCAGAGGGTGGACCTGTGGCTACTGGAAAGTGCAAAGGAGGAGTAAAGAGCATGAGAAGGGAAGGGAGGAGCAGGAAGAAAGGGAAGTGGTGGAAAACTGTTACATAAACTAAGCTGTCAAAATAAATTTACCTATAGAGGCAGTTTAACATGATGTGGGGAAACTCTTTTCTTCCTCCTGGAGGCTGAAGGGGCCTTTCAAACGCTGCTGGCACATCAAAGGCTCCTATTTTATCATCCTCTGTGGATAGTGCAAAAAGTAATCAGTGAGCCAGGGCAGTGAGGAGACTTGAAGAAGCTGGCTCTTGGGGTTTGGATTAGAAACGTAACCCACATTTCTTGTTTGTCATCGTCACTGGATTGGACACAATGAATTTTGGAGTTTGAAGGAAAAATCAGGAACATTCCAGCAGTTCCAGTTCACCGTTAGCATCCTTTAATTTAGTGGGTCTGTTCTCTTCTTTTGGCCAGTGCAGCTCAGGCTTGTGATGACAGGTTGACATTATCTTATAGCTGCTCAGTGCTTGTATGACAAGTTCCACATCCTCAGTTTCCAGTGGACTGTCAGCAATGGGAGAAGAACCAAGGAATGAGCACCACATACAGTAATCTGTCCCTTCCCTGAAGGAGCACCACATGTCAGCATCTGTGTCAACACTTTTTCACATAGGTTACTCTTCAAACACCAGTAAAGGTTAATAATGAATTAGTTTATATGTATATGTTTTTCTTCTGAGATTCAAGGATGTTCTTTAGGTAAATACCCTTTCTCCAGTTGTATGAAGATGTGTACCATATATCACAATAACACTGGTGCTCCAGCCCTTCATCATCCTCATGGCCTCCTCAGGACTTGCTCCAGTAGCTCCATGTCTTTCTTATGCTGGGGACACCAGCACTGCACACAGTGCTGCAAGTGGGATTAGAAGCAACCCTTCTTCCAAGTTCTCATTCCTTTGACTGCAGCCTTTTGCCTTAAATGTCCTTGCCATTATGAGAGCTACAGCAAAGCTAACAGCAACACCTGAGCTGCTGGCTTGTACTTTCTTCAGCCTGGTAACATCTGCTTTCCAAAAACCCTTGGGTGAGCCTCAGCCTCATGCACCTCCTCCTCCCGCTTCTGCTCACCCTTATCCTAATCCCTGGTCTTTTTCCTATCTTATATTAATCCTATAAACCCTGAGCAAATCTGTCTACCTCTGTGGGTCCATGGTGACAGCTCCCAGGGTGCACAGTCTGCTCTGACAGGCTGCAGGCAAAACTGACCCCCAGTTTGAATCCCTCACCTAAGCAACTATGAAAGCCTCAGAGCAGCTTTAAGCACTTGTAGGACATTCTGGAGACTCCTTTCATACTGATCCCTTAATTTGGGTACAAGGTGCTTGCTGTGTAGGACTGAGTGAAATGTAAATGCCAGTTTTGAAAACAACATGAGCAATATAGATGTGTAGGACAGACTCTGAATATGACTGAAGCAACTGGGGGTTTACTCTGGTGACACAGAGCTTTCCAAGAGGAACGTGAATCAGCAAAACATCTTGGCTCTTGATTCTTCTTTTTTTCTCTTCTAGAAAATGACTCTAAATCCTCTGATTAACCTTTCATTGGAAGGAATGATCCACTTGTGATTTTCTACTTCTTGTAGGGAAAAGCTGTGTGTAGTACAGCTTCTCAGAAACATTTAGTATAAAAGGCACTGCCATGGATCCTCCTGTGCTAAATCAGTATTTTCAGATCAACTTTCTGTCCTGGTTCTCCCCCCCTCCATATACTGTTACGTGCATCCTCTGAATGAATCATACATTTACTAGAGCCTACAATTGATTATTCTAGATTAACCTCTTGGTTGTATTTTTTATCTAGTTTTGCCTTTAATTTACTTACTTAATCTTTGGAGTAATGAGCCAACAAACCTGTCTGATTTAGAGGAACACTCCTAACTAGTGAGAAGGTATCTAATTTAGTTACCTCTGTTATCTAGATACCCTCAGTTTCAGACCTCTAAGTGGGATAAGAATAATCTTAATTCTTTAGTTTGCACATCTTTAATTGTTCAATTACTTTGTCATTTAGTCATTCTAGATAACTGGATCCTCCCAAGTGAGGGAAAGGATTACAATTCATGAACAAGGTGCCTTCTCTTGCCATGTGGAATAAATAAACTCAAGCAGCTGGAGATGTCAGGCATTCTCCTTTATCTGTAGGCTGCAGTAGTAGTCTGCCTGGGTTAATCTCAGCACTTTAGAAGTTTACAAGGGGTCTTTGGTGGCATCTGCCTCCAATCTGCTTAATTGCAAAACAGTTAGATTTGCCTAATCAGGCTTTTTGGTTTTTCCTTGCAAACTCTGGTTTCCAAGCTCATATCAATTACAAAGTGTTATGTAGGAATAGCTGAAGATCTCTATTTTCCTTTGGATTTATATCAGCCCATACAAGGACTCATATCATAAGGGTTCTTCATTAGTACTTCATGTGTGCATTCCTGGTGTCCCAAATGTACGAAGAACATGGAGCTGTTGGAGCAAGTCCAGAGGAGGCCATGAGGATGAGCAGGGGCTGGAGCAGCTCCTGTATGGAGACAGGCTGAGAACATTGGGGCTGTTCAGCCTGGAGAAGAGAAGCTGTGTGGAGACCTCAGAGCAGCTTCCAGTGTCTGAAGGGGGCTACAAGGATGCTGGAGAGGGACTCTGCATCAGGGACTGTAGCGATAGGACAAGGGGTGATGGGCTCAAACTGAAACAGGGGAAGTTCAGGTTAGATCTAAGGCAGAAGCTCTTCCCTATGAGGGTGCTGAGGCACTGGCACAGGGTGCCCAGAGAAGCTGTGGCTGCCCCATCCCTGGCAGTGTTCAAGGCCAGGCTGGATGGAGTCTTTGGTAACATGGTTTAGTGTGAGGTGTCCCTGCCCGTAGCAGGGGCTGGAACTGGATCAGCTTTAAGGTCCCTTCCAACACAAACCAGTCCGGGATTCTGTGATTCTATGATTAGCAGTGTCTCATTTTTCCTCTGACAATAATGCCTCCATGGGGCAAACAGACCCTGGAAGTGACCGTCTGCAGTTCAGAAATCACAGACAGCTCCATGTGTGATTTGTACTGTGAAGAAAGTGATTCTCATTTTCTTTCCTTAAGGCTGACTTGTGTAAGAGCCATGATGTAAATGACAGCAGTAATTCACAATTGTTATAATTCAAAACCGGTACTGCTTAGAGCTAAACCAACCCTACAGTGTTCACAGCAGCTGAGATTTTGATGGGCCGTTTTGCAGTAGGAAGACTGTGATTGTTAAATACGACTGTATGTGGCCTCAGTGTTTTGATCTGTGGCACTCATTTAAAAACAGGAAGTGATTGAAAGTAACTGTATCTAAAACCTAAATCAAAGTCAATGGGTACTGTCTTCCTGGTAGGTATCTCGATCAGTTCTTGCTTGAAGACTAACATATTGGCTGGGCAATGAGGTAATCATTGAAATTCTTTGTTCCTTTACAAATGAGTACAAAAATGCTAGCAACTTACAACTTCTCTTCTTTGCTGTATAAAAACTCTTTGCAGGAGAGATTTGTTATATAGGAGAAGAAATTGATAAAATTCTGAAGACAAGCTGATCACCACAATTAGTTTATTGTGGATTTTCTCACCCCTCAGCACCATGAGGGATCAGAATTAGTGTTCATAGTCCTGCATTAAATGAAAATCAAGCAATGCTACACAGTCAAGAAACAGTTTATATGTGTACACATCATACTGGAATGCGACAGTTCCTAGTGAGTCCTAAGAAGCCATCTGAACTGCTGCGACACTTGAAGGCAGTACTAGCTGCTTCCACAAAGCCTCAAAGCCCTGGCTGTGGTTTCTCTCCTTTGCAAGGTATCATTTTCTCTTCAATGGAGAGGAGTAGTTATTTTCTTAACCATTGTTTAGTACAATCAGCACAAGTGTGGTCTGCCGCAGAAGTTAACTGCTTTAACCTGTAGCACTTACTGCATTTCAAAACTCCTTACAGAAACGTGCATTGCTATTTAAAGATGTAGAAAGAATAACCCAGGTAATTTCTGGCTTGTCACTCTAACATCATCAATTCCAGGCCAAGGGTTGGGTAGGCTTGTACAAGACCTAATAATGCATTAAAGTGAGATAGTGAGTACCAATAGATGGGAAACAAATCCTGTCACTCATCTGATGTTCCTTCTGGGAAAGGCAATAGAGTACCTACATTATTTTCATTGATGCCTTCATTAGGAACCAAACTGACATCAAGCCAAGTCAAGAACAGAGAGGTGAGAGCTAAGAAGTAACTGTATCCAGCCTGTATGCTCATAACCAACATCCATATCAAAAGCAGTCCTCTCTTTAGGAAGGATGAAATTCCTCAAATTAAGGAACTGCCCTGAAACCTCATGGTGCTGAGGAGATCTTGGGAGTCATTCTGGATAGTCGTATCAATATTAACTGATGATAGCAAACCTGTAGCTAAAACGGTTAATGTTCTAACGAGAATGGAAGTTCCTCTGTATTCGGGAATGAGTACAACTGTTGTGGGGAATGCGTTGTCCAATTTTGCTGGCAATGTATCAAGAAAGATGCTAAAATCTGAGTGGAATGTTATGAGAAGAATGATAGAAGGATTTAATAGAAACTCTATTCTGCAAAAGGAGCTTAACTTATTCTGTAGGAAGTTAAGTGGTTCTTCAGGAACACTGTAAGAAACAGCAATTTGACAGTGAAAGGCCTCTTGCTTTAGAAAAATGATAACAAAATTCAGTGACCAGGTGTTGCAAGTGGGAATTTCTGCATACCAGGAGCTTTTTAACATGGATTTTAAGCAGTGACTGTGACAAGGTCTGAGCACAGTCTCCACTGCTGCAGACTAAAACCAGCAGATTCCTTTGGCCTTTTAATGGATGGACAGTAATACTGGAGCAGTGGCAAAAGCAAAATGATGAAACCTATGACAAAAGCTGACAAATTTCTTAGCATCTTCAGGACAAAGTGACAAGTTAGTTAGATGATATTAAAGGGGCTTAATCAAGGCTCAGCCAAATTTATTAGCGCTGGTTTGGGCATTTATGACTATAAAGGCATCAAAAATCCCTGACATAGGGCTGGTATTCCCTTGTCCCAGCCATTCCATCATTCCAGCTATCTGAAACACTCTTTGCTCTCCCACAGTTTTCAGGTTATGAGAACACTCAGACTTTCTCTTCTATCTCGGACAACACTGTCTGGTTTGAATGAGACATTTCCATGTTCTTCTCTGAAGACGAAGTTTCCTGATGATAGCTCACAGACACAATTCAGACTGCTGGTGGGAGTAAGACTCTTCCCTTAAACTAAATACCTTTAATATTTACACCTAAACAATACATTTAACTCTTTACCACTTTTTAAATTAGTGTTAGTAATGGAATCAGTATTAGATGAATGAAGACAAGTAAGGTTATCCAAGAAACAAATGTCTTGTTGAATAACTGAAAACGCTGATTTCAGAACAATGAAGAAATATTCCTTAATGATATTTATTGTCAATTTTCTTCTGACTTTTTACAGTACCTGAAGAAATGTTTGAAACATCGAACCCATGAGAACTTGCTGTTTGTCACAGGTAGGTGGTGGGTTTGGCAGGTAGCTGTTAGTGTTGTATTTCATCTACAGTGCTACTGTACCAGTTACAGAACAGCAGGTTTGTGCTGACAGTTGCTGAATGCACTTGGTTGCAACCTGGTTTTTGGAACTTGGCACATTTTAAGGTGTCTTCTTTAATGCAGAAGCAGTGATTTTTAAATGGGGACTGGATTTACCATTATTTTGGTGGTGTGAGTCATGAAATGTGAGTATAAGGACTGTCTTTTCACTGTGCAATTATGAACCTGGATGAAGTGTGAATGAGTTTGTGCAAATCAGGAAAATCAGTCCTGCTCCACTGTGTATTTCCTGCTTCCCACGTGGCAGATGGGGAGAATGGTGAGAAAGCTCATGGGGAAGGAGAGCAATTGTCGAACATGGACTACTCTTTGCACAGCCATCTAGGTGAGATCTGAATTCAGAATCTGCCTAAAGTGAGGGTTGTCATTTGGTAAAATAAGAGTCGGGGGGAAAAAAACCACCCAAACACTTTCAACAGCCTTTTTGCTTTATAGATGTCCATGCAAAATAACAAGTGCAACCAGCCATAGCAGTAATGGAATATTGCCAAAACCATGCTACCAGAATGCAGCCCAGCCCAGCCCAGAAGAGAACTGAAACACGTCCTTGATTACTGTTGGAAACCCTGGAAGTCAGGAGCAAGTGCTCACTGCGAGGTATGGTTCAAAGGGTGTTTCTGTTCTATTTTATCCTGTTCCAACAGGCTGCTGTGCCTTACTGGTCTCTATAATTTTACCCTTTAACAGATTGGTTTTGGCTGGTGCAGACCCAGAGGCAGACTAATACACCAGAGTTGTCATTAGCGAATGTGATTTGCCCTTGAACAGTCTCTTATGCTAATCATTTTAGGCTCTTAACAACCTTTTCCACGAGTAGCTGTGCTGTTGCTTTGCCAAGGAAAGGTCCTGCCCTGTGATTTAATACCTCAAAAAATGTCTCTGTGTGGGTTGGCTGACTTCTCAATTCTTTGCATGCTGAAACTGTTTGGATATAGCAGGCTGGCTGTATCACAGAGGGCTATAGTTCAGGTCTCATCTTAGTGCCCTGTCTAAATCAACAACCAGGCTGATGTTATGCATTAGCAGATGACAGCACCTGGTTTGGAGATGAGGAGTGGCATTTTTCACCCTGGGAGGCTGGAGGCTGAGCCAGGGGCTGCCATTGAGTTTGTCCAGCAGTCCCTGGCTGCTTTCATATGCAGCAGAAAATGCATCCAGTAAGCAGAGCTTTGAGTAGACCCTGTGTCTCCTTGCATTCAGGGTTTCCTTCTCTGTTATATCATACACTATCGCTGCCTCAGTTCAACCTTTGTGGCAAGGATGTTTGCTGCACTACACATTGCTCTTTACTAGCATGCTGCTGGTGTGACAGGCTCAGCACACTGGGGCAGGTTTTCAAGAGGGCTCAGTGGGTTCTGTGACACTTACAGGCGGCTTTCTGAAGACCTGGGACAGGGAGCTCCAAACAGAGGGAAGCTGTAAAACCTCTGTCTCTGCCAGCAGTGCTGGAAGTATGTTTCCATGTGCAGTGAACTGCTACGCCAGCCCAGGATGGATGCGGTTCTGGGCAGCCTGATCTAGTGAAGATGTCCCTGCTCATTGCAGGGGTTGACCTGGAGGAGCTCTGAAGGTCCCTTCCAACCCAAACCATTCTGTGATCCTATTCATGACCACAAGTTCTCTTGTTTTCAGAAGGGCTTTCATTAGCTCTTGAAAGGAAAAATGTGACTTGTCAATAACCAAGCTTCTGGTTGGTATTGAATTCCATCTGCCTTGATAAGTGGTGGTCAGTGGTGGTAAGTTACGGTGTATGTACAGCGCAAGCTACAGTACTGGGCACGAGGCTTAACAACTCTCTCTACCTGCATGCCCATAAGTGACAAAGTGTGCACCTATGAATGGGAAATCCACAAACCTAGAAGATTCCCCTCCAAATAACCTCTCCTTCATTCAGAGATCTCACCACTCTCTGTGCAGGGGCTTCTACAACCGAAGAAGCATATTGCGCTCCAGACGCACGAGGTGTTTTACCAACACTTGGGCAGGCGATGGTGCCATAGTGAGCTTATAGATTAACTGAGAGAAGCCTTCATAAAAGGTTTGGCTTTGTATTTGTGATGCTTTGTATGTGCTGAATTTTCTGATCATGTTAGAGACCTTATCAGTACCAGGCAAAATGCACTGTTAGAAAACACGTCTTTTTAATGTGCATTAAATAACATGATTCAGTGTTTACCGTGACCAAAGATCATCTACAACTAACAGGACTTGCATAGCATTCCATTCCCTTAACTTTAATGGTAACCAGATAACTTATTTTTTAGCTCAGCTGTCTGTATTTATCCTAGGCAGTAGCCTGGTTTATGGTATTTATACTGGGTTTTCCAACAATACAGTTTGGGAAAGATGCAGAGCATTTCACTGCCTGAAAGGTTACCAAATCTAATGGGAAAGGTAGGGCATAGCAGATCATGGTCCCAGACAGATTATGAGAGTCTTTTGATGAGCAGACATAGGCTATTTGTAGAAGAACATATCTGGTGGTGGGCCATAGTAATAGCAGTAAGTGAGATGAGGGGAAAATGAACCCCAGAAAGGGTATTTAAGACCAGGGGAAAAAACAAACAAGTAGAAAAAGCCAAACAAGTAGAAAAACCTTTGGATACAGGAAGCCCAGTTTTTGCTTTTGATCAGTTTGACTTCATTTTACTTTTGGTACTATTTCATGTCAATGATTAACTTCTGCATGTGCCTTAGCACCTCTGGAAGCATTCAAATAGATGATGCTTGAAATTCTGGAACGGATCTAAACATAATCTCAAGAACAACATAAACCAAGGAAGAAATCATGAGGGTGAGACATCATGAAGAACACTAGGAAAAAGTTAACTAATCCATGAGAAAGTAAGTTGCTGAAGAAGCAGTATTCACCATCTATAATTTGGCCTTTTGTCTGGCCATTGGCAGGTATATAACAACAAAGCTTTGATCGGCAGTTCAGCTCTCACACTGGGAATGGGGCAGGGCTTGCTCAGCTGGTACTTCATCCTGACAAAGAGATGGACTTACAGGATGGGCACAGAGCAGGAGGCGATGTGGCATAGGTAAGAACGGTAACAGAGTAAACCTCTACCAACCACAGTTTGCAGGAGAAGAGCATAGGAAGGTTAACAAACAGCACATCCAGTATTACTTGTTTGGCTGGTGGGAAGGAAGCACTGTCAAAAAGGGGAGCACAGAAACTGGCCTTGCTCCAGGGATGAACCTGCTGGGGCTTGTAGGTCTCATCTGTCTGTAGTGGGTGGGGAGATTCTCCCCGCGTTTTGTCAGATCTTGGCAAGGGCTGCACTGCCCATGGAGAGACTGTGCTGTGTTATGACAGGTAAACACGGGGTGGCACAGCTGCTCGTGTAGAAGCAACACAGCCATCAGACTGCGTGAAACTCAGAGAGCAGAAAGACACTGCTTGAGCTGGAATTCCAACCTAAAAGAGTCCTCCCTCTTCCAAAGCTCTGACATGATAACCCTTTTTCCTGCGGGTACCAGCAATTCCCTTTGCATGGAATCAACAAGGCTGGAAAAGACCTTCATGATCATCAAGCCCAACCTTTACCCCAGCACTGCCAAGGCCACCACTAACCCATGGCACTGAGGGGTTTAAAAATGTTTACATGTGTTTTAAAACACGTGGTTTTGTACTGGATGAAACTAAGGTTGTCAAAGAGGTGTCCATAGGCGCTTGCATACCGTGGCTGTGAGAGCCATGTGAGTATTAGCACACACTTCTTAGTTACTGACTGTGATCTGTCCAGCCTGCAGCATAGGGAAATTAATATTAATACCTTGGTGTGGCTAGGACTTAATGATATGGAACTTGATCCTCAATTTATAGAGCCTGATCCTCTATGTTCACCAGTTTAGATCCAGTTTAAGTACCCCAAATCTGATGTGTAGCCTTGATAGAGTTACTTCAGGTTTCTGTCAATGCTTGTGAGCAGCTCTGGGCACTATCGACCAACATGAGATTCCAAAGAGCTTTGGCTCCCTGAGTTACAGCACAAAGTTTGCTCATGGGAGTGGGGAGATGGGGAAGTAGCTTTAATTATTTATAGAGATCAAATTCATTAAATAAGGCTCTGGCTGCACAATATAATTTCTGTATATAGCATCTGTTGGGATATTGCAAGCTTGGGTTTAAGTAGAGGCCAGCCAAATAACTTAGCATCTCATCTGTGCTGAGGGACCCAGCCAAAAGAACATCACTCTTGTAGTGCTCCAAACTGACTGGAAAGTGAGAAGTCATTTTTAGTGGCATGCATAGGGCAGGCTTGGGCTCATTCATAGACTCCTGGGGGTAGTTTTCTAAACTCACATTTCTTGTGGGTATCTATCTTTCTGAGGATACAGTTTTTATCCCTCTAGCATCAGCTTTGTAAGGAAGATTGAGTATCATCTGTTAGTTTGACAGATGCTGCAGAGTTATGCTAGGAATAATAACCCGCATCTACCCTCTACCTGGAGGCCCTTGAAAAGCTTTGTGTAGATGGGCAATATCACCTCTTACTGCAGCTCAGTTCTCAGAGGTCATTTCTTCACAAGTGCTTATTTTGAAACAAAAATCCTTCAAGTTCAACCAAAAATCCCACTTAGGGAACAAACTGTCCATCTTTATGCTCAGCTTTGCGTGGATCTCAGTGCATGGCCCAAAACAGCAGCCATGCATTATTAGTTTAGGCATCTCTAAAATCTCATTCTGAAGCAAAATAGTATGTTGGTAGATAGATACAGTTCAGCGTTTGTTTATGTACAAGAACATCTTGAAATGCAAGGATTGATTAGAAAAAATTCTTTTCTCATTATAGGGAATTTCTCTTGTGGAATTTGCTGACTCTTTCTGGACTCCACTGAGCAGTCCTAGGGCATGGTGGTCTCTACTGTGCAGGGGCTGAGGAGGTAAAAAACACTTAGAAACGAAGTATTCATCATTCAAAACCTGTAATTACAAGCTCTGTCTGGGCAGATTCAAGGTCAAGCTTCTTGCCTCAAGACAGAGAATCTTTGTGGGAAATGCCAGCTAAGGATCAAGGATGTAGAGGAATGTATTTGCCCCTTGCCCACATACAAGACAAACTGCATTAATGTGCTTCAGTACCTTGATTTACCCTGCAGTGCCATTAGCAGTACCTGCCAAGAAGCTGCTTTGAGAAGCTAAATCTTTGATTTCCAGCAGCAGCACGTGGACAAGGGACAGCGCAGACACGCAGCATCCTGTGTTCTGCAGTCAGCTCTGCACTTGCTGCACCAGGGGAAAAGGAAACAAGATTACCCTGGTGTTTCCTGAGTCTTTTAGCTTTCATTTTTGGCCAGAGAGCCATTGCCAAAGAACCGGGGACAAATTCATTTCTCGGGTATCTTTGAAGTCGAGGAGTTCTGATTGTGCTGAGTCCCACACTTCTTTAGTGGAAAGGCTGGGCTGAATCTTGTGGGAGAATCCACTTTTGAGACATCTTCCCTAATGGAATGCTCTGCTTACTGTGGCTTTTCACTCCCTGTGCATCACCCTCCTGCCTGGGGTTGTGAAGAAGCAGGTTTTGCCTTCTCTGAGATCTCAGTGAAACATGAAAGAAACTCTCTTGAAAACAATGGAGAATCCTGCTTAGGCCCATCAGTAGGTGTGGGTTAATGAGACGGGTCAGGTAGGGGAAAGGCCACTTCAGTGACAATGTCTTGTTTCCATTACTGAATTTAAAGCTCTCTTGATACCCAAAAGACTTCACAGCATTCCTTTTGTCATTACAAAATAGTAACTCTACCTCCACTCTACTCTGCTGTGCTCTGCATGATCCCCACCAGGATGAGCATTATCCATGTTCACATTTTTTTCCACTGGCTGCTTCATATTCCTCGTGATGGCTTTTCCCTTGGAGAATTAAATTAGGTTTTCTGTGCCTGATAATCCCCATGGTAGAAGTGCCTCAATACTCTGCCCTTAGCATCACATTAGGGTTTCAACAGGAGTGACTCACAGCATTTGCAACCTAGAGCAAGTTGCAGCTACTTAGCATTCCAGTCTATGTAGCAGACTAATACCTTTGAGTACTTGCTTTTGGGAGGCCATCACAATGAAACTGTAGTTGATGGACAAACCCAAGCTTGGAGCCAAAGGTTGGTTAACTTTCTCACTTCATTCTCTTTCAGAGAACAGCTGCTCTGTTCTCCGACTGCTGTTTCCTCAGCTAGCATTGCCAGCATGAGCTGTTTCCAGACTAATGGAAAATTTCTTCTGAGAGAAGCAACTTGTGCTGCCATCTCTTTGAAAATGGAAAACACTTGTAATCTTTACATGCAAAGAAATAAGATCTTACCATAAATATAGAAGCAAAGCACTCTTTGTGCCCCAATACATCTCTGAAATAGCTGTGAGCTGGAAAAACATTTGGGAATGTGAAGGAAGATGAGTGCTCTAAACATCTCCTCATGGAATACCAGTTATTCTTTTACTTTGCTGTTTGAGCTCTTTATTGCCCACAGGAGACGGCCTTTTGAGAAAGGAAATGTGGCAAACAGGAAAAGAAGTCATTTAAGGAAGAAGCACAACTGAATTGTTGGCTTGGCCTTACTACATTCTAGATAGAGGAATGGAAGCTGAATGTATTCACACCCAAATTCCACTGCAGTCATCAGCAGAAACTTTAGAACCGGGTGCAGGGGCCATGTGTCCACCTCCATGAGCAGCTGTTAAGGCACAAGGATCTCTGAGCCTGTGTCCTGACGTGTTCTTAGTTGGTTGATCCAGTTCTATAATGGGAGGAGTCAGGTATTATGGCAACCATGGTGACAGAGATGTCTGTTACCTACCGGAGAGCTCTTGTGTAACTCTTGCGACAGGCATTCATGCTCCTGCAAATCTGGCCTTTTTTGTTCTCTAGTCACCATTTTCAGGCCTCCCAAGAGAGCACAACTGCTGCCTCCCTTGGTTTTCTGCAGTCAGCAGCCAGATTGTTGCATGGGTCTTTTGTTCAGGATGTAAAATGCTCATCTTCTGAGCTGCTTCTCAGATTTATCTGCCACATGGAACAACGTTATCGTTTAGGCAGTTTTGCACATTCAGAAAGGCCTCAATTAAATACAATTTAATTAGAAAATAGAATTTAAAATTGAATTGCAGAAATGAAGCTACAAGTAAATGGGCATGTAAAAATATTCCAACTTCCTGTAACAAGCTTTAAACAAACCAGGTTCCATAGTTAAATACAAAGTTATTGTGATCTCCCTGCCTTAAAAACCAGATTAGGAAATAGAAATGGATTGCCAGCTGAATGAATCAATTGTCATTCTGTTTATGTGTGTGTGTAGATAGATAGATAGATAGATATAGATAGACAGATATATCACAGAGGGAGATGTGCTTTGCACATGCCAGAAAAGAGCAAGTGAAGAAACCAGCACAAAGTACTGGTTTGTGTAACTTTGTCTGCATATTTGTATAGATGTAATTGCTAGAAATGCCTGCTTTGTAGGAATGGTGTGTGACAATTCACTTGTCACTTCATATCTCATCCCCCTGCAGATGCTTTAAGAAGTTAAGGAACTCTGTGGTAGCTTCTATATGTTTGCATAAGAATGGTCACTGACAGGGCTGCCAAGATCCCTCCTATCTCTTCTATTTGTTAAATGCCTGCAAATTGCTCTGCTCATCTCATGGATTTTATTACAGGCCAAAGGTAAGTAGAGTGTTATAAAGTAAACCGGGAAAAAATTCACCTCTTCTGCCACGATTTAACTTGCCCAGAGCTCTCTGTTGACTTTGCATTTAATGCGCGGTTTGTCCATTGTAGGATGAATTTGAGAATTAAGCTATCAGGGTAGCACCACTGAGGTTTAGTTCATTTATGCCAGAGTGAATCCATAATCAAAGATTTTTGAACCTGTTTGTACTGCTTGGCACTCTTTAGATGTTAGACTAATGTTATTACCTATTGAGCATGAGACCTGCCTATGCTGGAAATATTCCTTATCAGATCTGGGTAATCTTCCTGTTGAAATATCTCTCAGTCAACAGATGGAGTGGGAATCTCCCTAGGTAACGGCTAATAGATAAGTACTGCTCATTAGTGGTTTTCCTTTCATGCTTACCGCTTGCCATCTAGCCTTTGGGAAAGGAGTGCAGGAATTAAACAGAAGGGAGCTGTGTTTGCTCTAGCATAAGCAAAGGAAACCTTTCCAACATGATAGTAAGTAAAGTTTTGGTGCTACAGGTAGAAACCCCCCTATAATTACACCTTCATAGTGCTTGCTAGGAATCACATTGTCTGCTGGCATGCATGGTACTATGCAGTAGTAGAGAATCTGACACTCTAATTAATTCCATATTGGATTGTGAATTCCCTCTGGAATTCCAAAACTTGAAGCATCTTTAAACACAGGGAACCACCTCTCTTGAGTCTTCAGCCACGTTCTGTACCAGTTCACCCTGATTCAAAGACCTCTAGTTTGTTACAGAAAACACTACCCGGAAGCAGCTGGATTGGTGTTGAGCTGACTGCTGCCATTGAGTCCCGCAGTCAAACAGGCTGTTACTGCTGCCACTCTGAGTCAGTCCATGCTTCCCCCCAGCACCCAGCCCTCCTACCCTCCCCAGAACCCTTCTGCCTTCAGGCCTTCATGACATGAGCTATTGCACCTTTTCTTTGCTGCTTACAAGTACTTAAACTAGTGAAATCACACAGGCTCCTGTTGCTGTGTGTGTAGATACGCTTTGCTATCAGTTACATAGCTGGTTGGTACTGATTTATACAAGTCCCAGCTTGAAGGTGATATGGACAGTGCCAGGCAATCACAGTGCTGCTCTTTGCTATCTGCCTTTTGCTCTACATAGCCGTGTCCTGTGCGCTTCTGACACAGTCCCACCAGCAGCTATTTAGAAACCAGTTTCCTGACACAGGTTGGAAGAGGGGAGGCTGCTGAAACACTGGAAAACCTCGAAATTCATCTCAGTCTTGGGTTTCTGAAAGGAACTTGCCATGACGCTTCAGCCAACAGGAGCACGGGACAACTTTATACATCCTTTCTTCAGGAAAAAGGCTGTAGAAATCAACACCACTTGGTGGGGCTGAAGCTGCCAGAATTTGGCTCCAGCCTTCTCTGTGCCTGAGGTGGGATTTATTCTGCTGTTTAAAATGAGGGACATTCTTAAAACCAGAGTCAGTGAAAACCTTCACTATGTAACAACCTGCATTTGCTTCATGCCTCTCACAGGAAGCTGGCAGAACAGTTCTGTGTTGAGAGAGCCATACTGAGAGTTAACAGATTACACACCAACATTAAGTTAGCTGGAGAATGTTGTTCCACCAATTCCATGTCCATGTCTCAGTATAGATATAGGGTAGGTGTCAGATTCCCACTGTGATCAGCAGAGTGGGGTATCTCCAGGGGGCACTTTGGCCACGTGTAACATAGCTGAATAGCTTTCTGGAAGTGGCTGACTCCCTCTGCTGACTACAGAACCTCTTTCTGCTGTGCTGGTTTTCCTCTCAGCAAAGCAATGTTCTTGAGTCTTTGTACAAAAAATTACCCCACAACAACGCAGGTCAGAACAAGTCTAATGCGTCCACACACTTTGAAAATATATTAAATCAACATTTTAACATGACCAGAAGCATTTATGGTGCATTTTCATTTTAATCTCCATTCTTCATCCCCCTTAATAGGAGCATTCAGGAGAGTTTATTGGACTGTTGGCTACTGTCTATTCTAGGAGAACTGAAGTGCCACCCTGGAAGAGAACCAAGATGCGTCTATGTCTATTATCCCTTTCCCAACACTGCACAGCCTAGTACTGATACAAAGAATAATCAGTCTGTCCTTCCCTTTACCCTCATGGATCCCTTACCTATCTCTGGCAAAATTTGGCTTGAATTTGGAAACATGAAATAACTTTTTTCCAAAGTTGATCTCCGAATTATACTTGAAAATTCTGGAAGTCATTACTTGATCCCTTCCTTAATATTGAATCATGAATTTCAACACCCTCTTGTGGCAACGGGTTCCATAGTTTGACTACACAGTGAGTGTAAAAGGATTATGTTGATTTTCCACCTTTTATGAGGTGCCACCTCCTTTTTGAACAGAGATGGACAGTTTGATCTTCCTTACTGTGCTGCGTTCTGGACTGTACCTAAAATAAGTGATTTTAGTATTCCCTGGTTTTCAGGTATTATTTTTACCCTTCCCAAAGTCTGTTCTAATTCTCAAAAATCCTTTCAATGGATGCAGAAATCACTGCTTATGGTATTCTGGATAAATTTGTGCTAATGCTTTCTAGAAATTCCAACATTCTGTTCTTCACACTTTCAGCCTTTATAAATCTTCTTTGCATTTTTGGCTACTGCTGTGTACACAGTTACCTCTTCACTTACCCAAGATAATGCTGATGTCTGCTTCCTGAGCCATGTAAACACACCTACAGCTAATTCAGAGCCCAGCGAAGTGTCCTAGTAATTCACACCGTGTTCATCAGCTTTGATTGTTCTTTCTCGTCTTTGTGTCCATTCACCAGTTCTCCCTGGATGTACTAATTTCACTTGTTATGTTATGTGCATGATTGTGTTGATTGGGAGTGGAACTGGGATTCTACAGGTAGAAACAATAATCTGTGGCAATCTGCATGGGAACAGTTTGATTTATAACTAAGCACATTAAAAGAAAAACCCCGTAAGTTATGTGTATCATTTAGATGAAAACATGAACACAAACAGTTACAGTTAAATGAGTGAGAAATTAAAAAGCATGGGAAAAACTTGGTAATTTCTAAACCAGTTCTTAATTCATCTGCTTATTTCTCTAAAGCCTCTACCAACACCAGTCCCAAGCTATGGATGTCCAGGGTTGGAATTTACCACAAAGCAGGGAAAAAAGGCTGTGGTTCATTCCCTTCTCTGAGAGTTCAATCTGAAATGAATCTTCTGAGCATCGCTATTAAAACAGGATGTGAGAGAGAGGTAAAGAGCCATGCAGAAAGCAGGCCCCTGCATTCAAAAGAAGCCTCATCTGTGCAGGTGAAGTCTATAGAAAAAGTACGGAGTTGAAAAATGGAACAGGGAACACTGGAAAAATAGAAATTGTTTTCAGCAACTTAAAGTGAAGATTAAGGTGCCAGAGTGTTTGAAAGGTGAAATAACCTATGCTGAGAGTGAGGCAAGCTGAGCAGGAGTTATCATTTAGGGATGTTCAGGACTCAGAAGTTCGGTCAAACATGAGCTTCATGAGAACACAGCTCCGAATATGGAACCATCACATAAACCAGCAGAAAATTCAGTGTGGGGCATGTTTAAGGCAATTAAGTGCTGCACATAGTTCTGGTGTCCAAAGAATCATAGAATCAACCAGGTTGGAAAAGACCTTTGAGATCATCAAGTCCACCCATTACCCCAGGAGGATCCACAGAGCAAGGCAAAAGCTGTCTCTGTTTATACTTCTCAGTGATGGCTCTCCTCACAATGCTTTTTGATGCCTTTCCTGAGCAAACAGAATGGTTTAACCAGATGTGGCTAATTAGATTGTCATTAAAATAGTCCTAGTTCTGGCGGTAAGAGTTGTGGTTTAAATAAAAGCCAAAACACCCAATCTGTATATCTCTATGTGAGCTGTGATTCCTGCTATGCATGGCTGCTTTGCTGTTAGTCAAATCAGCACCCTGACCACAGTGTTTCTTCTGTGTTCAAAATCACTCTCTAACATGTTTTAATGTCACAGAAGAAGGTTTAGGACACTTGGATTAAATTTAACTACATTGCAGCATCCCCTTCTCCTTTTTCCTTGCCCTGTCTTTCTGTCCTGTTTTCCCCGTCTCCCAAGAGCAGCTATAGTCCAGTCACACAGATATTTCAAGATTTGTGTAGTTCTACCTTTGAAATAGATACTCATCCATTGTGAACTTGCATAAATGCATTAAAGGTATGATGGAATAACACACATATTTCTCAGTCCTCTCCTCCCACATCTGAAAGCACAAGACCTCATAATCCAGATCCAGATAACTGGGGAAGCATAAACCAGGATTTTATTTAGTAAGAAAAACAGAATGAAGAGCAGGATCAAAATACTATGGAAAGACAGATTTTGGTAGCCATATTTCTTAAGAAGAGTGGTGTGCAGCCTAAATAGATGTGAAGAAATAGAGATCTTACCTTCTTTGTCTTTGATGTTCAGAAACCAAAGCACGGGACTGCATTTCGATGTCACATTTATCACAATGCCTTTGCAATCGGCGACAAGGTAAAAGGACTGGAAGAAAACCAGTCTGAGATGCTAAATCCTGTTGATGCTGTGCTATTGTGCTTTGGGAATGCACATATCCATCCAGGTGAAGTTTAACTTTCTTTTGGGAGTTCAAGGAAAGCAGATGGAAAAAGATATTTTAGAAACGTTCATGGTGGGGCTAAGAAATACTTGCTACAGGCTTTACCTCTAAGAAATCAGTGGTTGTCTAAGGGACCTAATGTGTTGTTTGCTGGCTATAATCTAGTAAATATTTAACTTGTTAAATAAGGGAATTGGGGCTGTGTGATTTATAAGGGGGTGTAGCACTTGCTTTGGCATTTATTGTGGCCCTTTGTTCTAGAAGTAGCCTAACTGAATTAGTGGGTGAGGTAAAGGTTGTGGTGATTTACTGTAATTTCTGGACAGATAATGCTAGGCAGGTGATAACGTTGCTTTTTACAAAGCATTATAAGCATAAATGTCATGAACTCTTGTAAGTGAAATAGGTCTGTTGAGAGTCTTCAGGAAAAATCACAGCAAATCCATTCTAAAACTGAACTGCTGTGATCAGGAATGCTGAATTTTCTTAGAGATACAATAAGAGTATTACAGAATCACAGAATGTTTTGGGGTGGATGGACATTCAAAGCACATTTAGTCCAACTCTCTGCAATGAGCAGGGACACCTTCAACCAGATCAGGTTGCACAGAACCATAATATGGCCTTGAGTGTCTCCAGAGATGGGGCATCCACCACCTCTCTGGACAACCTGTGACAGCATTTCACCACCCCCACTGTAAAAAATTTCCTCCTCACATCCAGCATTAATCTCCCTCTTTTAGTTTAAACCCATCACCCCTTGTATGTTAGACAATTGAAAGTCTGGAAAAGCTGCTTCTCTAAATAGATGGGTCAGGAGCAGAGAGTTAAGGAAGTAGGGAAATTGTGAACTGGTCAGAAATGTGGAGGACCATTGCCACTTGCAGTGGAAGTTTCAGGGGTTAGAGAATATGGCTGTAAACCTCTGAACTATCCCAGAAAGCCACTGTCTTTTTACTTCTTTCCAGTTTGGTGATGTTGAGGGTGGTGAGGCACTGGAATGGGTTGCGCAAGGAAGGGGTGAATGTTCCATCCCTGGTGGTGTTCAAGGCCAGGTTGGACAAAGCCTTGGGTGACATGGTCTAGTGTGAGGTGTCGCTGCCTGAAGCAGGGGGCTGGAATTGCATGATCTTAAGGTCCTTTCCAACCCCAACCATTTTATGATTCTACGTGGGATCTCTTGGCGATGTGGAAATACTCAAAAGCCAGCTGGGATCTTGTTCTGTGTTTTGTGCTCTAATTAAAGGTAGGTTGTCACAGGCATTGGTTAGCACAGGAATACCAGCTGTGTGGCAAGCTGGGTCCAAGTCCATGGTGCATGTGCTGGCTGATGGGAGCTGCAATCAGCACAGCCCATTTCCCAGAGGTGACTCCTGCTGACAAGATTATGAACTGTAAATAAGGACTACTCTCTGCTGTCCATCCCCCTGGCACCTCTCTCACCATCCCCCTGGCACCCGCCTTTGAGCTATTGATCTGCATTGATGAGACCCCCTCTCAGGCTGCTCTTCTCCAGAATAACCAGGCCCCATAAGAGAGGCGTTCCAGACCCCTGAGCATCCCTGTGGCCTCCACTGGCCCCTCTCAAGCATCTCGTTATCTTTCTCATACTGAGGAGCCCAGCACTGGGCACAGTACTCCAGTTGTGGCCTCACCAGGGTCAGTAGAGGGGGAGGAATCACCTCCCTCTACCTGCTGCTGTACTCCTCCTGATGCACCCCAGGGCACTCTTGTCCCTCCTGGCTCAAGGGCCGGCTCATGGTCAACTCATCATCCACCAATACACCCATGTGTTTCTCAGCTGAACTGCTCTCTAGCACAGATATATGTTAAGGACCACTGACCATTTTGTCTTTACTTTATATTGAGACTTTTGTCTTCATATAGTACCAGTGTTTATAGCTCCATTTCCATTGTGGAAATGTCTCTTAATTATGTTTCCACACATCCAATTGAACTTTCTTTATATTAGGAGGGAAGGAAGAGAGAAATCAGTTCCTTGCCAGAGCCCAGTCTGAGGTTTTATTGAATACGTGGCAGATTGCTCAGTGCTGGGGTTCTATTTTGCCTTAACTGGAGAAGCTGGAATCAACTGTATTTAGGTTATTTATTTAAATAATGTTTCTGGAGGCTTCTGGGACACATTTTCATTTCCATTTTCTTTCCTGCCTTCCCAAAAAATCTCTTTCCCTAAAAGAAGTGATAGAGGCTGACCTTCAGATGCCATGTTTCTTTGTGTGGTATGTATTTTGAGAAAGATTGAAGGTATTGAGACTAAAGGAAAACTAAATGTAAGTAATGATGAATAATGCAGTCCTAATTGAATGCTCCTCGACTGTCTGGGATTTAATGGCATGGCAGTATAGCAAATTTCTGGGTTTAATGAGATAAGCAAAATAACTGCCCAAAATAATGTCATACTTTTAATAGGCTGAACTTGATTAAACTAGACCAGAAACAGCCTGCAGACTGAGGAAGGTATATTGTAGAAATAGTAAGTTCAGCACCAGTGACATGGCAAAGATTTTTAGGCATAAATCACAGGCGCATTACATTTGGAAAGCTCCATACATTAGCAGGCTGAACTTCTTTCCCCCCTTCTCTGAGTTCTCTGTAGGCTACACTGAATTCTGGGACAGAAAGTGCATAAATGTCAAATCTGAGTAGTCTGAGATCAGATCTCGCCAATAAGAGAATATTTGGAGCATATGGGATAGTTCAGAGCAGTTTTGAGGTGATCTTGGTTTTCTGACTTTTACTTGTAATTTTATTCTATGGCCAAAGCTATCAATCACTGATGTATCTGAGATTGATGTGTCTCTAGCACCTAAAAATAGGAAGTGACCTTCCTTAAGATTTTAGGCAATTCTTCTGTGGAATTCAGGTAGTCTGTGGTAAAGTGTCTTCCAGTTAGAAGTTCAATCCAAGCAAACGGCTTGAGCAGAGCTCATAAAATACTTGACGTGCTTTTCAGATGTGAAACATGCTTGTTACTTTTGTTCCTCGCTGGAACACTTAGGCAGGACAGGAGCTTCAAAGTGATGTTAGTGTCACAGGGTGTTACTAACTCTTCTTTGCAGTTGGATGAAGCCTTGAAGAATCTGGGGTAAAAGTGAGCTGTCTTAATGAAACAGCAATTTTGAATGCGTATTATGTCCCAAGCTAATGGCTGCTTCAGGATGTTGCTTCATTAACCAGGGAGCATTAAAAGCTCCAAACCACTGTGAAGGATGCGTTAATCAAAAATATTAATGAAATGTGCTGACCTCCAGATAGATGTTCCCATGCACAAAAAATAAGGGCTCTGTAATTGAGATCCATTAAGCACTGTGGCTGTATTGGCTGAGTTAGCAGCCTCAGGTGCTGCCTGGCATTCAATATTGCCAATTTTTTGCTCTATTAGCTATATAAAAGGGGAGAAAAAAAGAGTCTTAATGGCAGTCCAGTCTTTACTAATGGGAAGGTGCTTAAGATGCAAATGAGAAGTTCTCCTATCCCCTCTTTCAATAGATATAGTAAGTGTATTCAGCCTGTCCTTGCTTCCCCTGTTAAAAAAGAAATGTATTTGAGACTAAGCAGTGCAGGATTCTGTAGCTCAGTGGCTGTGCTATAACACAAGATCAGAGATCTCCTTCCCACCTAAGGACACCTCTTACCTCTTTCTTTTTGTAGCAGAAACTCATTAATTTTAATGCACACCAGTGTAGTAGCTGAGTGGGCTTTGAGGTCGCCTTCGTACAGGCATGTTGTGTTGCTTCTGCACCACTGAGTTCATTATTCTTTTATCAAGAAAGCAAGGAGGAGTACCATGTCTATGGTCCTAATGCTGTCTTGCTCAGATATCACAGGGCATCAGCACTCTCCAGGAACATAAGAAAGCCTGCTTGGAAAATGAAATGAAGCATTCGTTGGTTGGTTTAATCCACAAGAGAGGAACACTCACCACATATTTCTATATGATTTGCTGCTTCTTGCTCTAAAGTTAAGCAGGTCAAGGCTAGGAAAACTGGCTGCATAAGAAATAAATGCCAGTGGTACAATACAGGGCCAATAAAGGACTTGTCTGCATTTCCTCTGCAAACAACTGTATGCAAGGTATTCTCAAGCCTACAATGTTTAACCGTGCTGACATGGGTATTTTTACAGAGGTATGCGTGCGTTTTCGGTGTTGCTTCTATAGGATTGGGATTTCTTTAAAGCCTTGGAAGCCCAGGTCCATTTCTGCTAGTTCCTAAATGGGTCTGGAAGTCTCAGTCCATTTCTGCCAGGATGCATGAGGGAGGCATTCAGCTCGTATTCAGGTCAGTGGAGGTCTTTAGGAGAAGCACAAGACCTGCATGCATTCATTCATATCCAATTCAGATTTGAATTCCCAATGGAGCTTTAATTCAGCTGTCACATCCTCTGTCTTCTTTGTCCCACCTCTGTTCTGTCAATAAAAACTAAGCAGCAAACAGAGGCTCTGTAAACTTCAGCATGCTGTCATTTGCAGTTACTGCTTGGGCAGAATGCATGGTCATTTCTGCATACCCAGTATTAGCCATGGTTTTACTTTAGTCATTAAGGAAGGGTCTCTCTAATTTCAGTTTTGATTCTGCAGATTTTCCAAGGTTGAGCTGTGGGGATTAAATCCAAGCAGCTGCTCTTAAAGTTTCTAAGACCAAGTCTCCCTTCTCCTTCTCGCCCTTTAGGTTTGCCCTTACAGTCCCTGTTTAAATATGCCCTTTTTTCCTGTTTTGCCCCAAGATTTGTCATTTCTAAACTACAGGCCCCAAAGTCTCCCTTGGATGCAGTAGTTCCCTATTGCGAAAAACAGGGACATGTCCAGCAGAGGCTTATCTTACCTACATCTCCTGGGCAATGGTTCAGGAAAAGGAATGAAGGGAAGCATATTGGAATGTCTCCCAGTAACCCCATGCTGTTGTCTCCCTGTGGTGATCAGTTAGTATCCTGTCAAGAAGTGCACACTGATTGATGTGCTCTCTTTGCCTGTTTGCAGTTCCTGTACAACAGAAGTGTTCTGTGTGGTATCTTCTTGTTCTGCACTGGGACTGGGCTGTGGCTGGCCAGCAGAGAGGCAAGCAGCCCTGCTTTCCTGTTCTTCCCACCTACATAACAGGTTAGGTGAATCCTTTGGCAGGGAGACAAAGAAGCTGGGTATGTTTTGCTCAGTCTACTTTAGTCTGGCATGTGCAGAGACCAGAGGGCTCCTGGGAAGAACAGGGAGTAAAGAAAATACCCAATATTTCCCAGAGAAGGGCAATGGAGCTGGTGCAGGGCCTGGAGCACAAATGTGATGGGGAGCAGCTGAGGGACCTAGGGGGTTCAGTCTGGAGGAGAGAAGGCTCAGGGGGGACCTGATCGCTCCCTACAACTGCCTGACAAGAGGATGGAGCCAGGAGGGGCTGGGCTCTGCTCCCAAGGAACAAGGGATGGGACAAGAGGAAACGGCCTCAAGCTGCACCAGGGGAGGTTTAGATGGAGCTGAGGAACAATTCCTTCCCCCTCCTATGACTGGAAAGGCAAAAAAAAATAAAAGACTTTCTTTAGGTGTGCTGCAGCCTAAAGACAATGCCAAGTTTATTGCACGTATCATTCTCCCTCACGTCTGCATTAGCATCACTGCTTTCATGGTTCACCGAGAGCTTTATTAGCCATCAGAAATCCAATTTTTAGGCAGAGCAATGTTTCTGAAGCCTTACACAGTACTCTGGTTGCTAGTCGAATGGGAAGGAGGAGAAGGTTGTATCTCTTGGAAGCAGTGTGGCCTTGGGTCAGTGTAAGCTGGTTGGAAAGATTCTCTCACCTTTTATCACTGCCCTGTCAGGCAGCAGATAGTATTTGCCTCAGAGATCTGTTTGTATTGAAATTAATCCCTGGAAGAGCTGGGAACACCCCTTTTACTGTAGGAAGAAAGGTGTTTCCCATGACCAGGTGTCTGTGTTCCCTAAATTAGGAGGACACGGTCAGGACCCCGGTGGCTTGCATGCTAAAAGTAACTGCCTTGCTAGCAAGGAACCTCTGCTGGATGATTGAGAAGAGCTAGAATCAGACTAGTAGGTTGGAGTGTGAAAAGACACATAAATCAACATCCTCCCTCTGTCCTGAGTGCTCAGTTAGGCAAAGGGAGCTGGATGCCTAGCCAAAAGGGATTGTGGTAGCTAGAGAGAAGCTTGCTGTTTGGACAAGTGCAAATCTTTGCTGTGAAATACCTTCCCAGGAATCACTGAAACTTCCTACCCAGAGGAAAACAGGCCTGGAGGGAGGTAACAGAGATTTGGAAAATGTCAGTTTTTCTGAAAAGAGCCAGATGATGGCAGCATAGAACGTAACAGAAAACTCAAACAATTCCTGCGCTAAGTAGCAAGAGACCTGCCCTTGAAAACTGAGTCAGAGTTTCCTTTCCGTCTCAGCCTCCACTTCAGTTATGGTTCTGAGAAGAAGAAAAGAAAACAGTGATTTGTTCTCTGTACATGTGTTGATCTTTCATAAGCTATGTAATAAATCAGCTCAGAAATCTTTGCTGTGTACCATCAGAGAGAAACAATTCTGCTTCATGCTTTCAGACCCCCAAAATCTCATGGTTTTGCTTCAGCTGTATCAATTCTTCTCTACCAATAATACATACCTAATTCCTGTAATTGACATCTTCCAATCCAAACCATTCTGTGACTCTATCTAGTACGATCTATGATCCTGTCTGCATCTTCTTGGAGCAGTCATTACTAGTACTGGCAAAGGGTAAGATCATAGAATCATAGAATAGTTAAGGGCTGGAAAGGACCTTAATGATCACTGTGCAGCAGCTGTTTCCTCTACATCTACTGATTTGTATTGGTCTTACAAACAGGGGGCTGGGTTTTAACACAACCTATCAGAACCACTTCTGCAGGGGAAGCCATGAAGTCCTTGGGAACCAAGCATGTGGCAGAGCCCTTTCAGGACGTGTACTATTATGCTTCTCACTTTCAGGTTAGACTTGATCTTAAAAGTCTTTCCTGACCTGGTTGATGATGTGATTCTATGAGACAGGGAGAGAAAACAATGAAGCAATACAAGGTTCACAGCTCAGTCATAGCTGCTGTGGATATGCCATGTCTCTATGCTGGTACCATCTGGAAACAGGATTGCATCACTGGGTGATGGTAATCCTTACCTTTGGGAAACATTCCTCAAGCCAAGGTTGTGGTGGTTTTATTTTCATGTTTATTGACAATGTTCCCCTCACAAGCTTATAGAAATCTTCCTGGATAAGCAGAAGATAAATGGCTGTAATGCACTTGGACATTGGACGCTCTTCTGCCTGCAGAATTAATGTACTGAATTCATGCTGGTTACATCTGCAAACTCCTCAGTCTCCTTGGGGTATAATTTGAAATTCCAAGGATGTGGTTTACTTTACACTTCTGAACACATACAGAAAGAGGTGCTGCAAAGAGGAGCCAGGACTGTACCAGCTTCTGAGGTTCTGGGTGGGGTGGGAGCGCAATACATCTGAAGTACAACTGCTTTCTGGCATTGCTGCCTTGACAGGCTCTGGCTCTGCAAATCTCGGTTATTGTACAGTGGTCCCCAGTTTGTAAAGCAGCTCTGACTCTTTTCCCTGCACTTCCTGCTACCTGAAAAGGAGGTGGTTTCCTATAAACAGCAGGAATTGTCACTTTATACAAACTGAGGGCAATAGTATTTATCCTTGTATTTGTGTAAGCACAAATACTGTGCTACTCCCCCTGGTTTCACTAGTTTTGGTAGAAAATAAGGGCGTTGGAGCTAGAAAGAAGGGGATATTTCCTTGTAAAACATACTCATGGCATCTCAGTGTTACGGCAAGAGAACAGGCTTTAGAAGAAAGTTGACTCTCCTTTCCATTCCTGAGAAATCTTAGAAATAATAGATGTCTGATGGGTTCCCCTGGCTGGTAAAAGCAAATTCAAACCATTCAGTAGCATCAGGAAGAGATGTCTGGAATTCCCATGTACAGGGAAGCCAATCTAGCATATGTGTAATAGAACAGGAAGGAGAAAAAACCCTAATGGAGACAGGGGAAAGGGAGGTGGGAAGATACCTGCTGCTACTTGCTGTCCAATGCAAACTAAAATCCTTGGCAACAGGGACAAATTGCTTAATATCCAAACAGCACTTTGAAGATCTAAAGTAAGGTAAGTGCTAGTTTTATTATTATTTTTACTACAGAAGCTCAGATTGCTCTTCTAAGGAGATTTATTGAAGTTTTATCTTTAAGACACTGCATGAAAAAGGGCCTGTGTGAATTTTTTTCTGAAAGGGCATGAATGCTATGGTACATTTATCAACACAATAATAAAGCATTCACAATTAAGCCCTCCGCTTTCTATAGGCTTGGAGGAAAGGAATTTCTGAGTCAGCATGTGGTGCCATTAAACATATTTAAAGGTAGTTTAATAATAGTAATTTCACAGCCTTTTAGTGCCTATGACTCTTACTTTAAAAATGAAAAAAACCAAATTGCTCCTGGGGGTTGAGCACATTGGATTCATCCTGTTCTGCACCTCTGATTGTAAGTACATCAGGAGGCAGAACAAAACACCACCATGGAAATGGGCATCATCATTGTGGAGTAATACTGCTCCTGCACACTTCCCAGGAATGCTTATCAGGTCCATATTGGGGTAAGAGTACAGAACTTCAGTACATGGCTGTGCTGCTCCCCCTTGGACATCTGAGTCAAGGAAACCTTTGGTGTCTTTTCTAATCCATGATTTTCAAGTGTGTCTGCTGTACAACCTCTGCTATTACTCCTTTGGAGTGAGCAGGAATATCCTGATGCTCTGTCTTGTCATAGTCAATTTTAAGGGTTTGAACAGCTCCAAGAAACCCCTTTCCTCCTAACTGGCAGCTAGTTTAATACCCAGAAGTTTTTCAGCTGTCCCATAGCTGTGCTGAAAATGTTGTGCTCTTGGTTATAAAAGTTGCAGTGCTGGGATGAAGATAAGACCTGCTGGTCACTTATTACATGTCTTACTTGTTACCTCATTTATTACAGAGTCAGTAACGTTGTCTTTACACCTTTCTCTTTTCTGGGATAGGAAGGAGCACTGCAGCTAGGTTGCAAGGGTAAACGTGGTGCTAAGACTGCTATGACTGTGTGACCAGGCCTGAGTTACTGTGCATGGACAGGACAGCAATTCTGAGAACAGAAAAGCAAAAGGTAGGAGCTGAACTTTCCAGGTTCTTCAAAAATCCTTGTCTCCAGAGTCTCTTTCCATAAACTACATTTCCAGGTTCATTTGAAGTGCGGTGAAGGATTTTGTAGTTAGTTCTTCTGGGAGCTCTATAAATATAGAACATAAATTAAATCATGGTGTCTGTCTACTTAATATTCATTTCATTTGTTGAGCAGCATTTAGAATTGCCTTCTTACAGCACTTAAACATAATATGAATGTACCTACTGGAGATTAGACAGATTCTGGGCTGAAAGCATCAGTCTGGAAGTGGTAGAATGGTAACCAAAGAAGGGAACATTTTTAAATACTAGACCTCAGTAAAGAAATTTTATGTTGATTTGAAAAGACAGTACTGTTTTCTTTACTGCCTCTGATGCAGATCGCACTTTATCATGTGTTCTTTCTCCTACTGTTCATTTTCCCCAAGATGGATAGAAGGAAAATGTTATTGTATTTTAAACACCTCCTTTTTCTTGGTTATTGAGACTTCTGTAGTGATATTTGTGACAGAATCAGAAACTGCCTAGAGCCTCCTAAACTACCTCCTAGTTACAAGTATAAAAAAACTAGAACAACTTTTCTTGGCCACATTACCTTCTGGGACATTGAGATTAAGGTGATGGATGCACATTTACTGTGCATATGTACAGTAAATGTCTACAGAACTAATAAGAAGTTGCCCACTTGGTCTTGTGTTCCACTTTCAGTGTCTATATTTGCAGATCATTTTAACAGGGTTGCACTTACTAAAAAGGAGATACTAGTTTTAAAAAAGTATTGCTTTGCATATAGGGGGAAACTGTGCCAATTGCAACTGATTTATAGATAGAATTTGTCTGCCCATCTTCCTCTCAGGATTAAGTTTGCTATGGCTTTATTCTTTACAGCAAGTTACTTGTTTCATAGCATTACTGTGTCTATTATGTGTTTGCCAAGTTTTACCCTAAAGGTATGTGCATTTCAGTTCTGAGTGAAATTCTTCCTGAACAGTAGGTGACTTGCAAGGTGCTTTGTGATATTCAGTGCTAAAAGGTGCTATGTAAATTATCTTTACTACCATATGGCCTCTTCCTGTTCCTATGAACCCACTGGGGGAAAAATCTCTTGGTAACATCAACAGCAGCACATCTGGTCCACACACAGTCTATGACAGAGTATTCTTTTGGTTTGATTAGTCCTTCTATGGAAGCTCAAACATCTTCAGCATAAGAAGAAGAAACGAAGCTTCTCAAAACTGAGAACCACTCTACAATGTTTTTAAGATATGCCAAAAACTGTTCTCAGTAGAGACAAGCATAACAGATTTTTTGGGGGTGCTGTTTGATGAAAAATTTAACATGAGCCGGCTTCAGTGTGCGCTCACAGCCAGAAAGCCAACTGTATCCTGGGCTGCATCAAAAGGAGCGTGACCAGCAGGTCGAAGGAGGTGATCCTGCCCCACTGCTCTGCTCTTGTGAGACCTCACCTGGAGTATTGTGTGCAGTTCTGGTGTCCTCAACATAAAAAGGACATGGAACTGTTGGAACAAGTCCAGAGGAGGACACGAGGATGATGAGGGGACTGGAGCACCTCCTGTATGAAGACAGGCTCAGAACATTGGGGCTGTTCAGCCTGGAGAAGAGAAGACTGCGTGGAGACCTCATAGAAGCCTCCCAGTATCTGAAGGGCAGCTATAGGGATGCTGGGGAGGGACTATTCATTAGGGACTGTAGTGAAAGGACAAGGGGTAACGGGTTAAAACTGAAACAGGGGAAGTTTAGATTGGATATAAGGAAGAAAGTCTTTACTGTGAGGGTGGTGAGACACTGGAATGGGTTGCCCAGGGAAGCTGTGAATGCTCCATCCCTGGCAGTGTTCAAGGCCAGCTTGGACAGAGCCTTGGGTGACATGGTTTAGTGTGAGGTGTTCCTGCCCATGGCAGGGGGCTTGGAACTGGATGATCTTAGGGTTCTTTCCAACCCAAACCACTCTATGATTCTATGATTTTAAAGTGGCTTCATCAGACTGGAAACTGCTTGTAAGGGCACTGCTTTCAAATCACCTGGACTTGCAGGTCAGGAGTTTGCTGCAGAAATGCTCCAGACCCTGCATATTATTTGTTCTGTGGAAATTCTGGTAGCTGTGACATGGGTTAGTGGTGGCCTTGGTAACAGTTTGACTTGATGATCTTAAAGGTCTTCTCCATCCTGGCTGATTCAAGCTCAGCATGCTAGATTTCACCAAGTCCGCCTTTTCCCCTGTTGCTGACCACTGATAGGAGAGTGAACGATGGCTCTTGGCGCAGCTATGTTGTGTGCTGCTCTCAGATGAGGGAAACAAATGCTCTTACCCATGGGGGATGCTGACTGTCATGCTGCAATGCAGGCAGTTTCCCTCTGCTGCTCACAGAGAAGCATGCCAAATTCATGTCAGTGATTTTTTTTTTTCCACTGCAGCCTCTTGCAATCTGAAAGCATTTTCAAACTAGAAATGACAATACCAGTGAGAGTGAACTTTGGCAGCAGTACAGTGGAATGGGTGGGAGGGAGCACTCAATCTGCAGGCTTTGGAAGAGAATGTAATTCCACCTCCAGTCCTGCAAGCTGTGGTATTAGACTGAGGACTTTCAGTACAAGTAGCAAGAGTGTGTAGTCTAATTCATGCATGGTGAGAATAATCCCTTCTGGTGCATGTGCATGCAATATTAACACTCCAGGGTTTTCTCCATGTATTGTTTAAAGTGTGACCTCTTAGAGCCAGGAAGTCACTGAAGTTTCATGAATTTACTGTGCCCAGCAAAGTCAGACACTGTTAAGGGGACAGAATCACTGCTGTAGCACAAATAACATTATAGTTTTTCTCTTGGAGAAGTCACAGGAATAATGGTATCACTCCTTGGCATATAAACAACTTCCTAAGAAGATGTATTTTTTATAAGTGAATGCAGGTTTAAAAGTTACCTCATTACTTTAATAAAAGGCCAGGTTTTCACGTAATAGAACTTGCGGAAATGACTGAGGAATGTACCCAACAGCAGCAGCAGAAGAGACATTCCTGGTGGGAAGAAGGCGAGTCCCGCGACGATATTCATGTGGGTCTATGGTGTTCCAGGTGAAATTCTGGCAAGTCACATAGGTGTATTTATGACTGGAGAAAGGGGTGATGGGCTTCCCAGTGCTTCAGGTAAAACGTGGATGGTTGTGGGTTTGGGATAAGTTCTGTGGGTTTCTAAATATAAAATCAGGGGATTTAATGACCCTTTGTGGAGCTTACGTGCTAAATGTATCAAAGATTAAGAAGCAGGTGCACACAAGGAAGGTTCTGTCTCTGTACAGGAACTTCTAGAAGGAAACCGTGTCTGAGCCGCGGCGCGGACACCGGCACACCCGAGCCCCTCGACGTCCATCACCGGCCGTTTGCCGCGGGGAGGCGCTGCGGGCCGGCACCGCCATGACGGGAAGAAGGCGGGAGGGGGGCAGGGCGGTGTGGCAGTTTGCGCGGGAAGGCGCGCGCGCGCTGAGAGCAGGGGCCCAGGGTGAGGTGAGGCGAGGCCGCTGTGGTGGCAGCCGGGCGGAGCTGGGCTGGGCTGGGCAGGGCAGGGCGGCAGCGCGGAGCTCCGAGTGTCCCAGCTGCCTCCGCTCGTCTCTTGAGGTGAGCATGGACCGGGCTGTGCACGCCGTGCCCTGCTGCAGCGGGTTGGTGGGCGGAGGGAGGCAGACGACGCGAAGAGACGCTAGGGAGGCCGAGAGGCGCTGGGCTGGTGGCTGCAGGCCCAAACTGTGCAGAGGCCGCTCGGACAGCAAAGGAGGGGGTTGGGAGCTTGTCACCAAGGAAACGACAAAGAAAAGGAGGAAGAGGCCAGTTAAAAGCAAGGGGCTTCCTCCAAAACCCAGCGTCCCCACCCAGAGCTGCTTGGCAACTCTGCAGGGGCTAGTGGAGGAACAGTTAATAGAGGTAGGTTTGCACAACTGGATTTTGCTTTCCTATTCTTTGTCCAGGCAACTGGTACTCTTTCTTTCACAAGCATACACATACTGATGGATTCTGCTTTCCTTAACACTGCTAAGCAGATTCTTTTCTAGAGACTGTGCTCAAGACACTTGATGGTTATATGGAAGCCATTTAGTGATAATACATACAGAAGTAGTCTCTTCTCTAGAATTCTTCACATGTACAGAATCATAGTGTCGGAAGGGACCTTACAGCTCATCCAGCTCCAACCTCTGCCACAGGCAGGGACACCTTTCACTAGAGCAGGTTGCTCCAAGCCCCTGTGTCCAACCTGGCCTTGAACACTGCCAGGGATGGGGCAGCCACAGCTTCTCTGGGCACCCTGTGCCAGCGCCTCAGCACCCTCACAGGGAAGAGCTTTTGCCTAAGAGCTCATCTTAATCTCCCCTGTTCTGGCAGGTTAAAGTCATTCCCCTTCTCCTGTCCCTGCAGGCCCTTGTCCAAAGCCCCTCTCCAGGTTTCCTGGAGCCCGTTTAGGCACTGCAGCTGCTCTAAGTCTCCCCTGAAGGAGCCTTCTCCAGGCTGAACCACCCCAGCTCTCTCAGCCTGGTTCCAGAGCAGAGCTGATCCAGCCCTTGGAACATCTTCATGGTTTCTTACAAGATTGACAGAATATCTTCCTACTTTAGGTTCACTATCCTCTTCCCCTTATGGGTTGAGGGAAAGAATTTGGGAGGCTATAGAAACTGTCCTTTGTGGTCCTAGTTAACAGGAACAGATACAAGTTTTGCAGGGAATTTGCTGCACACTGCTTAGGGAGGACCATCAACAAAAATTGTCCAGAGCCAAGACACGTGTACTGAAACAAGGGGGCACAAAATCACAAAAGAGAATATAGAAACCTTTAGAATTAGATTTAAGTAATGTTAAGTTTGATGGCTTTGTAACAGTAGCAATGGAAAATTACTGAGGTGCATGATACATAGAGAAAAAAAAATAGAGTACAGCTAGAGAACATACTGAGAATTCTCACAAGATAAATTGTTATAGTTGTGACATAGTTTACGAAAAACAGTCTAGAAGAATAGGACACAGGGATAAGGAGTATCTGGGAACCGCAGGTGTCTAGGATGGGCTACAGTTAAACTAACTGATAAGTAGGAGGATAGGAGGATTATTATGTCTCTGGTGCTAATGAACCAATTAAACTGGTATGAGCATCTACTGCGCATGCTTCAAAGGCTGCCAGAAGTGATGAAGATTGTTGGAAGAAGTAAACGACCCTCAGAGACCACGACCACAATTCTGTACGCATGCGGGGAACTTTTTGGAAAATTATGTAATCCATATGTAGCCTCATGAATATGTATGTATGCCCAGTGGCTATAAAAGGATGGCTTGTGTGGCAGTGGGGAGACACACGTTAGGAGGAGCTATCCCCCATGTCTCCTGGCACCGCAATAAAGAATACCTGCTTGTCAGCTTGAAAACTTTGTTGGCAAGTTTGTTCCTGGAGTTTTCTCCATATCAGTACCAACCAGCCCTATCTGTTAATAGAATTATTTGTCTAATTCTTTAAGTGCTTGGTGAGTATGCAAGATGGATAGGCAGATGTGATGCCTTCTATTTGACAGACCAGCTGGTTGGAAAAACAGTTTTGGGGCACAGAAAAGCCATTAACATCCATGTGTCTTGAAAACCTCTCTTTTTTCCCCTCCTCCCAGCTGTATCTTTTGGTTTGATGAAAGAAGTCTGCTGTCCTGGTGAGCAACCCCAAGAAGTGAAGCAGCACGCCTGGGAGCTATGTCCAAAGCCTTTGCTGCCTCCCTTGGTTGGCTCTAATTCTGTGTTTGGGCATTCAGACAAAACACTGAAACATCACAGCAGGTAAGAAGAGAGGTGTTACACAAGAAGGTCTCGAAAGCCCTAGAGCTTGCTAAGTGGGTATTTCTTTTGTTCTGCAGCTCCTGCAGAACTTAACACTGAGGCTGGTCTCTGAGGGGTCCTTTCTGTGCCTGAGAGGAGGGACTTGTTCTATCCCAATTGCTGGCTTCAGGGACATTGCTCCAAGTCACAGGCTGTTTGGCTGTCAATCTGCCTTTTCCCTGAGCAGGACTGAGGAGCAGTGGCCACAAACTAACACACAAATTTCACCTCAACCTGAGGAAGAGCTGCTTTACGTGAGGGTGTCAGAGCCCTGGCACAGGCTGCCCAGGGGGTTGTGGAGTCTCCCTCTCAAGCCATGCCAAACCCACCATGGACATGTTCCTGTGTGCTCTGCTCTGGGTGGCCCTGCCTTGGCAGGGGATTGAACTGGATGATCTCCAGAGGGCCCTTCCAACACTGAAGGTCCTGGGATTCTGTGTCAGTGAAACTGTTTATGGACTGGATGGCTCAGCCAGCAATGTTAAGCATGGTAGTGTTTTATAATCCAGAATCACAAAAAATAAGATACTTTCTCATTTTGTAAAGCTTCCTATTTATTAATTTATTTACTTATTTCCTGTGTACAGTTAGACTATTAAAATCAGTGGTGGTGTTCACCTGACTGTATCCTGTTTGACACAAGCAAGGACTGCAGAATCACTTCCTCATCTGAACTATTTAGAATTAAGTTTGTATAAATTGAGGGCTAACTCACTTGCAGCCACTGGAGGTGAACCAGAACCCTGTCTGTGTTTCAGTGGCAAAAGGGAGAGAACTTTTTTTTTTAAATTAGACTGTATAGCACCTACTTGTACCCTTGGCAGGTTAACTACACTGAAACCAAACTGGTTTTAATTGTGTAGTGAGAGTGTTATTTAAATAAACCTTCAAATGGCCCTGAAAGCACAATCCTGTGTACCCCAGTATCTGAGGCTCCTAAAGACACATAATCCCTAAATGCCTGAGCACAAGTTAATCTGGGTTGGGTGGGTAAATAGTGAAAAGTTTGTCCTGTGGTAATACCCAGTGATAAGAAACTGTTCTCTAAACATGCTGGTATTAGTTTGCAGGTAGCAGATCGTCATCATCTGCAACCTACCCTTTCTTACCAGGTTTTGGATCTGGCAGGGGCACTGTAAGTCGTGTAGCCTGCAGTGTTTTCACATGCCTGTGTGGGGCGGAACAACCTGATTGCAACTTGTAAATTCACAGTTTAGGCAAATTGTCATGCAGCTGTAGTAAAATGTCTAATTTCCCTTTGCCCAAAGTTGTCACACATGGCTGGATTCCTGGAGAGTGCAAAGCAGTTGAGCTTTGGAGATTACACTGCTCGACACCAGCTGAGAACCCAGGCCACATTGCATATGGAAAACATAAAGCTTCTGCTCTGGTTTCTGATATTTTCTGCTATTTTAGTGTTTTGTTCCTACATATGCCTCTACAAGTTACTTCTTATTTGTGTTGCCTGGGTGAGAACAGGATTGAGCTTTAATCTGCTGGTCATGCTCCTTTTGGTGCACTTCTGTGCACTAGAAAACCAAGGAAAGATATAAAGAATCTGTTTGGGTTTTAGGTGGATGATGAAGGCACCTGAAGAAGGCTCTGGCTGCTGCTAAGACTGTTCTGGTTGATCAAGAGGCCTGTGGTGGTTCCTGGAGCATGGGGAGGTGAGTGTACTCCAATGTCACACCCTGGTGTCACCATTCATGTGGCCATAGTGAGCTTTTGCAAACTTTGTTGCCTCAAAATAACCTAAACATGGCTGAGTATGCTGAAGAGACTAAACTTAGCATTTACCTGTGCTGGTAGTATCTTATTTTGTAACTCTTAGAGGAAATCATTCCTCTAAGTAATGAGGAATAAGTAAGAGTAGAATTGCAGCAGTTAAATGGGTGACAAATCTTAGCCTTTAATTCTGCTTTAGATCTAACAGGTAGGAAGGACCAAACCACCTTTCTAGCTCCTAAGGTGCTACAGCACAGCAGGTCTGTGCTAGCATCTTTGTTGATCCTTCTAGAAACAAAAGAAAGGAATCTGTGACATGTAAATAAATAATCTTTCTCTCATGCTGTAGATGATGCTATATCCTGAGCTCATACTGAAACATTATTCAATAATGAACGTTGTAAGTTTAAATATAAATATATATATATCTTACTATCCATTCTCACTTAATGGTGATCATTAAATACTTATCTGGAATAGAAAGAATGTATATTGCAGCACTGAAAATTCTGCAGATGCTTTGTTAATTTTTAGATAAATCAATAAGAATACTATTGTATTCCCCTTAGTATTTAATAAGATCCTTCCCACATTAAGTGATACACATTCTTTTTCACAAATACCTGTAACAGACGCAGGGCTGTACAAATGTGCCTGTGTGAAAGCAGCAGACCTGTGCACCAGGGGGCAGGATGAGACAAAAATTAAGGAGCATTAAGGGGAAAAAAAAACAACTCTGCTTTTAATCTTACTTTCCCCTTCAGACTCTGCAAAAGCACAACCTCTGCAGCTGTGTGACGTTCTGGGTGAAAGCAAATCTTCTGTTTGGGGTTCTTTGGAGGGCCATTATATAAGCAATGCTTGTCTGCTTTAGTTGATCTCTGTGTATTGCTGCTTCTGAGGTACTTTCTGTCCTCACCAACGAAAGTCCTATGATCTATTTACAGAAGCATTTTTAAACTGTATAAGGCTAGCGAATAAATCTTATATTTCCCATCTTGTAAAAAAAACAGTGTTGTTTCAAATCCCCTCTGCAGCATTTTTTCGGTTTTCTTCAGCACAGTTTAAAGGTAATCCTAGACATTAACTACAATTCAGGACTGTAGCATTATAATGTCTTTTGTGAAGACAAAGTAGTAGGAGCCTGAGGCTTATGCCATGCGCAGTTTCAGGAGCATTCTGATGTCCTAAGTGTTTCTTGTATCTAGGAATAATGCAGAAGGCAGCCTACTTCCTAAGCTATTGCAATGACCCACTTGTGCTATGAAGGAAAGGGACCACTGGCTGGAGCCTGTTTAGCCCAACCATAAGTCAAATAGCTGTGAGGAGAAAAAAACTATTGCAAAACCAAGGTCTGTTCATAAAAGTGGATGTGCTTGTAAGGAAGGCTGTTTATAATTAATTATAGCCTAATCCCAGATGATCTGAGTACTCATCTCTGAGCAAGAAGACTGTGAAAGACATTTCAGTAATTATACCACAGAATTTAATATCTGTAAAAGGAGATGAATTGGCTGAGAATAGAAATGGATCAACTCATTCCCAGGCCACTCCAAATCTGCAGCTGAGGTGTGAGCCTGTAGCTGTTAGGTGTGGGTTGCTCACAGCTGTGATTTCAAATATATTCTGTATATTCACTATATTTCACATATAGTTCTCTGTGAGGGTGCTGAGATGCTGGCATAGGGTGCCCAGAGAAGCTGTGGCTGCCCCATCTCTGGCAGTGTTCGAGGCCAGGTTGGACACAGGGGCTTGGAGCAGCCTGCTGTTAGTGGAAGGTGTCCCTTAAGGTCATCCAGTTCCAACCCTCTATTGTCATAATTGTGTATAATACTTGAAGGTGTATATTGCAGTGACCAAACCTACAGTTTATCCTTCTGAAAACTTATTTTTTCTTGTTTTAAGAAAAACAGTATCTTGTTTCAAAGCTTATGTCAAAATATTAAGCTGTTTAAGCTTACTAGCTATTAATCAGGTATTCAGAAAATTAAACCAAGACTATTATTTCTAATAAGTCTGCAATCTGATGAATCAAATGTCATGATCATAAAGTCTGAGTGTGATTCTGAAAATGCTTTATCTTGCTATACTTTATAAGATATTTTATTAGATAATTGTTACAGACACTAAATGGATGTCACTTGGGAACATTCAGTCACTAACTTTAAATGAAAGGACTGAAAACTGCCAGAGGGAAACCAACTAGTAGAGTTGAATTTCTTTGTTTCTCTTTTACTCTTTCTTAATCCACAAATTCTTAATTTGTTTTTTTTTTTAATGTCTAGACCATATTTTGTAAAATAATTTGTTACTCTGTTTTTAATTCAAAATGATTGACAGGAGAAACCAGGGGCTGAATGTCAAAGTATGTGAGTACTTTTGTGGCAGGAAGATGGGGGTAGATTCAGCATATGTTGGGAATTGCTGTTCCCACTGGAGGGATTCTGATGAGATACCTGGTTTGTGTCAGAAGTTAAGAAACAGTTTTGCTGCTATGCATCTTTTTTGTGTCTAATGTGGCTACTTCCAGCAGTTACAGAGGTGGGAGTTGCTGAGCCCATCTCTTTGCCCAGGGGTGATGGCAAGAGCATGAGCTAACTTCACCTATGTTGCCTAGATGCAGTTGATTAACGTGTGATGGATGCAATGTACGTTTGTTCTGAAAGAAGTTATAGTATGGAATTTTGAATCCTTTCGGATATTTGGCAGCAAATGGCAACCTGTAGGAAAAAATAAAATAGTGAACTGAAAAAAAGAGAATCTGAGAGTAACAGCATGAAATTTCTCCTTTATTTAATTGTGATTATGATGGTGAATTCAAAATTCAAAGCCCTTCATCCATGTACCACTTTTTCATCTGAGAGTCCCAGGAGTGCTACAAACATTAATGAATAATCTTCTTAATCATTCTGAGAAAGAAGATGGGTAATTATTATGAGATACTCGTTTTATAGTGGTAAGATGGCACAGATAAGTAATGTTGATGTTAAATACATGGGTTGTATCTGAAGTAGTTACAGCGTGAATTATAACAGGTAGAGTTGGGATCGGAGAACAATCTGAAAAGAAAAGGCACCTTCAGAATATCTTGAGAGCAAGGAATAATTTTCTAATCTTGGTACTCTTGTTCTTTTAACTGTTGGACCTCAAACCTGTCAAACACAAGTTGAGCAGCACTCTGGATTTCAGTAGCTATAGGAACAGATGTAAATACAAACATCTTGCGACAAATTAGCTTCTAATTGATGTTTTCCTAAACTTTTTGGATGAAAAAATGCCAAGAAAGTCTTGGCTTCTCAGGGATTTTTCTGACATGTCTAATATAAACAGAAGCCTTAAAAGATGGGTATAGCTAATGGCTTATGTACTGATAGGCAACCTTTTCTTAAAGAAGTCTGCTTTAGAGCATTGAGGCTTGAGGAAGCCCAAGTTGTCATTTTTAATGCTAGTGTTGACACTACTATGAACTCTATTTCTGATAGTACTGAATGTACTAAGAGAAGTGTTTTGGATCATAAAATACAGGCAAAAATATAAAGGATGGTGTGGAATCTGCTGTGTTTTAGTGAAGAAAACTCTTAGTGCTCAAAGCTTATGTTAGGGTAAACTAGATCCTACGGGAGGCTCACAGAGGGGAGAAGGAGCTGCAAAAGTTTCTTGTAGTGCAGCTAAGAATAATTACTTAAATAGTAAATTATGCTCAGTGACAACTCTTGTTATACTGAAAAGAAATGAAGCAGTGACTACAGTTGCTGTTCCTTAGGTGCTTTGTGTTTGAGCTTTATTCTGATGCTTTGACTGGCTTCCTTTGTCCCCTGAACTCCAGCCAGGTTGTACAAGCCCAGAAAAGGCAATCTCTGTTTCTCCTCATACCTGTAGAGTGAGTAAGGAAACTCTTAAAACTTTGGACTGGTCATCTGCAGCTTCAGTGGACAATGAAAGCAATACCAGCAGTACAGTTCGCAGAGAGGGCTAAAAGCCATGGTATTCCTAGGGCCAGAAGAAAGAGGGAGTACACCTCCAGTATATATGCACTGTCATTAACTGAGGGATCGTGACAGAACAGGATTTGGTAGATATTCAGATTATCTTTACTACATTGAACATTCTCTTTCCATTGCTGAAGGAGAAGTGGCTGGAAAGCTCATTTTAACTGTATGTTAAATTGACATACAGGCCTGACAAGCTTCAGATTTGGGCTTGGCTAGACTGCAGTGCATTGCCCTGTGTTCATTTCCTCCCTTCATGGTCTGACGAGGCTGTTTCAGAGCCCTTCAGCTTTGATTTCACATGGATCTGCTTCTCTTCTCTGCCTCATCAGGCTGCGAATTAGAACAATCTTCATGAAATACCTTACACAGATGATTACCTGCAGCCCTGATGACTAAGGGAGAATTCTTCCTTGGGTGGAAAATGGTGCAGTGTAGGTGCAATGTCATTTTTCCTTGGGGCAAATGGGAATGGAGGGTGTGAAAATAACCCATAAATAGGTACATACGTATTGTGGAGTAGGAATCTCCTACAGATTTCCCCCTGCTGTATCTTTCATTTCTTTTATAACTTTAGCTGTGTGTGTAAAGCATTTTATAAAATGAATGTATTTAATGTTGGTTTAACTGAGAAAATGGAGAGGGAAAAATAAAAGACATAAATCTAACAGAAAGGCTATAGATATCTTCCTGGCTTGCAGATATCTTCTTCAGGGCTGTTTCCATGGAAATTATTTATAGTGCCTGGAGGGAGTGAAGTGCAGGTCACAGATCTGCAGAGCTACAGTAGGCTCTCAGCCCAGTTAGGCAGCATCTGACAACAACAAATGTTTCTGAATGGAGCTATTCAGCTTTCAGAGGAAAACATCATATCTTATAAAAATGTACCTTTGAAAGAAAACTATTAATCTCTCTGGCAGTTGGGGGTGAAATTCTAAACAAGAGCTGTCAGTTTTCATAATGAAAACCGCTTCAAACCCTTGTCTCTCCATTCCCCTTCCTGCTTGACGTCATTAAGGGTTTCATCACATTTCTCAGAGCAGAAATCTAAGTACCATTTAGGATAATCGCCATGTATTCCAGTCTGGCTAATTATTTTTCCTCTGGAATGTCTGCCTGGGATATGCCGAAAGAGAGCAAAGGAGACAAAGCTGACAGATGCTGTGAGTATTGCCAGTGATCAGGGAGCATATTCTGCATTTTATTTACATCCAGTTCATTGGCTGTTCTCACCCAAGATTCAGTCCCCTTGAGGTGCATGCCGAACTTGGAAATGGCTCTTCTTCTGAGTCAGGTTTCCTTCAGTTAGGCTTGCCCTGTCTCTCCAGAAATAGAAATGGGTTGTGACCCTTGATGATATTTGGGTACAGTGTGCACTGGTGTCTTCTAGGGCCATATACTTTTGTGTCCCTGAGATGCCAGGCCATGTAATGCATCCAGTCCTGTGAAGCTGGTTAGACGTTCCATCTAACTTCCTCCAGCCACAGCGAGAGGCACTGCAGCCACTCCAACCACAGCATCAGGCACTGCAGCCAGTCCAACCACAGCAGCAAGCACTGCAGCCACTCCAACCACAGCAACAGGTACTGCAGGCAATGCAACCTCATCAACAGACACTCTTCTGCAGGGGGAGGATGTGAAAGCCACACCCCACAGGGTACCCTGTGCTTTCACCTGCGAGGCCAGAGACAGGACAGGAGGAAGTGAGATGGAAAACCCACCTCACTCCTAGATTTCCTAGATGGAAAACCCACCCACCTATGGGTCCATGAATTGCAAGGAAGAGCAACCACAAATGGTACTTCCCTTATACTTGGAGAGGCGTCCAGCACACCTGGAACCGACTGCCACAGAGATGGAAACACAGCCCTACCATCTCCCGTGGGCTGATCCACGCTGCACCGGAACAGGGGCAAGCTCCAGAACACCTGTAATACACCGATGACATTGGAGTGGCCGCAGTGCCTGTTTCAGTGGTTGCAGTGGGTGCAGTGCGTGTTGTTGTGGTTGGTGTGGCTGCAGTGCCTGTTGCTGGGATTTCAGTTCTGCAGTTGCTTTTACTGTGGTTGCAGTGTCTGCAGTGCCTGTTGCTGGAGTGGCTGCAATTTCTGTTTCTGTGGTTGGGAGGTGGCACATTGCAGCTCTCCAGTGTGTTGGCAATGGTGCTGAATGCATCGTTTCTCAATTTGACACAAAGACCAGCTGCCGCTGGTCCCAGCGTGTGCATCGATAGGCAGCTCTGAAGGGGCCCTGCAGCCCAGTAAACAACAGTGATGCACAATACAATTGCTCAGTACCCTCAGGTCTATGCCCAGCGTGATTCGAGCAGCGATTGGTACCTTTGGGGTAACTCCCTCCAGGTTAGATTCCGGGCATGACGTGGTGTGGTGTGGAATCCCCCTTTGGCTAGTTTGGGTCAGGTGTCCTGTCTCTGCTCCCTCCTGGCTTTTCTGGCATAAGCAGCCTTCAGCAGGGTCTGGATTGTCTTCTTTCCTTTCTCAAAACCTTCTTGCGCTGTATCGGCCCACATGATAATGTCATCAATGTTTTGCAGGTGTTCTGGAGCTTGCCCCTGTTCCAGTGCGGTGTGTATCAGTCCATGGCAGATGGTAGGGCTGTGTTTCCACTCCTGTGTCAGTCGGCTCTAGGACGCCTCTCCAAGTAAAAGGGAAGTGCCATTTGTGGTTGTTCTTCCTTGCAATTCATGTACTCCTAGGTGGGTGGGTTTTCCATCTCACTTCCTCCTGTCCTGTCTCTGGCCTCGCAGGTAAAAGCACAGGGTACCCTGTGGGGTGTGGCTTCCATATCCTCCCTCTGCTGAGGCAGGAGGCTTCTGTCAGTAGCGGAGATGTTGGCCCGTAGAGGTGGGGATTAGGATCTGTCTTCTTTCTGCTGCTGGAAATCCTGAAACAGTTTCTGCCATCATTCAGGCAGGTTTTCTACAGCCGAGATGAAAGGCCGTCGGGAGGAAGAGAGTTTTCTTGATGCTGCTGGAGTTGGCAAGCGAATTCATTCAGGACTGCTGCCTGTGCGTGTCTCCAGTTCATTCCTGCAGTGAGTTGTCACAGGATGATGGCGAACTTCGTAGCAGTTTGTGCCCCAGGACTCGTGAGTAGTGGCTGCAGTGCCAGATGGTGTGGTTGCAGTGGCTGCAGTGCCTGTTGGTGTGGTTGCAGTGGCTGCAGTGCCTGTTGGTGTGGTTGCAGTGGCTGCAGTGCGAGATGGTGTGGTTGCAGTGTCTCCCTTGCCTGTTGCTGTAGTTGGAGTGGCTGCAGAGCTTGCTGCTGTGGTTGAAGGGGCTGCAGTGCCTTTTGCTGTGGTTGGAGTGGCTGCAGTGCCTTTTGCTGTGGTTGGAGTGGTGGCAGTGCTTGCTGCTGTGGTTGGAGTGGCTGCAGTGCTGCTGCTGTTGTTGGAGTGGCTGCAGTGCTGCTGCTGTGGTTGGAGTGGTGGCAGTGCTGCTGCTGTGGTTGCAGTGGCGGCTGTGCTTGCTGCTGTGGTTGGAGTGGCTGCAGTGTCTTTTGCTGTGGCTGGAGGGGCTGCAGTGCCTTTTGCTGTAGTTGGAGTGGCTGCAGGGCTTGCTGCTGTGGTTGGAGTGGCTGCAGTGCCTTTTGCTGTGGTTGGAGTGGCTGCAGGGCTTGCTGCTGTGGTTGGAGTGGCTGCAGTGCCTTTTCCTGTGGTTGGAGTGGCTGCAGGGCTTGCTGCTGTGGTTGGAGTGGCTGCAGTGCCTTTTGCTGTAGTTGGAGTGGCTGCAGGGCTTGCTGCTGTGGTTGGAGTGGCTGCAGTGCCTTTTGCTGTGGTTAGAGTGGCTGCAGTGCCTTTTGCTGTGATTGGAGTGGCTGTAGTGCTTGCTGCTGTGGTTGGAGTGGCTGCAGTGCCTTTTGCTGTGGTTGGAGAGGCTGCAGTGCTTGCTGCTGTGGGTGGACTGGCTGCAGTGTCTGTTGCTGTTGTTGCAGTGTCTGCACTGCCTATTGCTGTTATTGCAGTTGCTGCAGACATGCTGGGCAATGTTTGGACTTGATGGTCTTGAAAGTCTTTTCCAGCTCTGCTTAGTCTGTGATTCTATGAGCAGAGTCTGAGCATCTTGTGCTGCAAATGGCTGTCTTGGTTTTCTCCCACATTCTAACAAGTGAGCATTGGGGAATCCTTCATCCTCATCTCCTTCTCTTCCAGTGCGTTTCCCACTGATTTCATCTAGCGTCTCCGAGGGGATTTGCCACCTGCCTGTTGGATTTTGCAGGGCAGTGGCTGCCATGGTGCTCTCTTCCAGGTCTTTCAGGGTCATTGGCAGCTCTGTAAGGGTCTCAGTGTGGTGGTCACTGTGTCCTCGGCACCTTCACTCCTTGCCCCAGCGTGTGCAGAGTTGGGAATGGGGTTGAGGAAGCCACCGTGGGGTCTGTGCAGGGTGTCTTCAGGTCTGCCCTTGCAGCTTCCTGCCCTCTGTGTGCTGCTGCTCACTGCGGTGCTGTGCCTGTGTGTGCGCCCATTGCTCAGCGTTTCCTAGTGCTTGCTGAGCTGGGGCAGCACCATCTTCCTCCTTTTCTTTGGTGGGACGCTGCTGTGCTTGGGAGGACTCTTGCTCCGTGGTGGTGTGGGCAGGCTCAGGGCGCTTGGGCGGCCTGAAGCGTGTCAGAAGCACTCTTGGCTGCCTGTGGAGTGCCTCCTGCACCAGTGTGTGTGTGCTTGGTGCATCTTGCAGGGGCGCAGGCGAGGGGCTGGCATATGGGCTCCGCAGTATCATCCGGGTTAGAAGCACCCTGGGCTGCCTGTGGAGTGCCTCCTGCACCAGTGTGTGTGTGCTTGGTGCATCTTGCAGGGGCGCAGGCGAGGGGCTGGCATATGGGCTCCGCAGTGTCATGCGGGTTAGAAGCACCCTGGGCTGCCTGTGGAGTGCTTCCTGCACCAGCTTGTCTGTGATTGATGCATGGTGCAGGGGCGCAGCCAAGGGGTTGGCCTGTGGGCTCTGCTGTGTCAAGGGGCTTAGAAGCACCCTGGGCTGGCAGCAGGGGCTCAGGATCAGATCCTGTGCAGTTGGTGTCAGGGGATCCTTGTGGGGTCTCTGTGCAGCGCCGTCCCCCGCAGCCTCTGCAGCCTGCTTGGAGCTCTGCCCAGAGCTCTCCAGAGAGCTCTCATTGAAGGGATGCGAGAGGCTGAGTTGTGGCCATGGGGGGAGGTCTGGTGCCGCCCTGCCCTGCTCCCCCTGTGTGTCCTGCAAGGGGGAGGCCGGCACCCCCCAGAAGGGGTCAGCATCCCCCAGCATGGGTGACTCCGAGCAGCCCTTGGATCTCATTCTGTGCACCCAATGCTGCATCAGGTCATGGGCTTGAGTGAGGGAATCGGTGCTGTCAGGAGTGTCAGGGCCATCACGGAATGTGTTGTCTCCATCCCCCAGCTCCATAGTGCAGGTGTGCTCTGGCCTGTACAGCGAGAGGTGGGAGAGGTTGTTGAGGGAGCTGGTTGGGAATGGGGACTTTGGGGCCATCGGGGGCTGTGTCCTTGCTGGCCCCAGCCCTGCCACCACCGATGGGTCTTTGGGGTAGCCGTTCCCCCCCCCCCCCCCCCGCCACGTACTTGGAGGGTTATGGGAGCTGTTGGAGGACCTTGGTGGAAGGGCTGGGATCGTCGGTGCTGTGACGTTCTTTGGCCCTTTCCCTTGCCTTTTCCGTGAGTAGTGCAAAGCGCTGCCAGGGAGCAGGGCCATGAAAGGCTGTGGGAGAGCTCTGCCAGGGTCCTGGAGTGCCCCGAGTCCTGTGGGAGGGTTTCTGTTAGAGTTCGAGTGGTGAAAGTGTTTAGGAAAAGGTGCAGTTTTTGATGAAGCTTGGTGTGAAATTTCCCAAGGTGTTTCAGGCCAGGAAATAACCTGAGTAGCAGCGCCTGGGTCAAGTATTTCTTCCTGGTGAAAACATCTTGGTTTGCTCTGAAATGTGAAACTTTCCCACCGAAAGCTTAAGCTTTGTAGGCAGCAAATCTGTGTCAGGAAGATCTTAGCGGTTGGTGATGTGCTGCTGTGCGGTCCCTGTACACCCTTGGAGCAGAACCAGGTTCATTCTGTCATTGTGCATGTACTTGTTGAGCATTATCATCTGCAGTCAGGAGTAACTGAGCCCAGTGTAATGGAGTACCTGAGACACTGGCACAGGGTGCCCAGAGAAGCTGTGGCTGCCCCATCCGTGGCAGTGTTCAAGGGCAGGTTGGACACAGGGGCTTTGAAAAAGCTGACCTCGTGGTTCTCTGATCCATTGTGAGAGAAACGGAAGTGAGAATATTGGCATCAGTGCCAGCATCCCGTTGGTGACAGCAGATAACCCTGTGCTGGCCCTCTCTGTTGCTCGGGGATGGGCCTGTTTGCAGGGAGGTGTGATGTGAGATGGTAGGGAAGTTCATCCCAGGAGCGGACATGCGGTGCAGCTGGTGGCACGCTTTGTTTGCTTCCTCATTTGTAAGCCCTGCGCTGGAGTTCCTCCTTAGGGATGGCAATTTCAGTGACGGCAAGAATTGCAGAACAAGGTCCTTGTTCTGGAGGTGCAGTAAAGTCAGTGAGGGCCCCCAGGTGAGGAGTGTGCCCGGGGATGTCTCCCCCTCTTTCTCAGCATGGAGCTCTCCGTGGAATTTGCCTGGAAAGTTCTGAGTCATTTTTCTTCAGTCTAAAATGATTTGATGTGAAAATTCCCAAAGTGCACCTTGGCTCTGTATCCTGACTGTGCTGCTGTGCTCTGTTCCCATTGCTTCAGGTACAGAAAGGAAGTTGCCTTTGCTTCAGAATTGCGAATGAAGGTGGAGAAAGCAGTTAACAAAGGAGCTCTGCATTTCAGTTTGGAGTTGAAATCTACTTAGACCTGGAGCAGCTGTGACTTGGTAGGTTTTAGTTAGAGCTGCATGCCTGGTTTGTCTCCCAGTGGATTTTAGCTTTCTGCTGGAACTGAAATCCAAAGAGCATCAGATCAGCTTGGCAGCGGTCGTGTTTGGCAGCAGCTGTTTGTGATCGGTCTTGCCCTAAAGAGTTGTTGTTGTCTGGGAGCAGGATTTCTAGTGTGATTTTCAAGCCTTTGGTGAGGTTGGGCACTAAGCTGTGTGGGTGCATCCTTCTGAGATGTCACTTCATGGGGTTTCTGAGCATCTCTGTGAGCAGTTTTCACTGAGAAGTGACCCGAGAGAGCTCTGTGTTTATCTGCTGCTGGACAGAAGAGCTGTGTGAATACCCTCCGGTCTTGCGTGCCTGCTTTCAGCTTGCCCGCTGCCTTGAGTGTCTTGTTTGTGGGCAGAGCTGGCTCGTGACGTGCCAGCCCCTGACTGCTCAGAAGGTTGTGGGTGTCGGTGCCATCCTGCCTCCTCCCTGGCTCGCCATGCTGGCTGTCATGGGCTGCGCTTGAGCAAAGACACTGCTGTCAGTGAGCTGTCTGGAATGAGGAAGAGCACAAGAGAGGCTTAAATGGCAAAGCTGGTTCTGGTCCTCTTGTTTGTGGAGCAAGGGAGTACAAATCCATTGCTGGAGGTGGCACGTTGCAGCTCTCCAGTGTGTTGGCAATGGTGCATCCTTCCTCCAGGTGACACAAAGAGCTGCCGCTGGTCCCAGCGTCTGCATCGATAGGCAGCTCTGAAGGGGCCCTGCAGCAATGTGGGGTCTGTCTCTGTCTCCTCGTGTCTGAAGGATGAGAAGGATCCAGGCCAGCAGCTCTGTGGTTGATGTCCTTGTGCCAGGATCCCATGTGGGGCCATGTGCTGGAGCTGTGGCACGGCCTGTTTTGAAAGTGGCCCGTGTATCTCACTGGGGGAAGTAGCTCCTGCCCAGCAAAGGTGAGCAATGCTGCCAGTTCATGGAGGAGAATGAGGCCGGGCTGCCAGGGACTAGAATGAGAGAGGGGCTGGAGCTCCTGGGTAGCAGTGGGGGCTTTGTCTTTAAGTGGCACTCTGAGGTTGTGGGTCAGAGCTTTGGGGTCCTGTCAGAGGCTGCTCGTGCTGGCTCTCATCCCGTGTAAGGCAGGTGGATGTTCTTTTTATTTCTCCCTAGGGTGGTGGTTGGGAATTCTGTGCGTCCTCAGCTGAGGATTTTCCAGTTCAGTTTCTGAGGAGCTGGCGGGACAGGCACGTAGAACTGTTTTGTGCAGGTGCAGTAGGTACAGCTAATGAAAAGGAAGCCCTGACCCCCTCTGTTCCTTCTTGCATGGTCAAACTCTCTCCAGAATTGGAAGCACCACTGAGGATGGGGTTTGTTTCTGATGGCAATTTCATTGCTTGATCATAAATGTCAAGTTGAGCACTGAGAATGTCTGTGTGCGGCCTTGGAGGGTGGATTGCAGGTTGGACAGGGCTTGGAGCAAGCTGCTCTAGTGTGAGGTGTCCCTGCCCGTGGCAGGGGCTGGGAACTGAATGATCTTCAGGGTCTTTCCTACCCCAACCGTTCTAGGATTCTGTGATTCCTTCAGGCCGTGACAGTCTACTGTTAGCCTCCACCCCACATTAGACTTTTGCAGTGGCTGGATGGAGCCGTTAAAGGGTGAGCAGGTCCTGCTGGTCGCTTCTTGGCTCTGCAGTGGGTGGATCAGCTCATGGATGGGAATCAGGGAGTCTCGTTTGGAGTGGTGTTGCCGCCGGTGCACTGCTGTGGTCCCCACTGGCACTTGTTGTTGTTTGCTCTTCAGGAGCCACGCAAGAGAGAGAGCAGGCAAGGTGGAGAGCTGCTGCATTTCCTCATTCTCTATAGCAGCTATTCCAAAAGGCCATTTTTGTGTCCTAGAAGTACCTTGTCCTGAGATCGTCTGTGCCCAGGATGCATGGAGCCTGTGGGCCAGTGAGAGTGGGATGGTTTTCCCATTGCTTGCGAGTCAGGTTTGCTCCAGTTAGGCTTCCCCTGTCGCTCCAGAAATAGAAATGGGTTGTGACCCTTGATGATATTTAGGTACAGTGTGCACTGGTGTCTTGTAGGGCCATATACTTTTGTGTCCCTGAGATGCCAGGCCATGTAATGCATCCAGTCCTGTGAAGGTGGTTAAACGTTCCATCTAACTTCCTCCAGCCACAGCGAGAGGCACTGCAGCCACTCCAACCACAGCATCAGGCACTGCAGCCAGTCCAACCACAGCAGCAAGCACTGCAGCCACTCCAACCACAGCAACAGGTACTGCAGGCAATGCAACCTCATCAACAGACACTCCTCTGCAGGGGGAGGATGTGGAAGCCACAACCCACAGGGTACCCTGTGCTTTTGCCTGCGAGGCCAGAGACAGGACAGGAGGAAGTGAGATGGAAAACCCACCTCACTCCTAGATTTCCTAGATGGAAAACCCACCCACCTATGGGTCCATGAATTGCAAGGAAGAGCAACCACAAATGGTACTTCCCTTATACTTGGAGAGGCGTCCAGCACACCTGGAACCGACTGCCACAGAGGTGGAAACACAGCCCTACCATCTCCCGTGGGCTGATCCACGCTGCACCGGAACAGGGGCAAGCTCCAGAACACCTGTAATACACCGATGACATTGGAGTGGCCGCAGTGCCTGTTTCAGTGGTTGCAGTGGGTGCAGTGCGTGTTGTTGTGGTTGGTGTGGCTGCAGTGCCTGTTGCTGGGATTTCAGTTCTGCAGTTGCTTTTACTGTGGTTGCAGTGTCTGCAGTGCCTGTTTGTTGCTGGAGTGGCTGCAATTTCTGTTTCTGTGGTTGGGAGGTGGCACATTGCAGCTCTCCAGTGTGTTGGCAATGGTGCTGAATGCATCGTTTCTCAATTTGACACAAAGACCAGCTGCCGCTGGTCCCAGCGTGTGCATCGATAGGCAGCTCTGAAGGGGCCCTGCAGCCCAGTAAACAACAGTGATGCACAATACAATTGCTCAGTACCCTCAGGTCTATGCCCAGCGTGATTCGAGCAGCGATTGGTACCTTTGGGGTAACTCCCTCCAGGTTAGATTCCGGGCATGACGTGGTGTGGTGTGGAATCCCCCTTTGGCTAGTTTGGGTCAGGTGTCCTGTCTCTGCTCCCTCCTGGCTTCCCGTGCCTCTCCCCACAGCAGAGCATGGGAGCCTGAAAAGTCCTTGATGGGGGTGCGTGCCTACTGAGCAACAGCTGAAACCTCCGTGTGTTATCTGCAGTGTCCTGAGACTGAAGCCAAACCACAGCACTGCGCCAGCTGCCAGGAAAAACATCTCTCTATGCCAGCCAAAATCAGGACAGTGTCCATCCACCTCTTACTCCATAGCAGTGACGTCATGGCAGGTCTCACGCTTTCCACCATCACCTTTTCTGTCCTTTGAGAGATATACATATATGTGTATATAAGAGATCTACGTACAAATGTGTATATATATATATATATATATATACACACACACAGAGGTATCATTCCTGTAATCTCTGGACCATCCCTAGAACCGTCTGTTGAGTTCATTCAGTCCGGGACTTGGGGCTCCATCTGTGATGAGTCTCTGCGGCCAAGAAAGGTGGCTGGTGTGTGGTGGTGGATCGTTGCATGCTGAAGCTGATTGGGATTCCGTGAGCGCTGCCCTTGTCCAGTTTGATCAACGGTCCTGCTTCATTAGTGTGGTGATCCCAAGGGATTGAGGTTGAGATGCTCAAATCTGGGGCAGTGGAGAAGGGTGTCAGGAGGCGTCCAGTGCAGTGATGGGTGTGTGGCCGCCATGAAGCGATATTACCCAGTGTAAGCAGCATCATTCCCAAGGCAGGAATAATCACACTGTTTTGCTGGTCAGGTGGATTCTTTGTTAGTTTGTTGTCGAGTGGGGCCTCCTCAGCATGTGTCAGCTCCTCCTCTGGTGACATTCCAAACTCTTTGCCCTCTACGCAGCCCACGATGACTTCCGGGATACCTGGATGACTGGGACTTGCTATTGGAAATGGCTCTTCTTCTGAGTCACGTGCTAGAGAGGGCTTACAGTCAGCCTGTAATTTGGCATATGCATTCTCTAGAAGCCCACAGCACCGAAAAAAGCTTGTGTTTCTTTCTGGTTCGTTGGCAGGGACATTGCAGTTATCTTGTTGATCAGGTGTGTGGGGAAGTGGGGACATGCGTCTTGCCATTTTCTTGCCCAGAGCTGGCTGTCCTGTACAGGTGCCTTGACCGTAGTCCGTTTTCTGGCATAAGCAGCCTTCAGCAGGATCTGGATTATCTTCTTTCCTTTCTCAAAACCTTCTTGCGCTGTATCGGCCCACATGATAATGTCATCAATGTTTTGCAGGTGTTCTGGAGCTTGCCCCTGTTCCAGTGCGGTGTGTATCAGTCCATGGCAGATGGTAGGGCTGTGTTTCCACCCCTGTGTCAGTCGGCTCTAGGACGCCTCTCCAAGTAAAAGGGAAGTGCCATTTGTGGTTGTTCTTCCTTGCAATTCATGTACTCCTAGGTGGGTGGGTTTTCCATCTCACTTCCTCCTGTCCTGTCTCTGGCCTCGCAGGTAAAAGCACAGGGTACCCTGTGGGGTGTGGCTTCCATATCCTCCCTCTGCTGAGGCAGGAGGCTTCTGTCAGTAGCGGAGATGTTGGCCCGTAGAGGTGGGGATTAGGATCTGTCTTCTTTCTGCTGCTGGAAATCCTGAAACAGTTTCTGCCATCATTCAGGCAGGTTTTCTACAGCCGAGATGAAAGGCCGTCGGGAGGAAGAGAGTTTTCTTGATGCTGCTGGAGTTGGCAAGCGAATTCATTCAGGACTGCTGCCTGTGCGTATCTCCAGTTCATTCCTGCAGTGAGTTGTCACAGGATGATGGCAAACTTCGTAGCAGTTTGTGCCCCAGGACTCGTGAATAGTGGCTGCAGTGCCAGATGGTGTGGTTGCAGTGGCTGCAGTGCCTGTTGGTGTGGTTGCAGTGGCTGCAGTGCGAGATGGTGTGGTTGCAGTGTCTGCCTTGCCTGTTGCTGTAGTTGGAGTGGCTGCAGAGCTTGCTGCTGTGGTTGGAGTGGCTGCAGTGCCTGTTGGTGCGGTTGGAGTGGCTGCAGTGCCTTTTGCTGTGATTGGAGTGGCTGCAGTGCTGCTGCTGTGGTTGCAGTGGCGGCTGTGCTTGCTGCTGTGGTTGGAGTGGCTGCAGTGTCTTTTGCTGTGGTTGGAGGGGCTGCAGTGCTTGCTGCTGTGGTTGGAGTGGCTGCAGTGCCTTTTGCTGTGGTTGGAGTGGCTGCAGGGCTTGCTGCTGTGGTTGGAGTGGCTGCAGTGCCTTTTGCTGTAGTTGGAGTGGCTGCAGGGCTTGCTGCTGAGGTTGGAGTGGCTGCAGTGCCTTTTGCTGTGGTTGGAGCGGCTGTCAGGGCTTGCTGCTGTGGTTGGAGTGGCTGCAGTGCCTTTTGCTGTGGTTGGAGTGGCTGCAGGGCTTGCTGCTGTGGTTGGAGAGCCTGCAGTGCCTTTTGCTGTGGTTGGAGGGGCTGCAGTGCTTGCTGCTGTGGGTGGACTGGCTGCAGTGTCTGTTGCTGTTGTTGCAGTGTCTGCACTGCCTATTGCTGTTATTGCAGTTGCTGCAGACATGCTGGGCAATGTTTGGACTTGATGGTCTTGAAAGTCTTTTCCAGCTCTGTTTAGTCTGTGATCCTATGAGCAGAGTCTGAGCATCTTGTGCTGCAAATGGCTGTCTTGGTTTTCTCCCACATTCTAACAAGTGAGCATTGGGGAATCCTTCATCCTCATCTCCTTCTCTTCCAGTGCTTTTCCCACTGATTTCATCTAGCGTCTCCGAGGGGATTTGCCACCTGCCTGTTGGATTTTGCAGGGCAGTGGCTGCCATGGTGCTCTCTTCCAGGTCTTTCAGGGTCATTGGCAGCTCTGTAAGGGTCTCAGTGTGGTGGTCACTGTGTCCTCGGCACCTTCACTCCTTGCCCCAGCGTGTGCAGAGTTGGGAATGGGGTTGAGGAAGCCACCGTGGGGTCTGTGCAGGGTGTCTTCAGGTCTGCCCTTGCAGCTTCCTGCCCTCTGTGTGCTGCTGCTCACTGCGGTGCTGTGCCTGTGCGTGTGCCCATCGCTCAGCATTTCCTAGTGCTTGCTGAGCTGGGGCAGCACCATCTTCCTCCTTTTCTTTGGTGGGACGCTGCTGTGCTGGGAGGACTCTTGCTCCGTGGTGGTGTGGGCAGGCTCAGGGCGCTTGGGCGGCCTGAAGCGTGTCAGAAGCACTCTTGGCTGCCTGTGGAGTGCCTCCTGCACCAGTGTGTGTGTGCTTGGTGCATCTTGCAGGGGCGCAGGCGAGGGGCTGGCGTATGGGCTCCGCAGTGTCATGCGGGTTAGAAGCACCCTGGGCTGCCTGTGGAGTGCTTCCTGCACCAGCTTGTCTGTGATTGATGCATGGTGCAGGGGCGCAGCCGAGGGGTTGGCCTGTGGGCTCTGCTGTGTCATGCGGGTTAGAAGCACCCTGGGCTGCCTGTGGAGTGCTTCCTGCACCAGCTTGTCTGTGATTGATGCATGGTGCAGGGGCGCAGCCGAGGGGTTGGCCTGTGGGCTCTGCTGTGTCATGCGGGTTAGAAGCACCCTGGGCTGCCTGTGGAGTGCTTCCTGCACCAGCTTGTCTGTGAATGATGCATGGTGCAGGGGCGCAGCCAAGGGGTTGGCCTGTGGGCTCTGCTGTGTCAAGGGGCTTAGAAGCACCCTGGGCTGGCAGCAGGGGCTCAGGATCAGATCCTGTGCAGTTGGTGTCAGGGGTTCCTTGTGGGGTCTCTGTGCAGCGCCGTCCCCCGCAGCCTCTGCAGCCTGCTTGGAGCTCTGCCCAGAGCTCTCCAGAGAGCTCTCATTGAAGGGATGCGAGAGGCTGAGTTGTGGCCATGGGGGGAGGTCTGGTGCCGCCCTGCCCTGCTCCCCCTGTGTGTCCTGCAAGGGGGAGGCCGGCACCACCCAGAAGTTGTCAGCATCCCCCAGCATGGGTGACTCCGAGCAGCCCTTGGATCTCATTCTGTGCACCCAATGCTGCATCAGGTCATGGGCTTGGGTGAGGGAATCGGTGCTGTCAGGAGTGTCAGGGCCATCACGGAATGTGTTGTCTCCATCCCCCAGCTCCATAGTGCAGATGTGCTCTGGCCTGTACAGCGAGAGGTGGGAGAGGTTGTTGAGGGAGCTGGTTGGGAATGGGGACTTTGGGGCCATCGGGGGCTGTGTCCTTGCTGGCCCCAGCCCTGCCACCACCGATGGGTCTTTGGGGTTGCAGTTCCCCCTCCCCGCCACGTACTTGGAGGGTTCTGGGAGCTGTTGGAGGACCTTGGTGGTAGGGCTGTGTCCGTCAGCGCTCACGGTGATTTTCTCAGTGTGCGGTGTCTGTGGCAGCACAGCCTGCTCCAGCGGGCAGTCACCGTGTGCCTGGCCCTCCAAGAAGTCAAGGAGCTCCATGAAGAAGTCGGTGATGGTGAGGCTGTTGGTGGAATGGAGACACGAGGGACATCATCCTCAGTGTCCCCTAGCCTCCCCCCCTCCGCCCCCCGGCCTTGCTTCTACCCTGCAGAACGTACTCGGAGAGTTCAGGGAACTCGCAGAGGAATGCAGCCCAGTTGGGGACATCCGGGATGGTGTCACCTCTGTGTGCGGTGTCAGAGCAGGCGAGCTGATGGCTGAAGCTGGTGTCTTCTGCCTGCTTGGGAAGGGCCTCTGGGAAGGCGGCTGTTCCATGCTGGAACACCTGCATGGCCTGTGCCAGAGCTGCTGGGGTGGTCACTGCTGCTGGAAAAGCAAGCAAAGGCAAGGCAGGCGCAGGGCGATGCAGGCTTTGCTCAGCTTGGCTGCCTGTGCTCAGGCTCATCAGCCCCCAAGACTCACCTCTGGGGTTCACGGTGCTGGGTAGAGCCGGGGCAAGCCAGTGGGGCCTAGCAGAGGGGACGGTGTCCTCCGTGGGTGCACGGTCCTTGATGGAGGCCGCGTCCTGCCCATGGGCACAGGGGAGCTGTGCCACGGGGCGAAGTGGCAGCGCAGAGGGGAGCTGCAGCAGCTGCTCCAGGGCCCCGGGGAGTCCTGACCCCCCCTGCGCCAGGTGGCGGTGGCCAGGCAGGTCCTGGGCAGGCCCCAAGGGCAGCAGCATCCCGGGGACTGAAGATAGGTCACGAGTAGAGGCACGTCTCAACATGGCCAGAGCGCTGGGGCTCAGACCAGACACTTGTAATGGCGCTGGCAGGTGGAGGGGAAACCTCTCTGTTGGGAGAAGCAGAGAGAGGTGCTGGGGTGAGAAAGTGGCCGGCAGAGCCGGCCTGGGGTTACCTGTGGGGCAGGGGCAGCGGGAGGAGCAGGAGCTGCTGCTGTACCTGCCATGACCGTTGGTCAGTGTCAGTTGGGCGTGGGCCAACAGCCCCTCTCCAGCAGGACCCACCCAAGGGTCCACCAATGGTGGCTGCTCTGGCAGCCTCGCAGCCAATGGAATCCAACGCTTCCCCTTGCAGTGGTTTCCTGCCCTGTTGATGATTCCCTGTCCTAAGTCATGGTTCCCCAGCCCACGATGGTTTCCCATCCCAATGATGTTTTCTGGGGAGGTGAATTTCATGTGCAAGGGGCAGGGATGGGTCCAGCATCGCTGTCCCTGCGATGCTCACGGGTGTGCTTCCCAATGTTTTGCAGTGGTGGTGGTGGTGGTAAGGTGGCTGGTGGCAGTTTTGGGTTGTTCTTGTCCTCGTCCCTCTGTAGTGTGGGCCAGAGCTCAGTCTGGATCTGGCTGTTGGGGCAGCAAAGCTGTGACGTTCTTTGGCCCTTTCCCTTGCCTTTTCCGTGAGTAGTGCAAAGCGCTGCCAGGGAGCAGGGCCATGAAAGGCTGTGGGAGAGCTCTGCCAGGGTCCTGGAGTGCCCCGAGTCCTGTGGGAGGGTTTCTGTTAGAGTTCGAGTGGTGAAAGTGTTTAGGAAAAGGTGCGGTTTTTGATGAAGCTTGGTGTGAAATTTCCCAAGGTGTTTCAGGCCAGGAAATAACCTGAGTAGCAGCGCCTGGGTCAAGTATTTCTTCCTGGTGAAAACATCTTGGTTTGCTCTGAAATGTGAAACTTTCCCACCGAAAGCTTAAGCTTTGTAGGCAGCAAATCTGTGTCAGGAAGATCTTAGCGGTTGGTGATGTGCTGCTGTGCGGTCCCTGTACACCCTTGGAGCAGAACCAGGTTCATTCTGTCATTGTGCATGTACTTGTTGAGCATTATCATCTGCAGTCAGGAGTAACTGAGCCCAGTGTAATGGAGTACCTGAGACACTGGCACAGGGTGCCCAGAGAAGCTGTGGCTGCCCCATCCGTGGCAGTGTTCAAGGGCAGGTTGGACACAGGGGCTTTGAAAAAGCTGACCTCGTGGTTCTCTGATCCATTGTGAGAGAAGCGGAAGTGAGAATATTGGCATCAGTGCCAGCATCCCGTTGGTGACAGCAGATAACCCTGTGCTGGCCCTCTCTGTTGCTCGGGGATGGGCCTGTTTGCAGGGAGGTGTGATGTGAGATGGTAGGGAAGTTCATCCCAGGAGCGGACATGCGGTGCAGCTGGTGGCACGCTTTGTTTGCTTCCTCATTTGTAAGCCCTGCGCTGGAGTTCCTCCTTAGGGATGGCAATTTCAGTGACGGCAAGAATTGCAGAACAAGGTCCTTGTTCTGGAGGTGCAGTAAAGTCAGTGAGGGCCCCCAGGTGAGGAGTGTGCCCGGGGATGTCTCCCCCTCTTTCTCAGCATGGAGCTCTCCGTGGAATTTGCCTGGAAAGTTCTGAGTCATTTTTCTTCAGTCTAAAATGATTTGATGTGAAAATTCCCAAAGTGCACCTTGGCTCTGTATCCTGACTGTGCTGCTGTGCTCTGTTCCCATTGCTTCAGGTACAGAAAGGAAGTTGCCTTTGCTTCAGAATTGCGAATGAAGGTGGAGAAAGCAGTTAACAAAGGAGCTCTGCATTTCAGTTTGGAGTTGAAATCTACTTAGACCTGGAGCAGCTGTGACTTGGTAGGTTTTAGTTAGAGCTGCATGCCTGGTTTGTCTCCCAGTGGATTTTAGCTTTCTGCTGGAACTGAAATCCAAAGAGCATCAGATCAGCTTGGCAGCGGTCGTGTTTGGCAGCAGCTGTTTGTGATCGGTCTTGCCCTAAAGAGTTGTTGTTGTCTGGGAGCAGGATTTCTAGTGTGATTTTCAAGCCTTTGGTGAGGTTGGGCACTAAGCTGTGTGGGTGCATCCTTCTGAGATGTCACTTCATGGGGTTTCTGAGCATCTCTGTGAGCAGTTTTCACTGAGAAGTGACCCGAGAGAGCTCTGTGTTTATCTGCTGCTGGACAGAAGAGCTGTGTGAATACCCTCCGGTCTTGCGTGCCTGCTTTCAGCTTGCCCGCTGCCTTGAGTGTCTTGTTTGTGGGCAGAGCTGGCTCGTGACGTGCCAGCCCCTGACTGCTCAGAAGGTTGTGGGTGTCGGTGCCATCCTGCCTCCTCCCTGGCTCGCCATGCTGGCTGTCATGGGCTGCGCTTGAGCAAAGACACTGCTGTCAGTGAGCTGTCTGGAATGAGGAAGAGCACAAGAGAGGCTTAAATGGCAAAGCTGGTTCTGGTCCTCTTGTTTGTGGAGCAAGGGAGTACAAATCCATTGCTGGAGGTGGCACGTTGCAGCTCTCCAGTGTGTTGGCAATGGTGCATCCTTCCTCCAGGTGACACAAAGAGCTGCCGCTGGTCCCAGCGTCTGCATCGATAGGCAGCTCTGAAGGGGCCCTGCAGCAATGTGGGGTCTGTCTCTGTCTCCTCGTGTCTGAAGGATGAGAAGGATCCAGGCCAGCAGCTCTGTGGTTGATGTCCTTGTGCCAGGATCCCATGTGGGGCCATGTGCTGGAGCTGTGGCACGGCCTGTTTTGAAAGTGGCCCGTGTATCTCACTGGGGGAAGTAGCTCCTGCCCAGCAAAGGTGAGCAATGCTGCCAGTTCATGGAGGAGAATGAGGCCGGGCTGCCAGGGACTAGAATGAGAGAGGGGCTGGAGCTCCTGGGTAGCAGTGGGGGCTTTGTCTTTAAGTGGCACTCTGAGGTTGTGGGTCAGAGCTTTGGGGTCCTGTCAGAGGCTGCTCGTGCTGGCTCTCATCCCGTGTAAGGCAGGTGGATGTTCTTTTTATTTCTCCCTAGGGTGGTGGTTGGGAATTCTGTGCGTCCTCAGCTGAGGATTTTCCAGTTCAGTTTCTGAGGAGCTGGCGGGACAGGCACGTAGAACTGTTTTGTGCAGGTGCAGTAGGTACAGCTAATGAAAAGGAAGCCCTGACCCCCTCTGTTCCTTCTTGCATGGTCAAACTCTCTCCAGAATTGGAAGCACCACTGAGGATGGGGTTTGTTTCTGATGGCAATTTCATTGCTTGATCATAAATGTCAAGTTGAGCACTGAGAATGTCTGTGTGCGGCCTTGGAGGGTGGATTGCAGGTTGGACAGGGCTTGGAGCAAGCTGCTCTAGTGTGAGGTGTCCCTGCCCGTGGCAGGGGCTGGGAACTGAATGATCTTCAGGGTCTTTCCTACCCCAACCGTTCTAGGATTCTGTGATTCCTTCAGGCCGTGACAGTCTACTGTTAGCCTCCACCCCACATTAGACTTTTGCAGTGGCTGGATGGAGCCGTTAAAGGGTGAGCAGGTCCTGCTGGTCGCTTCTTGGCTCTGCAGTGGGTGGATCAGCTCATGGATGGGAATCAGGGAGTCTCGTTTGGAGTGGTGTTGCCGCCGGTGCACTGCTGTGGTCCCCACTGGCACTTGTTGTTGTTTGCTCTTCAGGAGCCACGCAAGAGAGAGAGCAGGCAAGGTGGAGAGCTGCTGCATTTCCTCATTCTCTATAGCAGCTATTCCAAAAGGCCATTTTTGTGTCCTAGAAGTACCTTGTCCTGAGATCGTCTGTGCCCAGGATGCATGGAGCCTGTGGGCCAGTGAGAGTGGGATGGTTTTCCCACTGCTTGCGAGTCAGGTTTGCTCCAGTTAGGCTTCCCCTGTCGCTCCAGAAATAGAAATGGGTTGTGACCCTTGATGATATTTAGGTACAGTGTGCACTGGTGTCTTGTAGGGCCATATACTTTTGTGTCCCTGAGATGCCAGGCCATGTAATGCATCCAGTCCTGTGAAGGTGGTTAAACGTTCCATCTAACTTCCTCCAGCCACAGCGAGAGGCACTGCAGCCACTCCAACCACAGCATCAGGCACTGCAGCCAGTCCAACCACAGCAGCAAGCACTGCAGCCACTCCAACCACAGCAACAGGTACTGCAGGCAATGCAACCTCATCAACAGACACTCCTCTGCAGGGGGAGGATGTGGAAGCCACAACCCACAGGGTACCCTGTGCTTTTACCTGCGAGGCCAGAGACAGGACAGGAGGAAGTGAGATGGAAAACCCACCTCACTCCTAGATTTCCTAGATGGAAAACCCACCCACCTATGGGTCCATGAATTGCAAGGAAGAGCAACCACAAATGGTACTTCCCTTATACTTGGAGAGGCGTCCAGCACACCTGGAACCGACTGCCACAGAGGTGGAAACACAGCCCTACCATCTCCCGTGGGCTGATCCACGCTGCACCGGAACAGGGGCAAGCTCCAGAACACCTGTAATACACCGATGACATTGGAGTGGCCGCAGTGCCTGTTTCAGTGGTTGCAGTGGGTGCAGTGCGTGTTGTTGTGGTTGGTGTGGCTGCAGTGCCTGTTGCTGGGATTTCAGTTCTGCAGTTGCTTTTACTGTGGTTGCAGTGTCTGCAGTGCCTGTTGCTGTTGCTGGAGTGGCTGCAATTTCTGTTTCTGTGGTTGGGAGGTGGCACATTGCAGCTCTCCAGTGTGTTTGCAATGGTGCTGAATGCATCGTTTCTCAATTTGACACAAAGACCAGCTGCCGCTGGTCCCAGCGTGTGCATCGATAGGCAGCTCTGAAGGGGCCCTGCAGCCCAGTAAACAACAGTGATGCACAATACAATTGCTCAGTACCCTCAGGTCTATGCCCAGCGTGATTCGAGCAGCGATTGGTACCTTTGGGGTAACTCCCTCCAGGTTAGATTCCGGGCATGACGTGGTGTGGTGTGGAATCCCCCTTTGGCTAGTTTGGGTCAGGTGTCCTGTCTCTGCTCCCTCCTGGCTTCCCGTGCCTCTCCCCACAGCAGAGCATGGGAGCCTGAAAAGTCCTTGATGGGGGTGCGTGCCTACTGAGCAACAGCTGAAACCTCCGTGTGTTATCTGCAGTGTCCTGAGACTGAAGCCAAACCACAGCACTGCGCCAGCTGCCAGGAAAAACATCTCTCTATGCCAGCCAAAATCAGGACAGTGTCCATCCACCTCTTACTCCATAGCAGTGACGTCATGGCAGGTCTCACGCTTTCCACCATCACCTTTTCTGTCCTTTGAGAGATATACATATATGTGTATATAAGAGATCTACGTACAAATGTGTATATATATATATATATATATATATACACACACACAGAGATATCATTCCTGTAATCTCTGGACCATCCCTAGAACCGTCTGTTGAGTTCATTCAGTCCGGGACTTGGGGCTCCATCTGTGATGAGTCTCTGCGGCCAAGAAAGGTGGCTGGTGTGTGGTGGTGGATCGTTGCATGCTGAAGCTGATTGGGATTCCGTGAGCGCTGCCCTTGTCCAGTTTGATCAACGGTCCTGCTTCATTAGTGTGGTGATCCCAAGGGATTGAGGTTGAGATGCTCAAATCTGGGGCAGTGGAGAAGGGTGTCAGGAGGCGTCCAGTGCAGTGATGGGTGTGTGGCCGCCATGAAGCGATATTACCCAGTGTAAGCAGCATCATTCCCAAGGCAGGAATAATCACACTGTTTTGCTGGTCAGGTGGATTCTTTGTTAGTTTGTTGTCGAGTGGGGCCTCCTCAGCATGTGTCAGCTCCTCCTCTGGTGACATTCCAAACTCTTTGCCCTCTACGCAGCCCACGATGACTTCCGGGATACCTGGATGACTGGGACTTGCTATTGGAAATGGCTCTTCTTCTGAGTCACGTGCTAGAGAGGGCTTACAGTCAGCCTGTAATTTGGCATATGCATTCTCTAGAAGCCCACAGCACCGAAAAAAGCTTGTGTTTCTTTCTGGTTCGTTGGCAGGGACATTGCAGTTATCTTGTTGATCAGGTGTGTGGGGAAGTGGGGACATGCGTCTTGCCATTTTCTTGCCCAGAGCTGGCTGTCCTGTACAGGTGCCTTGACCGTAGTCCGTTTTCTGGCATAAGCAGCCTTCAGCAGGATCTGGATTATCTTCTTTCCTTTCTCAAAACCTTCTTGCGCTGTATCGGCCCACATGATAATGTCATCAATGTTTTGCAGGTGTTCTGGAGCTTGCCCCTGTTCCAGTGCGGTGTGTATCAGTCCATGGCAGATGGTAGGGCTGTGTTTCCACCCCTGTGTCAGTCGGCTCTAGGACGCCTCTCCAAGTAAAAGGGAAGTGCCATTTGTGGTTGTTCTTCCTTGCAATTCATGTACTCCTAGGTGGGTGGGTTTTCCATCTCACTTCCTCCTGTCCTGTCTCTGGCCTCGCAGGTAAAAGCACAGGGTACCCTGTGGGGTGTGGCTTCCATATCCTCCCTCTGCTGAGGCAGGAGGCTTCTGTCAGTAGCGGAGATGTTGGCCCGTAGAGGTGGGGATTAGGATCTGTCTTCTTTCTGCTGCTGGAAATCCTGAAACAGTTTCTGCCATCATTCAGGCAGGTTTTCTACAGCCGAGATGAAAGGCCGTCGGGAGGAAGAGAGTTTTCTTGATGCTGCTGGAGTTGGCAAGCGAATTCATTCAGGACTGCTGCCTGTGCGTATCTCCAGTTCATTCCTGCAGTGAGTTGTCACAGGATGATGGCAAACTTCGTAGCAGTTTGTGCCCCAGGACTCGTGAATAGTGGCTGCAGTGCCAGATGGTGTGGTTGCAGTGGCTGCAGTGCCTGTTGGTGTGGTTGCAGTGGCTGCAGTGCGAGATGGTGTGGTTGCAGTGTCTGCCTTGCCTGTTGCTGTAGTTGGAGTGGCTGCAGAGCTTGCTGCTGTGGTTGGAGTGGCTGCAGTGCCTGTTGGTGCGGTTGGAGTGGCTGCAGTGCCTTTTGCTGTGATTGGAGTGGCTGCAGTGCTGCTGCTGTGGTTGCAGTGGCGGCTGTGCTTGCTGCTGTGGTTGGAGTGGCTGCAGTGTCTTTTGCTGTGGTTGGAGGGGCTGCAGTGCTTGCTGCTGTGGTTGGAGTGGCTGCAGTGCCTTTTGCTGTGGTTGGAGTGGCTGCAGGGCTTGCTGCTGTGGTTGGAGTGGCTGCAGTGCCTTTTGCTGTAGTTGGAGTGGCTGCAGGGCTTGCTGCTGAGGTTGGAGTGGCTGCAGTGCCTTTTGCTGTGGTTGGAGCGGCTGTCAGGGCTTGCTGCTGTGGTTGGAGTGGCTGCAGTGCCTTTTGCTGTGGTTGGAGTGGCTGCAGGGCTTGCTGCTGTGGTTGGAGAGCCTGCAGTGCCTTTTGCTGTGGTTGGAGGGGCTGCAGTGCTTGCTGCTGTGGGTGGACTGGCTGCAGTGTCTGTTGCTGTTGTTGCAGTGTCTGCACTGCCTATTGCTGTTATTGCAGTTGCTGCAGACATGCTGGGCAATGTTTGGACTTGATGGTCTTGAAAGTCTTTTCCAGCTCTGTTTAGTCTGTGATCCTATGAGCAGAGTCTGAGCATCTTGTGCTGCAAATGGCTGTCTTGGTTTTCTCCCACATTCTAACAAGTGAGCATTGGGGAATCCTTCATCCTCATCTCCTTCTCTTCCAGTGCTTTTCCCACTGATTTCATCTAGCGTCTCCGAGGGGATTTGCCACCTGCCTGTTGGATTTTGCAGGGCAGTGGCTGCCATGGCGCTCTCTTCCAGGTCTTTCAGGGTCATTGGCAGCTCTGTAAGGGTCTCAGTGTGGTGGTCACTGTGTCCTCGGCACCTTCACTCCTTGCCCCAGCGTGTGCAGAGTTGGGAATGGGGTTGAGGAAGCCACCGTGGGGTCTGTGCAGGGTGTCTTCAGGTCTGCCCTTGCAGCTTCCTGCCCTCTGTGTGCTGCTGCTCACTGCGGTGCTGTGCCTGTGCGTGTGCCCATCGCTCAGCATTTCCTAGTGCTTGCTGAGCTGGGGCAGCACCATCTTCCTCCTTTTCTTTGGTGGGACGCTGCTGTGCTGGGAGGACTCTTGCTCCGTGGTGGTGTGGGCAGGCTCAGGGCGCTTGGGCGGCCTGAAGCGTGTCAGAAGCACTCTTGGCTGCCTGTGGAGTGCCTCCTGCACCAGTGTGTGTGTGCTTGGTGCATCTTGCAGGGGCGCAGGCGAGGGGCTGGCGTATGGGCTCCGCAGTGTCATGCGGGTTAGAAGCACCCTGGGCTGCCTGTGGAGTGCTTCCTGCACCAGCTTGTCTGTGATTGATGCATGGTGCAGGGGCGCAGCCGAGGGGTTGGCCTGTGGGCTCTGCTGTGTCATGCGGGTTAGAAGCACCCTGGGCTGCCTGTGGAGTGCTTCCTGCACCAGCTTGTCTGTGATTGATGCATGGTGCAGGGGCGCAGCCGAGGGGTTGGCCTGTGGGCTCTGCTGTGTCATGCGGGTTAGAAGCACCCTGGGCTGCCTGTGGAGTGCTTCCTGCACCAGCTTGTCTGTGAATGATGCATGGTGCAGGGGCGCAGCCAAGGGGTTGGCCTGTGGGCTCTGCTGTGTCAAGGGGCTTAGAAGCACCCTGGGCTGGCAGCAGGGGCTCAGGATCAGATCCTGTGCAGTTGGTGTCAGGGGTTCCTTGTGGGGTCTCTGTGCAGCGCCGTCCCCCGCAGCCTCTGCAGCCTGCTTGGAGCTCTGCCCAGAGCTCTCCAGAGAGCTCTCATTGAAGGGATGCGAGAGGCTGAGTTGTGGCCATGGGGGGAGGTCTGGTGCCGCCCTGCCCTGCTCCCCCTGTGTGTCCTGCAAGGGGGAGGCCGGCACCACCCAGAAGTTGTCAGCATCCCCCAGCATGGGTGACTCCGAGCAGCCCTTGGATCTCATTCTGTGCACCCAATGCTGCATCAGGTCATGGGCTTGGGTGAGGGAATCGGTGCTGTCAGGAGTGTCAGGGCCATCACGGAATGTGTTGTCTCCATCCCCCAGCTCCATAGTGCAGATGTGCTCTGGCCTGTACAGCGAGAGGTGGGAGAGGTTGTTGAGGGAGCTGGTTGGGAATGGGGACTTTGGGGCCATCGGGGGCTGTGTCCTTGCTGGCCCCAGCCCTGCCACCACCGATGGGTCTTTGGGGTTGCAGTTCCCCCTCCCCGCCACGTACTTGGAGGGTTCTGGGAGCTGTTGGAGGACCTTGGTGGTAGGGCTGTGTCCGTCAGCGCTCACGGTGATTTTCTCAGTGTGCGGTGTCTGTGGCAGCACAGCCTGCTCCAGCGGGCAGTCACCGTGTGCCTGGCCCTCCAAGAAGTCAAGGAGCTCCATGAAGAAGTCGGTGATGGTGAGGCTGTTGGTGGAATGGAGACACGAGGGACATCATCCTCAGTGTCCCCTAGCCTCCCCCCCTCCGCCCCCCGGCCTTGCTTCTACCCTGCAGAACGTACTCGGAGAGTTCAGGGAACTCGCAGAGGAATGCAGCCCAGTTGGGGACATCCGGGATGGTGTCACCTCTGTGTGCGGTGTCAGAGCAGGCGAGCTGATGGCTGAAGCTGGTGTCTTCTGCCTGCTTGGGAAGGGCCTCTGGGAAGGCGGCTGTTCCATGCTGGAACACCTGCATGGCCTGTGCCAGAGCTGCTGGGGTGGTCACTGCTGCTGGAAAAGCAAGCAAAGGCAAGGCAGGCGCAGGGCGATGCAGGCTTTGCTCAGCTTGGCTGCCTGTGCTCAGGCTCATCAGCCCCCAAGACTCACCTCTGGGGTTCACGGTGCTGGGTAGAGCCGGGGCAAGCCAGTGGGGCCTAGCAGAGGGGACGGTGTCCTCCGTGGGTGCACGGTCCTTGATGGAGGCCGCGTCCTGCCCATGGGCACAGGGGAGCTGTGCCACGGGGCGAAGTGGCAGCGCAGAGGGGAGCTGCAGCAGCTGCTCCAGGGCCCCGGGGAGTCCTGACCCCCCCTGCGCCAGGTGGCGGTGGCCAGGCAGGTCCTGGGCAGGCCCCAAGGGCAGCAGCATCCCGGGGACTGAAGATAGGTCACGAGTAGAGGCACGTCTCAACATGGCCAGAGCGCTGGGGCTCAGACCAGACACTTGTAATGGCGCTGGCAGGTGGAGGGGAAACCTCTCTGTTGGGAGAAGCAGAGAGAGGTGCTGGGGTGAGAAAGTGGCCGGCAGAGCCGGCCTGGGGTTACCTGTGGGGCAGGGGCAGCGGGAGGAGCAGGAGCTGCTGCTGTACCTGCCATGACCGTTGGTCAGTGTCAGTTGGGCGTGGGCCAACAGCCCCTCTCCAGCAGGACCCACCCAAGGGTCCACCAATGGTGGCTGCTCTGGCAGCCTCGCAGCCAATGGAATCCAACGCTTCCCCTTGCAGTGGTTTCCTGCCCTGTTGATGATTCCCTGTCCTAAGTCATGGTTCCCCAGCCCACGATGGTTTCCCATCCCAATGATGTTTTCTGGGGAGGTGAATTTCATGTGCAAGGGGCAGGGATGGGTCCAGCATCGCTGTCCCTGCGATGCTCACGGGTGTGCTTCCCAATGTTTTGCAGTGGTGGTGGTGGTGGTAAGGTGGCTGGTGGCAGTTTTGGGTTGTTCTTGTCCTCGTCCCTCTGTAGTGTGGGCCAGAGCTCAGTCTGGATCTGGCTGTTGGGGCAGCAAAGCTGTGACGTTCTTTGGCCCTTTCCCTTGCCTTTTCCGTGAGTAGTGCAAAGCGCTGCCAGGGAGCAGGGCCATGAAAGGCTGTGGGAGAGCTCTGCCAGGGTCCTGGAGTGCCCCGAGTCCTGTGGGAGGGTTTCTGTTAGAGTTCGAGTGGTGAAAGTGTTTAGGAAAAGGTGCGGTTTTTGATGAAGCTTGGTATGAAATTTCCCAAGGTGTTTCAGGCCAGGAAATAACCTGAGTAGCAGCGCCTGGGTCAAGTATTTCTTCCTGGTGAAAACATCTTGGTTTGCTCTGAAATGTGAAACTTTCCCACCGAAAGCTTAAGCTTTGTAGGCAGCAAATCTGTGTCAGGAAGATCTTAGCGGTTGGTGATGTGCTGCTGTGCGGTCCCTGTACACCCTTGGAGCAGAACCAGGTTCATTCTGTCATTGTGCATGTACTTGTTGAGCATTATCATCTGCAGTCAGGAGTAACTGAGCCCAGTGTAATGGAGTACCTGAGACACTGGCACAGGGTGCCCAGAGAAGCTGTGGCTGCCCCATCCGTGGCAGTGTTCAAGGGCAGGTTGGACACAGGGGCTTTGAAAAAGCTGACCTCGTGGTTCTCTGATCCATTGTGAGAGAAACGGAAGTGAGAATATTGGCATCAGTGCCAGCATCCCGTTGGTGACAGCAGATAACCCTGTGCTGGCCCTCTCTGTTGCTCGGGGATGGGCCTGTTTGCAGGGAGGTGTGATGTGAGATGGTAGGGAAGTTCATCCCAGGAGCGGACATGCGGTGCAGCTGGTGGCACGCTTTGTTTGCTTCCTCATTTGTAAGCCCTGCGCTGGAGTTCCTCCTTAGGGATGGCAATTTCAGTGACGGCAAGAATTGCAGAACAAGGTCCTTGTTCTGGAGGTGCAGTAAAGTCAGTGAGGGCCCCCAGGTGAGGAGTGTGCCCGGGGATGTCTCCCCCTCTTTCTCAGCATGGAGCTCTCCGTGGAATTTGCCTGGAAAGTTCTGAGTCATTTTTCTTCAGTCTAAAATGATTTGATGTGAAAATTCCCAAAGTGCACCTTGGCTCTGTATCCTGACTGTGCTGCTGTGCTCTGTTCCCATTGCTTCAGGTACAGAAAGGAAGTTGCCTTTGCTTCAGAATTGCGAATGAAGGTGGAGAAAGCAGTTAACAAAGGAGCTCTGCATTTCAGTTTGGAGTTGAAATCTACTTAGACCTGGAGCAGCTGTGACTTGGTAGGTTTTAGTTAGAGCTGCATGCCTGGTTTGTCTCCCAGTGGATTTTAGCTTTCTGCTGGAACTGAAATCCAAAGAGCATCAGATCAGCTTGGCAGCGGTCGTGTTTGGCAGCAGCTGTTTGTGATCGGTCTTGCCCTAAAGAGTTGTTGTTGTCTGGGAGCAGGATTTCTAGTGTGATTTTCAAGCCTTTGGTGAGGTTGGGCACTAAGCTGTGTGGGTGCATCCTTCTGAGATGTCACTTCATGGGGTTTCTGAGCATCTCTGTGAGCAGTTTTCACTGAGAAGTGACCCGAGAGAGCTCTGTGTTTATCTGCTGCTGGACAGAAGAGCTGTGTGAATACCCTCCGGTCTTGCGTGCCTGCTTTCAGCTTGCCCGCTGCCTTGAGTGTCTTGTTTGTGGGCAGAGCTGGCTCGTGACGTGCCAGCCCCTGACTGCTCAGAAGGTTGTGGGTGTCGGTGCCATCCTGCCTCCTCCCTGGCTCGCCATGCTGGCTGTCATGGGCTGCGCTTGAGCAAAGACACTGCTGTCAGTGAGCTGTCTGGAATGAGGAAGAGCACAAGAGAGGCTTAAATGGCAAAGCTGGTTCTGGTCCTCTTGTTTGTGGAGCAAGGGAGTACAAATCCATTGCTGGAGGTGGCACGTTGCAGCTCTCCAGTGTGTTGGCAATGGTGCATCCTTCCTCCAGGTGACACAAAGAGCTGCCGCTGGTCCCAGCGTCTGCATCGATAGGCAGCTCTGAAGGGGCCCTGCAGCAATGTGGGGTCTGTCTCTGTCTCCTCGTGTCTGAAGGATGAGAAGGATCCAGGCCAGCAGCTCTGTGGTTGATGTCCTTGTGCCAGGATCCCATGTGGGGCCATGTGCTGGAGCTGTGGCACGGCCTGTTTTGAAAGTGGCCCGTGTATCTCACTGGGGGAAGTAGCTCCTGCCCAGCAAAGGTGAGCAATGCTGCCAGTTCATGGAGGAGAATGAGGCCGGGCTGCCAGGGACTAGAATGAGAGAGGGGCTGGAGCTCCTGGGTAGCAGTGGGGGCTTTGTCTTTAAGTGGCACTCTGAGGTTGTGGGTCAGAGCTTTGGGGTCCTGTCAGAGGCTGCTCGTGCTGGCTCTCATCCCGTGTAAGGCAGGTGGATGTTCTTTTTATTTCTCCCTAGGGTGGTGGTTGGGAATTCTGTGCGTCCTCAGCTGAGGATTTTCCAGTTCAGTTTCTGAGGAGCTGGCGGGACAGGCACGTAGAACTGTTTTGTGCAGGTGCAGTAGGTACAGCTAATGAAAAGGAAGCCCTGACCCCCTCTGTTCCTTCTTGCATGGTCAAACTCTCTCCAGAATTGGAAGCACCACTGAGGATGGGGTTTGTTTCTGATGGCAATTTCATTGCTTGATCATAAATGTCAAGTTGAGCACTGAGAATGTCTGTGTGCGGCCTTGGAGGGTGGATTGCAGGTTGGACAGGGCTTGGAGCAAGCTGCTCTAGTGTGAGGTGTCCCTGCCCGTGGCAGGGGCTGGGAACTGAATGATCTTCAGGGTCTTTCCTACCCCAACCGTTCTAGGATTCTGTGATTCCTTCAGGCCGTGACAGTCTACTGTTAGCCTCCACCCCACATTAGACTTTTGCAGTGGCTGGATGGAGCCGTTAAAGGGTGAGCAGGTCCTGCTGGTCGCTTCTTGGCTCTGCAGTGGGTGGATCAGCTCATGGATGGGAATCAGGGAGTCTCGTTTGGAGTGGTGTTGCCGCCGGTGCACTGCTGTGGTCCCCACTGGCACTTGTTGTTGTTTGCTCTTCAGGAGCCACGCAAGAGAGAGAGCAGGCAAGGTGGAGAGCTGCTGCATTTCCTCATTCTCTATAGCAGCTATTCCAAAAGGCCATTTTTGTGTCCTAGAAGTACCTTGTCCTGAGATCGTCTGTGCCCAGGATGCATGGAGCCTGTGGGCCAGTGAGAGTGGGATGGTTTTCCCACTGCTTGCGAGTCAGGTTTGCTCCAGTTAGGCTTCCCCTGTCGCTCCAGAAATAGAAATGGGTTGTGACCCTTGATGATATTTAGGTACAGTGTGCACTGGTGTCTTGTAGGGCCATATACTTTTGTGTCCCTGAGATGCCAGGCCATGTAATGCATCCAGTCCTGTGAAGGTGGTTAAACGTTCCATCTAACTTCCTCCAGCCACAGCGAGAGGCACTGCAGCCACTCCAACCACAGCATCAGGCACTGCAGCCAGTCCAACCACAGCAGCAAGCACTGCAGCCACTCCAACCACAGCAACAGGTACTGCAGGCAATGCAACCTCATCAACAGACACTCCTCTGCAGGGGGAGGATGTGGAAGCCACAACCCACAGGGTACCCTGTGCTTTTACCTGCGAGGCCAGAGACAGGACAGGAGGAAGTGAGATGGAAAACCCACCTCACTCCTAGATTTCCTAGATGGAAAACCCACCCACCTATGGGTCCATGAATTGCAAGGAAGAGCAACCACAAATGGTACTTCCCTTATACTTGGAGAGGCGTCCAGCACACCTGGAACCGACTGCCACAGAGGTGGAAACACAGCCCTACCATCTCCCGTGGGCTGATCCACGCTGCACCGGAACAGGGGCAAGCTCCAGAACACCTGTAATACACCGATGACATTGGAGTGGCCGCAGTGCCTGTTTCAGTGGTTGCAGTGGGTGCAGTGCGTGTTGTTGTGGTTGGTGTGGCTGCAGTGCCTGTTGCTGGGATTTCAGTTCTGCAGTTGCTTTTACTGTGGTTGCAGTGTCTGCAGTGCCTGTTGCTGTTGCTGGAGTGGCTGCAATTTCTGTTTCTGTGGTTGGGAGGTGGCACATTGCAGCTCTCCAGTGTGTTGGCAATGGTGCTGAATGCATCGTTTCTCAATTTGACACAAAGACCAGCTGCCGCTGGTCCCAGCGTGTGCATCGATAGGCAGCTCTGAAGGGGCCCTGCAGCCCAGTAAACAACAGTGATGCACAATACAATTGCTCAGTACCCTCAGGTCTATGCCCAGCGTGATTCGAGCAGCGATTGGTACCTTTGGGGTAACTCCCTCCAGGTTAGATTCCGGGCATGACGTGGTGTGGTGTGGAATCCCCCTTTGGCTAGTTTGGGTCAGGTGTCCTGTCTCTGCTCCCTCCTGGCTTCCCGTGCCTCTCCCCACAGCAGAGCATGGGAGCCTGAAAAGTCCTTGATGGGGGTGCGTGCCTACTGAGCAACAGCTGAAACCTCCGTGTGTTATCTGCAGTGTCCTGAGACTGAAGCCAAACCACAGCACTGCGCCAGCTGCCAGGAAAAACATCTCTCTATGCCAGCCAAAATCAGGACAGTGTCCATCCACCTCTTACTCCATAGCAGTGACGTCATGGCAGGTCTCACGCTTTCCACCATCACCTTTTCTGTCCTTTGAGAGATATACATATATGTGTATATAAGAGATCTACGTACAAATGTGTATATATATATATATATATATATACACACACACAGAGATATCATTCCTGTAATCTCTGGACCATCCCTAGAACCGTCTGTTGAGTTCATTCAGTCCGGGACTTGGGGCTCCATCTGTGATGAGTCTCTGCGGCCAAGAAAGGTGGCTGGTGTGTGGTGGTGGATCGTTGCATGCTGAAGCTGATTGGGATTCCGTGAGCGCTGCCCTTGTCCAGTTTGATCAACGGTCCTGCTTCATTAGTGTGGTGATCCCAAGGGATTGAGGTTGAGATGCTCAAATCTGGGGCAGTGGAGAAGGGTGTCAGGAGGCGTCCAGTGCAGTGATGGGTGTGTGGCCGCCATGAAGCGATATTACCCAGTGTAAGCAGCATCATTCCCAAGGCAGGAATAATCACACTGTTTTGCTGGTCAGGTGGATTCTTTGTTAGTTTGTTGTCGAGTGGGGCCTCCTCAGCATGTGTCAGCTCCTCCTCTGGTGACATTCCAAACTCTTTGCCCTCTACGCAGCCCACGATGACTTCCGGGATACCTGGATGACTGGGACTTGCTATTGGAAATGGCTCTTCTTCTGAGTCACGTGCTAGAGAGGGCTTACAGTCAGCCTGTAATTTGGCATATGCATTCTCTAGAAGCCCACAGCACCGAAAAAAGCTTGTGTTTCTTTCTGGTTCGTTGGCAGGGACATTGCAGTTATCTTGTTGATCAGGTGTGTGGGGAAGTGGGGACATGCGTCTTGCCATTTTCTTGCCCAGAGCTGGCTGTCCTGTACAGGTGCCTTGACCGTAGTCCGTTTTCTGGCATAAGCAGCCTTCAGCAGGATCTGGATTATCTTCTTTCCTTTCTCAAAACCTTCTTGCGCTGTATCGGCCCACATGATAATGTCATCAATGTTTTGCAGGTGTTCTGGAGCTTGCCCCTGTTCCAGTGCGGTGTGTATCAGTCCATGGCAGATGGTAGGGCTGTGTTTCCACCCCTGTGTCAGTCGGCTCTAGGACGCCTCTCCAAGTAAAAGGGAAGTGCCATTTGTGGTTGTTCTTCCTTGCAATTCATGTACTCCTAGGTGGGTGGGTTTTCCATCTCACTTCCTCCTGTCCTGTCTCTGGCCTCGCAGGTAAAAGCACAGGGTACCCTGTGGGGTGTGGCTTCCATATCCTCCCTCTGCTGAGGCAGGAGGCTTCTGTCAGTAGCGGAGATGTTGGCCCGTAGAGGTGGGGATTAGGATCTGTCTTCTTTCTGCTGCTGGAAATCCTGAAACAGTTTCTGCCATCATTCAGGCAGGTTTTCTACAGCCGAGATGAAAGGCCGTCGGGAGGAAGAGAGTTTTCTTGATGCTGCTGGAGTTGGCAAGCGAATTCATTCAGGACTGCTGCCTGTGCGTATCTCCAGTTCATTCCTGCAGTGAGTTGTCACAGGATGATGGCAAACTTCGTAGCAGTTTGTGCCCCAGGACTCGTGAATAGTGGCTGCAGTGCCAGATGGTGTGGTTGCAGTGGCTGCAGTGCCTGTTGGTGTGGTTGCAGTGGCTGCAGTGCGAGATGGTGTGGTTGCAGTGTCTGCCTTGCCTGTTGCTGTAGTTGGAGTGGCTGCAGAGCTTGCTGCTGTGGTTGGAGTGGCTGCAGTGCCTGTTGGTGCGGTTGGAGTGGCTGCAGTGCCTTTTGCTGTGATTGGAGTGGCTGCAGTGCTGCTGCTGTGGTTGCAGTGGCGGCTGTGCTTGCTGCTGTGGTTGGAGTGGCTGCAGTGTCTTTTGCTGTGGTTGGAGGGGCTGCAGTGCTTGCTGCTGTGGTTGGAGTGGCTGCAGTGCCTTTTGCTGTGGTTGGAGTGGCTGCAGGGCTTGCTGCTGTGGTTGGAGTGGCTGCAGTGCCTTTTGCTGTAGTTGGAGTGGCTGCAGGGCTTGCTGCTGAGGTTGGAGTGGCTGCAGTGCCTTTTGCTGTGGTTGGAGCGGCTGTCAGGGCTTGCTGCTGTGGTTGGAGTGGCTGCAGTGCCTTTTGCTGTGGTTGGAGTGGCTGCAGGGCTTGCTGCTGTGGTTGGAGAGCCTGCAGTGCCTTTTGCTGTGGTTGGAGGGGCTGCAGTGCTTGCTGCTGTGGGTGGACTGGCTGCAGTGTCTGTTGCTGTTGTTGCAGTGTCTGCACTGCCTATTGCTGTTATTGCAGTTGCTGCAGACATGCTGGGCAATGTTTGGACTTGATGGTCTTGAAAGTCTTTTCCAGCTCTGTTTAGTCTGTGATCCTATGAGCAGAGTCTGAGCATCTTGTGCTGCAAATGGCTGTCTTGGTTTTCTCCCACATTCTAACAAGTGAGCATTGGGGAATCCTTCATCCTCATCTCCTTCTCTTCCAGTGCTTTTCCCACTGATTTCATCTAGCGTCTCCGAGGGGATTTGCCACCTGCCTGTTGGATTTTGCAGGGCAGTGGCTGCCATGGCGCTCTCTTCCAGGTCTTTCAGGGTCATTGGCAGCTCTGTAAGGGTCTCAGTGTGGTGGTCACTGTGTCCTCGGCACCTTCACTCCTTGCCCCAGCGTGTGCAGAGTTGGGAATGGGGTTGAGGAAGCCACCGTGGGGTCTGTGCAGGGTGTCTTCAGGTCTGCCCTTGCAGCTTCCTGCCCTCTGTGTGCTGCTGCTCACTGCGGTGCTGTGCCTGTGCGTGTGCCCATCGCTCAGCATTTCCTAGTGCTTGCTGAGCTGGGGCAGCACCATCTTCCTCCTTTTCTTTGGTGGGACGCTGCTGTGCTGGGAGGACTCTTGCTCCGTGGTGGTGTGGGCAGGCTCAGGGCGCTTGGGCGGCCTGAAGCGTGTCAGAAGCACTCTTGGCTGCCTGTGGAGTGCCTCCTGCACCAGTGTGTGTGTGCTTGGTGCATCTTGCAGGGGCGCAGGCGAGGGGCTGGCATATGGGCTCCGCAGTGTCATGCGGGTTAGAAGCACCCTGGGCTGCCTGTGGAGTGCTTCCTGCACCAGCTTGTCTGTGATTGATGCATGGTGCAGGGGCGCAGCCGAGGGGTTGGCCTGTGGGCTCTGCTGTGTCATGCGGGTTAGAAGCACCCTGGGCTGCCTGTGGAGTGCTTCCTGCACCAGCTTGTCTGTGATTGATGCATGGTGCAGGGGCGCAGCCGAGGGGTTGGCCTGTGGGCTCTGCTGTGTCATGCGGGTTAGAAGCACCCTGGGCTGCCTGTGGAGTGCTTCCTGCACCAGCTTGTCTGTGATTGATGCATGGTGCAGGGGCGCAGCCAAGGGGTTGGCCTGTGGGCTCTGCTGTGTCAAGGGGCTTAGAAGCACCCTGGGCTGGCAGCAGGGGCTCAGGATCAGATCCTGTGCAGTTGGTGTCAGGGGATCCTTGTGGGGTCTCTGTGCAGCGCCGTCCCCCGCAGCCTCTGCAGCCTGCTTGGAGCTCTGCCCAGAGCTCTCCAGAGAGCTCTCATTGAAGGGATGCGAGAGGCTGAGTTGTGGCCATGGGGGGAGGTCTGGTGCTGCCCTGCCCTGCTCCCCCTGTGTGTCCTGCAAGGGGGAGGCCGGCACCCCCCAGAAGGGGTCAGCATCCCCCAGCATGGGTGACTCCGAGCAGCCCTTGGATCTCATTCTGTGCACCCAATGCTGCATCAGGTCATGGGCTTGAGTGAGGGAATCGGTGCTGTCAGGAGTGTCAGGGTCATCACGGAATGTGTTGTCTCCATCCCCCAGCTCCATAGTGCAGGTGTGCTCTGGCCTGTACAGCGAGAGGTGGGAGAGGTTGTTGAGGGAGCTGGTTGGGAATGGGGACTTTGGGGCCATCGGGGGCTGTGTCCTTGCTGGCCCCAGCCCTGCCACCACCGATGGGTCTTTGGGGTAGCCGTTCCCCCCCCCCCCCCCCCGCCACGTACTTGGAGGGTTATGGGAGCTGTTGGAGGACCTTGGTGGAAGGGCTGGGATCGTCGGTGGTGTGACGTTCTTTGGCCCTTTCCCTTGCCTTTTCCGTGAGTAGTGCAAAGCGCTGCCAGGGAGCAGGGCCATGAAAGGCTGTGGGAGAGCTCTGCCAGGGTCCTGGAGTGCCCCGAGTCCTGTGGGAGGGTTTCTGTTAGAGTTCGAGTGGTGAAAGTGTTTAGGAAAAGGTGCAGTTTTTGATGAAGCTTGGTGTGAAATTTCCCAAGGTGTTTCAGGCCAGGAAATAACCTGAGTAGCAGCGCCTGGGTCAAGTATTTCTTCCTGGTGAAAACATCTTGGTTTGCTCTGAAATGTGAAACTTTCCCACCGAAAGCTTAAGCTTTGTAGGCAGCAAATCTGTGTCAGGAAGATCTTAGCGGTTGGTGATGTGCTGCTGTGCGGTCCCTGTACACCCTTGGAGCAGAACCAGGTTCATTCTGTCATTGTGCATGTACTTGTTGAGCATTATCATCTGCAGTCAGGAGTAACTGAGCCCAGTGTAATGGAGTATCTGAGACACTGGCACAGGGTGCCCAGAGAAGCTGTGGCTGCCCCATCCGTGGCAGTGTTCAAGGGCAGGTTGGACACAGGGGCTTTGAAAAAGCTGACCTCGTGGTTCTCTGATCCATTGTGAGAGAAGCGGAAGTGAGAATATTGGCATCAGTGCCAGCATCCCGTTGGTGACAGCAGATAACCCTGTGCTGGCCCTCTCTGTTGCTCGGGGATGGGCCTGTTTGCAGGGAGGTGTGATGTGAGATGGTAGGGAAGTTCATCCCAGGAGCGGACATGCGGTGCAGCTGGTGGCACGCTTTGTTTGCTTCCTCATTTGTAAGCCCTGCGCTGGAGTTCCTCCTTAGGGATGGCAATTTCAGTGACGGCAAGAATTGCAGAACAAGGTCCTTGTTCTGGAGGTGCAGTAAAGTCAGTGAGGGCCCCCAGGTGAGGAGTGTGCCCGGGGATGTCTCCCCCTCTTTCTCAGCATGGAGCTCTCCGTGGAATTTGCCTGGAAAGTTCTGAGTCATTTTTCTTCAGTCTAAAATGATTTGATGTGAAAATTCCCAAAGTGCACCTTGGCTCTGTATCCTGACTGTGCTGCTGTGCTCTGTTCCCATTGCTTCAGGTACAGAAAGGAAGTTGCCTTTGCTTCAGAATTGCGAATGAAGGTGGAGAAAGCAGTTAACAAAGGAGCTCTGCATTTCAGTTTGGAGTTGAAATCTACTTAGACCTGGAGCAGCTGTGACTTGGTAGGTTTTAGTTAGAGCTGCATGCCTGGTTTGTCTCCCAGTGGATTTTAGCTTTCTGCTGGAACTGAAATCCAAAGAGCATCAGATCAGCTTGGCAGCGGTCGTGTTTGGCAGCAGCTGTTTGTGATCGGTCTTGCCCTAAAGAGTTGTTGTTGTCTGGGAGCAGGATTTCTAGTGTGATTTTCAAGCCTTTGGTGAGGTTGGGCACTAAGCTGTGTGGGTGCATCCTTCTGAGATGTCACTTCATGGGGTTTCTGAGCATCTCTGTGAGCAGTTTTCACTGAGAAGTGACCCGAGAGAGCTCTGTGTTTATCTGCTGCTGGACAGAAGAGCTGTGTGAATACCCTCCGGTCTTGCGTGCCTGCTTTCAGCTTGCCCGCTGCCTTGAGTGTCTTGTTTGTGGGCAGAGCTGGCTCGTGACGTGCCAGCCCCTGACTGCTCAGAAGGTTGTGGGTGTCGGTGCCATCCTGCCTCCTCCCTGGCTCGCCATGCTGGCTGTCATGGGCTGCGCTTGAGCAAAGACACTGCTGTCAGTGAGCTGTCTGGAATGAGGAAGAGCACAAGAGAGGCTTAAATGGCAAAGCTGGTTCTGGTCCTCTTGTTTGTGGAGCAAGGGAGTACAAATCCATTGCTGGAGGTGGCACGTTGCAGCTCTCCAGTGTGTTGGCAATGGTGCATCCTTCCTCCAGGTGACACAAAGAGCTGCCGCTGGTCCCAGCGTCTGCATCGATAGGCAGCTCTGAAGGGGCCCTGCAGCAATGTGGGGTCTGTCTCTGTCTCCTCGTGTCTGAAGGATGAGAAGGATCCAGGCCAGCAGCTCTGTGGTTGATGTCCTTGTGCCAGGATCCCATGTGGGGCCATGTGCTGGAGCTGTGGCACGGCCTGTTTTGAAAGTGGCCCGTGTATCTCACTGGGGGAAGTAGCTCCTGCCCAGCAAAGGTGAGCAATGCTGCCAGTTCATGGAGGAGAATGAGGCCGGGCTGCCAGGGACTAGAATGAGAGAGGGGCTGGAGCTCCTGGGTAGCAGTGGGGGCTTTGTCTTTAAGTGGCACTCTGAGGTTGTGGGTCAGAGCTTTGGGGTCCTGTCAGAGGCTGCTCGTGCTGGCTCTCATCCCGTGTAAGGCAGGTGGATGTTCTTTTTATTTCTCCCTAGGGTGGTGGTTGGGAATTCTGTGCGTCCTCAGCTGAGGATTTTCCAGTTCAGTTTCTGAGGAGCTGGCGGGACAGGCACGTAGAACTGTTTTGTGCAGGTGCAGTAGGTACAGCTAATGAAAAGGAAGCCCTGACCCCCTCTGTTCCTTCTTGCATGGTCAAACTCTCTCCAGAATTGGAAGCACCACTGAGGATGGGGTTTGTTTCTGATGGCAATTTCATTGCTTGATCATAAATGTCAAGTTGAGCACTGAGAATGTCTGTGTGCGGCCTTGGAGGGTGGATTGCAGGTTGGACAGGGCTTGGAGCAAGCTGCTCTAGTGTGAGGTGTCCCTGCCCGTGGCAGGGGCTGGGAACTGAATGATCTTCAGGGTCTTTCCTACCCCAACCGTTCTAGGATTCTGTGATTCCTTCAGGCCGTGACAGTCTACTGTTAGCCTCCACCCCACATTAGACTTTTGCAGTGGCTGGATGGAGCCGTTAAAGGGTGAGCAGGTCCTGCTGGTCGCTTCTTGGCTCTGCAGTGGGTGGATCAGCTCATGGATGGGAATCAGGGAGTCTCGTTTGGAGTGGTGTTGCCGCCGGTGCACTGCTGTGGTCCCCACTGGCACTTGTTGTTGTTTGCTCTTCAGGAGCCACGCAAGAGAGAGAGCAGGCAAGGTGGAGAGCTGCTGCATTTCCTCATTCTCTATAGCAGCTATTCCAAAAGGCCATTTTTGTGTCCTAGAAGTACCTTGTCCTGAGATCGTCTGTGCCCAGGATGCATGGAGCCTGTGGGCCAGTGAGAGTGGGATGGTTTTCCCACTGCTTGCGAGTCAGGTTTGCTCCAGTTAGGCTTCCCCTGTCGCTCCAGAAATAGAAATGGGTTGTGACCCTTGATGATATTTAGGTACAGTGTGCACTGGTGTCTTGTAGGGCCATATACTTTTGTGTCCCTGAGATGCCAGGCCATGTAATGCATCCAGTCCTGTGAAGGTGGTTAAACGTTCCATCTAACTTCCTCCAGCCACAGCGAGAGGCACTGCAGCCACTCCAACCACAGCATCAGGCACTGCAGCCAGTCCAACCACAGCAGCAAGCACTGCAGCCACTCCAACCACAGCAACAGGTACTGCAGGCAATGCAACCTCATCAACAGACACTCCTCTGCAGGGGGAGGATGTGGAAGCCACAACCCACAGGGTACCCTGTGCTTTTACCTGCGAGGCCAGAGACAGGACAGGAGGAAGTGAGATGGAAAACCCACCTCACTCCTAGATTTCCTAGATGGAAAACCCACCCACCTATGGGTCCATGAATTGCAAGGAAGAGCAACCACAAATGGTACTTCCCTTATACTTGGAGAGGCGTCCAGCACACCTGGAACCGACTGCCACAGAGGTGGAAACACAGCCCTACCATCTCCCGTGGGCTGATCCACGCTGCACCGGAACAGGGGCAAGCTCCAGAACACCTGTAATACACCGATGACATTGGAGTGGCCGCAGTGCCTGTTTCAGTGGTTGCAGTGGGTGCAGTGCGTGTTGTTGTGGTTGGTGTGGCTGCAGTGCCTGTTGCTGGGATTTCAGTTCTGCAGTTGCTTTTACTGTGGTTGCAGTGTCTGCAGTGCCTGTTGCTGTTGCTGGAGTGGCTGCAATTTCTGTTTCTGTGGTTGGGAGGTGGCACATTGCAGCTCTCCAGTGTGTTTGCAATGGTGCTGAATGCATCGTTTCTCAATTTGACACAAAGACCAGCTGCCGCTGGTCCCAGCGTGTGCATCGATAGGCAGCTCTGAAGGGGCCCTGCAGCCCAGTAAACAACAGTGATGCACAATACAATTGCTCAGTACCCTCAGGTCTATGCCCAGCGTGATTCGAGCAGCGATTGGTACCTTTGGGGTAACTCCCTCCAGGTTAGATTCCGGGCATGACGTGGTGTGGTGTGGAATCCCCCTTTGGCTAGTTTGGGTCAGGTGTCCTGTCTCTGCTCCCTCCTGGCTTCCCGTGCCTCTCCCCACAGCAGAGCATGGGAGCCTGAAAAGTCCTTGATGGGGGTGCGTGCCTACTGAGCAACAGCTGAAACCTCCGTGTGTTATCTGCAGTGTCCTGAGACTGAAGCCAAACCACAGCACTGCGCCAGCTGCCAGGAAAAACATCTCTCTATGCCAGCCAAAATCAGGACAGTGTCCATCCACCTCTTACTCCATAGCAGTGACGTCATGGCAGGTCTCACGCTTTCCACCATCACCTTTTCTGTCCTTTGAGAGATATACATATATGTGTATATAAGAGATCTACGTACAAATGTGTATATATATATATATATATATATATACACACACACAGAGATATCATTCCTGTAATCTCTGGACCATCCCTAGAACCGTCTGTTGAGTTCATTCAGTCCGGGACTTGGGGCTCCATCTGTGATGAGTCTCTGCGGCCAAGAAAGGTGGCTGGTGTGTGGTGGTGGATCGTTGCATGCTGAAGCTGATTGGGATTCCGTGAGCGCTGCCCTTGTCCAGTTTGATCAACGGTCCTGCTTCATTAGTGTGGTGATCCCAAGGGATTGAGGTTGAGATGCTCAAATCTGGGGCAGTGGAGAAGGGTGTCAGGAGGCGTCCAGTGCAGTGATGGGTGTGTGGCCGCCATGAAGCGATATTACCCAGTGTAAGCAGCATCATTCCCAAGGCAGGAATAATCACACTGTTTTGCTGGTCAGGTGGATTCTTTGTTAGTTTGTTGTCGAGTGGGGCCTCCTCAGCATGTGTCAGCTCCTCCTCTGGTGACATTCCAAACTCTTTGCCCTCTACGCAGCCCACGATGACTTCCGGGATACCTGGATGACTGGGACTTGCTATTGGAAATGGCTCTTCTTCTGAGTCACGTGCTAGAGAGGGCTTACAGTCAGCCTGTAATTTGGCATATGCATTCTCTAGAAGCCCACAGCACCGAAAAAAGCTTGTGTTTCTTTCTGGTTCGTTGGCAGGGACATTGCAGTTATCTTGTTGATCAGGTGTGTGGGGAAGTGGGGACATGCGTCTTGCCATTTTCTTGCCCAGAGCTGGCTGTCCTGTACAGGTGCCTTGACCGTACTCCGTTTTCTGGCATAAGCAGCCTTCAGCAGGATCTGGATTATCTTCTTTCCTTTCTCAAAACCTTCTTGCGCTGTATCGGCCCACATGATAATGTCATCAATGTTTTGCAGGTGTTCTGGAGCTTGCCCCTGTTCCAGTGCGGTGTGTATCAGTCCATGGCAGATGGTAGGGCTGTGTTTCCACCCCTGTGTCAGTCGGCTCTAGGACGCCTCTCCAAGTAAAAGGGAAGTGCCATTTGTGGTTGTTCTTCCTTGCAATTCATGTACTCCTAGGTGGGTGGGTTTTCCATCTCACTTCCTCCTGTCCTGTCTCTGGCCTCGCAGGTAAAAGCACAGGGTACCCTGTGGGGTGTGGCTTCCATATCCTCCCTCTGCTGAGGCAGGAGGCTTCTGTCAGTAGCGGAGATGTTGGCCCGTAGAGGTGGGGATTAGGATCTGTCTTCTTTCTGCTGCTGGAAATCCTGAAACAGTTTCTGCCATCATTCAGGCAGGTTTTCTACAGCCGAGATGAAAGGCCGTCGGGAGGAAGAGAGTTTTCTTGATGCTGCTGGAGTTGGCAAGCGAATTCATTCAGGACTGCTGCCTGTGCGTATCTCCAGTTCATTCCTGCAGTGAGTTGTCACAGGATGATGGCAAACTTCGTAGCAGTTTGTGCCCCAGGACTCGTGAATAGTGGCTGCAGTGCCAGATGGTGTGGTTGCAGTGGCTGCAGTGCCTGTTGGTGTGGTTGCAGTGGCTGCAGTGCGAGATGGTGTGGTTGCAGTGTCTGCCTTGCCTGTTGCTGTAGTTGGAGTGGCTGCAGAGCTTGCTGCTGTGGTTGGAGTGGCTGCAGTGCCTGTTGGTGCGGTTGGAGTGGCTGCAGTGCCTTTTGCTGTGATTGGAGTGGCTGCAGTGCTGCTGCTGTGGTTGCAGTGGCGGCTGTGCTTGCTGCTGTGGTTGGAGTGGCTGCAGTGTCTTTTGCTGTGGTTGGAGGGGCTGCAGTGCTTGCTGCTGTGGTTGGAGTGGCTGCAGTGCCTTTTGCTGTGGTTGGAGTGGCTGCAGGGCTTGCTGCTGTGGTTGGAGTGGCTGCAGTGCCTTTTGCTGTAGTTGGAGTGGCTGCAGGGCTTGCTGCTGAGGTTGGAGTGGCTGCAGTGCCTTTTGCTGTGGTTGGAGCGGCTGTCAGGGCTTGCTGCTGTGGTTGGAGTGGCTGCAGTGCCTTTTGCTGTGGTTGGAGTGGCTGCAGGGCTTGCTGCTGTGGTTGGAGAGCCTGCAGTGCCTTTTGCTGTGGTTGGAGGGGCTGCAGTGCTTGCTGCTGTGGGTGGACTGGGTGCAGTGTCTGTTGCTGTTGTTGCAGTGTCTGCACTGCCTATTGCTGTTATTGCAGTTGCTGCAGACATGCTGGGCAATGTTTGGACTTGATGGTCTTGAAAGTCTTTTCCAGCTCTGTTTAGTCTGTGATCCTATGAGCAGAGTCTGAGCATCTTGTGCTGCAAATGGCTGTCTTGGTTTTCTCCCACATTCTAACAAGTGAGCATTGGGGAATCCTTCATCCTCATCTCCTTCTCTTCCAGTGCTTTTCCCACTGATTTCATCTAGCGTCTCCGAGGGGATTTGCCACCTGCCTGTTGGATTTTGCAGGGCAGTGGCTGCCATGGCGCTCTCTTCCAGGTCTTTCAGGGTCATTGGCAGCTCTGTAAGGGTCTCAGTGTGGTGGTCACTGTGTCCTCGGCACCTTCACTCCTTGCCCCAGCGTGTGCAGAGTTGGGAATGGGGTTGAGGAAGCCACCGTGGGGTCTGTGCAGGGTGTCTTCAGGTCTGCCCTTGCAGCTTCCTGCCCTCTGTGTGCTGCTGCTCACTGCGGTGCTGTGCCTGTGCGTGTGCCCATCGCTCAGCATTTCCTAGTGCTTGCTGAGCTGGGGCAGCACCATCTTCCTCCTTTTCTTTGGTGGGACGCTGCTGTGCTGGGAGGACTCTTGCTCCGTGGTGGTGTGGGCAGGCTCAGGGCGCTTGGGCGGCCTGAAGCGTGTCAGAAGCACTCTTGGCTGCCTGTGGAGTGCCTCCTGCACCAGTGTGTGTGTGCTTGGTGCATCTTGCAGGGGCGCAGGCGAGGGGCTGGCGTATGGGCTCCGCAGTGTCATGCGGGTTAGAAGCACCCTGGGCTGCCTGTGGAGTGCTTCCTGCACCAGCTTGTCTGTGATTGATGCATGGTGCAGGGGCGCAGCCGAGGGGTTGGCCTGTGGGCTCTGCTGTGTCATGCGGGTTAGAAGCACCCTGGGCTGCCTGTGGAGTGCTTCCTGCACCAGCTTGTCTGTGATTGATGCATGGTGCAGGGGCGCAGCCGAGGGGTTGGCCTGTGGGCTCTGCTGTGTCATGCGGGTTAGAAGCACCCTGGGCTGCCTGTGGAGTGCTTCCTGCACCAGCTTGTCTGTGATTGATGCATGGTGCAGGGGCGCAGCCAAGGGGTTGGCCTGTGGGCTCTGCTGTGTCAAGGGGCTTAGAAGCACCCTGGGCTGGCAGCAGGGGCTCAGGATCAGATCCTGTGCAGTTGGTGTCAGGGGATCCTTGTGGGGTCTCTGTGCAGCGCCGTCCCCCGCAGCCTCTGCAGCCTGCTTGGAGCTCTGCCCAGAGCTCTCCAGAGAGCTCTCATTGAAGGGATGCGAGAGGCTGAGTTGTGGCCATGGGGGGAGGTCTGGTGCCGCCCTGCCCTGCTCCCCCTGTGTGTCCTGCAAGGGGGAGGCCAGCACCACCCAGAAGTTGTCAGCATCCCCCAGCATGGGTGACTCCGAGCAGCCCTTGGATCTCATTCTGTGCACCCAATGCTGCATCAGGTCATGGGCTTGGGTGAGGGAATCGGTGCTGTCAGGAGTGTCAGGGCCATCACGGAATGTGTTGTCTCCATCCCCCAGCTCCATAGTGCAGATGTGCTCTGGCCTGTACAGCGAGAGGTGGGAGAGGTTGTTGAGGGAGCTGGTTGGGAATGGGGACTTTGGGGCCATCGGGGGCTGTGTCCTTGCTGGCCCCAGCCCTGCCACCACCGATGGGTCTTTGGGGTTGCAGTTCCCCCTCCCCGCCACGTACTTGGAGGGTTCTGGGAGCTGTTGGAGGACCTTGGTGGTAGGGCTGTGTCCGTCAGCGCTCACGGTGATTTTCTCAGTGTGCGGTGTCTGTGGCAGCACAGCCTGCTCCAGCGGGCAGTCACCGTGTGCCTGGCCCTCCAAGAAGTCAAGGAGCTCCATGAAGAAGTCGGTGATGGTGAGGCTGTTGGTGGAATGGAGACACGAGGGACATCATCCTCAGTGTCCCCTAGCCTCCCCCCCTCCGCCCCCCGGCCTTGCTTCTACCCTGCAGAACGTACTCGGAGAGTTCAGGGAACTCGCAGAGGAATGCAGCCCAGTTGGGGACATCCGGGATGGTGTCACCTCTGTGTGCGGTGTCAGAGCAGGCGAGCTGATGGCTGAAGCTGGTGTCTTCTGCCTGCTTGGGAAGGGCCTCTGGGAAGGCGGCTGTTCCATGCTGGAACACCTGCATGGCCTGTGCCAGAGCTGCTGGGGTGGTCACTGCTGCTGGAAAAGCAAGCAAAGGCAAGGCAGGCGCAGGGCGATGCAGGCTTTGCTCAGCTTGGCTGCCTGTGCTCAGGCTCATCAGCCCCCAAGACTCACCTCTGGGGTTCACGGTGCTGGGTAGAGCCGGGGCAAGCCAGTGGGGCCTAGCAGAGGGGACGGTGTCCTCCGTGGGTGCACGGTCCTTGATGGAGGCCGCGTCCTGCCCATGGGCACAGGGGAGCTGTGCCACGGGGCGAAGTGGCAGCGCAGAGGGGAGCTGCAGCAGCTGCTCCAGGGCCCCGGGGAGTCCTGACCCCCCCTGCGCCAGGTGGCGGTGGCCAGGCAGGTCCTGGGCAGGCCCCAAGGGCAGCAGCATCCCGGGGACTGAAGATAGGTCACGAGTAGAGGCACGTCTCAACATGGCCAGAGCGCTGGGGCTCAGACCAGACACTTGTAATGGCGCTGGCAGGTGGAGGGGAAACCTCTCTGTTGGGAGAAGCAGAGAGAGGTGCTGGGGTGAGAAAGTGGCCGGCAGAGCCGGCCTGGGGTTACCTGTGGGGCAGGGGCAGCGGGAGGAGCAGGAGCTGCTGCTGTACCTGCCATGACCGTTGGTCAGTGTCAGTTGGGCGTGGGCCAACAGCCCCTCTCCAGCAGGACCCACCCAAGGGTCCACCAATGGTGGCTGCTCTGGCAGCCTCGCAGCCAATGGAATCCAACGCTTCCCCTTGCAGTGGTTTCCTGCCCTGTTGATGATTCCCTGTCCTAAGTCATGGTTCCCCAGCCCACGATGGTTTCCCATCCCAATGATGTTTTCTGGGGAGGTGAATTTCATGTGCAAGGGGCAGGGATGGGTCCAGCATCGCTGTCCCTGCGATGCTCACGGGTGTGCTTCCCAATGTTTTGCAGTGGTGGTGGTGGTGGTAAGGTGGCTGGTGGCAGTTTTGGGTTGTTCTTGTCCTCGTCCCTCTGTAGTGTGGGCCAGAGCTCAGTCTGGATCTGGCTGTTGGGGCAGCAAAGCTGTGACGTTCTTTGGCCCTTTCCCTTGCCTTTTCCGTGAGTAGTGCAAAGCGCTGCCAGGGAGCAGGGCCATGAAAGGCTGTGGGAGAGCTCTGCCAGGGTCCTGGAGTGCCCCGAGTCCTGTGGGAGGGTTTCTGTTAGAGTTCGAGTGGTGAAAGTGTTTAGGAAAAGGTGCGGTTTTTGATGAAGCTTGGTATGAAATTTCCCAAGGTGTTTCAGGCCAGGAAATAACCTGAGTAGCAGCGCCTGGGTCAAGTATTTCTTCCTGGTGAAAACATCTTGGTTTGCTCTGAAATGTGAAACTTTCCCACCGAAAGCTTAAGCTTTGTAGGCAGCAAATCTGTGTCAGGAAGATCTTAGCGGTTGGTGATGTGCTGCTGTGCGGTCCCTGTACACCCTTGGAGCAGAACCAGGTTCATTCTGTCATTGTGCATGTACTTGTTGAGCATTATCATCTGCAGTCAGGAGTAACTGAGCCCAGTGTAATGGAGTACCTGAGACACTGGCACAGGGTGCCCAGAGAAGCTGTGGCTGCCCCATCCGTGGCAGTGTTCAAGGGCAGGTTGGACACAGGGGCTTTGAAAAAGCTGACCTCGTGGTTCTCTGATCCATTGTGAGAGAAACGGAAGTGAGAATATTGGCATCAGTGCCAGCATCCCGTTGGTGACAGCAGATAACCCTGTGCTGGCCCTCTCTGTTGCTCGGGGATGGGCCTGTTTGCAGGGAGGTGTGATGTGAGATGGTAGGGAAGTTCATCCCAGGAGCGGACATGCGGTGCAGCTGGTGGCACGCTTTGTTTGCTTCCTCATTTGTAAGCCCTGCGCTGGAGTTCCTCCTTAGGGATGGCAATTTCAGTGACGGCAAGAATTGCAGAACAAGGTCCTTGTTCTGGAGGTGCAGTAAAGTCAGTGAGGGCCCCCAGGTGAGGAGTGTGCCCGGGGATGTCTCCCCCTCTTTCTCAGCATGGAGCTCTCCGTGGAATTTGCCTGGAAAGTTCTGAGTCATTTTTCTTCAGTCTAAAATGATTTGATGTGAAAATTCCCAAAGTGCACCTTGGCTCTGTATCCTGACTGTGCTGCTGTGCTCTGTTCCCATTGCTTCAGGTACAGAAAGGAAGTTGCCTTTGCTTCAGAATTGCGAATGAAGGTGGAGAAAGCAGTTAACAAAGGAGCTCTGCATTTCAGTTTGGAGTTGAAATCTACTTAGACCTGGAGCAGCTGTGACTTGGTAGGTTTTAGTTAGAGCTGCATGCCTGGTTTGTCTCCCAGTGGATTTTAGCTTTCTGCTGGAACTGAAATCCAAAGAGCATCAGATCAGCTTGGCAGCGGTCGTGTTTGGCAGCAGCTGTTTGTGATCGGTCTTGCCCTAAAGAGTTGTTGTTGTCTGGGAGCAGGATTTCTAGTGTGATTTTCAAGCCTTTGGTGAGGTTGGGCACTAAGCTGTGTGGGTGCATCCTTCTGAGATGTCACTTCATGGGGTTTCTGAGCATCTCTGTGAGCAGTTTTCACTGAGAAGTGACCCGAGAGAGCTCTGTGTTTATCTGCTGCTGGACAGAAGAGCTGTGTGAATACCCTCCGGTCTTGCGTGCCTGCTTTCAGCTTGCCCGCTGCCTTGAGTGTCTTGTTTGTGGGCAGAGCTGGCTCGTGACGTGCCAGCCCCTGACTGCTCAGAAGGTTGTGGGTGTCGGTGCCATCCTGCCTCCTCCCTGGCTCGCCATGCTGGCTGTCATGGGCTGCGCTTGAGCAAAGACACTGCTGTCAGTGAGCTGTCTGGAATGAGGAAGAGCACAAGAGAGGCTTAAATGGCAAAGCTGGTTCTGGTCCTCTTGTTTGTGGAGCAAGGGAGTACAAATCCATTGCTGGAGGTGGCACGTTGCAGCTCTCCAGTGTGTTGGCAATGGTGCATCCTTCCTCCAGGTGACACAAAGAGCTGCCGCTGGTCCCAGCGTCTGCATCGATAGGCAGCTCTGAAGGGGCCCTGCAGCAATGTGGGGTCTGTCTCTGTCTCCTCGTGTCTGAAGGATGAGAAGGATCCAGGCCAGCAGCTCTGTGGTTGATGTCCTTGTGCCAGGATCCCATGTGGGGCCATGTGCTGGAGCTGTGGCACGGCCTGTTTTGAAAGTGGCCCGTGTATCTCACTGGGGGAAGTAGCTCCTGCCCAGCAAAGGTGAGCAATGCTGCCAGTTCATGGAGGAGAATGAGGCCGGGCTGCCAGGGACTAGAATGAGAGAGGGGCTGGAGCTCCTGGGTAGCAGTGGGGGCTTTGTCTTTAAGTGGCACTCTGAGGTTGTGGGTCAGAGCTTTGGGGTCCTGTCAGAGGCTGCTCGTGCTGGCTCTCATCCCGTGTAAGGCAGGTGGATGTTCTTTTTATTTCTCCCTAGGGTGGTGGTTGGGAATTCTGTGCGTCCTCAGCTGAGGATTTTCCAGTTCAGTTTCTGAGGAGCTGGCGGGACAGGCACGTAGAACTGTTTTGTGCAGGTGCAGTAGGTACAGCTAATGAAAAGGAAGCCCTGACCCCCTCTGTTCCTTCTTGCATGGTCAAACTCTCTCCAGAATTGGAAGCACCACTGAGGATGGGGTTTGTTTCTGATGGCAATTTCATTGCTTGATCATAAATGTCAAGTTGAGCACTGAGAATGTCTGTGTGCGGCCTTGGAGGGTGGATTGCAGGTTGGACAGGGCTTGGAGCAAGCTGCTCTAGTGTGAGGTGTCCCTGCCCGTGGCAGGGGCTGGGAACTGAATGATCTTCAGGGTCTTTCCTACCCCAACCGTTCTAGGATTCTGTGATTCCTTCAGGCCGTGACAGTCTACTGTTAGCCTCCACCCCACATTAGACTTTTGCAGTGGCTGGATGGAGCCGTTAAAGGGTGAGCAGGTCCTGCTGGTCGCTTCTTGGCTCTGCAGTGGGTGGATCAGCTCATGGATGGGAATCAGGGAGTCTCGTTTGGAGTGGTGTTGCCGCCGGTGCACTGCTGTGGTCCCCACTGGCACTTGTTGTTGTTTGCTCTTCAGGAGCCACGCAAGAGAGAGAGCAGGCAAGGTGGAGAGCTGCTGCATTTCCTCATTCTCTATAGCAGCTATTCCAAAAGGCCATTTTTGTGTCCTAGAAGTACCTTGTCCTGAGATCGTCTGTGCCCAGGATGCATGGAGCCTGTGGGCCAGTGAGAGTGGGATGGTTTTCCCACTGCTTGCGAGTCAGGTTTGCTCCAGTTAGGCTTCCCCTGTCGCTCCAGAAATAGAAATGGGTTGTGACCCTTGATGATATTTAGGTACAGTGTGCACTGGTGTCTTGTAGGGCCATATACTTTTGTGTCCCTGAGATGCCAGGCCATGTAATGCATCCAGTCCTGTGAAGGTGGTTAAACGTTCCATCTAACTTCCTCCAGCCACAGCGAGAGGCACTGCAGCCACTCCAACCACAGCATCAGGCACTGCAGCCAGTCCAACCACAGCAGCAAGCACTGCAGCCACTCCAACCACAGCAACAGGTACTGCAGGCAATGCAACCTCATCAACAGACACTCCTCTGCAGGGGGAGGATGTGGAAGCCACAACCCACAGGGTACCCTGTGCTTTTACCTGCGAGGCCAGAGACAGGACAGGAGGAAGTGAGATGGAAAACCCACCTCACTCCTAGATTTCCTAGATGGAAAACCCACCCACCTATGGGTCCATGAATTGCAAGGAAGAGCAACCACAAATGGTACTTCCCTTATACTTGGAGAGGCGTCCAGCACACCTGGAACCGACTGCCACAGAGGTGGAAACACAGCCCTACCATCTCCCGTGGGCTGATCCACGCTGCACCGGAACAGGGGCAAGCTCCAGAACACCTGTAATACACCGATGACATTGGAGTGGCCGCAGTGCCTGTTTCAGTGGTTGCAGTGGGTGCAGTGCGTGTTGTTGTGGTTGGTGTGGCTGCAGTGCCTGTTGCTGGGATTTCAGTTCTGCAGTTGCTTTTACTGTGGTTGCAGTGTCTGCAGTGCCTGTTGCTGTTGCTGGAGTGGCTGCAATTTCTGTTTCTGTGGTTGGGAGGTGGCACATTGCAGCTCTCCAGTGTGTTTGCAATGGTGCTGAATGCATCGTTTCTCAATTTGACACAAAGACCAGCTGCCGCTGGTCCCAGCGTGTGCATCGATAGGCAGCTCTGAAGGGGCCCTGCAGCCCAGTAAACAACAGTGATGCACAATACAATTGCTCAGTACCCTCAGGTCTATGCCCAGCGTGATTCGAGCAGCGATTGGTACCTTTGGGGTAACTCCCTCCAGGTTAGATTCCGGGCATGACGTGGTGTGGTGTGGAATCCCCCTTTGGCTAGTTTGGGTCAGGTGTCCTGTCTCTGCTCCCTCCTGGCTTCCCGTGCCTCTCCCCACAGCAGAGCATGGGAGCCTGAAAAGTCCTTGATGGGGGTGCGTGCCTACTGAGCAACAGCTGAAACCTCCGTGTGTTATCTGCAGTGTCCTGAGACTGAAGCCAAACCACAGCACTGCGCCAGCTGCCAGGAAAAACATCTCTCTATGCCAGCCAAAATCAGGACAGTGTCCATCCACCTCTTACTCCATAGCAGTGACGTCATGGCAGGTCTCACGCTTTCCACCATCACCTTTTCTGTCCTTTGAGAGATATACATATATGTGTATATAAGAGATCTACGTACAAATGTGTGTATATATATATATATATATATATATATATACACACACACACAGATATCATTCCTGTAATCTCTGGACCATCCCTAGAACCGTCTGTTGAGTTCATTCAGTCCGGGACTTGGGGCTCCATCTGTGATGAGTCTCTGCGGCCAAGAAAGGTGGCTGGTGTGTGGTGGTGGATCGTTGCATGCTGAAGCTGATTGGGATTCCGTGAGCGCTGCCCTTGTCCAGTTTGATCAACGGTCCTGCTTCATTAGTGTGGTGATCCCAAGGGATTGAGGTTGAGATGCTCAAATCTGGGGCAGTGGAGAAGGGTGTCAGGAGGCGTCCAGTGCAGTGATGGGTGTGTGGCCGCCATGAAGCGATATTACCCAGTGTAAGCAGCATCATTCCCAAGGCAGGAATAATCACACTGTTTTGCTGGTCAGGTGGATTCTTTGTTAGTTTGTTGTCGAGTGGGGCCTCCTCAGCATGTGTCAGCTCCTCCTCTGGTGACATTCCAAACTCTTTGCCCTCTACGCAGCCCACGATGACTTCCGGGATACCTGGATGACTGGGACTTGCTATTGGAAATGGCTCTTCTTCTGAGTCACGTGCTAGAGAGGGCTTACAGTCAGCCTGTAATTTGGCATATGCATTCTCTAGAAGCCCACAGCACCGAAAAAAGCTTGTGTTTCTTTCTGGTTCGTTGGCAGGGACATTGCAGTTATCTTGTTGATCAGGTGTGTGGGGAAGTGGGGACATGCGTCTTGCCATTTTCTTGCCCAGAGCTGGCTGTCCTGTACAGGTGCCTTGACCGTACTCCGTTTTCTGGCATAAGCAGCCTTCAGCAGGATCTGGATTATCTTCTTTCCTTTCTCAAAACCTTCTTGCGCTGTATCGGCCCACATGATAATGTCATCAATGTTTTGCAGGTGTTCTGGAGCTTGCCCCTGTTCCAGTGCGGTGTGTATCAGTCCATGGCAGATGGTAGGGCTGTGTTTCCACCCCTGTGTCAGTCGGCTCTAGGACGCCTCTCCAAGTAAAAGGGAAGTGCCATTTGTGGTTGTTCTTCCTTGCAATTCATGTACTCCTAGGTGGGTGGGTTTTCCATCTCACTTCCTCCTGTCCTGTCTCTGGCCTCGCAGGTAAAAGCACAGGGTACCCTGTGGGGTGTGGCTTCCATATCCTCCCTCTGCTGAGGCAGGAGGCTTCTGTCAGTAGCGGAGATGTTGGCCCGTAGAGGTGGGGATTAGGATCTGTCTTCTTTCTGCTGCTGGAAATCCTGAAACAGTTTCTGCCATCATTCAGGCAGGTTTTCTACAGCCGAGATGAAAGGCCGTCGGGAGGAAGAGAGTTTTCTTGATGCTGCTGGAGTTGGCAAGCGAATTCATTCAGGACTGCTGCCTGTGCGTATCTCCAGTTCATTCCTGCAGTGAGTTGTCACAGGATGATGGCAAACTTCGTAGCAGTTTGTGCCCCAGGACTCGTGAATAGTGGCTGCAGTGCCAGATGGTGTGGTTGCAGTGGCTGCAGTGCCTGTTGGTGTGGTTGCAGTGGCTGCAGTGCGAGATGGTGTGGTTGCAGTGTCTGCCTTGCCTGTTGCTGTAGTTGGAGTGGCTGCAGAGCTTGCTGCTGTGGTTGGAGTGGCTGCAGTGCCTGTTGGTGCGGTTGGAGTGGCTGCAGTGCCTTTTGCTGTGATTGGAGTGGCTGCAGTGCTGCTGCTGTGGTTGCAGTGGCGGCTGTGCTTGCTGCTGTGGTTGGAGTGGCTGCAGTGTCTTTTGCTGTGGTTGGAGGGGCTGCAGTGCTTGCTGCTGTGGTTGGAGTGGCTGCAGTGCCTTTTGCTGTGGTTGGAGTGGCTGCAGGGCTTGCTGCTGTGGTTGGAGTGGCTGCAGTGCCTTTTGCTGTAGTTGGAGTGGCTGCAGGGCTTGCTGCTGAGGTTGGAGTGGCTGCAGTGCCTTTTGCTGTGGTTGGAGCGGCTGTCAGGGCTTGCTGCTGTGGTTGGAGTGGCTGCAGTGCCTTTTGCTGTGGTTGGAGTGGCTGCAGGGCTTGCTGCTGTGGTTGGAGAGCCTGCAGTGCCTTTTGCTGTGGTTGGAGGGGCTGCAGTGCTTGCTGCTGTGGGTGGACTGGCTGCAGTGTCTGTTGCTGTTGTTGCAGTGTCTGCACTGCCTGTTGCTGTTATTGCAGTTGCTGCAGACATGCTGGGCAATGTTTGGACTTGATGGTCTTGAAAGTCTTTTCCAGCTCTGTTTAGTCTGTGATCCTATGAGCAGAGTCTGAGCATCTTGTGCTGCAAATGGCTGTCTTGGTTTTCTCCCACATTCTAACAAGTGAGCATTGGGGAATCCTTCATCCTCATCTCCTTCTCTTCCAGTGCTTTTCCCACTGATTTCATCTAGCGTCTCCGAGGGGATTTGCCACCTGCCTGTTGGATTTTGCAGGGCAGTGGCTGCCATGGTGCTCTCTTCCAGGTCTTTCAGGGTCATTGGCAGCTCTGTAAGGGTCTCAGTGTGGTGGTCACTGTGTCCTCGGCACCTTCACTCCTTGCCCCAGCGTGTGCAGAGTTGGGAATGGGGTTGAGGAAGCCACCGTGGGGTCTGTGCAGGGTGTCTTCAGGTCTGCCCTTGCAGCTTCCTGCCCTCTGTGTGCTGCTGCTCACTGCGGTGCTGTGCCTGTGCGTGTGCCCATCGCTCAGCATTTCCTAGTGCTTGCTGAGCTGGGGCAGCACCATCTTCCTCCTTTTCTTTGGTGGGACGCTGCTGTGCTGGGAGGACTCTTGCTCCGTGGTGGTGTGGGCAGGCTCAGGGCGCTTGGGCGGCCTGAAGCGTGTCAGAAGCACTCTTGGCTGCCTGTGGAGTGCCTCCTGCACCAGTGTGTGTGTGCTTGGTGCATCTTGCAGGGGCGCAGGCGAGGGGCTGGCGTATGGGCTCCGCAGTGTCATGCGGGTTAGAAGCACCCTGGGCTGCCTGTGGAGTGCTTCCTGCACCAGCTTGTCTGTGATTGATGCATGGTGCAGGGGCGCAGCCGAGGGGTTGGCCTGTGGGCTCTGCTGTGTCATGCGGGTTAGAAGCACCCTGGGCTGCCTGTGGAGTGCTTCCTGCACCAGCTTGTCTGTGATTGATGCATGGTGCAGGGGCGCAGCCGAGGGGTTGGCCTGTGGGCTCTGCTGTGTCATGCGGGTTAGAAGCACCCTGGGCTGCCTGTGGAGTGCTTCCTGCACCAGCTTGTCTGTGAATGATGCATGGTGCAGGGGCGCAGCCAAGGGGTTGGCCTGTGGGCTCTGCTGTGTCAAGGGGCTTAGAAGCACCCTGGGCTGGCAGCAGGGGCTCAGGATCAGATCCTGTGCAGTTGGTGTCAGGGGTTCCTTGTGGGGTCTCTGTGCAGCGCCGTCCCCCGCAGCCTCTGCAGCCTGCTTGGAGCTCTGCCCAGAGCTCTCCAGAGAGCTCTCATTGAAGGGATGCGAGAGGCTGAGTTGTGGCCATGGGGGGAGGTCTGGTGCCGCCCTGCCCTGCTCCCCCTGTGTGTCCTGCAAGGGGGAGGCCGGCACCACCCAGAAGTTGTCAGCATCCCCCAGCATGGGTGACTCCGAGCAGCCCTTGGATCTCATTCTGTGCACCCAATGCTGCATCAGGTCATGGGCTTGGGTGAGGGAATCGGTGCTGTCAGGAGTGTCAGGGCCATCACGGAATGTGTTGTCTCCATCCCCCAGCTCCATAGTGCAGATGTGCTCTGGCCTGTACAGCGAGAGGTGGGAGAGGTTGTTGAGGGAGCTGGTTGGGAATGGGGACTTTGGGGCCATCGGGGGCTGTGTCCTTGCTGGCCCCAGCCCTGCCACCACCGATGGGTCTTTGGGGTTGCAGTTCCCCCTCCCCGCCACGTACTTGGAGGGTTCTGGGAGCTGTTGGAGGACCTTGGTGGTAGGGCTGTGTCCGTCAGCGCTCACGGTGATTTTCTCAGTGTGCGGTGTCTGTGGCAGCACAGCCTGCTCCAGCGGGCAGTCACCGTGTGCCTGGCCCTCCAAGAAGTCAAGGAGCTCCATGAAGAAGTCGGTGATGGTGAGGCTGTTGGTGGAATGGAGACACGAGGGACATCATCCTCAGTGTCCCCTAGCCTCCCCCCCTCCGCCCCCCGGCCTTGCTTCTACCCTGCAGAACGTACTCGGAGAGTTCAGGGAACTCGCAGAGGAATGCAGCCCAGTTGGGGACATCCGGGATGGTGTCACCTCTGTGTGCGGTGTCAGAGCAGGCGAGCTGATGGCTGAAGCTGGTGTCTTCTGCCTGCTTGGGAAGGGCCTCTGGGAAGGCGGCTGTTCCATGCTGGAACACCTGCATGGCCTGTGCCAGAGCTGCTGGGGTGGTCACTGCTGCTGGAAAAGCAAGCAAAGGCAAGGCAGGCGCAGGGCGATGCAGGCTTTGCTCAGCTTGGCTGCCTGTGCTCAGGCTCATCAGCCCCCAAGACTCACCTCTGGGGTTCACGGTGCTGGGTAGAGCCGGGGCAAGCCAGTGGGGCCTAGCAGAGGGGACGGTGTCCTCCGTGGGTGCACGGTCCTTGATGGAGGCCGCGTCCTGCCCATGGGCACAGGGGAGCTGTGCCACGGGGCGAAGTGGCAGCGCAGAGGGGAGCTGCAGCAGCTGCTCCAGGGCCCCGGGGAGTCCTGACCCCCCCTGCGCCAGGTGGCGGTGGCCAGGCAGGTCCTGGGCAGGCCCCAAGGGCAGCAGCATCCCGGGGACTGAAGATAGGTCACGAGTAGAGGCACGTCTCAACATGGCCAGAGCGCTGGGGCTCAGACCAGACACTTGTAATGGCGCTGGCAGGTGGAGGGGAAACCTCTCTGTTGGGAGAAGCAGAGAGAGGTGCTGGGGTGAGAAAGTGGCCGGCAGAGCCGGCCTGGGGTTACCTGTGGGGCAGGGGCAGCGGGAGGAGCAGGAGCTGCTGCTGTACCTGCCATGACCGTTGGTCAGTGTCAGTTGGGCGTGGGCCAACAGCCCCTCTCCAGCAGGACCCACCCAAGGGTCCACCAATGGTGGCTGCTCTGGCAGCCTCGCAGCCAATGGAATCCAACGCTTCCCCTTGCAGTGGTTTCCTGCCCTGTTGATGATTCCCTGTCCTAAGTCATGGTTCCCCAGCCCACGATGGTTTCCCATCCCAATGATGTTTTCTGGGGAGGTGAATTTCATGTGCAAGGGGCAGGGATGGGTCCAGCATCGCTGTCCCTGCGATGCTCACGGGTGTGCTTCCCAATGTTTTGCAGTGGTGGTGGTGGTGGTAAGGTGGCTGGTGGCAGTTTTGGGTTGTTCTTGTCCTCGTCCCTCTGTAGTGTGGGCCAGAGCTCAGTCTGGATCTGGCTGTTGGGGCAGCAAAGCTGTGACGTTCTTTGGCCCTTTCCCTTGCCTTTTCCGTGAGTAGTGCAAAGCGCTGCCAGGGAGCAGGGCCATGAAAGGCTGTGGGAGAGCTCTGCCAGGGTCCTGGAGTGCCCCGAGTCCTGTGGGAGGGTTTCTGTTAGAGTTCGAGTGGTGAAAGTGTTTAGGAAAAGGTGCGGTTTTTGATGAAGCTTGGTATGAAATTTCCCAAGGTGTTTCAGGCCAGGAAATAACCTGAGTAGCAGCGCCTGGGTCAAGTATTTCTTCCTGGTGAAAACATCTTGGTTTGCTCTGAAATGTGAAACTTTCCCACCGAAAGCTTAAGCTTTGTAGGCAGCAAATCTGTGTCAGGAAGATCTTAGCGGTTGGTGATGTGCTGCTGTGCGGTCCCTGTACACCCTTGGAGCAGAACCAGGTTCATTCTGTCATTGTGCATGTACTTGTTGAGCATTATCATCTGCAGTCAGGAGTAACTGAGCCCAGTGTAATGGAGTACCTGAGACACTGGCACAGGGTGCCCAGAGAAGCTGTGGCTGCCCCATCCGTGGCAGTGTTCAAGGGCAGGTTGGACACAGGGGCTTTGAAAAAGCTGACCTCGTGGTTCTCTGATCCATTGTGAGAGAAACGGAAGTGAGAATATTGGCATCAGTGCCAGCATCCCGTTGGTGACAGCAGATAACCCTGTGCTGGCCCTCTCTGTTGCTCGGGGATGGGCCTGTTTGCAGGGAGGTGTGATGTGAGATGGTAGGGAAGTTCATCCCAGGAGCGGACATGCGGTGCAGCTGGTGGCACGCTTTGTTTGCTTCCTCATTTGTAAGCCCTGCGCTGGAGTTCCTCCTTAGGGATGGCAATTTCAGTGACGGCAAGAATTGCAGAACAAGGTCCTTGTTCTGGAGGTGCAGTAAAGTCAGTGAGGGCCCCCAGGTGAGGAGTGTGCCCGGGGATGTCTCCCCCTCTTTCTCAGCATGGAGCTCTCCGTGGAATTTGCCTGGAAAGTTCTGAGTCATTTTTCTTCAGTCTAAAATGATTTGATGTGAAAATTCCCAAAGTGCACCTTGGCTCTGTATCCTGACTGTGCTGCTGTGCTCTGTTCCCATTGCTTCAGGTACAGAAAGGAAGTTGCCTTTGCTTCAGAATTGCGAATGAAGGTGGAGAAAGCAGTTAACAAAGGAGCTCTGCATTTCAGTTTGGAGTTGAAATCTACTTAGACCTGGAGCAGCTGTGACTTGGTAGGTTTTAGTTAGAGCTGCATGCCTGGTTTGTCTCCCAGTGGATTTTAGCTTTCTGCTGGAACTGAAATCCAAAGAGCATCAGATCAGCTTGGCAGCGGTCGTGTTTGGCAGCAGCTGTTTGTGATCGGTCTTGCCCTAAAGAGTTGTTGTTGTCTGGGAGCAGGATTTCTAGTGTGATTTTCAAGCCTTTGGTGAGGTTGGGCACTAAGCTGTGTGGGTGCATCCTTCTGAGATGTCACTTCATGGGGTTTCTGAGCATCTCTGTGAGCAGTTTTCACTGAGAAGTGACCCGAGAGAGCTCTGTGTTTATCTGCTGCTGGACAGAAGAGCTGTGTGAATACCCTCCGGTCTTGCGTGCCTGCTTTCAGCTTGCCCGCTGCCTTGAGTGTCTTGTTTGTGGGCAGAGCTGGCTCGTGACGTGCCAGCCCCTGACTGCTCAGAAGGTTGTGGGTGTCGGTGCCATCCTGCCTCCTCCCTGGCTCGCCATGCTGGCTGTCATGGGCTGCGCTTGAGCAAAGACACTGCTGTCAGTGAGCTGTCTGGAATGAGGAAGAGCACAAGAGAGGCTTAAATGGCAAAGCTGGTTCTGGTCCTCTTGTTTGTGGAGCAAGGGAGTACAAATCCATTGCTGGAGGTGGCACGTTGCAGCTCTCCAGTGTGTTGGCAATGGTGCATCCTTCCTCCAGGTGACACAAAGAGCTGCCGCTGGTCCCAGCGTCTGCATCGATAGGCAGCTCTGAAGGGGCCCTGCAGCAATGTGGGGTCTGTCTCTGTCTCCTCGTGTCTGAAGGATGAGAAGGATCCAGGCCAGCAGCTCTGTGGTTGATGTCCTTGTGCCAGGATCCCATGTGGGGCCATGTGCTGGAGCTGTGGCACGGCCTGTTTTGAAAGTGGCCCGTGTATCTCACTGGGGGAAGTAGCTCCTGCCCAGCAAAGGTGAGCAATGCTGCCAGTTCATGGAGGAGAATGAGGCCGGGCTGCCAGGGACTAGAATGAGAGAGGGGCTGGAGCTCCTGGGTAGCAGTGGGGGCTTTGTCTTTAAGTGGCACTCTGAGGTTGTGGGTCAGAGCTTTGGGGTCCTGTCAGAGGCTGCTCGTGCTGGCTCTCATCCCGTGTAAGGCAGGTGGATGTTCTTTTTATTTCTCCCTAGGGTGGTGGTTGGGAATTCTGTGCGTCCTCAGCTGAGGATTTTCCAGTTCAGTTTCTGAGGAGCTGGCGGGACAGGCACGTAGAACTGTTTTGTGCAGGTGCAGTAGGTACAGCTAATGAAAAGGAAGCCCTGACCCCCTCTGTTCCTTCTTGCATGGTCAAACTCTCTCCAGAATTGGAAGCACCACTGAGGATGGGGTTTGTTTCTGATGGCAATTTCATTGCTTGATCATAAATGTCAAGTTGAGCACTGAGAATGTCTGTGTGCGGCCTTGGAGGGTGGATTGCAGGTTGGACAGGGCTTGGAGCAAGCTGCTCTAGTGTGAGGTGTCCCTGCCCGTGGCAGGGGCTGGGAACTGAATGATCTTCAGGGTCTTTCCTACCCCAACCGTTCTAGGATTCTGTGATTCCTTCAGGCCGTGACAGTCTACTGTTAGCCTCCACCCCACATTAGACTTTTGCAGTGGCTGGATGGAGCCGTTAAAGGGTGAGCAGGTCCTGCTGGTCGCTGCTTGGCTCTGCAGTGGGTGGATCAGCTCATGGATGGGAATCAGGGAGTCTCGTTTGGAGTGGTGTTGCCGCCGGTGCACTGCTGTGGTCCCCACTGGCACTTGTTGTTGTTTGCTCTTCAGGAGCCACGCAAGAGAGAGAGCAGGCAAGGTGGAGAGCTGCTGCATTTCCTCATTCTCTATAGCAGCTATTCCAAAAGGCCATTTTTGTGTCCTAGAAGTACCTTGTCCTGAGATCGTCTGTGCCCAGGATGCATGGAGCCTGTGGGCCAGTGAGAGTGGGATGGTTTTCCCACTGCTTGCGAGTCAGGTTTGCTCCAGTTAGGCTTCCCCTGTCGCTCCAGAAATAGAAATGGGTTGTGACCCTTGATGATATTTAGGTACAGTGTGCACTGGTGTCTTGTAGGGCCATATACTTTTGTGTCCCTGAGATGCCAGGCCATGTAATGCATCCAGTCCTGTGAAGGTGGTTAAACATTCCATCTAACTTCCTCCAGCCACAGCGAGAGGCACTGCAGCCACTCCAACCACAGCATCAGGCACTGCAGCCAGTCCAACCACAGCAGCAAGCACTGCAGCCACTCCAACCACAGCAACAGGTACTGCAGGCAATGCAACCTCATCAACAGACACTCCTCTGCAGGGGGAGGATGTGGAAGCCACAACCCACAGGGTACCCTGTGCTTTTACCTGCGAGGCCAGAGACAGGACAGGAGGAAGTGAGATGGAAAACCCACCTCACTCCTAGATTTCCTAGATGGAAAACCCACCCACCTATGGGTCCATGAATTGCAAGGAAGAGCAACCACAAATGGTACTTCCCTTATACTTGGAGAGGCGTCCAGCACACCTGGAACCGACTGCCACAGAGGTGGAAACACAGCCCTACCATCTCCCGTGGGCTGATCCACGCTGCACCGGAACAGGGGCAAGCTCCAGAACACCTGTAATACACCGATGACATTGGAGTGGCCGCAGTGCCTGTTTCAGTGGTTGCAGTGGGTGCAGTGCGTGTTGTTGTGGTTGGTGTGGCTGCAGTGCCTGTTGCTGGGATTTCAGTTCTGCAGTTGCTTTTACTGTGGTTGCAGTGTCTGCAGTGCCTGTTGCTGTTGCTGGAGTGGCTGCAATTTCTGTTTCTGTGGTTGGGAGGTGGCACATTGCAGCTCTCCAGTGTGTTTGCAATGGTGCTGAATGCATCGTTTCTCAATTTGACACAAAGACCAGCTGCCGCTGGTCCCAGCGTGTGCATCGATAGGCAGCTCTGAAGGGGCCCTGCAGCCCAGTAAACAACAGTGATGCACAATACAATTGCTCAGTACCCTCAGGTCTATGCCCAGCGTGATTCGAGCAGCGATTGGTACCTTTGGGGTAACTCCCTCCAGGTTAGATTCCGGGCATGACGTGGTGTGGTGTGGAATCCCCCTTTGGCTAGTTTGGGTCAGGTGTCCTGTCTCTGCTCCCTCCTGGCTTCCCGTGCCTCTCCCCACAGCAGAGCATGGGAGCCTGAAAAGTCCTTGATGGGGGTGCGTGCCTACTGAGCAACAGCTGAAACCTCCGTGTGTTATCTGCAGTGTCCTGAGACTGAAGCCAAACCACAGCACTGCGCCAGCTGCCAGGAAAAACATCTCTCTATGCCAGCCAAAATCAGGACAGTGTCCATCCACCTCTTACTCCGTAGCAGTGACGTCATGGCAGGTCTCACGCTTTCCACCATCACCTTTTCTGTCCTTTGAGAGATATACATATATGTGTATATAAGAGATCTACGTACAAATGTGTGTATATATATATATATATATATATATATATATATACACACACACAGAGATATCATTCCTGTAATCTCTGGACCATCCCTAGAACCGTCTGTTGAGTTCATTCAGTCCGGGACTTGGGGCTCCATCTGTGATGAGTCTCTGCGGCCAAGAAAGGTGGCTGGTGTGTGGTGGTGGATCGTTGCATGCTGAAGCTGATTGGGATTCCGTGAGCGCTGCCCTTGTCCAGTTTGATCAACGGTCCTGCTTCATTAGTGTGGTGATCCCAAGGGATTGAGGTTGAGATGCTCAAATCTGGGGCAGTGGAGAAGGGTGTCAGGAGGCGTCCAGTGCAGTGATGGGTGTGTGGCCGCCATGAAGCGATATTACCCAGTGTAAGCAGCATCATTCCCAAGGCAGGAATAATCACACTGTTTTGCTGGTCAGGTGGATTCTTTGTTAGTTTGTTGTCGAGTGGGGCCTCCTCAGCATGTGTCAGCTCCTCCTCTGGTGACATTCCAAACTCTTTGCCCTCTACGCAGCCCACGATGACTTCCGGGATACCTGGATGACTGGGACTTGCTATTGGAAATGGCTCTTCTTCTGAGTCACGTGCTAGAGAGGGCTTACAGTCAGCCTGTAATTTGGCATATGCATTCTCTAGAAGCCCACAGCACCGAAAAAAGCTTGTGTTTCTTTCTGGTTCGTTGGCAGGGACATTGCAGTTATCTTGTTGATCAGGTGTGTGGGGAAGTGGGGACATGCGTCTTGCCATTTTCTTGCCCAGAGCTGGCTGTCCTGTACAGGTGCCTTGACCGTACTCCGTTTTCTGGCATAAGCAGCCTTCAGCAGGATCTGGATTATCTTCTTTCCTTTCTCAAAACCTTCTTGCGCTGTATCGGCCCACATGATAATGTCATCAATGTTTTGCAGGTGTTCTGGAGCTTGCCCCTGTTCCAGTGCGGTGTGTATCAGTCCATGGCAGATGGTAGGGCTGTGTTTCCACCCCTGTGTCAGTCGGCTCTAGGACGCCTCTCCAAGTAAAAGGGAAGTGCCATTTGTGGTTGTTCTTCCTTGCAATTCATGTACTCCTAGGTGGGTGGGTTTTCCATCTCACTTCCTCCTGTCCTGTCTCTGGCCTCGCAGGTAAAAGCACAGGGTACCCTGTGGGGTGTGGCTTCCATATCCTCCCTCTGCTGAGGCAGGAGGCTTCTGTCAGTAGCGGAGATGTTGGCCCGTAGAGGTGGGGATTAGGATCTGTCTTCTTTCTGCTGCTGGAAATCCTGAAACAGTTTCTGCCATCATTCAGGCAGGTTTTCTACAGCCGAGATGAAAGGCCGTCGGGAGGAAGAGAGTTTTCTTGATGCTGCTGGAGTTGGCAAGCGAATTCATTCAGGACTGCTGCCTGTGCGTATCTCCAGTTCATTCCTGCAGTGAGTTGTCACAGGATGATGGCAAACTTCGTAGCAGTTTGTGCCCCAGGACTCGTGAATAGTGGCTGCAGTGCCAGATGGTGTGGTTGCAGTGGCTGCAGTGCCTGTTGGTGTGGTTGCAGTGGCTGCAGTGCGAGATGGTGTGGTTGCAGTGTCTGCCTTGCCTGTTGCTGTAGTTGGAGTGGCTGCAGTGTCTTTTGCTGTGGTTGGAGGGGCTGCAGTGCTTGCTGCTGTGGTTGGAGTGGCTGCAGTGCCTTTTGCTGTGGTTGGAGTGGCTGCAGGGCTTGCTGCTGTGGTTGGAGTGGCTGCAGTGCCTTTTGCTGTAGTTGGAGTGGCTGCAGGGCTTGCTGCTGAGGTTGGAGTGGCTGCAGTGCCTTTTGCTGTGGTTGGAGCGGCTGTCAGGGCTTGCTGCTGTGGTTGGAGTGGCTGCAGTGCCTTTTGCTGTGGTTGGAGTGGCTGCAGGGCTTGCTGCTGTGGTTGGAGAGCCTGCAGTGCCTTTTGCTGTGGTTGGAGGGGCTGCAGTGCTTGCTGCTGTGGGTGGACTGGCTGCAGTGTCTGTTGCTGTTGTTGCAGTGTCTGCACTGCCTATTGCTGTTATTGCAGTTGCTGCAGACATGCTGGGCAATGTTTGGACTTGATGGTCTTGAAAGTCTTTTCCAGCTCTGTTTAGTCTGTGATCCTATGAGCAGAGTCTGAGCATCTTGTGCTGCAAATGGCTGTCTTGGTTTTCTCCCACATTCTAACAAGTGAGCATTGGGGAATCCTTCATCCTCATCTCCTTCTCTTCCAGTGCTTTTCCCACTGATTTCATCTAGCGTCTCCGAGGGGATTTGCCACCTGCCTGTTGGATTTTGCAGGGCAGTGGCTGCCATGGCGCTCTCTTCCAGGTCTTTCAGGGTCATTGGCAGCTCTGTAAGGGTCTCAGTGTGGTGGTCACTGTGTCCTCGGCACCTTCACTCCTTGCCCCAGCGTGTGCAGAGTTGGGAATGGGGTTGAGGAAGCCACCGTGGGGTCTGTGCAGGGTGTCTTCAGGTCTGCCCTTGCAGCTTCCTGCCCTCTGTGTGCTGCTGCTCACTGCGGTGCTGTGCCTGTGCGTGTGCCCATCGCTCAGCATTTCCTAGTGCTTGCTGAGCTGGGGCAGCACCATCTTCCTCCTTTTCTTTGGTGGGACGCTGCTGTGCTGGGAGGACTCTTGCTCCGTGGTGGTGTGGGCAGGCTCAGGGCGCTTGGGCGGCCTGAAGCGTGTCAGAAGCACTCTTGGCTGCCTGTGGAGTGCCTCCTGCACCAGTGTGTGTGTGCTTGGTGCATCTTGCAGGGGCGCAGGCGAGGGGCTGGCATATGGGCTCCGCAGTGTCATGCGGGTTAGAAGCACCCTGGGCTGCCTGTGGAGTGCTTCCTGCACCAGCTTGTCTGTGATTGATGCATGGTGCAGGGGCGCAGCCGAGGGGTTGGCCTGTGGGCTCTGCTGTGTCATGCGGGTTAGAAGCACCCTGGGCTGCCTGTGGAGTGCTTCCTGCACCAGCTTGTCTGTGATTGATGCATGGTGCAGGGGCGCAGCCAAGGGGTTGGCCTGTGGGCTCTGCTGTGTCAAGGGGCTTAGAAGCACCCTGGGCTGGCAGCAGGGGCTCAGGATCAGATCCTGTGCAGTTGGTGTCAGGGGATCCTTGTGGGGTCTCTGTGCAGCGCCGTCCCCCGCAGCCTCTGCAGCCTGCTTGGAGCTCTGCCCAGAGCTCTCCAGAGAGCTCTCATTGAAGGGATGCGAGAGGCTGAGTTGTGGCCATGGGGGGAGGTCTGGTGCCGCCCTGCCCTGCTCCCCCTGTGTGTCCTGCAAGGGGGAGGCCGGCACCCCCCAGAAGGGGTCAGCATCCCCCAGCATGGGTGACTCCGAGCAGCCCTTGGATCTCATTCTGTGCACCCAATGCTGCATCAGGTCATGGGCTTGAGTGAGGGAATCGGTGCTGTCAGGAGTGTCAGGGTCATCACGGAATGTGTTGTCTCCATCCCCCAGCTCCATAGTGCAGGTGTGCTCTGGCCTGTACAGCGAGAGGTGGGAGAGGTTGTTGAGGGAGCTGGTTGGGAATGGGGACTTTGGGGCCATCGGGGGCTGTGTCCTTGCTGGCCCCAGCCCTGCCACCACCGATGGGTCTTTGGGGTAGCCGTTCCCCCCCCCCCCCCCCCCGCCACGTACTTGGAGGGTTATGGGAGCTGTTGGAGGACCTTGGTGGAAGGGCTGGGATCGTCGGTGCTGTGACGTTCTTTGGCCCTTTCCCTTGCCTTTTCCGTGAGTAGTGCAAAGCGCTGCCAGGGAGCAGGGCCATGAAAGGCTGTGGGAGAGCTCTGCCAGGGTCCTGGAGTGCCCCGAGTCCTGTGGGAGGGTTTCTGTTAGAGTTCGAGTGGTGAAAGTGTTTAGGAAAAGGTGCAGTTTTTGATGAAGCTTGGTGTGAAATTTCCCAAGGTGTTTCAGGCCAGGAAATAACCTGAGTAGCAGCGCCTGGGTCAAGTATTTCTTCCCGGTGAAAACATCTTGGTTTGCTCTGAAATGTGAAACTTTCCCACCGAAAGCTTAAGCTTTGTAGGCAGCAAATCTGTGTCAGGAAGATCTTAGCGGTTGGTGATGTGCTGCTGTGCGGTCCCTGTACACCCTTGGAGCAGAACCAGGTTCATTCTGTCATTGTGCATGTACTTGTTGAGCATTATCATCTGCAGTCAGGAGTAACTGAGCCCAGTGTAATGGAGTATCTGAGACACTGGCACAGGGTGCCCAGAGAAGCTGTGGCTGCCCCATCCGTGGCAGTGTTCAAGGGCAGGTTGGACACAGGGGCTTTGAAAAAGCTGACCTCGTGGTTCTCTGATCCATTGTGAGAGAAGCGGAAGTGAGAATATTGGCATCAGTGCCAGCATCCCGTTGGTGACAGCAGATAACCCTGTGCTGGCCCTCTCTGTTGCTCGGGGATGGGCCTGTTTGCAGGGAGGTGTGATGTGAGATGGTAGGGAAGTTCATCCCAGGAGCGGACATGCGGTGCAGCTGGTGGCACGCTTTGTTTGCTTCCTCATTTGTAAGCCCTGCGCTGGAGTTCCTCCTTAGGGATGGCAATTTCAGTGACGGCAAGAATTGCAGAACAAGGTCCTTGTTCTGGAGGTGCAGTAAAGTCAGTGAGGGCCCCCAGGTGAGGAGTGTGCCCGGGGATGTCTCCCCCTCTTTCTCAGCATGGAGCTCTCCGTGGAATTTGCCTGGAAAGTTCTGAGTCATTTTTCTTCAGTCTAAAATGATTTGATGTGAAAATTCCCAAAGTGCACCTTGGCTCTGTATCCTGACTGTGCTGCTGTGCTCTGTTCCCATTGCTTCAGGTACAGAAAGGAAGTTGCCTTTGCTTCAGAATTGCGAATGAAGGTGGAGAAAGCAGTTAACAAAGGAGCTCTGCATTTCAGTTTGGAGTTGAAATCTACTTAGACCTGGAGCAGCTGTGACTTGGTAGGTTTTAGTTAGAGCTGCATGCCTGGTTTGTCTCCCAGTGGATTTTAGCTTTCTGCTGGAACTGAAATCCAAAGAGCATCAGATCAGCTTGGCAGCGGTCGTGTTTGGCAGCAGCTGTTTGTGATCGGTCTTGCCCTAAAGAGTTGTTGTTGTCTGGGAGCAGGATTTCTAGTGTGATTTTCAAGCCTTTGGTGAGGTTGGGCACTAAGCTGTGTGGGTGCATCCTTCTGAGATGTCACTTCATGGGGTTTCTGAGCATCTCTGTGAGCAGTTTTCACTGAGAAGTGACCCGAGAGAGCTCTGTGTTTATCTGCTGCTGGACAGAAGAGCTGTGTGAATACCCTCCGGTCTTGCGTGCCTGCTTTCAGCTTGCCCGCTGCCTTGAGTGTCTTGTTTGTGGGCAGAGCTGGCTCGTGACGTGCCAGCCCCTGACTGCTCAGAAGGTTGTGGGTGTCGGTGCCATCCTGCCTCCTCCCTGGCTCGCCATGCTGGCTGTCATGGGCTGCGCTTGAGCAAAGACACTGCTGTCAGTGAGCTGTCTGGAATGAGGAAGAGCACAAGAGAGGCTTAAATGGCAAAGCTGGTTCTGGTCCTCTTGTTTGTGGAGCAAGGGAGTACAAATCCATTGCTGGAGGTGGCACGTTGCAGCTCTCCAGTGTGTTGGCAATGGTGCATCCTTCCTCCAGGTGACACAAAGAGCTGCCGCTGGTCCCAGCGTCTGCATCGATAGGCAGCTCTGAAGGGGCCCTGCAGCAATGTGGGGTCTGTCTCTGTCTCCTCGTGTCTGAAGGATGAGAAGGATCCAGGCCAGCAGCTCTGTGGTTGATGTCCTTGTGCCAGGATCCCATGTGGGGCCATGTGCTGGAGCTGTGGCACGGCCTGTTTTGAAAGTGGCCCGTGTATCTCACTGGGGGAAGTAGCTCCTGCCCAGCAAAGGTGAGCAATGCTGCCAGTTCATGGAGGAGAATGAGGCCGGGCTGCCAGGGACTAGAATGAGAGAGGGGCTGGAGCTCCTGGGTAGCAGTGGGGGCTTTGTCTTTAAGTGGCACTCTGAGGTTGTGGGTCAGAGCTTTGGGGTCCTGTCAGAGGCTGCTCGTGCTGGCTCTCATCCCGTGTAAGGCAGGTGGATGTTCTTTTTATTTCTCCCTAGGGTGGTGGTTGGGAATTCTGTGCGTCCTCAGCTGAGGATTTTCCAGTTCAGTTTCTGAGGAGCTGGCGGGACAGGCACGTAGAACTGTTTTGTGCAGGTGCAGTAGGTACAGCTAATGAAAAGGAAGCCCTGACCCCCTCTGTTCCTTCTTGCATGGTCAAACTCTCTCCAGAATTGGAAGCACCACTGAGGATGGGGTTTGTTTCTGATGGCAATTTCATTGCTTGATCATAAATGTCAAGTTGAGCACTGAGAATGTCTGTGTGCGGCCTTGGAGGGTGGATTGCAGGTTGGACAGGGCTTGGAGCAAGCTGCTCTAGTGTGAGGTGTCCCTGCCCGTGGCAGGGGCTGGGAACTGAATGATCTTCAGGGTCTTTCCTACCCCAACCGTTCTAGGATTCTGTGATTCCTTCAGGCCGTGACAGTCTACTGTTAGCCTCCACCCCACATTAGACTTTTGCAGTGGCTGGATGGAGCCGTTAAAGGGTGAGCAGGTCCTGCTGGTCGCTTCTTGGCTCTGCAGTGGGTGGATCAGCTCATGGATGGGAATCAGGGAGTCTCGTTTGGAGTGGTGTTGCCGCCGGTGCACTGCTGTGGTCCCCACTGGCACTTGTTGTTGTTTGCTCTTCAGGAGCCACGCAAGAGAGAGAGCAGGCAAGGTGGAGAGCTGCTGCATTTCCTCATTCTCTATAGCAGCTATTCCAAAAGGCCATTTTTGTGTCCTAGAAGTACCTTGTCCTGAGATCGTCTGTGCCCAGGATGCATGGAGCCTGTGGGCCAGTGAGAGTGGGATGGTTTTCCCACTGCTTGCGAGTCAGGTTTGCTCCAGTTAGGCTTCCCCTGTCGCTCCAGAAATAGAAATGGGTTGTGACCCTTGATGATATTTAGGTACAGTGTGCACTGGTGTCTTGTAGGGCCATATACTTTTGTGTCCCTGAGATGCCAGGCCATGTAATGCATCCAGTCCTGTGAAGGTGGTTAAACGTTCCATCTAACTTCCTCCAGCCACAGCGAGAGGCACTGCAGCCACTCCAACCACAGCATCAGGCACTGCAGCCAGTCCAACCACAGCAGCAAGCACTGCAGCCACTCCAACCACAGCAACAGGTACTGCAGGCAATGCAACCTCATCAACAGACACTCCTCTGCAGGGGGAGGATGTGGAAGCCACAACCCACAGGGTACCCTGTGCTTTTACCTGCGAGGCCAGAGACAGGACAGGAGGAAGTGAGATGGAAAACCCACCTCACTCCTAGATTTCCTAGATGGAAAACCCACCCACCTATGGGTCCATGAATTGCAAGGAAGAGCAACCACAAATGGTACTTCCCTTATACTTGGAGAGGCGTCCAGCACACCTGGAACCGACTGCCACAGAGGTGGAAACACAGCCCTACCATCTCCCGTGGGCTGATCCACGCTGCACCGGAACAGGGGCAAGCTCCAGAACACCTGTAATACACCGATGACATTGGAGTGGCCGCAGTGCCTGTTTCAGTGGTTGCAGTGGGTGCAGTGCGTGTTGTTGTGGTTGGTGTGGCTGCAGTGCCTGTTGCTGGGATTTCAGTTCTGCAGTTGCTTTTACTGTGGTTGCAGTGTCTGCAGTGCCTGTTGCTGTTGCTGGAGTGGCTGCAATTTCTGTTTCTGTGGTTGGGAGGTGGCACATTGCAGCTCTCCAGTGTGTTTGCAATGGTGCTGAATGCATCGTTTCTCAATTTGACACAAAGACCAGCTGCCGCTGGTCCCAGCGTGTGCATCGATAGGCAGCTCTGAAGGGGCCCTGCAGCCCAGTAAACAACAGTGATGCACAATACAATTGCTCAGTACCCTCAGGTCTATGCCCAGCGTGATTCGAGCAGCGATTGGTACCTTTGGGGTAACTCCCTCCAGGTTAGATTCCGGGCATGACGTGGTGTGGTGTGGAATCCCCCTTTGGCTAGTTTGGGTCAGGTGTCCTGTCTCTGCTCCCTCCTGGCTTCCCGTGCCTCTCCCCACAGCAGAGCATGGGAGCCTGAAAAGTCCTTGATGGGGGTGCGTGCCTACTGAGCAACAGCTGAAACCTCCGTGTGTTATCTGCAGTGTCCTGAGACTGAAGCCAAACCACAGCACTGCGCCAGCTGCCAGGAAAAACATCTCTCTATGCCAGCCAAAATCAGGACAGTGTCCATCCACCTCTTACTCCATAGCAGTGACGTCATGGCAGGTCTCACGCTTTCCACCATCACCTTTTCTGTCCTTTGAGAGATATACATATATGTGTATATAAGAGATCTACGTACAAATGTGTATATATATATATATATATATATATACACACACACAGAGATATCATTCCTGTAATCTCTGGACCATCCCTAGAACCGTCTGTTGAGTTCATTCAGTCCGGGACTTGGGGCTCCATCTGTGATGAGTCTCTGCGGCCAAGAAAGGTGGCTGGTGTGTGGTGGTGGATCGTTGCATGCTGAAGCTGATTGGGATTCCGTGAGCGCTGCCCTTGTCCAGTTTGATCAACGGTCCTGCTTCATTAGTGTGGTGATCCCAAGGGATTGAGGTTGAGATGCTCAAATCTGGGGCAGTGGAGAAGGGTGTCAGGAGGCGTCCAGTGCAGTGATGGGTGTGTGGCCGCCATGAAGCGATATTACCCAGTGTAAGCAGCATCATTCCCAAGGCAGGAATAATCACACTGTTTTGCTGGTCAGGTGGATTCTTTGTTAGTTTGTTGTCGAGTGGGGCCTCCTCAGCATGTGTCAGCTCCTCCTCTGGTGACATTCCAAACTCTTTGCCCTCTACGCAGCCCACGATGACTTCCGGGATACCTGGATGACTGGGACTTGCTATTGGAAATGGCTCTTCTTCTGAGTCACGTGCTAGAGAGGGCTTACAGTCAGCCTGTAATTTGGCATATGCATTCTCTAGAAGCCCACAGCACCGAAAAAAGCTTGTGTTTCTTTCTGGTTCGTTGGCAGGGACATTGCAGTTATCTTGTTGATCAGGTGTGTGGGGAAGTGGGGACATGCGTCTTGCCATTTTCTTGCCCAGAGCTGGCTGTCCTGTACAGGTGCCTTGACCGTACTCCGTTTTCTGGCATAAGCAGCCTTCAGCAGGATCTGGATTATCTTCTTTCCTTTCTCAAAACCTTCTTGCGCTGTATCGGCCCACATGATAATGTCATCAATGTTTTGCAGGTGTTCTGGAGCTTGCCCCTGTTCCAGTGCGGTGTGTATCAGTCCATGGCAGATGGTAGGGCTGTGTTTCCACCCCTGTGTCAGTCGGCTCTAGGACGCCTCTCCAAGTAAAAGGGAAGTGCCATTTGTGGTTGTTCTTCCTTGCAATTCATGTACTCCTAGGTGGGTGGGTTTTCCATCTCACTTCCTCCTGTCCTGTCTCTGGCCTCGCAGGTAAAAGCACAGGGTACCCTGTGGGGTGTGGCTTCCATATCCTCCCTCTGCTGAGGCAGGAGGCTTCTGTCAGTAGCGGAGATGTTGGCCCGTAGAGGTGGGGATTAGGATCTGTCTTCTTTCTGCTGCTGGAAATCCTGAAACAGTTTCTGCCATCATTCAGGCAGGTTTTCTACAGCCGAGATGAAAGGCCGTTGGGAGGAAGAGAGTTTTCTTGATGCTGCTGGAGTTGGCAAGCGAATTCATTCAGGACTGCTGCCTGTGCGTATCTCCAGTTCATTCCTGCAGTGAGTTGTCACAGGATGATGGCAAACTTCGTAGCAGTTTGTGCCCCAGGACTCGTGAATAGTGGCTGCAGTGCCAGATGGTGTGGTTGCAGTGGCTGCAGTGCCTGTTGGTGTGGTTGCAGTGGCTGCAGTGCGAGATGGTGTGGTTGCAGTGTCTGCCTTGCCTGTTGCTGTAGTTGGAGTGGCTGCAGAGCTTGCTGCTGTGGTTGGAGTGGCTGCAGTGCCTGTTGGTGCGGTTGGAGTGGCTGCAGTGCCTTTTGCTGTGATTGGAGTGGCTGCAGTGCTGCTGCTGTGGTTGCAGTGGCGGCTGTGCTTGCTGCTGTGGTTGGAGTGGCTGCAGTGTCTTTTGCTGTGGTTGGAGGGGCTGCAGTGCTTGCTGCTGTGGTTGGAGTGGCTGCAGTGCCTTTTGCTGTGGTTGGAGTGGCTGCAGGGCTTGCTGCTGTGGTTGGAGTGGCTGCAGTGCCTTTTGCTGTAGTTGGAGTGGCTGCAGGGCTTGCTGCTGAGGTTGGAGTGGCTGCAGTGCCTTTTGCTGTGGTTGGAGCGGCTGTCAGGGCTTGCTGCTGTGGTTGGAGTGGCTGCAGTGCCTTTTGCTGTGGTTGGAGTGGCTGCAGGGCTTGCTGCTGTGGTTGGAGAGCCTGCAGTGCCTTTTGCTGTGGTTGGAGGGGCTGCAGTGCTTGCTGCTGTGGGTGGACTGGCTGCAGTGTCTGTTGCTGTTGTTGCAGTGTCTGCACTGCCTATTGCTGTTATTGCAGTTGCTGCAGACATGCTGGGCAATGTTTGGACTTGATGGTCTTGAAAGTCTTTTCCAGCTCTGTTTAGTCTGTGATCCTATGAGCAGAGTCTGAGCATCTTGTGCTGCAAATGGCTGTCTTGGTTTTCTCCCACATTCTAACAAGTGAGCATTGGGGAATCCTTCATCCTCATCTCCTTCTCTTCCAGTGCTTTTCCCACTGATTTCATCTAGCGTCTCCGAGGGGATTTGCCACCTGCCTGTTGGATTTTGCAGGGCAGTGGCTGCCATGGCGCTCTCTTCCAGGTCTTTCAGGGTCATTGGCAGCTCTGTAAGGGTCTCAGTGTGGTGGTCACTGTGTCCTCGGCACCTTCACTCCTTGCCCCAGCGTGTGCAGAGTTGGGAATGGGGTTGAGGAAGCCACCGTGGGGTCTGTGCAGGGTGTCTTCAGGTCTGCCCTTGCAGCTTCCTGCCCTCTGTGTGCTGCTGCTCACTGCGGTGCTGTGCCTGTGCGTGTGCCCATCGCTCAGCATTTCCTAGTGCTTGCTGAGCTGGGGCAGCACCATCTTCCTCCTTTTCTTTGGTGGGACGCTGCTGTGCTGGGAGGACTCTTGCTCCGTGGTGGTGTGGGCAGGCTCAGGGCGCTTGGGCGGCCTGAAGCGTGTCAGAAGCACTCTTGGCTGCCTGTGGAGTGCCTCCTGCACCAGTGTGTGTGTGCTTGGTGCATCTTGCAGGGGCGCAGGCGAGGGGCTGGCGTATGGGCTCCGCAGTGTCATGCGGGTTAGAAGCACCCTGGGCTGCCTGTGGAGTGCTTCCTGCACCAGCTTGTCTGTGATTGATGCATGGTGCAGGGGCGCAGCCGAGGGGTTGGCCTGTGGGCTCTGCTGTGTCATGCGGGTTAGAAGCACCCTGGGCTGCCTGTGGAGTGCTTCCTGCACCAGCTTGTCTGTGATTGATGCATGGTGCAGGGGCGCAGCCGAGGGGTTGGCCTGTGGGCTCTGCTGTGTCATGCGGGTTAGAAGCACCCTGGGCTGCCTGTGGAGTGCTTCCTGCACCAGCTTGTCTGTGAATGATGCATGGTGCAGGGGCGCAGCCAAGGGGTTGGCCTGTGGGCTCTGCTGTGTCAAGGGGCTTAGAAGCACCCTGGGCTGGCAGCAGGGGCTCAGGATCAGATCCTGTGCAGTTGGTGTCAGGGGTTCCTTGTGGGGTCTCTGTGCAGCGCCGTCCCCCGCAGCCTCTGCAGCCTGCTTGGAGCTCTGCCCAGAGCTCTCCAGAGAGCTCTCATTGAAGGGATGCGAGAGGCTGAGTTGTGGCCATGGGGGGAGGTCTGGTGCCGCCCTGCCCTGCTCCCCCTGTGTGTCCTGCAAGGGGGAGGCCGGCACCACCCAGAAGTTGTCAGCATCCCCCAGCATGGGTGACTCCGAGCAGCCCTTGGATCTCATTCTGTGCACCCAATGCTGCATCAGGTCATGGGCTTGGGTGAGGGAATCGGTGCTGTCAGGAGTGTCAGGGCCATCACGGAATGTGTTGTCTCCATCCCCCAGCTCCATAGTGCAGATGTGCTCTGGCCTGTACAGCGAGAGGTGGGAGAGGTTGTTGAGGGAGCTGGTTGGGAATGGGGACTTTGGGGCCATCGGGGGCTGTGTCCTTGCTGGCCCCAGCCCTGCCACCACCGATGGGTCTTTGGGGTTGCAGTTCCCCCTCCCCGCCACGTACTTGGAGGGTTCTGGGAGCTGTTGGAGGACCTTGGTGGTAGGGCTGTGTCCGTCAGCGCTCACGGTGATTTTCTCAGTGTGCGGTGTCTGTGGCAGCACAGCCTGCTCCAGCGGGCAGTCACCGTGTGCCTGGCCCTCCAAGAAGTCAAGGAGCTCCATGAAGAAGTCGGTGATGGTGAGGCTGTTGGTGGAATGGAGACACGAGGGACATCATCCTCAGTGTCCCCTAGCCTCCCCCCCTCCGCCCCCCGGCCTTGCTTCTACCCTGCAGAACGTACTCGGAGAGTTCAGGGAACTCGCAGAGGAATGCAGCCCAGTTGGGGACATCCGGGATGGTGTCACCTCTGTGTGCGGTGTCAGAGCAGGCGAGCTGATGGCTGAAGCTGGTGTCTTCTGCCTGCTTGGGAAGGGCCTCTGGGAAGGCGGCTGTTCCATGCTGGAACACCTGCATGGCCTGTGCCAGAGCTGCTGGGGTGGTCACTGCTGCTGGAAAAGCAAGCAAAGGCAAGGCAGGCGCAGGGCGATGCAGGCTTTGCTCAGCTTGGCTGCCTGTGCTCAGGCTCATCAGCCCCCAAGACTCACCTCTGGGGTTCACGGTGCTGGGTAGAGCCGGGGCAAGCCAGTGGGGCCTAGCAGAGGGGACGGTGTCCTCCGTGGGTGCACGGTCCTTGATGGAGGCCGCGTCCTGCCCATGGGCACAGGGGAGCTGTGCCACGGGGCGAAGTGGCAGCGCAGAGGGGAGCTGCAGCAGCTGCTCCAGGGCCCCGGGGAGTCCTGACCCCCCCTGCGCCAGGTGGCGGTGGCCAGGCAGGTCCTGGGCAGGCCCCAAGGGCAGCAGCATCCCGGGGACTGAAGATAGGTCACGAGTAGAGGCACGTCTCAACATGGCCAGAGCGCTGGGGCTCAGACCAGACACTTGTAATGGCGCTGGCAGGTGGAGGGGAAACCTCTCTGTTGGGAGAAGCAGAGAGAGGTGCTGGGGTGAGAAAGTGGCCGGCAGAGCCGGCCTGGGGTTACCTGTGGGGCAGGGGCAGCGGGAGGAGCAGGAGCTGCTGCTGTACCTGCCATGACCGTTGGTCAGTGTCAGTTGGGCGTGGGCCAACAGCCCCTCTCCAGCAGGACCCACCCAAGGGTCCACCAATGGTGGCTGCTCTGGCAGCCTCGCAGCCAATGGAATCCAACGCTTCCCCTTGCAGTGGTTTCCTGCCCTGTTGATGATTCCCTGTCCTAAGTCATGGTTCCCCAGCCCACGATGGTTTCCCATCCCAATGATGTTTTCTGGGGAGGTGAATTTCATGTGCAAGGGGCAGGGATGGGTCCAGCATCGCTGTCCCTGCGATGCTCACGGGTGTGCTTCCCAATGTTTTGCAGTGGTGGTGGTGGTGGTAAGGTGGCTGGTGGCAGTTTTGGGTTGTTCTTGTCCTCGTCCCTCTGTAGTGTGGGCCAGAGCTCAGTCTGGATCTGGCTGTTGGGGCAGCAAAGCTGTGACGTTCTTTGGCCCTTTCCCTTGCCTTTTCCGTGAGTAGTGCAAAGCGCTGCCAGGGAGCAGGGCCATGAAAGGCTGTGGGAGAGCTCTGCCAGGGTCCTGGAGTGCCCCGAGTCCTGTGGGAGGGTTTCTGTTAGAGTTCGAGTGGTGAAAGTGTTTAGGAAAAGGTGCGGTTTTTGATGAAGCTTGGTATGAAATTTCCCAAGGTGTTTCAGGCCAGGAAATAACCTGAGTAGCAGCGCCTGGGTCAAGTATTTCTTCCTGGTGAAAACATCTTGGTTTGCTCTGAAATGTGAAACTTTCCCACCGAAAGCTTAAGCTTTGTAGGCAGCAAATCTGTGTCAGGAAGATCTTAGCGGTTGGTGATGTGCTGCTGTGCGGTCCCTGTACACCCTTGGAGCAGAACCAGGTTCATTCTGTCATTGTGCATGTACTTGTTGAGCATTATCATCTGCAGTCAGGAGTAACTGAGCCCAGTGTAATGGAGTACCTGAGACACTGGCACAGGGTGCCCAGAGAAGCTGTGGCTGCCCCATCCGTGGCAGTGTTCAAGGGCAGGTTGGACACAGGGGCTTTGAAAAAGCTGACCTCGTGGTTCTCTGATCCATTGTGAGAGAAACGGAAGTGAGAATATTGGCATCAGTGCCAGCATCCCGTTGGTGACAGCAGATAACCCTGTGCTGGCCCTCTCTGTTGCTCGGGGATGGGCCTGTTTGCAGGGAGGTGTGATGTGAGATGGTAGGGAAGTTCGTCCCAGGAGCGGACATGCGGTGCAGCTGGTGGCACGCTTTGTTTGCTTCCTCATTTGTAAGCCCTGCGCTGGAGTTCCTCCTTAGGGATGGCAATTTCAGTGACGGCAAGAATTGCAGAACAAGGTCCTTGTTCTGGAGGTGCAGTAAAGTCAGTGAGGGCCCCCAGGTGAGGAGTGTGCCCGGGGATGTCTCCCCCTCTTTCTCAGCATGGAGCTCTCCGTGGAATTTGCCTGGAAAGTTCTGAGTCATTTTTCTTCAGTCTAAAATGATTTGATGTGAAAATTCCCAAAGTGCACCTTGGCTCTGTATCCTGACTGTGCTGCTGTGCTCTGTTCCCATTGCTTCAGGTACAGAAAGGAAGTTGCCTTTGCTTCAGAATTGCGAATGAAGGTGGAGAAAGCAGTTAACAAAGGAGCTCTGCATTTCAGTTTGGAGTTGAAATCTACTTAGACCTGGAGCAGCTGTGACTTGGTAGGTTTTAGTTAGAGCTGCATGCCTGGTTTGTCTCCCAGTGGATTTTAGCTTTCTGCTGGAACTGAAATCCAAAGAGCATCAGATCAGCTTGGCAGCGGTCGTGTTTGGCAGCAGCTGTTTGTGATCGGTCTTGCCCTAAAGAGTTGTTGTTGTCTGGGAGCAGGATTTCTAGTGTGATTTTCAAGCCTTTGGTGAGGTTGGGCACTAAGCTGTGTGGGTGCATCCTTCTGAGATGTCACTTCATGGGGTTTCTGAGCATCTCTGTGAGCAGTTTTCACTGAGAAGTGACCCGAGAGAGCTCTGTGTTTATCTGCTGCTGGACAGAAGAGCTGTGTGAATACCCTCCGGTCTTGCGTGCCTGCTTTCAGCTTGCCCGCTGCCTTGAGTGTCTTGTTTGTGGGCAGAGCTGGCTCGTGACGTGCCAGCCCCTGACTGCTCAGAAGGTTGTGGGTGTCGGTGCCATCCTGCCTCCTCCCTGGCTCGCCATGCTGGCTGTCATGGGCTGCGCTTGAGCAAAGACACTGCTGTCAGTGAGCTGTCTGGAATGAGGAAGAGCACAAGAGAGGCTTAAATGGCAAAGCTGGTTCTGGTCCTCTTGTTTGTGGAGCAAGGGAGTACAAATCCATTGCTGGAGGTGGCACGTTGCAGCTCTCCAGTGTGTTGGCAATGGTGCATCCTTCCTCCAGGTGACACAAAGAGCTGCCGCTGGTCCCAGCGTCTGCATCGATAGGCAGCTCTGAAGGGGCCCTGCAGCAATGTGGGGTCTGTCTCTGTCTCCTCGTGTCTGAAGGATGAGAAGGATCCAGGCCAGCAGCTCTGTGGTTGATGTCCTTGTGCCAGGATCCCATGTGGGGCCATGTGCTGGAGCTGTGGCACGGCCTGTTTTGAAAGTGGCCCGTGTATCTCACTGGGGGAAGTAGCTCCTGCCCAGCAAAGGTGAGCAATGCTGCCAGTTCATGGAGGAGAATGAGGCCGGGCTGCCAGGGACTAGAATGAGAGAGGGGCTGGAGCTCCTGGGTAGCAGTGGGGGCTTTGTCTTTAAGTGGCACTCTGAGGTTGTGGGTCAGAGCTTTGGGGTCCTGTCAGAGGCTGCTCGTGCTGGCTCTCATCCCGTGTAAGGCAGGTGGATGTTCTTTTTATTTCTCCCTAGGGTGGTGGTTGGGAATTCTGTGCGTCCTCAGCTGAGGATTTTCCAGTTCAGTTTCTGAGGAGCTGGCGGGACAGGCACGTAGAACTGTTTTGTGCAGGTGCAGTAGGTACAGCTAATGAAAAGGAAGCCCTGACCCCCTCTGTTCCTTCTTGCATGGTCAAACTCTCTCCAGAATTGGAAGCACCACTGAGGATGGGGTTTGTTTCTGATGGCAATTTCATTGCTTGATCATAAATGTCAAGTTGAGCACTGAGAATGTCTGTGTGCGGCCTTGGAGGGTGGATTGCAGGTTGGACAGGGCTTGGAGCAAGCTGCTCTAGTGTGAGGTGTCCCTGCCCGTGGCAGGGGCTGGGAACTGAATGATCTTCAGGGTCTTTCCTACCCCAACCGTTCTAGGATTCTGTGATTCCTTCAGGCCGTGACAGTCTACTGTTAGCCTCCACCCCACATTAGACTTTTGCAGTGGCTGGATGGAGCCGTTAAAGGGTGAGCAGGTCCTGCTGGTCGCTTCTTGGCTCTGCAGTGGGTGGATCAGCTCATGGATGGGAATCAGGGAGTCTCGTTTGGAGTGGTGTTGCCGCCGGTGCACTGCTGTGGTCCCCACTGGCACTTGTTGTTGTTTGCTCTTCAGGAGCCACGCAAGAGAGAGAGCAGGCAAGGTGGAGAGCTGCTGCATTTCCTCATTCTCTATAGCAGCTATTCCAAAAGGCCATTTTTGTGTCCTAGAAGTACCTTGTCCTGAGATCGTCTGTGCCCAGGATGCATGGAGCCTGTGGGCCAGTGAGAGTGGGATGGTTTTCCCACTGCTTGCGAGTCAGGTTTGCTCCAGTTAGGCTTCCCCTGTCGCTCCAGAAATAGAAATGGGTTGTGACCCTTGATGATATTTAGGTACAGTGTGCACTGGTGTCTTGTAGGGCCATATACTTTTGTGTCCCTGAGATGCCAGGCCATGTAATGCATCCAGTCCTGTGAAGGTGGTTAAACGTTCCATCTAACTTCCTCCAGCCACAGCGAGAGGCACTGCAGCCACTCCAACCACAGCATCAGGCACTGCAGCCAGTCCAACCACAGCAGCAAGCACTGCAGCCACTCCAACCACAGCAACAGGTACTGCAGGCAATGCAACCTCATCAACAGACACTCCTCTGCAGGGGGAGGATGTGGAAGCCACAACCCACAGGGTACCCTGTGCTTTTACCTGCGAGGCCAGAGACAGGACAGGAGGAAGTGAGATGGAAAACCCACCTCACTCCTAGATTTCCTAGATGGAAAACCCACCCACCTATGGGTCCATGAATTGCAAGGAAGAGCAACCACAAATGGTACTTCCCTTATACTTGGAGAGGCGTCCAGCACACCTGGAACCGACTGCCACAGAGGTGGAAACACAGCCCTACCATCTCCCGTGGGCTGATCCACGCTGCACCGGAACAGGGGCAAGCTCCAGAACACCTGTAATACACCGATGACATTGGAGTGGCCGCAGTGCCTGTTTCAGTGGTTGCAGTGGGTGCAGTGCGTGTTGTTGTGGTTGGTGTGGCTGCAGTGCCTGTTGCTGGGATTTCAGTTCTGCAGTTGCTTTTACTGTGGTTGCAGTGTCTGCAGTGCCTGTTGCTGTTGCTGGAGTGGCTGCAATTTCTGTTTCTGTGGTTGGGAGGTGGCACATTGCAGCTCTCCAGTGTGTTTGCAATGGTGCTGAATGCATCGTTTCTCAATTTGACACAAAGACCAGCTGCCGCTGGTCCCAGCGTGTGCATCGATAGGCAGCTCTGAAGGGGCCCTGCAGCCCAGTAAACAACAGTGATGCACAATACAATTGCTCAGTACCCTCAGGTCTATGCCCAGCGTGATTCGAGCAGCGATTGGTACCTTTGGGGTAACTCCCTCCAGGTTAGATTCCGGGCATGACGTGGTGTGGTGTGGAATCCCCCTTTGGCTAGTTTGGGTCAGGTGTCCTGTCTCTGCTCCCTCCTGGCTTCCCGTGCCTCTCCCCACAGCAGAGCATGGGAGCCTGAAAAGTCCTTGATGGGGGTGCGTGCCTACTGAGCAACAGCTGAAACCTCCGTGTGTTATCTGCAGTGTCCTGAGACTGAAGCCAAACCACAGCACTGCGCCAGCTGCCAGGAAAAACATCTCTCTATGCCAGCCAAAATCAGGACAGTGTCCATCCACCTCTTACTCCATAGCAGTGACGTCATGGCAGGTCTCACGCTTTCCACCATCACCTTTTCTGTCCTTTGAGAGATATACATATATGTGTATATAAGAGATCTACGTACAAATGTGTATATATATATATATATATATATATACACACACACAGAGATATCATTCCTGTAATCTCTGGACCATCCCTAGAACCGTCTGTTGAGTTCATTCAGTCCGGGACTTGGGGCTCCATCTGTGATGAGTCTCTGCGGCCAAGAAAGGTGGCTGGTGTGTGGTGGTGGATCGTTGCATGCTGAAGCTGATTGGGATTCCGTGAGCGCTGCCCTTGTCCAGTTTGATCAACGGTCCTGCTTCATTAGTGTGGTGATCCCAAGGGATTGAGGTTGAGATGCTCAAATCTGGGGCAGTGGAGAAGGGTGTCAGGAGGCGTCCAGTGCAGTGATGGGTGTGTGGCCGCCATGAAGCGATATTACCCAGTGTAAGCAGCATCATTCCCAAGGCAGGAATAATCACACTGTTTTGCTGGTCAGGTGGATTCTTTGTTAGTTTGTTGTCGAGTGGGGCCTCCTCAGCATGTGTCAGCTCCTCCTCTGGTGACATTCCAAACTCTTTGCCCTCTACGCAGCCCACGATGACTTCCGGGATACCTGGATGACTGGGACTTGCTATTGGAAATGGCTCTTCTTCTGAGTCACGTGCTAGAGAGGGCTTACAGTCAGCCTGTAATTTGGCATATGCATTCTCTAGAAGCCCACAGCACCGAAAAAAGCTTGTGTTTCTTTCTGGTTCGTTGGCAGGGACATTGCAGTTATCTTGTTGATCAGGTGTGTGGGGAAGTGGGGACATGCGTCTTGCCATTTTCTTGCCCAGAGCTGGCTGTCCTGTACAGGTGCCTTGACCGTAGTCCGTTTTCTGGCATAAGCAGCCTTCAGCAGGATCTGGATTATCTTCTTTCCTTTCTCAAAACCTTCTTGCGCTGTATCGGCCCACATGATAATGTCATCAATGTTTTGCAGGTGTTCTGGAGCTTGCCCCTGTTCCAGTGCGGTGTGTATCAGTCCATGGCAGATGGTAGGGCTGTGTTTCCACCCCTGTGTCAGTCGGCTCTAGGACGCCTCTCCAAGTAAAAGGGAAGTGCCATTTGTGGTTGTTCTTCCTTGCAATTCATGTACTCCTAGGTGGGTGGGTTTTCCATCTCACTTCCTCCTGTCCTGTCTCTGGCCTCGCAGGTAAAAGCACAGGGTACCCTGTGGGGTGTGGCTTCCATATCCTCCCTCTGCTGAGGCAGGAGGCTTCTGTCAGTAGCGGAGATGTTGGCCCGTAGAGGTGGGGATTAGGATCTGTCTTCTTTCTGCTGCTGGAAATCCTGAAACAGTTTCTGCCATCATTCAGGCAGGTTTTCTACAGCCGAGATGAAAGGCCGTCGGGAGGAAGAGAGTTTTCTTGATGCTGCTGGAGTTGGCAAGCGAATTCATTCAGGACTGCTGCCTGTGCGTATCTCCAGTTCATTCCTGCAGTGAGTTGTCACAGGATGATGGCAAACTTCGTAGCAGTTTGTGCCCCAGGACTCGTGAATAGTGGCTGCAGTGCCAGATGGTGTGGTTGCAGTGGCTGCAGTGCCTGTTGGTGTGGTTGCAGTGGCTGCAGTGCGAGATGGTGTGGTTGCAGTGTCTGCCTTGCCTGTTGCTGTAGTTGGAGTGGCTGCAGAGCTTGCTGCTGTGGTTGGAGTGGCTGCAGTGCCTGTTGGTGCGGTTGGAGTGGCTGCAGTGCCTTTTGCTGTGATTGGAGTGGCTGCAGTGCTGCTGCTGTGGTTGCAGTGGCGGCTGTGCTTGCTGCTGTGGTTGGAGTGGCTGCAGTGTCTTTTGCTGTGGTTGGAGGGGCTGCAGTGCTTGCTGCTGTGGTTGGAGTGGCTGCAGTGCCTTTTGCTGTGGTTGGAGTGGCTGCAGGGCTTGCTGCTGTGGTTGGAGTGGCTGCAGTGCCTTTTGCTGTAGTTGGAGTGGCTGCAGGGCTTGCTGCTGAGGTTGGAGTGGCTGCAGTGCCTTTTGCTGTGGTTGGAGCGGCTGTCAGGGCTTGCTGCTGTGGTTGGAGTGGCTGCAGTGCCTTTTGCTGTGGTTGGAGTGGCTGCAGGGCTTGCTGCTGTGGTTGGAGAGCCTGCAGTGCCTTTTGCTGTGGTTGGAGGGGCTGCAGTGCTTGCTGCTGTGGGTGGACTGGCTGCAGTGTCTGTTGCTGTTGTTGCAGTGTCTGCACTGCCTATTGCTGTTATTGCAGTTGCTGCAGACATGCTGGGCAATGTTTGGACTTGATGGTCTTGAAAGTCTTTTCCAGCTCTGTTTAGTCTGTGATCCTATGAGCAGAGTCTGAGCATCTTGTGCTGCAAATGGCTGTCTTGGTTTTCTCCCACATTCTAACAAGTGAGCATTGGGGAATCCTTCATCCTCATCTCCTTCTCTTCCAGTGCTTTTCCCACTGATTTCATCTAGCGTCTCCGAGGGGATTTGCCACCTGCCTGTTGGATTTTGCAGGGCAGTGGCTGCCATGGCGCTCTCTTCCAGGTCTTTCAGGGTCATTGGCAGCTCTGTAAGGGTCTCAGTGTGGTGGTCACTGTGTCCTCGGCACCTTCACTCCTTGCCCCAGCGTGTGCAGAGTTGGGAATGGGGTTGAGGAAGCCACCGTGGGGTCTGTGCAGGGTGTCTTCAGGTCTGCCCTTGCAGCTTCCTGCCCTCTGTGTGCTGCTGCTCACTGCGGTGCTGTGCCTGTGCGTGTGCCCATCGCTCAGCATTTCCTAGTGCTTGCTGAGCTGGGGCAGCACCATCTTCCTCCTTTTCTTTGGTGGGACGCTGCTGTGCTGGGAGGACTCTTGCTCCGTGGTGGTGTGGGCAGGCTCAGGGCGCTTGGGCGGCCTGAAGCGTGTCAGAAGCACTCTTGGCTGCCTGTGGAGTGCCTCCTGCACCAGTGTGTGTGTGCTTGGTGCATCTTGCAGGGGCGCAGGCGAGGGGCTGGCATATGGGCTCCGCAGTGTCATGCGGGTTAGAAGCACCCTGGGCTGCCTGTGGAGTGCTTCCTGCACCAGCTTGTCTGTGATTGATGCATGGTGCAGGGGCGCAGCCGAGGGGTTGGCCTGTGGGCTCTGCTGTGTCATGCGGGTTAGAAGCACCCTGGGCTGCCTGTGGAGTGCTTCCTGCACCAGCTTGTCTGTGATTGATGCATGGTGCAGGGGCGCAGCCAAGGGGTTGGCCTGTGGGCTCTGCTGTGTCAAGGGGCTTAGAAGCACCCTGGGCTGGCAGCAGGGGCTCAGGATCAGATCCTGTGCAGTTGGTGTCAGGGGTTCCTTGTGGGGTCTCTGTGCAGCGCCGTCCCCCGCAGCCTCTGCAGCCTGCTTGGAGCTCTGCCCAGAGCTCTCCAGAGAGCTCTCATTGAAGGGATGCGAGAGGCTGAGTTGTGGCCATGGGGGGAGGTCTGGTGCCGCCCTGCCCTGCTCCCCCTGTGTGTCCTGCAAGGGGGAGGCCGGCACCACCCAGAAGTTGTCAGCATCCCCCAGCATGGGTGACTCCGAGCAGCCCTTGGATCTCATTCTGTGCACCCAATGCTGCATCAGGTCATGGGCTTGGGTGAGGGAATCGGTGCTGTCAGGAGTGTCAGGGCCATCACGGAATGTGTTGTCTCCATCCCCCAGCTCCATAGTGCAGATGTGCTCTGGCCTGTACAGCGAGAGGTGGGAGAGGTTGTTGAGGGAGCTGGTTGGGAATGGGGACTTTGGGGCCATCGGGGGCTGTGTCCTTGCTGGCCCCAGCCCTGCCACCACCGATGGGTCTTTGGGGTTGCAGTTCCCCCTCCCCGCCACGTACTTGGAGGGTTCTGGGAGCTGTTGGAGGACCTTGGTGGTAGGGCTGTGTCCGTCAGCGCTCACGGTGATTTTCTCAGTGTGCGGTGTCTGTGGCAGCACAGCCTGCTCCAGCGGGCAGTCACCGTGTGCCTGGCCCTCCAAGAAGTCAAGGAGCTCCATGAAGAAGTCGGTGATGGTGAGGCTGTTGGTGGAATGGAGACACGAGGGACATCATCCTCAGTGTCCCCTAGCCTCCCCCCCTCCGCCCCCCGGCCTTGCTTCTACCCTGCAGAACGTACTCGGAGAGTTCAGGGAACTCGCAGAGGAATGCAGCCCAGTTGGGGACATCCGGGATGGTGTCACCTCTGTGTGCGGTGTCAGAGCAGGCGAGCTGATGGCTGAAGCTGGTGTCTTCTGCCTGCTTGGGAAGGGCCTCTGGGAAGGCGGCTGTTCCATGCTGGAACACCTGCATGGCCTGTGCCAGAGCTGCTGGGGTGGTCACTGCTGCTGGAAAAGCAAGCAAAGGCAAGGCAGGCGCAGGGCGATGCAGGCTTTGCTCAGCTTGGCTGCCTGTGCTCAGGCTCATCAGCCCCCAAGACTCACCTCTGGGGTTCACGGTGCTGGGTAGAGCCGGGGCAAGCCAGTGGGGCCTAGCAGAGGGGACGGTGTCCTCCGTGGGTGCACGGTCCTTGATGGAGGCCGCGTCCTGCCCATGGGCACAGGGGAGCTGTGCCACGGGGCGAAGTGGCAGCGCAGAGGGGAGCTGCAGCAGCTGCTCCAGGGCCCCGGGGAGTCCTGACCCCCCCTGCGCCAGGTGGCGGTGGCCAGGCAGGTCCTGGGCAGGCCCCAAGGGCAGCAGCATCCCGGGGACTGAAGATAGGTCACGAGTAGAGGCACGTCTCAACATGGCCAGAGCGCTGGGGCTCAGACCAGACACTTGTAATGGCGCTGGCAGGTGGAGGGGAAACCTCTCTGTTGGGAGAAGCAGAGAGAGGTGCTGGGGTGAGAAAGTGGCCGGCAGAGCCGGCCTGGGGTTACCTGTGGGGCAGGGGCAGCGGGAGGAGCAGGAGCTGCTGCTGTACCTGCCATGACCGTTGGTCAGTGTCAGTTGGGCGTGGGCCAACAGCCCCTCTCCAGCAGGACCCACCCAAGGGTCCACCAATGGTGGCTGCTCTGGCAGCCTCGCAGCCAATGGAATCCAACGCTTCCCCTTGCAGTGGTTTCCTGCCCTGTTGATGATTCCCTGTCCTAAGTCATGGTTCCCCAGCCCACGATGGTTTCCCATCCCAATGATGTTTTCTGGGGAGGTGAATTTCATGTGCAAGGGGCAGGGATGGGTCCAGCATCGCTGTCCCTGCGATGCTCACGGGTGTGCTTCCCAATGTTTTGCAGTGGTGGTGGTGGTGGTAAGGTGGCTGGTGGCAGTTTTGGGTTGTTCTTGTCCTCGTCCCTCTGTAGTGTGGGCCAGAGCTCAGTCTGGATCTGGCTGTTGGGGCAGCAAAGCTGTGACGTTCTTTGGCCCTTTCCCTTGCCTTTTCCGTGAGTAGTGCAAAGCGCTGCCAGGGAGCAGGGCCATGAAAGGCTGTGGGAGAGCTCTGCCAGGGTCCTGGAGTGCCCCGAGTCCTGTGGGAGGGTTTCTATTAGAGTTCGAGTGGTGAAAGTGTTTAGGAAAAGGTGCGGTTTTTGATGAAGCTTGGTATGAAATTTCCCAAGGTGTTTCAGGCCAGGAAATAACCTGAGTAGCAGCGCCTGGGTCAAGTATTTCTTCCTGGTGAAAACATCTTGGTTTGCTCTGAAATGTGAAACTTTCCCACCGAAAGCTTAAGCTTTGTAGGCAGCAAATCTGTGTCAGGAAGATCTTAGCGGTTGGTGATGTGCTGCTGTGCGGTCCCTGTACACCCTTGGAGCAGAACCAGGTTCATTCTGTCATTGTGCATGTACTTGTTGAGCATTATCATCTGCAGTCAGGAGTAACTGAGCCCAGTGTAATGGAGTACCTGAGACACTGGCACAGGGTGCCCAGAGAAGCTGTGGCTGCCCCATCCGTGGCAGTGTTCAAGGGCAGGTTGGACACAGGGGCTTTGAAAAAGCTGACCTCGTGGTTCTCTGATCCATTGTGAGAGAAACGGAAGTGAGAATATTGGCATCAGTGCCAGCATCCCGTTGGTGACAGCAGATAACCCTGTGCTGGCCCTCTCTGTTGCTCGGGGATGGGCCTGTTTGCAGGGAGGTGTGATGTGAGATGGTAGGGAAGTTCGTCCCAGGAGCGGACATGCGGTGCAGCTGGTGGCACGCTTTGTTTGCTTCCTCATTTGTAAGCCCTGCGCTGGAGTTCCTCCTTAGGGATGGCAATTTCAGTGACGGCAAGAATTGCAGAACAAGGTCCTTGTTCTGGAGGTGCAGTAAAGTCAGTGAGGGCCCCCAGGTGAGGAGTGTGCCCGGGGATGTCTCCCCCTCTTTCTCAGCATGGAGCTCTCCGTGGAATTTGCCTGGAAAGTTCTGAGTCATTTTTCTTCAGTCTAAAATGATTTGATGTGAAAATTCCCAAAGTGCACCTTGGCTCTGTATCCTGACTGTGCTGCTGTGCTCTGTTCCCATTGCTTCAGGTACAGAAAGGAAGTTGCCTTTGCTTCAGAATTGCGAATGAAGGTGGAGAAAGCAGTTAACAAAGGAGCTCTGCATTTCAGTTTGGAGTTGAAATCTACTTAGACCTGGAGCAGCTGTGACTTGGTAGGTTTTAGTTAGAGCTGCATGCCTGGTTTGTCTCCCAGTGGATTTTAGCTTTCTGCTGGAACTGAAATCCAAAGAGCATCAGATCAGCTTGGCAGCGGTCGTGTTTGGCAGCAGCTGTTTGTGATCGGTCTTGCCCTAAAGAGTTGTTGTTGTCTGGGAGCAGGATTTCTAGTGTGATTTTCAAGCCTTTGGTGAGGTTGGGCACTAAGCTGTGTGGGTGCATCCTTCTGAGATGTCACTTCATGGGGTTTCTGAGCATCTCTGTGAGCAGTTTTCACTGAGAAGTGACCCGAGAGAGCTCTGTGTTTATCTGCTGCTGGACAGAAGAGCTGTGTGAATACCCTCCGGTCTTGCGTGCCTGCTTTCAGCTTGCCCGCTGCCTTGAGTGTCTTGTTTGTGGGCAGAGCTGGCTCGTGACGTGCCAGCCCCTGACTGCTCAGAAGGTTGTGGGTGTCGGTGCCATCCTGCCTCCTCCCTGGCTCGCCATGCTGGCTGTCATGGGCTGCGCTTGAGCAAAGACACTGCTGTCAGTGAGCTGTCTGGAATGAGGAAGAGCACAAGAGAGGCTTAAATGGCAAAGCTGGTTCTGGTCCTCTTGTTTGTGGAGCAAGGGAGTACAAATCCATTGCTGGAGGTGGCACGTTGCAGCTCTCCAGTGTGTTGGCAATGGTGCATCCTTCCTCCAGGTGACACAAAGAGCTGCCGCTGGTCCCAGCGTCTGCATCGATAGGCAGCTCTGAAGGGGCCCTGCAGCAATGTGGGGTCTGTCTCTGTCTCCTCGTGTCTGAAGGATGAGAAGGATCCAGGCCAGCAGCTCTGTGGTTGATGTCCTTGTGCCAGGATCCCATGTGGGGCCATGTGCTGGAGCTGTGGCACGGCCTGTTTTGAAAGTGGCCCGTGTATCTCACTGGGGGAAGTAGCTCCTGCCCAGCAAAGGTGAGCAATGCTGCCAGTTCATGGAGGAGAATGAGGCCGGGCTGCCAGGGACTAGAATGAGAGAGGGGCTGGAGCTCCTGGGTAGCAGTGGGGGCTTTGTCTTTAAGTGGCACTCTGAGGTTGTGGGTCAGAGCTTTGGGGTCCTGTCAGAGGCTGCTCGTGCTGGCTCTCATCCCGTGTAAGGCAGGTGGATGTTCTTTTTATTTCTCCCTAGGGTGGTGGTTGGGAATTCTGTGCGTCCTCAGCTGAGGATTTTCCAGTTCAGTTTCTGAGGAGCTGGCGGGACAGGCACGTAGAACTGTTTTGTGCAGGTGCAGTAGGTACAGCTAATGAAAAGGAAGCCCTGACCCCCTCTGTTCCTTCTTGCATGGTCAAACTCTCTCCAGAATTGGAAGCACCACTGAGGATGGGGTTTGTTTCTGATGGCAATTTCATTGCTTGATCATAAATGTCAAGTTGAGCACTGAGAATGTCTGTGTGCGGCCTTGGAGGGTGGATTGCAGGTTGGACAGGGCTTGGAGCAAGCTGCTCTAGTGTGAGGTGTCCCTGCCCGTGGCAGGGGCTGGGAACTGAATGATCTTCAGGGTCTTTCCTACCCCAACCGTTCTAGGATTCTGTGATTCCTTCAGGCCGTGACAGTCTACTGTTAGCCTCCACCCCACATTAGACTTTTGCAGTGGCTGGATGGAGCCGTTAAAGGGTGAGCAGGTCCTGCTGGTCGCTGCTTGGCTCTGCAGTGGGTGGATCAGCTCATGGATGGGAATCAGGGAGTCTCGTTTGGAGTGGTGTTGCCGCCGGTGCACTGCTGTGGTCCCCACTGGCACTTGTTGTTGTTTGCTCTTCAGGAGCCACGCAAGAGAGAGAGCAGGCAAGGTGGAGAGCTGCTGCATTTCCTCATTCTCTATAGCAGCTATTCCAAAAGGCCATTTTTGTGTCCTAGAAGTACCTTGTCCTGAGATCGTCTGTGCCCAGGATGCATGGAGCCTGTGGGCCAGTGAGAGTGGGATGGTTTTCCCACTGCTTGCGAGTCAGGTTTGCTCCAGTTAGGCTTCCCCTGTCGCTCCAGAAATAGAAATGGGTTGTGACCCTTGATGATATTTAGGTACAGTGTGCACTGGTGTCTTGTAGGGCCATATACTTTTGTGTCCCTGAGATGCCAGGCCATGTAATGCATCCAGTCCTGTGAAGGTGGTTAAACGTTCCATCTAACTTCCTCCAGCCACAGCGAGAGGCACTGCAGCCACTCCAACCACAGCATCAGGCACTGCAGCCAGTCCAACCACAGCAGCAAGCACTGCAGCCACTCCAACCACAGCAACAGGTACTGCAGGCAATGCAACCTCATCAACAGACACTCCTCTGCAGGGGGAGGATGTGGAAGCCACAACCCACAGGGTACCCTGTGCTTTTACCTGCGAGGCCAGAGACAGGACAGGAGGAAGTGAGATGGAAAACCCACCTCACTCCTAGATTTCCTAGATGGAAAACCCACCCACCTATGGGTCCATGAATTGCAAGGAAGAGCAACCACAAATGGTACTTCCCTTATACTTGGAGAGGCGTCCAGCACACCTGGAACCGACTGCCACAGAGGTGGAAACACAGCCCTACCATCTCCCGTGGGCTGATCCACGCTGCACCGGAACAGGGGCAAGCTCCAGAACACCTGTAATACACCGATGACATTGGAGTGGCCGCAGTGCCTGTTTCAGTGGTTGCAGTGGGTGCAGTGCGTGTTGTTGTGGTTGGTGTGGCTGCAGTGCCTGTTGCTGGGATTTCAGTTCTGCAGTTGCTTTTACTGTGGTTGCAGTGTCTGCAGTGCCTGTTGCTGTTGCTGGAGTGGCTGCAATTTCTGTTTCTGTGGTTGGGAGGTGGCACATTGCAGCTCTCCAGTGTGTTTGCAATGGTGCTGAATGCATCGTTTCTCAATTTGACACAAAGACCAGCTGCCGCTGGTCCCAGCGTGTGCATCGATAGGCAGCTCTGAAGGGGCCCTGCAGCCCAGTAAACAACAGTGATGCACAATACAATTGCTCAGTACCCTCAGGTCTATGCCCAGCGTGATTCGAGCAGCGATTGGTACCTTTGGGGTAACTCCCTCCAGGTTAGATTCCGGGCATGACGTGGTGTGGTGTGGAATCCCCCTTTGGCTAGTTTGGGTCAGGTGTCCTGTCTCTGCTCCCTCCTGGCTTCCCGTGCCTCTCCCCACAGCAGAGCATGGGAGCCTGAAAAGTCCTTGATGGGGGTGCGTGCCTACTGAGCAACAGCTGAAACCTCCGTGTGTTATCTGCAGTGTCCTGAGACTGAAGCCAAACCACAGCACTGCGCCAGCTGCCAGGAAAAACATCTCTCTATGCCAGCCAAAATCAGGACAGTGTCCATCCACCTCTTACTCCATAGCAGTGACGTCATGGCAGGTCTCACGCTTTCCACCATCACCTTTTCTGTCCTTTGAGAGATATACATATATGTGTATATAAGAGATCTACGTACAAATGTGTGTATATATATATATATATATATATATATACACACACACAGAGATATCATTCCTGTAATCTCTGGACCATCCCTAGAACCGTCTGTTGAGTTCATTCAGTCCGGGACTTGGGGCTCCATCTGTGATGAGTCTCTGCGGCCAAGAAAGGTGGCTGGTGTGTGGTGGTGGATCGTTGCATGCTGAAGCTGATTGGGATTCCGTGAGCGCTGCCCTTGTCCAGTTTGATCAACGGTCCTGCTTCATTAGTGTGGTGATCCCAAGGGATTGAGGTTGAGATGCTCAAATCTGGGGCAGTGGAGAAGGGTGTCAGGAGGCGTCCAGTGCAGTGATGGGTGTGTGGCCGCCATGAAGCGATATTACCCAGTGTAAGCAGCATCATTCCCAAGGCAGGAATAATCACACTGTTTTGCTGGTCAGGTGGATTCTTTGTTAGTTTGTTGTCGAGTGGGGCCTCCTCAGCATGTGTCAGCTCCTCCTCTGGTGACATTCCAAACTCTTTGCCCTCTACGCAGCCCACGATGACTTCCGGGATACCTGGATGACTGGGACTTGCTATTGGAAATGGCTCTTCTTCTGAGTCACGTGCTAGAGAGGGCTTACAGTCAGCCTGTAATTTGGCATATGCATTCTCTAGAAGCCCACAGCACCGAAAAAAGCTTGTGTTTCTTTCTGGTTCGTTGGCAGGGACATTGCAGTTATCTTGTTGATCAGGTGTGTGGGGAAGTGGGGACATGCGTCTTGCCATTTTCTTGCCCAGAGCTGGCTGTCCTGTACAGGTGCCTTGACCGTAGTCCGTTTTCTGGCATAAGCAGCCTTCAGCAGGATCTGGATTATCTTCTTTCCTTTCTCAAAACCTTCTTGCGCTGTATCGGCCCACATGATAATGTCATCAATGTTTTGCAGGTGTTCTGGAGCTTGCCCCTGTTCCAGTGCGGTGTGTATCAGTCCATGGCAGATGGTAGGGCTGTGTTTCCACCCCTGTGTCAGTCGGCTCTAGGACGCCTCTCCAAGTAAAAGGGAAGTGCCATTTGTGGTTGTTCTTCCTTGCAATTCATGTACTCCTAGGTGGGTGGGTTTTCCATCTCACTTCCTCCTGTCCTGTCTCTGGCCTCGCAGGTAAAAGCACAGGGTACCCTGTGGGGTGTGGCTTCCATATCCTCCCTCTGCTGAGGCAGGAGGCTTCTGTCAGTAGCGGAGATGTTGGCCCGTAGAGGTGGGGATTAGGATCTGTCTTCTTTCTGCTGCTGGAAATCCTGAAACAGTTTCTGCCATCATTCAGGCAGGTTTTCTACAGCCGAGATGAAAGGCCGTCGGGAGGAAGAGAGTTTTCTTGATGCTGCTGGAGTTGGCAAGCGAATTCATTCAGGACTGCTGCCTGTGCGTATCTCCAGTTCATTCCTGCAGTGAGTTGTCACAGGATGATGGCAAACTTCGTAGCAGTTTGTGCCCCAGGACTCGTGAATAGTGGCTGCAGTGCCAGATGGTGTGGTTGCAGTGGCTGCAGTGCCTGTTGGTGTGGTTGCAGTGGCTGCAGTGCGAGATGGTGTGGTTGCAGTGTCTGCCTTGCCTGTTGCTGTAGTTGGAGTGGCTGCAGTGTCTTTTGCTGTGGTTGGAGGGGCTGCAGTGCTTGCTGCTGTGGTTGGAGTGGCTGCAGTGCCTTTTGCTGTGGTTGGAGTGGCTGCAGGGCTTGCTGCTGTGGTTGGAGTGGCTGCAGTGCCTTTTGCTGTAGTTGGAGTGGCTGCAGGGCTTGCTGCTGAGGTTGGAGTGGCTGCAGTGCCTTTTGCTGTGGTTGGAGCGGCTGTCAGGGCTTGCTGCTGTGGTTGGAGTGGCTGCAGTGCCTTTTGCTGTGGTTGGAGTGGCTGCAGGGCTTGCTGCTGTGGTTGGAGAGCCTGCAGTGCCTTTTGCTGTGGTTGGAGGGGCTGCAGTGCTTGCTGCTGTGGGTGGACTGGCTGCAGTGTCTGTTGCTGTTGTTGCAGTGTCTGCACTGCCTATTGCTGTTATTGCAGTTGCTGCAGACATGCTGGGCAATGTTTGGACTTGATGGTCTTGAAAGTCTTTTCCAGCTCTGTTTAGTCTGTGATCCTATGAGCAGAGTCTGAGCATCTTGTGCTGCAAATGGCTGTCTTGGTTTTCTCCCACATTCTAACAAGTGAGCATTGGGGAATCCTTCATCCTCATCTCCTTCTCTTCCAGTGCTTTTCCCACTGATTTCATCTAGCGTCTCCGAGGGGATTTGCCACCTGCCTGTTGGATTTTGCAGGGCAGTGGCTGCCATGGCGCTCTCTTCCAGGTCTTTCAGGGTCATTGGCAGCTCTGTAAGGGTCTCAGTGTGGTGGTCACTGTGTCCTCGGCACCTTCACTCCTTGCCCCAGCGTGTGCAGAGTTGGGAATGGGGTTGAGGAAGCCACCGTGGGGTCTGTGCAGGGTGTCTTCAGGTCTGCCCTTGCAGCTTCCTGCCCTCTGTGTGCTGCTGCTCACTGCGGTGCTGTGCCTGTGCGTGTGCCCATCGCTCAGCATTTCCTAGTGCTTGCTGAGCTGGGGCAGCACCATCTTCCTCCTTTTCTTTGGTGGGACGCTGCTGTGCTGGGAGGACTCTTGCTCCGTGGTGGTGTGGGCAGGCTCAGGGCGCTTGGGCGGCCTGAAGCGTGTCAGAAGCACTCTTGGCTGCCTGTGGAGTGCCTCCTGCACCAGTGTGTGTGTGCTTGGTGCATCTTGCAGGGGCGCAGGCGAGGGGCTGGCATATGGGCTCCGCAGTGTCATGCGGGTTAGAAGCACCCTGGGCTGCCTGTGGAGTGCTTCCTGCACCAGCTTGTCTGTGATTGATGCATGGTGCAGGGGCGCAGCCGAGGGGTTGGCCTGTGGGCTCTGCTGTGTCATGCGGGTTAGAAGCACCCTGGGCTGCCTGTGGAGTGCTTCCTGCACCAGCTTGTCTGTGATTGATGCATGGTGCAGGGGCGCAGCCAAGGGGTTGGCCTGTGGGCTCTGCTGTGTCAAGGGGCTTAGAAGCACCCTGGGCTGGCAGCAGGGGCTCAGGATCAGATCCTGTGCAGTTGGTGTCAGGGGATCCTTGTGGGGTCTCTGTGCAGCGCCGTCCCCCGCAGCCTCTGCAGCCTGCTTGGAGCTCTGCCCAGAGCTCTCCAGAGAGCTCTCATTGAAGGGATGCGAGAGGCTGAGTTGTGGCCATGGGGGGAGGTCTGGTGCCGCCCTGCCCTGCTCCCCCTGTGTGTCCTGCAAGGGGGAGGCCGGCACCCCCCAGAAGGGGTCAGCATCCCCCAGCATGGGTGACTCCGAGCAGCCCTTGGATCTCATTCTGTGCACCCAATGCTGCATCAGGTCATGGGCTTGAGTGAGGGAATCGGTGCTGTCAGGAGTGTCAGGGTCATCACGGAATGTGTTGTCTCCATCCCCCAGCTCCATAGTGCAGGTGTGCTCTGGCCTGTACAGCGAGAGGTGGGAGAGGTTGTTGAGGGAGCTGGTTGGGAATGGGGACTTTGGGGCCATCGGGGGCTGTGTCCTTGCTGGCCCCAGCCCTGCCACCACCGATGGGTCTTTGGGGTAGCCGTTCCCCCCCCCCCCCCCCCGCCACGTACTTGGAGGGTTATGGGAGCTGTTGGAGGACCTTGGTGGAAGGGCTGGGATCGTCGGTGCTGTGACGTTCTTTGGCCCTTTCCCTTGCCTTTTCCGTGAGTAGTGCAAAGCGCTGCCAGGGAGCAGGGCCATGAAAGGCTGTGGGAGAGCTCTGCCAGGGTCCTGGAGTGCCCCGAGTCCTGTGGGAGGGTTTCTGTTAGAGTTCGAGTGGTGAAAGTGTTTAGGAAAAGGTGCAGTTTTTGATGAAGCTTGGTGTGAAATTTCCCAAGGTGTTTCAGGCCAGGAAATAACCTGAGTAGCAGCGCCTGGGTCAAGTATTTCTTCCTGGTGAAAACATCTTGGTTTGCTCTGAAATGTGAAACTTTCCCACCGAAAGCTTAAGCTTTGTAGGCAGCAAATCTGTGTCAGGAAGATCTTAGCGGTTGGTGATGTGCTGCTGTGCGGTCCCTGTACACCCTTGGAGCAGAACCAGGTTCATTCTGTCATTGTGCATGTACTTGTTGAGCATTATCATCTGCAGTCAGGAGTAACTGAGCCCAGTGTAATGGAGTATCTGAGACACTGGCACAGGGTGCCCAGAGAAGCTGTGGCTGCCCCATCCGTGGCAGTGTTCAAGGGCAGGTTGGACACAGGGGCTTTGAAAAAGCTGACCTCGTGGTTCTCTGATCCATTGTGAGAGAAGCGGAAGTGAGAATATTGGCATCAGTGCCAGCATCCCGTTGGTGACAGCAGATAACCCTGTGCTGGCCCTCTCTGTTGCTCGGGGATGGGCCTGTTTGCAGGGAGGTGTGATGTGAGATGGTAGGGAAGTTCATCCCAGGAGCGGACATGCGGTGCAGCTGGTGGCACGCTTTGTTTGCTTCCTCATTTGTAAGCCCTGCGCTGGAGTTCCTCCTTAGGGATGGCAATTTCAGTGACGGCAAGAATTGCAGAACAAGGTCCTTGTTCTGGAGGTGCAGTAAAGTCAGTGAGGGCCCCCAGGTGAGGAGTGTGCCCGGGGATGTCTCCCCCTCTTTCTCAGCATGGAGCTCTCCGTGGAATTTGCCTGGAAAGTTCTGAGTCATTTTTCTTCAGTCTAAAATGATTTGATGTGAAAATTCCCAAAGTGCACCTTGGCTCTGTATCCTGACTGTGCTGCTGTGCTCTGTTCCCATTGCTTCAGGTACAGAAAGGAAGTTGCCTTTGCTTCAGAATTGCGAATGAAGGTGGAGAAAGCAGTTAACAAAGGAGCTCTGCATTTCAGTTTGGAGTTGAAATCTACTTAGACCTGGAGCAGCTGTGACTTGGTAGGTTTTAGTTAGAGCTGCATGCCTGGTTTGTCTCCCAGTGGATTTTAGCTTTCTGCTGGAACTGAAATCCAAAGAGCATCAGATCAGCTTGGCAGCGGTCGTGTTTGGCAGCAGCTGTTTGTGATCGGTCTTGCCCTAAAGAGTTGTTGTTGTCTGGGAGCAGGATTTCTAGTGTGATTTTCAAGCCTTTGGTGAGGTTGGGCACTAAGCTGTGTGGGTGCATCCTTCTGAGATGTCACTTCATGGGGTTTCTGAGCATCTCTGTGAGCAGTTTTCACTGAGAAGTGACCCGAGAGAGCTCTGTGTTTATCTGCTGCTGGACAGAAGAGCTGTGTGAATACCCTCCGGTCTTGCGTGCCTGCTTTCAGCTTGCCCGCTGCCTTGAGTGTCTTGTTTGTGGGCAGAGCTGGCTCGTGACGTGCCAGCCCCTGACTGCTCAGAAGGTTGTGGGTGTCGGTGCCATCCTGCCTCCTCCCTGGCTCGCCATGCTGGCTGTCATGGGCTGCGCTTGAGCAAAGACACTGCTGTCAGTGAGCTGTCTGGAATGAGGAAGAGCACAAGAGAGGCTTAAATGGCAAAGCTGGTTCTGGTCCTCTTGTTTGTGGAGCAAGGGAGTACAAATCCATTGCTGGAGGTGGCACGTTGCAGCTCTCCAGTGTGTTGGCAATGGTGCATCCTTCCTCCAGGTGACACAAAGAGCTGCCGCTGGTCCCAGCGTCTGCATCGATAGGCAGCTCTGAAGGGGCCCTGCAGCAATGTGGGGTCTGTCTCTGTCTCCTCGTGTCTGAAGGATGAGAAGGATCCAGGCCAGCAGCTCTGTGGTTGATGTCCTTGTGCCAGGATCCCATGTGGGGCCATGTGCTGGAGCTGTGGCACGGCCTGTTTTGAAAGTGGCCCGTGTATCTCACTGGGGGAAGTAGCTCCTGCCCAGCAAAGGTGAGCAATGCTGCCAGTTCATGGAGGAGAATGAGGCCGGGCTGCCAGGGACTAGAATGAGAGAGGGGCTGGAGCTCCTGGGTAGCAGTGGGGGCTTTGTCTTTAAGTGGCACTCTGAGGTTGTGGGTCAGAGCTTTGGGGTCCTGTCAGAGGCTGCTCGTGCTGGCTCTCATCCCGTGTAAGGCAGGTGGATGTTCTTTTTATTTCTCCCTAGGGTGGTGGTTGGGAATTCTGTGCGTCCTCAGCTGAGGATTTTCCAGTTCAGTTTCTGAGGAGCTGGCGGGACAGGCACGTAGAACTGTTTTGTGCAGGTGCAGTAGGTACAGCTAATGAAAAGGAAGCCCTGACCCCCTCTGTTCCTTCTTGCATGGTCAAACTCTCTCCAGAATTGGAAGCACCACTGAGGATGGGGTTTGTTTCTGATGGCAATTTCATTGCTTGATCATAAATGTCAAGTTGAGCACTGAGAATGTCTGTGTGCGGCCTTGGAGGGTGGATTGCAGGTTGGACAGGGCTTGGAGCAAGCTGCTCTAGTGTGAGGTGTCCCTGCCCGTGGCAGGGGCTGGGAACTGAATGATCTTCAGGGTCTTTCCTACCCCAACCGTTCTAGGATTCTGTGATTCCTTCAGGCCGTGACAGTCTACTGTTAGCCTCCACCCCACATTAGACTTTTGCAGTGGCTGGATGGAGCCGTTAAAGGGTGAGCAGGTCCTGCTGGTCGCTTCTTGGCTCTGCAGTGGGTGGATCAGCTCATGGATGGGAATCAGGGAGTCTCGTTTGGAGTGGTGTTGCCGCCGGTGCACTGCTGTGGTCCCCACTGGCACTTGTTGTTGTTTGCTCTTCAGGAGCCACGCAAGAGAGAGAGCAGGCAAGGTGGAGAGCTGCTGCATTTCCTCATTCTCTATAGCAGCTATTCCAAAAGGCCATTTTTGTGTCCTAGAAGTACCTTGTCCTGAGATCGTCTGTGCCCAGGATGCATGGAGCCTGTGGGCCAGTGAGAGTGGGATGGTTTTCCCACTGCTTGCGAGTCAGGTTTGCTCCAGTTAGGCTTCCCCTGTCGCTCCAGAAATAGAAATGGGTTGTGACCCTTGATGATATTTAGGTACAGTGTGCACTGGTGTCTTGTAGGGCCATATACTTTTGTGTCCCTGAGATGCCAGGCCATGTAATGCATCCAGTCCTGTGAAGGTGGTTAAACGTTCCATCTAACTTCCTCCAGCCACAGCGAGAGGCACTGCAGCCACTCCAACCACAGCATCAGGCACTGCAGCCAGTCCAACCACAGCAGCAAGCACTGCAGCCACTCCAACCACAGCAACAGGTACTGCAGGCAATGCAACCTCATCAACAGACACTCCTCTGCAGGGGGAGGATGTGGAAGCCACAACCCACAGGGTACCCTGTGCTTTTACCTGCGAGGCCAGAGACAGGACAGGAGGAAGTGAGATGGAAAACCCACCTCACTCCTAGATTTCCTAGATGGAAAACCCACCCACCTATGGGTCCATGAATTGCAAGGAAGAGCAACCACAAATGGTACTTCCCTTATACTTGGAGAGGCGTCCAGCACACCTGGAACCGACTGCCACAGAGGTGGAAACACAGCCCTACCATCTCCCGTGGGCTGATCCACGCTGCACCGGAACAGGGGCAAGCTCCAGAACACCTGTAATACACCGATGACATTGGAGTGGCCGCAGTGCCTGTTTCAGTGGTTGCAGTGGGTGCAGTGCGTGTTGTTGTGGTTGGTGTGGCTGCAGTGCCTGTTGCTGGGATTTCAGTTCTGCAGTTGCTTTTACTGTGGTTGCAGTGTCTGCAGTGCCTGTTGCTGTTGCTGGAGTGGCTGCAATTTCTGTTTCTGTGGTTGGGAGGTGGCACATTGCAGCTCTCCAGTGTGTTTGCAATGGTGCTGAATGCATCGTTTCTCAATTTGACACAAAGACCAGCTGCCGCTGGTCCCAGCGTGTGCATCGATAGGCAGCTCTGAAGGGGCCCTGCAGCCCAGTAAACAACAGTGATGCACAATACAATTGCTCAGTACCCTCAGGTCTATGCCCAGCGTGATTCGAGCAGCGATTGGTACCTTTGGGGTAACTCCCTCCAGGTTAGATTCCGGGCATGACGTGGTGTGGTGTGGAATCCCCCTTTGGCTAGTTTGGGTCAGGTGTCCTGTCTCTGCTCCCTCCTGGCTTCCCGTGCCTCTCCCCACAGCAGAGCATGGGAGCCTGAAAAGTCCTTGATGGGGGTGCGTGCCTACTGAGCAACAGCTGAAACCTCCGTGTGTTATCTGCAGTGTCCTGAGACTGAAGCCAAACCACAGCACTGCGCCAGCTGCCAGGAAAAACATCTCTCTATGCCAGCCAAAATCAGGACAGTGTCCATCCACCTCTTACTCCATAGCAGTGACGTCATGGCAGGTCTCACGCTTTCCACCATCACCTTTTCTGTCCTTTGAGAGATATACATATATGTGTATATAAGAGATCTACGTACAAATGTGTATATATATATATATATATATATATACACACACACAGAGATATCATTCCTGTAATCTCTGGACCATCCCTAGAACCGTCTGTTGAGTTCATTCAGTCCGGGACTTGGGGCTCCATCTGTGATGAGTCTCTGCGGCCAAGAAAGGTGGCTGGTGTGTGGTGGTGGATCGTTGCATGCTGAAGCTGATTGGGATTCCGTGAGCGCTGCCCTTGTCCAGTTTGATCAACGGTCCTGCTTCATTAGTGTGGTGATCCCAAGGGATTGAGGTTGAGATGCTCAAATCTGGGGCAGTGGAGAAGGGTGTCAGGAGGCGTCCAGTGCAGTGATGGGTGTGTGGCCGCCATGAAGCGATATTACCCAGTGTAAGCAGCATCATTCCCAAGGCAGGAATAATCACACTGTTTTGCTGGTCAGGTGGATTCTTTGTTAGTTTGTTGTCGAGTGGGGCCTCCTCAGCATGTGTCAGCTCCTCCTCTGGTGACATTCCAAACTCTTTGCCCTCTACGCAGCCCACGATGACTTCCGGGATACCTGGATGACTGGGACTTGCTATTGGAAATGGCTCTTCTTCTGAGTCACGTGCTAGAGAGGGCTTACAGTCAGCCTGTAATTTGGCATATGCATTCTCTAGAAGCCCACAGCACCGAAAAAAGCTTGTGTTTCTTTCTGGTTCGTTGGCAGGGACATTGCAGTTATCTTGTTGATCAGGTGTGTGGGGAAGTGGGGACATGCGTCTTGCCATTTTCTTGCCCAGAGCTGGCTGTCCTGTACAGGTGCCTTGACCGTACTCCGTTTTCTGGCATAAGCAGCCTTCAGCAGGATCTGGATTATCTTCTTTCCTTTCTCAAAACCTTCTTGCGCTGTATCGGCCCACATGATAATGTCATCAATGTTTTGCAGGTGTTCTGGAGCTTGCCCCTGTTCCAGTGCGGTGTGTATCAGTCCATGGCAGATGGTAGGGCTGTGTTTCCACCCCTGTGTCAGTCGGCTCTAGGACGCCTCTCCAAGTAAAAGGGAAGTGCCATTTGTGGTTGTTCTTCCTTGCAATTCATGTACTCCTAGGTGGGTGGGTTTTCCATCTCACTTCCTCCTGTCCTGTCTCTGGCCTCGCAGGTAAAAGCACAGGGTACCCTGTGGGGTGTGGCTTCCATATCCTCCCTCTGCTGAGGCAGGAGGCTTCTGTCAGTAGCGGAGATGTTGGCCCGTAGAGGTGGGGATTAGGATCTGTCTTCTTTCTGCTGCTGGAAATCCTGAAACAGTTTCTGCCATCATTCAGGCAGGTTTTCTACAGCCGAGATGAAAGGCCGTCGGGAGGAAGAGAGTTTTCTTGATGCTGCTGGAGTTGGCAAGCGAATTCATTCAGGACTGCTGCCTGTGCGTATCTCCAGTTCATTCCTGCAGTGAGTTGTCACAGGATGATGGCAAACTTCGTAGCAGTTTGTGCCCCAGGACTCGTGAATAGTGGCTGCAGTGCCAGATGGTGTGGTTGCAGTGGCTGCAGTGCCTGTTGGTGTGGTTGCAGTGGCTGCAGTGCGAGATGGTGTGGTTGCAGTGTCTGCCTTGCCTGTTGCTGTAGTTGGAGTGGCTGCAGAGCTTGCTGCTGTGGTTGGAGTGGCTGCAGTGCCTGTTGGTGCGGTTGGAGTGGCTGCAGTGCCTTTTGCTGTGATTGGAGTGGCTGCAGTGCTGCTGCTGTGGTTGCAGTGGCGGCTGTGCTTGCTGCTGTGGTTGGAGTGGCTGCAGTGTCTTTTGCTGTGGTTGGAGGGGCTGCAGTGCTTGCTGCTGTGGTTGGAGTGGCTGCAGTGCCTTTTGCTGTGGTTGGAGTGGCTGCAGGGCTTGCTGCTGTGGTTGGAGTGGCTGCAGTGCCTTTTGCTGTAGTTGGAGTGGCTGCAGGGCTTGCTGCTGAGGTTGGAGTGGCTGCAGTGCCTTTTGCTGTGGTTGGAGCGGCTGTCAGGGCTTGCTGCTGTGGTTGGAGTGGCTGCAGTGCCTTTTGCTGTGGTTGGAGTGGCTGCAGGGCTTGCTGCTGTGGTTGGAGAGCCTGCAGTGCCTTTTGCTGTGGTTGGAGGGGCTGCAGTGCTTGCTGCTGTGGGTGGACTGGCTGCAGTGTCTGTTGCTGTTGTTGCAGTGTCTGCACTGCCTATTGCTGTTATTGCAGTTGCTGCAGACATGCTGGGCAATGTTTGGACTTGATGGTCTTGAAAGTCTTTTCCAGCTCTGTTTAGTCTGTGATCCTATGAGCAGAGTCTGAGCATCTTGTGCTGCAAATGGCTGTCTTGGTTTTCTCCCACATTCTAACAAGTGAGCATTGGGGAATCCTTCATCCTCATCTCCTTCTCTTCCAGTGCTTTTCCCACTGATTTCATCTAGCGTCTCCGAGGGGATTTGCCACCTGCCTGTTGGATTTTGCAGGGCAGTGGCTGCCATGGCGCTCTCTTCCAGGTCTTTCAGGGTCATTGGCAGCTCTGTAAGGGTCTCAGTGTGGTGGTCACTGTGTCCTCGGCACCTTCACTCCTTGCCCCAGCGTGTGCAGAGTTGGGAATGGGGTTGAGGAAGCCACCGTGGGGTCTGTGCAGGGTGTCTTCAGGTCTGCCCTTGCAGCTTCCTGCCCTCTGTGTGCTGCTGCTCACTGCGGTGCTGTGCCTGTGCGTGTGCCCATCGCTCAGCATTTCCTAGTGCTTGCTGAGCTGGGGCAGCACCATCTTCCTCCTTTTCTTTGGTGGGACGCTGCTGTGCTGGGAGGACTCTTGCTCCGTGGTGGTGTGGGCAGGCTCAGGGCGCTTGGGCGGCCTGAAGCGTGTCAGAAGCACTCTTGGCTGCCTGTGGAGTGCCTCCTGCACCAGTGTGTGTGTGCTTGGTGCATCTTGCAGGGGCGCAGGCAAGGGGCTGGCATATGGGCTCCGCAGTGTCATGCGGGTTAGAAGCACCCTGGGCTGCCTGTGGAGTGCTTCCTGCACCAGCTTGTCTGTGATTGATGCATGGTGCAGGGGCGCAGCCGAGGGGTTGGCCTGTGGGCTCTGCTGTGTCATGCGGGTTAGAAGCACCCTGGGCTGCCTGTGGAGTGCTTCCTGCACCAGCTTGTCTGTGATTGATGCATGGTGCAGGGGCGCAGCCGAGGGGTTGGCCTGTGGGCTCTGCTGTGTCATGCGGGTTAGAAGCACCCTGGGCTGCCTGTGGAGTGCTTCCTGCACCAGCTTGTCTGTGATTGATGCATGGTGCAGGGGCGCAGCCGAGGGGTTGGCCTGTGGGCTCTGCTGTGTCAAGGGGCTTAGAAGCACCCTGGGCTGGCAGCAGGGGCTCAGGATCAGATCCTGTGCAGTTGGTGTCAGGGGTTCCTTGTGGGGTCTCTGTGCAGCGCCGTCCCCCGCAGCCTCTGCAGCCTGCTTGGAGCTCTGCCCAGAGCTCTCCAGAGAGCTCTCATTGAAGGGATGCGAGAGGCTGAGTTGTGGCCATGGGGGGAGGTCTGGTGCCGCCCTGCCCTGCTCCCCCTGTGTGTCCTGCAAGGGGGAGGCCGGCACCACCCAGAAGTTGTCAGCATCCCCCAGCATGGGTGACTCCGAGCAGCCCTTGGATCTCATTCTGTGCACCCAATGCTGCATCAGGTCATGGGCTTGGGTGAGGGAATCGGTGCTGTCAGGAGTGTCAGGGCCATCACGGAATGTGTTGTCTCCATCCCCCAGCTCCATAGTGCAGATGTGCTCTGGCCTGTACAGCGAGAGGTGGGAGAGGTTGTTGAGGGAGCTGGTTGGGAATGGGGACTTTGGGGCCATCGGGGGCTGTGTCCTTGCTGGCCCCAGCCCTGCCACCACCGATGGGTCTTTGGGGTTGCAGTTCCCCCTCCCCGCCACGTACTTGGAGGGTTCTGGGAGCTGTTGGAGGACCTTGGTGGTAGGGCTGTGTCCGTCAGCGCTCACGGTGATTTTCTCAGTGTGCGGTGTCTGTGGCAGCACAGCCTGCTCCAGCGGGCAGTCACCGTGTGCCTGGCCCTCCAAGAAGTCAAGGAGCTCCATGAAGAAGTCGGTGATGGTGAGGCTGTTGGTGGAATGGAGACACGAGGGACATCATCCTCAGTGTCCCCTAGCCTCCCCCCCTCCGCCCCCCGGCCTTGCTTCTACCCTGCAGAACGTACTCGGAGAGTTCAGGGAACTCGCAGAGGAATGCAGCCCAGTTGGGGACATCCGGGATGGTGTCACCTCTGTGTGCGGTGTCAGAGCAGGCGAGCTGATGGCTGAAGCTGGTGTCTTCTGCCTGCTTGGGAAGAGCCTCTGGGAAGGCGGCTGTTCCATGCTGGAACACCTGCATGGCCTGTGCCAGAGCTGCTGGGGTGGTCACTGCTGCTGGAAAAGCAAGCAAAGGCAAGGCAGGCGCAGGGCGATGCAGGCTTTGCTCAGCTTGGCTGCCTGTGCTCAGGCTCATCAGCCCCCAAGACTCACCTCTGGGGTTCACGGTGCTGGGTAGAGCCGGGGCAAGCCAGTGGGGCCTAGCAGAGGGGACGGTGTCCTCCGTGGGTGCACGGTCCTTGATGGAGGCCGCGTCCTGCCCATGGGCACAGGGGAGCTGTGCCACGGGGCGAAGTGGCAGCGCAGAGGGGAGCTGCAGCAGCTGCTCCAGGGCCCCGGGGAGTCCTGACCCCCCCTGCACCAGGTGGCGGTGGCCAGGCAGGTCCTGGGCAGGCCCCAAGGGCAGCAGCATCCCGGGGACTGAAGATAGGTCACGAGTAGAGGCACGTCTCAACATGGCCAGAGCGCTGGGGCTCAGACCAGACACTTGTAATGGCGCTGGCAGGTGGAGGGGAAACCTCTCTGTTGGGAGAAGCAGAGAGAGGTGCTGGGGTGAGAAAGTGGCCGGCAGAGCCGGCCTGGGGTTACCTGTGGGGCAGGGGCAGCGGGAGGAGCAGGAGCTGCTGCTGTACCTGCCATGACCGTTGGTCAGTGTCAGTTGGGCGTGGGCCAACAGCCCCTCTCCAGCAGGACCCACCCAAGGGTCCACCAATGGTGGCTGCTCTGGCAGCCTCGCAGCCAATGGAATCCAACGCTTCCCCTTGCAGTGGTTTCCTGCCCTGTTGATGATTCCCTGTCCTAAGTCATGGTTCCCCAGCCCACGATGGTTTCCCATCCCAATGATGTTTTCTGGGGAGGTGAATTTCATGTGCAAGGGGCAGGGATGGGTCCAGCATCGCTGTCCCTGCGATGCTCACGGGTGTGCTTCCCAATGTTTTGCAGTGGTGGTGGTGGTGGTAAGGTGGCTGGTGGCAGTTTTGGGTTGTTCTTGTCCTCGTCCCTCTGTAGTGTGGGCCAGAGCTCAGTCTGGATCTGGCTGTTGGGGCAGCAAAGCTGTGACGTTCTTTGGCCCTTTCCCTTGCCTTTTCCGTGAGTAGTGCAAAGCGCTGCCAGGGAGCAGGGCCATGAAAGGCTGTGGGAGAGCTCTGCCAGGGTCCTGGAGTGCCCCGAGTCCTGTGGGAGGGTTTCTGTTAGAGTTCGAGTGGTGAAAGTGTTTAGGAAAAGGTGCGGTTTTTGATGAAGCTTGGTATGAAATTTCCCAAGGTGTTTCAGGCCAGGAAATAACCTGAGTAGCAGCGCCTGGGTCAAGTATTTCTTCCTGGTGAAAACATCTTGGTTTGCTCTGAAATGTGAAACTTTCCCACCGAAAGCTTAAGCTTTGTAGGCAGCAAATCTGTGTCAGGAAGATCTTAGCGGTTGGTGATGTGCTGCTGTGCGGTCCCTGTACACCCTTGGAGCAGAACCAGGTTCATTCTGTCATTGTGCATGTACTTGTTGAGCATTATCATCTGCAGTCAGGAGTAACTGAGCCCAGTGTAATGGAGTACCTGAGACACTGGCACAGGGTGCCCAGAGAAGCTGTGGCTGCCCCATCCGTGGCAGTGTTCAAGGGCAGGTTGGACACAGGGGCTTTGAAGAAGCTGACCTCGTGGTTCTCTGATCCGTTGTGAGAGAAGCGGAAGTGAGAATATTGGCATCAGTGCCAGCATCCCGTTGGTGACAGGAAATAACCCTGTGCTGGCTCTTTTCTGTTGCACAGGCCTTAAGAATTATTTTCATGGTGATGTTCTGTATTTATGCTCAGAATGTTAATATTTCCCATTTGTTTTTGCTCTTACTCATCCCTTAATTCTTGTAGATGCTGTTGTACAGTGCATTTTGAGTAGTTACTTCACAATGTAAATGACAATGAATTCTAGGAATTACTCTGAAGTGTTTAACCAGCAACCCTGCATATGTCAGTCCACCTCACATTGGTTTAGCCACAATCCCTGAGTTTAAGTATTGCTTACAACTATTTTTCAGTGTTGGTTTAGTATCCGAAAAGTTCTGCCTACTACAGAGTGGTACCTTCTGCCGTAAGTGCTTAGCCACTGTGAAAGTCTGGAGGTACTGAAGAGGTTTTGAACACATGCCATGTCTCTTGTTATATCAAGCAAATAAAATCCCAAGGGCAGTGACAAGATTTATTGTTGTAGTTTAACACTGTAGTTTCTTTGGTTCGAGTCTTTGTGTTAATGGAAACGTAGGATTTTACCACTCTGAAATTGTCTAGAAATGAAGTGAAAAAACTATGTCCCTTACTGAGCTTCTTTCTTTCTTAGAGTGACACAGTATACTATGAGCTCATGTAGTTTGTGTCTCTCCTCAGCAGAGCTTCTCAGGGGGCAAAAAAAACATTAGAGTTTCAATCCCTTACCAGCACTGGGACGAGTTCTCTCTACTCCCCCCTCCCCTTTCCGGGATCTGTTCATGCTTTTCATTTGGAAGATGCTCTTCAAATGAGCAAAGAGTTTCCAAAAGCTCAGTTAGGTAAGGCTGCTTTACCATACCACTCAGGTATAAAAACCGTAGAGGTGGCTGCTGGCTGGGGGTTAAATATTAACCACAACCTAGATATCCAGCACTCACCTCATTAGTCCATTTGAAACCATCTGTCATAAAAATATGCAATATGCCACATCACCTCTTCCCCCCCTTTGGCATCTGCCCATTAATTTTTAATCTCTGAAAAATGTGTTGTTAAACTCGGTGATGTTGTGGCCGTGCTTTTGTCAGTTTGGATATCTTGGCTAATATTAAGACTGCTTCTGTTCAAAGAGAATCCATTTGAAATCTTTTCTATATGGCAGTAGACAGTTCTTCCCCTGGTGTCACCCTTCCTTGCTGGGACAGGCTGTTCTGAACAGTAGCATGCCCAAAGCTGTGCTCCCCATGCTCTTGGGATCAGAAATGAGCAAAACAAATCCAGCCCATATGCTCCCTTCCTGTGCTAAATGTGTTCAGATTCCCACAGTGGTGTGGAGTGGGTGTGGAATGCAGTATTTTCAGTGTGCTGGGATCTGCCCGTGCATACTGTGCTCCATTCCTATAGGCATGGTCTTGGATGCAGACAGCACTAGGAGCTGTGAGCCTTTCAAAGTGGACATGGGGAATGGAAGATTGAGTGCTTCTGTGCTTTCTAAACTATTCAAGAGAGTAAGTCTGTATGCATTCCTAGGGCTACACACTGTTAGAGACTGAATGCCAGACTGTCTCTCTAAGAGTTTCAGTAGATGATAATTTCATCTGTTGTTACCTGTGGTGGTTTATGAAGACATGTACTAATGAGCTCTCAGAGGGCTCCTCAATACAAGAAAAACAAGGAGCTGCTGGAAATGGTGCAGCAGGGGCCACAAGGATATTTAGGGATCTGGAGCAGCCCTCTTATGGTGCCTGTTTAGCCTGGAGAAGAGTAGCCTGCGTGGGGATCTCATCAATGCAGATCAATAGCTCAAAGGCGGGTGCCAGGAGGATGGTGCCAGACTCTTTCCAGTGGTGCCCAGTGACAGGACGAGGAGCAATGACCATATACTGAAACACAACAAGTTTCACCTCAACATGAGTAAGAGCTGCTTTGCGTTGAGGGTCTCCCTCTCGGGAGCCGTACCAAACCCACCATGGACATGTTCCTGTGTGCCCTGCTCTGGGTGGCCCTGCCTTGGCAGGGGGTTGTACCGGATGATCTCCAGAGGGCCCTTCCAACACTGATGATCCTGTGATGCTGTGGTTTACATTGATGGGAATAGGTGTTGTTAGGAAGAGTGCTTGATGCACCATTATGGCTGCCTGAGCAGGGCACACTTAGATGTTTCAACATCCTTTCCTGACGTTCAATAGTATACTTAGATCTATGCTGACCCTTTTGCATAGCTCATCTGTTACTTTCTCTGATCCATTGTGAGAGAAACGGAAGTGAGAATATTGGCATCAGTGCCAGCATCCCGTTGGTGACAGCAGATAACCCTGTGCTGGCCCTCTCTGTTGCTCGGGGATGGGCCTGTTTGCAGGGAGGTGTGATGTGAGATGGTAGGGAAGTTCATCCCAGGAGCGGACATGCGGTGCAGCTGGTGGCACGCTTTGTTTGCTTCCTCATTTGTAAGCCCTGCGCTGGAGTTCCTCCTTAGGGATGGCAATTTCAGTGACGGCAAGAATTGCAGAACAAGGTCCTTGTTCTGGAGGTGCAGTAAAGTCAGTGAGGGCCCCCAGGTGAGGAGTGTGCCCGGGGATGTCTCCCCCTCTTTCTCAGCATGGAGCTCTCCGTGGAATTTGCCTGGAAAGTTCTGAGTCATTTTTCTTCAGTGTAAAATGATTTGATGTGAAAATTCCCAAAGTGCACCTTGGCTCTGTATCCTGACTGTGCTGCTGTGCTCTGTTCCCATTGCTTCAGGTACAGAAAGGAAGTTGCCTTTGCTTCAGAATTGCGAATGAAGGTGGAGAAAGCAGTTAACAAAGGAGCTCTGCATTTCAGTTTGGAGTTGAAATCTACTTAGACCTGGAGCAGCTGTGACTTGGTAGGTTTTAGTTAGAGCTGCATGCCTGGTTTGTCTCCCAGTGGATTTTAGCTTTCTGCTGGAACTGAAATCCAAAGAGCATCAGATCAGCTTGGCAGCGGTCGTGTTTGGCAGCAGCTGTTTGTGATCGGTCTTGCCCTAAAGAGTTGTTGTTGTCTGGGAGCAGGATTTCTAGTGTGATTTTCAAGCCTTTGGTGAGGTTGGGCACTAAGCTGTGTGGGTGCATCCTTCTGAGATGTCACTTCATGGGGTTTCTGAGCATCTCTGTGAGCAGTTTTCACTGAGAAGTGACCCGAGAGAGCTCTGTGTTTATCTGCTGCTGGACAGAAGAGCTGTGTGAATACCCTCCGGTCTTGCGTGCCTGCTTTCAGCTTGCCCGCTGCCTTGAGTGTCTTGTTTGTGGGCAGAGCTGGCTCGTGACGTGCCAGCCCCTGACTGCTCAGAAGGTTGTGGGTGTCGGTGCCATCCTGCCTCCTCCCTGGCTCGCCATGCTGGCTGTCATGGGCTGCGCTTGAGCAAAGACACTGCTGTCAGTGAGCTGTCTGGAATGAGGAAGAGCACAAGAGAGGCTTAAATGGCAAAGCTGGTTCTGGTCCTCTTGTTTGTGGAGCAAGGGAGTACAAATCCATTGCTGGAGGTGGCACGTTGCAGCTCTCCAGTGTGTTGGCAATGGTGCATCCTTCCTCCAGGTGACACAAAGAGCTGCCGCTGGTCCCAGCGTCTGCATCGATAGGCAGCTCTGAAGGGGCCCTGCAGCAATGTGGGGTCTGTCTCTGTCTCCTCGTGTCTGAAGGATGAGAAGGATCCAGGCCAGCAGCTCTGTGGTTGATGTCCTTGTGCCAGGATCCCATGTGGGGCCATGTGCTGGAGCTGTGGCACGGCCTGTTTTGAAAGTGGCCCGTGTATCTCACTGGGGGAAGTAGCTCCTGCCCAGCAAAGGTGAGCAATGCTGCCAGTTCATGGAGGAGAATGAGGCCGGGCTGCCAGGGACTAGAATGAGAGAGGGGCTGGAGCTCCTGGGTAGCAGTGGGGGCTTTGTCTTTAAGTGGCACTCTGAGGTTGTGGGTCAGAGCTTTGGGGTCCTGTCAGAGGCTGCTCGTGCTGGCTCTCATCCCGTGTAAGGCAGGTGGATGTTCTTTTTATTTCTCCCTAGGGTGGTGGTTGGGAATTCTGTGCGTCCTCAGCTGAGGATTTTCCAGTTCAGTTTCTGAGGAGCTGGCGGGACAGGCACGTAGAACTGTTTTGTGCAGGTGCAGTAGGTACAGCTAATGAAAAGGAAGCCCTGACCCCCTCTGTTCCTTCTTGCATGGTCAAACTCTCTCCAGAATTGGAAGCACCACTGAGGATGGGGTTTGTTTCTGATGGCAATTTCATTGCTTGATCATAAATGTCAAGTTGAGCACTGAGAATGTCTGTGTGCGGCCTTGGAGGGTGGATTGCAGGTTGGACAGGGCTTGGAGCAAGCTGCTCTAGTGTGAGGTGTCCCTGCCCGTGGCAGGGGCTGGGAACTGAATGATCTTCAGGGTCTTTCCTACCCCAACCGTTCTAGGATTCTGTGATTCCTTCAGGCCGTGACAGTCTACTGTTAGCCTCCACCCCACATTAGACTTTTGCAGTGGCTGGATGGAGCCGTTAAAGGGTGAGCAGGTCCTGCTGGTCGCTGCTTGGCTCTGCAGTGGGTGGATCAGCTCATGGATGGGAATCAGGGAGTCTCGTTTGGAGTGGTGTTGCCGCCGGTGCACTGCTGTGGTCCCCACTGGCACTTGTTGTTGTTTGCTCTTCAGGATCCACGCAAGAGAGAGAGCAGGCAAGGTGGAGAGCTGCTGCATTTCCTCATTCTCTATAGCAGCTATTCCAAAAGGCCATTTTTGTGTCCTAGAAGTACCTTGTCCTGAGATCGTCTGTGCCCAGGATGCATGGAGCCTGTGGGCCAGTGAGAGTGGGATGGTTTTCCCACTGCTTGCGAGTCAGGTTTGCTCCAGTTAGGCTTCCCCTGTCGCTCCAGAAATAGAAATGGGTTGTGACCCTTGATGATATTTAGGTACAGTGTGCACTGGTGTCTTGTAGGGCCATATACTTTTGTGTCCCTGAGATGCCAGGCCATGTAATGCATCCAGTCCTGTGAAGGTGGTTAAACGTTCCATCTAACTTCCTCCAGCCACAGCGAGAGGCACTGCAGCCACTCCAACCACAGCATCAGGCACTGCAGCCAGTCCAACCACAGCAGCAAGCACTGCAGCCACTCCAACCACAGCAACAGGTACTGCAGGCAATGCAACCTCATCAACAGACACTCCTCTGCAGGGGGAGGATGTGGAAGCCACAACCCACAGGGTACCCTGTGCTTTTACCTGCGAGGCCAGAGACAGGACAGGAGGAAGTGAGATGGAAAACCCACCTCACTCCTAGATTTCCTAGATGGAAAACCCACCCACCTATGGGTCCATGAATTGCAAGGAAGAGCAACCACAAATGGTACTTCCCTTATACTTGGAGAGGCGTCCAGCACACCTGGAACCGACTGCCACAGAGGTGGAAACACAGCCCTACCATCTCCCGTGGGCTGATCCACGCTGCACCGGAACAGGGGCAAGCTCCAGAACACCTGTAATACACCGATGACATTGGAGTGGCCGCAGTGCCTGTTTCAGTGGTTGCAGTGGGTGCAGTGCGTGTTGTTGTGGTTGGTGTGGCTGCAGTGCCTGTTGCTGGGATTTCAGTTCTGCAGTTGCTTTTACTGTGGTTGCAGTGTCTGCAGTGCCTGTTGCTGTTGCTGGAGTGGCTGCAATTTCTGTTTCTGTGGTTGGGAGGTGGCACATTGCAGCTCTCCAGTGTGTTGGCAATGGTGCTGAATGCATCGTTTCTCAATTTGACACAAAGACCAGCTGCCGCTGGTCCCAGCGTGTGCATCGATAGGCAGCTCTGAAGGGGCCCTGCAGCCCAGTAAACAACAGTGATGCACAATACAATTGCTCAGTACCCTCAGGTCTATGCCCAGCGTGATTCGAGCAGCGATTGGTACCTTTGGGGTAACTCCCTCCAGGTTAGATTCCGGGCATGACGTGGTGTGGTGTGGAATCCCCCTTTGGCTAGTTTGGGTCAGGTGTCCTGTCTCTGCTCCCTCCTGGCTTCCCGTGCCTCTCCCCGCAGCAGAGCATGGGAGCCTGAAAAGTCCTTGATGGGGGTGCGTGCCTACTGAGCAACAGCTGAAACCTCCGTGTGTTATCTGCAGTGTCCTGAGACTGAAGCCAAACCACAGCACTGCGCCAGCTGCCAGGAAAAACATCTCTCTATGCCAGCCAAAATCAGGACAGTGTCCATCCACCTCTTACTCCATAGCAGTGACGTCATGGCAGGTCTCACGCTTTCCACCATCACCTTTTCTGTCCTTTGAGAGATATACATATATGTGTATATAAGAGATCTACGTACAAATGTGTATATATACATATATATATACACACACACAGAGATATCATTCCTGTAGTCTCTGGACCATCCCTAGAACCGTCTGTTGAGTTCATTCAGTCCGGGACTTGGGGCTCCATCTGTGATGAGTCTCTGCGGCCAAGAAAGGTGGCTGGTGTGTGGTGGTGGATCGTTGCATGCTGAAGCTGATTGGGATTCCGTGAGCGCTGCCCTTGTCCAGTTTGATCAACGGTCCTGCTTCATTAGTGTGGTGATCCCAAGGGATTGAGGTTGAGATGCTCAAATCTGGGGCAGTGGAGAAGGGTGTCAGGAGGCGTCCAGCGCAGTGATGGGTGTGTGGCCGCCATGAAGCGATATTACCCAGTGTAAGCAGCATCATTCCCAAGGCAGGAATAATCACACTGTTTTGCTGGTCAGGTGGATTCTTTGTTAGTTTGTTGTCGAGTGGGGCCTCCTCAGCATGTGTCAGCTCCTCCTCTGGTGACATTCCAAACTCTTTGCCCTCTACGCAGCCCACGATGACTTCCGGGATACCTGGATGACTGGGACTTGCTATTGGAAATGGCTCTTCTTCTGAGTCACGTGCTAGAGAGGGCTTACAGTCAGCCTGTAATTTGGCATATGCATTCTCTAGAAGCCCACAGCACCGAAAAAAGCTTGTGTTTCTTTCTGGTTCGTTGGCAGGGACATTGCAGTTATCTTGTTGATCAGGTGTGTGGGGAAGTGAGGACATGCGTCTTGCCATTTTCTTGCCCAGAGCTGGCTGTCCTGTACAGGTGCCTTGACCGTACTCTGTTTTCTGGCATAAGCAGCCTTCAGCAGGATCTGGATTATCTTCTTTCCTTTCTCAAAACCTTCTTGCGCTGTATCGGCCCACATGATAATGTCATCAATGTTTTGCAGGTGTTCTGGAGCTTGCCCCTGTTCCAGTGCGGTGTGTATCAGTCCATGGCAGATGGTAGGGCTGTGTTTCCACCCCTGTGTCAGTCGGCTCTAGGACGCCTCTCCAAGTAAAAGGGAAGTGCCATTTGTGGTTGTTCTTCCTTGCAATTCATGTACTCCTAGGTGGGTGGGTTTTCCATCTCACTTCCTCCTGTCCTGTCTCTGGCCTCGCAGGTAAAAGCACAGGGTACCCTGTGGGGTGTGGCTTCCATATCCTCCCTCTGCTGAGGCAGGAGGCTTCTGTCAGTAGCGGAGATGTTGGCCCGTAGAGGTGGGGATTAGGATCTGTCTTCTTTCTGCTGCTGGAAATCCTGAAACAGTTTCTGCCATCATTCAGGCAGGTTTTCTACAGCCGAGATGAAAGGCCGTCGGGAGGAAGAGAGTTTTCTTGATGCTGCTGGAGTTGGCAAGCGAATTCATTCAGGACTGCTGCCTGTGCGTATCTCCAGTTCATTCCTGCAGTGAGTTGTCACAGGATGATGGCAAACTTCGTAGCAGTTTGTGCCCCAGGACTCGTGAATAGTGGCTGCAGTGCCAGATGGTGTGGTTGCAGTGGCTGCAGTGCCTGTTGGTGTGGTTGCAGTGGCTGCAGTGCGAGATGGTGTGGTTGCAGTGTCTGCCTTGCCTGTTGCTGTAGTTGGAGTGGCTGCAGAGCTTGCTGCTGTGGTTGGAGTGGCTGCAGTGCCTGTTGGTGCGGTTGGAGTGGCTGCAGTGCCTTTTGCTGTGATTGGAGTGGCTGCAGTGCTGCTGCTGTGGTTGCAGTGGCGGCTGTGCTTGCTGCTGTGGTTGGAGTGGCTGCAGTGTCTTTTGCTGTGGTTGGAGGGGCTGCAGTGCTTGCTGCTGTGGTTGGAGTGGCTGCAGTGCCTTTTGCTGTGGTTGGAGTGGCTGCAGGGCTTGCTGCTGTGGTTGGAGTGGCTGCAGTGCCTTTTGCTGTAGTTGGAGTGGCTGCAGGGCTTGCTGCTGAGGTTGGAGTGGCTGCAGTGCCTTTTGCTGTGGTTGGAGCGGCTGTCAGGGCTTGCTGCTGTGGTTGGAGTGGCTGCAGTGCCTTTTGCTGTGGTTGGAGTGGCTGCAGGGCTTGCTGCTGTGGTTGGAGAGCCTGCAGTGCCTTTTGCTGTGGTTGGAGGGGCTGCAGTGCTTGCTGCTGTGGGTGGACTGGCTGCAGTGTCTGTTGCTGTTGTTGCAGTGTCTGCACTGCCTATTGCTGTTATTGCAGTTGCTGCAGACATGCTGGGCAATGTTTGGACTTGATGGTCTTGAAAGTCTTTTCCAGCTCTGTTTAGTCTGTGATCCTATGAGCAGAGTCTGAGCATCTTGTGCTGCAAATGGCTGTCTTGGTTTTCTCCCACATTCTAACAAGTGAGCATTGGGGAATCCTTCATCCTCATCTCCTTCTCTTCCAGTGCTTTTCCCACTGATTTCATCTAGCGTCTCCGAGGGGATTTGCCACCTGCCTGTTGGATTTTGCAGGGCAGTGGCTGCCATGGCGCTCTCTTCCAGGTCTTTCAGGGTCATTGGCAGCTCTGTAAGGGTCTCAGTGTGGTGGTCACTGTGTCCTCGGCACCTTCACTCCTTGCCCCAGCGTGTGCAGAGTTGGGAATGGGGTTGAGGAAGCCACCGTGGGGTCTGTGCAGGGTGTCTTCAGGTCTGCCCTTGCAGCTTCCTGCCCTCTGTGTGCTGCTGCTCACTGCGGTGCTGTGCCTGTGCGTGTGCCCATCGCTCAGCATTTCCTAGTGCTTGCTGAGCTGGGGCAGCACCATCTTCCTCCTTTTCTTTGGTGGGACGCTGCTGTGCTGGGAGGACTCTTGCTCCGTGGTGGTGTGGGCAGGCTCAGGGCGCTTGGGCGGCCTGAAGCGTGTCAGAAGCACTCTTGGCTGCCTGTGGAGTGCCTCCTGCACCAGTGTGTGTGTGCTTGGTGCATCTTGCAGGGGCGCAGGCGAGGGGCTGGCGTATGGGCTCCGCAGTGTCATGCGGGTTAGAAGCACCCTGGGCTGCCTGTGGAGTGCTTCCTGCACCAGCTTGTCTGTGATTGATGCATGGTGCAGGGGCGCAGCCGAGGGGTTGGCCTGTGGGCTCTGCTGTGTCATGCGGGTTAGAAGCACCCTGGGCTGCCTGTGGAGTGCTTCCTGCACCAGCTTGTCTGTGATTGATGCATGGTGCAGGGGCGCAGCCGAGGGGTTGGCCTGTGGGCTCTGCTGTGTCATGCGGGTTAGAAGCACCCTGGGCTGCCTGTGGAGTGCTTCCTGCACCAGCTTGTCTGTGATTGATGCATGGTGCAGGGGTGCAGCCAAGGGGTTGGCCTGTGGGCTCTGCTGTGTCAAGGGGCTTAGAAGCACCCTGGGCTGGCAGCAGGGGCTCAGGATCAGATCCTGTGCAGTTGGTGTCAGGGGTTCCTTGTGGGGTCTCTGTGCAGCGCCGTCCCCCGCAGCCTCTGCAGCCTGCTTGGAGCTCTGCCCAGAGCTCTCCAGAGAGCTCTCATTGAAGGGATGCGAGAGGCTGAGTTGTGGCCATGGGGGGAGGTCTGGTGCCGCCCTGCCCTGCTCCCCCTGTGTGTCCTGCAAGGGGGAGGCCGGCACCACCCTGAAGTTGTCAGCATCCCCCAGCATGGGTGACTCCGAGCAGCCCTTGGATCTCATTCTGTGCACCCAATGCTGCATCAGGTCATGGGCTTGGGTGAGGGAATCGGTGCTGTCAGGAGTGTCAGGGCCATCACGGAATGTGTTGTCTCCATCCCCCAGCTCCATAGTGCAGATGTGCTCTGGCCTGTACAGCGAGAGGTGGGAGAGGTTGTTGAGGGAGCTGGTTGGGAATGGGGACTTTGGGGCCATCGGGGGCTGTGTCCTTGCTGGCCCCAGCCCTGCCACCACCGATGGGTCTTTGGGGTTGCAGTTCCCCCTCCCCACCACGTACTTGGAGGGTTCTGGGAGCTGTTGGAGGACCTTGGTGGTAGGGCTGTGTCCGTCAGCGCTCACGGTGATTTTCTCAGTGTGCGGTGTCTGTGGCAGCACAGCCTGCTCCAGCGGGCAGTCACCGTGTGCCTGGCCCTCCAAGAAGTCAAGGAGCTCCATGAAGAAGTCGGTGATGGTGAGGCTGTTGGTGGAATGGAGACACGAGGGACATCATCCTCAGTGTCCCCTAGCCTCCCCCCCTCCGCCCCCCGGCCTTGCTTCTACCCTGCAGAACGTACTCGGAGAGTTCAGGGAACTCGCAGAGGAATGCAGCCCAGTTGGGGACATCCGGGATGGTGTCACCTCTGTGTGCGGTGTCAGAGCAGGCGAGCTGATGGCTGAAGCTGGTGTCTTCTGCCTGCTTGGGAAGGGCCTCTGGGAAGGCGGCTGTTCCATGCTGGAACACCTGCATGGCCTGTGCCAGAGCTGCTGGGGTGGTCACTGCTGCTGGAAAAGCAAGCAAAGGCAAGGCAGGCGCAGGGCGATGCAGGCTTTGCTCAGCTTGGCTGCCTGTGCTCAGGCTCATCAGCCCCCAAGACTCACCTCTGGGGTTCACGGTGCTGGGTAGAGCCGGGGCAAGCCAGTGGGGCCTAGCAGAGGGGACGGTGTCCTCCGTGGGTGCACGGTCCTTGATGGAGGCCGCGTCCTGCCCATGGGCACAGGGGAGCTGTGCCACGGGGCGAAGTGGCAGCGCAGAGGGGAGCTGCAGCAGCTGCTCCAGGGCCCCGGGGAGTCCTGACCCCCCCTGCGCCAGGTGGCGGTGGCCAGGCAGGTCCTGGGCAGGCCCCAAGGGCAGCAGCATCCCGGGGACTGAAGATAGGTCACGAGTAGAGGCACGTCTCAACATGGCCAGAGCGCTGGGGCTCAGACCAGACACTTGTAATGGCGCTGGCAGGTGGAGGGGAAACCTCTCTGTTGGGAGAAGCAGAGAGAGGTGCTGGGGTGAGAAAGTGGCCGGCAGAGCCGGCCTGGGGTTACCTGTGGGGCAGGGGCAGCGGGAGGAGCAGGAGCTGCTGCTGTACCTGCCATGACCGTTGGTCAGTGTCAGTTGGGCGTGGGCCAACAGCCCCTCTCCAGCAGGACCCACCCAAGGGTCCACCAATGGTGGCTGCTCTGGCAGCCTCGCAGCCAATGGAATCCAACGCTTCCCCTTGCAGTGGTTTCCTGCCCTGTTGATGATTCCCTGTCCTAAGTCATGGTTCCCCAGCCCACGATGGTTTCCCATCCCAATGATGTTTTCTGGGGAGGTGAATTTCATGTGCAAGGGGCAGGGATGGGTCCAGCATCGCTGTCCCTGCGATGCTCACGGGTGTGCTTCCCAATGTTTTGCAGTGGTGGTGGTGGTGGTAAGGTGGCTGGTGGCAGTTTTGGGTTGTTCTTGTCCTCGTCCCTCTGTAGTGTGGGCCAGAGCTCAGTCTGGATCTGGCTGTTGGGGCAGCAAAGCTGTGACGTTCTTTGGCCCTTTCCCTTGCCTTTTCCGTGAGTAGTGCAAAGCGCTGCCAGGGAGCAGGGCCATGAAAGGCTGTGGGAGGGCTCTGCCAGGGTCCTGGAGTGCCCCGAGTCCTGTGGGAGGGTTTCTGTTAGAGTTCGAGTGGTGAAAGTGTTTAGGAAAAGGTGCGGTTTTTGATGAAGCTTGGTATGAAATTTCCCAAGGTGTTTCAGGCCAGGAAATAACCTGAGTAGCAGCGCCTGGGTCAAGTATTTCTTCCTGGTGAAAACATCTTGGTTTGCTCTGAAATGTGAAACTTTCCCACCGAAAGCTTAAGCTTTGCAGGCAGCAAATCTGTGTCAGGAAGATCTTAGCGGTTGGTGATGTGCTGCTGTGCGGTCCCTGTACACCCTTGGAGCAGAACCAGGTTCATTCTGTCATTGTGCATGTACTTGTTGAGCATTATCATCTGCAGTCAGGAGTAACTGAGCCCAGTGTAATGGAGTACCTGAGACACTGGCACAGGGTGCCCAGAGAAGCTGTGGCTGCCCCATCCGTGGCAGTGTTCAAGGGCAGGTTGGACACAGGGGCTTTGAAGAAGCTGACCTCGTGGTTCTCTGATCCGTTGTGAGAGAAGCGGAAGTGAGAATATTGGCATCAGTGCCAGCATCCCGTTGGTGACAGGAAATAACCCTGTGCTGGCTCTTTTCTGTTGCACAGGCCTTAAGAATTATTTTCATGGTGATGTTCTGTATTTATGCTCAGAATGTTAATATTTCCCATTTGTTTTTGCTCTTACTCATCCCTTAATTCTTGTAGATGCTGTTGTACAGTGCATTTTGAGTAGTTACTTCACAATGTAAATGACAATGAATTCTAGGAATTACTCTGAAGTGTTTAACCAGCAACCCTGCATATGTCAGTCCACCTCACATTGGTTTAGCCACAATCCCTGAGTTTAAGTATTGCTTACAACTATTTTTCAGTGTTGGTTTAGTATCCGAAAAGTTCTGCCTACTACAGAGTGGTACCTTCTGCCGTAAGTGCTTAGCCACTGTGAAAGTCTGGAGGTACTGAAGAGGTTTTGAACACATGCCATGTCTCTTGTTATATCAAGCAAATAAAATCCCAAGGGCAGTGACAAGATTTATTGTTGTAGTTTAACACTGTAGTTTCTTTGGTTCGAGTCTTTGTGTTAATGGAAACGTAGGATTTTACCACTCTGAAATTGTCTAGAAATGAAGTGAAAAAACTATGTCCCTTACTGAGCTTCTTTCTTTCTTAGAGTGACACAGTATACTATGAGCTCATGTAGTTTGTGTCTCTCCTCAGCAGAGCTTCTCAGGGGGCAAAAAAAACATTAGAGTTTCAATCCCTTACCAGCACTGGGACGAGTTCTCTCTACTCCCCCCTCCCCTTTCCGGGATCTGTTCATGCTTTTCATTTGGAAGATGCTCTTCAAATGAGCAAAGAGTTTCCAAAAGCTCAGTTAGGTAAGGCTGCTTTACCATACCACTCAGGTATAAAAACCGTAGAGGTGGCTGCTGGCTGGGGGTTAAATATTAACCACAACCTAGATATCCAGCACTCACCTCATTAGTCCATTTGAAACCATCTGTCATAAAAATATGCAATATGCCACATCACCTCTTCCCCCCCTTTGGCATCTGCCCATTAATTTTTAATCTCTGAAAAATGTGTTGTTAAACTCGGTGATGTTGTGGCCGTGCTTTTGTCAGTTTGGATATCTTGGCTAATATTAAGACTGCTTCTGTTCAAAGAGAATCCATTTGAAATCTTTTCTATATGGCAGTAGACAGTTCTTCCCCTGGTGTCACCCTTCCTTGCTGGGACAGGCTGTTCTGAACAGTAGCATGCCCAAAGCTGTGCTCCCCATGCTCTTGGGATCAGAAATGAGCAAAACAAATCCAGCCCATATGCTCCCTTCCTGTGCTAAATGTGTTCAGATTCCCACAGTGGTGTGGAGTGGGTGTGGAATGCAGTATTTTCAGTGTGCTGGGATCTGCCCGTGCATACTGTGCTCCATTCCTATAGGCATGGTCTTGGATGCAGACAGCACTAGGAGCTGTGAGCCTTTCAAAGTGGACATGGGGAATGGAAGATTGAGTGCTTCTGTGCTTTCTAAACTATTCAAGAGAGTAAGTCTGTATGCATTCCTAGGGCTACACACTGTTAGAGACTGAATGCCAGACTGTCTCTCTAAGAGTTTCAGTAGATGATAATTTCATCTGTTGTTACCTGTGGTGGTTTATGAAGACATGTACTAATGAGCTCTCAGAGGGCTCCTCAATACAAGAAAAACAAGGAGCTGCTGGAAATGGTGCAGCAGGGGCCACAAGGATATTTAGGGATCTGGAGCAGCCCTCTTATGGTGCCTGTTTAGCCTGGAGAAGAGTAGCCTGCGTGGGGATCTCATCAATGCAGATCAATAGCTCAAAGGCGGGTGCCAGGAGGATGGTGCCAGACTCTTTCCAGTGGTGCCCAGTGACAGGACGAGGAGCAATGACCATATACTGAAACACAACAAGTTTCACCTCAACATGAGTAAGAGCTGCTTTGCGTTGAGGGTCTCCCTCTCGGGAGCCGTACCAAACCCACCATGGACATGTTCCTGTGTGCCCTGCTCTGGGTGGCCCTGCCTTGGCAGGGGGTTGTACCGGATGATCTCCAGAGGGCCCTTCCAACACTGATGATCCTGTGATGCTGTGGTTTACATTGATGGGAATAGGTGTTGTTAGGAAGAGTGCTTGATGCACCATTATGGCTGCCTGAGCAGGGCACACTTAGATGTTTCAACATCCTTTCCTGACGTTCAATAGTATACTTAGATCTATGCTGACCCTTTTGCATAGCTCATCTGTTACTTTTTCTCATTGTGCTTTAAAGCTCTTGCTTGGTAAGAGAAGGCTGACATCAATGACAGTCTCCTGAAAGCTACATTTTTAGCAGAGCATTAACCAGCAGTATTGGTTTTCCTGCAGGTCACTGACACAAGCTTATTCAGCACTATAGACAGCCCAGTTTTGCTTTTGCAGATGGAAATAAAGAGATACTGTTTATATTTTGCCTTCAAATTCCTATGCCTATAATTGCAGTGATGATTTGCTAATTGCTTGCTTATTTTTTGGATCTACAAAAATAAGCAGTCAGAACCCAGAATATGTATCCTAAGAGAAGCTCTGAAATACGATTTCGTAAGAGGGAAGCAATATTTTAACCCTGTCAGTCCTTCTATTTTGATATCCCTCTTCTTTCAACTGTATAGCATCTATATTTGTGTTTCATTATAATAATGCTATAATAAAGCTGGATGGTTTCACCTTCATTGTCATGATGTTTTGACATAGTACAGCTTCTTATTTCTCTTATAATTGCTTAAAGGTGGTTTTTAATTGATGATCAGTCAGCAAACTGGTGGTTTAGTTTAGTAACCATTGTCTGCTCTGTGGAGAGGCTGAATTGAGTTAGCCTGCTAGAATTGAGTTAGCTTTACAGATAAGTGAGAAAGGCAAGTCTCCCTGATGAAAACCTTACAGTGACTTGCTTTTTCCTCAGGTGCTCACTGAAGCTTAGCCATGAAAAGAGCAGATTGACAGTGATTAGCATGAGCCCTCACAAAGACTTGCACTCACTTTTGAACACTGCACTAGGCTAAACAGCTTCCTTGGCTTTTGTTTGCCTTTGCACCAGATTGGTGGCATTGTTTGATTTCACTGAAGTGAAATAAGAACAAAAAATGTAGGGTAAATGGTTTCCTTTCAGCCAAGGAGTAGCCACGTGCTCCTCAGCCAAGCAGAAGAGTACTGCCCATGAGTGTGAATAATGCTTCTAGGCTCAGTGTTGCACAGTGCTCCCTGTTTATTTATTTAGGCAACCATGCAGAGTGAGTCTTCTGAAATGCAGTTCACAGAGATTACTTTATAAATGAATTTGACACTTTTGTCCCAGATTGGTTAAGAACTCTGAGATGGACATCCCTGATGAAATATGCAGGAGGGGTTTGGTTGGTCTGTGTAGTTCTCTCCTAGCCATTACCATGCGGTAGCTCTACAGAGACATAAAATACACTACAACCCGAGATTTTCTCACAGCACTGCACTGCTCCTTCTCTAGAGCTTATTTTACAGCAACTTGTGCAGAACCATTATGAATAAACATACTATGTATTCCTATATATACTATGTATTCCTACATATACTATGTATGCATCGTATATAGGCATCCTTGATGCCTACAAGGATGCTGGAGAGAGGGACTCTTCATCAGGGACAGTAGCGATAGGACAAGGGGTGATGGGTTCAAACCGAAACAGGGGAAGTTCAGGTTAGATCTAAGGCCAAAGCTCTTCCCTGTGAGGGTGCTGAGGCACTGGCACAGGGTGCCCAGAGAAGCTGTGGCTGCCCCATCCTTGGCAGTGTTCAAGGCCAGGTTGGACACAGGAGCTTGGAGCAACCTGCTCTAGTGGAAGGTGTCCCTGCCCGTGGCAGGGGGTTGGAACTGGATGAGCTTTAAGGTCCCTTCCAACCCAAACCGTCTGTGATTCTGTGATTCTGTGTGAGCAGGAAGAACGCTCTCTTGCTGGTCTAGTCAAGCTCCTTGATTTAAGGGAACAGTTTGGTGGTTCTGTAGTGCACAGGGTATAGACACACCTATTGCTGCAGGGTGCCAGTGCTGTTTGTAACCATAACAAAGAAGGGATAGAATGGTTCCAGACTGTAGTAGATGATACAACCATAGTGGAGAGGGGAGTACAACACTTGGACTCTGCCCATTTAAGATGCATTGTTAGAAAATGACTGGCTGAGAGTCAGATTTGCTTTTAATGCTTCTTTGTTTACATTTCAGATAACTAATTCTTGTTTTTTTGGGAGGGTTTGACTCCCTCTTCTGTTGGTTTAAACATTTGTGTTCTCAAAAATTGCTGTGATGTCTGATAAACCTGGCAATGAGAGCACATCCCTGGCAGGAGCAAAAATACAGTCTTCCAGTATCTGAAGGGGGCCTATGAGGATGCTGGGGAGGGACTCTTCATTAAGGACTGTAGTGGTAGGACAAGGGGTAACGGGTTAAAACTTAAAACAGGGGAAGTTTAGATTGGATATAAGGAGGAAGTTCTTTGCTGTAAGGGTGGTGAGGCACTGGAATGGTTTGCCCAGGGAGGTTGTGAATGCTCCATCCCTGGTGGTGTTCAAGGCCAGGTTGGACAGAGCCTTGGGTGACATGGTTTAGTGTGAGGTGTCCCTGCCCATGGCAGGGGGTTTGAACTAGATGATCTTATTGTCCTTTCCAACCCTAACTATTCTATGATTCCATGATTCTATAAAATGGCTTCTTACCAAGTTAAGTGTTGAATTTGTTTCTCTAGCTAAGGAATAACAACATTGATGCATGTAACAATATCAAGTGTTCTTTTTGTTTCTTAGTTGGCACATAACAGATTAGTTTTTAAGCACAGCATCTGTACTTCAGAATTCTTACTCCTCTGTAAATTTGGTACCCTGTTCACCAGGATTGAGGGATCAAATGACAGCTATGGTCAGGCCAGTAAAGTGCTGTGAGGGGTTATTCAGTTCAGTGCCTTCTGCTTGCTGCACGCTTCTCTGAGATTTCCCTTGATTTTCCTCAAAGCACACTGCATTTTGCTTCACTTGCTGTGGTTCTTTGTTAAAGCTGAGGATCTTTAACGTTACTTTGTCAAACTGTTAAGTTAAGCAGTGCCATAAAATCCTAGAGTCTGTTTTGAAATCCAGTAGCTGAATGACTTAACAAATGCAGCCTTCACAGAAGTTAATGAATTAAACCAGAGCTCTGTCTTGACTCTCACCTCTTAGCACTAAAAGTCAGTTGTCCATTTACTTGTTCTAGCTCATAGCTTAGCACTTTTCTGTCTTTGACCTGCAGAATGCTGAGCCACAGGACAAAATCTGAGTGAGAGGGTCAGTAGAGACTTAGCACTGAGAATGGTTTTTTTTTTGAGGGTATTTTTACATTCCTGCCAAAAAGTAAAGTAATATGTCACTTAAAATGCCTCCGAAGTGACAAATGAAGATCCCTGTGTTGTCTCTACAACAACCAGCACTATCTATCTAAATGCTTCTTTCTGATGCCCTGCAGTGGTCTTGCAAACAAAATCCCATCAGCTTTATTTATTTATTGAATCTCCCCTCTAGTTTTAGCACTATTTGTGTTCTTCCTCTTATTGGTCATATTTATATTTCTGAGGTTTTGAAAACTGTATCTTACACAACAAAGCCAGCTGGTTTCCTGTTAGTATTACAATGTGAATGGAGTGCTTTGTTCTCTCATCTTCAAAAGGGAGATTCTGTTGTTACTACTGTCACTAAACACTAGACATTAATATTCTAATGATTTAAGACATTTTGTCTTAACAGAGGTTTTAAAGTTCATCACTGTCTGCTGAATTATTTTCACTTGATGCAAAAATATTACCTAGAACAAAAAAGTAATGCAGTTAGAGAAATTTGATATATAACAATACATTGATTACACAAAGTTATGCAAGAGTGGGAAAGTAAAATGGTGAGATATATAAGCTCCACTCCAATGCATTTTAACTTGGGTTTGAGTTTTTGACTTCAAGATTTCTCTGAAACAGAATCTGGCTGATTTGGTGACAGCCTTCCCCCCAGTGCTTAGAGCAACTCTGAGCACCCAGAGTGCTCATGAGCGCTTAAGTGCCTGCAGGAAATAACATAGAATCATAAATAACAGAATGGCTTGGGTTGGAAAGACCATAAGATCATCCAGGTCCAACCCCTGCCATGGGCAGGAAGACCTCACACTGGACTAGGTTGCTCCAAGCCCTGTCCAACCTGGTCTTGAGCACTAATCTTTGAGCATTTGTGAGTTCAATGGAAAAAACCTACAAAGATGCATCATATAAAAGAGACAAATTGTTTTCAAACAGAGGTTGTGAATCACATTTTCAAGGGCACAGCAGGAGTCTCATTCTCCCCACCTACTAATCTCAATATTGATGCATGTCACTGCACACGTAGCACATGTTGGACCATCTCTGCTTATTTGCCTTGTACACTTAAGTTCATTGTATGCACACATCAACACACCAGAGCAATGAGCAATGCAAATAGAAAATGGTAGTACAGTGGTAGCAAACAGCCCTCACCCTCTTCATCGTTTCAGTGGGAATAAAAATTGGGGGTAGAAGGTGTGCTCACTTCTTCGCATCCGGGCTTAGACCTGGATGCTGATGGTTTGGATGTGCTCAAATGGAGGTTTCTCATTCAGATCTTCAGCTCACTGCAATTACAGCACTGTCATCTCTCATTCTCATCTCTGCTGAGTTTTTTATGTTTTAATCTTACTCAATATGAAAAGCAGAAGCAAAGAAAAGCATCTGCTGAGGAGAAGATTCGGAATTGCAGTTCAGAGAGCTCCTGAATACTGTAGGCTTATCCCTTGTACAGGGCTGTGTAGGTAGCACACTGGCAAGACACACATGTAGGCAGCAGGGGGGGACTTCCCAGTGTGGAAATTTCTTCTAATGGCAGTGAAAAAATGAAGAAAAACCCCACCAAAACTGGAGGGCAGAGGCTTGATTTGGAGGGTGAGAATGGCATGTTGGGCACAAATTGCTGTATGAATTTAGGCAGATATGACGTGATTAAAAATCCATGTGCTTAATCCCCCAGGTCTTTATAGAGCTTGTTACCATTATGTGGGAAAATTCCATGGGCTGGTTTACAGGAGTAAGTATGAACTTACGGATCTCAGGGAACTGGCCTTTTTTTTTTTCAAAATCACAGGATCCCAGACTGGTTTGGGTTGGAAAGGACCTTAAGATCATCAAGTTCCAGCCCTCTGCCATGGGCAGGGACACCTCACACTAGAGCAGGTTGCTCCAAGCTCCTGTGTCCAACCTGGCCTTGAACACTGCCAGGGATGGGGCAGCCACAGCTTCTCTGGGCACCCTGTGCCAGCGCCTCAGCACCCTCACAGGGAAGAGCTTCTGCCTTAGATCTAACCTGAACTTCCCCTGTTTTGGTTTGAACCCATCACCCCTTGTTGTATCGCTACTGTCCCTGATGAAGAGTCCCTCTCCAGCATCCACATCTGGCATTTAGATGCAAAATCTAAATTTATCATGCTGTTCCATGAACCAGGAAGGATTTGAAAACTCAGCTGTGCTTTTTCACTGGTAAAGCTGTGTGTTTTCTGATTCTCTTGGCTGTGTTTTCAGCTCTTTCATCAGTGCTTCTACCTGGCTTTGATGTTGCTGTGTCTACCAGCTGGGTCTCTAGCTAACTCTCAGGAAATATTAGAAGGAAGGGTTTGAGCAATGGGTGATTGGGCTGTACAAACTAAACTTTGTATGCTTGGGCAGAATATAAGAGATTACACTTGTTACCAGAGCACTCTTCTGATTTCCAGTGTAAGTGCCAGCTAGTATGTGTGTTCCAAAGCCCTGCCTGCCAAAGATGTTGTATTGGAGAACCTTTTTTCCTGCCAGTTGCTGTCATTTGGGTTGCCTATTATTACCCCCCTCAGCCCTTTTACAACGATTGTGCATCTTACACAAGTGCAGAAGTGAAGCTATTCAAGAGGCTGTTTTTGTGTTAAGATACTCTCCAGGCAAGTCACCTGCTGGAAATGAAACAATTCTGCATTTGTGACAATTTTCTCCCCTGCGCGTAGCATTTGTTCCACAAAAGGCATGATTATGGCTATAGAGTTCTTATTTGCTGAGCCATTAGTGAAAGTGAATGAAAACCTGATTCGTAGATGGTTTAAACCAAGCTGGGCAATTTTTAATGAAAGCAGTTTCTTTACAACAGGGCAGGAAATTGCTTTCCCATCCTGTAAATATTCACTATTTAAATACCTTCGTAACTGTAATGAAATTTGGACCCTAGGAAATAGTAACATAATTATGTTACGGGAAAAAAGTGCAGTCAAGAAAACTGAAACATTTAATTCAAATTCTTTTGGAAGATTTAGTTTCTCTCTTTATTACATATTGTAAATTCAGATGTTCAGCTATAAAAGGAAATTCTAACTCAAAATAGCATTTTGTATGATTTGGAGAGCCAGCATAAGCTATTTGGATGTCCAGAGAGATTTTCAATTGCTCTTCAACAAGGAATCTGTTCAAGTGTTTCTTTGCTGTTACATGTTTTAGCTCTGACATTATCATGGTTTTAATTGAAAACATGTAATTGAGTAACTCTCCTCTACCTCCAGTATAAGCTTTTGTATCCATTTCTGATCCAACCAAAGCTGGATTTAGTTACTTCAGTTTACTTGACAATATAGGACATTGGTCATACTTGAAATGACTTTAGGATTTCAAAACCAAGCAGAGCCAATGTGCTGTTGATCTTTGCAGCAGTTTAGTCACCAAAATATCATAACGAAAGCTTGTATAAGAGCTTTCACTGTGCTTAGTGATCTTGGACAGACTGTGACTATGCTGATAGTAGCTCTTCTGCTGAATACAGAAATGCTTGACACAGGTGAAGTGCTTTAGGGGTCAGAATGTAGCCCTGTCTGTCACAGAGGCCAGAGGGGCCCTCTACGCCATGATTTTGCTCCTGTAAATGTCTCACAAATAACTAAAAAGTGCTTAAAATTTGAATGGCAGATACGTCTCCAGATGAGCAACTTCCATGGCCAACGTGCCTTGCCAGGATAACTGAGCAACAAGGGGATACACACCCTAATCGACATTGACCACCTAATAGACCTGCCAGCTGAGCTGTTGCATCTCCACAGGCTCCTGGTATCATCCATGGAGAGAGGTCACATCTTCCAGGCAGTATGTTTGAGGCAGGAGGACTTCAGGGGCTCAGAATTGTTATTGGATAAACCTGCATTTTTCCATTGACTGTTAAAGTGTAGGATGACCTGACAGAGTAATTAGGAGCCCAGAGGTGGGGGAATGAATATACCTTACATGGATTAGCAAACACACCTCCAAGAGAGCAGGGCCATGCAGCAGTCCCCTGCACATGTGATGCGATCTGGTTGCACTTAGTAGGTAACTTATGCAGTACAGGACCAGTTTCTCTGCATGTTCACTGTAGTTACTCTCTTGATGAGCTACTGCAGTATCCCTTACCTGAGACATGGGGCTATGAGACAACCCTTTTTCTCATGATTACGGTCTACAGCTTAGGCTTTGTGTTCTTCTAGATAGCTACTGGGATTGCTAGTTTAATTTTCAGATCCTTGCTAGTGGAAACAAAAGAGCCAGAATTATAGCTGTATTCTTTGTGTGTGTTGTGCAGTTATATCCTACAGCCTGCAACCTACCTACATACAGAAAGCCACCCACAAACTAACTCCAAAGTATCTGTTGTTCTGCCTGAGAAGATATTTCCACTAGTTCAATTACTAAAGTCCATCAGCTGTCATCATTTTTTCATCGCATGTTCTTAAATTATAGTACTTCTAAGAAAAGTGAAGTTTCAGGCTGTTGCTGAAGTGTTCATGTAAAAAGCATCACTTAAGCATTTTGTAGGGGAGTGGTTGTGTGAAGTAGGGCAAGAAAGTGTCAAACATACCAAATGTGTTCTGCTTAGCTTAATAGTATGTTGTGTTTCGGAGGCACCAGTGCTTGGTTTGTGTGGCAGTGCTGAGTTCTAGCTGTCTCCCCTAGACTCACTTCTTACGGCACCCTCAGGCACTGCGCCATGATAATGCCATGCTGGTTGTGACAAGAGGGTGACTTCTTCGAGGTTGTTTTGGTGTCTTTGTGGAAGAACAGAAGCTCTTTGTCAGGTACCATGGGCTATAGTTTCAGTAGGTTCTCTTCAAAATACACTAGACCCATATGTGCCTTAAATTAGAGGTTTCCCGATTGATGTCAGATTTTCTGCCAAAGAATGATAATGAAAGGATTACTGTTTCACACCATAGCATGGGTAGTGGTTTGTAGGCCTGACAAATCCTGATCTTCAAATTCGTTAACTTTGCCTCATGGACACCACGGGGCAGAATTTGTTCCTCTTGGCTTGGAATTAAAATATTAAGGAGAAAATTTAATGAAAATCCTTCCAAATTCAAGGGTTTTAAAGATTTGAGTGAGCTCTGATTAGCATAAATCTTTCGGTCTCGGCTTTCTGGCCCCTCACAGCTGCCCATAGGTACCATCGTTTAGGTTACATGGTTCTCTGAGTAGCAAATCATAATCACTCAGGATTTGCCAAGCGCCTGGGGAACTCCTGCAATGGCAAAAGCTTGTAAAACCATTCTAATCCTTCCTTCTTTGTCTGATGCTTCCCAATTCAGATAATGCTGTCTGCTCTTTCTTAAGTGGAAGTTCATTATTTTCAAGGTTAATGCAAATTCAGGGATCTAAAGAAATAACTGAAGGGACTTCCAGTGCTTTCATAAAATTACATAGAAGGTGAAAGCATCCAGTGCTCTTGGAAATGAAGTTGGGTTTCATTGGAATTGGTAGCTAAAATGTAATTGCCTTTAGTTGAACTGTGAATTCCACCTGGTATTTAATTTTATGGCTGGTTTAAAATGACCATTTAATCCTAACTCTTTAAGACACAAAGGGTGCACACACATATATGTTCACACATAGGCACACAAAAAAAGCAATTGCTAGCATCTGTAAAAGTTTCAAAATTTAATTTGAATCATAGACTAAAATACAGTAATAATGTTTTTTCTTCTATTCTCATGAGAATCAGCGTCTCCATATTAAACAAATTGTTCATTTTGGTGCTTATAGAACCTAATATATATTAGGTATGTATTAGAGGAAAAAAGTAGGACTTCAGGACTTACAGCTGGCCTAAGTCATGTTTCTGCTGCTGTGGGTTTTGATCTTTCTTTACTTGTGACTTAGGTTACTTTTATTCTGTACACATACTGTTAGTGAAGATGTGATAAAAGGTAGTGGTGGTAAAGTGACATCATGGATAGATTGCTGGCTGTTTTTAGAATCCCAGACAGGTTTGGGTTGGAAAGGACCTTAAAGATCATCAAGTTCCAACCCTCTGCCATGGGCAGGGACACCTTCACTAGAGCAGGTTGCTCTGAGCCCCTGTGTCCAACGTGGCCTTGAACACTGCCAGGGATGGGGCAGCCACAGCTTCTCTGGGCACCCTGTGCCAGCGCCTCAGCACCCTCACAGGGAAGAGCTTCTGCCTTAGATCCAACCTGAACTTCCCCTGTTTCAGTGTGAACCCAGCACCCCTTGTCCTATCTCTACAGTCCCTGATGCAGAGTCCCTCTCCAGCATCCTTGTAGCCCCCTTCAGACACTGGAAGCTGCTCTGAGGTCTCCATCAGCTTCTCTTCTCCAGGCTGAACAGCCCCAGTGTTCTCAGCCTGTCTCCATACAGGAGGTGCTCCAGCCCCTCGTCATCCTCGTGGCCTCTGGACTTGCTCCGACAGCTCCATGTCCTTCTGATGTTGAGGACACTAGCACTGCACACAGTGCTTTTCTTCTAGGGAGCCAAGATTAAAAACTCTTGGCTGCAAAAGTGTGCCAAGTACACTCCTCTTCAACCCTAACCCCCCAACATGGGCTTATAGTTACTATTAGTGTTAATGTTGCTGCTGCTTCTGAACAGAAATCTTACCAGAATCATCATCAGTATTCCTATACCCTTGGTGGAGAGAATTTTGGATTAGCTCCATCTACTGTCTTAAGGAAGGATTTGACATCCCAGTCACAGCTCAAGTTTAGGAATGGGTACTTCAGTCTGTGACAGCTTAGACTGATGACAGCACTCCTCTTTAGCTACAACATCTTTCCTAGATTATCAGAGTGATCCTGTGCCCTCTGACCAGTGCCAGGAGGCTTTCTGTTACCTCTTGTATGGAAAAATGATCAAACCCACTGTATCTCAGTGCTAATATTGGGCAATTTGGCTGTTAAATTACATTTGACTTTCCACAGTGACTTGGACAGAAATTATCAAGTCTCTCGAGACATGCCAACCTAATATAGTATTACTTTAGCTCTGGTCACACCTGTGGTTATGAAGAAGAAAAGGAAAACACTTTGCAGGCTCTCAAAATCAGAAGGGAAAATGTTTTTTCATTGGAGTTCTGGCTATTTAAATGAATTGGAGATGTGTGCTGCAAAGAATTCTGTTTTAAGCAGCTCTTAGCATTAAGGGGTTTTTAATTACGTTTCCTTCTCCATGAGACATTTTAACATCACCAGGTGATTTGTAGAAATAGTGATTTTAGGCTGTGTCATGCTGGGTGGATGGATGAATATCTGTCATTGCCTGTGACAGGCATCTACTCTTACAGAGCTGTCAGCCTTGTGCTTTTAGTGCTATTGTTCCCCAGGAAGGCTGCTGCTGTTAGGAGACTCCTTGCAGCAAAAGGCAGCAGAGACAAGGTTCTAAGTATGCATAAAGCCACAATTTTTAGTGTTAATCTTTGGAGAGAAGTACTGAAGTATTGAAAGCCTTGATGTTCCCATTGATGCTGCATCTGCTTTGCTGTTATGTTGTACTTCTTGTAGTCATTTGTGCAAATTTCTTTCTAAATCTGTGGAGGTTACTTCTGAGAGCTTCTGGGTGATGGTGAGAGACTGTACCAAGTCTAGGGAAAAGGAGGATGACTTACGTTGTTTTTAGACACTGTATGGTATCCATGCCTTATTTCCTCATTCTGGTAATAGTTGGAATATGTTTAATATAGGGTTATTCAAACAAAAAGTAATCACAGAATCATAGAATCAGCCAGGTTGGAAAAGAGCTTTAAACTCATCCAGTCCAACCCTTACCCCAGCACTACCAAGGCCACCACTAACCCATGGCACTGAGGCCTCGTCTCCATGGTGTGTGAACACTTGCAGGGACGGTGACTCCAGCACTGCCCTGGGCAGCCTGTTCTAATGCCTGAACACCCTTTGGGGAAGGAATTGTTCCTCAGCTCCATCTAAACCTTCCCCTGGTGCAGCTTGAGGCCGTTTCCTCTTGTGCCATCCCTTGTTACCTGGGACACAAGCCCCCACCTCTTTATGTTTGGATCATGAAGTCCTAAACCAGTTTAAAGCTGAGTGTTGGATAAGAGCAGCTACATCCTGGGCACTGTAGTTTTCTGTCAGTGCTGCAAATTCTCACATTTAGGTGGCTTACTGTACGTTAATGACCACATGTGAGTAACACTCAGACAAAGGATAGTGAACAGCAGACTACAGCACTTCCAGATACTCAGCTCTGACCTGCACACCTGTTTTCAGGCCAGAATCAAAAGGGAGAGGTATCTAAATGATACCTTTGGTGGACTGATGTTGTACTGGTGGAATACTGTCCTGGTCCTAGCCTGCCCTTCATGGCTGAGATCCATGGACATACATTCTGGAATCTGTGTGAGCCTCTGGAAGTGCTTATAAAGCTTTGTAAGTTAAATGTGGCATCTGGTTTGCCAAAGAGATAACTCACCTTAGTGAGTGTTCTTGTAGGTTTATATCATTAGGGATATGACAAAGCTTACAGAGGAATCTGTAGGTCTTCCTATATTATGCATGAGATCAGGCACGTGATGGGCATATAAGGCAAAAGCTCTTCCCTGTGAGGGTGCTGAGGCGCTGGCACAGGGTGCCCAGAGAAGCTGTGGCTGCCCCATCCCTGGCAGTGTTCAAGGCCAGGTTGGACACAGGGGCTTGGAGCAACCTGCTCTAGTGGAAGGTGTCCCTGCCCACGGCAGGGGTTGGAGCTGGATGAGCTTTAAGGTCCTTTCCAACCCAAACCAGTCTGGGATTGTATGGTTCTATACTCCCTGTCCTCCCAGTGAGGAATTCAGATGTATTACCTTGGAGTTGCAAGCTGTTGATGTTCTCTGTTACTCCAGTGTAATTTTACTGACATATTGGACTTGAGGAGTGCAGTTACTAGTTGGTGTATTCTATAAGCATGTTTAGCACTGGTAACATAGCTAGAAATATGTGATTGGGATAGATTTCCAGACCCATGAAAGTTTTCTTAATAGAACTACCTGGATTCCTGGGAATTCTGTCTAATCTTGCAGGGAAATACTAGACAAGTTGTAGAAGGAAAGGAACTTGTTCTTTTCTTTAATTTGTGTAAGTTTCACATGTTAGTGATCATGGGAATGCCCAGTTTGTGTTTGCTTTTAATGGAGTTTATGTTTTGATGAAGCTCTTCCTTTTAAACAGTACCTGGTTGAAGCAATTTGCTTGTAAATCCTTTGTCAGGCACTCAACTGCTTTTAGTATCATTTTTCTGCTCCGGATGAGTTAAAAAAGCAGCTTTTTAATGTTTTGTGTTTCCCAAGTTGCCTTTTGGAGGCTTTCTGCAGGAGGATTTAAAAATAAGGTCTCATCTGCAACTAGAAAAGGGAAGTCAACATTAATATTGTGGTGCAAACCTAAAGCAGTCTGAATTTGTAATCATTGAGAGCTGTGCATTAGGACAGCCTAATGACAGCTTGGATGATTTTTATTCCTCATGTCTTTCTTCAGGGTGCTTTGCAGTTGCACTTTGGAGTGCAAGTGCTCGCCGGGGTAACGTGGTTCATCAGAAGTATCACAGAACGTCTGTGTGAGTTTGTTCCTTTGTGACCGACATGGATGGAGAGAATGAACATGAAAATTAGGGCTTTATGCCACACTTGTCTATGGAGAGCTGCAAGGAGATATTTAAGGACAGCTATTTAATGAAGCCTTAATGGATTCATAGCAGCAGCGGCAGCAGTTTTCTTAGAACTGAATAGTAAGAATGCTGTATGTTTGGAATAAGAAAGTTTTATCATCTTCCCAACTGTGACCGAACAGTAGATGATAATAAATTGCATAGAAAATTTGAGGAAATTTCTTGGTAGATGCTCTTTCAAAGGCTCAAATCAGATATTAGGAAAAGTTGGCTCTGGTTTAGGGTATCACAGTCATTTAACAGTGCTGCATTAAATCCAGTTGGCATCAGGCCCCATGTATTACCACAAGGATATTGTTTGAGAACAATTGTTTATATCGTTTGATACTGCTAAGAAGGACATGGAGCTGCTGGAACAAGTCCAGAGGAGGCCACGAGGATGATGAGGGGCTGGAGCACCTCCTGTATGGAGACAGGCTGAGAACATTGGGGCTTGGTGAACCCAGAGAAGAGAAGGCTGCGTGGAGACCTCAGAGCAGCTTCCAGTGTCTGAGGGGGGCTACAAGGATGCTGGAGAGGGACTCTGCATCAGGGACTGTAGAGATAGGACAAGAGGTGATGGGTTCAAACTGAAACAGGGGAAGTTCAGGTTAGATCTAAGGCAGAAGCTCTTCCCTGTGAGGGTGCTGAGGTGCTGGCACAGGGTGCCCAGAGAAGCTGTGGCTGCCCCATCCCTGGCAGTGTTCAAGGCCAGGTTGGACACAGGGGCTTGGAGCACCCTGCTCTAGTGGAAGGTGTCCCTGCCCATGTCAGGGGCTTGGAACTTGATCATCTTTAAGGTCCTTTCCACCCCAAACCACTCTGGGATTCTGTGATTTTATCACCCTCTGAACTGTAGACAGTTGAGAAGTTGATGTTTTTCTCACATTATTGTACTGGTATTTATGCTGAATCTCTTATATACTCAGATACTTTTCTCCGTTGTCGTGGTTTAAACCCAGTCAGACAACTTGTTCACTCACTCCCCCCCCCCCCCCACTTCTTGCCCTCCCCCTGCTCCCGGAGGGACGGAGAGGAGAATCGAAAAGAATGCAACTCCCATGGTTTGTGATAAGAACAGTTTAGTAACTAAGGTATAACACAAATCAGTACTGCTACCACCAATGATAATAATGATAAAGGAAATAACAAGGGAAGAGAATACAACACCTCACCACCAGCCGACTGATAACTCACCCCCCCCAGCCTGACCAAGCACCGACCCATACCTCCTCCAACCCTGCAGTCTGCCAGCCCTTCCAGGTAACTCCCAGTTACCTCCTGGGCATGACGTGCTGTGGTATGGAATAGCTCTTTGGTCAGTTTGGGTCAGGTGTCCTGTCTCTGCTTCCTCCCGGCTTCCCCTCCTCCCTGGCAGAGCATGAGGCTCACAAAGTCCTTGGCCAAACCAAAACATCATTGTTATCAGCTCTGTTCCCGAGCTGAAAGTCAAAACACTGCACTGCACCAGCTACCAAGAAGGAGAAAAATGACTGCTACTGCTGAACCCAGGACATCCGTCAAGCCATTCCAGCACAAATTCGTGCACCAAAACCACTTTAGTTTTTCACTTTGAGGCTCTGGTCAGGCCTCATTACATGATACATGAGCACGTAGGATTATTAGTCTTGAATGACTTTATAAATGTCAAGAAAACAGAATATGGTACCCTAGACATAGAATCAGAGAACCACAGAATGGTTTGGGTTGGATGGACCTTCGAAACACATCCAGTCCAACTCCCTGCAATGAGCAGGGACATCTTCACTAGATCAGGTTGCCCAGTACTACATCTAACCTGACCTGGAATGTCTTCAGGGATGGAGCATCCACCACCTCTCTGTGCAACCTATTCCAGTGTTTCACCACCCTCATTGTAAAGACTTTTTAACTCACATCCTCACATGCTGTGTATATCAGCCATGGATGATGGTAAAGATAGAATTTCTTAGGCTTTGCTTGGTTTACTGAATTAAATATGTGAAGAATGCTGAGGAGTGGCAGTAAGTAAAAGGAAGAGGTGAGTCCTGCATCTACAGAAGTGTTGATTCTTATCTGTGTCTTTAATAGCCAGCTGGTAATCACAAACTGTGGATGTGCTTCATGCCAGGCTTACATTTCATCTAAGACATCTATTAAAATGTGTTGGTACAATTGTAGGAGGATACATTTTAGTGGCTGGTTTTGTTTCATGCTGTTCTTTTAACTCAGAAATGGGTATAATTGTTTCAGCTGTGAGATTCTGCTGTCAGCCAGGATGAGAGCCTTTCCTCTTTCAGAGGGGCCAGTCTGTTTCAGAAGTCACTTGCTTTTCCTCAGACCATGTTGTGAACATGCAGTAGATATTTCCCACCATCAAGCGAGCTTGTTGAGAAGGGAAAAGCTACTCCATGGCAGACTGTACTCATTTTGCTTTGATCTCGAGCAGAAATGAGCTTTTGTCAGGTTCAGCAAGCTTCATTTTCCACTACAGTGCACTGCAGTATTGCAAAAAAAGCCGGTTATCATGGGATTTTCTCTTTCCCTCTGACAAGCTGCCTTCCCAGGAGCCTTTTCCAGGAGTGAAATCTAGACATCTGCTGCTGTTTGGCGACACTGACACATTCAGCAGCTGCACTTGCATTTAGGGTAGTAGAACCTTCAAGCCACTTTAGTACCACTTAGGCTGAGTTCAGGTTCAGGTCTGATCAGCTTCAGCACTTTCTTTGTGTGTGTTTCAGATGCTAAAGTTAGTAATAAACCTCAAGATGCCATGCAGTAATACCAGTGCTTTATTATCTTAGCCATATGGGGAGGTGCAGTAACTGATAACTTCATTTCAGCTGGATATTAGTGTTCATTATGACACAGGTTCTGCAGTGCTCTGTCCTGGTCTCTTGGATAGCCCCTGCACAGCATTGGTTAAAGCTCTGAGTTTCCATTTTGTGAAGGAAAGTGTGGTTTGATTTCCATTTAATTGAGAGCAAAGCAACTTTAATTTGGTTTTCTTACAGATTGGAAATTCTTAATATTTCAATTTTAGCATTTGATTTCAGGATCTTGAAAAGGTATTTCAACCTTTTTAGTATATCCTGAAATGATGGAGAGATAAAAGAATAACAACCTGAATCAGAAAACAAATTCAAGTCTAGCCAACAATTGAGAATATATATATATTTAATGATTTTTATCAGATCCTTTATTTTTCTAAACAGTTTTGACAGGAGAAATGAACTCATTTCGTACTCAAGTAACAAGTGAGCTGCTGATGGAAACACCCAGGTCAGAGGTTTGTTCTTTTGAATCCTGATGCCATTCCAAGTGAACATTTTAAGGCAAATGTAGCATACTCTGTTGCTGTCCTGTGTTTACAGCATGATAGTAGACTACCTACACAACTAAAACGTCTGAGTGCTTCAGAATAACCCTCAAGATTAATTCTGCATTATGTCTGCTAAATAAAATATGAAAATGTCACTTCTATGTTTATTTACATTGTCAAAAAAACATCAAAAATAGAGGTGTGCATTTCCCTTTTTAACGTTGCCTTGACATGGAGATGACATATTACCTTTCCTTGTGGCAAAGGAGACCTTGGCATCTGCCATCAAAACCACTGTTTCTTTGGGTTCAGCCTGTGAACCAGAGCAGTGGTAGAGTCACCAAACCCTGGAGGCATTTAAAAGACGTGTAGATGTGGTGCTTAGGGACATGGGTTCATGGTGGACTTGGCAGTGTTAGGTTTACACTTGGCCTCAATGATAATTCAGGGTCTTTCCAACCTGAGTGGTTCTGATTCTATAGCTATGTGGATATGATGGAGCCTGTGCTAGCTAGGTGTTAAATGTGATGTCTGATCATTTACAGGGGCTTGTGCTATCACTTGCTCTTCTTGCAGTTATCTCCTGTTTTCTCATGAACTTTAGTTAAGCCATTCAGAAAAGCTGAATATGGCTCTTTCTACAGCTCTTGCTGGCTATGAATCTTCTTTGTATTATAGGCAGTTATAATTGCATTGCGTTGTACGACAAACAGCAGTCTGTTCTTGGTTTATAACTTTGTATTTTGCATACTAATGATATTTTGTATCACCAAAAAGTAGTATTCTCTGCTGGACCTTTTTATCTGCATGTGTTACAGAATGTTATATATATATATTTTATTTTGGGAATAAAATGGCAAGATGGACGTAGGCAGATCCCCACAGATGTGATCAACAAGATAACAGCAATGTCTCCACCAACTAATAAGAAAGAAACACAAGCTTTCTTGGGTGCTGTGGGGTTCCGGAGAATGCACAGTTTTATAGTTCGATTATAAGCCCTCTCTATCATGTGACCCGGAAGAAGAATGATTTTAAATGGGGCCCTGAGCAACAACAAGCCTTTGAGCAAATTAAACAAGAGACAGTTCATGCAGTGGCCCTTGGACCTGTCTGGACCGGACCAGATGTAAAAAATGTACTGTACACTGCAGCTGGGGAGAACGGTCCTACCTGGAGCCTCTGGCAGAAAGCTCCAGGGGAGACACGAGGTCGACCCCTCGGCTTTTGGAGTCGGGGATACAAAGGATCTGAGGCCAGGTATACCCCAACTGAGAAAGAGATACTGGCAGCGTATGAAGGGGTTCGAGCTGCTTCGGAAGTGATTGGCACTGAAGCACAGCTCCTCCTGGCACCCCGGCTGCCCGTGCTGGGCTGGATGTTCAAAGGCAGGGTCTCCTCTACACATCATGCAACTGATGCTACATGGAGTAAATGGGCTGCACTAATTACACAACGAACTCGAATAGGAAATCCCAGTCGTCCAGGCATTCTAGAAGTCATCATGGACTGGCCAGAGGGCAAAGATTTCGGAATGTCACCAGAGGAGGAGGCGGTGCGTGCTGAAGAGGCCCCACCATATAATAAACTGTCAGAAAGTGAAAAGCAGTATGCCTTGTTTACTGATGGCTCTTGCCGTATTGTGGGAAAGCATTGGAGATGGAAGGCAGCTGTATGGAGTCCTGGATGACAAGTTGCAGAAACTGCTGACGGAGAGGGTGAATCGAGTCAGTTTGCCGAGGTGAAAGCCATCCAGCTGGCCCTGGACATTGCCGAACGAGAAAAGTGGCCACTACTTTATACTGACTCATGGATGGTGGCAAATGCCCTGTGGGGGTGGTTGAAGCAATGGAAGCAGAGCAACTGGCAACGCAGAGGTAAACCCATCTGGGCTGCTGCACTGTGGAAAGATATTGCTGCCAGGGTGCAGAACCTGGTGGTGAAGGTACGTCATGTAGATGCCCATGTACCCAAGAGTCACGCCACTGAGGAACACCAGAACAACCAACAAGTGGATAAAGCGGCTAAGATTGAAGTGGCTCAGATGGACTTAGATTGGCAACATAAAGGTGAATTATTTTTGGCCCGGTGGGCCCATGACACTTCAGGCCATCAGGGCAGAGATGCAACATACAGGTGGGCCCGTGATCGAGGGGTGGACTTAACAATGGACACTATTGCCCAGGTTATTCATGAGTGTGAAACGTGCTGCAATTAAACAAGCCAAGCGGTTAAAGCCTCTTTGGTATGGAGGACGATGGTTGAAGTATAAATATGGGGAGGCCTGGCAGATTGACTATATCACACTGCCACCAACCCGCCAAGGCAAGTGCCATGTGCTTACCATGGTGGAAGCAACCACCGGGTGGCTGGAAACATACGCTGTGCCCCATCCCACTGCCCGGAACACTATCCTGGGCCTTGAGAAACAGATTTTGTGGCGACACGGCACCCCAGAGAGAATTGAGTCAGACAATGGGACTCATTTCCGGAATAACCTTATAGATATTTGGGCGAAAGAGCATGGCATTGAGTGGGTATATCACATCCCCTACCATGGACCAGCCTCTGGGAAAATCGAACGGTACAATGGGCTGTTAAAAACTACACTGAGAGCGATGGGTGGGGGAACTTTCAAGCATTGGGATACACACTTACCAAAGGCCACCTGGTTGGTCAACACCAGAGGATCTGCCAACAGGGCCGGCCCAGCCCAGTCAGAACTTTTACATATTGTAGAGGGGGACAAAGTTCCCGTGGTGCATATGAAGAATTTGCTGAGGAAGACAGTCTGTGTTATTCCTGCTTCAGGTAAAGGCAAACCCACTCGTGGGATTGCTTTTGCTCAGGGACCTGAATATACTTAGGGGGAAATATGGGAAGATGGGGAAGTCCGATGTATACCTCAAGGGGATTTGATTAATTGTATGCTGTTGCCTGCTGTGTAATACTTTTATAGCCCATCAGCTAAATGTCTCCAGGTCATCAGCAACTGCCCTGACTTGCCTCCAACCATCATCCCAACAGAGAATGAACTTCGGTAGAACTGGATGAGTTCTGCAGTAAAGGAACGACCAGCATCAGCAGGCAACGATCCAATACCGCACACAGCCTTTCCTGCCCGGAAAGATTGTTACAAGAGATGGAACCTGACATCATGGACCGAATGGACTCAGCAGCATTATAGGGATTGGTCCATGCACGAAGAAAACGATCTCTTTCTCTTGGTCTGTGTGTATATGGATGTATGTATGTGGGAGAGCGATGGTGTATTGAAAATGTGGGATCTGAGCATGACGTGAATGGTATGGAATAAGGGGTGGATAATGTCCTGGGTTCAGCAGTCATTTTTCTCCTTCGTGGTAGCTGGTGCAGTGCTGTGATTTGACTTCTAGCCTGGGAACAGTCCTGGTGATACCAATGTTTTCGGTTGTTGCTAAGTGATGTTTACCCTGACCAAGGACTTTGTGAGGCTCATGCTCTGCCAGGGAGGAGGGGAAGCTGTGAGGAAGCAGAGACAGGGCGCCTGACTCGGGCTAGCTGGGGAGGTATTCCATACCACAGCACGTCATGGCCAGGGTGGGGGGTAACTGGGAGTTACCCGGAAGGACACGGGCTTCCGGGTGGGACTCCTTTCTTGGCCGGTGGTATTGTATTCTCTTCCCTTGTTATTTTCTCTTATCATTATTGTAGTTGATAGTAGCGGTGGTGATTTGTGTTGTACATTGGTTGCTGGACTGTTCTTGTCTCAACCTGTGGAAGTTGCACTCTTTTGATCCTCCTCCCCGTTCCTCAGGGAGCGGGGAAGGGGAGAGCCCTGGGCGGGGGGGGTGCCTCGATTGCTCTCAGGCTGGCACCACTCACTGGGAGTGAGTGAACAAGCTGTCTGGCTAGGGTTTAAACCATGACATAGTAACATGTCATTAGTAGACATTCTTGTTTACACTCATTGTATGTCACAGAAACATAAGGTAAAATGTTGCTGGAAGGAAATAGGTTGTTTGTAGTTTGCCAGTAGAATGTAATGAAGAGAAAATGAAGTAGGATCCGTTGAGGTGATTATTTTATGGGGGGACACAAAATTTATTTGCTCTTGTGTTAAATATTAGGTGTGCAGAGCTGCTTCTCTGGCAAAGAAACTACCTCAGGTTGTTCTTTTTGCTTTAAATGAGTAGAGACTCAAAAGTAAATGCCAATGATTTCAGGTAAAATAAAATAGAAGCATCTCAGGGAGATTAAAAGATGTCTGAACCCAAGACCAATTTACATCTGAATTTCTGCTTTTAACTGCAAAAAGTGGTAAAGTTTATTCAACTACATGACTTTTAACGACACATGTATAAGCTCTACACTAAAGACTCAAACATGGCTATAAAGAAGAATCTCCTGTAGTGCAGTAAAGACAGGGAACAGTTGGAAATTTCATTGAAACTGAGGAAAAAAAGAGAAGGTGCACATATAGGCTTTGGAAAGATGTATGGAAAAGGTTTAGGAGAGCAAATTGGATGCCCTTAATACCCAGTGTTGACAGAAGCCTGACTACAAAAAATGCTAATGACCTGCAGTTTACTTTTAGACAGGAAACAAATGTATATATGTATAAAGAGCTACTTTACAGGAATTAATGTCTAGCTATATAAAATTAAATAAAGCTATAAGATTTGATATAAGGAAGAAGTTCTGTACTGTAAGGGTGGTGAGGCACTGGAATGGGTTGCCCAGGGAAGTTGTGAATGCTCCATCCCTGGCAGTTGGACAGAGCCTTGGGTGACATGGTTTACTGTGAGGTGTCCCTGCCCATGGCAGGGGGATTGGAACTGGATGGTCTTAAGGTCCTTTCCAACCCTAACTATTCTATGATTCTGTGATTCTATAAAGTTTCATCAGCCCATTTTTCCTCCTGTACTTTCATAGAATCATAGAATGATTAGGATGAGAAAGGACCTTAAAGCTCACCCAGCTCCAACCCCTGCCACGGGCAGGGACACCTCACACTAGAGCAGGTTGCTCCAAGCCCCTGTGTCCAACCTGGCCTTGAACACTGCCAGGGATGGGGCAGCCACAGCTTCTCTGGGCACCCTGTGCCAGTGCCTCAGCACCCTCACGGGGAAGAGCTTCTGCCTTAGATCTAACCTGAACTTCCCCTGTTTAACTTTGAACCCGTCACCCCTTGTCCTGTCACTACAGTCCCTGATGAAGAGTCCCTCCCCAGCATCCTTGTAGCCTCTTTCAGACACTGGAAGCTGCTCTGAGGTCTCCACACAGCCTCTCTTCTCCAGGCTGAACACCCCCAGTGTTCTCAGCCTGTCTCTGTATGGGAGGTGCTCCAGCCCCTGCTCATCCTCATGGCCTCCTCTGGTCTTACTCCATCAGCTCCATGTCCTGCTGTTGTTGAGGACACCAGCACTGCACACAGTGCTGCAAGTGGGATCTCATGAGAGCAGAGTAGAGGGGCAGGATCACCTCCTTTGACCTGCTGGTCATGCTCCTGTTGATGCAGCCCAGCACATAACTGGCTTTCAGCTTATTGCAGGTGAGTGGAGGGCAGTTCCTTTGAATAGTAACTTCCATCTATAAAGCATATTACTGACGCCTACAAATGATATAAAATATACAGGGTCTTAATTACTTTTATTAATTTCAAGATCTTGCCCACAGTGTGTGTTTATTTACAACTGTAAGATCTTCTGTCCCTCCAAATCTTTTAAGAACGCTGCACCCTGCCTCCTCATTAGCTTACTGGTTTTAATTGCTTTTGTTTTACTGATGTTACAGAAAAGTGGCTTTTCAGTAAATAATAGTACTGACTGATTTCAAAGTTTGAGGACCTGGCCTAGATCCAGCCTCATTTTCCTCTTCAAGAACAGGTCACAGAAGTAGGGCGCATCAGACTGGGCTCCCAGTGGGGAGAGGAAAACATGCCATGACTTCTTTTAGGCAGTGCAAGCAGTGCCACCTGGCTCATTCAGCTCAGTTCTGTAGAATCAGGCACAGTAGAAGGTGACCTACCTCCAGGTTGTACATTCAGCTTTAATTCTTTCAAGAGCAGGCAAGTGTCTGCATTTGAAAGCAGTCATCTGATGTTTAGCTTCCTGACATCCCTGCAGGTGGCTGTGCTATAGAAGAGCTCTCAGAGGAGGCACAACCTGTTGGTATTCAGTGGTTGGCTTTTTCTGAGAGAGGAACGTTTCTGAATCATCCCAAACTTGTCATTTCAGTCTTCTACAAATGGCACTGCAGCAACTGAGACAGAGTTCTTCAGATGCCTTTCCCTTCCCTAGTTCTATCCACATAGTCCTAACATATTCAAGTGCTCCAGTGCCTACCTACTGTAAGGCAGAGGCATTTGTAGTGAATAATACTTTTTTGATAGGAATAATATGACATACGTAATGCTTAAGAAACCCTCAGACCATGTACAGAGTGGTCAGTTAATTCAGAAGTGGCAGCTGCCGTTTACCCTCGGATTTTCTTAGTTTTCTAGTATAACTTAGGGACTGTAGTGGTAGGACAAGGGGTGATGTGTTCAAACTGAACCAGGGGAAGTTCAGGTTAGATCTAAGGCAGAAGCTCTTCCCTGTGAGGGTGCTAAGGCGCTGGCACAGGGTGCCCAGAGAAGCTGTGGCTGCCCCATCCCTGGCAGTGTTCAAGGCCAGGCTGGACACAGGGGCTTGGAGCACCCTGCTCTAGTGTGAGGTGTGCCTGCCTGTGGCAGGGGGTTGGAACTGAGTGAGCTTTAAGGTCCCTTCCAAACCCAGGCTGGGATTCTATGAACTTTGGGGGACTGGGGGGAGGTGGTCTCTAATTTTCCCCCATTTCCCCACATATGCCCATGCAGAGGTTCCTGTTGCTGAATTCACAGTACCTGGCGCAGTGAATCTGAGGATCCTGCATTGTATTGACAGGTTATTGTGTTATTTCATCTGATTTCTTCAAAGACATGGAACAGAAGCCCCTAAAATGTGAAAGGAGAACACAGATTTCTTTTCTTCAGTGTGTTCTGATCCTGTTCCCATTTATTTCAGTGGCTTTAGATCAGGCCCTGTTGCTAATTTGCCAGTTTCCCTGGTAACGTTTTATTTTTAGCATCATTATTCTTCAGAGGTCTGGCATGGAGGGTTCAGTTTGAATGTGAACTATTATGATTTTATTTTTAAATGGTTCATTTTGTAGGCAAAAAGGAAAAAGAAAAACCCTAAGCTCTTCCACAAAATATCTGTAAATATCTGGAAAATGTGGCCATAGCACATAGTTAACACCTTGTTACTGCGGTTTTTTGTTTTCCATGGTTTCAGTGGAAGAGTTTTGGAAGACAGGTTGTTCTGCATTCATGGATTTTTAAATCTCTTAAAACCCAGGATCCTCCTGTACACGAGGGTTGTGTTACTCTGGTTTTCAGCTCTGATATCATAGCAGGCCCCTAATGCTCAACAGCACGGTGCCACTGAAAGGAATTGGTCTGGAGATAAAAGAGAAATACTTCTCTCATTCATCTTCAGTCACTTTCTTTCCCTGCACAGTGGCAAGGCAGAAGTAAAGAAGCTGTGGAGATTGCGTTTGTTTCCATTTTTAGGTTCTATTTAATGGCATACTAATTTCTTCAATAAGGAATGAGGAGAGCTGAAACTCTTAGTCTGGAGACTCCACCAATCATGACAGAATGGGATTCTAGCTGGAGACTGCACAATTGTTCTCCTTCTTTTGCTCCAGCATTACCTGATGATCCATTTGGAAACAACACAGTGACTCTGGGTAAAGAACAAATAGCACTTGGGAAGAAATATGGGGGTTCCTTTCTTGATTTAATGCATGAATGATGATTCATTTTAACCCTCTCTCTCAGCTTCCTGACAGAAAGCAGTCCTTGAGATCTGAGGCTGAATTTACTGGGAATGAAAATAATCCTATTAAATATTAATAGGGTAAAAAAGGAAAAAACTGTACCAGCCAGCAACACCACCCCACCCCCCCCCCCCCCCCAGTCCTATATCAGCGTGATGCATAGAGTTCAGTGGTGCTACCTCGCTGTCAAAGAGCATTTTAAAGCTTTCAGTGTTTTTCGGTAGTTTCTGGATGCAGGGTGGCAGGGTGCTGTTTGCCCATTAACAGATGAAGGATTTTCTAATTCTGTCTTTCACTCAAGTTGCAGAGGAAAGGTGATTTGCCAGAATTTATCAGAAGATGAAGAACTATTTATCCTCTTACGTAGGTTCCTATTTATAGTATTTGTCGAGCAAGTTCTCTCCTTGCGAGGGGTTATATGACCACTATGTGGTGTGATGAAAGCCTTCCCATACCTCAGGCTTTGTGAGCTCCTTTTATCTGAAATAATTGCCATAATAAGACATAAGGTCTTAAAAGCTCTTAGGGTTTTAACTGAAAGTCCTGCGCTATTCAGAAGATTCCTTGGTTACAAGCAGATGCTCCTATTTTCCAGCAATGCTGAAATCAAGGCTCTTCTCTAAGTGAAAAAGAGCCTCTCATTTTGTCTGTTGCTAGGGAAATGGTAAGAGAAAAATAATCCTTCCTCTTCCTTGAGAAAATGACCAATTCGTGTCATAAAACGTGTCAATCTCAGGACTTTTTAGGTCTGTAGCTTCATCTGTCCAAACAATCTTGGCTAGGGCTGAGATAAGAGTCTGCCAAGACCTAGGTGCTAATTGGGCCAGTAAGAGCTCATCACTGTCTCTTCAGAGGTTAAATCAGATGATGAGAGAGTGGCTAGTTATGGCCATTGGCCCATCCCAGCTGCCATAGCCAAGAGTTGTGCTAATGGGAGCCGATGGGTTGCTTTCTGCCAAATTGACTTGTTCTCTTCACACAGGCACATTTTTTGGCCTCTCACAGTGAGCAGGAATGGAGGGCTTTTGAAAAGAAGGAATTACTGGAGCTTCCTGAGTACAAAGGCTCATACACATTGCCAGTCAGTCCATTGGATTTGACAGGCAGGAAAGACACATCGGTGAGCAGGGGAGGGCTTGGACATTTGCTAGGGTCCAGCTAGAACATTTCTCATTTGGAGGTTCTGAATTTTCACACTCAACTGAATGCTGCTCCTTTCCTCTGTTAGTGTGGGTTAATAATTAGCCCCTGCTTGCACTGATGGTTTTGTTAGTGCTGATTATTTGATCTGCTTTGGAAGACGCTGTCCCGTTTTGAAAGCTACATGTGATGGTATTGCACATTATTTGCACTTCTCTTCATCAGAACCTTTTTATCCTTTCTTAGTAGGGGGAGAAGGAATGGAGAGCATTAAAAATAGATACCTTGAAGCATTATCAGTCTGTGAGGAGTGTATATAGGCACTTGATATTGGGTTATGTAGTGCTTTCCCTGGTGCCCTGACTGCTAGCATATAAATGCTTGGCAGAGGTTAGCCTCTGGGGTCACTTATGGCCATCTATATAGGTTACAACCGTGCTTTCTCACTGTGTAATAACACAGGGAGGGATTGTGCTTCCCAGAAAATGTTTGATCTAAGGAAAAAGAATGTCAAAATACGGCACACATATGAACATACAGAACCATGGAACAGTTTGGGTTGGAAGGGACCTTCAGAGCTCAACTAACCCAACCCCCTGCAGTGAGCAGGGACATTTTCACCTAGAGCAGGTTGCCAGATGCTCTGTTCTTAATATGACTGCATAGAACATGTGGCTTCACAGAGATTCAGTGCAGCCCTGGCTCTCCTTGTTTCAAAGCTGTGTGAGGCTTTGGGCTTTGAAAATGGTAGCAATAAGAGCCTACCAAATGACAGACCTGCAGTAGTAGTAGTATGGGTCAGTGGTCAACCAGCATGACAAGCAACAGAACAAAGACAAGGGGAAGACAAGGCCAGGGAGTTGGAACTAGGTGAATACCCAAGCCAGGCTGGGATTCTGTGATTCTGTAAGATTTTTTTTGCTAACTTGTATCTGAATTATTCTTGCATCATAAAAAAGGTCAGTGAGAGGAGTCTTTCATAAATCTCATGAAAATGAAAGCATTTGAAGAAACCTCTTCCAATGGTCTGCCATGGTTTAGCAGGTTAGACAAGTCTGCAATCTGTTAGGCATCCAGAGCTCACAAGCAGAGTGGGATATATAAAGTCCAAGCTGTCCTGAGTATTTAAATCACATGCCATTTTTCTGCTCATTATGCAAAAGTAGAAACCTTATGGTCTCTGATAGTAAACCAAGGCATTAAATTGGCATCAGACCCATGGTAGTTCTCAGGAAACTCACACTTAGAAGTGGCCAAAGCCTGCAACTCATCCCTTGCCAGGTTGGCACTGGCACTCTCCCACTCTCAGGGGTGGGAGATACAGGCTGCTGTAACCTCTTCTGTGGAAACTCTTCTCTCTACTAAGTATGGACATAATTGTCTCAGATTATATAGAAAAATCAGAAGTACCAGAGGAGACTGCAACACATACTACTTGGAGGTTTTAGCTAATGCTTCCTTTGGGCCTGGGAACAGATTTCCATCCCCTAGTGATGCTCTGATAAAAAGAAGTGTAGGCCTGGTAGGGCTGGCCCTCTGCTTAAGTATCCACACCTTTTCTGGTGTAAAGCAGGCAAGTTCCAGGGTGACTGCTCTCAAGGTGAATTACATAGCTCAGGCAATGAACATCACTTGAATATGTATATGAAAGAACACCAACAGAGTAGGTACTGAAGACTTCGATAAACATAGGCTGTACATTATAGCTAGTTTTAGGGACAATTCAGATACAGCTGCTGTTGGCAAAGCATTGATTATATTGTTCTTTACAGGTTAGAACGAGCCAAGCTCCCAGCTGTGTGATGCTATTCTCCTAGCGGAGCTATTTTCAGGCTGCAGTGCGGTGTAGGAACAGACATCGTCATCAACAAGCTCAGTCTGAAGCAGGAACTTCTGAAGCAGCTCAGTCTGAAGCAGGAACTTTTCCGAGGGAAAGAATGGAATTCTCTTGATGTCATGGCACCCAGCTATGTTCCAGTCTCCTCAGAATGAACTGATCAGAGAGCAGAGCTTTCCCATATGCATCATTTAGTAGCTGCAGAGGCTCTACCAATCCACGTATCCCTATGGCTCTCACTTCTCTCTGAGCATCACTGGGAAAGTAATAGAGCTGGAAAAGCTGAATGACAGTTGGCCTTTGAAGGTAGGGAGACTTTTCCTCAAACAGAAGAGGTGCTTTCAGGGTCTGAGCTGGCTTCTCGAATTCTGGCTGACTTCTCATCTTAGTGCAAGTTTCTTATTACCCTTTATGGCAAAACCACTGGAGGAACAGATTTCTTCTACGGGAGGTACAACCAAATGATGTCTTTATGTATATTTGGAAAGAGATTACTGCAGGCAAAGCAGAAAACACAAGGCAAGTATTTGCAGCCTTGCACAATTTGTGCCTCCATTTGAATCATCTATTTAGCTTTCTCTTTCTAAAGCCTGGCTTGAACATGCGAACTTTGAGTAAGCTCCCATGTGCCTTACTTGTGTTTTGAGCAAGCAGTACACAGACACTTACTAGTTTTGTCCAATGCTTGATACGGTCTGTGATATAAAGGTTTGTGAGCAGATTCTAGCCATGATTTTATGAACAAGGGTTGTAATGTCTTGGGAAGGTTCCTGCCAAATTAGCTGTGTACTGCTCTGTCACATAAAAGGTCTTCATATGCCTATACCCAGCTGATTATGATACAAGCTTGTCTGATGTGGTTTCTGAAATCAAGGCCTCTGAAGCTCTTTTATAGTCCAGCACAAAATAGATTATGTTTTGGTTTAATCACTCATAGCTTTGAAAACTCCTTTGCTTGATTAGGTACAGCCATCAACCTGGATCCCTGTGAACTCTCTTAGTGACAGTGGTACTGTAGCCAGAATGGTCTAAGAGTAAGACAAGGTCTGTCAGTAGTTTCTCATCTTTAATCAAGCTTTATACTATAACCTGTACATCAAAGATACCCTTCAGAGGGGACTTCATTTTTAGCCTAACTTTAGATGTTTAAAATGTACCTTTTAAAATGTTTGAACTAATTGTCCAGACTCCTTTGTAGTCCATGGACTGGGCTGTTCACAGAGGAGAATTTATCAGATTTGGATGTGTTAGGCATCAGCTGCCAGTGGTCATACCCTAGCAGGAACTGGTTTACCCCCTTTCACTCCTTCCCATGGTCCCTAAGCCGTCACTGTCTGTAGCTTTCCCAGGCTACCAATACATGTCCTAAAGGGTGGGACACCACAACCTTGGTCCCCAGCCTTCCTGCTTCACATAGCCTCATTCAGACCAGTCATCTGCTGGGGCAGGTAACAGGATGCTGCACCAGCGTCTGCTGCTGGCTAAAGGAGAGGTCTCTGCTGAAACTGAGTACTCATGCAGAGGGGTCAGGACACTCTCCAGCCCCAGCCACAAGCAGGGTGCTCCTTCAGTCACTGCAGAGGGAGCAGTGTCACAACTGCTTGTAAACTTCCCTTTCTCTGAGAGCCAACAGACTCTTTTCCTGGTTCACTTTCGAATTGTCAGGGAAGTTCTGGGACAGGGATTGCCAAGTGAGGCACATCTGCACCACAGCTTGGTGTGACACCAGCCAGCTCCAGCATGTGTTTGCTGGGAGCATAGTGCATGGATGATGCTGTACCATGCAGCAGTGCAGCCCAGCAGTGCAGTCAGCTGCCCGGTCCCTCCACCATCCTATGTCCCCAGCTAGAAAGACATGCAACTACAAGGTGGCAGCCTGCATAAAGGTCCAGGGACACGTGGGAAAGCTTCCTGGAGGCAGTTTACTTTTCTGCCATGTATTGCAGGGGCCCTACTTGTTCCTGGGGTCCTTATGTCTGTGCACGCCTCATCTTCCATCCCAGGAACTCAAGGTGCTTCTGTTGCCATGTTTCAGGGTGTTCAAGACAGGTTTGGAGGCTGTTTTCTTTTACATACCTTGTGTGGCTTCTAGGCAACACTGTTCTTCACTGTTGCCAGACAAGGGCATATCAAAAGGAGCGTGACCAACAGGTTGAAGGATGGGATCCTGCCCCTCTACTCTCCCCTGATGAGACCACACTTGCAGCACTGTGTGCAGTGCTGGTGTTCTCAAGAACAGCAGGATATGGAGCTGTGTGGTCCAGAGGAGGACACGAGGAAGCTCAGGGGCTGGAGCACTTCCTGTATGGAGACAGGCTGAGAACATTGGGGCTGTTCAGCCTGGAGAAGAGAAGCTGCGTGGAGACCTCAGAGCAGCTTCCAGTGTCTGAAGGGGGCTACAAGGATGCTGGAGAAGGACTCTTCATCAGGGACTGTAGTGATAGGACAAGGGGTGATGGGTTCAGACTGAAACAGGGGAAGTTCAGGTTGGAGGTAAGGCAGAAGCTCTTCCCTGTGAGGGTGCTGAGGTGCTGGCACAGGGTGCCCAGAGAAGCTGTGACTGCCCCATCCCTGGCAGTGTTCAAGGCCAGGTTGGACACAGGGGCTTGGAGCACCCTGCTCTAGTGGAAGGTGTCCTTGCCCATGGCAGGGGCTTGGAACTGGATGAGCTTTAAGGTCCTTTCCACCCCAAACCACTCTGGGATTCTATGTCACCTGATGATTCATGCATCCTCACTTCTCCTGGGAAGAGCCCTGCAGCTCTCCCCAGCACTAGCGAGGTGGTTCTAGAGGCATTAGGGTCTTAACAGTGCAGCTGGTCCTGCAGAGTGATCTAGCAGATGTGTCCTCAAATGGCCTGGATTTCCTAATACACTTGCTTGCTTTGTGAAATGGTTTTTGGATGCAGACAAGCTTGTTTGGACACTGTTCCTCCTAACGTCTTACAACTCCACAAGGTTTTGATGTTTCCCCCACCAATGAGCACTTTTACGTGTCATGAAATAACCAGTATTGAAAATAAAAGGGGGGACTTTAGTGGTGGCCTTGGCAGTCCCAGGGTAAAGGTTGGACTTGATGATCTTAAAGGTCTTTTCCAACCTAGTTGATTCTGTGATTCTATGAATGAGACTTTGCTTCACCACAGAGATGACTGAACATCAATGAGGAGCTTGATCTTTATTTTCATGATGTTAGCACAATAAACTCACACAGTAGCATCGATCTGTACTTATTTAACAAAATACATTTATAGCAATTTACAAATTCTTTTCCATTTGAAAACATTGCATACCATTTTATTAAACACCATACTTTATATAGAGAATTCTCATTTAAAAACATAGGTTGAGTATTTTCTTTTCTCAGTAAAGCACAGCCTGACAAAGAAATGCGTGCCTGTTAGCAAGTAAGAAAATCAGAACACTAAGAAGATGTCACCTGTCAATTTATTTGATTAATTTGAAATTAAGGTATCAGTGGAATGTAAACAAAGAGTAATTTTACAAAAGGCTCCTTATCAAATATACATGCAGAGGTCTGAGTTCCAATGTCGATAGTATTACATTTCTGCTCTCTAACGGAATAGAATTTGATAAGCCATTATTAAAAACAGTAGCCTTTGGCACTTGGAGTAAAAAAGAATATATCAATATTTATGTAAGAACACAATTTCAATGATTACACAAGAGCTTTAAAATCTTTTGTTAAGAAATAGGAAACCTTAGGAAAAATATCGTGCTGCACTTGAAAGAGTGCAGCGAGTTTTGAGTAATAAAAGCAACACATATGCCAATATATATCTGACTAAAACCAAGGAATAAAGAACAAACACTCCCACCAGGAATCCTGCTGTTTCCAAAACAGCTCAATTGCCAGAGGGAACATTTTCTAATCTTTGCTTTATTGCCATTATTCTCCATTTCAATTTTCCATTATTTCCAGGTTCATCTACTTATGTTCTTTGCCCTGCACTTACAAACTAACAAATGATTGCATCTTATTTCCCTGCATTGATAGGCCAACAGTGATTGTGTCTCACCCGTTCCTTTAAAGCTAATCCTACCGGCTTCATCATGTACCTACACTAAACTAAATCCAAAGGGTTTTCCTCATGACAGTCCAAGTGTTTGTAATTCCTAGGAATCATGTACAAAACTGGATATTAAATACCAAGGAATTAAAGATTCATCCTTTCAAAAAGAAAAGCCAAATCCTGACTTGTAAATACTAGAATCTGAGAATTTAATTCTAAAAAATTACTCTTTCTTTTTATATTCCCTGGCATCTACGATTATTTTTCCCAGCTAAATGCCTTTAACATACACAATATGCTGCAGCCCAACTTCCACGTCACCTGCAGAATACCTCCTCCCAATCATCAAATGTATGATGGGGTTTTCTTCTATTACTTAACAGGATGTGGTCATTTTTTTAACACCAGTGCTGTCCTGCAGCAGTGGGTGATGAGCAGGCATGGGAAGCATTGCTGACAGCACTCAGCTATGCCTGGAGCACCTTGTAACTGGGAAGGTATATAAAGCTTTCCATTGACTCCAAATCCCTTCTGTACAGATCGGCAAACGCCATCCTCACGCTTCTGAAATTTTTTAGGATTGGGATTGGGATTTTGGTTTGGTTTTGAGGGGGGGTTGTGGGTGGGGGCTTTTTGGTTGAGTTTTTGGTCTGTGTGTGTTGTGCTATTTATCGTCTTGGGATGGGATGGTTCTTCCTTCCACCTCCTATTTGGCTGGGCTAGGGCGAGCTTTTCCTCAGAGTTCTGTGGGGTAGGGTCTGTAGACAGGTTCTGACTAGGTAGTGTGTATCTGCTTCTTTGATACTCTAAAGCAGAAGAGGACTTAGAATGAATCACTGCTCTCAAGAAGCCAGAACAGACCTGATCTCCTACTGCTTACTCAGTGAGGGAACTGCTAAATCCTCCTTCTCCCTTCTACAATGAGAGCTGGGAGGTGCCTGACAGTAGTTCTCTTTCAGGTGAAAATCATCTAGGAGAGGATGAGGAGCTGCCCTGGGCGAGCACTACCCCTAGCTTCCTTGGTGGCTTAGGTTATTTAAGTCACAGCCAAATACAATGAGGCATTTCTCCCAGCATGCCCAGGACATGTTATGCTTCTTCCTTTCAGAGCTTATCCTTTCAACAGTGTTGGCAATGGAGAGATTTTTAGCAGGCAAGTTCTTTTGTTACGTTTGAAGCCCAATTTACTCAAATAATCCATATTCTCAAGTGGCAGTGGTGAGAAAAGAATCTGCTGCTTAAGAAGGCTCTGTAGGGTGTCTCATGGGATGTGAAGAGTAGCAGTGGCACAATGAAACACTCAGTGATCCTGCATTCTGAGGCAGGAATTCCAAGGCATTCAGTTTTTAAAGGGAAGCATAAATTCCCTGAATTGATCATGTTTGGGGTGAAACTTGTGACTGTTCTTACGGCATGCTAAGCAAGTGAGGTGAATGACTGCTTCTAAGTGTGAGCTAGGATATTAATTGCTGTCTCCCTGGAAGGTGGTCAGGAAAGTGTCTGTTTATCTGCTTATGGCTCACCTTTCACATTAGCACATCTCGCAATTATTTGTGTCCTGCATTCTGTGGTTAAAAACTAATAGAAAAATGGAAGGGTTGCTGGAGGGCAGAATCAGAGGTTTAAAATGCAAAATCTGAATGAGTTGTACTTTAAAAGACCCCTTAAAAAGAACAATTTCAAACAATTCTATGAGTTAGCCCACTAAGAAGCAGCCTCTTCATTAGTAGCACCTCTTCTTAAACAAAAGTTGAGCAGTAGCAGCAAAACTAGTCAAAAATAGATAGTTATTCCATTCTAGTGGAACGTTACCCACATGGGTTTTGTTGCAGTAGACATCTTAAAGAACTACACGAAACCTTTGCAATCTTTGAATGTGACAGATCCACTATAACAAAGCTGTAAATATTTCCTATGCTAAATGAATGCAGCCAGCATCATCAATAGTATTAGCAATAGTACTTTGAAAATAACCGCACATCAATATGTCATGTGTTTGCAGAGTCTAATAAGTATTGTTTGAAACATGTAAAGTTACCATCAGCACCATCCTGGATGAAAGATTTGGTGCAAATTCTGCAAAGGTGAATATATACCACTTGATACAGCCTTTGCTGTGAGAAATTCAGTCGATTTTGGACACATACAAAATAAAAAGTTGGCACATTCAGGAAATAACGTGTCTGTGTTCAAGACCGTTGTTTTGATTGACATCGTCACCCTCAGATAAATGCTTTGAGTCTGAAGAAACAAGCTGCTTGCAAATGTTTCACATTAGTTAGGTTCTGGCATTGTGCTTTCCCCCCACCACATACTTCCCACAGGCTCATGCATGTTGCACATCAGCAGCGTTCAACAGCAGTTGGGCTGCTGGGAAAGAATTTGGCACATCAAAAGTAAATATCAGCTCCAAACGAAGAGAGCAGAACCTGTGTCAAGATGTGATTGTGGTGGTACGGACCAGCTGATATGTCTCCTCTCATTCCTTGTACGCTCGTGTAGGGGATGTGCCCTTATAGAAGATGTTCCTGGTGTTCTCTGGACTGCTCCCTCTCTCGGGGATTAAAATGATGTTACCTTTCCTTCGAAGTGTTGAGTCCCGGCTAGAAGAAATGGACAGAGTCTCTGAGCCAATCTCGCTTCCCTCTACTGGTGTGACCCTTATTGTAGTGATCCCATGATGGTGATGCTCGCTGTTATCTATGTTGCTCCTTTTCCGGTCGCCTGACCCGTAACTGTCTTTTAAGGAGTCACAGCTCTCAGAGTCTCTGTTCAGATCATTTAGCTCATAGGTCTGACGAAGGGTGATTTTTTCAGGACCTTTCCATTTCCATGACCCACTCCCTTCACCTTCTGATGGCATCTGAATTACAGGTCTGTTATTCTCCGGATGGGCCTCAACTCTGACAATGCCGCTTGGCTCATGCTCTGTCAAGGTTTTGTATCTGATGGCTCCTGTGCAGGTGACTGTGCTTCCCTCTGAACCCTTTGGGCTGCTCTGAAGCACTCCTTGCTGCTTAGACATGGCTATTACTTGCATGATTCTTGGCTGGCTATTGCTTCTACATGCAACACTCTTCTCAGCAGCTTTCAGCCATTTAGCTCTAGCTGAACTAGTTTTGGGTGATGTGTTCACATTCTCCTGAGTCTCTTCAGGAATGTGGACTAGCTGGGAAGAACCAGGACGTGACTGAATAGAGACCCGTGGCCCACCGGAAAGACCTGTGTTGTTACAACCTGGTACGCTGCCAGGTTGAATTTTCAGGTATTGGCTAGTTGGGCCATGATGATCACCATTTACACCCACTCTGGAGGGTTCTGAGCTTGACCTCATCTCAATAGCCCTTGGTGGTGACTGGCCAGATTCAGTCTCTATGACTTGCAGAGACAACTTTCGACTCTCATTCTTGTTCTTCCACTGGGAAAGCAGCTGTTTGGAACGGGCAGAATCCATGGATGCATGTATTGTTGCATTTCGCCTTGCCTGGTCTTCCATGGATGGTGTGTTGACTCTTGGCAAAGTGTTGCTGAAGGTGACCATATTTTCCTTTCCCATTGGGCTTCGCGGTGTTATTATTTCTACATCGGCATTTGCTCTCTTGATATTGGTCAGAGACCCTGTATCTCTGTGGTTTCTGTTCAGGATACCTTCTGTACGATGAGAAACAATGCCATCACTGCTGCTTCCATTTTTACCTGGCAGGATCCTGTTGGCATCTTGACTGAGGTCTGTCAAAGACCTTAGAGGTTCTCTGTGAAAACTGGGCTGAAACACATTCTCATCACTTGGCAAGAAGTTCCCCACGGCATACAGGCCCTGGTATTGGAACAGAAGCATCAACAGTCAGTAAGGGGGGGGGGCAGAGGGGAAGAGACTTTTAAAAATATTTTAATTATATTATGCTGCCTTTAAGTAAATATTGACTGATAGAATTAACAGCTTAACTGACAGGGTATGCTTGCTTTCCTTTCCTCCCCAGTATATCCTTATTCCACATTCTGTTCTTGGTCTGGTACATCTAGATATGTATGAAGTAGGATAATTGGGGCACAGAGCCCATGGCAACAAATAGTCGAGGAAAAGATTTAGCCTCCTTCAGTTTTCTTCCTTTTATAAAGCAACAGATACAGCTGAGGAGAGAATGCTTTGTTATGAAAAGAACAAAATCAATGTTTGCAGTCTTCCAGGCAATGCTATTTACTACTGTCTGCTCTGATTTACTGACTCTTGTTACAGCATGAGTTGTTCTCTGCTCTGTGATTCTGCCCTTTCTGCTGCATAATAACCGTGTAATGCAGTATCTACATGGTGGAATGATTTATCAACTTTAAATGAATTGCTTTCCAAGCTGCGCAGAGCTGTAACAAGATTTAGTAATACACTGTTTTCTTATTCAGCAGACTCACTGTAAAATGTTGCCTTCTTAAAGAGACTCCACTGAGGGAGGATATTCCATGAAAGGGTCAAATGCCTGACTCAATCATTTAGGTTCTTTGTTCTTCACACTCCTTTCAGAGATATTTGTAGTTTCACATCATTTCTCCTCCCCTTCCTTTTACTGATGTACAGTTCTTAGGGCAGGTTTACTGACTACTGGGTAGCCAGGACAATGCCCTCTCTGATGCAACAGTATATGGAGAAGACCAAACAAAGAGCATACTTGTTTGTGCATTTCAAACAGGGGAACAACAGCTCCATTTATGAGAGCCTACAACAGCTTAATCACTTGAAATAATATTCTCAAGAGAGTGCCCTTCTGCTCCCAGTGCATCATGGAAACTGGCTTTAGTAGCTCATGGGGTTTCTTATCTACTCTGCTTGCTCTTTCTTCTACCAGTGTGAAAGCCGTTTTTCCTTCATTCACCTTTGAGGACCACCTACATGTACCTCAGATCACCTCATCGCAGGAAAAAAGGTGGATAGGATATGAAGTTGTTTTAGAGCTATACTGAAATTCATCATTGACTTCTTGGGTATCAAAACCATCACACTGGCTGGCAAGACTCTGTTGTTCATCTGCCAACACCGGAGCAGAGCTGCTGTCAGGAAAAGCTCCTGAATGCTCACAGGTATCTGGGCTCACACAGTGCTCAACAGCTACAGCAGCAGCAGGTGTGGTGGTGACATACTGATGGCAGCAGCCAAGAGCAAAGGCTTCATGAGCTTCCTACTAATAGATACAATCAGGCCTATCCTAAAAACTCCTTTACAGGACCCTTCCAAGGTGCTCCATCTGTTTTAGCCCAATACGGAGGAAAGGCGTACGAATAACCTGGCTTTGGCATTCTATTTTCCCAAAAGCTCCAAAGACTCCCAAGGGTGTAGCATGGCCTTTGATTTCTTGCAGGTTCAGCAATTTACTCAGCTAGTTGCTCTGGGTTTTTTTGAGATCATAAAGCTAACATAGAGTTATAGAATCATAGAACAGTTAGGGTTGGAAAGGACCTGAAGATCATCCAGTTCCAACCCCCCTGCCATGGGCAGGGACACCTCACACTAAACTATGTCACCCAAGGCTCTGTCCAACCTGGCAATATAAACTCAGGCTGGCAACAAATACCAATTAACCCAATGTTTCTCTTGCGTTATGCTTGTAAGTGTGGAGTAGAATGAGTATCTTTAAGTTTTTAATGAAGCACATAATGTTAGAGCTGTTTCTGTGTATGATACCGTATAATTATATACTAGTTTGTGCAGTCGATTTGAATACATATTTGCTTTTCCCTGTGAAGTTTTAAAGTGATTACCCCAACATCATCATCTTCAACACATTTTGACTACATTTTTAATTATGGCATGTGATCACAATGAAAGGTTTTCATAAAAACTACCAGTACTCTTATTACAGTTTTATTTCCTAAAATTTGACTACATGAATATGATATTTACCAAATAGAGAGCAATTCCTCCTCCTATGAGAAAGCCACAGTAAACGTCAACTGGATGGTTCTTATACTGGGTGATACGAGTCAGACCACATATAATTCCACAGATGATAAAAGCGAAGACCAAGAGTGGTTTCAGAAGCTTTGAGGAGTCTGTTAACGTAGAATTGAAGTACATCTTGAAAAAAGAAAGAAATGAAGAAGCAGTTGAAGAGATTTACCCAGGAGGATATTAATTTCTCACATTCAGTGTTTCTTTCACATGTAGATAACACAGTAATATTGAAAATAATCAGCCTAATTTTATTTTACAGCCCTGTTTAAATTTGCTTACTTACCAGAGGGAGATCTGAAATCCCAAGGAATGGATTTCCAAAAGCATACACAATGTTGTCTATTGACATCACAGAATCCCAGCCTGGCTTGGGTTGGAAGGGACCATAAAGCTCATCCAGTTCCAACCCCCTGCCACATGCAGGGACACCTCACACTAGAGCAGATTGCTCCAAGCCCCTGTGTCCAACCTGGCCTTGAACACTGCCAGGGATGGGGCAGCCACAGCTTCTCTGGGCACCCTGTGCCAGCAGGGAAGAGCTTCTGCCTTAGATCTAACCTGAACTTCCCCTGTTTCGGTTTGAACCCATCACCCCTTGTCCTATCACTACAGTCCCTGATGCAGAGTCCCTCTCCAGCATCCTTGTAGCCCCCTTCAGACACTGGAAGCTGCTCTGAGGTCTCCACGCAGCTTCTCTTCTCCAGGCTCAACAGCCCCAGTTTTCTCAGCCTGTCTTCATTAATTAGGATAAAGATTTTATGCCTAAATCCTGTTCACAGTCAGAGCCTAAATGTACTGTAAATGTGACTAAGGAGCCACTGCTTCTGAACTGCAGAAGCCAGATGTTACACCAGATGAAAGCAATAACCTGTTCTAACAGCAGCTACGACCAGATGCTTTAGAGAGCTATTGCTCAACTGGGGGCCATGATGTCAGGGAGGTCACAGAAATTAAGTGGAGGTGGTTCATCAGTGTTCCAAGTTTTGGCCTTTCCATAGGCAGAAAAAAATACTGGCAAACTCCCAGTTCATGCACAATTCCATTATCCAGGTTGAGTAACTGGTTGTTACTGTTGTTTTCCTCTGGTTTTTACAGGAGGAGTGATGGAATAACTTGTGGTTGCTCATACACGCATTCTAGCCCATACTGTAAAAATGTCACTGGTCAGATGTGGAAAATCAGCAGTGATTGCTGCAGCATGTCCTACGATTCCCTGCTAGTTACTGATGGGGTTTATTCACTTGCTTTGCAGTAGCACCTTGGAGGCCTCTGGGAGCGATTGTGCTAGTTCATCCATGCTGCAAATCTATGGAGGTCAAATGAAACTACATCACATCAGTGGCTGTTCCTTAATGCCTCAAGCTGAAAAGCAGCCAGTCAAGTGAAGACAGCAACAGAGAAAAAGCAGAACACATCATGGTTAATTTGAATGGTAAGTTAAAATATCACCCCATACGATGGATAAACACTGCATTTTACATGTGAATAATATGAGTTGAATAATCAGCTATACTTTAACGTTAAACTGTTTGTTGCTTCTTAGCAAAGGCTGTGAAGCAATTGAATCTTTTCTGTATTCTTAATAGAGCTGGATTTAGGTTAACTGTTAGCAGTTCCATTTTGCTTTCAGACTGGGAGGATAAAAACTTACATCCATGCAGGATATCAAGGAAACACATCACTTTACAAGCAAATGACTTTCTGGCTTTTGTCTTGTATAGATGAAAATGAACGGAGTTGGTTACTCACCGAAATGTACACTGCTGCAAAGGCTGCCAGGGTGGCATGTTGAGAAGGGAATGACTTTCTGCCAAGGAAGGACACTCAAATTATGCTTCTCAGTTCAAATACACTGTGCTAGTGTTCATGTGAAAAAAAACACTGGGTGGTACAGTCATTTTCAGTTTACACTTCCTAAGCAACATATCAGGAACATTTAATTTCTAACTTCTGTAATCTGTAGAAAGTACCAATGTTAATGAAATGCCTTTGTTTTGAAGTAAACATTTAGCATGAAATTATTTTTACATACTAAGAAATATATATTGAAAGAACAGTGGGAATGAGCTAAAGACTGAATGCTTGATTGACACAAATATTTATACATTTCTTTCTCTACATATATTCCCATAATAACTTTTCAGTGAGCATAAATGCATGAGCATTGATCGTATATTCATAGAATGGTTTGGGTAGGAAAGGACCTTAAAGCTCATCCAGTCCCAACCACCTGCCATGGGCAAGGACACATTCCACTAGAGCAGGTTGCTCCAAGCCTCCTGGCCTTGAACACTGCCAGGGATGGGGCAGCCACAGCTTCTCTGGGCACCCTGTGCCAGCGCCTCAGCACCCTCACAGGGAAGAGCTTCTGCCTTAGATCTAACCTGAACTTCCCCTGTTTCACTTTGAACCCATCACCCCTTGCCTGTCACTACAGTCCCTGATGAAGAGTCCCTCTCCAGCATCCTTGTAGCCCCCTTCAGACACTGGAAGCTGCTCTGAGGTCTCCACGCAGCTTCTCTTCTCCAGGCTGAACAGCCCCAATGTTCTCAGCCTGTCTCCATACAGGAGGTGCTCCAGTCCCTGATCATCCTCGTGGCCTCCTCTGGACTTGTTCCAACAGCTCCATGTCCTTCTGATGTTGATCTAATGATTATTTTCTCAGTGACTTCACTTGGACTCTTTTCAAAGTAAGGACTCATACGCTTCAATAGTCAGGCCCTAACTTCAGCAACAGAATTCATCATCTTTGTGCTCTTGCTTTGTTGCTCTAGCAACAGTGGGACATTCTGCTCAGGGAGAGGCAAACAACATCTCTATTTGCTGCGTCTTCTGATTTAGTTTTGTTAATTTTTAAAAATTCTAACATGAATGGAGGGAATGGGCTACAGGAACATGGAGAGGGCATTTTAGGAGTTACCAGATTCCTTCTTGAAGCCCAGACCAAGTTGGTAAATGAAAATATGTCCACACTGTGTAAGGCAGTAGGCTCAGGGCTCCCATGGAAAGCCTGGGGACTTGAATGATGCGGCCTGGGTCTCAAGTCAGAAACAACAGGTATGGAAATTAGAAGTGACAGCTTAGCTTCTACTTCTCTGTCCAAGAAAAGGAGATTTTGCTCAAGTAGCAGCTACACAGAACCATCCTGTGAGGTTCTCTATCATTTCAACATGCTTCTTATATACCCATTCCATCAGTGGTGGGAACATTAAGGAGTATTGTTCGCTTTACACAGCAAAGGGAAAAGCTTGGCTGGGGGTGGATTCAGTAACACCTATTCTACCTAGTACACAGCTTGCAGAATCCCAAAAACTCTTTTATGACCTCTGAGCTCTAGAAGGGAGTAAGATGCCATGAAAATGTACAACAGTTTATACCTGTGCATTTCTGTCCTTCAAAGGGCATGGACACATCATGTGCTGGCTGTTTTGGTGAAGAAGGGTGTGTCTATCTTGCAGCCACTTTCACCTGAGAAAGCTCAGCTTGGGATAATCCTTAAACACTCACTGGGCTTTCAATCCCAACGGGGCTCCATGTCCAGCCATGGTCCTGGCAGCCCCTGAGTGAGCCAGGATAAAATAGCAATGGCTGGAATACAGCCCTTTACCTTTAGACAGAGACATTGCCAAGCAGCAGTCTGCTTTCTGAATTTGTTTCCTGTGCATTTGACTTTATCTGTTTGAAATAATTCATTGGCAATTCAATGTGTGCATGTAGTTGAATGTGAATCTGTGATCTGAATTGAAGCCCGTGGCTGCAGCAGGTTCATGGCTCTGGCCAAGATGAAATCAGCACGATCCCTTTTCTGTTTCTAAAGACATTTGCACCTAAATTATTTTTCTTTCCTTCTTCCCCCCTGTTTCTTTTCCCCTTTTTTTTCTTTCTCCTCCCCCTGAACAAGCCTTTCACCAATAGTATCCCTGGGTAACAAGTTCAGGCTGGAGGACAGGAGGATAAAGACATGAACAAAATGGGAATGTTTGTAATGGGTAATCACCTTCTTTACCCTGGCCAGGTTTTAGTGGAAGCATGGATCTACTTGCAGTCTCTGTGGAGCTAATGTGTAGATTTGATTCTTTAGTACCAGTCAGAACTTACCCTTCACTTAAAGGCATTTTTAGAGTATAAAGAGTGTCACTATGCTACAGTCAATTTCTATTCTCTTTTCTATTAGCATGCTTTCAGGGCAAGCACAGTATGTTGCAGCCTAGATGTGCTCTGTGTAATGGTGCCACTGCTTTTGTTCCCCTATTTGTTATCTTTTCATTAAAATGAAAATAGTTCAAGCCAAAAATATGTAGCATTTTTGCACAGCTCTGTATTGAAAAGGTGAACAAAGGTCTCAAAGAAAACATATCCTGGACTTGGGTGACAGTGTATCACTAAATGCTCATGCAGGAGGATGTGTAGAGGGGGAACAACAATGAGAAAGAGTCATGCTGAGAGTCATACTGAGTGAGAACATCCAAAATGATAGGGAATCATCAGGAGAAGTTGCTGGAAATCTGAACAGAAATGACTGAAAAGGCTTTCTGAAGGTAAAGAAGGAAAAGATGGACAAAGAAGGCTCCTGGATATTTGGGATGTTGCAGAAAATGATTTTATATAATCAGCTGGATAATTATGTTCTTCTCTGTAATTTCCATTGGGTGGAAATTTCTGGAGACAAGTTTCTGGGGAGTACAACTGAAGAATGAAGGCCATTAGCAACCTCAGCCCCTTACAGGCTGAAATCACTGAAGTAAATTAACCTCCTGGGCTGGACAAGTTATACCATAACTCCTATAGTAGATGACTGAAGGAAGTATTGAATCAGTAGCAAGTGCTGAGCGCTTTGGTAGAGTTGAGACAGACATAAGGAAGCAACAATTTAATAAGGCAAAATACAATAAAATTGAAGTAAGGAGAAGCTGAGGGTGATGGCAGAGTATTATGGATCACCAAATGTATCCTCTATGATAGGAATAAATTTGGGATACCAATACATAGTCATCTTCTTATAGAAATAGAAACACACCAAAAAAAAGGTTGTTGAGTCTTAATATTTTACAACTGATTTTGCTGGGTTTTGGAAGTGATGATATTTAAACTTAGGATTGATCAGCATTTTTATCATGGCTACAGGCAGTCAGTTCAGAGCAGTAGCTCTTTCATCAGAGGTGATGAAATGAAGGAGATGAAATCATTGAAGTTTTTCTGCCTGCTCACATGTAAAGCTCCACTGATTTCCCTGGGATACCACATAGGTGCAAGATACTGCTTGTGAGCATTGGGCTTCAATGGCAGCATCCCAGTAACAGCAATTGGTCATGGGAAAACAGACAGTGAGGTGAAGGCTGATAAAGCAATTCTGGTTATGCCTTTCACCAAAATTACTGTCACCCAATTATTAGGGCCAATACAACCCTTTATTCCAGCTCTGGATCATGCCCACATACATCCAATGAAAAGATATGGCAAATTAATCAGTGCTAATTATTCTTATCCCACTAGATATATTTAAAACCAAATGCGTCAAATAATTAAGGGTCTTTAAACATCAGTGAAACTGGCTTGTCCCAGTGAAAGGAGACAGATGACAAGCATGGCTGGAAGATACAAAGTGAATGATTTCATGATTCTCAAGTGTGTCGACCAGTGAAATAAGAGGAAAAAAAGACAAACAGGGCAAGAGTTGGCTTTATACATGGACAGATCATTTAACCAATATCCATGTGACAAAAAGGTAATGCAGTGAGACATAAAGTTAAAAGAGAAGCATTTGGGGCTGCCTACGGAACAAGAAAGGAGTGAAAAGCTTTAGTGAAGTAGGTGTGCCAGTAACACAACTTCGTGTCTATGAATCAGGTACACAGAGCAGCAATGTAGCTAAGTCAGAGACAGAAGTTGTCATCATTTCAAACACTCTATAATTATACTGTAACTTGTTTTGAGAATAGGAGGTTTTAAAAAGCACCAAGATTTTGAAGAACTGCAAAAGCATTCAAACATTCCATGACTAACAGGCAATAAAGGTTAACTTGTTGCGGAAAAGAGAGCTATTGCATTCAGTGAAGTTTCATGATTTCCCAGTACTGTAGTGCTTACATTTAGGACAGTTCATGCTAATAAAGCCCTTGAACTAACAAGTAGCAGATGCTTTGGAACAGTGCAACTTACTGACCTACACCTTCAGATTCCTGTTTAAATTTATGACCTGTCCCATCAGTAGTTGAATTATCACTATTTTATCACATCAAGCTTGTTTAAAATAAGATATATAGTCTGGTTTATAGCTCAACTTGACTGAAAGGCGTGGCCAAAACCTGCTGTTATAAAGAATACTAATTTCTCTGCTGGTATCTAAGGAGGCCAAAGACGAAATGATCAAGGTTACACCACCAGTTAAAATACCATGAAAGAAAAGTTTGGAAGCACACAGATTTGTGCTGTTGGGGCCTAATAAAGGAATTTTTTCAATGCTGTCAATATAAAAAACTTAATCAAGTAAAGATACAGAAAACAAATAAACTCCTCCAACACATCTCAAAACAAAGCCTCACAAACTAAGACCAAAAAGCCAGCACAGTAATGTATGTCAGACAGAGGTCTCTGATAAAGTACTGGGTGACTTCTGCCACTGCCTGTTATGGGAAACTTACCCACATCCCACTGGGAGAAGCCACAGAAGCTATAGATATTAATAATTGTATGGGAAATTGTCTCCTTTGAAGGAGGGAAAATAAACAGTTACTAATGCCTGTGCTTTGGAATCTGCCAGAGTCTTCCAAAGCCCACTGTTGGCATATTTTTATAGAGAAAATGGCACATTGCTAAACAGACACTTCTGTTCTCACCTTTGTTAGAAAAAAACTGAAAGAAATCATTGCAATTTTAGCCAGAAACAAACTAAATCTTGAAACTGGGGCAGAAAATAACAAATAAAATGAAAACTTAAAAATGTACACAAGGAAAGAGAGAACCAACCTTCCAGCATTGATAATACTGAGATCAGCTCCTGAGCAAATATCTTCCACAACGTAGGAATTCTCTGAGCAGGATACATTTAAGGATGTATAGTTAGGCTTGCAAACAGTCAGGAAATATGGTGCCTGATATCCTGTCGATAGCTGTATAATGTCAGTAACGAGAGCAGTAGAACAAAGACCAAACACATGAACACCTAGGAAAGAAATCAGTAGAGTTTCTTAACTTCATTATATGCAGAAATTAGATTAATGCATTCTGACAAAATACATTCAATGGAATTCTAGTGGCTTGTGCAGTCGGACTTGAGAGAACTGAGCTGAAGATGACGATGGGCTGTTTTAAGAGAGCTTATTGCAAAGTTGAATTCTTTAGTGTTAAAAAAGAAGATTATTTATGCTTGTTTTCTTCCTGTTAATACCTAACATTTTGATGGCTCGGTGTCCTCCAACATCTTTCCATGAAAGTGAACTACACTGGAGCTGCTTTGGCTTAGAGAGCAGCCTTCTGAACTGCCTACAGGACAGCCAACTGTTTGAGGAGGGTATATATGCTCATCCTGACCTTGGCCCACTGGGATACAGGCTTTCAATAGCACGGAGACCTGACCATTAGATCACTGCTTTGAGGGACCTGTTCTGTCTTTACCAGCAGGTACTCCTCAGCTGGCAATAATTTTGACCACCTTCATGCCTCTGATGTTTCTTGAGTAACAAGTTGTTGCCACGAGTCCAAATACTGAAGTTGTTCTGGTAACTGATCAGTATTTCTGTCTGGTTAATAATTCCAAATTCAGAGTTTGTAAATGAAGTTATTTTACTGAGCATTTTCAACTGCTTTTCCCCTAAAGATTAACACGAATTCCCTACTGCTGTCCATATAAATCTGTTTTTCATCTTAAAATGGAAGAATGCGAAAGTCATTTGAATCTGAAAGAAACTGCAAATTCCAGGTATGAATCAAGAATGAAATTCATGCATCTTTGAGTTTGTCTTTTTTGGTGATGGAATTGGATGCCATACAGGAGGAGAAGCAGAGAGCATGAGGTATCTTTACAGTTGTCCTTGCTGATGTTGTGATGTACCACCCCTCTGCTCACTTCCTCGCTGCTAATCTTAAGAGGATGCTTTACTGGTCATAGTAGAAGCTCTCCTGTTACCTCCCTGCTTGCCAGACAACAAGTACTTAGTGTGTAGTCCTCCTAGAGGGTTTTCAGCCTGCTGTCCTGCACACTGTCTTTGCCCAGGCTGCCCTCTCTAGTGCAAGATTCCTGGAACAGAAAATCTTTCCTTCAGCTACTCATTGGTAGAGGAAATTAGCTGTAAGAAGGGAAACAAAGTCCAGTTTTCATAACTGACAATTACAGTAAACCAGACCGATTCAACATGTTCCTCTCTAGCATTAGGTTACCAGATCCTAACCTTTTTTCAAGAAGTAGATAAACACATCCCAGCATAAGAATGTCAATTCTACTGAGAGCTTCTAACACATTTTTTTACTGTCTGAATACTGTGTCAGGTGGGTTGAATCTTTACGATGCACTGAAGACAGGCAGGGGAAACTATACACTGAAACCATTAAATGGGAGCCAGCTCAATGTGGGCAGACCAGGAAAACCAAATTATTCTTTTAGAAACACTGACAGGAGAGGAAAGGGAAAACAGAGAGTGTAGATGCTGCATTCCTGAGGATGGATGAGGCTGCTCTGTTACTGCATTTGACAGCTTCTTCTCGCATGTTGTGGCAGAGGAAGATCTATGCCAGTGACAGCCCTGCGCTGTTCTGAAAGGCTGCTTCAGAGAAGGAAACCTGCATGGTGATAACTGAATGTGCATGGAACGCTCTTCTTTGTGACTAACATTTGAAACCCACCAACAAATCTGACAGCTCTTCTGAGAAAAGAATTGAAGTTGCATCCTCCTGCATTAATATTGGCCTCCGTTCCAATCCCATTTCTTCTTTTGGACAGGCAACAGTAGAGTATTCCTTCTCCTATCATTATCTGCAATAACAAAGGAGCCATTAAATTAAATGCAGCAGTTACTCAGAAGACACTGATTGAATTTAAAGGCTGAAATGTAACTATCCCACAACCAGTTGACACTGGTCATGGGCACGTATTCTGCTTTGAAAGGTTTGTATCAATATATAAGTGTTCAGTAATCATGCAACTTAGCCTGTATGAGGGCAGGCAAGGAAGTGGCAGTGAAATGAAATGCAAGTGGCACACAGTATACAGTGCTCAGTGGGATCAGGGGTCAGAGCCACAGCCTAAATGTGATGATTCTATAAAATGAATCTTGCCTCTAAAATAATCCAGAGCCACTGCAATAACCCAGTGCTCCTGAGGTGGTTTTAGCACTCAGGCTTGGCCTTGAGCCTAGCAATCCCTAGCAGCTTCTAATTATGTGGCAGTTTGCTCTTCTGTGTTTAATTTGGCTTGGTTTTTAACCAGATCCACAGCAGCAGAAAAAGTTCTGTCTTTATGGTCCCTCTGAACACATCAAGCAAAACAGATTATGGCTGAAGCCCTAGAAAAAGGTTTATAAAGAGAAGAATATAAATGACAAATGGTGTTACTTGCTGGAAAATCCAGGGCCATTTATACATGTTCAGTCTTAGGTTTGATGGGCTTCCCGTAGTGCAGCAACTTGGAGATCTGGACAGGCCTTGTGCAGAGTTCAGAATAAGGATTGGGTTGGTACACTAAAATTAATGAGGCAGTCCTCATCACTGAGAGATTCACTTTGGCCAGCCACAGATGCACTAGAAACTGGTACTTGCAATGCACAAAGCTTACAATGCAATGTAAAGCATCTGAATGATGCTGAACGTTTGTGCATGCTAAGACCCCTCACCCTAGGAGATGGGAGATACAATGGCCAAGCTTAGTCTAACTCTTTCTTAGCTAAAGCTTTGCTAAATTGAAATGTTACTTCTTTGCCAGAAAAATGGCAGTAGAGAAGGTTGTCTCATTACATGGAAAAGTCATTGGTAAGGGTTATCTAAGGCATTTTAATTAGATGAGAACCATGGTCACTATTATCTGTCTCCATTTGATCACTTTACAGCTGAAACTTCCCAGAGAAATCAGTAGTATTTCGACCTTAAACCAGAGGAACTCTAGTAGTTTTTATCCAAGCTCTAGGGATGGTCTGGCACAGGTTAAAACACCAGAGAGATGGATTAGTTGGTGTGATAGAGGAGAAAATTGGGAAACAGCGAGGCCTATGTCAAGGAAAATTTGGAGGCTAGTATTTCCAAGGAAACCAACTCCCACAGCAGAAGAAGCAGCAGGACTGAAACTGCCAGCAGTGAATATCTCTCCTTGCAAACTGATTTCCCAAATCAATGTGATCTAATTTCTTGGTGATCTCTGTTAGAAAGCACATTGTTACCTTTAAGTAGGTTTTCAGTCAGTGGCTGGTAAGGGTTTGAACCTACACTGATACGGTTAAATAACTGGTCCTAACATTTTGCAGTGAATAACTAGAGAGAAACTATGGCAGAGGATCAAATTCAGAGCTCTTAGAAACCAGCAGAAGTCACAGTGCAATTCACATATGTGTCTATTAAAGGTATAAAATATCCATGTTGATAATGTCACACAAATCCAGTTGTTCTGCACTGAAGTCTCCTGTGGTTTATGAATGCATAGAGAAAAATTCATATATGCCACATGCTGTAAGACATGTGAAAATATTACAGGTAGTAATAATTTTCTGTAGCACTTCAGGGCTTCATAACAGATCTGGTTAAAAGCACTTGTAGCTCACTAACAATGAGCAAAAAAAAAGGAAAGGGAAAACCCACAAGCCATAAAGCCCCAAACCCAAATACAGACCCTCTGTATTAATGGCTTGGGAAAAGAAATTACAACATACTAGGTCTGTGGTGAAGAAAGTTTACTATAAAGTGAATAGATTTAAGATGTACTCCAGTATTGGATAAAACTGAGTATAGAAACAATAATAATACAGAAAAGCAGTTAAGTCCTATGCTAGTATTTATATAAGGCTTTAAGGAGGGATTGAGACTGGAATTTGCTTGTGTTCTTTCCCTCACATGGAAGACCTTCTGCCTAAGAGCTCATCTCAGTCTCCCCTGTTCTGGCAGGTTAAAGCCATTCCCCTTGGCCTGTCCCTACAGGCCCTTGTCCAAAGCCCCTCTCCAGGTTTCCTGTAGCCCCTTTAGGCACTGGAGCTGCTCTAAGGTCTCTCCTTAAGGAGCCTTCTCTCCTCCAGGCTGACCCAGCCCAGCTCTCTCAGCCTGGCTCCATAAGAGATGTTACCGGAGATCCTCAATTCCTCATACAGCTCATGCTTTCTTTTCTAGATTTTTACAGATTTTATAAAGTAATTCATTGACATTTTAATGCAAATTAAATCATAAAATGCTAAACTCTGCAAGATGACAGTGGCACAGTTGTGATCTTTTTACATTGAGCTTCATTGGCCTATTTTTTCCAAAGAAAAAGGGAATAATTGGACAACCCCTCATGTAATTTCTTATTTCAGATAAATAGCTGATGCTCTACACCATCTTCAGTGTCTTTAATAAAAGGAAGTTGTGTGTTCTGCACTACCAGAGACCATTCTCCATCTAATACAAGCATTACCTTTATGCTTACACTAATAAAAATGATCTAGACCTTCCTAAGGCTTGCAGCTTTTAAGTAGTCATAATTTGAAGCTTCAGGATTTACTTTCTTTACTGATCTTAGGTTTGGTAGGTGTGCTCCAGTGTGGGCATGGTTGGGCTTAGTTGTCTGTACTGCTGCTAGGAGGGTGACTGAAGCAAGAGCAACATTTCCTATTGCATAATTTCATGCAACACTCAAATAATTCATCTGTAATCAAAGCCCTTAATGAATGCTCTGTAATGAACTGATCATCTTTCATCTCAGTTGAAGGTTTCTGATATTACCTAGGCTTGAAATAAAACTCTCTGAAGTAAAAATCAGCTTTTACCTCTCTATTGTGGTCAGTGAGCCCATGTAGATTACTTTTATGGTTGTTTTGGGAAAGTCCACGTTGGTGTTATCAGACACACTACCTAGACTGAAGAAAACCAGCCAGACTGCAGTACCAACAAGTTCTGGATTTATCAGAGTATCTGATGTTTGCTGCAAGTATCTGCACCAGGACCACTGAGAGTCTTAGCTCCCAGTTCCCAAACGGGTACAACTTTTAGTCTGATGGCTGTGCAAAATCCCTCAAAAATTGTTTTACAGCAACCAGAAGTCAAACAGAGCAAGAAGAGCTTGGTTAGAACAGAAGGACAAATAAACTAAAATCATCCTGGAAGGTAGGGAGGGAATGGCACACGGTGGTTTTTATATGGGCATTCGCATTTTATGGGTTTTATAGTTGCAAGTTGGCTGGTATTAGAAAACAAAGGAACTGGTTGGATTTAAGGGAATTCAGAGGAGCTGGCAGCAGAGATGCATCTGCAGCTGGCCTTAGAGAAGTGTCTACCCAAGACGCACAGTCACTGTTGTCCAGGGAGAGAAGAGACCCTTTCAGAAGGTTGATTCAGCTTCTAAGGTGCCTGGAATCACCCACTCCAGGTGAATTTCTCTCTCCATTTACCAAACTGGAGTGCTGTAAGCATAAGGCTCCTATCTGAGCTGCCTAAAATCACACACAATGAATTCCCTCCTGTATATATATATATAGAGAGAGAGAGGTAAAGCCTTCAGATTTCATTTGATGCAGCAATTCCAGCAAAGACAGTATTCACCTCTATCAGACAATTTATGTATGTGTTTTTCTGTAAAACAGTGACCAGACTGCTCATACTGTGACAGGACATTAGTGTTCTGCTGAAATCATCTTCTCCCTTTGCGTGAGTGATTTAACCAGCTTCCTTTTGCCTGCTTTTAATGACTACCTCAGAATTTAGAGGAGCCCCAGTGCTATTTTGGAGATTTCACTGATTTCACTGACATGATTGCTATACCTTCTCACTGAAGAAAGCTAGTTCTTGCACAGGTGGCTGTAAATGGGAGGCTTCCTTTTCCAACACAAGCTTGAATTGTTGGTGTATCTCAGAGCATGGAGATGCCCTGCCTGTAATAGTTCACGTATTTGCATAGCATAACAGAATGATTCAAGCTATTCTCACCCAACTGTGAATGCTGTTTCTTAACATTAATGTCCACTGTCAGGATCACAGAATCATAGGATCAGCGTGGTTGGAAAAGACCCTTAACATCACCAAGTCCAACTGAAAGAGCTACAGGGACTCTTTTAAGGAAAAAGTCTGGTTCTGTTATAGACGAATAAAAGATGATTTGAAAATCCTAAGGTAATTGGCCTGGATGACACTCTGCACCCTAACTGAAACCAAAGGAGCTATTTTGTATTTTTTATATGTAGATTATATATTTATATAATTTATTTATATTTTGTTTATATATTCTATGATTCTGTGATTTTCTTTATGCCACCTGAAACTCTGTTCAAAATCTTTCGTAAGTGACAGTGGCACCTTAAACTTACTGTAATTGATGGTCCAGCAAAAACCAGACTAAGCAACATCAGGAAGGGAACAGACTCTTGTGTAGGTTCAATGTATGGCATACTCAGACTCTTGTCATAGCAATTAAATCCAGCGTGAACTGGCTTGAAGACATCAGTAAGTTCAAGGAAGTAGAGGCTAACAACAGAGGATGCCAATATGGGTAACTGCAAGAGAAGAAAGCAACAAATTACTGTTTGCAAATGGAACAGCAATGCTTTTGCAAAGACAACATAGCCTGTTAATAAGTCCCTGTGATGTTTGCTATTTACATCTCACTGCTCCCTGTCATATGCATTTTGCCATCTTTAAGTAATGAATTCTCTAGAGATACGATACTGTTCAGCTGAGGGCAAATAACCCTGTTGTCTACCAGGCTACTCAAAACACCCAGTCCAACCTTCAGCTCACGTAATTTGGACTTTTCATCTATGAAACATTAATAGACAAACTTCCATTTTATTTAATTGGGTTTTTTTCTTCAAAAGGGATGCTGTGTCCCATGTGAGGCTTCAGTGTGCTGCTGTTATCAGCACCCTTTTTGGTGCTTTAGCAACTCTGTCATGCATATGACAGTGCTTATATCAAAGCCAGTTTGCGTTACATTTCAAAGTAATGAAATACTGTATCCAGTGCTTCCCTGGAATCTAAATACGTGCTAATACAGTGTTTTGCCTTTGCACATTCATTGTGTAATTCTATCAAAAAAGCAATTAACTTTGGCAAGATGTGGTCTGTTTAGAACCATAATGACTCTGGTTCACAAGTCTTTTATCCTCCAGCTCTTTAGTGATTTTACTCCTCGCAATTACTGGCAGTAATTTATGAAGAGGGAAGCTGGCCCCTCTGGGGATGAATTCCACCAGCTCCTGAAAGCACAGATTGAACCACGAGGCCTCTGTGGAAGGCATTGTTTGAGAGAAGAAGTAGCAAAAAGGCATTTTGAAGCCATTGGTTTCTAAGTGAGCAGAGCATGGGGGCACTCAGAGGTGACCAGCAGCGTGTGATTGTTCTGTGTATCCTTCTTGTAAGTGCTCAGAAACTGGTTTTGTTTGTTATTTCCTAGAGTCCTCACTGAATACCACTAGAACAACTGCCTGCTCCTCCATTGAGATGCAATGGTTCCTTCCCTGTGACTCTACTGCAATGAAGGTACCTATGGATAATATAATGTGACTGCCTATCTGCTTCCTATTCTTTCTGAGTTGGCTATGACATTAACTTCTCCTCGCTGTTAGCTGCAGCTGAAAAGCAAAAGCTTGCAACTACTAAATAGACTCATTTAGGTAAAATCACAAAAATCTGATAAGGCTCTTGAGAAGAAAACTCTTACATCCAGCACCTCACATTATGAGAAATAGGGATTGTCCTAACATCATTTCAGGCATATTTAGATTCTAGTATTCTTGCAATGTTTAGTACTCATTTACAAAAGTAATTGATTGATTAAAATCAGTGTCATTCATTTCATTCTACAGTGGAATAAAAAAGCAGAGGTAAACTGGATAAAATATCTATATTGGGTAAATGATGGACAAAAACTGCTGTATATGGCAGAGGCACAATGGTTTCTTGCAGTAACTGGTCTTTTTCAGTTTTTCAAACCTTGGGCTTTTAAAATTCAGACTTTTTTTTGTGCATAAAGATGTAATTCTGGGTGATAAAAGGAGGGTTCTAGCAAAATGTCACTGAAACATCTTTTACTATAACTTAGTTTTTGTTCGAAAAGAACATCTTACCTCTGATGTCCTGAAGGACAAATTGGAAGAGGGTGAGTTGTGTCTTAATTCTAAGGAAGAATAAAGTGGAGAATGGAAGAATTTTGCCTGTCTGGTTGTCGATGTGCATGTTGATTGCACTGTCGTGTCACATAGTGTAGAGGCTGTGATGGTGTAGAATGGGAGGGAAGGTGCATTGGCATCCCTAAGTGCTAGGAGCATTACAAAAATAACACCAGGCATCTGGTAAGTTTGCTTCAGTAAGCTGTGTTTGTGTACTTGTATATGTATAAATGGATATCTGCACTCATATACAGTATTACAGACACAGACTGTGCATAGCACATAACATACACAATATGTAATACATATAGTATGAATATATAACTGGGATGTAATCTGACATATCATATGCATGGAATAATTATATACTGTGTAACTAAACTCAGTCATGCTTCCTGTCCATCACAGGGAGAATTGCACCTCTTTAGCTGGTTGCACTAAATAGCACTGTTCCTCACTTCCTGGTGTATTGCAGTCCCTGAGTGACTATAAGGCAAGCATGCAAAATTAGTCAACACAGGCTAGACTGTTTCTACTCATTTTACAGATGTGCAGGGATCATAGAATGGTTTGGGTTGGAAAGCACCCATCCAACCTGGCCTTGGATGCTGGGCCAGCCAAGGAGCTGCTTGAGCAACTCCAGAGGAGGCCGCGAGGATGATGAGGGACTGGAGCAGCTCCCGTATGGAGACAGGCTGAGAACATTTGGGCTGTTCAGCCTGGAGAAGAGAATCTGCGTGGAGACCTCAGAGCAGCTTCCAGTGTCTGAAGGGGGCTGCAAGGATGCTGGAGAGGGACTCTGCATCAGGGACTGCAGCAACAGGACAAGGGGTGATGGGTTCAAACTGAAACAGGGGAAGTTCAGGTTAGATCTAAGGCAGAGGCTCTTCCTTGCGAGGGTGCTGAGGCACTGGCCTCTGGGCTGAGGGTGCCCAGAGAAGCTGTGGATGCCCCATCCCTGGCCAGGCTGGATGGGGCTTAGAGCAACCTCCGCTAGTGGAAGGTGTCGCTGCCCGTGGCAGGGGTTGGAACTGGATGATCTTAAGGTCCTTTTGAACCCACACCATTCTGTGATTCAATGATTCTTTGATTAAGTAGTTGAAAGTTATACCTAATGACTTAGCCAGGGTGCAGGTACCATGGGACAAAGCATCTTAGAACACAAACCTATTCCAGTGAGCTAAATGGACACAATAAGCAAAGTGCCTATTGCTCTTCTCAGAAATCATGCCCTTTTATCTAGATGTGTAGATGGTTCATTCTAGAATGGAAACACAGAGCAGGCAGGCTCATGGAGCACCTTGCACTCCCGAGTTTCGTCTTCATTCTATGTCCTTCCGTTTCTCCAATGTCAAGAAAGGGAGGCCTCTCCTTAAACAACAGGCTCTGCATTGCTCACAGGTCCACCTCTACTTTGATTATGGTATTCTTAAGCAGGCAACTGTTTTAAATGGCAATATTGAACTATTAAAAACAGGCAAAATATGAAGTGCTATTTTATTGTGAGACACTAAAATAAAAGATGTGGATAACTTCTTTTTAAAGTACTGCACTAATCATTAATTACAAAATCAAGGAATTATAAGAATTGCATTTTCCTGTCTTCTGACTTCCCTACAGGACTCCCATATTATTTCTGACTGTAATTACCCATTCTGCTAAAAGAAAAGAAATTATTCCAAAGGACTATGAAACATAACTGTATCTAATACTAATGAATAGGTTTCTAGTCAATTTACTATACGTCAGATCCCATGGGATGTTTTTCTTCCCATCTCTTTAAAACTACAGATATAAAATGCTTGCTCTAAAAGTCGAGGCTTCTAAAGAAATAACGTTTCTAAAATCTTCTAAACAGTCTAAGTGGCTATTTAATACATGAATATTTATGGCTTATTCTGCTTGAGGCAGAAGTAGTTCTGTAATTATAGACTTCAGCTCCCAACACCTTGAAAATGTCAAATGTAATTAGATGGTAGAATGTGTATTGTTTTAATTACAAAATGGAATAGGAATTTTCCTGTTCCTAATTAGAATAATAACTTCCCCCCCCCCCCCCACCTCAGTTCATGTATCTTGACTAATAAGTCTTTATATTTTCTTCCTTGTCTGATGGAGAAAGATCCCTGTTTAGCTTGTAGATTAGACCTGTAAATGTAGGGTTTGACCACAGTGATCAAACTGTTTTGTTTAGAGTCTGAAAGTTAGTACCACAGTCAGCACGGCTGCTGAAAGTGTTTTATTTGGGGTTTTACTTACTTAAAAGAACAAAGTTTTTCTTTGTCCTCCTGTTATTTTCTTAAGCTGGAAGTTAAGGGCCTTTATTAAGCCATAGGACTCCTCTGAACTGGTAACAAATCTTCCTGCTGGCTAACAGCTACCAGACATGTATCACATGTTGCAGAGGACTGAAAGAATCAGAGATGCACATTACCCCTTGCCCTAGCCTAAACAAGAAGAGATTGGTAAAAAAGAAGAGATGGCTGTGAGAGGAGGTCAGAAGTGGGATGTACCAGTTCTTCAGGTTGCCCATCCCTCTCCTGTGGGCCATGCAGTGATTGCTCCTCGTGCAGTTTCAGGGTGCTCCTGATTTACTTGTGAGGATTAAGATTATCCAGGACCCACAGTGCCAGCGCAATTTGTTACTGGTTATGTGATACAGCGTGTGCATGGGAGCCCCACTGGTCCTGCCCAAAACCCAGTTGCTATGCCTTAACCACCAAACTTGCTGGAGCACCCCTGGGTAGATGGAAACGCTTCTGTTAAACTTCCCTATGTTTAGTTTTCCATGGCTTTGAGTGTATGGAAAGAGGAGCCTGTAGAGCTGTAGTCCACTAAATACAGTATTGTCATTGCTACTAACTCAGTACTGAGTTTGTAAAGACTCAGGACTGGGGCTTCTCAAACATGTTTTGTCTGTATTTGTCTTGACCTGCCTGGAGCTTTGTTTTGATTTGTTTTAATTGTAACAGCAGTTTTCCCAGGCACGTTAGAAATCAGGCAATGCGAAATTTGTTTTACTTTCACGTTATCTGTGTATAGTATAGCTCTGCATGGATTTTGTATCTAGATCTAGTAGTAACAAGTAGTTATTCTGTATAAAATGAGCTATTTATGACTCTAGTGTATCACAACTCAGATCCTTTGTCAGGAGCAGTATGATGATGATGGTGATTCTTCCTCACCCTAGGAAGCACTTGGGTTCATTTTTACATTTGCTAATGTGCTTTTAACACCTTGCTCTTTATCTTTTGGTCTTTCCCTTCATGTTACATCCCAGTTTACTCTATGTGGCATGGTTGACACGTGTTGGATGATGTTCTTTGTGCTCTTCGTTACCCCTAAGCCCAGTTTTGCCAGCTGCAGTTCTGTATTCCTTTATGTGACCACTGAGTGAGTTGTTTGTAGCCTTGAGGTCTCCAGTACCAGCATATGCCCCATCTCTTCTACATCTGCAAGTCCTCCACATTGCACCCTCTAAGGCAGGAATGGAGGTCTGGCATGATAGCAGAGGTTCTTGCAACTGCGGCAGTGTGGAAGGCCAAGCCTTAGCAGGAAAATCTCACCGGAGTGGATGAATAAAGAGCACAAGTTTGTCCTTTGGATAGCTGAGCATCTGGGTCGCTGACTTCCATCAAGCACAAAACCCGTTCTTCTGAAGGAAACATTGAACTGCTTGCTCTTGAGTTAATGTGTAGGACCTTTAACTTTTCTATTCCACAGGGTCTCTGCAGAGCCCTATATTTCTAATTCAGGGTGCTCCCTCCCCTTGGAGAATTTCCAAATCATCAAAGCTTCACTAAAACCACTTTCTCTCTGCAGGCGTCACAGCCAACTCAATGGCAGTCAGATATTGATGGGTTCTAAATGACACCATGGAGACAGCGAGGCTCAAACCAAAGAAAGGTAACAAGAATGCACACACACTCTGCAGTTCCTATCTTCCCTTGAAAGGAGATGCAATTGGATGCATACATAATTCAGAACTCTCTGGGAATCAGTAGCTGCTGCAAATTCCCTTTCTCTAAAGCTGTACATTGGTAGTTATCTATCCAACTCCTATATCTGCCAGTATTTAACTAAGTAAAGGGCCCCTATTTATCTTCACAAGAATAGCATCTTAAAATCCATGGGCTTTGCACATACTTAAACGTCTGAACCTGCTTCTTAGGTAGCAGTTCTGTGACCTGTCTTTGCTTTGTTAGAATGCACTACAAGCCTTATCTCTTATCATGAACTCATGGGCACATCCTGTGGTGGCGGTGGTGGTGTATTGGGCTGTGCTGGTGGCTACTGGCAGACTCCAGTAAACTCTTTAAACATGAGCTACAACAGTGATTAGCCTGAGCTATATTTCAGTCCGTCTAAGTGTGTGTGCATGGGGGAATGAAATGCCTCTCTTGTAATTATAGTGGAATATTGAAGTCCCTGCTCAGTGAGCTGGCTAGAATGACTTCTTTTCCTTGAGACTGGATGCAAATATAAAGGATGTGGAATTGTTTTGTGGGTTAATTTTGCCTATATAAAAGATAGGTAGAAAACAGAGAAGCCATATGCATATAGCTTTCAGAGGAAGCCAAGGCATGATTAGTCAGATGAGGAATAAGGCTAGTATGACTAGCCCACATGTCAGAAATGGTTAAGGAATGCCTGATACACTATTGGGATCTTTCATATGCTGTAAATAATTAACTAGCCAGGAAATTCTCAGATCCTTAGGTCTTTCTGCAGCCTTTCCATAGCACTGAGGAGTTCCAGAGCATGGGGCCTGCCTCCTGGTGTTTCTCTTGTTTACTGGGAATCTTTGTAAGCAACCAAGTAAACAAACAGGATTGCCTCAAAGAGGTGTCTAATGAATGCCTGCGCTTTCTCCTCATAGAAAAAATACCATCCAAGTGCTTGGGAGAAGAATGGTCTATTTAATGACAGCACTGTGTTCACACTGCAAGGCTGTGGCATCATGGAAGATGCTGTTAAAATATATCAGAAATGCCAGTCTTTGTGCCAGAGAATTCATGGGCTAAATGACAAGGCACAACAGATGGATGAGCCAAAAAAGAGAGCTGTGGTGGGCTGGAGGAGACAAGGTATTCTTAGCCAACTACCAGCAGTGATTGCAGCTTTCACCCACCATGGATCTTGTCCTGTTGTGCTGTGCTGGGAGTGTCCCTAATTCTGCCATTTTCTCTTGTTGTTTAGAATCCATGGCTCCTGCTGAGCTCCACCAGTGCTGTACCTTTACCCTCAGCGAGGCTGCTGTGCAGGGCTGGGGCTACCCCCAAGCTCAAATGCATTGCACACTGGGCCGTCATAAGGACTCTTGAGGGATGGTGCTAAGCACAGGATGGCTGTAGACTCACTTGGCCTAAATATCAGCTTTGTAGATTATTTTATGTTCTAAAGTTAATTCTTCACTGCACAAGGCTTATAAGAGAAGGAATTCAAGCTTTTCAGAACTCTGAGATTGGCATCTATAGAAAGACTTTTTGCTTTTCTCTCTGCACTCGAGTTTCTGCTGCTTCTTGTCCTTTTTCTGGATGCAGGTTTCACCTGGCCCAAAGCTGTAAGGAACTGATCTTTTCGGTGAAGGATTTTTACCTCACCATTGTCTAAGCTTTGTGGAAATCAGTTGTAGTGCCGTGATATGAGGGTCTTTCTTCTCCTAGATTTAACACTATCGGATTTAATTTCAACTTGGATTCATTTCAAACCCCAGCTGTCACTGAAACCTATTATTGTTGCCATTTGGGAAAATTGAGTTATCCTTACTTCTAGCATTGATTTCAGAGTTTAATTCAATTGTTTGGTGGCTGTCAATTAGAGTCTAGCTTTAAAAATATATCATATATCATCATGCAGCTCCTCAAACCTCTTGATCTTTTGCCAAATGCTAATAGAAAACCTTTCACAAAACAATCCCAGCCTGGTTTGATTTCAAAAGGACCTTAAAGCTCATTCAGCTCCAACCTCTGCCACGGGCAGGGACTCCTCACACTAGAGCAGGTTGCTCCAAGCCCCTGTGTCCAACCTGGCCTTGAACACTGCCAGGGATGGGGCAGCCACAGCTTCTCTGGGCACCCTGTGCCAGTGCCTCATCACCCTCACAGGGAAGAGCTTCTGCTGATGATAAAGCTGATGATACATCATTGATAAAATTTCTATTTATGTCAGAAATCTCAGTGCACAGTAACCCTGAAAGTGCTGGTTTCACAGGGAGAAACCAGCAAAATGAAAGTGTTTAATTCTCAGGTAGGAACAACCTCAAACTACTTTAAAAAAATTCTATTGAATTAAGTGGATGTTCATTAAAGAGGATGCAAATCCTTAGGCAAAAGTTTCGTAACACAAAAAGTACTATGAATGCATTTCTTTTCAGTGTGACTTTAAACATAATTGATGATACCTTATATTATTATTACAGTTATATGATTACATTATGATATGATTTAATATTAATCAATATTTAATTAATATTGATTTATTAAATCAATGATTAGTTATAATCAACAAACACCTCCAAACAATTAGATTTGGGATATTGCATTTACTGTTGATGATGAAACTTATTTTATGCTCCTGGTGCTGGGTTGTGGTAAATCACAAGTTTTAAAGGCAGTACTTCAGAAAAAGGCATTTTGTTTTGGGTCAGAGTATTCCCAAAGTTCAGCTCGAAGCTTCCTCAAAATCTCTATGGGACAAAGCTGCCCATCCCTACACAACACTGCAATTTATTGTACTCCATGTGTACAAAAGGGTGCCAGCCTTTCTCTGTGGTTACTCCCGCGCTGAGCACCCTTCCTACCAGCTGAGCTTTCAAGTGATGGGATCATCAGCAGGATACACTGTTTGTACCAGCTCGGCTCCTGTGTAGCTCAGGGTTCATAATAAGCTCTTCTTTATTCATTTTGGCTGATGACACAGAGCTACTACATGCTGCTACATGCAACTACATGCTGCTATATGCCACATGCCACAATATGCATGCCTGCAAGACAGTGTCTTGGGGTAGCCACATGCGACTACATGCCACATGCTGCTACATGACACACACAGCCACACACAACTACATGCTGCTACACACAGCTACCTGCAGCTACATGCCACTACACGCTACATGGCACTGCATGGTACATGCCACAAGCCACTGCATGCCACATGCCACTGCATGCATGCCTGCAGGACTGTGTCTTGGGGTAGCCACACACCACTATATGCCACGTGCCACACACAATTACATGCCGCATACAACTACACAACATGTGCCATGCACTGCCTCATGCCACTACACACCACAAACCAGTACACGCCACACGTTGCTATGTGCCACACGCCACTACAGCCTACATGCCACTACATGCCACACGCTGCTATACGCTACTGCACACTGCTACATGCAACTACACACTGCTACATGTAGCTACATGCCACATGCCACTCCATACCACATGTCACTACATGCATGCCTGCAGGACTGTGTCCTGGGGTAGCCACAAGCCACTACACACTACATGCCACTAAATGCCACACGCAGCTTTTACTGCTGGGGTACTAGGTCAGGAGAATGGTGCAGGACTGAAAAGGGAGCAGGGCCTTGTTTCCCCATGAACTACTCAAACTCTACAGTGACCAAGCAAGTAGCCAAAACCAGAGGGAGATCTAACCTGTGGCACTTGCACTTTAAATCCCAGGACAGCCTTTGCACAGGCCTGACACCCGCCTTTTAGCAGAAGATGGCCCTTTTCTGGTCATCTTCTGCTAAGACCTGAAACTATGCAGGCTGTACAGCTCTTCTGTAAGCACAGAAGTGATGTGCAGCATGTAGCGTCAGTGATTCCAACAATGAATTACAGAGCTGCTTTGAATGCGTAGGAGCATCCTCAGGCCTCAGACAGCCCCTTAATATCTGGGGGATGCTGGTGCCTAATGCAGTGTTCTAACCAAGTGTGACATCAGTCCTCTGTGAGTCAGCCACATGACAAGGGCAGCTCAATGAGCAGACTGCTAAGTGTGGTTCTTCTCCTTCCCCTCACACATGGTTGGCTCCTTTGAGAGAAAAAGTAGTGTATTTGAAAGTATTGTGCTGCTTGCACAGTATGGGTATAATGACAGCTTCTGGGGTTTTCTACTGTTTTTTTCCCCCCCTAAGGCTAATTCAAGCATAACAGAAAATCACTCTAGAGAGAAATGTGGCTACACTGGGTCTCCAACACACAGTGGTACAGTTTCATCCTTACACTAGACCCAAACATCCTGTTCTGAGGAAGAAACATTTAGCCTTATAGCCTACTCTCTCTGCACTCAGTTTTCTAATCACTGCACTCCCTTGGCTTTTACCCTGGTGTCTCTCACACCTCTGCATGACTTGCAGGTAACGAAGTGCATAATTTAAATGTGGTAGCTCATGCATGGCTGAATAGCTGGGAAAAAATCCAGATGTGACCAAGAAGTAGCACTGAGCCACCAAGTGATATGTACATACACTTTGTGTTTCAAACCCAGCCCTGTCAGTATATGGTAGAAACAAAACCTAAAGCATCTGGTGCTGAGACACAGTGAACATTCTCCACATGCATTTATTTCAATGGAAGCTGATGACTTCCTGTGTTTTGCAGCCTGCAGTCCTACAGTTATAACAGATCTTTGTGCTTTCTGCTGGTGAGGATTCCAGCTCCCTTGGGGAACAAGAAAAAGAAGTGGTCTTCCAGTACTGAAAGAAGCATTCCCAAACAATCCTACCATGGTTAACTCCTGGCTCTGCTCTGGAAAATTAAGGAAAAGAAGCAACCTGTATCTGTATGCATGCATCATATACAAGAGTCTAGCAGACAACGTAAGGAAAACATTTAACTATACAAAGGATGTTGTTCTCATCGTCCAAAATATCTCTGATTTTAATGTCTCACCATCTGAAATGTCTCTGATTTTAGTATCTCACTGTCTGAAAGGTCTCTGATTTTAGCTGCTGGAAGTTAAGCAACCAACAGATGAAGGCTGTGCCACAGGAACACAGTTTAGCTGTAGAGTAAGTGCATCAAGTTACTCAGGTTGACAACACCTTGGCCTTTTGCATTCCCACATTAATGGATGAAGCAATAGTGGCACTGAGGTCAAAGGCAAAATTCATAGCGACTTCTGTGAAACCAGGATTTAAACTGGGAGGTTTGGAAGTGGGTGAAGACAGTCTTTTTCCTTCACCAAGAAGAAATGTGTCTGTCTGTGCTGCCTCTAAACTCTGACCATTCTGCCAGGAATAGAAACTACATAAGCCGGGAAGTTTTCCAGATTTCATATTAACCCACTGCCATATTTCTTCTGCAAGTGACTATCATTATGATACAGCCTGAATATGCTGAAAGTCGGTTAGCAAAAAGCAAAATGTATTCCAGGAACGCTCACTTTCAGTATCCCCCAGAGGTACGTAGACTTTTTACTATGAAAATTAATTCCTTCTTGACCTATGAATTTGCATTGGCAAGTTTTGTCTTTCTCAGGTGTGCAGATGAAGCTCAGATAACCCATTCAGGCTACAGAACCCTCAGATGCCACCAGTATGATTAGGAATAAAACAGGCCAAACTGCCTGGCAGTGCTGATTACCATGTGCTTCAGGTAAACGTGATGCGCAAGGCAATCTAAACCTCTCCATCTCACAGGGGTGTGTGCTGATCAGAGGCTCTGCTAAGCAGAACTCTCACCAGTATCTTAAAATAACCTCTAAAAAATTCTTCTGAGACATAGGATACATCATCATGTTATTTTATGAATCGCAAAACTGGAAAATATGTAACTGAAACTGTTAAGATTTGCTTTGTAATGGTCATTGGTTTGCCCCTGTTTAGAGAATGACCCATCCACTTCCTTCAGAAGCACCATCTCTTCATTTCAATTCCTTTTCATTTCTATGTCTCCCAAAGCTTTAGCCTGGTTCTCCTTTTGCTGTTCCTGAGTAAATGAAGTGATACCACTCATCTGCAGAGGGGCATCTTGCTTTCATGCTTTAACTCTGGCATTGCTCAAATCTGCTACTTTGAATTACTCTGAATTGCACTGAAACCAGAATCAGGCCCAGTATTTCTTGTGCAGTGACCTGCATGCATTCTGTGTAACCAGGTTTCATCCAGTCCTGAAAGCTGCTGCCACCAAACACGTGTTGGCAGGAGTCAGCCTCATTCATAACAGGAACTCTTAAGGTTCTTCATAGCAGAAAATCCTCAGTGTCGGAACTGTATTTGCTGCTATTTCTAAAGATAAAGTCTTTCTCTCTTCATTTGTTCTGCACGCTCGAATTATAGTAGGTATTACAGTATACAGTATATATAGTATCGCCTTTTCACTGTGTATTTCATTTGTGTGATACAAACCCATCCCTTTACTGCCACTTTGGAATTTTGACTTCCTCCCTGACCTACTATTGTTTTTCCACGTCTTCCCTGTCTAGAGAGAAAAAACAGCACTTTTAGGTGATGCAATTCCTAAACAATCTGCTCTTCCTTTGGCCTACACCTCCCATGTCTTGATGCAAAGTGGATGACAGCAAACCCCAGTTTTCCTGGTAAGCAACGTGCTACGGATATGGTATTTTTTCTGCAATTTAGGATGGGGAGGGACTGTCTGCTGGGAATGGGACAGGGAAAATTAAAGTAAATGAGTGGCAGAAATAAACAGGTTGGAATCCTGTTTCCCATCATCCATTCAACCACCATTCATGAAAGTAATAGCTTTAAAATTCAGAGAGCCTTAGTTAAATTGGATGAGTTTTGTTTTTAAATAGTTGGCTGTTGTTGGGTTGCATTAAGAACTTCCCTCCTGCTTACAAACAAAATCCATATCACATAATGATGCCAGTCAACCACACTGCGCAACTCCTCTATCCTTTATACTTGCAACCTTCTCATTGCAACTAAACTATATTGGATTAACTCCTCTTTATGAGGTACAACTCAATCTTTGGTTCTCCTTAAGCCAGGCACAATGTAAGAATCTAAACCATCAGGTCCTTTTTCTGTTGCTGTTGAAGTGCTGTGGCTGTGCTACAAAGCTCGAGAATGGCATTTTCAGTAGTCTGAATAGAATTAGGGCACATGTGGGTAACTGCAGGGTGGGTGGACACAAGTAACACATGCTAAGGGTTTCTTTCTAAATACCATATGATTTGTTGTCAGTCTTTCCCTCAGGTGATTTCAGCGCTCAGCTAAAATATGGGAAATGGTTTCAAATCCTCCTGCTGGGTAATGGGAGAGCTGAGAACTCACCAAAGGGATTCTTAATCAATGTTTAGGCTCTCATGCATTGCAGTCAGTCTTTTTCCTTGATATTGCTTTTCCTTGTACTGAATATCTACAGGTTCATCAGGTCAAAGGGAGCCATAGATCTGTAGTTCAATAATGAGAACTCACTCATTAGGGCCCACACAGGCGCTAGGCTGTGCTCCTGTGATTGAATAACATAGAAGTCCTAAAAGTTGCTTAGGAGACCATTCTGTTAAGAGAGCAGCTGGGTGGTGAAGACATCTTCACCTCCTTTTAGATCTAGCTGTAAATGACCTGCTGAAGGTCTTAAATGTCCACGCCAGAAGGAGAACTTGCCTGCTTCATATGGCAAGACAGAGCTCAGTCAAGGTTCTCCATTGCTTGCAGAATCCTTTGCCTTATTCCTTGTAACAGCTCCAGGGAGCTTCTAGGGGAGCTACAAGTAGGCAGTTAATATTACAGCAGGCAACTTTTTTGAGCTCTGTACTTCATCCCATCTTGCCATAGGCCAAGGCACAGTTGTGCCCACCAAAAGGCACAGTTCTGTTGTGTCTTGCAGGATCTCTATATTGTCCATGAATTAAAGTTATCTGCTAGGTGAGGTCCAGCAATCTCCCTTCCTGGTTGGATTCCCAAAGCAACAAAGGGAGCACAGAGAGCGAGGGAGCCCCTGTCTTCTTCTAGGGGCTTCTCCAAGCTTAACCTCTCTCTCCTATACAAAGCTAATGTAAGTGTATGGCACAGCAAGTGCCTCCGTCAAAGGGCTTTTCAGGAGCAGGCCTAATTCCACAGGTGGGATGTGCCTGATGCTTCCATCTCACCAGCCTCTGCCAAGCTTTCAGGCTGGTGTGGCTTATTTTGGGTAGCCGGGGAGTGCAGGGAACAGGGACATTCTGTTATCACCTAAATCCCTTCTCAACCCAACCCCTTCTAGCTCCTAGAGAATCTCCAAAGCCCTGCAAGTGCACGTGAAAGAAAACACTTTTTGTTTTCTATTTTACCCAATGTTTATATGTTAATATTTCCTGTGTTAAGAATTATGTGTATATTTATGCTTTTATTTAGTTACCATTGACTTTCATCTTATTTTGCCATTAAGTTCTTCACATTATTTCCACAATCTCTCTCCGAGGTAAGTTACATGGTGCCTCAAAGAACCTTGGTCACCTCCCCGACACCCTTTGCTCAATCCATAAACCATTTTTACCTCCCTCTTACTGCTGTGCCATTAAACACATCCTCATCACACCAGTTCCCTTAAGCTTAACCTGTGTATGCTCCCGATCTTCCAGAAGCACCAAAGTGACTCTGCTTTCCAGGAAGCTAGATGTCTCCAAGTGACACACCAAGCAGCTAGTGCCTCTGCAACTCCACCTGCTCCCAGCCAAGCAGCCATAGCAGGGTTTGCCCTGTAAGATGTGCCGAGACCCGCATTCTGTTTCCAGACCAGGCATTTTTAGCTCTGTGGGAGGAAGCACGTAATCCAGGGCTTGGTAAAAGCATCACTGCTGATCACTGTGAGGACGTTTCCCAAGCATTCCCTCATGGATGTGATTTTTATTCTAGCCAAGCGGCGTTCGCCTAGCAGCCAGCCCTTCTTGAACATGTCCTCCTCCTGCAGGGTTCCTCTGCACACAACATGCTTTAGTTGCCCAAATCTTCCCTTTTCCGAGCAATTCCTAGCCAACAATTCCTCGTGACCAGGCTGCAAGAAGACGTTCATTACGCCGCCCCTTCTGGGGGGCTCTAATTTCGGAACGGCAAAGCATCACGTAGGGATCTGCACCCCGCGGTGCGGCAGCATCCCCCGCGCCCGCGCCACTCACCTCCACGAAGTAGAAGCAGGGCAGGAGCGTGACGCTGTCCTTGGTCACTTTGCCCTTGGGCCGCTCCTTGGCGGACATGCTGCCGGCGCTGCGCCGCCCGCCGCAGCCGCGCTCCGCTCCGCGCCGCTCCGCCCGCAGCCCTGTGCCCGGCTCCGCACCGGCTGTGAGCGCGTCCCCGCCGCCGAGCGAGCGCGGGGCTGACGTCAGGAGGCTGCGGGCTGCGGGGTCCCGGACGCTTTAACTGCTTCGCAGCCAGGATGCACTGGGGCACAGGGATGCGCTGGGACACGGGAATGTGCTGGGATATAGGGAAGCGCTGGGGCTCAGGGATGTGCTGGGATGCGGGGATGTGCTGGGACACGCAGATGCACTGGCTGCAGTAGGCGGCTATGCAACCTGTGCCAGCGCCGCAGCACCCTCACAGGGAAGAGCTTCTGCCTTATCTCCAGCCTGAACTTCCCCTGTTTCAGTGTGAATCCATCACCCCTTGTCCTATCGCTACAGTCCCTGATGAAGAGTCCCTCTCCAGCATCCTTGTGGCCCCCCTTCAGACACTGGAAGCTGCTCTGAGATCTCCACGCAGCTTCTCTTCTCCAGGCTGAACAGCCCCAACTTTCTTAGCCTGTCTCCGTATGGGGGCTGCTCCAGCCCCTGATCATCCTCATGGTCTCCTCTGGACTTGCTCCAACAGCTCCATGTCCTTCTCATCTCAAGGATGTAGCAGGTCTGCTTTGCACTAGTCTAAAAATGATAGTGATGGCCAAGTCTGGACATGGCTATGGTGCATTTCCCGCCTTCTCTCTAGGCTTTCAACTTGTTCTCTGTTGGGACTCAGCTATAGGAGCCACTTTCTCAAATTAAGGAACCAAGATACAGCTAAGGTGCTACTCCATCATTTGTCCTTTGCTGTGCTGCCTGCAGTGCAGTCCTAGCTTCTGCCTTACCTGCCCAAGCTTCAGCGGGTAGCACCTGACATTCTCCGTGCAGAGGGTCTGTATCTTACTTGATCTCCTGATATCCAGAGAGGGCTGCACTCATTTGGACCTTTTATCCTGACCTAACATAATGGAGTAAGAGTATTTCTTCTCTGCTCAAGACTGACATCTAGGTTCCTGTGTGTCCTCTTTAGAGCTCATGAATATTGATGGAAATGGGAAAAATCCTTTGCTGAGTGTAATGATAAAGCTTTTGGACTGATTATATATTAACATCTGGAAACACACAAGTCCCCTCAATGCTCTTGCATTCAGCTTTTGTGACAGTTATTAGAAACTATGAGAGTGATTCAAATTTACCTTGTTGCTCTAGAAGTATGAGCAGCCTTCAAATGGGTTCATCATACATTTATGTCCTTACGAAATTCCCTCAGCGTTGATATGACAGGGTGGAATGGGTTATGTGTAAATGAATGTATTGGGTTTGCATGGCAAGGGTTGGGGGACACAGAGGTGGCTTCTGTTATAAGCTAAGGCTTCTTCTCTTTCCCATAGAGCCAATGCCAGCTCCGAGATGGACCCGCCACTGACCAAGGCCCACTCCATCAGCAGTGGTGGCAGTGCCTCTGGGGTAATGGGCTGAAGAAGGGAGGAAAACCCAAACAGCAACTTCAGCTGGAGAAAGGAGTGAGAATGTGTAAGAAACAGCCCTGCAGACACCAAGGTCAGTGCAGGAGGAGGCAGGAGGTCCTACAGGCACCGTAGCAGAAATTGCCCTGCAGTCCATGAAGGTTAACAAGGGAGAAGATGTGTACCTGCAGCCCACGGAAGTTAACAAGGGAGCAGATACCCACCTGCAGCCCATGGAGGACCCTATATACCACCTGGGGCTGTTAGATGTTTGCATTAAGCTGTTGTCCCATTGGAAGCTTGTGCTGGAGCAGGTTTGCTGGTGAGAGCTGGGAGCTGTGCTGGGGTAGCCTGTTCCTGAAGGGTTACCCCCTGCTGAAGGGAAGTACACTGAAGCAGTTCATGAAGAACTGCGGCACATGGGAAGGACTCGTGGAAAAGTCCATGGAAGACTGTCTGCTATGGGAGGGACCACACTGGAGATGGGAGGAGTGTAAGGAGTCCTCCCCCAGAGAGGAAGGAGCTGCAGAGACAGCATGAGATGAACTGATGTCAACCCTCATTCCCTATCCCCCTGTGATGCTCAGGTAGGAGGGGGTGGGGAATTTGGGAGTGAAGTTAAGTCTGGAAAGAAGGGGGTGAGGAGATGTATTAAAAGATTTGGTTGTATTTCTCATTCTCTTGTTCTGATTTGACTGGTGATAAATTAATTTCCCTGGGTTGAATCTGTTTGCCTGTGACTAATTGTTGAATGATCTCTCTGTCCTTATCTCAGCCCATGAGCCTCTCCTTACATTTTCTCTCCCTTGTCCAGCTGAGGAGGAGGGGTCGTAGAACAGCTTTGGTGGGTGTCTGGCATCCAGCCTGGTCAGCCCACCACAGTGAGTATCTCATCTGTCCCCATCCCCTACAGGGAAATATGTTGGTGATAAAAAAACTCAGGAAATGCCTCCCATCCTTTTTAGTCAAGAGTCTTAGGAGGCAGTGTGGTGCATGATGCACGATTTATGTGTTTAGGGCCAGGCAACCTGCTCTAGGGTGAGGTGTCCCTGCCCATGGCAGGGGTTTGGAACTGGATGAGCTTAAGGTCCTTTCCAACCCAAACTAGTCTGTGATTATCTATGTGCAGGACAGTCATGTACAAGATCTGCACTCATGCTGACAGCTCTTATTTTACCCACTTTCAAGCAATCTCTGTAACAGGAAAATGTCATGGAAACATGTTAGCACAAAACATAAATCCTTTTGGTTATGCTTTCCTTCAGCCAAACCCATCGAGTTTGTGGAAAAATGTAAAGAACTAGAAGCTAAAATACATAGATCTCGAGCACAGGCCTCTTATGACCCATCAGGAATGGGATTTTAAGAAGAGAGATTGGTTCTTCAACAAAACCAAACTGTGGCCATTTGGTGGGTGCCCCTGGTGATTCCAAGTGGATTGCCAAGCTGAGTTCTTAAAGCTTTGCCCCCCCCCCCCCCCCCCCCAAAGAAGTACTATCAGAGGAGCTTCTCTAGGTGAAGATCGCCCCTTCCTTTGCACTCGTCAGGCAGACAGCAGCTTCCACAGCTACTAGAAGCATGGTTTGCCATCACTTTCAGCACAGCCCAGTGTGTTGGCAGAGCTGCAATGCATAAAACATGACTGCAGGTCCTTAGCTCTTTACCCAGGTGCTCTCTTCCCCTTGCGGCAAAGTCTGCCTGTATTCCCAGGCTGCGGCAAAGTCTGCCTGTATTCCCAGGCTTTGGCAAATGCTGGGCACAGGCAGTGACTGTGGTTTCACTGTGCCATGGGAACAGAAAGCACACTGCATAAGCAGGGCTGTGTCACTGAATAACCCCCCTTGCAAAAGCAGGGTGGAATCATTTGGGGAAGAACTGGAATTGGCTGAGAGCTGGTGGGTCTGTGGCTGGTCAGAGAGTGGCACTGGGGTTGTAGCAAGCAGAGGCTGCAGCAGCAGCTGCAGTGGCTATTACTGTTGTTTAATAGCATAAGAAAATTCCCTTTCCCCTGGTCGCCACCATTTCCCTCCACAAGTGCCATTTCTGGGAATGTACATGGATGAGGATTAGTTCTTTCTTATTACGTAGATGGATGGTTTGGGTTCATTTTGCCCACTGAGCATGGAATAAATGATGTGAACTCAGCATATTGAAACAGTAATACTCTTCTGGAGAAACAGTGGCATATGGGCACTAGGTTCTGCTGTGTGGAACTGACAGATGATTTTTGTTCTGCTTTGCTTGCCATATCAGAATGTAGAAATGTGGCTCTGTGTGGTGTGTGTGTGTGTATATGTGTATGTATATATATATATATTATTATAATTATTATTTTTTTCCCCACTCCCTCAGGAAAATAGCTGGCTGGGGGAATTTGGATTTTTTCCTTTTCCATGTTTCCAGTGCAAGTTTTCCTCTTTGACCCATCTGTAGCTCCCGTGTGAGCCGCACAGAGCACGCTTGGATAGATGGCATGTGACAGCACTGGGAGATTCCTAGTAGAACAAGCTCCAAACATACAACAGAGATCCACAGTGCAAATGGGAGGGCTCAATTCTGCTGGGAAGCTGTAATTGCATCGAGCAATTGTTTCCTCACTATGCCTAATCTCCTGTTGCTGTAAAGCTGTGTCTTCTAATGTCTTTGGCTACTAGATATAGGTCACTGCTTTAAAGTAGCAGATGAGTGACTGATTCCTGGCTTTTCTGCTGCCTTTTACACTGCAGTGTTTGGTCTAGAAAATGAATTTTGCATGAGTCATGCTAGGATCATTCTTCTGAATCTGTGGCTTTAAATACTACTTAGGAACACATCTACACAGTGTGTTTCACACACAAGTGCCTGTGCTTTCTGGCCTAGGGCAAGTTTTGGGTTGCAAGCTATGTGGCTGCATAGTGCTGGACTGTGGTTTGTATGAACTGCTTCCTCTTAAGTCAGCATCAGGCTGAATGGCTACATGGCGCTTTAATGAAGCTGCCTCGTGGCTGGCTAATGTAGAATGTGGGAAAAGGAGACTGTTGTGTACTATGCCCACTATGCTTTTATTTTGATGCTGATAATGGTTACCTGGATACATCTGCATTTAAGATTTTAGTCACAGGCATGAAACCAGCAGAATCCCAGACTGTTTCTACAATGCTGGTGCTTATCAATAGTTTAAAGAACCAGTGGCTCTTTTAAAGCAGCTTTGTGGAGATATCAATGAGGCACAAATCTGGATTTTTATGTGGTTAAATGTCACAGAGGTTTTGCTTGAATCTGAAGAACAGAGATTTGCTTGAATCTAGGCCAGCTGCTCATCACCAGCTAATTAAACATCAGCCTCTTGGTGCCTGAGCCGAGGCAGAGGTCGAGTGACAAACTGCATCATGCAATTACCAGTAGTACCCATTTGACTCGATGGGAATGCAGAGTTCCCAGCAGGAATCCTGTTTGCCCTGCAGTCTGTATGAAATACCATGTCAGAAAGGGGCTGATGTACATATCTGACATTTTGAGCACTCCTGCTGCAATAGCCTGTTGATATTAATCCATCCTTATCTAACCAGTGCATGTATTTGCTTCTGAACTTAGTTTTGCCGTTTCCAAGTCTGATGTCATGCTTTTTCCTTCTCATTTTTTTAACTTAAAGTAACATGCATGAGCACAACGTGGTTCCATACCTCTTAATGGAAAATATGTACTTCAAATCCTGTGAACAAGACTTTATAGCTTTCAGAGGGGAAGTTAGCAAGTGAATAGCAAAAACACAAGGTGGTGACTTGCAGGAAATAGCAAGTAAAATGCTTAAAATACAGAAATATGTATTTTGCAGAGTGTTCTGAGGTGTTTCAAATTCACAATAGACCAAAATGTGTTGGATTTGCAATATTGAAGTCCGATGTTAACTTTCCTACAAGGATAACAATTCTTCTGGAAGTCTATGATCCCAGTGCTAAGGGCGCAAATGAGATGACCTCAGGACAGAAGAAAACTTCTGTCCCCCACCATTTTATGCTCATTTTCACTGTTAGTTACTAAAACCAAGGCATAAGTACCTACCCTATGTGTACCTATGCACATAAATATGTTTTTAGTACCTGGGTGATTATTCCTTGGTATAAATAAAGATATAACTGTACAGTTTGCAACATCATGAGTGAGAATAGCTGAGGATTTAGCACTTGATTTTAAAAGATGATGCTTAGCAATAGTGCCTTAATAGAGGTGAGCCCATCAGGCAGGCTGCTTTGATATCCCTCATTCTCTGGACAGCTCAGAATCTGGCAGAATAGCTTAAAATCTTTCTACAACCTCAGAGAAAGATCTTCTGTGACTCGAACATGTGAAGGTGGCTCAGCAGAGGCTCTCCAGTCAGCCTTGGTATCCTATGCTTTGGTATCCAAATTATCCTATTATTTGGATAATTGCATCCAAATGGGAACAGACAAGAAAGCGGGAAGCCTTAACTCTGCTCCTGGCAAACTCTGTATCTAGAATGGAAGTTAAACTGAACATAGATGTACACAATCAAGAGGCAAAAAAGTGACTTCATCCAACCACTTGTAAATCCATGAAAAGCAAGGCAATCTTCCCTTGAAATACTGCTTTAAAAAGCCCACAGCATTTCTCATACTAGCTTCTCAAATGAATATGAAGTTTAATGAGATACCAGGAACTGTTTAAAATCTCTTTTTCCCCACTGTGGACAGATGGATGTCACCTTACCTGGTTTTCAGCTGTACCCCTGAATCATGCTGGAACAGAGTTATTGATAGTTTTAATCTAACTCGAGTTAAAAAGCACACTGTTGGATTTGGAGGAAGCAAAAGCCTTACAGGAATGTTCTTAATTCCAAATTAACACAAACATACAATAGTGCAGTTTCCTTCATCTTTCCCAAGAGTCCATTTATGCTGATTGAGGGATTTATTTGTTTGGGATTTAAAAGGCTTTGAAAACAGCACATTAACATAAGCACTTATTTGGTAGAGTGTGGTTTTCTTGTGCGTTTCATTACTATTATTTGCCTTCCTGCCTTAGCACAATGCTCTCAAGATACAAATTCTAATGATAAATAGGGAACTGTGACCAATTGCAAATTACATGTCTAAAAAGAGGGAAACACATATGAAAGAGGTGATATTTTTTGTTCCTGCTTACTGAATTTTCCTGTTGTTTGGATGTCGTCATCAATCTACTTCATGGCAATAATTTGTTTTTACTGTTTTTTCCCTGCACCTAACCCATCACTTGGACAATAGTAAAGTTTACTGTTTTGATGGGAAATTCTGCATTTAATTGATCATGATTCAATAAGGGTATGGGAATGTGTCCTTTCATTCATACTGGGGTTAAATTCAGCTAGTCTGACCTGCTGTTAGAAGATCCTAATGGTTATGAATGTCACTAGAGTAGAAGTAGGGCAAGTAATCAGCAGACCTTTCTTATTTATGTACATGCCACGTGATGAATATGCAGATGAACTCTGTTACTCTCTTGAATACCAGATGGAAATTGTTTATGACTCTGAGATATGATTGGCTGGTTTAATTATGGTGCAAAAGAAGATGAAGCCCAGTGACTGCATCCATCATCTTAATTGTACACGTTAAAATGCTACATTTTTAATCACTGTGATGTCAAGATTACAACAGCTCTTAAGAGGATAGAAATTATTAACACCTTCCTATGCGTTAAAGTATATCCATTAATCTGTTAATGGATTGGTGGCTGAATCGGGGATTATTGCTTTGTCTTGGGATAGAGATGTAAGGTTTGGAGATTGCAGGAAGGATGTGATGCTCCAGAAGTGGGTATCACTGCCCGTAATACAGGCTACACATTTTTGTTATGTTCTCCTTTCACTTTATGCTCTCCAGATGTGTATCTCTTGTGTCTCTTCCATATAATTTTCCTTGCCATTTCATCATCTCAGTTCTAGAGCTCCATTTTCTACACACTTTATCTTTCTTCTGTCTTCATGCCTTTGCTCCCTCCTACATAGTTTCTTACTTTTCTTGCCTCCTCCCCCATCCTCCCTTCCTTCTCCTTTTCTCTCATCCAGCTCTTTCAGTTTTCCACTTTAATCTTCTCACCCTCTTTCGTTTGCTTTCCCCATGGCTATTTCCAGACTCCCTGCTCCTTTCTCCACAGGGCTCCACTTTGCTTTTGTCTGTCCTGCTCCCTCCTGGGTACTGCCAGCCAACCAGCCTTGCTTAGGGCAAGAGTTCATTGTGTCAGTAAGCAGAAACCAAGAGACTGAGCCTGAAGAGCAATACAACACCTTTATCTTTACTTGTGTGTGTGTGTGCCCTGAGCTCACCATACCCCTCTTGGCGTTACCCGTACCAAGGTCATTGTGACATCGTGCTGTTTGCACAGGCAGAAGCAACGCCGAGGAGCTGTCCAAGGTATGTCTGGTGGTCCCATCTGTCCTGTTCCATCCCATCCTGTCCTACTTTTTCCTGCTTTAGTATTTTAGCACTGAGCTGCTCAGAAGCGTGCCTGCAGACATAGCCAGGAAGACTCTTATCCTAGTAACTCCATTGCAGTTTGTGGGGAGGTATCTGTTGATCCCAAATGGCAGTCACAAGGTGCTGGAGTCAGTAGGATGTTATGTGCAGGCAGCTCAGACCCTGTTTTAGCTGAAGATGAGGGACAGAGTGGAAAGCAGTATCTCTTGTTGCAAAGTGTGGCAGAAAGAGCATGTTTTTACATGGAGATGGAATTACAGATCACCAGTGTCCTGCATCCCTAAACACTTGCCTAGATAGTCCTCTGCATATGCAGGTATGTTTTCCTCTATATTCAATTCATATAATTGGATTGTTTTCAAATGTCTGGGAAAACGCATTTAAAATGAGCTTCTGTGTATTGCTGTCAGTGTCATGAACTGACACCTAAGCACAGTCCGTTCACCTTTTGTTTAGAATGTATGTAATGGATATCTGGTGTATCAAAGCTGTGGTGAGAGACATTGGCAGGTACAAAAGATGAACCTTTACCTCTCCCTGCTCCAAGCAATACCTTGTTTTCATGGACGCTCTCAACTAAGTCACCACATTCCTTGCCTGGAATATTTTCAGCATCTGTTTCAGGGAGCAGTATGTCTACCCAGAGGGCTAGAGAGAGTTTGTCTGTGGTCTAGTTTGCTTAATGTGTATATCTGACACTTCTTCGTGTGAAGTGAGCTTGTTTCCCCAGTGACTCAGTTTCCCCACTTATGCTACTCTGTCCAAGAGTTATTGGAGAGGGACTATACCCGAAACGCAGAAAAATGGGCTTATAACATCCCCCTCCAAAAAGCAGGAGGGTGCCACTGGGACAGCGCATTAAACCTGTGTTGTTCTTTCATTAACTTTGTCCATGCTTTTGTTGGATCTCTCATGAGCTCTCTGTGCCGAAGTTACATGTTGTACCATGAGGACAACATCCCTTTCAGCCGTAGGTGATATAGACGTTCTGTAAACCATAGTTAAACCCAGTGCTGTGAGATCATTACAAGAAAGTCTCTTTGTGCTGTAACTCTGAGGATACCCAGGTGCAATTTCTAACAACGCTGATGGGAATTGGAATTTTTCAGGAACAGCTAAAGATGTGCCATGGGTTAGGGGTGGCCTTGGCAGTGCTGGGGAATGGCTGGACTTAAAGGTCTTTTCTGACCTGGTTGATTCTGTGATTCTATGTTGGAGACCTAGAATGAATACTTAAAATCTCTGCCTCTGTGCATTCTGATTATAGAGAGAGTCCTCTTCGCAGGGGAGCTATCAGAATCCTCTGCTGTCCCTAGAAGTTTTGGAATCAGGTGTGATAATAGGAGGTTCACACTCTACTCCATCTAACCTCTTCCAATCACACTGTCACAAAATAGTTATACAGGAGTTGTTAGCTACTGCTGTGTCTGCAGAGGAAATATCCCTATAATATATAAGGTTCCTCTGGGAGACAGTGAGCCTGAGGTGATGCCTTTAAATAGGTATTTTCCATGGCTGATGTCTTCTTTTTTTTTAATACAGTGACCCTTTTTCAATGACACGAAGGGATTAATGTAGAAACGTCACAGAAAGCCAGAAATCTGGGTTATTATTAGTACTGTGCTAAGAATTCCAGCACAGGTTTTCCTTTTAAATATACACAGAAGATTCCTATATATAAATGTAATGATTTATCATCTGTTGCTATACTTGAATTCTGAAGCACTTTTTTCCTCAGTCTTTTCTGGGGCTCCAAGGAATGTTTTAAAATGTAAAAGGGCAAATAAAAAAACCTGAAGGTTGGCAAAGCATTGCTGAACTCTTCCAGTTTGTTCCCATGCTGGAAATGTGGTGAAACAGTAGTGTGAGGAGTGCAGTGATCAAATGTCATGGCAGTTGGCTCTGAGAAATATCAGCTTTTGTGGTTTGGAGAATTACTGAACAGCAGAGAGATGGAAACTGATTCTTGTGTAGTTTATAACAAAGTGTTATAATCGCCCATGTCCTGGGCTTCATCCCCAGCAGCGTGACCAGCAGGTCAAAGCAGGCGATCCTGCTCCTCTGCTCTGCTCTGGCGAGACCCCACTTGCTGTACTGTGCGCAGTGCTGGTGTCCCCAACATCAGAAGGACATGGAGCTGTTGGAGCAAGTCCAGAGGAGGCCACGAGGATGATGAGGGGCTGGAGCACCTCCTGTACAGAGACAGGCTGAGAACATTGGGGCTGTTCAGCCTGGAGAAGAGAAGCTGCGTGGAAACCTCAGGGTACCTGCCAGTGTCTGAAGGGAGCTACATGGATGCTGGAGAAGGACTCCTCATCAGGGACTGTAATGACAGGACAAGGGGTGATGGGTTCAAACTGAAACAGGGGAAGTTCAGGTTAGATCTAAGGCAGAAGCTCTTCCCTGTGAGGGTGCTGAGGCGCTGGCACAGGGTGCCCAGAGAAGCTGTGTCTGCCCCATCCTTGGCAGTGTTCAAGGCCAGGTTGGACACAGGGGCTTGGAGCAAACTGCTCTAGGGGTTGGAACTGGATGAGCTTAAGGTCCTTTCCAACCCAAACCAGTCTGGGATTCTGTCATTTCTAAAAAGTGCATCTATAAACATACCTCTGACATGTGCAGGAGGGCAAAAAAGAATGTGTATTTGGAAAGGAGTTTGCACTTTATATATAATACTCCTCAGTGGGTTTTTACTTCAGGAGTTGTGTGAACTTCAAGAATAGGATGGAGGAGCACCCGTAGGTGCAAGTTGCATAGATGTTCAGGACAGCCCTGTTACCACAAGTTCTGTAGTGAACAAGCTACTTCACAAGAAAAGGAAAAGAGAAAGCATTTGTCTGAGTAACTTGCTGCTAGATAATCTCATCTCGGCAAGAACAATTGCAGTAAGATACAGAGCAGAGAGGTGCACTTTATGCCTCATTTAATGTGTCGTCATTGATTTTGCATTCAATGCAAGAGCTTAAAGTATTGATGTGTGTTCCTCACCCCTTCCCTTTCCCACCTCCTTCAAGTAACCTACTCAGCCTCCTGGGAGTGGAATGTTCCTCTAACTGCCACATTGCCCTGAACTAGATTTTGCAGTAATTGGCATAGCAGGACAATAGCTTTCCCTTCAGGAGTCTCCCTGTAAACACTGCTGAAAACTAGCAGCAGTATTTTGTCCTCACTTCCAGCTCTGAGTGCTTCACCTTGGATGATGGGAAAATCATGCCAAGTCTTTTCCTCCAAAGAATCCCCACCTGCAATTAAGATGAGGCAGATTAGAATTAGTTACTCACTTATGCCTGGTAACATCAGTGCCTTCAAATGACATTGAGCTGACCCCTGTGCTGTGCCCCTTGCCTTCTGCTTGTCTGTGGGAGAGTGATGAGCATTAGGCCCAAGCAGTTTGCTCTGTATAAGTGACCTGCTCAGCCATGCCTTCTGCTAAGTCTGGCTTGACTTGGCTTGGCTTGCCTTGGTTTATCAACTGGGTTACAGTTTCATGGAATCATAGAATTGTTGGAAAGGACCTTAAGATCATCCAGTTCCAGTCCCTGCTGTGGGCAGGGATGCCTCACACTAGAGCAGGTTGCGCAAGGCTCTGTCCAACCTGACCTTGAACACTGCCAGGGATGGGGCATTCACAGCTTCCTTGGGCAGATTTCCATGGCTAAATGGCTCCAGGAAGACAAAAATGAAGCTTGTCCATGTTCTGGCCTTGCTCCTTTGACCAGTTCCGTTAAGTTGTATTTAATGAGGTGGTGGAGGTTTCACTGAGATAACCCTACCCCCAGACTTTTCAGGCCGTTATATTGTATTTGGGACCTGGGGGACACTAATGGTATTTAGCAAAACAGCCACAATCTCTTTGAAAATGTGTTGTTTAGCAAACGATTGTGCTGATCCAAACCAGCCAACCAAGCTAAAAGATATTGGCTTCCTTCATGTTTTCTTAGGAGTTATATAGAAGTAAAGGCAACAGTTTTGTGGCTGTGGTCAACAGAAGTTACCCAGTCCTAGAATCATGGAATCAACTAGGTTGGAAAAGAACCTTAAGATCATCAAGTCCAGCCTTTAGTATTTCAATAGAGATGATATCTACTGCGTAAAAACCCGACTATATTAACATAATCCTCTTTCAGATTAATACTGCACTTAAGAGGGGAAAATTTGGGCCCAACTGAAGTTCATAACTTGAAACAAACTGTAATTTCTGGTATTTCCTGAGGACCTGCACTCCTTTGTCCCTCTAAGGAAATAGCTTCCTGGAATGAAGCTGTATACATTTCTTTTAAGGAGGAAAACTATTAAATGATGCCTCCATAAAGCTCACATTGATCTGTTGTACACACAGGGCAGTCCTGTCCAGAATTGCCCAAGACTTTTTAAGCTACCTTTTGAACAGTCTTTTTAAAGCCTTGACTCATCTTTCAAATCTTCAAACCTTGCTGTACCAATATTGCTATTTCTTGCTGTGCTGCTATGGCTTCCATGCAGCTGCATTCTGAACCAAGGAATAGCCTGATTCTGGCTTCATTCTTATTGCAAGCCAGTAAAACTAGCATATGGCTGAGGTCAATGGATCTAATGAAGCTTTCAAACTATCTGCCTGAGAACATAACCACCTTGTGTGCAAAACCCATCAGAAGCAAATATTACTTCCTGGTGTTTCAGAGGAGTGCCTTTTGTTTTCAGGAGGATTTGGGAACATACCTTAGTGCTTTGGGTTTATGTCTTTCCAAACTTACATGTTACAGAAGGAAAAGGTTGTCAATAAAGCATATTTGTAGAGCTTCACCCAACAAAAGGCCTTGACTTAGTGTATTTGTAATGCATGAAGTCCATTTGGGATGCTTTGTGGGAACAAAATACATGTTCCCTTCCAGTATGGATTTGGGGCATTTATTTACTGTATAAGTCAAGTTGTCTCATATTAATTTTCAAATTGGAAGTAAGCCGAGAGTAGTTCTCTGAATGTCCTGCGTGCTTGTCCCAAACTTTAGAACTGGGAAAACCTGGAGTTGGCCTGAAGATGCAGTGCCAAAGGGAATATGTACTTTAAAACAGAGTTGTCTTCACCTTCCTCTCTGACAGTTTTCCCCTCCTGCTTGGAAAAGCAAGGTTATTTTGGCACCTAGATCATTGCAGTTACCAGGGATATGTGTTGTGGTGAAAATACATGAAGATGCTTGGAGAAAAGCTGGTTTTTGTCAGTTATACAAAGTCTAGCAATTCTGGAAGAAAAATTGTCATTATGGAGTGTCCTGTGGTCAACTGATCATTTTTATTCTGTTGGCAGCTCAGAAGTGCAGTGATCTGCGTTTAATGACAATAGCTGTATAAGGAGAAAAGAACTTGTGGTAAAGGTGTATTAAATGTCTTGCACGGGATTAGAGGGGGTGATTTTGCTACCTCACCAGTGAGCTGGGTAGTGCATTAGCTGCATTCTCATGGTGACTGTGATGTGTCTGTTCTATTATTCTTTGTATGTCAATGCTCTCCCTTAGTGCTGTATTCTTCGATGTCACGTGGAGGCCACAGACAGCTAAGCCAGGTATCTGGGCACAGATTAGTTCTGCCCGTGTAGGCACTCAGTCCCCAGCTTTCCCATGGAGTACATTTGGATAAATCCAGGCCTTGGTATGTATTTTATACCCCTGCTATGCCAGGGAAAAGGCATCTCTTTGAGTACCAGAATTAATTAGAAAAGAATGCATCTTACACATAGAGCATTAAGCTAAGACCCACTGTGAGTTGCATGCTTTAGAATGGACCATCAATAAATGTAACTCCAAGTCATGTTTGTGGTGGAAACATGAAATCACAACCTCGTATTTCATGAAGTGGAGCACTCCTTGTCACAGCAGCTCGTGTTTATCAAGGTCTATCTGTGCTCCAATTGCTAAAGCGCACCAGGCAGGGCTGAACTGATGGTGGTCTTCGCTCCATCATGTAACTGGTAAACCTGGCTCCATGCAGAGACTTCTGCCTTTTCCTAAAATGGAGTCATTTATTCCCCATAGACTTCACTGGGATAAAAGAGGTGCTAAACCTGCAGAGGTTGAGCTTCCTATTTCTTGGTAAGGTCTGTTTTAACTGCGCTCTAACATTAAACTCCCGGTTACTAAATCTCCGCATTCTATGATGCAGGGTTTCAGTGCAGAGCTACATTTGTTCTGAAAGAGCTAATAAACTGTTACATTTCTTTCTCAGTAATAGAGTCATGAAAACGACTAGCTTAGCACTGAGAGTGTTTTATTATTTAATAGGGAGAAGAAACTCTAACTCCCATTAGCTCAGAAACCAAGCAAACCAAAGAGGAGAGCCTGCAAGGAATGGCACTTCTCCTTAGCTCTAAAGTACACATTTTCTATTTCAAATTGCTGGGGGTGTAATTAAAGTAGATAGATAGTTTTACTGAGATTACATACTTTTTTTTTTTACAGTGATAAGGTACTTTAGCAGATGACAGTCTTAAGTCCTGAATGTACTACCTTGTAAAAGCTGTTATGACTATATTCATTCCAACTCCCATTTCTGCGCGCATAACTCACTGCATACACTTCTCCTGGCCTACTCCTGATCTCCCTTGCTGCTTCAGAAAAACAAGTCAGAGAAGGGTAGGGATGCATATTTTAAGAATGGTGTTTTGCAAATCTCTCTGATTTAAAATAGATTTCTTGAAATTAGAGGAATTTTCAGGCAAAAGAGTGAGGATTCCCTGTTTATACTAAATTAGACGTATGGAAGGTGTGCAGTGTTCCCTTAAGGAAGCTCTTTACTGGGAGGGTGGTGAGGCCCTGGCATGGGTTGCTCAGAGAAGTGGTAAATGCTCCATCCCTAGCAGTGGGATGTCTAGTAGATGGCTCCCTGCCCATGGCAGGGGTTGGAACTGGATGAGCTCTAAGGTCCCTTCCAACCCAGACCAGTCTGGGACTCTATGAACTTCACTCTCATCCTGATGCTGCATTTTATCCTTTCTGGATGTTTTTTTCTTTCTGAGCTTTCAAATTCATCAGGGAAATAAATGTACAATCATCATCTACCTATAGTTGAAAAGCAAAGGAATGGTAACAATCCCAGGCATTGCATGGGTACGTACATGGATGGCTGTCCTGAGAAACCCTCATATTTCTGGCTTGTTCCATATTGCAGTTTGCTGGCAATTACAGTTATGAGACCAGGGCATCTACTGTTGGCATGTTCGTGCTTTCCAGCACCACCAGTAGAGTGCTCTCTCATATTACATACAGCATTAGGGCAGTTCTCTCTCCCTTTGGATGTTTCTACTGAGTGAACAAATGAATATTTGTGGCACAGAACATCATGAGAAGCAAAATCTTGGGGTTTTGGCCAACATCTCTACCAAAGCAAACCTTCAACTCCAGGGTACCCGTCATAAATGGAGAGTTTCTGTGATTTCAGCCTTGCTAGAATGTTTGCTCAGCTGGGGAGGGTAGCTTTCTTACAATAAATACTGAGGAATGAAAATCTTACTGATAATAGAGATCCCTTATGCAAAATTCTCTACATTTGGAGAAAGCTGAAAACATTTATTTATCAGTGGACAAGATTTTAGAGAAATGGCATAAAGATCTTAAAGGCCTGAAAAGCAAATAGGAGCATTGCTGTCCTATAGTAACTACTACAGAACAGTACAACACGTGTTGGTGCATGTTAAGGATGTACAGCTGTCCTCTAGTCTACCATGCAAGACCACAAAATCGATGTAGTCTGTACCACTGGGTCAATAGACAGTGCCAAGCACAAAGAAACCTTGCTTTATTTTTTTGACCATTCAAATATGACTGTAATAAAAAGGAAATGATAATTGTATGACTTCTAGACAACGTATGTTAGAAAGCACTACATAAAGGGTGGGTTACAGACTCTGGATCTTTTTGCAAAGAGGGTTTAATTTAGAATAAGAACTGATCTACTGGCAGTGGCATACTTTAGGAGAAGAGCTCTTCTGTGCTGAAAGTAGTTGTTGGTGCTGTTGGTAGTTGACTTCTTCAGTGTTTTCTCTATAGCCTAGAAAGCACTCGGTAAAGGAGAAGGTGGGAGCAGAGACTGACATGTGGTCTGAGACCACACCGGAGTACTGTGTCCTGCTCTGGAGTCCTCGGTACAGGAAAGACCCAGACCTGCTGGAGAGGGTCCAGAGAAAGGCCACAAAAATGATCAGGGGCTGGAGCACCTCTGCTATGAGGAAAGGCTGAGAAGGTTGGGGTTGTTCAGCCTGGACAAGGCTCTGCGGAGACCTTATTGCAGCCTTTCAGCTCTTAAAAGGGGCCTGGGAGAAAGATGGGGAGAGGCTTTTGAGCAGGGCCCATCAGGGGTGATGGGTTTAAATTGACAGAGGGGATTCAGGCTGGATGTGAAGAAGAAATTCTTTACAGTGAGGGTGTTGAAACCCTGGTACAGATAGCCCAGAGAGGTGGTGGATGCCCCATCCCTGGAGACATTCCAGGCCAAGCATGATGTGGTTCTGGGCAAAGGACTTCTGAAGGTTCCTTCCAACCCAAACTGTTCTATGGCACCCAGATGCGTTTTTAAGGATATCTTTAATGAGAGAGAACAAGTATTTTGCTCTGTTGACTCCAGCAGAACAAGTTATGGTATGTCACTAATACAGAGTGCCCGGGCACACAAACCCAGTCATGGTGCCTGCTCTGCTGTCTGCTTTTTAATGTGTGCTGGATGTTTCACAGAAACTAAAAGGATGCGAGGCATTTTATTTCGGTCTTTGCAGCCCTTCAGTGTAGAAACACCATTGATTTTTCTGTTCTGTGAGGAATAACAATAATCTCCAGATAATGGAATAAGCAGAAAACATGAAACCTATTTCTTCTCCTTTTAATCCACCAAATAACTGTTAATTACAAGACAGAGGTTTAAATTCCCTGTGACTGGACAAACTGCAGTTTTCCTCTTGTGTGTGGGTGCCTGCAGTGAACTGTGCATGCAGGGCTGGAGCCCTCTGCTGAGCACTGCTGATGATGGTGAGGACGCTGGTCTCCTCCCTGCACTTATCTGCACGTTTGTTGTCGTCTCAGGCTCTGCTCCTTTTCAGTTCTTTTCATGGTGCCAGAATGTGTCACTAGTATTTTTACCCGGGTTCTCATCTGTGGGATCCATGAGGAAAGAGGGCCACATCCAATTCTAGTCCTGGTATCCCAACAGCAAACCAGGAATTCTGTTATAGGAGATAGAAATGTGTTGTTTTCTGAGCGTAATTGATCTGTAAAAATCAATCAGCAGTGATTTGCTTTGCTTCTTCCTTAGCTGTGAGGGGCTGCCAGTCATGTGTACATAATCCTGATTCAGCTGGCAATCCCTGCTGGGATTTTCCACTTGATCGACACAGTGCAATGTGAAATTCAGCAGTGAATATGCATCAAAGTTGCTTCAAAACCCCCCCAAAACATTTTGGCTTTTCTTTCCTTCAGTGAGTCCATGTAATCTAGAAGCAATCAGAAGCTATCAGAGCTTTTCATTTTTATCTTGTTATTTCTCTTACTGCTGGCAGCAGCTGTAAGGAGGCAGAAAACTCCTCTTACTTTGCACCTGATTCTGCTGATGTTGATTTAACAGGCAGAAAGAGTAAAACTAAGGTTGCTAAGAAGACCAGTTATACTTTTTTAGTTACCTAAATTATCTGTTCTCTGGAAGAAATGAACCAAAGAGACTCAAATATGCAATGTAATGCACTGGGGAACTGAATATATTATAAGAACTCACGTAGATGAAATGCTGATTAGTATTTAGGAATATTAATTACAGTTAAAGACTGCTCTACTGAGCACAGGCTAAAATGTAACCTTTGCTGTGTCTTCAGAATCCATGGGAGTGTATAAGACAAACCAGCCTACCTGGAATCTGGTACATGTGTATTTGTGTGGCTCACATCTGTACGCGCTGAGTGGCGGATTGGCATGTAAATCAGGAAAACGAGCATCTCACAGCTGCAACAGAGCTGGATACAACACCCCTGGAAAAATGGAATCTGATTTCTAGAGGTGTTCATCTAACAGGATGAATCTGTGCAGAGCTTTCAGGATGTGAACAGGGAGGGATTTGCTGATGTCGAGGGCTTACTGGGTGGAGAATAAAGTACTAGAAGGCAATAGCTGGGATTTAAAAATAAACTGCTCTATATTTGCCTGGTTTTTTTTCAGGTTGGTTTTTCTTCTAATACACAATTCCCATCTCACAAATGACTTGTGGATGTTGACAGAAGATATTTTCTGCACTAGAGGTGTTCAGTTCAACCTATGAGGGATATGGTGCTTTTCCATACTGAACTTTACATATGTTAGCTGGGGCGTGCTCTGCATGTGCTGCAGCACCAAGAATGTTGAAGCTTTGGGGCACAAAATGATCAGCTACTCAGAAAGGGAAGAAAGGCATCCTTCTATCAGTGCATTCCTGGAGTTTAATGTTTTGGGGAGTAGTAGTGGTTGTTCAGAAAAGACATAAAACTAGATGGATCTTTGCTCTGTTCCTCTATGGTGCTTCTAATGTTCCTAAATTGCTATGGACAACTAAAATGGAAAGAAATTTTGCAGATGTCCACACAAAACTTTCTTCCTTCACAGTGTTCCACAGAAGCAGTTGTCTGTGTTGCCCAAGTAGTAGTATTTGGTGCAGAATGGGAATGTTTTAATGAAAATGGAGAATATTAAATAGGTGCTGGGCAATATCAGAACAAACTGATCAAGCAGATACCATTCTCCAGCCACCAGAAACCCCCTTGCACGGAAGCTTTTCCTCTGAGAATAGAAGAGAGACAGCAATTCCATTAAATGCAGTGACCAGTTCATGTTAAATGTAAGGCAGAAGTTCTTCGCTTTGAGGGTGGTGAGGTGCTTGATTTCCATGAATCAAGCACAAATTCCTGGTTGTCTTCCAGGAATTATAACCTTCAGTTTCCCATTGTCTTTCTACTACCTATTTACTCTGAGGTTTCTTCTGTGTACGTGAGAAATACTGTTTACATTGGGGCCTATAAGAATGCTGGGGAGAGACCCTTCATTAGGGACTGTAGTGATAGGACAAGGGGTGATGGGTTCACACTGAAACAGGGGAAGTTCAGGTTAGATCTGAGGCAGAAGCTCTTCCCTGTGACGGTGATGAGGCACTGGAATGGGTTGCCCAGGGAAGTTGTGAATGCTCCGAATGTACAGTTATGTACCTTGGGATAGTTTGAAGAGGGGAATTGTAGAAAGAAAAATGGAGAGACTTCTTGTTATGCTTATAGGGTGTGACCAGCAGTGTAAGGTCATCAGAGAACACTCAACCTGGTGGACCAGTGATGTCAGCACTACTTATTCCTGCGTGAGGAGATTCTAATTTCCTTTCTTCTGTCTTTTTAGCCCTATGAGTTGTTTAAAATGAGATGTTAAGTGACAGAGCTTAATGGACTGTAGTTTGCTGTGGTGGTACTCATATACATGTTCGTATAGGTGCTCCTGCCATTGAGTGCTGTAATTGAGCAGCCCAGCTCTCTCTCTAGTCTACCAGTGATATTGCCCAGTAAAATGAGACATAGGCAAATTCACAGTACAAGGAGGTTGAGTGCACTTTAGAAATCACTGGATAGATAAATAATTAGCAGATGCTGAGAGCACCTGAAGCTAGCACTTCACCAACTAGTGAGTCTGGATGCCATCGGTGTCAACAGCTCCAAAGGCCATTTTTAGAAAAGTATAAATGCCATCTCAAGAAATGGTATCATCAGGTATTGGAAGTTATGCACAGAAGGATAAAGTGATAGGCCCAAGGGAAAGGCACAAACCTCTTCAGAAAATAGCAGGATGCTGAGATTTGGTTTTACTGCATATTAAGGCCAAAAGTCCCGTTCATTTCAGCAGAGAAAGGAAGGGTCATTAGTCTTCTTTCTATCCTTTCTTTTTCCTTTTTTTTTTTTTTTTTTGAGCATGGTAAGAACTGAGAACACCAAAAATAAATCTTTCTCAAGAAGCATTAAATGCTCTTCCAGAATCTTTCCAAGAGCACAATTCAAGTGATCCTTCAAATGTCAGTGTCAAATCTCAGTGTCAGGTAGTCACCGCCTGTTCTATTATTACTACTGCTGCCTTTGACAAAAGTCTTTTCACAATAGGTGCCTTTTTAAAGATATGCAGCAAGATGTTAATGTGTCTTTCCATCTATGTCATGTACTGGTTTAATTGCAGTACCATCTGGGCCTCAGGAACAGGCACTATATTAATAATAAAGAGAAACATGGAAGAAAATCTTTGACTGGCTGAGACAGCAGGATGCATTTGACCCCTTTTCTGCTATGTTGTGCTTACCTATTTGTGCATTTCTGTAAGGGAAATTAGCCAGAAGCCCAGCAGAACTAGGAGTCATAGCTGTAGCTAAGCTGAAGGCGGATCATGGCTATATCCATAGGCCAAAACTTTTTCAAAGTTCAGTTTTCAATACAGTGTGTGCTAAATAAAGAACTGTGATTGTGCAGAGGTCATTTTTGCTTGCATTCCTCTTTGCCCAAATGGATGTTCTTCCAGAGTATGTCTCTCCCTACAAGAGGGACACTGAGGTGCTGGAGTGGGGCCAGAGAAGGGCAACGGAGCTGGTGCAGGGTCTGGAGCACAAGTGTGATGGGGAATGGCTGAGGGACCTCCTTTCTTAATAAGAAAAAGAAGTAATCCAGGTGAAATAGGTTACCATTGTTTTTTTGCCATAGTGCATGAACTTTGGTTTTCAGTAACTTCTATGAATGATGCATATATTCCAGGATGTTCCTTTAGACTGCACTGTTGCTTCATGGAGTAAAGTCCTGGAAGTAGCCATGGATAAGACTGTAACTTCCATGCACTTTCCAACTCTCAAGTAGTCTTCTGTCCAAGAGTGTGGAGTTGAAGTTATTACCATATCAAACTAAGCCCTCTGGCTCTTTGCCTGCAAAAAGGGTAGGGAGTGAAGGCTCCTCATGTGATCACTGTGTCCCAATCTGTACTCCATAAGATAAAGAAGTCAGACAACCAGTAACAGGGATGCCAAATGTTCTTATTCCCTCTTGTTACATTACAGAGGTATGTTTCAATATCAAACTCGAAGCACAGGTGCAGTGAGTTAGACCAGAGGGCCATCTAGCCTGATTCCTGCTTCTGACTATGACCATTAAAAGATGCTTAAGGAAGAAACAGAAGTAGTAGAGAGTATATCTTAATGATCCTTCCCCTGGAAAGGCATTCCGGATTTAATGCTTTATAACCTGAAGGTTCAGCTGGATCATCATGTTTAAAAGCTGATCACGTCCTCAGTGAATGCATCTGAGCAGGTAACCCTGTATTTTCTGGTAAGTGCTTTGAGCTAAGAACACTTACATGGACGTTTACTGCAACTGATCTCACAACAAAGATCCAAAGAGGCAGTTGAGGGAATCACACACTTCTGACACTACCCAGCAGAACTGATTTTGGCCTACCTAGGTTCTGCTTCAGCCACAGTAGCCCTTCTTACTTCTTTAGAGTCTGTCACACCTTTCCTGTAAAATGACATCTCACTATATTTAAGTTCATATCCCTCTCCTGGCCACCAAGTTCTTTGTGATGCTGGTGTCCTTGTCATAACTGCTATCTCAACATGCTTTCCCCCAGAGGTTCTTCTCATTTATGCACATAGATTTCAAGTTATAAATAACCTGTTTTGGGAGCTATTTTAGCTACTTTTGGAACCTGTGTCACTGACTCAGCTGATGTTTTCTTTAATATTATCCTTTGTATTTCTTTACTGTCCCTTCCTTAAAAAGTCCTCCCTTCTGAAAAGTCCTCTATTTGAGTGGCCAAGCAACCTGAAGTCTTCCTTCTAAGATCAGTCTTTATCTCCCAGTTTATTTAACTTTGTATTTCATGTTTCTTCTCTTGAGGCTGGAATAATTCTATCACAGACTAGATAAGCCAGTCTTTCCCATCTGGCATTGATGGAATTTTGCAGTGACATTTTTCACCATGAAGTAGGATTAGTGGATTCTTCTGGTGTCCCAAACATCAGCAGGACATGGAGCTGTTGGAGCAAGTCCAGAGGAGACCATGAGGATGATTAGGGGCTGGAGCAGCTCCTGTATGGAGACAGGCTGAGAAAGTTGGGGCTGTTCAGCCTAGAGAAGAGAAGCTGCATGGAGACCTCGGAGCAGCTTCCAGTGTCTGAAGGGGGGCTACAAGGATGCTGGGGAGGGACTCTTCATCAGGGACTGTAGTGATAGGACAAGGGGTGATGGGTTCACACTGAAACAGGGGAAGTTCAGGTTAGATCTAAGGCAGAAACTCTTCCCTGTGAGGGTGCTGAGGCACTGGCACAGGGTGCCCAGAGAAGCTGTGGCTGCCCCATCCCTGGCAGTGTTCAAAGCCAGGTTGGACACAGGGGCTTGGAGCAACCTGCTCTAGTATGAGGTGGAACTGGATGAGCTTTAAGGTCCCTTCCAACCAAAACCAGTCTGTGATGATGACTTCTTGTAGTGTATTCTTGCTCACACCACACCACATATCTTTCTTTCCTCCAGATAAGCTCTGACTTGCTTTTTGACTCTAATGGCAATCTTCAGTCATCCACATCTGTCTGGTTTTCATGTTGCAAATGAGCTTTTCCCGTTATCCCTCATCTGTTATTCCCTTATCTGTTATTTTTCTCCTTTTCTGATCTCTGTCATGATCTTTTGTATAATGTAATGCGTTGTCCTCATGATCCAGTCTCTGCTTATTTTCATTGCCCCTCCCTCTCTCATGGAGCTTATTGCTCTTCTTTGCCCCTCACTGCGTCTACCAATTTCTTCTCCTTGTTTCAATGGGCTGTCTTTGCTCTTACCTTGTCTTCATGGCATGAATAGCTACTTTTCTTTCCGGGAACACTGTGTTTCAGATCCTCATTTTCTTCAAGAGATCTGCAATTCCTGAATCTTCCATGCTGCCTTTTCTCCTCTATCGCGTCCTTAAATCCCCTTTAGAAACTTGATTCTATGTACCCATGGCAACAGTCGCCTCAGATTCCGTGACCAAAGCCAGCACTGAATTAATTGTGCAGAGCTTTTCTTGTTTACCAGATCACATAAAAATTGGTTGAGCTGAATTTTCTCATCTGATGACTCATAACTCTCCAATAGAGCTGATGTTAGAACCCTTTTCTGTAGAGCTGAGTGAACGTCTCCTAAGGAACAGCTCCTTTGGGGAAAGTCACCCTTTTTTGTTTCCTTCTTTTCTAGCTCTTGTGAAACAGAATCTGTTGGATTTTGACAAAAAGGGAATCTTGAATGGTTCATTAGGGTGTGCTGAGCTCTGGAATATTCTTCCCAAAACCTTTGGTGAAGAAAGCTAGCAATGGGCTGTACGTTTTTGGAATGGTGAGGGAGGAAGTAGGGTAAACCAACTTTGTTAGCAGCCATCTGTTACTCCCACAGACACTGCCGCCTTGTGCATGAGTGATTAAAAGCAATTCAGTAGTTCAGTCTGAGGGAACAGCTTTGCAAACCTTTGGCAAACACTACTAGGAAGCTACAAGGGCCCCTCAGTCAATAAGAACTGATAAGCTCATCACAACATAGGATTGAAAGCTTCATAGGTTCAGAGCACCAACTAGCATGTTAGGGAAACTGCATGGCTGCTACATGTGTAACATGCACGTTGTCCACTACAAACGAGCAGTGAAATGCCAAGGTGGCTGTGACACGTAGAAGGATGCTTAATAGTGAAACAGGGATGTAGCTGTATATAGGTTGATGGATCTTGTAAGATAAGGTACTGGTGTGGTTTCTCATGTCAGTAATACTAGAAAGAAGCTGCTTATCTGATTATACAGATTGTGGAAAGAACTAGTTCTTTAGCAGAAGACTCTCCTACAGATAAGATGCATCTTGACCATCTGTTGCCAGATGGAAGTGTTCTACTTCTGAATCACTGGCTGCAATGGCATATTTAGAAAATGAATCTGTCATGGGTAGATCCGCAGCACAAACTGTTTGTGATGAGCCTCCCATACACATACCGAGGTTATATTTTCTGTTTACTTGGCCTTCAGTTATAGTATGGGATTTAGCAGAACCCTGCAGCTCACACCCACCCTTTGTGCGGTATCCCGGTTGCCTGAATAAGAAGGATATAATTTATCATCAGAAGATGCAAACACAACCTGGAAGTCCTGTTTCACTTGGATTTTGAAATCTATACCTGTATTTGAGGAGTCTGTAGGATTCAGCAGATGTCCTCAGGTGGCCAGTGTGGGCAGAACACAGCCAGTCAACTCCTGTACCTTCACCTATGGGTCTGTACTTTAATATATCCTGTGGGGGAAAAAACCCTCATGTTTTCTTTCTTCTGCTTTTTTTTCCTCCAAGATGTTTACTATGATTATTTTTAGTGAATAGAGGGAAAGAAGAAAAAAAAACCCATACATCAACTAATGGAGATCTTTACAATTCTGCAGGAAAATGTGAAGTCATTACTGGTTTAATGAAGTAGAAAGATGATTATCATGCTGAAGTTCTTTGAAGTTTAATTGTGGCTTTTTACAGTCATTATTAGGCATAAATTAGGTCTTAGCAGAAGCTGAGAACTGTCAGTGAATTTGATCTTAACAGAAATAATGCCAGGTTTTAGTCTTCCATGAGCTGAAATGATCTGACTTTATTTGGCCAGAAGGAAATAGGACAAATAAGTAGAAACTGAAGAAACAGCATATAGAGATGTATCCATGCCAGCTTCCATCACGCTGGACTAAGGGAGAAATGGTTGGTAAGCAGACTGTTGCCGTATCATGGGGACCCTCTCACCAGTGACATGGTGACCTCTGGTTTTGAGGAAAGAATCGGATCCGCTCCCATCTGGGAAAAGATCCAACACATTTTTTTGGCAATACAGAATTTGCTCAGAGAGACATGTGAGGAAAGTCCTTAACCTATGAAAGAAAGGCAGGGAATAAAACCATTCCAGTGTGTTCAGCCCAGCTGCCCAAAAATCAGCATTGGGAATCCTGCAGATCAGCAGTTCAAGACAACTTGAAATGCAGCTGTTAACTACAAACTAGTTCTGATATGCATGTTCCTGCAGTGGCTTCTGCTGCTTCTTTGTGTGTACTTTTGGTGAACATCAGCACTGCTCATTTCTTTCTTTTTCTGGCCAAAAAAAAAAAAAATTTAGAAATAGCAGATTTCACAGGTTGAGTTTTAACTTTGAACACAAGCTGAAATTGGTCTTTAACAGAAGCAGTAATGAATGATATTTGCATCTACCAAAACTAATCAGCACCTCTCAAAATTTGGATATTTGGCAATAATGAGAATTAAAAAATCAGAAGAGAAATGTTAATACTGAATAAAGAAGAGGAAATCACAATCTGACCCTGCTTAGTTGTTGTTTTGCTCTAATAATGCTGTTAATGCTGTGAAGCACACGCAAAGTACATCAGTCACTTGGGTAAGTTTTATCAGTAGCAGTTTCAGATCAGAGACTCACAGGATCATCGGTGTTGGCAGGACCCTCTGTAGATCATCCAGTCCAACCCCTGACAAGGCAGGGCCACCCAGAGCAGGGCACACAGGAACATGTCCATGGTGGGTTTGGGATGGCTCCAGAAAGGGAGACTCCACACCCCCCTGGGCAGCCTGTGCCAGGGCTCTGACACCCTCACGTAAAGCAGCTCTTCCTCATGTTGAGGTGACACTTGTTGTGTTTCAGTTTATGGTCATTGCTCCTCGTCCTGTCACTGGGCACCACTGGAAAGAGTCTGGCACCATCCTCCTGGCACTCACCTTTGAGCTATTGATCTGCATTGATGAGATCCCCTCACAGGCTGCTCTTCTCCAGGTCAGACAGGCCCAGCTCCTGCAACTCTACTGAGCATTGAGTGAGGCAGTGAAAAGTGGGACAAAAGATGCTTCTTATCTGTAGATCCAATCATGGATGTGTCACACAAGCTTGACTCACCCCCTGCCTCCACAGCCCTACCAGCCTTGACTGTGTGGGGCTCTTGGCAGCAGCACTGTAGTGTCATCAAGAAGTTTAAAATCACATAATTATGTTTTATTTGTGAGTTATTTGTTCAGAGCTTTAAGGACTCAATGCTTAATTACGCTGGGTTTAAAACATACCCAGTATTGCTACCCCATCGCATTGCCTGTGTCATTCATAGTCCAGCTCACTACAACCTCCTGTCAGGTAAGCTGTAGAGAGCAATAGAAGACAATGAGGTTCCACAATCCATATGGGAATTACTCGCTGTACGGGCCATTTCAGTGAGTATCTCTGCAGAGATTCCCCAGTCAGCTGCCCGGCTGTGGGAAGGTGCCTTTGTAGGTACCTTCTGAGTGGCAGGGGCTTCCTGTTGGTGTTATAAGAAGGTTGTTGTTGTATCTGTGTTGGATGGGATTTCACGTCAGAGCTAGGATTTTGCTCCTTCACTTCAGTGGGGACTTGTTTTAAATACAAAACTAGGATTAAATTTGCCTTGGTTTCACAACTGAAGTAATTGTGTGGAATTCTTTTATTGGTTAATCCCATATTAATTTGCCTGCTTGCAAAAGAAGTTCATTCTTCCCTCATCTTCTTAATGTAAAAATGACCTCGTTATTTCTGATAATGCAGCTTGTTGGGCAAAACTTAATCCCGTTGCTACAGACGTAATCCAGTGAATCCTCTTCTTGCTGCTAACAGTTTCTACTGTTTGAACTCCTGTGGGGAGCTTTTGATCTGGTGTTTGACAGGCTTCCAGGTCCTCCTCATGTTAATCTTCAGAAAATGAGTAATCTAAGAAAGAGAAGGATAGTTTCTCTGATTCTTAGCTTTCATCTTTCCTGCTAATAAGATTGTTTCTTTATAAAATTTCAGCTGGTTTATGTTTAATTCCAAGACAGGAGAGCATGAATTAGCTTTCAATATCATCCCAGATGTGCAGCCATCAGAAGGGCAGCAAAGAATGAAGAACCAAGAAAGATTTGTGCAATGTATGTGGAAATCACTGGGGAAAATAGCGTGTTGGTAGATGTTTCAGTGCCTCCAACCCGCTGGTAACATTCTCCTCCACGTTGCACTTACTCTTAACATAGATGTTGCTGTCTGTTGGCAGTCACTGATGGCGCAGGGGGTATTTGTTGGCTGGGGTTAATACACTTGTCAGGTGAAGTGGTATTTGGAGGGAGTGGCAAAGTGAGTGACTGCCCTGGGCTTCAGAGGGAAAGAGCATCGGAGCTCATTACTGAGGTTCACCAGTTAGTGGCACTCTTGAATTTTCAGGTAGCAAAAGCAGCCAAGCCTTTTCCTGTTCTCATCAGGGCAATTTGCAGTTGTGCTTCTCTTATGTGTGTCTCAGCTGATAGCAACCTATTCTTGCAGTTTGTATTTCACTGGCTTCACACTTTGCTTTTCAATATACATGAAAACGTTGACTTTGATCTATACAGTCTGTACCCAGGTTATCTTACACAGTAATTTCTCCTGCAGCATCTTTACTATCTTTATGAGCTGTGTTACTTCTGTACCTTATCCCTGTTATGTGCATAAGAGAGACGTTCTCTCTCCTGTTTGGGAGAATTGGCTCTCATGTATTTCTTTCCATACTCTGACAGATCTGGAGCCTGAAAGGATCATCAGTCCTATTTTCTAATCGTACAGGATTTTTATTGAAGAAAAGCAATTTGAAAGAATGTCACACACTTGGCTGAGAGCAAACTCCTAGAATTTACACCAAAAAGGTATCAATTTTAGCATACAAAATTCCCTATTTTATCACTCCTATCAAAGATGAGTTCTTTGTTATTCTGCAGTTCAGTTTGATATTCAGGTTATATTAGATATCAGGCTTATCTCTATTCTGTCAGTTATTCAAAGCACCCGTTTATTGTTAGAGTTTAGTTTCCCCTTGCTTTAACTGTCCTCTCTTCTCTCACCCCAACCTCATCACTAATATCAGCATCAGGAAAAAAGAGACTTTTAATTCCGGCAGCACCAAAGCTTAGTCAGAGAAATCCCATTGAAGAAAGAGGAAGAATAGTGTGAAAATGTGGCAAACCCAATGAACTGTGGTGTTCTTCAGATTTCTCTGTATTTCCACCACAAATATGGTTCAGGTTATTACAGTGGTTTTCTGTGATGAGTTTCCTCAGCCTTAGAGAAGTTAAAATATCAGCTGAAGCTGATTTTTCTCAGCTTTATATCATGTTCTTTCTGATAGAACAGAGACTTCATTCTGTGGAAGCCTGAGGAGAGGTTGAAAAAGCAGCTGCCTCTGTGCAGATGCATGGAGCAGAGAGGTAGCTAGAACATAGTGAATATTTCTCCTGTTTTCAACCTATCCGGTGATAAATAGGATAGATGCAAATGGTTGATATTGAATGTCAGTGTCTCGGATTAAAGTATCTTCATTGTTTTTCTCTTTTTCTTCATTAAAATGTTATTCTCTCCATTCTCCATTCCCTCTATGAAGACTACATAGATTTGGCACATAAAAATGGGTTCCTATCACACAAATCTGTTTTCTTCATAGCACAGTGACCTTATTTTCCTGTTTTCTTGACAAATCCAACATTCCCCAGACAGATTCTCTCTTTACCTTCTGGCAAGCCTCTTCATTTTTACCACACTGGGGAGTCTGAGTGCTACAGATAGTTCCAGTGAGCTTTATTTGCATTTTAGAAGGATTTTTTTAGTTCAGAGCATATCTTTACATCTCCTGAATTATTGATAAGTACTTTTTACTTGGTAGGTGTAGGTGAACTTCACCCATAGCTGGAAAGAGACAAATGAAATAGAATATGCTATTTGCATTTCTAGGTGAATCCTCGGTTACAGGGAAACCTGTAATGGAATACCCATAATGATACAGAACTGTCTTAGATCTGCTTGGCACTTGCATAGCAAGATACGGAAGATGGGCAGCACCAGATTCTCTTCAAACTGGCTTTCACCAACAAAGGGACATAGGCAGTCATACAAATGGCAAGCGTGGGTAATACAAGTAGTAAAATAATGAGAAGATCAGGGGATGCCCTTTCAGAACTAAGGCTATTTGAGTTCATTTTGTGGCTCTGGTAGAAATGTGATATTAAGGAAATCACTTGAAGTCGTATTCAAGCTGTGAGCCTGAGTACTTCTGTTTCTGAGTAACTCTGGAAGTGTGTAAACTCCAGGCATCTTACATGGTTTACATTAAAAGCTTTTGTAGAGTTTCCCCAGCTTCTTGCTGATGTCTCATCCAAAGGGGAGGTCTCCCTGTGAACTGAAGTACTGGAGCTGGTAGGCATGCCTAGAAACCACCCGCAGGATGTAAAAACATTCTGCTGTTTTGGCCATGGTCTTGCCGCCAAGAATACACAGAAACGAAAAGCTAACAAACCCACTAAAAAATCCACCAACAAACATGAATGCAATTCTTTCCTGTTGAGAAGTGCTGAGACTTCTTCTCTTGAACAGATCTTGGTCCAAATGGGATCAGAAGCATTGAGAGCATGTTTGCAACAGCTGTATGCATTGAGGATGTTCACCCCACAGCTGCCAAGTGTAAAATCCAGCTGTGGCTTATCACCAGCCATCCCTCAGAGGTTAAGGGAGTACCACTGCTCAGTCACACACTGTTGCCCAAGCTCCTCCTGGAGGTGTGTGCAGGCTGCCTCGTGCATGCAGTGGTGTACTGCCAGAGGAGCTGTCTCATAGGCTGCCTAGTTACTGGTTACAGAAAAAGACTTCATATTGCTAAAACAGAGCCAGTTCTCTACCAACAGCTTTTTATAGGGATGCTTGTAGCATTTCAGCTATGCCCTTGCAGATGGCTTCTTCATGCCGCACTCCAGCTCACTCATCTTCCTCCAAACTCATAGCAGCAACCTCTGGAAAGGCAATTTCACACGACATGTATTTACCCTGTGTAATGGGTGTTCCTGGCTCTAACCAATGTCTGTCTCCATGTTATGGAAAAGGGAATTCTGGGGGACACCTCAGGTTCTCCAGTTCATCCCCATTTTGGTGCATGGAGGGCTTTAAGCATTGGCAGACACCCATCTGCAGTACTTATAACAATGTGGTTCTGGGCAGCCTGATCCGGTTGAAGGTGTCCCTGCTCATTGTGGGGGGTTGAATTGGATGAGCTTTGAAAGTCCCTCCCAACCTCTAGGATTCTGTGATTAATAAGACCATGTCTCTCCATGGAGAAGACAAGTCTTAGGCCCTTTTTTGAGCTAACAGCTGAAGAGGGGTCACGTATTGGTCCTGGATAAACACAAGCTGAATGCAGGTAACTACTGCTGTGCTTCATAGCACCAAAGACTGGGTCTGAAACTGCCCAGAGTGACAAAGTCCCAGCAGAGAAGCAGTTTGTCTGCTATTCCTCAGAAGCATCTGCTTTATCTTCTCTCTTCAGCATCCTGCTAACCGGCCTGGTCAGCCTCAAGCCCTGTATGAGACATGCACGTGCACAGGAGGGAGAGAGAGAGAGAGGTGTCAGCTGCAGCGTACTAAAGCATTAGAGGAAGAAAGGGAGTCAAAGATAGATTTGGGAACCATGGAAGAGACAGAGAAGGAGATGCAGGATGTTGGAAGAGGCGCTACATCAGCGAAGCTGAAGTAGGGAAAGGGATGATGTGAAAAGGATAAAGAGAAACTGGCAGAAGAACACAGGAAGAGCAGGAGGAGAGAACACAAAGGAGGGAATGGTGAGATGAGGAAGAGTAAGGGCACAGTTGAGAAAGAAGAGAGCTAAAGGGTTCTTTGTGAATCTTTTTGGAAGGGCCTAGAGAAAAGCTTTGAAAACCAGAGCTTTACAAATGAAATAAGCAAAGCAATAGTGTTGGGGTTTGAGGTTTTTATAAGGAAGAAGAGAGCAATCTAGAGAGGATTCCCAGCATTTAGAAGTTTCCTAATTCTTAGAGATGCAAAGTCCTCTATAGATTTGAGTCAGTTGCAGTGATGGGCTGATTTCTGGCATCATTGCACCCAGTGTGTTGTTTTCTGCTCTTCTTTTCCTATGGCAGAGATGAGAAGTGCAGGTTTTTATTCCAGGTGGTTATTACTCTTCTGGTTTGTCTTAGTTTTAACAACAGATCTTAGTATTCTTGCAAGGGATTAGGAAAGTGGTTGTAGCTGTGATGCTGAGAGCAAACATTCCTTGGAGCCTTCAGAACCAGGCATCTACGGTACTGTGAGTGCAAGACACAACTTCTAAGCCTTCAACTAATGCCCCTTCAGCAGAGCCCTCTAACATAAGCTGTAAGAACATGCTAAAGCTTCTTTGAAGTCATTAGAAAAGTTCTGAAAAGAGAGCAAGGATTTGTTTTGTTGAAGTATGGAGGGATAGAGTGAAAACAAATCTTTGCATAAATACTGTTGTTTGGAACAAAAATCAATTTAACAAAATAAGAAAGCTTAAATTAACGTGAAATTCTTTCATAATGGAATAAAGGAGGACACGTGACCAGTCCTCATCCCTCCTGTAATTTTCACCATTCCTTATTCTGATACAAATATATGTTTTAAGTATGCCTTAAACAATCGGTACTTCTTACAGATGGACACAGTCGACTTTGTTTCTGTCATAGGTGAACATGATTTCAAAGAGCAGGCATCAGTCTCGGAGAAGCTACGCATCATTGCTGTGCTTCGTGTTAGCTGAGGTAAGAAAACACCGTAGGTGAACTGATAAGTTTTGATTTCTATTTTCCCAACATGTTTCTGTTTGTCTCCCCATGGGTTGCTGTGCTTGGTGGCAATCCCGTATGGCAGCACTCATGAACATTGCTGTCCCCATACTGTGTTTTATTTCCCCAGTTCTTTCATGAGAAGGGATGAAGGGGGTCCCTGTGCCTGCAATTTCATTGTAAGCAGATGTGATGTTCTGAAGGGCAAAGGGCCAGGATCCAGGAGAGTGAAGCTGTGGCTGCCCCATCCCTGGCAGTGCTCAAGGCCAGGCTGGTGGGGGCTTGGAGCAACCTGCTCTAGTGTAAGGTGTCCCTGCCTGTGGCAGGGGTTGGAGCTGGATGAGCTTAAGGCCCCTTCCAACACAAACCAGTCTGGGGTTCTGTGATTCTATTATCTCTGAGCTGGACCCATAGAGATATTGGTGATTAAATCTTGATAATACTGTGCCATCAGTCTAGAATTCTTTCTGTTCATCAGTCTTACTCCACCTTTCACTTGAAAGTGAAGATCATAATTTTAATTATAAAGACAAGGACAGTGGAGCAGAAAGTTGCTTTAGTTGTTCAAGGTCGTTCAGTCTGTCAGGAACAGAAGGCATTTTGGAATAATACATATTGAGTAACTTAAGCACCACCCAAAGCAGTTTGCATCTCTTTTGCTTATATTTTTGAGCCTCTTCTGAGGCCCCATAAAAAATTTCCATTTCTTTATCCTGATGCTTATAGATTGTGCTCATAAGAGAACTGACCCTAGTTATGACCCAAGTACAGCAGAACTGACCCCAGCTCCAGCCCTGCAGTGGAGCTGGAGCTGCAGCACAGCAGGGATCACTTTGGCTCTGTTTAATATGACTTTAAGGTGGGTTGCTTCAGCCCCACCATGAACTCAGCAGAACTTGCCACCTTGCAGGGGTTTTGGAGGGCCTGGATGCTGTGGCTGTATCCCCATTTTGGTTAACCTCATTATGGCTGTGTGGAAATGCTCCATTTCCTGCTAGGTGCAAGCTCACTTCTGGAGAATGGACTAAACTGTATTGTAACAAATAATATAACACATAACAACATATATCTTGTGGAACCTGATAAAATCTTGGTGTAAAGGAAACAAAGCTTCCTCATAGGGCAGGTTTTGCTCAACTCAGTTTAGGGTAGTTGTGCCCATTTATATTGGCAGAGGTTTAGTTTCTCTTAAGGCATTTCTACATCCAAAACATTTGGATCACGTATGAAATGGTAGAATCCCCGACTGGTTTGGGTTGGAAAGGACCTTAAGATAATCCAGCTCCAACCCCCTGCCACGGGCAGGGACACCTCACACTAGAGCAGGTTGCTCCAAGCCCTTGTGTCCAACCTGGCCTTGAACACTGCCAGGGATGGGGCAGCCACAGCTTCTCTGGGCACCCTGTGCCAGCGCCTCAGCACCCTCACAGGGAAGAGCTTCTGCCTTAGATCTAACCTGAACTGCCCCTGTTTCAGTTTGAACCCATCACCCCTTGTCCTGTTGCTACAGTCCCTGATGCAGAGTCCCTCTCCAGCATCCTTGTAGCCCCCTTCAGACACTGGAAGCTGCCCTGAGGTCTCTATCAGCTTCTCTTCTCCAGGCTGAACAGCCCCAGTGTTCTCTGCCTGCCTCCATACGGGAAGGCACCATTTTGCTTATCTTTTAATGCATGCTACTTATAATGAAGTGTTCTAATGGTTCTCCCTGGGTTGCCAGCTGGGTTGGTGTAAGGGAACCTGAGGGGCGATGATTGAGTTATATTTTGAGCACGGTCTTTCCTGACTTGTGCACATTGGTATCAACTGGATTCTGTGGACTGCAGATGGAAGCAGAACATCCTCAGATGCATATTGTTTAGGCTGAGGGAGAGTGGGGGATTTGCATTCAGTTTTCTGCTCAGCCAGACTTGCCACTTGAACCTTACTGCACAGGCAACTGGTCATTTTTACACTGGATTTTAGGCCATCTCTTTGGTAGCAGTTTTTCTGGGGGCGGGGGTCAGTGGTGCTTGGCATTGGACTTCAGAAGTAAAAGTTGAGGAGCATTAGGATTCCCCTGTGGATCTAGTTCCTGGACTCACTGTGTCTTGGTACCCACCTCCTTACCTCACACTGGGCCTGGGAAACCAGCATTTTGGTCACTGTAGGATGCTTAGATCCTCCTGTGATAACATTTAGAGATACCTGATAATTGCAGAGCCTCATAAATTGAAGGAGAATATAGCAACATGCCCAAGAAAAGTTATTTATGGTGTAAACATCATGATTTGAGTGCCCTTTCCTGAAGAAAATTATTACCCTCCTTGGTGTCTTTCTCTTTGCCTTTTAAATGACAGTGGGGTTTTATCAGCACATTTCAGAAGTTGCTTCCAAGTGGATAGAAATGTGCTTCATTGTCTGGCATGATTTCTGTCACACTGTTTTAGCTAGCTGTGTAACTTGCCAATTCAGGTTCATTGCTTTCAGGTCATGTTGGTGATCGACAGCGACACACATAGCTGCAGATCCACTGTCTTTCCTTGCTTGTGCTGTGTCACACTGAGACAGCATCAAGATACGTGACCTCTGTATCATCACAACTCATGGCATTGGGGATCCAGAACTCTGATGATGTCGTGATACTGTTGTATGAATTTATGTCTTGGAATCCACTATGGACATTGCATATAGCCCCTGGAGATGTAGATGGGGATCAGGAGACATGATTCCTGTGCCTGAATATTGGGGAAATCATAGAATGGTTTGCTTTGGAAAGGACCTTAAGACCACGGGCAGGGACACCTTCCACTAGAGCAGGTTGCTTAAAGCCTTGAACGCTGCCAGGGGTGGGGCTGAGCCATATTCAGCTTCTGGGTCATTTGTTTGTAAAGCCTGAATAACAATTCTATGCTCACATTTGATAAGATCCACGGATAGAACCACAGAGTGGTTGAAGCTGGAAGGGGCCACTGGAGGTCCAACCTCCCCACTAAGGCAGCGTCACCTATGGCACGTTGATCAGAATTGTGTCCACACAGCTCTTGAATACCTCCAGGGAAGGAGACTCTGCAACCTCTCTGGGCAACCTCTTCCAATGCTCAGTCATCCTCACAGTAAAGGAGTTTTTGCTCATGTTCAGGTGGAACATCCTGACAGCAGACATGTTGCAGTAACACTGTGTTCTGTAATCACTTGTTATTGTCGTTGCTCTCCAGTATCAAAAGGTGATTCAAATGTTCTAAGAGCTGTAATTCTTTGTTAAAGCAACTGGGTGAGAGAAGTTTGCAGTATTTGAGTATCTGGGTGGTGAAAAGGGCCATGAGCTTTCTCAGCCTTCCTTTAAAAGTCTCATTGTACATTACATCTCTGGAAGAAGAAATCAGTCCACTCCTATACATAAAAGACATGATAAGGCAACAGTTTTGCTTACACTTAGGTTGTAAGTGGAGAGCAAAAGAAGATACCAGGTAAAGGTTCAAGGATCTGCAGCCACACAGCCACAAAACCAAGTCCTCCATACTGATAAAAGGGAATGGAAATGATGAGGTACCAGTGGCAGTAGTGGTGATTGTCATTTGGTGGTGATTGGCTGTAGAGACCTGGCTTATCCACACAGTTCATTGGACTGGGCTGTCAGCTGTTTATTTCCAGAGGCACAGTGAATAGTTACATACATGTTAGGTTCTGTTTCGCCCTCTTCAGGAAAATGTGCCTTTATCATGAGCAGCCTGCAGGTTAGCAGCAAAAGAAAAGGTGGAGATTGGAGGCATTTATATTAGGGGAATGCCAAGAGTAGTTTCACTCTTGCAACAAGAGATACTGAGGTTTCCTTCACTTCCTAGAGCTTGCTCCCAAGCATGGACTTGATACTGCTAAGCAATGAGATGTGTTACATCACATTTATTTGGTAGATGTAGGTTCTCTGCTCTTGGCCTTTCTTGCAGTATTTAGCAGAGGTTTTTTCCTAACTTACTTCTAACCTTGTGAGAAAAATGGTCTGAACAGATGAAATGTACATAAACTTCCACAATAAGAACACCAGGGTCTCTGCAGATGTCATCCTTCTGGTGACACTGAGCTCTCTGCCTTCCCAAATGTCTGCTTTTCCCTGCCGAGCAGCCTTGTAAGCTATTGCTGTCAGCCTTTGCAAAAACCTCTGTCCCCTTCAATCCAGAACTGAGAGCAAAGATGCACCTGGGTGTTCTGTCACCTGCTCCAGATACTTTCATCAGTCTAATTCAAAGAGATAAACACCTTTTTATCTGTCAGTCCTAGGGGATGGAACCAGGAGCTTGCACATTACTACCCGTGGACCAAAACGTGTGAAATCTGTAAGACTTTGAAAGCTCCAAACCTGAATCTGCTTGGCAGAACTTGAGCTGTGCCAGCATCTGTTACATGCTACTGCTGTCAAGAGCCTCTGCTGGTTCAAGGCATCATTTACACTTTGTTTTCTGCAGCAGACATTGAATTCTGCACTTGTTTCTGTATTGTTTTCCTGCTAGTACCTTTAGGTGTTTGAACCCATTTCTTGTTTAGTGGTTTTAGTATCTTTCTAACGTGTGCTGAAAACAGCTATGAGGTAACCTCAGCTGTCTCTCTTGGACTGAGATACTCTGCACATGGCAGTTAGCTGTCAAAAATGCCTGTGGGACTTAGTCTTAACTAACCTAAACCTAACTGTACTGATCTTGTAACTGGTTAATATCACCAGCTGCGCACTTTCTGTAATCTTGCACAGTTGTGCAGTTGTAGGCTTAGGCATTCTCCTACTAAAAGCATTATGTGGTACTATTTAAATGATCTGTTTAATCTGTTTTTTCTGCTTTGCTTTTCTTTTTGCCCCCCTTGTACACATAAATATCCTCACTGGAATCTCTAGAGAACTTTTAGAAATTGCTAAACTTACCTTTTTTGAATGCAGGAATCAGAACATTACTGACTCTGGCAGTGGGCACATCCCTTAATGTATAGAATCATAGAATAGTTTGGGTTGGAAAGGACCTTAAGATAATCCAGTTCCAACCCCCTGCCACAGGCAGGGACACCTCACACTAGAGCAGGTTGCTCCAAGCCCCTGTGTCCAACCTGACCTTGAACACTGCCAGGGATGGGGCAGCCACAGCTTCTCTGGGCACCCTGTGCCAGCGCCTCAGCACCCTCACAGGGAAGAACTTCTGCCTTAGATCTAACCTGAACTTCCCCTGTTTCAGTTTGAACCCATCACCCCTTGTCCAACCGCTGCAGTCCCTTATAAAGAGTCCCCTTCCAGCATCCTTGTAGGCCCCAAAGACTTCTTCTTTCTTAGCACAGAGCTCTAAATTGTGCTCCCAGGCTTTGTTCTTTCTTAGTTTTGGTTGGGCATATGTTTTGTAGCAACACAGCACTGGCTTTTTTTCATGCTTCTCAGGAGATCCTGGCTGACATTTATCTCTGCCTTGGTTCTGACTCTGCAGAGCTCTTTATGCAATTTATTCTCCATTGAGTTGTGAGCTTTCTCATAGCTGAAAATGAAGATGACTCAGACAATTTACAGCTGATTCAACAGTAGAAGGTCAATTTTAGCTTCTCCTTTACCCTTTGGGTGCTAAGGATTTATTTTCTGCCCAAGAAGGACATTATTTGTAATCTCTCTCTTGTGTCATTTTCTCAGCTTCCCATTTTCTTCTCCTCTTTTTATTTGTTTGGTTTCCAGTATCAAAGAGTAGCTTGTCAGAAGTCTTAAAAACTGGCCAGGAAGGCATTTACTATTAGTATGTAGGATGCAGAAACTGGTTGCATGTGAATGACTGAACTGCAGTTGTTCGAATTTATAGTGAGACTGAAAAGCCAGCAAGGAAGTAAGTAAAAAGTATTTCACATCTCCCATCAAAACATCCATTCTTCACATCTCAACTTGTCAGACAATCTTTAGTGTCATTTCTAACTCTCAAAATACGTTCTTTCTTTAAATCTAGGCTTTTTCGTGGTTTTATTTCAATGAATCTTAAAGATACTGCACTGAGGTGAAACACTAGATGTGGATCCTGGAGTCTGCTCTTAGATGAATAGAATGTGGTTTCTGCTTTTACTAACTATATATGTTGAAATTCCCCTGTTTCAGTGTGAACCCATCACCCCTTGTCCTGTCGCTACAGTCCCTGATGCAGAGTCCCTCTCCAGCATCCTTGGAGCCCCCTTCAGATACTGGAAGCTGCTCTGAGGTCTCCATGCAACTTCTCTTCTCCAGGCCCCAATGTTCTCAGCCTGTCTTTCTGCATAAATAATACAGAAATAAACAAAGCGTAGCTGAAACCCCCGCTCCATAGCGTTCAGTGCCTTTGGCTGTCCTTGGCTTGCTGCTTGGTGGAAAGCTGTTCCTTCCATTCCTTCCTTTTGACTCATTTTCACATAGGGAAAATAGACTTGTGACTGTCCTGTGTATTTCTTGGAGCATCTAGACTGGGAGAGACAATTGTTTTTACTAATCTTGCATCCCATTAACTACTCCTGGCTTATGACCTCAGATACAAATACAATCCTAACAGGAGGCACAAAGATTTATTGCTTTAGGGTAATAACATGAGCTTTGAACTAGGAAGGGAATTGCTTAGGCAGTCTTTGTCATTGAATTTGTCCAGGATGTTATGGATAGATCATCTTCCAGAGCGGTTGTCATGGCTGACTGTTCTCTAACCCCATTCCAAAAACAGGAAGAAAAAAGTTGGTCCCTTTAAAATCTTGCTGAATTAGATATATTAATTATTTGACAAAGAGCATGGAGGGAAATGCACCTCTACAAATGGTGTGTCGGGGTCTCATTCCAGTAGATTCTTCTCTTCCTTTGTGAAAAGAGAAAACTATCTGCTCGGAATCTGAGCCTTATGGATGTTATTGCCATGTATTGATTAACCTGCATTTACTGTTCTGATCATTCAAATAGCTTGTGGAAAAGCAGTTCTTTCACAGTTCTTTTCAGTTGCTAATTTCTGTAATTCATTTTGGTAACACTTTGCAATGGAAAATGTATGTGCCACAATACCTCTCTGTTCTGTCTTTGCTAGGCAGGAATAGTCCACTGTTAGCCAGAGACCCCTGTGGGCTGTTTCTATCTGTGTAGTATTTTACTTTCAAGAACAGGAACATGTTTTACTTGACAATGCCCTGAAAAATTCAACTTCCAACCATATCTAACAGGATGCTAAACATTTATAGAAAAGATTTCCACACTAATCATTCACTGAGAGCAATGCAACAGAGAGAGAAGCGACCAATGCAGATGAAAAGCACTAATTGTGCTAATGAAACTTTTTAATGTCTTCTACTGACAAGGCAAGCATTGGAAAGCTGCTGCCTCTTTGAAATGGATAAAGCACTGTCATTCAATAAATGTTCCTTATTTGTCATGGCATCTTTCCAAGCAGTTTCTGAGCTTAGTTCTCAAAGCCAGGAACACCCTAGTAAGCAGTTTCAGTGTAGCAGGTAATAATAGAGAACCAGATGCAAGTAAACATAAGGGTTGTGTTAGTCTCCCCTGGCAGTGCAGGAATGAGCCACATCCCCTTCTTTGTTCATTTTCACCTGCTGGTACTGACCAGGATTGTGATAGTCGATACCAGGAACCAGGTACCGTTCCTCCTCGTTTTCCTGATGCCTGTTTCACACAGAAGAAAAGTCAAAGCACAAGGCAGCAGGAAGAGAAGATACCAAAGCCAGCAGGAGCCATGGAAGCTATGATCTGAGTGAAACTAATCCATCAATGATGATTTTTTTCTGCCATTGTCTTGAAGTCTAAAGAGATTTCCAGAATTTCGGCTCTTCTCTGTGCTGTAATGACTTTTCCAGCCCCGACTGTGAGAAACTCGGGGAGAAGAAAACCACCTGGCATCCAGTGAAAAGGTTGTGGTTTACCTTTCCTGCTGACTATCCTAGAGGAAGGGAGGGCATCGTGAGTTCTGGACCTACTGGGCATGAACAAGGAGTTGAACTTCCCTTTCTCTGTGGGATATTTTCAGTATGCTTAAGGGTATTTTTAGGCAGTGAGAGTCTTTTCTAAGAGCTTGTATAGAATAACTATCCTCATTGGTTTCTAAGCTTTAATACTCTGTCTTGAAAATACCCACACTGCTGATATTTTTCTTGAGAACTGAAATGAAAAGATGATGTAGAAGTACCTATTCATTTCATAAAACTAGTAAGATCCAGCTACTGGTGCAGGATTCAATTGCTGTGTATCAACTGCAATGAAAATTTCTACTTCCAAGGGTTTTTTTCTACCTTTGGGGAAGATTCTATGACCTAAGCTGCTCTGCAGCCCCATTTCAATGAACCTGCTTTCTGGAATTGCTACATGCAACATTATTGTAAGGCAGGTGGGATGCTCAGTGGAGAGTGCATGATGAAAACCTGTGTGGATGCTATGCAGTTTTTAGATTCCTACATAATACGCCATAGGTAGTTTCATGGTTTTCCTAATATTTGGCTGTGTAATGTCAAGGTCAGCTGCTGTTGTTCCCGTTTCTGTAAGATGACCTTTCTTTTCTTTTTAAATGTTCCTAATGGAATTAAACACTGGACATGAGCATAATAATAAGCTAAATAATTTGCTTACATCCAATTTGGAGACTGGCCTAGTTACTGTAGAAGTGGTATTAAGCATGCTGGCTACTGGCATTGCTCTATGAAGAAAAGGTTAATGCCATAAAAATTATGCGTCCTCAGATGGTTGTATCCTGTTAGCAACTGCTCACACCATTTCCCAAAGGTCAGGTTTCGTGCTGCTGAGTGAGAATCTGCTTCTGCAGCCCTTACGTTCTGTACTCGGAGCTCCTACTGATTTTAATCTCTCTAAATCAACAGAAATTTTATGGGAGGGAGAGGGAGGGGAGAGCAACCACTACTAATGTTTTAATGCCTCTCTATTTCGGAGGTAGTTGTACTTCATATTTACAACATGAGCACACGGCAGTCAGTTCAAAGGAAATGAGCCTTATGTGCTTCTAAGAGCAATAGCTTCTGGCAACGTGAAGAGTATAAAAGTCTGCATGATGCTTGCAGGGACGGTGACTCCAGCCCTGCCCTGGGCAGCCTGTTCCAATGCCTGAGCACCCTCTGGGGAAGGAATTGCTCCTCAGCTCCATCTAAACCTGCCCTGGTGCAGCTTGAGGCTGTTTCCTCTTGTCCCATCCCTTGTTCCTTGGGAACTTCTCTCCATTGAACCACTTGCTGAAGGTATCCTGAACTTGCTCATTCTATGCTTTTCATCTTAATTTTATGAAGCAATGGATAACACCCAACTTGGGAATGGGATTTCAGGTGTAATGCTAATGAGAAATGTCTGGTATCATTTGTAAGAACATAAGTAGTTCTGCTGCACAACTGTGTGAGCTTATCCAGCAGAAAATACAGAGTTACAGAGGATGTACTGGACTCCTGCCAGGATGAGCTGCATACATTAAGTGATAACCAGAGCTTGAATATGCAGTGATTATGGTGCATAATTTATGATATTAGCCTATTTGTCTTTCCCTTTTGAGAGGAAGGCTAGTAAGTGGCTTAATTTCGTCTTATGTAGAGACGTGCTTCAAAGTATCTTTGGGGTCTTGTATACCTTACCTGTTTGTGATACAATTGCTTAAGGGCCAAGCTTGGTTATGGAAAGAGATGACTGCAGGTTTTACTATGCAGCTGCCCCTGAATTGAGGAATCCTCAGTCTTTGAAGGAAGACCTCAGAATTCCATGCAGAATGCCATGTCAAAGTGACAGTCTGGTATCTTTTACACACCTGGGGATGGCTTTGCCTTTCACCTCCTCAGTATCCCAGGATAGTTTACTCACCAGTCATGGTAGAAGCAAAAGATAATGATGGCAAATGTGCAGAGCTAAGAATCAGTCTCTCTTCTGTTTAAGTGTGGAGTTTAAAAATGAGAGGGTGGATCCATCCAGATAGAGACCACATGGTAAAACAACAGCCCTGCAAGTAGACAGGGAATGGTTTTTCACACAGGTTTTCCTGCTAACGGCAAAGGTTTCCTTCAGTTAAAACTAAGCTTATCACCATCTCTCTGGTACCTTCAACTGTTGCTCATGGATCTTAGAGCAATGTGTTCCCAGCATGCATGAAAGCACTGGAGAATGCTGGAACCCAGCTTCTATAGATGGTAGCCACAGAAAGGGCTGGCCATATACTTCCTTCATACTTCTGTGCTTTTAGATTGGTGACAGTTTTATACTGAAAACATAGAATCTTGAGGAGTGGGCAAGTGCATGCCCTTAATGGCTAAATACAGAATATTTAGCTGATAAGTTGTATGTCCTCAACATAAAAAGGACATGGAGCTGTTGGAGCAAGTCCAGAGGAGGCCATGAGGATGATCAGGGGTTGGAGCACCTCCTGTATGGAGACAGGCTGAGAACATTGGGGCTGTTCAGCCTGGAGAAGAGAAGGCTGCGTGGAGACCTCAGAGCAGCTTCCAGTGTCTGAAGGGGGTCTATAGGGATGCTGGGGATGAATTCCTTAGTAGGGACTGTAGTGACAGGACAAGGGGTAATGGGTTAAAACTTAAACAGGGGAAGTTTAGATTGGATATAAGGAGGAAATTCTTTCCTGTTAGGGTGGTGAGGCACTGGAATGGGTTGCCCAGGGAAGCTGTGAATGCTCCATCCCTGGCAGTGTTCAAGGCCGGGTTGGACAGAGCCTTGGGTGACACGGTTTAGTGTGAGGTGTCCCTGCCCATGGCATGTGGGCTGGAACTAGCTGATCTTAAGGTCCTTTCCAACCCTAACTATTCTATGATTCTGTAAGTTGTATTATTAACCTCACTCTTTGTAATGAAAAGGTACAAAAAAGAAGGCAAACTACAACACAGAAAACCACTGTATTCAAATGATTGAAATTAATTCAGTAAAGGGAGTTTCAGGATTGGGCTGTAAAACCTTCAGGCGTTCTACAAATGTCTGAGCTAATGTTGGATTATGTACAAAATGGGCTGCACAGATACATACACTTTACTGCACAGGGCAGGTCTTTGTGACTCCACTTGCCTACCGTACATAGGAAAGGCAGCAGTGCTCTGCTGCTGTTCAGTGTCTGTTGCATCAGTCTTCCAAGGAATCACTGATTACCTTGGAAAGGAGTTTTCTTTCATCAAAAGCAAGGATAACAATGCTGGTATTTTTGGTGAATGAGATGAGGAAATTTATTCCAAAATCCTGAGTTTAGTCAGACCCTTTCCAGTGGTGCCCTGCGGCAACACGAGGAGCACTGGCCATAAACTAACACACACCAAGTGTCACCTCAACATGAGGACGAACTTCTTTACGTGAGTGTGTCAGAGCCTTGGCACAGGCTGCCCAGGGGGTTGGACTGGGTGATCTCCAGAGGCCCCTTCAGTCACTCCTGTGAGTCTGTGGTTTTTATTGAGCCAGTTATGCCAAAGGTTCCAAGTTTTCTGTCAGTTTGTACAGCGCTGCAGTTGCTGAAGATGTGTCTACCAATGAAGATAACCTCAGAGCTGCAGTGATCATTTTCCAAATAGGCTGTTTTCCTAAGTTTATCTTGGGTAAGATTAAATAATCACTATTTGAGGTTTCAGATGTGAATGTTTCATTTCGATTGACAAAACTGTGTTCTGTAGCATTTTATTTTGGCTATGTCGTGGTAGATGTGCGTGTATAGGTTTTAGTTCTGAGGATATACAGCCCAGAGGTACATGGTGTCCCTCTGGCATAGCAAATTTCAGTTCTCACCTATAAAGAACTCCCTGCAAGATTACTTAATCTGAAGATAGCAAGCAGATTTAAGAAGATTAATTCTCTTATTGATGTAAACACTAAGTAACTAATGTGCTATAACTGCTGTTCATTATATCAAACTCAATCATTTCATTGTTGCCTTGTTCCCCTCCTCCTCCTTTATTTCATCTCCATCTGCTCACTCTCTCTGGTATTTGCACTGTGTCGTATGAGGGGCCCAAGCTTACTAGGGCAAAATGTTACCTTCTGTGGAAACAGGGTTTAGCTGCACATAAAACTGCAATACAAATGTAATGTTAATGCTTGTGCTGCCGCTATTTTGACTGTTTTTCTTCTCTCTGTGTAACTCTTGAAAAGTACCGTTCCTATTATGGAGCTAGTTGAGCTACGTGCCAGTGAATGTTAAGGGTAAAATTGATCATATCTCACTAGAGCCCTTTAAAAGAAGAGTGCTAGTCAAAGCCAGTCATCAGCACTCAATTCGTTATTGTTGCAAGTGCTATCTTCAGAAATTGGTATTTCTTAGGATGGATTGAATGACATTTTCAGAGGATGACTCATCCTGCCCCAATGTAGTGGCGCTTAGTCACCTACTAGAGTTGTCTCTCTCCATCAACTAGGTATTAAGACCATATGAAAAGCTTCTATTTGGTGCCTAACTTGTTTGAATCATACTGCAAGTGTTCTGGGCACAGCCCCCATTTCTGACTCTGTCCTGCTTCTGCTCCAACTGCTAGAAAGTGATTTTTCTCTTGCATTATGATGGTACTACAAGCATAGATCTTAGCATTTACATGCCCTGGCCTTTAGGACTTAAATCACTGCATATCATGAAACAATTTAATTAAACAAATGTCCTTTTAGTTATCTCTTAACAGTATCTGCCATTAAATATATTAAATACGTTGTGTATTGGCAGAGTAAAGCCAAATTTTATCAAATAACGAAGTACTACCTTGCCTGCTGTTTGCCAAATTAGGGGGCTTTTCCCAGTTTCCTTCCTGGATAAAGCCAGGAGGTATCTAGAGATTTTGGTTCATTCTGTTTCTTCCTTGCTTCTGTGCCATCAACACGGATGCAGCATTCCCTTCAGAAATGCTTGGTTTATTGTAGTAGTGTGGAGATGTAGCAGGGAAGCAGCCACGGCGTTCCCATGACAGCTGCTGGCACTCTGGGAAAGCATGAAAGAGGTAAATAGAAAGGGAAAAGCAGTGGATTATTTGATACCAGTTCTTAGTTTCCTTCCCATTGAGGAGGTTTTCTTGGATTGTCTTTGTTGCTTTATTCCCTTTTGCCATAGCAATATAGAACTAGAAAATTCTGTGAAAGGTGCTGATGTAAGCACATGAAAGGGTAGTGAATGTGGTTTGAAATTGGAAAGATCCCCTTGTAATGAAGGTCATTATTTCAAAGTATTGTGGAACAGTGCACCTAAGGTTTCCCTTTGTCTGCACTGCTTACACTTGTGTCTCTTGAGCTGGTATTTCACTTAAAATTAGGTAGGAAATGAAAAGAACAAGATAAATCCATGAGGAATATCAGGAGGACTCCCGCTCTGAGATCAATGGTGGTCTTCCCAAAAAAGGTGCTTTCCAAACCCTGTCTGTCACTTGAGTTTCAACTGACAATTCTACCGATAGCCTTCTGAAACAGAACTTGTGGGTTCTGGGCTTTTCTCTGCCATTCTGCTGTCATTGCATAGAACGGACATAAAGCAGCAGGGAATACTGTGATATTATTTAGCAGAATATATTTAGCTGGCTGCATTAGTCACTGGGGACTGTGTTCTTGCTTCTGTTTGTTTGATTTAATACATGATTGCGTATTGAACCATGCAGCAGATAAACATCATGTTCATTATAATAAAAAGTAAAGCTCTGGTTTTACTTGATCAGGCACCTGCATGTCCAGGAAGGCAAGAGCAGGCCTTGTGTAAAAGTATTAAAAAAAAGCAATATGATTGTCTTTTTGCTTTCGTCTAAGCAGCTTGGAGCTTTGACCTGCCTCCCCTATGCATTGCCAAGCATTTCTGCCCCTCTTTGTTGAAACAAATAGCAGCCTACATCGTGCAACAGTCAACTTCTATGAGGAGAGCAGCAGCAAGGATCAAGTGCATGTATGTTTTTCAAGTGGGGCAAGTCAGATAGGAGGAATCCAGGTTTGAACTTCATCACCTGCAAGAAACCAAGCCTTGCAGACTTGTCCTAAGGCAAGAAAATGCTTTAAATGGGAGTGGAGGAAGAAGGGGCTGAGAAAGAATAGGACAGGAGGTGATAGGTTCACACTGAAACGGGGAGTTCAGGTTAGATCTAAGGCAGAAGCTCTTCCCTGTGAGGGTGCTGAGACGCTGGCACAGGGTGCCCAGAGAAGCTGTGGCTGCCCCATCCCTGGCAGTGTTCAAGGCCAGGTTGGACACAGGGGCTTGGAGCAACCGGCTCTAGTGTGAGGTGTCCCTGCTCTGGCAGGAGTTGGAACTGGGTGATATTAAGGTCCTTTCCAACCCAGACCAGTCTAGGATTCTATGACTCTGTAGGGGATGACAGTACCAGGGCAGGTCTTACCTCTATAAAAAGAAATAAAAGTCCACCAGTATTTTCAGAAACAGTAAGTTTACAGGGCTTTCAAAGAAAGAAAATACAGATTTGTTTTTTTTATATATATACCTTCTGCTTTAAAGCTTTTTGGCGTCTGCTCATTTACTCCATAGTTGAGCCCCTCGCTACTCAATAAGGTGACCTCATTGCTTTTCTCACCTAATGATCTTTACTCTAAAACCTGGAGGTTTGAGAAGGGGAATAATTAATTACCTTAATTCCTCAGTGAAGCACCAAGTTGATAATCAATCCATTTCCCATGGAGCACCACTTTTTTGGGGATGAAAACCAGAGCCTGACATTTTGGTGCCTTATTTTTTTTTTCCGCAGTGACCTGTGTTGACTCAGATAGCTCTGAGATGACTACCAAGGAAGGTGACTTTAAACCTCCTCTTGGCCTTATATCCTGTATTCTTTGGTTTGTAACTCTACTAAATGGCCAGTCCACCTGGAGTATTTGAAGCATGGGAACCAGACTGAGCCAAATAATACAAGTGAATCTTGTATCCAATAGATTGTTAGTTGCACACCATGTTTTTAAATGCTTTCAAGTTAAATATTAGAGGCTAAATAGTGCCAGCGTTGTAGAGTAACAGAAAAGCATAAAGACAAACTCTCTTCTTTGTCATGCCCCTTAATAATTCCTTTAAGTCTTGTGCTTCACTTAGTGGCAGCCAACATACACTTGCTAACGTTTGTGTCTCAAGTACAAAGCAAAACTGCTCTCTCCATGTCAGTGGTTGGACATTCAGGGTGGTTCTGGGATCTCCATCCTTTGAGCTACTTGGCAGTTGACTGGACTGAGCACCAGCAGGAGCTGTGTTGAGCAGGTGGTTGGACTATGTGACCTGCAGAGATTCCTTCCGAAACCTGCCATCCCAAATCCATCAGAGGTTCTGACAGCAGCTTCAAACAGGTTTTGTAAAACCAGGACTTTTATACCCTCTAACTCCTACGTGCAGTAGCTCCATTGGTGTAGTTGTAATAGCAGTTGGCTTGTAATAGCAAAGTGCAGGAGTACTTTATTAGCTGGTTACTGGGAAAGGTTCGATTCCTTCCAGTGCCTGTTTTTGACAGAAACGCCAGTTTCTCTGGTCCATCCACTCAAACAGAACAGAAGAGCTGAGCCTAGTGCTCACTGCAGTCCTGCTGTTGACTTTGGTCTTTGGATCAGGCCTTAGGTCCTAACAATTGAGGGGGGGGGGTTGGTTTCTGTTCAATCTCTGGGATGAAATTTAGGTTTTTATGTGTATGGTAATGGCTACCGGGCTGTGCTAAAGAAATAAGGACGATAAGCTCTGTGCTAGGCAGAGTTGACCACCAGATGTCTCATGTCTCACTACATACTGTTCACAGTGTAAGGGAGCTACCCAAGGAAGTCTGGAGAGTGCCATGTAAATGGAACACTTTGGCTGCTTCTGGGGAGTATGTTAAGAACACATAAAAATAGCCTGGATGTGGAATCCAGGCATGAAGAGTGTGTTCTGCTAGGCCTGGTTAAAAATAAATGCAGAGAGACTAGCATCACTGAATGGGAACAGGATTCTTCAGAGGGGAGAGGGAAATGAACACTTAAAGGCCAAGTACAGCACTGGAAGAACGATTACACATTACGAACCATTTGATTATAAATCAGGTCTCATTTGTTGTTTCTAACAGCCTTTGCTAAGTAGCCAAATGGAATCTTTAAGGTGAAGGTGTCCCTTTGAAGACTGTTTCCTGGCCATATAATGTTTTGGGGCAGGCGGGGATGACCTTTAAGTGACTTTTTAACTCTTGGCTTTGGGAATCCAGAATAAAGCCTGCACACAGTGAAGCTGTACAAGCATTGGGCACAGCCGACTATCCCTAAGTGTATATGTATGAGCTATAGACGTATTTTCAAATGGAACTCTTTTGTGTTTGTATATACTCCCACTTGCAGCACTGTGTGCAGTTCTGGTGTCTTCAACATAAGAAGGACATGGAGCTGTTGGGGCAAGTCCAGAGGAGGCCACAAGGATGAGCAGGTGCTGGAGCACCTCCTGTATAGAGACAGGCTGAGAACATGGGGGCTGTTGAGCCTGGAGAAGAGAAGCTGTGTGGAGATCTCAGAGCAGCTTCCAGTGTCTGAAGGGGGCTACAAGGATGCTGGAGAGGGACTTTTCATCAGGGCCTGTAGCGATAGGACAAGGGGTGATGGGTTCAAAGTTAAACAGGGGAAGTTCAGGTTAGACCTAAGGCAGAAGCTCTTCCCTGTGAGGGTGCTGAGGCGCTGGCACAGGGTGCCCAGAGAAGCTGTGGCTGCCCCATCCCTGGCAGTGTTCAAGGCCAGGTTGGACACAGGGGCTTGGAGCAACCTGCTCTGGTGTGAGGTGTCCCTGCCCAGGGCAGGGAGTTGGGACTGGATGATCTTAAGGTCCTTTCCAACCCAGACCAGTCTGGGATTCTGTGATTCTATGCATAATTCTTCCCAGCCCTGGAGCAGACTACCCTCTTACTCTGGGACGTCACTTGGCTGAGGATAGCTTCATGTCCAGCTACCCGTTTTCTTTACAGCTCTTACATGAAGGCTTTAAACATCGCTTCCTTTCATAGCTACCCATATATTTCAGAGTCTGTATTTCCAGTTGGAGCCATTTACAAACAGCCACGATCCGGGTACATCCCAGTGCTCCGGGAGCATCCTTTGCCCCTCGCACGGGCTCGTGCACGTCGGTGTCCAGCGAAGAACCCGCAGCAGGGTGGGGGGGGGGTCCTTAACCACGTCCTCCGGGTGGGGCTGCTCCGACTCTGCCCCCGGCCGCCCCTTCCCTCCTCCTCCTCTTCCTCCTCCCGCCCGGGCCGGGGTCCGGCTGCCGCGGCTGCTCCGGGGCGGGGCGAAGCCGCCTCCTCCCGCCGCCGCGCTCCGCCCGCTGCAGGAGCCGGAGCCGGTGGCGGAGCGGCGGGCAGGGCCCCCGCTGCCCTGTGCCCAGCGCTGCCGACCGCCGCCGTGGATGCCGCCGGGGAGCGGGCGGAGCGCGGCGGCCGCCGGAGCCCACGTACATGCGAGTGCCCTCTCCGCTCAGCAGCATGCTTTACTTCCAGATGGTGATCATGGCAGGGACCGTGATGCTGGCTTACTACTTCGAGTACACGGACACCTTCGCCGTCAACGTGCAAGGCTTCTTCTGCTACGACGGCGCGTACCGGAAGCCCTACCCGGGCCCGGAGGACCGCAGCGCCGTGCCCCCGGTGCTGCTCTACTCGCTCACCGCAGGCGTGCCCGTGCTGGTGGTAAGAAGGGGCCAACCGCGACCCACTCGGGCGACTTGTTGGGCTCCGGAGCGGCTGCGGCCGGTGGGGACCCGACCCCGGCCCCGCTGCCCACCCCGCGCCTCCGGAGGTTATTTTTAGCACGGTTTATGTAACTGCTGGTGTCGGGATTTCCAGCCCCGTTTGGGGCTTTTTGGTGAAAATAACGTTTTCAAAACCGTGTGTCGGTGGTCGGTGGGTGCGCTGGAGGGGACGCGGTTGTGAGCAGCCGCTTTGCTGATATTTCACCCAGTGCTGACCAGAAAACCCCTTCTCAGCCTGGGCTTTTGAGGGTGAAGTGGTACGTGCGAGGCGCAGGGAGCAGTTCTGCTGGATTGAGTTGTCTCCGTATGTCACGGTTACTGATGTGTGTGCGAACTAAACCTGTGTGTCTCTAATGGAATGTGATCGTCTGTCAGTCAGGTTTAAGTAGGTGTAGCTAAAAGGAGATCTGTTTCATTGATTTTCTTTGGGGCTTGGGGAAAATAGCCAAGAGGGAAAAGCAGCGAGATGTGTTCCCTTTGAGTCTCTGTATGCGCTGGTTGTGTGGTCAGATAACAAGGACATGAGCATCGTTTAATAATCCTTGACCATACTGTGGAGTAAAGGCTAAGAGAGGGAATGAGATGGGAATGTTTAACCATCAGGAATGGGTTATATATAGACTGCCCAGGTGCATACACAGTTACATGTATAGAAACTCTTTGTAAAGAGTTTATTTTAATCAGCTGTAAGCATTAGAATGATTAAAAAAAAAGATAAAATAAGGCCTCTTAAGAGAGTAAGTATTAGTTTCACAGATTAATTCCTTTTCAGGAAAATATAACAAATACAAGAAGAAAAAGCTTCAGGGTGATCCCAGCCACAGTTCCCTTCTGCATCGTAGTACCATGAGGTCTCAGATGGTATCCAACGTAAAACCTCATGGTCAGGCTCAGCCTTGGCATTTCAGACTTGGTTCTTTTTTCCTAAGGGTTAAAGGGCATCATTTGGCAAACCATGTTCTGTAGCCGTTTGATTTCCTTTTTATTTTAACGTCAATTAGTTGACCATTTGATTGACCTGTTTGTTCTTTGGAACCCCCAGTAGCACTGAGATGTTAAAGGTTTGCTTTGGGTGGTGATGTTTTTCCTGTCATTCCCATATGATGTTTGTTCTGCTTTTAATTCTATTTCTTTTGTTTGGCTCAGGAAGCCATAAAGATTATGTCAGCTATTCATGATGAGCACCTTCTTTTCCTAATCTGTGTCACCAGAATGGATTGGGAGTTTCCATTCATTTCCTAGGTGCCTGATGATTACATCAGAGAAATCACCATGACATTTTGGGTTGGCTGTCTCGTAATGAGCCTTGCTGGAAAGAGAAGAATGTAATGCCATAGAAGTGTGCTTGCTCCCCCAGTCAGACAGATGGCATGCACGGGGAGGTCAGTGCGTAGCAGACCATGATGCTGGTGCCTGTGTTGCACTTTCTTCTTTTAATTATAATTTTATGAACTGGAGAATTCAGCCCCATGGAATCTCATGGGTTCAACAGCATTAAAGCCTCATCATTCATGTTACTTAATAACGGCAACATGTTTCAGGCTTCAGGTAGGATTCTGCTCTGATTCTCCTTGGCCAATGCTCCTGGACTTAGTGTTTGCATGGGACAGCTCGTGCTTGGTTGTGCCAGATATAGACATTGCCTTTGCTTGTTCTTTTCATTGGAAGAAATGCTGAAGGCAACATTCCTTCACCAGAGTAACTTGTCTGCTTTTAGCAGTTGTTCAGCATCCTTCCCAAGATTACAGGGATTAATTAGGTTCTCTTAATTTCATTTTTCTGCTCTGTGATGGCTTGAATATAGCTGTTTTGTGTAACTTGAGTTCTTTTCCTATAACTATTGTATCCAGATGAACCATGTAACAAAGCCGAATTTCTGCCTGTAAAGATACAAACATTGACCAGTGGAGGAAATGGATCTCTATGAATGAAATTGGGTGGGACTTAAGTGAATTGTCATGGAATAGAGTTTATTAAATGCTATGATTGTGAGAGCTTTTTTTTACCACCTCCCTTTCCTTTTTTTTCTTTCTTTCTGTTAGTTTGGTGCATGAGGTTAATGTTGTTTCTGGAGTTTTGAGATAGAGCAGCAAAGAGGTTTTACTGTGGGCTTTGGAGGAACTCGGGTTTGTTTTGGCTTTCTAAGGGATGTTGATTTGGAGCCAAGTGCTTCAAGGACATTCACGTTCTTTTAATGCAACTCAACTGATGGCTCCGTTGCATTGAGTTTAAATGAAGTTGCTCTTAAATCAGAGACTAAATTAGTTCTTTTCAGTTACTTTCCTCCTTCCACAACTAAAGTACCAGTAGCTGGATCTGTCTTGACTATCATCTCGTCAGCAGTGGGTCTCTTGCTGCTGGGAGGCTGTCACAGAGCTGGCTATGCAAAGGACTTGTGCCACCCCAGAGCCACAGTGGCATACCCGAGTGTCAAGCCATGATGTAGAGCTGAGTGTGTCTGGTCACAGGGCAGCAACTGGGCCAGGTTGAACACAGGGGCTTGGAGCAACCTGCTCTAGTGGAAGGTGTCCCTGCCTGTGGCAGGAGGTTGGAACTGGATGAGCTTTAAGGTCCTTTCCAGCCCAACCCAAACCTTTCTATGATTCACAAATAGCATCTGTAGGAAACCCCTAGAGGCAGCCATTCTGTAGTATGAGAAGAGCTTCATCTTTTCCCTTTTTCCAGTTAGTTTCCCAGCTTTTTAATGCAGGTTCCATGAATGAAGCAGCATACATTAAAACATTGGTTTTCTGTGTTCTGTGGATATCTCTAAAGGGTGTATGCACTGTTTCTTATCTGCTAAATCTGAGTAGCTTCTGAGTTCTTCCACTGGGGAATTTTGAGGGCCCAAATGTTTGGGTTGGTTTGTGGGGGTTTGGTGGGGTTTTTTGTTGTTTGGTTGGGGTTTGTTTATTAAACAAAAGCTGAAACCAACAGCATATTAACATATAACAAAATACATGGTTCATTCCAATGTTAGACTATTATTTATGGGAGGTCTCCTAAGTCATAGGAGACTTTAGGCATAGGTAAAGTAATGCCTTAGGTGAGTGGATGTATTTGCTTAGGAGCAGCCTAAGAGTAAAGTGCTCTACAAAATGTAGATGAGGTTGAAATTGCCATTGGAAAAATGTAAAAGCCCTAAGTAGGAGATGCTGTGATGGAAAAATGAGGCTCCTGCAGAGGCAGAACCCTGTGGGCTCACTTCCTTGCATTTGTCTTTGTGACTCAGGATTGAAAGTGTACTGCTGGCTTTGCACTCCCATCCTTTTACTCTCCATAGCACTAATGTCCAGAAATCCCTGGTGTACTGAGGAATTCTCAAGTCACTTTTTCTCACCCCCTTTTTTTTTTGTCTTCCTTTTTCTATTTCATTCTTTGAGCCAAATGTGAAAGTGAGAAGAAACACACTCGATTTGAGTCTATTCAGATATGTAAGAAGCATAGAAGTGCTAGTTGAGAGCTCAGAGCTATTTAAGCCATTTCCCAAAGTGCCAGTTCTTGCTCAGTGGGCTGGTTGCTTTTTTAGACTCGTGATGACAGATGTAGCTTGGGAAATATACGTCAGTCAAATCCTTTAGCTTCCAGTAGAAGTGATTTGTAGATCTGTGAGGCCCATTTCTTGTGTTCTCAGAATCTACAGGGTGATCAGGTTTGCATTATTTCTTTCTGGTAGATCCTAATAAGTTTGATAGCTCTAAAATACTGTTAACTGTATTTAAGGATTCTTTTAATGAGTCCAGTGCTAATATGGATTACTTAAAATGTCAGAAGTGTTTAAGCAATGACTGGTGTAAAGCTCAATGTATTGGACCTAAGATGTACACTGACTGTGTAGGAAAGCCAGGAGGGGATAATGGCACACGTTCATTAAGATCTGCAAACAGTTTTATTATGCAAATGTTGTTTGTTCTTATTTTAAAGTAACAAGTGGATGATTACGGTATTTATGCATAAAATAGACACTGTTTGCTTAAGTGAATTCTTAGCATATTCCTGTTTTCTCTGTAAACCAATTAAAGACTAATTTGGTTGAGGCTAATCCTCTTAATATCATCATAGAAAAAAAGAGCTGCCATTCAGACATAAAGTAGCGTAGTCTGTTGGTTTTTAGTAGACTGGATGAATCTTTAAATGGGCACAGCCAACCAAAGAGTGGATGTGTGAAATCAGGCATTCTGCTTCGGCTTAGCTTTAGTCAGTCACTTTCTCCTTTCTGATGGAATCATAAGATCCACCAGGTTGGAAAAGCCCTTTAAGCTCATCCAGTCCAACCCCTACCCCAGCATTGCCAAGGCCACCACTAATCCATGGCACTGAGGCCTCGTCTCCACGGTGTGTGAGCACTTGCAGGGACGGTGACTCCACCAATATTTGAGGAAGGAATTTTGATACCTGGTAGAAAACACTGTAGAGTGAGAGATGCACTATCATTGTGCAGGTATCAAACTTGCTCTACACTCATGCTTTAAGAAAACCAGGCTCATTCTGTGAATAGTGAGAAAGAGAAGCTGCCTTTCGAAGGATCAGCACAGATTTCATAAGCCCCTTTCTTCTTTAGTGCTGGTCTCCTGATAGTTCCAGGTCTGAGCAGCTCACGAGTTGTTGAAGGATATGCAGAGACCTGGAAGAGGTGCTCTGCTGGTTTCCAGCACATAGATCTGGCTGATGGGATTGGGCATGCTCCTATCTTGTTTTTCTTCTGGCACCTATGATTCCTTGTGCTGTGGCATCAGGGACTGACTGGCTTTTATCAGGTTGAGTTTTCCAAATGCTCTTGTCAGCATAGCTTTTAGTTAACCTGTAGTTCACTGAAACTGTTCTACTCTGGTATAACTTAGTGCTGTACATGAAAAAGGGTGCTGGGTTGTGATCTGTTTCTGGGACATCCCAGTATTCTGTTATCTGTTTGTCATATCTTCAGGAGAAACACAATCTGGAATTAAAGTTCTGAGAAATAAGTATCTCTGGAAATGTCCTTTCTGAAGTTGCCATGCCAGGAATATGTCAATTTACCTCATACCTGAGGGCTCGAGATGCTTTTCATTCCTTAGTCAGAACAAAGCACTGCCTTCACCAATGCATCTTCCATCTATTTTAGGCTGATTATTTTCTTTCTACCTGCCAGGAGGTTGCAATGAGGTGGGATTGGTCTCTGGTCCCAAGGAGCAAGGGATGGGACAAGAGGAAACGGCCTCAAGCTGCACCAGGGCAGGTTTAGATGGAGCTGAGGAACAATTCCTTCCCCAGAGGGTGCTCAGGCATTGGAACAGGCTGCCCAGGGCAGGACTGGAGTCACCGTCCCTGCAAGTGTTCACACACCGTGGAGACGAGGCCTCAGTGCCATGGGTTAGTGGTGGCCTTGGCAGTGCTGGGGAACGGTTGGACTGGATGAGCTTAAAGGGCTTTTCCAGCCCTGCTAATTCCATGATTCTGTGGTTGATATTCAAATGGAAATTCCTGTGTTTCAACTTGTGCCCATTCCCCATGAGAACCAGGGCCTGTGATTGTGAGGCTACTTCCAGCTGTCTGCAGAAGGTCTCATTGACTTCCTGACCACAACAGTGTCACCCATGTTTAGCTGTCACTTAATCCTTACCCAGGCTTGCTCTTCCTCCACCCCTAGTCAGAGCTTGATGTATTCCAGCTGCTCTCTCACCTAAAAAGCAATTCCACCACCTCACCTTGCTGGCCTGTGTCTCCTAAAAAGTAGATAGCTGTCCATGGCAGCACTGCAGTCATGCGAGCTATCCCACCATGTCTAATTGCAGTGAGGTCACGGCCCTGTGACTGTACTCACATCTGTAATTCTCTGTGTTTAGTCCCCATGTTGTGTGTGTTGGCGTATTCCCCAATTGGATGTGATGGTGTGAGCATTGCCACTTTGGACCCTGCTCCCCAAGCCCTTCACTTTAAAGCCCATCTCACCAAGTTGGCCATCCTGCTGCCAAAGATTCCCTTGCTTCTTCTATGCAGGTGGATCCCATCCTTCCCTAACAGGCTGTAGTCATCAAAGAATGGCCGCTTGTCATACAAGCCATGACATGGCTGGTACTGAGTTGCTTTAGCTTCTGTAGGCAGTTTGATACTTCAAGGCCAGGTTGGACACAGCCTTGGGCAACATGGTCTAGTGTGAGGTGTCCCTGCCCATTGCAGGGGGTTGGAACTGGGTGATGTTAAGGTCCTTTCCACCCCAAACTAGTCTGGGATTCTATACTGTTGGAAAAAACTAAAGCACAGGGGCAAAGTCAACCAGACATTTCTCGTGCTCTGCTGCTTGAAATAGAAATGGCCTCGGTGCATCCTGGAGGAGACTGAGCTGTTTTGTCACTTTTGCCACAAAGAAATCAAGGCAACTTGATAATAATACAAGGGTGCAGAGTTGCCAGTAGCTTGCTGTTACAAGGCAAAGCAATTCCAAGTGTATGTAGTGCAGTATTCATTTTTCCTTTTTTATGTCCATCTTCTAGAGCAAGTTAAAGGAATCATCCAGCAAAGTGTTCAGGCTGTGCTGTTGCTCTTTTTTGGAGAGCCAGTAAGCTTCTTTGGCTAGGTAGGCAGCTGCAAGATTTGACTATCTCCCAATACTCTTTTGGAAATGACAATGGCAATGCAACAGAAGATTAGAACTGCACATCAATACACTTTGCCTTCTTGATTTATGACCTATTTCAGTAATCTGGGAGCATCTTTGATTAGCTAAAGTGTCTTTCTGTGTCCTTCTCTTGTTGGCACATTTACAGCTTTTATGACTACCTGAAGAAGGAATTGCCAGAGTGGTTTGCTCTGTGATCGCGCTGTTCTTGAGGAGCCCATTTGGCCTTTGTCTTCATAGTTTCAACCAGTTGGTGCAGCTGCAACTTCTTTTCCTTGGTCCTTCTTTTTCCTTGCTTGTTTTTTTTCTTCCATTCTCACATTTAGGGGGGAGGGACAAGAGAAAAAAGACAAAAGATGTGTAAAAATTGCTGCCCTTCTCTTTGGATGTGCAGGTGCTGGGGGCTCCAGCAAGGGGGGAGTGCCAGCAGGAGGTATGAAAGCTAAGAGCCAATTTATGTCCCGTCCTTCCTTTGAGAAGGGATAATTGCATTGTGGCTTTATTGAAGAATGAGAACTAAATCACACTGTTAAAGTCTGCAGCGACTTTGTGTACCAGATGTCACGATTGGCCTGTTGGGACACATAGCAAGATAAATACATGGTTTAATAGTCTGATGGTGTTTTCATCCCAGCATAAAACCACTAATCCAAGAGAGCTGTAACTAGGAGGAATGATAAAAGATTCAGAACCACTGTGGGTTTTCTTGGGAATTCTTTGGCTGTCTTCCTCTTGTGCTGTGATGGTTGATATGAACAGGGCCTGCAGAAGTTATGTCTGCACTTCAAACTGAATGTATAACTTCTGCTGTGCTTCCTATGATGCTATTTACAAACACCAGCGCTATTGAGGCCATATGCTTCATCTCTTGATGGCCTCTCTGGAAGGAAAGTGGCAAGCAGATGTGAACAAGGCTGTTTGCAGCAGCTGAATGCCTGCTTGTCCTCTAAACGATGCACTTAATGTTGAAGTGAGAAGTTGTTAATCCACCTAATCCTGCATGATGGGGGCATTTGTCTGCATCGTTTGTAATCTGAAAGAGCAGGCTTGGAGTAAGAATGGGTTTTTCAAGCAAACAATTCTTGTACATCATGCAGGACTGGGGAGATGGGGGTCCATATGATACATAATGAATGACAGCCAAAGCAGAACTGTAAGTAGCTTTAGCTGTTATGTTTTTCAGCCTTAAAAGCAGTGTGATGTTTAAAGAGCTTTACAGTGCCCTTGCAGCATCTCTGGGATGGACTGGAGTGAGTGATGGCCCAGCTGTCATCATAAATGGTGCTTATTTAGCTCACCCATCGCATATAAAAAGCCTAGCTGAGGTGGATGTACCCCATCACCAACACATGTACAAGTGGTGTGCTGCTTCAGTGATGAAGATCTGTTGTAAATATACTAGTGCTTAATATTCACCCATGGTACAGTGAACATGGTAGTGGAGAGGGCCCAGGAAAGCCGAAGTTACAGCACCTGCTATCTCTGATCAGCAACGGGGCTTTGCTAAGGTCACTTCTGTTCATCTGCAAGTGAGAATATATTTATTTTCAGTGGAAAACACTAAGAAATCTGCTGTAGAAAACTTACTATGTGTGTGTATATATATAAAAAATATATATTATCTGCTGTTAATCTAATAAATCATTTAGTACTGCTTCCCAGTTGACTTCCAATCCTGGATGCCATTTCCTGGGGTATGAAGCACCATAAAACTCCTCTCTGGTTATACTCGGTCAACTGTGGATTACACTTCTGCTTCCCATGCTGGACCACGTACACTGTTCCCTGTCATTTTGCATGTACTGTATAAATGTATCGTAATTACCTATTGTATAATTATGATCCATTATATATTTCTATGAAAATGTCATTAACCTTACGTACTTACTAATGTACAACCAGTTATAAATGCAGTAGAGCTCTATTTTCATAGAATCACAGAATGGTTTGGGTTGGAAGGGACCTTCAAAGCTCATCCAGTCCAACCCCCTGCAATGTGTAGGGACACCTTCAACTAGATCAGGTTGCCCAGAACCACATTTAAGGGCTTTTTCTTTACAAATAGTATTATTCCTTCCTGCATCTCACCCATGTAAGAGTTAGAGTATGGCTGAAGGCATTCATTCCAAAACTAGAGGCTTTTGTTTTCTAAATGATATATAGAAAACCTGTCATGATCAGAAGTCAGCTCAGTAGTATCCTGCTGTTCTGATTCTTTTTTCCTTTCTCTGTATAACATTTTGAAACACCCCTTGGTTTAGGCTGGTAGGTCTCATGCTGGCTCTAAGAGGGATCTGAATCATACTTTGTTGTTGTTCAAACTCTGAATAATATTATGAGGACTTTCTTTGGTCAATTTGTAGTTTGCCTCTTTATAAATTAAGTATTAAATATGAGAACGAGTAAGTGGAACCCAGCTTCCCAGCACACTTATTTTGGGTGGTACGAGGCATTTCTGTGACCTATCCATAGCGAGTTAGGGCTCAGACATGACTGAATTAATTCTGCTTGAAGATTTGTTAATCATGGGTCAGCAGAGTTGCAGTAACCATGTGCAACTTATAGCCTGTGGGGGGCACGAGGTGAAGTATTTGAGCTTGACCTGCTTTAATTATGGCTCAGGATAATATGTGGTACCTTACTTCACACAGTGGGTGCACAGATTGTCCGTAACATGGCTCTACTGAGTGATGGGACCTCATATGGTCACACTGCTCCCGGCTGATGTCTGAAGTGCAGAAGTTCTTCTCTATACAGAACAACATGTGGACACGCCGGAGTTTCAGCATATACTCATCAGTAGTTTGATCATATTTACACAGATTGATTTTAGCGTCCAGAACCTCTTCACTGCTTAGTTTCTGCTTCTCCTGTTCCTATGGGGGGGGGGGGGGGGGGGGTTTGTCCTTGGACCTGTTGGGGCATATCTGGGCTTGGCCAGGCTTGAGGCTGCTGCCTTGGTGCTTTCAAACTGCGCAGAGTCTGAGCATCCAAAGGGCCCGAGGGAGGAATGAGGAGCTTGTGCTGCATTTGACTGAAGGACATGAGCGGGCTCATGTGAATGGTGGTGAGGACAGTCTGGCTGTTACAATGGTTCTTTTTGCCCTCTTTGCCGAACGCTCACACTTGACTGAAGTCAGTGCTTCATTGCAGGAGCCCTTTCCAGAGCATTTAGCAAAGGCAGATGAGATCTGTAGGCAGACTGGCCTTGGGGTATGTGAGGAGTTCGTGGACATCTGCAGCTGGCAGGATAAATGCATGGAGCTCTGTCAGGCTTTGCCTTGATAAAAGGATGTGGCCACCCAAGCAGGATGTTCATTTAGCCTTTACTGCCTAGCTGTCATGTGGCAATTGTGAAACCAGGCTTCTCTGTAAAGCACTGGGAGATTTGGGCGTGAAAAGAGTTAAACAAGAGCTAGGTATGTAGTAATTTTGAATTGATTATCTCGGTGCTGGGGAGTTCTAATCGCAAGCTTCAGTGCTACTTGAACCAGCAAGGCTTTCCTGAGGTGGAACAGTATATGGGAATGAGCGTGATGCTGATTGAATCTTTGTATTGTGATGCTGACTGATCCTTTGTATGGAGCCATGTTCATTTCAAAGAGTCAGTATTGCAGTTGTACTCTGAATTTCTTTTGCTTCTGTATGGACTGTGATTGCTGCATGATCAGAAGTAGAAGGAAATCATAAAGCAGAACCTATTCCTTTAAAAACTCAAGATGTGGGTACGCACAACACCCTGCCCCAAAATAGTCACGTTTCCATGGTCAGTTTGTAGCTCACCTGTGTTGTTAACCTCAAATGCAATGGCAAAAAAGTAATGCCTGAAAGAATGAGTTCACACACCAGAGTATCTAAACAGGGGTCATATCGCTGAGCTTGTGAAGGCACCTTTCAACACAGCGTGCTTTGAACTTCTCTTTCTAGTAATAACTTCAATTGCTCCAATAATGAGAGATTACATCCACCGCTAATTAAAAGCCAGTGTTCACGCATTTACATAATGATCATGTATTTTATGTAATACCCCTTTACTGTCTTCACAGAGAAGACCAAATGCCAGCTCTTCTCAAGTCTGCCTTGAAGACAGCCAGTGTCAAAGCTTCCCAAGATCTGAAATTCTTAAATAGCCTCATTCATCCTTAAAACACTTTTCTCACCACTTGAGCTTTTCTTAAGGTATTTTATTAAACCAGCAGCATGTTTGCTAGTATTTTACAGTGCGAAGGAGGTGATCCTTTGGTAAGCTTTAAGGTAAAGCGTTACACCCTAGTTTATGAGTGGAAGGAGATACAGTCACATAGTGAAGAAGAGTAGCTGGGCTTACTTCAGCCTGTAGTCTTCACAATTAGTTTTCAGAATACCACTGCATGCCTAAAAGAGCTGTTTTTATGCTCTGCTGTCTTCACAGCAAAGCGTACAATCTCCCCTCTGTCTTGGAGGCATTTCCTGTACAAGGGATTTTTTGCTAAGATTTCCCACTCTTGCTGCTCCTATTTCAGCTCATTGGCTGCTGTGCTAATGAGGGCACTTGGGACTTCCTCTCCATTCAAGCACTACATTGTGTAAACTCCTAACCAGGGTCAGACAACATAGTGTTGCCAGCTGCACATCTGCAGCCATCTGGATTCGTGGCAGGAGCAGTAAAATGGACAGTGTGTAGCAGAGTTGAAAAAGTGATGAGAGTGGTACAGATCATATTTGCAGAAAACCATAAAATAAATGCCCCATATTTGATCTGCAGGATGTACAGAATCATTCCTGAAGCAGTCTTTCAACGTCTAGAGATGTCAAATAAAGACAAATGGGACATGCTGCGGCTCCAAAGTGTTCTGTGAAGAAGCTGCTTAATTCAGTGCCGTTGCATTGTTAAGAGGCAAGCAATTATTAAAACTTGTGATGCTCATAAACAGTTCTCTGCTCCCACTTCTGTGCCTTCATTAAGATTCTGTTTCTAATAAACACCACTTCAGTGTCTTAATTAATTATAATAACATTCTTAAGGAGAAATAATTGCACACTGTGAAAGTACAGTTTTCGAGTCTGAGGGAATAGGTGCAGGTGAATGGTCACACGTTGGTTCGCATCTGGGCTGCTTGGGGCAGGCCTGGAAGAGGAACTTCTGATCTCTTTTTCTCTCTCATCCTTTCTCACTGACCAGCGTCTCTAGTGACCATGCCAGGAATAACATCAGGGAAGTCAGGGAAGCTTCGGAAGTTACTTTTGGTAGAGCCGTAGATTCATTGCTTTGACTGTGTTACTGTCAATACAAGTCACGGTCTCTGCTTTTTCTTTTAAAGCTTTTATTTGGTCATTTGCTTTCTGGCTTTCACGGGCACCAGAAATGTGGGTTAAGGCTCTCAGGGTTTGTTACTCAGTAGTTTTTCTGCTGGTTTTATGCTGAGTGTACATATTACGCACAAGTAACCCCAGTGTGAGATGGCTCAGATTAAAGTCAGAGTTCTAGATCAGATCCCTTGTGGTAATGCTTGCAATGTGAAGATGAGAAAGTATTCGCTAAGAATAATATTATGGTAATACAGTCAGCAGTAAGCATTACAGTTGTAGACTTTTCTGTCTGATTTATTGGACCTGTTAAACCTCTTTCCTAACTATTTAGTACTACTCCCTTGTAAAATTGGTTTAGCTTTCCAGTTTTGTTTTCTTATCTTCTTGGGATGGCATTCATCGCTAAGATGCATTTCCCCACTTTGGCTGAAGTGTTGGTTTTAACCTGGAGTGCCATAGGTTTTCACAGCTAATCCAGCCCCTTTGCATTTAGTGGGGATATTACCTTTGATTTCAACTAGAAGATGATAATGACCTTAGTGTATGTGATGGGTTGGCAGTTAGCCTAAGAGAATTGTAAAGGTAGAGATGCTTGTACAGAGGCCATTATAGGAGTTGAGCTAGTTATGTGCTTTCAATGAAAGCTATTGTACTGTGAAGATTATTTTTAATAGAAAAGTGTAGAATTGTTTCATTGAGCTACCTACTTAGCATCATGAATCCAATCCTAATTGACAGTAACAAATATGAGTGAAAACCAATCCCGTGTGTATGTTTTGCAGACATGTTTTGCGACAAAAATCCAGATTTCATTTTTGTGGCATTAATCATATGTGCAACATGGTTTTCTCATGATTATATTAAAACACAGGGTGCTTACGCTGATACAATGGCCCTTCAGTTTCAGTTGTTTGGTGGGGATGGCATTCCTGATTGCAAGGAGTAGTGTATCTCCAAAACGCGTGTGGCCTGGAGTAGAAGTGAGATAGAAGTAAAACAGTGTGAAAAGCAGGAAAGGATCTTCTCCTTCCTCTGAGCCTCTGGGAACAGTTGGCTCCAGTCACATGCTGACTGTAAAATCACTACTTTGTGAGCAGAATCTTTAAGAGATGCCTTTTATGTGATCAGTTTTTATTCAAACAGGGATGAAAGCCCGTTTATATTGAATTTTGCAACTGAATGTTCATGCTGGGTAGAAAAGTGCAGTTGTGCAGATCATTTAAGGTTTAAAGCATTAAGTAACATTTCTATTGGAGGTGATTGTTGCTATGGGTATCATAAGCATTGGGATTGTGCTCATCAAGGAATGATGTTTTCAAGATGTGCAGAAGAGTTAAGAAACCAATCTCTCTCAACAGACAGAACAAAGTACTGCTTTCTTGGACTGGCAAGAAACAAAGGGGTTTACCAAGGCCAGGCCATAAGGAACTGCAGTCTTTTTCACATGGATCACTTGATGTCCAATAGAAGACTTCCTTAATACAGCTGAGTGCAGAGCTGAGCATGCCATATGGAATTCATCTTCTGATGGGGGAGATAAGTGGTAGTAGGGCTTGGAATGTTTTGTTTCTCCTTCTCCAACATTATGGTGTTTTAAAGGTTGAAGCTAAGCACCTGCAAAAAACCTCCACATTTGATAAATAGTTCTCTTTCAAAATCCTTAATGAAATACTTGTATGTAACAACAGCCCTTTTCAGGTATCATTCAGAGATCAGTAGACTGAAATCAGTAGATCTCTGGTCATATTACAGTCCATCTTCGTGTTTGTAGCGTGAATTGTGGAGCTTGGAAACTGGATAATGGCATCCTTGTTTTTGTAAAAAGAAAATGAGAACAACTTCAAACCTATTCGAAGAACCTTGTGTGGAGTCTTTCAGCCTGAAGTAACTTTATCTTCTGAAACATGAATTGATGCTTTTTGAATGCAGGTTTGAATTCATTCTTTACTCTTCCTCTCACCATTTTCAGATCAAAATTACTTAATTTGGGGTTGGTTTTTTAGGTTGTGTTTTTTTTTTTTAATGTGAAGGATTTTCTCCAGATTAATAATTTTTTTCCCTAGCTTTTGGATGTTAGTTTCTAAAATGAGAAAAGCCCAAAGTTCTCACCACAATCTGTTACCCACTGCCTCTTGGAATGTGCTCACTGAGAATACTTGTCTCAGCGTCGTGAAGCCATGCCAGCAGTTAGATAATTTTGGAGTCAGGTACCAGACACTTCGTTTTCCCAGACATGTTAGCATTACTGAGGCTTATTTTCCTAGTGTCCAGGCCATTTCTAACCCCCTGGAGAACTGCAGTGGATACTCCTTGTCTCACAGCAATATAAAAGGTTTAGGAGACATGAGGAGGGGATGGGATGACAAGCACAGTGGGTAAAGTGGGCTGAATCTGGAGCAAATGGTCCCATCAAGGCAGGGCCAGAGCACCCCATGGGGCTGCTTGCTTGTCCCTCAGCTGCTGTTGCAGATCATCAGTTGGTCCAGAGAAGGGCCACAACATGATCAGGGGCTGGAGCACATCTGTTGTGAGGAAAGGCTGAGAGGGTTGGGGTTGTTCAGCCTGGAGAGGGCTTTGGGGAGACCTTATTGCAGCCTTTCACCTCTTAAAAGGGGCCTGAAGAAAGATGGGGAGAGAATTTTGAGCAGGGCCCATCAGGGGTGATGGGTTTAAATTGACAGGGGATTCAGGCTGGATGTGAGGAAGAAATTCTCCACCATGAGGGTGCTGAAACCCTGGCACAGGTTGCTCAGAGAGGTGGTGGATGCCCCATCCCTGGAGACATTCCAGGCCAGGCTGGATGTGGTTCTGGGCAACCTGCTCTGGTTGAAGGTGTCCCTGCTCATTGCAGGAGGTTGGGCAAAATGAGCTTTGAGGGTCCATCCGACCCAAACTAGTCTGTGATGCTGCTCTATGTTTCAAATTAAGGACCTGCTGTCACATGCCAGCATTCGCCCTCTGTGGTGATGGCACAAGGCCCTTCTCTTAGATACTCACAATAGCAGGGTCCTGGTAACTGCTTCTCTAAATGATCTTTTAGATAACCAGGTTTTGCTCTAGCACTGTGTGATTCCAGCCCTGGAGGCAGTGTGCTGCTGTACAGAGGCTTTGCTTGCTGGGTAAGGCAGGCATGTTCTGAAGGAGATGCTGTTTACATACACGAGCAACTGCTCGGTTAGGAAAAAATAAAAAGAAGGGAGAAAAAGACAAAAGGACTGTTTCTGAGACACTGGACTTAAAAATATTTAATTTTTTTCTGTTATATGGTAGTGAATTAAGTTAATTCGGTGAATGATGCGGTTGTCTATGTTTCTGTGATTGTCACAGAACCCCAGCCTCGTTTTTGTTGGAAGGGACCTTAAAGCTCATCCAGCTCCAGCCCCTGCCACGGGCAGGGACACCTCACACTAGAGCAGGTTGCTCCAAGCCCCTGTGTCCAACCTGGCCTTGAACACTGCCAGGGATGGGGCAGCCACAGCTTCCTCACAGGGAAGAGCTTCTGCCTTGTATGTGCTTGAAGCTCCCTGGTTATCTAGTGCTTGGGGTTTATGTGCCTTTTGTTTTCAGATAGCAACAAAGGCTTCATGAAGTGAGCAACCTTTACTGTTGTTATGTACTCACTACATGTGCTCTGTATGGCAAAGAGCAGTAAAGAATATTTCTCCCTGTCAGAAGTAATATTAGTGTTCAGTAATGTATAGCCATAGTCTGCAACACAGAGAAAGCAGCAGATAATATTTGACTATTAGATGTGGAACCTTATATTGCTGTTTTTCTTTTGTAAATGGCCATGACCAAATATATACCAACAAAAAAGGTGTATGTATTTTGAAAACAGAATTGATTGGAAAAAAAGGCTGAGTATTTTACCCCATCTTTCTCTAGAAAAGCAATTTTCTTTTCAGAACTCTTCTCCAGACCTTCAGAAGCTGCTATGCCACATGGTCCTATACGTCCATGCTGAATGCAAGGGGGGATATTTTGTATTTCATCAATAGCAGACAGATTTCTCCAGGATTTATTTTTTCATTTTCCTCAAAACTACAGGTCATTTTTTTTCCCATAGAAAAATGCAGTTCTGTGAAAATCAACCAGGGCACTTGCTGTCAGCTTTAAGCAAGCAAGAAGCAATGGGAACAAGAAAAACACAAAGAAAATGGCCTCGAGGGAAAGCTTCGCATAATGAACTTGAAATTGCTACTGCTGTGAATACTGTTACTGCTTTTCCTGCCAGAGCTGTCACCTCACACAGCAATTTTAGCTTAAAGCAGACTGCGGAGCTTAGCTACACATCACTAAAGACCAAGGTTTCTCCTGCTCCGTTCTCCAAACTCTTGAGACCACTGTGCTCTGGGGTATCTTGGTGGCATTTTTCAAGGAGAAACAGGCCAGAAATAGCCCATTGCTTAAAGTTAAGAAGGGAAAATAAAGACCAGGAACCACAAAGCCTGTGGAAACCAGATTTGACAAAGAAATCTACACCACGCTTTCACAATGAGACCTTGTAAGTGAAATGAGTGGGGCGCCCATGCAACTGAAATGATAACGATTTGCCTAGAGATGCAGAGAGCATCCCCCAGATTTTTAGCTCCAGTTCCCAGCTTCCCTTCCTGACTGTTAAGGAAGCATGAGGAAGTTCATCCTAGAAAGAAAGGCAGCACTGTGGACTGCCCAAGATGCACATTCCCCAAAGCAACAATCCCTTGCCATGTTGTTTCTTGACAATGGCCTCACAAAACCCTTGTTTAGGGTTCAAGTCATGCCAATACGAGAGAGACACAATAAATGACAAGTCCAAAGAGAAGTTGCAGTGCACAGTATTGTCAGCTCTTCTTAACTTGGATAAATTCAGAACATGGATGAGTATTTAGTGGCCTTTTTAGCGCAAGAGCTGTTTTTCAGCGTTACTCATCCAAGTGGTTGCTGTAGCTACAGCATAACCCTGAGAATTGGCAGAGAGGGAGTCGTGTGCTCTACCACGTTCCTTGGCCCCTATGAACGTTTGTATGCCCAAATCTTTAGGTGTTATCTGGGAAGATCTGTGAATGTTTGTGCAGAAATTTCATTGCTCATCCCAAGCAGAGATTATCAACCTTAAACTTCTGGATTGATCTTGTTTAAATGCATGCCTGTGCCCTCAGATAGCTTATCACCCAAATGAATGTTTGATTTTTCACTTGAATCCCGCATTTTGATAGGCAGTAACATCATGCATGAGAAGGCAATCCATACAATAAATCTTATTAGGATTTCAGAAGTACAGATTTTAGGTCATATATTTATATAGGTGCTAGCTGTTGTAAACCATGCTTGACACGAGGGGAAGTTTGTTCAGGGAGCCAGTTCACTGGAAAATCAACAAGGTCAGAGTTGCTCTGGCGCTGAGGTTTGGGATGAGTCAGGGTTGACATTTCAAGTTGAAAAAGAGCTTGGAATTTCGAACCCAGTTAAGAGCATACTTGATAGATGATTTTGGGAAGGACAGATTCGGTTTCCGAATTGACACGCAGTGTTAAAACTAAGAACAGCTTGCCTGAATTCAGGAAAATGACTAATACAGAGAAAACCTGAACTTATTTGGGAGGAAGGAATCAGTGTAGGGAATGAGTGCTCAACGCTGTAAGTATCCTGCGTGGAAAACAAGGAAAGGGGGACCGGCATTGGGTGGTTGGCAGTGAATGTATTATTACTGCAGAACCACCATGGAAATCACTCAGCTCATATATGAATCAGGAGCTAAGAGGTGAAATAAGAAGAAATATTAATTTTAGATCCCATTCCTCCCACTGTTCCTGACTGTTGAATGGGTTGTCACATCGCAGACAGGATGCGATTGCCATGGAGATGGATACGAGAACTTTTCCTGGAATTTAGATTCTGCTGCGTTAATATTTCTTTTCTGTGCTTCCATGAAAAGAAATGATTATCTAAAGGCTAGTTATGAAGGATGTATTAACAATAAATATCGTTATATAGGGTGATTTTTATGGTGTTCCTGTTACGCTTTATACTGTGTACCAGGTCTAAGGGCCTTCCCTGCTGCTATAGAGGGAAGCTGTAGTAGATCAAGGGCCTGATCATCACCCATCAGAGCTTAGGCCAGTGCTTGTAGGGTGATCATTCTTGTCTTATTCCTTCTTGTAACAGTTATATACACTGTATTTTTATCTAAGGACTGTGAATATAATTCATATGTATGGTCTTTAGAAAATCAAAAAGCCTGCAACTTGTATTGTTAGTCTTCAGGTGAAAATTGCTCTTTTCATTATACTTTACATGCTATAATTATATATGAGAAGGTTTTTTCAGCCTTGGGGATAGATGGCCTCTGCTTTTAACAGCTGTTAAAATATCTGTTAAGCTAGGGATTTTCATACAGATAATGCTTCAGGAGATACATACAGTGATCTAAAGTAGTATGACCGTGTTAGAATAAGGTAACAGACGCTTCTAATACCTTCACTTCTTCCATTGCAAATTCTGTTTCTGTAGCTGAGCTTGTGTAGCTCTGTCCAAAAGTTGATATTGTCAGAGCTGTCAGATTCTCCATAGCAATTCTTCACTGTCAGGTTTGGCATACTGCAAAAACTTGTTGCCCCAAGACTTGGTCAAGAGGCATACAAGTAATCCTGTTCTATTAAATGGCATTTGTTGACTGGCTGCAACTTGCGTATGTAGTGGAAGGGGTTAATGGTGGTCCCTGTGCTGGGGGAATGCAGAAATTGTTCCTTCCTGGAATATAGCAGGCACATGGATTATGTTAATGGGCAAGAAGGAGATTGCTGTCCCTTTCTGCTGCCCTGTAGAGCTGATTATTGCCAGTAGTGCCGGAAAGAAGAATTGCGCTAGGAAACAGAACCTCTCCTGGGACTTAGGAGATTGAAAAAGATTTTCCTTTCATTTCTGAAGCCTCAATAGGCTGATGACTGAGATAAGCAGTGCTTGTGCTGAAGGATGGAGGAGGAACAGTTGCCAGTGCAGAAAAACACAGAACCTGTATGTATTGCCAAATTCCAGAAGGATTCTATCAAAGCCAAGCCACAAAATGATAGAGATGAATACCTGTTGTGCTCAGTGGCATATCCCACTCTGATTACTGCTGAGGGTAGAGCACTAGGCCTAATATAGCAACGATTTTGTCTTTAGCCAAGTTCTGCATCGTTCTGACCCTTGCACCTCCGTATCCACTCTGAGGGTATTTTTGCTCCACTCAGAACTTGAACACTGCTCCCTCCTGTTCCCTGCAGCAGAGCGTTTCCTTCATCCAGCTCCCCATCAAAGACAGCGGACTGTAAGGAAGGACTGCTGCCAGCAGCACAGACCTGCTGAAGGTGGGTTGCTGCAGGTTTGGAAGTGAGGATCTCCTTTCCTATAGCTGAATGAACAGTTCTCCTAACTTCCCCACCTGCCAACAAGAAGACCTGTATTCCTAGATCAGCAGATCCGGACTCCACTCAGAGCTGGAGAGCTGAGCTTCCTGGCACACTTGCTCTTGGTGTTCTTGCCTAGGTTGAGCACTGTATATCACAGATGCTTGACGGTTCATTATTCCAGAGGAAAGGAGGGTGTTCCTATGACTCTCAGTGAAAACAGTAGTATTTCAGTTCTCACCTATATGAATCTTACTGGAACTGGGCTTGTGTTTATTTGTTTTCATGAAAGCTGAAGGGATCATTGGGCTGAATTCTCCTTATTAGTGTCAGAATGATGACCGTGATTTCAAGGTTATGTTTCATACATGTACCCATCATTTGCTGATAATAGATGAAGGAATGTACTTCAGTATGCTAAAATTTGCTTGTACTAAAGTAGAAGGAGGATAGTTGTTACTTCAGGTATTGACATTTGGTTTTCATCTAAAAATGCCACTAGGATCTAAAGCCGGTCTGAAGTAATGGATGATGCCTGGTTCTGTAACAAACTGGCTTTTGCTTTGCACATGCTTGCCACCACAGTGATTTTTGCTATTTGTGCCTTGTTATGTGTAAGAAGCACTTTCTTCCTCTGTGTGTCACGATTTAGCCCAAAGTCATCTGTGTAGATCTACAAATAAGTAAGGCCATTAATCATATTCTTCCTGTTGACAACAATCTGTGCTTATGAGCCATCACCCATAGTTGTTCTACATCTTGGTTTTGGGGGTTTTGTTGGGGTTTTGTTTTTGTAACCAGTGCTGTGTGTAGAACTGTTCAGACCTATTGTCATCTATGCAAAGGTTTCTCATTTCCTGCTAGGTCAAAGGGTTAGGAAAACCTGGGCACTGAATGAAATTTGATGGCATTATTTCTTGTATAATATGTATAATATGAAGACTTTCAGTTTGATGGTCTTCATTACTGTTCATCACAGTGTGATGTACCTAGCAATAAGCTTTCCTGGTTACTGGAAGAGCCTTGCCTTTAAGTCCCACAGTGCATCAGAGTTGGAATAAAGTGGTCAGTATCTGACCCTTCTGGTCCTTTTAATCATGCCTACTGTAAAGCTTCATTGTCATGGGTTTAGGTAGATCCATGCTTAGGGCTTGCCTTTGGCTAATGAATCTCAATACCGTAACTATCATAAGGAAATTAAAGGTCATGTTTTCTTGCACATCTTAGAGGGGATATTTTACATTCCAATTCTGTACTTTTCCATTTCTTTTCTTTTTTGACAACTGGAATGTGAATGATCTACAGAGAACTTTATTCATTTTGGTGTCGTGAATGTGAACCAGGCCATGCTTAACGTTAAAATATCAGTGGTGACACTTTGCTCAAGCGTGAGGAACAAAGCTAAAGCCAGACCTGATAAACTGAGCTGACAAAATCTGCATCAAACCCTGTTAAACACCTCCTGGCAAACCAGTCCTCTGATGTGAACAGGAACTCTGTTGTGATTTGCTCCTGTAGACCCTATGGTTCAGAATTCAGAGCCCTGTGAAGTGCTGGGTGTCAGTGAAAGCCATGTGGGAACTGAAATGTTCACCATTTCCCAGGGTGAGGCCTTTGCTTTGGTCCACATCTTGTGTGTTGTGTGATCTGATGGTGTTGAACCGACAGATTTCTTTCTCTTTCCCCTCATTCTGGAAACTCATTTATGTTAATTCCAAGTCTTGGTTATAGAAGTTTATTCTCTTCTAATGCAAATAAAGTAAAGCCATAATGCATGTTTTCCTCATAAGAAGATTAACATTTGGTTCACTTATGTTATCTTTTTGTGCTGGTTTGGTCTTGTTTCTGTAAGATGCGATAGCTATCTCTGTAACACCAGTATGTTTGACTTGCTGTAACCTGATGTACCATTTCTCTCCCCTTTTTTCTCCTTCCCTAAGATTATCGTTGGAGAAACTGCAGTGTTTTGTCTACAGTTAGCTACAAAGGATTTTGAAAACCAAGAGAAAACAATATTAACTGGAGACTGTTGTTATATAAATCCACTGGTGCGCAGGACCATCAGATTCCTTGGTATGAGCAAAACTAATGCTTTCCTTTTCTGAATGCTGACAGTGATCGGTTGTGTCGTAATTTTGACCCAGGGAGAATATTCACATAGCCATACACCATTTCATGTGTAGTCTTAACTCAGGTGCAGCGAGTTCTCTCCTTTTGGGTAGCAACTGAAGCTTCTTGGAAGTTGGGATAAAGACCAGTTGCAGAAGCAGCAGTAAAAAGAGAAGAAATTGGGATCACAAGGAGGAGTAACAACCAGCAGGCCCAGAGAAAGGAGATATCCTTGTGCCATAGCTATAGTTGATAGTTTTCTTTTGGTTATGCACACACATAGCAGACAAAGTTGAAGACATGGGGGTGTTTGAAGCACAGTTTAGGTACTTTCTGAGCCTAGAGATTATTTTACAGTCCCTAGTAGAAAACTGAACGAAGTCTGTGCTCCACTGAAGTTGGCTGTAACTCTCCCCTTGACCTTAGTATATATGTCATCCTTTCAACTTAGCTCATTGTAAATGTGTTCAGAGGGAGAAGTACTGCTGCTCCAAATGGCTGTTGAACATTCCCGGATGCTGCTTTTCAGTACGTGCAGGGCTGCCATAGCAGGGCTCACTGATGTTTGCTGATGGTTGTATCTAAGCAAAGCAGCTGGAGGAAGGAAGCCTTGGGGCATCTAATCCTCCTGCGTGCCCCAGTCGCAGGGGAAAGGAGGGGATGGGCAGCTGTGTCTGTATTTGCAGTGTTTGTGTAACAGCTGGGCCTGCCTTTGAGAGCCCATTGCTTGCTGGACTGCTAAAAGTCATTAAGAATCAGACTGTCTTGCATAGGTCCAGAGGAGGTGGGGGGTGATGATGAGGAGCTCCTCCTGCCCCATTTGTTCTGTGTGCAATCAGTGCCCTCGTTTCCTTCCCATTTGGTGGGCTCTCCTTGCTCACAGGAGTTAAAGCACTGTTGTACGAGATGAGGCATCACCACCCATTGCGCTCACACCAAGTGATGGATGTGGCCACCTATGGTGGGGCAGTGCACACCCTCAGGGCTTGCTGAAAGGGCCCTTCTGTGCAGCCACTTGGCCAGGCACAGTCCGCTGCTCACCAGTGTCAAGCAGCTCAAAGTGAATTAATGTAAGTGTGATGCTGCTGACCAGCCAGGATCTCGGAGCTCATCCACAGTCCACCCTCCCTTTGCTGAGGGAAACAACTGGCCTGTTAGAAACATGCATGTTTCTGTGGGATCATGTCTGCTGTGGTGTACCTCTTGGAAGAGCCCTCATGGTGCCCTGTGTAGTTGGGAATGGCCAGAATTTACAGTGAGTTGAAATATGGGAAAGGTAAAGTGATTTGCCCATGGAAATCCATGAGGAAATCTGTAGCTCAGGTGGGATTTGAGCACGGAGCTGCTGACTTTGCCTCCCAGTCAGGGTGCTGTGTTTGCATTTTGTTCTAGAGCTCATTTTCTGCTTCCAAAAGAGTAGGAAGGGACCTCATCTGTTTTCTTTTAAGTGATCAGATACATTCATTTCCATTCTAATGAATGACTACATGTGTTTAATGTCTTGCTGATAGGTCTCAGAAAACAAACCCTCTTTAGCATAAGTAGCTCCTCCGATATACAGATCTTTAGCTCGCTGTGTTGATCTTGTGATTAATATGCTCTGCATAGAGATGTACCCCGTAGCAGGCAAGATGAAGACAACTCATGCATGGCACTATTAAATTATTCAGTACTTCAGCTTCTTTACAGCTGCAGGGGAAGAGAAAATGATGTCCAGTCTGTGTTGTGACTTTTCAGGTTACTTCTCCATCGTGGCCTGGCTTCCTTGGTTCTCCAGCAGATTTATAGGGTGAAGAATTTGCCTCTGTCACTCTTGTTCAGTGAACATGGGTGAAAATTAGATACCAGTATAGCTAGCTATCCTGAACAAGGGAGATCCGTGCCTATGAGGCCTGGGGAAGCAGGCTGCTTGTACAAGAGCTGAGCATGCTCCTCTGAAGGGTGCAGAGACATCAGGTGTGTAGGTACATGCAGTGTGGTTGCTGTGGTTGTGAAGGTACATCTCCAACATGAGCCGGGATCTTTAGGGTATGGTACGTGTGAGGGGTTTTCGTGTTCTTAAATGGAGGGAGCTGGTCTTTACAATGATAAATCCTATAATATGTTGCCCTGGAGTGAAATTGTCACTAAATGTAACTCTTTGTTTCCCTCCTTAGGAATTTACGCATTTGGACTGTTTGCTACGGACATCTTTGTAAATGCTGGACAAGTAGTAACAGGGAATCTTGCACCACATTTTCTTGCACTTTGTAAACCCAACTATACAGCACTTGGATGTAAACAGTATACACAGTTCATCAGTAGCGTACATGCCTGTACTGGAAATCCAGACCTTATCATGAAAGCCAGAAAGACATTCCCATCCAAAGAAGCAGCACTAAGCGTATATGCAGCTATGTATCTGGCTGTAAGTATATTGTACTATTTAATATCACTGTATTTGTTGGGAGCAAACAGCTCACAGTGAGGGGAGGAGGGAGGAATGGGGAGAAGATGCAACAGCTGTTGGCTGATTTTATGTGTGCAAACCTGCTATGAGTTACTGTGAGGCCTTGGAGAACTTGATTCGTTGGACTTCATTCTGAGCATCACACACGTAGTGGTTCTCTGAGCTTTGAAAGCTAAGGCAATGCTGAGAGAGAGATAATTGTCCAAAAGGGGTGAGAGATTTAGGATAACCAGGTTTGTTGGGTGGTAAAGAATAAGGGTGAGGATTGCTTGTGACTGGTAGTTGTACCTCTCCAATTTTAAATCAGTACAGATTAGTAGAATTGCACATTCTTTGGTGGGGTAAAGCAGAAGAGTGGGTGTATGTAAGTGTCTGATCTCTGGAGGTTTCCCCAGATCCGTGTATGTCTCTGCATGCCAGAATTGGTATTTACAGGTACCTCAGTGCTCATGCAAAGTCCGTTTGGCTCTTATTCTGCAACGAGGCGGGCTACAAGACAATACAGCTCTTCTTCTCTCTGATACAGGGAGTGATGAGCAGGGATGGGATAGAAGGTGTTTACTAGCTGGTATTAGAAGTGGTTTAGAGGCTACTGAGAACTGTGGGGAGGCAGAGTGACTAATGAATCCCACAGAAGTAGCTCTGTGCCTGGCTCAGTTGGGAGTGCATGTCATTCTAGTCTTAGGCAGAAGCATGACTTGTTCTCAAGTAAACAGCACGTGCCTGTGGGAGTCTGTTCCCTGACCTGTGCTTCTCATTGTAGCCCTTTGGATGGGCTGAGGGCTGCCCTAATAGTGTCAGTGGGAAATGAGACAGTGCGTAACTCTGGCCAGCCTTATCCTCTCACTCAGTTCATAGAATCATGGACTGGTTTGGATTGGAAAGGAACTTAAGATCGTTCAGTTCCAACCCCCTGCCATGAGCAGGGACACCTCACACTAGAGCAGGTTGCTCCAAGCCCCTGTGTCCAACCTGGCCTTGAACACTGCCAGGGATGGGGCAGCCACAGCTTCTCTGGGCACCCTGTGCCAGCGCCTCAGCACCCTCACAGGGAAGAGCTTCTGCCTTAGATCTAACCTGAACTTCCCTTGTTTCAGTTTGAACCCATCACCCCTTGTCCTATCGCTACATTGGCCACCTCTCCAGTGTGTTCAGTTTCCTCTGGATCCCATCCCTTCCCTCCAGCGTCTTGACCGCACCACACGGCTCGGTGTCATTACAGACACCTTAATCCCACTGTCCACGTCTCCGACCAAGATGTTGACCAGGATTGTACAGTTATTGCATGATGAGCAGAAAGGTCACCACAAACAGCATTCCATGTTATTGCAACACAGAAGATGAACTACCAGAACAACACTGATGCCATCTTCAACCAGCTGGTTTTAATGTAAACCAGAACATAAACTGAGTATGTTATTCTGGATTACTGCAATAGTTGTTGCCTTTAAGGAAGGCTAATTGCTCTTCAAATTGGGTTGAAGAATTTAAATGTTACCTCATGCTCCTGTTTAGTCATCTTCCATATAGCTTTGTACCAGCTTTGGGATCTTTAGTGCCCTTTGGCCAGATGCTGAAAGGAGCAAAACTTGGAAGTAATTAGTTTTGAAATACTGCCTTTTTATTAACCCAACATGTATGAATTCTTTAGCCTGGCAGACAAGTCAGGATTTTAAACCAGAAAATATATGACCAGGAAAAAACCCCAAACATAACCACAAGCAAGATCCAAGTTTCTAGAGTGTGTATTTCTACCTCTGATTGTTCCAAACCCAGTTCTCTGATCCAAGTGTGGAGAAGCAATAAAGAGTAATAGGAGGAAATACAAAGCAGGAGATACAGAGAAGTCAAGGTTTTGTAGGTAATCACAAGAAGAACTTTTTATTGCTTTCACTCTTGGCAGGGTGGGAAGAGACAGAATGGTTCCTTGTTAACGTTTGAAAGGTTGGATGGGGCTTAGAGCAACCTGCTCTAGTGGAAGGTGTCCCTGCCCGTGGCAGGGGTTGGAACTGGATGAGCTTTAAGGTCCTTTCCAACCCAAGCCATTCTATGATTCTATATATGGATGTGTGCATATATATATGCATATATATATATGTGTGTGTGTGTTGCTTTTGAACATATATTTAATGAGCTGACTTTTAATTCCTGATCAATCTGGAAACTGATCCTTGGCAACATGGCAAAGATCCCAACCCCATCCACAGACTGCCAACTCCATGAACTTCTGAATATGGTCTTAGAACCACTTGCTTCAAATCTGCAGTACTGACAGTAACATTTACCAAAGGTTCCTTGTGAGCAATGTCTATTTAAGAGATTTGGATCTTGAGTTAATACAAGCAAGTGCTATCTGCAAATAAGAGATGAGCAATGAACTTCTAACTTGAGGCAAGTGTAAGACTCCTCATAGTATTGTCTTTATTTGGGGAGATATCTAAGGCTTTGCTTCACTGAAACATACCTCTAAATTTGGCAAAAACTATTTTAGACAATATCCAGCATTCTTCATTTTAGTTGCTCCTATTTTTCTCATCCATCTGTAAAGTTGGATTTCCACTGTTGCCATGAATCATAGTAACCGAAGGAAACCAACTGTTCAGCTACTGCAAAGCAGGAAGGAAAAGAGTATTAATGCATTTTAAAAATAAGAAGTAGGCATTATCTGTCAGTGGTAATCAATGCCTATAGTATCTACAGCTTTTGACATGAACAAGAGTATGCAAACCTTATGCTGTCTGTAGTCATTGTAGTTAGCAGCATCAACCATTAGAACTGTTGTGATCTGTCTCGTGACTTTATACACAACACTGTCATAATTTAACTAAAGCGCTAGAAACTGCTCTCAGGACTTATGAATTCTTATACGCTGCTTAATAACTGCTATTATGTATTAGCTGGGTTGTAGCCTGCAAAATAGGTCCTTGATGCAATATTGGCAGTCCTTAAGATTTTTAATCCGATTGCATGGTTGAAGCTAAAAATCAGGGAAGGAAGTTCCATGTTCCTATATTTGGGGTCATGTCCTTACACTGTCATTTTATCAGGATAGCTGGCCCTGAATAACAGCTTCCTCATCACTGTTCTCTTGAGTAGAAGTTTTAAAGAGTACCCTGCTCATTGTGTGAGCCGTGGTACAACAGTTACTGAGAGCACAGTCACATATTAGCTAGGATTTCATGAACATGGAATCTCTGGTACAAAATACATGTTCTTTTCGGTTAGCAGAAATGTTTGGAAGAGAGGGAGGGATTGTTCCCGAATCCTCCCTGGGCGTTTCAGCCAGCTGTGCACAAAACACCAGCTTAGAGCCATAAACAGGCAACAAGCTGATCTTGCTGGGAGTAAACAATGTCAGACTTATGTGTTTTCACTCATCAACCCATTTAGAAGCAAAGCCTATACTTTATCTACTAATTCCCCTATCTCGTTCCATCTAAGTGCAGCCAGGTCCTTATCTCCTGGCATCTGTGCACATTGTCTTGTTAACAATAAGCTCCTTTTTTTTCATCTAAGTTCTTGAGTCTTCCCCTTTTTCCCCCTCCCTCCTTTCAAGAGTGGGTGGCTGCTATGGTAACTCTGAATTCCTCTCTTGCTCAAAGTACAGCCTTTTGCCAACAATTGTATTCCTGTCTTCTTCAGGCTTTCAGGATTATTTTTCACAGGGTACCACAGTCTTCAAAATGAAATGTTTTAAATCTCTCCCAGAATGTCCAACTGGGCTGGATGCTACTTGGATTTCTCCTTAGGTGGCTGCCCAACTCATCTTAGGTCTTCTGTTTGCTCTGTTTTGCTTGAGTCGGGTTAATAACTTGAGTGCATCTGCTTTCATTTCCTCTCAGCATTGCAGTTCACCCTTTCTCAGCTGGAACAACATCTGCTAACATAGGTATTAAGGAAAATACTGCAAGTTTATAACATAGAATATAATTGGATGTGCCACACTTTGATAGACGTAAGCGGACACAGCCTGGACAGTTAGAGGTCTATTCTGAAGCAGCCAATTATGCACATACTTGTTTTTTTTCCACAACTGAGACATAGAAATGAGAAGTCATGAGTCTTTTTTTTTAGTGGGATTTCTAAAGTGATATATGAAGATTTAGTCACTCTATTCCCATGGATTGAATTACAAGACTTGCGACTAACAGCAGCCCTTTGTTGTTGCAGACCTAGGGGATTGCTACTTGGAGTTTAGGACAAATCTCAATTCATTCTATGAAATCTTGCTCTTTTGTTGTTTTATTCTTATTGCAATGGACAAGAGAAGTTGGCAGCCAACCTCTGTAGGCTGATGTTCGAACTCAGTGCTACTGCCTACATTTCAGTCCTGCTTTGGATTTGTAATGACAGAGGGGTAGGTTTAATGTCTTCATAATTGACATAGCCCTTAGCTCTGTAGCCTGCTTATGTGGCTTTGTAAATGTGAACCCTTTCTTCAGCTGCAGCCTCAGGCAGGGCTAGCAGGTAAAGCTGACATTTTCCTCACTGCAGAGCTCTTGTTGGGGCTGTGATCATCTTTCTGCAAGGTTCTAGCTCCTGGCATTCTGCTGTATCATATTTGCTGTTTACTGTGTTTATAGGTCACTGGGAAAAGACAGCAAGGCAGTGTGGGTCACAGTGCTGGCAGCCTGGTGGCATTCTGCTCCCTGTCACTCCTTCATCCAGCCTTGTCTCACCTCTCCTTCATCTTGAAGTGCCTGTTTGGGCAGCTGGTGGAGAGGCATGACAGGCCTTTCTTTGATAAGCTTTAGGGAGTGTTCAGGAGGAAAAGGAGCAGCAGAGGCACCTTATTGTAGAGTCAGCTTTGTTGTCCATTTCCTTCAATTTCCAGGAAATTGAAGAATTAACGGATTCTCTTGGCTGCTTTTCAGGGGCAGTGTTAGGAATGGGGAATTTCTTTGCAGTGTCTGCCACAGCAAATGAAAGTGTCCCTCGACACTGCTTGTACAGCATATATCATGGGCTTCATGTATTGGATGTATTAGTTACTTGCCAGCTGGATAGTAAACTAACATTGCAGGGATTTATCTAAAGACATTGGGGTATTCCCTGTCAGTCAATTCTTCATTACAATTCAGTTTTGCTCAAGATAATGACCTCTGGAGACTGAATTAGCTTTAATTAGTATTTGGATGTATCTTACAGTCCTGGTACATTGAAGGATGCTTCTTTCCTTCTCCAGTTGTTTAGAGTTACAGCTGTGGGGAACTCCTAGTGGGAAACTTTATAGTAAGGTCCAGCATTTATAGAGCTTTCTTTTCCCTTTGCCAACCCTGACATTGAAAGCACATCATAAAAGCAAAACAAAACACGACAGACCTTATATTTGTAGCGCTGCCGGGGATAGGTGCCTGGACCGTGATTCCTTCCTCTTCCTGCTTGTGGCTTCATGAGTCACTGTTCTCTGCCCACTAATGGACTGGTCTGTCTCTTTGACAGTCCCCCAGACCATCTGCTTCAGGGAGGACTGAAATAGCAAGCACAGAGGGCATCTTTGTACCTGCATCCCTGGGCTCCAGGCTGTTGGAATCAGCTAGGAAAACTAACCTCCCTCCTGACTGGGGCAGCCAGCCTGACAACTAGCACTGCTCTAACTAGAACAGGGCTCTGGGACCTGTTACTTGTGTGTTTGTGGGCACAGGCATTTGTGTTGGTGAGCATACTTGACATACACGTCCTGTTCTCCTCTTAACAAGTTTTGGAATGATTTTGGTTGCACTAGGTTTAGGACATACTTCATGTGAGTCAGACGTGCAACATGACGCTTCGAGAAGCTTTCCCACTACAAGCTAAATTCCAACACTACGATTATTCCTTAAATTGTGACCTGAGACAGTCATGTCAGCAGCCTCAAGTTAAGGGTAGCTTTATCTTCGGGGTGCTGGTGGTGATTCTGACTCTTTCAAATACCTGTTTTCAAACACACTTCCAGTAAAATTGTTCTTTCGGTTTATGAGGTTCTCTGAAGATTTCACTTTCCATCACCTTGAGGATTGAAGGACAAATGTGTTTTCCTGAAAATCCAGTTAATATTGGTATATAGATGATCTTAAGGTCTTTCCAACCCTAACCATTCTGACTCTATGCCCCTATAGACAGATCAGATAACATGCACCTCCTTACATGGCTCTCTGCCACTGTCTGCTTGCTGTTATCACCTTTTATATCTATTCATACTAAAATCTTACTTCAGGAAGAAGGAAAAGCAATAGCAGAAGTTCGTCAAGAGAAGCTTCACCACTGACCTGATGTCACAGGACAATGTGCAGACTGCAAAATCAATTCCAACTACTGTATCGATCCTTGACTTTACATACAAAATCTCTGCTGTTGGTCTTGCGTTGGCTAATTCCAACAATTTCTTTGATTAGATTCTTCCTCTCCCAGTTTCTGTCCTTAAAAGGAACTGAGACAGATTTGTAAAGATGGACATGTAATGATGGACTTGTAACAATGGACTTGCCATTCCTTCTCACTCATATTTTAAATCACTGAGCTACTTTCTTTTGTTGATACTGCATTTAATATTTATGAAAAGTAAGAGAGGAAAAATGCTGTCATCTTTCAAGATGTTTCTTTGCCGTCAGTTACTGATTGTGCTGGTTTATAGCTTTCCTTCCAGCATCAAGAAGAAAATAGCTGCTTACTTATATTTTATTCTTAGTGCAAATCAGATCTTTGAATGAATTGACAGTGTTAATGTATTGTACTAGAGCTGCAAGGGGTGAAGTTTAAGAATAGACATCTATGAATCCTGCCTTGGAAAAGTCTGCATTTGCTGTGTAGAGTTTTGCAAATGTACAGAATTTTCACTTTCAGGAAAAGTTTACCCTGTTTCTATTGATTCTTTAATAATATCTTAATTTAATACTATTATTACTGTCAGTGGTGTCTGTTCTTTGAAGAAAAGAACTGAGACAGGGGAAGTTCAGGTTAGATCTAAGGCAGAAGCTCTTCCCTGTGAGGGTGCTGAGGCGCTGGCACAGGGTGCCCAGAGAAGCTGTGGCTGCCCCATCCCTGGCAGTGTTCAAGGCCAGGTTGGACACAGGGGCTTGGAGCAACCTGCTCTAGTGTGAGGTGTCCCTGCCCATGGCAGGGGGTTGGAACTGAATGAGCTTTAAGGTCTCTTCCAACCCAAACCATTCTGTGTTTCTATAAAAGAAATGTTACCTGTGCTGACAGAACTCCCAGGTTATTTTCAGTAGTGGGTTGGGCAAGACAATCTAGACTGCACATATAGGAAGGGAGTCAGCAAATGGAGGTCTTTACTACTCATATGAGGCACAGCCTAAGTCTGCTGTTGTTTCTGCTCACTCAGTGCTTTGAGTAGGCATTTGAGAGACGTGATTGACAGTAAAAAGATCGTGAGGATTTTCTGCAGAGCACTTTCCAGGTTAGCTTTGAATGAGAACTGCTGAAGTTTGGCTGGATTACTGCAGAATCAGTGCTTCACACACATCTGGTTTGACTTCATGAGAACTGAGATCATCTTCTTGGGTGATGAGCAGTTGTTAGAGATAACTGAAATGCATCACTGAGGCCACTTAAAGTGTCAGCCTCCCCAAACTGGATTTGAAACTGGGTCGTCTTGCTGCATATTCAGGATATTAGACTATTTTCCCTAGCACCAGATGTTCTAGGAGGTTGTGTGAATGTGAATAATAGTGGTAGTATCCAGGGATACAAGGAGACTCACTAAAATAGAGGGTTGCTGAGTAACTTGGTGTTCACTGCTCTGTGCCACGTAGAAAACCAGCTGCAGTTCTCTTACCAGCGTTCCACATGATAAGAGTAACTTACTGAGGACAGCCTGAGAAAATATGAGGAGCTAAGATAAAAGGATAGTCAGTGAATGGAGAAATGCTGTTTCTGAAATACTCTAGGAAGAACAGAGGAGCTGTGGCTTGGACACCCACCCCAAAACTCACCCCCAGCCCCAGCTTTGCTCTGTCTGCATTAGTTGAAAGCTTGCTGCTAGTTCGCTGACTATCACGTAAGGTGCATTGAAGGTGTTTGTATTGCAGTAGTGGGTGATTATAAGCTAAAGCTGTGATTTTAAGCTTAAGCATTGATTTGTCCTCTAAAACATGGAGCTTCTGAACAAAAATTGCTGTCAGACGTTACTTCTTTCAGACAGCTTCCTGCCTCCTTCGCTTAGTTTATGATAACTGTAACCATGCTTCCCAGACTTCTTCTTGACTGGATTATTGCAGCACCTCATAATTCATTACCCAGGAAATGCAGCTGCGTTTCGGACAGTACAGAAAAAGAAAGCATTGGCCGTTTGTTGGCCCAAAAGGTACTGATTCTTCATTGCAGATTTATAGAATCATAGAATAGTTAGGGTTGGAAAGGACCTTAAGATCATCCAGTTCCAACCCCCCTGCCATGGGCAGGGACACCCTGTACTAAACCATGCCACCCAAGGCACTCCGTATCTGTTTCCCTTTGCAGTTCAAAGGCACAGCATTCCACACTTGGGAGCATCCAGTGAAACTCCAGAGAAAATATTTACATTCTTCGATCTAAAAACTTCAACTCTGTGAAGGTTTTAGGGATTTCAGGGGTCTAATTGCAGAAACATCTTTTTTTTTCCCTCAAAATCTTGTTAGTTGAAGTATAATTCATCAAAGGGGGCAACTTTCAAGCAGTCGTAATGCCAAGATAGAAGAAAATGGAAATTAAAGATTTGGTTTTCATGCGTGTTCAGCCTGGAGAAGAGAAGCTGCGTGGAGATCTCAGAGCAGCTTCCAGTGTCTGAAGGGGGCTCCAAGGATGCTGGAGAGGGACTCATCATTAGGGACTGTAGTGACAGGACAAGGGGTGATGGGTTCAAACTGAAACAGGGCAAGCTCAGGTTAGATCTAAGGCAGAAGCTCTTCCCTGTGAGGGTGCTGAGGCGCTGGCACAGGGTGCCCAGAGAAGCTGTGGCTGCCCCATCCCTGGCAGTGTTCAAGGCCAGGCTGGACACAGGGGCTTGGAGCAACCTGCTCTAGTGTGGGGTGTCCCTGCCCATGGCAGGGGGCTGGAACTGCATGAGCTTTAAGGTTTTTTCCAAGTCAAACCAGTCTGGGATTCTATGATTTCTTCCATTGGCCCATCAGAGCTTGGAAAGTGCTGGCTAGTAGTCACTAATGCACCCTTAGGGCAGAAGAGCTGCTCTGTCATCAGGCAGTGCTTTTAGTTCAGGAGTATTGCACAGGGAGAGTTAGAGTGCAGGCAGGGCACATTGATTTCTCAGTTTGATGCATAAAAGTTTCTGCCTATAGATTGGGTTGTGTGCCGGGAGGGACTGGTACTAAACATCCTCATCGCCATCTGTGAAGCACAGGGCTCTATTGGTTCAGTGCTGGTTGGAGCTATTACATGTTATTTATAAAAGCAGATGCTGGCATTTAGCTCCATTTTCACTGCTCTTTGACAGATCTCTATTAATCACTTGAAGAAGTTGTATATGAGGAAGAAAGGCATTTCCTAATGATAACAAGGCCTTGACATAGCCACTTTCAGGGTAGTTTGCTATTATTGTCAACACTGTGCCATGAAAAATCAGTCACTTTACCTCTCTTCATAAATAAATACAAAGATTGAGAGTAATAGCTTAGGATTGACTCATTTGCCTGTTCTTTTGGGGGCTTTTTAGATTCACATGAAATGTAATTTTGCTGTTATGATCTAATTCTTGTTCTATATCCCTCAGGAAAGGGCGTGATGTTAGTGCTTGATTTCTTGTTTCTTTACCAAAAGAAAAGATAAATACAAACAGTGTATTCAAACAAAATACAGAGTTTTTATTCACCACTTAGTGGGAGCTATCGATCAGGCGTTATAATGTCTTCCTTTCTAATTTTCAGATGTATATCACCAACACAGTAAAAGCCAGAGGAACAAGGCTTGCAAAACCTGTTCTGTGTTTGGGCTTGATGTGCATGGCTTTCCTTACTGGAATCAACAGAGTAGCAGAGTATCGAAATCACTGGTCAGATGTAATAGCAGGATTTGTTATCGGAATATCTATAGCAGTATTTTTGGTAAGTGTGTATCTGTGTCACTTCTGTGTGAAAACAGTCCGTGCATAGCTTTGTATCTCTTAAAACTGGGGGCCTTGGCGGAAGAGGGTTTTCTGGTTCTCGTTTTTAATGTCTTAACCAGTTTCCTCAGTTATATTTGCCCCAACTCGGGAATGTGAAGAAAGGACTGATCCAGTGAGCTTTTTGTTCACTTCCTTACAAACCAGATTGTAGCATTTCCATCAAGCTCCACTTTAAAAAACTGCAGATCCTCCAGAAGAACCTCTAGTTATGATTTCATGTATGAAGTATGAATTTCAGTACAGCGATACCTACACTGATCAGGGAATAAGCAATCAGTGAAGGTCTCTACACTGGATATAAGACAGGCAATTCTAGCGATAAGATAAGCATTTCTTTTCTGGCTTTAAAGTAAGCCTGTTGAATTTCTTTCATACTAATTCAGGTTTACATTGACCTTTTATGTTATTTTGTATCAGAAAAATCCTTGTTTAGCCTTTTCCTGTTCTGGAACGGTGTTCCAAAAGCAGATTGTTAGTCACAGTTCCCAATGACTAGGATCTGTGTCAGAAAGCTGCTGCTAATCTATAAATGATCTTCCCTGATAACTTCACTGCGAGGCTATTGCACAGAATAGTCACTGCTGTTCCCTGCCTGCAGGTTTGTCTGCCTGGCAGCTTGGAATAGTCATAAATACACCTTTGATTTTTCCCCATAAAAACACCTTTGAGCTTGACTCTGGGATCTCAAGGTCTTGATCTTAAGATCTTGGATCTGAAGACTTGGCTTGGCTGAGAACTCTCACCAGGATGGCTGAAGTGGGTGTTAGCTCCTCTGAGAAATGTGAGGGCGGCTTTAGGTATCCTTTAAAGTAGATCTGCTCGCACTTCCAAACGTTCACTTCCATAGAAGGTATCCAGGAGTTATATCTGGTTGTTCACTTTTAAGTTTTTCCTTTCTGTTTGTGCCCCTGAAGTCAGAAAAAACCCTAAAAATCTGTCCCAGAGTATTTTCTCACAGTCTCTGATGTATATTGCATTAGTCCCTGAGTAGCATCCAATTTACTTGAGTTTTGAGGAAAACCAAATGTGCAAACATTGCTGCTTAGATGAGTGTCTGAATTAATAGAAACACTAACAAACTGGTCTAGATCACATTCTGATATTCCTGTGTGAGAGGGACCGCTGCCCTAAGAAAGTTTACAGCTTAGCTCAAACTTAGAGATGGTCTTTGTCTTCTTATTCTCCTTTCTCACTCTCCATTTGAGAAGGTCTTTGCTGGACAAAACTTAGATGGTACTTGGCCCTTCATAGGAATTTAAGTTCATATTCTGCTGCACACACTCTGGACATCTATTCATGATATTGTTCATGATTGCTATTATTCAGCTTTGGTAATAGATTTGCTTTTAGATAAGATGGGTTTTTGGTTCTCAGATGATGCACATAACACTGAATTGGTTGGAAATCTTTTGTCTTGAAATGTTAATTCAGGATTTTCTGTAAACCATGAACTTCCCATTTCTGTGTTTCTACTGTGACGAAAGCTGGTGTCAGTTCTGCCTAGTTACGGATGTCAGGATCAAAGCTTCAAGAAATGAGTTGTTCCTTAGCTATTCTATTTATCTTCTAATCCCTTCTAGGTTGTTTGTGTGGTAAATAACTTCAGAGGACGTCAGCCAGAACATGAACATTCTCATATGGATAATCTGGCCCAGATGCCCACGATCAGCATACCCCGAGTAGAAAGCCCTTTAGAAAAGGTAATGTCTGACTTACTTAAAAACAATGATATAAAATGTAGCTTTCCTGGAAGGATGGCCCCAAACTATCTTGACAAGAGAGTTAATCAGAGTTCAAGTAAGGAGCCATGGCCGTGAAGGAGAAAGAAGGGAAAAATTAATTCAGAGGCATTCCTTGCGGGACTTTTCATGTCACCTTCAAGAACAGTCACTACATACCAGTCCAGTTTGCTGCTGTAGCCACAGCTAAGTTAGTGGAGTCAGGCTTAACAGATCTGAGGCCCTGTTTCCTTGTGTTCCTCAGGTGAGTTTGATTAATGCTTTGGCTGAGAGTCCACAGAGCTTGAAATACTTAGAGGAAAATTGAGCCCCTGAGCCCAAGGGGTTGTGCAATTCAGGTGTGAGTGGCATTTATCCTGTTTCTTCAGGATATGTCCTCATGGTCGTGCAGGGAACTTATGGGGCTGTGGTTCTTTTCTCATGCTAGCCTCAGGACAGGGCATCCACCTTGTGATGTGGGGGATCTGACATCTGCTCTAGCAGGGCAAACAATGTAGTGAATAATAATAGGGAGTGATAATAGGGGCATACAGTGACTGCACAGAAGCCATGGTCTCCAGCCAAGGCAAATGGGATTTTGGACTAGGACGTGTTAGTGGTAGCCTCCTGTGTACGCCAGGAATTTTTGCATGAGTATTGTGGTGTGTTAAAAATCTGGTTTCCTATAATAAAAGTTTATGATCTTGAAGATGTTAGTGGTAAGACAAGGGGTGATGGGTTCCAACTGAAACAGGGGAAGTTCAGGTTAGATCTAAGGCAGAAGCTCTTCCCTGTGAAGGTGATGAGGTGTTGGCACAGGGTGCCCAAGTAAGTGATAAATGCTTCATCCCTGGCAGTGTTCAAGGCCAGGTTGGAAGGAGCTTTGGGTGACAATGGTCTGGTGTGAGGTGTCCCTGCCCATGGCAGGGGGTGGAAATGGATGATCTTAAGGTCCTTTCCAACCCCAACCTTAACTATGATTCTATGGTGTTGTACTATGCAATTGTTAGGTAAGATTGTCTGAACAATTTCATGAACCAACAAGCACTGAAATAGCATAACCAAATAAAACATTTTAGGCATTTTTACTAGGGGAGTGTTTGAGCTGCTAAAATAAAGCTTGAAAGCAATTCTTCATTTTCCAATGACTGTATTTGTCATTATTTCTTACAATCTCTTCTGTTATGCCCATGTTTGAAGATAGTAAACAATTCTACACTGGGTTGGGCACTGAAAGTATGTTTCTGTGGCATTCTTTCCAATCCAAATTATTCCTAATATTTTATTAATATTAAACATATGTTTAATATGAATAAAAATGTTTAATATGAATAAATTTTCTTTTTAACCATTTCCATTCTGTCTTAGTCACTGGAAGTGGTGGAAGTTGTCCTTCAGTAAGCAGTGCTGCTAGCTCTTGAGTTTCTTTTCCCTTTCCTTGAAGGGAAAGAAGGTTTCTTTGCAGAATGATCTAATGTGCTTTTTGAACCAGATGTGTCTAAGCTCCTTCTGCTGATACCTTGTCATAAGGAGGTCAGAGTCTCATTTGCTTGAACAAGCATTTAGAAGATGAATGTGTATCTTCCAAATCACCCATTCAGTAAGCTTTCTGTAACATGTCAAAACAAAACAAGCTGTCAGTTGGACTAGGACATACCGCATTAAGAAGAGCATGTCTTATTTACGTGCTAGGCTCTCCTGCAATAGCAGCCGTTTCTGAGGCTCAAAAGCCAGCAGAAGTAATAGATGTACATTCTCTTGCTGTTTAATTGTATTTTTGGGAGGATTGGCATACAGACCTTGCATTAACTTAGTATTTCTACCTAATTTGATGCGGTTTTGCTCATGGTGAGCAAGATCTTTTCCTGAGCCTTTGCCTAGGCAAGATTGAGGCATTGTGAGGAAACCTATGGGTGTGGGAAGGTGGTGCAGGAATAGTGCTTGGTCTGCTTGAGGATGATGGCTGTTCAGCCTGAAGAAAAGAAGCTGCGTGGAGACCCCAGAGCAGCTTCCAGTGTCTGAAGGGGGCTCCAAGGATGCTGGAGAGGGACTCTTCGTCAGGGACTGTAGCGATAGGACAAGGGGTGATGGGTTCACACTGAAACAGGGGAAGTTCAGGTTAGATCTAAGGCAGAAGCTCTTCCCTGTGAGGGTGCTGAGGCGCTGGCACAGGGTGCCCAGAGAAGCTGTGGCTGCCCCATCCATGGCAGTGTTCAAGGCCAGGTTGGACACAGGGGCTTGGAGCAGCCTGCTCTAGTGTGAGGTGTCCCTGCTCATGGCAGGGGGTTGAAACTGGATGAGCTGAAGGTCCTTTTCAAGTCAAACCACTCTGGGATTCTATGATTTGTGAACTGCCCAGGAACTCCATTATGTGAATGAGCTTCTTTCCTTCCAAACATATATTCCTGTGGCAGCAGAGGGTAGCTGTTGGCTGCCATGGAACTTTTCTGTGTAGAATTAAAGTGGGGGCTATCATCAGGGTGTTGCACTTGGTGAGATCTCAGTGTTAGGGGTTCATCTTTTTTCCATATTGCAAAGCCTTTCTCCTTTCCAAATAGAGAGAGTGAGATGGGAAGTTGATAGCATGGAGACTTTGCTGGTTGTTGGAAAATGCTTTCTGCTGTTTCCACTCTCAGAAATCAGCACATAACTGATGAAAAGGTTACTTGATGTGAGTGATTCGGGTGTTGAGGCTTTGTGGAATGTTTCCTTTTCCCCCAGTGCTGCTTCTAAAGTTTTAGATAGAAGCCAGACCCTGTTAAATAAAAGGCACTAAGAATAACACTTATGTAGGCCTAAGGTCTAAATGGAGCCATCTCCATTAACTACCATCACTACGAGAGTTATTAACTTAGTCTTTACTTTTTTAGCTTCCTTCTTTTTTTACATCCTTTTTTCTCCTCTGGAGAGAGAAGGGTGCTAAATAATTCATGTGCTACTTGCCTTTGCTGACTTTAGCCGTGTGGAAGTTACTTTTCACTACATTTCAGTTAGGGCTGTTCCAGTTCCGTATTCTGAATGCACATACATTTACATTTGGCTTACTGAAGCTCTTGTTTTTTCTTACTCTCAGCCTGCAAGTTCCTGTGCCAGTATCAAAGGCAGCTTTCTGTCAGAAATCAGCTACTAAGAGTAGCACAGATCCTGACTGACGGAAGTTATCATGTGCAAAGCAGTGCTAGCATGAGGCAATACAGCTCTTATTGGTATTTAATAACCATATGGGCATCTGGGAGCAAGCAAGTCAAAGATGCTGCCTTAATGAAAGACTTCATTAGATACCAGATGGGACCTCACTCATTGCAGTTTTGTAATAAGTTCACCTGTAAATGAATATAAACACATGGTACCTCACACAGACCTGGAAGCGCCTTACTGTTGTGTTGCTAGATCTGATACTTGCTATTCCAGTGCTTCTTCCTGCTGGAAAATGAATGCTCTTGGCATGCTTGTCATGCTGACCGTGCTGCCACTGTCTGAGTTCTGGTGGAGGTCAAGAGCTACATTTGAAGTGCACTGAAATAGGAATAAGTGTACTTGTAATATTTTGAATTGAGCTGCTGCTGGCTGATGACATGGGTAGATCACTGTTTGCATGACACTTGTCTTTAATTGTGGTGCATGCAGATGATGAAGCTGTTCTGCATGGGTACCCGCTTCTCATGCACTCAAGCCATAGTTACAGAGTGTCTCCTTGAAGAAGCCTTGCCAGAGCTGGCTCAGCAAGGCAGACGCATTCAGAATTAATGAAAAGAATGAAAGCCAAGCAGCCTCATCACTCATCCATCTGCTCCTTTTTCTCCTTTGTCTCTGACCTTCTTAATCTCTTATAAGCCAACTTGTGTTTCAGTTAGCTGGTGTCCTACGAAGCGGAGGCGCTCTTGTTACCTCAGTCAAGGTTAGAGACTCCTGTTCTTTTGCAAGAGTTACTGGGAAATATGGATATTCTGGGTGGTTCCTGGAAGAGGTGAAACTTCAGCTTCATCCAGTGCAGTCGTAACCTGTTTTTTCTGGGTTTTGTTCCAGGGCAGACTGACATTAGTTCATACTGAAGTCACTTGAAGTTAGCCAGGGGTTACAGAGGGCTCATGCACATCTTGTCATAGCTGCTGACTCTCTTAGCCTTTGGGTTTTTTGTTTTTAAATACTCTAGCTTTGAAAAAATCAAATACAAAGGGAATATGGAGCTGTTTAGGACCGGTTGAGGCAGTAGGTGGAATACTGGGGTGAGAGGTTGGGTTAGGAGGGGCACTATGGTTCTTCTCCTGTAGGGTGATGGCACATTACTGTGTCTGATCATCAGTGCTTTCTGTAGCTGCTCAGTATTACTTACTTGCACAGTTGGGCTCTTCGCAGTGTTCTGTTTGACAGCTAAGCTGCGTTTATCCCCAGAGTCTCTGCTTGGCATTCCTTCTAAGTGCTGCTTCTCTCAGCAGTGCCCAAACCGCATTCCCAAACACACTCACTGTTCCTTGTTACAATGAGGTGTCTTACACTGCACCTATAGCACTGACTCCAGGATCACTGTGAACTAGAAGCAGAAGACAGTTTAGGTGCTCTCTCTATGTTTTTTTCCATGTCTCTCTCAACCATTTCCAACTTCTAATGATGGTAAGCATTTGGAATTCCTCATATGACATTCTTATTGCCTATCATAGCAATTGCTAGTGACTGTCAGGGTTGGCTTGTTGAGTTTGACACTATAATCCATGTTTTACTGTGCACATGCCAAAGGCAACAGTGGTGATAAAACATTTTAACAATACGAGGTATCAATATTGCAATGGATTCTGGTAATATTTTATGACTGGTGAAGCTTTACCCTTCTGTTTTTAAGGTACAATGTTTTTTCCATTTACTCCATCTCGATTATGCATAAGACACAGAACAATTTCATCACAGTGTCAGAAAAGGGTATTTTTAACTTAAATCTCAGTGTTGCCTGCTTTTTCCTTGGTCTTAACCAGTTTGGTACTAAGTCTTTCACTGGTATGCGCACGTGTGTACACACAGTGGGACCTCTTTAGTCCAGTCTGGTCCCTGGGGCTCTTCATGAGCTCACAGCCTAAAAGCAAAACACAAAAGATGTTTTAGCTCTTCATACTGTGGGCAAATGGGGGAGAGGTGTTGTGTCTGTTTCTGTTGCTTCAAAATAGTTGAGAAGCATCTAAATACTGTTGTATGTATATAGGTATCCATGCAGTGGTATAGTGCATGTATGTGTATCCTCAGGACTGCTTGGCTAGCATCTGTGTGCTTGTAAGCAGGCTTCTGTTGTCATAATGGTTCTCTCTTGAGAATAAGTCTGTTAAAGGAGATACAGTACAGCATTGTTTCACACACAGAAACACATACCCAGGAGAGGCAGCTCAGAAAAGACCATAAGCAATTTTGTTTTGTTGTCAAGCGTTTGAAATTGCATTCATGTCTTACACTTCTGCTTAAATCTGCTTATGTGGGATTGTACAAGAATTACTTCTGTTTGAATGCAAACTGTGGTCACCACATCTAATGTTCAAATGGAAAAAAACATAGAAAATGGAACGATATATTTAGTGTGACATCCTCAAATGTACATGTTGTAGGTATTACAGAATCAAGGCATTAGTAACAATCAAGAAGATCCTTTGCAACGAAATCCCCTCAAAGCACGCATCCTTAAGTTCTTCTCCTGGATATCAGGAATGGACCATTTTGAACATCTTCATATAAGGCAATAAACGTATGAGTGTGTGTGTGGAATTGAAGCAGAGGCAGTTGCGGTGTGGGGCAGCATTCAGTGCAGGTCTGCCACCTTTTAAATGGGGAATTTCACTGGAACTCATTCTCTTCCCTAAAAATGTGATTTGTCCACTAAAATTATCAAATATACTTTGTTGACACAGAGAATTTTATAACATGATTATTGTCCTATGATAAATTAGCATTTAAGATCTTATCAGAAGATGTACAGGTCTGGATCATTAACCCCCAGAAACCTGCACTGAAGGCTTAGCCTTTAGCTTTCCTTTTTAATGATGGTGATGTGAGAGCATGGCTTTGAAGCATGTTTTGTTCACATGGGTGCTGACTCCAAGCTGATCCTGTCCATTTGCTATATTATTTCTCATTCATTGTCGTGGTTTATTAAAGCTGGAGTGCCTGGAAACTGCTGCCATTGAGCAAATCCTCAGCACAGCCCAATTCTTTCGAATACTATAAGGAAAATAATTTTTGACGGAGTTGGAGCAGCTGAGGTCTTGTGCATGGGGTTTGTTGCTTGTCCCCTGCATCTGTGTGAATCTGCTGATGCTGGTTCCTCTCTCACACTGAACTTTGCCACAGTAAATCCAAGCAGAAGCAAAATAGCATAGTAAGAGAGGTGAAATGCAGTTGTTACTCAAGGGGGATGGTGTTAGTTTGAGGTTTTGCCTGTGAAGAGTCTCAGCAAAGCTTAGTTGTAGCTTTGCTGGAGGTAACAGCTGCAAAAAAGCACCATTTTCAGACAGTTGCATGACTCTGTAACAGTGATTCTTGCCATTAGCAACTGATTAATTCTGACCTACTTATGCATTGCCCTGCTGAGTCCATTGGAAATGAATTGACAAGTGTTCACAAGGGTCCAAATTAATAGCTCTATGAGCAGCAGCTTAAGCAGTTCTTCCTGGGGGTTATTGAGCTTTATTGTGGTGTTATAGCCCATGCTCTGCATGTCCTTCCAAGGATGGCGTCCTGCTTATTTTGGAAGTATAGCTGGCAGGAGTATGCACCACATTCTCCTTTCCTAAGTAATAGTTATCTAGTCCTGCATTAATGCTACATGAAGGAGCATTTGGTTCACTGCATCACAGACAAATGTGTGTTGTTTAAAGAGCATGCAGCAGGGCATGCAAGAATTGGTTCGAATAAATAAGGAGGACTTCTTATTCCTCCAGTTCCTCATTTGTAAACCATCTTATTTATCAGCACAGTGGCTACTTTTAGACTGATGCTGGTTTAAGCTGACAGGAGGATTTTCAGGTCTAAATAAGGAGAAAAAGAAAGTAAATACTATGAAGAAAACATCCTAATAGCCTCAGAGGCACTCTGGAGGCATTGAGGTTGACCAATGTGTCGTCTTCCCTGTACTGAAAGCGGAAGATGGCCAGCCAGCTAAAATGCTTTGAAATGTGAATGGTTTGGTTTCTAGTTAGGAAATCTAATTTTGCTTTTCTTCTGCAGAATCAAAACCTGGAAACAATGACGTTTGTCACCACTGCAACCATTTGAACTGAAAGTCTTTTATCTGGTGCTTTTTGATGAGTCTGCTAGCTGTGGTTTAATCATAAGGATTCATTTAGAATACATTAATTCTCTCTTGGAGAAGAATGTACGTAGATGTTTGCTATTTAGTAGTGTTCTCTTAGGACAGGTGACAGAAAATACCCAGACAGGTTGAAGAAGAACTGAGAAATAGAAACGTGTGTGGTGGCTGCTGCTTCTCCCCAGCATTTTCTATGAGGAGTGATAAGGGATTTTCTGAAGGACTTTGAACAACTGCCCTTAAGTAAAAAAGGGAGATCTTTCCCACTCCCCCTGGGTTATCTACATCCCCCCTCATCTTCACCTTACGCTTCCTCTTTTCTGACTTTGGTCAGCTCCAGGAGGGGAGGTGATGACAGAAATCAGTGTTTTGCATGGTATTATTTCCCTGTGTGTGTTTTTGTGCTGGGAAACAAACACATGTCTTAACATCAAGATTCCATTGATTCATTTCATCCATTGCATGTTTAATCAAAGATGGTGGCAGTCAAGGTCACTGTGTGCCTAACCGAAATACCTAGTTCTTATGGATCCTGCATGTCACTGGACGGTTGAATCTTCACCTACCAAATGTTTGCAGAGGCACTTGGCTTAGGTTAGAGCATGGCAAATAGCACAGGATGCTGCACCTTTGCTGTGTAGCTGCTCGTAGTATATTGCACATTCTTTGTGTTCGTAAGAATTGTCCAGTTGAAGGAAAGAGGAGAGAACCACGTTGCAAAGGAAGAGGACACTGTAGTGATTCTGGAATAGGAATTTTGAGTATGAGTCCTCAATGGCTTAATGCAATAGGACAAGGGGTGATGGATTCACACTGAGACAGGGGAGGTTCAGGTTAGATCTAAGCAGAAGCTCTTCCCTGTGAGGGTGCTGAGGCGCTGGCACAGGGTGCCCAGAGAAGCTGTGGCTGCCCCATCCCTGGCAGTGTTCAAGGCCAGGCTGGACACAGGGGCTTGGCGCAACCTTCTCTACTGGAAGGTGTCCCTGCCTGTGGCAGGGGGTTTGGAACTGGGTAGTCTCAAGGTCTCTTCCAACCCAAACCAGTCTGGGGTGCCATGATTTTATTAATACTGGAATAGAATATTATAATCTGTCAGAACCTGTCATTTTAATTTCTAGGGATTTTGCTATAAATGGTGACTAAGGTAGCAGTACAAGTCCAGCCAACTCTGTTATTCATATTGTTACTTAATTTAAAAAGAAAGCTATCTAAAATTAAAATCCTGTAGAACCATTGCACCCAATGACTTTGTTGAGCACACTTCCCTAGCCAGCCTTTCAACAGTTAACAAAGAGCTGCAGTGGGACGGAGTGAGAGTATGTAGTGAGAACCAGTTTAATTTCCATCCTCCTGTAATAGTTCTGAAGCATAAAGCTGTCCCTGAAGAGGTAAAAGGATTGTCACAATGGCAACTGCTGCCTGCCTGTGGGATTACTGGGGCTTATCTCTTTGTTTCTTCTTTAACCCGTAGAACCACATCACGGCCTTTGCAGAAGTTACATGATGTTGATGCTGAGGTCTATTCCCTCCATTGGACTTCATCTCTTTTCACAGCCCACCCACGATAATTGCGGTGTTACCCAAAACCAGAAGTTTTTAGAAGTCCTGTCTCTGACTTGGTTTCTCCATTATTCAAACAATACCGGCATCTCGAAGAGGTCTGAAATCTCAGAGCGTCATTTTACTTCCTAGCAAAAAGATGAACTGTTTACTTTGGGATGGGACAACCTGAGCACTAATTCTCTTTTGGCTTCTCATTGTTTTTAATGTACCTATTCCAGCAGCACTTCATGTTTTGGTTTGACTTTGGTTTTTCAACTCTACATTTTTAATTCAGCATGAACTTGTTTCCATTTGAGGCGATTTCAGTGTATAAACTAGACAGATATTATGTTCTGTATGAAAATGCTGTTTGCACATTGTATTCCACTGTATTCCATGTAAGATATCATTCCAACAGTATGTTATATGTAAGACTGGTGCTTCTGCTTTTGAAGAAAAAAAGAAAAATTGCCAATTTTTACTGTAGTAAGTATTGTATCATAATTAAAAGTTTATTTATTTGGATATTTTCCTGACATAATTGTAGTTGAATTGTTGTTTTGTAGTTCTTGAATGTCTTGGGTGGTATATATGTATCTAGGTTAAAAGAAATGACAATAATATAGGAAGTTTGATCATTGATATCTATTTTATTACTAATTCTAGCCCATGAAAGGTTAAGGGCTCCATTCTTAGCTCAGCGTATCTGACGGGATAAAAAATTTCAACAAACGATCAAGGAAGGCTGCATCTTCTCGTATCTGTTGTACACCCTGATACTGTGCTGGGATAATGGGTATTAAGATGAGTGTCACTGGCTTAGTGAGAAGCATGCAGATGAGTTTCTGTTCTCCATTTTCCTGTTGGAGAAGTCATGGAAAAACCAAACTGGCTTCGTTCATTTCCTTCAGCCTCAGTGGCCAGGACAGGCAGATTTTCTCTCTATAAATCTTTCTATCTCTGTTTGTGTTTCAGGGCCAGATTCTTGCAAAACCATCCTGTCGGTCTGTGCAATTGGTTTTTCTTCCAATTCAGGCAATGCTGTTAGATCTCTGTTCTGGTTGTGAATAAGCAAATTGAGCCTTCCCTCCAAAAGACAGCCTTGCTTGACTATTCATAGTGAAGTTGTCCTAGAAAACTGGAGCACCAAATGGATCTGAATATTGTAGATGCTGAAGATGCTCTCAACATCTTCCAGGAAGTTTTCCAACAGCTGGTACAGTGCGGGCACTTGGAGACACATTGAGAACAGGAATGTTCAGTGCAGGCTCTTGGGTATTCTAGGCCTTAAATTTTCCATAAGGCAGTGTATTTCCTGGGCATTCCTTATTGTTAGAAGATGTTTGCAGCATAAGGCTGTAGAATCAGGTATAGATTTTTTTATGATGGATTTTAATGCGTTCCCACATAGTCATCCAGGTAAGACTTGCTTTTTGAATTCTTCTTTGAACCTCTGCTTTCATGAAAATGCAGCTACCTAAATAGTGCTTGGCAAACAGAGCAAGGCCAAGTCACCTTTGAGTGCAATAGAGCGTTATCTCACAAAGTCATTGTGCTGAGCTGAGAATTAGAGAAGGAAGGAGCACATCAGTGGTGAGAAAAGTCCTAGAATAGAGCCCTTAGCTACAACAGTGTTACTTAGGTGATTGAGACCCTACCTTTATTAGACTATCAACTGTGTTTACACAATTGTAGTAGGTCCAAAGTTTGTAGCACCACGTTAGGCGCACTTACCCTTCTCTTAGTCTAGCTATTTAGGGTCCAAGGTACTAATGATTTCTCCATGTGCAGATTTAAATGAAATCTTCACTCATTTTTGCATGGTAGTAAACCTGCATTTTTTTAGATCTGATTTATAAGATTACCAAGAGATTCTTTTATGTTAAAAGAGATGACTCTTTTTTCAGTGTACTGTATATCATCAGCTTGTAACTGGTCTCTTTCTCAGGATCTTTCCCAGTCAAATATTTGGGTTCAATTTATCATATGATCTCTGTGAACCAGCAGTGAGAAAACAAAATGAGAGACACTCTGCTGTATAATGTATTTTTAAATAAAATAATTTTTCATTCCTATGTAGTGGGTGGGGGTGTTTTTTGAGATCTCTGCTCTAGAATCGTTTTGGTTCTAGTGCACAGGGAATGGTTCTTGTCAGCTGCTTCTGTTTTCACAATTAACCAGGAATCCCCACAGTTCACTCCCTTCCCTTAGAGGTGGTTCTGCTGGAACTGAAAAGCAGGAGAGGAAGAGCTGTGTTGCAGAAACATCCACAGACTGTTGGTGAAGGACTCTCCCCACCACGGACCAGCCAAGCTCAGACCCTACTTTGGTGTTCAGAAGTGGCAAGAACTCACCTCTCCACTGCTCTGGCACTCGGGCCATCTCTTTTCCATTCTGGACCCAAAAAAGCTTTTGGTAGGAGCAGTTTGCCAAAGCAAAGGTAAGTTGGCATTTTCTGACTGCAGTGGCTTTTTAGTGGTTGCATTTAAAAACCGCATCAGTAAGGAGCCTATGGCAAACAAGCATTATCCCTCCTTCAGGGAATATTCTGGTGCAGAGTGGTTCCTGATCAAAGCACTGCAGTGGAATCACGTCACTGGGTTTGGATGCAGCTGGTTTTGTGCTCCTTGTGGACCTTTTCTGTGCATTCTTCAGTGAAACAGCTCCACTCTATAAATGAGATGGTTAAGAAGTATCTCTAATGCTATGTGCTGCTGTGTCCCTAAAAATGGAATTCATAAGGCATATGGGGACACCAGCTGGGCTCGTATCCCTACCATTTCAGATTCCCTTATATGAATGCTGCTGTTTGTTCGTAATCAGGAATTGCATAAAACATACGGTGCTAGCATCTGGGCTCACATCTCTTCAGCTTTGAAAACGTTCATTTTAACAATATGTATTAAAAGAGGATAATGTGGGCATTTTTCAGCTGCAGTTTTCTTTGCTGCTGCCTTCTAATTCTGTTGCTGTCCAAGATCACAGTGAGTGCGACAGTCCTTTTGCACATTCTTTAGCAGGCAGCTTTTTATACTCTTCTGAAGTCTAATTTGGGTATTTCTGAGGCTTGCCACACAGGAAATGGTGCACTGCATTTTAGAAACAGATCATAGTCTGGTTTTGATCATCTCCATCCCTGGCCATCTGCATAGCCTTGGCCTTGGGGACACATGGGAGCATTTGCAGGCAGAAGGGCTGAGCAGACCTCCAGACCTCTTGGTCCTGCAGCGCCTCCCTCCAGGCACAGCAAGAGCATTGTCACCAAGAGCTGCCTCTGAAGACTGATTTGACACCAACAGACCAGACTTTCCTGCTGTACGCCAGCACTTTTCACTTAGATAAGTGGAAAGCCAAATGGAGGGGGACCTGTCGTGGGTTCAGCTTTTCACATCCTCCTCTTTCTAGGCCTTTTGGTTTTCAGGGACGTCCACAAAGGAAGGGAAAGCTTCACAGTCTTTCTGCCCACTTGAACCACTGCTGCATGCTTAGGGTTGTGTAAGGTTTACTCTTGCTATTAACTTTCCACTGAAGCACAGTGTTGCCTTTTTGCCATCTCCTGTGTGAGGGTGGCTGAAAATAGGATTTTCAGGCTTGACCTGATGTTTTGGGAAGAGGACACTGTCAGCACCCCAGAAATACCCCTGTGGGGGTGTGAATTGGAGGCCTTAGTGTGCCTGTGTGATAAGCCCCATTGTTTCCTCAGCACTTGCTGAGTTGCCAAGCCAGGGTACAACTCTTAGGTTTACTCTTGATACTAAACTGCCCAGATTTGCTTCATCATGAAGCCCCAGTCAACTTTAACAGAGAGGATTAGGTACTTGGTTCCCTACTCAATACTGGAGCTTGTTCTTTCTCTGTAGAGATTCCTAGGAAGTGCACCATGTCCTGTAAGGAACCTGACATGAGGCATAAGGGGAGAGCGGCTGTGTTCAACAGCAGACCTTTACATGTCTTCAGCTCTTGGTCTGTTCTCACTAGCTGTGCAAAGCATTTGGAAGTAAGTTATTGTAAATTGAATTAAGACAATTTAATTCCAAATCCAAGTATACACCCAAGAGGTTTTATATGATTCTAACTAATCCACAGCAAATCTCTAGCTAATTCACATAAACCGTCCTGAATTGTCCCTTGTGTGGACAAGTCGTAAGCCTTTTCCCAGAAGAGCTCTGCTGTTGTAGTACCTTCCCCTAGTGACCACAGCCAGAACAGCATGTAGAGACAGCTCCCTGGAGTGAGAACATCAGCAGAATCATCAGCTCGACATTATCTCCCTACCAGTGGGCCGGGTGCAGAGGACTCCTCCTGTGCTCTCAAAGTGATTAGCAATGGGCACGATGCTAATCTCCACCTGGAACATTACTGAATCCATCCTCTAAGGTGTGAGCTTCATTAGAAGCCCCAGTAAAGAGTTTAGCCCCCAAACCCCATTTCTTGGCACTAGTGCTCTCATCTGACAATGTTCAGATCTAAATAAATACAAATAAGAAACCAAGCCTTTTCTTCCTCACAAGTCTATCCCTAAATACCAGTGTTCTACCTAAATCCATACTCTGCAGCTACAGGGAGCTTGTAGCCTTGCTGCCAATCTTTAATGTGGTTCTGAATTCTTACAACTCCACGAGGTTTTGAGGTTTTGAGGTTTCCCCCACAGATGAGCACTTTTACGTGTCATGAAATAACTAGTATCGAAAATTAAAGGGGGGACTTTAGTGGTGGCCTTGGCAGTCCCAGGGTAAAGGTTGGACTTGATGATCTTAAAGGTCTTTTCCAGCCTAGCTGATTCTGTGATTCTGTGATTCTATGAATGTGAGATCCTTGAGTTGTGAACTCCTGAGATTGCTCTGAAGCCAGCAAATAACCCTAAAAAGAGAGAGTGAAGATGTCTTCCACTGTAAAAGAGAAACTAGAGATGCACATAGAGAAGAGGCTGAATTTCAGAAGCAGGAAAAATGCCTTCTTACGCTTGGCAGCAAATGTGCCAGTTTGAGGTGGATTTGCTCTGTTGGTCTAACGTGAAATAGCAATACTTTAGTGAATGGCATTTCTGCATCTTTGGAATACTGCAGGAGAAGAGAACTGCTGTCTCTGCTAAGAAATCATCTGCTGTTCCATCCTCTTTACCTACTGTTGCTTAAGGAAGCAGCTACTGTGCCTTCCTTAGCAACCTCTATTTATACAGTAGCAACTGACAGCTTAAAGATATGCTATTCAAATAGTCTAAAAATAGGTCTGATGTGACGAGGATGAAGTGCTTATTTAGGAAAACAAAAGAAAAGCCCCTTTGGCTTTCGCTGAAGATGGGGGACTTGAAGCTAATCCTAATAGGAAACACCAGGAGCAAAACAAGACCTTTGCCTTCTGGCAAGACTTGCATTATTGTCAAGGCAAGGTGCTAGATCCTTTTGGAGATTAATACCTCTTTTCTTTCTTCTGAAACATTACAAGGATGCAGCTTGGAGCGTCTGGTCCTCCAGAGAGAAACAGAGAATGCCCTTGGTTTTGTATTCTATTGATTCTGTGGATTCACACTCAAAGACAGTGGACACCAATGCAGAAGAGGGGGAACAGAAAGAATAAACAAACTCTATCTTGTCAATGGAGGTTGGGAGCTTTCCCACACGGAGTCTATTTGGGAATGACACCAAGTGATGAGGGACTTGATGTCAGCTGAGTGCGTGACAGAATTACATCATCCTGGGTGTCCAGTGGGAATGTTGCCTGCTTATAATGTATATGTTTTAGTCAATTGCCATTTTGCTTACGGGAGCAGATAACTGTGAGATATTTGCTCTTTGGTTCTTTGTCAGATTAAGGCAAGTCGATACTCACATGGCACTGGACCCGATGCTGCTGGTTTTAATTTGCTGCCTGTTGACCTGCCACCCCTGCACATTTAAGGTAAAAGGCTGTATTCTGCATTTTTTTATTAATAAGCCATTTTTTCTTCAGGAATCTGGTGATCCGCATGGAGAGGTTAAGGAAATCTCCCCCACAGATGGGATTTCTTCTGGAAATTGGGATTGTAAACTCACTTCTACCTCGATACCGCTATAAACCTGAAACCAGAAGCTTCTAAACCTGAAAGTTTTAAAGCAACTAGAAGCTGAGGGGAAGAGCCACCTCTACAGGCTCAATGGAAGAGCCAGCTTCTGCATGTCTTGAGCACTGTGGTGGGAGATACCATATGGGTTTGGTCTCCTACAAGGCTCTTTATGACCTGCTTGGTCTCATGTGTGCAATGTGGTTTTCAAATGTACTGCTCACTTCACTATGGTTGTGGTTTCAGCTGGGAAAAAGATTGGTGAGAAGCATAGATGTTAACACAACAGAGAGCAGTACCAAAGCTTCCCTCTTCATCCTCACTGGCATTTAGTATACCTAGATAGCCTTTTTTACATGAGTCTGTGTTCTGTCCTCTCTTTTCCACTCTACTTCTGGCATTTGGCTTTCCCATTAGATGTTACATATTGCTGTGTCACACTGTGTAATAACCAACAGATGCAGTTGGACTTAGGCCTTTGCCAACATAAAATGGATTTTTCAGGTGCACAAAGTAGAAAAAATGTGGGGAGGTACCAGTTATTTTAATGGGAGAAGAACAACAGCAGAATATGAGATTGTTCCAGAAAAAACAGTGTGCAATAGAGCAGCAAATCGGGATTGCTCAAAAAAGGACTAGGTACTGCTCTTTTCCCTCCTTGTGGGAGTCAGGGGACTTGTTCCAGATTCAAACAGGAGACATAGTGGAGGGTGGGAAGGGTGGGTTTGTATCTTGCTGTCGTTTACAAATCAGACTGTATGTTTGCTAATTCTCTCAAATAGAATCATAGAATCAACTAGATTGGAAAAGACCTTTAAGATCATCAAGTCATACATGTGGTACTTTGGAGCAGGACTCTAGACAGGAGAAAATGGCCCTTTCCAAAGCACGCTTCTTGTGTGGAGCTACTCAAAGAAAATCACCAATAAAGATGTATGGGAGACAACAGGAAAATCCCAATCATGATCACTTCCCTTCAGCCACCTTGCGTCCTGCTTTGAGCGGTCCCCTCTCTAAAACTCACACCCAACCCTGATCAGGCTGTGAATTAGACCTCAAATGTAGGTCACCCGATGCGCATCAGTACCTCTCCTGTGCATCTCGCCTCTGCTCTCACCCCTGCTCCAGCCTGCATCACACACCATTAGCAAGGCTTCAAACACAGCTTTTGCATTAGCTGTGAGGAGAGCTGCAGCTTCCCCTGTCACTGCTGTTGCATAGCTAGAGCTGAGATACACAGCCGTGCTCCCTCCTCTTAGGGTAAAAGGGTACCAGACGTCTTCATCAGGAAACAGGGGAAGTTCAGGTTAGATCTAAGGCAGAAGCTCTTCCCTGTGAGGGTGCTGAGGCGCTGGCACAGGGTGCCCAGAGAAGCTGTGGCTGCCCCATCCCTGGCAGTGTTCAAGGCCAGGCTGGACACAGGGGCTTGGAGCAACCTGCTCTAGTGTGAGGTGTCCCTGCCCGGGGCAGGGAGTTGGGACTGGATGATCTTAAGGTCCTTTCCAACCCAAACCATTCTTTGACAGCATGCTGGGGGGGAAAGGGCTGTGGTCTTAGTTGCTGATGAGTATTTGCACGTTTGTATTGTTACATTGGTGGTGTTCTTCCTGACACAGTTGTGAGAGGAGGCTGCAGGCTCGCGTAAAGCAGCAGTTAGCTCTGGAACAGGGAAGGGCTCTTTCACCTGCCAGATGGAGACTGGAATTACCATGGGAATTTATCAGCTGTGTCTCCTGGAAGCTTTAAGACATCCTGGCCTAGCCCTTTTCCAGGACATTATGTTACTGGAATAGGCTTTCAGTTTGTCATTTCTTCTTCCTTTAGTCTAAGACAAAAGTGATTTCCATTCATCCTCTGTAACAGATGCCGTCTTTTTTTTTACATGCCAATTTCTTGATTACTTTTTTGACTTATTCAGTCTTCCATATTGGTCTTTTATTGCTCCTCTTACCAGATGGCTTAAAGGGCTTTGCAGCATACATTAATCTGGCTTTAACAATGTTCAGTGTTCCATTTCCCTTCAGTGCTGTACCTCTCTGTTGAGTTTTACACTTAGGCAGTGTGTGTGTCCTCTTCTTCATCGTTTGATGTTGGTTTGCAGCTTAGCATTTGGCTTAGGGTATGTGATAGACAAAAAGATAGCTTTGCCGTGCACTTTTCAACGCCTAAGCTCCTGTCTCCTTGCTGGAGTGGTGCAACAGTGATGTTCTGCCAGTTTGTGTATTAGTGGATGTGGTTCCAGCAGTACAGGCAAGGAGAAGTTGAGACTTACCAAAAGCAGGGAGAAATCTCCTGGTCCAGGCAGTGGTGTCGTCATGGCTCTGCTGGCACAGCCACTCATGAGACAGGACTTGTCACAGGCAGCTGTGGTTCTTTTGGAGTCCTGCTCTTGTATTCAGTGCTGCTGTTATGAGAACACCTGTATTCTGCTGTTTGCCCACGTCCTTCTGTTTCTGTATCAGCAGGCTCAAAGCAGATTAAGTGATGTCAGGAATGCATGGGCTTCCTGACACTTTCTCACTTGCTGTTGCCTACCCCTTCATGCCAGTAGGCAACACACTGATATGTCAGTGCAAGTAGCACCTCATCTGTTTTCTCACCATCCTTCAGATACGACTGACCATGTTTTTACCAAGGAAGCAACACCATATTGACTCCCTTCCCTCATCTTACTCTCTTCCACTAGTGACTCGCCCACTACTGTTAGTCCCTTTAACTTTGATTTTATTTTAGCACACACCAGTACCCACGGAAGCAGTGCTGTGTATATGTGTATTTGTCTCATACCACATAATCTGTGGTACAACATATCCTGGACTGCATCAAAAGCAGCGTGAGCAGAAGGTTGAGGGAGGTGATCCTGCCCCTCTGCTCTGCTCTCGTGAGACCCCACTTGCAACACTGTGTGCAGTGCTGGTGTCCTCAACATCAGAAGGACATGGAGCTGTTGGAGCAAGTCCAGAGGAGGCCATGAGGATGATCAGGGGCTGGAGCAGCTCCTGTATGGAGAAAGGCTGAGAACATTGGGGCTGTTCAGCCTGGAGAAGAGAAGCTGCGTGGAGACCTCAGAGCAGCTTCCAGTGTCTGAAGGGGGCTCCAAGGATGCTGGAGAGGGACTCTGCATCAGGGTCTGTAGCAATAGGACAAGTGGTGATGGGTTCAAACTGAAACAGGGGAAGTTCAGGTTAGATCTAAGGCAGAAGCTCTTCCCTGTGAGGGTGCTGAGGTGCTGGCACAGGGTGCCCAGAGAAGCTGTGGCTGCCCCATCCCTGGCAGTGTCCCTGTCCATGGCAGGGGGTTGGAACTGGATGAGCTTTAAGGTCCTTTCCAAATCAAACCAGGCTGAGATTTTATGATCTGGTCACATGTATGGTGTGATTGATCTCTATTAGACTGCAGATTGTTTGAACTGTGAATTATCTGTATTTGTGCCTGCCAGGCACCATATCAAATGTAGCTTTCATCCCAAATGGGACCATTAAATGTCACCTGTAATATTCCATAGACACTTTTATATGTCCAGGAAACATTTGGGATCCCGCTGCTGAGCACAGTATCTGGAGACCTACAGCTGTGGACTCCAGGTTCTGAGATGCTCCAGGCAGCCGGTGACCATGAAAGAATAGGCCAGCTATAAGTTTACTGTATTTACAGATGGTATTTATGCAACAGGGATTTGTTTCCTGAGCTGCTGTTCCCTGAATGGAGCTCCTCAGGATCACTATGTGCTGAATATGCGTGTGCAGCCAGGACTTGTGTCAGCTAGTTAACAGCAGCTTAGGAGCTGGAGGTGACGGCTACTGAATCCATTATTCACTGTTTCCCTTATCACACACCCATGCTCTTACAAAGAGAGATTGTAACCAAATCACTCCATTTACAACCTTAGCAATAGGACCTGCCACTGTTGGTAACAGCATGACAGTTTCTAATCCCAGCAGTTAAAGAGGGTTCTAGACAAATGTATAGGCAGTTTAGGTGCAGTGTGACTCTAGGTATCAGAGTCCTGATGTTCATCACTGCTCATTTACTTCTAGAGAGGCTTAGGAGAAGGATTTGTCAGGCAGAGGCTGGGGACTCATGAGGAAAGCAGTTGCACAGCTGTGCAAGTGCTAACTCAGCATTTTGAGTAAGGATGTAGGGTTCCATTTATCAGACAGGGACTCTGCCTTGAAGGACTCTTTAGCTAGGAGAAGGTTCTTTAGGATGGATTCACTCATCAGCTGTTAAAGCAATTGGTCTCTGAGGTATCTAAAAGCAAAATTATGGTGAAAGTCCTTTTTTTCCATCCTAGTATAGTCACAGAACATGGTGCAGTTTGACCAGATTTTTCAGGCAAAACAGCCAATTCGATGCTCATGCATTAGTTTTGATAGCAAAGAGCCTGATCCCTTGGCTGGTCTTAACCTAACTCTAATTAAAAACTGCTTATTGCCCTGGGGAATCCACTCCTCAGGAAACTTGCTCTTTCCAGCAGCAAAGCAGCAGCTCTTAGAAGTGAGCATTGCTCCTGTTTCCATTTCTCTGGTCTCCTGGTCCTTATGTCTCAGCTCCTATCAAAGAAGCAGGATGTACCAGACAACAGCAAAAATAAGGTCTGAGCCCATCTTTCTCTTCCTCTCTTCTTTAAAAATGGCATTGTAGAGGTCGCCCCTTGGTGCAGATGTAAGTTTGTAGCTATATCTTGTTTCCTTTTCTCAGTGGAGTTCAGTCTTAGTTGTAGTCCAAGATAGACTCATAGAATCATAGAATAGTTAGGGTTGGAAAGGACCTTAAGATCATCCAGTTCCAATCCCCCTGCCATGGGCAGGGACACCTCACACTAAACCATGTCACCCAAGGCTTCGTCCAACCTGGCCTTGAACACTGCCAGGGATGAAGCATTCACAACCTCCCTGGGCAACCCATTCCAGTGCCTCACCACCCTAACGGGAAAGAATTTCTTCCTTATATCCAGTCTAAACTTCCCCTGTTTAAGTTTTAACCCATTACCCCTTGTCCTGTCACTGCAGTCCCTAATGAAGAGTCCCTCCCCAGCATCCCTATAGGCCCCCTTCAGATACTGGAAGGCTGCTATGAGGTCTCCACGCAGTTTCTCTTCTCCAGGCTAAACAGACCCAACTTCCTCAGCCTGTCTTCATACGGGAGGTGCTCCAGTCCCCTGATCATCCTCATGGCTCTTCTCTGGACTTGTTCCAACAGTTCCATGTCCTCTTTATGTTGAGGACACCAGAACTGCACACAATACTCCAGGTGAGGTCTCACGAGAGCAGAGTAGAGGGGCAGGATCACCTCCGTTCGACCTGCTGGTCACGCTCCTTTTGATGCAGCCCAGGATACGGTTGACTTTCTGGGCTCAAGCACACACTGAAGCCAGCTCATGTTCATTTTCTCGACCAACACCCCCAAGTCCTTCTCCGCAGGGCTGCTCTGAATCTCTTCTCTGCCCAACCTGTAGCTGTGCCTGGGATTGCTCCGACCCAGCTGTAGGACCTTGAGCTTGTCATGGTTAAACTTCATGAGGTTGTCATCAGCCCAGCTCACAAGTGTGTCAAGGTCCCTCTGGATGGCATTCCTTCCCTCCAGCGCATCAACTGAACCACACAGCTTGGTGTCATCGGCAAACTTGCTGAGGGCACACTCAATCCCACTGTCCATGTCAGCGACAAAGATGTTCAACAAGACCAGTCCCAACAACGATCCCTGAGGGACACCAGCCGGACATTGAGCCATTGACCACAACTCTTTGCATGTGGCCATCCAGCCAGTTCTTTTTCCACCGAGTGGTCCACCTATCAAATTGATGTCTCTCCAATTTACAGACAAGGATGTCGTGTGGGACAGTGTCAAATGCTTTGCACAAGTCCAGTAGATGACATCAACTGCTCTACCCCGTCCATCAGTTCTGTAGCCCCATCATAGAAGGCCACCCAATTGGTCAGGCAGGATTTCCCCTTAGTGAAGCCATGCTGGCTGTCACCAAGCACCTTGTTGTTTTTCATGTGCCTCAGAATGCCTTCCAGGAGAATCTGCTCCAAGATTTTGCCAGGCACAGAGGTGAGACTGACTGGTCTGTAATTCCCCGGGTCATCCATTTTCCCCTTCTTGAAAATGGGGGTTACATTTCCCTTTTTCCAGTTGTTGGGAACTTCACCTGACTGCCATGATTTCTCAAATATGATGGCCAGCAGCTTTGCAACTTCATTCACCAGCTCCTTCAGGATCCGCGGATGGATTTCATCAGGTCCCAGGGACTTGTGCATGTTCAGATTTTCAAGATGGTCTTGAACCAGTTCCTCTCCTGCAGTGGGCCCAAGGTCTTCATTCTCGCAGTCCCTGCATCTGCCTTCCAAGACTTGGGTGGTGAGGTCAGAGCCTTTGCCAGTGAAGACCGAGGCAAAGAAGTCATTCAGAACCTCAGCCTTCTCCAAGTCCTGTGTAGCCAGTTCTCCCGAGAGCTTCCAGAGGTGGCCTGCGTTCTCCCTAGTCTGTTTTTTATTTGCTATGTACCTGTAGAATCCCTTCCTGTTACACTTAACATCCCTAGCCAAGTTTAATTCTAACTGGGCCTTAGCTTTCCTAACCTGGTCCCTAGCTTCCCGGACAACATCCCTGTACTCTTCCCACGCTGCCTGTCCTTGCTTCCGCCTTTTATAAGCCTCTTTTTTCATTTGAATTTTCCTCAGCAGCTCCTTATCCATCCACGGAGGTCTCCTGGCCCTCCTGCTGCACTTCTTTCTAGATCTTGTCCATTGTGATGGGAAGATCTGTAGCCTGTTCTGTTTTCAGGATAACCCCCAGGGATGTTCTGGCTTAATTTGCTGAGTGCCACCAAGAGGCTGATCACAGTTTTCACTCCCTGTTCTTCAATTTGGCTCAGTGTTGCTGTGCATCAGTAAACAGCCAACCCGTGGTAGTCACTGGGCCAAACTGATAGTGACTGAAGAGGCTGGCTGTTCTGAGGCCAGTGATGCAGTGACAGTGGTGTCTTGGGTTCATTTTGGAAGGTGGTTGTTTACTAGGCTTTGTATTTGCATCCTCTGTAGCCTGGTTAGCAGTGCCTTTCAGGGGTCAGTTGAAGTCTGGGGCAGAGATTGGTGGCTCAAATTTCTCACATCTTACCATAGAAAACAGAATTAACTGAAGGATGGTGAAATAAATGCATGAATCATTATTGTAAGGTGGGAAAGCACAAGAGGAGAGATGGGGAGTTGGGAATATGTTGGGAATATGGAAAGTGCGTTTTAAGCAGAGCATTCAGTCTAGAAAGCACCAAATATAAGAATTAGTAGCCTGTGCTTTGGAAGTCATTCTTCATAGAAAAATTGTATTCTAATTTGTACTTTTAATGGATTTGTTCTTTATTATTCTGTAAACTTGAGGGAGTTCTCTGAATACCTATTGGCAGAAACTTAATAACTTCTGAAAGTGCGCAATTTTACTCGGTAGCTATTTTCATATTGATGGGTCTCTTTCTGACTACTGTAAGCTTGGATTTAGGCCTAAACAGGTGCTAGTACAGCTATCTTAGAGCTATCTTAGTAAAGCTATCTTAGTAGAGTTATCTTGGTAGAGCTATCTTAGTAGAGCTATCTGATCAAAGCTGTCTTAGTAGAGCTATCTTAATAAAGCTATCTTAGTAGACCTATCTTAGTAAAGCCATCTTAGTAAAGCTATCTTAGTACAGCCGTCTTAGTAAAGCTATCATAGTAAAGCCATCTTAGTAAAGCTGTCTTACTAGAACTATCTTAATAAAGCTATCTTAGTAGAGCTATCTTAGAAAAGCTATCATAGTAAAGCCATCTTAGTAAAGCTATCTTAGCAGAGCTATCTTAGAGCTATCCTAGTAAAGCTATCTTAGTAGAGCTATCTTAGAGCTATCTTAGTAGAGCTATCTTAGAGCTATCCTAGTAAAGCTATCTTAGTAGAGCTATCCTAGTAGAGGTATCCTAGTAGAGGTATCCTAGTAAAGCTATCTTAGTAGAGCTATCCTAGTAGAGGTATCCTAGTAAAGCTATCTTAGTAAAGCTATCTTGGCAGAGCTATCTTAGTTGAGCTATCTTAGAGCTATCCTAGTAAAGCTATCTTAGTAGAGCTATCCTAGTAGAGCTATCCTAGTAAAGCTATCCTAGTAGAGCTATCTTAGTAAAGCTATCTTAGTAGAGCTATCTTAGTAAAGCTATCTTAGCAGAGCTATCTTAGTAGAGCTATCCTAGTAAAGCTATCTTAGTAAAGCTATGTTAGGAGAGCTATCCTAGTAAAGCTATCTTAGTAGAGCTATCTTAGTAAAGCTATGTTAGTAGAGCTATCCTAGTAAAGCTTTCTTAGTAAAGCTATGTTAGTAGAGCTATCCTAGTAAAGCTGTCTTAGTAGAGCTATCTTTTTAAAGCTCTCTTAGTAGAGCTGTCTTAGTAAAGCTATCTTAGTAAAGCTGTGTTAGTAGATCTATCCTAGTAAAGTTATCTTAGTAAATCTATCTTAGTAGAGCTATCCTAGTAAAGTTATCTTAGTAGAGCTATCTTCGTTGAGCTATCCTGGTAAAGCTATCTTAGTAGAGCTATCTTAGTAAAGCTATCCTAATAGAGCTATCCTAGTAAAGCTTTCTTAGTAAAGCTATGTTAGTAGAGCTATCCTAGTAAAGCTGTCTTAGTAGAGCTATCCTAGTAGGGCTATCTTAGTAAAGCTATCTTAGTAAATCTATCTTAGTAGAGCTGTCTTAGAGCTATCTTAGTTGAGCTATCTTAGTAGAGCTGTCTTAATAAAGCTATCTTTGTAGAGCTATCTTAGTAGAGCTATCTTAATTGAGCTGTCTTAGTAGAGCTGTCTTAGTAAAGCTATCTTAGTAGAGATAGCTTGAATCAACAGCTGACTTGAGCTTTTTCAAACCGTTGGTAGCAATTTTATTTTTCTGTGTCCTTGAGCCAAGGTTTCCAAATGCATTTTATCATTCAAATGTTAGTATTTTTTCAAAGGCATTAACTGACCACATTTACCAGTGTGTGCCTATTTCTGGATGGAGGAGTCTAATATTAGGCTGAACACTTAGATTTGTCCGTAATATGCTGGCAGTGCTGAGTTGATGCTGGAGTGAACCTACAAGAGTCAGCTTGCAAGTCTCAGTTTGTTGGCTCCACACAGAGAAATATGATTGCATAGGATGCTGAGCTGCGGAAACACATTACTGTGGGACAGACACAGCAAAGGGCTTCCAGTCATTCTGAGGAGCTCAGCTTGAGATTTGCCTCAAGCTCTTGATGGGCTCATTGGACACAGCCAGCAGGGACTGAAAGCAATGAGTGCCTCATCACTGATTTAGCAGGGGCAGAGGCAGCCCACATAGTCTATGCAGAACAGATTATCCTGGAAGGAATCCCAGGAATGAAAAGTACAAAAGCAGAGATTAGAACTCATTCCAGCAGGGTGGTGGAAAAGGCAGACCACAGGTGCACCCTGAGCAGGGACATGGCAAGAAGTGCTCACCCTATGAAGTAGCCTTGCTTCTTCCCCCTGGGGCATTTGTGCTGGCTGGGAAGCCATGAAACAGTCTGCAGGTGGCAGTTTCTTTTTGGCCAAGAAAAGATGCTTATATACCATAGCTGAGGGATTTGCCAAAGAGAGAAAGCAAATGTCATATGCTTTAGCTTGCAGTGGGAGTTCTGTGGATTAGCTTTTGGGTGCCTTTGAAAAGCACAGCCTGTGCTATTCATTTGAGGATATCAGGTGGTGGATTCGGGGATTCTGAAGAGCCCTTTCTTGAAGTCATAGTTTCTGGCTTTTTTAAATCTATTTAAACTCCATATTGGAATATTGCATCTGAAACAAAGAAATCTCCACTTTGCCTCTACTGTTTATTCAGAGATTTCCCATGCTTACAGGGCAGCAGGAAAGAGCTATGCAGAGTTCAAGCTGGGAAGCCCAGTTCTGAAGCATATAGCACATGTGATGTAGTAGTATTTCTGTCCCTACTTGTCTTAGAGTAAACCAGAAAAAAAAAAGAAGCACAAAGCTTAATTTGCCAATACCTCTGAGGTTGGTGCAAAGCTTCCAGTTTAGCTTAACATCTTTTGGAAGGAGGAGAGAAGAGAGAAGAAAACGTTTAGGGAGCTGAATTGTTCTTTGGCTTGTAGGCTGAGTGCTGGAGAGTTTGGTTTGGAGCGATAGGACAAGGGGTGATGGGTTCACACTGAAACAGGGGAAATTCAGGTGAGCTCTTAGGCAGAAGCTCTTCCCTGTGAGGGTGCTGAGGCGCTGGCACAGGGTGCCCAGAGAAGCTGTGGCTGCCCCATCCCTGGCAGTGTTCAAGGCCAGGTTGGACACAGGGGCTTGGAGCAACCTGCTCTAGTGTGAGGTGTCCCTACCCATGGCAGGGGTTGGAACTGAATGAGCTTTAAGGTCCTTTCAACCCAAACCATTCTATGATTCTTAAGTATAAAAATCCCAATCATGTGATTGCATCTTCTGTAATGCAGTAAATACAGTGAAATGCCTTCTGAGATCAAGGGTATATATGTATCATTTTTGTCATTTTTTCAGGTAGCAAATTAAACTGTATAAACTTATTAAACTGGTTTAACTACAGGCTTATCCTGGTTATCCTTTCCTGGTTTCTATGCAGCGTACCCACTGTGCTGTATCATAATAGTAGGAATACATGACTATTTTATTTGGTAATGTGTATACTTTTAAGATAATGGAAGACAAATTCTCCAGCAATCACTGACTGAGTCCAAAGTGTACTTGCAATTCAGTTCTCTTAATAGCATCTGCAGCTGCTATAATGGTGCCTTGTACATTCGGATGCTGAGATCAGTTGGAAATAAAAACAAGGCTTAAACTACTCCTAAGTAGTAAATAAGCAAAGAATTATGTTCTCCGTGCTCTTTACTGCAGGTGCTTTTGCCTTTTACAGGCTATTTCAGAACACCTCAGCGCTTACATAGTAGATTATAGGTAATAATTCCCAATGAAACTGTAGAGTTTTCCTCCACACATCACCTCCCTGCAACAGAGGAACCAAATGGAGCATGTGAAGGTTTTGTTCTTCTTGATTTGGTGTCAACAAATGCTCTTGAGCATCAATTGAGTGTTTTTATTTCTTCTTTCCCCCTTGAGGAGCTGGAAAACAAAATTCACTTTTTCAGGGAGCTGGGAGTACAGAGCACCTTATGTGCAAGAAATGAGATGGGGAAATGATCCTTACTCATGCACCTTGCACACTGCTTACAGCTATTTCCAACCTATTACTGAGTCATTACATCAATGGTTATAGCTGACACTTGTGAGTACCATAAACTGTTCCCAACCACTCCTGTCTGCAGTGTACCCATGGCTTCTGAGAGCTGATTTGTCCTGTGCTGATTTCCTACCCTCAACTCCTGCTGGGTTGGAAGCTGCTGTGTGCCCTGCCTGGTGCTGTCCTGGTGTATGGACACCCTCCAAAGGACACCCTCCAACCGCTCCTCAGGCCTTGGAGCATCCTGGCATGGGCACTTGCTGAGGGAGGAGTTCTCATTTCAGCAGGAATCGTGGCCCCCGTCGCATTCATTAGACATTGCATTGGGAAGCTCTGAAATGATTGCATTGCACAATCCCAGTCCTTTGGGAGGAAGGATGGTTCAGAACAGCTTCTGATGGAATTGCAAGCTGAGGTTCACCCTTTTCATTTTTGAACTCAGAACTGGGCCCTTTAGAGCTGCCACTCCCCTTTGTGAGCATTTCAGGACAAATGGCTTTGCTTTCTGAGGCTTTTCTCACTAGGGACTTGTTTTAATGTTCAGCACCACTGCAAGGGGCTTGGCACTGTGCATATGTCCTAACAACTGCATCTCCTTTAGATGAGACAGCACTGCTGAAATAGTGTTTTCCTCATGAGCAGCAGCATCTTCCACCTTCCTGATGTCTCATGGGTGAGGAGTGAGGTACATCAGACCTTGTATCCTGTGGCTTTGCATAGTGCACTGATTGACACTGAAACTTGGCCTAAGTGAAAGCAACGCAAGGCTGTGGTGAATCAGGTTTCCAGGCACTGGTAAACCCCAGTGTTAAAACCAAGCTTTTAGCATCACCATGCTGTGCTCAGTTTCACAGTCGTAATGTGACTATGGTGTTACCTGATGTGCATCCCTTGCTCAGCAAACGAGGCTATAGAAAAGTCACCCTCATTAAGGTGTTTGGGGTTTACTTCAAGGCAACAGCAGCAAAATGGTTTAATTGAGAAAACTGAATGTATCAGAGAAAAGGAAGAATATTGAGAGAATAAATAGTGTGTATTGAGTAGGAAGGATTTTGCAAAATAGATGTTTTCTTCCAGCGAACTGAACTGAACCCAGTTCTGTGTGGCAACAAGCAAGCAAGCGAGAGAAGTAAAGCTCCAGCTCCTCAGGAGCTGTTACTGTGTGTGACAAAGGTGTTTTTGCCTAGGAGACAAGCTTAAAACTGGTGCCCTTTAAAATTAACTCAAGGCATCTCTTACCAGAGGGTTGTGCTGAAGCGAAGAGCTTAGGAAGAGTCAGGAACTGAATTAGATGAATAGATGATGGAAATGTTCATGATTATTGTATGTAAGATTACAATAGAATAAAACCAATAGGCTAAGGAAGCAATCTTAGTCCTGAAGAGAGGACTTCTCATATAAGGATTTTTTACTTCATCTTTGCTCTTACCCAGTGTCTTGCGGAAAAATCCCATGTGATACCTACCAGAGACTGCATACCGGACTAAATGGATCTCAGTTGAGTCTACGCTTACAAATGCTCTCTCAGATGGTTTGTATCTGTGAATTGGCTACAAATAACTTAATCAACATGCTTAGTATTTGCAGTTTGAGCTGTTCAGATGAGAAAGGAATAAATCAGTGATGTGGCTAAATACACAAACACTTCAGAAAGGCAGACCTTTGGTTTGGGTTGTTTTGGCAAAGTGGTTTGGTTACTAATAAAATACAAGGTGAAATCTTACTGTAATGGAGCAGTAATGTTGCAAATTTGATTTGTGTAGCTAGCAAACACTGTGTAGATGAGAAACAGCCAAGGAAATAGCATAAATCATAGCTGGGCGTAATGTACGAGTAGATGTTGGTGCCATTCTCATGGTGTTTCAGTACCCTCCGCCTTGACTTTTGTTTAAGTACACGAGACACAGTTGCTGTACATGTAGAAACAAGACATGCAAATCCCCTCTGGATTTCTATTGAAGGTATAATTCAAGTATGCATTTAATAATAGGAAATAATAAATTGTTAATAATAGGAAAGTCATAAGTTAAATATGACAGGTCAGGAAAGAACCTGTAAAGGAGTCAGGTGTGGTCATCACCTACAGTACCTCATTCAGCATTAGTTTAATGTGTTAGTCCTTTGCATATATTGCAAAGGCTATCTTTTCTCTCTGCCCTGTGGGATAAGCAAGTGCAGGAGCATGCTGCAGGCTCGACACAGGCTTCTTTGAGTTACTGTGAAGGTTTTGTTGTTTAGCATTGCTGCATCTGAAGGTTGTTTTCATTGCAGACAGGATGCCTGAACACACTGTGTGTGAACTTAGCAGAGCTGGTTCTGGAACGTTTTAGGCTTATTGCATGACAGACAGTTTGCCACAAGACCCAAGAGAATGATGTTTTGAGGCAGTCTCCTGAATTCCCATGGGTCATCGTTTTGATGTAGTTAACTACACACACAGTTGTAAGCTGAAGGAATTCTGTTCCTTTTGGCAAAGATTCATCAGCGCATGAAATGGTACAAAACGCGCTAGATTTTCATACATGAGATTTCCTGAGTTCCTGCGTTTCAAAAAGCTTTCCTCACTTGTATTTCCCTTTGTAATTGTCTTTGCTATAGGAAAAGTAGGTTCTTCAAAGGCAGTCATTTAACTTTGCTAACATCAGAGCTGTGAGAGTTTTGTTTCATCCCGATCACATCTGTCTGCTTCTCTTAGGTTTATGACAAAGCCCATTCCCATCAGAAACGCCACAGGCTGCAGAATCCTTGATGTTAAGATGATGTTGCTCTGATTAAGGCATAGGCAGCCAGCAAATTAGAAATGCTGATCCTCAGCTGCTGAGCTGGAGCTTTGATTAATCATTAGCAGTAAATAGAAAAGTCCTATCAAAATATCTTCCTCACTCATAGATAAACAGTATGTGTCGTGCCTGTCTCTTTTGCAGGGATCCCTCCTGTTCTCTGCGACAGTGACCAACAGCCCAATATGGCACAGTGGCCGCAAGCAGTGGAGTGGTCCATGAAGTACAGTAGTCATGTAAGGATGAAGGACATAACACATCCAGGAAGTGGCTTCCACAGACAGCAGTAGCTGCAGCTTCATCTGTGTAATATTAATTGTCTCACACTATATACTGCTTCAGAATGGCTGATCAGAGGTAGGAAATCACTGGGGTGTGAGGGCCATAATAGCTAGGCCCAGATGTCTGTTTAAATAGGCTATTGCCCTCTTCTGAGTTGGAGTACTGTGGCATGGAGAGCTGTAACCTGGAATACTGTGGCAATGTGCCAGGAAGGAGGGATGATAGAGTGCGTAAGCTTTGGTGCTATAATAGTCCCTATAAATGAGCTGTTCATCATACAATTATATACACATTGCTTAATTTTTTTCATAGTGGTTTTCAGCTACTTCTCCCATTGTATAACTGAGGTTTAACAGTGATAACAATGTGAAAAGATCAGTAGTTTTCTGAACAAAATCTGATTCTGTAAGAGATCTATTTCACAGTTGAATTTTAACCATCAACTGCTTGATCTGCTTTCTAGCTAGTAGGAAATCCATTATGTGCTCATAGAGCAAGTGCTGTAAATCTCAAGACGAGAGAGAAAACAGAAAGGAAACCACATCATCCACATAAATAATGAAGTTGACCCCTGATTTAAATTCAAAGCTCAATTCACCCTTAACTATAGAGCTGCAGCTGGCACCTCATAATATAAACCCCTCAGTACCCTTCAGACTTTATCCTCAGTGTCCACAAATGAAGTTATGAACTTACTTTAGAGCTTCCCTTTTGCTTCAATGCCAGAGGACCCATGGGTTTAGGTCCTCTGTAGACTTCACAATAGCCCTGTGTTTCCTTGGGTGCGCGGGAAATTCCATAGGAGACGTGCAAACATCCCATGGCTTGAGCTCTCTGCAGCTGTGCAAACAGCACAAGGGGTATGCAATACTCTTCTTTAAACATGCCCATGGATAATTGAGCTTCAAAGCAATAGCTCTGCTAATTCTTTTATGAGAATGCAAATTCCTGGTGTGACTTCTCACTGGCTTGGGAGCTTAATAGGACAATCAGTGGAATCTAAGATGGCCCTGAGGCATAAGCATAGCTAGGGGTATTTCTGCAAGTCTGATCCATACTTAATTCCCTGGCAGGGTGCAGAACTAACAGCAGCCTAGAGTTTGTCAACTTTTCACATTCAAATCCTAATACTTGAGTTACCTCCCCTTATAACCTGCAGTATTTCAGGAACAAGTGTCCTGATTCTGGTACTAGTTGCAGGGATCAAGCATGAGCAAGAGGGACTCTTCATCAGGGACTGCAGCGACAGGACAAGGGGTGATGGGTTCAAACTGAACCAGGGGAAGTTCAGGTTAGATCTAAGGCAGAAGCTCTTCCCTGTGAGGGTGCTGAGGCGCTGGCACAGGGTGCCCAGAGAAGCTGTGGCTGCCCCATCCCTGGCAGTGTTCAAGGCCAGGTTGGACACAGGGGCTTGGAGCAACCTGCTCTAGTGTGAGGTGTCCCTGCCCGTGGCAGGGGTTGGAGCTGGATGAGCTTTAAGGTCCTTTCCAACCCAAACCAGTCTGGGATTCTGACAAAATAAAAGTTTAATAAGGTGAAAAATTCCATATATTCTCAAAGATTTAGTATGGAAAGTGGAATATTTGTTAAATTCAGTGTCTTTCAGCAAAATCATGCCCAACTGTGGGCATGATAGCAGATTTGCCTTCATTATATGTATTTCCTGGTTTATTTTTGTAAATGAGCCTTAACTTGCTAAATACTTGGTGTCTTCTTCTTTGACAATCACCATTGTACAGCCAGCTTTTATGTGAAAGGCTGAAAAATATATCAGGTGCCTCAAAGGCAGCCAGAACAATTTGCCGTCTTGTTTTCCAATGACAGAAACAGGTATGAAAGTTTAACTTCCAGCTATTGGGAAGTCCAACTCTGATTAATTCAATATAGAAAATCAAGGCCTAAGAGGAGTAAATGGCTCTGAGCAGAGCTTACACAGGGTCAAGGCTGTTTCTGCCTCACCCCACCAGCAAGCAGGCTGGGGGTGCACAAGGAGCTTGGAGGGGAAGCAGCTGATCCCAATGGACCAAAGGGATGCTCCAGACCGTATGGAGTCAGGCTCGGCACATAAAGCTGGGGAAAGGAGGAGGAGTTACAACATTTGTCTTCCCAAGTAACGGTTACGCATGATGGAGCCCTGCTGTCCTGGAGATGGCTGAAGCCTGACCATGGGAAGTGGTGAATGAATCCCTTGTTCTCCTCTGCCTGTGTGTGTGGCTTTGGCTTTCCCTGTTCAACTGCATTTGTCTCAACTCACGAGTTGTTTCCTTACTTTTACCCTTCCCATTTTCTCCCCCATCCCACTGGGGAGGAGTGAGCAAGCGGCTGCATGGGGCTTAGTTGCTGGGTGGGGTTAAACCATGACATCCAACATGGGGCTTGGAGTAGCGGAGATAGTGACACAGGGTGATTGGAGTGTGCTGTTCTAGATGGAATTTGTAGCTGTTATTGCTGTTTAGTCCGTGCCTTCCTGTATATCAAGTATAGTGTTTGTTAGTGGGTGCTTTTTGCTTTCACAGCTTGCTGTACCACTTGCCATCTTACACTGCTGTGCCTGGGAACATTCTGATAACAGCAACGTGGTGCTGTACCTGAGCAGGACATTAATGCTGTTTCTGTGCTGGACAGGCTGGAACTCCCGTGTCAACTTGATTTCAAGAGGCTGTGACCTGTGCATGGGTCTGCATGGGAGGAGGTGTATCCTGACCCATCTGTGGCTGTGGTTATGTCTGTGCCACGGCAGGTTTACCTCTGAAGCAAAAGGATGAGTCCTTGCTGGAAAAGGTGCACCTCGAAGCAAATGTGGCTTTGGAGAAGTCCACGCAGCAGCAGGTACCCCTTGAAGCATCCATGGCAGTGCATGAGGTCATGCTGGAGCATCTCAAAGCATGGATGAGTGGATGAGCCCATGATGGAGTAGGTATGCCCCTGGAAGGACTGCAGCCAGGGGTAAGGCCATGCTGGAACAGGTTTATTCCTGAAAGGACTTTGGGTACGGCTGCACTGGAGCAGGCACATCTCTGGAGGCATTGTGGCCCTTGGATAAGGCCATGCTCAAAGTGACAGTGGCTGTGGGTTAGTCTGTGCAGCAGCAGGTATACCCATGAACAGACTCGTAGGTAAGGCTTCTTCTGGGGCAGATACAACCCTAAGGGACTGCAGTCAGTGAGTGAGTCTAGGCTGGAGCAGGGGCAACAGGAGGCGTTCATCGCAATGGTAAACCCTATGGTCTGTCCAAAGGGACGGGGGTGAAGATGGAAATACCTTTAAATTGTTGTATCTGGGGTTTGAGGTCCATGTTGTAGGGTATAGGGTATATATAGATATATATAACCGCTTGAACCCATGGAGAACAAGCCTTACAAGAAACAGTGCAAATGCTTAGTTGCCAGCTGGGGTTAAACCACAGCAGTGGCAAAGGGTGAAGCGTGGAGGTGGACACAGCAACAGAGGTTCTCCTTGCAGCTCATTAGTTCATACCTTACTTGTACTAATCCTGGGTCACTAACAGGCTGTCCAGTCTGAGACCGTTGTCCCCCTTGAACCAGATCACACCAGGGAGAAGAAACCTCTCCTCCCTGTGCATGGCCAGTTCTGTGCAGCAGAGCCACAGAAGCTGGAGCGAGCAGAGGTTGGACATGGAGAGTGTAGCATTTATTTATACATGATGCTTTTTTTCTCTTCTTCTCTCTATCCTTTGATCAGAGACTCCTCACATCTTGTGTTCTACCTCCTGGTGCTCTTGTTTTTCTCTGCTGGGTTTTTTCCTCTGAGTCTTGCTTTTCGTCTTCATTTTTTCACAGTAGTTTTGAAGCAGAAACTCCATCAAAGATGCTTTAAGATTGAGCTGAGCTTTAAACCCCACAGTCCCTGAGAGGCTCGAGGGCTAAGGTGGATTCACGTCCTTCCTTGGTGATGGGGACAGGCTGGACCTGGTGTGTGCCCTGGGCAGGCAGGGCAGAAGCTGTCCCCAGAGAGGACCAGAGCCAAGCTGCCTCACTGATGGGAACAGGGGCAGGAGCAGGGTGAGTGCCCTGCTACAAATGTGCTTCCAGGAGTTCACTATGTCCCAAATTATCCTCTTAATAGAAAAGAAACCCTAAAAGCCAGGACAGCCATTGCCAGCACCCCTGCAACACACGGCCCGATGGCGCTGCTTTCAGTCTGGCATTTGAAATCGCTCCAACAGATGGAACAAAAGGATGTAGTAAAACGTGACGTTCCGTTTTATCATCTCTATTTGTTGGGTGAATTCTGCTGCTCATTCCCACTGCTGGTAGCACTGAATGCAGGTCAGATCCTGACGGTTCGCAGTTTATAAAGCCCAACTCCAGGGGTCAGAGAGAAAACCAATCAGTAATAATGAGTTACAGGATACATGTTCATCTATGGAATTGGCTCTGGTGGGTGACAGCTCAGCTCAATCCCAGACTGGTTTGGGCTGGAAAGGACCTTAAGCTCATCCAGTTCCAACCCCCTGCCATGGGCTGGGACACCTTCCACTAGAGCAGGTTGCTCCAAGCCCTGTCCTTTGAACAGTGCCAGGGATGGAGCAGCCTGATGAGTCCAAATAGTCACAGCTTCTACAGTCAGTCATTTACACACCACTTCTCAGTACCCATTGCCTATTAAGTCATCATCCTTATGTGTATTTCTATTCTCAAGGTTTGATTAGAAGCTCAGAAAGTAAAGCTAGATTTGTTTTCTTCACTGTCTCCCACATGAGTGACCCTGGTTTGCTTTGCTATGGTACCTTCTCTCTGTCCTCTTCCAGTTTGGTCAGGGACTTGAGCAGCAATTAGATCACTTCATGTTCAGTTAGTGCTACAGCTGGAATATTAAGCACTAAATGACTGAACTTTTAATTAGCGGTTTAACTAAAAGCAGCCTCCTCGCTGTGAGAGATGTTACCGAGGATTAACTTTACACCTGATGGTGTTTGCGAAACAGCTTACAGGGGACACTTTCCTGGGGGCTAGTCCTGAGTTCGTGATGACTACTTGCTCCTGCCTAAGGGTTTGCATCCATATGATCCTATGGTTTGCATCCACAGGACATTCCAAAGCCACACGTGCAGAGGTAATTATTAATCCCACTGCAGCAGCAGCTCTCAAGTTCAGAACAGCAAATGCTGGGTTAGGTGCTTCAGCAGCCTTTAAACTGATAATCTGAGGACCTGCAGTATTTACATCTGTGCTTCCACAAATGCTTGGAAGAAATAATAACTACTGCTAGAACACGGTGTCACTGTTTATTTGTGGCAACAGAAGAAGCCAAAGTGGCCAAGAAAGTACTGACACCTCTCTATGTGGTGCAGAAACAAGCTGGAAGCTGGGGATGCTCTGCTCCTGTGAGACCCCACTTTCAGCACTGTGTGCAGTACTGGTGTCCTCAACATAAGAAGGACATGGAGCTGTTCTGATTCCATGCTGTGTTTACCTGGCCACTCTTTTGGGCAGCAAGGGGGAGGGTCTCACAAGAGCACAGTAGAAGGGCAGGATCACCTCCTTTGATGTTGTTTTCAGGGAGACAGTTTGAAGCAGGGACATCTTCACTGGATCGGAAGAGCTTCCACCAGGGGACAGTTGGATGCAAGTTGGGTTTTTACCGCCAGGATTCTTGGTGGCCCCTCTGGACAATACAAGAGGAATTGTTTGCCAAAATTACTCAGCAACACGTTTCAGGTAATGAATATTTCCAGTGAATCATTCTGGGCCAGACTTGATCAGGAAAGGAGGCAAAAGAGTTGGTAAATTATTTATGCAGCTTTAGCACGAATGTAATAAATATTCCATGGTGTCGGAGGGAAGGAAGGGGTTTGAAATGAAGAAAGAAATTAACTATGAAGGAAAAGCACCTGAAAACTGTGGAAGGTGAATACACAGATCTGAGGTATTTGAATAATAATGATGAGACTTACAGGGGGAAGTGCAAAGGATGGAAGCCATGGCTCACATTCAGAGGCAGCTCTTCCTCAATGGTTCTTTCTCTACAGATGATATACAAACTTTTCAAGCTTCCTTCAGTTCTGTTTAGAAACAAAGCAAAGAAAACAAAAGAATTACCTGGGAGTTAGCCAGGGGAGGACATCCCTAGATCCGGCTAAAGGAATTACATGTTCAGGAGCAGTGATTTACGACAAGGCCGTAACTTCAGGAGAGAAATACCATTTTGAGTATCAGATAATGATGTGTTATTTGGATTTTCCAGAGTGACTTTTCTCAGAAACTCAACACTGAATTAGGACAATTGTGTGGTTTTTAAGGACAGAATCCATAGGGCTTCTGTTGTGCTTGGGACAGGCACGTCCAGCAGCAGTAGCTGCTGTGCCCTTAAGGATCTGTTCTGGCACCACATAAAGTAACACCACTGTTACTCCTGGTGTCCTCAGGTGTGATGTGTACAGACTCTTATTGGTCTTACAAGTCGACTCTTCATGTTAACAGCTGAAAACTCACTAATTTTAAATCTTAGTTTTGAGGGAGACCGATTTAACTTTGTTTTTCAGTTCCAAATCCCTTCCTTCTGAAACTTCCTTTTCCAGAAGGAAATGGGCGAGAAGAGAGTAAACAAGCGAAGGAACCCCAACATATTCGAAACACATATTGACAAACTGGGATTTTTTCTGAACCCCAGAGACACACAACACATTTTTTTCCCCTGTTGACAATGGACTTGGGCTTCTTTTAACCTCAGGACTAACATTCAAGTGCAATGCTTAATGTTCGTCATTGTCATGAATGTCTCACAGACAAGATCTGTCATGGGCACACCAGTCTCCTCCTCATTGGCCATTCCCAGCTTTGGCATATCAATCCATCCCTTGCACATCTGCTCAGAAAATGTCATTAGTTACACCCATATGCTGCAGAAGTATGTGATAAAACTTAAGGAACAGAAAAGGCCAAGAGATGTGACAGCCCTTCTTCCTGCTACGTGTGTTTGTCAGAGATGTAGGCAAATGAGCTTTTCTTGCCCTCTGCCACACGGTGGGGATATCAGTGTGTCCTGAGCACCACCAGGAGATGAGGCAAAAGCAATTTATCATTTTTTCTGATACTTCTGCTTCTATTCACAGAATCAACCAGGTTGGAAACGACCTTTAAGCTCATGGAGTCCAACCGTTGCCAGCACTGCCAAGGCCACCACTAACCCATGGCACTGAGGCCTCATCTCCACAGTGTGTGAACGCTTGCAGGGACGGTGACTCCAGCCCTGCCCTGGGCAGCCTGTTGCAATACCTGAGCACCCTGTGGGGAAGGAATTGTTCCTCAGCTCCATCTAAACCTCCCCTGGTGCAGCTTGAGGCCGTTTCCTCTTGTCCCATCCCTTGTTCCTTGGGAGCAGAGCCCAGCCCCCTCCTGGCTCCATCCTCCTGTCAGGTATTCACTCAAGAACAGTGATTTATACTCTGAAGAGATGTAACATTCCCCACACAGACATAGCTTCTTCCCTTTAGTAAATCATTAGCATCATACTCGATAACTTGTCCTTGCAAAGAAATGATGAATAGGATGGACAGGGATCCTCATCTGCAGTTCTGTGACATGGGAGACCCAAATGAGAAGCTCTTACTATGAAAAATGACACTCAAATATAGCAAATATGGAAACTCTGAGCTTGTTCATCACCTTTTTGACAGCTGGGCTTCATTTTGGTAGCAAATGGCAAAGCAGAGAGGGACCCCAGTCCCAAACCAAGCTATGCCACGGCAACTCAGTTGCTTCAGTGGCATCTTGGTACCATTTGGCTGGTGTGTAGAGCTGTTCCAGTGCTCAGCCCTGCATTCAGTGGCCATATCTCTGCACAAAGGCCAAGCAGAGGGCTGGTGTTACTGCCTTGAACTTTATTCAGCTACAGGGTCCTCTAGAATCTGCTTTATTCACTAAGAAACATCAATTACTTGGCATTCATATTAGGCTCTTCTTTCTTATGACGCTATAGTTCAAGGCTATAGATACAGGAATAGAGCTATTATAACTATGATTTATCTATTAATGGCAGCTTCTTCAAAGTTAAAGAATGAGATAGACTCTGAATATACTCTGTTTCCATCTCCCTGACAAGGGGTTGGCAGCTGTTCTCAGTATCTGCTGTAATGAAACATCAGTTCAATTCTTTCCTGCATGGTCCATTATGAACCTCAGTCAGTGGCATGTTTAAAACCCAGGATTGCAATTCAATTCACAAGAGATTTGAGCTTTCAGCAGGACCTCACTGCCGCAGTGAGGAGCAGAAGTCATCGGCCACTATTTCAATGAGGGTGCCAAACAGAAGTCTGAAAATGCTGATTTCTGTCAACTGTTGTCTTGGTTCCTGACTGAAATCCAAACCAGTGTCACCATTCACTGTCTGAACAACCTGATGGTGATTCAGCATTGCAGAAGCACCACTGGAAGTTCATCTCTGGCACCCCCCATTCAGCCGTTGTATGTGTGGTTCAATGGCTGTACTTTAAAACAAAACCCAAACCAAATCAATTTAACAAATTAGCAGCATTCTTTTACTCCAGGAGGCGGTTCCAAATCAAAGCTACTCAACCTCCATCCTCCTCTTTTTCCTTTAGGATTAACTGGGGAAAAAGAAAAGCTTTCCTAATTATAGAGCTTTAGCTTGCTTCATAATCTGGCTATTTTAAGATCTGTTTACAAGATCACAATATGAAACATCATTCAACAACCGTGTGAATTGATTACATCCTTCTGAAGACCATGTCACAGTAGAATATGCATTTGTAGCTGTTACACTGCCCTATAATTAAGGCTTTATTGGTTCCATTCTAAACAAGTTACTGCAGCTGGAGAACAGCTGAGATGGAAAATGCTCCCCCCAGAACAAAGAAACCACCCCCCAGCCTTCTAGAAACAAATGGAACTACCAAATATAAGCATAAGTCAAGATACTGATTGTATTTTTCTGCTCCAGTTTCTTTTTAATGTGCAAATTTTCCCCAAATACTATTAATAAATTGAATGTTGCTTTATTGGGACACTTTGTGTTAGAATGGCTGAACACAGTCTTTGGTCTTTTCATTCATTTCTGTGGAACCTGGAGAACAGCTTGATGCTGGCATGGTTAACAGTCACATTGGGGATCTTCACATGTCCCACAACGAACGAACAGAAAAAACCAAAAAGGCACCATATAAATACATTTACATGGTTAGAATGGCTTTTCTCCAGGCTGAACAGTCCCAGTGTTCTCAGCCTGTCTCCATACAGGAGCTGCTCCAGCCCCTGCTCGTCCTCGTGGCTTCCTCTGGGCTTGCTCCAACAGCTCCATGTCCTCCTTATAATACTGGTTTCCATCAAGGTCATCCATGTCCTTCTAAGGGCAGAAAAACATAGATAGCAATACCACTGTTCAGCTTTATCATGTTGCAGACAATGACTTTCTGAACAATGAAGCCAGAATTCCCATAGCAACCCCCGCAAAATGCAGGTGTAGGTAGCAAGCTGTATAAAGCAGGAACAGGAACATCTTGAGTTAAGGGTTAAAACTAAGCTAAATGTAATTTAAATCATGAAAGTAAATATCCTTCTAATTGTATCCAAGTCATTTTTTCCCTTTCCGTACTATTTTTTGCTGTTCTATATTCTGAAATCTATGTATAGGCTGCAATTGAAGTGACAGATGACAGTTATCTTTGTACCACTCCCAGCTCCTGAGTAAGGAGACAAGGTACAGCAGCTCCTCAGCACCCCTCAGCACTGGGGCAGTGCTGCAGCTGAGAGAACCTGGGCTGAGAACATTGGGGCCATTCAGCCTGGAGAAGAGAAGCTGCGTGGAGACCTCAGAGCAGCTTCCAGTGTCTGAAGGGGGCTACAGGGATGCTGGAGAGGGACTCTGCATCAGGGACTGCAGTGATAGGACAAGGGGTGATGGGTTCACACTGAAACAGGGGAAGTTCAGGTTAGATCTAAGGCAGAAGCTCTTCCCTGTGAGGGTGCTGAGGCACTGGCACAGGGTGCCCAGAGAAGCTGTGGCTGCCCCATCCCTGGCAGTGTTCAAGGCCAGGTTGGACACAGGGGCTCAGAGCAAGCTGCTCTAGTGGAAGGTGTCCCTGCCCATGGCAGGGGTTGGAGCTGGATGAGCTTTAAGGTCCTTTCCAATCCAAAACAGTCTGGGATTCTATCATTCCATGATTACTTCTTCCCAGTGTGTGCTTGCCTCTCAGCTCTCCACACCTTGCTCTTTGCCAGCTCCTCCATCAGAGGACTGTGTACCGTGCCCAAACATGTCTCTAAAAGTCCTTGTAAACCTGAATGAGGTGTTCAGGGGGTAGGCAGGAGCCAGGGTGGGACCTGTATTAAGTGGCTTTGCAGCTATCATGGAAAAGGAGGGGGAAAAAGAAACAGAATTAGGGAATGTCTTCTATTGGCATCTCTGCATTTAACCAGGCAGGGCATGGCTTTTTTTTGCCTTGGTTGAAAGGAGCTGGCTCAGATTTGCCAGTGTGACCCAGTGCTGCCTTTCTGCATTAGATACTCTGGATAAAGCTGATGCTGGTCTGTACTGAGTCTTTCTGCTTTAGCAAAGAAACGCAGAACTGAAGACAAGGCTAATAGAAAGCAAAGGTTCTGGGTTCAGTCTTCAGCAGAAGTGTGTTTCTTCATTAGCTGTACTCATATATGACATAATAAGGCTCTCAACAATGCCACAGGGCACTGTCATCATCTCGGAGGATGGTAAGTAAGTTAGGTGCTTTTTCCCCTTGTGTGCCTCCCTTTTCCTATTTCTCCCTTCTTTTTCTTGCTCTCACAATGAGGTGGTTATAAAATCTGTGCACTCACACGATGAAAGCACCATGCTGGAAGGTACCAACAACTATCGAACAAGTGACTTTACTAGGCTAAGCTGTCACAATTGATTAGCTTATAATCCGTGGACTGTCCTGTCAGTGAATGAACACAGTGTCCAAAGAGAGCTTCTCACTTCGCTGTTTTCTCTCAAACCAATTACAAATCCTCTTCTGACCTTACCTGAGCCTGCTTTTATGCCAGGTTGTTTTGGCTATGGCAAAATGTGCTGCTGGTGGACAAGAGTAGAAGAGGATGCACTAAATCCCCATAGTAGTTTTTCTCTTCATATCATAGACTCATAGAATACTTTTTAGGTTGAAAGGGACCTTCATAACCTTCCCTCTTTTGCTTTTATTAGGTAGGAACTTTGGACTCGAGCTGTGTATATTGAAGTATCAAGCAGTAAAAAGAGATGAAAAAGCATTCTGCAACGCCAGTGAGGCAGATATAAGGAGCCTTGTGATGTGTGGAGTTTCAAGCTCAGCTCTCCTTTTACATTACTGTTTTTTTACCTCCTGGTGCAAGCTTAACTTCTTATTTAAATGAAGGCAGTTCCAGAGCACAACTGAGAACTAAACACCTAATTTCTTTTCATTTGCGGAAGAGCCTGGTGAGATGTTTTCCTTTTGGAAAAACAAAACATCCCATTATAACATTGCAGCCACTTAGGTTTTGATTAAAGAAGTTAATTTGGGATATGCTCTTTAAGCTGACACAGTGTTATAAAACAGTGCACGTTCCCCACACTGTATAATCAACGTTGCCTTGATTCCAAGGATGTTTCTTAGTTTGGCTTTGACAGTTAATGGCTTACTGGCAACTCTTGGTTAATTATTAATGCAGACACCATAATGCTTATTCGTTAACTAACCTTCTAAGCAATCCAGTTGTCAAAGGAATTCTTCCTGCTGAAAACTCAGTGTCGTATCACGGTCTAGATCAAAAACTGTTAAATGACAAAGTCTGGCTCTTTGCCTTGAGGAACACAATGGGGTTTTGATACGCTTTCCAATTAAACAAGGTCATCCTTTTACAGTTCTGCATGTCTTTCACGGTGTATCTTCCCTAGAACAGGATGTGCCTTCACTTGTCAGATCCCTAAAACCTCCCAGATCTACTGAGTTTGTGACTGTCCCTTTCAGGTTCAGATGAGCAGTGGCCTCTCAGATCCCCCAGCAAGGCAGAGGCACTGCCAAGAGTGGGGCTGCACCAACCACTGCTGCAGCTTGGAAAAGCAACACGGTTTCTTGAAGAACCTTCAGGTTCAGTTTGTTGAGAAGCGTTTCTTTTAATCACCCTGTATTCAATCAGCTGCCTCTGTGGGGGGTTAGATACTTCATGGTGATGGCAGGGCGGGAGTGGAGGAAACAGAAAGCAAACAGTTCATAACTGCTACAAGCTTCAAAGCTGTGCTGTGCTTCATGAATGTTCGGCTGTCCAGGTGCCTTCCTAGAATCCCAGACGCTTTGGGTTGGGAAGGGCCTTCAGATCATCCAGTTCCAACCCCTGCCATGGGGCTGTAACTTTCTGCTTTACCTTCTGCTAAGGCTTTGCTATTTATTCCTCTAGTCCCTCAGTCAGCCCCATCAGCGGCAGGTAGGCGCTCCTCCATCTGTCAGCAAAGGTTTGTTTAGCTGTTCTCATTGAGTAAACTCAAAACATATCAGAGCCTATTAAACAACCTCTGCCCTCATCACGAGGCTGCAAGAGACTGTTTGTGCAATATTTAAATAGTGCAGATATTTAAGTGTGATTTGGGCATATGGAAGGAAAGCCCTTGATCTTCCTCCTGGTGTGCACAGCTCCTGCTGGAAAGTTGGTTTCGTGATTCATTTGTGCCAGTGCTACCCTTGTTTTAGTCATGCTCTCAGTGAGATCCATAGCTGCTCATAGCTATCAGGCAATGTATCAGTATATAAACCCCACATCCTTCTGAAGTCACTATTTTGGGTGCACCTTGTCAGCAGCAGGGGCCAGCAGCTCTTTTTATCCATATTATCCTTTTTCTGGACATGCATCTTATCTCACATCACTTTTGAAGCTACGGAGTCTGTACCAGGCAAGCATACAGTGGTTAGAGCCACTGATGCTTTACCCATACAAGCTGTCTGGTTTACCTCTATTACCAGCAGTTCACACTTGTGACAGCTCCCGTCAGGTAGCTGAGAAGCTTTTTGTTCTTGTCTTCATATGTGTTTTCAGTCTAACAAGAAACGCACATTCGCAGCCCCAGCTATGAACCACTGACACAGAAAGAGGCAGCATGTTCCCAACAGTTGACCTTTTCTTCTGGCTTGGAATTGTTTCCTCTTCATGGTCAAGACAGCATGACATCTAAACCTTGCAGCCCTATAAGCTGTGCAATCACATTCACCCTGGTTTGTGCAACAAAACCCACCCAGGAAGTGTTGTACCACTCAGCGCTGGTGTTTCTTGCTCTCTGCAGACAGGCACAATAAAACATTGCCCTGTTTTTACCCCAGTTTATTTTCTTGAAGATCAGATTTGTCTTGTGGTTCATTATATTCGGTCTGCAAATTGCAGAAGGGAGTGGAGGCCTCTGGACAGAAGCTGTTAGCTGGAAGCAGCTGGAAGTTTAATTCCTTGTCAGACTTCTGGTACTTCAGAACTGATTTGAAGTGGCTGGGCTCTAACAAGATGGTAACCAAAGCTGTCTGAAAGCAGCAGAAAGAAAACCCACTAAGATTGCTTTTGAGTGATCAAATAGTGTAAGTACTTGCTAAGCATTAGGCTAAGAAAGGTGACTCCATGCAAGAAAGACCTTTGGAAATAGGTCTAAATATACAATAGACTCTAAAATTGAGTGTCAGAAGCACTCTCATGACACAAAAGGGCAATGGTGGATTGTACGCAACTGGTTTTGCATGATGACAGTGCTACTAGAAAATCAGCCTCTATATAACCAGTTCCAAAGTCTTTCCCCCATAAGTTATGGCCTAGCTAAAAAGGAAAAGAAATTGAAACTAAACCACGAACATAATGAACCACAGCTCACGTTTCTACCAAGGATGCAAAATGCTTCTGATTTCCAAATACCTCAAAGAGCAGCTTTCTGCTGAACATATGGGTAAAATCAGTGCAAAACACACTGGCATTCCCCATCTCAGCTCATCAGGCATTACCCTTTCTTGGAGGAGCCTAAATTAGAGGCTCGGTATTTAACTTTGTGTTCCATTTAACGATTTGTATCCTTTCAGGTAAGCCTGTTCCAGCTGAATTTCTTGAACTCTTGCTTATCTGGTATTCAGAGTGTTACTGCTGTCTATCTTGTTGGAATCCTGTTTATAGGAGTGTAAACTACTGGGAGATTAGGAGCTAAAAACAGCAGGCAAAACTGAGTATTAATAAATGCAAATGAATGCTCCCTGGGGAAAAGCCAGTTCTCCTATATATACACACTGATGATAGAAATTCAATTATTTAGTAATCTTCAGAATAGCTCTTAATGTTAGTGGACAGTTCTATGGGATGGCAGCTCAGCATTCAGTGCTACTTTAAATTAGAAATGAGTAGGAAAGAATGAGGAAAAGTAAATCAAAGGCATAATTCCAACAACGTTTACATGTCTGGTGTGCCTGCACTTTGAATCCCAGTCTCAGAAGAACTAGAAAATAGGAAAGCAGCAGCCGTGAGCACAGATGTGAAATGCCTGTTGTACAAGATGATATTGAGCTATGGCTTTTCCTCTGGGAAAAGAGGCAGTGCTTGAAAGGCACACTAGAGGTTTGTCAATTCATGAGTGGTACAGGGAAGACAAATAGGAAGCAGTTGTTCACCTCTTCTCCCAGTTTAAGAGGCAGAGGGCATTACCTGAAATTACTGGGTAGCTGGTTTAGGAAATCTCAAAATGAATTGGATTTTTTCCTGCCAATTAAATTCTGGAATCCACCGATATTCAGCATGGTAAATACAAAAAGTTTAGATGGAAATCAAAAGAAAATAAAGCACAAGGAAAGACATTAAGGGCTATTAAGCACATTGATAGAAGTTCTGATATTAAAAACAATCAGTGGGAAGGGTAAAACAGGAAAAGTCCAGCCATGTTATTCCGTGCCCCCTGCAAGCATCCATACCCATACCAAATTCCTCCTAACACAGACTTGCCTCTCATCTGAGTTGTCCATGCTGGGAGAGATGCATTCTTCCTGCAGTATTGCAGAAGCATCTTAAGTGCTATTTTATACCTGAAAGAAAGAAATAACTGAACTTTCATTAATACTTGATAGGGGGAGCATGAAAGCAATGTTCCTTGCAGTGTTGAAAAGGCCATGCTAGTATTCCAGGTCTCACCTGGAATCTAGAGTTCCTAATGGCTCAGCCTGCCTGGACAGGTTCACAGCCACCCAGCCCATCATTTTAATGCAAAACTCTCTTTTCCTTCCTTATCTCTTTCTTTAGCACACCAGCTATTCAAAGAGGGAGGAAGTTCAGGATCACAGGAAGGTCAACCATGGGAATACAAGGTTTGATCCTGCAAACTCCAAATGGAGCTCTTGTGTTGGCAGGATCAGTGCTGCGACTAATGTTGTATCACTGTAGAAACAGTCTGTTTCATGACCTGTCAGGGGTTTTTTATCCTTTATAAAATGTCAAACTGAAGATGTTTAATAGGCATGGAAATACAGCAATCTGAATAGTGAATTACCAGTACTTTAAAGCAGCATTACTCTCACAAGAACATGTTCAGCATCTTTCCGTACCATGTTGCCATCGGGTGAGTAGCACAAGCTAGTAAAATAATCCTAAAGAGCTCCTTGAAGACTACACTAGGTAATTTCACAGGAAATTACTAACAAAGGGAATGGAACAAGCATGCTAAAATACCAAAATACTTCTTCCAGGCTAAGATCCACGACAAAACCAAGCTTTTCTTATTAAACTTTTTATTAAAATGAAGCTATTTTCACATTCTTAAAATACTTTATATCCAAATTATGCAATATTTATGAAAACAATTGTATGCAAACACGCATAAAAATATGTAAGATCACAGCTAAGCAATATAAAGCAATATATAGCATGTTCCAAAATGTACTTCAGGACTAGAATACCTGAGTTTTCAATAAGCTGGTTTCACTGATTCTTAACAGTTAAATTTAATGATGTATTTTATCTTGTATAAAGCACTTTGGTTGGGAAACACTGCATGGACTATGCAGAGGTTGAGCAGAGATATTACTCAAGGTCGATCTTCAGAATCTTCTTCCATATGAAGCTCCACTGTTTGAGATGCTAGGAAGGACTCCCATGTAGCAAGGCACTTAAAAAAAACAAAAGACAACACAAATACACATAAATATAGCAGATGGATAGATTCCTGTCAATCTGGTAGCCAAGGAGAAGAAAAAAGCAGAATACATCCACATTGTCCCAAGCTGCTTTTGTGGGGCTATGGTAAGAGCAAAATATGGTTTCCTAGGAAGCTCAGTGATGTGCAGAATGTTAGCCAACAAGCCAAGTGAGCTGTAAAGGTCACTTCTTTTACATAATGACAAGAGCACAGTGTGAGTATTGCAATGGTATGTGTTAGCATGGAAGATGCTAACATTAATTACATTCTTCTTTCATCTCCCCCTTTAGTTAAAAGATCTCTACCAAATAGGAAGCACACTGTCAGGTACAGTTCCCTTGTAATCCTTGTGGCTTCCTACTGTATACCTCATTTTACTTCCAACTTAAATGAACGGGTTATATTCTACACACACCAAAAAATCTTTTTGCCCCTGAGTAATAGGAAAGAAATGGGACCAGAAAGGCAGGAGCTGAGGAAATTGTCATCCTTACAACAAGTGGCATTTCTCTCCTCATGGCAAAATGTATTTAAAATTGTACAAACTATGTTTTTCATTTGAAACAGGTTCTTTTTTTCAGTAGCATCATAGCAATAGAATGATTGCATGAATTTGCCTGCCCTGTTTTAATCATAGAATGGTTTGGGTTGGAAAGGGTCTTAAAGCTCATCCAGTTCCAACTTACTCCTCCAGTCTTCTTCTGATCTGGCTGACAAAATCCCCAACTAACTTCTGCTGCTTGAGCACACAACGTTGTGCTGCTGTTCAGAGCACATGTATGGTTAAAATTACTGTGAAAAGAGAAGACCAACAGGCTAAGAAAGAGTTGTGTGGAAATCTATGTCTTCACTGACTTTTTTTGAGAAGTGTTATTTTGACATGGTAAATCAGGGAGAAACAGTGAAAACGGCACTAGCACGAACTGCAACTGCTGCAAACTGATTTCTGGCTTAAAAGGTCTTTTTGACCTTTTGTATAAAGCCTTAAAGGTTTGATCAACAGCTTCCCCCCTACTTCATGTGACACAGTGGCAGGCAAGTCTATCTGAGATGCCTGAGCTGGAAGGTGGCATCTTGTTTTTAAAATGTCAACAGCTGTTAGCGCTGTGTCTTCACTGTGGTGCTTGGACTCTGATTTCTGCCTTATTGAGCTCAGTGCGGATTACCATCCTAGTCAGCTGCAAGGCACATCTGTTTTCGTAGGCTCTTTCTAGGTGTGGGACAAGAAATGATCACTCTTTCTTGAAAAGTCTTTTGTTGCCAATGGCTGACTTTTGCTTTTCCTGAACAAGAGTTTAATTTCTAGCCTGTAACTCCATGGTTGTCATTCTGTGATTTCAGCCACGTGAATTAAAACACATGTATCAGCACTGGCTGGAATGCGAAAATGACTTTCTGTTATCTTTGCAATGCTGAGCCAAACTGCACATCTTCAAATGCAATCCCAGGATGTTCATTACCCAGACTGATACATTCTCCTGAAGTCTTTGCAGACAAAAGATGCAAAACATTTTCAGTTACACAAGTTATTCAGCTTTTAATTCGTCCTCCTTTATATAACCAAAACATATTTCCCAAACTGTAAGAGCAATGGTGGCTCATTTCACTGTCAGACATCACAGCTGACAAGCTTTATAATTAACCACACCAACCCAAAACTAGGTCTCTGTGCCTTAGGCTCAAATTTTTCTACTATGAAGCATGAGCTGCATAAACAACATTTGTTAGTGATGGATATTTCAACATTATTATGGAATGACCGTACTTCATTTTCCTGGAAGTTGGAAAACTGAGATGGAACTAGAGGATCAGCCAGCTTTCACAAAGGAGACAGAAAAGGGAAGAAAAAGGAAAACCAAACCTGGGAAATTCAATGAGGATTGAAATTCATAATCCAATTACTTGTGAAAGCCTGGTGGAAGGCATAAAAAAGCCTAAATACACAAAATGAAATAGGAAAAAGCTAAATAAGCCTACTTTACCTAAAATGCTCTGATTACTACTGCAGGTCATACACTGATTCTGAAACATCAACAGCAAAAAGGTTTTCATATCTAGTACAACTGCACAGCTAAGTAAAAAAGAGATCTAAAACTAGAGTCTATAGTAGGGACAACAGCAGAAGCAGTGTGTCACGTGCCACGTGTGTTTCTGTCCCAGTTGCCTCTTCTCCAAGGTTGAAACCTTAAAAATACCTTTTCTGGTGGCATTTTCTGGAGTAAAATCTGAAAATAAAATCTTATGTGTGCCTGAGAAAGTGACCAAAAATACTGTCATAGTCCTGGGTGCATGGAAATGAAAACCGGAGTTCACAGAAACAGTGATTCCAACTGCAAGGAAAAACATCTTCCTCGAAGTATTTAAAAGAAATGTTTATGGTTGACAAGAGTAAGGGTTCAAGGATGGATAATGGCTTTGAAGTGACAGTTACAAATGGGCTCAGCCATGTGGAAGCTTTGGGAAATCACATGAAGTTTGTTAGCTAAAATCCCAGGCACTGTTAAGGTAGGATGTAATCAACATGCATGAGCAGCTAACTTTTTGCTATGCAACCAAATTACTAGTTAAATGCATCACTACAGAGGCCTCTAGGGCAAGCAACAAATCTCATCTATTTTTCTACAGCTTTTACTAGCTAGAGAGGCGCAGGAGGGCTTTGGATTGCGAAGGAAGTTGTTGTAATGGGGAAGGAGTATTGCTTTGTCCCAGTGACTCTTTTGGCTCAATTTATGCCTGTACAACAATGTAGGTCACAGAAATAAACTTGAAATGGTTAAGAAAATAAGGAAATGATTTCCATTTTGGGGAAAAGAGAAAGTTGTGTCATTACCAACAAGAATCTCACTATAGCAAAGATGACTGTAGCTTTTGATTTGATTAAGCTGCAAAGATTATAACAGGATTAGTTTGACATGAGAAAATCAGAGCCTATGCTGTAAAAAAAAAAGGCTCATCCATGCACAAGAGAAAAGCATGTTCTTTCCATGCCAAAACTAATTAAACATCATCCTACATTATGACAAAAACCCAGTCTTCCTGCATTTACTACAGTGCCTCATAAGCCGTGGAAAACCAAACTCTGGTATATTTGCTGGATTTAGAATGTTCAACTAATCTTTGGATTGGGCTGAAAAATCTCACTACTTCTTGTTCTGGTGTTTGTTCTGGAGAGAATAGGTTAACAAAGATCCTTGCTGAGAAACATGTAAAGTGTTTGTCTTTGCTGCTGTAAATATCCTCAAGATGATAGTAAACACATGAGAAAAGCAAAAGGAAAAATGTAGCAAATGTTTAATTTCCATTGCTCTTTGAAGCCACAGTTCAGCATTGCCTGGTTTGGTTTTGCTCATTTGTGCCAGGAATGCTTTAAACCTGCTGGCTAAATAATACCACCACCAGCACTAACTTTAGATCTTGGTTTGGTTTTAGTCTGCAGAGCATCTGTACCTAACTTAATGAAAATACTCCTGGTGACAGTCATCTTTCTCAGCTGTAAACTCCACTCTGAGAACAGTCTGTGATTTTTGTCTGTGCTAAGGTGTGCTATTGCAGACAATAGCATCACACCTAAGGCATGGGGAAAAGGAATAAAATAAAGGGTAGGGTGTTAACACATGCTTCATTCAAGCATTTTTCTCTGTAAGACTAAAGAATCACTGCTATTTACTTCAGAAATCAGGTTCTGAATTTTGAAATCTTGTTTCAGACACCACCACCACCACCCCACCCCCCCATTTTTGCAGTGCATTTACAGTCATTATTAATACAGCATATTACTGACTTTAAGCCTTTGTGGAATACAGAGAGACTTAAGTGTGTGTTCAGCTGTTTTCCAGAAGCAAAGAAAAGGAAGTAGAAAACCGTATGAACTTTTGAGACCAGCTACAGGAATACCAAATACTCGGTCTTGGTAATTCCTGGCTACTAAATTACAGGGGGGTTGGAACTAGATGATCTTAAGGTTTTTTCCAACCCTAACTATTCTATGATTCTATGGTTATATTTAAATATTTAAATAAAATTCTAAGATAGCTTGCACATTATCACAGCAAAACCTTCACTCTCATAACCCTGTACATATGCAACATGGGGCTTTAGTTATCTTTGTTGCCACAGCTTTGAGTGACACAAAGAGACTGGTGTAGAAACACCACAGCTGTAGAATCAAAGGAACGCTTCTTATTCAAGTACATTAAATTCAGGTAGTCAATAAAGTGGAAAGCTACAGAAATACCTCTACTTGTTTTGAATGAATAAATCTGGAGAAATAAAATTACAGGTAACACTTGAAAGTAGCACTTCATGTAACATGACCATCAATTCAGATTAAGGGAGACATTCTCTTTCATGTGATGAGACATACTCTTTTAAGTACATCTTTCAAGTGATGATTGACAGATTGACAGCAGAACCCTCAGACAACTACAAATAAGGAAAGATCCAAACAAATGTAAGGTCATACTCTTTCCTCATATTGTGACAAAGACAAAATAACATTTTAGATGTTCTAGCGCACTTTGATGCACGTCAATGTTGGACTTGATCACACTAGTGTTTGTTAGTTTCATATACTCTTGAAGGACTGGATTCTCTACTGCAAAATCCACCAGAAAACATGAAATGTCTCTCATTACTCTGTAGATCTCAGCAGTGTAAGTGATGCAGAGAATGGCCACCAACATGAATTTGTTGTGTGCATGGAAAATGGAAGTCAGCAAGACTGGGGAAAAACAAAGCACTGTGAAATGTTGACATAGAGAATAACATGCGACCGGCAAGAATGGGACTTTAACTGGAGGGGGAGGAAGCTGTGGAAAGGAGGAGAAGCACGTACTGACTAAATCAGAAAGAGATGATATCTCACAGGAGATGAACAGAAGAGCTGGGCATGAATCCTATCCATGGCATCCATGGCCTGGGAGCATGCAGAGATCATACTTGGAGGGGGGGGAAGCAGGAAATAAGACTGAGGGATGCTGCAGCAAGGGAAAGCCTAGTAAGCACCAAATGGTGCATCAAAAGCAAAGGATCACTTCTTATTAAAGTACATTAAATTCACGTAGTCAGTAAACTGGAAGGCTACAGCAATACCTCTACTTGTTTCTAATGACTAAATCTGGAGAAATACAATTACAGGTAACACTTGAAAGTGGTTTAATTTTGGACATGTGAGAGCTAAACCAGTTTGTGACATAATGAGAGTAATTTAATGTACAGGATGAGCTTTGCTATTCTGAATTAAAAGTCTAATCAGCAAAAAAGCATTTCTAGACAGGAAAGAGAAATAAATTATTATTTTGGGGGTTTAATTTAGCAAATTGTTCATTACGAAAATATTCCAATCCACTCAGCATCATTTTTACACACATATTGCTGAGATAGAAGTCAGAGATCATCAATAACTGAAGAAAATGTGAAAGGATGCCAAAAGCTTGCTGCCTGATTTCAGGAGATATTTTGATTTTAATATGGAACAACAGCTTGTCGATGTCCATGCATCTCATAGACTAGATGTTAATTAATTAGATTATGATCAAGAGCTCTGTCTTTTCAATTATGTTTTAACAAAGTGATTTGTAAAATCAGGACACTGTCGCCATAAAAAGTTCAGCGTACAGGACTGGAAATCACAGCTAGCCACACAGATCTGTGAAATCACTGATTTATGGTTAATAGATGGCTTATATATTGCAATTCTTTTCTCAAAAGAAGTAGAAATTCTTTAAATCATTTCAAGACATCTGGGATGTCTTCAAAATGTGCTCTTCAATCAACAGCGTGTTCCTCAGGAAGAAACCTCACAGAATGCTTAACATATTTGGTTATATGTTTTCAAGTTCTCTGTCTCAGTACACATCCTTGTAAAAGGGAATTCTCACCAAGAATATTATCTGTGGCATTTGATATGAAAATAAGAATCTAATTGCAACCACTTCCTTTCTGAAGGAGTAAGTTTCCATTATAAAGAGATTTGATTTATTCACTTTACATACTTGCAGCATTTGTATTTTTTAAGCTTTTCATATTAACTCCTAAAAATTATATTCCTAAAGTCTGATTATTTCACGAAAGACAATTCCTTTAGAAAAACAATAAGGACTTCCTGAATGTGCTGTCTGAAATGGAATCACATTTCAATGTTTTCCTCATATATTTAACAGAAGTTCCAGTATTCCAGAGGCCTTCTTCATGCAGTTACAGCAAAGGATTTCCAAACTGAACTATAGCAGCCGACACTGAACCACAAAATATGGTCCAAATTATGTGGTTAAATGGTTAGTAAAACTAGAGTGCCCTCTGTCGATGATGAACTCAGGATCAAGCACTTGGGAAAAAATGAAACGCATATGGCTTGAAACATGTCCAGTTAAGGATAACTGTCTCCCTCTTCCCACAAAAACTCATCCTGAACTTAACACAGGTCTGGACTAAAATGCAAAAATTTGTCTTTACAGACAATCTGTGGACTTCTCCACTGAAATAATCTATGAAAGAATAACGCTGCTATTGTGAAAGTGGTTTTACCTCTTCATAATAACGGAGGTTATTCTCAGCCACATTAGTGAAAGTTGATCTCATGTCACACTGCATATTTTGCTTCCACCTGTCCCAGTCTGCTTTCAGGGCATTATTGGCACATTCGACTTTGTCTTCAAGTTTCCCAATCTCTTCTGAGAACTAAATATGAATTGTAAACATAAAAAATATTAGTAAAGGCATGATTTCAAAGGGATTGAAATCAAGTGTTTGTAGTGCAAGGAAAGAAATGCAGAAACGAGGCTGGTGTTTAACCTAGCACAGAAAATCATGCCCCAAGAGAAAATGTAAGTTTTATTCTTAATGAATAACTTGGGAAAAAGTCTGAGATATTAACAATAGAAATTCTAGAGCAGAAGTAAAGTGATGCTGAAGATATTTGTATTGACTGAGAAGTTAACAAACTCTAGCACCTCTTCACTAGCACTTGACAGTAATGCATCTAAAAAAGAAAACACCAAATCAACTATGCAGAGTAGATTTTGCCAGAAAACTGAGGAAAACCTGATAGAACATTTGAGAACCTCAGGAGAAAACAGAAGGGGGAGAAGACAGTAGAAATCAAAAGCACAAACTGCCTGATTTCTTGCCTGTCACACTGCTGTCTTTTCCTGTGGAACTAATGTCTGTGTGACCATATGAGAGAAATGCAGAAACAGAGAAAGAAAGTAAACCAAAGGACTTCTGCAGAGAAGAAACTCTTCTACAGTGATCCAGGCCCAAAACCTTGAGGGCTACTCTACAGCCATCATTTGCTTCTACTCACTGTACACACACAAAGTGACTTTTCAGCTAATGGGAATGAGGAAGTAGATGGAGCTGAAAAGCCCAAGTTCAATTATCTAGCCAGATCAGTAATTAAACTATGGACACAGGTAATTTCAACTGCCAACACTGTATTCAATATGAAAAGGTTAATCTAAAGTTTAAGTGTGGGGAAATCACCTTTAAAGGAATTATAGGCAGCTGGATTTGGTATTTTGGGCACGTCTCATGTTAATTGCATTTCCTTGAAATACCAAAACTAAATGCACACAGAATACTGAAAACAGTGAATATTTTCAGATGATTTGGTGTAGGAAAGGCAGCTGAATCCATATTCTGCTTTTACAGGAAAAAAAGCCTCTGTATGGCAATGAGTTAGGCTGCACACATAAAGAACCTTTCTGACTTCGAACTCTTGGTTGTGGCAGCTTCCTCTTATCTCATTCTTCATATCTTTGAGACTTTTTTTTACAGGGTGTTTTTGTCTTGCCTTTTCTAGGAACTCTGAATTTCTTCCACAGTGTAGTCACAACATGATGTGGAGAAGCAGACTCTGTTCTCCATTCCTGCCTGGATATGCTGTTTAAACATCACCCTCTACAACCCAAAAGAAATTGTGTGCTCTATCAAGGTAAGAGTTGGACTTAAGGTCTAAAGACAGCATTACACCATGCTTCTTCATCTGAAGTAGAGATGTTTAAGGTCTACTTTTTCACAGCTGATAACATAAATGCCACCCTCTTCAGCTGCCATGACAGCAGAAACCAAAGAAGAATGGCTTGGTCCAACAAAACCATCTACCTAATGTGTTCCTCATTTACACAACTTATCCTGCAAATTAAATAAGATTCTGAATCAGTTTTCTTACACTGATCTCACTGAAGCAGCTAGCAGGATAAATTAAATCTATCAGTGAAACACAGGATAGTGCTCATCAGACCTCAGACGATGGGACAGGAACTGGGAACCAGGCACTGCTAGGGCAGAACACAACCAGATGTGAACCTGTAGCCAAAGAGAATTGACCTAATAGCCAAATTACCTGGTAAGTGACATAGCATTTTACAGTCACACTATGCAAAACAGCACAAATTCCTATCTGCTCTGTGAATTAATCCTACAGCTTGGTGATACTAATCCTTCTTAGCCTAGAGTTGGTGCCCAGCGCCAGGATCTAAACTTCCTCTGTTTAAGTTTGAACCCATTACCCCTCGTCCTATCACTACAGTCCCTGATGAAGAGTCCCTCTCCAGCATCCTTGTAGGCCTATGCTTGGTGAGTCTATGATTCTGTGAGTTAAAGCATAAGATATATTCAGAATGTGATAAATTCAGCAATTCATCTCTTTACTACTCAGTTTCAATCCTGAACACAAAAATCCTCAAGTTAGCATTTAATGCTCATCTGTCTCTGTCAGAGCACATTATACCAACCTCTTGTCAAAAGCACTAGTGGCAGTACCAAAACTGTTAAAAAAAAACAAGCCACAAAGGGATGCTCTAGCATTGCTGTTTATGCTTTCAGAATGGAGTGTGGGAGTGAAAAGAGCCACAAACTCCCAACATCTTTTCAGCCTGGAGGGAAGAAAGGTCTAGATAAGCAAAGTCCTCCCAGATACCTCTGTCAGAGCCTGCATCCAAACTCACAGTTTTCAAACCTTCCATACTGTGAACAACTGCCTTCTTCATGGACTAACTTTTGGAGAGGGAGACAAGGTTCTGGCTTTTTAGCAGCACCACCAGCAACTTTGTAAAAGCCCAGTAGCAGAAGCACAACTCAAGAAAACAGTTTTTCTCAGCCAATGAACCTGACATCTCCTGAAGTTTGATTTGTGATTCCAGCCTCTTTCAGCTGCACTGACCTTGGAGATGTTTTGCATTCTCCTGCTGTATAACCTCCTGTTGGTTAAATCATCTAATGGTTGTCATGACCAATGCTAAAGAACTTGCAGGCTTTTATCAGCTATAATGACAGTCTGAGATTCCTTATCTATGGTGGAAATACGCTTCAAATGAGATTAGAGTTCATGCCACTCGTTGTCAGCAGAATTTCTCGCTACTAAATTGCACTGACAAGTTCAATCTGACATCTATAAGATCATTAGAAGCTACATAAGTTCTGCTTAGGAATAGAATTGTGCAAATACAGCCAAACTCAGTGTTTGACACCAATTCCAATGACACTAACATGTAGTATGACCACCTTTGGTTCTAAAATCAGTCTGGTTTGAAATGTGAGCAGAATATTTCAACATATATATAGAGAGAGTACAAATTATTACACTAAAAAAACAGATGAAGAAAGTGATTACAAGTTACTTGAATGGTTAAAAATAGCAGTGGCCAAACTAAAATTCATAGAAAAAGCCTTCAACTTCCAATGAAGAAGTAGTCTTCAGGCTACACCTGCCACTCCATTGGATAACACAGGGGTTTATGATCAGATTAGACAGACAGAAATCTGTTCTACTGCTCTTGTGAGACTGAAGGGAGAATCAGGCTCTGCAAAAAGGGGGTTTTGAACTGAGTAAGAAATAAGAGGAGTTGGAAAGATAAAGCCAAGATCTGAACACCTGGATAATCCCAATGTCCAAAACACCTGGATAATCCCAGTGGCCAAAGGCTTTTACCAAAACTGTAAACATGGCTTTGGAAACACAGAAACAGTGAAAACAAACAAGATCTCCAAATTTTACTGGAAGCAAGTACAAATACCTCCTTACAGAGTAAGCACTGTCGAGATGAACTCAACATGGTATGATCAATACTATGCAAGGAAAAATACTCCTTTTTGTCTGTACCAGTTCAGGAAGAGAGGGTGCATGTGCCTTGTCTGAGGACTCATCAGATCTGCATCAGAAATACATTCTGAAAAGACCACATGCTGCCAGGCAATACTCTATGAAACCACAGGACAGCAGAAGATATAAGAGAACAGAATTTCTACTTCAGGAAAAAACAAACCTAGAGGTATTTACTTACTGTCCTACTGCAGGACAGAAAGGCAAATTGGTACAAAATATGCTATAGCCATCGTAGAGCTCAGACAGTGCTAATATAACTGAATTATTCAGCTCAGTGACAAGAAATCACAGAAAAATATGCATTTCAAGTGCCAAACCCCATCTAAGCAGCTCATCTTTACATGAAAGCTGATTACAACAACCCTAATTAAAAGTACCTGAAATGTCAAGGACTTTTTCCTTTGATGTACTAAAAAGTTATTAGTCATTTTTATGTATTCTGTGTAACACTTTGTGATAACACTGCGCTAAAAGAACACTATTTGGGCTGGAGAGTTATACAAGAATTTTAAAAATGTCAATATCCATCCTTGGAGCAGCAGCTCCAAGAGCACTGCAGCAAATCCTCCTTTCCTTTATCTCCCAGTGTGGAAGTAAAGAGAAGTGCCAATATTAAGCTATGGTACAGACTGGGTTAACAAAACAAGAGTGGTCACCCACTGTTTGCTTTTCCTTTGCTTCAGTGTCCTATCTGCTGAAGCTGTGCCTCTTTCTCATGACTGCCTTTACAGGACATGCATAGCTACGAAGACCAAGTAATTTTAAGGATCAGAATTACAGATTATGCAGTTATAAAGCATGGCTTCAGAGGACAAATGTATGCTGGGCTGCACCCAAAGAAGCGTGGCCAGCAGGTCAAGGGAGGTGATTCTACCCATCTACTCTGCTCCTGTGAGACCCTACATGGAGTACTGTGCTCAGTACTCGTAAGGACAAGGAGCTGTTGGAGCAGAGTCAAAAGGAGGACCACAATGATGTTCTGAGGGTTGGAGCACCTCTCCTGTGGAGATAGGCTGAGAGAGCTGGGCTTGTTCAGCCTGGAGAAGGGAAGGATCCTTAAAGGGAGACCTCAGAGCATCTCCCAGTGCCTAAAGGGGCTACAAGAAACCTGGAGAGGGGCTTTGGACAGGGACCTGTAGGGACAGGACAAGGGCATTGGCTTCAACCTGGGAGACTGAGATGAGATCTTAGGCAGAAGTTTCTCCCTGTGAGGGTGTTGAGGCGCTGGCACAGGGTGCCCGGAAGTAAAAGCCATCCCTGGCAGTGTTCAAGGCCAGGTTGGACAGGGCTTGGAGCAATCTGCTCTAGTGGAAGGTGCCCCTGCCCATGCCAGGGGTTTGGAACTGGATGCTCTTTAAGGTCCATTGCAACCAAAACCATTCTATGATTCCATGACATGCTTTCCTCAGGGGATCATCTTTTACAGTTAGAATAAGGCCTGGAAAATTTCAACTTTCTGTACATACTCACCAGATCCTTTTCTGCCTTTTTACTGGCATCAACTTTGGAGTCGAGCTCAGCTTGAATTTGGTCTCTCCTTTTCAAAACACCCTTCATAGAGAAAAAGAGAAAGAAAGAAAGTAGTAAACGTCACCAAATTTTAGCCATCTGTACAGAAAACCATCAAACAACTTGGCTATTTAAGAAATGAACCAAGATCACAGAATGATGCCATTTAGTATTTTGGACTTGATACATGTATTTTCTAGGAAAAAACCCTTAAAATCATGAACTTACTTTTCAATACCTGTATTTTATTTATCTTACGTGTTTTTCAAGAATCTTGGTAAATCCCAAATCAGTGCTACAAGAATCTGCCATACATAGTGTCACTGTATGCCTGTATGCGAAAATCTACAACAGCAGCTTACATAGTATCAGCTCAACTTAGTATAGATTCAGATTTGAAACCAGCAACATGAGTTTGCCCAATCTCAGGAACAAAAGTATCTTCTTTGAGAAAAAAGTTACAGTATAGAGTAGAAAAAATGACTAAAAATGATATTCCTGCAATTGTGAGTTTAACCTTCAATATTATTTTGTAAGTGCCAAAAGTAGTTTAGAAGAATCAGATGAAATTATAATGAAAATGAGAGATGTGCTAACACTGGTACGTGTGCTTATTTTCAGGGTATGTAACTATTACCTCCTTTAAAACTGTCTTAGTAGATATTGGCTTTTTAGCATAATGTTAAAAATAGTTAGAAAGGAGAAGGAATGTTACTTGAACTACAAAACAGGAATGGTATTATGATTAGATTTCCATTTCCAATGCTCACTTGCTCTGTGACCTTGATGAAGCCTTAGTTTCGTCATCTGGAAAAGCATACTCAGGTGTGCTTATCTTGCAGAAATGTTACAAGGCTTTCATCCTCTTTAAAAAGAAAAGAAGTCAGAAGCAGATATAGAATACAAATCTCAAACCCTTCTTTTACATCACCTTGCCACACTGCTTCTTCTGCATATACTGAAGAGATTCTGTGAATTCACCTCTAGCAGAGGGCATGTTGAAATAGCAGAGGGCACAAGCAGCTCTACCTTCTCTAGCTGTCTTATCTGACTGAGTTCGCTTTGAAATCTTGTCACTTTAACAAACACAACAGAAGAATTTAGGAGGTTAATTATCAAATAACTTTTCAACAGGTACTCACTAGAAAAATATTGGTGAACCTGAATGGACAAATGTGAGTAGTAACAGATTAGCAATATACACTAATGCTCATCAATCTATATCTTTATAGCTCAGGGTATCTTTTGGTTAGATAAACAGAGAAAACATTTAGCAAAATGAGTATGTTTGGAAAAGCTGTCCTTAAAAATGCTTTTTCTATTTCTTTTGCCTCTTTTAAAACTCTTTTAATGATTATTTGGCAACTTTTACCACAAATAGTCCTTAAATTACAAGATAAACCCAATTACTTTAATATTAATGTGCTACAACTGCAGACAAGTGCTGACTTCTAATGGCAAAGAAAGGGACTTTTTAAAGTTTTTAAAGCATATTATTATACTTGTACAATGTTTTTTGTGTAATATTTTATGGTACCCTGCCATAAAACCCTCAAATAATGATACGTGGACCCATAACCGATTTAATGCTGCAGTTTGTACCCTGAGGCACAGCAGGACTCTGCACTCCCCAGATTTGTTCTGTTAGTCACTTAGGAAGGAGCCAATCCAGATGTATATATTTTAGCTATGAATTCACTGCTTTCCTCAGATTCAGGCTGAGCTTCCAAACCTGGAAAATACAAGGATTGTACTGTATCCACCACACCTTCTCCTGCTCATCTCCCCATGATCCTAGCAGCAGAGCACAAAGGTCCCTGTGATGAGGGGCTAAACACACGTCTGAAAGCAGGTTTTACTAGTGTGTGACTTCCCTTCTTGTATTTTTAGTGTGAGTAGAAGTTTGCCCACTCCCAACTGCAAGAGGGAAGCAAGCTGTAGGAAAACAAAAAATCCATTGTAAATGAAGGGAAAGAAACAGTTGTAGAATAGGAATGAGCAAGTGAAGGAAGATTTTCTTCTGGACAGAACTACACGGCAGCCTAATCCTGTGTTGCAAATGTTGAATGAAGAACACTGTAAGCAGAAAGAAACAAGGTCATGGGCAACAGCTGTTTGTAATGTGCATAAAGAGCCAGGCAGTCACTCTGGGGCTTGTCCACAGGAACCTCTCTGTGCTCTGGACAAAAGAGAATATCTGAGAATCAGAATCACAATCACAGAATGGTTTTGGTTGGAAAGAACCTTAAGATCATCCAGTTGCAACCCTTGCCACGGGCAGGGGCACCTCACACTAGAGCAGGCTGCTCCAAGCCCCTGTCTCCAACCTGGCCTTGAACACTGCGACGGATGGGGCAACCACAGCTTCTCTGGGCACCCTGTGCCAGCCCTCAGCACCCTCACAGGGAAGAACTTCTGCCTTAGATCTAACCTGAACTTCCCCTGTTTCACTTTGAACCCATCAACCCTTGTCCTATCACTACATAATCCCTAATGAAGAGGCCCTCTCCAGCATCCTTGTAGGCCCCCTTCAGATACTGGAAAATAGAAAAGAGTGATATTCAAAAGTAGAATTCCAGATACTGGAAAAAGAGAAAGGGTGATGCGAAGTAGAAGGCAATGGGCAGGCAGCATCTCCTCAATAGCATGAAGGCTAGGAATGCTCATGGGTAACAGAAAATGTGAAGTCTGTAAGGGGGGGGCAGAGGAATAAGACCTGCAATTGGTAGGAATCAATTCAGAGCTTTAAGCAAAGCAGTTCCTACCCCCATTTCCCTGCGGGCATTGCAGCAATAATTCTTAAGCCTTACTGAGAAACTGGCAATTCTCTGTTCAGTGCCAGGAAAGGCTCAGTTAACTTGGGTCTTGCTCTACCCATGGCCTATAACACACTCTCAGCTCCTACTCAGAAACCACTGCAGCAGCAGCTGGGTTCCCAGCAGTAAGGCAAGAACAGATCCTGCAGCTTGCATTGCTCAAAACCTAGACAAAGAGGGGTTTGTACGCATTTTTTGCTTCCTGGAGGCAGCGGAGTAGGAATTATATGCTGAATTCAGTTACTTAATCATGTTGATTATCCATCAGCACTGACTTTGTCAACTCTGTAGTGAGATTTTTTCCATTCTCTCTGAGTGTTAAGAAAAACGCATACATAAAGGGAACTGAAAGCATCAGCTTATGGCAAAGACTAACACTTGCTTATATAACGGCACAGGGACTGGAAGCTCCCTGCTGTTCTGGAAAAAAGAAAACACAGTTTAGGAACATCTCCTGGAAAGGGAAAAACCTCTCCACTCCTTTTCCCCCACACAATCTGTTGCTTGATGAGTTCATATTTCAGCAGAAAGGAAGGCCTTTCAGACTCCTTTCAGAGGAGGTCTTTCCCAGCTGCTCTTCCTCAAACCTTTCTGTGATCCTGTCTCTCTGCTACAGTGCAGATGGCAAAACCTCATGTTCTTTAGCACATCTACAAAGGGCTGCCCGCTAGCCAAAACTACTAAGATCTCATCTGGAAGGGGTGCCTCTTGCCTGATTAGCAAGGGAAATAGAACCGGATTCCCTAATGGACAGCTATCCCCTGCTGTGCACTTTTCATAAAGACAGAATTCTCTTCTAGAGTTTGTTACTGGACTATACCAGATTTTACATACAGCCATAAGCAATCCTTAAGGAACACTTACCATCAGAATTTCACTGTAGAGGACATATTCATGTAGAATGGGAAGCAGGTTTTCTGAGAGCCCTGCCATCTTCTTCTCTGTAGCCTTGCAGCACTTGTCAATGCAGCTGGCAACACCTTTCAGGGACTCTGCTATATCTTCTTCTGATGCTGACCACAGTGTGTGGATGGGGCCATATTCTTTCATTTCATTAAAATACTCTTAACAGGAACATATATGCATATTACTCTTTTGTTCATTAATAGATGTCTAAGTGATACTAATTGCAACCTCCTAGTTTGCTGTGAACAAAGTAAGAGACTGAGGCTAAGGTTTAAATCTGCTCAAGTGACTGAGGTAAGTAAACTGCAGTTCATTGCTTATGAATAAACTAAGCAATGAATGTCTTGTAATTAAGCAGTTCCTAGAAACCTATCAGCAAAAATGCCCCAGTCATTTCAAAAGAACACACATACTCAGGTAGACCTCAAGAATTGTATTCAAGACCCAATGACCCGAATTAGTTCATGTTGTCTTCATAGAGAGGGACAGGAGCCATAGCATCTCTGGGCAGAAGTCCGTCTGATTTGCTTCTACTGCCCTGAATTCCTCTGCTACAGTAGCGCTCCAAGTCCTGTCTACTAAGCCTGTCTACTAAGCCTACTATGTCCCACAAGCTTCGGAAGACACACTGAACTTGATTCCAGTTCTGCAGGTGTTAGCTCATTTAGTAGTTTTTACTGATCTAAATACTAGGAGGTCCTACAAATTCTCTTCTGTCTCTAGGCCAAGTGATAATCTGTAAGCAGACAAAAAGCCCAGAATTCACCATTGTGCCATTTGGTAGGGCCAAACTTGGGCAAGGCTGGCTATGATCTGGAAGCTGCATGTTTACAGGACGGTATTGTGAACGTGCTGGTCATGTATTGAAAACTCAATTTCATCACAACTGAAGTGATAATAAAGAAATGTCCAAGAAAATGTGCAAAGCAGCCATGTGGCATGAAGAGTGTAATGCTTACTTTGAGATTAAATGGACAACAAAAACCTCCATGAAAGATGTCATTAAGAATCCCATGTTAAGCTACTGCAAGCACGAATGTTGTCTGAATCAGTTATCACCATCCACAACAGTGCAGCCCTGCACACAAGTGTTCCGCCCAGTGCTATTTTGAAAATCTAGAAAGATATGATCTACAGCATTTGGGAGCATGTCAAAATTCATGAGGTTTTCCGAGAAATATTTTGGCATTGATGCCTTGATCCTATGGATCTCAACCAGTTACTTCCACTGAAATGAATGATATCAAAAGAAACAATTCCTTCTATAAGACCCTCTCCATTTTAGTGAGGACACGCTGAGGTCTGGTACTGCACAAGGGCTCAGTTCTTAAAGAACACAGTGCAGCCCTTCAAATTATATTATACAGACAATAAAATCCCTTCAAGTGCTGACCAGTGGAAGTTCTACTGAATAGGCCTAGTCTGAGATGAGGGTTAATCTCAGAAAGTCAGAAATGTAACATTCCAAAGAGGTGCAAACTGCTGTTACTTAAGGAGAAAATTGAGATTAAGCTATCCTTCTTAAGAAAACTCTAACAGAAATTACAGCCAATGGTAAAGCTATTTAAAAAACCCTAAAATCTCCTTGGTCGACATGGAAAAAGGTGCAGAATGAAACCCAGAAAAGAAATGTTTAGAGATCTGGACTCTAGACAGCATTATGCCAGTATGAGACAGCCCAGAAAACTGTGACTGTTCACATTCCACTCAAAGTACAAAACAAAAGGTCACACAGCTTTCCAAAAAGCACAAGTAAAAATAGAGTCAAACTTGCTACATTTTTTTCTAAGTTCCTGGTCAAGTAGTTCAATGATAAGTTAAAACTCTTCCTGTTAACAAGTTACTCAAACTAATTTGAAGGGCTGCCAAAACAATAACCATTATGAAAAGTACAATAGAAACACCAATCTCTCCTTTCTCCTGCTTGCTGGGAACTTTGCCTGGCATAATGAAAACTAATTTACTTTGCCAATATACTCATTTCTTTCATCAATAAAACTGATACTTGTTTTCCACTTACCCCTTTCTTCCTTGTAAATTCTATGGGCTATTTTGTCAAGTACATTGATTTTCTGACTAAATGCTTCCATATAGCTGTTCATTTCTGTAAACATTTCAGGACGATTTTTAACTCCTCCTCCTCTCACTGAGGATGCTACAGCTCTGACGGTCTGTCCCATCCTGCTCAGCAAACCAGGACCTTGCTTCTTGTGGGAGGAGAGTTCCTAAGGACAGAACAAGTGTTTACTTCCAAGTAGTTTCTTTTAAATTCTCTAACACATATTTTAAAGCTTTTTCTTCAAAAAAAAACCCCAACAAAACTACTTAAACCTCTGCATGCGTTGTTTTATTTTAGCATAGAAATCTTTACTTTAAACTTACGAGATCAGTGTCAGAACTCTTCCTGTCACGTGCATTTATTAGCTCAGCTTTCTGGGCAAACACAAGCGTGCTGTGTTATCACTCTCTCCCAAGAACCTTTACCCTTTCACTCCTTAGGGTGAGGTAGCTGGTTTGCAATTTAGCCTTTTGACAGGCAAGCAGAGGTAATTATTGCTGGAATAAGTCATTGAGAAAAGCAAACAGTATTCCTACTGGAAGAAGTAATCCATCTCTTTGTTTTCCTTAACTCTTTTTCTATGTTGTTAGAATAAGCTTTGCTGAAGTTCAGAGCTTTTGCTGAGTACAAACGTTCAATTTTCAACTGGATACATCATGCAAAACTACAACAGGAAATTCAAAGGCTGTATTTGAGTTTTATGAGACTAGTATATCTCTTTTGAGAAAAGCAGACGAAAAAGACAGTGCCATGCCAAAACAAGAATTAATTTTAAATACCACTTTTCATATCATCTTGGAAGCTTATCTGTATACCAAAAAGCATGCAGAGTTGAGATATTGTGAATTTGACATAGAAATCCAAAATGGGGCAAGAAAAGCTGCTATGGAAGATACAGCAATATTTATAGCAACACAATTTGTAACAATAAATACAGTTTTTATGTACCAAAAGCACAGAAGAAAAGGTTATCTCAGGGAATGAATATTTCATAAATCCCCTGTCTTCTTCTGACACGTCTGTCACAAGCTGTGGGAGGACACTGTTGAATCTACTGACACTATGAGACTCCTGATATACTCTACTAACACAAGACGTGGTTTCACACATCTGTAAATACAAAACTAAAGTCATTTTACCCAGGCCTGTGCAGTAAGAAAAATTTTGAAGTCTTCATTAAAAGTTAAAGTTGGATGATCAGCAATGCGGTTCAGGAATTTATGTAAAGCTTTCCTTCGAGTCTCAATGAATTCATCACTGAATCGTTCCACCATTCCTTTCATGATGAATTTTTCAGGCAATGGCTATGGAAAGAAGAAGAAATAGATTGTATCTTTTGCATAATATCATGGGTATTATTATAGTTCTTCAACTTACTAAAAAAAACAGGTAAAAAACCCTTGTAAAATCCACCATACAAACCCCAAACTGTTATAAAGTTATCATATTCAATAGTGGTGCTAAAAGAACATGGCTCTTTTAGCACACAGTGCAGAAGAATACAAGTACAACTAAGAAAGAAGGGCATAAATTACTGCAAATGGCACAATTAGAACCATAATAGCTTTATGGGTATTTATGGGATACCTTTATGGGATTTTTAATTATCACATACATGTAAAACTAATAAAAAGAGGTTGAGTTTGAAACTGAAGAAAGCCCTCAAGCATCTCCATAGAACACTGAAGCCATCTTATAAACAAATACAAATAAATTAACCAATATTTTAACAAATAATTGAACAAACAGGAATAATCAGTGTTGGATGTGCTTCTTCAAGTTTGCTCTTCAACCAAAGGAAATCCTGGTACCGTCTTCGAACTTCATATTCACTGGAGTCAAATTCACCCCGGGATGTCTGAAAAACAGAGGCAGAAAAAACAGGCCTAGGTTAAGGTGCCAAAAAATAAAAGAAGAACAGAATAGTATTAGATTTAAAAGAAAACTGAATACTTGTGATTCTATTTTGCCTGTGCTATTTGCTTGCTGGCTCTTGAAGTTCAACGATCAACTTGAAGAGATAAAACACATCTCATTTGAGCAAGAAATCAAAGTTTTGTTGTAAAAAGAGTCACTTACAATATTAGCCTCCCACAGTGTTTCAGAATATTTCAATCATTATTTTAGTGTGGTGTTTTCCTTTCAGTAATCATGGTTGTGTTCCTTACTTTTAGGGCACTTCTTTGCAAGTTATTAATAATCCACCAGTGAGGAACGTCCATTTTTTAGCATTCCAAATAAAAGCCCCAAATAGCTGCCATACATCCTCAGGACTTGCTGACACTAGGCAACAATCCCCACATTCAAGAAATGAAAACTTCAGCATATCATAGCAGTAACACTTCCTGCACTGCTTAACGGACTCTGTGTTCCATTATCACTTCTAGTTTTGTAGCCCTTTGTTAGAACTCGCCAACAAACCTTTAATGAGCAGGAAAAAATGCTTATTACAGGGTTGCAAAGTTGTCAGACCATGACATTTATTTTATCAGTGCTCTATCTTCTCAAATCAAGCCACAAAGAGCCCGTATTTTCATTAATGTGTGCTGTTTAACATGCATTGTTGCACAGAGATTTATAACGCAAGGCAAGTAAATTCAACAAACCTCCAAACATGCTTTTGTACTCGACATTTTTGAGGGTTGAATAAGAATTCTTTGAGGTATGTGGGAGGAATGCTATTACTTTATCATCAACAACCAGCACTTCAAATTAAATATGATAAGAAAGGATAGAAGAGATAAAAAAGCAAAAGCAATCCACCTTACAGCCCTGCCATATTTGCCTGAAGAGAAAATGTTCTCTCGTCTCCAAAAGCATGCATAAAGTGAAAATGATTGCTAGCAATCTCCTGAAGATAGCTCTCTTCCTACTCTTTAAACATTTCATGAAGAATTGATATCTCCTCATATTTAAGGATGAGTAATTCCCATTTGGAAATTCGGGTTTAAATGAATCTTTTCAAAGGAACGCAAAGTAAAATAAATGAACAGTGCAAGCCTCAACATGCAGCCTGCAGAATATTTGCTGGTAATCCCAGAAGAAACCAGCTGGTCTCACAAGGCTGGCTTTCTTCCTTCTTTCTCATCAATAATTTGCATTCAGGACAGCTAAAAATATACCTGGTTGTTTCCTAAGATTTACTTTTACATTGCACAATTATGGCAACTTCCCCAGAAATCATATGCAACTGTCAATGGGAAACACACATTCATGTGATAGCGGACACTGCAATTAGAAAGGAACTGAATTAAAAGACATTGTAGCTGGTCACATTTAAGCAAGACAAAGGTCACAAATACTTGGGCTAATATTCTGCTTCAAACGGAATCAGTCCTGCTGCTGTTTCATATTCCTGCTGAAGCAGAATATGTTATTCTCACACAGAACTGATGTTGCTCTGGAAGAATTAGTAGCTATTTTCATAGACTCACAGAATGATAGAATGGTTTAGGTTGGAAGGGACCTTAAGATCATACAGTTCCACCCCCCCCACCCCCACCCCCCACCCTCCCCCCCACCACAGGCAGGGACATAAAGAACTTAAGCACTGATGTATGTAGACTTGAGTTTTTTCCAGAACCCACTGCAGAGTTTCAGACAGTTTTAGTGGTCTGTAACTCATGGCAAAACCAGAGTATAATTTAAACTTAACAATATTCCAGAGAATGGTAAGAAGAGGAGTGAAAATTCTCCTACTGTTAGCAGTGTATACCGTTACAGCCACGAACAGGTTCTTACCTTTGTGACTACCCTGTAAGTAATAAATGTTTCGATGGCTGTAATGTGGCTTTCAGGATCATCGACTGTAATGAAGAGATCTCTTAATTCTGGTTCATCTTCCAATTTATACTGGTTTATCATTGATGAGGGGGATATTGGCACTGAAGAACTGAATGAGTTTACCTCAGCCAGTGATGTATCCTACAGATAAAACAGGAGAACATCCTTTTCAATACATCTTTGTATACAGACACACACATACAAACACATATGTCCCAGATGCCAAAATGGCAAGCTTTTAAATAATCAGACAAACCATGTAAAACGTAGAGCAGATGGAAGAATTCTATAGTACATGGCAAATCCATTCTCCTTTTCAGTATTTGCTGCAGTGTGGAGGTAAGAAATGAGATTTATTCTAAAACTGATGAAAAAGCAAAATGCCACCATTGAGAAGAATGTGAAGCATAGCTAAGAAAGAGAACTCACCACTGCATAGGAAAATCAGTTATGAATCCATGCACCCAGCAGGATACTTACCAGCTTGATTAAAATTGGTAGAAGCCAGTTATTCAAGACTTATGAAGTTTGAATTATTATCTCTATTAACCTGACCAGGATGGATAAAAAATGATTATATTAAAAGAAAACAAGACAAAATCTGAATCACAGATTAGAACTGGATGCTTCAGTTTGCATCTATTTCAATATGAAATTCGAAATGGAAAATGTTTACAGAGACATCATCTTTTTCACAAAGAAAACCAGGAAGGAGCAGGACAAAATTGCTGCTTCATTTCTCAAAGAAAAAGCCAAACCACAGTTTTGCTGAAGTGAAAAACCACTTTTTGATAGCATCAGCCACTTCCACCACAGCTCTCTAAGAATATGTCCCCACAGCAGCTGCTGCTGTTCAGTCTCTTCAATGACGATTACTCAAATGCTGAGAAACAGAGAGGAAAATGGGAACAGGCAAGAAATATTACCTAGATATGAGCTCAGATGAGATCTACTGATCTAAAATCTGAAGGATGCAGTGATAAGGAAAATGAATTAAATTAACTAACTCTATAAAAGAGCATAATAAATGAATGTCATTAAAAATAACAAATTAGAGCAATTTAAATAGATCACTATACTTTAAATATCAGCTATTTTCATAGCATCCCAGACTGGTTTGGGTTGGAAAGGACCTTAAGCTCATCCAGTTCCAACCCTCTGCCATGGGCAGGGACATCTCACACTTAGAGCAGGTTGCTCCAAGCCCCTGTGTCCAACCTGGCCTTGAACACTGCCAGGGATGGGGCAGCCACAGCTTCTCTGGGCACCCTGTGCCAGCACCTCAGCACCCTCACAGGGAAGAGCTTCTGCCTTAGATCTAACCTGAACTTCCCCTGTTTCAGTGTGAACCCATCACCCTTTGTCCTATCACTACAGTCCCTGATGGAGAGTCCCTCTCCAGCATCCTTGTAGGTCTCCACACAGCTTCTCTTCTCCAGGCTGAACAGCCCCAGCGTTCTCAGCCTGTCTCCATATGGGAGGTGCTTCAGCCCCTGCTCAGCCTCATGGCCTTCTCCTGACTTGCTCCAACAGCTCCATGTCCTTCTTATGTTGAGGAGACCAGCACTGTGGTATCTCATGAGAGTGGGGTCTCACGAGAGCAGAGGGGCAGTATTACCTCCTTTGACCTGCTTCTCATGCTCCTTTTGATGCATTTTATACATTTCTCCTAATATATCCAATGCAATGAAGTATTTTCATAACAAACTTACAATTCATCTTGAAGTTTTCTAAAGGTGTAGTTAGACTACACTAACTACCCACTTGCACAGAGTTGCCCTTTCTGGTGCCTTGCTAACAACGGAGCAAGGAGAAAAGAAAAAGCCACTCAAATGCCAGGCGTGGAAACTTGCAAGTCCACACAAAATAGAGTCACGGCATGATACCAAGGCCAATCCCATGGGAGTGACGAGCACAGCAGTGCTGCTAGTCTTGCTGAAAGTTGTCTTTTCCCTTTGAATTCATCTGGATCAAAACTTCCCCTGGAACACATTCTCTTTTGCTCTTTTCCTGCCGACTGCCATCTCTCTCTCCTTTATGTTGTATTTATCAGTATATTTATCAGTGTACCCCCATAAATAAAGAGCAGAAATTGATTCTGGGAATTATGCCTGGAAAACACTGATGTACCAGTTCTCCTCCTATCATTTATGTGCAGTTCTCTGAACAGGGAAACAAAAACAAGATGCAAAACTACAACTACTTTTTAAATATTATACAAATATATGTATTTGTACACCTGACAGGCATTTTTCTTTTACTCAGTGTGTTCCTACACCATTTCTATACTGGTATCCAGCCAGCACTGTCCTGATTATGACAGAGAAGCACTAACTGGACATGCTCTTCTACATGAAGAATGAGGACTGCTGGTTCAGAGCCGCCCAAAGCACTGAGACAAAAGGAAATTTCCAGGGAAAGAAGAATGCCTGTGAGCATCTAAGGGATTTGAACGGCCATATAACTTATGGAATAAGGACTCTGCAAGGCCTAAATTGGATCAAGGTAAATGTGCTTCATATTTTCTCATTTTCCATGGGTCATTAATATCTTAATGTCCCATTCCTCCTGCTAGGTTGCTACTAAAAATTGCTCTACACAAGCAGGTTTCTGAAAGTCTATTTTGATCGGGAGGGCTTATGAATATGTGGTTTGTGAAACAAAACACGGGCAATAAAACCCGTTTTGTTGTAATACAGCTCTAGTGTTCATCTGCACGTGAATGAATGCATGGGAGTTTCAAACAAGCATCTGTTTCTCTTTGTCCTTATGATACTTGAGGTTTAAATCCAGTAGTTCTTGAAGTTCATGTGACAGAAGTCTGATGTCATCACAGAAACACAGTAAAAAAAGGTGACTGTTTTCTATACAGTGGTAATTTTGTGGTTGGAACTCTGGTTTTGTGTGCATACAGATAAGGGCAGAAGGAGTTTTGTGGCACAAGACAGACAACTCTTCTACCTCTTGGGCTGTATAGATGCCATTTGGCAGAGCTGTATGTGCCGATTAGCAAAAAAGTTAATGGATTTTCATTTACCAGCCAGGAGACCAAGCAGACAGAAAATCAATGAGCTCCTGGCAGCATGAGGGCTTTGTTCTGGGTCTTCTTCCTCTAATACTTGCAGTTACTGTATCTCACTCTCACATTTGGCTGCAATCAGTCAGTAAGACTCCAAAATAAGGGAAGGAAAACACTCATATAGCAGGAGCAGCCTCAAAGTAGGCTGAGCACACCACTGAGCCTCAGCTCTTTGTAGAAGAATTACAGAATCAACCAGGTTGGAAAAGACCTTTAAGATCATGGAGTCCAACCATTCCCAGCACTGCCAAGGCCATCACTAACCCATGGCACTGAGGGCCTCGTCTACACGGTGTGTGAACACTTGCAGGGACGGTGACTCCACCATTGCCCTGAGCAGCCTGTTCCAATGCCTGATCACATTAAGTCCTTCCCAGAGCACAGATCCTTGACTCAATGTGCCTCTGTGCCTTATCCATGCTTCCCTTCATCCATCCCTCCCAAGGAGGATCCAGAACTTGAAATCTTCTGAGCCCAGGGATCCAAAGCAGGTCTGGAGCTAAAGGATGTGGTGGCAGACTTTGTCTTAGAAGAGAAGAGCTTCATTGTTGGCACATTCTTCAAAGAAGCAAAGAGATTCATGAGACAGACGAGTTCCTTGGCCAAAAGAATCATTTATAAGTCAGTCTCAAATCCTTTATCAACTTGTTATAGAAGAAAAATTAGCCCCTATGCAATTCTTAAGTGGCATATTTCCAGAAATACCATTAATTAAGTTTCCTGTAAATATGAAATGGAGACAAACACTGTGAAACAGAGTCTGAAAGAAGAGCTGCTGAAGATTTTAAGGATTAACCAAAGTGCTGACAGCCTTGTCAATTGTATCAGTTAACAAAGGAATAGATACACGTGGTACTCCATACTTCGAAGCTAATGGAAGAAAGCAGATTGGAAACACTGTGTTTGTGTGACTCATAACTCCACCCCAGAATTTGTCTCTGCTAAGAAGTACCCAGAACATTTTTGATGGTAATGGAAACCAGGGTTAAGCGAACTGCACGTCACATCATGGAATGCTTTAGCAGAGTTGATAAGGCAGACTAAAGCCAAAACACAGCACTGAACCAGCTACTAGGAAGGAGATTAACTCCATCCCAGCCGAAACCAGGACTCCAATGATGACAGTCTGTAATATTTGAGCTATGTCACAGGATACCGGATCAACAGTTTCTGATGCTCTCAGGTTAAACCTCTACGAATGTTCATAAAATAAAAGCCTTGTGTTTACATCTTGAGTAATAACTTCTGGTATTGAGGTTGACAAGCTTTAAGAATCCCATTTTTCACCATTTTGGTAGCTGGTACATTTCACTGACTAAACGGAGAACGATGAAGTTGATGTCAGTGACAAGCACCGAGCCCTGCACTGTCCCCCTTGGCTGCAAATGCTCCACCACCACCTTAAAGACAGTGGTATGAGAAACCCCATTAGGATACAATTTAAAACAAGGCGATCCTGGAACAGTAGGTTATGGAAAAATGAGGTTTACAAAACTTAGTCTGAAGCTCCATTTAGGCTGTCAGTTTCCTGCGAATACATGGAAAATGAACAAAAATGCCCAATGAACCTCACAGATTTTCTTTTATTAGCTCAAAAGATCAGCCCTCAAATTGCACTTGAAAGCAAAGCCTGAATTTCTGGTCTATCTATAGCCACCACATGCGGGTGTCCAGGCTTTGGAAAGAATGCTGTGTTTTCACATTTCATGACAGATGTTCTTGCTTGCAGGAATAAGTTATCATCATGCATTAACGGCAGTTAAGATTTAATATAAGGAAGAAGTATTTGGCATAATCCAGGTAGCAGAAATCTAAAGATATAGACACTTGCCATACAGCACCAGTAACTCACATCAACTACACTTGGTTTTATCTTTGGTTCATAAGGAGCATTGCTCACGACAAGCAAGCAGCATAACCTGCATGCACAACTGCCTGAGCTCACCTAGTAAAAGCAAAAGAATTCAAAGGAAGAAACAAACAACTAAAATCATATTTTAGAACCACTTTTGCATGCAAGTTCAGTGAATCATTCATCTCTTGAAGTTGAATCAAGAGTAGAGAACATGATTTAGCCAGACCCTAGTTATGCTTCCGAAAAACACAGATAGCTTCGTGAAATTTAGCCTGACCTCGTGCATGTTACAGACCATTAAATCACCTAATAGCCCTTTCTGGCCTTAAAATCCAGGAATTTTACTACAGTCAAAGTTTAATTACATAGCTCCTAAGAACAAAGCTCCTATTGCAATGTCTATATTTATGCATAACAAAAAATAAACTTTGTTTACAGAAATATAACAAAATGCACCTTTAATTTGTATGACCTCCTGAAAATAATTTGATGTCACATTTTCAAACAGGAAATGTATCTCTCTAGTGCCACACATCCTGTCATGCAGCAGTTCAGAAGCCTCAGAAGGTGAATGGGGCCTTAGTCCCCTATATATATATATATATTTTCCACCTTCGCTCTCTGCATGTCCTTATGTTATATTTCAGCTGCTGCGTTGATAAGGCAAATAGATCCACGACATGCTTTCCTTACAGGCTGCGAAGGCAAGGGGTAAGTCTCAGCTTAGCCAAATCAGTATGAAATAAGAAACAATATACGTGGTAGCCTCACTTTACTGCTTTAATGAAAATGAGCAATTTGGCAAGCCTGTGCCCATGTAGCTAGCTAACCCTGTGTGCTTGTGAAACATGGACCCTAATACCTCACCAGTTACACTCACCTTATTCTCATCATCGAAACAACAGACGTGACCTTCTCAAACCACCTCTGCAAAGGAGCAGGGCTTCCCTTCGTCTTTTAAAAGAAAACTCTGGCACTACTTATTTATATTTAAATACAACGGCAACTACTAAATGCATCGACATTTACAGACGCATACTTGGCACATGCCAAACGTAAGTGATGGTTACAGCGATCACTTGGCAAATGGAAGGTAAGCGCAGTCAGGACTTGCTCAGCTCATCTCACGGTGCATTTCATTGACAGAAACAGAACAATATGCACATTTAATCCGTAAGACCCCCTTAAAACAAACTGGAAACGCATCTGCTCATTGTCCCCGGTGCCACACATCCTGCCACACACCAGGACCCTCTCACCCCCTCGCCGTGCCCAAGCACAGAGGCCCCCGCCGCTCGGCGGTCCCGGTGCCTCCTCCTTGGTGCCCCGCCTGGCGCTGCATGGCCCGGGGCAGCCGGGCAGAGGCCGCGCTCGCTCTTGCCCCGTCCCGTCGGGGAGCGCGCTCCGTACCTTGCTGAACACCTCCAGGTCCTCCTCATCGTCCAACGCCAGCACCTCAGCGGCGAGCAGAGGCCCTGGCACCGCGCCGGGGCCTCCGGCCCCTCCGCCGCCGGGGGAAGGCGGGCGGAGCGGCGGCGCCAGCACCCGGCCCTCAGCCGCCATCCTGCCCGGCGAGCGCGGGCGGCGGCCCGCCGCAGCCGCTCCCCTGGGGGCCGCGATGGGCCGCCCGCCCCAGTGCGCAGGAGTGGAAGCGGCGGCGGGAGGGCAGCGCCGCGGGGCCGGGAGGAAGCGGGAAGCGGCGGGGCTGTGGAGGAGGCCGCAGCCTCTCCCGTGAAGGGGTGGGAGCGGGCGGCGGCTCACAACGCCCACAGGCGGGTGCGTGCAGGCGGCGAGTTCGTTGCGGCGTCCCGGCTTCCCGAGGGGCCGGTGCGGCCGGCGTGAGCGGCCCTTGGTTAGAGGGGAGCGCTGTTGCGGGTGCGGGTCACTGGGAAGGTTCCGTGCTTGGGTTGGAAAAGACCTTTGAGATCATCCAGGACACCTGTTCCCAGCACTGCCAAGGCTTCGAGGTGCCCAGTCCCTGCCCCAGCCCTGCTGCCACACTGGTGTTGATACAGGCCAGGATGCTGGTGGCTTCCTGGCTGCTGGGCACAAGCTGCTCATGTTCAGTTCCAACCAGCACCCCCAGCTCCTTTCCCATGAGCAGTTTCCAGCCACTCTTCCCCAAGCCTGGAGCGTTGCAGGGGGTTGTTGTGGCCCAAGTGCAGGACCCGCACTTTGCCTTGTGGAACCTCATCCCATTGGCCTCAGCCCATGGATCCAGCCTGCCCAGACCCCTCTGCAGAGCTTCCTACCCTCCAGCAGATCAGCACTCCCACCCAGCTTGGTGTCATCTGCAGATATACTGAGGGTACCCTCTATCACATCATCAGAGCCTTGGGGAGCCAAACTGCATCAGCCGGTGTCCTCGGAAGCCATGACAGCCCTCGGCAGGGATGGGCATACCCAGACTTTCCTTCTTTCTCTGGGCTGATGTTCTCCTCCCTCCAGGCTGCAGGTCCCACATTGCTCATCCCTGCCACCGAAGCAGCAGACAGAAAATTGGCCTTGTTTCTTGCCTCTTTTATACCTTGGATAGCTGTTTTGCCCTTTGTAGCTGGAGGCTTACACACTCCTTCATCATGGGGTCTGGTGCACTTTCTGGTATTGAATCCAGAGATTACTTTGGGCCCAAAGATTTTACTTGTGAGGACAAATTGACACCCCATTACATCTGAAAAGGAGTGGGGAAAGGATGCCAAACCTTTAAAAGCTGCAGAAAGTACAAACATCAGAACTGAGGGATTTTGGAGTTGCCAGTGTTGAATAAAAAGTAATGAGCGGTGCTGCTAATTGCAAAAGCCAGGGGTGTGTAGTAAGTGGGCAGGCAAGGTGAGGGAGGGGAAGGCTGGTCTGACCTGTAGTGGGGTTCCACACCACCCTAAGCAACCAGCTTCTGTGTTGAGCACAGAGCTCCTCCTCCACGTCAGCAAGGCCATAGAATCCCAGACTGGTTAGGGTTGGAAAGGACCTTAAGATCATCCAGTTCCAACCCCCTGCTGTGGGCAGGGACACCTCACACTAAACCATGTCACCTAAGGCTCTATCCATCCTGTCCTTGAACACTGCCAGGGATGGAGCATTCACAGCTTCCTTGGGCAACCCATTGTTTGTATAGTGTAGAATCCCAGGACCATCAGTGATGGCAGGGCCCTCTGGAGATCACTAAGTCCAACCCCCTGCTAAGGCAGGGCCACCCAGAGCAGGGCACACAGGAACGTGTCCAGGTGGGTTTGGGATGGCTCCAGAAAGGGAGACTCCACAACCCCCTGAGCAGCCTGTGCCAGGGCTCTGACACCCTCACATAAAGAAGCTCTTCCTCATGTTGAGGTGAAACTTGTCCTGTGTTAGTTTATGGCCATTGCTTCTCGTGTTGTTGCAGGGCACCACTGGAAAGAACAAGGCAAGTCTTTACAGGCTCCGTCTGAAACATCTGAAGTCAATGAAGCTTTTGTTGTTAACGTAGTCTTGGAGAGCCCTGGGCAGGTACTTCAGCAGGTTGTTGTGGAGACCACATAATCTCTGTGTACTCTGGTTCCCTGGCTGTCAAATTAGAACAGACCAACCAGGAAATCAAAGGAAAGTGTTTTGAAAAGCATTCATCCGGGAAGTGCTCCGGGCAGTTAAGGAGAAAACTCATGCAGTATTTCCTGCTTTTCAGTGAAGGCTTGAGCTACGGCTTGAAAGAAAGAGTTAAACACAAACTGTTCACTGAACTGTGCAAAGAAAAGTGTGTAAGGAGATGCCTGTGAATGTATACGAAGACATTTATATACTAAGACATTTTACTATATATACATTTACCAAATGCATACTAAGACATTTTCGGGTTTGCTTGTAAGAGCCCCAGAGTCTAAAATTTAGAGGGAACTGAAGGTTTGGGCTTTACGCAGAGCCGAGCACACGCATTTTGGCAGACTAGCTTTTGCTGGACTTCTATGGACCAGCCACCAGAGGGAGATGGGATGCGCTTGTCCTGGATGCTCGCTGATGGCAGAGTGCGGTGTAAGTTAAAATAGACGGTTTCCGTGGTTTTACAATAACAGCTGGCTCTGGTACGAAAACTTCAGGCTTCTTTCCCTTCCAACCCTGTTTAAACCGGCCCTGCCCTGCGGCTGTTTGCCGGGCCCTGCTCTGTGCCTCTGGGGAACCTGGCATTTCTCCTATGCACTTCCTTCCTTGCAGGATGCTACCAGCCGTTGCCCACGTGCTGCTCACCTCCAGGCTCTACAAGGCACGGGCTGGGGTTCCCTGTGGTGCAGGTTCCTCTCGTCCAGATCCAAATCTACAGCTCTTCCCAACTCTTTGTCCTTTACAGTTGCTCTCCAGTGTCCTCACAGCTCCCATGTCCTCTGGTTACCCTCTGGTACCAGATACTGAAAAAGAGTAAATATCAATATTAATTTCCTATTCTCTCCTCCGTCCTTTGTACATCAATGATAAGGCAAGTGTAACTAGTTTGATTTCTGACTTTACGTATGTGGTGGATGAGTTTTCTTTCCTGGTTTTGTCTGTATTTCACTGTTTCTGTGTGTTGTACCAGAGGCCTACAGGTTTTCTGAATCAAGTACCTATAACCCATCTAATGCCTGAGTTTTTCAATATCTGTATTTAAATTCAGGTGTTATCCTTCCGAGGCAATAACAAAACTCATCAAAGATGAGAATTCCAGACAGCACGCATCAGAGATGATAAATAAAGGACAGCTAGTCAAAGAAAGCGTAAAACTGATGTACTGTAGGCTTGGATATTAAAGCCGTCATCTGGATCATACTGAAGTTTCAAAGTTTTACCATTCTCTTGGGTTCTTTATTTCTGTTTGAGAGAAAGCACACAAGATGCTTTAATTGGATTTTTTCTTATTATAGCGTTTTATTAGCTTGTTAATCAAGCTTAAGAAGACATATTTTTAGATTCCTTGCTGGCAGTGCTTATCTCTCGTGCTTTCTATTTGAAGTACCAATCTGGAAGGAAGAGGTATTCACTGTCCTTGGCTCTAGGAAAATATGCATTACGTTTAACAGTGATTTGGACTTTGAATCATCGTAAGGACCCATGATAAAACAAAACAGGAGACTGTTCTGCCATCACTTCCACCTGCCCTCCCCACTCTCTACCCAAGTTGTCCCTAATCTCTATCAAAACCCAGGGAGCAAATCCAAATGGCATTTTACAGTGGGGTTTCCAGCACCTCTCCTTCTGCAGTGTTTAGCAACAAGAGCTTTATACAGACCCAGGAATTTGTTCCTCATTTTCTGCTGTAGGACCAGAGATGACTTGAAACACTTTGATTGTGCTATTCAGAGATACTGCAGGTAGCATAAATACAGAGCTACGCTTGCTAGAGGGGATTTACAGGTGCAGATCCTGGTTATTCTTTGTTTCAATGTGTTATTGTGCACATGTATGATGACAGGCTCTGGAGTGCCTGGGATTTTTACGCATTTAACCACAGATGTTTGAATGCTGGGGAGGGACTCTTCATCAGGGGTGATGGGTTCAAACTGAAATAGGGGAAGTTCAGGTTAGATCTAAGGCAGAAGCTCTTCCCTGTGAGGGTGCTGAGGCACTGGCACAGGGTGCCCAGAGAAGCTGTGGCTGCCCCATCCCTGGCAGTGTTCAAGGCCAGGCTGGACACAGGGGCTTGGAGCAACCTGCTCTAGTGGAAGGTGTCCCTGCCCGTGGCAGGGGTTGGAACTGGATGAGCTTTAGGGTCCCTTCCAACCAAAACCAGTCTGGGATTCTGTGATTCTTCCCTCAACCTGTGGAATTAGATCTTGGAATAATTAAGGGTCGCTATGTCAGAAGTTGTTATGCCATGAATATTATTACCCCCCTAATTTAAAGAAATAACTATTGCACTGAGACAATACTGGGCAATATTTTGCTAAATAAATTTGAGCATTTTGTAAAATGTGTATTTTTCTAGATGCCTATACAATCTCCATGAAATACTCAGCCTTTCTAGGCCTTTCTAATCAGGACCACCAATTCACATATGGCAGGGCTGAGCTGCAGTCGCCTCCAACTTTCATTTATTCACTTAAGCCCAAAAAGCTATTTTGTATGACAGAAACGTCAATATTATTCCTACTTGCATTTCCCCTTTTCCTTTGGTTAGAGTGTTGATCCTAGCTCATAATCCCTTCCAGAGCTGCTTTTTCTTGAGCAAATTAAATTTACAAACACTGAAGCAGAACCAAGCTATTCCTTCACTCTCATGTGCAGCCTGCATGTGATCCCTTTAGGCTACAATCCCACTTGGAATGCTTAATGTTGACTTGCCGAGTTTCACCAACTGCACAGTGATACGGACAGGATTAAATCTTGTTTTATTCCATCGGCTCCCTAGGCAGGCAGAAGCAGGGTATGGAGGGCTCCTGGTGTTTGACTCTGTTCCACCACTGCAGTGCAAATAATCAGCATACTAGTGAATGTGCTGACGTTGGGCACCTTGACTCAAAGAGGACATTTTTCCAGGACTGAAATGCATTGTCAATTAGAGTTCTTGTTCAGGGTTGTGTGGTGTGTAAGCAGAAGGCATTATGTTTACACCCAGAAGACAGCTTGATGGTAAATTAAAGGCTGACCTTCATATCATACCATTTATTAGAGCAAGCTTTATAGTAAGCTCCATATTGTGGTTCAAAATAAGGCTAGCTTTGTGTTCCATGGCTGAACTACCAAAGGAGTTAGAGCATTAAATCTCTCAGATCAGTTGTGAGCTGCTTAGCTTTTTGGTTGAAAGGTGACTGTTAAGCTCTTCTATGAGTTGGGAAGGTGCTTTAACTGGAATATTGTACAATGATTTCTCTGTCAGACAGTGGATATCCTCCAAGCTGATTTTCTTTCAGAGACTATCAGACTGTCTTTGCTTTCTGACTGCCCAAAGGAAATTACAATGTAGGGTACTCATAATCGTGTTATCTCTTTTATAGCTGCAGATCGTTTTTATGACACTGTAGATATACAAAGCCCTGATCGATATCGAGAGATGTGCTATCCTTTTAAGTGATGTGACTCTGCCAAATTTCAGACATGAAAATGTTCCAGGTGAAGCGTTATTGGGTTTCATAATTTTTACAATATCTAAAAACAGTTGCCAAGCTTCATTGGATATGAAAGCATCGATTTTTTTCCTTTTTAATACTTTGCACTGTTGTCAGATCGAGTCCATCTGTTCTAATCTCGCATTGTCTCTTCTGCTGAAGGAATGGTTTCACGTTTCCAAATAATTGCTGCTGTCCTTGCTTTGTGATGAATAGCATATTTAGCAATCTGTCCTTCATGCCATGAAATACTAGAGTATCTCCTAGGCCCAAAGTATGCAACCAATATATTAATATTTAACATACCTTTAAAGGCTTATTGAATCCATTTGATATATGAATCCACGTTCTTTCTATTTTTAATTTCCCTGATGCCTCATTTGGGAGCTCTGAACTTTAGGTAGAAGGAAACAGATTAATACTGTACCGCAGTGAACCTGTTTATCAATGACTAGGTGTGGTTCTGGTTGTTAAATAACTGAAAAGAAGAGACAGTGACTGATAGGAATGTTGCTCATTTACCGATGTCTGTTTATAACCCATTGAAATTGAGCAATTCTCAGGTTTAGCTCTTGCAGTGTAATGAACAGGCTCTGAAAGTACTGTGCAAACCTGTAATCATTGGTTTATCTTTTTAGGCTGTTGTTAGACTTTTCAGATTTGCTTCATAAGGATTTAGCAATCTTTTCTTGTTCACACATGCTTTCAGTGACCCAGTTAATCAAGGGCTGGTAGGTGAGCCTACATAAACCAATCCAGGTTTATGGACTGGTGTTTGAATTAACCCTCCCTACTCATGATATTTTAATAGATTTCCTTTCTTTATAGACAGAAACTTTGTGTACCTATTGCCTTAATTCAGTACCAGGATGACTAATGAGGAAGTTTTTCATATAAAAGGTGTTTTCAGTCCTCTGAAACTAGTGACATAAAATGAGGATCTACATGAGACCTAATTAACATTTTAATAGTTATTGATGGAATAAGTATTATGTTGATATTACTTATATCTATATCTATATATATATCTACTTATATGTAGATAGTAATTCATAACACAAATAGAAATTTCATTCTACAGCTATGCTGCCACAGAATCTCTTACTTCTGTCACTGAGCTCTTCTCTTTCATAAAACTCTGTGCTGCTAATTGTAAAGGACAGTGCTTAAAACCTGCCCCTTTGTGTTCTCCAGAGATCAGAAAATGTAAAAAAAAAAACCCAAACATCACTGTAATGCAGAAAAGAAGGAGTGGTCATGGAGAGTGGATTATGACCCAGAGGAAAGAATGTGAACAATGTGGCTGCAGAGAGGAATTTGAATGATGTATGTGGAACTGCCAACCTGAGAATCGCAGCTGAAGGAAGCGAGCCAGCAGTCTAACTACAATCAATATCCAGGTTAAGCAAACAATGAGAGTCTGCTGGAGTTGGAAGGAAATCCACAGGGTCTGATAGTGTCTGAGGTGTAAATTCTGAATTTGTTTCATGGATCCCTTTCTTGCCATTTACACAGACTGTAACTGATTTCTTTTGCAGCCTATCAGGCTGAGTTTATGAAGACCTGTTGTTAAGTCCTTGCAAACAAATGATGCATGTCAGTTAGGAGTGGAGGTTGGTTTAGAAACCTGGAAACTGCTGAGACACATAAGTGACCAAAAGAACAATGTGTGTTATTGCACAATATGATTAGCCAGAGAAGCAGGCTTATGAATAAGTAAAAAATACAAAGGGGTAATATTAGGGAACTTTGCGAGTGCTGGGCTTTGCCCATCCTTTTGCTAGGATGGAAACAGCTGTGTTTACAACATTTTAGGATAGTTTCACTATCAAATATTAACATGTGGGAAAGCCCTTGTGTGAAAACTTGGCAGTTGGTCCAACAGAAGATTCTTCTTCTCCATGCAGTATTTGCTACAAAATTGCTAAACCAGCTCAAAATAGTTTCAACACCATTAAAAGGGATGCCTCCTGTACCCAAAAAAGCTGAGATTGATTTCTACATGAAAGAATAGTTTTTACATTTTGGCTTGATCTCCTACCCCTTACTTAGGCAAAGCTTCTTGGCAAACTGATAGCATACATACATATGAAACTGATAGTGGAGTAGACAGCTGTTCTACTAATATCCCCTTATTTTATATATAACCCCATACTAAATATCTTTATGCTTTAAAAATATCAGTTGCTACTATTTGACAAGTAAAGTGTTGGAGGGTGTTCGTTTCCCTGTGCCTAGACCCAATGAAATGCCATGAACTAGATAATGCCTGTTCTACCACCACTGCATATCTTGATTAGGATTAGCTAAGATGTCTGGTGGATCTAGTGGGAATGCTGTTTAGTGAATGTGTGAATGAGATGTGGCACGAGCACACAGGCGAGTAGACTTCATTTATTTTGTAGCCCAAATTTGATGTCCTCTTAGAATTATGTGTTTGCACCATGTACAGTTTTGGAGGCTCTTTGTCTTCAAAACTGAGAAGTATTTGTCTTTAAATGCTAAGAAGAACCATTGCCAAATTCTAGAAAAGAATAGCAGAGGAAACAATGTGATTTTCAAGACTTCATGTCAAGATGACTTTGTCTGCTCTGGTGAGACCCCACTTGCATCCACTGAGATGGTTTGTCAAGGAAATTGCAGCAGCCGGAGGGAAAAGCAACAAGCTGGTGCAGTTCTTCAGGAGTAGAGTTAGGTGCTGTAATTAGCAGAAGGATTTTGATTCATCTGAGTAAAAACTGGGATTGAAATGTTTGTATTCACATAAACTGAGCTGTACGGGCAAAATGTGGGATTTCAGAAGGATTACAAGAACACAGTGTAAAAACATACGGAATGGGATGTGGTCATCAAAAAAGAGAATTGCATGTTAATTTATGAGGCAGGTTAAAATAAGCAGCAATAGTTGTAGCTATATGTTGTTTGCACTTCATAATCAGGGGTTGATGGTTAGAATAATGCTATTAATCTGGAAGGTATTGTAGGGTTGGGTTTGGTTACTAAAGGGGATCTTTTTAAAGCATTTTGTGTTTTGATATTTTGTGCATGATTAAAGCTTTAAGTACTCCCAGGAGTTGTGACCGTACAGGTGGGCAGCCCCACATATGGAAGTGTTTAACTTCTTCAGTAGAGCTTGGAGAACAAATGCTAATAATGCTGCTTATTTCTGCTGGTAAGAGCTGCCAGTTTTTCACTTCATCGATAAGAAACCGATTTTAAGGTTTCATTTAAGTCATGGTTAAAGAACTTCTGATATGTGATTCAGATAGTATTAAATGACAGGAGTAAAACAAATAGGTATGTAACTGAGGATTTCAAAGTTTGAGACTCTACAGGTGTGAATGATTAAACCACTCTACCGCAGAAGCTCAGAAACTCAAATGTGGAGGAGGTCTGGAACTTTCTTACTCAAAAGGTAGCAAATGATCTGGAATTAATATCCAGAACAAAGAAGGGAACATTATAGTGAAAAACCTAACTGGAGGAAAGGCCACGTTGTTAAAAATAAATGAGGAGAATGAAAAGAAATTGCAGAAAGGACTGACAGGCCAAGAAATCTATGCAAAAGAGGTAAAGAAGCACAGGACTAAGGTGAACTGGACAAAAGTCAAGCAGAGTTAGACCTGGCACTGGATATTAAACATTATAAAATTACCCAGCCTTAAGCAAGCAGTTTCAGAAACAAACCACGAAGAAGAATATGGGGTCACTGCTTAGAGATTAAATATGTGACCCTAAAAAGAAGAAAATCCTTAATTCTCTCATCAGGAAATGCTGCTGCTGACCGTGGTGGGAAATGGAGGTTACCTCATAGGAATGAGTGCACAGGCTTTAAAATCAGGATCATTGCAACTGGTACACAAGTAAAACAGAAGCAATTAGTGAAGGATGGCAATCAAGTTTCATGACCAGAAGGAGACAAGCTCGTGAGAGAGATTGTGAAGGACACACTTGAGTCTGCAAAGGTTTTCCCATAAGAATGAAGTCCCCTAGATGAATGTCAAGTTTGGTCCTGGAAGGCAAGTGCTTTATACCTCTTCTTAGCACTAAGCATCAATTAAGATGTAATTTGCAACTTAAACTGATTTTCAAATTGTGTTTAAGCAATGGTGCTGCAAATGAGGTGAGAAATCACAACAGGCCTTTCCCAATAGGTTCCTTCATAAAGGAGTTTCCTTCTTGACCACCAGAACCAACCAGCAGCCTGACAGAAAAGCATTCCAGTAACACCTTTTCTGTACTACATCTACAGGGACTGCAAGAAAAATAGGTTCAACCCAGAAATCAAGGGTAAGTCACTTACATTTTGTATCCTCTGATCTTCCCCACCCTTTGGGATTTTTGTTGGACTGAGGTTTGAGCAGTTCTTTCCAGAACTGAGATGAGGAGGTGGTGGGCAGTTTTACAACATAGACCATCTTAGTATTAAATTCGTGCTTAGAGTGCTTATACTGTTCCAGGTAGTGCTGGAAGAGGGTTGTGCAATGAATAATAAATTTAGGCAATGCTGATAAAATTAAAGTAAAACCTGGCTTTAGAAGTTGCTCAGAGGAGCTTGTTTCATCTTGAAGTTTTCCCAGTATTAAATAGGAAATCACTGGGAATGCCTAACGTCTTTCATAAGAATGTAGTTCAGATATACTCCTTAAATGGGCTCATATCATTAGCGGGGCAATTGTGTCATCTCTGGTAGAATTACTCCATACCATTGGTATTTCTTGGCAGACTTGACGTTTTCATGTGGTCTTACTGCCTAAGCATTCTTCCATAGCAAGCTTCTCTCCCAGCAAAGAGCAAGCTCTCAGCTCTGATCTTTTAGGTCTGCAAAGTAATCCATGTTATTTTGCCAAAGGGTTCTGGAACAGAGCAGTGGAAAGCTGCTGGTGCAGTGGTATAGCCTTTCTGAGAGGGCTGGATTGTTTGCAGCTAGGCAAAAATGCTGCTAAATCAAACTTTCTCTCATAATTCCAGGCAAAAGGCATGGCTGGCTGCTGAGTAAAATGTGCTAGAATGTACTGTGTAATGACTGAGTAGACTGGCGCTGTTAGCAGTGAGCATTCAGACCCCGTAGTAAACACCTGGCAGAACCAGGGAACCGTGGTCATTCATATTTAGTGAGGGAATGGTGGGCTCAGCATGCACAGATATGTTTAAAGCAGCGGTGAAAATGTTTACCTGGAGTCAGTTTGTCTTCTTTTGGAAGTGTAAAAAGCTTGGATTTCCCATTTACCAGGATAAGCAGTAGTAATGTGAGTAACGAGTTTAAGAACCCCACTTGAAGCACTGTGTGCAGTGCTGGTGTCCTCAACATAAGAAGGACATGGAGCTGTTGGAGCAAGTCCAGAGGAGCCACAGGGATGATCAGGGGCTGGAGCAGCAACAATGGGGCTGTTCAGCCTGGAGAAGAGAAGCTGTGTGGAGACCTCAGAGCAGTTTCCAGTGTCTGAAGGGGGCTCCAAGGATGCTGGAGAAGGACTCTTCATCAGGGACTGTAGCAAGAGGACAAGGGGTGATGGGTTCACACTGAAACAGGGGAAGTTCAGGTTAGATCTAAGGCAGAAGGTGTTAACTTTATTCTTTACTTTTTCCCTTCTAATATGTATTTTTTCATGCCTTTAAGAAAAGCTTGGCTATCAGTTTAAAGAATGTTCATGATAACAGGCAGGCAAGGGCTGGGTGAGCTCTTCTTTTATTCTTACGTGCAGTATCTGGGGTATTCAAAGGGGTCCTTAGTGATCCCTTCCTCTAAGAAGCTCAAATAATTCTTGGTATTTTATTAATCTGTCAGAGCAGGGGTTGCTTCTGAATTTATCTTGGTATTTCTGTCTAAAACAGCTGTGCAGCCTATGCTTCAAATTGCCAGCATTAAATCAACATAGTTTTCCTCCTCATTCTTCATCAATTTGTCATCTAGATAAGCCCACTACCTGCACTAGCAATCTTCCATTATTCGCTGTTCTTGCTGGCTTCTTCCATATACTTCCATCAACACCCACAAAGGCTTTTTACTCTCATATATCCTGTCTTTTTCTCTTTAGGTTTTTTAACTCCACTGCTTAAGACGATGCCTGCAGATAGCTAATGACTCTAAAAATTGAGCATGTCATAATGACTTATTTTGCCAGTGATGTACCTGGGTAGTTTGGACTTTAATCTCTTGAGATCACACAAAGGAAATAAGAGAGTTGTAAGTCAGACATAAAGAAAAAAATCTCCAAAACCACACAAGAGCAAAAGGCATCTTGATTACTTCTGTTATTTATGGCAACTTTAGCATCATATTTCTTTTCTAATTACTGAAATTGAATACAGAGAGACACATAAATGAATATACCGTCTCCTGCATTATGCACTGTGCAGTGTCCTTCATGATCAGATTTTTACCCCATGAAATTTACTCATCAGTCAGATTCTTCTGCTTTTTTAATAGATTTGCTTGTTCTTAAATGTGCTTCTGTGACATGTGTATGTGTAACCTCCATAACTGAGATGTTCTCATTTGCATTGTAAAAGAGCAAAGCATTTCTAATGCCAGTATTATAATGAATACTGTATTTAAAAGATCATGCCTCATTTTTCTACGTGCTGTATTGGCAGCAGAGTGCTATAGTCTGTCCTGATATTTCACTGTATAAATTAGACAGCTAAGGAAGGAAGAAGAAAAACAGCAGATAGAGATTAAGTGACCTGTTCCAGATCACAACGCACAACTTTGACAGCAGGAGAAGCAAATTCCCAGACCAACCTCCTAAATTTGGAGTCATCAGAAATGGAATCCTCATTTTTAGGGGAAAAAAAAGGCGAGAGGTTTGGAATTGGCTTGAATTTTATTTCAATCCTTTTTGTGCTTCTCTACAGCAATAGTTTTAACAGTGGCTGCTTTTCAGAAACTGCTGTTCCCAGTTGTCATTTCAGTCGTATTTGTCTAAAATGGAAACAAAATGAAACCCCCAGTTTTTACATAGGAAGAAAGACATTTCATGGACTTGCTGCTTTTCCTCCATTAGAGCACAAGCACAAGTTGAAAAGGGGCATATGTTTTTCAGTGTGTAACCTCCATGTGTGGGTATGTTGGATACTAAAAAAAGACCCGCTAGACTTCTTTGCAAGGAGTAGATTTATTTGCAAAGGGAAAGATTAGCAAAATCACCAAAACACCTGAAGACCAAATAAATCAGAACTAAAACAAATGGGGGAGTCCTCTAGAAATACCTGTAATCGTGCAAGGTGTTTGCAAATAAATGCTTTAGAAGAGATGTTTCTTCTTTCAAATCAGACAGAAGCTGCTGATTCCCTCTGCTTCCCTATTGCTTCTTGCGGGTGCCCCAGGCTTTTTCCTCTAGTGCAGCTGTGCTCCACTGAAATAAATGGCACTTCCTGGGGACTGCATCTTTAGTTACTGGTACAGAAGTCATCATAATGTGCACCGAGATATTTCAATAATGCTTTCAAATGGCTCTTAAAACACAACACTGCATAATAAAACCACAACTGCATGGTTGCAGATAGAGCTACCAGTGACACAGCTACCTACATATTATTCCCTTCAAAGAGCAACTACTAGAGAAACTGTAGGGGAGCAAGGAAAGGCATAAAATCCCTCAGACACTCACTGCTGTCTGTTTTTTCTTCCCAGGTCCTTCCCAGTTTTCTGGTTTGGTTTGCAATCTCCAAAGTACTGAGTTTTCATCACTCATTTATTGCCTTGCATCCCAGGGAATAATAATAAGTGTGACATCTGGAAAAGCAGATTCAAGGTAAGCAGATGTCTTCAAGAAGATGCCAGTTATTTCCCAGAGAATCATGGAATGGTTTGGATTGGAAAGGACCTTAACATCATCCGGTTCCAATCCCCTGCAATGGGCAGGACACCTTTCACTAAAGCAGGTTGCTGTTCTGCAGCATCGAAATCTAGAGGATAAAGAAAAAAGTGAACAGCGTTGAAGAATTGTAGCAAGTAATCCACTTCTCTTCCTGAGTATCCGCCAGTAAATACCAAAAATGAAACACATGTAAGTTAGTTGGTTCTAAGTGCTCTAGTGTGGGGTGTCCCTGCCTGTAGCAGGGGGTTGGAACTGGATAAGCATTAAGGTCCCTTCCAACCCAAACCAGTCTGGGATTGTGTGATTCTGTGACATGATGGATTTATCTGGCAAGACCTTTGGAGCTCTCAAGGCTCTTGACCTCAAAAGTGTTTCAGGATTCCTCACCTAACCCAAAATACTTGTGTGTCTAAGGAAGGACCCCTCTGTATCAAGGCAACAAGATTTCCAGTAAGGAGCTATGCACACCTCTTGGGTCAAGTAAATAGGGACTTAAAGTACTGCTGGGTGCTTGGAGACTGAGCCCTGCAGCAGCTAACAGCATCTAGCCCTGTGCTTTGCTTTTGTTTTCAGATATTTGTGGGTTTGGTTTTGGTCATTAGCTTATTCTGCCCTTAAATACTGTTCGCAGCTTGTCACTTTTCTCATTTGAGGACCTGTGTGTCATCCTGGACCCATGAAGTTTTACCTCTAATATGAAGAGTATTTCAAGTGGACCCTGTATACTCTTAAAAAGTTAGAATTCAAGATCTAAAGAGAAGAAGTTCAGGTTAGATCTAAGGCAGAACTTCTTCCCTGTGAGGGTGCTGAGGTGCTAGCACAGGGTGCCCAGAGAAGCTGTGGCTGCCCCATCCCTGGCAGTGCTCAAGGCCAGGCTGGACACAGGGGCTTGGAGCAACCTGCTCTAGTGGAACCCCCATGGCAGGGGGTTGGAACTGGATGAGCTTTAAGGTCCCTTGCAACCCAAACCAGGCTGGGATTCTATATACTATGATCTTTCCAGTGACAGCCATGACTGCCTTGTTTAATGTCAGGCTTCTAGAAGATCCTTTCCTAGCCTGTTTGGCCATCTGTCCCTTAAAGAGAAAAGGAGACACAGGTCTTACGTTTGAGTTACACAGTCTCCAGCTGGAAATATTGCCTATTATATTCTTCATTGCATTTTTTTAGAGAGTATGTGGCACCTGCTTGAGTATACCAACACCATATATTTGTATTGTTTTGTTTGTATAGTGCCTGACATTTGCCCAGTAATGGATAATCAAATCTTTCTGAAATCTCTTATTTTTGCAATACAGTTTCAATCTCATTTTGTATTTTGTACTATTTCTTTTTCCATAAGAACTGTTGAAACTCATAGTAAGCACTTTGACACTGTAGTTTGTCAGGCAGTTTAGTTGGGAACAAGTATGGTTATCTTGAAGATATTTCCAGCATGGTATTTGTGAAAACAAAGGCTTTGTCTCTGCACTAGTTGAGAAAATCAGTGATTGAAATCTGAGCCGTATGCTGCTTTGATAGAAAGTATATTCTGGGTTTGTTTTCTGCTTGGGGAGGAATCGGCTTTCAGCTCGAGCGGTCATGTATTCTCCATCTGTATTTTGTTTCTGGGAGGTTGTTCTACAAGCCTGCAGAGTAGTGTTACAAGATAAAAATCTCCTGAACACATCGTAAATACCTTTATGTGTATAGATACGTAGATATGCCAGATTAGAATATTCATAATTCAAAGGATTTTGATTTCCTTCTATTTTGGAGAGGATTTTGGAGTGTCAGGAAGAAAAAGTCTGTGTTTAAATTCATCTGATTCTTTGAATTAGTGTAAGGAAATTCTCCTCATAAATATGTCTAGGAAAAATAGTCTCCTTTGAGTCTTCAGTAGCTTAAAGGCATCACTTAATGTCATCCCTTTATATATATATATATATATATATATGAGTGTGGTTTGAATTCAAAGACTGAAGATTAACATGGTTGGGACACTTAAAAGCTGATGGGAAAGGGACAGTGGACAGTTATTAAAATTCAGGATAATTGAGACTAGAGGTGCAAGCAACTGCTCTTAATATTGGCAGCTAATTATTGTGCCTAATTGTCTTGTAATGATTTGTGTCCTATCGAAAAGATGTGATTTTGCAGATGAAGCTTCCTATGGAGCTATCAAATTCCTATCGTTCCCATTCCTGAAATAATCAAATGACACCTTCTTATATTTAGCTAGAGAGACCAAAGTGCTTTTCACATACAGTGCTGCGCTTAGCACAAAAACAAATGCTAATGTGACTATCGGTACAGGACCAAACTTTATCTGAGATCTGGGGTGTTGCCATGGCAATTCCAATTGTTGGGGGAAAAAAAAATCCCTTTTGTGCTTCAGTCTGACATTATATTGCAAAATGATGATTAGGAAGAAACATGCAACCTAAAAGGGGGAAAAAGATCATCTCTTTTTGAAGGTGTAAAACACACTTTCTACCCCATTTACCTCTTGTGGGAACACTGAGTGTGTGCCCAGATTGTTGCCAGCTGTATTTTTTGCAGATGCATTTTTAGTTCTCAAATTGCCATAATAACACTGAATGTTATTTCTCCTAACTGTAATAATCAACATAATAAGGATCTTGGAGACATAGATCCCATTTCCTATGCAAAATAGCAATTTCTAGTATCCTATACTGTGACCTGGAGCTCCTGCGTTTAACAATACTGCCTATGTTAGTTGAAGCATAGCTAAAATACGTAACTTGCCTATGTTATTTATATAGATCAACTGTATGATCTATGTATAATGTAATCAGAATAGCTCGTAATAGCCAATGGATCAGTCATTTCTGTTTCTAGTTAAAAAGTTGTTTTCTACCAATACATCTCACAGGGAGAAAATTGATGTGGCTATTACCTATTCCTTGCTAAATCAATGTACTGCAAGCTTTAAGTAAAAAAACCCACATAGTACTCAAAAAAAAAAAGGGAAAAGAATGAGGGGGTAAAGTTAACAAAAGGCTACAATTCCCACTGAAGTTTATTGTGCATTCTTTCCTGTAGGAAATGCATCAAATGGGAAACATTTCCAGAAGAGAACTAATGCTTGCAGTGCTGCATTGCTGCTTTCTAAATAAATCATTGTCCTTTCCCTATTGATCACAGGAACAATCCAGTGGAAGAATGCTGACTTAGTGCAGCCCTGCTCAGGAGTGCTGGATTGAGGGAAAAAGCTGGGTAAGTGGGACCCAGCAGCAGGGAGTAGGGAAAACCCCATGCTGGTTAGAGATCAGGGTTGGTGCATCAAATCCAGCCCTTCATTTCTTTCTTACCTCCAAATAAGCTTATTTTGATGTCATTAATCAGGGAGAATATAAGACAATACCAGTTGTAATTACTAGATGCTGAAGACCTGTGCAGAATGTGTTGTGAAATTTTTGTAACACATGCTCAAAAAGACCTATTCTGAATGAAATTCAGTCTTTTAATGATCCTAATTGTGGAATTTATTTGTCAAGAAATAAGGCTCGAGTCTTCCAGGAATAAGTTTGAATGAGTAGATTCTTGGAAATAGTACTGCACTTCTGTGATTTGGGCTGGAATCTGGATTGTATTTGGTTACCTCAAAGGTCGTGGCTTGCAAGTCTGACAGTTTGGAATGTCGGCTTTGTCAGGATTGCTGGTATTGAGCCACAGGGCTTTTCTGGGAAGAGAAGGAACCTGTTTTGTGAGGAGTGGAGAAATACTGTCTGGTTTGCATGTCTGGACATTATGATCAGTGTTGGATCTCAGAGGCATATACCTTCTAAAACATGGCTTTCACTGGAGCCTGTGCTAGGTGTCTGTATCAGGACTGTACATTCACAATGCTGTCACCCAGACCTTCCACCTAGTTCCAGAATAAAAACTTCTTCTTTTTCATATAATATGATTTCCTGGTAGAGGGCTCAGCCGATGGCAGGTCATTCAGGGCCACGGTGATGCAGAGCTTTTAGGGCATGTTGTCATCACATCAGGATTTTTCTGTTTCCCGTTAATTGTGAATGCTTTCAGGATGCAGGCCTGTAAGATGTAATTATTTATTCCCCTGGGAGTTTTGTCTCTAGTGTCGCATTCAGAGGCAGCACAAGCTCCCTATATCCTCACCCAGTGCTGTTAGCTGTCTGATAGGAAGCAAAGTATTAGCCAGCTTTCTGGAATACAAGAGAGCACAACAGCTCCATGTGAAGGACTGTGGACCTGAATGCATAAACTGATCTAAATCACTTCAGTAGTGCAGGGTTGCTGTTCCCTGTTTGCTGATGGCGAGGTGAGGCTGTGGACCCATCAGCATTGCGCACAGTCGACAGCAAAACATCCCTCAACTTAAACTATAAATCTGGACCAAAAGCACTACAGGGAACAAATCTGGAGGCAAAGAAAGAGATTAAAACTAGCGCTGTTGCTAACATAGCAGAAAGCACCCCTGGCACAGACTATTGGACTGGCAGCGGATGGGCTTTCCCTTTCTTCTCCCAGTGTCCGTGTATCATTCCGTTCATGCCTTCTGCTCGTGTTCTGAAATGCTCGTCATTAACATGGACATCATGAATCGTGTTTTGTTATGTGGGATGATGCAATCTGTTAAACAGACAACCAGGAAACCCGGTGGTTATTACTTCTCCCTTGGACCATCTTCCTCCCAGCTAAGGCAGAGTCTGGCCGCTGACCACTAGATGACACTGTTGTATAAGGCCATGTTCGGCATGGCTTTGACAATAACTAATTTACTTAGAGAACATGTATGTGTATAATTAGGAGTCATCAATGTCTTTCTTTTAAAAGAAAATAAGTTTACCATATCTAATTAGATATTTCTTATAAGATGGATTTCACTCTAATTGGGTAAAGCTATGCTACTGGTTTGAAATATAGCAAAGGATATACTTGTATTCACTTTCACCGTTTCCATATTTTTTTCCTGGTCCTTGCAATAAACTGATCTGATTACACCTTTTAAATCGATGTTCTCTCAAACTCTCAACTCAAACTCTCAAACATGATGACAGAAATGATCTGTCGTCAGGAGTTCTACTGCCCTTGTTTTCAGCACATGAGGTTTGTTAGTGATAGCTCTCTTAATCTCAGTCTCTTTCACCATCCTCCCAGACTGTGGTCTGGAATCTGCATGTTCTTCCCATCCAAGCTGAAATGATCTATTTAAAGAGCCAACAACTGCCAGCACGCACCACTCTAGCTTGACCATGACAGTGCAGGCTTTCCAGCAGCAGTGAGCTCAGCAATCCCCAGCTGATGAACAAGAGCTCCAAGATGTCTGGTGTGTGTGCCTTTAAAAGCTCAGGTTTCCTATAGTGAGTGTTGCCAGTGGAGGATCCAGCTTCTGCACATGTCAGACTAAATCCAGTTTACATAAAAATTGAATTCGGTGCTTTTTGGTAGGGAAAATTAATGTCTTCAAGCTTCTGTGTGACTTCAGGAGGCACTGGCTAGCCAGTGCCACACCCAGCACAGACAAGGATTACACCGCTTCCCAAAGGAATTTCATAGAATCCTGGAATCCCAGGTTGGAGGGGGCCTCAAGCATCATCTGGTCCAATCTTTCTAGGAAAAGAATGACCCAGCCTAGATGTGCAGCATCCTGTCCAGCCAAATCTTAAGTGTCCAGCGTGGGTGAATCCTCCACTTCCCTGGGGAGATCATTCCAGTGGCTGATTGTTCTCATTGGGAAATATTTTCCTCCAGTGTCCAACCAGAATCTCCCCAGGAGTAACTTGTGCCGATCACCCCTCATCTTTTCCATGTGACTCCCTGTAAAAAGGGAGTCTCCATCTTCTTTGTAGCCCCCCTTTAAATACTGGAACACTGTGATAAGGTCTCCCCTGAGCCTTCTTTTCTCTGGTGATGCCAGGCTGGGGCACCCACCACTTTAACATTGTGAGTGTTCCCATCACTCTATTTCGCCAGCTGTCTGACATAGGAGGCACTCACAACTCTGTTTCCCAGTGATGACCAGAACCTGTCTATCAATTCTTGATGGCATCTTTTAAATGGATTTAAATTTTCTTCTGAAAAAGTCATTTTAGAATAATATTCAAACCATGGTTTATGACTGCATTATACCTCAGAAACAGCTTGTCTGACTATCCCAGTGGTGCAGGGCTTTCTCTGCTATCCCTATATCTCATATACAAAATGATGGGCTATTATACAAAAGTCATATCTCTGTCTTATTTATTGAAGTGCTGGTTCACTAAATAAAGGTTCTCAACAATGATTTGAGCTGGTTGAAAACCTGCTTGAAAATTCTGTATTTCAGGAAAAGCTTTTCCACGAGCTCTATTTCTGAAGCTAAAGTACTTCAATTCCCAATGACCAAACCCATTAAAATACAAATTAGCCTAAAGAAACAGATGAATTACAATGGTGTATTTGCATATCATATTTTGGTGTGAATATAACAGTGTCTTCATGTAGACTAACAGCTCCTGCAATCTTCACAGCCCCATAGTTGAGTAAATGACTGTGGGGCAAATGAGGAAGCAAAGAAGACAAAGATGACTATTATTTATACTGAATAGGAGAGAATAGTTCAGGATTTTGTGGTTTGAACTGAAAGCTGTGTTAAACCAATTTCCTTCACCAAGGGAGGAATCAATCCTCCCTTAGCTAATCGCTTAACATAGGAGGTATATGCACGTCTCCGTATTCTACTAATAGAAGGGGATTTAAGAGGATGGCATGTTTTGATTGTCTTTTCAGAGCTGTAGATAATCTGTGATTATTGCAACAAGGGTGAATGTGATATAAGAAAGAAAGGTGGAGAGTGATCTGGCTGGATGGAATCAGAATGCCTTATCTCAAGGGAATGAAATGATCCACCTGAGGAAAGACCTTTGCATTCCCGAAAGGCAGCACCAGAGATTTCTCATAAAGTTTGACCTGTTGTTCTGTAAGTAATATAGCAGAGCCTCCACTACAGAGTATCTTGTCAATTCCTTTTAATAAATGAAGCTGAACTGATGCAGCAGCCTGTGTACTTTCTCTGATCTGTACCAATTCTCTGCTCTCTGCCTTCATGTGTGTTTCCGTGAATTCCTGATGCACTTGGCCACTGAGTTTGCTGTGACTTCAAAGCCAAACCTTTCCCTTTGCCTTGTATAAAACATGCCCAGAAGCTGGGTACTGAAGAAAATAAGTTGGGAGAAGAATATTGATTTTAGATGTTAGGGTAATCTAAGAAAAATGGTTCAAAAACAGACAAAGGGGGAGGAGTGAAGGCCCTTTCTTCTCTATTTTGGATTTTTTAGCTTTCTTATTTATTGCAAATATTTTCCAGCAAATTCTTTTGTAGAAAAGTAACTGGCTCTATATAAATGCAAACACTAACTGGGAATGATGCAGTTGTAACTTCTAGAAGGTGCTGTGGTATTGGAGGGTATAATCTTAAGAAGATGCTGTTCTGTATCCCTTCAGCTCCCCAGGGGAAATGATGAAGAACAAATAGGTCACTTTTCAAGAATTGATGGACATCAGGCTCACCAGTGGCATAGTGCACAAACTTGATTAGCTGTAATGTGATTGTCTTTGTTAGCTTTTGTGATGCAACTCAGTGTGTGTTGACAAAGTAACAGTAGGGAGATGGTTGAAAGAGCCAAGTAGTCCCAGATTTATGCCCTTTTGAAAAGTGACTAAGACATTTTGAATCATATAGGTCAATAGACCTTTATACTTCTAAATCACCTCGAATATCTTTGAAAATGTGACCTTTAATCCAGTCCCATCTTTCCAAACAGCTTCAGGGGTCATCCTAGAATTTCCAGAGAAATTTGGAGGAAAATCAAATGAGGAGTGCTGAATTCAGCTTCAAACGGAGAAAGAATAAATCACAAGATGTGAAGAAAAGAAAGTTCTGGGACTAAAGCTTTTCCAAACAATGGGATTTTTACTGTATTATCATATCCCATGAGTTCTTCATTCACATGGGACCTTGAAGCATATCAGCAATCTAACTAAGTGTGACTATTGCTACTCTTTAGGAAAATGTTTCAATAACTCATTGACCGGCAACTGTTTAAACTTATTGTCTCCTCCTTTCCCTTGATTGTGTAAATCTTTTCATAAATGAAAGCATCTTTAATATTCAACTTTCTAGTGTTTGAAACCAGCCTGAAATAGATCATTTCATGAGAGTTTGATAAACTTCATTTCAACTGAATCCAAGGAAATGAGGGGAAAAAAAGTCTTGCAGATGAATGCTTTTTAAGGGATTGGGAGGAAGAGACACCATTATGTAAAGGAATGTTTAGTATCACAGCATATAAATAGCTGGAGCTGACAGCAGAACAATAACTTCAAAAGATCACAAATTAGTCTCAAATCTTAATAAAAAAAGGGACCTGGATTCATTCCATTCTGAAAAGAAGAAAGGATCCCGCTGAATTCTCTTCTTTCGGCACTTCTCAGACATGCTTAACTTTTGATTTCCGTGTTTTTAATCCTGATTTGCACTAATAAAAACTAGGTGCAAATGAGCACTGATGAGTCTGTAGTGAAGTTAAAGGAATAGTCAAAAATGTCTATGAATATTCATTTGAATTCAGAAATTAGCTCCAAATTGATCATGTCTATGGCTCTTTGTGAGTTTGCTCTCTCTGAGCATACAAGGACTTGAAATTCTCTTTCATGAATATTTGCCAAAGTAAATTTTCGATTAGACTTTTTGGATACTTGCAGAAAACACATTTTCAGTGATCTGTTTAATTGTGAGATTTGGATTTCCCATCGTGGGGCCCAGTATTTGGGGTCTATTCCATGGGACTGCATACCTGATGGACCTTAGGACAGTTTTTGCTTTGGAGAACCTTTACCTTGTGGACTGCAGAATTCATCATGAAGCAGTACCAAATTAGAAGATACAAGAAAATAAGAAACTGTGCAGATTTCCATTTTCTACTTGAGGAATATTGTTTTTTAGTGTATTGGACATTGTACTTCAGCAGAAAGTGAATCTTAGAGGCCAATTTCTCCTCATTTGTCCTGACAGGAAATTATTGCTGGCAAGTTCAGTGGCTATGTCCAAGCAGAATTAGCAAAGTGGGTGGGTTTTTTCTTTAACCATTTAAGACACAAGAATTGTGGTAGAAATCAATGGCTAATAGTTAGAAAAAGCCCTGTATATACAATGGAACTCCAAACTCATTGGAACTCGGAAGTGTGATGTGTGTTTTCACACAGGAAGCTAACATCACTTAAGACACACTAACTCTACTAAGATATTGGTATAAAACAGTTCTCATGGTATATGAAATTTCAGCATAGTCTTGAGCATGTTGTTACTTGCAGGAAGACCTGAAGCTGAAAAGAATATTCTTACTAAGGATGATGATAGAAATAGTCCAGTAACTCTTCCATGGCAGGGGAAGAAACCAGCAACAGTGGGCAAGGTGGAAGGGTGAGATGTGTCCTGCTTGGCACATGTACAGGTGAACAGCCTGGGTGAGGTTTTACCTGCAATTGCCAGCCCACTGTACTGCTGATCTCAGGGGCAGGGAGCAGGAGAGGTCCTTATCCATAACTGCAGCCTAGGAATGTGCTATCGAAGTTTAGTTTAGTTTTTGTTTTGTGAGTGCATCCAATGCTGTGCCCAAGGAACAAGGGATGGGACAAGAGGAAGCGGCCTCAAACTGCACCAGGGGAGGTTTAGATGGATCTGAGGAACAATTCTTTCCCCAGAGGGTGTTCAGGCATTGGAACAGGCTGCCCAGGGCAGGGGCTGGAGTCACCGTCCTTGCAAGTGTTCACACACCGTGGAGACAAGACTAGACCAAGTGCTATGGGTTAGTGGTGGCCTTGGCAGTGCTGGGGAATGGTTGGACTTGATGAGTTTTAAGATCTTTTCCAATGCCACTGATTCCAGGATTCTAAGAGTCTAACCACTTATTTTGCTGGACCAAATGTGTCTGGATTTCACCTTTTACTTTCCCCAGACCCTATAGCTGATTCAGCTCACTTGGTTACTTGGGGAGCAAAGAACTGAAGTACATGCTAATGCACACGTATTTCCTCAGAGCAGAGGAGTGGTTTCTCACCTAATTATTAGAGTCAGCTGGAGGGCAGGTAACAGGCAGTGCTGGGTCATTCTCCTTCTGCAGTGCCTCTAAGAAGCAGCAGGTGAGGGGGAGATTGTTTATGATGTTTAAGGTGCTCTAAGAGGGTCAAAAAGATACCAGATCAGGTTTCTGAAACCAAGACAACTAAGTTATTCAGCATGAACAGTCTTTGCTTGCAAAGGTGCTGAGTGCCTCGAATCCCATCTTCAAATATTCTGCAAGCTAAAATGCTATTTATTGGAAGAAATCTGTGAGTACTTTAAAGCCAGGGATTATTCAGGGAGTTTTGTAAGTGTTTTATAGGCTATTTACAAGCAAGAAAAGAAGGATGAATAACTTATTTCATGACATATTACTTCTTCATCTCTACTTTTGGTGGTGAGGGAATCCAGCCCCAGTGCCTAGAAGGCATACATGCCAAGGGTTGGATTTCCTGTGTAGAAGCTATCCGATGTGATAACACAGTTGTACTGCATATTCAGTTTTGATATGTAACCTTTTAAATAAATTGGAATACTCTTTGTGCCTATACCAGCACACATGGAGGGATCATAAACAATAACGCTGTAAAGGTCACTTCCTCTCAAAGTGCTTGGAGCTTATGGCAAGAGCAGTATAGGCCTATTAAAGGACCTTTATGCTTCTGGGATTTGGTGGGAGTTAATATTTTTGCAGTTTTGAATCTCTGTTTAGTCATAGGATCATAGAATCATAGAATCAACCCGGTTGGAAAAGACCTTTAAGATCATGGAGTCCAACCATTCCCCAGCGCTGCCAAGATAACCACTAACCCATGGCACTGAGGGCCTTGTATAGGGGCTCTATAGTCTTTTATACCATGGGTCTGTCTGTGCAACCTTGTGCTGCCTTGCCCTGCTGCAGGGCTAGCAGTGAGTGCCCTCATTGCCTGTTCTGGGGTGATCTGGGAGGTTGCTTGAGGAAGCAGCATGATGAAGCATGACTGAGGCTGCCAGCATCCTTGCTGCTGGCAACGAGGGGAAGCACAGCACAATTCAAACCACTGCAGTTTTGACCTGGATGAAGGGGCATTGTGCACCCTCAGCATATTTGCTGATGATATGAAGCTGGGGATACACCTGAAGCTGTGCTGCCATTCAGCAGGACTTCAATAGGCTGGAGAGAAACCTCATGAGGACACTTTCCTGTGTGCCCTGATCTGGGTGGCCCTGCCTTGGCAGGGGGTTGGACTGGATGAATCCCAGAGGGCCCTTCAACCCTAATGGTTCTGTGATGCTGTGATTCTGTGATAAAACCATGAAAGGCTGCTGACCTTTTGTGCCAGTAGCATCCCAAAACAACCAAGTAGCACACTAGTTTAGCATCCTCAGGAACCCAGGCAATGCATCAGTGCCAACAGTGGCTGAGGGATCTGCACAAGGCAAGAGATACCAGTTGCCCACCAAGCCCATATTGCTCAGCTCTTCCTGCTTTGTCTTTGAAGGTGCTAATGATGTTATTGATGGAACCATTTTATTTTGGCCCAGTGGAAAACTTCTCTTGGTCTTGCTTGTCTCCAGCAAAATATTTTATCTCAGAAGAAACCTTTGGAAGCATCCAATCAACATGAAAACCAACTATATCTGCTGGCCTTTAGAAGTAAAAGCACCTTCTGTAACAAACTCCCCTTATATTATAGCTGCTGGGCTGTTCTTCTTTCCTGTGATTGACAAGAGAGCCTAAATCAATATCTTTTTCTTTTCAGACCTCTATTATTTTAAGGAAATCCACATCTGTCTTGCTGACAGTTAGTTTAGGGAAGAGTTATTCCCCACTGTAGTGGCATCAGCGGACACCATCAGCTGGGTAAATAGTCTATCTGGTGTCATTAAAATAACCCCTAGCCTGTGGCTGTGTGCAGCATTTGGGAGCCTCTGCCCCACAAGAGAGTCAAGAAGGAGGCTGTGGTTTAATTCTGAGATATGTTTCTCCAGTTCTCCCTATTGGTTCGAAGCCACTGTGGCTCATAGAAAGAGCAGTATGTTTGTAAGGACATCAGGGGCTGCATCAACAGGAGTGAGAGCAGCAGATCAAGGGTGGTGATTCTGCCCCTCCACTCTGCTCTGGTGAGACCCCACTTGCAGCACTGTGTGCACTGCTGGTGTACCCAACAACAGCAGGACATGGAGCTGTTGGAGCAAGTGCAGAGGAGGCCACGAGGGTGATCAGGGGCTGGAGCACCTCCTGTATGGAGACAGGCTGATAACACTGGAACTGTTCAGCCTGGAGAAGAGAGGCTGCGTGGAGACCTCAGAGCAGCTTCCAGTGTCTGAAAGAGGCTACAAGGATGCTGGGGAGGGACTCTTCATCTGGGGCTGCAGCGATTGGACAAGGGGTGGTGGGTTCACACTGAAACAGGGGAAGCTCAGGTTAGATCTAAGGCAGAAGCTCTTCCCTGTGAGGGTGCTGAGGCGCTGGCACAGGGTGCCCAGAGAAGCTGTGGCTGCCCCATCCCTGGCAGTGTTCAAGGCCAGGTTGGACACAGGGGCTTGGAGCAACCTGCTCTAGTGTGAGGTGTCCCTGCCCGTGGCAGGGTTTGGAACTGGATGATCTTTAAGGTCCTTTCCAACCCAAACCAGCCTGGGATTCTATGATATTGGCAATACACAGAGGTGTCGTAATTAGCCAACATCATAGTGTGCTCACAGAAAGGATGCTTGATGTTGCAGTCCAAGTTCCTGCTGCCAGCATCTGTGCTGCTGTGGTGTTTATTCAATACCTAGGAATTTTAGTTCAGATTATTTCAGCTCTGTCTCAGTGAGAAGCCCTTGAATGTGTGATCCAAAGCTTTGATTTCTTTCTTCAGATGGGTATTTCCCAACCTGAAAGTATCAGTGAGAGTTTGTTGCTCACCCCTCCTGCAGGAGCATGACCAACCCTATGAAGAGCTTGTCTGGCTTATGGGACTCTTAATAAATCACCTAAATTTTAACACATTTGCATGACAGAATTTTACACAAGGTTGTATTTTCTGTGACATTATAGAAATACGTATTTGTTCCACCTTACTCCACAGTCTGTAACTGGGGTTTCCTCAGTGCATTGGGGCTAGTAATTTTATTCCTTTGGCAGCATTTGTCTGACCTTCCCAATGGGCCCTGCTTCCTGAATTGAAAGGAATTTATGGTAAGATACCACATAATCTTCCCAGGAAAGGGATAGGACTTCAATCTCAGAATAAGGAATAAAAGATGTAATTTCCCTCGTGATTGATAAGCCTCATTTGTAAATGAACTTGCTTAGTGGGAGGGTGAAAAATGGTTGGAACAGTTAAAACATGGATTGAATATGGAGAAACTACATTTCCATCAGAAAGATTATAAATCTGTCTTTCTGTGGAATGTGGAATATGAAATGATTTTTAGACATTAAATTAACAAATTAATTTGGCTGACACAACCTCCAATTTACATAGCAACTATTCTTTCTATTTTCCATGTAGACCATTTTCTGTATTCTGCTGTGACTGAGGGAAAAACAAAGCAGATGAGTCCTTTAAGGCAAGAGGAAAACATCCCAAAAGTCATTTCAACTCATTCCAAGAGTTGTGCAGTGGGCAGGGATTCAGGGAATGACAAAGGCATGCACAGTGATGCCAGGGTAACAGCTGGTATCTGAAGAAGCCCAGTTTGCTGTTCCCTTTAGAATGCTGTGTGGAGCCGTTTGCTGATCAGGCTGTAGCAAGGATGCTGCTGTGGAGCTGCTGGTCTGACACTCATGGCTTGGTATGTCCCAGCTGGTTGGGATCAGGACAGCAAAACCAGATCCTAACTCCACGCTGCCATTGAGACGTGGAAAGCCAGGTCTGGGTGGGAATGGCTGCACCAAGGAAAGGTCTCTGTGTGTGATGGGCTTGTCTTGCTTGTACGGTAGACATTGCCACTAATAGGTGGACACATGGAGGCTCATCTGTGTTCGTCTGTCTCTTAGTGATGTGGGTTAGTGGTGGTCTTGGCAAACAGCTGGACTTGATGATCTTAAAGGTCTTTTCCAACCCATCCCAAAGCTGAACAACTGGGGAAGGCCAAAGATCCATGTTTAAGGCACTAGTTCCTCAGGCAAAGCACAGCACAGTTATGTGATGTGATATGACAACAAAGTCCAACGACTTTTGACACAGGAGGAACCAGGTGAATGTCTCAGCAAGTGCAGCTCATTTGTACAAGCAGAGTCCAGCCCCCCACTTAATTTAACTTAATCCTGTAGGGACATTTCAGACAGAAGATAGGGAACGATCCATGAATCCAAAGGACAACGTAAGAAAAGCCTAATGATTATTTCCAATGTCTTCCACAAGCAGTTTAAGGAGAAAAACCCTGTTCCATATCTCTGTTATCATGTGCTGCTTGACATTGAAGTTCAGCAGCAAACTATGTGAAATCAGCCATTCACATTTCCGGTAGCCAGAAATGACAGTGTGAAGATACTGAGAATAGAGAAGCAGAGATATAGGTTTCCCATTCTCCTTCCTTTCATCCCTTGCACAGTTTGGCAGAGAGTTTGGGAAGGGGCTTTTTGTCTCTTCGGGGAGAGACATAAACTTGGACCACCCAGGCTCAAACTCTGCCAGCTTGTCATTCAGCTCCTGCATTCAAGATGTTGCATATTAATAGCACTCCCTGATGGCTGGTGGATGGGGGTCTCTCCACCTATGCAAAACAAGCCTCTTGGCACAACAAAGTACAAAAGAGGCCCACGCAGGAAAAAGAAGATGCACTTGAGATCTGGTTTGGAGAAGCTCTGCACAGATGCTCGTGTGCAGATGCATATTTCAGATGTTCTTTTCCTGATTAGCATGCAGCAACCTCACCTGGTTTGCTGCTGAAAGGAGTCACGGTAGAAATGGAGAAACACCTGCATGAGTTCAGTTCTTTTCTCCTATGAATATGATTTCCACAGCACCCTCTTTCAACTGCTCTTCTGTGCAGCCACTGCGTGCTTTTCAGTCTCCTTCTTGGATGTGCCTACTCCAGCAACCACAACCCCGTCCCTTCTCTTCTTCTCAACTTCAGGATGGAGACTAAGCAGGGGACTGCACATTGGGAAGAGAAGGGAAGTGGTGGGTGGACTGGTCGCATCAGCTCTTACTGTACTGAGCATCACTAGGCATGCTCAGGCCAGATTGGTTCTGGCATGGCTGAGAGAGGAGGATGAGCTAGTCAAGTCCAACCATTCCCAGCACTGCCAAGGCCACCACTAACCCATGGCACTGAGGCCTCGTCTCCACGGTGTGTGAACACTTGCAGGGACGGTGACTCCAGCCCTGCCCTGGGCAGCCTGTTCCAATGCCTGAACACCCTCTGGGGAAGGAATTGTTCCTCAGCTCCATCTAAACCTGCCCTGGTGCAGCTTGAGGCCGTTTCCTGTCGTCCAGTCCCTTGTTCCTTGGCAGCAGAGCCCAGCCCCTCCTGGCTCCATCCTCCTATCAGGCAGTTGTAGGGAGCGATCAGGTCCCCCCTGAGCTTTCTCTTCTCCAGACTGACCCCCCCAGGTCCCTCAGCCGTTCCCCATCACACTTGTGCTGCAGGCCCTGCTCCTCACACCAGAGAACAGATTACAGACAGAGGTCTCCAGGTAAATCTAGGGTGGATTTTGATGCAGCGGCTCTTTCATACTCTTTGGCTGAAGTCTGCTGACTGACACCAATGGGGCGAATAGGCAGTGGAAGGGGTCTCTCTATTTTCCTAAGCTGTCTAAATCAGTTTGGTGTTTGAGGCGTGGTGGTGTGTTTCCTGGGAACTTCCTTTCTTTCTGTTACCCTCCTGAGAAAAGTAGCTGATCCCTTTGGAGTTTGCAAAGGAAGATGCGCCCCACAGAGCTAATGTTGTGTGCACTACATGGGGAAAAGGTATGTTTAACAAAAGGTGAGAAGTTATGGATCAAATAACACTGTGGAAGCTACTCTCACAAACAATGAAGATCATTCTGGATGCACTCCAAATATCGTTACTATTGCTTAATTTCAACTCCAGTGCTGCATCTGCTTAAGATAGTGTCAAAGATGATAATCTCACCAGACAGATACAAAGCACGAAACTGAAATGATGTTGCTCCATTATTTTATTTAGTAGTGGTGTGAAACTCCTGGGTTTGTGTGAATCATGCAGGAGAGCTGTGATTTTTACCTTTAAACTGCCCTGAAAATGCAGCAGTTTAGCATTGGCACCTGTTCCTTTCCAGATTACGCCACATGAATGAGTTTGGTCGGAGTCACCATGGTGAGGAAAAGATAATGGAATTTCAGGTAAGAGTTCTTCATAATGAATTCCTTCCTTACCCCATGTTAACACCCACACACGGAATTAGGGACCTTTGTAACACAATGCAACAATTTACTAGACAGCACAAAACACCAATTATAGAATTGGACTGAAATTGGCTGCCAAATCCTCCCTTCCCTGATAAAGGAAGGATAGGTGAAGTCATGCCAGCACATTTTAACTCCTTCTTAAAAAAACACTTGGGTCTATTGTGTGATTTCTCAGTGATACAGAAGTAGATTGGCTGCAGTGCTATGTATATGATACGAAGTGCAAAGGAAAATAGAAGTGGATAGGTCACGAACAGTGGTGAATATGAACTCAGTTTGGATCATATTTATTTAAATAATCACAACAGAGAGTTAAACTTGGAGCATCTTCTGATTTACACAAGGGGAAAAGGAAAGTCAGCTCCTATATTGTACGTTTAGCTTGATAAAAGCAAGGCAGCCTGTATGGATGAGGCATGCGACTGAGGTTCCTCAGCTGATATTTGATAAAAGCACAATTAAATGTCAGTGTTTTACAAAGAACTCTTGAATCCTCAGACTGAATCTTGTCTGGTTTTACTGGGAGCAGCGTACCGAAGTGTAAGCAGAACTGAGCAGGATCTGACTTTCCATCACAGACAGTTAATAATTAAATCAAACATTATATTCAACAATAGAACATATGCATCAGCTTCTTTCAAATTGCATTTCCTTCCTGTTAGATCCATTAGTGTAAACCAGACTGCCTTTAGAAAACCCCTTATTGCTGCTGTCTTTCAGCACAGTTCCTGAAATGGATAATGTGGTGCATATTATGGGCAATTACACAGAACTCCCTAGTGATAGGGTTTTAGAGTTTTAGAATAAAACAGCTGGAACTACAGGGCTGTAAACTACTCTGAAAAAGAGACAATAGTAAGACAGTTAATACACATTGTTAGAACATGGACAAAGACAAGATGTGGAATACTACATTTCACCGTACCCACGACATCACACAGCATCTTCTCTGCAAAATCCTGTTTAACTCTTGAAAGGCAAAGCAGCCAAAAGGCAAAGGTTTTGCCATGAGAAAATGCACCCACAGCTGTATAACCCAAGCTAATTGGAAACATGAAAGAAAGAAGTCTTGATCCAGAGCCCTGCTTTTCTCCTAATGGCAGCAGAGTTTGACTCGAATCCAGAACCCTATTAAAAATGATAATTTATTAATGAATGCATAATGAATAGACACCTAGATACACTAAGAAGCTATGTCTCCCTCCCTCCCTCCTTTACTGTTTCAATATACTCTGAAAATGTAGCATTTGGGATACAAAAATTGGACACAAGACTACCGCTCCAAGACACCACACTTGGTCCTCCATCAGTTCAAATTGACAGCAAAGCTCCCATTAATTTTAGTGATACAGCAGTGAATTTTTAGGAGAGCACATGCATCATTTGGAAGCACAATGACCATGATTACATGTGTAATCATAGTAATTGTGCACACAATTACTGGTTGGGTATCTCACTGCCTTTTCAAATCACTTGCTCCACTTGCATGTCTACTCACAGCAGTTGCTTGTGCAAATACAGTGCAGCCCAGAGCATCCCTACTCTGTGCTCTGGGAAATGATACAGGAGAGAGCTCTGTCTGTGGCACTATGTGGGGTAGGGAAGCGTACGTTTATGCTGTGGTTGTGTGAACAATAAATAAGAAGGGAAGAGAAATGGCTGCAGTGTCTCTTTGGGGAAGTAAAAATGTGAAATCCCTTCAACTAATTTTTCAAAGGGACAGAGACTGATTTTCCTCCGGCTCCTTTCTTGTGAGGCTCCTTATCAGCAGGGGCCAGCAGGCATCAGCGAGTTGGCGTTTTGTAATGCTGTGTCAAAATGAGCAAATAATTGAGCAAATAACAGCCCCACGCTGCAGTAACGCAACAAATGAAACAAACAAGCAAAGAGAACCCAACGCTGGGTAAAATCATGAGGCTTCAAAAAGTCAGAAAACTGCTTTTCCACCGAGTTTGCTGTGAGTTTCTCACATTGCACAACCTGAAAGCCAGTTGTTGTGGCGAGCTCTGGTTGAAAAGGTGACTCCTTTTGCTCAGAAGATTGATTTTTATACTCATAGCTGTATATAAAAGCGCATCCTCTGTAGGCAGTGATAAGAATTCCAGATCCATCCTTTTGCACAGCAAAACGGTAGCAGGACAAATTTGACACAAAGCATCTTATTCAGCTGTCCCTTACAATCCTGACCTCCCTCCTTCCCTGGAGACCGATGAGTCTGTTTTCCTTTCTCAACAACAGCTTTACCACTCCACATTCGAGGGAACAAGGAGCTGGGGTGGGTGTGATGGTTACAGATGACACATGCTGTCCAAATGAGATTTGTATATAAAAATACCAGCGTGTCCAGCAGTGTTTGAGGTCTCAACTTCCTTTGGTTTAGAGGCTGAAAATTAGAAGCTCATCCCCATTTGTGGGTTTTAGTCCATCAGCCCCATGTGTCAGGGTCTGGGAAGTTTGGCCCTGGGCTCTGATACACTGAGATGATGAATACACAAGCTCTGTCAGGCAGAAGAGGAAACAGCATTCACATGCTTTGAAAAATGTTTGCACTGCTACCAGAAATCTTCAGCGCATTTCCACCAAACAGCATTAGCTTGCTGCTGAACAAAAGGCCAGGGAGCACTGTGCTGTGCTTCCCAGTTTGTCAGAGCCCATGGTCATATCGGCTTGACAGGTTAGCAAAATAGCTCTGAGTGAAGCCGGATGCTGTGTCCTATTGCCAAAAATAACTGCTAAATAACTACTTAAAACTTTGTTGTAATACTTGCATAGAATCCCAGACTGGTTTGTGTTGGAAAGGACCTTCAGCTCATCCAGTCCCAACCCCCTGCCACAGGCAGGGACACCTCACACTAGAGCAGGTTGCTCCAAGCCCCTGTGTCCAACCTGGCCTTGAACACTGCCAGGGATGGGGCAGACAGAGCTTCTCTGGGCACCCTGTGCCAGCGCCTCAGCACCCTCACAGGGAAGAGCTTCTGCCTTAGATCTAACCTGAACTTCCCCTGGTTCAGTGTGAACCCATCACCCCTTGTCCAAACGCTGCAGCCCCTGATGAAGAGCCTGATTCTCTACAACCATCCTGCTGCTAATTGCAAAAGTTTTGTTCTTAGTTTCATTAGAGCAAACATGAAGTAATCCCATGGAAGTTCAATCAGAGGGAACATCAGCTCTGTGCATTGCTTTGGGTCTGCAGTCTTGTATGCAGGAGCTGTGCGTGTGGCCTGAATTCTTTATGAAACATCGAAAGCTGTCTCTTTTGTAATTAACTTTAGAGAGCTACAGGAAGTGTTGAAGCTAAGAAATCCTACAAGCCCTGCAGAAAACATTTCTTTATACAGATCTGAAATGTTATTGAAGGGAATTCACCCTAAAGGATGGACAGCTGCTGGGAAGTGAAGAGTATAAAGCTCTACAGGTTCTTCTGTGACATGGTGTAGTGGGACATGTCCCTGCCCATGGCAGGTGGTTGAAACTGGATGACTTCAAGGTCCTTTCCAACCCAAACCATTCTGTGATTCTATGATTCTAAGGATGTATGTTGGAGAAACGTTCCCTCAGAAGCATACATTTAGTCTCTGGTACCTTTGGTGATAACGTGCTGCCTTGTCTGCCACCTCTGCAAGTGTGGCTTTACTTTCGCTGTTATTGCAACATGCATCAAGTGAAATGAAAACAGGAATTTGGGCTAGGATATAATTAACCTACTTGTGAGCGCTAACCTTAAATATCATGCTAATTATCTTGCTAATTTAATTACTGCAGATCTCAAACTTGTTTGTTAAATACTGAATTCTGCAAATCGTTTTTGATGCTGAGGTGTGGGGAGCTTGCTGGGAATGTAAGTTACTCTCTGAAACTCCTTGCGAAGCCATTGTATGTGAACAAACCCCACTGTCAACAAGACTTTGAATGGAAATCAGAGAAACCAGGCCCTGAGGCTAAGAGATACAGTGTCCTCTTATTTGTAAACCTAATGAACATGTTGTGCAGGGAGTAGACACGGGTAAATTTCTGCCTGCACATCTTCATGTTTGATTCTACAGGAGTCTAGACTGGAAAGCTTTACTTTTCCTTGTTTCTCTGGTTGCAATGCAGCTGTAGGGTTGTTTCTGATCTATTCACCTCTTGATTACTTGAGTAACTCAGCAAATTATGTCCTTGATCTTCAGCCCTTCTTATCAAGTGACTACTTTGTGCTAAAAGTAACCTAAAATGTGTTTAGATGCTCCAACGCCGCCCAAAGTGGCTCTAATTATTCCTGAGAGGAAGCTTTTGAATTTGGGAGTGTTTGTGGAGAAGATGAAAGCTCAGTGTTTGTTCCTGCCTCCCCGATGGGAGGGGGCCATGCTGGCACAGCCTCCCGCAAGCACCCACGAGGCTCAGCCAAGCACAGCTGGGGCAGGGGCATGGGAAGAGGCGATGGGTTCCAAGGAACAGCCAAGCCAGGATGAGCACTGGAGGCTAGGGGTACCCTCATGCTCTGTCCTCTGGGAATGTGGGGGCTCTGTGCTGTGCAGCCCCATGCTTCAGGCTGTACTCGTGTGGCAGTACTTCTTCAGTAGCATTTTCTTCATTTTTGTTGTATCTGTCTCCTTAATTGAGGAAGGAGGTGCAAGGCTGGGGTTGACATTGTGTTTCTGCACTGTAATTCTTCCTATTATCAGAGGAAGGTGCTAAGTACAGGTGATGGCTCACAGCAGACCTCTGAGAGAGGCTATTTGATTAGTGAGGTATCCATATAAATACCTATTTGGGATTATATTGTTACCTTCTCATATATTATTCAGAATTTCCTCCTGATTGCCCTTATTTATTTATTATGATCTTGCACACAAAATTTATCCTGTTTAGTTCATCCCTGGCAATAAGAAACAAATTTCTGTGAATTTAGCTGAATAAAGCTGTGTTTGTTCTTGTTAGTCATCAGAAGTCTGGTCCTTTCTATGCATTATCTCAATTTCTGGGCATTTTTACCCTTCATTTACTCCCCAAATGACTTCAATACTAATGAATACTGAAAGACAGCCAAGACAGGATGAACTTTTGGACAATTTATGCAAACAAAACAGATGAGAATAGATTTACTATAAACATGTCAAGCACAAAAGACTTGACTGCTTTTTAAATACAGATACTGGAAGAGATTTATGGATATTTTCAACTGTTCATTAAAGAGAAAAATATTTCGAAACTATAGGCACTCTCCTTTTATGCAGTTTTGCCTTCGAGGCTCAGTTGCAAACCTTTGATGTTTTCTTCACCAAAAAATAAAAGTAGTTCTGAATTTATTTCTCCCAAGCACTTTCATTTTTGTGTCAATTTACAGTTTTTATTACATTGCTGGCACTCCATACGGTGGTGTTTGGAGAGCAGTTAGTCCACAGCTCGGAGTGTTCTCAAAATAGGGATGAAGTTCACTTAACGATGCTTTCCGGCCACTGTCTTTCTTCTCCTCTTTTTAGTAATAAAAGGTTAATAAAATCTATGAATACTTAAACTGCCTGCCAGAGCAACCAACCAATTAGAGATGATTCTAATCTAAATGACTGGAAGCCACTTGAATTGAGAAAGTTAACATGCGATAGCTAGAACCTGCTGGATCAGATTCATAACATGGAAAGGCTTAGACATGGAAATAATGTATAAATATAGTCCCTATAGGGGGCTGAGGCATCAATTCTTGCAGTCAGACAGGCATATATTTAACAGGGTATGTTCAGAGTCTGCTTCTGTGCCCTTACAAATCAATAGTAAACCTTACTTTCAACACCAGTGCAACTGAGGTTGTCGGTCAATGATTTTCCAGGATGGGATAGAGGCGTTGGAGTAGTTTCATGGAATTACTGGATTCTTTCTTTCTAACATAGTGCTAAACTCATCTAGGTAGTAAGGAATCTCAATGGGAAAATATGTGCCCTTGCATTGCTTCTTAAAGAAATTGTATCTTGTCAAATCTCCCATGAAGTCAAAATTGCACCAAAACGGCAGCAGGAAAGACTGTGCAGTGCTTGAAGATCTAAACCTGCATATTTACAGTGCTGATTATGCTTTGGCTCTTTGAGAAGGTGGAGAAAGAGCAAATTTGGGTGGAAAAGAAAGCAATTTTCATTGCAACCTTAGGAAGACATTGGCAATTTTGGCCGAATGATTTGAGCATTGGGAGACCCTTCCAAAGAAGGCAGGAAGCTCAATAAAGGCTTCATTTTGGAAAATGGAGTAACTGCAAGTCATGTTTTAACTAATTTTTAGTGGACCTGCATTTCCAGCCTTTTTTATTTAATTGAAGAGCCACAAACCAACACACATTTATAAATAACATAATGCAGTTGGAGATAATGCAAATGTCTTTATAAATAACACAGTATCGCTTAAATCATTATTTTTAATGCCTCTATTTTTTGTTCCTATACGAACAGGTCTGCGCTGGTCTGCATTAATTAAATTTAAGTAGGATTTCTAAGGCCAGATCATCATTACTTCTGTGTCCCTGATTTAAATCTGCAGTAAAACATTTCTCCATTTAGTTTGGTGCTTTTGTGTCATATTTCATACACTAGTTGTCTCTTAATTAAATCCATGATGGCCCACCAACACAGACTATTAAAATAACTATACTTTGCACTTGACATATTTATGAGACAGATTCATAAGAGTATAGACTGATACTTGAACTACTCACTGAGAAATGCTAATAAGATTATGATGAAGGTAAGATTAGAACATTCGTCTCCTTTTCTCTTCTTCTTTCTTTTTAGGAATTTATTTTTATAACTGCAATTCACTACTTCTATTTCAGGCTGTTGTTGTATATACCAACAGCTCTTTCTGTGTGGATTTATTGTGGCAATGAAGAGTGGGGACCTGCTAATTCATATCGCACCACTAAAGCGCATAAGTATTGTGGTCCCTGAAGGATGAATGTTTGCAGATGTCTGTAAAACCTTCACATGGGATTGACATGTTCAAGATCGTGTATATTCAGGAGTTAGTCTACATAAAGGTGAATTGGGTGATGTGAAATATGGATTACCATGAAGTGCTGCACTGTTTTACCTTTATTGCCTTATACCTTCAGTGGTCCTGTTGGCTTGATCTGTTCTTGCATGAGGGAGAAGGCAGTGATCACTTGCTGCATGATGTTGGGCCAGGCAGGATGTGGCCTTATCCATCTCTCAGCTTCAGCACAGCATGTTGGCATCTCGTGGGTTGTGCAGTTTGCTCTGGGTGGTTTGACTGTCACAGCAGTGTTGGGAATTGTGTGGATGTATGGTCTCGGTGATTAAGGAATACAGAAAAGAAAGCAAATCTACAAGCATATGACTTGAAAGGTTGCTTTGCATATATACTGAGATTTGATCATTTGCATTTATAAATCGGACTTTTTGCATCTAAGATGCTGCATTGGACAGGGCTTGGAGCAACCCAGTCTAGTGAGTAGAAGGTGTGCCTGCTTGTGATAGGGGGTTAGAGCTAGATGATCTTTAAGGTCCCTTCCAATGCAAACCATTCCATGCTTCTAGGATTCTAGGATCTTGAAATGACTTCTTAGAAGCTGATATCTGCTTGATAATTGTGTTAATAATTTGGATATGGAGGGTTCAAGAAACTCCATATTTGAGAAAAAAATTGTTGCTAGAAGTGAAAAAGCTATTAAGGTTTTCTATCTCTTTTCAGGACCATGAAATTCACCTCTCAGGGACCTTTTCCCTTCCTTCCTCCCTCCCTCCCTCCCTCTCTCCCTCCCTCTCTCCCTTTTTTCCCAGTCACATCCTTTCATGGAAGGGCTCCTGTACATTGCTGCATTAAAGGTCCAAGTGTGGGTATGAATGTAGAGGGCTCTAAATACATGCAGTTTGGAGGGTATTTATGTTACAAGTGTGATATGTTTCTATATATAGAAGCCCAAATCTACATGATGTTCAGTTTTTTTTGATGATTATATGTTACTATGCTTCATATGGTATTCTCTATGAAAGCAAAAAAAGCATCAGATGTTGGGATTTCAATCTTAGAAAGTAAGAACAATAAAGATATATTCAATATTTCATCGTCTACAGAAATAAAGCAGCCACAGTTCAGGGAGCTTCACTAAACACATTAAGTCTAATAGAATCGCCTACACGTCCTCCTGACACTAGTAGTAATTAAAGTAACTTGTCTCAAAAAACTGGGCCTATACATGAATACTTATTGGCAATTATTTCTAAGTTCTTCAAACCAAAGCTAACATAATTTGATTCACACACAATGTTCTTGTAAAAGTAGTTCATACTGGGGTTTATATGCAGCTTAGGACTCTTAATTGCCATTCGGAGCCTCACAGTAAAATAGAGTTCAGCGTGTCGCTCTGGCTGAAGTATTGAGAAGTGTTCGAGAAATGCTTGTCTCAGGCCGATCAACTGCTGAATAATTTATTCCTGAGCCCTACTTTTCAGTATGAGTGGACCTGACTTTTCTCAGAGCTTTGAAATCGAATCAACTTGATACATTCATTTCATTAATGAAATCTGTAACGAGCTGGGATGTGTCTTGTACCAACAGGCTCCTTTGGTTGTGTAGAACTATGTTCATTGTGAATGTGGTGGCAGTTTTTTATACTGACAGGTAGACTTTACTAAACAAATCCATTCTTTTTTTCCACATGTATAGGTCAATATGAATGAAATATAAACTGTTTTCTGAGCTGACCCAGCATCCAGCTCCCCTCATTCATACAGCTGTAGCTTCCAGGCAATTCTCAGTTCTGGAAGGGTTACGAGTGTTCTTCTGTGCTTCAGAGAGAAGGAAGATGGAATCAAGGTGTGACATACAAGAGTGTGGATAAGAGACTGCCTTTTTTCAGTCAAAGTTCACCTGAAAAAGGTCATCCCAGTAGAAGATTAAAACACTGACGCAAGCTTGTGGTCAGGATCCACACACCACGGAGTATGTGGAGGGGTGAGCTAAGGATGCTGAGGTTAAGTCCAGCCTGAAGAAGTTTTTTCTCATTTCTCTGAGCAATCAGCATCATTGGAAGGAAATAGCTGCTAAAATAAAGGGCTCATTCCTCGTATATGCATCTTTTATATATTAACTTGCTAGTAAATGTTTACAAGTCCATCATTCCTCCCATCATTATGTGACAGAAGGAACATCTTTTATTAAAAACAAAGAGAGATACTGTGGGGATTGACACATCTGTTTTTATTCCTTATGCTCAGACAAACTCTTCAGCCTCAGAGAAAAGGTCTTTGACCCTGGCCTAAAATACTGTCCAGTGCTTATGGGGTGTAGTAATATGAAAATCATCAGACCTGTCCTTGGCAGTATGTTTCTTTCCATTAGTTGATTAAAACGGTTTATTGTTGCCTACAGCACTGTTGCTTTATATGTATTTTTGTTACACAGAGCAGATGTGCCCAGGTCCTGCACTGCTTCTCTTTGTGTGGTTTTTGATGAATACAGAAGTGAAATCACTACCTGGGCAGATCCCCCTCCCCGGGAAGAGGGAAAGAAGGGAAAGATGAGGGGCTCAGTGGTGGAGCTGGGGTACCGGCTGCATGGGGATCAGCAGGGGAAGGCTGCACTCTTGTTGCATCAGGATGAAAACCTTCCCTATGCTTCTGCTATTACAAAGAAAACAGGAAAAGTCCAAGTCTTCAGGGAGAATCTGATGTTTCTTTGTTTTCTTGTTCTTGCTTGATGGGGGAGCTGGAATCTCAATACAGATGCTATTTCCAAGTCCAGATTCATTTCAAGCAGTAGCTTTGACACAAGTACCTTTCTATCCCCCCCAGCACAGGTTTTTCTAAGGCATGTTGTCGTGTAATAGTAATATGATCTTTCATTACAGAGTCACAAATCATTGGGCATGTGATCTTATGCTCAATAAATATTTATTTGAGAATGATAGGTTAATTAATTTTCATTGTTTCTGGTTTAATTCTATACATGCTTATACTATACAATTAGAGAAAAACACAGAGAACCACGAGTAAATGCTACTCATGCAAAATGTTTCTATTATCCTTTACTTTTAAAACCATTAATAGATTATTATGAGATATAAACATAGGAGACCATGGATCATATTTGCATGTTAATGAAATCCATGAATTATACATTATTTGCTGTGGAGAGTACTAGAAACAGTATTCCTCCTTTCTAATAGCAATAAAAGCTGGCGGTTTCCTGGAGCACACATCACATCCCCTCTGCAATACCTTCTAATAGAAAAGAAAGAAATCCAGCTCTTCAAAGCAATCTCTCTCTAAATGAAATAGATTTGTTTGTGTTGCTTTGCAACACACCAATGTGACAGTTCATTTTTAAACAAAATAGTTTTAATAATGTCATTACTAATATCTATTTGGTCATCTCACTGAAAAATGGTCTTTTAATAGGAATGTTTCATTTTAATAAATGGCAGAAGAGGCAAGCTCTGCCCTGAGTCAGCAGGAAGTGGATATACACCAGAGAACAGGCTGATTGTGTTAGATTCATCCAGAACATTGAACAGCACACAGACAGTCCAAGAAAAAGCAACTGCCTTTATTCAAATGATTAGTTTTACTGCTACGCTGTAGCACAGATTCACACATTCTTCTATTATTCCTTGACCTTGTGCCAAAACCTCCCACTTGAAGTAATAATTAGAATTAGTGTTTCCAGTGCATGCTTCCATCTTCCTCATAAACAGTAATGAAATGTGGCTTTTACAAAATATGCAGTTAATTAAACTGGTTTTTGGAGCATTGTTTGATTAATACAGTTCCCCTGTGCGAGCCCCTCATTATGCCCAGCTACCTCTACCTGATATTGGTGAGATGGAAGAAAACCACCACTGATGGGATGAGGGAAAGTTCAGAAATATGCACTTAAAATTGCTTGTGGGGTAGGTTTGGTGGGTTTTTTTCCTTCTTGTTTTGTCTCTGTCAGGGAATAAACTGGAAAATTGGTCATTATTTGTAATCCTGTCTTTTAAGCTGAGGACAGTATGTGTATTCTCTCCAAATACCCTCAGCATGAATATGTAGAGCACATATATCAAGTGATACGAGGTAATAAGTGGATTTGGAGGCAGGATTCTTGCAAAGGTGGCTCAGCATTGTATTGCTTAATAACACCATGCAAATAGAAACTCGGATTTCATTTTTTCTTTATTATTATTTCATGCTTTTTTACTGTCTCCCTTAATTATCCCGATGCTGAACAAGTGCAGTCTTTTGATTGATGAGAGTTCCACCCCTTTACCCACACCCCTGGCAGATATGAGGCTCCACAGTTTAGTACCATAAATCACTGTGATTGTATAACTTAACTACTGTATGATCAGGAGATCACACACAGCGTTAGCCTGAATATGCATTCATCCTTCGTTATGGATGTTTTAGGGCTAAATTTATTCGGGATGTTTGGAGCAATAAGACATTTCTGCACAGAAGAAAGCAATGCATTTTAAATAAGCAATTCTTTCAACAACTGGAAATAATCAGAAAAGTCTTCTATTTGCAATCTTCATTAATGTGAGTTATGTCATCACTTTAGGAGAAATCCTCTCTGAGAAAAACAACAATTCAGCCCCTTCCCTTCCCTCCCCCAGGTTCTGACAGCTAAAAATCTATGGATCAGCCAGTTTAGTAATTAACCACAATTCCTCTGATTTGTGAATTTCCAGATGATGAGGCAGGAAGCAAGTTATATCTCGGAGAAATTGCCCTCAGGAGAGAGGAAAAAACTACTGCGAGGTTGACAGCACAACCTTGTACTAGCGCAGTTTCCCTTCCCTAGTGGTTCAAGGAGTTCCAAGCACCCTCCTGTAAATCATCAGCTCACATCTATTTATTATCTTCCAGCCCAGTGCACAACACTATCTGTTACACACGGATACCAGCAATATTACAAGGTGGACTCAAGGGATAAGAGACAGCAAACCCTGCACACCTCCTGTGCCTGAGTCACACTGGTATGAAGGCAGGTTCTGTTCATAAAGTACATGCTTTTGCCAGAAATGAGACAGTATGAACTGTTATGTTTCAGAGTAATATTTTTTTTTAGTGTCTCTCAGCATCTTATCAGCTGGTATCGTTGTGTTATTACAGAGACAAAATTTACCTGTGTAGCAATGGACAAAATGTCTGTGAACATATTGCTATTCATTCAATGATGGCTGTTGTATTTGGAGTAGGCACCAGCTACACTCTGTGATGCTTGTCCTGGAATACCAATAAATAAATCATAAAAGCCAATGCTTCAAATATTGAAAAATTCACACTTCAAACTGTGTTTTGAACTACACTGAGAGCAATGTCTCAGATTGTCCTTTTGCTTTATGTGAACAGAGGAAATTCAAAGTAGAAGGAGCTCTCTCCTGGGATTTGGCATAAGGGAGTGCCACAACCCATCAGCCTTCCCGTCCCTGCTGTGCCAGAAAAGCCTCTCCTGGGATATACCATGAGAACCAGACTGTGTGTCTGGGGAGTTCGTGTGGCTTCAGATGAAATCATCTCCTGCAGCATCCACCTCGCCTGATGCTTGTGTGTATGCAAAGGAGCCAGGTAGTGGCAAGGAGCAGGACAGGAGACAAGAAGCAGCACCTCCCTGTGACCCTGTTGGTCTAAGTGAAGTTCCTTGCACCACAGCTTCATGGTGTTAATGAAGGTGAGACATCACCACTCCTTTACTTCCTTCTAAGGCCTGAATTTAGTAAGAACCAGCTCACTGAAATCTCCACCCTGTTGCCCACTTGTAGTGCTCATTGGTAATGGATGTCTAAATTGGATGGTGTGAATGACAACATTAAAAGGTGAAATAAGGGCAAATTCCCTTCTGGAATAGTTCAAGCACAGGTTTTTGGGGCTGATGCCCAAGTTGCAGAATGAATTTCCATGCTTTGCATTGTGCAGGGGGCCACAGTGCAATTCTAATGGTTCTTCTGCTTTTTGAAGCACTAAAATCAGATGAAAGCTACAATTAAGAGTGGTATTCTGTAGTTTAATTGTGAATGCAAGACTAGACTGGCACTGGAAATCGCTCAGGTACATCTACTCAAAGGCTAGAAGCAGCAGCACTGCAGGTATTCAGTGCTTTATCTGATTAGAAAACAGCCTGGCACAGATGTGTTTTCTGCTCCATATATCAAGCTATGGCAGGCTTTTGCTGCTTCATTATGAAAGCATCTGAAGTAAAATAGGTTTTGGAACATAAAAAATGACAAATTTGGAAAAATATCTATATGCCAGATGGGTGTAGGAAGAATCCTTGTGACAAATATATTATTAAGGGAATATGCATAAGGAAAGAAACTGTGCCCAACTCTTCCAAGGATGGACAGGCAGGAAGGTAGCGTCTCACTGTGTCTAATGTATTCTCATCTAGTCTAAATCTAATTAATTATGTTGCACTGCTGACATCAGATCCAGGCACCACACACAATAAGCTGCATCGGGGCTTCAGCAGGACCTGATGGTTGCTCTGCCCTCCCTGCTTTTGTTTGCTTTCCTTGGGGGCTGCGGGTCAGGGTGATGACATCTCTGCCGAGGAAAGGCTAATACAAACAGATGAGGCTTCTGCTGCACACCAGCATGAGCTCATCCTGGTCTCCAGAGTTACCACACTGTGTCAGTCTCCTCCAAGGATGCTGCTTAGAGGGGTTTTATTGCAGCCTGTGTGTGCTCCAGTTCAGCTTCTCCTTGTGTCTCACAGAGAAATGGGAGCACTTCAGTAGCTGCTGATTTACTCCACTGATGCTTTTGGAGTTGAGTTCAGTGTCTCAGAGATGAGGCCTGGACTTACTGGGAAGTTAGCTCCTGGCTTTCCCATATAGGAAGGGGTGGTGTCTGTAGCTCTCTGGCTCAGGGCACAAGGAGCTGTGAAAGCAGGAAAGTCAGTATTTCAGACTAAAACCCCCAAAGGACAGGCAGTCCTGCATCTTTGTGGCACACCAGACCTGAGACGATATGAATGGCATCAGGAGGTGCTGCCTGCAGATATGAAACACAGCTGAAAGAGGTCTCAGCCTTTGGTTCTTCCCAAAGATGGGATACAAACCTGGCTTGGATTCAAGGTGTGAATGATCTAGCCATGAGGAATGTGTTCAGAACTGAAAGAGAAATGGAGGCAGGGAGGGTGGGATGGCAACCTTATCATTTGACTTCATATAATTTGATTTCACTGATGCCCCCATCCACTATCTGATTGCTCTTTTCCTATTTAAACCCAGACAAACCAGGAGGCTTTTGCTCATGGGCTTTTAGTACTATTTTATTTGGCAGTTATGGAATACAAGAATTTTTGTATTGCCTTAGAGTTTCTCCTGCCATCTATCACAACCAGTCGAGCTCATATGTGGGTGAACTGTGCTTTGATCCAATCATACAATTCTATTGGAGCCCTGTTTTCCTGGGTGCATGTTGAAAAACTCAAGAGCAAAAGAAAATTCCACAAAACGTTTCTCATTTACTGCAGGTTTGGAGATCCAGGAATGCATCAGACTGGCACTTGTGGAGGCCAACAGCAAACCAGGAAAACAACATGTTCTGCAGGGAAAAATACCCACCCTGTTAAGCATCGGCAAGATTTAGAGGGAGAGTAGCACAATCTGCATGTAGACATTATTGTCCTTGGGGAGACAGCCTTACTTTTGCTAATTGTATCAGCAAGAAGTTTGTTGGTGTCCATCACTGCAGTGACAATGACAAAGGAGCTGCCAATCTGAAGACATTTCTGAGGATGAATAAAAATGACAAATCTGAAGACAACACAGACACAAAATGACCCAGGCAACATCCCCATGGATTATAGTGACTGTAATACTTAACAACGCTGCTACTTTACACACTTAGTACCTCTATGGCAAAAATGCATTATTAAATCAACAACCCATGCACCATTTGATTACCATGATGCAGTAGTTGATCTAGGATATTTTTGGCTTCCACTGTCTTCGGGCTACAAAACATAATAAAGGGAATTAGGTGTCTCCCTTGCTCATCTGCTATAGAAAGCCATGCAGAGGCGTAGCTTCACAGTGCTGCTCCCAGGAGAGGAAATACACTTGCTCCAAAACTTTGTGGCTCCATCCTGGTGTTCTCCCACACACCTACAATCAGAATCCCCATCCTAAAACTATGTGATGAGGGAGATGCCAGGACCAAACCTTAAGCAAGGGCAGATGTGCATGTGTGCTTGCAGCAGATGTGAGATGCAGCAGGAGGTAATGGGAAATCAATTCCATTGTTTCCCTTTCCTGTGCATTTTGGGTCAAATTCTCCTTCATTTTGCCATAGCACAGTTGAAAAGCAGCTCAACTGAATCACGAGAATTATACCCAAACTGATATAAGCAATGGGCATATTAAGCTATTGCAGACTGTTGTTTGCAGTGTTCCAGAGAGCTGTAGCTTAGCTGATGGACCATCAGTTTTTGTGTATCCATTCTTTATTATGGTTATTAAAAAAGAAACATTAACAAAACAGGACATAGACCACATTCAGAAGTCTTTTTTCTGTCCTTTGCTCACTTGAACAACAAAAATTAGAGATACTTGGAATGAGGATGACATTGCAAAGCAGCAAAAAGGTCAGAGAAAGCCTTAGTAAGAAGAAAGACAGAAGGAAGGCTAATGGCACTTATGGAACAGTGCAGGGTTCCTGGTAGAATAAAAGACTTTGAAGCTTATGTTCAGAGGCTTGAAAGGAATAGGACAAGGGGGAATGGGTTTAACCTGCCAGAGGGGAGATTGAGATGAGCTCTTAGGCGGAAGCTCTTCCTGTGAGGGTGCTGAGGCGCTGGCACAGGGTGCCCAGAGAAGCTGTGGCTGCCCCATCCCTGGCAGTGTTCAAGGCCAGGTTGGACACAGGGGCTTGGAGCAACCTGCTCTAGTGTGAGGTGTCCCTGCCCATGGCAGGGGGGTGGAACTGGATGAGCTTTAAGGTCCCTTGAACACTAACCGGTCTGGGGTTCTATGATCATTCCCAAGGCTGCCTGCTCTTGGTGACATCAGTTTTGCCTGCCTGTGATTTCAGCAGCTTAACAGTCCCTTTTTCCCTTATTCCCGAGGGTACAGACAGGTTGTTGGTCTCCAGCTCTGGAACGCCATCTGTGTTTCTGCTCCCTGTGGGAGGCTGACAAACGTGGCACCTCTCCCCGTGCCTTCCCCCGGTCACTCTGAGCCCCGTCATTAAGCTCTGCCACAGAAATCTGTTTAGTCACAGAAGCAGATTGCTTCCACGAAGCACAGAGATGTAATTTGCCACCACTTACGCTACAATATTAAATACTCGCACAAAGCTCCTTCACCTTTTCAGTTCTTTATAGCAGAAAATACTTGGTGTGAAATCCTGCCTAGACAAGGGTCAATGATAAAATCTGCCTCAGCGATGGAGCAGCTTCTGCCCTTCCTATGGTGAGTGGTTTTATTGGGTTTGCATTTAAAGCTGTTCCAATACATCAGTGCTTTCATTGCTGGTCTAGAGCACTTGGACACACGCAAAGCTGCTGCGGAGGGACAGCTAGGATTTAAGGACAGCCCTTGCTGGGATTTGCTTTCCCTTGGAAATGGATGGCTCCGAGGCAGAACACACTCCGAGTGCAGCCGTAAGCCACCATGCCTCACCCCAGGCTCCAGCCCGCTGTAGTTAATCATTAAATAATTCCCCTGGTGATGTTATCCGGTGCTGATAAATGACAGATTTCATTGTTTTGCCTGGAGCAGCTTTAAATTGTGTTAATTTCATCAAAGATTGACACTGGCTTTTATTTCCTTTTGCTCCTGTTGTGTCCTGTAAAGGCACCGCACGCCGCAGACTGCAGATTGCTCATAGAATTGGTACAATGGATTTTTCCTTTTTCCTCATATTTAGAGAAAAATTGTAATCAGAGCCTTGGAAATACCAAGGACTTTTCGATCAATAAACTACTAATGAGAGTGTATTCGAAGAGGAATATGACCACAAATCCAATGGCTTTTAAAACAACCTGAGTGTTGACTGTGTTTGTTTCACATGTGATCTCAGAATGATTTCTAATTTTATACAGCAGTGAATTTATTCCACCTCCAACACACGTTTCTGACACAGGGTTTTCTCCAAAACTGAAGATAAAATACATTATCCATCTTCCTGATGAGCCAAGCTATCATTGGGCTGATTCTTTCTTTTGGCAATGGGAAAAAAAATAGCCCAAGGTAGCCCTATTCTGTTGATGCTGAAGAAAAAGGCAGTTTTACATCAGTGGGATCTTGATCTTGATTTATGGCAAATTCCACCTATTTTGGAACAATGAATGTAACAGTTCGATGTGTATTGGATAAAGCACATGGAAAAAAATCAGAGCTGTAATTTGCAACTACAAAACTGATATTAAGTATTTTCTGTACCAGTAACAACATGACAGAGCACAATAGTCTGTTGTAGTAAACAAGGGGAGGTTTTGATCGAGCACTGTTGTAGCTCCCTGTGCAGAATGCTGGGTTTGACTAGGAAACAGTGAATAAAACTTCATATCCCAACTAAGGCTCCATATCACAGCTGGTATTTTTAATAGGGGTCTCTCTCAATAATTTCACTGGGGTACCCTGGGTTTGTTTTGGCGGCTTTTCATAATTGTGTTGGTTTATTGTCTTTTTAGGTGCGTGGTATAATGCAGTTGAAATACTCACTTAAATGTGGATAGAAACGAAACGTGTGAAAACACACTGTGCATGTGGATAGAAATGAAATGAAACCATAACTCAGGTGTCCTGAGGCTCTGATTGTTGTTAATGGCTCTGAGAAGCCTCATCTGGGGCCTCCCAGCCCACCTGTGGGCCAGGAACACTATTTAAGCTCAGGCATGGCCCACTTTCATTCTGAGCAACACTGAGAGGGATTGGTCTCTTGCTTCTTGTCCCTCACCCTGCTCATTTGCCCTCTGGTCTGTGCATGGACCTCCTGGCTTGGTGACAGCCTCTGGAATGTGTCTGATCCTGACCTATGGGGTCACCACCACATTGGCCTTGGAGTTGTGTCAGCCCCTTGAGCTTGTCTAATAGGAGCCTGTGGTTGAAGGTGCTCTGCTGTCCTCATCAGCTATTGTGGGACTGGCTCTGGCCTCAGCTCCTGCCTCCCTGCCCTGCTGGAAGAAGACATGGATTAGTCAAGGTAAATAAATCTGTTAATGAAGTTTACTTAACCTGGAGGAGCCTCCCCTGGACCATGTCTGTACCCCCTGTTTTATATTAGAAGAATGGAATTTTTTAAGAGAATAAACAAGCAGCTACATTTAATGTCCCAGAGCAATTGTTCTGCCCATGTCAGCTCACGCGAGCATGGGCTAGCTTTCTACACTTGTCTTGAGCCCCAGAAACATGGGTACAGGAACTGCAGTTCCTCCAGGGAAGCTTGAGCTGATGCAAAGCTGCTGTTGAGCTCTTGCTCTCAATTGGTCTCCTCTGTGGCCAAGGGGTGTTTGTGGTCATTGGGGCCCATCTCCTTGCTCACCTGATTGATCTCATGTCTACCTGCTCCGTGTGCAAACCCAAGTCATTGTTCAGGAGTTTCATAAATCAAACCATGAGTCCCCTGATGTCCATGGCCATGGTAAAAGAGATGGGGTGGTGGTGGTTGAGCACTGAAAAGAAGCTGGAGGGTTTGCTTCAGTTTGCTCGCTTCAGAGCTGTGTGTTAGGCAATGAATGAGTTGATCCAAATCCCATGGAGGGTTCCAAAAGAAGAGCTATGGTGATCTGTAGCAGAATGGAGCAGGTTAAAATTCCCCTCAGTAAATACCCAGCTCTTGAGAAGCCTGTAGCACTACTTACCACGCTCAGACTGTTCGACTCCGTCAGATTTCCCCAGAAAGTTTTGATTTCTCAGGAACTATGGAAAAATACCATTTTTTCCAGATAGAGTGAGTTTGAGGGAGAAGCGAGTGTCTGCCCGTCTGGGATAGGTGCAGTGTGTCCTTCAGGGTATCTACAAGTGAATTGGGATGTGTCTAAAAGTAGTGTTACTGCGAAGGTAGTAGAAGAGCATGGGCCTTATCCGACAAAGTTGTAACCTGGAGCACTTGCCAGCTCAGACCATTTACATATGGGGTTAATGGGCATAATCTCTACATGTTTGCTTCCATCTGCTTTAAAGATTAAAACCCCGAACCTGTGGGTCCTTGCAAGCAGTTGAAGATAACACATTCTCATTTTGGAAGTCCTCTTGAATGTACTGAGTGAGGGAAACAAAGGCAGGAAAACAAGCCTTTGGAATCAAGGTAGAAAGTCACAGTGTTTGTTTCCTGATACATCTGGGATCTTGCCACCTTGAGAAGCAGACCTTTGAAGCAAAAATAGCAGGGCAATAAAACAATAATAGTAAAAGGCATTGGCGAGGCGCTTGAAAAACCTACATTTTACAGGAGTGTAATCATGATTTAAAAATACAAAAACACTGTTACTCAAGAGGGAGAGTGTGGGTGTTTGCTGGGGATGAGTCAAAAGAGAAGAAATCACAACTCCAGAAAGCGAATGCAAAAGCTGAAGCTCTGTGAGCAGAGCCTGCAAAAAGGCAGACCAAATTTATGCGTTTATTCCGCATCCAGAGTTCACCTCCATGAGATGCAGAAGTCATTGATTAACTGACATTAGATTGAAATGGGGCAATTAGACAGAGGGAAATGTCTACAGCATAAATTATACAGGAAAAGTGTCTGAGGAGAGCCTCCCCTTTGTCTTTAAGACTTGCCAGCTGTTCCTTTCCTGCCTTGTGATTTTTACCTTCTCAGATAAGCATATTCCTGTTCCCTAAATCAATCTGACGGAGCAGAGTTAGCTGTACATCCCAGGGTACAGCTGTATGTCCAGATATGTTTGTAATAGGTCAGCCAGTGCAGTGGTAAAATAGCAGTGAATCATATTAGCAGATGAGGAGGCTGGAGGGCAAATGATGCTGTGGAAGCACCTGCAGCAGACATTGCTGAACGCTTCCTTGGCTCGGATTTCTTGGAACACTTTGTCATGTGCTTAATCTGAAGCGTGTCCTTTACTCCCCTTTCTAGTGGGTACTCGGCCTTATACAGTGTTGAAAGGTAGTCGCAGGAGTTAGAAATCCTGCTGGTTTCCACTGTAAAGATAAGTAAATCACTGATTCCTTGCAGAAAGGAAGTCTGGGCAGTTCTGTGCCTATGCTGGCTCACTGATCTGGGCTTGAGACAGTGCAAGGCTTAATGTTGTGGGGTTTGGGCTTTTTTTTCTATGACAATAACAACAGAAACTGAGGGTTTTCTTAAGAAATAAATTGCTCTAAGACTCCTCTTGTGCCTGTGGCAAGCATAATGTGACCTGAAAACACCTTAGTAGTGAATTTAGCTTCCTTCTAAACCAAGCCAACTCTTTGCCATGGTTTTAGGGCATGGCGTGAGCTTCCATTGCCTCTCATCACGCTGCCTGATCAGCAGGTATTTATGGGCCCCCCTTCGGTTGAGAGCTTCCACAGAAGCACAGAGTTGTTGGAGATGCACAAAATGTGCTATTTCCAGCTGCACCTTTTACAGCCCATGCCCACTGACCAAGTTTAGACCTGACTGAATAGGGATGGTCATGGCTATGGCAGCATGAAAAGACTCTGGGTTGCACCTTGCTCCCTGTGAGGCTGCTCTGAGCTCCTCAACAGTGTGAAAGACAGCCTGCCCTCATACACAGGGTCTCAGAGATGGGCATCCTTAGCAGTGCGGTGTGCACTGAGAGCATCTGGTGACCTACAACTGGTCATTTTTTCCAGAATAAGGGAAGAAAATCCACCTGTCTGAACAACAGGTAAAGATGCAATGGCTGTGCTGTACAGTGATGTGTGCTGGGCTGTTGGAAGTAAATTGGGCATGAGGTGTTTTCTGATCTTTCTTTTACTTGTGCTGGCAAGATTGATGCATGAGCTCTTCCACCGTAGAATAACCCACAGTTTATAGTGCGGCCAAGCGAGATGAACTGGTCTTGCGTAAAGCTCACGTCACTGTTTACAAAGTAGAGAGTATTTAGAATAGCTCTTGGCCACTGCAGACTGCAAGCATTCAGTCTTCCCTCCCTGTGTTGATGGCAAAATCTGACAGTGAACTTGACCTGGTGGTAGCTGCTGGATGTTTTCTTCAGGTTTGCATTTAACATTCCATATGTTGTCCATGGAATTCCAGTGGTGGTTTCATCCATTCTTTTCCAGTATTTTCTCTAAAAAGACAGTGTGTTTTTATTTCTTTGTAGTCCCAGCACGGCACTGGCTCAGAGCCACCCACATCTGATGGCATTTCCCCTCTCACCTGGAGCAGTCACTTCCTGACCCCAATTCCATTTGTAGGACCCCCTCAAGCATGAACTTGCATGGAGAGCAGGGGTTTATCATATTTAAGTTTAATGTACAACACTGCCAAGCCCAGCCAAGCGAAAGGGAACCAGGTGAACAGTTACTGAGTGGTGTTTATGTGGTTTTATGTTGGGCTTTATCTGACTTGTCAGACACCCACTTTGTACTTTACAGACACGTTTCCCAGCCTTCAAAAATGCAGATTTATGAGTTTGAAAATATTTTACCAAAGCTGAGAGCATTTAACATTCCATAATTGGGTTGGAGGGTTGTGCATATCTCACCCGGCCCAATCTGAAGGGAGAGGGAAATGCTTCCATTTTTCATCTATAGAGCATGAAAATGTGAAGGCTGACTTTAACAATACTACATAAACCACAAGAGAAATGTAAACCAATCCAGCCTCATAATATATGTGCTTGTTTTGTAATTTCCTGGTGGTAAGGATTGTTTATACAGCGCTGAAGTTAAAACATCTGAATATCACCCAGACAGCATGATGGTTTTGTACAATGAACTCCTTTATAAGTCATTTGAAATGAACCTGTCAGTCATCATTAATGGTCTGTGAAACCCTACCCCAAGCTGGTGCCAAGTCTCCCTCAGCACAGTTACATCATGATAAGCTCTGCTGTGTTCACAGTAAATCAGGGAGTTTCACAATGAAGTTACACGATAAGCTTTACCATATTGCACAGTAAATCACTGTGTTGAACAATTACACAATTAAGCCTCCTTAGCTTTTTCTTTATGGGAGCGTCTCTCAGTAATGGATAAAAGTCAATATGAGTCTTTTTCTCCCCCTTCTACCACCTACCTCAAACACAATTTATGGGTGCTTCTTAAAGTTAGTGATAAGACCATGTTGTTAGGCTTATATGCCTGCATATAAGTGTGATATGATGGAGTTAAAGCACTGGGGAGCAGTGCACAAGAAGCCTAGAGAAATCTGAAGCTGCATCTGAGGCTGGGTCAGTGATGGGAAGGGTATCCTTGGCTTTCAGTGGAGCTGTGCCAGTTTACAGGAGCCAAGTCTTTGACCTACAAGAAGACATGTACTAGAACTTCCTATTTATGCAGTGATTTGTGTTTGCTTTGCTCCATCTTGGTTTTCATTGTCCCATTCAATTTTTATTAGTCAACAAGGCTATAAGAGGCATCTTCCCTTTTAAAGTCTATTTTACCGATTCTTGTGGTTTACAGGACCATTTCTTTCCCTACCCCAGCTCCTCTTGTGTGATTTAACCTGCTGCTCCTGTTTGACAACTCCTAACTCAATTTATTCTTTACTCCATCCCAAATCTTCAGCTGTCTCCCAGACATCTCCACATTGATGTCCCCTTGTCCTCTAAGGCCACAGGCTGGGACTCGAGCTTGCCTATCCTGTGCCGCTCCCTGCCTGTCTGCAAGGCTCAGGCTTGTTTTGTGATGCCTTGGTTTCATCTCCTCCTCCCTCCCTATGTCTCACCGCTTTCTAGAGACTTGCATAGCCTACTGCCAAGTGCTTCAAACATGCAGTTTGCATTCTCCTTGCTTGGCAGAGCCTCCTAAACTCCCACTACTACAGCCTTTGTGTTGCACTAAAGAACTGCACACCTTCTCATCTAATCTTGACAAGATGAAATAATAATAATAAAGGCTCCTGTTGCCATTCCACTTGGGTCCCTTCAGGTGTATGAATTTTTGGAGTCAGATTATAAGAGATGTCTGCTAAGAGATGTGTCTGCCTTTCAAAGAGCAGGGAGTTGTGTCTGCATTAATGCTGCCTCCGTAAAGCATCGTGTACTGAAAAGGGCTCTCATGTACACCACAGCTGCAGGAGCGAAATCCGCATCTGCAGCACATCAGAAAAGCTCCAGTAATATCAAGGGATGCAGCTTGGGCCTGTGCTGGCAGAAGGTCTGTCCGTGAGTGGGGACTGTGTAATGTAAGCAAGGAGATAGCTAATGAGGTTATTTTGCCTCTCATGGAAACGCACTGCAGTTTCATACCACATTCAAGAGAGAATGTCACTGAAATGAGAAACCCAAGCACAATGCTTTGTGTTTCCAGAACTACCCTTCCGCTTTGTTTTATGTATGAATGTATTGTTAGATAACAACATTTTTGCCTATGAGCTTAGAGGTGCTGCTGTCTTCTAAACCCTAGTGTGAGCATTATCCTGTATGTATACATGAGAGCTGGTGGTGGTCGGCTCTCCTGTGTAGTGGAGAAGTCAGGAGGGAGTTCAAGTCTCTGCCAGCAAAGGTTTGTTGCACTTGCTGAGACAAAGTGTGCCATTTCTATCTGCTCAAAGCCACGCTATTGTCTTACAGAAGTTCATTTTAGGTGGTTGGGAGGTTAGGAAGCTGAGAAGTGGAATGTTTTCTAGTCTGCATGCAAGGCAGATCACTTATGATATGCATTGCTAGTTTAAAAGCCCTCAAGAGGATGCTGCAGGGCTCTGATGTATAAGGTATGTGCAAAATCAACATTTGCTGCCGTTATTTAAAATGTCATAAAGCTGGGATGTCTGCGCTTTCTGCAGGATCAGGCTGTGTAGTCTCCAAGAGGTATGTGTAGGTAGTATATTACAGCCCTTTTCCTCATATTCATCTGTTCCGTGGCCAAAATACATATTAACTCTCATCTTGTAGCAAGTGAATATTCTGGCACATGCTGTAGTATGAGCAGCCTCCAAACACATCATAGGACATGTGTGTTCCTGTTATGTAGGAGAGGTGCCTTTGTGTTGGGATGCAGGAAACCTGCACTTTAGTTTGTGGTGGACATATGGGCAAAATATAATGGGGGAACCCGGAAGGCTCTCAAAGCTGAAATGGGATGAGGCTGTCAGAACAACTATCCAGCCCATATGTGAATCCTCATATTGCAAGTGACATATATGTATTAAAATTAGCTTCTAAAAGCAGGCATTAAGGAGTTAAGAGGCAAAGTTACTAAAGGATTGAATACTTGAGGGCTGGGCATTTGAAGCTGTTGTTCCTGCCTTTTATAAGACTCGGAAGACATGCTTGAAGTTGTAAACTGCCTTGTCATCCCTGGAATCACATCTTCCAATGGGGAAGAAGTCTTTTTCCTGGAAAAACACTCACTCTCTGAGTCTTTTCAGATCCCATTTCTATTTGTGACAGTAGCTTTCTCAAGGAAAGGAGCAGAAGGTAGAACAGCATGCTGCTCCTGATTGTACATTTCTTAATATGCTTTAGGAATACACACACTGGCAACATTTTTTAACCAGAAAACGCCTCATTTTTCATGAAAGAATGACTTGTAGAAAAAAGCTTTGACTTTCTCATAGCTGTGTTTCATTAGGCATGTTTCACACTTCTCGAACACCACCTAAATGGCAAGTAGTCCTGAGTAATATCTAGGAGAGCAAATTGCTTTAAATGCTTCATTTAGGTGAATTTAGCAATTTCGTTCTGTATATAAACTGTAAAGGTTTTCTTAGCTTAGCTTTTCCACTTGCCAGAGTACAGGTTTGTAGCTGTTGGGTGAGATCACGCATAGGCACATACTCTGAGGCACTTCAACAGAACCAAATATTCTAGCTAAGTGATGGTTTTAATTACTTCAGAGACACTGTACTTGGGCAGGCAGGATTAGATTGTTTGGTAGTAATGGGGAAAGCACCTGATTTCATCATGTTTCCTATAAGCTATTGAGGAAGAGGAGCTGCAAGTGCTGAAAGGGAATTGAGTAAATACTAACTCCAAGGGAGCACCAGAAGTGATGTTCTGAGTATTTTACTTAAATGTTTTTCCAAAAAGCCATCTTATAACTTTAGTACTCCTTCCATGCCACTTCTAGTGCGAGTTCCTTTGATGCAGAACAAAAGCACTAAGGAAAGAGGAAAGCCAAGCCCCAGAAGATTCACATCAGTAGGCTTCCCAATGCAATCATATTGTATTTTCAAGCAATGATTTCTCTTGCTTCCCTATTACCCTTACTTACTCTTCCTTTACGCTGATGGTTGAATTAACCAGTATACAAGTGCTTTTCTTCTCTAAATGTCCTTTAATTTGACAGCCTTGCAGCCTCAGTGCCCTCCTTTGCCAAATATTGCTTTTTCATAGACATGAGTTAATTCCTGTTGTATTGTGTGACAGGGTTGAGCACAGTGAAAGCCCAGCTTCCAAGCTGCCTCATTTCTTTCCAGCCCCTAAGGAATACTGGATGTGTCAGTAAGAGCAGATAAAACCATCAGTGTGTTCCTTCTGTTTTCTTACTTCTGAACATTTTTCTCAACTGTATCCTAAAATGTGGGGTTGTTTTTTTTTTCATTTTATTTTCCCCACTCCTTGCCTTGTCCAATTTCTTGCCATCTTCCCCATTTCTCACCTCCCCTATAGGAATGCAGTAGCCATATATCTTCACTTAGACTCCTTGCTGCAATTTGTTTGCGTGGCTGGAAGGAAAGTACACTGTCACTCATGAGCCTTTACACCTGCCAAAGCTAATGAGCTAAGCTTGACCCTCATTCTGCCTGTTTATTTAGAGCTTCACACTCCTAGCAGATTTCTAATGTCCCAAAGGAGCATCTGAGGTGTTACCACAAAGATTCCTATTAACAAAAAGTATATTTAATATGCCTTTCCCTCTATAACAGCTTCCAGTGTCTGAAGGGGGCTACAAGGATGCTGGAGAGGGACTCTTCATCAGGGACTGTAGCAATAGGACAAGGGGTGATGGGTTCACACTGAAACAGGGGAAGTTCAGGTTAGATCTAAGGCAGAAGCTCTTCCCTGTGAGGGTTCTGAGGCGCTGGCACAGGGTGCCCAAAGAAGCTGTGGCTGCCCCATCCCTGGCAGTGTTCAAGGCCAGGTTGGACACAGGGGCTTGGAGCAACCTGCTCTAGTGTGAGGTGTCCCTGCCTGTGGCAGGGGGTTGGAACTGGATGAGCTTTAAGGTCCTTTCTAACCCAAACTAGTCTGGGATTCTGTGATGTAACTATGATTGACTGTATTGTATTTCATATCTAAATTGTATTTTTTTGCACTGCTTATAGTTATAAAAGTTTCAAAAGTAGAAATAAAATAATGGCATTTTTACTGGTCATTGACACTTGAAAAGTTTATTCTGAGCAATGGAGGAAATGCAGCAACAACGGCTTCTACCCAGCCTGACCCTGGGGTCCTGTCCTTTTTTTTTGGGTGTATGTCCTCATGGCATCCCTGATGGCAGTGACTTAACCCCTGAGTGAAGGCAACCGAGGTGTTATAACTGGCATAACTCCATGATGGCAAATAGGAAAAGGAGATGGGTGGTTGTACTAAAGATGTCAAGTGATTAGTGTTTGGTGGCATGATATTTGTAGTCTGATGAGAAAAGCACTCAAAAGACTTAGACCCATGCTTCCCAAAGCTCTTGTCTGGCAGAAAGGAGCTGAGTTACTCCTGGGGAGGTGATGACTGGATACAGGAGGAGAATGTTTCACAATGAGAGCAATCAGCCATTAGAATGGTATCCGTCGGGAAGCTGTAGATTCCCCAGCACTGGACACTGTTTAGATTCAGCTGGACAGGGTGTTGGGGTGTCTCATGTAGGTCGTGTTTTGCCTGGAAAGGTTGGAAGAGTTGATCTTTGAGGTCCCTTCAACCTGGGATTCTGTGATTCCATGAGGAGGGGCCAGTGGTGCACCCTTGGACCTTCTCCACGTCTGGGTCCATGGCGGAGGGCATGAGTGCTGTCAGTGCCACCCTGCAGAGGGAGGCTGATGCTCACCAGGGGTGCTTTTCCTTCTGAGGACAGCCTGTTATTTGACAAGTAATTTGCAGATTAAGGCCTAGACAACCCATAGAGTCTTTCAAAAGCTCCACAACCCCTCTGAGCCAGCGCGTTGTATTTATCTCTTACAGAACCTTGTCATTAGGCTCAAATTAAAAACGAGCTGTCAGTTTCTATTAATAATTAATGCTGAAATGTTAGCGCTTTGAAAGACTGTTTCAAGTGCAACACACCCCATTTAATGCTGAGCAGTTTTATATTTACAGTAATTCCACCTTTCATCCCTTAATGTCAACTTCTAAATCTTTAATGCTTTAATCACACTTCTTATTTTGATATCCCAAGTGAGCTGTTCAAACCTGCGTCCGCTCCCTTTCGATAAGGTGCGCATTTTAGACTGGAAGGTTAGTCAGCAGCACTTGTTAATTATTAAGGAAAACAAAATGCTACTGCTGGAAAATTATGTTTGTTCCCAGCAGTATGTGTTACCTTTAATCTGTACTGACAAGAAGCAAGAGGAATCATAAAATAATCAGAGGAGCCAGGAGAGAGGATTGTTTGTGAAGAACATTACCCAGCAGAAATGTAGACAGCCTTGATTTGATTCCATAAATGAACCTAATTACTGCGTAATGTATTGTTCTATGGAAATGACATAGCTGGAAAATATGGAGTTAAAAGAAGGCTCTGTGAATTGGAAAGCAGATTATTTCTGCTTTCGAGTTGTGCTCCCTATAGCATGTTCCTGGACAGCACTGACTGACTGAGAGCTTCTGTCTTCACTGAAAGAAATCCCCCAACCTGCAGCATATGTCTGAGGCAAGGTCTTTACTGTAACCTTCCCATAATGAATAGGGAAGAATTCTGCAGGGAAACAGGCTGCCTCAATGTGCAGCAGAGTTCTTACAATTCTTGCTTTGTCTGTGATTCTGTCTCCCTGTACGTATCCCAGAATACAATGAAAGAAATACTTGGAATTTTAAAAACTGCCAGGCACTTAATGGCTATCCTGGAGACACCAGAAAACACACTTCAGTGGCTTGCAAAGGAAAGAGACAATTTTGAACTTGTGGTTATAAAGCACATCATTCCAATTTGTTTGGGTTTTCCTTGCTGTTTCAGCCTGTCTCCTTGAAGTGCAATGTATAAATAGTTCATGGTATTTGTAACCAAGTTTACATTACATTAATGGGTTACGGAGGGATATTAAACTCTAACCTACTTTTTAATTACTGGGATCAGCAGAATGAGACTTTTTATCTCGCACCTGGCAGATTCATGTGCTCTGACGTATTGCTACCCATTTACACTATGAATTTATTACTCAGGCACACGTTTTCTGGGATAGATGCTGAAGACTAATCTGGTTGCTCCTATCTGCTTCCTCTGGTGCTGTTGTATGGAGCAGGCAGACAGTTCCCTTGTAACAGACACCTCAGCTTGCCCTTTCCTCTGCAGACACTGATGTATGTTGCTCTGGAGGGTACCTGCTATGACCTCTGGCCCCCCTTAGTGATAGGCCCCATAAGGCTGCCTTTGTAATGAGGGCATATCATATGTATCTATCAGCAGTAAGATACCAAGATAACCATTCTTTAATAATAAGTGTTATTTCTTTTATTCCCTCTGCATCCTGAAGCATGTACTCTTTTCTGTCACCTTTCGTAGGCAAGTTTCTCACCCTTGAAGAGCTCTCCTTTGGCTTTGCATTGGTAGCAAAGAGTTCAACTTGCAGCAAATAGTACCTTACTGCATGAATATCCATTTGGAGTCAGGGGACTGTTAAACTGAGACATCTCCATTCTCTTTGGCCTGGCCATTCCCTCCCAAGCAAGCAGAGAACTATGTTGATAGGTGGTATTTTGCACCCATTTCGCCCAAGTGCTGGTGAAAGCATGATGTGCAAAGTGGCGAAAGATCCAGGCTGGATAATGACCAGTTCTAGCACATTTGCACCTCAGATGCATGTATATCGGTAAGACTTAACTGGAATAAAAGATGGTAGGATTTTCTCAGCCTCAGAACTTTTGCTTGTATTATCAGCTCTCAGCAATATTATCTGCTTTTATCAGGCTCCCATTGACTGGGCTTTTTTCTAATTACATGAAGAGTGGATGAAGTCCTATTAAGTTGTCTGTGACTAGGAAAAGAATTACTGCACTGCTACTTTCAGTCCTCACTGGATTGTAAAAAATCAAGGCATTCAGAGTTTAGTGAAGCTCTACCTCGCACATCAAAACAGAAAGAGGAAAATTCCTGCTGTTACATTATCATGCAAGCATCCAATTCCATCCTTCCGCACTGTGGAGACATGCACAACATGCGGGAAAGTCTTAAATATCTTTGTTAAGATACCCAACAGGACAACCCAAAAGGATGTGTAACTTACGTGTATTGTTCATTACAAACGTGATTAGTGTGTATATATATAATAGATGTGTTATTAAAGCACAGTGGGCTCTTCGAAGTTTGCAAGTTTGTTATGGATTGATTTATTCATGAAATGCTTTGTTTCTATGACAACTTTATTGGTTTGCCTGTGGTCTAAATACATATAGGCATGGCAGGAATTCCAAAGTACAAAACAAATTACACACTACCACCTGAATGGCTTGGTGCCCTTAGGGAATGTACAGAAATAGTCCACAATGAGGGCAGAAATCACCATAGACTTTGCCAGTATGAGAAGGCTTGCTTAATAAAGAAAAATGCTTAAAGGTCCTACACAGCTTCTAGCTCTGCAATAAAAGGGAAGGGATGGAACGGAAGAAAGGAATCTCACAGGAAAACATAAAAGGCACCCAAACCCCAACTGCAGAGATAGTAGCATATTCAAGAAAAAGCCACAGATCAAACACCGGCACTCTCTCCCACAAATAATAGAGCTTGGGAGAAGCTATTAATATTCATAACAGATCTAGAGCTACAAAGAAACTGGAGAGCTATTGTTTAGTAAGAAATTAGTGTGAAAGTGTAGGGCATTAGTTGATAAAAGGATAGGGAGGCTCATCAGGACAACACAAAATGGGATCAGAGTAGAAAGTCAATAAGTGGATCAAATGACAAAAGGACAATTTCTAGAATACAAGAGCAATAATTAAGACAAGGGCTTGGAAGATGACAACTGTTATGGAGGTCTGAGACCTAAACAGGGTAATAACATGTTTTAAAGTACAGTAAGTGCAATATAGCAGGCTTTCTGTGACTGATCCCCATGACATGGCACTCTCCAACACAGCATCCTAAACTATGGTAAAATCATGGTGCTTTGGCTGCTTCTGTCCTGTGTGTTACAAAGCTCTTTAGGAAATGAGAAGCAAGAGCAGGGGAGTCTGTGAACCAGGCTCTCCTGCTCCATCACGCACACTCTGTGCTATTCAAAGCCATAAACATCAGAAGAAGCTGACAGCACACTTCCATTACGAAAGTGAGTTTTCTGGCAGTTTTTTTAAATCTAAACAAAGCTGCCCTGCATTCTGGATTGCATGGAGCAAATGAGCATGGGAGTTTCAAAGGGAGGAAGAATCACTGAGCCTCCACTGCCTAGCCTGAAAGCCAGCACGCAAATACCTTCCATTAGAGCAACCCATGGCAAGCGCAAGTCTTTGCTTGGTTAACCACACTGCCCCACCAGCTCTTCTGCCTCCATGAGGGTCCTGTGCTGTGTTGGAGGTGACAGTCCTTCCATGCTCACTTGGCTCAGAGCAATAGCTTGGTTTTTGGGGTGTTGTTCATTAAAGTGATGCTGATTCCACCTCTTAGCATGGAGTGTGCAGAGACTCGGGAGTGGGATGGGTACATCTGGCAGCAGGGCAGGCTTAAGGATGCAGTTGCCTCCCTCGTGCTGCAGTGAAGCCAAGCTGCAAAGCCAACAGGGTTCAGTCACTAAGATTTGGCTTAATAATGACTTCCAGATGGTGCTTTAGCCAAATAACCTTTTCTCATTCATTAACTAGGTAAACTCTGAAAGGCAACCAGGCTGGACGCTAACAACGACGACATGAGAGCCAGGGTCCTGAGTCCAGAAAGCACAGGGAGAAGAAAACAAAGGTAGTGAGATGTGAAGCCGTGCATGGCTCTGTGCTGGGCAGGCACTGCCACTCTCTAAGTGCCTGAGCCTTTTGACTAATGTGACATGGAAGCACTAATAAAATAAAAAGCTTCTCCAATTAGTGCATACTCTCTATTATTTCTGACTTGTGTTCTGACCCGGTCCCTTCCATACTCCTAATTGCCTGTGCTGCACTAAGTGACATCGCACTTTGAGCCGTAGTCTCCTGCAAGCGAATTATCTGTCTCAGCCTCCATGATTGATCTGAAATGGCTCTTACTGCAGATGTATATTTACAACCTATGGAATATTTACAGGGATAGGCTTCAGAGGGAGGGAATGGTTACCTCTTTGGACAGAGAGCCTTATTCTCAGCTGGGTGTCCTTTGGTGTCACGCTTGCTTCACACATATATTCAAATTCACATGTATTTTTCAAAGTGATCCCAGAGCAAATAATTATACACATACCACATGTAGTTACAATGGGCAAGAGAAAGGGTTTGCTGTTGTCATTCTGTTCACTGACTGCTCTCCTGCCTTTGTGAGAGCCACACATAAATAAAGGAAGTATTGGCAGTGGCATTCTTGTGCATTCTCAAAGAAAACCTGAACCAGAAAGCTAGAAAATAGCTTTAAATGATTTCTTTTTCATGATATTGTGCTGCTTTAGACATTTTTGGTGTCTTTTGGGGACACTTCTAGCCACTAGGTATTTTGGCCTTTTCTGTAGACAAAGAGGTCTATCTACCAAATGTCTCAATTAAGGTTTCCTTCCCCACCTCATTTTAACATGCTCCTTGCTTAAGGGGCATTAAAACTTCAAGTGACCTCTTGCTTTGGATGAAGTATGGCCATGTCCCAGAGCTGTGGTTCATAGTAAGCAATGGAAACTCAAGCCTCTAGCAGTTATCAACAAGAAAGCCATCTTCACCCTGTGGGGTTTTTTTTAGGCTGGGAATTAGCCTTGGGAGAGAAAGGAGAGTTGACATCAGTCAAGTAGCTCCTGACTGCACCAAACCTTTGGAGTCTGAGAAACTGAAGCCCTTGCTGCTGTGCTGAATGAAAAAGGGGTTTGGTTGGTTTTTCTTTTTGCCTCAGTTTCAGTATCTAGTTTCAGGGTTGTTCTTTCTGTTGTTTAATTTTTCTTACTGGCTTAACCCTTCTCTGGTGCGAATAATACATTTTCAATTCAGCTTTCATTTGAAGAAAGCATGTAGGCTGGACAGGGGGGCAGTGTATCCCTCAAGGCTGACTTAAGCTAAGGCAGGGAGCCAACAGTAGCCCTAAATCTCCCTTAATGGACCAGTGGAGGCTTCACTCAGCACTTCTGAAGGATCTGCTGGCTTTCCAGCACTGTTCCCAAGAACCACAGCAGAGGAGTGATGGTGAGGAGACAGCAGGGCAAGGACACTGCTTTGCACCAGGTATTTGGCTTCCAGAACAACCCCAGGAGCCAAGATACATGGCCAGAGCCATCTGGTGTTGGACGCAAGGGAGATGGGCAGCCCAGCAGTGCAAGTACCACTCTGCTCGTTTGTTCAACTTCTTTGCTCTTCTCCTTTTCAGGCGTAGGGAAATTTCTGGAGCACCCATCACAGGTGGATCTCCAGCAGCCAAGTGAGTTTATGGTTCACATATGGTATCATCAAAATAGTTCTGGTTGTACCATATCAGCACTGCTCCTGGTATCTGATGCATGTGCTTCAGTAAAGAGTACCTTTTAACAGACCCACTTGGCAATGAATTTACAAACACTTTCCAGAAGTCCTTCCTTCCTCCCTTCCCTCTCATGAATGCTTTTAGGGCTCTTTTTGAATGTTATCTGAGCTGCATAGGAAAATGTCATAGTTCATCCCATAACTAACCACAATATTTAATTATTTAGTGATGGCCATAAAACAAGTGTAACAAAGGGAAAACTGCTCTGAACTTTCTTGACACTGTATTCAGCAAATATTGCTCTTTATCTGACATGCCATCATTTACTCGCTCAGCCCTCGGAGAACAGCGGGATGGCTGAACTATCGATAGAGCAGAAGAAAAATCATAGCAAGGAAAGTAAATTCTGACATTTTGAAACTAATGGTGTAGTTCGTCGATGCCTCATATTCAATGAGAAATCTAGAGGGAAGAGCTTAATGCACCTCTTAAAGTCTCCATTGCAGTTCTAGTTTGTATGATGTCATATTTATGCATGTATAAGGATGTCGTATGATCTGATGTGATGAGTTTATGCAGACAATACACACACATTCAGTGCTTAATAAAACTGCTTCTGTTCACTGCCTCTCAGCGGCTGGGCTTGCATGCGTCTGCATATGCATGCATACAGAAGGGTTATGAACAGATACCCTTTTTCATTAAGCGAGTGACATTTTCATGCTGTTGCAGCATCTATCTGTCTTCTTTCTGGCAAAGCTGTGTGCCTTTCAGTCAGCATCTGACTAAAGATCAATGAGAGAAAGCTTTTTGAAGGTGCTTTCAGGTCCTGCGGCAAGGGAGATGATCAGAAAGCTGCCATAAGCTTTGGACCCACTTGACAAATGAGGAACTGTTTTGGCGCTCTGTAAACTGCTGTCACATCAGTTAGAAACACTAATTAGAACTACTTTGCTGTTGAAAGTGTCCAGTGCATTAAATACCACTTCTGCTTATTGCAATTAGCTTATCCATTGACTTACACTTCATACCCACAAGACTATCAAAGATGGAAATGCATAAGGGAGGTTTTAATAATTGATGAGGGAAATTAGAACTGAATGGCAAAGAGTTTTTGCCTGCTACGCTTTGACTTTTCCTTCTTGCAGACCATGAAGCTCACATGTGAAATGAGCTCTCCTCTGTTTTGTCTGGCTGGACAAGAGTCACCAACCAATGATGCCCAGGTATGCAAGCATCGGATTGACAGCTTTGTCTCAGTGATGTGGAGATCAAGTGATGTGGGTCGCTTCAGAGAAGCAACTGGACACCCTGGTACACAGTGTGTAAAGCAAGATAATTTTATGCTCTCCCTGTATTGTTATCCAAAATGATTCTTACTATTGATAAAGCAGCAAGACTTTGTTAAATAATCTATACCATGTGGAGTTCAGAAGAGGGGGTTGTGAGTTTTAATGCGCTTTCTTTCCTTCACAGGGCTCATTAATAGGGGGCAGAATCTAGTAAAAACAAAAAGCTAAGTTGTTTGTAGAGACTGACAACTTCCTAGTTTTGTTTTAGAGTTTGTGAGTCTGTAGTGTTTTAACATGCCTTAGGAACAAGAAAAGGAAGCAAAAATGTTCTCATGCCATAAGACAGCAGTGGCCCAGCCATTAAGGATGCTCTAATTCTACATTGTACACAGATGGCTTTAGCTGAGAGGAAAGAATATAGCTCTAAATAGGTGGCTTGCAATCTAGCACACAATATAGTCATGAGGCTGCATTCCTCCCCTGCACTTGTTACCTTGGTCTAGGCACTCACTCTTTCTGCTCAGGTTCCCACTGATAATGGTAGTCTTTAGTTTAGTTGCCAGGGTGTTAAGGAAGAGCAGGGCTTGTAATTTGGCTTAAATATGAGATAGCAATCTTACCACCACTTGTATTTCTCAAGAGCTGTAATGATTCTCTCCTTAAGTGAGATTTTTTGTTCTTAAATCTTGTTTTGCTCTTTGAGACCAGCTCAAAGGCTGCCTGTGTTCTGCTCCTCAGATATCAGTAACCTAGGATTGTAATGCACATTTTAAAGAACCAGACAGGAAAGATAAAGCTTCAATGGGACAATTTCATCTGAATGCTCTTAAAAATCACCATTAATGATCCGACTGAGTACAAGAAACTTCCCGTTCTCCAATTCCTAAATAATTTTAACAAAGGCATAAACATATATACACTCACCCAAATGCAAGTATAAATTACAGTGGGAAATGGTCTGGGTCTTTGAGTATATTTGCAAGTTTGGGTTTCTTCTTTAGGAAAGAAAAGAGGAGAATTAAATGGCAAGATTTCAGGCCATACCATGAGCCTCCTCAGTCTACTCCTATCCAAAACCAGTGTCCTCATTTCAGTTTTGATGTCTGTAACTGGGATAAGGGAGAGAACTGGTTTGTTTTAATTAGATGCATTTGAAAGCCAAAGTTGGTGCAAAATCAAACCTCAGCCTGACTGAGGCTTAGAGCAGATCAGCTCTGTCCCTGGAGCAAGCTGTAAGTACTCCTTTGAGTGGCCTTGCTCTTCTCGCTTCCATAGCAGGAATGTGATTGAGACATTACTTCTTCCAGAAACCCACTGCAATATTGAGGATTTCTGGCCATTATGGATGTAAAGACCCGACCTATGGAACACTTCTGAGGTTCAGCTGTGACTTTACCACTGTAAAGATGCTGGTGGAGCCAAGGGGCACTGTCTGTGAAGGAGGAGCATTGTCCCAGCCTGCAGCTTTACTTCCCTTCCTTCCTAATTGTCTGCTGCCTTCTTTTAAGTCTGGTAACCTTAAACCAGAGGGAAAAAAAAAGAGGATTATTTTTAAGCACGATGAAATTTAACTTGTAATCGCTGTTTCCACAGCAGCCAATTGAGAGGTAAGAGCAGAGCTTTACCAAGCAGCTCCTAATCTCCAGGATTTACAGATGTTTGCAAATGAGCAGGAAATCAGGGCCACAATGACCTGGCTGTGGTGCAAGTGCAACACATGCTCACTAGCTACACTAAAGACAATGCTCCTAGTAAATTTTGCATCACCTGCACAACTTTGATGCTTGTGTCAGGTTTCACTCAATGTTAGTAGGACCATGCATTGTATTTAATGTCAGTTATGGTATCCATCTGCTTAAGACAGGGTGTCAGAATAGATTCCATTGCTGGCAAGTTTCGACACGGAAACAGTAACTTATGCACTGACTGTTTCCCTGGAGGTTTCGTGCTCGTGTAAAACCAGACATTTAAAATAAAAGCAGTATTAGTTTAACTTTCACATGGAACTGCTAAAAATCCCTGTCAGAAACCAGCACTTCTGATGTCTGGTGCTGTAGGATGGGCATCACAGCGCTGCTCTTTTCTCTGGCAATATTTTGACAGTCAGCACTGATTTTGCTTTTTCCTTTCTTTAAAGCCCCTCTGTTGTAGCTGGCCGAAATTCTTCAGTTCTAAGAAGGGTTCTGGTTTTTCTCTTCCACACAAAGTAAGTAAAAACATGCTGTCAGGTATGTGGTACCTACCAAAAGCATCCCCTGGCAAGAAATGTGCCATATGATAGAGTTCAACCCCTGCTCAGCTGTTTGCTCACAGCCCTGAGCACAGGAATGCTTGGTTTACCGTCCATTGTGTCTTGGTGATGCAGTTACAGCATGCTGGCTGCTGAAGGCCAAATCTTAACCGTGTTTGGGCTCATAAGGACTGATTCAGAGCTGCTCTGGGGTGAAAGTGGTGTTTTCTGTACTAGAACATCAGTGATGTGATTCAAATTCACACGTGTTTCTCAGAGTGATCCCAGAGCAAATCATTATACACATACCACATGTAGTTACAATGGGCAAGAGAAAGGGTTTGCTGTTGTCATTCTGTTCACTGATTGCTCTCCTGCCTTTGTGTGGGCCACACATAAATAAAGGAAGTATTGGCAGTGGCATTCTTGTGCATTCTCAAAGAAAACCTGAACAAGAAAGTTAGAAAATAGCTTTAAATGATTCCTTTTTTCACAGTACCAGAGATGTTTTTGTGCTGCTTTAGACATTTCTGGTGCCTTTTTGGGGGTAGAAGACTTCTAGCCGCTAGGTATTTTGGCCTTTTCTGTAGACAAAAAGGTCTGCCTACCAAATCTCTCAATTAAGATTTCCTTTCCCACCCCATTTTAACATGCTCCTTGCTTGAGAGGCATTGTAACTTCAAGTGACCTCTTGCTTTGGGTAAAGTATGGCCGTGTTCCGGAGCTGCTGTAGAGAAGGGGGAGCTGTGGCCATGCAGGTTTGTGCCTGATGGGGGGTGCCTGGGTGCGTCCTGTTTTAGGGGGCAGGATGTGTTTAGGGGAACCTCTCCAGTGCAGGTTCCCCTCCTGATTGTCCCCAGGACTTGCTATAGGGTGTTGCTGGGCATCCTACCCCTTCTTCTGCCCCAGCAGCCAGTGGGATCTGGCTATTTTTGGTGCTGAGGAGGAGAAGCTATGCAGGAAGGTTATTTTCACTCTGATAGAAAACAGGGCAATATATGAGCTTTGGTTCATTTAACCAATGTATGTATTAAAACTCCTGACAGAGGCATATGTGGTTAAAGCAGCCCAGTTGAATGCAGTTGGCTTGGGAGGCAAAGGCTGCTCCTAAATTAGAACTGGGCTGGAGGCAAGTTGGTTTTCGATCTGAATTATTAGGCAACCAAATTCTTTGTCTCAGCTTTCATTGCCTGAGAAATGCTCTTGTGAAGTCTGGTTGGACTTAGTCCCTTAAAACTTCTGTAGATGGCAAAACTCCAGTGAACACTTTCAAATGGTATTTGAAAATAAATACGGGGTATATAAAAATACTTGATAAGCAGCTGAGCAGGAGAAAACTCTAAGAAAAATTGCTATTGTGTAAAGATATATAGTTGCAGCAATAGACTGATATCCAGTAATTTACTACTCTGAAGTTCTAAAAAGCAGATGACTGCAAAGTGTTTGCTAAACCATTCTTTTTCATCTGACATGTGGTTGGATTATGTGAACTGACTCACCATTTAAATGGGGCTACTGAGATTGGTGTGTTATTGATTCAGACAATCCTTGACCTCAGGGATAACACTTGCTCTAACAGAGGAAACGGGCTTTTAGGCTGGAATTCTCCATCCCTCTCTGCATGTCTGTTATTTGACAATACTGAAAACAAAAAGATTAGGGAAGCAAAGCAGGAGTTAATACCAGTGGAGTCAAGCGGCTTTCCCTGGGCTGCTGCTACTCATGAAATAGTGCTGGTGTTCTCCAGAAGAGAAATCCGGAGGTGCTGAGACTTTAGTCCTATGGAGTCCATTTTTCACCCTGGCTGCTTTGCATGTGTGTATATGCACATGTGCATATGAACATATAGATGTCTCAAAGTGCTGATGACTGACACCTTGGTGTTATGCTCTGAGATAGCCCAACTATACATCATGCAAGGACTGCATTGAAGCCTAAAATAGGAGCTTAGTCTCCATAGGCTCCCTGTAGAGTCAGTGAAGAGGTACAAGCTCTTCCACAAGGCAATTTAGAGCAGGTACCTATGGAAGGAGCTGCCTCTGCTCACTGTGTGCCAGGGAGACCAGGTCTCCCCGAAATGGCACTTAGAGTGGCACCGGGGGTGTTCACAGAGCAATAAGTGCTATTGGTTCGTAATGTCACAGTGCCCTCTGCAAGAGCTGTGTTGCTGCTGGGGAGGGAAACGTGGAATGCAGAGAAGGGGCCTGTCTGTTCAGAGTGTTGGGAAAGGAGGGCAGCAGCACAGGCTGGCTCCACAGGAGCCTGTGGGGCTCAGACAAAAGCTGGTGGACATGGTCCAGGTTGGCTTTCTGGACCCTGCACACAGAGTAAGTGAAGGAGGGAGAGAGTTTTGTGTATGTGTGTGTGGTGGGAGTTCTTGTTTTATTTGTGTGCTGGGGTTTATTACTCCCATCCTTGTGCAGAACACAAACATTCTGGGTCGCTGAGGAGGGAATTATGGCTAGGATGCACAGGCGAAAGAAAAGGATGCCTGGGATATGGGATTCTTAGGAGGTTTGGATGCTTCGGGTTTTTCTGCATAGCTCAGGAGGAACTTTGTCCAGAATTTGTCAAAGACAAAGCTATCAGAGGGCACTTGTCGGGATGCCTTCAGGACCTTTTCTTTGCAGAGAAACCTCAACATAACAGATGAGTAACACAGCAGACTGATCACAGTCTTCACTTCAGACCTGCACTTTAAGTTTCTGACGATATCTTCCCTAGGCCTGTCGGTAGTCCCGGTACTGTGTGTACATTCCCAACCTGCCATTCATCACATGCCTAACAGTTGTCAATCTCCAGATATTAAGCAGATAGCCTGGCACTTGCCCAACAGGTACTGCGTGATATCGCAGCTGCTGAACAAGTGCTTCATCAAAACATTTCTGGCTTTTTATCAGCTATTTCAAATCCCAGGTTGCAAATCAGTTGCTTCCTTTTTAGTTACATGGAAGCAAAACAAGATGCACCTGAATGCTTTTAGAAACAATTACTTCTAATACTATTTACCAATGCAAACACCCCTCCATCCTCAATCCTTCCTCTGTAGACTGTAACTCACTCCTTTCTTACTCTTTCATATGCAAACACTATGTTATAATCTCTGAGCACGTCAGATAAAAGTAAAATCTGATGTATTAAGAATGAAAATATTCTTCTTAATAAAAATATGGGTTACCATGGGATTTTTCCTAGAATTATACTATACTCAATATGATTAAGAGCCTCAGAACTGGTCTCTGAAAGTCTTATTATTCTGATCAAAGTGAACATCCCATTTTTCTATGCCCGTATGCAGGTTGAAGAATGATCTTCTTGTATCTATAGTATTTCCTAGGCACAAAATTTCACTAAAACCATTTGGGGAAAGGGCAACTGGCAATGTCTCAGGGTTGATCTTCCTGTGGTCTCTCTTCCTGTACTGCTATTGAAACGACGCAGAGGGAGCTGGTCTTTGGGAGCCTGAAATTTCACCCCAGGAACAGTATTGTGAGAAGAAATCCCTTTGTAGCTGCATGGAGTGGAATGATGTGGTCTCTTCTTGCAGAGCAGCAGCTGTGTGCTCATGCTGAATGGCTGGTAATTCCATAGTGGAGTGGCTGGTAGTTCCATAGTGGGATGAAGTTGAACATGGAGCCCTGTGTGATCCGTGTATACTAGCCTTTGGAGATATTTCCTTTCCATTTTCAGACAGCTCCAAGCCATTTGCTGATTCTTGGAAGGTTTCCTAAAGCTGTGAATCAGAAAGGATTTGTGTGAGATGCTGATAGTATCGAACGGGTTACATACAGTAAGCTTCATTTGCTTTTATATGTTTAGGTGATAGTCCACTAGTGCCAACTGGTAGCAACCAAACAACATATCAGAACTGGGTATGATGTGGATGCCAGGAAATGCCAAGCATGCAAAAACCTTCCTTTTCTCTTAGGACCCAGAACTCTCACTGTACTGATATATGTCATAAAAGAGGCCTGCTCCTGCCCCAAAAATGTAATGGTCGTGTCCTACTAAGATCTGTAATTTAAATCAGGGTACAGTCAGAGAGCATGGCTTAAATGTGGGGCTTTCTTCCAGCAGCAGAAGAAATCCAGTAAAGTTTCCACAATTATTCCTAGAGGGATCGACATAGTGCAAAATAGTGCACAGGTCATGAGTCATATCGAAGCCGAGTCCATGCTGACAGAGAATTTCCTCATTTCCTATGAGCTAGATTATTTTGTCTTAAATTGTGGACACCAAATAAAATGAGTTTAGCCTTTGCCTTTGTTGCTGAACGTGGCAAACGGAGCTGTGAGTAATGGAGCAAACAGAGCAATCTGTTCCAGAGCCCCCGTGAAATCTTCCATTGTTTGGGGAACAAATCAGCCCATTCTCTGCATGAAAGGGGAAGTCACGCTTGGGAACTTGATTTGTTACAATGATCTTCTTTAATGCATTGCACTACTAGTGACATTCTTGCCGCTCTTGGGGTCCTTTGTGTGCTTTGTCTCAGGTTTGTTTTCTTGCCAGGGAATTGAAATACGTCTATGTGTAAGGAAGTCAATCTTTGATTCTTTTTAGCCCAGAAGTGTGCCTGCTACCATGCTTCAGATCACAGGCAGCGTTCTCAGTGGCACAGAACCAGGGTGTGAAAGGTCTGCTAATGACTTTACCCCATCTTCTTATTGCAGTGTGAAGTTTCACCTGAAAATTAAGAGCTTTGGGGGAGCTCGGAGCAGTGTTTGGAAGGGCACGGCTTCCTCCACACTCACATGGTTGCTAGATTGGAGCTGGTTGGATACTTCCTCTAACCTGAGACAGGACTAAGAAATATCTGACTTGTGAGTTCGTGTGATTTAATCAGTACTAACCTGAATACCCCGTCTTCCCCAAGATCTGGTTTTACAGGGATTTTCCTTCCTGGACCATGTACCCCAAAAATCCCAGGTGTCCTCTCTGGAGGCTGAAACTGGGTCCTGAGCTGGTCTTGCTGAATCTAATTCCTTTATAGCTTTAAAAAGGCTCAGAAATGCACCTGAGATGCTGCTGCTGATGGGGAAGGGGTTAATTTTGCCCTGTTTTTTCTTAGTTTACTCTTAATTTTCTCTTTGCTCCTCAGAGGAATGTGGGCTCAGTTTACAAGGAGTTAGGACCAGGCTAGGTTCTCTTTTTAGACAAAAGCCTGAAATTCCATGGAAGAATTTTACCCCTTTCGTCTGCTTTATCTGCCATTAAAAGGAGAGGCTGAGTTTCAGCAGCAGGTCTATTGCAGAAGTAGAAACAAGCTCTAAAGCTGGACTCTGGATCCTGATTTCCTCCAAAGCCTGTGCTGAAATTCAGACATAGGCTGGCATAACGAGTGCTGCTTAGAAATAATGCCATGCAGAGATTTCTGGGCTAAAGTTTGGTGTTAATCTCGTGAAGTGCTGTCTGTGGGGTGTTGTTTCAGGGGTCATTCAGCAGCGTCTCGCCACAGAGAAGAGCACTATTGAACTCCTTGGAAAAGCTATGAAATTTCATACACTGGTTGCAACCCCAGGAGACTAATCCAGCCCCAAACACTATCACTCTTAGATTTGTGTTTCACTCAAGAAGTCATGAAGCAATCTATTTTGCCAGGGGAAAAGGGAAAAAAAATAGAAAATCATTATTTTATCATCCTGAGTACTTTCCATGTATCACAAATGCCTGAGATCTTTGAGAAATCTCTCAGTTGTGCAGAAAAGCATTACACTGGCTGGGAACTCAGCCTTTCTTTGGGTATTTCTGCTTGTCATTTTTACTTACATACAAATATTAATGAAGACCTAAATGTGCCCTTTTCCTATTGCCCTTTATGTGTTTGATAAAGATGGCTCATAATCCTACAGCTGTCTTTTCCCCACTTTAAAAGGTTCTGGCTTCTTATTGCTGTCAGGATAATGCTGCATCATTCCACCTAACCACCAATAAATAGAAATGCAGAGCCATGACTTCTATTTGAAAGCATGCAGGCTCCTTTGTACTGTTTCTGTATATATAAATCTATCTTCCAACTTGTAGCAGTAGTACAACATCTGAATTAAATCATGACTTATTCTTTCTATTAAAGCTGTGTTGTCCTTGCCATTATTCCCTTTTCCAGTAAACTAATACAATGAAAAATTGATTCTAGCTGTATTGGACTGCAGCAAAATAACAAAAGATGATTGTTACATTATCAAAGCCCTCTCTGCTTCCATAGTATAGGAATCGAAACCACCTGCCTTTATCTTCTCAATCAATATTGCACCTGAGTCACATTTTCCTGGAAAACACTTTAAAGGTGTCCACTGTATGTTATTTAGATTTAACAGATGCATTATTCAGGCTGTCTTCATTTGTTTTGATTACCTGAGATTGCTCTGCCATCCCGGTGAGTTATATAAAGCCTGATATTAAATGCCACGCTAGACTAGTGTGTCAGTAACAATATCAGATGACTTCTCTTATGTGAAGCAGTGTGACAGCCGAACAAGTACACTGGGTGAAATGTATGTAGAAAACTTGTGCTCAACAGGGACAGTTCATTGCGTGCTGCTCCCTGCCTAAAAGGCAGAGCAGGGCAGAGGGCTTCAGTTAATGGTTGCTAGGACAAAATAACCTCACTGGGAACAGATTTGGGGAGAGCAAGAGCAGACATTAGTCTGCATTTCCAGAAAGGATGAGCCCGTGTTGGATGCCTAAACCTGTCAGCTGGGCTTTACAGCCTTGATTTTTAATATTGTTAACAGGCAATGCTTAAGAGCAGCTAATTTACTGCATGTCTCGGTAGCAGTCTGAAACTATCGAGCAGCTAGTAAGAACAGAGAAATAAATGTGCAGCTCTAGAGGCACGGCCATCATTTCAACGTGTGCATTTGCATATTCCAGCTAATGCCTGAAGTCAGATGCCTAAAATTAGTAGATTTATTTGGATGTGTGGAAATAATTGTAATTTGTTTCACAGCAATCAATTTGTGCTGCTTTGATTTCCCTTTCTACAGAATTAAATTATTAAGGGGCAAATATGATTTTCGAGAGACTTTTTATCATTCCCTCTGCTTGAAGTTTTGTCAAGTTTGACATTCCACAACCCAACATGCAGCCACGAGTAATAAATATTAAAAACCTGCAATCAAATAGAAAACAAATTAAGGATGAGGAATGCAAAGAAATGAGGGACAGCAGGATAGTACCTTGCCAGGAAATGTCATCTTAATAGGGGCCTCTTCGCTTTATCCACTGCTTATCGGCATCGTTTCTGGATGGCAATGCTGGTCTGAGTGAGGAGGCTGTGCCTCACAGGCTTTGTATAGGGCCATGTATGGAGGGCAGGGAGCAGGATGAAGGGTTGAGCCATAGTGTGACCCCACTTGCAGCACTGTGTACAGTGCTGGTGTCCTCAACATAAGAAGGACATGGAACTGTTGGAGCAAGTCCAGGGGAGGCCATGAGGACGACTGGGAGATGAGGCGCTAGCACAGCTGTCCTGGGCAATCATGGAGATAACACCATCTGAGGTTCACCTTGGCTTAGATGAGATCATGAGTGCCAGCAAGCCTATATCAAGTGTTTTCAACCTTCAACCAGCAATACCGTTTTGGTGCCTTGGCTTTCTCAGCTCTGCTGCCAGGGCAGCTTTGCTGGTGGCATTTTGGAGCTTCTATTTCTGATCCTAGCCAGAACTAAGGGAAGAACAAGAAATTAAGTGAGAAAAGCATGCTGGGCTTGGGTAAAGGTTATTTCCATTGGAAGTGGACCTCTGAGCATCCCTCCCTCTGCATGTCTTATCTCCTGTACACAGCTGCATGCATTTGCTGCCATGAGTGCTCAACAGGCTCTGCCTGCACCATGGGGTGGTGGGAAGGGGCTTTACACCTGGGTCTGTGAGAACCTGCAGTCCTGCTGTCTGCAGAAATGAGCTGCTAAGCTGCTGCTTAGCTCCAGGCCTTAATGCATTCATATTTCCCTGTAAATATAACTACCAGCTGAACTAAAATTTGAGCTTATGATGGGATTCTGGCTTTCATTAAGGAGTTTTGTACCTATTTAAAAAATATATGCAGGAGCATGTTCTGATTATTTTAGGAACCTATGCAAATGTATTGATTTGCAGTAGGAAAAGCTCACTGTGATGTGTAAATTAAGCCATTTAAATCATCCTGTTTGGTAACTGAAGCCCCAGCTCTGTTTGCTCCACGGGTTAATACCCTATTACCCACCAGAGTTTTATAGTTGCACTTGTGGTCATTGCTGGCCTAGCTAGCTGTGCCCTTGGTTGTCTTTACTATCAGAAAACCCTCCCACTGCTTGGGCTAGGTTTTGGTTGTTGCTGTTTTATGGTGGCCCAAGGTGTGCCAGCTGCCTCATCATCCTCAATAGGCAAGGACATGGTGGCCTTGTGTTGGTGGTAGCAGCCATGCCAAGCTCTGCTGTTGATTGCTACAGATGCCTTAACAAATATTTCTCAGCAGGCAGAGTTTTCACCTAAATACTTCTGCAAAGCACCATTAGGGATATAGTCTGTTTCACTCTCACCCTGAGTCAACAGTGGGGCAGATGTAATTGAAGATTAGACAGACCCTAAATTTTTTTCATGTCCTTGACATGAATGTTTAGAGGCTGCTTTAAGGATAGACCAAAGGATATATTAACACATAAATCCTGCAGATTGTTGTATTAGTTCTCAGGCAAGCACACACATGAAAGGGTGCTCAGGGATTGGAACAGGCAGTGCTGGAGTCACCGTCCCTGCAAGTGTTCACACACTGTGTAGACAGGGCCCTCAGTGCCATGGGTTAGTGGTGGCCTTGGCAGGGCTGGGGAACGGTTGGAATGGATGACCTTAAAGGTCTTTTTCAGCCTGGTTGGTTCTATGGACATACAACCTGTGATACTTGTTATACCAGAGCTGGGCAACTGAAGTACATAGGTGTGCTTGGAAACATTTGTAGATACATGGGGTTGAGGTCTGAGATAACATAAGAGTTCCCAGGAAACCCTAGCTTGGGGTCTACCCTGAAAAGGGATGCTGCAAAAAATAACACATTAGATAAATGATGTTCCTTTAACAGGTTCTCTTAATCAAAAAGTTGAGATGAACGTTTTCTCTGGTGCATTGTCTTTTCCCTTCACCCATGTTAGATGCTACTGTCATTTAAGCTTTCACCAGATTCTTCTCAAATCTGTTTTTTTCTTAGCAGTAGAAAAGAATCACTCAGTAACTGAGGGATTATTCAATGCAGGAATAGTGGATACAACATCCATCAAGGCAAAACCACCTTGACTTTTGAAAGTCTTGCACACAATGCATGTGGTATTTGCCCATTTAAACAACTACAGGTTTCTGGGTCAACAGCCCATTGCTTGAGCCCACTGGTACTACGTAGCTCAAACCCATAACAGTCCTGGTAGGCCATATTGCATCCTTTCAGGGCAAATACAATGTCCTAAAAATTCCAGATGAAACTGGGGAAGAAAACCTCAACAAAACATTAAATGCAAATGTGAAGATGCATGTTTTAGTTCTCACATTTTACAAATGTAAGAGCTGCTGAATTTTACTGACAGTTTTCTTGGCAGCAAGTGAATGCCAAAGATGCACATGCAAATATTTGTCAGAACTGAATTTTTGATTTTGCATGCAGAAGGATTGCTCCAGAAGTGCTGGCATAGTCACTTGCTTGCAGAAGAAAAGCAGTGTCATGGAGCACGTCTGGCCAATCCCAGGAAAACTCTGTATTTTCAATTTTAAATATTCTGATTAATCCATACAGTAAAAAAAAAAGTAAAATATAGTGAAAAGAAAGTCACTGAATATATTTGAATAACAACTAAATTCAAGATGGTGTGATTGGCTTATATATATTCCCTGAGCAAGGAGAGACAAAATTAATCAGATAAATTATTCATTTTGAATTATTTGTTCAGCTCTGTTTTTACAAGTGGAGGCCTAATACCGCTGTCTGGATTCTGCAGTTCACTACCAAAACTCTCCTCTCATGTGTCCTATTATCCTGACGGCCACTGCTTTGGGTCTGACTTCTTCACAGGTGAGCACTGCATTTGCTCAGAGGGCTATTGTCTATGAAAGAATTGCTAAAAGCAATTAGGCCTTGAGTAGCATTGAAAGTCTTAACGTGCTCGTTGACCAAAAGGCATTAGAAATGTAATGTTGCCCATTTCTACTAAATCATTGCAACACAAATAGCTGCTCTGCCTTGGCCTTTGATCAGAATTAGATTCAGGTTAGAGTGCACTAGCACACTTACCCTGAGAAGCACTCAGCCCTGCTGTCCTAATTGCACCCCAGATATCTAGACTGTATTTAGAGGATTTAATGGCTCTACTACCAAAAGTCTGTTAGCCTTTATTGCATTTATTTTCAGCAGAAAAACTAATCATTGTGTTCTCTGAGATAAATACAGTAATTAAAATATAATTCTTCTTTCTTTGATAGCAGTGTGATGTATGGTACTCGTCTGCAGTCTTGTTCCAAGCTCATACAGGAGGGGGAGGAGAAAGTTGAACTATTTAAACACACATCACTCTTCTGACATTAATAATTAGAACCATGGAATTAACTGGGTTGGAAAAGACCTTTAAGATCATCAAGTCCAGCACTGCCAAGGCCACCACTAACCCATGTCACCAGTGTCCTCATCATCGTTTGTGAACAGTTCCAGGGATGGTGATTCCACCAGTGCCCTGGGCAGTGATTCTATGGACAAATGGTGGAATGACAATCGATGCTGCAGCACAGTCTTGCTGAGGGGAATTTGAAGTAGCAAATGATATGCCCCTGCTCCAAACCTGTGTGTAAGCCTCAGGGCTTTGCTCAGCCCCTGGTACTCATGTTCCACTGCCCAGGCAGTGGCTCTGTGGGTCAGCCCCAGCCTGGGCAGAGGCCAGGGCTGGTGCAGGGGAGGGTTGTGATGGGACCTGTGAAACCTGGAGCAGTATGGTGGGCTCACTTCATAAAAGCCACCAGATGATTGCGAATTTCATTGCCAAACCTGCCTGTATTTGAAATGCGAAAATACAGGAATGTAAGTGGCACTGTCAGCTCCCGAAAAATCACATCTTCTGCAGTCTGCAATACTTGTTCTGTTCCATATGTGGGGGGATTTTTGTGCAATGTTCCAGGCAGAAAGTGAAAAACTCTGCGGTGTACTGGCACGATGAAGCTATCTTGCATGAATGCAGTGCATTCCACTTAAAGTGACTTGCAGAAGTGGAAATATTATCCCCATTTTGCTGATGAAGAAACTGAAGCCCAGCGTTTCCTTTGAGTCGCATCCAGCGAGCACGGATAAAGCCAAGAATGAATGTGCTGACACGCAGGATTTCCCAGTGCCACCAGACAGGTTGTCTCCACTGGGAATGTTTCATTCTGACTTTTATAGTCATCTCCCTGATTAAAGTAACATCTTACTAACCATTTGATTTCCACAGGATAGGAAAAAAAGATATATTGTCTGCCTTTGTTCCAATCTGCTCTCCAAAGCATCTCACAATGTGGTGGCAGACTTTGCAAGCTTTACTTGCAATGATTAGGCACAGCTAGAAGAGGCTGCGTCCTAAATTAACTGATGCAACTGGTGCATGCACTATATCTGTAAATTTGTAGGTCTACAATATACAGAAGCCAGCGAAATGTGGCTCCTGGAAGCCTTATGTTGTCTGTAAGGAATCGTTACAGCTTTGGTTAGAATTGTTAACAATTCAGCCAAATGATATGAGACATAATTAGGTGAGTTATTGATTGATGCATATTAAGACCAACCTCCATTTCTAGGTTATTATGAAGTGTTACTGGGGCCTCTGAGCACATCAATAAAATCATTTATTTCTTCACATGGATACTAAAGAAGACTTAGAAAGATGCCATGTGCAGAAAGCTGCTTGTGCCAGTAAATTATATTTACATCTGCTGCATATGGATAGGCGGGATGCAGGCCAAGTATATGATGGTAGGAAGCAGCTTGCTGCTTCTGTTTTGGGAAAGTTCATCACAGTTGAGATTTTGGACAAATTGCATTCCGAATCAAACTACAAGAGAGAGCGGCAGATGAGCTCAAAACTTTGCTCCAGAAACTCCATTCAGAATAAGACACCACCTCATGTGTCTTAGCATAGAATTGTTTAGGTTAGAAAAGACCGTTAAGATTGAGTCCAGTCATAAAATCTGTCCATCAGAGGTTTGAAGATGTTTTTTTTGGCTGCTGATGGGAGGAGGGAGGAAGAGAAGATCTTGCACTGAAACGGATTAAAATACAACCCGTTTCACTCTGAGTTTTGTGTTCAGGAAATCGCAGGCATAGAAGAGGTCCATCTTCACTGAAGTTGGGTACGAAAGTATTACAAAGGTATGACAGTCAGACTAAACCAATGGCGAATCTAGGTTTCTGTGCTGGTTTGTACCCAAACTCAGTATAGACAAGACCAAATAGAGCTTTTGGGCAGAGTGCAAAGTTTAGATGAAGGATACAGATACAGAGGCAGATGAGTGCAGTGATTTCCCTGGCACAAAATCAGAGCTGAACAGAGCTCTCCCAGGAAGGTCCCTTTGCCTGGTTTTGCACCTTTTTAGGCTCCTGTCTCGCTGCACCACCCTCTGTGTGGCAGGGAATAACTTGGGGTGTTGCCACTGGGGGCTGAGGTCCAGTCTCTGCCCCAGTGCTGACCACTCAGGAAAGAGCTTCCCCTGGGGCAGGAGTGGTCTGGGAAGGGGCTGCAGGGGCAGAAAGCAGCTTTTGCCATTGTTGCTTGTGCGTTTTGCTCTGGAAGAACAAGAAGCTGGACCTGTGCCCTGGTCCTGTACAGGGCGAGCACATGCTGACCGTTGGGTCTGGCTGATGTGTATCAGAAACCCAGTGCAGTCTCTGTCATTACTTTGCAGTGCAGAAAAAGCAGCCTTTTTTTCAGAGAACAAGGTGAAAATTGGCTTCTGCTTTGTCTCTAAACCACCTGAGGTTAGCTTAGAGACTTGAGCAAGCAGAGGCACTGCCCTGCAAGTGATGTCTGAAATGAAGCTGGCTGGACATGGTTGGACCACTCTTCCTGCAGTCCTCTCCAAAATCCTGCAAGTAGCAGTGGGCATGGGGAAAACTGAGCATGGGAAGGAGGACAAAAAGGGAGGACTTTTCTGTTATTGTGCTGAAATTTGTTGACTTGTAGTTGTTAATACTGGCTAAATGGGTGTCCAGTGTTTTCAGGCTTGGCTGCTGACAGGCTTGCCCAGCAAGCAGCTTGCCTGGCTTTGTCACAAAGCCAAGGACACTTACTGTTCCCTGTGCTTTCCCCCATCAGAAAGTCTCTGATCCCAACTCAGAGCATCCTGTGAAGATGATACTACCATCCTTTGCTGCCCCAGACCCTATTTGTGAGTTGCCCCATGGCACACACCTCTTTCTTCTGCAGGTAATTCACTTTATACCAAGTCAGCGATAGCTTGTTATAGTAGATCTCAATGTAGCAGATCACAACCATTGAAGACTTTGCAACTCTAAAATAGCATTTTCCTGCTGCAGATAAGGAATGGAGAGCGAAGGTGACTGAAGACCCTTTCCCAAGAGGCCAGAGTGAACCTGACTCTTCAGGCTGGAGCTAAAACTATGGTGAGCCCCACATCATCTTATAAAGGTAAATATGTATTCCACCAGTAAAATGCAAATGAGCCTGGTGTACTCCCCCACAGCAGAGTCCTGTTGTTGTCCTTGTTTGTGCCTATCCAATTTTGGATTATGTTTGCCTCTGCGATCTAATAATTTTGACAAGTTAATTGCTGCCTGCTCTTGACAAGGCTGAAGCTACAAGGAATAAAGTAAAGAACGAAGAATAAGATGTTCCAGCAATGATATTGCATGGCAAGCTACTTAACATATAGAGACTATTAAAAGTGTTAATATCGATGGGTATCTTTTTTGCCCAGATAAAGGAACGTAACATCTACTCTGCTGAGACATGACTGAAGATCCTGGAGCAGCCAACTTGTGTGCTGTTGGAAGGAGGTCCATTTAAGATAAGGCAAAGGGCCTCTAAAAAGACAACAATAAAAACTCCTAGATTAGCCATTTAAGAATCTGCTAGAGATTTCCTTTCTGGGTCTTCAGTACACTGGTTACATCACCTCAAGCCAGCCCAGCACGGGTTATGCAGCCAGAGAAAAGCCTGGAGCAGCTGATCCTGCAGCCCGATGTGTCGGCTCCGCTCCATCCTTCTCCTCAGCCTCCCTGGCCACGCTGTTCCTGCTAAACCCTGCTAACAACTGAGTTACATTCTACAGGTGGTAAATACTTTAGGGCGTAAATTAAAGGAAATTTAAGAGAAATTGGCTAGAGAAATTAAAACTGCCTCAGGCAGCTTAACTTGTGCAGCGACACATACAGTACTTAGCACCCTAGATTTCATTATTCTTAACAGCATAACTGGAGTCCTATTTTCACACATTAAATATTCTTGGAGTTTTTTTCCCCAATGAGCAGACATACGATGTTTTTTTTCCCTCTGCCATCAACATGCATGTTTTGTCCTTTCAGAGACTTTCTTCAGATTGGAATACAGATTAGTTTTACCTAGGACTGAAAGAGCTCGACTGCTCGGGAAGGCCTCAATCCCTGGTTTTTATGGAAATGCGTAGCTTTGGAGGCTATGGGGAGCTGCTCTTTGCTTAGCACTTCTGAGAGGAGATCTGTGCAAGACTACACCGTCTTCACATCTCTTGGATTTCACAGACAGAGTGAAATATGACTGTTTGCCGTGAAGAAAGAGCGTTTCTTAAGTAGGGATGGGCACGCTCCTATGCTCCCCCAAGGCCCGGTGTGCAAATCCCTGACAGCATGAAGGGAAAGGAAATATCAAAGCCTCACAAGAGATAGGGACTGAACTACCAAGGCCGGTTGTAATGCGCCTGAGGTAGAGGTTGAGGATGTATCATTAGGAGACTAGCAAATCTGAGATGTCTGCTTGTCACTGAGAACAGTGAGGGGGGAAAAAGGCTTCCCAGTAAGCCCCATGGCAGGCAGTGCACTCACTGGTGCACAATAGCTCACCAGAAAGCTAAAGCAGACTGGGGGAGGCCAGCCTGGATATGGTGAGTTTTGACAAGTCCTGTGATAAGCTTTGGTGGCTTGCCAGTATTGCCATCGATAATCTCTTCACATTCCCACTTCTTGGGTTAAGACAGTGTGCCTCATGAAAGCTTGTCCTTCAGGGTTGCTTTGGTCATGGTCCATGGAGGCAGTTTCTGCATGCACACACCTGCCTAGATCTTGCTGGGCTCTCCCTTGTGTTCTTCTGAAGCCCTAGAGCCTTTCAGGGTGGGATTTGGGCAATGGAGAGCTCATCAGCAGAGAATCTGCCAGCTCACCAAGCACTGGTGTCTGCTTGTGGGGGGTAAGCAGCTTGCTAGACTCCCAGTGTATTGCATATAAATCCCCATGGACAGAAAAGGAGGCTCAGAGACACATGTGGGGCACCTAGACTTAGGTGTCTTAGTGTGGGGCTGAATCTCATCCTTGAGACTCAATGCAGCTGTAAAACAGGGTGTGCTGCCACTTGTCACTGCCTTCACCCAACACTCCTGGGCATGTCAGTCCCTGCTGTGCTATCCTGCATTTAGGCACACTAAAGTGTCAAGTGTCATCAGGCATTTATGGTTAGGGACCAAAATCCTTCTTTAATTGCCCTGGGACCAGAGTGGATGGGTGTTCTGATGCAGAGCATCACCTTCTCCAAAATCATCTTCAGGTGTCTGGGTCCTACTGCTCATTAAATCTAAAGCCTCACCTGCTGGGATGACCTGGGCGTAGCTCATCTCAATAATTCTTTGCTATTGCAGGGGGCTTAGGTGTTACTGGCAGCTTTGTCTGTCTTGTTCTCAAGCAGTGGAGTACAACTTGATCTGAGGACTTGAAATACATTAGTCTAATGAAGTCTTTGAGTTTAGTGCACGGGTGAACTGTAGTCACATATATGGTACAAGAGGTCAAACTGGATGAACTCATAGTCGTTTTTGGCCCTAAATGATGATAATCAAAGAATGATTTCTAATAATGAATGCATTTGTAAAACTTCGATGCCTTCTCATGAATAATCTGCAACCAGAAAAACAACTTGTTTTGTTAAGCAGACTGCGACAAACAGTTCTTCCAACTTTATGCTATGCAGACATGTATTTTTGGATATTCTTTGGGGGAAAAATCTACTGCAGCCAAATCTACATAACCTGCGAGGAAAAAAAGAACCTGAAACAAAACAAAAGATATGTGTAGATTATGAAAGGTAGAATCGAGTTTGAATTCTAATGTAAATGTATGTCATTATCAGTAGAGATCACTTGTAAAGCACTATTTTAACTTGAAGAACTAAAACCTGGAATATTAAAGCAAAAGTCTTTTTACATGTGCATTTAGAACAAAAGCTACCCTGTCATTAGAAATGATATCTAACAGTTGGATGAGGGTTGTTGTTTTCAGTGTTTAGTTTAAACACAATAAAGATGAACAAAATTAAAACGTGTTCACTGATGCATGAGGATGAAGTCAAGATCAGAAGTACCATTTCCTAATTTTTAGATGTATTCAAAGGCTCTTCCTTTGTATTAACTCCTACAGATGTTTAATGAATGCTTAAAACCAAACACCGCTTTCCCCCACACACCCCCCCACTGTGTTCAATGCATTTCATACAGGCAACCTGATAAAAAGAGTATCTGGGAGGAGGGGAAGGCAAAATCAAAGTTGATGTATCAGAACATCTACTGCATATCTAAACACAATAAAATCTGAACTGTGTGGGTGTTTTCACTTGTTTTAAAGAATGTTCATTGATTTCAGGTTTATTATGTTTGGAATTGTGGTATGTTACACAAAGACCATTTTACTGATCTTTATGATTCCGTAAAAGCCTACAACAATTTGGAGAAAACTGGCTGCACTGTATTTTTTCCCTTTGTTTCTGCTGTTAGACTTTATGCTTAGCTCTAGGTATAATGAATACTTCGAGCTTTGCCCTCACTCACTGAAAACAATAGGAGCATTGCTACAGACTCTGAGGCATCCAGCTACAGGGTGTATCCTGGACCGTTCAACAGAGATACCTGTTTTGGCTATGTGTGGAATTGCCTACGGACAGCACAAAGCTGATGTGAAATGGACCTGTAACAACAACAAAAAGGGTATCAGTATCTAGCAGGTGCAAGCTGATAAAGATCTGTGAGCAAATTTCCATGAGGTTTCAGAGATGCTATGCCCTGTTCTGATGAGATTCTTTCCTACTACTTCCCGTCTGACAGTCCACTTCCTGATGTGCTCTTGGAAAGAAGGATAAGCCTGATGAAAAGGTGAGCTGGTGTCCAAGCAAAACTTTCCTTTTACCTTAGAAAGAAGTGCATTGTAGTTAGAGAAAAAGTAAGACACGGTATCTAAGAGCGTCAGGTACAGCCAGGGGATGGTGAGAAGGACTTGGAGCAGTGGAGCGGGAGTCCTGAGAGTTGGGGTCTATTTATAACTCTGTAGAGATCCCACTGTGTGGACTTGGACAGAATGCTCCAGATTGAGAATATCAGTAGCGATACATAAGACCCCTGTTGGCTTCCAGAAGCTTTGAAGTATGTTTGAACCAGACTTCAGTGGCTCAGTACGTACTGCACTACCTGCTTGTGTTCTCCCAGGCTGAAGCGCAGACCTCCTGCATGGAACTGTCAGGACAAAGCTTTTTCTCCCCAAGACCCAGAGGAGGCAGATCAAGGGTGCCAAGATAGTGGCTTTTTTGTGATGAGAGACTGGGCTTACCTTCTGCCATGAGGTGAGACCTCTTGAGCCTTCCCTTCTGGATCTGCAAGGAGCTAGCAGTCAGGAGAGCCTCAACATCAGCCACTGTGGGGTCTGCGCCCCACCAAATCCATTGTGTCCTTCTTCTACAGGTGGGTAGCTGTGTGTGGGAAGTCTTTACTTGCAAGCACTGTGTGCAGTTCTGGTATCCCCAACATAAAGAGGACATGGAACTGTTGGAGCAAGTCCAAAGGAAGCCATGTGGATGAGCAGGGGCTGGAGCAAGGGGTGATGGGGTCAAACTGAAACAGGGGAAGTTCAGGTTAGATCTAAGGCAGAAGTTCTTCCCTGTGAAGGGGACAGGGGTTTGGAACTGGATGATTTTAAGGTCCTTTCCAACCCAGACCATTCTGTAATCCTAAATCAGCAGTCCTCATGACACAACACAGCAACATGCTTCCACTGTATTTTCCTAAAGAGACTCTGCCGGCTTCAGCCTGAATGTATTCAGCCATGAATGCAGCCAATGTATTCAGCCAATACATTCAGCTATGAATGTATTCATGACTTCTGTATATAAAGTCTTTCAGGACTCTGTGTTCCTCAAAACTGTTAAATGTTCCATTTAACCCCGAAACAATGAAGTAGAGGGCTATGGGTTTGCTTTAACTGACTCATGAATGAATTCTTCATCACCACCTTGTTCCACTCATTGCCAAAACAAGGAACTTGTGCTTCAGGGAGAGGATGGGCCACCCTAACTACAGCCTTTCAATGGTAATTTTTTAATTCATTGAGAAAAGCAGTGATTCTGTCCAGTTTGAAAGGCTCCAATTTCTTTTTTTGCTTATTCAGGTTAACCTTCCCTTTTTGAAGTAGTTTCCTTACTACATGGAGTTTGCATGTGCACAACAGGGTGCTCAGTTTCCTTTATAGACCCTTGCTATTTTGCAAGGCATGTGCCACAAACCCTACATAATTGTGCTTGATTTCGGATAAGCAACCTGGCTTATGTGAGAAATAGCCTTACCTTTGGTGATATCTATCTCTATGGCCAGTCAGAGCTGTGGCATGTGTGAATTACGTTCTTAGACTGGCTTTGGTCTGCAGGTACAGTCGGAACCTGGATGTGTGAGTGCTGTACAAAGGGACACTCTTCACATAGACAGCTCTCATGGCTTTTCCATTACTGGGAATATTGCTGTATTCTATGACTGAGAAGCCAAGGATGGGAAAGTGCCGGTGCAAGTTCTGTTAGGCAGATTTCCAGGGTGTTGGGTTTGTTTTTTGTTGCTGGCTGGGTTTAAACTGTGAGATGACAACATTGTCCTTTGTATTCACTTGTGCTCTTCAAAAGGCATGATGTTAGGGAGAGCATTCAGAGGTAATATTTGTGTTAAGAGGATTCAAATACCCTGTGGCTTTTAGTCTCAGTTTTGCACCTCTATTTAATTGTTCCCAGATTTTTGCTCCTGACTGTAATTTACTGCTGGGTGTGAATGTCAAGATGTAGCTGTTTAGCTCACTGATTTGTGGGAGCAATGAAGTAATTTTATGCCTAGGTCCTCTCATTTGTACCTGCCAGCAATGCAGAGGCAGTCTCTCCTAATCAGGCATTAAAAGTTCTTTTTGATTAATCTCTGACTTTGCTGAAGACATTCCAGATTTAAGCCACTGTAATTCATTTCAGGATCAGACCCATTAAGTGTTTTCCAATGAATAATATACTGTGTCATTCTTCTGCTATTAAGTATTTCTAAGATCGCAGAAGGATTGATGCAGATCTGGGAGATACATGGCTCTTGTGCCTCCACTCTCCCCTTCCCTGACTTTCCAAGATTTGTCTCCAGGTGAAACTTCTTTATTTCCATTTCTTTCTGTGTTCAGCTGGAAGCATTCACGAACGGTGAAGTGTGATCCTGTCGATACAGTGCTCTGTGTGGCCAGGCAATCAGGAGAGAAATAATTAACACAGAAAGCGGCCTGCCAGTATCCTGCTGACTGAAACTGGAAGGAGTTCAGCTACAGAAAGATTTCCCAGCTTACCACTTCTGGGGTGCACATAGCAATAGCCATTTGGAAGGACAACTGCCAGCTTCCATTTCAGGTTGCTTGACAGTACTAACTAGAGCACTAAGAACATCACTCCATGTCATCAGGAAATGCGAGCCAGATTTGGGATGTGGAGCATTAGTTCCAGACAGAAGAAGATATCAGAGAGGGGATCAGGTGCTGCTCTGTTGTGGTGAATTTCTCTGAACACAGAAGGAAATGGGGCATGGGGAGTGCCTCTGGTTTCCAGCCTTCCACCACCTCCATGCTCCCAGCCCTGTCTGGCCTGACCTGTCACCATGCAGGGTCGATGCTGGGCTCATGGCCACAGCCACACACTGTCACCCAAGCTGTGTTGTGGTGCCTGTCCATGTAGGGTGACAAAGGGAAGGCACTCCTGCAACTCTCTGAAGACCATCCTCCCTTTCTTCTTTCCACCAGATTCAAAGATGGTTGATGGAGCATGGAACAGAACAAATAGTGGCTGTATAGATTAAGAAATCTTCCTTAGGATCAGGGATGTCTCCTGCTGGAGAGGCGATGATCCCCTCTTCTACCACTGTATTGGCTGAGCATCCACAGCCAGGTTAAATCACAGAATCAGCAGGGCTGGAAAAGCCCTTTAAGCTCATCCAGTCCAACCCTTACCCTAGCCCTGCCAAGGCCACCACTAACCCATGGCACTGAGGCCTCGTCTCCACGGTGTGTGAACACTTGCAGGGACGGTGACTCCAGCACTGCCCTGGGCAGCCTGTTCCAATGCCTGAGCACCCTGTGGGGAAGGAATTGTTCCTCAGCTCCATCTAAACCTGCCCTGGTGCAGCTTGAGGCCATTTCCTCTTGTCCCGTCCCTTGTTCCTTGGGAGCAGAGACCGACCCCACCTCACTAAAACCTCCTTTCAGGTAGTTGTAGAGATCAGGTATTAAAGCTGTGTGTGTTCAAGACCAGGTTGGGCAGAGCCTTGGGAGACATGGTCTGGTGCAAGGCATCCCTGTCCATAGCAGAGGGGTTGGAACTGGGTGATCTTAAGGTCCTTTCCAACACAAACCATTCTAGGATTTGTATGTCACCACTGTCCTTTAGCTCTGTCTTTGCCTCCCACCCTGCAGATCCCATGCAGAGAGTAAGGAAATAAGGCAGAACTACAGTGCTCTACTTGCTGTAAACTGGGTATCTACGCTGATAAGATTGCTGCTGTACAGGCTAAAATTAGATCTGTCCTGGCAAGCACAGAAGCTGCTGCGTACTTTTCATGCCCTACAATTAGCACTGCATTGTCTGCCTGCAGCAGGAATATACTTGGTGCTTTCAGTGTTTTCTGAAACAACAAATGAGTAGATGAATAGGAGAAACAAGGGAAGACAAAAATAAGGAGTAGGAAGCCTATGGAATGGTTCTCCTCTGGAAATTGCTCAGACTGGTGGGCTGAGACGCCTGTGGCGAGACAGCATTACTCTGTGGTGCTTGCCAGTTTGCATATACAATGAGTTCTTCCAGGATCCCCGGTTCTGCCTTCTCACACTCAGTGATCCTGAGATGGTCCACTTGTACCTCTGCCACTGGTATATATCATGAGCAGGCTATTACCCCAAGCTCTTACAGGCAATGACCTACTCTGTAGAGACACTGGAAATCCAAGGCTATGCTGAAGCTATGCGTTGTTCATGTTTACAGGTTTAGTCCTGCTCTTGCTTACTTTTGCTTTGTGGTTCATCTTGCTGAGCACAAAAATGATGATCAGCCTCCTCCCTCTGTTGTGAGGAGGAGTCATGATGGAGGCCAGAAGAAGCACTGGGATCTAATTGATTATTAACTTCAGAAGATGGTTCCATGAGCTCCGTTTGACAGTAGTATTCCTCACTGGCGTTACTTCACTTATTTCCTACCAGACAAGGTCTGTTGTCTTGGCCTGGAGGCCTGGCAAATCTTGTCTTTTCCTAGAGCTAGGCACGGCTTAAGGTGGTTTATTAAAATAGTGCCACAATTATGATGAAGAATTTGACTTTTTCCATGACTTCCACCGTGTCTCTTTTCAAATTTGTATTGAGTACATGGACTTGGTTTTTCTCATGCATCCTGAATTCAAGATTTAAAACTGACCTGGTTTAATTTGACCTTATCTAGCTAATTTCTCAAGGGCCTGCATTTCTAAACAGTGCTCTAAATAGAGCATGTTTCCTTCTATCTGCCCAAATAACTAAGTCTCCTGCAAAATTTAAGCCATTAAAAGTAAGGGTGATCAGGAAAGCTTCAAGAAATAAGTGAACTTAATATAAATATTCATAATCATGTCAACTCCACATCTGAAACCATTTCTGAAATGTTAGTTTGCTCTAACGGCTGGTCAGAAGCACAAAGGTTAGGTTAAAGCTTCCTTCGTTAATGGTCTGGCTCAATGCACCCAGCAGTATAATATATTTTATCAGTGAGGGAAATGATATTGGTTTAAGAGGTTTCATGTAACAGTCATATCCTGGCCAAATGTAATTTTGAAAACAATCAGGGCCATTACGGCTCACACAGAAAGAAAGATAAAGACAGATAGCTGTATATGGGTTTTTAATAAGTAATTCACCCTGGGTCTTGAAACATCAGATTGCCAAGTAATATTATTAATGTATAAGCATGTTGGTAAAATCATGTATTCTCTCCCATTGGTTGACTACAGATATGTTTCTGATGCAAATATCATGTAAGTGTATTGAATCCAAGCAATGTAAATAGACTATATAGTACATCCATCAAGCGGTTGACTTGATTATTCCACACACTAAAGAGCATTTTCTGACATCAATCTACATTCTGCCTAAATAGAACATTTTTCACCAATGATATTATGCATCATTTACTGTATATTTGATACTAATTGTTCAGCATATCGATCACCTGTCACTCAGAGTTTAGTGATCTTTGCAACTTGCCCTGGCAACTTGGAAGTCACAAGCAGTTGGTTACCTGTAGGAGCAGACTGAGATTCCCTGGATGAATCTTGCCATGGGCAGGCAGCATAGAGAGAAGAGTTAAGGGATGAGTAAGGGCAGCCAAATTGGTACTTGAAAAGCTAAAAATGACAGCTTTTTGATTTTCATCAAGATTAGGCTACAACACAGTGCAAAGATTCACAGATATCACTTACTCTGCACTTTTCTGTTTGGAAGCAGGTTTTTATAGAAGGGTCAGGATGAGGACGACCAGTACAACAGAAAGACAGGGAGAGATTCTAGGTGTCAGTTCACCCTTTACTTGATGCACTGTGACATTTATGATTGCAAGATGCAGAAACTCTGTCAACTTCTTCTCTTGTATAAGTGGCTAAAAAGAAGGGGGTTATCCTTTTGTATGCAGAGCCTGCATATGTGGTAATCCGTTATCTGTCAGAGGACAATTACATCGATAGCTAAAGGATATGGCTTTAACTATCTGAACAGTTTCAACCACCTGATAAAGCAGAATCTCTTAATATACGTTGAACTTGCTGATCAATTTTAAACATTTGCTTTGTATATGAAAATATGGAGAGTTTAAAATAAGTTTAACTGTAGCTGGAGAGCGCCTCTCCATATTGACTGTTCGGTGTCTGTCACAGCACATACATTATTGAACTAGAAAACTACTGGAAGCAAAGGCTTTAGAGATAGGAGAAGAATATATTGATTTAACCATTGCATTCGTTCAGCAGTTCTTTTACAACCTTTTTTACAGTGTGGAGTGTGGTCTGTCTGCTTGCAACAGACTTTATTCCCCAAGCCTGTATTTTCCTTTATAATCCCTCTGTGTTCCAGGCTTTTCCCTCTACGGAACATCAAAGCACTTATCCAGATTCTCATCCCTCCGCTGGCTCCACTACCATCAGTTCTTTCCCTCTGTTGTCTTCCTCAAGCCTGTTCTGCTAACAGCCTCCAATTCCCCCCTTGTATCCTTGTCCTTACAAGCTGACCACCAGCTTGCCCTTACTCCTCATGAGGGCTTTTCCTCACTAGCACCCAGACTTACGATTCACCCCATTGCTGTTCCACTTGGACACAATATTCCCACTCCAGCACAAAAAAAAAAACTTTCTAGCAAGATACCCAGATTTCCGGGGGGCAGATTGATTGTTTTGTAATAAACAGGAAGATTTCTGGGGATTAACATTTCAGGGAAAAAATGTAGAAAAGGATTCACTTGAAGCACAACTTTGTCTTGTGTTACATCGTGAGACCTGACTGATCCAAACTGGTTTTACCCCAGTGGCAGAACTCAAGGTTGTGTTATTTTCCCAGCTCTACCCAATGAACCACTGGTGACATGCACCAACCGTACTGAATGTACAGACTGGTTGTTTCCCTAAACTTCAGTTGTCGGTCTTCACTCCTTGCCTTCTTTTTGCCTTTTTATTTAGCTCAACTCCTTCGGATGAATGTTATATTCTTCTTACCAAAGGACTGCGCATTAACTCAAAAACTGGGACAAAATCACTAATATAAAAGAAAAGGTTTGCAAGAACTGATAGCAGCGTCGCAACAACTTTGCTTTCCCCAAAGGCATGATCCTATGCTGCTTGTATGGAGACGCAGTCTCCCTCCTGCTCTGGGAATTGGCAACTTCAAAGTGGTGGCTGTCCACGTTTCTCATTGATTCCTGACTCTGGGGTTTCAGACTGCTCTAGAAGGCTTCTCTGAGTCATTCTGGGAACATCTCTGCCCCATCATCAAGCAAGTAAAGCCAGTTCTCATCTCCAGGAACAGAACTGCCTTGCATGTGTATGATTTGCTTCGCATCTTTTCAGCTGTCATTGTGGGGACCTTCTTCCCAGGGGTTATTCATAAAAGAGGCTTTGATTCAGGCGTCATGTGGGTTGGGTGTGTGTGTCAGGTAGTGCACACAGCACCCTCCCCACAGTGTCTTCTACCTTCTCCCTGCTCCCCCATCCTCAGCACAGCACCTTGGCTCTCCCCTTCATCTCTGCCTCCTGGCTCCCTCCCTCCCACCCGCTTGCTCCATCTTCCAACCCCAAAATGATTTGCTGGATGCACAGCTGCTTTGGAGTGGAGAAAGCTGTGTAGCAGCAGCTGTAGCTGTGAATTACATGAGGATACAGACCATTCCAGCACTTGCTTCAAAGGGATAGAGCTTATCTCGGATGTAGACTCTGTGTAAGCAGTACAGAAATGACAGCAGCCCTGTATTGGTTTATTTGGGCTCTTGGATGGTATGGGCTGTGCAGGGAGGTGGGCATAACAGCTCTGTGGACAGACACAAGTCCTGATAATCTGGGCCAACCCGTGGCCATGGCACCAGCAGTGGCCAGTGTAAGCTCCTCAGGGCAGGAAAGGTTTCCTTACTTACTCATGAAGCATCATGCAGAGCAGCAGTGGTTTATAAATAATAGATGTTTAGAAACACTCAGGAAAATATTCTCTGCTGAATATACACAGCAAAATGTTACTGAGGCATCCCTGATCCTGCAAAGCCACAGGCACAGTGAGCGGAACTGTAATGTCCCCCCATTCATCTCTCTAACAGTCACCACTCTGCTTTACATAGCTGTTTACTTTCTCAGGCATCTTCAGCCATAGCATTAAGGCACAACAGGGTGTGCTTTACTGGGACATTAATAATACATCGGGTGCGTTGTGAGGCATGACTGGAAAGGCTGAATGACTTCAATAGCCCAAGAAATGTATGAATGCTCCAGTAAACCACATCCAAGAGCGGTAATTCAGGTTTTATTTTGTCATTTTATTAATGACGCAAGTTACATGATATTGTATGTGATGCTGTCTGATGGGACAACAGGAGGATGGTGAGCCCACGGCAGTGCTGATGGGGAACATCTTCCTTCTGCATGTGCAGAGAGCAACTTTAGTTAAGGAATTTTAACTAACTGCATCTGCTTTGGGGGAATATCATAGCAATAGTAGGGAGAACCTGTGCAAACCTCTTGAACGTATTTAACAGTGAGGGTGGTGATGTTGTGAAGGACACGTATATGTACTAGAAATGGGAAGATGGATGATTTGCATGTGCCTAATGCTGTAGCTAATCACATCCTTCAGCAGGAAAAGCTGGGCTCCTTGTTAGCACAAGAAATGATGAAAGAGGGGAAGAAAAAGAAAGGAAATCATCTCCCAAAGAGCACGAGAAGGAGGGAAGGACAGAGGCCAGTTTGTAGGAAGCATCTCACCTCATTAAGCATCTTATTTCCCTTTTATCGTCCATACTGCACCGAAGCCTACAAGACACATGTGTGATTTATAAACAGTGCTGTGCATCAGCTGAGCAGTTTTATCCAGGGCTCTGGCCCTGGGTGGGTTTGTCTGCAGTGGTAGAACCTTGCCTGCTTTCAGCCGGGGTGTCACTTGCTCTGCTTGAACGCCTTTATTCTGATAAGTGGTTAAACACCTCTGTCCCAGATGAAGACAGGTAAATACAAGCCCGCTTTGCTCTAACGTCATCCTAAAATGAACTCATATGTGGATAGCCCTGCATTTCATTTAAGTCCACTAAAATAAGAGTCACTGATGTTTATTCAGAGCCAAGAAGGCTTCACAGATAATTTCATAGTCGTTTAATACTTGTATTTGCTCAACTTAGTGTAGTTTAGATTTCCTTCTACTTTTGGCTGTTTCAGAGTGGACAATCCTGAGGAAAATCGGAAACAGCGATGAAAAATGCTGCTGTTCAGATTCCAAGATAAATTCAATAACAACTGACAGGATTGATTACAACCGAATCAGTGAAACCTCCAGACTCTTTTTAATGTGGTTTGAGACATAAAGAAGATAATGAAAGATGTTACTTGACAGGAGTAGGAGCTATGTCTAGAGCAAAAGCACACTCCTCTGAATTTTTGATTTCGTTCTTGAAGCATTTTTCCACTGCAAAATAGGATTTTGGCCAGAATTGACATATTCATGAAATTACATTAATTTCAACGACATTTATTGAAAAAAAAATATTTTTCGAATGATCCTTTGGAAAAATTCTATTTGGGAAAATGAGATAAAATCACAAACTAAAAGCACTTTTGAAATTAAATTCTTCACGTGTATTTATGGTTTTAACCTCATTTTATGTCATGTTTCTAGCAATATTATATTCTGGGGTGGTTTTACAGAACCTAGTCCTCTTTGCCTTTTCTCTCTGCACCTTTCTGCATCTCAGGGTAATTTCATGTGCAAACGCACCATCAGGTACCATCCCTGCACACCGACTCACAGATCTACCTGTCTCCTCTGGCCAGCTTCAGCTCTGGGCTCGTTTCCCTGTCATTTCACATAGACGACAGTCTGTCAACTCAAACTCAATGTGGATGAGACAGAACTTTTAATCTTCCCCAATTCATGTCTTCCCTATTAGTCTCCTCTTTGATCACCGTGGACAACCTCACCACCCTGCCTGTTACTGAGGCCCATAATTTGTGCGTCATCCTTGACTCAGACCCTTTCTCAGGTCCTCACATCTAGGCTATGGCATAATCTCACTGACTACTGCTTAGCATCTTTCAGATGCCTTTCCAGTCCACCCAAGGCCATTGCCCACCCTTTCTATGTCTCAATTAATGCAAGGGATTTTCTTATCAGGCCTTGATAAATGCAGCACCAGCTTTTTGGTGCCCACTTAACACTGGAAATACTCGTTTCCCAGATCATTCATCTCCCATTTTCTGTCCATCCTTCCTACATCTCTTTCAGCATTCAAACAAATATTACACCTTTGTCCTCATTTCGTGCTCTGTCACAGTCTATTTGAAGTTATCAGCAGTCACTTAGTGCTGCCGTTGATGAGAGCACATGATGATGCTCAGACCTGCACCCCCAGCTTCTCCCTTTTGTCTTCCCCTATTAAAAGGACCATCCTGCAAGCATCCCCAAGCTGCCTCGCATTCTCCTCCCCATCCCACAGTGAAACTCCCTGTGCCCTCTTTTCCTAGCTACTGCTAAGCTCTTCATTTGCTGCCTGTCCTGTTGCTCAACATCACCCCAAGTTCCCCTGTCCACACTCACCCATTTTTCTGTGCCCCACTTTTGTCTCTTGCCTTATTCTTATGTTGTAAGGCTTTAGGAGCAGGTATCATCTTTCTGTTTTGCCTAATACTTTGAGGCTCAGCCCACAGTCAGGTCTCATGAGATAGAAATCCATTACACACACACACACACATGCACACATTATGATAATATAAACTGTTATTCTTTATTAGTAGTATCAGAATATGGCATGGCATATATCAACTCATGCCCTTTTCTGACTTACTTAATATTCTACTATTTTATTGTCCTCTGTTTTTGTATTATTATTGTTATTTGAATAATTAACTTAATTAACTATTAAGTACAGATTTGAAGCTTCTTATTTTCTAGATCAAAGCATCTCCCACTTCTGTTATAATGAAACACTTGAATTCTTGGACAGTCTGCAAAGCAAACTTAGGTAAGAGTCAAAGTGTTTCATTGCAAAAAGCAAGAGGTGCTTTGATCTAGAGAATAGGATTTCCAATATTAATTTTTCATCTTACAGATAAAAGATCTAACCCAACAAAGTGAAATCACACGAAAAGTTCAGCTGCTGCATTGCATAATGTGTGGAATATGTTGGGGACACTCAGTTATCACATGAGGTATGTTAGAAGGCTCCCTAACTCCCCTGCCCAGTTTCAGTATTGACTAAGCAAACTTCCCTATTCCAACAAAACTTGAGTGTAAAGCTGAGAAAACATTACTGGGAGCTCACTAGGATGGAAAGGTCCAGGTAGGCCCATGCCACAGCTCAGGGTGGTGGTGGTCCCACTGTACAAAGGGTGACTACAGAGAGATCCAGGTAGTGCAATCCACAGCTGCTGCTAGCATGACACTAGAGAAGCTCACAGCCTGTGAAGGGGTTTGGGAAATCTCAGGTTTGCACTGTTAAAAATGTCAGTTCAAAGTTAATTTTGAAAACTTCTTTCTATTCTGGCACATTCTGAATGTGATTTTACACTCTCATTTGCAGGGGGTGTGAAATAGCTGCTTTTCCTACAAATAGTTGTTCAGGTTCTGGGGTTTTGACCAGCCCTTGCAAGTACATCCGATTTCCACTTAAAATACACCATTTTGCTATTTTACTTTGCTAACAGAATGCACTTGAGAGTGAATATTTTGCAGTGTCACCAGAAAGCAGGAGTAGAAAAGTGCTAAAAATTGCCAGTGAAAGAAAGGAAAAATTACTGTAAAAGATTTATCACTGTACATGTGTGCTAAGAGCTGCCTTCACCCAGAGATTTCCCCTAAGCCATGGCACAGGTGACCATTCCATAGGATCCCAGACTGGTTTGGGTTGAAGGGACCTCAAAGCTCATCCACTTCCAGCCCCTGCCACGGGCAGGGACACCTCACACTAGAGCAGGTTGCTCCAAGCCCCTGTGTCCAACCTGGCCTTGAACACTGCCAAGGATGGGGCAGCCACAGCTTCTCTGGGCACCCTGTGCCAGCGCCTCAGCACCCTCACAGGGAAGAGCTTCTGCCTTAGATCTAATCTTAAAGGGTCCTCCCTGTCCCAGTGGAGAAATCCACAGCTACCACCTCTTTTAGGGTGTGTGAGCTGCACGGAGGTGCTGAGCTCCCAGAGATCCTTTTGGGAACCGATAGATGATGGATTAATACGTTTCCTAACAATCACCATGGAAACCAAAACTGGGGTGATAGAAAAATCCCACTGGCAATGTGGATTAGTGGCTGCTTCTCTGGGAGTCAGTGGCTGCCCTGGATGATGTAGTTTATCTCGGTGTAAATCAGATGTGACTCAGCGGCATACACAGCGCAGCCGAACGTGCAGAACGCTCATGTCAGTGTTGAATCAAAGCCTGAAACATGGGTTGTTATTTAAAGAGAGTTATGAGAACGCCAGGAGTTTCAAAAGAAGATCAACGCTGCTAAAGAAGTGAAAGCCAAGAATTATAGATATAACGATAGGAAGCTCTTAGGATTTATTAACTGTTTTGTTTGGACTTATTAAAAAGGAATGACACCCATTAAAGTATATCACGGGAATGAGCTATCTAGCAGCCCCAGGGCTGTGACTGAAGGGGAGCTCTATGATAAGGTGAGAGCTTGCTGTTGCTTTCCAATGACAAGGTATTTGGTAAAACAAAGAGAAGGTTTTGCTTTATAAATTGTTTGCTCAATTCAAGAGTTTTCTCAAACAAATATTGTTCTGCAAATACCTCTAAGAGCAAACAGCCCATTTCCCATGAAATATATGTGATTAGACATTAGTCTGAGATGGTTTGTGTTTGGTTGTTTTATACAGTTACCTGACAGGAGGATGGAGCCAGGAGGGGCTGGGCTCTGCTTCCAAGGAACAAGGGATGGGACAAGAGGAAACGGCCTCAAGCTGCACCAGGGGAGGTTTAGATGGAGCTGAGGAACAAATCCTTCCTCAGAGGGTGCTCAGGCATTGGAACAGGCTGCCCAGGGCAGGGCTGGAGTCACCGTCCCTGCAAGTGTTCACACAGCATGGAGACGAGGCCTCAGTGCCATGGGTTAGTGGTGGCCTTGGCAGTGCTGGGAATGGTTGGACTGGGTGAGCTTAAAGGGCTTTTCCAGTGGATTCCATGTTTCTATTAGCTTTTGTGACAACTCAAAGTGTTCTGTAGCCATGTTGTTTAAGGAAGTTATGCACAACACCGCAGATGGCTGCACAAGTGATACTATTGCAGCAATTCCTTTTTGCTGTCTCCTCAGAGTGACATTTCTTCAGGTTGACAAACTCAGGCTGGCCCCATTTCTGTATTCACCTAAGCACCCATGCCCCTCAAGTGCTGTAGGACTCAGGCATGCCCCTCTTCATCTTCACACCAGCCTCTGCACACATGCCTTACGAGCCTTGTGCATGAGCAAGAAGCACATCTGACACAACTGGGGCTACCCCACCAGCAGGAGTGTCCTATCTCTTGCTGATCCCTCCTGCTGTCTGGCACCTCTTTTCAGTGTGTAGTCACTTTGGTGACTACAGCTTTCTTGCAGTGCAGATGTGAGCTGGGTACTTGGAGGTTCAATTCGAGAGCTATATGTACAAGCTTACTGGGTCCTTTCAAAGTGGTGTTTCTAATCCACTTCCTGTGAATCACAGCATCCCAGAACCATTACGGTTGAAGGACCCTCTGTAGATCATCCAGTCCAACCCCTGCCAAGGCAGGGCCACCCAGAGCAGGGCACACAGGAACATGTCCAGCTGGGTTTGGGATGGCTCCAGAGAGGGAGACTCCACAACCCCCTGGGCAGCCTGTGCCGGGGCTCTGACATCCTCACATAAACAAGTTCTTCCTCATGTTGAGGTGAAACTTGTTCTGTGTTAGTTTATGGCCATTGCTTCTCGTCCTGTCACTGGGCACGACTGGAAATGGTCTGGCCCCATCCTCCTGGCAACTGCCTTTGAGCTATTGATCTGCATTGATGAGATCCCCTCTCAGGCTGCTCTTCTCCAGAATAACCAGGCCCAGCTCCCGCAATCTCTCTTTGTGAGGAGGAGATGGGCAAGTGTAAGTCACAAGCTAAGATAAATCTCTTCATCTTATTTTGTTATTTCTGTGCCAGCCTCTACTGTCACATCAAAACAACTCTGGGTTTATCTAGCTGCATTCAGAAGTTCTGCTGTCCGTTTTAGACCATGTAAAAACCACGGCTGTTTCTTTTAAATGGTAACTAGGATTTGGGAGCTTGAAACACAAAAGTTCCAGTCCTGCTTTGTGAAAGTTCAGAGAGTGTGGCACAACAGGTTATAAAATACCACTGCAGACAGAGTTTCAACATGTACATGAGCTAGATAGCCATGTTCCTTCAACTAATGGTTTCTGTAATTCAGGCCATTTTGCTTTACAGTTTAAAACCAGCAAGATGTTGAACCTAACCAGGATAATTGTGATGCCTTTCTTTTGGGGGAAATAATTGACAACTCTCCCTATGATATGGCAATAGGAGAGTGTCAGATTAGAAGTTCCTACCTCTGCCTCATGAGAACACTTGGTCCTTTGTGCATGCATCCTTGTTTTCATTTGGGCAAGTTTCATTGCAGCTTATTATTATTGAAAGTTAGAGAACAGATTGAAGACTGATAACAAGGAGATGGTGTACCACGGGAAAAGCCGAGTTGTATAAAAGCTTTGCCTGAGACTCAACTACTCTGTGTTCTGCAAAAGCTACTGCAGATATCCCTGTTAGTTTTATTGATCTTACAAATTCAGGACTGGAGCATTTAGAGTTTACCTTTGCTTTGGATACTTGCTTATTTTACCTGAATTTGCTCAAAATTCAACATATTCAAGTGATCTGACAGATTCAACCCCCAACCTCCTATGCCATGTATCCCCCTTTCCAAATCTTTACAGCAATAAAGGAATTTCCTGTGTTTTTAAGAGAAATCTTAAAAACCTGTGATACTCCTGAGGTATAGGAAAGTGCTTTAGTTGCTGTTTTACTTAATATTAAAAGGTTAAAAAGCCCATGAAAACATATAGCTATGTGGAAATTAATGATGGCTATCTCTTATAAACTAGTGCTGTGTATGTACCTATCCACTCATAATGTTTTAAAATACACACAGCAGAGTGCAGATAGTGATAACACATTTGATTTTATCCACTGCAAATACATATATATATTTATATGTCAGACAAATAACTTATCTCCCTTCCTACTCTCTGTATTGATAAAATCCATAGAGGATTTAATCCATCCGAGTGTGCTTCTCCATGTTATTCATCTCAGCCGTGCACTGGGAAAGTTCAAATATTTAAACTGCTTTAAACTCAGAATATTAATGGCTCTTCTTAGAAATTCAATAACAGTTACATTTTTCCCAGTTGATGGATACTGTCACAAATGGCTACTGCAGAAGTGTACAGAGTTAATTACCTTGCGGCAATTAGGGTCTTAGTCCAAGTGCATGAAAACTTTTACTAGTACAGGTAAAGAGAGGCACTCTCAGCCCCTGGATGCTGAAGGAGTGTGCCAACAATATAAGGAAGAAATTCTTTGCTGTAAGGGTGGTGAGGCACTGGAATGGGTTGCCCAGGGAAGCTGTGAATGCTCCATCCCTGGCGGTGTTCAAGGCCAGCTTGGACAGAGCCTTGGGTGACATGGTTTAGTGTGAGGTGTCTCTGCCCATGGCGGGGGTTGGAACCAGATGATCTTAAGGTCCTTTCCAACCCTAACTATTCTATGATTCTATGATTCTATGAACAATGCTGGCTGATAAACCTTGAGGCAGCTCATGACAAGCAGTATTGTGTACCACCTAAGCACAAGGTCTGGGGGAGTTCAGCTTCCCTCCAGTACAGGACACAGGATTTGATGTAGACAAGCACTGTTTCCCCTTCAAAGATCAGTCATGGGGAGAGGACTGCCAAGGAGAAGCGCAGCTTCTCTCCAAAGGTGCAGGCTATCAGTTAAACAATCTGAGAGGAAAAGCACGCAAAACTTACACAGAGCATTCAGCAGGCAAGGGAGCCAGCCCTGTGCAATGTTACACTGCAACTCTTAGTGCAAAGCCAGAACACATGCTTCGTTTCAAACCCTTTCTTAAATACACCCCTAATTATGAAATCATTACCAGAAACCTGCGTGATAAGGAAAGAAGAATTATTATATTAACCTGGGGTCTTCAGTGTACTCGGAGGCATCACAAAGCAGCTCTCCTGCAGTCAAAGCCTGCGCACTCCCTGTTTTCTCTCATCCAGTGAGTCACTTCTTCCCTTTAATCTCCCATTAAAATCCTTTCTATCCTCTTCAGCTTATGACTCTGTTGCTGCAAGGTGGTTTGTGGCACTCGGTATGGCTAATCCTCGGGATCGCATCGTATTGAGAACAGAATAATTGAAAACAGCTTGAAGCGGTTGTAGTTAGGCACACAAATCAATGACAGATAATCATTTAAGCACAAACCAAAACAGACATTTACATGGAAAACAATCATGGCCTTGGAGTTACACCCTGTTCTTGCCATGCAAAATCTGTCATGATTTGGCAGAGTACCCTTTGGAAGCTAAACCTTGTTGCCAATGTGGCCATCCCCTCGAGACAGCCCTGGCAAAGCCCTGACGGAAACCTGAGCTCAGCTGTAAATAGATTTGCCTTAAAGGCCATCTAGCTTCAGAAATAAACCCATAAGCAAACCCAGAAATGAACCTGCACTGCCCCCTGAGCTGTGTAAGAAAGCCATGGTCCGAGGGGAGCAGTCGAGAGCTGTGCAAAGCCACACAGCAAGCGAGAGCATGGGGCTGGGCCCCCCCTTTCAGAGTGCTGCTCCTATTCCAAGGGAGGTGGGTTGTGCTCAGGTACACTGCACTGTGTATGGAAATGTAGCAATAAAAAAACAAAACTCCCAAAGCGGACTGGCTCCTGACTGGATAGTGCAGATGGGAGCACGTATTTGCCTGTAGTTTCCTGATGACAATCGTATTTATACCAGCTGGTTAAAATGTTTTAATAAATGATGACCTGATGAGAACACTTTGCCATGGCTGTGGCCCTGGGGTTTGCTCATTTCTGCCATGGTCCAAATAACCGTTCCAATTAAAAAGCAGTAAAAATGACAATTTGAGGTCTTTCCTAGCATCTTTAGAATGGCACCAGGAAACTTAAATCCCATCTTCCTTCCAGATGAAGGAAATGTGTTCAGGATGTCATATGCTATCTGTTTGTCTTAGGGGGCTGGAAGAGCCAAGCCTCCATCTCTGGCTCATCCCAAAGCCAGGTGAGTGTGTTCCTCCCAGAGCTCTGAATTTCTCTGCCTGAACTTCTCTACAGTGTCTACTTTGCTACAATTATCTAATTATAAGTAGATGAATGGGACTTTTCTCCCTATTATTTAGCCTTTTTCTTTAAAAACATCACCATCTTCACTGGAGAAGTTTCAAAAGTTGAGTTGCCAATTTTCCTTCCGCTTTCTGTGCCTCCAGTGAAAGGGTATTATTTATCAAACTAAGCGTATATTATAATCTTTGTAAAATGGTAAAGATCAAAGACTACCTTGCATCAAGCAGAATTACAGTGCCATAACATTTTATATTGTTGCAGCTGATATCAATCACGGCGTGACAGCAAGCTACAGAAGAGGGGTTTTGCAGCCGCTATCACTGACGTGCTGCAATGTCTGAAATACAGCAGCCAGGTAACATGTGCTTTGGGTGTGAAAGGGAAAAACCAGCAGCAGAAGTAAGTGCCTTCAGTATCCATGTCATTAAGTGAGGCCATTTGGCAGCGAAACACGTGCGCACGACTTTAATTCTGCCTGCGGCTGCTGCGTTCTCGGAAGGGAATAGATAAAAGCCTCTACGAGAAGAGAGGGCTTGATTTCAAGTGACAGTGGTGACATTTTCAGCAACAACCCCCCCGAGCATGGCAGGGTCCTCCATATGATACTCCTGCCCCCAAGGCGCGAGCATCATCATCCTTCTCTCCCCAGGAAGAGGCAGGAATCCGGGTGTGCAGCCAGTGCTGCCCAGCATTCCCAAGTGCTCTGCAGCTCCCCTGCACCAGCCGTAAGCCGGTTGTTCTCCCCTCCATAACTCTCAATCACATCTTTGTTTAATTCATGCTTGAGGCCACTGACAGGCTGAGGAAAGTTTCTCCTGCTCCTCCCCAGGGCCCTGCCAGGCCTGCTGGGTCTTACAGCTGCAGCACTAAAAGCACCACACAGTGTCCCCCAGACATATCTCTGGTGGAGAACAGCAAGGAAAGGGGAATGATAAGAGATCTGTTCCCATACATATCCCTTGCAATGCGGATACATCCCTCCTCTCCATGGCTGTAGCCAACCCTATGTATTTCTCCCTGCAACACGCACAAGTCCGACAGCAGCATCTTCCCGTGCTGTGCTCACCGGCTGTGCTTCTGCAAAATGCCACCTGAGCTCCCAGGCTGTAGGCCCCCCCTAGTATCCTGTAGTTGGGTTATATTAACACTATAACTTCATGAGAGGCAACTTCACTTCAAACGGTCCTGCTATTGTATCTCAGAGACTTCAATCCAGAGAGGGAACCCTTTCAACATAGCAAAGAGGATGAGAAGAAACAAAGCAAAAGCAGTTGGGAAAGGACCAGGGTTCAGCAAATCCAAACCTCTTGGGTTTTCAGGATTCTCCTGCTATTTGAATAGAAAACTGAGTTGTTATAGACAAATCTTCTATTTTTCTGTCTTCTTCCCCTCTGCTCCTGAGAGCCACACAATGTACTTCCCCGCTGGTAACTAAAATGCTCCTAAAAACTTGAAGAATGATTTGAAAAAGGGCATTCCTATTCCTTATGCATAAAACATGCATGCATATTCATCTAAAACAGTTAGAAAAATTTGTACCAGTTATAATTAGCATGTTTTGTGCATCTATTTTCTTTGCTATTAAATAACAAATTTGTGGTAACCATAGCAACTGGAACATCACATGGTACTGGTGCTATTTTGGGGATAACATAAGTACCTTTCTTAAAGAAGCATTAACACCTCTAAGCTATGAATTCTAGTAGTTTTCATTATAAAATATCTGTTAGGTAGATTGTATTCACTCCTCGCTCTATTGTTGCTTTCATGTGGAATGCACTACCTTGTTTTGCAGTGCCTGTGACCACTTAAAAGCACTAATGAGTGTTCTTGTAGTGCAAAAAAGCAACAAACTTAAGAGAAGCTATGTGACATATTAATGGAACTTGCATTGAAGGGAAAAATACAATAAAATGAAGGATTTCTGTTATTGTTGCTGGAGAAGGAGCTAGCATTGGTCATGGAGCTCTTCATTCATGCTTGAATGGAGGAAAGCAGGAGGGAAAAGATGCTTTCATCCTGGACCAGTATAGCACCTGCTGGAATAAGCAGTAGATGCTGGGTTAGCTCTATTGGAAGGTAGGCGAGATCCTTAGGGACCTCACAAGGGAAGAGACCAACTTAGCAATCAAAGCCAATTCCCTGCCACCACAGTTAAGGGTGTTTGTCTACCGATTTTCTGCTGTACACACCATCACATGCCACGGGCCTTCCAACATGTCGCAGAGCCTTATAGCTAGTCAGATAGAGAGCAAGAGACCAAATGCTACAACATGTATGAGCCATTAAAAGAGATTAGATGGCAACAAGGTCAGTATCCATGTGCAGGCGTAAATAAAACTTGCTGGAGCACCACATCACAGGTAAGAACAAAATGCCTCAAGAATCCCTGTCCATGTTGTGATGAATTGAGGAAAAATGGGCAAATGTGGGAGAAATTCCCCATTCAGTCTCTGAAACTGGTAATTCACTTAGTCATGAGAAGGTAAGTAGGATGAACCAAACAGACACCCATGAGAAATGGATGCTATTAAAAATATCCTGCTCACACTGATGTACTAATGAAAAACACTGGTTGACATGATCAGTTGTTTGATCATGAAACTGTGTGTATGGATGATACACACCCTGAGCTGTCAGGATGGTGTTATCCATCTCCCAGACCAGAAGTAATGAGGGATCATTCACCCTAGGTGGCTCCCACACAGATGATTTGGGTTCATGCACATACTAAACAGGCCGTTAGGCTGCGAAATTACTCAGACCAAGCCAAGGTGGAGTTTGGAGTGGAGGAATTTTGCCACAAGGTGAATAAAGGTACTGGGGTTGATGAGAAGAGCTGTGAAACTGAGCTGGAAGGAGGCACAGCAAGTATGCGCAGAGGATAAGGGTTTGTGGAGCTGTGTGGGTCGGTGAAAGGGTGTGATGTCCATCATGTGCCTTGGGCCTGAAGGTGGAGTATATGGTGCAGGCAAGAGTTCACCAGGCTGTGGGCTGGCTCAGGGCAAATTGCAAAGAGTAGAAGTTAAGGCGAACTTGAATTTTATAAGTTCATCTGGGCCAAACCTGGCAAATCTGAGTCAAGATTCACAATGGAATCTTCTCTGCCTCAGTCCTGCTCTGCCTCCTGTTTTCCCCCGCTCAGGAGTATCACTGGGAAATGTTCTGCAAAAGTTGATCTTTCTTTACCAGCCTTTTCTTACTTTAAAAAAGTGGCTTTTTATCATTGTGAATAATTGCAAATCATCAAAATGCTCCCTTTCAGCCATTTAGAAAGAAAGGATTTTGTTTCTAAAAATGTTATAGTAGACAAGTTTATTTGTTTTAAATCCAGCAAACTTTCTGCTATCTCAAAAATGAAAAGTTTTTATTACCCTCAAATAATCCTTAATAATTTCCTGTGTTTTCTCTGCCCCCCCCCCCCCCCCCCCAATAAATAAGCCAAGATGGAGCAATCTCTTTTCACCCTTGCTGTGTCTCTGGGGACTTGCAGTGTTTGTTCTGGGGAGGCCCTGGCAGGATCTGCAGAGCTGTCTGAGAGAAGAAGCTCTCCTGGTCTCCACCATGCTCACTCCATGTGTTACATCATTGATCCTTTTGGACCTACCTGTTCTGCTTGCTTCCTGAAGCTACTCTGCGTGTTTCTTTGCCCACTGCCTGCCCTCTCCTCTTGTGGTTGGTGCATCTCCTTCCATTGCCTGATGCTATAGAGAGGGACTGGCCTTTGGCTCAGCTGAGGGTAACTCTGCTCCAGCCCTTCCCTCACCTTCCCATCTTATTCACCTCCAAACGCCCGCTCCTTAAGAAAAGGCTTGGGAAAAGGTCTACCAAGGCAGCACAAAGTGTTTCAGCTCCACACGTAAGCTTCCAGGAGCCCTGAGAAGTGAAGCAAAAGTAAAACCATTACAGGCAAGAAGGGAAAGTTGCACAATATGTGTTTTTGTTGTTGTTTTCTTTTCTTGATCCATGCTGTGAAATGGGAGCTTCCCATTCTACTTTCCGTTTGGAGGGGAAGTGAAGAAAAGAGAAAGATTTGGCAGATGGTGGCAAGTGATAAAACACAAAGCGGTTCTTTTTCTGATATAGCAAATAAATGGCTTTCTGCCTTGCCTTTTGTTAAAGCTCTTAATCCAGCCTGTAAATAAGGACTTTCCCTTTGGACTGTTTAGATAGAAGACTTAGAGCTGATCTGAAGTAATGGGATCAGAAAACAGGAGATGTATATCAAAGAGAATGATACATATGCTCATAGTAGTGAACTTTCTCTTGCTGCACTCCTCATACGCTGTATGTAAATGTTCACAAGTACAAAGTGAGCTTCGTTTTCCTGCAGACCTAAGCTGAGACGCCGGCTCTGAGAAGCCTGTTTGATCCCCAGGGGGCAGGCTGCCTGCCTTCAGGCAAAGCATGCATCCTCTGCAATAAAGCAGAACTCGAGAAGTAATTCTGTTACGTGGCCTGATTTAGGTTTACTAAATGATGGAAAAGCTTGGCTTTTAGGGATGCTGGAAGTGGAGATTCCCACCCCCAGATCTCATAAAAAGCAATGGTTCACCTGACAAAGTGAAAAAGCCAGCAAATCATAGACCCGTAGAGTGGTTTGGGTTGGAAAGGACCTTAAGATCACCCAGTTCCAACCCCGTGCCATAGGACAGAGTGAATTGTTCATTAAAAAAACAGATTATCTACAACGAACAACCATTTTCCACATTCATAAAGGATCTTTTTACCCTAATTGTTACACTCTCCAAACTTTCACAATGAAGCTGTAGCCTTCCTCAAGTCTGTGCCGTGGCTTGCTGTGAGTACAGCCATAGCAATGCATTGTTCCTCTTGGGTTTGGAAAACCTCCAACTCATATTCAGCTGCCATAGGAAAAAGGTTGGGAGAATTCACAGACTTGTCTGGTTTCCAAAGGCACCTCTGACCCAGGCAATGTATTCTAAACTCCTTAATCATTTTCTACTTACTGAAAATCCTCACTGGCTGAATACGAATTCTTCCCAAGCCAGATATTAAGAGGGAGAAAGGATTTCTTTTGTGGTTCTTAAAGATTAACATAAAAGTAGAGTGAGAATATAAATCTAAAATACGATGCATAGATTTTCTTCTTTTTATTTAAAATGCATAAATGAGTCACTTGCTTTCCATTTTGTATTTAGGACCATTTGGATGCTGTTTGATGCTATTTATATTTCCAGGGCAGCTTTTCATCAGATTAGTTTTTTGAATAGGTGTGCCTATGACTATATTTTAGAAGCCATTTGAAGCAATATAAAGAGGTAAACCTCAAACCAGCACCATCAAGGTCACTCGGAAAAGTTGCTCAGACTGGAGAGCTCTGAAAACAAACTTGTTTTCCTCCATTCCTTGCATTAATCTTATGTAAACCAAGTGGAACTTTACGGATCAATAATTAGTCCCAAGGAAAAACAAACCAACAAACAAAACCCTCAACAAAACTTCTCTTCTGCTGCCTACATCTGCTTTCCACATCAGCAGAAGTCAAGATCGATATCTGTGAAAGCTGCTGGCCTGAGCAGATTTTCTTCCCCATTGAAAATAAGACGGGAAGCCTTTAGAGGAGGCAGTGCAGGATCTGCCCTGTGCTCCCCCAGTCCAAGGCCATCAGCATGGAATTAGTTGCCTGTAACAATCCCAGCTCTTCCACTGAACAGAATGAACAATGGACTGACATCTGTGCATGCTGGTTTTCTTTGAAATGGTTTTTAGCACCATTGTACACTCTTCTAAGCTGTGCTGCTGCTGTGGTTTGGGGTTTTCTTCTCAAAGTAAACCTGATACCTGTCAAAACTACAAGAAGCATTATGAGTGTTTAAAATGGCTGTTTGTATTAATACGTTTATCAGCTGAAAGTTGTAAGAAGTTTGCTTTGAATTCATCCCTAATATATCTTTTAAATACCAGTCGAGGGGATGTTTTAATTCTACAACACAGCAAGCAGCCACTTTGTTCTTTCTCATTCTGTGCTCTAAGCTGTACAACCACTTCAATATCCCCTGCTTCAAATGCAAAGCTGTAATATTTAAAACACTTGAAACAAATATGTTGACTTCAGTATCAGTATGACCATCACTAAAAGGTGTGTCCTTCATTGCCCGTTTTAACATCTTATTAGAAGGCCTTGATTTCAATTGAATTAAGTTTCAAGTTAAGTAATAAACAGGAATACTAAGCCATGGTACAGCACCATCCCAGTAATGCGAAATGGTGAGCAGGGGATGAAAGGTCTACCCTGGAACTGAGGGGCTGCAAACATAGCCTGCTTTTCATATTGATTGTATTTTCCGATGGGCTTCAGGTCAGGTGCTGAGACCTTGGGGCTTGCTCCATCTCGAGCTGTCTCACTGTTTTCTTGGCTTACCTTGAGTAAGTTTTGAAACGTTTTTGTACTGCTTCTCCAAGGATAAAAGAAGTCTAATAATGTTCATCAGTGTTGCAAAGGCATCAATGCCTCTGAAAAGGTCTTTGGTGTTCCCTATGAGGAAGATGTTATGCACAATAAAAGGAGACCTCTGTGTGTGTATATAAAAATGTAATCTCAAGAGTTAGTGTTTCTCTGCAGGATATTTATTTTTGCCTATTAGTAAGTATATTGTGAATTAATGCTTTCATTTAGGTTAAAATAGGTTTACAGGCAAAAAAAAAAAGAGAAGAGACAGGTACCTGTTTAGGGAGAGGAGCAGCACAGAACTACATATGTTTTGCCAAAAGAATCTGTTGACACTGAACAGATCAATGTGTAACTGCATAATAAGGTGGGAAGATGAGATTAAATGTTCAAATACATATACTAATTAGGAAGGACATGTACAGCCATGTAGAGAACCTGATGGTGAGAAAATGACAGAGCCTCAGCACTACCGTGAATTATAAATGTCAAATTACAAGGATGCATGTAAAAAAAAGCTGGTAACTGTTAGGAACTAGACTCTGTATTCACGTGAAAGCTGTTGCTTTTATCATCTTCTTAAGTCCCTCTAAGGTGTTCTGTCATTCACTGTCAAATTGTCTACATAAGATAACAAGATGTATGTCACACAAGTGTTCCACACTGCTTCTCTGGCATTGCCAGGACACACCAATGTATTTTATCAATGGGGGTTTTGTGGGGTTTTTAAGCAATAAGAATATTAAGCAGAAAATCTGCTTCAGTATTAGCAGTCAATTACAGAGTGAGTTTTCTTTTCCTCTTGGATGTGCTAAAATCTAACACACGATGCCTAAACTGTAGGGGGAAAGAGAATAAGCAATGTATGTTTGGATTTGGCTGCGGACTCAATAGGCTGTCAGAGAGCCATAGGATGCATGCTGAAAAAGGATGTTAACTATGTTTTGACGTGCAAGAGCATGTGTTTCATTTGCAAGAAGTTTGTTTAATTAAAAGGTAAATACCATTTATAATTCTTCTCACAGACTGGTTGAGAGCAGCAAAAACACCTACAGAGCTCTCAAGTCGCCTGAAGAACTTCTTTGATGCATCTGATCCAGGGGGTAGGTACATTTAAATAAGAACAGTTCACTACTTTATTAAGTGATGATTTTGTTTTTACACAACATTGGTTATTGCTTCTAAAAATGTCTAAACTTCGGTTGCAAGATATTAGCTGCTTGAAGCATGTAAAATGTTCTGCCGTGAGAGTGTGGTGAAGATCTCTCCCCAGATATAATTGACTCAGAACATTCTCCCTCGTGCAGAAGACATATCAACCCAAAGCATCACATAAATATGAAGGCATAAAATCTCTCTGCACAAGCCATGTTCAGACCCCTCTGCATGCAGGGCACACAGGATTGCTGCTGGAACATAGTGCCTCTTTTGAGGCTTCCTTTCCTTTGCTGTATCTCTCCTTCCATACAAACCCCAAAGCTTGCAGTTCATAGAATCCCACAGTGGTTTAGGTTGGAAAGGACCTTAAGGCTCATCCAGTCCCAGCCCCCTACCACAGGCAGGGACACCTCACACTAGAGCAGGTTGCTCCAAGCCCCTGTGTCCAACCTGGCCTTGAACACTGCCAGGGATGGGGCAGCCACAGCTTCTCTGGGCACCCTGTGCCAGCGCCTCAGCACCCTCACAGGGAAGAACTTCTGCCTTAGATCTAACCTGAACTTCCTCTGTTTCAGTTTGAGCCCATCACCCCTTGTCCTATCACTGCAGTCCCTGATGGAGAGCCCCTCTCCAGCATCCTTGTTGCCCCCTTCAGACACTGGAAGCTGCTCTGAGGTCTCCACGCAGCTTCTCTTCTCCAGGCTGAACATCCCTAATGTTCTCAGCCTGTCTCTGTATGGGAGGTGCTCCAGCCCCTGCTCATCCTCGTGGCTTCCTCTGGACTTGCTCCAACAGCTTCATACCCTACCTACGTTGTTATGTACATTTCGTTTAAGGTCCTTAAGACTCAACTCCTTATTATAGGCTGTGGACCCATGATCTGCTTTGGGCTGCTGGGGTTCCTTCAGCAGAACCCATCATCCAGACAAGGTCCTTCTCACTCCCCAAGGGCTGAGGTGAATCCATGGCTACATCCACGGCGAGGGCTCTCTGGAAGCCTCATATGTTTGGCAAACAGAACTTCTGAAGCCAAGAGGCGATCTCAGTGCTCAGCAGCACTTACTGGCTACAACTGTGGATGAACAAATGTAAGGGAACTGCCTGGCTCTGAGAGAAGGACCCTCTCCAACCAGTGGCCTTTAGGAGCAGCATCTCCAGGTAAGCTTTGCGAATGGGCAACCCCGTAGCTCTCATTCTGATAGGCTGTTTTCACATAAGAACAATGGCCTGGAAGAAGCACAGGCTGCTGACACCCAGGTCTGTAATTTGCTGAAGCTGGATCCTGTTCTGCTCAGAGGGTCTGATGGTATCAGCCTCTGGAGAATCAGTGTCTGACACTCCCAGCCTGTTGTTCATATTGGTTTGGTCTCAGCTGAGCTATTTCTAACAACGAAAAACATATCTGAGAGAGTTACAATTTGCTGTAATCATATTTTTCTAGTTTTTCTCTGTGATAATTACTCCCATAAATATCATTGCTTCACCTCAGCCCAAGAGAGTGCTCTCTGTTTCTGTGCTCAGCCTCACCCTTCCACACCCGCACTGCTGGGGAAGGACAAGGATAGTGTTTGCTATTACTAGGGCCACTCCAGCTATGGGGCTGCTGGGACTTCCAGCCTTTGTCCAGTTTCTGTCCTGTATTACCTGATCAGAAATTGATATCTGAAGGGAAAACTGATGAAGAAAAGGTGTTAAATTGTGCACATGTTTGTGTGCAATAATATGTAATGAAGTTTTGACTTGGTTGTCAACCAGACAAAGACTTGAAAACCAGAAGTCAAGGTGTAGCTTTGCAATTAGTCTTGGACTTTACTGCTGGCCTGTGGATTTAGTTTAGTAATAGAGAAGGATTTTAATGTAATTAATGGGTTGCAGATCTCAGGAACTCTTGTTCCTACTGTGCTTACAAACAGCTTTTATGATAGACCCTTAGACTTTATAGGTGTAGGGACTATGTTTAACCATCAGCTTCAGGGTCACAGACACTTCTGGACTTCAGAGTGGTACCAGGAGTACCCAGAAAAGAGGCACTTGTTCTGCCAGTGTAACAGTGTGAGTAGGTATCTGGGAAGGAAAAAGAGGTGACAAGAAGACCAATATTGCTGGCCCCATTTTAAAGCTGGTGAAATGTGGCAAAAGACTGAAGGATTCACTGAAGTTACCTCTGTTGCTTATGGCAGACCTGGTGTTCAATGTAAAATGTCCAGATTTGTAATGTACCTTCTTAACTACAAGGCCATTCTTCCCCTCCAGAAGATGATATATTGGTATATAAATGTGCATTGATGTAATGCCAAGCTATAAACCACAAGCCTTTCAGAACTCATGTCCCTGATAGATTGCGAAAGAACTTGAAGTCAGAAGAATTGTGGTTTGTCTGACCTTATGCTAATCATTCTCCTTACTTGTGTCTTGGTCAAATAGAAAACGGATAGAATAATGAACCCTTTTGAAAACCTTCATTTCTGGGTGTTGGTCACGACCCAGTTTTCATAAGTTGCTAGGATATGGGGATAATCAGGGAAATGAAGATTCTATCTTATAAGACAAGACTGAAAAGCTTGATTTAAACAAAAGAAATTATGAGAAGGAATATTAGTACACTGTGAGGGGAGTAAATATCAGAGCTAATTAAGTTCAAGGACAAAATTGGCATCTGAACAAATGGATATAAACGGGGCCCTAATAAATGTGGGCTGGAAATCTCAAGAAGCTGCATTATGAGAATCTGGAACAGCTTTCCAAGGGGAATAGTAGGGCCAGAGAAAGTAAGTGCTTTCGAAATGGATCTCCATCAGTTTATGAACTGGGTATCATGCCCCAGACAATCAGAGAGCTAGGCTCTCAGGATAAACAAGTCCAATGTTCCTAGGTAACAGCCATATTTGTACACATCATCACAGGATTATTTGGGTTGGCAGGGCCCTCTGGAGATCATCCAGTCCAACCCCTGCCAAGGGCCACCCAGAGCAGGGCACACAGGAACATGTCCAGGTGGGTTTGGGATGGCTCCAGAGAGGCAGACTCCACAACCCCCTGGGCAGCCTGTGCCGGGGCTCTGACACCCTCATGTAAAGAAGTTCTTCCTCATGTTGAGGTGACACTTGTTGTGTGCTAGTTTATGGCCACTGCTCCTTGTCCTGTCACTGGGCACCGCTGGAAAGGGTCTGGCCCTATCCTCCTGGCACCTCCCTTTGAGCTATTGATCTACATTGATGAGATCCCCTCTCAGGCTGCTCTTCTCCAGGCTAACCAGGCCCAGCTCCTACAGTCTCTGCTCACAAGAGAGATGCTCCAGTCCCCTGAGCATCCTTGTTGCCTCCACTGGACCCTCTTCAGTAGCTCCTTGTCTCTCTTGTATTGAGGAGCCCAGCACTGGGCACAGTGCTCCAGATGTGGCCTCACCTCAGTCAGGAGAGGGAGAGGAATCACCTCCCTCGACCTGCTGCTGCACTCCTCCTGATGCATCCCAGGACACTCCACTCTTGTCCCTCCTGGCTCAAGGGCCGGCTCATGGTCAACTCATCATCCACCAATACACCCATGTCCTTCTCAGCTGAACTTCTCTCTAGTGGGTCAGCCCCAACCTGTGCGGGTACCTGGGGTTCTTCCTCCCCAGGTGCAGTGCCCTGCACTTGCCCTTGTTGAACCTCATGAGGGTTCTCTCCACCCAATTCTCCAGCTAGAAAGTCTTGGGGATATTCTGTAAGAAAGAAGTAGGCAGCTACAGTCTGTCTCAAGCTCCTCTGGACTTGCTCCAACAGCTGCATGTCCTTCTTATGTCTTGCACACAGCGCTGCAAGAGGGGTTTTCACAAGAGCAGAGTGGAGGGGCAGGATCTCTTTCCAACCCCACCGGCCAAAGCACTTGAGATTTTCCTCAATATTCCCAATTAATCCTTCCCCCTCCTGAAGTGCCGGGGTAGGAGTACAGCGTGTGGGGGGGGAGAAAGGTGGGGGGCCTGCGTCGCCGTGCGCGGCCAGCAGGGGGCGCCGCAGCCCCGCGCCTCTCCGCGCAGCTCCGCACCGCTCCGCGCCGCGCAGGCGGGATAAGCCCCGCGGGGCCGGCGGAGACAAAAGGGCGCTGTGCGTCCGCCTCCGCGGCAGCGTAGGGTGCGCGGCCGCTCCTCCTCCTCGGGCAGCCTGCGCCAGGGACAGGCTCAGCCGCCCCAGCTGCCTCCATCCCCGCCCCGCTGCGAGGAAACACCTTCCTGTTGGTAGCGGCAAGAGGGCAGTGGGGCACAGGCAGCCCGCGGGAGCTGTTAACACCGGGTAGAAAGCGGGTCCGCACAAACCTGTGCTCAGGTGTGCTGGGGGAAAGAAAGGGAGCGTCCGCTTTCTGTTGGGCACTGCTGGTTCTGAATCACAAGGAACAATGAGTGGATGGCTTTAACATTGGGGTGGTTTTTTGTTTTGGCTCGGCGTTTTGTGCAGCACCTGGCGGTGCCCGAAGCTCCCGCTGGACCCGCATCTTATCCTTTGGGATAGGGGCTCGGGGTTGGGGGAAGAAGAGAATGATGTAGGGTTGCCCCCTCGCAGCCCGCTTGGCTTTCCCGAAACACGGAGCGCGGGAGGCAGACTCTCAAGTTGTGCCCAAGGAAAAGTTGCCCGGCGAAGGGAAGTGGGGCGGGATCCCTAGCGCCGGTACCCGCCTGGCCCTGTTTGGTGTTGGGTTTTTGCCTTGTTCCTCGGCAAACCCGGGGAAAGGGCAGATTTTGCCTGAGAAGTTTCCCATAGTCGAATGGAGAGAAGGGGCGAGAGCAAACAACGAGCTGCACCTCGCCTTGTTCTGTCTTGTGCTCCCCTGGCAGCGCTTGGATCTGGGGACAGGCGGAGCACTGCTCCGTTCTGGAGCCCGCTCTCCTCGCTCGTAGCCCCTCCTAAAGCGACGCGCCCGAGCCTTCGAGTTGCAGAAGCAAAACCAACACTAAGTTCTTCTCCGAGAAGAGGGTCCGGGGAGCGCTTGCCTCGGCTGGGCCCTGACCTGCAGAGGGCAATAGTTGGACGCAAATGCGAACAAAGGCAGGGAGGCTTGATGGCTCGGCACTGTGGCCGGGACCCAAGAATGCCGTGTAGGTAGGCAGCAGTGCTTAATTAATGCATATTGAAACAAAAGATCGGGTAAATTGTTCGATTTGTGTTTAGGCTACATTTTCAAGGCTAATCTAATTCATAACTGTTACATTTATTCTAAAGAGATTAACACAAACTTCCAGGAGAGGCAAGCGGTTAACTCCAGAATTATCCCCAAAAAACTATTTACCGGAACGTTTACATCAGTATTTTTAGCGTTATTATTCTCCGCTGAAGGGATGGGCGAGGTGGAAACGGACGGCGGTGACGGCCGCGTCGCGCCTGGCCATTGTCTGCGGGGCCGGGCTGCTGCTGTTCAGCACCATGCGGGCGGACAGCGCCCAGCCCTGCTCCCCCCTCATCCCCGGTCCCGGCTCCTCCACCTGGGTCTGGGAGGTCTGGTGGGGGCTTCGCCTCCCATTCATCCTGGCAGCCTTTCCTCCCCGCTGGTGATGGATTTATCAGGGAGCGGAAAAGAGCTCCCCGACGGGCGCACTTTGTCTGCCCGTCTGTGCGCGTAGACGCGGCTGCCGCTGCTGTAGACGTCTGCAGCTTGTGTACATACAGCACTTTAATAATTGCATATACGTCTCCATAACCTCATTATTCAGGAAAGACTGGAAAACGCGACCAAATTGGAGTGTTGGCCGCAAGGGTGATTGCAGGTCTGGATGCACACTCTGTCTCTTCCCAACTCGCCGCCCCTTTCCTTCCCCCCCCCCCCCCCAAATCATATTTATCTGAGATCATGTCAAATTTCAGTGATCGGAAATGTCTTGCCCAAAAGCCATTCCCACTGGAAAAAGTCAAAAGGGTTCCTGGCATTAAAACAACCTTGCGTCATTCCTGATGAAATTAGCAGTGCTGCGTGTTTAGAGCTTTGCTATGGATGCACTTTGGTCACAGTAAGAAGTAAGAGATTTGGGGTTTAAACCCTCCCCCCTCCCCCCCCCCCCCCCCCCCCCATCTGAGCAGGAGCCATTGGCTTTCACTAGCTGCACATCCCAAGACCAGTACTCGAAAGCACCTCAGCCCCACAGTCCATTTTTTCCTTGTCTTTAAGTGCAAGCGATGGGAATTGCTAACCTTGGCTAAGAAAATTTCATTTCCTCCATCATGCTAAATGGCTCTGGTCGACATATGTTTGTTATCAGAGAGAGGTGCTATGAACACAGAGCCATTTTCTTAGCAGCTCTTTGACTCTGTGTTACCATAGTCCCACACGGCATTGGTCCTTTCCCGTTGGGAAGTCATGAATAAGAGACTATGAAGCTTGCACGTCAGATCTTCCTCAATTAATCCACCATTAGCATGTTTGGGATCCTCTACTGGATGGTTAACAGCAGCTTTGGTAACTGTATGCTGTCCATACCCAATTATGCTCTGCTAAAAATGAACTCTGCAGAACAACCTTCCTGAGCTGTCAGTGTCTCCCGTTTTCCTATTTTAACGCTTGTGTGTAGTGGCAGGCGACAGATGGTGTAGATCAGATCGATTTGATTGCATTAGGCGATTTTTTTTTTCCTCCTCTCCCCCCCGACTCCTTTTCTGGAAGCCCACATTCATCTGAGAGGCGATCGCCGGGGACATGGGAAGCAAGAGCAGCCGCCGATGTGTGAAAGCAACGAGACATGGCCAGCCAGAGGCGCCGGGTCCCTTCCCGGGGTTTGTTAACATGGTAATCCGGCACCAGGAGAGAAAGCTGTTTGCTGCTGCCCACAGCCCGTTCCCCATCACACATCAGATGACTCCCTGGTTTTACACACAGTTGGAGTTCTGCTCGAAGCCTGGATTTAAAGGGTAAGCGCTTCAATAGAGGTGGATTTCTGGTGGTTACTCGGGTAGGTGGCAAAAGGAGCAAGCTTCCAGTGATTTTAGAAAGAGGCTGCCTTTGAGCGGGCGTGAATATTTTCTTCCTTCCTCCTTCTTTCCCTTCCTTTTTGTTTTAATTTTTAATTTTTTATTCCCTCTTCCCCACACCTCCCCACTTTCCGTTCCCCCCCCCCCCCCCCCCTTCAGATCAATTTCTCGCAACCCCATCGTGCCTCTCGACGGATAGGCTCTGTATCTCCCCCCCCCCCCCACCTCTGAAATTCGCTTTTCGTGGCAAACCCGAGCTCTGCTCAGAGCTCCGCTGCTGATAGCTTAATTGTTTAATTCCCTCCACCCGTTCTCCTCCCTTCCGGCCGCTTCCCCGCCCTCCCCAGGCACGGCAGAGGCGATGGAGGTTCCCACTGGGGCCCTTCCCCGGCCCCGCCGTGCTGGGGCTCCGGTAGCCGGGCTCTTTCTGCGGGGAAGCGCCGGTAAACATGGCTTTCGGAGCCGGTGAACAAAGGTATTTAGTGCCGAGGCGGCACCTCCCGCATGCAGCGGGGAAGGTGCGAGGCGAGCAGCGCGGCGGGGTGTTCGCTCCCCTGGTGCTCAGCATGCCCGGGGGGGGGGGGGGGGTTAGGGTGGAGGGGAGGGTGGAGGAGAAGAAAGGGGGGGGGGTGCGACTGGGAGCGCCTGTACCGGGTTGGGCTGGGGCGGGCAGGGACCTGCCGGCGGGAGGAAGTGCGGAGCGGTGTGGGGTGCTCAGCGCTGACCGGAGCTGTCCGCAACCCCGGTGCTGAAAGGCCCGGTGGGTCGGTGGGGGTCGGCGCGGGGCCGGGCAAGGGAAGTTTCGGCAGGTGCGGTATTAGAGGGGGCTTGGGGGGGGGGGGGAATGCCGTTCAGGGGAAGGGCAGTGCCAGACGGACAGAGAACTGCATGGATTTCCCCGAGAATCGCATGTTTTAATATGAAAACACAAAAAAATAATCCTCAACACCCCAAAGTTTGGATTTTTGCCTAATTCTTTTGTGGAGCGGCTCCAGATTTCGGGGAACATCGGTCCAGGTGTGCCGCCGTAGAGTGTTTTCGCCACGACTCGGTGCGTTTTACTTCTTTTCAAACGGCTTTTGTTCAAGTTGAAGGAAAGCCACCACATCGGTTATTTGAGTTGCAACGGCAGCTAAATGGGGTTGCAGCCTTCAATTTCACAGCGGGGAAAAATGACAGTGTTTGGTATTTACTTTCCAGCTGCCATTTAGAATACGACTTGAAAGCTTGCTGTTAGAGGAATATAGGAAATTACACCTAAAATGAGATTAAAATAGAGGAGAGTGAATGGGATTATTTTTTTCTTAATTTAAGATTGTATGGCTATAAAAGTATTGTTTTTTCTTTTTCACTTTGTTTTTCTCTTTTCTTTCAAATTCAGACTCTGACTTACAAAACACATGCTGTCTTCTCGTATGTTTTCATAGGCAGAATAGTGGTAATATGTCAAGGGAAACCAGGGCTCATGTTAAGGAAGGAATCTGTAGAAAAAGCAAGCATTAGAATCATAGAATCAATCTGGTTAGAAAAGACCTTTAAGATCATCAAGTCCAACCCTGCATCTTGTATTAATTTCAGTCGGAATCTAATCAACAAGCTGGTCAGTTACCGAGTGCGGTGGATAATGAGAGCGGTGCGTGCTGCATAATTACTCCTGGCTGCAGAAGTGCGGAGCATCCCCGCTCTGCGCGGGTCTGGCGGCGCATTGCCAGCTCCCCCCACACACGCCACTTTTCACGCGTCAATCCTACAGAAGCTGTCTGGTCCTCAAGCATCGGGTGCCGGGGTGAAATAACCCGGCGAAGTTCCCAATCGCCAGGAGAAGTGTGCTGTGCCATGACGTGGCAGAGATCCTTTCTATTTAGTTGGGCGAACAATAAACGTTTATTATCACCGCGGCAGATCATCAGACAAAGCTTTCCCCTCCCGCCTCTTCCCCCCCCCCCCCCCCCCGCCAAGTGCGAGCGCTGCTGATAAGGGAACGCGCCTGGTGACAGGCAGAGCCGCAGGCACCGTTTGGAAATAACTTCTTTTATTATTATTATTATTACTATTTTTCTTCCCCCCCCCCTCCCCCCATCCCCGGTTCGCCTTTTGAGAGCGCGTGCGGGGGGTGGGGGGGGCGGCGGGTGTCAGCGCGGTGGTTGCGCTGCCGCGAAGCTGCCCGCCCGGCTCGGTGCCTCGCAGCCGCCGGGCGCTGCCGTTCTGGCACATGCGGGGAGCCAAACGCGCTGGATGTGTACTTTGAAGCCTTTTTCTCGCCTTAGATTCTGATGGCACTTGGGTTTTTTGATGGCACCGGGGAGGCCCGGCACAGGAGCGAGCGCCTCTGCTTGAGCTCGGAGCCTTTTGCGGTGTCTTTCTTTGATTTTCTTTCTCTTTGCCGCTCTCCTTTCCGCCCTCCCTCCTCTTGGTAGCACACCGAGTCGGTGTGAGTCAGGACTTGTAAAATGCGTTTCCGAAGCCCAGATGAAAAGTCTCTCAGGCGTGGCTGCTGCTTTATCGGAGCTCTCCCAAGCCCACCTATGCAAATAGATTTGTAATATTTGTGTGTTTAACCGTGTATCTCTCTTACAGGAATCTGTTGCTGCGTGTGTCATCTCTTGCAAGCTCCCAGAGAGAACTGATGGAGCACACGGGCAGGGAATAGGATGCCAGAGAAGCACAGAGGGAGAAACCAGGCGGTCACCAGGTAAACTGAACCTTACCTTGATTTATTTCCTTTCACCTCGCCTGCGAGACCTTGCCCACTCCAGTGAGGCAGCAGGAGAGCAGAGGGACTGGACGCGTGTGTATTAAACGCCTGCTCTTCTCATTTGCCTCCGCAGGATGGGAAGGTTCAGCGTCCATTGGATATGGGACAAGATCACTCGGCAACCCTTGTGGATTCTCCTTCTTCTAGAGGGGAATTATAGTTATGGATTTATTGTCCCGGTGCAGCACTTCCACCACCACCACCAGCAACAGCAGCAGCTTTCTGACTCTCTTCGGTGACGGGTATTCTTGGGTGGATAATACGGATTACGTTGTTATTGCTTAAGAATACGCGTAGTCGAGGAGAGTACCGGCGGCGGGCAGGCAGGCAGGCAGCGCGACCGCCCCCAGCCCACCAGCTGGCTCCTAACCTCCTCTAGTTGCCAAGGTAGCACCTTTTCCATCTTTTCCTACGCTTTGCAATGTTTCACTCTGTCTGTGTCTCTGCCAGGGCGGGGGGAGCTCGGACGCCCTGTTCCCCTGCGGAAGGTGGGGGGGGTGATGCCCGCTCCTCTGTGTGCGTGTGTGTGTGTGTGAGCAAGCCCGCGGCTGGGGAGACGGGGAAGGCTTTGCTAAGCCTCGTAGGAATGAACACACCGCAAATGGCCCCCGGGGTGCCGGGGCCGCTGGTGGCGAAGCTGCTCGCCCCGGCTGGGAAGCCCCGGCACCGACCGGCCCGCGGCCCCCCGCTTCTCTCCGGCAGGGACAGGGGGACCGGGGGTCCCCACCGGCCGGACACGGGCTGCCCGCAGGGTCGGGGCGGCCCCGGCTCCGCCTGTGCCTGCCGCCGGAGCCCGGGATGCGGCCCCACCGCAGGCGCGTTGTGCGGGACGGGGAGACGGCGAGCAGCCCGCACGCCCACTGGGGACACTCCTGTTCCCAGCCTGGGTCGCTGCTAGGGAGCAGGTTGCGGCCGGTTGCATCGTGGGGGTTATGCCCCCCTTGCCCTCACCCTACGGTACCAGCCCGGTGGGAGCAGGATTAGACGCCAGCTTCACGCTCAGCTGGTCGGGAAGCACCCAGAGCTCATCAGCCTGAGGCCCCACCTTGTTCAGGGCCAAGAGGTTGTTTCCCTAGATGGAGCTCAGGTGGTGGCTTCTTTGCCCCTCCCCATACCCCCAAGAGTTCAGGACTCCCCAAATGCTACTTGCAGGTGGGAGACACAAGCAAGGGAGCACTGATTCCCATCACTAGCCAAGCCATGCCTCATCTCCAACACAGAAGAAGAGGTGCATCTGTCCCTCTCTCCAGTCTCAGCAGCAGGGCACAGCCTTTGGTTAAAGCCTGGTTAGCCTCTCAGACGCTGTGCTTAGGAAAATGCAGGCATAGCATTCATGCTTTCAGTCTTTTTTCCCCTGCTCCTCTGCCCCCAAGACTGGCAGAGGCAAGGAGCAGGGTGTGATCATCCCTATGTTTCCCCATTTGAGACGTCTCTGCACGCCCGGATGATCCCAGCTTTTGCTACCTCGTAGTTGCAATTGTGAGACCACATTTCAGCCTGAAATGAATTAGATCAGGAGCCATTTTAAAGCAAGACCAAGAGTACTGTGATGAGATAGCCTTTTTGAATGGATCCTTCCCATAAGCTCAGGCTAAGAATGATTTTTAACATGGGTGAGCCAGACATGGGGTGAGCGTTAGGTTGTGAGCGAGAGGTGGGATGATGGAGAATGTCTTTTCTCTCTGTCTCTCGCTTAGCAATTGAAAGGCCATCTATGTTCTGCTTAATTATTTCCAACAACTGCCAAAGGAATCTTACTCTGTTGCCTTCAGTAGCGAGTGGAGTGCTCGTTGTTACACAGATGTGTGGATCTGTTATTCTTTAGACACATCTTTGATGCTAGCACTCTGATCCTCGTGTTCCTCTAATACCACTTGAAAGCAGATTTTTTTCCTTGTAGTTTAGTATGTTCAACAGCCTCAGAAATAATGTTAAATTACGCTTTAAAAAGACACCATCAGCTGCTAAATCCTAGTCAGTTCAGCACCATAACACAAGCCACATTCACAAGCGCTGCAGGAACAGCGATGGAAAGCACTGTTTTAAACAGCCAGGTTTGTATTACAAACCTTCCTCTGATCTGAGCTTTCAGTTGACATTTTCCCTTGAGTCACGACTTAGAGTATTATCAGGAGTTCCCATTTCATCACATAAAGGATGTGGTTTGGTTTGCTCTTTGCTTGGTTGAGTATCTTGCGCAGTATGGATTGGACTGGTCTCCATAAATACAAGCTTGGCAAAATGTTCCTTTTATACCTAGTTCCTTCTGGTTGCTTTCTGTTTAGCATGATGAGCTGGTTTTGCTGAATAATGCCTTAATGACAGGGCTGATGCATTTTTAATGCGTATACTCTTTGTCACTGTCAAAATTAACATTTTGATGATTGTGGATTTCTTTCCTCTAAAACCTGTGGGGAATTGCTCTGATACTGTGGGTTATGCGAGCGAAACTGTAAGGTCCGATCGGAGAAATACTGGATGTGCTCCCCAAAAGAACCATGAACTATTGTGAGCAGCAGGAGGGCTCTTGGAACGCTGTTTCCCAATAGCATGGTCTCAGAGTGGCTCTCCCTGTTCATTAGCAGGTCCTGGGGTCTGTCACGTCTCTATAGTGGAGGACAGAAGCAGTCATTGCTGAACAACAGATCTCTAAGAAGAGACTATTGCTACTGCAGGCCTGACTTGAGGAACACACATAGCGCCCATGCTCAAGGGAGCAAGGTTGCTCCTGTTAAATCCAAAATAACTGGGGCCAAATCCGTTGCTTGATGCAATAGTAAAGCCCCAGTTGATTTCACTGCGGGAAAGATTAGACCCCTAGTGAAAGGGGTTTTTACAGCACTACACTCCCTATTTTTTTGCCTTAGACATTGCGAATCCTGTGTGCTAAAAAATGACTCTAACCCCCCCCCCCCCCCCCCCCCCGCCTCTAATGAGACTCTATGAACAGCAAAACAATAATACTAAAAGGCTGGAGTGCAGCATAATAAGACATTACTTTATCAATACAGGGTTTTAATTGTACCAGTACGAGTATTCTCTAAGACAGCGTTATAGAATGAGGCTTGTGGCAGCCCCAGCCGTGTGTTAACAGCTAGTTTGGCGAATGCATATTTCATTCGTTCAGAATACTGAATTTCTGTTCAAAAATTGGCTTTTTTTTGTAATCTGCATCCTGATAGAAAATTAAATAAAGAATTAGCCGCAAAGAATTACTGTAACTTGGCCTTTTTGGGGTTCTTTTTAAAGGCCATAATCCCATGAAGATTTCTATCTCTGGGTAATTTTATCCACTGGAGTAGCCTCCCTCCAAGGCCGCTCCTTTAGGTAAGTCTTTGTCATGCCAGGGCCTCTGTAGCAGCACAGCTGATGGACGGGGGAGCAGGCAGTGGGGTGGCAGCCACCCTGGTGCAGAGCAGGGTGCTGCAGGGTCCCCCCAAGCAGCCACCCTGCTCTGCAGTGGGGAGACAGCAGGGGTCTGCCCCAAGGGCTGTGCACCTCAGGCACATCATGCCCCATGATGGGATTTGGAGAAGGAAGAGTAGTTTTGGTCCCTGTTGTCCTGTGCAGACAGAGGAACAGCCCGGTCTGGGTCTACCTATAACAGGGAGCATCGCTCTGCTTAGCAATACCCTAAATTAGGTGCCATTTGATTTCAGGTGCTCTACATACCAATATTTAAGCCTACAACCCTTATACGTACGTTCATAGCTCTAAATGGAATGAATATATAATATACACACCCCTCCGAAGGGAGGCTGGAGCCTAATATGCAGAGCCCCACTCTAGCAGATAGAGGCACAAGTCCCACTCACCTCAGCAGGGCTGTGCTGTTGTAGTGCGTATTTGTGACCAGTGCTGGGATTCCTCTTGTGGCCCATAGATTTGCCTACAATAAACACATGGAGATATGTACAGCTAGGAAGATACATTCCCTTGGGATCAGTTGTGCTTTCTTTCCACTTTGAAGACTATAGCTGATTTTGAGGGGAGTGGAAGGTTTCTTCCCATATCCGTTTAGGTTCTAGCGTTCATAGGTTTTCCTGAAGGAAAACAGTAATACCTGTACATCCACAGAGCTATACACATGCTTTGCAGCTGTAAGAATAAGCTAACTGAGCCTTTTGTCTCTGGGTTTTTATATTATGCTGGAAGTGATCTATACAAGTGGATTTTTATGCTGCTTTTCTAAGATAAACAGTGACTTTCCACACACAAAAGGCTTTTCCTTTTCTTCCTTCGAAAAGATTGCTGCTTTTCTGAAAAGCAGCTCCTAGGTATTACCCTCAGCTGTTATGACACCTCACCATTTAGTGTTGTAAACTTAATCATAACACTCATTAGTAATAATCCTAATTTCTTTTACCAGATTCAGCATTTGCCTCCTGCAAGCTTCAATGGCGGAAACATTCCCTGGGCTAACGCCCGTGCTGCTTGCATGCTTTTTATTGCTATTATTTAGTAACCAAACGGCTCAAAAACCAAAGGACTTGATTATCACGTACCTGCAATGCATAGAGCTATTTATAAATGTTGGCTCGATAGGAACAATGACTCAAAACTTATTCAAATGACAGGCCAAAAATAAGGAGTCTAAAAGTGAAAACCCAAGCCAGAATTCATAGAGGTGATGGGAAGAGCCTGACATCGAAGGACAGAGAGGCTCCTAGGGGAGGTAAAGAGAAGAGGCCTGGAGGTGATGGTAGAGGGTAAATGTGCTGTGGCTCTGCAGAAAGAGCAGATGAGAGGAGATGCACCAGGCGAGGAGGTATTGCAGTGTGGCACTGGGAGGATGCACCATGAGTTGGAAAAGCAGGGCTGGAACAGCGCGCACAGTTGGTAGTTTGCTGTCTGGAAAAACAGTATCTAGTTAAAAGCGACCAAGTGAAAATGAGGTGAAATGTTCCAGAAACTAGAGGGGTTGATTGATGGGAGAAAGAAGAGCCCTCAATATATAGCTGAAAGGAAGTTGTTTCATATATATTTGTGTGCGTGTTTGTGTGTATATATATATGAATATACATACCTAGCCAAAATGACATAATAATACCCATATAGACAAATGAGTATCCTGCTTTTGAAACCGTTCTCCTCCAGTGGGAATTTTCCATGGATTTCAGTGGGCCCAGTGTTTTCTCCTGTCTGCAGGAGTGCGCTGTATTCCAACGTGCACAAATAGACCCAGGAGCTATGTAGGGAGAAAATGCAGCGTGGCCACCAAGAAATGTTTCCTTTATAGGGAGTCCAATACTTCTCCAGCCAGCGGGAATGATAGAAAGCAATGGAGCAATCTCCAGGTGGGAAAACCCTTGCCTGGGAGATAGAAAATTAGCTTGGCCAAGACACTGCAGCCAGTAGTCACCTATGGGAGCTGGACAACCTTCTTGCTTCTGACTTCTGTGATACATCTCCATGGAACCGAAATGGCTCTGATAATTCCCCAATACCACTAGAAAGAAGGAGGCAGGGCCATAAGAGGCTGCTTAAAGTTTCCAAGCTCCTTTCTCAGATTAAGTCAAATTTAATCTTTTATCTGTTTCAAGGTCAGTTGTCACCACAGTATTGTTCTGTATCAGTTTATCTGACTTGATGCAATGTCCACCACTTTTACATTATTACATGAGGCATGAAACGTAGGAAATATATAGCTGACGCATCTTTAATATTAAGAAGTGCTGATTCATAACCTTGTTTGGAATATTAGCAGGTCTCTTAATAAGGCAGGACAATGCAACAAAGTTTATTAATGTTCGTAGGTCAAGCCTATGTTTTAAATCACTGAAAATCAATGGCAAAGTGATCACCATGGGATTGATCTTCTCTAATTGGAGAAAGAGGGACATTCTGAACCAGAACTGTACAGCATTTGATTGTGCAGCCTGTTACCAAAAAAAGAACCGTCTCACTGCATCTTACAGAGGCATTTACATAGATAATGTAGAATTCATATGACTTCTTTTAGATTATCTGATAGTAATAGCTTTGCAAGTATTCACATTCTCCCAACAAGAAGTTGATAGAAAATTCAAATCAAAAGGCATCACGGTAATTACTGCATTATAAAGGATTTATTTTCTTTTCTAACTTAGCATAGAAATAATAGGAGCAGGGAGGCTCGATGCATTAATGCTTCACACCACCTGGAAGCTCATCCTTTACCAAGAATTTTTCCTTGGTTACTCCAAGGAAATGCAGAGCAGCATCTCCTCTTCCTCAAATCACCAAAAACATTCTTCTGAAATCCAAAATGATAGAGTTCAATGCCTGTGGTTTTACCGGACCAACAATTAGTTCAGTCTTGATGCTCGGGTTATTAAAAAGGACTACTGTTTCTTGTTCCCTTAGTTTCTTTGCTCCTTTGCTTGGCTGTCCCCGCTCCTGCTTATGATATATGCAAAGGTTTGAGGGGATGGAAAGGGTTTTCTTTCTCCACGTTTTCTTTTAGGAATGTCAGGACCCTGTAATTCCTGTTCTTTTCTGAATGTCTTCAACTATGGAAACTTTCTCAGACACCAGTTGAGGACATGGTGATTTTTCTGGTTTTAAGAAAGAGACCTTTTTCCCTGGATGTTTTCCGGGGGTCTGAGTAATGCAGAGGAAGGCAAGGTTTAGGTACCACACTTTTCAAGTTATATTGTTCTTTGTTGTGTTAGGACATTGTGTGGCTGTTGTACATATGATGATACAAACCCATTCACCTTCAGCCGTTCATAGAGCGCCTTGGTGAGAACAGGATCTAGTCCTGCTCTAGGGAGCAAGAAACAAACCCACTCCCTTTCACTTTCTTTGTTTAGATGTTCTTCGTTTCTGTGTATGTAAATTCTTACCAGTGAAGAATGCAGGACCCAGCCCCTCAGTTAGAGATGAAAATAGACACATTTCACTTCAGTTCTGGAGCTGCAGTGAGTCAGTGCTGCTTGCTGTGCTCCAGCCTTCCTGGTACAGGGGGAGGAAAAACACCAACAAGGGAAAGGAGGCTGAATGGGCGTGATGCGAAATCTAAGGAAAGCAAACCAAATAAATAACTAACTTCTCCCTCCCATTCCCCCAGATATTTACCTGGAGTGTTTCTGGTTTAATTCTTACCAAGCACCGCTCTATTTGAATTAGTTCATGTGTTTTTGGATGCAAACCTTAACTATGTGTCCCACAGAGAGGGTCAGAGTAAGAGCTCTTCTTTCTCTACTAAAACCCCTCTTCTGAGATTAACTCTGGAGCTAGCAGGAAGGTCACTGTTTCATTTCAGAGAAGTCAGCTCACACTGACAAGGTTTTGCCTTCTTAATGATGGGCCGTTTGCTGCTCAGAAGTGTGAGGAATGGCTCTTTGAAATATAGATACCTTGCCTTGCTACAGTTCATAACCAAATTTAGCTGGCAAGTATCAATGCGCTAGGGCAGCCGGATTGAAGGGCTGAGAGGCTCGGGTCTTGGTTCGCTTTTTAAATCAGAGGATAACTCTTCCATTAGTGTAAATCAGTGATTTATAATAATGTCAAATGAGATTTGTGTCAGAGTTAGCCCAGAGTACAGTCCGGTCTTGGGACTTGAAAAGGAATAGAAACGTGAGGCTGAGACCATTAGTATTCTGCTTTCATTTGGGTTTGGTGTGGCAATATGCCTATGCACACATGTGCACAAATGCAGAGCTGCACCTCATTCCCACGGTTGTTTCCCATGGCCATGTGGCTGCCATTTAACAAGGGCCTAAGAGCACACAGTCTTCGTCCTGGTGTGGTGTGATTGACATGTGCAGAGATATCACAGAAAGGCTTTGGGATCCTGCTTTTCATCCATAAAAGGAAAGCAGGCAAGCTTCATTCCCGGCTAAACCCTTTGCACAGTGTGCATCAATAATGAGGCAGCATCTATTTATATATTGCTCACTGGAAATGACTGAATCCAGACAGAAGTTGGTGAGGCAGCCTGAGCTCCACCAGCCTCCATGGAGTTTATTGTTAGCACCCAGGATGACTCCTCAGGCAAATGGGGAAGAGGCATCATTTGGAGCCTACCACACCACAGGGAGGAATATCAGCTTTGGCACTTGTGGTGGTGTCTTCTCTCAGGGGATGCCTGCGGTGGCAGGCACACTGGAGGAGTGCAGGAGAAATGGTCACAACAGCGCAGACCCATTGCTGCTTCTTGGAAGTGGCACTGACCTGGGCTTACCCAGAGGGTGAGAGCTCCCTGACTTTCTTCATGGAGCAGCTCCCATATGGAGACAGGCTGAGAACATTGGGGCCATTCAGCCTGAAGAAAAGAAGCTGCGTGAAGACCTCAGAGCAGCTTCCAGTGTCTGAAGGGGGATACAGGGATGCTGGAGAGGGACTCTCCATCAGGGCCTGTAGTGATAGGACAAGGGGTGATGGGTTCAAACTGAAACAGGGGAAGTTCAGGTTAGATCTAAGGCAGAAGCTCTTCCCTGTGAGGGTGCTGAGGCGCTGGCACAGGGTGCCCAGAGAAGCTGTGGCTGCCCCATCCCTGGCAGTGTTCAAGGCCGGGTTGGACACGGGCTTGGAGCAACCTGCTCTGGTGGAAGGTGTCCCTGCCTGTGGCAGGGGGCTGGAACTGAATGATCTTAAGATTCTTTCCAACCCAAACCAGTCTGGGATTCTATGATACTATGAGGAAATGAGATGTCCAAGAGGGAATGAGAGGAAGGCAGTACTTGATCAATACACACTGATGCCTTCTTGCCATGCTGTCACAAAAGGCTTTCAACAATATTTCTTCTTCAGAAAGAAGAAATAGACTTAGGAACAGATCTAAACAGATTTAGAAAAAAGATGCAGTAAAAAAGCCCCATCCAGTATCAGGATGTTGTTTAGGTAGGCCTGTGTGCCTGATAGTCCAGTGATGAAGCTAAAGGGCAGCGCTAACACATGCCCATGACAATGACAACTTGCTTGTCTATGAGATGCACAAATAAGGCACTCAAAACTCCTTACCAAAGCTCAATCCAGACACTGCTTTTGCTCTGTGTCCTTTTTTACTCCTCCTTTTCTCTGTGGCTCTTGTGCACTTTGCCCATATGCTCTGAAGCTATTTTGTTTTCAGTTTTATGTGTGTTTTATGTAAAGTAGAAGAATCAAGCTCCTCTGCTTGCTAAATTATAAATTGAGTGGAAATTGGCTGACTTTTTTTAGACTATAAATTACACAAAATGTAAGTAACTGAGCTGAGCAGGCTGGGTTGGGGAGGGAAAACATGTCAATAGCATAGAATCTGTGTCCATGTGTCCCTGCATACTGCTAGTTGCTTTTCCAGCCTCGAATATCTCTTTCCTCTAACACCTCTTAGACCATTCTCCGAGATGCAGGTTTATTGTCTCCTCTGGTACTTTGCTCAGCATATTCATTATGCCTCATATAAATGAACTGCTCCTAAAAGCTCGTTTCCACTTTCTTGCTTTAGGACCAAAGTACATGCAGACTGCCTCCTCTGGGAGCACTGATTAATTTTTTTTCCCTTTTGTAAGTCAGAATGCCTGTTGATTTTAGTATCTGTCTCTTTGGCTTATTCCCTGCTTTGGCTCCACTTCCACTAACCCACATTGCTTTGGGTTATCTTTTCCTCAGTAGCTCACTGCAACCCCACAGGGTAGGACCGTGGTGTGAGAGCAGAAACAGCGGCTGGCAGTCTGAGAAATGCTGCCAGGACAGCAAGGGAATTGGCTGGTGTCTTGGGACTCTGTGAGATGGTGGAGAATCTGCTTCAAGGCACAAAAGACATCCTTACTGTGGCCTGTTGCTGCTTAGTTAGACCAGGCAGTGCTCAAGGCCAGGCTGGACAGAGCCTTGGGTGACATGGTCTTGTGTGAGGTGTCCCTGCCCATGGCAGGGGGTTGGAACTGGGTGATCTTAAGGTCCTTTCCAACCCCAACTATTCTATGATTCTATGGTTCCAAGAAAAAGGGGCCTAAAAACAGACCCTTAAATCTATCCTTACACATTTACAAGTAGGCTCAATTTTGGGAGCCAGGAAGCCAACATTATCATGAGCAGATATGGGCATGGCGCTTCTCTACAGGCTTCAGGGCTTCTCTGTCAATTTTCAGATTCCTGTGACAAACCAAACTGCCCTTATAAGGGGAGGCTGCTGCAGTCTTTGGGCACAGTATGCTCTGCTGATTCCAGCAGGGTGGAAGCATGTGCTTTGTTAAAGGGGATCCCTATTGAGTCAGTTTTGCCTGAGTAGACAGATGGCCTTCAGGAGGCTTGGGCTAGAACCTGCAGGGCACAAATAGGATCCTCTGTGCTCAGGCTCTGCCCTGCAGTTGTTTGAGTTTGGGCTCTTTTTCGCTGAGTTCATAAAACACATGCCTTTTTTGGTTTAATTCAGTCAATACTTTGATTCAGTGAGAATATGGTTTATTCTGTCCAGGCAAATGTTTACTGAGAAGTTATAAAGATGATCCAACCTGCCTTTGTAGAGCTGCTTATTTTATTGCAAAGGGAAGGCATAACCTTTCATTTCCCAGTGTGATTTTTATTAAACCTCTGCCTGTTTTATTTGCCAGACCACATATAAATTTAGTGTTATATGGAAACACTAAATTGTGTTTCCATATGAAAGACATATAGGTTGGTAAGCAGCCTATAAATCAAGCTGCTACTCCTTGAAACTCCTATCAGGATCATTTTAATCCATGGAATTGCTAATGAAAGCTGCTTCTCAATACAGAAAAATTAAGTTAACAGTAATTAATGTAGCCAGCCTGGAACCTTAGGAAGCTATTGCCAGCAAGTGTCTTTTGGTGCACTCAAGAGGATGCAGTTGGATTGTTGGCACCAACGGACAGGTTGGGAATTGTAAACATGGTAATTAGCAGTAAGTTTCTGGATCTCAACTTGCCAGACTGGCAGCCTGATTCTTGGAGTAGTTGTCACATGGGAGGAGGGAAAAACAAAGTAAGGGAATTAGAGCAACCTTGCGTCGCTCCGCCAACATATGCCGCTGGACCAATGTTTTTCTTGGCAAGGATCTCCAACAAGGAGTTTAAAAGCAGCAAACTGGGAACCTCACCGCAGGCATCAGGCAACCAGCTCTGGCTCTTCTGCTCACACTATGAGTGGAAACTGTAGAGCCTGAGATTCCCCACCTCTGCGATGGGGCACGATGTTGATAAGGTTATCAACAATAATGGGATTAAAAGAGTTAAAATCCAGCTTTTGCCGTAATCCCAGGGTGTTCTATTGTCGAGCTATCAAAGATTAGGGTTATAGTAACCTTATTAACCCTTGGTGCAGTGTAAATAAAAGGGAAATGTCAGCCTTAGTTCCACCATGAAATTAAATCTTCACTTCTCTAAAGGATGATTCAAACCCAGCTCACTCCAGCCAATGTGGTTTATGAATACACAGGGCCCACATGAATTTAAGAAATCACATCAGAGAGAGAGAGAAAAGGATGATAAAGGTTGGTTTATCATTGTCAGAAATACAGTGGTTGCTGAACCCCTCTGCAAACAGAGCCAGACGCTGGTGTGAAGGACTCAGGTTTTCCTTGTTAAGCTGATTTCCAGGGGGTAGGAGCTACCTCTCTAGCAATGGATGGTCCCCTCCTCACTTATGTCCCTGCGCATGGAGGCTGAATCTATCAGTAGGTGTGAAACTGCCCTCTGGGACTAGTTCTCTTACCTGAAGAGAGGGAAGGACATACAGACAGACCGGGCTTTGCTTAGAAGTCACTGGGATGTGGTCCAGGTAAATCTGTGTTTCCCTGTTGAGGCAAGAGGGGAATACAGGAGGCAGGAATGGGCTGTGTCCTTTGTTATGCTATTTTGACTGGGAGGAGGAAATAAAGTAGTGATAAAATTGGGTGACTCAGAGTGATTCTGCATGTTAAATACCTCAAACACTTACTCTGAGTCCCTAGCAGAGAGTTAATTAAGTATTAAGGAGCAGCCTATAGTGGGAAGTGAGCTCTCTGGTGGGCAACAGGCATTGCTAGAGAACAGAGATGATTTTAGTGGGGCTGTTTGCACAGAAAAGGGCTTTGGCACTTCAGCGACCCCTGTCTCCCCTATGGCATCTGCATCTCCTGGGAGTTACTGGCTCTGTGGGCTGATAGAGCTGGGGAGTGGGCACACTCTGCCTCATTGTATTGCTTACCGAGGTCCTCGTGATCTCAGGTGGGGATGCGTTACAAAACTGAGGCTCATACAAGAGCTCGGTTCAGGGTGGTTGTTTTTCTTTCACTCACTGAATCATACTTTCCTCTGGTGTAAACTCTCCCAGCTCCAGAGTGTGCACCAGTTCGGATGTGCCTGCTGGGTCCTGGGCTGCCTCTGTACCCACTGCTGCTGCAACTGCTCCCACAGGCACAAACTGGCTTGCGCTGCTTCTTCTTGCTTTTCCGCAGTGTAGGAATAGACAGTGTGCCCATGGAGTTGTTCAGGAATATTACTGATGCTGCCTTCTAGGTGGTACTCCTGCGCTGGACAATTTCCCAGCAAAATAGTAAATGGCAACTGCAGAGAATTAAAGGCGATGGCGTATTTCTTTGACTGACATCTTGGAGCCTGCAGAACAAATGCAATTAGGATCCACAGTATGTTGCAGCTTCCTTTCTTCATTTCCTACCCTGGAAAAGCTGCTGTTAGGTTCAGGTTAAGCTCGGTCCCTGCTTTATGTCAGGGACCTCTGCTTTGGGAGCAGAGCTTGCACCATGGTGTCCCTTCAGTGCTCAGACCTGCATTCCTCATCAGGGAGAAATCCCTGTTGGTGCCCACAGATGGGCAGAGTGAGCCAGGGTTTGGGCTACTTGTCTTCACCAAGTTCTTTGATTGAGTCAGTTGATCTTTCAACTGATGGGCTCTTTGGTTTTGTATGGTCAGCAGTTGGTGCACTGTGATCAGAAAGATGGGAGGAGGAAAGGCAGTTATCCTTCAGATTTGTCCCAAGGAGGTAGCTGAATACAAATGGCTTCCAAAAGCCAAGGGCTACAGTTGACTGCAGTGGAGCACTGTGGGTCACTCACCTGTAGCGAAGAGAAGAGGAATGAGTCAGAATTGTTTCTCTCCTGGTGGGGAAAGAGGGTCTTGGCCATATCATTTGGTCTGTAGGGTTACTCTGCAGCTTGTGGAGCCTGGCATGAAAATCCAGGCTTGGAGCAGTGCTTTAGTCACCGGAAAACATGTAGTGGGTGAAGGCAGGAGCAGCCATCCGGGACTCACCGTCCCTGCAAGTGTTCACACAACATAGAGACGAGGCCTCAGTGCCATGGGTTAGTGGTGGCCTTGGCAGTGCTGGGGAATGGTTGGACTGGATGAGCTTATAGGGCTTTTCCAGCCTGGTTTGTTCTATGATCCTGTGTAAATGCTGGCCTTGGCTGAAAGCAGCAGCAAGGTGGAGGCTCCAAGCGCACAGAGCCTCCGTGCTCCCAGCTTGCTCCAAGTGGGAGCTTTACCCTTCAGCTTGAACATTGCTGCCATGCAGTGCTTTATTTGTTAACAAGTGCAAGCAGTGCAAGGTTTGCTGTCCCCAGCGCTCCTCAGATGCCTCCGCTTGGGCAGACAGCGATGGTGAATTGTTCTGCAGAGGACCCTCTGCATGCAGAGGCAGGAGAAGCAGGGATGCATGGACCCACAGCCCAAAGGTGGTGGTGGGAAAAGGGCTGCCCTCCACTGGGCAGTGGCTCCCGAGGACTAAACCTCTTCTGTCTCTCAGACAAACTCTTTCGAAACCACTGAAGCTATTGTAAGGGTTCGGGAGATAAAAATAATGATGAAAAAGTGGATCTATTTTTTACTGAATTGCACTTTTTTCAGATACTTTGACTCAGAGTTCCGGCAGGATTAAAGAAGAAATTCTTCAACTTCCTATATCTGGTGACAAATTAAGTACTGCCCTCTTTCAGTGCTCCTGGCTCTCGCACCTCTGCTTTGTGCTCAAGTAACCTCTTACAGGGATGTGCTACAGCCTGCACTGCTCTGTGTCTGCTCCCTTCAGTAACGCTGCGCGCAGGAGAAAGCTAGGACAGCATCAGGAATGATGGAACCAAGTCAGGAATGGGAACCAAAGGATCTTCAAGCAGTCTAAATGCAGGGTAGCCCTGCTGAAGTCTGTGGTGTTAGGTGAGCATTGGCTGTAACAGTGCTGAGGGTTGGGACAGCCTGATGACAGTCTGGATTTCAGTGCTTCAGAAAGGACTTCCAATATCTTCCAGTATCTGCAGCCTTCCAGTATCTGAAGGGGGCTATGAGGATGCTAGAGAGGGACTCTTCATCAGGGACTGTAGTGACAGGACAATGGGTGATGGGTTCAAACTGGGGGGTGAAACTGGATGAGCTTTAAGGTCCTTTCCAACCCAAACCATTGTGTGATTCTAAGGCTTTAAAGTATGCATGTATAGCACAAATACTAGAATAGGAATACCCTTATCTAACAGGAGATATGTGAAAAACAATCACCTGGCTCTCCTTGAAAATTACAACCTTTGATAGTTCAACTTACCCTTATAGAAAACCAAATCATGTGCTGGTTTATCTGACTTACTATTATAATTAAGGAGAGCTTTGGGGAAGATGGGTAACAAAGCCATTTCTCCTCCTAGTGTGCAATGAAAAACCCCAATGCTGCCCAAGCAGCGGCCAGCCCCTGCACAGCAAGCTGGATGCGGTGATGTTGGTGATGCTCTGCTCCACTGGGCTCCTTGCCTGCACCAGGGCTGTCCCCTTGGGGTTGGCAGGAGCTCTGCTGCACAGGGCACGTGAGCAATTGCTCTTGTTTTTAACACATCAGATCATAACTTGCTCATCCCTTCAGTGCCAGGGTTGAAAAACACTGTCAAAATGCAAATACAGGAGCTGGCTGAGGAATCGGGGAGTGTTGCTATCTGGGTGCTCCAGATTTAGACACTGTGATTGATAAAGGTTATAAAATATATTACTCTTTTCTGAGCAAAGAGACACTCCATTAGTATTATACAACTTGAACGTGTTTGTTTTAAGAATAACAGCTCTGTTTTACAGCAAGTGTGAGAACCCGTGTGTGCAGGAGCACATCTATGCACACACTGCAGTAGTCCAGCACCGCACAGAGTTAGCTTCTGAACTGAGCTGGCAGTGTGGAATGTGTTATCAATTCCCCACAGGGTAGGGCATAGTACCTGTACAACAGAGTCTGAGTTGTACTGGGTGAGCATGTTTCCCTAGCAAAACTTGCCCACATTCAACTTGTAACTTCATGAGCCTGCTTTCCATTATTTCCTCTTACAAGCTGAAGGGAAAAAAGGCAGGAAATGGCTCTCCCATGGAAGGAAAAGGTCTTGGCAGGACAACAGCTCTGTGTACGCTGCTAAATGCTGCTGGCTACAAGGAGCTGCTGAACGCAAGGTGTACGTGGTGAACTGAAGGAGTTTACAGATGGATAATGACAACCCCGGGGCCTGGTGGGGTCTCCTGAGGCCAGGACATCTGGGAGCTCAGGGACCTTCAGTGGGCAGGATGGTGGATTAATGCAGTGAACATATCCAACTAATTCCCCCAAAATAACCCCTAACCACATGCTCAGAGGGTTCTCCTATCCTGCTGCTCCCTACCTCAGGCTGCAGTACTGAGGGATACTGCACCGAGGCATGATGGTGTAGTGTGGTGCCTGGTGACAGCCAGCATTTCCAGCCCTCCTGTTCCTTGCTGGGGTGGGAGATGTCTGGGTGGGCAGGGATGCTGCTGCAAGGTGATGGAGCAGCAGCTGGGATTGCTGGGAAGCAGCACGGCTTCTCCCTGCCCCGCTGCAAGGATGCGGTTCAACAGCATCAGCAGGGCCCCTATGCTTTTGACCTTGGGTTTTCTCTTGATATGCATAAAGCACAATGAGGGGTTAGAGGCTTTTAATGGAAGGAAACTGACGAAGCCAGTGAATTATTTTGAATAGCAAATGTTAATATGTTTTGTTCCCAGAAATTTAATAGAATATGAGAGCGGGAAGTCAGCAGTAATCATTAAAGAGGAGGGTCTTGGTTAAAGAAACTGAAGCTTAGGACCTCTCTCTCTCTAGTAACTTAACATTTCCACTGATGGATTTCCAAACAGCTACACTAAAGCTCTGGCAATCTGAGTATTATTTCCAGAGGACATATTTAAGCCTGATACTCACCAGACAAGCTGTGGGTTGCATGAAATAAATCCCTGCCATTCAGTCCCTTCCCTGGGTTAATTCGCTCCCTCAGTGAAAAGCTGGGAATGCCAGATTGCCAAGTGTGTGGAGAAAGGGAGAGGAAAGTGGTCTGATGAGCTGAGGAGTCCCCATCCCTTGGTGTAATCCATGCAGCACCCTCCCTGAGCAGCATGGTGCTTCCAGGCAGGATTCAAGCTTCCAACACCTCAGCATTCCTGCCCAGTGACATGAAACAAGATCAGTAAGAAACCTCTTTACTACAGCATGGTCTGGTTTTCCGATCCCAACAGAGTGCTGTACATTGGGTGTGAAAGTCCATAATGTTTGAGTAGTGCTGGAACTGACAGCTCTGAGCAAAGCACTTTCTGAGGTTATGTAAATGCCTAAAAAGCATTGGAACTAACCCCAAGCCTTCATTGAGCAGCAGATCTGAGTCCTGTGAAGCCCGGGTGTTGCCACATCTTCAAGTTGTGCTGCTACCTTACATAAATACTCATAAATGCTTACAGTAAGTGCCCTAGAAAGATCTTTAACTCTCTGAGGGAGCTACAAGAAGGTGTTGCAGGGCTGCCCCATCACCGCCGGCAGAGATGGTAATGTTGGGGTGTTCCCTTTGGGTTTGGTCCATTTTGGGAAAGAAAGGAGAGAGGCACCAAGGCCAGGCTTGGAGCAACCTGGTCTATAGTGGAAGGTGTCCCATGGCAGGCGGTTGGAACCGGTTGAGCTTTAAGGTCCCTTCCAACTCAAACCACTCTGTGATTGAGTGGCATGCGTAGCATTGGCTTCTCCATTGAGAGAGCTGGCTTACTTCAAGTCCACCCTGAACTGCGGATATTGGGGATCACATCCCAGGGAGAGGAACAACACTACTTCCATTTCTGATTTCCACAAAGGGGGTAGAGACCTTTCCTTGTGCTTCTGTGCTCTAGTCTGGTGCAGCAACAGTTATAAATCACGTTTATAAATGCCACACGGGTGCTGCAGCCCTTGCTCTGAATCTCAAAATGTATTTGAGATTTATTGGCATTGTGCTGCTTCTGACATAAAGGATGTGGGGGACAAAGAGCAGGAGCTTCTGTGCGGCAAGGAAGCACATAAAAACCCGTCATACACTTGTAATTTCATGCTTGTAGATGTTGTTATCCAAACGTCATTGTACTCAAAACTATTGTGTGCTTTAAACCTGATGTGTAAAATACTACCTGGTGTTAAAAACACCATAGTAGCGTGAGTGGCCAGAATGTTTTTGTGAGAGCTCTTGTTAGCTCTTATTGTCTTGTCCTTGGTGTGACTTAAGGCAGAAAATCAAGTTTACTGCATTTAAAATGCTTTCAGGAAGATGTGCTTAAGTAAATAGATGTCTTTATTTTCAGTGTTTGAAGAGGTACATAAAGAGAAGTGAGGCTGTATAAAGGTGAAGGCCATGTGGTAGAGCTTATTAATGCATATTAAAAATTGCCATGGATTTATTTTCTTTGGAAGGATTGAATCAGTGTCCTAAAGGATCTGTGACACTTTTAAAACAAAGTACTTGTTATACGCTTTGTTGTTGTTGCTTATTCCAGGCTGGGTGAGGAGCCAGTGCTAAATCACAGCTGTACCCGCCTTTTCTCTAGCCTAGGGAGCAGAGGAGTGGGACAGGGCACCTGAGCAAAGGGAAAACAGTAGATGGGGAAAAGCACAGGATGCAAATGGCAGAGGAAGGGAAGAAAAAGGGGGAAAAGCAGAAAAAACAACCAGAGAGTCAAGGGAATGAAAAAGAACAGATTGGGAAAAGGAGTGGAAAACTTAAAACACCAGGACAGAAGACAAAGGAAGTAATGGCTGCATATTGGGTTGTGGGTCCTCTTTTGTCCTAAAAGGAGAGCTACCTGATGTGTCTTGTTACTGTCAAAAGGAAAAAACTCAGTTGTTGTGATTTAGAGGAGCTCAGTGTTTAAAATAAAATACACATGCTGTGCTTCCCCACACTGATTCAGCAATAACTGAGCGGCTCGAATCAATGCGCTCTTCTCAAAGCCCAAAGATTGCATTTCTAAGGTGTTTATAGACTATCTCTGCTCTCATTGTGCCCTCTTACAATTACAGACAGGGACGATGAAAACACGTGTTCCCATGCAATTGCTTGCTGCTACCTTCTAAAAAGCCAAAGCCAAATGAACTTCAATAAGTAAACTAATAGCATCCTTGTGAAAAGCAACCTGAGGAGCGTTGCCTTACTACTGCCAGTGGAAGCAGACCTGCTGAGGAGAATAACCCTTCCTAAAAAGCCAGGTTTAAGATAAGATTTGAAGGAGCTTGACTCAGCATTTCCAACCTGATGCAAATGAATTGTGTGGACCTGGGCTGGACAAGCACTAAGAATATATCTCCCATAAATCTTTACATTGTGTTTTGGAGAGACCAGTAATCAGAAACATCAGCTGTGCTTGCACAAAGAGCAGAGCGCTGATAAATGCACTGATCCCAATTTGTCCATCGCTTTCCGAGTCATCAAAGCCATTTTAAAATCAATATGTTATGCTTAAGAGGGCAGCCATGTGTTCCTTGCTGGGCAGAAAGAACCCATTGAGCCTGTGCAGGGAGTGATAACATCCTGGTTTTGCAGTGTCTTGTGTAAACCAGGGAATATAAAGAATATTCCCGGAAAGCCATAAAGGGAGATGACGCAGGAACGGTTTCTGGAATGTTAAAAATACAGTTTATGCTTATGAGCTGCTGTGTGAGCCTGACTGCAGTGGCTGACTCGGGGTGATGCTGTGTGGATGAGAGGGATTGCTTCACAAATGTCAGGAGTGCAGAGCTGAGTCCTGAGCAGCTCCTGCAATTTTAGCATGTAAGGAGGCCAGAAGACAGCTCGGTGCAGTGATGATAATGTAGTGCCACTAATGTATGTAGAGATGTGTCTGAGAGCATCAGCAGGTCTGCCAGCGGCACTTTGCTGGACACCACAGTGATCAAATCAGGGGTTGCAGGCTTAAGTACAGGTCTGTGGGATCAAGCCACTAGTTTTTAATGGGTTTGAGCCCTTCTTAAATAAACCTTCATTAGAGTGGCACCGCTAAGTCTGCTTCCTACCAAGCAGCAGGAAGGCAGAAAGAGCATCTACAACAGTAATAGTTCATCACAAATTGTTTTAAAGGATGTAATAATAGGAAGCTTAGAGAGCTTGGATGGGGAGTGAAGGGTTGGGAAGAAAGAAGTAGGAACAGAGAGGAACAAAGCCCAGCCGGCTGCGGGTGAAGGAGGGATGTGTCTTTTCTGTTTTCTTCAATCAGCTGAAGCACACACACACCCCATTGCAAACAGGAGATCTGAATGCTTGTGATGCACCTACAGAACCATCCTAGCCTTTGTACCCTGTCTGCAGTGCCAGGCAAACTGGGTATGCTGCCCTTAACACCCTTCCAACATCTCACTGCATGGCTGAGACCCACTGCAGGGTTGTTCAGGCTGTGATTTACTGCAGCATCTGCTTAAGGAGCTTCATTACGGTCTCCAGTTTCCAGAGATGATGTTTCAGTCTGTCCAAAATACGCCTGCAACATCTCAGACCTGTCCATGTCTTTTACTTTGCCTGCTGGATATAAAGTAGTGTGGCTCTTAGTATGCATCTGAATATAGGGTTTTAGTAGCTTGGATTGCTTTTATATGTTTGTGATGAAAGTAACAGCCCCTTAAAAAAAAGGGGTTATTGATCATGAGAAGACAGTGGATGGTTTTAATCTTTAGAAGCAGAACCACAAATCAAATTAAAGAAGTATATTTTTTTAAAGGCATTTTATTTTATTAAAAGCACTATACCTGGTGTTTACAGAAATAGAATACATCTTGTTTTTTTCAGATGAGGGTACAGAGGAAACCACGGTGAGAGTGAGCCCTTCTCACTCAGTAAGTGCACTGATATCAACAATTCAAAATCAGACTCTTCCCAGATTGCATAAACTACTGAAAGATTCAAAAGTAAGGATTTGGACAGCTGTAAAATTCCCATTTCAGCTGGGAAACTGTCATCTGCAAGCGTTGTGATCTTTTGCACAGTCACACACCATGCATTCTTTCTTGACTAAAAACTTAGGACTGCCTATGAAGGCATGCCTATACATACACCAATACATATGTATGACGAGTAGTTGAGCATGTACAGAAGTGTGTGTGTGTACAGTTCTAAAGCTATATGCATATTGAAGATCCAAAAGTGCTTTTGGCCGCGCAGTCTGTGCCATTTCTGAGTATGCTGGGTCCTGCTGGTACCTGCAGCAGCTTCTCCCACTGTCCTGCTCGGTGTGCGATGAGGAACCACAACAGAACCTCGCTGCCTCAACCTGGGGGCTGGTTTGCATGTTCCAGAGCAGCAGCTCTGCCAGAGGTGCCCATGGAGATGTGAAGACAGTGGCCTGAGCCTCATGAAGCAGAAAACAGCTGCCTTTAGCCTTGAGTCTGCACCTTCCACCATTTCCAGAGGCTAAGCTGGTCCTTCCCTGGGAGAAGTCAACCAAAGAGGCTTCATGGATTTGAGGAGGCTGGTGGAACTGTGTGAATGCCAATGTCATGAATCAGATCTCTTGGAGCTGGATGGTTCTGTCAATTAAATCCCATCCCTTCAGAAGACAGCAACAAAATCACCACTTTATAATGTTTTTGTTTGCTGGCAAGGGTTTAAGTTGTGTGTGGCCATGCTTCCCCCTTAGAGTGGCAAAGAAAGAGACTTCATTAGTGAAATGCTGTCTTGCCAGCCTGGGTTAGCCCAGTGATAAAGTGCTCCAGCGACAGAAGTCACCTTCTGTGTTCAGCTGAGCTCAACTGGAACCGTGCTTTGTAGCTGCGCCATTAAGTGACTCTGAAGACGTGATGGTGCAGAGCTGTGCCTCTGTATTTCAAGAGATAATAAAAGCTCACCAGATGAACTGAAGGAGCACAGCTTTTCATTGTAGCAAGTTGGGACCGGATAAGCATCTCCATCATTGTGCTAAGGCAGCAGATGCACTTGGTGTTTGGAGGAAATGGTTCATGACCTGATGATGCTTCCCAAGGGATGCAGCCAGGAAGCAAAGATGCTGAGGTGCCCTCGGGTGGGAGCAACACCAGCGGGGAGGGTGAGGAAAGGAGACAATGGGAGAGAGCAAGGAGAAAGGTGCAGAGCAAGCAGAAAAACCCAGAGCTGTGGGACAAGAGTAATAGCTAAGGTAAGAGGCCCTTCCTGAGCACCGGGAGGGTGCTGCAGCCACTGTCTCTGCAGAGAAAGTGAGGAGCGAAGCCATCATCAGCACGGGCACAGACTGAGCCCCCCATGTCCCTCAGCCATTCCCCATCAGACTTGTGCTCCACACCATGTACAGCAGTGGCTCCCACCTCTCAGGAGGGGTCCCCAGCACACAGTGATGGGCATCAGCATGGCCCAGTCTGTGCCTGCAGGGCACCAGGGAGTCTGAACCCATGCTTGAGGAGTTCTGCAGCAGCTCTGATAACCCAGCTGAGGGTTTGCCCCCCTTGTCCCTGCATCAGATGAATCCAACTCAGCTGCACTGATGTGAAAGAGTGATTACATCTTAAAGCAATAGCTGCAAGAGGAAGGTGCAGCCAATAAAGCTATAAACATTGCTAACAGGCTGCACTGGCAATGGCATTATCTGCTGCAATCACCTGGGGGTTTAAAGACAAGGAAGCGAAACAAAGCTGGTTTTGTTGGAAAAGGTCACAGGTTCTGCACCAGTGCTCCACCCCCTGCTTGGTTCCTGTATCCCTGTGTCTTGCTGACCTGCTCCATCTGAGCTGCTGTGCCAGGGAGCAAACCCATGGCTGCTTTGGAGCCTGCTGGAGCCTGGGAGAAGGAACCAAAGGAGGTACCACAGATGGGATGGGATAAGTGTGAAGGGAGCAGGAGATAAAGCAGCTCCATGAAGCCGGGGCTGAGGCTGGTGTGATGCTGTGATGAGCTGAGGCACCTCAGAGGACCTGCCTCATGGCAAGGGTAGGTTACCATCCCTGTGACTTGTTTCAGTGTGTGTAAGTGTGTGTACTGAGCCCAGAAACCAGTCACTGCAATGCCTTTCCACTCGTGGTAGTCTCTGCTGCCCTGTGTTTTATTCCTGACATAAACCCGTGCTTGCGCTGCCTCAGGGAATTTCACCCCAGGAAGCACCTAGCTCGCTTGCTTTCCTTCACATCCATCGACACAAATACCTTTGGCAGTTTTCCTGCTACTGAGGTTTCTGCATCACTCACTTTGGTTATGTCCTTCTTTAAGAAGTTAATAACCTGTCACTGCAAGTCCATTGACCCTCCGTAGCATATCTCTTTCATTCCTGAGGTCCTTTTGATAGTCACTTTGCATATTAGCACTGTTAGAATCATAGGATCCACTAGGCTGGAAAAACCCTTTAAGCTCATCAAGTCCAACCATTGCCAGCACTGCCAAGTCCACCACTAACCCATGGCACTGAGGGCCTCGTCTCCACAGTGGGTGAACACTTGCCATCCATTCAGCTTCTAGCTTTAGTATTATTGTGCAATGCACTTTCTTTTGTGCTACCTGAAGCTCATAAGGCATCTATCAGTTTGCCTCCTGACAGGGGAGAAGGTATCTCTAATGTGTTCTGTGTCTCTTAAAAGGACAAGGAATCCCAAGCGCGGTAACTTGTGGATTTTTGTCTTGGAGAATTAGGATGTCTTTGCATTACTGAGCAGGCAAACACTGAGCAGTGCTTGATCAATAAGAGGCATTGCCAGAGGTGTGGTATAGTCTACTGCAGCTGACAGTAAGTGTTGCTATAGGCTATGGAACTAGGAATATGAAATGCAAAACGACAGTAATAATTCATGCATCCTGGGACATATAAAACCAACAGCATGTCAATAGCTGTGCCATGCTCTGCAGAAAATATGCAGGATTTAGATGTTGCAGGAGGCTGTGCTTTCTTTTAAACCACGCTTTCCTTGGCAAAAATATAGAATTTCCCCATTTGTTCAAAGCATTTGTTTTTGGTTTCACGTTGCTACTTTTCTATCAAGATTCTAAGAGCTGTGCAGCTCAAAAGGGGGCCTGAGATTCAAAAAGCAAAATATATGTATTTATTGAAGAAAACCACATAAAAGATTTATAAAACAGAGGGTGCAATGCTATTTGAGATTCACGGGCCATTTCAGGATTCATAAAAGCATATCTGGTTCTCATGTTGGCTTCAGAGGGAGTCGGACTTTGCTTGACGGGTTACCCAAGAGTTCTCTGGCATTGCCTTAAAATGAAACGTCTTACAATCAGTTTGTATTTTACTTGGACTATTTTGTGAAATAAGAACTTCTCCATTATTTATCTTCTGAAAAAAAGCCTTCAAGATAATTAATATTGCTTGTCTCTTCTGGAAAGATACTGGGGAGGGTTAATTACTGCAGCTAGGAAGGTATAGCATCTGTAAGAAGGAAGACTGTCTGTCTGATACACTTTCTCCCCTGTGCCACTATAGCACTGCTGCCTGGGAACCTAAAGGTGATGAATGCATGTCACTCATGATTAGATGAATATAGGTCTTAATGTACAGACAGAATGGAAAATACTTTAAAAAAGGGAGAATGCATCACAAAGAAAACCACCATACATGAATTAAATCCTCTCCTGTGAGAGGCTGAGGATACAAACGCATATAAATCGCCTGGTCTTCCGTGTAAGAGTAAACCCTCTACTTCAGAGTTGCAGTTCTTTAAGGGGTAAAACATCTTGAATATAATATTTGGCTTTGAAGACCATCAAGTGGTTTTGATGCGGTAGACTGCACCTACCTAAACAGGCACTAATAGATATTTCAGCCCATCTTGCTGAAGCTAGAGTGTGACAGAGAGGGTGATTAAAAAATTAGTGCTGCTAACTGTCTGAGTCCTATGAAAAGGGATGTCTTTGTTCTGAGGAGAGCATCTTGGCTTGTTCTGCTCCTTCAGCTTGGTTTGGGGAGGAGGTATTTTACAGTCCTGCTATGATACTTGGCAAACTTAAAGCTCTCACAGCTGATCCTGCTTCTGTTTGCACTGAAAGAATGTCTATGGCGTTTATATAATGGGGGGAAACCTGCTATCTCTACTCATTGTATTTTCACTGTCTCTTTTCTGATGCCTGTACTGTTTGCCAGCTGTCGAGGGGCCACTTTGATGCTTGCTTTGATACCGTGGTTGATTGTGTTGCACAGTTGAGCCGACATTTTTCCTTTCTAATCGGAGCTGGCATACTAGGATGGGAAAAAAAAACAATAAAGCTTTCCTATAATTCTGGTTATCTCATAAAGTCTGCATTTGTTATAGTTGCTGGGGTGCTGGAAACCGGTGCTTGTAAATACCTATGTATATTCTGATTTGGTTTTGGTCTCAGAGATGATTTTGCCTGCTTCTATTCTTTCACCCCTGGCCACTCACGATTGTGTACCTGTGTGCTGAGTGGATATTGCCTCGGGAAGACACCACCCTGCATGTATTACCTGGATTATGTGCATGGCACAACCTACACCCTGTTCGCTTCTCTTGCTCTAAGGGATTAACATCTAGTAAAGAAATACAAACCAATACGAACAATTCACCCAGAGAGGTGTGAATAGCCAAAATATCCAGAATGTTAATACTGGCAGCAGCAAAACAAGGCAACCTGGCTGGGTTTGAATGTACTATGTGATGTCTCACTGCTCTAATGGAGATACACAGCTTCACCATAGTATCATAGAACCAACCAGGCTGGAAAGGCCCTCTAAGCTCATCCAGTCCAACCCTTGCCCAGCACTGCCAAGACCACCACTAACCCATGGCACTGAGGCCTCGTCTCCACGGTGTGTGAACACTTGCAGGAACGGTGACTCCAGCACTGCCCTGGGCATCCTGTTCAATACAAGACTCTCCAGTACCCACAAAAAGATTCACTTGCTGGTCCCCTTCTTTGCCCTGTGCTCCATGTGGTAATGCCAGGCAGGACTTAGATAATGCCCACTTGGCTGTAGCTATTCCTTTTCTCCCTATCTCTCCCAGCCATTTGCAGACTGATGAGAAACCATTCTGTTTCCATTTTACAGATGGAAAAGGAGAGACTTTGAGAGGCTGAGCGATTTGTCCAGGATGATGCAGCAAATCAATGGAACAAAAAGGGATCAGGCCACTCCATGCAGTTAAGGAGTGCCTTTAACTGCCCCATGGGATTCTCTAGGCATGCAGGTCCCTAAAGAGGCAGCTTCCACTGCAGGAGTGTTCCTCCATTATTTCTGTCCCATTATTGCTGTGAACAGTGGAGCAATACAAAATGTATTATTCATCTCTCCTGCTCATAAAATCAATACCTATCAAAACACAAATACAATTTAAATCAAAGGGCACTTGTTGAGTGCAGATCCTACTAATTAGGTCTGATTTCCCAACAATTTCTTAAATTATTTATTCAAGGGATGGGTGGCAGCCACTTTACGTGCCCCAGAGTGAATATTATAAACCTCTTGTCATGATGCAGCAAATGTGAAGTGTAGTACAATGCAGAGGGATTTGTAACCCTGATGAACTAATGTAATACCAACAGACATCAATCTGTGCAGAAAAAAATCTGTCTCGTCGTAACATCTAATAAGAGATGTCAAAAGACAATAACCTTGTGAAATGGGCGCACCTCTGTGGAGGATACAGGTTGTGCTGCTAGGAAGCAAGTATAAATGTAATACACACCTGCAGTGGAAGTTACTAAACCACCAGCACCATGAAAGAAGTTTACATCATGCATGGACGTTTGGCGGGAGGGCAGCTTCCTCCAGGCTGGTGGTTAGCTCCATAAGCAATTCCATCGTGATATCAGAGCTCTTTCTCTTACGCTGTTGTTGCTTAGTCTAGCCCCATTGTCAAGACAAAACAGTATTTATTCCAGATGTAGCTAATTACACCTTTAAAACCTGTAAAGAAAAGAGCCAATGGTTTGGGGGACTTTTGTATACAAATTAGGAAGCGGTTCACCTGTACAATGAGAATTCCCATTGCCAGTCATTAATGTTAGATCAGTGTCCTTCAGACTTTACCCATAAGGATCCTTTTCTTTGGATTTGAATTTTCAAACATATTCTCCCATCCATGCAGCAGGTCTAAAGATTCCATCACACCAACCATGTACCAACTGAAAACCCTTGGTCCTATTGTACAAACATGGTACCTACTCACCAAATTGTTTCCTATCAGTGATTCAAAGGAACAACCTGAAATACTGGTATATTTCCTTCCCAATTTGTTGGAAATAGATGACTTTAAAAGCGAACATTTTATCATTTCACTTTTTCCTTTATCATCTCACAACAATTTAAGAGCAAGTGTAATTTTGAAGCCTAAACTAAATGGCAGAACCTGGAGCTCCTATGACTTCAAGGCAGCAATGCATGAGAGGCTGAAATAAAAGCATCGGAGTAATTTGGAGCTTAAACTCCTTACCCAGTGCCTTCCCCTTTGGCCTTAATGGTGACCAGGCTCCCAAGAAAGCTGCCAGGAGCCTGAGCAAAAAGCTGCAGTGGTCCAAAGTGCCTGCGTGCTTCAGCTGCTGCAGGCGTTCTGTGATCTTCCTACACCATTGGCAGTACTTAGGTGCAATTGTGCAAGGCAGAGCCTTAATTTCGGATTTCATGGCATATGAAAGTACAAGTAGGAATTGTGATGGTATTTAAACCTTCCTTATTAGCTGCACAATGAGTGTCTTTCAGCCACTGTTCTGCAAAATCCTTCCTGGTGGTATGTAAAAGACATGGGCTGAAAGTCAGAAAGCTGGAGGTTGAATGCTGGGTATGTGGAAATGGACTGCTGAGCCTGAACTAATGGGAGGAGTAAGGGAGTCTGAAGAAGCACTGTATTAAGATATTGAGGACTAATAAGGGTAGTAGCATGCCAGAAAATATGAAGAAGCATGGCATGAATACATGGGTTATATAGGATAAATTCACCTCCAATTATTCAGCTCTCCTCCTTGTATTTTTGTTGGGTTTAATTAATAGAGGTTTGTCTGGCATGAATGAAAACAAAGTTCAATCCCAGAGTATTTAAGGTGTAAGTCTTAGCTACATGAAGTGAAAACAGACAATCCTACATGTAATGCTTTGCATTTTCTTATTCCAATTAAATGAGATATCTGGAAGGAGCATCAAACATTGCAGCTACTGTTTAGTGGTATTTTCCTTTTCTTCTGCCCAATTCCTTTCATACATGTTTAGAAAGTGTGTGATTGTGTATTAGTGACTGCAAAGGTTTCCTGAATTAACACCATGGGCTCATTTTAAATAAAGGGTAGGAGCACATCTGTTTCAAACAGCTTTGTAAGACGCCTTTTGTGACTTCAAATATATCCAGTTGTGACCAATTCAGTGAGCTCCTACATACACAACTACTTATTTGCAATAATAGTAGCCAGTGCATCTATAAAATGGCACAAGCCTTTTGGTGCACTGAAATAGGTTCCTCCTCTCCCCTCTCCCTTAAGAGTTCAATTAGTGTTTAGTCAATCCCAAAGAAAAGGGTGTGTTCTTCCCCATGGCAGATGTGTTATTCGCTGTGTTGGATAGATGTTTTACATTTGGCTTGCATCTCTCTTGCAGAGAGGCATGACATTTTCTGTAGTTGTAACTAACACAATTTTTCCACCTTGAATTTTTATAATTATAGAACATTATAAATATAATTGAAGGAATAAAAGCGAAGCGAACAGTCTAGATTATATCTTTGGGTTTTATTGAAAGGTTTAAAGTGTGTGGTTTTGCTGTACATCACACTGGATATAGTTTGGAAGTGATCACACAGAAGATACCAGCTGAGGGATGTATATCTTCCATATGAGCCTAGCTAAAATGACTTCCTTAGATAGGGAAATACGCTGTTTTCCACAGATGTCCTACAGATAAGGGTTTGTACAGCCTGCAGGTATCTTCAGTGGGCCAACTGAAAGTAAAGAAATGAAAATGTGTTCAACTGACAAATTTCTGATGTAAATGATTTTCCCTTAAATTGTGTAAGGATCAAAGTAAAGCTTTGCAGGATAGATCCTCCATAGTATCACAGAATGGGTTGGGTTGGAAAGGACCTTAAGATCACCTAATCCCCAACCCCCTGCCATGGGCAGGGATGCCTCACACTAAACCAGGCTGCTCTTGAACATGGCCAGGGATGGAGCATCCATCATGGGGATAAGGAGGCAGAGGACTGTAGTAGTGCTGCCTGGTCTCTGTTGTCGTACAGTCTGTAATGCATCTGTCTTATGAAGCAGGAGAGTACTATTACATTTAGTTTTGAGAGAGAGAGCTAAGACTTAGATAACACGGGACCCATCTGCATGCATAAGGGTACTCTGGAAAAGCTGAGGGGTTGAAGAAAGCTGTGTGGAGGCCTTGGCTAACACCCTAAACCATTAGACCATACTCACCAGATTTATGTTGCCAAGTCTGTTGCCACTGATATCTGAAAGCAAACATTAGCAGCCAAGAATACCATGCTAATTAATTGCTTCAGGAGGACAGGATTTCCAAGATCTAATGAAAGATGGAATCCAGCTCCCATATGTCCCATTTGACGGCCCAAGAAAACATGCCCATATTTTTCACAGAAACAGTGACAAATGTCCAGCTACTTGTTTCTCAGCTGAATAAAACTAATCTTCAGCCCCAGAGATGCAAATGGCTGCTCATCATAGAATCAGCTAGGCTGGAATAGACCTTTAAGCTCATCAAGTCCAACCTTTACCCCAGCACTGCCAAGGCCACCACTAACCCATGGCACTGAGGGCCTCATCTCCATGGTGTGTGAACACTTGCAGGGATGGTGACTCCAGCGGACCTGGCCCTGCAGTGTGAATGTCTTTCATGTCTCACAGCAACAGCCCCAGCCCAGCTTTTTTGGCCAGAGGATGGTACGGAGCACCTTGGTGGTCAACTGAACAGAGGGGAAGCTCAGTACAAGCAGGGAAGCAGCAGGATTACGGCAGACCCTAGTGTATAACGCTTCTGAGCATCCCCTTATCCACCCAACCATCATTAGTATGTGCTAAATCATCAATTTTTTGGGAACACCCCAAATATTTGTCTTCCTCTTTCATCTTTTCAACATGATCCATGTGAAATTGCTCATCTAAAAAGAGTATCTTGACACCTGGTTTAGTGAAAATGGGCACCGGGAGAGCAGGTACAAATGGCACGGCAAAGTTTTACCTTAAATAATGAAGAAAATCTATTTTGTTCTGTGGACCCTAAGGTTGAAGAGCAACAAAAACCTCCTAGGAAGGTCAAGGTAAGTAATTGTAACACACCAGCTCTTGTGCATTTCCTCGAGAGTCCTCAGGTTTGGCCAGAAGAAGGACAATTCTGACCTTCAATAAGTTCCACGCAGGAAGGCACATCATTCTGACATGTCTCAGTAAATCATTTAACATGAGAAGGGCTGCCATGGTGCAGCCTGTGGGGTAAAGTTAAGCACAGAGTAGTTTTCTTCAGTTGGGCTTCAATTTCACTCTAGATTTTAGGTGATGTAAACCTCAAAAGGAGATCCTGATGCTACTCTCCCAGAGATGACATCAACACTTATGAGAACATGTTTTGATGACACAGCTGAGAGAATTGAAGTGATTATTATTATGGTAGGACCAAGGTGATAAGTACCATGTTCTGTATGAACTATTCTGAGTCAGACAAGCCAACAAAGGTCATCGTCCATTATATTAATGTCATAAATATTATCACACACTGACATCAAGATGGTCAACTGGGATTCTTGCACTTGTTTCTTTATTAAGTGCTGCTCCTCTAAAACTTCTGTGTCCTGGTTTAGTTTACATTTTGCTCTCAAAATAAAGGACTTCCAAGATTTTAAGCACAATGTTTTGGACACCCACATCACTTTTAGTGTCTTTTTCAGTTAAAGTAGCCAGCTGAAGTGTCAGAATCCATGACACCATGAACAGAGGAGGGAGAAACCAGCAAACACAATAATTCCTGAGTCTTTAGATACTGTCCCCCATTGCTTTATTTGAACTGTTGCCATCACATCTTCATCATGAGGGCATCTCCATGCTTCTTGCCCACATGCTGAGGCTGCTTCAGCTGAGGATGAGGACAGCAGGATGGCAGAGGTAGGAGCTCCAGTGATGGCTGTTGTCTGCATGGAGCCAGAACTGTTTCCTGTTGCAAATCACACTCTGGACAGTCTTGTTGTTGTTGTTGTTTTGTCTTTTGCTATAGCAAATATGAACCAGGGTGATTCTCAGGAGTTAATGGCAGTGAAATGCGAAAGTGCAAATCACATATCTTCTGTGTTGCTGAGCATTTCACACGCAAAGGGAGCAGGCAGCTCAATAGGTATCACCAGTGCATGGCTCTTCTGAATTCACCCCATGTGAAAGGAGTATCATCAGGGATGGAGAAAGGGGAGTCCTCTCTCATGAGACTTTTTCTTGCCAGCACCAAGGGGTCCTGCATCCATTGCTGACCAGTTAAGAGCCAGGAGTAAATTGTTGTCACGTTGTGTAAATACATGACTGCTTTAGAGCATGAAGTGTCTGAAGTATCTTGAAAGGGGGCTCCAAGGATGCTGGAGAGGGACTCTTCATCAGGGGCTGTAGCAACAGGACAAGGGGTGATGGGTTCAAACTGAAACAAGGGAAGTTCAGATTAGATCTAAGACAGAAGCTCTTCCCTGTGAGGGTGCTGAGGTGCTGGCACAGGGTGCCCAGAGAAGCTGTGGCTGCTCCATCCCTGGCAGTGTTCAAGGCCAGGCTGGACACAGGGGCTTGGAGCAACCTGCTCTAGTGTGAGGTATCCTTGCCCATGGCAGGGGCTGGGAACTGAATTATCTTAAGGTTCTTTCCAACCCAAACCAGTCTGGGATTCTATGAAATCTGTTCCCAAAACAGGCTCCCAAGCGAGGACAAGAGAGGTGACCTCTGAACCCATCCAAAAACAAAGCCTCTTGTCCACACTCACTAGCTTTACAAAGTCTGCAGAGGGGTGGTATCACCTTGAAATGTGGGTGCATCGGAGGTGACACAAGCATCCTGTGAGCACTGGACACTTGGCTTGCAGCGTTTAGGGGAATGTTATGGAAAGCTTCTGAAATGAAGAGAAATTTAAGGTGAGCTTTCCCATCCTAGGCAGAGTCCAAAGGGAAGAGCAGGGTAAGCACTGCTGGGAAGTGTCACACTGTGTTTACTGAGCACACCAGATAGGACACATGGTTTTATGTCAGCCTCGAAATTCAGCATTTCCAGCAGACTCATGCTGATATATGGGTGCGATAACATTGACGCAGGCAGGAGACAGCCACCAGTGAGTCACTGCAGAGTTTCCTCCAGAAGCTGGCTGTCTACAGCAGGCATCCCACTGCACTGCTCATCTAGTCTGGCTTGTAAAAGTCACCAGCCTGGTCTAGCTTGTACAATCTACAAAGAAACCACGTTTGTACTGTGCAGGTAGATGTTCAAAGTGAAACCAATACGGGCTAACTTGAATTGGAGAAGATAATGGCAAATCGTCACTTCCAATGAGAGTAGAATGCCTGGAACCACAGGCAGGAAAATACATTTACTGACTAGGAGATTATCTTGGGATAATAGTGGAATGCTTTGTGCTGCTGCATTGTGTGCTCTGATAGCTGAGGAAATAATACTATGGTGGAAAAGGCTCAGAATTTCAAAGAGAAGAGCTTTCATAGCAGAGTGCTTTCACAGGAGAGACTGTTTTTTCTGTGTTAGTTAGGGGAATACTAAAAAACAAACCAAATAAACAGAAAAAGTAGTTATTTTTTATGATTCAGACCTACATAGAGCAGCATCCTATGATAAATGAAACCTTTAGCCACTTTCTCTACTTTAGCTGGAAAGCCTTTCCTTGTTCATACAAGGTTACTTCCCTCTGTGACTGCAGCAGTACTCTTGACCACATGTGTTTTCAGAACTGGCAGCAACAAATCAGGCAGCTAGGGCAGTTTGCATGTTATACAGGAGTTTCAAGCATGGTTTTAGAGAAAACAGAGCACCCTTTGAAATGTGGGAACGAAAGCTATATACTGGAACGAAAGCTATATACTGTGCTGTTTACAATGTCTGTAAAGTGTATGACACCCAAAGTGCTTTTAGGATGCTCCAAGGTATACCAAAGAGCATTAGCTTCAGCACAGCTGGAAATGTCCCCAGATTCACTTATTTCTTATATCCTACTACAGTTAACACAGCCTTGGTCATTGTGAATAATCCACAGAGTAAGCCTATTAGGTGAGATTTAGCATCTACATTTTTCTGCTCACATCTGCTTGCCTGACATATGTAATCTGCCAGGATGTCACAGTTTACATCCTATTTTCGTTGGAGGATAATGAAACTTGATGGGTGTCTTCATCTCCTTCTTCATCCCTCTAAGAACTGTTTCTGCTTGTCAGCTCCTCCCCACGAGCACTCTTTCTCTTTGGCGCGATCCTTAGCCAGGTCCTTTATTAAAGGGGAGTGCATGCAAGGCTTGCAGTCAACCACACAATTTATCACTGTGCAAAATGGGTGCAGAAAGTGTTACTTCAAAGCCAGTAAGGAAAAAAAAGTGATGTAGTAATTCCTTACCTGAATGTTGTGGACTTCCTTCTGTCTGGTACAAACACACCAGAGATACACCAGATACAAAGCTCTATTGTGCCGCTCTTCGAGCAGCAATCAGTCAGCAGGAGCTTTCTGAAGACTTTTGTTTCCTTTTAATTCTTTCAAAACTGAACCGGAGGCACTTCAGGAATTTCAGATCAGCTCAGTCCAAGAGGTAAATTAAAATTAGGGGAAATTAAACCATTTCTAATGAGATGGTTATTACACTGGATAATGATGATTATTGGTTCTGCTTAATAAAGCTGTCAGCCAATGCAAAATATATATTAAGTGGAATTACATTGCATTATATTTCTATCAATGCAGAAATTCAGTGCGTTGCTTTCTCACAAACGGTGGGTATAACGGAATGTTAGACAGGGCTTCCTTTTCCAAATAGGATGAAACATGGAGCTTTCAAAACCAGCCTTTAAAAGCCCTGATTTAAAGCCCATTAAATATAATGTGGTAAAGATTCACACTGACTTCTGTTCCATGTAGTCAGGACGTCACTAAAATGAGCAGTGTTCTCTCCTATTCCCTGTGCTAAATATCTAGGTAATACTACTGTGGTGACTATTTGACAATATTATTAGCCTGCTAAAGAAAAAAACTCATAGATCACGTATTCCCAGCCCCCTTGTCTCACTGAGCTCATTGCTTGCCCGTTCACCTGCTCCTGTGTTCTGATTTACCTGGCAAATTAGGAGATGGACTCATTAGGTGTACTACATTTTATTTCCGAGGTGAAAACAATGAGGAAAAACTATCCATTAGCTAAAAATAAGATGGTGCTGTGCAAAACTCAACACTGGAGGTGCTTAGAGGTGAGGCAACTCCCCAGGAGCCAGGTTGGACAGGGCCTTAGGCAACATGGTCTAGTGTGAGGTGTCCCTGCCCATGGCAGGGGCTGGGAACTGAATGATCTTAAGGACCCAAACCGGTGAGCCTGCTGGCTCTCAAGATACTGGGAAATCAGGATGCTCAGCATTTTCTTGTTTAAAAGCAGGACATAACATCAAACCTTGCCTTGAGCAAGGTCCACTGTGCTGAGGAATGAGAGCCATCCTTCTGGGAGGGTGACTGCCTGCCTCTGCATCTGGGCCCTATATAGCAGTAAACTGCCAAAGGGGAAGGAAGAAAGAAGGGGGGAAGCCAAGAGCACATTACTGCTACCAGACACCCTCTGTGTAGGGTTTCATCTGAAAGGACATGTTTTAGTGGAATATTTTGATATAAATTGAGCAACGTTTGTCTTACAGAAATGGTGTTTTCTGCAGCTACAGTAGCAGTGTGGTTTATAGATTTTGAGGGACTAAACAAGCATAACAACTGCGTGACTAGATATGCCCCCCATGCCATCAGACCCAGTGAACTGGGGCGTGGAGGTGAGTGAGACTTTGTGGTGCACATTGAAACCTGGAGAAGCACAGATTTCCCTATATAATGTTATTTCTTCGAGGAAATAAATGCTTATTACGAACAGCAATGCATTATGTTAACTGAGGATGATAATGTGGTTAATAAGTCACAGCACACGTGATTGTAAGGGTTTTATCATGCTTTGAAACATTTACTAAGCGACATGATTTCTTGTTTTATGAAGCTCATTTTGTCGAGTTCCATAAACAAGGTTCAACAGTCACAATTTCATTAGCATTATATTGTTGCCATGGTAATGTGGTACCAATTCGATTGATGGGTTTTTCATCCTGGGCTTATTATAGAATCGCTCTTCCTGTCAAAGATACATCTATATGGAAACAGCAAACAGACCTTATCATCTGAATACTAGCTCCAAATTTCATCGTATGCTAATTTGGATGGGAGCAGAGCATGTTATTGGCATCGGATCCAGAACCCATCAGAAACACGATGCAAGTTACAAAACATCACACATGGCAAAGTCACACTCTAAAATTAGGAAAATTACTCGCATTGTTTGCTGCAGTATCTGAATTTGTGATCGCAAAAAGCACTTGGCTCTGCTGTGATCATTCTCTGCAATGCTGGCGGAAGGGCACAATGCTGCAGGTGGTATATTAAAGGGGGCAAAAAAGCAGTTACAAATGCTAAGCGGTGAAATGTGAGCTGAAGGGATGTTGGTCTTTCTCCTGTTTGCACGTTCTTCAGCATGTCTGGGGGAAAATTGCTGTTAAATGCAACGCTTTGGTTTCCTGGTCTGTAGAATGGGGATAATGACCCCTTTCCCCCTCTGGTGTATGTCCGATAACAACTGATAGCAGGTACTGCTAAAACATAGTCATTAAGTGAAGTAGCAATGGCTTTACCAGCTCCAGGAAAATACACTGCACACAGCTACAATTTGAGAACGTGGACTCACCCAGGGAAACACAGGAGAATTGGCAAGACAGAGAAGGCAGCAGAACATGGGCACTTATGAAGGAAAGATACTCACATCATTACAAAATCATTCCAGGGGTTGTGAAAACAAAGACTATTTATTGTAGGCTACAGGACAAGTGTCTGCAGCAATCTGAGCAAGGAGGGCTTCAATACAACATAAGGCAAGAGCGGGGTGCCTTACTGTATGTTGAAACAGTTTCGTGTGTATTTTCACTGGGTTTTGATGATTGTTTCCTATTTAGATAGGAAATATCTTCTGCCATCCTGACACATAATGCTCAGTTTATCATTTCTTAGCTTAAACATGTTGCGTCCTTTGCAGCCGCGGAGGTAAATTACAGGCAGGATAGTATTCCATATAATCAAAGATGTGCTCCATTTTACATGACAAGTTTTGTCTGATTTAAAAGGCAGTATCTTCCCCAGCTGAGAAGGAAAGAGACACCTTCACTTGCAGCTAAGAACACCTCAGAGGAGAGGCTTCTCCTCCATTAGGATCCTATTGCTCATACAAAAAGGTGGCCATTGTTACTACTATTATCTCTTTATATGCTTCCACCCTGATAAAGCCCCAGGACCCAGCTGAGACTGGCACCTCCTTGTGCTAAGCCACACAGACAGGCACGCTCCCTTCTTCAGGCAAATTATAAGTTTCAAAGGCATGAGAAAGACCAGAGAGGAAAATAAAATAGAGGGGGGTGGGGAAGAGCATAAATCCCTGACTAAAGGTCAGAGTGGCAGAAGCAGAGCAGGTCTCCAGCATGGATTTCCTCCATTGGGATGCTGCCGCACTGGGGTGGATGGGATATTTGGAGCTATCCTCCCCCAAATTCCGAGGATTCAAACCCTAACCATACACAGAACCATGCAGAAATGAGCTTTCCCCCATCATTTCGATGCCTGCACCTATGCTGCTGAGCAGGGGCAGCCTGAGGCAAAGCTGGAAGTCAGCTGAGCAGCCCACCCGTATTACCTATTAAAACACCTTCAGGCTGGCTCCAGGGCAACCCTGTTAATCCTCCCAGGGACAAAGGCTCAGGAATACCCTGTGTTCCCAAGCATGTTCAAGGGCAGCGGGGTCAGGGTACCTGCCAGAGGAATATTAATGGGTTTCCACACCACATACGAGGCAATAGGGATCAGCCTTTCTGCCTCTGTGGTAGGGACTTCCAAACACAAGCCTGAACAGATGGAGGGAGGAGGGGGAAAGAGTGAGGTTTTGGTCATGGGAGCAAAAAGTCAGTTTTCACCAGGATTTGAAGGCTTTGATCACAAGAAATACGATGTCTAAGATGAGGAAAGCGTTGTCTTGGAGTTTTTCTTGCTTTCTCCCTCTCTCTTATAAACCTGTAAAATGTAAAACCGTTAAACTGGGGGAGGAGACATTCATCTCCTGATCAGTAAATACTTCCTTTTGCTGCGTGGTGCCTGCTGACTTTACTGCTGCTGCAGCCTTTTAAAACACTTCCAGGAAATCTCATTAGAGTTTAACTTTATTTTCCTTTATTATTAAGGAATCTGAAGAGAGTTTCTAATAATTCCGATTTAACTTTTTAATAAAACCTGCAAATAATATGCCTGTATGGATTTGATCTCATATCTATAGCTGATAAAAACCCTGATCTGTAGTCAAATTCATTAGCCAGGGGTGTGTGGTCATCATACCGATGACTATCAAAGCTGGCAGCTTTAAAATGGCAATATTAGAGCAAGGCTGTATTTTTGTTTTCTAATGGTTTCATGTTTTGCATTCAGTATGGGTGAAGATTAAGACTTCGCACACAGAAGTAATATCAATTATGATGGGATTGTCCACAGTGAACTGAGTGGGAAATTTGCTTAATTAAAAGTATTTCTCTTAGATAATTAAAGAAGTCTGTCCTACTATGGAACTGATGATGTAAATGAGTTTCCTATAATCAGTTCACTACTGATGACTCTCCTTAGACTTAAACAGAGGAAGAAAAAGGTAAGAGAAGAGTGAACAGGGCAGGGTGCAGGAGCAGAGCTGCTGTAGTTGGGGTATTTGGGCAGAGAATTTGGGGAACAGAGCCAAGGCAAAGGGCAGAGATATAGGAACTGCTCTGACCTGCTCCCCTGGGTGGTTTTAGGCATCTGTTTATGACAACATACCTTTAAGGGAGAGCCCTAACTGGTGGAGTGTTTCAACCTATCTCAATGTTACAGCCTAAGTCTCCCGGACTAGTCCATCTTCCTTCCTCACCATGCCAAATGACCCATGGAAAGCCATAGATCTTCAGTGTGTGGGGACAACCGAACGTCAGCAACTTCTGGGAACGCTGCTACAAGGTAGGGCCACATCTAACTCCTTCAAACAGCCTCCTCAGCTCAGGTGTGCTGCTCACATGAAAAAACTCGTGATTCCCACTGTAGAGACCTACTTGTGCGCTTCTCAGAAACCCCTCCTGCCTGGAACAACCAGACCAGACATACAAAACACCCAATAACTACTTTTGGCTGAGGTTGTTGGATTAAATCTTCACAGAGAGAGCCAAGAGGACAGTCAAGAAATACTTCTCCATGCCACAACTTGTTTTCTCATTATTGCTTCTTGTCTCCTTTTTACACTCTTGGCGCTTTTGCTTTCTTCCCACTTAAGCTAATAGGAAGAAATACTGTGCCTTATTCCAGTCATTTCAGTAATTCTTATGATGAGTATTCAAATAGCAAGTGGCATTTATTGATATATATGTTACATTTCTGAAACACCAGAAAAATACTATCTGGCCCGTTTTCTGCTAATGTTGGCTTAGATGATGTTTTAGGAGCAGGAACCTCCCTGCAAAGGATGCAGAGGATGGGAGTGTCAGTGAAGTGCATGGTCATGAATCTGGTGTTGATCTGTCCATGTGATTTTCCAGGTGAGCCTCGCACCCTGCCTATGCTCTGTGCTCCCAGATGTTTGGCCCCGTGATGGCAGAAGAAGAAACATCTGGAGTTCTGCTGCTCCCACGGGACCCCCAGCTACCAGGCCCCGACCCACTGCGACTGCTTCTGGCATCTTCTGGTGAAGATGCTGCTGAGGCTGGCTTTGCCCTGCTTGCTGCTGTCTGCTTGTCTTATTCTTCTGAGTTATGCCCCAGCCCACTCCTGTCGTGTTGTGCATCTGCCTCTGGGCTGTGTTGAGTTTTCAATTATCCCCACATACAGATGCTATGTAAAACAGCGTGCAGGGCTTGAGCAGGCTGAACACAGTAGAAATACACTTAAATAAAAAGTACTGCTGTAATACCAGGAGGCTGATTGGAAGCACAAGATAGCAGTGTCATATCCTGCAGCTTTTATGTTGGTAGATACAGATTTCAACCATTAGAGTCTAGCTATCCAACAAATAACAACCAGAGGAAATGGATCTGGGTGTCTTCAGTTGTGAACAACTGATACACTTTCGCTAGTAAATGGAGGACATGGTAAACTGCCACAAGACAGGCTTTTGAGATACCTACAAATATAATCAGGCATGTAATATGTGGCAGTGTCTATGTGTAACTTAGAGAAGCTCCCTGGGGTTGGAACTAGATGATCTTAAGGTCCTTTCCAACCAGTCTGTGATTCTACGATTCTACTCACAATATGTTTAAAACATACATCAAGAGAGCTCTGACCTCCGAGAACCAACGTGTGGTTCCATTGGCAACTCCAAATTCAGGCACGGAAATAAAGAGCAAGTGTAGGTCTCGATGTCAGTATGTGTACAAGCAGTAAAAACTCCCCCAAATCAGGTACCATAATTCCTAGGTGGGGGGAAAATGATATGACAAAAGAGGGACAAATAAGCATAAAATAAGCTAATGTAAAATGTGCCTGTTACTAACCTCTAGAAGAGCTCAGCAGCTCGAATTGTAGAATGTGGTATGTAGACAAATGTAAAGAGAGCAACACATTAAATGTGTTTCTCTCCAGAGCAGAATGAAATAGGCATACAGTGCAAATTATAATATTTAGTACTTTCAGGGCAAATTCTAGTTGAGGATCATGAAGTAATTTGAAAGTATTAATGAATTAGCCTCACAGCTAGCTTTCAGGTAGATAATAATGATAATTATTACTATAAATACATATTATTATTATTATCATTCTTGCTCCAAAGAAGTGAAAATTGAGGCCTAGAGAATTTATACATTTGTCCAAAGTCTGTGTTTTATTCCTGTAACCATCCTCCTCTAGAACTATTATATATCAAGTTGACTATTTCCCACATACTGCATGAGATACACGATGCAGTTTATGAGCTCTAAACCCCAACCAGCTGAGCTCCCTTACAAAACAGTGCCTGTGAACATCTCCATTTGCATTTGAATTCTCAAGCAGCAACAATCCTGCTTAAAAAAAAAAAAAAGCTATCAAGAAAAAAGGAATCATGAAAATCAGTAGAAAATCTGTCAAGGCCCCATCTGTGAGTGGGTATCAGAATAGCGCTAAGAAGCTCTGAGGAACAAAGTTCATTCCAAGTCTAACGCATAGTGCTTTCTGGTCGATGAAATGAATTCAAGCAGGGTGAAATGAGGGCACGTACCATGAAAAAGTGTGTTCCCCCACTGAGGAGTGCAGGAAAGCATTTCTGCTCTGTGTGTGGTCTCGGTGCATGCAGCCGTGCTTACATACTCAGTGTGTTCCTGTCTCCTTTTGATAGCCACACTTCTTTGGGGAGCATCAGGAACGAGTGATCTCTGGCCCTGACAAGATGAGGACTTGGATTATGTATGCCTGTTGCTAAAAGCAAGCTTTCATAGCCAGCTACCTGAAGTAGTATGGAAACAAAACCAGAGTTTCCACGCCGGCCTTGAAAATGCCCACATAAACACATTTATGTCCTTCTGAATGGGAATATATAAAGGTTAGGGACACTTACTTGCAGGCTATTTATATATCTCCTCTCAGGATCTGAATTCCTAAGAGCCTTGGCCTTAGCTTTTTGCTCTCATACATGCAATATTTGGAACTAACGACAGGAAAGTGGAGAACCACGGCATTAACACCATTCTAATGCACCAGATTATTTTCCTTTCCCTTTTTTTTGAGCTGTTAGAGTATGCAAATGTTCCGTTAACTGGTCCTCATGTTTTCTCTTTATTGAATTGCTTTCACGATGGCGAATAAATATTCATAAAGAAGTGCGGACAATAAATCATTTCAAATAGTTCAAAGCCATTTTCTTCCTAGACTGCATATATATTCAGCTGTGACTCGCCTTTAATATTTCACTCAAAAAGAGAGACTTGTAGAAGGACAATACAGATAATGTGTCAAGTAGTAATTAAAGCAGGGGGTAATGATTAAAACCATTTTGATCTGCATTGTACTCTGTCAGATTCATCATCTCCTGTGTTTGTTAAGATGACTTTCTACTTCCTTTATACAGAAACTCAAAATAAACTTCTTTTTGAAGACACTGCACAGAACAAAAGAGTTTCAGCCCTGAGCTTGTGGGGTCCAGAGCCCTCCCCAACTCTGGATTCAGGTATCATCTCATCAGTACCATCCTTACAAGATAAACTCAGCCAGCCACTGTCTCTGCTGCTAGCATTGTGCCTTCTCTGGGAAGCAGATCTAGATGTAGGGCAGAAGACAACCAAGGGCCACCCCGATATGTACAGGTACATGAAACCTGTCTCACCATTTAGATTTAAGATCAAAGCTCCAAAAGAAATTCAATTTAAAGATCTGGTTAGCTTATACATTTGGGGATCTTGGTTCAAATCCAAGTAACGATGATGTTCCTTGTCTCATTATATGCATTTTGGCTACTAATACACATATTTGGCCCACACTTATTATCTTTCATGAGTTGTTGCTAAGCCTTTCGGCCCTGATTCAACAGAGCACTTACATACAGAGTTAAATAAATTGCTTTAGGAAAGCATTCTTCTTTGTGTTTAATCTTGGGCAGACATTCAACTTTGAAATCAATGGGACTTATGAACAGCCCTGACCTTGGGGTCTAAATGGTTGCTGAATCAGTGCATTGACAGAAACATACTGGAAAAGATAATATCCATGTCTAATCAGAATTATAGTCTCTATTTTAATGGGAAATTACCCATAGATAACACATTATTCTGCTCAAGAAATCCATTTTATGGCATTTATTAGAAAGCCTTAATTCACGTTTTCTGTTTATGCCAAAGATACCAGATGAACAGTGTCATTTTTTGGTCATGTATCTGTAATACTCTTTAAATGAAGAAATAAAATACAGGAAAAGTGCTGGCACAAGGGGCCATTCCTAATTATTTACTAAGGCTTTCTCAATTGCCTGCCACATGGCAATCCTTCGGAGGACAGGCACATGGAAGGGGAGGCAGAGTGGTTCTGAAATCCCACGGACTTGAAGACCATGAAAGACCATGTTATGCAGTATCTAAACATGAAATGCACTCCAAAAAGCAACACTTCTAAGGCTGTCTTCCCAGTCTACATATGGAATTTTTAGTGATCATGTTTTTATTACACAGTGAAAGCAGCAAAAGTAAAGAAAAGTGGATGCTTCAGGTATCATGGTGTAGAGGTTATACAAGAGCAACTATGGCCAAATCTATGAGAGAAAGAAGCAGCTGGTAAAATAATTGCTGCTATGTTGCATGAAACGAACCACTTGTGCTGTTCTTAAAAACTTCTCACACTTAGTTCTTCTTTATTCTATTAGAAAGATGACAAACAGGGGCTCTTAGATGTTATTTGTAGAGTTGAAACACAGAAATTCCACAAATGGGAAGTAAATGATGATGGATCCTGTCATATAATCTAATTCAATGAATGACTATGAAGTTCATAAGACAATGCAGGAAGAACCAATGGGTGCTACCTCCCTGTACAACCACAGAGGGATACTGTAGTCCACGTTATTCCACTGGGTTCTGGGGGCAGAACTGGGGAAAAACACATAAAGAACAGCTGTAGAGCATTCACTTGGCTCACAGTGGTGGCGACTCCCACAGTCACCTGGATCTATCCTCATGCTGCCTACACTTGCTTTAAAGGTGATGAGTCAGGGATGCGCAGCTGCTTTACTGCATGCTTGTTGCATGAAAGCTCTGTGTTGCCTGCAAGCCTCTGAACCAAGGTCCCTTAGATCAAAGGACACACTGAAACAGGAAAGCACAGAGGGTCTTACCCTCCTGCATAACCCTAAAATTACCCCCAAAAAGGCAAAAGCTGAAGTTCCATCGCATGCTGTATCATCCACTCCACCCCAGGGGAGGGTGAGGTTGGAGCAAATCTGCCTTCTGAAACAGTTGCTGCTTCTTTAAGCTTTTGCCATAGATGGACATGAATTGGAGTTAAATTTGCTTAATTTAAGATCCCCTGTTCTCAATGAAATCAGTTAGTGTCTAGCAGGGGCAAAAGGCTTACAGAGCTCAATGGGAGCAAGAAGAATTCTTTGCTGAGTCAAAGGCTTTTTACACTGTGAGAAGTTACTAGAAGGAATAATGGATCTGTGCTACGATGTTCGGATCCCCTTAATCAGTTCTTTAGTTTCTGCTGGAATCTTACTGATTTAAGGACCTTAATTCTAGAGGTGAGTTTTGCAACTGTTTTAAGGAGGCTGGGATTTAACTTCTTTCAACTTTCATGGTGCCTTCGATCAGAGCATAGTAATGATGCATGAGAATGCATGATCTCTATGGTGCATGTAACATAAAGGTCATAAGAAATAAATATTTCCCTTCTCACCTCACTAGTCCTTGCACCGTTATATCTTTTGAGGAACTAGAAAGAAGTCACCCGCTCCTTTTTCGTACCGAACAGTATCCCTGTGTGTCTATGCCCATTTGTTACAGTCATTCTCCTTTTTAACTTTATGAAGATTATTATTTGTATCTGCAAGTACCTTTGATGAATCTGCCTTTTGGCTTTATTTGCTGGTTTTGCCTGTCAATATTGGGCCAAATTCTTAATCAGTATTGATTTGCACTGATTTTGCTAGAGACAGGCTGACTTTTGACTTCTGAGTTGCTGGATGCTTAACTTTATATTCTAATCATTTCAGCTTTCTTCTTAATCCTTCTTTTAATAAAGGATTAGTTCATTCTTTTCAGAACATGTAATAATAAGAACCACCTTAAGGCATCCCAATCACAAGTCCTATAGATGCTCAAATTCCTATGTTTTAAACAACAGTTTAGCATATACTGTAATTCCTTATGGAGCAAAAGAAGTTCATGGTGTGTTACACCATGTTATCTTCACACCCTGATGCAGCACCCTGGCTAATGTGAGATAAAAATGCAACATAATGTGATTTGGAAGAAATACTTCTTAATGCTCACCCACAGAGATGGGGAAAGGAAATATATTTCCCCTATTAAAAATATTTCCCTTTTCCCATATTTACCTGGAAACCGCGAAACCACCTAAGAGAAAACTGGGTGGAAAGGACCACAATGCATCCCGCATTGCTGTTTGAATGATTTCATTAATTCACTTCATTCATTTCAAAGCATCTTTATCAAAAGGCTGTCTGGTTATGATTTTTCCCTTTTTTTTAAACTCCTCTTTTCCAGTGCTCTGGCTTTCCTCCAAGCAGGAGGATAGTTCCAACTCATAGCAGATGTAGACCATCCCCTAAGACTCAGGATCAATCAGACAGAAGGTCACTCTTCTCCTTAGCATCTTAAGATTGACTTTGGTTTCAAAGCCGGTTTTGTGTTCTGCAGACCCATTATTTACTCAAATAAGTGCTACAAAAGCAGCCACAGTCTGCTTAAAAATGAACAAAAATTGATTGAGTTTATACTCAAATGTAAACTATTCATCACAGAGGAATAAGGAAAAAAAGAGGCTCCTGATGCTGTGACAGAGTTAAAAGCAAAAGCTCCACATGGTAAAAAGGGCAAGTGAGAAGAGAGGGTGAAGAACAGGTGGCAGAAGAGAGACAAGGGGAAAGGGTAACAAAACAAGGGGAGAGGAGTATTGCAGGCAGCAGCTCAGACCAAAGCAGCACGTGCAGCCCCAGCAGTGTGTTTGTGGCACTTCAAAACAGGTCTGACTAACTTTCCGAGATAGTAAAAGCAGAGTGGAAAGAGAAAGAGGAGGCGTGACAGCCTGTAGCAAAGAGTTGGAAGAGAGTTGAGAAGAAAAGCATAAGACACGCTCTGGTTATTTATACGGTCTCCCACACTTCTCTCTTTGCAAAACATCCTACGGTTCGGTTAGCTGGGGAGGTATGAAGAGCACAAGTAGATGCAATGGTTTAATGTGCTGATGTATCCTGTGACTAAATACTTTGATTTAGGATATCTGTGCTCTGAACAGCAGGTTTAATTCATTTATAAAATCATAAAGGTGCAAAGAAAAAAACCCACCCACCCCCCCCCCCCAACCCTCCTGTGGAGTGCAAATTTGCAAATTGATAACAGAAGTAATTTCTGTATTGCAGGAACTTCAGATGCCTCAGCTTCTCAAATAGGAATCAAGATGTTCTAATAGTAAAACTTGGCCCAGACTTGGATTTTAAGTACTTTTCTTCACATTTCTATTTGGTATCACTGTTTTATGGAAGAAATACACATCCTTGAAGTTCAGATACAATGAACTTCAGGTACATGTTGGGATGAAATTACACTTGCTGTTCTATATGACCAAAACAAGGAAACAAACTGAATTGATTCTGTCTTCAGGGAAGTTATCAGTAACAGAAATGGGTCCAGCGTCTATTTATGACTTTGCAGCAGGTTTAAAGGTCTCCTTTTGGGAAACTCTGTGTGTACAGCTCCCTCTGCTCCATGAGCAGGCTTCTGTCTGCACCTTGGGCTTGCTGATCTCAGTCCTTGGTGCACAGGCTTTGTGGGCAAGGGTTGTAAGGGGCCTGTGTTGCTCTTACTTTTATTGAACTTGTAGGCTAAAACTGTACTTTGGGTTGTAAAACTCCATTCACTGTAGTTGCTCTGAAGTTGAGAGATGCACTCTTCCTTCTGTTTCAGTAGTTACTTAACAGGAACCATTTGTGATATAGCACTTGATGATGTTTTGAACTCCTTTCATACACCACATCCTTTTAAACATTCCTTGAAGTTGGTGGGACCTGACAGCTTGTTTAGTCAAAGGCTATCTAGAGTGATCCAAAGGATGGCTCAAATCTTAATGCAAAGGGGAACCCTTGTGGGCTCATGCCATATGCAGCAGCTTTCCCATTGGAGAAGAAATTGCTTGTCCCTTTGTTTGGGGTGCCTAAAGACTTCATCACTGGGAGACACAAAGCTTTGCTGAAGCTAACTGTAGGTGACTGGGCAAAATGAACCCCTCAAAGTGTCACCAATGAATGCCTTGATTTATGCACATGCAGTGTGTTTTGCAAACAACAGATTATCACAAATAATGAATGACCTTCAGTAAACAGAACACCACATAATGATGTTGGCAGACATAGATTTTTTTGATAAACTGGATACTTTTTAAATAGATATATTTAAACTGAAGAATGCAAAGCACATGCTGCTGTCCTGAAAGAAGAAGTATAAGGAGCTTTAATCTTCATTTCCCTGATGCTGAGCTTGTGTATAAGTATCCTACTTTGCCTCATAGAATCCCAGACTGGTTTGGGTTGGAAAGAACCTTAAGATCATTCAGTTCATAGCCCCTGACATGGGCAGGGACACCTCACACTAGAGCAGGTTGCTCCAAGCCCCTGTGTCCAACCTGGCCTTGAACACTGCCAGGGACAGGGCAGCCACAGTTTCTCTGGGCACCCTGTGCCAGTACCTCAGCACCCTCACAGGGAAGAGCTTCTGCCTTAGATCTAATCTGAACTTCCCCTGTTTCAGTGTGAACCCATCACTCCTTGTCCTACTGCTACATTCCCTGATGAAGAGTCCCCCTCCAGCACCCCTGTAGCCTCCTTCAGACACTGGAAGGCTCCTATGATGAATGCTCCTTTGCTGCTATGGAGGAGACAAGGCACAGCTGATGGGCACTGTGTTAGTGGTAGAATGCTCAGCAACCATTACCTCAGCAGAGTCTCTGGGCTCCTATGGACTAGTACAACTGAACCCTAACATAATTGAGAATCTGTCCCTAAATGATCTCTTAAAATGACAGGCATATGAACAGTCTGGTTTACCTTTAAAGTTGGCAATAGTTAATTGAGAGAGACATTAATCAATACTTGATGCAATTTAAACCTGATGCAACCAAGTTGTCTGTCTCTGGGACACTTTCCACCAGAGGTTTGCAATCTGCCTAGGACTCAATGGTATTTTGATGAGTAACATTTCTAGCAGGCTAATTTTCTAGCTAATTATCATCAAACACCCAGCCAGACTTTCTGCAATGTTAGATAGGCTTTGAAAAAAATTAATAAAGAGAATAAATCCCTTCAACCACGGGCAGAAGGGAATGACAAATTCATCACTATACAGATTCTCAAGTCTTCAACTTGTGGTTCATTACAATATGTGGGTGGTAAAATACAACATCTTATAGTTGGTAGGAAAAATAACTGATTTTGAAACTGAAAATCACAATCTGCAGATAGAGCCCAAAATTACATAAATAAGTGAAGTTGGAGGAATTTTAAATGGCAAACCGTGTGCTCTTCCAACTGAGTATGTTTTGGCCAAAGGGGTTCTATGCATTTTGGGGTTTGAGTGCTTTTTTTCAACCTTAAAGGGAAATAAAAAATCAACACCCTATGACATAGTTTACCAAAAAATTTCAGTTTTTTTATAGAACTTACATTACTTTTTTTTGCAAGTATATTACTTCTATTCCAAAACACTTTGAGGTTCCAGCTAGTCGTAAATATTTCTCATCTACTAGTCCCCTCTTCGTTTTGTTCTGTGGAAGCAGTAGGAGATGGAGGTAGAGACTTAATAGGAAAAACAGTCTCACTAGAAGCAGCAAAGCCAGCTCCGTCTCCCTGCCACAGCCTGCATCCTTCCACATAAATCCTGCTGATACCAAGGCTTGTCCCTCGCAAGATCACAACCTACATCTGCAGCAAGTAGTACTTGCTCAGTGTCACATTACTCAAGCAGTGCAAAATCAGCTCCAAGGGAAATTGTGTTACCATGGCTTTAATGGGGGGAGCTCATCATCTTTAAATGGCTGGCATGTACTTGCAAAGCACAGAACCCAAACCCAGAGATGACAGTTTAAGTATATGATGGGAAAATAACAAACAAGCGTAACAAACAGATGGGCCAGCCAGTCTGTTACAACGTGGTTCAACTGCAGGTCTGGCTGTGCGTGTGTAGGGGGGAGCTCCTTAGTCAATCTTAATTGTCATAGCTCCATTGACTTTGGTATTTACAGTAGTTTTATAGGGTGAGGACTAATTTCTCTGTGATTGAGAAAGCATAAAAAACAAAAAGGCCTTTTAAATGCTTTTCTATCCAGTGACGGTGATGTAGGTTCCCTCTGCAATAGGTGTGAAATGACAAGTCTGCATCCACCTATGATCTCATCGTCAGTATTTGACAAGCCTAAAAAAAAAGAGCCCTGTTTTGGCTATAGAAGCTCTGGATGTAGGTGCAATGAGGCACGGGGGAGGGATCCTTCAAGTTTTGGGAATGTTTGAAGCAGGAGTTTGCTGTGTGGGCTAAAAGGGCTATATCTGTCCCCTTCTCTCCACATCTCCATGCATCCCAGCCAGGTGGAGATCGCACTTTCCTCCCCTGCTGTGGTGGCTGTACTCCACCTAAGTGCAGGCATTCTGCAGGAAGGTGTGATGCAGCTTACCCGAAAGTTTCTGTAACAATAGCTTATGATGCAGTTAAAGTAAAAACTTGCAACGTGTAGGTGCTACAATGACAAACGGGATAACTGGTCCAGATTTGCAGAAGGAACTTGGCTGAATATATTCCTCAAACAAACAAGCACCCCCCTCCAAACCAAACACCAGCAAGAAAACATGAAGACTTTTAACCTTTTTTCGGTTATTGTTTTTGGTTGGTTGGTTTTGTTTTGTTATTTTTACTTAAGACCTTAACCTTGCATGTGAGAAATCGCGCCCAGCATAATACAGCACGTTTTTGGTGAGACATACGCTTCAGGGTTCCATGAAAGGGGTTGGTTTTCTGTGTGAGACTTAAAGGTCTTCTACAACCTGGTTGATTCTATAATACTGTGTGCAATGATAGATGGACCAGAGAAATGATAGCATTGTGTGTGCAAGACACTTGTCTAGGAAAGGTATCATAAGGGCAACTGGTATGTGGTGGCTAGTGGTAGGTAAAGAGAGAGGTAGAAGTAATAGTTTTGGAGGCAATATAAATAAAAGCAAGAAATCAAGTTTTGAATCTGATCAAAATCTACAAATTCAGGCATGAGATTAGATAATGTAATCTTGGTTTATTTGCTGGGAGAGGGTTTATTTTATTAAAGCATAGTGCTATATATATCAGTAGTCATTTTCAGTGGCAATAAGATGGTCTGCATCGATGGGTAATGTTTGTGATAAAAGGGTTAATTTCCAGAAGGAAACTGGTTTAGCTCAGATTTATCTTTTATCAGATTGACTCTGCTTGATTTGCTGTAGCGATCTAATATGACCTTGATTAAATTAGAGCGAAAATGATGATGCAGCCTGTTTGTGCTATTGACAATTGCTACCTTAGGCTCGAGTGGCAGTGAATTAACGCCTTGCCCATATTTTGCAAGGACCTTGGGTAGGAATTAATTCCTCCTATTCATTTTGCCTTGCCAAGAAGGTAATAACTGTGGCTGATTGTAAAGGTAGCTGTTTCTGAAGTGGTAAAATAGGCTCAAAACAGTCCAAGACAGATGACTAGCTTGCTATCAGCCTAGTAGTTTAGCAAGGGCATAAGGATGTCCTACAAGTCATTCATATTATCTAAGCTTCAGTTCTTGAGCCAACAACCAAGGCTGGAGATAGCCTGTATCCATCATCTGATAAAAACAGCTGGGGGCTACAGCCACATCTGACACTTATAAGTGGAAATCAGAGCTCTTCTATGCAGTGTATAGGTCCTTGGTAAAAGTCAGCTCTGTGACAAGGTAGAGAAGAGATTTTCTTGAGCTTCCCCACAGAAAACATAGTAAAGTTTTTGTTCTTTTGCCCTATTTGCTGGAAGTTATAGTACAAAAGATGTACTGGTTAGTGCTTTGGAGGCTTCTACTTCTTTTCCAGCCCAAGCACTATGTTATCTCACAGCAATTATTTATGCAAGGTAAAGCACCATAAAACAATGTTTCTCCAGCAGTATTTCCTTGCTTATCTTAAAATATTCAAGTTAATTACCTGTGTCTGTTGGTGTTGATGGCTGTTATAAAACTCAAGTTATAGTTGTGGTCTGCTACACGGAGCACTGTAAAGACCTGAAGAAGACAGTGGCCTCTCTTAGAAAATGATTTTAATATATTAAAAGGCTGTAATATTATTATTTTAATAAGATGAACAATAAAATACTCATTTTTGTGTACTATAAGAACTAAATAAGAAGATGTCTGTTAATACAAAATTCATATATGCTCTTACACAGTGAAACAACTCATGTCACCTGTAAATTGTCATCTCTAAGCAAGCAAAAAGACAGGCTTCTGGGAATGCCATGTGTTATACCTATGCTAGGGAGAAAAGCGTTCACAGCAGACAAGGTAAGTCTATCCTTGTTTTGCTTTTAGCAAAAAACTAAAAACCCCCTAAGATTTCTCTGGTAAGCCTGCCTACTACGTTGGCTTTGCTTTTCATGAGGCAAGCATATAGCTCCCATCAGTTGCTATGGTCTTCTTTTGTAGTGTTGTCATTAGTACTTTCATAATAGACTATGCAATGACTATCAGATTTCTTTCTTTGGTCACAGGGCATAGCTGAAGGTGTTAAAAGGTGTTAACCTAGCTTAGAACTGCTGGTCTGAGCCATGAGAGGAATGAGTATATTGTGGACACAAAGGCTTAAGTACGCTTAAGTACACTTAAGTTGAGTTACCATCACTTATTGTTATTTCTTCTAGGAAAACACAAAGCCATTTGTTCTTTTTTGAACTCCTAAATAAGACCAATCAAAACACATCGAGTTTGTTTGCAGGATGTTAATCTGGTGGCATTTTTTCTCTACAAAATAGTAATTTAAAAAACAACCAGTGGCCACAGTTTATAAAACATATGTTTTGTGAGGCATTTGAAAAGCTATCAAAGTTCAAACCAGTTCTGCGGCAACTACAGACATCCGTAGTAAAAACTGGTAGCATGTTGCAAATCATTCAACAGACCAGTTTACCTTGTCAGGATCTCAGGAAAGCAACAAAACTACAGAAACCCTGGAAAAAAATATTGCTGATCTCCTACTGATGCTCCTGCTGCTGTTGGAAGGGGTGAATTCACTACTATCCCTGGTAGTGTTCAGGGGTAGGTTGGACATGGTCTAGTGTGACGTGTCCCTGCCCATGGCAGGGGGTTGGAACTGGGTGATCTTAAGGTCCTTTCCAACCCAAACCAGCCTGGGATTCTATAATCTGAATGGAGAAACACTTGCTGTTGCCAGAAGTTAGGTATGTAGTAAAGTTCTCTAATAGCTTGACAGTCTGACTTGTTGGAGATTTGGAGACCTCTGCCCATTTTCCCCACTGGGGAAAAATGGCTGGAAGGTCAGTTTGTACAGACAGCAGCCAGTTGACATGTAGAGGAATCTCTAGTGAACTGGGCATCAGTTTGTCCTACTTCACTGCTGCACGATGAAATGCCTTTTTTCAAAAGGCAGACCTTACCCTTGCCAGAAACTTGCTGCCACAGGGAATATAGAAGAAGCAAAGAATGTAGTCGTCAAGATCTGAGCACAAATGGTCTGATCCTCCAAAACCAAACTTGTTTTCATTCTTCTCATCCCAGATGTATTTTCTGTTTTGTGTCCAGAAAGGCTGATTTGATCTGATGTAACTCTATGGCTGCCCAGTATCTCTAAAACTAAGTCCAGCATACTCTTCCTGTAAATTATTTTCAGCCTCCCCCTCCCCAGGTTCAACATTCCCAAATCCCATCTTAATCTGAGGTCTGTAGCTGCTTTTATCCAGGGAAGACTCATGCTAAATGTGGATACTTTTTAGTTTAAACACTCAGATTTCCTGACTATTCTACCTAGCTAAGGACCACCAGCATGGGAAGCACATTAAGAGACTGAAAATAATTTGAGGCTCATATAGAGAAAAAACTTTCAGACCAGGGCAAACCCAGGGCATCAATTCAGCAGTTCTCAAGCTTATTAATAAGTACAGGGTTTGTCTACACATATCAACACTGGAGACTGGGGCGGGGGGGAGCAGACAGATTTTTCCATCCCCTAAAATATCCTAAAGAAACATTTGGTGGAATTTAAATAGGAAAACATTATGCTATGCCAGAAACAAGTTTTACTTTTTAATATTTTTTTTTTTAATTGCACGATAGTAGTTATCAAAAGATGTTTGTGGTGTGAAAATATGTGGGTTCTTTCTTGATGATTTTTTTTCTTCCTCCAAGATGATCATGTTGAAACTTGTGGTTCTTGCTACGTCTAAAAAAAACATGAAGCAGTTTAGGAGACAAGCTCTTGTTTACGCTGACACAGATGGCTGGAATAAATTAGTGGACTCACTAAAGAACAGTTCATTTTAGTTTAAAATGCATTTGGACACTTCTCAAAATTCACATGGTGACCATTTTCTGTTATTTATTCATCTAGTTGTGCTTTACAATTCCGTGCCCAAAGGCTATGTCTGAGTAATGGTCAGAGTTTCCTCTTAATGGACTTTTATCATTATGTATATCTCATTTGTACTCCTGTGCTGCAGCCAACCATGGGCTATCCTGTGCAGCTACTCTTTCTGGAGACTGGTGCAAATCCAATTGCAACCAAGCAGATTAGAAAAACAAGGTAAACTTCACTACTGTGAATGTTCTAAATTGAGCATTTTCCCTAAATCAGTGAAGAAACGCATGAAGTTGTAACTACATACTTCAACATCAGTGCTGCTATTTAGAATCACAGAATCAACTAAGTTGGAAAAGACCTTCAAGATCATCAAGTCCAACCTTTACCTCAGGACTGCCAAGCCCATCACTAAACTATGTCAGTTTGGGAGAGGCTGTGAGAGCAAAGCTTCCCAAATTAACTCTTCAATTCCAATCCCCCTGGACTGGATCAGGATGAGGGAGGACAAAGCATAACTGTTACTCTATGGCTCTTCACTTATGGACTATTCAGAATCACCATCTTCCTCACACGTCAAATTTTTCACATGTACATACTTGTTTCCTCCTTCAGTGCAGTTAAGACATGCAACATGTGTCTTTGCAATTGATGAACCTGGCACTCTAATCAGTGGGGCTACTTCTTTCAACTTTAATAGTGCTTTGCATTGTACTGGCAAAGTCACCACCACTACTACTGCAACTCCTAGCATAAGGGAAGAAATCAATCTAACATCTGAAAAGCTGTTGAGAGCCTTCAGAAGTAGCTTGTCATCTTCATGGAATTTTCTTGCTAATCCCATTTCTCTTGGACCTTTTGTGTACTGGATGTATCACCTTTACACTGTTGTACTCCAGAGTTCATAAGCCAAATTGAGATGTCAGAAGCAGCAAGTAACTAAAATAAACTGGCACAGTGAGGTGCTCAAAGGTAAAGAGCAACCTGGGTTCACTTCAGGATTTCCTGAATCCCATGAATTTGACAGATTAAATTGCTTAAGTGTTGTGAGTAATCTGGATTGCTAAATCAGATGCCGGGAAATACTAGCTCTGAGACTGTAACCATCACTCTTCATTGCATACAATGAGTGAGGAAACTGGTCCTGGGATAAAAAGTATATGATCAGAGGCCCAATGTCCAAGTTACAACTGCACAGCAAATTGAAGTCTGGAAATGTCCTGTCTTTCTAGTGCTTGGACTGATGTGAATCAGAGGCAGTTGTGAGGCAGAAGTGGGGACTTGCTTGTATGGAATGTCAGTACACTAAGACCTTCAGGCTCCCTAATACATTACTGCCAGAATTTGAATGCTGAACTTTCAGAGTTTACAGTTTACCCTTTTAAACTTGCAGATTAACTACTGCAATGGCTGGCAGAGGAATCTTTTCTTTCAGATTGCAGGTTGTGTTTCTGCAACCATTTGAATTCGAAGGGCATGGCCTTGCTTGCTGCCTGCTGCCCAACTCTGCCCTCCCAGCACAAGGCTGTTGCTGCTGTGGTGGCACTGAGTGCCTGGAGGTTCTCAGAGAAAGTTCATTTGCGGCTGTTTCTTTGGCATATGAGCAAATTTTACCTGAAGAGCACAAGGAACAAAATGTTAATGGCAATTTTCAAAAACCTATAACTCAACCAAGCCTCCACAACATTTCATGCCAGAAACGAAAGGTCTTTAGCATCACTGCTGTTTCTGCTTTCAAAACCCTGCTGAGGGGCTGCAGGGATGAAGGGAGATGGTTAAGAAAGAATAAAATCAGAGGCTTAGAACTTCTTCAGGGGAAAAAAGCCCAAACTATATTTAGGCTGTGTAACATGTCTGTTATTAAAATTTCATATAATTTCTGCTTTAGAAAAGTGGGAATACTTGTATTCTGATGGATGTTGTGCATGTCTCCCTATTTGTGCTCATTTATCTCCTGAAACAAACTTTAGCTGTACAGATGCTCAGTGCTGATAAAAGCACTATTTGCCACAGCTGAGAGTCCAGAGATCAGAAGGGTGATCCCTCCCAGACTGCTGGGGGAAGCTGGCAAAGTGCAGCAGGCTGACATAGACTGGCTGGCTGCCACATTTTGCAGACAGTAAGTTGATCCCCAGAAGAAATGTGTGGAAGGGGAAATAAGAGAAGCCCCCTTTACCTAGAAACACAAACTGGGAGGTTTTCAACCACAAGGGTATAGCTGAATCCCATTCTCTGACCTGTACTTACTGGAAGAGTAAGTCCCGCTTAATTTGGATGAGAAACTGCTGTTGACATAGAATTTAAATGATGTTACTATTTACTGGTTCTACATGGCAAAAATCCATGGCTTGGTAAAAAACATGGGAGGAAACCAAGGATTTATAACTTGCAAAGCAAAGGAGAAGAGGTATGTGACAATGCTTATGAAAAAGTAGAGGTTTGGCCCTTAGTGCCATGGGTTAGTGGTGGCCTTGGAAGTGCTGGAGTGAAGGTTGGACTTGATATTAAAGGTCTTTTCTAACACAGGTGATTCCATGATTCCTCAAAAGGCTGTTACCTTTAACAGCTGAAAACCAGGCAGGACACAATGAAACTGGAGAGTCCAGTGACTGCTTGCTAGTCTCTTTCAATGTCGCTGCTCCTCAGGAACATATGGATGTGAACTGTAGACACGAAGTAGTTTATTACTTCATATACACAGAATATTCCTTGTGCAAATGACTTACGGTCCTAATGCATTTGTATAGTCAATATACACACAACTAAACTCCCCAGCTAGCATCAGAGACCGCTGAGGTGCTCAGCAGTGTTGACACTAATGAAATGAACCAAGGACGCTTGGATTTGTAGGAGATACGTACTACCAATGCAGGGAATCCTGCTTCTGATTATCCTGCATACACTTGAGGCACACAAAGACCACACTCGTATTTGTCCACATTACCAGGGAAACAGTCTCCACTGGACACTTGGAAAGAAAGGGCTCATTTACAGAGATGGGAAGAAATAAAATACTTAGAAAGCAAAGAAAATTTTCCCTTCTATTCTGTAAAAGGTATTTGTAAACATGAAAGGAAGAGAAAAGGCAAACCCTGTTCTCTACTGCACCCAGATCAGTGTTCAGAAGCTACTCTAGACTTTTTCAGGCTTTTCATAAAGCAAATAAGAATGGCAAGTTCCCCCATCCCTTTTTAAATGCTTTTAAAGCTGTAATAAAGAAGGGAGAATGAAAGCTAACTGGATAAAGTGAGTGCTGTAAAGAGTATGTTAAAGACCAGATCTGAGAATGCAAGAAGTTGTCTGGCATGTAACTAGGAAAAATCAAAGATTGGTCTTCATTAAAGCTCCTCTATTGTGAAATCGGGAGAAAAGCTCTTGTATTTTGGGGGATTATGCATGTGGCTACTTGGAAGTGCTGTCTAGGAATCAATGTTATGGTGTCGGCTGGTTTCTAAGGTAGAACTTCTGGGTATGTTGCAGTGGAAATGTTTATTTTGGTGATACCCAAATAGTGTGTCTGTGGAACTAAAGGACTGCAATGTTTGGGTGCAAAGAGACTTAAGAGAGCCCAGAGGCTGTGTGACCTGCCCTGCTTACCCCTCTGGCTCTCCCTGTGCAGGGTGGCTTCTGAGGGTGGGGATGCTCCTTGAGGAGGTGCAGAGGAGGGATGGCTCAGGCTTGATGTCTCTGTGGGGAGCAGGGTGAAGGTCCAAGGAGAACCCGGGCCGGTGACACTGGGAAGGTGTGCCTGTAGAAATCATGGAATCAACCAGGTTGGAAAAGCCCTTTAAGCTCATCCAGCCCAACCCTTACCCCAGCACTGCCAAGGCCACCACTAACCCATGGCACTGAGGCCTCGTCTCCACGGTGTGTGAGCACTTGCAGGGACGGTGACTCCAGCCCTGCCCTGGGCAGCCTGTTCCAATGCCTGAGCACCCTCTGAGGAAGGAATTGTTCCTCAGCTCCATCTAAACCTGCCCTGGTGCAGCTTGAGGCCGTTTCCTCTTGTCCCATCCCTTGTTCCTTGGGAGCAGAGCCCAGCCCCTCCTGGCTCCATCCTCCTGTCAGGCAGTTGTAGGGAGCGATCAGGTCCCCCCCGAGACTTCTCTTCTCCAGACTGAACCCCCCAGGTCCCCCAGCCATTCCCCATCACACTTGTGCTCCAGGCCCTGCACCAGGCTCCGTTGTGAAACCAGGGTGAGGGTTAGCCCTGACCCTCTTCCACTGTGAGGAAGCAGGTCGAGCGATGGCGGAGGCGACTGTGGCGTGCGTGTGCGTGCACCGAGATGGGGCTACGGCGAGCCACGGGGTCGCGGCCGAGTCGCGGACACCCGCCCTTTGGGCAGCGACAGCCGAGCCCCACCCTCTCCCCTCCGCCGGGGTTTCGGTGAAGCGCCGCGCCCTCTCCAGCCCCTTCGCCCCTGGGCTCGCCCCGGCGCGGCTCTTACCCGCCCACTTGGGCGTTGCTGTCCGGGCTGTCGGCTCCGCCTCCACCCGCGCTTTGCTCCACTCCGGGGTTGCGGGGAGCCTGGGGAAGGCGGTGACGTTGTGGACACCATGGCTCGTGTGCTGAGCCGGGACACGGTGGACATTGAGGTACCTACGCGCCATTGACGGGACTGTGCGGCTGTCGATAGCGGGGAGGGGGCCGTGTCTGCCGCCGAGCGGAGGAGGCCGGGCCGGGAGCACCGGCAAAGTTTGACTGCGTTAGGAAGTGCCTCTCCGCTGTGGCCGCTGCGCATCGCCATACCGGGGCAGCCGCGGCCCGTGCCGGGGGTACTGGGCACCGCTGCGGCTCTCGCCCCGGGCGGCTGAGGGGTGTGAGGGGTCGGCACCCGGCGCCTTCCCCTTCTGTGTACCTCCGCGCCGGCCGGGTCGGAGGCTGGGTCTGGGCTCGCCCCGTTGACGCGGCGCGGGAAGGCTGCGCGGGGGCCGTGGCGGTCTCTGGGGCCCTGAGGGCTGGGTCCTCTCACAGCGCCTTGACCTCGGAGGTGTGCAGGCCCTCCGCTGCTCCCCGTCCTGTCATGGGCCATGCACAGTGTCTCCTGGCAGGAAAACGGTTGCTTTGGATGCTGAACGGGATGGCAGGAGGAGCACCCTTGCTGCCAGTGCCTTCCAGACTTCACAGTGGGATTTACTGGTTTTGCACGGTGTTCTTTGCTGCAGGTCGGATTGGGAGCTTGAAAGTAGGGTCTGGACACGGCCTGATGTAAGGTGGAGTGGAGCCCAGGGAGTGCAGCATAAGGTGGTGAAGTCCTCCTGGTGGGTGCCAGGTTGCATGCTTGGGACTCAAAAGTAGCTTTCCCCCACCTTGTACTTGGCTGTAAGCTTCAGTTCTTTTAAAGAGCCGAGTAAAAACACAGTGATGATAACCTAAGTTGTAGCTTGACAGTTTCCTTCCAGCCAGGCACAACTTTTTGCTGTGGTATCCCTTTAAGTTTAAAGTACTAGGTTTAGTTTTACTGCAGCTCATTGAGTCATAACATGCAGATGTGCACAGCAGAAGCTTGAATACACCTCTGGGTCACTTGTGACTGAACTTTAACACAGTGAGTTCTCATATTGATTTGTTTTGTGTCCAGTACGTTTACTATCTGATCTGTTGTTCGAACTGTGACAGATGTCCAGAAATGGTCTTATAGATACTCTGTTAAAATGGGAACGTGGAATGGATTGGAAGAATGAACTATCATAAGTCTTCCTGGCAGTTAGGGAAGCACCGTGATAAGAAATCAGTCCTGTTACCAGCTCAGTGCTTTCAGAGTAGCCAATCTGGGGTTTTTCTGCAAGTGCTGAAGTTCATTTCTCTGTGACAAAAGTTGGATTTTAGCAGGGCAGACTTTTGAGTACTTTCTTCCAATTTTTAATGCAAAATATTGCTGGGATTATGTTGTTTTCATTTCTGGATACGTATGGCTCGGATTCAAAGAGCAATATGTTATTGTAGCATCACGTGTTGGTGATAGTATGCAGCATTACGTGATTTAGGAGAGTAACTGATGGAGTCTGAAAAAGGCTGATATTCACTTTGCTCTCAGGTTGAAAATAGAAACTTTGCTCAGTATCTCCCTGTGGTTTTGTTTTCAGCACTCATTGAAATCAAGGCAGACCACTTCTAACTAAATGTATTGTCCTTTCCCCAGCTGCTGGAATAAATTTAGTCACTGTATGGTTTGTCTCCCAGATGACTATATCAACATTTATTGATAGTCTAATTGCAGTGCTTGTTGCTGGGTTTTGGGTTTGTTTTTTCCCTGCATGGGACTTTTTTGGGGGGCAGAACTAGTGTACTTTCAATAAAGCAAGTATTTTATCCTTTTATTTGAAGTAGAAGAGTGTATTTGAGCCAAGCCTATCTAATTGTAGATAAATACTCCCAGAAATACGCTTTTTGAGTGGAGAAGTCCATCAACATGAGCACTGGCAGCAGAACTTCACTATTTTGGTCACTTTCTTGGCTATGGTATAAAACCTGAATGAAATATTTCATGAATTCAGTGGTCAGCCTTGCAAACATGGTTCATATGATGAAACTATTAAGTATGGCCTTTGGAGGCTTGGTACTACTTTATCATTTATTTAGATAGTTAAGGCTGGATGAAAAGACTGATATTGGTTAAAAGGGGAGGCAGTCTGAGCTAGAAGTAGTTAAACTTACAGCCAGTTCTCCAAGTTATTTAAACAAATGTAAGTCCCAGGAAGCTGTCCTTGAGGAATCTTGTCCTCCCTTGGTTGGCTTAGCGAGCAGCTTCACCTCCTGAGCAAATCTTCTGGCCTAACTCAAACAGTTGAAGAAATTCCACAGATAATCTTGTTCTAAAAGTCTGCTTTCCAAATGGTGGAAGATGAGGAGGTTGTGATTAAAATCCAGGGTCTTCTCCAAAAACTGTTAGTTACAAAAAACCCCACCCCAAAACCCAACCCAAAAACCAAACTACAGCAAAAACACTTCCCCAAAACCCAAACCAAACAAAGAAATCCCCACACTAACCACCAGCTTCCCAAACTCCAAACACTGCCTTTGTTTAAATCTGGTCAGCTCTATCAGAATGTCCTGCAAATATTCCCCGGGTGCAGGAACAGCGATGTCTGCAACTGCCTGACAGGAGGCTGTAGTGAGGTGGGGTTGGTTTGATCTCTGCTCCCAAGGAAGAAGGGATGGGACAAGAGGAAACGGCCGTCAAGCTACACCAGGGAAGGTTTAGATGGAGCTGAGGAACAATTCCTTCCTCCGAGGGTGCTCAGGCATTGGAACAGGCTGCCCAGGGCAGGGCTGGAGTCACCGTCCCTGCAAGTGTTCACACACTGTGGAGACGAGGCCTCAGCGCCACGGGTTAGTGCTGGCCTTGGTAGGGCTGGGCAATGGTTGGACTTGACTATCTTAAAGGTCTTTTCCAACCCAGGTGATTCTGTGTTTCTTTGATTCTAAACTCTAAGCAAAAGGGAAGAAAGTGCATTTCGAAATAGCTCCAGGTGAGAGTACTTGGGTGGATGGTGCAGGGACTTGTGTTGGTTTTTTATTTATTGCATCTCTAGAGTTTCATAAGAAATGATGAAATTATGGTCTGAGGACAGCATTCCCTTTCTAACTTGTAATATGGAACTGTGTTAAATGTACATTCAAACTCCAGATAGTGTTTACAGGCTTCAGACATACCTCTCCCAGTGATACTCTGGGGAAGTAGGTTCCTTTTTTCCCCCCTGTTTTTAGCTGATTCCCTACTATCATTATGTGGAAACTGTACATAATTATATCTGCTGGAAGCTTCAGGGTTCTTTAAAGAGTTAAAATTGTCAGATCAAGTGCTCTGAAATTAATGAATGGCAAAACTGTGAAGTACTGAGTAAATCTTAACTTAGTTTATTGTGTTCATGCAGGATAGCACAACCCTGAATGACTTATTTGCTGTTTTTTTTTCTGTGTTTTCCTGACTGCATTCCAGGCTTTCTCTGCAGTCCCTCTGGTCATCTCATTTGGTTATGGATACTTTGGTATTTCAATTTGATATTTTGGTATTTCATTGGGGGGTGGGTACTTTTTAGCTCTTTGCCATCCTGTCTTACAGCTGGTGAGAGTGGGTCTCAGGGTCTCTTGTGAGGGCTTCTAAGCAGAGCAGAGATGCTTTGCCACACTGTCACAAACCTGAAACATTGCCAGTGAGCTAATACACACGCTGAACATAACTGAGTGTGAAACAGCATTATCATTCTTACAGTAGGAAGAGAGTACGTTGGCATTTCACGGATCTAACCTTACCTCTGAATCATCTCCTGCATATGTTTAAAGAGGAGTTGGGTGTTGATGAATGGGTAATTCCTGGCTGGGCCAGCAGCTGTGTGCCTAGCATGCTGTTAGAGCTGCTCCAGATTGTAGCACTGATGCCTGACTTGCGAGGATAAAAGGAATGGTGTGAAGGGCTAGAGCCATGTTCTGAAATACTGGAATTACCTGGGTAGATTTGTGGTGCTTTCACATACAATATAATGAGCATCTTCACTGTAACTTCGTCAGGCTTCATTTAGCTTTAGAAAGTATCTTAAATCACGTGTTTTTGTTTGAAAAGCTATACTAAAATTAATCCATGTAGCTTATTTCGTGTTCCTTTAGAAAGCTAACATTTGTTGTGCTCCTTGTGCACTGTACTCTTATTTCTGTGGTGGTGTAATCCATAGGTATCAGTGAGCTGCTGTTTCCTATTGTGGGCAAAAACTTCACAAGCTACAGTAATTTCAGGGTGAAGAGGAGTGTTTCTTAAGGGCCAGACTGCCCATTGCGTGCTGAGTTTTGAGTTTCTTCAGCAACATGATACCCATTGCTCTCAGAAAGGCTGCTAGTGAAGGTGGAATGAAGGTATAGCCTGTTAGAACAGCTCATCAGGCAGCTGGTTCCAGGGTCAGGTGGCGGGGAAATGAGCCACCTTTGCTCCATGCTTCCTCCTGCATGTAAAGGCTGCCTGCAAAGTGCCTCTAAGCCTCAAGGAACATTTATTGTCCAACCTGTGGTTTCCATGCTGCTTAAAGTAGCAGGTTTGGGAGCAGTGATGGTTCTTCATCAGGTTCTTTGATCAGGCATTGGAACAGGCTGCCCAGGGCAGTGCTGGAGTCACCGTCGCTGCAAGTGTTCACACACCGTGGAGACGAGGCCCTCAGAGTCATGGGTTAGTGGTGGCTTTGGGAGTGCTGGGGAATGGTTGGACTTGATGATCTTAAAGGTCTTTTCCAACCCAGTTGATTGCATGATTCTGTTCTATGATTCATTCCCTGGGATATATAGTTGGCAGGTGCTACAAAGCACTGGCTGTGCCATCAAGGTAAGCAAGTTTTGCTTGTCAGGTTTATTCCTCTCCCAGTACAAATGGACTGTAACAGTGAAAGACTGCAGGTAACAAAGGTGATGCTTTGAAGGTATGTCTGAGAGCTGAGCTCAGTGCCCTTTAATGTGGGAAGCAGGGCAAGGACTGAAAAGTAAAGAGTACTGTAAACCCACAGGAAATTCCCAGTAAGAGAGCAGGGAATCCTACTGGTCAGCGTGGCTTGCAAAACTGATGAGCGGGTGGATGTTCCAGGCTGATGGCTGTGTCTTCCTTAGGTCATTTGAGGAGCAATCAGTGAGGAAACAGAACTTCCTGTTTGGCTACTTTTGTTTGATGAATTTCTCAAGCTCTTTTATTGGTTTATAGTGGTTTTATTGCTATAAGTAAACACTTAGCTGAGTGGAACAGCAATTGTAGCATGGTTACTAAGACCTTGTGGAAGATTGCAGACCACAATTAGATCCAACGTTTTATTTTGAATGGTGTATATGCAAATCATGTTGATGCTCAAAGAGTTATTATGGTCTTGCCTCCACTGCTGATAGTCTGCTAAACTGAAACACTGACATTCAGTCAAGTCCTTCAAAATAATGATACTGGGGGAAAACCCTAAGAAGATCTACTCCTGTGCTTGTCTTTTTCCTTCGACCTTTGAGTTTTAATGTTATTCATGAATTCAATTTCCATTCTACTCTTATCGTAAGAAGGTCTTTAAAATAAGACCTGCTCCTCCCATCTTTTCTCATGGCTGGGACTTAGGAGTTGTCACTGCTGTTAGCTCTGAAAACAAGAAGGAACTGAAATTCATTTTCCTTTTAATTATGTAAATGGATTTCATGCTGGTTTCATGTTGTAGCCGGGACTTTTCATAGCCTGGACTTTAATTTTATTCTTTTCTTTGCCTAACATTACATCCTTTCAGACAGTAAAACTGTATGTTGAACTAGGAAGCTGAGATCTGTAAAGCAGATCCTGTATGCAATCTTGTAAGGCAGGATTTTGCCCATCAGATGTGACAAGAGTGCAGTGATGCAGTGTGGTGTTTTGAGATGCATTTGAAAGGTTTTAGCAGCAGGGCAGAACTTGCAGAGTTTTTAGTGCAGCTCAATGGTGGGGCTGTATCTGGTGGACTGGGATTTGCTTGGGCCTTAAGGTTACATAGTGCTCTCTATACTGCCAGCATGGTAGGATATACCTACTACATGCATGGTGCAGTTTGTGCTACCCAAAGGCACACGCTACTGCTTTTCAAAGGGACACTTTATAAAAATCTGCTCTCCATCTTCTCCTGTACCATTTTTTCAGTGTCACTAGCGTGACCCAGGGAGCACAGATGTACCTGGCACTGCGTTGGGAACACGCTCCTTAAAATATTGAGGCAAGCTGAAATGCTTGGTGGTTGCACACAAGCTGCATTGAATGTGTCCTGTTTGTTCTGGCTATGCTAACCCTTTGACAGCACAGAGTTCAAATCAAAACCTGCTTTCTCTCCCTCCCTGGTTGCCTGGCAACCTCTTTCCTCTTATTAGCATATGATTTCTATTCCTTTTTTATTTATCAGTACAGTGTTACACACTCTGCTCCCTGCCCTGTGTTGTCGCCTTTGAGAAGAGCAGAATTTGTGCCTTTATATGAGTATGTGATTTGGCAAAGAAATCAAACATTTGGGATTAGGAAACCTTTAGCCATAAATGGCTTTATCAGAAACTCAGAGGGTGGTGTTTGTGTGGGCATGTTATTTAAAGTCTTTTCATTTTCATTTGCTGTCATTTGTATACCAAGGGCAGAATTCTTCTGGAAGATGAGCACAGCATAGATCTCCAGCGTCTTTACATGTGCGGAGCATCAGTTTGTGAAATGTGCCAGCAGAGACTGGATATACAGATCTTGGTGGGCATTTTGTCATCTCCGTGTGTATGCAGTTCAAACACGATGCCATCATTCCAAATGTAAATACAACAAGATCGGATACATACAGGTCAAATTGGGACTGGGAAGGAAGCAGGTAAAGAAGTATGTGGAGGAAATGAACTAAATGTTTTGGGTTTCTTATTTCTAATAAGCATTATAATAAGAACAACAACATTTTGCCTTCAAATTGGCCATATTTCTTCGATGAAATAACAGGTGATTCAGACTGGGTCTTAAGTTTAAATTCCTTTTTTTTCTGTTCATAGACAACTGTAAGAAATACTGGAATCTTTGTTGTTGCAGATGGCAAAGAACATAGGATTCATGTGGGCAAGGTTCTTTAAATATCATGAGAAAAAATCAACAGCCACATCAAAAATTAGAAGACACAGAAATAATGAAATGGCAAAGCAAGTACATTTGGGGACTGCTTAGATCAAGATGCGTATAGGATTTTTTTCCTAATATTATCCAAAATCGTAAGCTGTCACCCAGTTAAGTCGCAGTAGAATCCCCATTCTCAGCCCAGACTGACACTAAAGTTTTCTTTGCATGCAGGAAGAATGCAAGAATCTCTTTGTGAAGCAATTCCAATATGTACTTTGTCCCTCAGACATCACTTCATAACCCTCCCTAACTGCTTTACAACAGAAGAGGGGTTTATTCCCCTTGGAAATGTATCATCTGGATGACTAGCATGTCTGTGTCAAACCCATGAGTGTATTTGTGAAGGACTTAGTGTTAGTGGAGGTTCCACTAAACAGCGGTAGGCCTTAGCCAAAGGCATCAGACGTTTCAATTCCCTCAGATATGAGTGTATGAGCACACATTGTGAGTAGTGGGAGGTGACTTACTCCATCTGATAGTTGTAGAATGTCAACCTTAGTTGCTCAGACTAACAAACTAGATGGGGAGGGGGGGAGGAATACATCCATACTTTTGTGTAATCTCAGAACTAACCTCAGAACAAATAACCTCCTTTTTCAACATCCTTATTTTCTTATGCTGTAACTGAGTTAGGCAATTTCACTTCTGACCTCTTATGAAACATCTGATCTCTTTACCATGGTCAGAGGTGCCTCACTAAGCCAACATGGAGTTTTGAGTGGATTTAGCTCTTGCAGAGGCATCACCATTTGAAATTAGGGCAAGCCCACCTACGGAAGTATTTTGGTTTTAATAATGCTTCCTGTATTTATACATATAGTTTCAGAAAGTTTTATTAGAGTGTGTGATGTTGGTGTTTTATTTGTAAATTTAAAGTGATAGAACACACTGAAGTTCTGGAAATGCCAAACCTTTCATTTGTGCTCAAGCCAAAGTTCAGTTTTATTTTCACTATGACATTTGCTACCTGAAGTGTTACAAGTGACTTGACCTTAAAATTACGTTGATTTTAGTTCATTGAAAGGGTTGGCCTTTCCAGTTCCAACTTGACACCAACGGGGCATATGGGACAAGGCAGACATGCATGCCTGTGACTTCATGTGAAAGCCAATTAGAAACATATCTATGTAATGAATCTAAATATTTCCATTTTGATGAGATGGTAGGCATCAGTTAAAGGCAATCATGGTGGATTCTGACATTTTAATTTTGGGTTCAAAGCCAATTATAGATGTAATTAAATAAAGTAATGTCCAGGCAGCCAAACTGTCTGATTTACATGTCTTACTGGTGTTTGCAGGTTGTTTTTAATACAGGTAACTGTGCACACCACTTGGAGGATGTAGAAATGTGGTGAAAAAATGGTTTATATTTATTATGAATATTAGACTCTGTGCCGTTTTCAGATAGGGTTTTTGGTACCTAGGTTATTTATTAACATATTGCTGCACACTTTCCTTGGGTCTTTGTTGTGTTTCTCTTAGCTATGCTCTGAGAGGCCTTATTTCAATTGAAGCTGCCTCTTTTGGAATGACCTGTGCTAGCCAGGGTTTTCTTGGTCAACAGAACATTTGAGCAGCTTGAAGGGAACTAATCATGCTTCTTTATAGGAGATGCATCACTGAAATTTGAGCTACTCTTTCTCAAGATGGAGATGTTTGATTGTGCTGTGTGTTCTACCCAGCCTTGGGAGAGCTCCTCGTATTGCCCAGCTGTATCTCGATCAGTTGATGGAGGAATGATAATATTATGCTCTGAAGGGAGCTCTTTGCAGCCTTGAGGTGAAAGGATGCAAGGCAGGACACCTCTTTGTGGGTGATGAGAATTAGACTAAGAAATATGCAGAGGGATTTAGTGAGAAGGAATAATAGAACAGGCACTGCAAAGAACAAACAAGCGAAATAGGTGATCTTAAGATCCTTTCCAGCCCTAACCATTCTATGGTTCTGTTGCTGAATTTAACAATCGAAGCATTATCCTTTACTGTTAGGATCTATACTAGCATGTTAGCTCATCAGGAAATGCTTGGTTTTGCCTTGATTGTGAAGTGCATCCTCTGAAACCCGAGTCTATTCTGCTCTTAACAACAAGCTGCTTCCCTTGCAGGCATATATAGCATCCATGCAAAACTCGTGTGAAAGTAAGTAGAAGTGTTAGAATAGGTTATTAAAAATGTAGATCCATCATGTGAGTAAAAGAAGCTTGGAAGTATAAAAAGAGGTTTTACACCTGGAAGTTATTACGGTTATTTAGATTGCATGAGAATAATAACCAATTGTTTTTGAAGATGTATGACACATTTATGAAAAACCTTGAAGGATAAATGGATCTTTTTAGTATGCTATTTCCACAAAGGGCTCCATGAATAAAATAATAGTGAGAGAACTCTCAGTGGATGCTGAATGCTGCTAATTGATGAAATTATTACTTATTACACTGCAACTGAACTCTGCTTCGAAACACTATTTTCAGTATGATTTTTGGGGAATGACAGCTGAAATGGAAGAGGCTTTGTATTGAAAGTGAATAGTGATAATTTCTTGATATCTTGGAAATGAAGGATATTTCAATGACAGTTAAAACTGAGAAAAGTGACTTTATTTTAAGTGCTTGGAATATTGCTATGAAAATAAACCAAACTTTTCTGAAATCATTAAAGTAGACTTCATGCGGCTTTATGAGGCATTTTAAAAACAATTGTAAGTGTTCTTATTTCTAATAAAGCAGCCAGTTATTTAAGTAAGCAGTTTTCCTGTTATGTCACAAGTTAAGCTTACAAATGAGATTTGGGAAGTAAGGTGTAGCCATTGCATTTAGGAAAACTGATTGTAAATGAAATCAGCATTGAAGAAGTACTCCATGTCTTACTACTTAGGGCAAAAATGGGAATGAGTCCCAGGTTTGCCTTTGGTTTTGTAGTGATGAAATGAAAGCCTGCTGTCTTTGGTGTGTCATTTTAGCTCTTAAGGAATGTTATCAGTAATTGGTGTGAGGATCTGTGTGCAAACTATCACATATAGTGTAATATTTTGGGATATAACTCCAGGTGAATACACGATCTGATTTCAGCCTTAACAAATCTGTTCAGCAGCACTGGAGGTCTATCTCCCTCTCTGTCAACCTCTGCAGTCTTCAGAGCCTGAGGACAAAGGAAGCTTATGCAAATCCACTCACACGCTTGCGTTTGTGTGCTAAAAGAGGAACACAAGATGGGACGTTACAGGTTGTTCCCAGAGTTGTTCTGCTTCCATTTGAAAGCTGTGTTAGATATTGCCCTTTTTCAGTTCCAGTTGAAAACACAATGTTTTCAAGGTTTTGATAAGCTCATACGTAGCTCTTCAAAACAGATGGAAGTGAGATAGTGACAAAAAAGTTAGGAGGCAAAAAAATACTCCAGCAAGATAACCACAGCAGAAGCTGATGCAGAAATGAATACAGAACAAACTCCACCCCCCAGAAAAATATTATCTTGTCTCAAATTTACAGTCTGAGTAAAATGTCAGCAGTTGCCAATACTACAGATTGCTGAAGGGCCAATTCCTCTTTGCTAGGATGCCATAAGAATTGGTTTTTAGGATATTTGTTCGGAAGTATAGTGAAGTAGCTTGCAGGATGCCAAACCTTGGCCCCAGGTGAGGAGATAAGATTGATTTATGAACCCCAAGAAGTACTCAGCACAAAAGCAAAGTTAGCTCATTTTGAACTCCCAACAGAATGTTCTCTATGCACTTAATCAATGAGTCCTTAATGAATAATACATAAGCAGTCTTGGGGGCGGGGTCAAAAGTCTCTTAGTGCTGGAGCAGTGTTCTTGTCATGCTTTTCTCTGATTTGCTTTTGTGATCTTCACTGAGCAGCTAATCAGCTCAACTTCATCTAGGTTTGCCTTCCATCACGGTCAGTGGGCAGGAGGTCTTCTCTTTCCAGGGAGACTCCAGTAACCATTTAACTGTTAGGCGAAAGTGTTGCTCCTGTAGTTTCCTGTGACTCTTCCCCCTTTCCTCCCTATGTCTCGCATGGAAGCTAGGAAACTCGTGCATTTGAGTTAAGCATTTAAATTCAGAGTTTCAGGCTGAGAACCATCATCCTGGAGGATGCGCAAAGGCTGCCAAGCAGTGTGCAAGTCCAGGAGGACAAGAGGGAATGGATTCAGACTTAAACAGGGCAAGTTCAGGTTAGATCTAAGGCAGAAGTTCTTCCCTGTGAGGGTGCTGAGGTGTTGGCACAGGGTGCCCAGAGAAGCTGTGGCTGCCCCATCCCTGGCAGTGTTCAAGGCCAGGTTCGACAGAGCCTTGGGTGACATGGTCTAGTGTGAGGTGTCCCTGCCTGTGGCAGGGGACTGGAACTGGATGATCTTAAGGTCCTTTCCAACCCAAACCAGTCTGGAATTCTAGGAGCTGCTGTGGTTGTGTAGTTGTGTACCCCTTGTCTAGGTAGTGTTTTGTGATACCAAGCTGGAGGGTCCTGCTTGGCATTCTGGCAGCTGTGAATCCCTCCTCATTGCTGACTAGGACATGGATCTTCCACTGTTGGAGTCAGCCCTTGCTTACAAACCTTACCTGTCTGTGAATGTCTGTCTTTGCTCATGAAAAGTGAGCAAATAATACCTTAAAGAAATGCTGACCTCCAGTCAAGTTGAAGGAGGTAAAGACCAAATCCGCATTGTATTGCTGGTTCTTCTGGCATGTTTCTGAAGGTGTCAGCTGGAGATGAGCAGGAAGATAAAGCACTTATATGTAGGGTATATGTAGGGTACTTTTGCTTTGCATCATTCTAGTATAAATAATGTTCTTGTTACTCTGCAGTATTTGCTGCTGCTCATGCCAAACCACAAATAAAGGGATGCTGATCCAAGTGTTGGTTAATGTTTCCATCCTAATTGAAATATGGCTTTTGGGGCTTGTATCTTCTAGCCTAGGAAAGAGAGCTTTGTCCTCTCAGCAAGATGGGAATTTAATTTCTGTAGAAGTCCAATACTTAAATTTTTCTGCCCCTTGGAATTCCAGGCTTTAGGATCATTACAGTAGGATTATAGGAGACCTACTTAACTCTAGTTTTAGAAAACCTTATAAATGATAACAATAGTAATTCTTCCCTGTTTAGAGGTCTCAGAGCAGAAATGCAATTTGGGTTAATAAGTAAAAGAGTTGGAAAATAATGCTGCTACACATGCACCCTTTATAAAGTGTTTTAAAAATAAGTGTTCTATATCAGCATGTGACAAAGTATGATAGATCAGATTCCAAATGTTTGCTGGCACATTTTCAGGTTGGGCAGCCGAATCTGATTATCCTATTTATTTTTGAGAGTATTACTTCTGCCTCGTGCCCACACATTTCTAGAATCCCAGACTGGTTTGAGTTGGAAAGGACCTTAAGATCATCCAGTTTCAAGCCCCTGCCATAGGCAGGGACACCTCACACTAGAGCAGGTTGCTCTAAGCCCCTGTGACCAACCTGTCCTTGAACACTGCCAGGGATGGGGCAGCCACAGCTTCTCTGGGCACCCTGTGCCAGCGCCTCAGCAAAGAGCTTCTGCCTTAGATCTAACCTGAACTTCCCCTGTTTCAGTTTGAACCCATCACCTCTTGTCCTATTGCTACAGTCCCTGATGAAGAGTCCCTCTCCAGCATCCTTGGAGCCTCCGTCAGACACTGGAAGCTGCTCTGAAGTCTCCACGCAGCCTATTTTAGCAGCAATTCAGCAATATTTAAAGTCAATAAGGTTTAAAAATTAAAAATATTTAGTAAGAGTAAAGAATTCCAAGGAATTGCTTTGTCTTCGCTATTATCACTTGTATGTGTGTCATCTATAACTCTTGTGATGCCCTGTGTATTTATGGAATGTCATATTTCTTTGCTTAAGGGTGTCGACATTGGGTGACTGTGTGCTTCTGCTTAAGAAGATGCCCTGTTAAAAGGCAAAGGAGAAATCCTCATATCTTTATTTTTTCAATTATCAGACATTTAATAATATTTTAACACTTCATAGCTTCATGTATCAAACCCTTACTCTTTATAGCATAGAGTCAACAAATCCTTCATATTTCCATTTTCCTTCTACATGCTGATTTCCCTTTTTGATGAGGATGCTCTGATGTCTACACAAGCTTCCTAGAAATAAGTCATTTCATTGTGAGCTTTGTATTTTACCACTGTATTAAACAGTCAGTACTGAAATCTTTTGGTACAAGTTTGCACATTGGTGTACATAGGTAAGTTTACTCATTGCTTCTTAATGTTGCAGCAGATTTAGAAAGTTGAGTTGGCACGTTCTTGGAGCAGATACAAACGTTCACATGTGTTTCCAGCACTGAATGTACTGGAACTTTTGGATGCAGATTGTCACTCTCATCCTTACATTTCAGGTTCATTTATTGGACTTTGAAAATCACCTTTTAACAAAGTTTCCAGAACATTGCTGCGGTCAGCTAAAACTAGTTCCACTGATTTTGCCAATGATTAAACTTAAAGCAGTAATAGCTGCTAATGCTGATTTCTCTCCTATGATCAAAAAAGTCAGTGGAGCATTCACTTTTCATTAACTGACATGTCTCTAATGCAAGTTTGGGTTTTGGTTAAGCAAAACCCCACAATTGAGGGTTCAAGTGGGACATTTAGTTATGGGGATACAATGGCCTAGTTTTGGGTTTGGCACTAAGTTTGTTTCCAAAGTCAACCGAGCTTGCTTTCTTTTTCAGTCTGTTTGTCTTCTTGCAGGAAAATAGAAGTGAAAGTAAATGCATGTGTATGATAATGATCCTTTTTGCTATGAGATATTAATTAAATGACTGTCTATATGAGTGAGCAGTTACAAATGTTATTTAGTATTCCTCCTGTAGCAGAGCAATTTGATGCACAAGTGATCAAGGCAGACATAAATATTACAGCGAGGAAACCAAGAGCTTCTGTTATACCTGCAATGCGAACCTAAGTATTTTCTAAAGCTTTACATTTTGATTTGTAAAGAAGGAAGATAATTTTACTACTAAGATGAGTAAAGGTAACTTCAGAGTGTAGGGGGTTTCACAGACTCTGGAGACCATGTGTGTGCTGACTTTTGAAGTAACAGCAGTCATCATGCTAAGAATCAAGGCTGTGGCATGAATTGCTCTGTTTCTTTGCACTTAGCCAACGGGTTGAATGATTAAAGAACGTCCAGTTAGAGAGAAAATGTACTGAACTGTTAAATATAAGTGTAGAGGATAGCTGCACCAAATGTTAAACCCTTCCATTTCTAAAGGCTGAAAATGAAATCACATTTTAGTCAACAAAATGAATACATAACAGTGAATTCAACTTGGAGTAGATCCATGAGAGCTGTGCTTTGCTATGCCTTCTATGAATTTGCTATATTAACCCTCATACCTTTTGATGTAAAGTATTGTTTGCAGTGAGAAAATGTGATCTTACCACAGAGTAGGGTGTTCCTGGAGAAGCCTCAGATCTGGGAACTTCATCTGATGGTACGGTGGAGTTTGAGCCTGCTTTAAGCTGTGTGGCTTTTAATGTATATATGCTTGTGTTAAATACGTGAATAACTCATTGAATGCTGGGATGCTATTTGGATACTTAGGCATGAAGAGTGAGTATTTGCTTTGGTTTTTCCTGTGAGGGTCAAGGTGCTTCTGCAGCGATTAGTTGTGTCAAGAAGTTTCATGCAGAGTTTCCAGCAGCATCATTTACCACCCAGAGCTCTTCCAACGGAGAAGAGTGGTTGGTGTCTATGGGAAGCAAGTAACACTCTTTGTTTTCTATTGTAATAAACCTCTTTAGTGACTGTAGTGACAGGACAAGGGGTAACGGGTTAAAACTTAAATAGGGGAAGTTTAGGTTGGATATAAGAAGGAAATTCTTTCCTGTGAGGGTGGTGAGGCACTGGAATGGGTTGCCCAGGGAGGTTGTGAATGTGCCATCCCTGGCAGTGTTCAAGACCAGGTTGGACGAGGCCTTGGGTGATATGATTTAGCGTAAGGTGCCCTTGCCCACGGCAGGGGGTTGGAACTAGATGATCTTAAGGTCCTTTCCAACCCTAACGATTCTATGATTCTATGATTCTTGGAATTGACAGTAACACCTAGCAGAAATGCGTTGCTGAGGTAGAAACATCAAGCTCAATCTGAAAGTTAAAATATGAGGAAAGCAGGATTGTGAAATTTTGCTATTTTGTTAATCTGTAATGCTTTAACTTTGCTTCTGTAACAAAGTGCATGAAGAATACCACAGCTTTGTTAATACAGACATATTTGTAACCAAGACTTGCGTGGCTTTTGTGGGAGTGTTCTTTTTGTTAACAGGCAGTATTTACATACTGCAGGGAAATCTGAAGACTGTGAAAATCCGTAGTGGTTAAACTGGTTTGGAAACCTCACTTTCCAAGTATCTAGTAACAGATGTAGGACTACACCTCTGAGATGCTGGTATGCTATGATATTATTACAATATAAAGAGTAGTCTTACTCTCATTAGAGGCTGTGTAAGGAGTGCAAGAAGCTGGAAAGGGGTTTGTTTTTGTTCTGAGATAAAAGCAGGCTGTCTTAGGGGGAAAGCCAAAGTTACGTGGAAGATGAAGATGTAGTATTTAAGTGCTGTGCTGAAGGCAGGGAGCTGTCAGTGTGCAGCTAGATGATGTTTACCACAAGATCATCTATTGGCCTTTGAATTCTTGTTCTTTATGAATGGCTTATATGGCTCAGAGGAGAAATAAGTCTCATGACTAAAAGCTGAATCTTTTCCCAGGTATGTTTCACCTCCCCCCTTGCCCATGTGCACACCAGGATTCGGGGTCAGGCCTGTCGGCTTCTCAGCCACTGTCTCACAGGAGGCTGCAGCTCTGGTGCTCCTCTGGCATGTTTCCTCGTCTCTGCACAGAAATAGAGCCCCATCTTCCAACTCTTTGGGCCTTGAGGACTTTGTTTTGAAGATACCATAATAATGTAAATTGCCAGTTCTTGGGCGTGGACACAGAGGGTCACTTGAAGAGTTTATCCTTTCTGAGAGAGGTGAGAGGCTTGTGGCCTGTCACACTGTGATAAACTGAGATTGAAGCGGGTTTGCAGTCAGCTTGTCACTTTGCTCACGTGTGCAGCTCTTTGTCTTAGTAACAGAAAACATATCTGGTGATACACAAAGTAATCCTTTGAGGGTTTCCCTTCTGAGTCCCATGCTGTCTGGGATCCTTTCTAGTTCTAGAATTGGGTTCTCCAAAGGCTGACCACGCTATTCCCCTGACATCTGTGGTTGTTTCACATTACATCGAGTTTTCTCTATACTTCATTGCCTCTCAAAGCAGGCCTAAACTCCTGTGAAAGCAGTCTTCTCCTTTTTGAAAGGTTTTGGATGAATTCCTAGGATGTGTTACCAGCCAGCTTATATAAATTGCTTGTAAGGATTCTCATCAGCTCAGATTTTCAGTAAGGAAATGCTCATTTGATACAAGGAGCTATTCTACCATATAGAAGCATGAGGGAGAAATCCGTATTTTCCCATATTCTTTCTATGCTAAGCAATAACACAGACCTGGCTTCTGGAAAACAAGACACTAGAGGTATTGTTTTGAGATCTTGTGTATCTTTTAGTGCCAGAAGCTCCCCCAGGACTAGAACTTGCTCATTTGGTAAGGAAGCTTCCACTTGCAATAGTTTGTAACTTTACGTGGCATTTGAAGTGCTGCATCTAACTGCTAGTGCTTCATGCAGCAGAGTGAATGCAAGAGGTAAAATGTGAACTAGGCAATTCAGATAAGATATTAATAGAAAGTGCTCGTGCCTTAGTCATCTTTTCCTTAACTGAGATGATAGTTGAACAAAGTCATTACTCTGGGTCAGCTAATCTCATGAAAACAAATACTTGGAGATTGAGATCTTTGGTCTTTGACTGACTAACAACAATAAAATTAACTTCATGTTCAGATGTACTAGAAAATATCAGGTAAAAAAAAAGCAAACCCGGTACTTGTTTCTGTCAATAAATGAACACTTGCATAGCTTTGAAATGAATTGTTTACTGTGCTCATTACCCTCAGAAAAAATAAATACGTTCTCATTATGTTCACTTGGTGAACATATGTATCTTGCAATGCATTTAATGTTACTTGCTGTGAGGGAGATTACAACTCTTTTTAAGGAAATTGGATAGATTAATGGAATGGGGTGGGTTAAATGGCTCTCCACATGGATTCCCTGGCATGCCCAGCCTACTCCTGGATTTTAATTGATGTATGTGAAAGCGTTTAGCTGAGGATGCTCTGTGAAGGAGCTGGAGTCAACCAGGATCTAACCTGTGTATTGCAGGGGCTGTAGATGTGCTATATGCTAAGCCACTAACACATGGGATGACATTTTATGCCCATAATTATAGTCTGCATGTGAAGAATTGCATTTTAGCAGCTTCACTGAAGCTCTGTGTATATTGAGCTGTGGTGATCAAGTGTTTTGGGGCTGCTCATAAGAAACTTCCCCAACAAGCCAGAGAAAGTGGACAGAATTAATGAAAAGAGCAAAATATTGCTTTGTCTTATTAAGAAGCCTGTACGGTTTTAATACCACAGCCTGTGGCATTAGCATGAAGAGGGGTTTTCTGATCCTTATTCTGGCTTTGAATTACCAGTAGCAAAGATAGACTTACATAGAATCACAGAATGAACCCAGATGGAAAAGACCTTCAAGATCATAAAGTCCAACCATTACCCCAGGACTGCCAAGGCCACCACTAAATCGTGTCCCATGAGGGTTATGAAGGATTAAATACTCCTGGTGTAACTCACTGATTTCAGTAGAGTTCTTCCAAGAAGAGCTTTCAAAATTTGGAATAATGTCATCTATTTTACTAAGACAATGTGAGACCTGCAGGACTTTCTGGTGACTGCTTGAATTTACTGCAGTCCCACCTTTTTCTTAACGCTATGCCCCCTCTGTCTATCGTGTCCTGTCCTCACCCCACAGCTCTGGTTAGTTTTGGAGCATTTCTAATAAGCATAGTGCTTCCATAACTTCATATTTTATGTTGATGAATGTGCATTTAATTAAAAAATGGGATTTAATTGCAATAGCTGCTTCTGATTTCAGCTAAACTGGTGACTATGTGAGATGGGAATGAGCTGGGTGTGACGCTTTTAATGGAATTAAAAAGGCAATGACATTTCTATACCAGAAATTTCTGTCGGATCCCTGTAGAGTGCGTGCCAAGCCTGGCTTGATTTACCAGAAACTGTCATTTCAGAAACAGGGCTTCCAACTGCAGGATGTGTCCTACCCCAAATGGCTGCCTTGGAATCACTTATTTTGAGTAATACTAATTCAACTTCTTGATGAATTCCTCACTGTAATGATAAGACATGCTGGTTTAAAACTTTTACAGCTTTTTCATTAATAGATGATGGTGCAGATTAGAGCTAGTATTTTATTTTTTGTGGAGACTTTTTAATCACAGCCTTTAAAGTAGAAGCTGAGCAATAAACATCTAATAAATAGCTTATCCCAAGTTTATTCTCAGAAGCTATGTTACTGTGTTGGCGCAGCCCAACGTAACTGTTTAGCACTAAAGTCTCAAGATTTAAAACCAGTAGCTATCACACTGAGAACAACTGGCATCTGTGCATTACATGTGAGTAGGATATATTTAGGGATACATTTTAGGATGATGTTTTGGCATAGGTTTAAAATGTAATAAACAACTTGGGTTTCGAGTTCTGCATTACTGTATGGAGATCTTCAGTTTTCCAGTGTCTGAAGAGGGCTCCAAGGATGCTGGGGAGGGACTCTTCATCAAGGACTGCAGTGATAGGACAAGGGGTGATGGGTTCAAACTGAAACAGGGGAAGTTCAGGTTAGATCTAAGGCAGAAGCTTTTCCCTGTGAGGGTGCTGAGGCGCTGGCACAGTGTTCAAGGCCAGGTTGGACACAAGGGCTTGGAGCAACCTGCTCTAGTGTGAGGTGTCCCTGCCCGTGGCAGGGGGTTGGAACTGGATGAGCTTTAAGGTCCTTTCCAACTCAAGCCAGTCTGGGATTGTATGATTCTTGGAACCTAAATCAATATATATTAGTCAAAATGAATACATTCTCTTATAGAAGAGGGTGTGCTAGGGAATTAAACCATTCTTTAAGAATTCTTTAGCTTATAATAATCTTTGTCTTTTAAAAGGCATAAAAGAAACCATTGTCAAGAGTTATTATTAAAGGAATTCCTTAAGGCAGTCATATTTGAGGGAGTCATTGCAATATATGTTGAGTTGTGTTCTGTAGGTACAGACCGCTTGGCTTTCCTCCCAAAATGAAGTTTTCAGATTGATATGGAATTAATTCCTATGGAAATAACGACAGGTTAATACTTTGGTGGGGCCCATAATCATCAGTGTTGTGCAAAATTGCAGGCTTTACTATGAACTTACATGTTGTGCAGCTATTCCACAAGTGTGTACCTGATGTGGGCTGAATGTACTTCTGTCTACTTACTCATACCTCTCTTTCTTTCTCCATCAACATAGTATCTAAATAGATTTCTACAAAAATATGTGATATTCTGATTTGCAGCCATTAATGATAATAGATTTGTACCTACTTTATTTTTAATGACATGAATCTGGCCATTTATATGAAACACTTAATATATAATGTATAGGTTTTCCTCTACTATACAAATAGCATCTTAATTTGAAACCCAAAGCTCATACAGCTCTGAGAAGTGGTGTGTTATGTACCCACCTCCTTCACTGGGGAACTTGAGTCTTGCCCTTTCAACATTTGGAGAGATCAAACAGCAGCTCATCTGGCAAGAAGGACAATTTATATATCAGAATAAGCATGGGGTTGCGACCAGCAAGATCACAGATGCCCAGATAATGCTCCTCACTGCTGAGGCTGGGTGTCTCAGGATTCCTTTCTTGCATGTCCAGGGTGGTTTATCTGTATTTAGCTGAGTGCCTGCATTAAGTGTTAATTGCAAAACTCCCCCTGGAACTTTCTCCTCAGTAATTTTCCACTTCTTGGCTGACCTACCTGAATGTATTTGTTACGTTTCCTAAATGTCTGACTAGCCATAAGCTGTGGAAAACCATCAAGGGAACTGAAATGAATAGGAAGAAAACACCCTCACTAATTTCCTTTTCTGACAGCTTAACAGACCCAAAAGTATTTATATTACGTTCCCATTTAGGCAGTTAACTTCTGAGTGGTTCTTAAACACCAGGGACTTGGAGCTAGAACAACCACCTTGGTCAGCAATCCAAGATTTAGGCAGATAGTGTATTAGGTAGTGGGAATATAAGGAAGTTTGATATAGTATATGTGCTCTGTGCCAGTATTGTTTGGGATTTAATTCTGGGACATGCTGCGCCACATAGTCCTTTTGGATTTCTGCAACTGTCGCACTTGGAGCCATGCTCCTGCTGCAGAATTCCAACAGGAGCAAACATATGGGGATTCTTCCGTCCTTGGCTTGCCCCGCCATTTGTTCCATGGTTTAAACCAACTGGTGCTGTACCCAGTGGAGTACATCTGTTGCAGTTTATTACTAGACATTTGCAATTCATTTCACTTTGCTACAATAATTATAATATTCATGGCCAAGGGTACTGCATGAAGCAATTACAAAAGAGAATAGGCAGAATCTTGCTTGAGTGTATGTGTGATTCAGGACCTCCTGCTTGGTTTGGGTGCTTTGGTTACTCACCAGCCTGTCACCAATGAGTCAGACGTGTTCTGACAGTTGAGTTTGATCATCCTGAGAAATTAAGGTAGCAACTGAGATGCTGTGACATCCCTGATGTAAATGTCCCTGCTCTGTTTTAATTACGAATGAAAGAAATTAGCATAAACCACTGGTGAATGTATTTGGTTGCTACATCTGGGGAACACCCAGAAATGGAGCAGAGTCTTTGCTGCTGAATTCCAGAAGCACATCTGATAACACCCTCAAACTCTTCCTGGTAACATTAACAGCCCATAGGCAGCTAAATAGTCTATACCTTTTGGAATGTTGTACCCTATTTATATATGCCCAATGTCTCTACGTGCTTCAGGCAAGCTGGGAGTTACTCCATTGGGCTCTGTTGTTGTTTGCAGCTAAAAGTTTGAAGTTGGTGAGATTTCTGTTTTGTGGGAAGAATTGTTGAGTCCTGAGTAAAAAGTTGATTAGGAAGTGACCCCTTTGGATAAATAAAAGTCCCCCAAAACATCAACACCATAAAATCTTAATCCAACAAGTTACTTCTTAACCATTATAACCCACTCACACAAAAAATTGAAATATGGAAACATCTTGATCTAATATTCATAAGCCCATCATATTCATCATGTTCAGTCTCCATTTCTGTAAGTCAGTCTCGCACATCTTTCACATATAGTAACAGAATAAGTACAGCCTATTCACCACAGTAGAGAAGTGTAGTGCTAAAGTCAATTTGTTTTAAAGGAAGACTTACAAAATCAATTCCAAGAGTTACAACCAACACTGCATCTGGTTTGGTTCTCCATCACAGCTCTGAGTCTGAATCTGTCACTTGCACGCTGTTCACACTCACCCTTTGAATTAAATGAGGTCAGTTTTGCTGTGGAAAGCTGTCATTTACCTGATTTAAAGAAGAGGTTGGATTCCAAATCGCTGATTTGATTTTTCTTGTTATACTAGTGCCATGAAAGACATCACAAGCTTCACTCTGCCTGTATCGTCAGCCCATTGCTGTCACTTAAAAGTACACCTATATTCCCAACATTTCATAGGATCACAGAATCCCAAACTGGTTTGTGTTGGAAGGGACCTTAAAGCTCATCCAGTTCCAACCCCTGCCACAGGCAGGGACACCTCACACTAAACCATGTCACCCAAGGCTCTGTCCAGCCTGGCCTTGAACACTGCCAGGGATGGGGCAGCCACAGCTTCTCTGGGCACCCTGTGCCAGCACCTCAGCACCCTCACAGGGAAGAGCTTCTGCCTTAGATCTAACCTGAACTTCCCCTGTTTCACTGTGAACCCATCACCCCTTGTCCTATTGCTACAGTCTGTCGTGGTTTAAACCCAGTCAGGTAATTCGTTCGCTCACTTCCCCCCCTCCTTTCTTGCCCTCCCCCTGCTCTCGGAGGGACGGAGAGGAGAATCAAAAGAATGCAACTCCCACAGGTTGAGATAAGAACAGTTTAGTAACTAAGGTATAACACAAATCACTACTGCTACCACCAATGATAATAATGATAAAGGAAATAACAAGGGAACAGAATACAACACCTCACCACCCGCTGACCGATAACTCGCCCCCCAGGCCCAACCAAGCTCCGACCGATACCTCCTCCAACCCTGCAGTCTCCCAGCCCTTCCGGCTAACTCCCAGTTACATCCTGGGCATGACGTGCTGTGGTATGGAATAGCTCTTTGGTCAGTTTGGGTCAGGTGTCCTGTCTCTGCTTCCTCCCGGCTTCCCCTCCTCCCTGGCAGAGCATGAGGCTCACAAAGTCCTTGGCCAAACCAAAACATCTCTATCAGCTCTGTTCCCGAGCTGAAAGTCAAAACACTGCACTGCACAGGTACCAAGGAGGAGAAACATGACTGCTACTGCTGAACCCAGGACACAGTCCCTGATGCAGAGTCCCTCTCCAGCATCCTTGAAGCCCCCTTCAGACACTGGAAGCTGCTCTGAGGTCTCCACGCAGCTTCTCTTCTCCAGGCTGAACAGCCCCAATGTTCTCAGTCTGTCTCCATACAGGAGCTGCTCCAGCCCCTGGTCATCCTCGTGGCCTTCTCTGGACTTGCTCCAACAGCTCCATATCCTTCATATGTTGAGGACACCAGCACTGCACACAGTTGTTTGTGTCCTTTCGAATAAATCATTGTAGGAGAAGTGAAGTTAACCCGTCAGCTCACTGGGTGTTGAAGGAGGTTCTTTTTGTGAAGGGGAAGTTGGATTTTATACCGAAATAATGAAACACCCAGAAATAACCTGGATCCTTTAAAGTATTTTTGCTTGTTTGACTTTGCGAGTGATATGATGCAGCAGAATTATATGTTTCTATATGCTGTGCATAACAAACATCTGGCAATGGATACCATTTTCATGGCTACTACATAGAATTCTGTTTTCTAGCACTCCTAGAAATGTCTTTAAATATTCATCACCTAAGTGGTGTGGACAAGACAGATCTGAACATATGAGTATGAAGTTGGGCTATAATGTTGCTTAATTGTGTTTTGGTTTGGCATAGCACTATTAATAAGTGTGTGAGGTGTTATTAAAGAGGCTTTGAGGCTTTTTGGGGAATTTTGCTTGTTTGTTAATAGTTTCTGTTCTCTTTCTACAGAACATTCTGGCTTTAAATCCCCGAAAACAGACGCATGCAACTCTCCATTCAACTGCAGCAAAGAAGCAAGTGAAGAAGCACTGGAAAAGGAATTCTGACAGAAGCTGTTCAGTAAGTGCACATTTATGATCGTATCTGAAACATGCAATAAATCATTGAGGCTGAAATCTTGGTTCTGTGAGAAATGCCAATTTTGTTTCCTTTGTCTTTCAGTAGCCAAATTTGGCTCCTACTTCTGTTCCTGTTGATAAAAAGTGACTTTGTGGTCAGCTCTTTACTTTTCAGAACCCAGTATTCAGTATTTCTGCCATTAAATATCATCATTTTCTCTCTTGGTATTTAGATTCCTAGTCTCAGTGTGAGATTTGCCTTAATCCTATCAGACTTTGTTGTCTTGTTGATCTCTCATTTGATTAGAAGGTTTGTAGTGATTTGGCTGTCTTCCTACAGATTCTCTTAGACAGTCCTCTAAATTCAGAAGGCTTTTAGGTAGACTGCTATGCCTGCAAACTCTTTTCTTTATGGGCATAATGTTAGCCAGTATGACCTACAAATACTTACTGGGAGGAGCAACCCCCAGAGCATCTGTAGCATTTTGATGCTACATATACTCTAATATAGTTCTTGGTTTATAGCATAGAATATAGCATACAGAATCTCTCTTACTGTAGCTCATATTGATAGAATCAAAGGATGCTTAAGGTTGGAAATAACCTTAAGATCATCCAGTTCCAAACCCCTGCCACGGGGAGGGACACCTCACACTAGACCATGTCACCCAAGGGCCTGTTCCTGTTTTCTTATTCATTGGCTTAGCTAATGATATAGTAACTGGAAACTAGTGTACGGGAAAAGCTTCTGTTTGTGAACAGGGAGGATGATTTTGAGATATCTGATACAGTTACTGCCCACAAGTGTGTTTTCCTGCTGCACACATAGTTGAGCTGCTCAGCGAGAAGCTCCTGGGCAGCTACAGTTTACATCATTATGTTTTGAGGTGACCTGAAATCAGTACCAGGTTGTAAACACCTCTCTTTCCAGAACCTGTTTGTTAGGAAGCTCAGGTGTCCATGCAGCAGGGCAGCTAGGCACTTGTGCAGTAACCTGATTAGTTGTTCAGTGTAGATTGTCCTAGTTAAACTTGAGACTGTAGCATACATGTATATACCTTCCCAGTGGGTGCATTAACACTGATTTTCTAGTGCTCCTGGGCTTTAAGATCTCTCTTGGTTATTTCTCAGTTTTCCCTCATTTCAGCCTTGTTTGATCTTTTTATTCAGTTGAGTCGTAGAATGTTTGATATGTGAAGATTTTGCTGTTAATTGTGAAGGTGCATAGCTTTCTAGAAACTGTCTCTCTTTCCGTGTTCCTGCTCTTAGCTGTGGGTGCACAGCTCATGGTGCGTCAGATGTTCTCGGATACCTAAGGTCTGAGCTTCTTGGGCTGTGCAGACAGTACTGATTTTGGGTTCATCTCTAGCTTGTGTGCCTTGGCTGGATTTTCATTTGAAAGAAATTCTGCATATTAGCAAATATTGCAGTATGATGTTTTGGCATAGGTTTAAAATGTAATAAACAACTTGGTTTTTGCATTCTGCATTACTGTATGGGGATCTTCAGCCTTCCAATATCTGAAGGGGGCTACAAGGATGCTGGAGAGGGGCTCTTCATCAGGGACTGTAGTGACAGAACAAGGGGTGATGGATTCAAACTGAAACAGGGGAAGTTCAGGTTGGATATAAGGGAGAAGTTCTTGCCTGTGAGGGTGCAGAGGCGCTGGCACAGGGTGCCCAAAGAAGCTGTGGCTGCCCCATCCCTGGCAGTGTTCCAAGGCCAGGTTGGACACAGGGGCTTGGAGCAGCCTGCTCTAGTGGAAAGTGTCCCTGCCCATAGCAGGGATTGGAGCTGGATGAGCTTTAAGGTCCTTTCCAACACAAACTATTCTGTGGTTTTATAACCTGTGCAATTATTAGAATCCTGAAATGTTGAGATCTGTTCATGTATTGCAACTTACAGGGTTAAAGGTTAGAGGTAAGCAAATAGGTGTATCTGTACATGTACACACCTTAGTCACAAATAGTTCTTACACTTCCTATTATGATTTACTTGGAAGAATGTCCCTTTATTGAGTTTGCAAGTCATGATGAAAAATATGAAATGCAGAAGAAACTGTAAAAGGGGTGGTGCTTATTTTTAAGCCAGGAATACTCCTGGGTTTTAGAGTTTTCAAACTACTCAGAAATACGTAGCCTATTTTTACTGTGCACTGTACACAAATCACTATTGTGGTAGAAAAAGCCCTACAAAACTCAAAAACTCCAACCTAAACAAGGTACCCCATCACATAAAAGGCATTCTGAAAACATGAGAGACTTTTACATACTCCAGATCATTGTTGTTGAATGGTTTTAAAAAGCAAGGAAGACAAAATGATAGAATCCTTTCTTAGCCTTCTTAAGATAAGAAGGGTAATATAGGACAGGAGACATTGAGCACAGTTTTCTGTCTAAAAAGCCAATGGCAGTAATGTTTAGGCCTGCTAATGAACAGGTCAACTCTGTTTGAAGTCCATAAGGAAGTTTGCTTTTCCCTAAAATCTGAATTGGGCTTTTAGCTTTGTGTTCTTTTAAAACTGTACTGAGCTGCCTGTGCAGAATTCCTTTAGAGGGAAGGTGGGAGTATGAAAATACAAAAGTAATTAAATTAACAGCTCTCAAAACTCTGAACAAAAGCTGCATCTGCTGAGGGATGCACACAGTGACTTTGTAATGTCTAATACACTTCCAGATGGCAGACTTACATATGTCCTCCAAATAATTACACAAGTGCAGTTTTAACTCCTAGCCTGCTCAGAGACACTTTGGGTTGCCCATTAACTGGGTTCTGAAGTGGAAACTCCATTGTCAAAATCTTACCTCAGCACTGGGAAAGCCTTCTAAAGGGAATGTTCAGTTATACTTGCAGGGAGTGCTATAGTTTATTTACTGTGTTAGTGACCAAATTTTGCTGTAAAAATGATTCATAGCTGTAGGTGCAAGATCAGTCAGCTTTCAGAAATGTTAGCTCAAGTTTTAGATCAGAATAGGTAAACTCTTCATTGCTGAGTTGCCCTTGGTAACAGTGCTATACCAAAGCCTTAACACTGGTTTCTTCTGGGTCATGCTGAAAGGTGGTCTCAACACATGCCACTAGTCTGTTTGGGGAAACAAAGGTTTCTGGTGGTCAGAAGACATTCAAAGTAAAAGAGTTTTGACATGACTGTAGTAAATCCTGGAGAAGGAAACAAAATTTAGATCACATTGGGTCATCAGTTTACACATAAAACTAAAGCAGAGAAACAAACTGTGGAAACTGTAAGGACTTGATTTGATTTCAAGGTTTTGCTGGGTACTTGAGGATTTAGACGTCTGATTTATGTGTCTATTATTTCTGGCTTCAAACTCTCTATAATTCAATTTCTGTGTGCATTTTGTGCTTGCTGACATTTAAATTGTGATGGGCACACGTATGCATTTGTGTTACACGCAGCACACTGAATTTCTTGCTTTATGAATAGGGTTTCTAAGCATTATAGGACAAGTTCTGTTTTTTCTTTGTAGATGTGCAGATTTGTTGTTATAATGAAATTCCCCTCTGCAACTCTTATAAATCCCTTCGTTACTGGGGAATTCAGTGGGAGACTGTAGTCTGGTCTATTTATGTAATCGTGGAATCATAGAATCAAACTGGCTGGAAAAGACCCTTAAGATGATAAAGCCCAGCCTTTAACCCAGCACTGCCAAAGCCACCACTAACCCATGGCACTGAGGGCTTTGTCTACATGGTGTGTGGTACCTGCTAAAGACAGGTGAGAGGGCATATACCCACCTATGTATTCCGACTTTCTTCAGTTTCTGGATTTAGGAATACTAGTAATAATTGCTCCAGATGAACAGTTGGACATATTTCAACAAGACAAGAAAGGTGGAAAGGAAATGGGGTCTAAATTGGTTTGTAGCTAATTGCCATAGCCTGTAAGTGTATTGATTTTCAGGCTGCAGTTGCATTGTTCTTCATTTTGTACATTTGCTAAGCCCAGTCAGCATTGTGCAACAAGAGCCTTTCTTCCTTGAACAAAATCAGTTTTAAGCTCAGGTGGTCTGTGGTTTTGTTTGCAGGGGCCTCACTTTTGAGGCAAGTCTTTTGACTTTCCAGCCCTTAGAGAGAACCAAATTCTTGTGTGCAACATTAAGGTCCAACTACCAGATTGCTCTATGCTAATGGTGGAGAGTGAGATTTGCAGTTCATTGCAGGATGAAACTGATCATGTTCCTCTTTAAATTCGGAGAACAAGGTTACTCCCTTCAAACAGTAGTAATAAGAGCTGAACCTTCAAACTGCTTTCCACTTTGATTGTACTGCCATGGCTGTCACTATTCTATAGGAACATCTGGAAGTACCTCTTGTTGTACAATTGTCCAAGCTTACATAGAAAAACCTGTAAATAAGGTGATTCTTCCTCACCTATTAGTCTAAGGCATATCTAATCTAATACTTAGACTATTAATAAGTCTAAGTGTTGCCTTCCAGTGACATGGAAAAATGCCATGTGATTTTTGTGCCCAATCCCATATCACAGTGAGCGAGTCACAAATAACTGGTTGAAGCAGAAATAGTGCCAATTGCAAAGAAGTAGATCTGAAACCCATTTCACCCAAGGCCTGAAATCAGGAACCTTCATGAAGAAATGTTTGTTTTTTTTTTTTTTTCCAGGGAATAATGCGTCCTTTCCTAGACATGTCTTGATGATAAGATTAGATATTTATGAGAAAGAAGCCCCAGCATTGTAAAGCAGAGAACACTCATTAAGGGGAATCAACTCAATTATCCTCAGAATCCAAATGTATAGTTTACCTTTGCAAATATTTAGTTTTTTCTTCATTGCAGATGAATATGGGAGTTGAGCTCTTTGCTGAATGGATACACAATAGCAGATGTCTCTCTAATCGCTGCTGTATTCAAACATTAATTGGTAGAACATATGTAGAATTCTACTACTCTGAATAGGTATAGGATAGCAGCAGTCTTTTTAATCACATCACTATTCAGCCACTAATTGGAGTGATGATTAAGGGACATTAGAGGGAGCACTTTGACATCTGATTCTTTGAACTGATGTGTGCTCGGGCTGCACTGGATTCATCATGGCCAGCCTGATTTCTTCAGCTCTGATTCCTAAACGTGGCAAATACTGCATTAGGATCTATTGAGGTGATAAGGGAATCTACTGAGAATGATTCTTTAACTAGTGATTGGCTGTATATGCACAAAGTCTTCATATGAATAATACATGGGTTGCTGAGTATCAGAAAGAGCTGAGAAGTAGCAGCAAGATTTTCTCTTTCCTCAGTGTCAATAATTAAATATTAATACACATTTTAAAATGTAGCAGTTTAATCATTTAGCAGTCAAATTCCTACTCATGCATTTTTTAGGTTAACTAATTACTCTGCATTTGCTCATATCGATACCATATGCTGGCATTTATAACAGTTTTACTGGTATAAAGTGGTTTACATGTTTATAAATGACATCACTTGCGTGTCTCTAAGGAATGTATATTCTAATCCTGGAATTTTCTGTTTTATTTTAGTTTCAATGTCTTAAGGTGTTTTTATTAGAATATCTCAATAGCTCCTAACTTGCCTGGCTGGTACAAAGTGGTGCTTTTATGCACATTTTCTGTGTATCGCATTGTAAATCCTAGCTGATGGCAAGTTATGCTGAATTCTTTCTTAGTTCTCTGCAAAAGGTTTCTTCTGACCTTGTGGCTCTTCTGCAGTGCTGTGCAAATCCACTTCTGGCCTCTTTGATACCTCTGTTCAGAGTTCTTCAGGTTTGGTGTCCTTCAAATTTGATGTTGGATGATTCCCTTTCTTATAGAGCGGTGCTTAGCAAGGATTTTTAATTCCAGGTGTATTTCTGATCTTCAGCATTTCCCAACTGAAGTGTCTCAGGCTTGCCAATCATTTGGTTTTACGCAAACATGTATGACAAAATGCAAATGCTGAATTCTAGGTATGTCTGATCAACTCATTCCCCTTCATTAAAGCTGCACAGATCAGAGAGTAGAGATAGAAGCAGAAACCATCTTCATTGCTATATTTCATCTTCTGCTTAGCCTTACATTCTTTTCCATGTAGATAGCTGTATGTGCACTTTCCTGTGATTATTGAATGAAGGTGCCTTCTTGTGTTGGTGTTTTGGAAAACAGAATAAATCCCAAGACCAGCTTCCCTTTTTTCAGCCCCTCTGCTGAAACCAACATTGCTCTTTTTCCTCTTTCCTCTCCTAGGTTTCCTTCTTGTATTAGTGAAAGCACCATCTCTGGTTTGTTTAGAAATCTTTCAAATCAAAAATGATCATGAGCTTTAGGTTAAGCAGTTGCAAGTCTTTGAACGTTCTTACTTGGAAAAACCTCTGCTATTGGTAGCTGCTAGTAACTGCTTACTTCAGATCTATTTATACTAAGTCCTGGAAGACCTCTGCTAACTGGAAGTAAAAGGAGCTGAGAGACCAGTTTTAGCATGAAGGAGGTAGGATAGCTTGCTGAATGCTCTGTTGTAAGCAGGGCTGGTAGCACTGTCCAATATTATGTTGCACTGAAGTGTTCATTGCAAGAGCCTGCTTGTAGTTTGCCTGCAACTTTGCCATATATTAGGACAAAAATTTGCCTAGTACCAGTCCATCAGTTCTTTTATGCATAATAAAAAATCGATCGTATATGCATTGGGAAAGCCTTCTAAAGGGAATTTTTGGTAGTGCATCTCAGGAATGATTTGAGACCTTAATAATGATTTCTTGGTTGTTTTATAAACTGATACATTGTTTCAATATACTGTGTAAAATAAATGTAGTGTCCCATCCATTATTGGGAATAAAGCTTTGGGGATTCTTAACTCTGCAAAGATTCAGGTACTCCTTGGTGTAAGAAGCTTCCCTCTAGCATGTGTGCTTCATACTGATGAAATGGGGACTGGTGGCTGGTCCAGTCTCTGGAGCTGTGGTGTTGCCATATGGAGGCATATTCCCTCTTAGTTTTTCTGGCTGTATGCTAAATCTGTCTTCAGAAAGCTTCCTGTACGTGTTTTCTGCAGGGACTTCATCCATCTCCAGTCAGTCCAGTTTGATCAGCAAGTTTCTGGAACAGTCACTCAGCAACACTTTCTGTTCCCCTCTAATACTGAGAACAGGACCACAACCAAATGATTCTAGCTGAAGTGGAAGGGGTTTGCTTCTATAGAGCTAAAGATCCTACCATGCGCTTTCCATTTGAAAATCATCAAGTTGTAATGCGTGGCTTTTTGTAGTTTTCTTTAAAGTTGACTATTTCTTGTTCACATACCATTCGAGAGGAATGTTCTTAACATTGCTGAATCAAGCAAACAAATTAAGAAGCATCCAGATGTCTACCTGTATAGTTACCTTAAAGGCTATGCACTGTTCAGGACAGACAAATCTAAAGGTAAAGTATTTTATGTTAATAATGTGAAAGAGGGGAAGAAGATAGAAAGGGTAGAACTGGCCCTTTATGGATCAAAATCACTTTACAGAAGGGTAATAAACTCACTTCTAGTGTGCTGAGAATATGCTACAGAGTCTCACACAGCAGGTTTAAATTTGACTGTGGCTGTAAATAGAAATAAATCTAATCATAGAATCATAAAAATGTAGGTTTGGGAGGGATAGTGAGAGAATTTCTGGATGGGGACAGAATGAAATATAGCAAGACATTCTTTGACAGATAACTGTAGAACCCACTTCTAAAGGCATATGATGATGGAGCCTTCTCATTCTTGTTAGTGTTTAATCAATGCAATAGCAAGTTTTGCCTAAAATGGACTATCTTTTCTTTGTTGAAGATCAAATTGCCATCTTGTCCTTCTCCTGTTACTTGAAAAATAGGTGATGCACCCCTCTTGGTATAAAATCTGTTGTATTAGGAGATTCCTGTTCAATATCTTTCCAGTTCTCTCTTTTCCTTCAACTCTTCTTTGCTGGTCATGTTTTCTGAAGCTGTTATTCTGCTGCTTTTCTTTGGATTTTCATTTTCTGCCTCTTTCTCTAATTGTGATGCTGAAAAATGCCACGATTTTCAGCTGGGACCTAGCTTAGTACCAAGGAGAATGAAGTAATTTCTTTGCTTCACACACGTAACTATTCTGCAATGAAACTATTCTGCACCCTTCTGAAAGGGTGTTGGATTGTTTGGTAGTGAATCGAGGCCTAAATTCTGACCCTTCAGTGGGCTTTGATTTTTGAATTCTTACCTTTGGAAGTGTTTAGTATCTCCTCCTTCCCTGTTTCCCTTATTCCAGCAAATGTGATGTTGGTAGAAACCGTTAGTACATTCTGTCCAAGTCACTGGAGTCCTGTGAATCATGAAGCATCTGGATGTTTGTTTTATCTAGACTACCTTTTGAATTGGCTTATGAAAATGTGCTGGGGAATACTTCCACAGTTCTTACTTGAGATGTGTCACATCTAGCACTTATTCAGGATTCCATTTATCCTCTTCAGGATAGAAAATCAGATTGATTTAGCTTTGTTTTTGCATGCCCGTGTTGGCTTTTCTCTGATCACATTATCATTTTTAATCAACGAACTCTTATTTTCTCTGTCAGGGGCTAGAATTGCTATTTTCACTCCTTTTTTTTTTTGTAAAGGGAAGCATTCTGTCTGTCTTGTCTGGCCTTTTGGAACCCCAAGGCCTCTGAGACTTTGAGTGTAATTGATAGTGGTCCATGAATTGCTTCAGTTAGTTCCTTGTTGACTCAGTGATATATGAACTGCATCTGGCTGATAAAAATACTCCCAAACTTCTTTTTTTTTCCCATATGCAAGCCTAGCCTTCAATACCATAAAAATAATTGCGAAATGCAGGACTTTTAGTAATAGTTATGGCTATACCATGGTATCTTCATAAAGAGAGCAAGGAAGACTATGAAGAAGTCATTTCACTCTGCCTCATTTGTGATTTGCTGTCCTTTCCTGTACATAACCTGTTCTTCTAGAATCATAGAATAGTTTGGCTTGGAAAGGACCTTAAGATCATCCAGTTCCAACCCTCAAACTTGTTTTCTTCTTACTTATTCTTTGTTTTCTTCTTACTTCTAACATATATAGAACTCTTTCTTCTTTTTTTCTCTTCCTTGCTACCAAAATTTGCTTGGTGCCTTAGCTTTCTGATTTTATTCCTATAGTGATTGTGCTCTTCGTTTATACTTAGAAATGTACATACTTCCAGATGTGTCAGAGTTTCCCTGCTTTTGTGATTTTGATGTCCAGTCTACCCTGATCCCCGAGTCTCTTGAAATGACATTTTGTGAAGCTCACCGTCCTCATTCTGGTCCCCTCACAACTTTCTAAACGTGGAATGGATTGTAGTGTGTGGAAAGTGATTGTTAAGACCCTTTGTCTTTCTGTGTACAGCCTGAAAGCCACAGATCCTAATAATGGTAAGGTGCAAGTGTTCCCTGATGTGATAACTGACAGCCTTTGTTAGTTAAAGTCATATTAAATCAGGAACATTAAGTTGTACAGAGTATCAGCTGTTACTAAGTCAGGCATCAAGCAGAATGGGCTTTAGCCTTAAATTTAGCAAATGGGGGAAGTCATAAAATAGATAATCATAGGATATAATGTTATCAAGCCTTTTTTATTAATCTAATAGAAATTCCATACAAGAATTACCAAAATTTAGGTTATTGCTTTATAAGACAAACCCAGATGTTAAGGAAACTCTTTAGATCTCTGAACAGCTCCAAGATGTGGATTTTGAGGAGATTATTAATTCAAATAGACAGAAGTTATTTGGAATTTGCATCCTGGCCTGTAAGGAAGAGTTTCAAAATGAACTGGAAAACAACTTCAGAAAGGATATTAAGAGTATGAGGGTAACACATAAGGAATTGAAAGAAACGGGATTGATGGGTAAAGCAGAAAGTACAAAGGGAGAAGTGAGAACATTCAAAAGTCAAGTTGAATCACACCTGGTGAAAGAAATTGAAACAAATAGTAAAAGGTTATTCAGCTATATAAAACAAATAGTAAAAGGTTCTTAAGCTGTCTAGATTAAAGAAAAGAAAAAGAAAGTAATTGTGAAGGTAGGATTAAACGCCCCAGGTATTGTCTAAAATCCTTGTAAATCAGCGTCCTAGTTTCAGTGAAATGGGACTAAACCCAGAGGTGGAAATGGAAATTACCCCAAACAGGCCCAAAGGAACATTTTGAGGGTTGAAGTGAAAAGAACAGGAAAATGTCCATAACAGTATCACATGTGAAATTACAGGCCTAAGAGTAAAACAAGCTGTATGTTGTGGTACTTGATTAAAGGTGCAGGTTTTGTATGTTAAAAGATGGAGAATTGCTGGGCAACTTGCAAAACTTTTTTCTTTAAAGTTCAAGGCACAGATTTATTACACGTGTTAACATCAGTATAAGATGGAATAAGACATATTGGCCTTTATAGTTAGGGACAGATCATGACACACTGACTACACTTGTTTTGTTGCCAATTAATGAAGTATCATCTGCTTAGATTGGAATAATAACATGGATAAGGGGCTGGCTATAAGGGAAATGAGTTAGTAGTGCTTCAGAAAGAGCTTCTGGGCTTTGAGCAGAGCTTCTTGAAGGATCAAGCTTCAGATTCATTCCATTTAGTATTTTCATTAATGAGCTTGACATAAATATTAGGAGTGTGTTACAGGAAAGTCGACAGGCCTTGTCAATACAGAGGGAACTAGAACATCATAAAGAACTGTGTGACACTGAAGTTTAGAGTAAAAAAAAAAGATAAGAATCAATTTAATAGTGCAGTTAGGAGGCTGTACAGCAAAGTGCTGAGGGTAGGAATGACTAGGATCTGAATGATTGGAATTAGAGAATAAGCTGGTCATTGGAGAATGGCTGGAATTAGAGAATGAGAAGATGATTTAGAAATACCAGCTGATCAGAGGGTGATGGTTCCATCAGCTGCATGAGAAGATCTGAATGTGAAGGGTAGAGAGAACTCTGATCATCCAACTTGTCACTTCCAATGTCCTACATACTTCAGTGTTTTGGGCCATAGGTGTCTGACATAGCATGCTTGGTGATTCTGTAGACTTTCTGTGCTGATCGCTACCTGTTAAAAGGGGATATTCAGAGTATGTAGAATAAATTGCTTTTTAATGACTTCAGATGCTATAATTCGGAGTGTCATTGAAATGGTCATGAAGAAAACCAGTTCTGCCTTCAAGTATGGTTTTGAGCAGCGTGCAGCAAATAAGGCTCAACACTAAGAGCAAATGTTGAAAGACTATTGATTAGGTGAACATTCTGTCTTCTGATTCAGGCAGCACTTCTGTGTCAAATAGCATATAAGCATATCATTAAAATTGGTGTTCTGTGTATGTGTGAAGGGGCCAAATCAGGGTTTGAAACAGCAAACATTTTTTTAGGCAGTTTTGAACTGAAGTGCTTGACTTTGCAATGCCTGGGTTTGTTTTATGGTGGCCTGTATCATTGGTGGGTTCTGCTGTGTTCTCCAACCAGCTCTTTGGCCTTGAATTTCCACAAACATGGCTGTGGGAATGAGATTAATAAACAGGGATTTTATACCTGAATATGATTTTTATCAATATAAATTAATTATAAAATATTAACATTAATATAGTAATTAACAGGTAATATTAATAACCTATATGGATCATTCATGGTTTCTTGTTGCTCTGTGACATTCTGTAGGTGATGGGTGCAGCCTGATGCTGTTAAATATCTTTTTAAGGTTTGTGCTCTGATGGTCATTCTTTTCACTTGCTACTTGCACTGCTGTGCAGACATCCAGTTGCTTTAAGGCTGATTCAGCTATATGAAACATTCCCAAGTAATAATGCTGATTTTTATGCCCGTCAGGAAGATACATGTTAACTGAACGTGTTCTCCATTCTGTAGAGCTTCGCCGCAGGTTGGTCTTTAGCTTAATTATGTAGCTATTTAATATTAGGTAGCATTGCTGTTTCTTGGCTCCCTTTCCTAATATTCTTAAAGCTTTAGGCCCTTAGATAAGCATTATTTCCATCCCCAAATTAAAAAGACTTTTCTTTCTCAGAAGTTGCCATTGCCTGTTGGAAGGAGCGATGGAATAAGAAAAGGTCTGTCAGGGAAGCTGTCTTTAATACCTGTCCTCTGGAAGCTCAGTCTGGCTAATGCTGAATTAGCAATATTTTGTGAAGTCTGGACTTCATGAGCATTTGTTTGTAACTGTTGAATATGGAGCCCAGCAAACTTGTTTTGCAGGAAGTGTGTGTGTGTGGGGGGAGAGCTTTGCTTTCACTTCTGTCGCATCTGAAGTAATTAGAAATAACAGAGATTGCAAATCTCTTAAACTTGGATCACTGAAATTCAGGAACACACACACACACTTCTCTTGCTTGATAATTCTGCTGCATTTTTGACAATGCTTGGACAGTTTTTCCTACTTTACGCACTGTGGAGGCTACCTACTGTCTTGTCTGTATTGCAGCCTTTCAGCATTAAAAGGGGCCTATAAGAAAGATCTAGAGAGACTTTTGCCTGTTGCGACAGGATGAGGGGTGATTGGTTTAAACTGGCAGAGGGAGATTCAGGCTGGATGTGAGGAAGAAATCTCCACCATGAGGGTGGTGAAACCCTGGCACAGGTTGCCCAGAGAGGTGGTGGATGCCCCATCCCTGGAGACATTCCAGGCCAGGCTGGATGTGGTTCTGGGCAACCTGATCTGGTTGAAGGTGTCCCTGCTCATTGCAGGGGTTGGACTGGATGAGACTTGAAGGTCCATCCAACCCAAATTAGTCTGTGATTCTTTAGTGTAAAACCTTTAGAAGCAACTTTGCAAGAACGTAAGAAGCCAATGAATCCCAGTACACAGTAACTATGTCATAGTTGGGCGAGCTTAACACACATTTTAATTGCATAAGGAGCATCACTTACATTCTCTTTCTCAAAGGCTGTAACAGTAGTGAACAGTAACAACATATAAGCTGTATTTTAGCATGCTTGCAGGCAGCACATATAGGATGTGGCCATTTCTTGTGTTGGAAGCCTAAGTTGTTCGTGCCTTCTCTGGAGTTTTCCTTTCTCCTTTCTATTTTCCTCTGCATTTATTTTCTGGTGAGCAGACAAACAATGCGGGAAGGATCTTGCATACATTGGGAGCAATAAGTCGGGAAAGCTGTATTGCCACCAGGAAAGCTGTGGAGAGGTGCAGGGTGTTGCTAAGCAACACCTCATGGCCACAGATAGTATTTTCCTTTTAATTTATTTATTCTTCAGTAGGAGTGTGTCCTGCTTGGAGCCATTTGGGTAATAGTTAAGCAAGCACATAGGAATCAGAGAGCTGCAGGAGCGGGATAATGGAACGTGATATAAGACAAATAAGAAAGGAAAAGCCACATAATGAAACAGGCCAAGAGACATGAAATAATTAGTAAGGATTAAAGGGGGGAAGTAAACAGGCATTGGGAAACAGAACAGGAGAGGGGAAAACCCAAGTTATAAAGAGAAAAAGAAATGAAAAGGGGAGATAGGGCACTATGGAACAAAAATGAAACATTGAAAGCTCAGTAGGGGAGACAGGAAAACTGCTGCATAAGAATAAGGATTAAAAGTTGGAGATAAAAACAGCTTTGGGAACGAAAAAGGTGAAATTTGGTAATTGTGTTAAAAGAATAACGATCTTGGTTTCTTTTTGCTTTGCAGCTACCCTGCTCTTTCCTAGTGCTCTGTTGGCACATATACAAAAGTAGTAGTGACACTCAGGGGCTCAGGACTGATGAATATGTCAAATACATTTTCCAGAGATGACAAATAAATTAAAACAAGAGTTTTGGTGTTACTCAGCAAATATTTAGTGTGTATTTTGTTCAAATAGCATTTACAAAACTAGGCTATTGCATCTTAATGTGAAATCTTGGAATCTAGAATTGTTTAGATTGGAAAAGACCTTTAAGATCATCAAGTCCAACCATTCCGGAGCACTGCCAAGGCCACCACCAAACCATGTCACTAAGGACCTCATCTACATGGTTTGTGAACATGTGAATCCTTCTACTAAAGGTACTTGGTTAAGCTCTGTTAGCAGGGAGGGAGTTGTTCATAGTAACAACCTTCCAAAGTAAACAGTAAATGGGTCACAGAACTGGAAGAGTGCATAGTGCCATACTGAGGTATTGGGTTGTTAGATGCTTTTCTCTCTGAGGCGGTAAACAGAACTGAGACCTGAGGCTATGTATTTATCCTGGATGTTGTTTTCAAGCTGCATGTGAATAAACAGTGTTGCAGCAGCATTTTAACGCTCTTTCTAATGTTCAATGTGAAAAGAAGTTCTGAATTCCCTGCTGGCAAATGTAGGTAAACATAAACGCTGTTCATTTCTGTGGCTAAGAAGTTTTTCCTTCATGGAATTTCTTACAGAAAAGAAACTGATACCGTTTATTCCCTTTAATTTGTACTGGGAGATTCTCAAGCTAACTAAACATGCACGGAATCTTATTCAAAGAAAATGACACCTATTTGAGCAGTTATCCTTCGGTTTTGATTATGTCTGTGTGTCTGTAAATAGTTGACACAACAGATGGTGAGAACTTTGTAGGATTTGCAGTTATTGTCATCATAGAATCATAGAATGGTTTGACTTGGAAGGGACCTTAAAGATCAAGCCCCATACGTCTGATTTCCTTAATATTCTTTGATAGGGAGAAAGTATGTCACAGTAACAGTGTTTGTACTGTCCTGCTTTGTTGTTTGCCCCTCTTTGCCCAAAACTTGACTTTCCACCTCCTTAGTAATGAGTGTAAGATTTCATTTTGACTCAACTTGGCTTGATGCAAGGTATTTAAAGATACTTATTATGTTGGCTGTTGAATAGTTTTGGCTTCGAGGCTCCAAATGAACTAATTTAGTGGTTCTTGTACATTCAAATAAATGCTTTCTGTGTTTTTGTGTTTTTTTTTTTTTTTTTGTCCTTCCATTTGTTTCTTCTGACTTGGTAGGTATTGCAGTCGGAGGTCACTGTCCTACTGTATATAGACACTGTAGTGTTACAGGAAGGTTTCAGATAGCAGTCAGTGGTGAGCATAATAAAGAATGTGTAGAAATGTCATAGTCTTTTCAGTATTTGTTCTTCTTTATGCTACTTAAAAAGACTATAAAATAAAAAGACAGCAAGCTTTCCTCTGATTTAGCTATTTTAGATGGCCATTAATATAAAATGTATTTAAAACCTTGGCTTTCGTGAGCATCTCAGTACCAAGGACGTGTCTTTTGAATCTCAAAGATAATGGAAGCAGAGGAGTCTAGTTTGTTTTCAGATATGTGAATTGACAGCTCACTCATGTTCTTCTCCTCACATGTCCTGCTGTCTGTCACCTGTGGTCATTTCAGAGTTAACATGTAGCTTGAAATAGAAGAGCTGCGGTACAGTTTTGTTGCATGTGGTGTTCATAGTTTACGAATGAGCTTCAGATCGTTTTAAGTCAGATCGTTTTAAGTCAAATCGTTCCTCATGTTTTGTTGTGTGGAAGGATAGTGATGGAAACTCTGATACAAAGTGCTGACGTGTAACACAACTGTACCAGGCTCTCCATACAAGGGTTGTGCTCTTCTGGCTGCAGCCTTTTTCCTAATTCTTATTCCTGTGACTCAGGTAGTTGGTTCTCAAGCAAACTTAATATTTCCAGTTATTCCTCTGGGGAAATCTAGTCTCAATTTAATATTTGACTTTGTCTGTGGTAAGTACCCTCAGCTGTCACTGAGGAAATTTGTTTCATTGCTATCTGAGTCATCCTTTATGCTGGGATACTGATTTTCAGCAAAGCCAGAGTAGACACACATCTACTCTTTTCTTGGTAATTCACAGATTCAGAGGATGGGATCTTAATAATACTTTTTGTGGCATCATTTTAGGGTATTTTTTTGCAAACAAAAGTTTGCAAGGAGGAAGGATGATCCTTTATGAAGATTTGGCTAGTGAGCATAGTGACATATAACCACATATGGTTACAGCAAGAAATACCATCACCCACAGGCACCAAAGTGTTTTTCATGCAGAGCTGTCTCTGATTGCTTCTGCTAAGCTACGCAGAGGATGGGATTTTTCCTACCCCTTCTGCAGGACATTGGTTAACTTGGAGCCCAGAAGTCATAGATGATACAGAGTTCTCTGTACCTAATCTAGTCCCTTGGTGCTGTCACCAGTTCCTTGGTCTTCTGTTTAGCATCTTTTCAAGCTCTTTCCAGAAGACTTGCAGACTATTTTATATAAGTCTTTTAGATGACAGAATCAAGAGTACACAACTCAGTAAGCAGCACATGGAATGGGGTTTAGCTGGTGCATGTGTTTCTGTAACTGTCAATAGAAAGACATGATCTGTAAGATGAGGAGAGAAGGGCCTTGGTAGGACGTTGCTGTTGTGCTTTCACCCCAGCCAGCAGCCAAGCACCAGACAGCTGCTCACTCACTCCCCCTACCTAGTGGGATGGGGGAGAGAATTGGAAGGGTAAAAGTGTGAAAACTGGTGGGTTGAGTTAAAGACAGTTTACTAGGTAAAGCGAAAGCCACACACAAGAAAAGCAAATCAGGAATTCATTCATAATTCCCATCATCAGGCAGGTGTTCAGCCATCACCAGGACAGCAGGGCTCCATCACACATAATGGTTACTTGGGAAGACAAATGCTATTACTCTGAGTCAAAGAATCGTGGAATCAACCAGGCTGGAAAAGACTTTTAAGCTCATCAAGTCCAAATGGTCCCCAGTGCTGCCAAGGCCACCCGTAACCCATGGCACTGAGGGCCTCATCTGCATGGTGTATGAACACTTGCAGGGACAGTGAATGTCCCTCCCCCCTCCTTTTTCCTCCAGCTTTATAAGCCAAGCATGATTTCATACAGTCTGGAATATCCCTTTGGTCTATTGGGGTCAGCTGTGTCCCCTCCCAACTTCTTGCGCACCCCCAGCCTGCTCGGTGGTGGGGTGAGAGGCAGATAAGCCTTGGCTATGTGTAAGTTCGGAATTAGCAGCACTGTTTCCAGCACAAATCCAAACAGTAGCCCTTTCCAGCTGCTATAAAGAAAATCTATCCCAGCCAAAACCACACATAACCATGAAAGAAAGTGTTTTGTTGTGGCACTTTTGAAGAGCACTGTTGCCTTGTAAGAGATGAGAGGTGTTGGCATCTTGGCTGAGGAAGCAAGCCTGCTACGTGTCATTTGCATTTATTCCTCTGGTAGCACTGGACTGAATTGTTTCAGGGTGGCTTTTAAGCATTTGAACTTTAATTTTTGAAAAGCTCTTATATTTAATGATTAGAATCACAGAATTCCAGACTGGTTTGGGTTGTAAAGGACCTTAAAGCTCATCCAGTTCCAACTCCCTGCCATGAGCAGGGACACCTCACACTAGAGCAGGTTGCTCCAAGCCCCTGTGTCCAACCCGGCCTTGAACACTGCCAGGGATGGGGCAGCCACAGCCTCAGCACCCTCACAGGGAAGAGCTTCTGCCTTAGATCTAACCTGAACTTCCCCTGTTTCAGTTTGAACCCATCAACCCTTGTCCTATCACTACAGTCCCTGATGCAGAGTCCCTCTCCAGCATCCTTGTAGCCCCCTTCAGACACTGGAACCTGCTCTGAGGTCTCCACGCAGCTTCTCTTCTCCAGGCTGAATAACCCCAATGTTCTCAGCCTGTCTCCATACAGGAGCTGCTCCAGGCCCTGCTCATCCTCATGGCCTCTTCTGGACTTGTTCCAGCTGCTCCATGTCCTTCTCATGCTGAGGACACCAGCATTGCACACAGTGCTGCAAGTGGGGTCTCATGACAGCAGAGCAGAGGTGCAGGATCCCCTCCCTTGACTGCTGCTCATGCTCCTGTTGATGCAGCCCAGCACATGGGGGGTTCCTGGGCAACAGGCTCACACTGAAGTGGCTCATGTTCAGTGTCTCTTTGACCAGTTCTTTAGCTATGTGTGAAAAATAAGAGGCATGCTGTAAGTTGGTACGCTCAAATATATGGGGTTAATTCCTTAAATTCTTGGTCTTCTAAAAAAAGCAGAGGCTTTTGGGTGTGTTTTTTTTCTTACGCTCTTTGTTGAAGGTCAAGAGCATAATCTGTTCTTTAGGAGTACAGTTCTACCTGCATTTTAAAGATTCTTCCTTTTTTCCCAAGTTATGAGCTCTGTAAATGTTAATTCTCAGTATGAGTCTGGTCTTTACCTGCATACTCTCATTTTATTTAATCTCAGTGAGTCAGGGGAATATTTACCTAAGCAGAGTAAAGAATCCCAAGGGAAAAGCAAGGTAGGTTGAGGTATGGGAAAGTACTGGGAGGAGAGGGCTACAGTGTTTGGGATATTTGCTTTTCTTGCTAATCTTTTACTTAGTTGTATTTTCCCTGTCAAGTGAAAACAGTATATTTAGAACTTCCGTGTAGAGCCTGTGTCTCTTTACTTAGACTTGATGGCCTTAAAGAATTCAATTGTAAATTTATGCTAGGAGCAGTGAAGAATTGAAGGTTTCAACGATTTAGAACAGGTCCCAGGCATGATCTTAAACTATTGTCAAAGCTCTCGTGTCGTGCTCAGGCTCTCTAATGGGAAAAAAGCAGGACTGCATTAAAAGAGAACTAGTATGTAGACAAAGCTTGTCATATTCTAAGAGATAGTGTGTATTGTTCCCTGCCACAGAGCCCTTTGCAGGGAAGCAGTCTTGAAGTGTCCCTGCAGATGCAGAGGAACCAATACCTTGTTGCCAAGTCCTCTCATTTATCTCCTGATCAAGTTGAGTATTTATTCCAGGAAGAGAAGGAAAAAAGTGGGAGAGGCAAAGGTTTTCCTTCCTTTTTGTTCTCAATTTTTCTCTGTCTTCTCAAGCTCTCGCGAGGGGAGGAGCATTGTAAAATGTCCTGCCTGGTGGCATCACCTGCATTCTCTGCTCCTTTATTATTTCCAGCTGTGCCTCTGCTGTCTTGCATATCATTTGTAGCTTTTCATCCTTTTCTTTGGAGTTCTTTGGTGTACTCTGCTTTGTGTGCACGCTTGGTCCATTCAGAATGCCTTTTCTCATCCTCCCTGTATCGCTACTATGGGATGTGTTATCCAGTGCCAAAACACATGGTGTCCGCATCTGCTCTGACAACAGCAGGTTGAATGCAAGCAAGATACCATACCCTTATGTGAATATGAAGGCTGTTACAGATCTGCCGCTTGAAATTCGTTCGTGAAACAGCGTGAAAAGGAAGTTAGCAGAATGCCATCTCAAACTGGAAGATCTTTCTTCCAAACAAAGTGTTACGGATGTTTAACAAGTTATTAACTTTCATATCGTGACCTGTCTTTATGGATGAAGTGCACCACATTTAAACTGGGAAAACTTTAGAAAGTAATCCAGAATTGGCTGCTTCCACTTCAGAATTCCCAGTTACATTGACAGGATTTCTGGTAACGAAGAAAAACCCCACACTTTCAGGAGCAGAAAATATCTCGTGCCTCGGAGATTCCTGGTGTCAGTCCTGTTTTGGTGATATATTCCTGGTAGAGAAATGTGACACTTGTGTTTGAGTTTTCATATGTCCTATATTTAGTGCCTTAAAAATATTTGTCTCAAAACACCTACAAAAGATTACCATGGTTATGCTAATCGGGCATTGATTACAGCCACCCACAGGTCTACTGCATCGGTTTTCCTATGGATTTTTATCTGATTGCTAACACTTAAAGCTGCTTTGCTCTGGAAGTCTGCTATTTTAGATGCATTAATATCTCTATTTTTCAAAAGGCCTGTCTGGCCAATGTGGTTGTATCACGAAATGAACAAATAGTTATAACAAATGTTCATGTATTATGAATGACATGCTGTCAAATGTTATGTAAATACCTGAGGGCTCAATATACTTTCTGCAGCTATTAGGAATATGTACATAGTAAAAAAACTACCTATTTTTCCTTTGTGAGCAGCTACTTGGGTACCAGTTTTAAGCTGCTTTCCCCCTGTTTGGAATGAGAACCCCTAGAGAATGAGTCACAGCACATGGGAAAGAAGAATTTTAGTAGGTAGCTGTTGTGTAGGTCGTTGTATCTTAAAGGTAGGATCAAACAATTCTCTTGTTTAGCTTTTAGGGATGCTCTTAGATCAAACCCCGTGGCAAATGGCATTGGTTTTGTTTAGTTGCTCAATATGAAGCTAGTTTAAGGGGCTTCCTGTATGGAACACAGCTAGTGGCTACTGAATAACTGTAATGAGTTGTAGCACCAACATTAGAATAAATGCAGTCTTTGTAAGCCATTTTACCCTATAGCAGATGGGTGCTTAAGTCTGTGAGTGTGAAGATCAATGGAACAATTTAGCTTTTTGTGCTGTTTCAGTGTAGAAAGACATTCTGTTCCAAATCAAGTCTGCTAAGACTATTTTGGCTTCATTGGAATAAAGTAGAGTGATCTGTAAGTTCACATCAAAAGCTGATGTGCTATTCCAAATTCATAACAATTGTCTGTTAGTCTGGTTTTAATAATTTTGCTTTGGCATCTAATCCTGTTTAATTAGATTCTACTCTCTGTTGTTTCAAGATTCCATAAACTGGAGTCTTATATACCAGCTGCTAAAGCAGGAGTTACTGTCTAAATGATATTCACAATGAGTATTTGGAAGGTTTACAATTATACCCTTGCTAATAAATTGTGCTATTTTCCCCAACAGTTTTAAGTGCTAATCTTCAGAAGGCATTTTAAAATTAGCTAAAATTCTGTCAAGAGATTTACAAAAATTGTTAGCATGAAGATAATTATGTCACAGTCCTTGGACTCCATCTCTGATTGTGTGCATAAATCAGAACATGTCAGCTGTGTTTTCCCTTAATAATTATCCTTGCAGCAATATATTACAGTTTAGATGACTATTAGAATGTTGCTTTAGGTTTAGAAAACACAAGTTAGTTCTACCTAAAGTTTTCTGCTGATGAAATCATTCATGTTTGGTGTTAACGTTTTGTCCATCAAGAAGGGATCAATGTGGAAATAAGCATTTTACAGTGTTACAGTCCCCTGAAGAAGTCAGCTTTGTGCTTACAACTTTATTACACGAGGTCAGTTCTACAGTATGGCAGACAAAAGAGGTACCCAGTGTGGTCAGCCTTGTGGTGTGTGTAGGACACCACTTGAAAAGGGGTTTTAGGACCAAAATTGGAGGCTTTCCTTGCTGAATCTGTAGAGCACATAGGGACTTGTAGTAGCCAGTTTTGGCAATGTGTCTTTGGAGCCTGCCTTCTTAACCTTGCTGGAATAACTATATCCTTCAGAATTTGGAGCAGGTTGTCTCATTTCAAGCACTCCAAAGTGTAGGTGCAGGTTAATTTACTGTGCACTTTCAAAGATGTGGTTGCAACAACATGAAGAAATGAAGACACAACCTACTCTGTAGGGCCCTTTTTCATGGATTCTAAGGGAGAAAACAGGAGAAAAATGTATTTAAGCCTGAGTAAATACAAATCAGACAGGTGAGAGCTGTTCCATCTGTCCATTGCTGCACTTTCCTGATGTTGAATACTCAGAGAACATTTGACAGAAAAATGTTTTCTTTTTAACAAGTATTTGGGGAAAAAAATCAAGCTTTCTAAGAAAATGTCTTAAAAACCCTGCAAAAGCCATGAATTCCAAGAATTCAGCAATCCTACTTACCCCCAAACTTCTTTCATGGAAGAGAGTCAGTATTTTAAGTAAGGCTTTTGATTTGGCAGTGTATCAAATAGGATAAGAGATGTACTCCAGTGATGCAGGCTGCCTTAGAATAGGTCTTACACTGGTGTCAGATCAAAAGATTTTATTTCTCAACTATCTCAACATGTGTGTTAAGATGATCTGTAATACTAACACTTTGGAAAGTCTTCTGTGAAGTATTCTGAGATAGAGTTAAAGTAGCAGGATATGCCTTATTGTGATCCCACTCTTGTTTGGCTGGAAGATCTAAGGTTGATTTCTGTGGAAGTAGGGTCACTTCTTTCATCAGTATTGTATTGCAGGATGGGCGAGTTTGAGTTATGGTCTTCTTGATACTCTGACTCTTGGGCCTGTCATGACAGAGCAGAGGCAGCAATGCTTTGCGGATATAGGGACAACATAAGTGATGACGCCAGGCAATGGAATGCTCTTGGTTTCTGAGCTACCTCTGCGAAGTTCTGCATTTGACCCAAGAAGCCAAATAGAATCACAGAATCCCAGACTGGTTTGGGTTGGAAAGGACCTTAAAGCTCATCCAGCTCCAACCCCTGCCACAGGCAAGGACACTCACACTAGAGCAGGTTGCTCCAAGCCCCTGTGTCGAACCTGGCCTTGAACACTGCCAGGGATGGGGCAGCCACAGCTTCTCTGGGCACCCTGTGCCAGTGCCTCAGCACCCTCACAGGGAAGAGCTTCTGCCTTAGATCTAACCTGAACTTCCCCTGTTTCAGTGTGAACCCATCACCCCTTATCCTGTCGCTACAGCCCCTGATGAAGAGTCCCTCTCCAGCATCCTTGTAGCCCCCTTCAGACACTGGAAACTGCTCTGAGGCCTCCATGCAGCTTCTCTTCTCCAGGCTGAACAACCCCAGTGTTCTCAGCCTGTCTCCATACAGGAGCTGCTCCAGCCCCTGCTCATCCTCGTGGCCTCCTCTGGACTTGCTCCAGCTGCTCCATGTCCTTGTGACGTTGAGGGTACCAGCACTGCACACAGTGCTGCAGGAAGGAATATCAAGAATAGCTTTTCAAATGGCTGAGTCATGCAAAGAGGGCTTTCCCATCCACAACCAAAATGTACAAGAAGGCTAAGCTGATGAATGTTTAGAGATGTATTTTCAAAAGCAGAACTTCCTTTTTGCCAGAATGCTAGTTTTTTTTACCTAAAACTAGTGATTCTTTCTTTATGTTCTCTAGTTATAAGAGCCAGCTTGTTACTTCTGCCAGTGTCAAAGAGTACTTTGGACTTGGTAGTTGCTGACTTTCCTCAGACTCTTAGAATATTATTCCAAGGTCTGTATCATGATATTATTAATATTGTCACCATAACTGAAAGTATGGCATTAGGAGCACATAGTCCTTGCTTCTGAAGCTTGCAGTTTATTTTACTACAAGAATAAATTGCAGTAGGAAAAAAAAAATCATATTTTTATGGTTATGGGAGGAAAAGCTTTTCAGTTTGTTCATTGATCTTCATCTGCATCCATTTATCATTTGTCTTTCTCATTTCTGATTATATGTTCCACCAGGATGCTGTGATGCCACAGATATTTGTGGATATCAAGCCTATATCGCCCTTTTTAAATAGTTGTGTTGTTTTAGTTAAGACCTCATATGATAAATAAGGCACTTGTTTCTATATGAAATTTCCTCCTCACTCTCTTGCTTTTAGATTCACTTGTAGACCTCGAAGTATTTATGTTTGAATCATTTAAGAAACAGTATTTAGACTTTTGTGGCTTTTTGACATGTGATGCTATTTTGCCTTATGATGACTGTGTCCCTAATCACAGCTCTGTACTTATTTTTCCTCCTGGACTTCGCAAAGGTAATACTTAGTATCACACAGCACTATAAATCTGCCAACAGGGATAACATACAGAGCACTGTATAATCATTGAATCATAGAGGTAAAACTTCTAGACTTTATACCCACTGAAAATCACTTGGCAATAATCTACCAAAGCCATTTTTTTTCTCACTGCTTGTGTTTTGTTGTTGGTCCACTTTAGCTGCTGTTCAAACTGAAACACCCAGGTGTTTAATTGCTCCTTATACTTAAATCTGGGAAGTACTATGGGCCAAAACATACTGCCCTATGCAAGGCGTTCATAGATATTCATGTGTTTGGTAGCAAGGATAATAGAATTAGCTCAATTGTTGCTACTGATTTAATATTTAGGAATGTAAAGCTCACCCTGGTCATAGTCTACCAAAGTTTCATCATTTCCCTAACAAACTTTTGGAGTATTGTCATGGTCACAGTTCCACACTGGTTGCCTTTCTTATAAACTGATATCCTCTCAGGTAATCTACAAATGTAGCACGCAAGCTGAATCCTTACACCCAGAAAGTGGCATTTATACACCTGTAGCTTATTTGTATTTGATATTTCAAGCATGACCGGCAGGTCAAAGGAGGTAATTCTGTCCCTCTGCTCTGCTCTTGTGAGACCCCACTTGCAGCACTGTGTGCCTTCTTGACATCAGAAGGACATGAAGCTGTTGGAGCAAGTCCAGAGGGAGGCCATGAGGACGCTCAGGGGCTGGAGCACCTCCTGTATGGAGACAGGCTGAGAACATTGGGGCTGTTCAGCCTGGAGAAGAGAAGCTGCGTGGAGACCTCAGAGCAGCTTCCAGTGTCTGAAGGGGGCTCTAGGGATGCTGGGGAGGGACTCTTCATCAGGGACTGTAGTGACAGGACAAGGGTTGATGGGTTCACACTGAAACAGGGGAAGTTCAGGTTAGATCTAAGGCAGAAGCTCTTCCCTGTGAGGGTGCTGAGACACTGGCACAGGGTGCCCAGAGAAGCTGTGGCTGTCCCATCCCTGGCAGTGTTCAAGGCCAGGTTGGACACAGGGGCTTGGAGCAACCTGCTCTGGTGGAAGGTATCTCTGCCTGTGGCAGTGGGTTGGAACTAACTGTTCATACAGGAGATGCTCCAGCCCCTTAATCATCCTCGTGGCCTGCTCTGGTCTTGCTCCATCGGCTTCCCTCTTTCCGCGCTTGAAGCAATGTTCTAAATAGTGTTTTTTTGGTCTGTTTTCCTGCAGGGTGTTAAGTTTCATTTATGCTTACACAAATACTTGCACCTAATTGCTGATGAATCAGGAATTCTTTCTTAGTATTGTTGATTTGGATTTCTTTGAGTGTATTTTTAATGACTGACCTGCCTGGATGAGTTTGGAGCTGAGGGTCAGTGTATGCTGATCTAAATAATGAAATACTTCAATTTAGCACTTGTCTTTCTCATGTAATCCCTTTGAGTTTTTGGAGTAAGGTTTTGCCATACAAAGGCCAGCTGATTGTAATAGAAACAGAGAGAAAATATCAGCTTAGCCGTGGGGTAAGATTTTAGTACTCGTGCTTCAGGCATGCATCTTTTTTTATGAGGGAGAAAAGACATTGCAGAATTCCAAGTGTAGCTTGGTTCTTTGCTCCTGCTCAGAAATGTAATGTTAAAACTTTAAAACTTTGTATTAAAAAGCCTATAATCTTATTTAAAAATAATGATAGTTTAAATGAGAATTGGGCAAGCTCAAATATCCTGTTAGGTCATTTACAAATATCTATTTCCTTCCCAGTAGTGCTTTTGTAGCCTCAAATTGAATGTAATTATACAAATAAAGAATCAATACACCAAAGAAATAGCAAGAGGTAACTTTTATTGTATTTGTTCTAACTATCTTTAAGATGTGGGCTTGAAAATGAAAGAAGATATTAAAAACTGGAAAAGCAATAGGACCAAATAATAGTGCACATATTTCCTTAACAGCTCCTGCATAAAGAACCTGAGAACCCTGCCTTCAAGGTTGTTAGCAATAGTTAACTGTTTCGCTTGCAACTTGTGCTTCTTTGGCACCCATATGGCAAAATTATGCCTCCCAGAGGAAAGTTTTGGTATTGGAGATAGGTTCTACAGGGAGCAGCGGTAACCTAAAAGTCTCTTGTATTGAGGAAGCTCAAGAGAATGTAAGAATCTTTTGATTGATGCCGCTGATCAGAGAATTGTTTTGCTGGTGTTTCATGCTCGCTTTGCACAGACACAGATTTCTGGCCTCCCCCCCCAGCATCTTCTGAATCCATTTTACTGCCTTTGTGGAAGCAGGAAAAAACAAAAAGATGAGCACTCTGTTGGATGGAACCAGTCACACAGTTAATAACAATTAATAGAGGATAGTAAAGTTTTGGCTTCATTGATAATCTCCAGATTGTTGGCTTTTTCTTCCTTTTAGACATCCTGGTGAGCCAGGATTTCAGCCTCGAGTGGTTGAGGTGTCTATAAGTAATCTTTTCAGTTTGTTAGGCTTTTAAAATGAAATAGGAATTAAATACAATTGGTTTATTTCCTTGGGACAGAATGGATAACTTCTATTCGCATTCTAAAACACACATTTTGGTTTCTGTTCTTGTCTGCATATAGCAGCTTTGTAGCCTTGCGTATTGGTAAAGAAAAAAGGAATTCCTTTCTGAAAGCTAAAACCAAGGAAAAATTCTATACATTTTTCCTGGAACATTGATACGATGATTTCCATGACAACCATATAATAAGATTCATGTTTACTTTGTTTCTGAGTTCTCAATGTCTTTTTAATGACTCCTGTGCAATTAAACCAGAACGCATTGTTTGAGGTTCTGTGATACAAACCCGTGTTGCCTGCCTGATGTCGAATACTGTTAATAAAGGTACAATATACACGTGAATATGTCTGTCTGTTGCAGAAGTGTGAGCAACTGGAGAACAATTTTGATGACATCAAGCACACGACTCTTAGTGAGCGCGGAGCACTTCGAGAAGCAGTGAGGTAAGTCTGGGTCACCATAGCAACAGTCACAGATGTGGTAAAGAAAGAGTCATTCTTCATTATTGGGGGAACAAATGAGTTCATTGCCACCATTCAGCTCTATTCTCTAAGGTATTAATTTGTCAGTGGAGAGGCTTCCCTTGAGGCTGTACTTTGGTTTTTGAAGCTGCATAAATGTTAAGCCTGACTGCACAGTAAAAAATGTAAATGTTTAATTTGTTATTTAAAATGCTTAAGGGGTGCCTTGCTTTATATTTAGTGAATGAAAATATTGTTCATCTAAATTCTGTAAGTGCTAAAGCAATTGTGCAATGCTGTTTGAACAAGCTTGTGTTTGCCTTCAAATTGGATTTGATTTTTATATATGTAGTACCTGTGTGCTCTGATTTTAACACCAGGTTGGCATGATTTTGGTTGTGCTAATGGAGCATTAAAATTTCTCTGGTTCTTTGTATATTGTAGAGGTGTATTTTTTGCTTAATATTCTCACCTCATTGCACTTCAGCCTTAGCAGATGCGGTTAAAATTAGTCAGGACATGAATCTTTGGCCACCCTTATTTGCAGAGTATCTGCATATAGGACTCCAAAGAAACTTGCTGGCTATAGCATGTGGATTTTCTAAAGTAATAATCAGGAAGATGTTAATTCTCTGTAGATGAGGAAATCATAGTAATCTGGACTTGTAAAGGTTTTGAAAGTTGGATAGTAAATGATGCCAACATAGTGCTTCATTTCACATGCTTGGTATCAGAGTAATTACTTGGACTTACACTTCAGCACAGTAAAAAGCCAAAACAACAACAGAAAACTGAGGGTCTTGAAATACTCATCACCCTCCCCTTTGCTTTAATTGTGTTTAGAATCCCTATAAATTTACATTTGGGTGTGAATGACTTGATGTGCATGACACTGACTTTATGTTAATGGTGCTCTTGTCTCATGTTACGCTGCTGTGAATAAGTGTTTGTAAAGATCCTGTGAGATGCAATGCAACCTGCCTCTTTTGAACCCTTTCTTACTACCTTCAGATGATATCCTTTCATTTCTGAACATTTCAGCTCCTGGTGTTGCAGGTAACTCTAATGGCATTCAACTTTCTAATTGTGATTTCTTGCTTTTTGCTTTCTTTGCTTCATACATTTAGGGCTTTTCCCCTATGTGATCCTTCATCAGCGTCTGTGATTTCACATTATGTGATATAAAATAGAGATGAAGAGAACTTTTGGTCTATGAAGCTACTTTTAGTGTTCTCAACAAAGGGCTTTTCAAGTTGCTGCTCTCCTGTAACACAGGGAGGTTTGTGGTGTGCTGTGATACATGACTCAGCAGAGTTAATCTTGACAAAATTGGGAGCTGACAGCTCTTTGGTGATAAACACTAGCTAGCAAAGGAAGCTTTGGCATTTTAAAGGTCATGGTTCTGTTACAAGGACTATGTAGAGGAGTCTCATGATTCTATGCTCTGCATACAATAAAAAGCACTTTATTAGCTCATAAATTCGTACCCTGGCTATTTCAGCTGGTGTACAAGCCATTCTGAGGAATAGTTATTGATTGTGAAGTGAGACAGGTATTGTGCAATGCTGGGATTCTCTTAATTGCAGTCAATATTATATGATTGCTTCTTTTTCTTAGTTGTTTTTGTGGAGGTAAAGAAGTACCTGACTTTAAAACGCGCTGCAGTCTTAATTTAGTATTATGTCCTTGCCTAACACATCAAAGGTACAAAATGTGAATTTAGAGAAGTATATGCAGGTAGTTCCTATGTATTTTTCTACATGTGTGTAGAAGACACTTGTTATTTTAGGCTGAAGAGTTCTTTCAGCTGCTTCATAGTCACCCACATCCTTGGTAGCTGCATTTTTCTGCTTTTTTTGGATGCCAGGATTATTTGTAGCATATGGAATTTGAATGGTACATTTTGACAGATTCAGGTTCACTTTGCTTTCCCATACCTATAGTGGACATCGGACCAAATGAGGGAGGACATAGATTTGCTGGCCTCAGGATTGTGAGGTGCTTTCCTCCTCCTTTTGGTAAGGGAAGCATGTGAAAAGGATTGCACATTGCACAAAAGCACTAAAATCATGTGGTCCTGAAAGCGAGGACAACAACAAAGTCCTAGTTGGATAGCTAAATGCATATATGTGGATCTCAGATGAGCCTTGAGTTGAGTGGCAGTGTGCCCAAATCCTCTCTGATTTCCCAGAGTGCTACTGCTGCTCTGCCATAGGAGACAATCAGTGTTTTCCCCCAGTGCTCCTGTTTGGAATGAGGCCTTCCCTTTTATCTTTGAGAGAAATGGTCAAATGAATATAGGTTTCAGTACATTTCTACACTAGGAATATCACTGTGCTCTGCATAAACACTAATATCCAGGAAGGGTCTTGTTCTTTTCCCAGCTCTTCAGAAAGAGAATGGTATTTAAATTAAGGATTACTGAAAGCCATCTTTTATGTATATAGATGTATGCACAGGAAAATTTCTGAGGGGTTTTGAAATGGTCATAAAGCCCAAGAACTTTCCCTAGTTCCACTTTATATATAATTTTAGGCTTTGAAGGAGGCTGATAGTAGTTTGCCATTACTCAGCGTATAAAGAGTGGTATTGTAAGAAGTTGGTTTACTTCTGATTTCACATCAAATCATAAAGCATTTAACTCAGTTAATGTTTTGCTTATTTTGTTAATGTATTCCAAATGGTTTATTTAGTATGATATTTTAATGCAACTGCAATGCTTAAGTAAACAATAAAAATAGATTAGTGTTTGGAATTGGCTTTTATAAATGGGCCATCTATTGCTTTACATGCCTCGAATGTGTATACAGTAATTGGGCATTTGAGGTAGTAATTTGGCAGAAAAATTGCATAGATATGTACCTATGATGTCAGGTTGCAGAAGTAAAACCAGTAGGCTTTTGTTAAACAGGGCGTAGTTTGTTCTTAGAGTATAATCAGTGTAAAAGACCTGGATCCTGATCCTCAGGAAAGCTTCATCTAGGAATCTGAAGGAGCTTTTAGACTGGTTTGGCTGCTATAAGGACATAAGTATTTGAAGAGGAGGAAGTGCCTTTGCTAACTGTGTGCTGACCTTGGTAGTCTTCTCGTAAGTGGAAAACCAGAATGTGGACTGCAGTAACCATTCCTCTAGGAAAGTAGGGTAAGGGAGCCTTGAGGAGTCACAGGCCGAGAACGCTGGAGCTGTTGAGCCTGGAGAAGAGAAGCTGCGTGGAGACCTCAGAGCAGCTTCCAGTGTCTGAAGGGGGCTACAAGGGTGCTGGAGAGGGACTCTTCATCAGGGACTGCAGCGATAGGACAAGGGGTGATGGGTTCAAACTGAAACAGGGGAAGTTCAGGTTAGATCTAAGGCAGAAGTTCTTCCCTGTGAGGGTGCTGAGGCGCTGTCACAGGGTGCCCAGAGAAGCTGTGCCCTGTTTCAGTGTGAACCCATCACCCCTTGTCCTATCCCTACAGTCCCTGATGAAGAGTCCCTCTCCAGCATCCTTGTAGCCCCCTTCAGACACCGCAAGGCTGCTAGTTAGCATGTGTGAAAGCTTTGCAAGTGAAAACTAAAGCTGAATATTTTTGTATAGACTTGTTGTTAGTAGAGGAAAATGTAAGCATATTTCTTTGTGCTTCGAAATGGGAAAGGAGATAGAAAGTTTGCTTGTCTGTTTGGATCAGTATGAAAAGACACCAGAGTTCGTTTGGAATTTTATTTTGCATTCACATACTTGCATATGGCTTTGGATAATGTGAACATGAACATGAGGCTTCAACTGTGATTTCCAGTTTGATAGAGACAGTTTCTGTTAATGATGATATTCACTGTTGTCTTGACAACTGTATAAGCTGGGGTTAGTAATAATCAAGCTTCTTTTAATATGGTCTAGACTCTCAGATGGATTTGACAGTTTCTATGGCTGGGCAAAACCCAGGAAAATTGCAGTGTAAGAAATTCCATGATTTCACAACTGTTCATTAGTATTTACAGAGTCAAAGTTACGGATTTAAGAACATGGGAATAAAACAAGTCTGCAGCAAAACCACGGTGTAACCAACATATTAAAGTTTAACATATTAAAAGTATTCCTGCTTTCCTGTATTGTTTCTAAGCTGTCCTGGGAGATGGGACCAATCTCGAGTAGCGTGAAAGGGAGGGTGAATAAGGAGGAATAAAGATGATTGCTTCTGGATTCCTGATTCAGGTCTTAAAGATCATCTATTCAAATAATTCCTTCATATTCTGGTGAGATGAAGACTTTGGAGGGAATTCCAGTGATCCAGAGTATCCACAAGCCTTGGGATCAGTGTGCTTATTTGGGACTGAGGGAGGAAGTTTGAATTTCTCTTCCACCTTCTTCTATCTTTACATTTCTACTGAATGCAACCATTTGAATACTGCTTGGGGCAGGTTTTTAGGGGAGAAACAAGTGATTCCTTCCTATGTATTTAACAAAAATAACAACCCACAAAACTGTGGAGTTCGGGATGCAGAATATTAGAAGCACTTGAGAACATTTAGTAGTACTTCCATAGTAAAGACCTATGTGGCTAATAGAAATGAGTCTAACTTTGGTGTGAGTGCTATTTGGAAACCAGAATTTCACTTTCATCCCTAGTGTGCATTACAGAGCAAACAGATTGTTTATGGAATGGGGTGGGTTAAATGGCTCTCCACATGGATTCCCTGGCATGCCCAGCCTACTCCTGGATTTTAATTGATGTATGTGAAAGTGTTTAGCTGAGGATGCTCTGTGAAGGAGCTGGAGTCAAGCAGGATCTAACCTGTGTATTGCAGGGGCTGTAGATGTGCTGTACGCTAAACCCAAGTGAATAACACATGGGATGACATTTTATGCCCATAATCATAGTCTGCATGTGAAGAATTGCATTTTAGCAACTGCACTGCAGCTCTGTGTGTATTGAGCTGTGGTGATCAGGTGTTTTGGGGCTGCTCGCAAGTCAGTAAAGATGGACAGAATTAATGAAAAGAGCAAAATATTGCTTTGTCTCATTAAGAAGCCTGTGCAGTTTTAATACCACAGCCTGTGGCAGAGCACGAAGAGGGGTTTTCTGTTTGTCAGCATCACTTGCATTGACCAAATGTTGGCCATGTATCTTCAGAGTGCAAGGCAGCCCTGTCTATGGATAGCTGTGGCTGAACAAGCTCTTTAGGTGCTAGAAGCTGTTAAGTGGCATTAGCAAGGCTCTGTGTTCATGCAGTTTTACCCTGGTCTTTGTTGGCTGTTTAACTCCTGAGTCTCCCATTAGCCATCCTCTGGGGGCCCAGCAATGCCTGGGATACACTGCTTAGATCTTGCCATGATGGAGTAATTTCTGTGTACAGGCAAACACTCTGCAGAGCTGTAACACGCAGCATGTACAAGAACCTGTGACATTAATGTAATCATTTCTATGAGGGTTATTAGAATATTTGTTGTTGTCCTGTATCATATACATGGAGAATTAAAGCTCTTCATATTTCAAGTGTGATGGGGAACGGCTGGGGGACCTGGGGGGTTCAGTCTGGAGCAGTGAAGGCTCAGGGGGTACCTTATCGCTCCCTACAACTGCCGGACAGGAGGATGGAGCCAGGAGGGGCTGGGCTCTGCTCCCAAGGAACAAGGGATGGGACGAGAGGAAACGGCCTCAAGCTGCACCAGGGCAGGTTTAGATGGAGCTGAGGAACAATTCCTTCCCCAGAGGGTGCTCAGGCATTGGAACAGGCTGCCCAGGGCAGTGCTGGAGTCACCGTCCCTGCAAGTGTTCACACACCATGGAGACGAGGCCTCAGTGCCATGGGTTAGTGGTGGCTTTGGCAGTGCTGGGGTAAGGGTTGGGCTGGGTGAGCTGAAAGGGCTTTTCCAACCTGGCTGATTCTGTGATATGACAAAGTCTATTGTTTAGAGTCACAGGTATAGCTCACACTGAAGATCTTGTGGAACGAGTGATAATGTTTATCCTCTGCACTTTAGAATACAGTATGTACTTGATGTATTTTTAAAGTATAAGTCAAGAAAACTATCAAGTGTCTTGTTTCCAGCTTGATTGTGATATGGGCTTTTCTAGTGAATATCAACTTCATAATACGTTGACTAGAAGTTTTGATACTGAATTATACCTGGGAGTTTATTTCAGCTGGTTGTTGCACGTGTGTTGTTCCAAATGTTGTATGTAAGTTCTCATTTCTAACCTATGAACTGTAATTTGGTTTTGATGTAGTGATGTAGACAGGCTTTTCTCTTTGAATATTATAGAGGAGGGGATCAAGATAAGCCTAGATTGCTTTCCTTTGAATGCTCATTTAGTCACCTAGGTGTATTAGTCAACTATGTAAAACTAGTTAAACAGTTAAACTAGCAACTTCGACCTAAACTTGTGCATTGATGTTGTTCATTGCTGGCAGATGTGAAAGGGGATTGAATTTTTCGGTGATTCCAATTGGCAGTTGTGTATATTCACAGTTACTTTACATAAGGGGACTGAATTATGCCCTGCAGTGTATATAAACAACATGTGGATCCAGACCAAAAGCATTGTTAGCAACATAGCAATATAGCCAAATAGCAAATAAACACCCCAAATTATATTCATGGTTTTGCAAGCTGCATTATAGTTACTACTTCTGTTGATCTACCAAAGTGTGCTTTAGACAAAATCTTACATGCATGTGTTTGGTGAAGGTTAGCATGCTTTTCATATTCTTCTTGCATGTGTTATGGTGACTGAATGATGCTTCAGGTCTGTTCTGTGTGTGGTAAACACATCATTTCTGTCTTCACATGTACCAGTCCCCAAATGTATTTCAGAAAGGAGACGGGGAAAACAAAACCCTCTTTCCTGTCACTTCAAGAGAGGGGAGCCTGTTCTTCCTTCTGAACCATTTAGTGTTTTGATTTAGAGTATTGGATAACTGTCAAAATCGAGCTTTTTAGCAAGCTGCAGGAGATGTCTGATGTTGATGGTGAAAGAGATTCTGAGAACCACTGTGGCAGATGGCTCACCACAAAGACTCCAAAGGTGGCATGCAGTGGGTGCAGCCTCAAACCTCTCAGTGCCCAACAGCTGCTCGTCTGCCGACTGTGAAGTGGGGAAAATTGCACTGCAGAATTGGGAGTTCACTCTGTGGGTTCCACTTAGTTACTTCTCAGAACACAGGGTTTGAAAATGTGGTCTTTACTGCTATTAACAAGCAGGAAAAATGCTCTGGGTTGCTCAAGGAGATACATATATATATGTATGTATGTATATGTATGTATAGATAAAAACCATATGGATATACATAATGTGTGTGTATGGGTACATAATACATATATGTGTATATATGTGTATGTATATATATGTATATTCTATGTGTTTATATTGTATATATGTGTATATATGCATATATGTATGTATATAACACGTGTGTATATAATATGCATATACATATATGTATATAAAATATGGATATACATTATATATATGCAATATATACACAATACGGATATACATATTTTATACACAATACATATACATACTATATACAATATGGGTATACATAATATATATACTATATATATATACAATATTGCCTATCAGGCTTATGAATACCTTGGTTTCATCAGCTTATACACTTTGAAAAATGTATTGGTTCATTAAACAAAAATTAAAATTGATCAACCAAAGAAGCTGGGAGCTGAATGAAGGCAGTTTGCTATGACCCAGGGCTTTCTGCAGATCATTGAGATCTGATGTTTGTGTTCCAGGGCTTTGGATGGTTTAGTTAGAAGGTGGCTCCCACCACTTTGCTTCATATAAGGCAGAAGTTCTTCCCTGTGAGGGTGCTGAGGCACTGGCACAGGGTGCCCAGAGAAGCTGTGGCTGCCCCATCCCTGGCAGTGTTCAAGGCCAGGTTGGACACAGGGGCTTGGAGCAACCTGCTGTTAGTGGAATGTGTCTCTGCCTGTGGCAGGGGATTGGAACTGGATGATCTTAAGGTCCTTTCCAACCCAGACCACTCTGGGATTCTGTGATTTCAGACCATAACAAAAGTCTGGGACGTACAGAGAAACGGTGTGTTACAGCTTTGGCAAAGAAGTCAGCTGTTATAGCTCAAGCTCTTTAAGCTCGTGCTGTTTTATTTGTAAGTCATGAATTTAGTCTCCATTATTAAGATTACCACATTCCACATGTATGCATGAAACCGCATTTCCTACAGTGACTTCTGTTTCATGTACAGTCACTAACCAGTCTGTCTTTACAAATGCTATATCAAATATATCTGCACTTGTTTCTTTCCAGACATTTACTGTAGTTCTCAAAAGCCTGAAGAAGTGTTATAATGTGATTCTCACCAGAACACTTAAAAAGACATTGATTTACTGTCTGACACCATCACAATAGAATAATCTTTTAAAACTATAAGGTTTTGTAACTTATTTTTAAGCAGCACTACTATTTTTTTGCTACTGTTTGTTAATAATATTCAGTATTTTGACTATTAGTGTACTTTATAAATAGCGGTTACTATTACTCTGTTTAATATTTAATGATCACTGTTACTACGAATTATCATTATTACTAAGAATAGTGTTTGTAAATACTATTTGCTTTATTACTACTATTCAGTAGTAGTGTTTAATGGTACTTTCTAATACTACTAATGCTTTTATTACTGCTCTTTTGCCTACTGAAATGCCTCTAAGGCTCAAGGAACATTTATTGTCCAACCTGTGGTTTCCATACTGCTTAAAGCAGCAGGTTTGGGAGCAGTGATGGTTCTTCATCAGGTTCTTTGATCTGGCATTGGAACAGGCTGCCCAGGGCAGTGCTGGAGTCACCGTCCCTGCAAGTGTTCACACAACGTGGAGACGAGGCCTCGGTGCCATGGGTTAGTGGTGGCCTTGGCAGTGCTGGGGTAAGGGTTGGGCTGGGTGAGCTGAAAGGGCTTTTCCAACACCACTGATGCTATTAATTAGTGTTAAGAAAGCATTTGCTTTGTTTTTGGTAATGTAGAAAGAAAGTGGTTTTGGTCAGCATCTGTATTACCAAAAGGGTAAGAAAAACACTTATCCTTTAATTTATTCCAGGGACCTACAGTGTATTACTTGTTGTTAGGTCTTGGGCTATGCCTCACAGTGTCCACACCTCAGTGTTCCCGCTGCACATTTACTTGCGTGGCAAGTAGATGCTGGTGGTGTCAGCCCTCTTCTCACCTGAAGTGTATTCTCTTGTGATTTCCTCTCAGATAAAATGATTAATTGGGGTGGGAATTGTTGTCCCTATAATTAAAGAACTCTACAGGAATGTTTGAAAATACTTACATAGGAGCTGTTATATATTTAAGAGAGATTCTGGTTTTGTGGAGTGTTTTGCACTAGGGAGAGCTGTGACTGCATGACTAAGCCTGAGTACCACTAGCCATGGAGCTGCAGTAGCCAGAACAGAGCTGGGAGTCTTGTTTCTTGGATGAATCAGCCTGCACTGAGGTGCAGCTACACTGTTAGCATCTGGCCTAACTTCTGGGTTTTTTTTTGGTAGGTGCAGACAAGCTTAAATAGCTCCTTTGTCGTCAAATGTTCAGTCATGGCCTACCTGCAGGGTGCCTCTGTGTCATCCTCACTGACACTAACTGGAGAAGAGAAGCTGTGTGGAGACCTCAGAGCAGCTTCCAGTGTCTGAAGGGGGCTACAAGGATGCTGGAGAGGGACTCTGCATCAGGGACTGTAGTGATAGGACAAGGGGTGATGGGTTCAAAGTAAAACAGGGGCAGTTCAGGTTAGATCTAAGGCAGAAGCTCTTCCCTGTAAGGGTGCTGAGGCGCTGGCACAGGGTGCCCAGAGAAGCTGTGGCTGCCCCATCCGTGGCAGTGTTCAAGGCCAGGTTGGACACAGGGGCTTGGAGCAACCTGCCCTAGTGTGAGGTGTCCCTGCCCATGGCAGGGGTTGGAACTGGATGAGCTTAATTAAGGTCCTTTCTAACCCAAACTAGTCTGGGATTCTGTGATTCTAAGACTCAATCAACATAGTGGAAAGCCAGTGGGGCAGGGGGATGCACTCCTGCTGCGGCTGTGAGTCCTGCATGTGGCACATGTGCACCTCTATGCTGTCTCTACAAGTGCCAGCACGGGCAACTGTGATGAGGAAGCAGCAGGGACATAGATGTCCATGTTGGTAGCTCAGGCCTACAGGAGTAGGTTAGATCTACGTTGAAATAAACACTACCTGCATTTCAGGGAGGGTTACGTCAGGTCTTGATGCCAACTGTTTTGCTGTAGAGACCCTCTACTGCTGAGCACTTAAATGACTGCACATATAGATGCAGTCATTTTAGGGTATCTTCTGCTGTTTGATATGTAGCCATTCTAGGGATAAATCCTTTTGCAGCCAAAATCACTGAATCCCAACTGGTTTGGGTTGGAAGGGACCTTTTTCTTTTCTAATACAGGAACCCGTTTAACTGGCAGAGACTATACAGCATAAATAGTTTGCTGTCTTTCCTAGTTAAATAGGTATGTTTCACTAAATGTAAAGCTGTCTCCCTGTACTCCCTGGTTCTGTGATCTATTTTGATTCTTTCATTCTACTTGGCTATGCTGGGTGAGTGAACAGTTTACCCCTAAATTGGAAAGGCCTGAGTAATCTTTTGCTGTTGGCATTGCTAAGCATTCTTTCTCCTTTTAGTATAACAATGTCATAACATATACCTTTTATTTTGCCTTCAAACTGTACCTGCAAACAGAGCTGTGAAAAGGAACTTCTCTTAAATCTTATTTAATTCTTGATGTAAGACAAGAATTTATTGCTTTTGAGCTGAAATTGTGAAGCCACAAGCTGGTAACGGTAACTCAATGTTTGTAATAGGAAGCGTTGTTCCTGTAGCACGGTCCAATTACACAATAGTAAAGCAGGGATGTAACACAGCAAATGCTGCTTCCCTATTTGTTTCAGTAGGTTTAGCACAGCGGGAAGTGTGGCATTCTTCCAAGGTAATGCGTCAAGCTTACACTTGGCTGGAAGTGCAGTGGAAGTTATGCTAAGACTTTGCATGCTGGCTTAATAACTCTTGCTCAATGTACGCAGCAGTTGCCTTGTGAAAGGTGTTTGATGTCAGTTCATTGCCAGGATTTTCTATTCTAATGTTGAGATGTGGTGGTATCATGGCGATATTTGAACAGGCTCCTCTGTGGATGCTGTGCTTAAGGCATTGCGGTTCCAGCAATCAAATATCATTCCTGTATGGTTAGAGATCATGGATGCTGTTTTTCCAAGACCCTGCTGAATCTTATGAAACCAGAAATAACTATTCCATTCATTTGGTCAAATGATTATCAAATTTTTCCACCAAAACCCTCTTATTTTGAGGAAATACATATATAAAATGAGAGCTAAAATGAAAATAGATATATAATGTCAACAGAGTGTCTCATTTCTTTTTGAAACCCAGAGAACCAGTAACTTATCAGCAGTGTGGTACCTGGAAGAAACCAGAGGTAGAATCCTGGAATGGTTAGGCTTGGAATGGCCTTAAGATCATCCAGTGACCTAAAAATCATGTAGAATTGTTGCAGTTGGTCTCTCTTTTAACTACTTTTACCATCACTTAAAAGCCGTTCCCCAACTCAGTAGATATCCCTGTTGTACGTGGCAATCAGTCCATCACAGCTGCCTTAAAGGTACATGACTATTCCTTTACAATTAAACATACATTTAAAATAGCATGGGAGTGGCTTTACAAACTGCTCCATGGCATATCTCAGCATGTTTCAAATGGAATGAGGTACAGCCACTGCTTATGGAGCCGTAGCAAATAATTCCCAATTAAGGAATTAATCTTCAGCCTCATCAGCAGTCTTGGTACAGAGGTTACCAGCACATGTTAAAAACAACGTGGGGATTTCCTTTTGTGACCCAGAGTACATCAGTAGTTTCAAGTAGATTATTGAATGCTGTCATAGGTAAAAATACCAATGTATTGCACCTGGTTTGACTTTGTGATTATAAAGGTAAAATACCCCATTTCTGGCTTTTTTTAATCCCCATGACTGATTTTTCAACCAGCCTCTTCTAATCTGACACCTCTTGGTCACATTTGCTTCGATAGTAAGTTTGGGCTTACAGTAAACCCAGTAATTGCTACAAGCATTTAAAGCTTTCCAAAGAGCTTTAGTTCCATCCATCCACCCACCTTTCTTGAAGCATTTCTGAATGCCTTTGGCAGTGCTGAGCCAGCAAATGGAAGGTTGTTTGTCAGTGGCAGCAGTTGTTGGTCCAGGAAGAGTGTTTGTTCCAACGCATTGGGGTTGTTTCAGCACTGACACCTGAAGAGTGTATAAAAGGGAGTAAAGAACAGAGGCGATGCAGAGGGGTTAAAACCCAGCTATCAGGCTCGACCCGTGCTCCTTCAGGCAGAAGTAGTGTTGGGTGAGTGGGGAGAAAGACCGCTGACTTAGCTGAGCATCAGGGCTCTGCACTGGTCTAGCAAAGCAAAGATAACTGCAGACAGTTATTAGTGGCACTGAAAAGGGGGATCAATCAGTACTGATATCCCTTAGTAATTCCTAGCAGCATCAAAAGCACCAGCAAATTCTCTATGCAGTTAACACAGTGAGCTTGCTGACTGCAAATACGGGTTGTGTACGTTGTCTGCGTTTAAGGGTCCTTAAGGTGCATCAGAACTGGCTCACTAAGTAGGGGAAAAAGTGAGCATCAAGTGGACAAGGGCTGATTTGTCAAAGGATATAGGTTGAATTCCTCAGTCGATATTAGCAACAATCAGAGCAGTGACATACTTTGGCATAGGGTGTGCCCATAGTTAATGAAGAATAAACGTTTGGGGCTGTCCAAGCTGGCTTTAGGCTCTTGCAGCTGCTTGCAGTGGTCTGAAAGCTGTTTTTTTACTGGAATGGCACACATACGTTTGAACATCACCTGTCAGGGGTTTTGGGGATAGCGATCACAAAAGGAGGATCAGTCAGAGGTGAAGATCAAAACTAAGAGCGACAAAACACGCTTGTCCCTGGATATCCTGGATCAGAGTTATCTGCTCAACGCCTTGGTCTGCTTTGATGACTAGTGGTGACACTGAGAATGGTGCTGCTTTGTCAGGAACAAAACTCCAGCTCAACCACTGAGTCTATACCTGTAACATGCTGTGATTTATTTCACCTTTTTCCTTGCAGACGAACATCCAGCAAGAGAAAAAGGCATTGCAGTTTCTAATGCTAGGGAAAAAGACCTGGATTAAAAATGAAATATCCAAATCCTATAGAAATAAATACTATCTTTCCTTAATCCAAAGCCTTATCCCTAGTGCTGTACGAAGCAGAGCGGCTGAAAAGTTTAATCTCACTGTTTTGTTTATTGTTACCAGTCAGTAATAAGCTTCCTCCTTACATTCCATTATTTAATGTTTTCCAGACCTTCATTTCCTGCGGCACTGGATTTTCACCTGTAAAGCTGTAAGCATTTCCATGCATTGTGTGGCACATTTAGTGTAGGACTCCGTTTTGGCAGTAGTAGTATTGCAAAATCATGTTGAGCCTTCAGGAGGTGAAAAGACTGTGCCTCTCAGATGAAGTGAGAATTACTTGTGAAAGCATAACCTACACTATTCTTGCTCTTCTAAATATGTCTTAGTGCTGTATATTTGCTTTTAGATTGGAAATTGCGATTGAATGGTTAATGTGGGAAATGGCTGTAAGAAGGAGGAAAAGAATCAGCATTTTCATGTGGCGTCTTTGCTGCAGTTAGAACAATGGGGCAGTGGCACTGATAGTTTGCTCATTCTGGTTTCCCTTTGCATCCTGCCAGTGCTCGGGGAATGGTCAGTTAATGCTATTATCCCAATAACTCTATTAATTACAACTAAAAAGGAAGAAAGCAGTGAGGAGGTTTTTTCTTCTCTGATTGCCAAGTTATTTGTATGTAGAGGGAAGATTCTTTTTGTATAATCAATCTGCTGCTACCCGTTTTACTGCCAAGCATTCCTTCTCTATGGTAGCATAATGTTACCTAGGGAACAGCTTAAAGCTGACACATACAGTGGTGCCACAAATTAATTTCACAGTTATCAGGATATAGGGTGATAACAACAACATGAGCTACTGTGAAATTACCATTGTTCCCATTGAGTTACAGTGTAATTATTACTTTTGTGGCAACTATGCAAATAACTCATGTCACCAATGTAGGATGGGATGTGCTTTCCTTTCTCTGATTCAGTACTTTGTGCTTCAGAGACATCTTTATGTACTGTAAACTAGAGCTGGGCTTTGAATTGGAGTCTAGATATGGTTTTGTCTTCACAAACAAAGAGAGAAAAGCAGCGCTTAAGAGACTAAAAACCCCAATCCCTTGCAGTATGTCCACTATCACCTTGAGTCAGATCTGCAAATGAGTGGTGATTTCACACAAAAATAATCCAACTGTTATATTCCCAGCATGAAAATGGGAATATTTCTTCAAAAATGGAGTCCTTTGGTTAGCTGCTTTTATTAATGGGCATTTTCAGATTTCTTTGCTGTTTTATGGAGGTTGTTTGGTGGAAGGGACAGGTAAAAAGGTGTTTGATTACATTCTATGTTCTTATGTTAGGTAGGACAAAACCTTCTGGAGCAAGGTTAAGATACTGTTCCCAGTGTGGATGATGGCATATATACTTGACCCTGAAGAAAGGACCCTGGTAAAACCACAGCAGCTCCTACTGTGAGAACCATAGAAATAACTCAGTGGGAAAAGACCTTTGAGTCCAACCTTTACCCAAGCACTGCCAAGTCCACCGCTAAACACTGCTCTCCTAAGCATTAGTGATGTCAGAAGGCAAAAAGGTCACATAGTGTGGTGACGTTGGCACAGATTCTCCATATATGACTGTTAGGACCAGAGATCAGTATGCCTTGGGCTGCAGGTTAGAGTGAGTGTTTCCAACAAGGTAAGCTCCCTGTTGGTGTTTTTAGTTTGTTCAGTTTGTTTTTCTCCATCCTTAACTGGGATTTGCAAAGGTTTCTACAGAGAACTTAGGTGTGCACTTTACAGTTGTGTATGGGTAGCTTGCTTTAAGGTCCTTTTTAAAACCCCTATAGCAGGTAAGTGGCTGATGCCCACATTTTCACAAGTGCTGAGGATTCAAGATCCTTTAAACACTTAAGTGTTTAAATAGGAAAGAAGAAAGAAAACTTTTGAGACATTTAGAAAAACATCATAGGTACTATTGCATGAAAAAAAGGAGTGAATGGAACTTGACTGGCCAGGTTGGACAGAGCCTTGGGTGATATGGTCTAGTGTGAGGTGTCCCTGCCCATGGCAGGGCCTTGGAACTGGGTGGTCTTAAGGTCCTTTCCAACCTGAACCATTCTGTGATTCTCTTCTATGATTCTTAATTTATATTTGATAGTATACTAAGAATGAAGTTAGAGAAAGCTTTTTCATTTTGTTATAAAAAAATGACATTTGAAGTATGTTTTTAAATTGCAAAATTGCTTGCAAATGGAATCTCTTTTCCCTGTTCTTGTTATATTGCAGCGACAGAACTACAGAACAGCTTGATGAGCCTATGTCAGTGATTGTGATGTGGTTCTGGACAGCCTCATCTAGTTGAAGATGTCCCTGCTCATTGCAGGGGGTTGGACTGGATGAGCTTTGACTTGTGAAGGAATAAACATGAGCAATGTCCTGAAGGAGCTGTGTCTGTGAGCAGTTCTAAAATGCAGTTTTGGTGCATCACTAAGGTTTGAGCTGCAGGGATATGCTGTGAATCTGTGTGAAAATGCAACAGTTGTACTTTTTTCCCCTTGCATGTATGAGCTATAGGAGTATTTCTTTGAGGTTACGAAGAGAATTGTAGTGAAGCTATTCAAAGAGTAGGAATCACAGCCAAATGGTGATGGAATGATGAACTTCCATGAAGCTCCCCCTGATCTGTCTTTCTGAATTGCTGTACCCAAAGGAGAAGCATTTGAAGCGATAGTTGGGGTATGTTTTAGTAGCTGGATCGCTGTGAGTTCATCTCGAGAAAAGCAATGTTCTGGTTCTGTCTTTCTTGTGTTGGTTTTGTTTTGGTCAAAACATCCTGCTCAGGTTTTGCACTGTTGGAATATACCAGTAATGTAAAACTGCTGCAAACAGTGGTCTAGGGGAGAGGAATCACAAGACTGAGACTCCATCTGGAGTACTGTGTCCTGCTCTGGAGTCCTCAGTACAGGAAAGACCCAGACCTGCTTGGGAGGGTTCAGAGAAGGGCCACAACATGATCAGGGGCTGGAGCACCTCTGCTGTGAGGAAATGCTGAGAGGGTTGGGGTTGCTCAGCCTGGACAAGGCTCTGGGGAGACCTTATTGCAGCCTTTCAGCTCTTAAAAGGGGCCTGGGAGAAAGATGGGGAGAGACTTTTGAGCAGGTCCTGTTGCAGTAGGGCAAGGGGTGATGGATTTAAACTGACAGAGGGAAATTCAGGATGGATGGGAAGAAGAAATTCTTTACAGTGAGGGTGCTGAAACCCTGGCATAGGTTTCCCAGAGAGGTGGTGGATGCCCCATCCCTGGAGACATTCCAGGCAGGCTGGATGTGGGGCAACCTGATCTGGTTGAAGGTGTCCCTGCTCATTGCAGGGGGATTGAACTGGATGAGCTTTGAAAGTCCATCCACCCCAAACTGTTCTGTTGGATAGTCTATGATTTTAAGATAAATAAACCTTATGTTCTGGCTCATTTATTATCCATGTGAGATATATAATGGTGGAAAAGTGTGTGGTAATTAATGGACTGGCTTCATGGAATGACTCCTGTTGCTGGTTTTAGCAGTTGGCTGACAAGTATATTCATTACAGTCTGAGGAGGTCACTAATTAATATGGATGTTGGGAAGGCTTTATGGGAATACTCTAAAAAATCTGATTGTTCAACATTTTTCTTCCTGTCATCCTCTACTTTTATAGTTTTAGCTATTGAATGGCTAAGTCAATATTTAATGACACATATTGCTCAGGTGCGGTAATACTGAACCCACAGGTGTTTCATCTGAAAGAAACAGCTTTTTCTTATTGTCACAGAGTCATAGAATCCCAGACTGGTTTGGGTCGATGAGCAGAGTGCTCAGCAGAAGCAGCCTGAAAACTGAGGTCCAGCTGTTACTGCTGGGGAGGTGGATTAGGACCTGGAGGCTTCCAAAGGGTCAAACCTTGCATAAAAAATGAGTCCTTCTCCTGGTGCATACTCAGTTGAAACCCCTGAACTGAGGTTTGTAAGCAGAGCCCTGGAAGGTCCTTCAAAAGGTTCTCATGATGCCTGTCAGAGAGACAACCTCATCTGATCTGGAAATACAACCTGAGCTATCTTACGTGCTGTAAGTACAGATGAGTGTGTATGTAACTTGGTTGGTGGTGTAAGGGTGAGGAAAGGAGTGTCGATGGACAGGCCATCAAAGGACAGGACACCAATCATTTTTATGTTCTCATGATCGACAGCACTTGGTGCTTCGTGCTGTGACTTTATCCAGGGAAAAAGGGCACCATGTGAGAGTGGAAGAAGTCCTTGGTTACATTTCCCTTTAGGGAAGGGGGGAACTTTTAACATGGGACTTGAAAGGGAAATCTTAATGTGGGACTTCCATGCCCCTTCCTGTATGTCAGAGTCACTGACCCTGAGAGACGTGGGTATGTCCTTACTTGTAAAACCACCATTCTCTTGGAATTTCCGCCTACTGGAAGAGGCTTAAAATGGCATTGCACAAAATTGTCTGTCCTTCCCAGACTGCAGACTGTGGTCTTCTTGTTTCACTATAATAAACCTACTATTTCTTTATGCAGGGCCACTGAAAATTAACAATTATGAGCTGTGCTCTGAAGAATATAAATAGCTCCTCTTCTCCAGGGAAAAAGACAGAGATCAGTGCCAAATCTTGCTAAATTAAAAAAACAAATAACCTCTTTCATTTTGGCAGGGTTGGCAGTGTTCTGATCCTTGGCTTCAGGGCCAACATATTTTTCTAGGCCTACATAGAAAGATGTTCATGTCATTTCTGCCTCTACAGTAAATAAAAAGCTGGATCAGCTCTCCTGTGTTGTCTCTGTAATGAGTTCCAACTGGAGTACTATCCCTCCATGCTTGGCAGCTTAGGCAGCTTTTCAGTGGAGCATTTTCTGGGTTTAGAAAGGGAGATTTTTAACCTTTTCCTTGCCTAGAAAGGTACAGACATTGTAACACAAGAGAGATCCTTAAAAAGAGAAACTACATTCAAGTTGTAGAGATTGAGGGCCATTAGTATGTCTTCTGTTTATCCAGAAGAGTTCTCTGCATTGATGAGTCTGTCTTCTGGTTTGGGGGGTCAAGAATAAACTATTAGTTTTGTTCTTCGTAGTAAGATAGAGGTTCTGGCATCAAATACAGCCTAGGACTATGAGTTGCTGTCTCATACCAGTTACTCCTATATGGCATAAATCTCTTCTGGTTTTGTTTTGTACGTACATACATACACACACACACATATATATATTATTTGTTCAGTAGTCTTTTGTATTGCTTATGGGTTTTCCTCATTGAAATACTAAAACCTGAAAGGAATTGGTCTGTGAAATGCTTTGAGTGGTCAGTTTGCCACTGACCAAGGAAACAAGCTCGGTGGGACCCAAGTTTTAACTGAAGGCAATATATGACATTGTACACTCAAACACTACCAGAGAGGTAAAACTGTCTTAGAAGAGAAATGTGATCTCTCCAAGCTTCCCTAGAAAATAATATGTGATTAGGGAATTCCTTGGGGACAAATGATCCCTTTCCATTGTTCCTCACGTAGGTTTGTGAAGAGCTTGCTTTATCTTCTTGTTTTGCCTATTACCAGCTTCTCACTATGAATGAAGGAGATCTGCCCCATCAGTGTGCTGTTTTACACTAGGAATTGCTTCCCTGAGCACAGGTGGAAAGCACAGCAAAATGCCAAGAACTTTGGCCAACACTGAGAAAGCTCTTACTTTTGCATTTCACTTTAAGCCAAATTCATGCTTGAGCATGTGCTTCAGTGCACGCAAAAGTGCTTGTTTCTGCAAAGGTAATGTCTGTACTTTATGTAGTATTTATGTTGGCTTATGGATATAGACTCAGGGCCTGGGAATTCAGCTGTTGCTTCTTGTGTGATGATGCCCTGCCATGTATCCACTGATGTGTCTGTTTTCTGGAAGTACTGAATGGATCAATCCCAAGTCTCATCCCTCAACTACCTGCTAGAGAACAATAATACTCCTGTCACACCATGGATAGTGCCGATCTTGTGAGTACATTTCTGTGAGGAGCAGGATTAATAATTAATGCATGTTCCCTGTGTGTAAAATAGGATAATCTCTGACAGATGGTGGTTTTTAACAAGAACACTGCAGTAATTCAGATCACACCAAGCATGTTTTATCTGTGCCTCAAAAGGAAAAGGTGCTTACATGGATGTGTATAAAACCCACGTGGCTTTCTTGCTTTCTGTTACTAGTTTTAGATCATGGACATAGTGGATTTTGGAGAGGTTATAGTAGTAGTAATGGTGGTGGTAGTGGGATTATGTCAAATCTCATAGCATGATAGAAAGGGTCTGCCATTAGCTGTCAGGTGTGCCTATCTGGAGGTGAAGAGCCAAGAGGAAAACCAAATTGCTACCAATAGTAGAGAGTCATCACCAGCTTGCTGTGCTAGGACTGCCTGGTGTGCTATAAACATGTTAGATATTTAGATTCTCATTGTATGTCACAAACTGTTCTAAAAAAGTGTGCACATGGCATACTTGTGATGGATGGGTGTCATTGCTTAAATGAAGGCTTTGAATCCCAAATGTATGTGCAAGTAGTTATTTTCTTCCGTTTGTAAAATACTCTGCTAACTATTTCTCAGAATGAGTAATGTACCATGTATAGCACCAAAAGAGTGTCTAAAAGTACTTCATATCATGCTAAGAAGAAATAGATGCGTCTACTGAATATAGCATGTAGTTTACATCCTTGAAAGTATCCATTGGACCTTTTTTCTCTGGAAATGTGATTCTGAATTACCCATCTTCAACAGAATAGAGGCATTTTTTTCAGATATATTGAAAAATAGATGATTATTTTTCAAATAAGTGGACTATTTATTGAATCAATTTTTATATTGAGAGGGCTGTTAATATGCAAGAGAATCTTTTAGATGGCCAGACAAAATACCTGGTAGTTACAAGACACTAGGGGTGACTATCAACATCACGTAAGAGCTGCCCCCCGCATCTTCCAGCAGCTTCTTTTGCATCATAATTTCAGTAATAGCATGAAGTCTTCAAAATGTTTCCTCTGGATACAGTACTTGGCCCAGGACAGAGAGATTTTATGATAGAGCCATCCCAATGTCATCTGATGTGGAGATCTGCTTTGAAAGCAGCCTTAAGAGTGGCTGGGAGATGTGTGTACTGCTTCTCACTCTGACATCACTGGGATGAGTCTGTCTCAGGCTTAAGGATTGCTGTTATGTGTAAGTATGATTAGTTTATAATACCTGGGGTGTATGTATTTGTTTAGTAAGTGATCATCTCAGTGGATCTACTGGGCAGAGGCTGAACGTGGAGTCTGCAATGAAGAGTGAGAGCTGTAGCAGGGACATTCAGAACTACTAAGACAGCGCAGAGAAATGAGTGGAAGGGAAACCCAGTACGGTAAAGTACAGTTCAGGAAGGGAGAGGTATGTATTTTCCTCCCCAGGTGAGCCCAGCATGAGAATGTGGCACTAAATTAATCTGTATATTCATTAATATGTAATACCTGTTATCTCTCAAGTTTTGCATAGTACCCCATTGAGATCAGTGGTTGATTGACATCATTTGGCCATTGTCACCTTTATCTATTGTGTTCATAGACTGAGATCCAGAGCAGGAGTTGATCTTCTGTGAAAAGCAAGTTCCATAAGTGTGCTGTATTGTCAAAACCCTAATGCCTACAGGGTCAGATTTCTGGGAAACTCTGAAATCTATTTCCTTTTGCCTGTAGAAGTAGATTGATTTACAAGAGTATGAAAAAAACTCAAGTTCTGAGTTATGTCAGTCCGTGGCATAAGTATTACACCTTTCAGCTTTGAAGTTCAGGTTATTTATTGTAACACAATGGAAATACTCAGAGTGTTTTCTACAGAGTTAGGAAGAGGCTAACAGCAGTCTGTTGTAAGAACAAGGAAGGTTCTGTTCTTACTGCATTGATAATTTTTCGCTTTGAAGGCTCAAAATGGAGAATAAGGTGATAAAGTGATTTTGTGTAATAAATATTTTTGTAACTTAATTTGTGTAATACATTTTTTTACGAACTAATAAGTATCTTTTTGGTTGTAGTTTGAAATAGCATCCCTGTTAAAATACAAATGTTTGAATCAAATGGTGACACCATTGGACAGGAGTTATCAATGTCACCATGAACCGTGTATGACTTTGTTACTGGTTTATCTGCCATATTAATGGAACAGTTGCCAAATCAAGGTCTAGAGCTGTATGACAAAACTGAAAGCTTTAAAGTATCAATTAGACCAATTGGGACTGACCCTATTCAACGCCTTTGTCAGTGGCATGGACAGTGGGACTGAGGCGCCCTCAGCAAGTCTGTGATGGCACCAAGCTGTGTGGTGTGGTCACACGCTGGAGGGAAGGGATGAGATCCAGAGGGACCTGGACATGCTGGAGAGGTGGCCAATGCCAACCTCATGGAGTTCAACCATGACAAGTGCAAGGGCAATCCCAGGCACAGCTACAGGCTGGGCAGAGAAGAGATTCAGAGCAGCCCTAAGGAGGATCTGGGGGTGTTGGTTGATGAGAAACTGCACACGAGCTGGCTTCAGTGTGTGTTGAGCCAAGAAACTCCCCATGTGCTGGGCTGCATGACTGGAACCTGAGCAGCAGGTCAAGGGCGGAGGGATCCTGCCTTTCTACTCTGCTCTTGTGAGACCTCACCTGGAGTATTGTGTGCAGTTCTGGTGTTCTCAACATAAAAAGGACATGGAACTGTTGGAACAAGTCCAGAGGAGGCCACGAGGATGATGAGGGGCTGGAGCACCTCCTGTATGGAGACAGGCTCAGAACACTGGGGCTGTTCAGCCTGGAGAAGAGAAGCTGCGTGGAGACCTCAGAGCAGCTTCCAGTGTCTGAAGGGGGCTACAAGGATGCTGGGGAGGGACTCTTCATTAGGGACTGTAGCGATAGGACAAGGGGTGATGCGTTCAAAGTGAAACAGGGGAAGTTCAGGTTAGATCTACGGCAGAAGCTCTTCCCCGTGAGGGTGCTGAGGTGCTGGCACAGGGTGCCCAGAGAAGCTGTGTCTGCCCCATCCTTGGCAGTGTTCAAGGCCAGGCTGGACACAGGGTCTTGGATCAACCTGCTCTAGTGTGAGGTGTCCCTGCGAGGTTGGAAGTGGATGATCTTTAAGGTCCTTTCCATCCCAAAATGTTCTATGATTTTGTGATTCTCAGTACATCTGGCCAGTGAATGCTGATTTTTTCATCATATGGTAAATGTTTTTCATTGTGGGTTTCCCAGTGTTGCTTTCAGGATGTGTTTCAGAAGAGGGAGTGTGGGTTTGTGCAGTGCTGCTGCCTGGTGCAGGTTGGTGTATGCCTCCTTCTGAGTTGACAGCTGCTGCAGTGATTTCGAGTAGAATCCAGGTTGTCTTCCCTGTGGCTTCTCCAGGTGCTGTAATGCCTGGAGGGGGTAAAATGGCACTAAACTTGTACAGATGTCAACATCTGCACCAGAGTTGATGCTCTGTTGATTAAAACTTGGGAAGTCTGACACCTTAACAGTAATTAACCCAAACTACTTGTGACTACAGATTTCATGTTATAGAGAGCTTTTTCTCTCTTCTTTCTCCCTCTTAGTGTTAAAGGAAATCATCCATTTGTTTTACTGGTAGGAACCCAGGCAAGGTTATATGAAATATTTCTGTATTTCTTAGAAATATTAATTGTAAAACATTCTTTATTAATTCTCTAGGTCATTCCTTGAATTAATTTAGTTTGTTATATATTAATTATTGAGTGTAGTTGTGGCAGGTGCAGCTGCCCTGACCAAAGGCTGTGGGTGCTTCCCAACAAGAACAAGGAATTGAGATAAGAAAGGGCAGGAATTTGGGTCCTGAGCCCATGGTGGGTACATGACCATATCTGGCCACAGCTCAAGTTCAGCTAGGGCAGAAATGGAGCCCTTTGAGCAGCCATTTAGAGTTGGTCCTCTTCGATGCAATGGGTCTGCAGTTGGGAAATCTCCCCTTGGTCTAAGGGAAGTCCTCAGGGTTGAGAGCCCCCACTTTTTAGGTGCGAGATTGCACATTTTGGGTCATTGGCCATAAAGTTTTAAGATTCAGCAGTGCAGTGATGAATCCATGGGACATCCCGAATCTGTAGTTAATGTTGGTGGAGCTTTAATTGCGTTTGAACAATGCATTTCATGGAGCCTAAATGTATTGGTTCCGTGACAGTAGTCATACTGTGAGAAATAGAGACTGGGATTAAACTGTTGTACACTAGAATTAGAAACGTGGGGACTACAACATTCACTTTACAATCCAGATACATACGGTTTAACGCTACATAGTGTAAACTAGCCTGTAGGTTGTAACTTGCCTGCTGGATGGATGTTACAGAAGATACATGGTCACCTTTGCTCCTCTATGAGTAGTACACATCACACTTGTTTTAGAAACCCTGAAAAGTACCTCGTTGTGTACTCAGGACTGTAAGTGATGTGTATGTTCTAGGACAGCCACTTTGTGTAGCAGAGGCTGGAGCACGACAGTTTTGTTCTGGAAGAGTGACTGAAGAAGGCTGCAGCTTCTGTGGAGCTGCCCTAGAAACACTGAGTAGCAAAACCTGATTAGGGAAGTGCAGGTAAGGTTTGTGAGAGCTGCATGCTGGCAAGTCTGTCCCCAGCTAAGAGGCACTAAGGGTATGGAAGATACATCTAGGTGCTGGTAAACAGCCGTCCAGCTTCCAGATGTCATGGTAAATATATGTGCAGGCAAACCTAGCCTCAGGCTGAGAGGAACTTTCCTCTTCTGATGCCCCTTCCTTGGGTCTCTGTGGGAGCTACTATAGTACTGATGGTTGTGGAGTCCTGCTCCGTCAGTGTCTTCTGTTAATTGGCAGCAACTTTCATTTCATGCTTTGAATTGTGACTTGTACCTGGGGATATCTTGGTTGTCAGCTTTCCTTGTGTTATGTTCTTGATAATCTTGATGAACATATAGTAGTGAAATCTGCATATTACCTACCTGTGCGTTCTGCCAACATGTTAGAGAAACTCATGCAACAAGATGTGACTCCATGCCACTTCCTAAGTGTCCCAGATATGTATTTGCCTGGTTTTGGACAGCATTTAAGATGCGCATGTATCCATTTTGGAGAGAGATGCGAAAGCACAGGTGGCTTTTAGCTTTTAGGGCAATGCTGCTCTTCCTGATGCAGTAGTACAGCACTGCTGTTGTGCTGGGCAGTCAAGATAAGGGACCTCAGTTCAAATGAAAGGCTGCTCAGATTATTCGTTGCTCTGCCATGGCTTGGATCTGGCGACCTTCAGGGCATTTTGAAAGCACTGTGTCCCCAAGCTTTTGCTGGAGCAGGGGAAAGCCAGTGAGAACTTTCTCCTGTGTTCATTCTTCTTCTTGTTTGTTTCCATTAGGATCAATATGTTAAAAGGTGAAAGAAAATGGAAAGAGAAGGTAAACTTCAGATATTCGGAAGCAGTTTTATGCATTATAGCTCAAAATGAGCCCTTTTTTAGGGTTGGGTGGTTTTGTTTTTGCAATTGGAATGTAAAGGTGGGATTCAGTGGTAGTGCAGCAACTGATTGTAGCTGGTCTCCAAAACCACGTTTAGTGTCCAGTGTTAAGTCTTTGCATTCATGTATCTTTCCTCCCCCAGGTTACGCTCGCAGTTCTGAGCTGCGTTTTTTAGAGATTCATATAGAAGTATTTCCTTTTTGGGGCATAATTTTGTAAATTCAGTTTTTTTCTTTTAAGAAAAAAGCTGTTTAATACCTAGGAATAATGCTGTTGGAAAGCTGTTGTGTAGCATTGGAAAAGTGAGACTGTCTTTCATGTAATTCTGTTTTCAGAAATGAGTTTTCAGTTAAATTGCCATAAAAACAAAGGAGTAAGGTAAAAGGAGAATGTTGAAGTGGTGAAGCTGTTTAGTGGTAGCACATGTAAAAAAACCCCATGAATTATCAAGGAAAGTAAAAGATGAAGTTCCTGGCACTTGGCAGTGGTATTGGTCAAGGAAATACAAAGGAACTTGGACAGAGGACCCAGGGTCTACCAGTTTGTGTCTGTGCTGTTGAGATACCCCAGACTGGATGTGGGCTGGAGCATCTGTAGAACTGGAGCTGAAGCACTCTCTTGGGAGACTGGGTTCTGAAGTCCTCTGCTGATCTAAAGTGCAGTGGTAACATAGATGAGACAAAAAGCAAAGCCTGGGATGTCTATAGCCCTGGTATCATAATACATAAGCAACCAGGGATGCTCACAGTCCCTTTGAGAAACGTTATTATCTCTGCATACTGCAGAAATCAAGACAGAGATTGACCTTTTCTAGGTCATCCAAGCAGCACACAGGAGCTCTTGAAACTGGAAAGAGCTCTTGAAATGTTTCACTTCTGTGCCCTAGAGCAATGCAATTAAAGTATTTATAACCCTAAAGGATGCTCATGAGTGGACAATCGGTTCACTTCCATGGGCATTTGCTTCAGTAAAAGCAGCTCTGTACACACAGCGCAGGATGTGTCTTGTGGTGACTTATGTATTAACATTGGAACAAAGAGAAAAGAAACCAGCCACAGGCAGGTACTTTGAAAATGCTGCTGAATGCGTTGAAAATGAATGTTTCCTTACACTGTCATCTGTTGTAAATATTATGTTTTATTGTAGCAAGTTTGCTTGGTGGGGATTCATAAATACTGCAGTATTTCAAGCACTTGAAGGGAAGAATCTGTCTTTACTTTAGAATGTATGTTTGTATCATTGCCATTTACATTAATATGTAACGTACTCCTTAGAATGATCTGGAATTTGAAGTTTCTCAACTGTAGAAACATCACACTTCTCCTTTTAGGAGAGTTTATCCTCCTCTAATGCAGAATTCCATTAAAACACATACTTTGCAGCTCTTTGCAGCAAGGTACAAAACCTGCCCCTCATAACCAAGGGTGTAGGCTGGAAGTACTTTCCCAAATAGTCTGTAGCATTTAAAGGCAACTTTCAGAAGGGACTGGATGGACATTAGGGGTTGTTTTCTGGAATATACTGCTTTCCAGTTGCTCTTTGGCAGTGTGGCTCTGTCAGAAGGATCTATTTATGCACAGGCTGGCTGAGAACAGGGAAGCTCAGAGGTCTGTCATCCTTGAGCCTCTCTTTATACCACAGATGGTTTAACGTAGAGATTTTTATGTTTTGAATTGACTGAAATAAAGTATTTTGAAGGAATTTAAAAGTCTGATTAGGGAGAAGGGTTATGTTCCTTCTCACAAACCTCCCTTTTATTGAGTACCTTCAGACTTCTTCAATAGGATTATTAGATACCAGAGTCACACTTCAATTATGTCTTTCTTTCTCTAAGTATGCATCAGATGGATGCTTTATATGACAGGTGAAAGTAGAGGTTTTCTTCGGGATAGTTTCTTTTCCAAGTAGCTGATTTGCAGGGTGCAGCCTCAGGATAGCACCAGTGCTTTTGTTAGCGAGTGATTTGTGCCAGCCCCAATACAAATAACATGTGATTTGTGGGTTCTATTGCATTCAAATGTGCACATGCTTTCTGTCTTCAGATATCCTGTATTTTATCAACATGAGGGATCCGTATTTCTTTTCTTGCAGTGTGTAGTGAATACCAAAGCAGTGTATTAAGTTGTATTCTAGTGTTATGAAATAAGTAAGAAAGTTACCTAAGGTTAATTTCAGACAAGAAGGGACAGTGTACCATGCAGAACATGTCTTCTATTTGTTGGATACAACTGGAAAACAGTTTCTTTGTGTTACTCTTTAAGAAATATGTGTGAATATTCTGCTTGGACTCCTATTTAATTAAAAAAGAAGAGAGCTTCATCTTAGTACTGTTGCTGATATGTTTGGTAACATACTTGAGTGGGCTGAATTCTGTTATTCCATGTGGCAATCACAGCGTACAAATCACTGCATTTTGTGCAGCAAACGTAGTCTGTTAACATTCATTAACCTTCAGCTATTTCAGATAAAACCAGCCCCAGAGCTTAGATGTAAAGTAAAATGATCATTTAATGTTATGATGCAGTATGTGCATGTGCCAAATTACACCTTATTTTCTTTCTGAAACTCACTCAGAACCTACAAGATACTCCCTGGATGATTGGGATTTTGCTATGTAGATCCAAGAGATCAAATTGATGGGAGAATCAGTAAGGGAAAGACATTCTAAAAACGAATCTGTAGGATTTCTCCTTAGTGTGAGAAGATACTGTTTATTGCAGTAATTAGTGGAGAAGGATGTCAAGTGGGCTGAGCATTATGAACAATGTCAAGATACGCAGTCTTTCCTCATCACCAGTGATTTAAAACGTACTTTCTGCTTCTCTTTCTCTAAAGAACCATGCAAATAAGACTGCTGAGGTTTCTGAAAATGAGAAATACTAAAGATGAAGTAATTTGAATAGTAACAGCAATTTGGCAGATCTTCAAGAATGCAGAGAATCGTATTGGTGGTTGCAATATTTGGACTTGAAATGTCTCACAAGTTACACCTCTGTCACCCTAAACTTTATTATCTGGCATAAGGCTGATATCTACTGTTGAAACATTTCTATCTGGCAGACTATGGGCAATGGCACGTTCCAGACTATGGGATTTGGTACTAGATAACAACCTTTTAACATGCAAAAATAGAGTTTATTTTTCAATAGCTGCCTGCAGTTTACTCTCACGCATGTGTTAAAATCCATAGAGTTAGTTAGTTGGTGCTCTGCAGAACAGTTGGTTGTCACTGTTCATTCACAAGTGTATGATACAAAAAACAAAAGTTGATGTAACTTGGCGTGATTTATTAAAGCATTATTCTTTCCTCAGAATTGAGAAATGCCATCAAGGAGCTCTGGATCTCAATGATGTAGACTTCTACATTTACTGGTTCTGCTCTTTTTCCTTTAAAAATGTCTAATCAATAGGCCTCCAACTTCACCAGCAGCCTGAACATGTGACTTTTATTCTTTTACTGTCATATTAACGCCTGTGACAAGGGGTCTTCACCTGACACTCAGCAATCTTCCTGGTGATCAATGACACAGTGTAAAGTCCAGGCAACTTTTGAGTTGTCTTCACTGTTGAGAACAAGCATGAGTAAAACTAGCAAAAGCGTTGCTCTGATTTCACCTTAGGGAGCAGTGAAGTTAGAGACAGACTTATAGAATCATGGACTTTGGGTAAGAAAGGACCTTAAGATCATCCAGTTCCAAGCCCTTACCATGGGCAGGGACACCTCAAACTAGACCAGGTTGCTCCAAGCCCCATCCAACTTGGCCTTCTCATTGACTTTCTCTGGACCGTGGTTTTGTTTCCTTGGAGCAGCAGATCCAGTGTTGCTCTTGATTGTGGTAGCTTTTAAATGTGAATTTTCAGAAAGCTTTTTTAAATTCAGCAAGCCAAAAACATCTAACCTGATGGTTCAGTGGAGACCCAGGAATGAGGGATAACTCAACGGTTCTGGCATCGCCTTGGAGGCTTGGATGTGACTGATTTCAGTGCTGTAGGCTGCTAAAGCTGCTGAATTGTTCTGTGCCTTAGTCCTTCATTGTCAAAACTGAAAGAATATTTCTTTGCCTTACAGCTTTGATGGGGAGAGAAGTACCAACCAGGAGTGAGACATGTATCTCCAGGGGGCTCCAAGGATGCTGGAGAGGGACTCTTCATCAGGAACTGTAGAGATAGGACAAGGGGTGCTGGGTTCACACTGAAACAGGGGCAGTTCAGGTTAGAGCTAAGGCAGAAGCTCTTCCCTGTGAGGGTGCTGAGGCACTGGCACAGGGTGCCCAGAGAAGCTGTGGCTGCCCCATCCCTGGCAGTGTTCAAGGCCAGGTTGGACACAGGAGCTTGGAGCACCCTGCTCTAGTGTGAGGTGTCCCTGCCTGTGGCAGGAGGTTTGAGTTAGATTATCTGAACTTCCTTTCTAACCCAAACCAGTCTGGGAGTTGATGATTCTACGTTCAAAAGTAACTGCCTATTTTCAGGATGAACAGTAATCACTGGGGTCACGATGCAGACAAGTTTTATGTTAGCAGGAAGTTATGGTTTCCAAAATAGCATGTTTGAAAATGGCTCATTGGTTCATGGTGCTTGGCCCCGGTATCACTCAGTGCTTTTGTCTGTTGGTCAGTGAGGCAAAAGACGCGTCATGCATTTTAAAGCTGTGGTAATAAGCCTGGGTTCTGGAGCTACTACAGAAATGCTGCTGGTGTCTATTACAGGTATAGCGATGTGGAACTAGATAGAAAACTTCAGCTGTGTTACAACAGTAGTCAGAAATAAGTTTGGCAAGTGACTGGCAATGTACCAGTATGAACATTTAGTACAATACAGTGTTATAAAACATAATGTAAAACAAAACATTTGCATTTTGGAGTCAGATTCAAATACCTCTTTCCTTTTAAAAGGAAAATGTGGGAACGTGGCAGTTTTGGGAAGTCATCAAATGAAGATTTATGACAGAACTGTGGGTCTCTGAGCTGTAAATGCTGGTCCTAGAATTACCATCATGGAATAGATCATTCGATAGAATGTAGAGCCATGGAAGCATCATTGTGAAGCACCTGGGCACTTGGGGTAGGTTTGGCTGGACGGGTTGTCCCTAGGAAGGTAAATGCCTCTGTCATTTAATGCTCACTACTGTTGGTTTTCTTTTTTCTCTCTTTTTCCTTCATCCATGTTTTCCCCCACCCCAGATACAGTGTGTCAGTAATTTAATCTCTTATTTCTCCAAGGTGGTAATGTCATACTTTATATTCATGGTAAATTAATAAAATATTTAATAGGTACTAGCATGAGCCATTATGAACAATGTAGAAAGGTGTAATACTGGAGGGCATTTGTCACACATAATTCATGGGTGCTGACTGAACTGATTTCCACTCTTCATTGAGATGGTTTGAGTTCCACACCTTCCCTTCTGGAAATTGGGAGAATATGGAAAATGCTGGCACTTGTTAATGTTTTGTCTTCATAGCTGAAAAGGGGACATAAAATCACAACATCTACAAATCAGATAAACCTGATTTGTTTCTTCCGTTGGAACATGAAAACGATTTGAACTGTTCATCATTATTTGTTATGTTTGTATTGTGAACTGTGGTAGTAATGAGAGAGGTGCATTAGCAGTAACCCTTACTCCTCCAGAAATGAACAGAAACCACTGCTGTGGCACTTGCAAAGTAGTCCTGTGAACTGTAGTTGAGTGGTTATTTGGCTGCATCTGAAACCAGAATATGATGTTTAATTTTTTGATGGAACCTGCCTCTGAGGTTTATCTCTATGCACTGACTTAGGCTCATACCATGTTAGAGAAGGATTAGGATAGGTACAGTGTTACTGATGTGGCAGTAATAGGATTCATTCAGCAAAGAAATGACTTCACTTTAAAACATATGAATAGTTAGTGCTATCAGGAGCTATTCAGTAAAAATAGCTTTGTATTTTCAAGCTAAGCAGAAAAATGCTGGTGCTGGTGAAGTACGTGTTGAGAAATACGTCAGGAGCTTGTGTAGAGCAATTTCCAGGATCAAAATAATCACTACAGAAGCTCATTTTGACTGTGTAACACTATTTCTCTTCACAGAGGCAACAAACATGCAATGGAAAGTATACATTCAATCCGTATTTTTAATGATGGGCTAGAAAATTATTCATTTGCACTAATGATAGGGAGACCCTTTTATGAATGACTGCATTGTGCAAATCAGCAAGTGAAAAAAACACACTAAAAGACTAATGTATCACAGAATGTACCTAATCTGTATTGACATTTGTGGTTCAGTGTTAACTTTATGCTGGTACATCATCTTGCGCTGTGGTAGTAGACCTACTCAAGTGTATTTTAGCAGAGATCATGCTGTGCTATCAGTATTTTACCACAGCAGTGTCACTCCTCCCTCTTTACTGAAGAAGGGAAGAATTATACTGCTTTACATAATATATTGTGCATATTTCTGTTGCTTTTGTTGGAAACTGGACAGTTTTGTGTGGTCATGTTTTGCAAACCAAATTGGTGTAACTTAGGTGGCTGGATTTTAGCATGTGTAAAGCACCAAAACAGATTTGTGAGGAGATTTTGTGATTCAAAGGGGCTGAAGAAGCTAGTCCTGGATAATGGGATGAAGAAAAGACAAAGAGCTTTTACTATTCTTCATTCCTGTGTAATGCAGAAAGACAAACCTCTCCTGATTGGCAAAATATCCCATCCTCTGATGATGCAAAAGATTGCTTCACAGTGTAGAAAATAATGAGTAGAGGCTATTTCCAAGAACGTGTTTCTAGTCATAGTGTAACTAGGATGTTTCATGCCAGTTGTGTAATGAGAGATGAGAAAAACTGGGTAACTCTATCCTTCTGTTATTCTAGGATTGCAAAGGGAAAGCCAATTGTATTGACTGATTCACAAGTGATCCTTTACTTGTGTTTGTTTTTTTCTGTCCCACTGCTTGATGTTAGTAATGGAACGTGTATTAGTGACACAACTAATACAAGTGTTGGTTTGAATCTCTATCAATATTCTGTGTTGAACTGTATAACTTCAGTCAGAACTTGTAGACTGAAGATGAAACCTGTGTAGTTTCTAGTACCTTTAGGTACCTTTCTTGACTGAACAATATTTAACACCATACCCACAGAAAATGCAGTCCTTGAATACACCTGCATGAGGCTGGAGTGGGGTTCTAGCACAGTATCTTTCCTTCTGCTGCTTAAACTTTGGAAGCCATTATCAAGATGCCTTCATACAGGCAAGCTAACTGCTTTTGAAACTGCTGACCAGACAAGTCCTTGTCTGCTAAAGCAGCAGCACCATTCACTATCAAAACTCTTACCTGTTTATAGGAACCCCAAATTGGAACATACTCTGCTCAGATTCTAGGCAAGGTAAGGTGAGGGGAACAAGAGCTAGGCTTGACAATTGGCTTTCCTGAGCCAGGGATGCAGGGATGGAGCAGGCCGACAGCAGTAACTGTAAAGGAGGTGCTCCTGGTGGCTTCATTTGTGGTGAGAGCTGAGGTCCAGGAGAGCATTAGAGGCTTTTAGCAACAGTAATGCTCAGGACAGGGAGAGTGATGATTATTCGGTAATAAAAAGAGCATGGGTAGAGAGCTTCAGGATTCTTACTGTAGAGAGCTTTAGCAAGAGCTGAGTCTGCAGGTATCCTCCTCTCCTGGCATTCATATAGAGTTCACAAGGCAATCAGCAGCCCTCACTGTTAAGAAAGAGAGACATTGGTAAAGAAGCTATACTTGTGATTGTGTTGATATCATAGGCTGTATTGTATCATAGAATAGTTAGGGTTGGAAAAGACCTTAAGATCATGTAGTTCCCCCATGCCATGGGCAGGGACACCTCACACTAAACCATGTCACCCAAGGCTCTGTCCAACCTGGCCTTGAACACTGCCAGGGATGGAGCATTCACAACCTCCCTGGGCAACCCATTCCAGTGCCTCACCACCCTCACAGGAAAGAATTTCCTCCTTATATCCAATCTAAACTTCCCCTGTTTAAGTTTGAACCCGTTACCCCTTGTCCTGTCCCTGCAGTCTCTAATGAATAGTCCATCCCCAGCATCCCTATAGCCCCCCTTCAGATACTGGCAAGCTCCTATAGATAGTGAGGCATGAAGATGCTGGAAGTTACCAGCTATATTAATCAAACCCTAATACTTCTGAGTTAGAAAAGAGCAACACTAAAATCACAGTGTCCTGGGTTGCAGGAAGAGTTGGGTAGTTGCTAACGCATACTCTGTGTAGAAAGAAGAGGTAGTAATGGATGGTGGAAGAGGAGAAACCCTTTGTACTGATTTAATTTTCTGCGGTGTCTCTGTGTGACTTGTCTGAGGAATACAGCATTTGAATCATTGTGGAGTACTTATATATATATAATACATATATACGTATATCTAAATTTTAACATTTTTTGTGTAATTATTTTCAAATAACTGCATAAACACAAATTGCCAAAAGGCAGACATCTGCTCATCTGTCTCCAGAGAAACAAGCTACCCAAAGAGAAGATTTCAATGCTTCCAGCAGGTTTGTGAGAAGGCAATGCCTTTGGGAAACGGGCAAAGTCTGCTTTTTCACTTGCGTTGCATTTACAGTCCTGGGATTGTTCTGTTTGGTGTAGGGCTAACAATTGGAGCATGTACAAAGAAGCCCAAGTGATCTATCAAACCGCACTGAATCAACAGATTAAGGAGTTTTTTGTATTCATCTGAAAATTTCTCGAAGCTGCATTTTTCTGCAAAAAAAAAACCCATTTCTTTTAATATTTTCCAGACAGCACTTAACTGCTGAGCCCTCACAGCAAATGTATTCATTCGTATGCCATTAGCTTCAGGATGGGAGGCAATGTGACAAATACTTTGTCTTTTATATAATCGTCTTAAAAGGATGTGAAAATTCTTCCTACTTACGCTGTAAGTGTAAAACCTAAAATGCAGGATTTTTTTTGGGCCTTCCTTTCAGCAATAAATGTTTGTCCTAGTTTTGCAAGCACAGATGAACTGATTGAGGTCTGGTCACCACCTTCTTGACATGGGCAGGCCAGTGCCTTTTCTGTGTTTAGCTCATAGATGGTGTTTTCTTTGCCAATATACATCCATCCAAAAGGCCCTGTTACAGTGTTTAGAAATCAAACCCTTTGGAAAATGTGTTCAGAGGTGGTTGCATTGGAAAATCCTTGTAGATAATACCTATTTTGAGTCTTTGGGTACTGTTATTTTAACTAGAATCCTTTTATTTGCTGGTAAGGTGCTAAAAATAGGGAAAATGAATACTTGTGTCACTCCTGTAATCCTAAATAGATTGAGAGATCCATGAACTCTTAAATGCTTTCAAGTTGCTTATCTCTGTGGGGAACCTCAACTGCAGATAGATAAGCAGACATAAATTTGCCATTTTTAAAGACCATTATTCAACATACTAGGAGAAATTGCAGAGATAGTGTAAACCCATTAGGTCATCTCGTCCAGCCTCCGGTCCATCTAACTTTATGGCAGTCCTGCTTGATGAGATTTTAAGGTTGATTTTAAAGCTATCTTATATGCCCAATAAGTAGTGTTGCATGTAGGTGCTTTACTGCACTGGATGAATGAAACTGTGATAAGGCAGATGTGTGCAGTGCTTCTATGAACAAGCCTTGCCATCAAGAGGGTCAGGTTCTAAATTAATGGTGACCACTTAGATCGATTGAAAGTTAGCCTGCATGTTCCTGCTACTATCTCCATAAGGTCTGGTTAGAAAAAGAAGAGGAAGAAAGCCTTTTTATTTGAATTATGTATTGGTTTTATGTAAATGTCAATAGTCTGGAGAGTGACTTTTGGCTGTGTCATTTATTTATATCATCATACTGTGAATGCTGTAAAAGTCTTCACAGTAAAGGTGATTAGAGCAAAATGTAGCTATAGCACATACATACCAATCATTCACTCTTACTGAGTGTATTTACTTCTAGTAAACAAATAAGACTGAGTTTTCATCTGTCTGCTATTGAAATATTATTTATATCTTTAAACTCCATTATTGCGGCCTTTGAGCTCTTAAAAGGGGCCTATAAGAAAGATGGGGAGAGACTTTTGAGCAGGGGCTTGTTGCAACAGGATGAGGGGTGATGGGTTTAAACTGACAGAGGGAGATTCGGGATGGATGTGAGGAAGAAATCTCCACCATGAGGGTGGTGAAACCCTGGCACAGGTCTCCCAGAGAGGTGGTGGATGCCCCATCCCTGGAGACATTCCAGGCCAGGCTGGATGTGGTTCTGGGCAACCTGCTCTGGTTGAAGGTGTCCCTGCTCATTGCAGGGTGTTGGACAATAGATAAGCTTTGAAGGTCCCTTCCAACCCAGACTATTCTGTCATTAAGAATGCAACCTTGATTCTTAGTGTGATTTGTAAAGAGTTTCTCTTTGCTCTGTGCTGATCTGTCTGATTTCTGTTATTATGTGTCATAAAGCTCTTTTCATTTGCTGAGGGGATACTGGGTTTGAATCCTTCGTTTTTAAATAAATTTAAGGTAGAGAAGCCAAATAATTCCCTTAAACAGCAAAGTGTCCAAGAAAATGCCACCCTTTTTTGAAGCTGCCTCTGCATTAGAAGCAGGGATACATCGTTTTCCTATGGCTAATATATGCAGAATGCTATGCAAATTGGAACCAAAATAGCAGTCATCTTTCCTTTTTTTTTCTGGGTCTTGATGGCAAAGCATGTTAACAAGTGACAGTGTCACTTCTCAAGGTGTCTTAGACAAGCCTCTTTATTGGCAAAAGTAGATGGAAGACAGTCATTGTACATGCCTAATTTCTAGGGAAAATACTGGTCAATCTCAGTAATTTACCTCCTGCATGGGAAGAAGCATCTTTCTCAGGCTCACAGTGGGAATGTGACTGACCTTATATCATGACTGACCGTGCTACTAGTATCATGGGTTTGGAACTGATGGGAAGGCACTGTGTACGTAGAGGGCAGTGAAGCCTGCCTTGCATGTGCCTGGATTCTAGCCTAGGTTGCCATCAGATCCATTCTCTGGGCAAATGGCAGGATGATTCTATGGTGGTAAAGAGAGCCAGAGAATTCTTTGCCCCTCAGATCCTAAAAATAAGGGAAGCAAACATTAGCTTGTTCTGCTTCTACTGCCTTTCCCAAGACTGCTTCTCCACCATGGCTCTTTGTTTAAATCACTCTTGGATTAATAGTGGTGGAATTGCTGGCATGCCTAAACTGCAAGGCAGATGAGCATTAGCACTATTGGTTTGATTATTAGAGTCTTTGTGGTGCTCTAGTGAGGAAATCGGTTTCTTCTGGGTTTGTAGTTTTTAACTGACAACATTTTCTTACACTTTCAACTCATGCATTTTAGGTATACTTTGCAGTAGGTTGTTGTATATGTTGTTATGAAATGTATTACATCTTTTCAATGAAAGAAATGGTAGATGTGTGCTCCTGCTGTTAATGAGTTATTGTACAGTGTCAGTTGTAAGATACAGATGATGAAGGCATTTGGGGAGAGAAAATGTCTATGACTGAACTCGTAAAGTGTGTTTTTGCTGACATAAACCCAAAGGAGATTCACTGACATTAAGATAAACAGACAAAATGTTTTGTGCTTCATATTCTGAAGAGGGAGTCTACGCAGGAGAAGCAGCATGCTACAGGAAAATAATTTCTCCTAAAAAGACTAGAAGTGATCCTTGATGTAAATCAAAAAGTCCCTAACACTTCGGGGAGATCAGTCCAGGTGAATGAAGATTATTGTGTAGAGGGCAAGCTATAATAAAACCTGTCAGTTCTGTCAGCCCTTCTGTCTGAGGTCTATAGAGGATTAAAAGGATATTGAACATCATGTAACAGCTGTCTCCTGTGTGAAAGGGATCACTGTTGTGTTGAACATAAATGTGCCTGTTAGAGCTCCATGAGGTTAGGTGTGCCTGAGCCACAAGTGGTTGCTTTGTCAGCTAAAGTACTGCTTTCATGCACTTGACACAGCACAGTCCGAGTTCTAAATAGGTAGCATCAAAGTCTTACCAACAAGTGTGCTTCTTGTGCAGCTTTTGCACTATTGGCAGAATATTGGATACTGTTGCGTTTGGCACAATAAGCAAAAAGCTATATTGAGTTCTTGTGGTGTTGAGGAAATATTAATTAATAGCTGGTGTGAAGCGCAGTCAGTGTTGCCAGACAAGTTGCAAATTGACTTTTAACTGCTAACTTTTCTTTTTTGGAACTCTAAAAACTCTGAGGTTGAAATGCAAGAGAGTTGTTGACAGTAATAACAGCTTTAACTGCACTGAAGTTTTCTGGGATGGTTTAATGAATTTGGAGTGTTGATTAAGACTTTCGAAACACAGAATTTCGTGATGCGTAACATGAGACAAAGGAAGAGGGAACGATGCTTCAGCTGAACATTGCTGGAAATCTCTAATATGTAAAGTGGTTGTGTTTGAAATTAAAGAGAAAAAGAGTTCTTTCAGTTCTGAAATCATAGAATCTTATCGTTGGGATTGGAAAGGACCTTAAGATCAGTCATTTCCAAGCCCTGCCATGGGCAGGGACACCTTACAGTAGACCAGGTTGCCCAAGGGAAATGAACTGGAGGAAATATTCTACCTGATACATCCTTTACTTATAAGATGCAGGTTTCTTTGTTGCTTTTTAAGTTTAGTATTTGTAAGAATGAACTATGAAAACTGGATAGCTATTCAGCTTCTGGAATGGATTCCTAGGAATATGGAATACATTCCTAGGATAAAGGTGGCCCTCAGGTTATCACAGACTTCAGTAGTTACATCATGGACTAGATGATCTCCAAAGGTTCCTTCCAACCCCTAATGATTCTGTGGTCATCTGCTTTTCTCTAAACATTCATGTATTTGGCCAGTGGTGTGGGTATAAAGGTAAAGCTGAAAATTAAACTCAGGATAAGTAGATTTTTCTACCCAGAATGTATCCTGCACTTTTGTATGTTGGTAAGTTCAGCCTTATTTCCTCTTATATGAATTTTAAATAACTGAGGTTGAAGACCCAGATTCCCATATACCTTTTCTTTCATTCTTTCGTTTCAGTCTTAAAGCTTGTTATGTACTAAGGAGGTTTCCAGCATCATTTTCCAGAGAGCAATGGTAACTTCTTAGCCAAGCACTTGGTGGGAGCAGTGAGGCCATGGAATAGGTATATAGGATGTGTGGGCTGATTGCAGGACCTAAACTTAAATCCGGATTTTAATATGAGTTCAAGCACCACATTTGTTGACTCTTCAGTTACAGCACATCTGGTAACATTCATTGGTTTATATGACACTGTGTAAACTCTGTAGTTTTATACAGAGCTCTTACAGGATTGTTTTTACCTTCTTAATCCCACCTGCAAGCTGAAACAGCCGAGCTTTCATTGAAGGTGTTGTTTAAAAAAAGGTTAGAAAGAGATATGCAAAAGTAAGAGACTTACTGTTTTATCTAGCTCAACCCCGCACCCCAAGGCCACCTTTGGGTCAGCTTTTAAAGCCAGCGGTCGAATCAATGTATTGAATTGCTAAAGCTAATTGAAACCAATATCTAGCTTGTTATTCATGGGAATAGCAGAAAATGTTGCAAGTTAAATACAACCTTTTTAGAGAGATACAGTGATAGTGTGGCACAGGATATTGAGAAAGAGGCCAACCAAAATGCATTAGGGAGGTGTCACAGTTTAACAGATGAGAAACTGAAGAGGTGAGAAGACCAGAAGTCTCCCAAGCACATCAGGTGCTGTTCCCCATGATGGTTTTCTGTGACAGACAGCACCCAAACTGGCAACTGCTGCTTGAGAATAACTTCAAATACTTCCTGATGGAAACCAGGTTGGTCTTGCTGGGGCTTGTAGGTGCTGTCTTTTTAGTATCTAGAGCTGAAGTCTGACTTCCTCTCTGACTGCGTTACCTGATGGAAACCTAGTGACACCACTTGTGTCAAAAATGAAAATTGAAGCAGCATGGTCCTGGTTGGAGCAGAAAGAGAAGGTTGTTCTTTTTAATAGCCCCTTCCAAAATCTAGCATGCTGATAAACTGGAAAGAAACCTTTGTCGCTTGAAAATGAATGCGAGAAATGGAAAAGAATAACATTCAAATGAAGAATCAGAGGTTCATTTTGTGTCTTAAGTCATAGAGGCTGAGGTGGAATAATTGCTGCAGTAAAAGCTTGTAGATGGGTTTGATAATAGAGAGCTGAGTGGTAACTGAGTCTGTACATACTTATGAGGAGCTGTATGATTGGCATATCCCATTTAAGATCTACCATGAAGGAGGAAGAACAAATAGGTTTTGACACTCACTGGACTTTGTGCCTTTCTACCATCTGAGAGCATTATGTTTCTGCACCTCAGCAATAATGTTTTGTGAGTCAGTATCATAATAACTTTGGCTTTGAAGTCAGAATGTTGTAGAGCAGTGTGGAACAAATGGATTGTAAAAACAATGTGTGGATTTAAGGATGCTGTAAAGGAATTGTCCTGGTAAAACTCCAAAGAAGAGGTGTTCAGCGTGGGAGTGAAGGAGCTAGTGAAAGGTATTCCAGTTTAGTGCTGGTGATGTTAAAATACATTTTAGTAAGAGTATTGATTGGGATGAGCTGCATATAACATAGCTCCCAATCAAAATGTGAACCATTTGTTTGATTTGCTTGCTCACAGATTGAGTCTGTGAGAAAGCAGAAGATGGTTGAAATGATTTGCATTATATATAAAACCAATGTTTTGATCTCTGGTATGTCAAAAGGATGCTCCAGCTTTTCTCATTTGGCATGTCCTGATATACATGCTTTGTGCTATGATGTTCTGTAAGCCACACTGCTTTGTCTATTTTTAATCAGCTGTAATTTATGGAGCAGCTTTATTCTGTAACATTATAAATTGGAGAGATAGGTTTAAAATAATGCTATACAAGCTATATAAGATGAAGTGGGTGAAAGGCAGTAGTCTTTGGGGCTATATTGCAATATGGTAACTGGAAAACTTCTGTGTCACAGTAAAAGGACAGGAGGAATTTAAGAGCAGACAGGATATATTTTCCATGAAGTGACTAGGAGCAGACTCCTACACCACTTTTGCAAATACCTCCTGGCAGGCATTGGATCGCATTATTTATGTTATCAGTGTTATCCATTAAAATGGAGTTACGGTGAAGGATGATAAAAAGTTACAGGACAGAGAAGTGGAACAGCTTTGGATGAATGGTGAAAGAAGACTGCAGAAAACATAAAATAGCCAAGCAGATGCAAAGGGGAGAGGAGAGTTCCTGCACTCAAGGGGGATTCAGAAGTAGATGAGAAAAGAATTATGGTTGTGGAGAGAAGAAAAGAGAAAGATGAGTCATTGATGAATGGAATGATTTGGAGTCTATGTCCATATGATTCAGTACCTCTTAAGTGTCCAAAAATAACCTTGTCTGTAAGTGCCATTATTCTGCACTAGGGTAGGAGGTTTTTGTGTCTGAAGACTAACTTTCAACTCAGAGTATTTCTTCCTTTCAGTAAAAAGCACCTCCCTTACACGTCCTGTAGCTGCTAGCAGCAATGTCATAGCTGTCTCTAATGCTGTAGAGTGCCTCTATTTAAGACTTGCCTCCTCTGGTCATCATAACTTACTGATGGAGAAGTTGTCCCATTTTCTGTGGGTCTGCAGAAGGCTCACAGGACTCCCAGGTGATTAAAGAGGCAACAGTGATGATGTGGGAGTCTTTCCTTCTTTCTTCAGATAGGAGCTACTATTGCCAATGGAAGTGATACTGAATGTTTTGTTCCTTATGGTTCTTGTGCATTGCTAACAGGCTGGGGATTTCTCCTTCTAGTATTACATAGCCAGGACCATGGTACCTGCTGGTTTGTATTGTCTGTGTTCACTGCCTTTTATACAGTTTCCAGTGCCCTTTGTGTCAGACATGTTTCTTAGGGATTAGATTTCTTATGGTCCAAAATGATGTCTTCATTGTTGATTTGAATTTCAGATGATTTTATCTCCATTGTCACATTACACGTACACCACAGAGCCCTCAGCCTTGCATGTAAGAGTCCCTTTGTCTGCTTCTTGACTTTGAATGAAAATAAATACTCCTCTTAAGTATCATTTGTCTTTGGCACTCATCACACTGCTGCCACCTGTAGGTTCTCACCAATTGCTTGCCATTGGTGAGGATCTTTATTGTGACATCTGTTGAAATGAGTGTATGCATGTCCAGATCTCTGGTTCGGGTTGTCCTTGACCATGTTGAAGTACAGCAAGATGAAATAGGGAAGACAAAGCTGAAGATCAGCCATATGCGGTTAAAAGATTGAACCTCAAGGGAAAGTCTTATGGGATGCTCTTCACTTCTGTCATCAAAAGCAGTGGGCATTCAACTTGAGAACTGATTTGTTTGGAAATACAGATTTACTTCTTCCTTACGTGTGCCCTCTTCTACTGTTTACCCTCCCCTACTCAGGGTTTAGAGAGTGTTGCTAGACACTAGCAGGAACCAGCAGTAGCCTTGACATGGGAACTGGGTCTGCTGTGCAAACTGTCCTCTAGTTCGTTGAGTTGAATCAGCTCTCCCATTCTCCTAAAATTAAGTGACCAAAGCATCAGGAAGTGGATACAGAGCATCATTGTGAAGCCTTAGTAAAACTGCTGCATGGGTATTCTCTGTCTAGGGGATAAAGTTTTAGGAACTTCTACAAATAGTAGAGCTGGAAGCCTTTTTTCAAAATGAATCTTTATGTCCTGCAGAAAGCCACATAAATGCATTAGGATTTCATCTGCTTCCAAACCTCTGCCAACACTAAGCATGATAAAGGTTATTTGGACCTGTTTTGTGATGGATGAGAATTTGATAGGTTATCAGCAGCAATCTGTTGTCAAATATTCCTCCAGATGATCTTTTTCACACCTGGCCTTCCAGCACACATTTGATTGCACTTCAGGTAATATTATTGCCAGGTAGACAATCCTTCACTGCAGGTTTAGGTAATGATAGAACTAAATGTCCCCTCTTTGTTTAAAAGCAAAAACATGGGAAGAGGTGTTCTAGACCTAGAATTTAGACTGTCTGGAGGTCAGATGTTTTAACTTTAGGATAAAACATGGTAATACTTTAGGATACTTTAGGATATAAGATACTTTAGGATAAAACACAGTGAAACAATGAAAACTATTACTTGAAGATTAGTCCTTAGCTTATAGCTTCCCTTACTCCTGTGTACATGAGAGAACTGGTTTCTGGTATCATTTTTTCCTAAGGGAAAGATCTTGGTGGTGAAACTTGCTGCTTTTTTTATCCTTTCTTTTCCTCATTTGCTTACTGTTCCTTTTTATGCACAGATATACCTCATGACTTCTTGCATCTTGTATCCCAACGGGTACTGTGTGTTCCAGAAATTTGCAACTTTTATTTGGCTATTCCATTTTTCCTTTTTTTCATTCCATTAGGAAACAAAAATCACCACTTCTGAAGTGCCTTTTCCTTTTGTCATCTTGGATGTTCGTCATCTGCTGCTTTCTGTGTTGCGGAGTGGGTTTTGGTGGTAGTTGGTGTTTTTTTTTTTGTGTTGGGGTTGGGTTTTATTAGTACCCAAGCTAGTGGAGGTCGATTGTGACTGGGTTTGTGTTTGTGAATGGCTTTAGGTGTTTATTTTGCCCTGACAAAATGGATAGGTATAACCCAGATAGCTGATAACGTTGGGCTACTGCATAAGCATCATTTGCTCGCATTATTGTGTGCCTGAGAGAGATTTACAAGCAGGATCACCTGAATAAATAACTTGAGTTTTGCAACATTGAAACAGAAGAAGTTAAAGATTTGAAGTTCACTGGGGATACATATGTATAATTTAACACTGTTGGGTAAAAGATGTAAATTTTGAGCTTGGATGTGTGGGAAACATGATTTTCTGTCATTACATAGTCACAGGCATGTCTCTAAAGTGATGCCAAATTATAATATTTGCATAAATATTTATATAAATATGCTATAGTTGCATAGCATTGGTAGGGGGTTTATAGCTAACTTAATTTACCATTTCACTATGAGACTGGGTTGAAGTAACAGCTAAGTGCTTCCAGAATGGAAAACAGCATTCCTTTGAGTTCCTTGAGTTTGGGGTTTAGCAGTGCAGATTCTGGTGTTGCCTTTTACATGGAAATCAATATGCATGTGAAGTGAATATTGTGAATCGCATCTTTTAACATACAACATCCAGGCTCCATGTTTCTGAAGTAGATGCTGTTCCATGAACAAATAGGGGAAAAAATGGTAATGGGGTGTTGGAAGGATTCTCTCCTATATTTTTACTAAGACATGCTGCACTATATATGCTAAGATTAGCATAGGTCTGGCTTTGTCTGATGCTTTGTGTATTTTTGCAGCCCAGAATAATAAGACCACTTAAAACCATGGATGTTTAATTTCTGTGGGTGGGTTTTGTGGTTTTATTTTGGGAGGGGGTGGGGTGTTTATTTTGCCTTTTGCTGTAGGAAATCATGATTATGGAGCTCTTCATTGCAATTTGGTGAAGGAGAGAAATGGAATCTCAGTTTCTACCTTGTTGTTCACGTTACCTTGAGCTAAAAGCGAAGTAGTGGAAGAACCTTGTAGAATAACAGAGTGGGAATTCACAGGGTGGGAATACACTTCCAGAAAAAGGAAAGGAGTGTAATAGTTAACTGTTTCTTCATATGGGATATGTGGGTTTTCTTCACATGGGGACATACATGTGGAATTGAAGCTTGTGGTAATTGTTGGTGCATTCTCATCAGCATGATATTTTGCTGTGATTTTTGAAAGGATCAATCCCTTGCAGCAATTTACGTAATAACTTTGTGGTGGGTGATTCTCCTATTTTTATTTATGCTTTTTTTCTTGTGCCTAGTTCACTAAAATGCCATACCCTTGCTCCTCGGTACAGTAAATGTACTCTGTAATATCTATTATGGTACAGTCAAAGGATAATTTATTGTCAGATAGGAAAGTAGGTCAACACTAATGTCACTTGATGATCAACCCCCCAAGTTTAATAAAACACCTCACCAGCATGCATTCCGCACAGTGCTTGATGTTTTATTAGGACTACAGTACCTTACAGTACCTAGCTAGAGCGGGAGTGTAATTACTGAGCTGTCAGGGTGATAAGTGGGATTAATGGCAGGCTGGTGCACTTTAGTCTGCAGAGTGCTCAGAGAAGCAGAAGATGGTATTATTATAAGAGAAAGTCTGGCCTGGCATATTCATGGCACCCTTCCCTCCTCCCCAAAACTCACGTTCCAGTTTGTGTTACCACCACCACCACCACCCCCCCCAGTAGCTGACATTTCCAACAGCTGTTACTTGTGGAAACAGCTCAAAAATCCAAAGAAAAATAATGTGCTGAAGATGCTTGTTAGCCACAATGGGGAATGTGTGCACTGCTTGTCATAGAATGTACAGTCAGACTGGTTTGAGTTGGAAAGGACCTTCAGCTCATCCATCTCCAACCCCTGCCATGGGCAGGGACACCTTCCACTAGAGCAGGTTGCTCCAAGTCCCTGTGTCCAACCTGGCCTTGAACGCTGCCAGGGATGGGGCAGCCACAGCTTCTCTGGGCACCCTGTGCCAGCGCCTCAGCACCCTCACAGGGAAGAGCTTCTGCCTTAGATCTAACCTGAACTTCCCATTTCAGTGTGAACCCATCACCCCTTATCATGTAGCTACAGTCCCTGATGAAGAGTCCCTCTCCAGCATCCTTGTATCCCCCTTCAGACACTGGAAGCTGCTCTGAGGTCTCCATGCAGCCTTATGCTGCTAGGTGCCATCCTAGTCATTTTTGACATGACATTATTCTCTATATAATCGACATAAATGCTTTTGATGTGAAATGCCATTCTTTTGGTCTTGGGCGCAGGACTGTTGTATTTTAAAGGGAACTATGTTCAGGAGAGTGAAGATCAAAAAGTCGAAATGGGATTGTTGCCTTTTTTATACCATGCCTCTTCTTTCCTTACTGCCTACTAGGCAAAATGATCATCCAAGCCCTCATACTTTTTTATTTTGTCTAGTGTATCTCCTTCTTCTCCAGCTTCTAGTACTAAAACTTTGCTGCCTTTCAGTCTGCTTAGAATGCTAAGACCTCTTGACACACTGCTCTGGCCACATCAACCCTCTGAGGTCCCCACTGGCCTGGTTTTGCTTGTTAAGGCATTCAGAGCATGGGTCTGTCAGTGGGTAGTGCTGGGCAGCGTATATTTAAGGTATATTGAAGTCACAGCTAAACTTAATGCGCTCTTCCAGTAACAAGTGGTGTCCCTCAGGGATCGGTGCTGGGACCGGTCTTGTTCAACATCTTTGTTGCTGACATGGACAGTGGGATTGAGTGTGCCCTCAGCAAGTTTGCTGATGACACCAAGCTGTGTGGTTCGGTTGATACGCTGGAGGGAAGGAATGCCATCCAGAGGGACCTTGACACGCTTGTGAGGTGGGCTGATGCCAGCCTCATGAAGTTTAACCATGCCAAGTGCAAGGTCCTACAGCTGGGTCAGAGCAATGCAAGGCACAGCTACAGGTTGGGCAGGGAAGAGATTCAGAGCAGCCCGGTGGAGAAGGACTTGGGGGTGCTGGTCAATGAGAAAATGAACATGAGCTGGCTTCAGTGTGTGCTCGCAGCCCAGAAAGCCAACCATATTCTGGGCTGCATCAAAAGAAGCGTGACCAGCAGGTCGAAGAAGGTGATCCTGCCCCTCTACTCTGCTCTCGTGAGACCTCACCTGGAGTATTGTGTGTAGTTCTGGTGTCCTCAACATAAAAAGGACATGGAACTGTTGGAACAAGTCCAGAGGAGGACAACGAGGATGATGAGGGGACTGGAGCACCTCCCGCATGAAGAGAGGCTGAGAAAGTTGGGCCTGTTCAGCCTGGAGAAGAGAAGGCTGCATGGAGACCTCATAGCAGCCTTCCAGTATGTGAAGGGGGGCTATAGGGATGCTGGGGATGGACCCTTCATTAGGGACTGTAGTGACAGGACAAGCGGTAATGGGTTCAAACTTAAACAGGGGAAGTTTAGATTGGATATAAAGAGGAAATTCTTTCCTGTTAGGGTGGTGAGGCACTGGAATGGGTCGCCCAGGGAGGTTGTGAATGCTCCATCCCTGGCAGTGTTCAAGGCCAGGTTGGACAGAGCCTTGGGTGACATGGTTTAGTGTGAGGTGTCCGTGCCCATGGCAGGGGTTTGGAACTTGACGATCTTAAGGTCCTTTCCAACCCTAACTATTCTATGATTCTATGATTCTTATGCCAGAGTCCTCTGACATCTGGCTACTAGAACTAGTAACCTGCTCTGGTGTTGGACCTGGACTTGGCTTTATCAGATTTCTTAGCTTTTGCAGCCTCCGAGACCTTTTTTGCTTTAAACATATCCCTGAGATCTTTTCCCCATCACACTACTAGTTCAGTGAGAGAATCCAAACAGCCTCTCCCAAGTGCCTTCACATTTTGCTGGTTCCATGGTGCTTCAGTACCCAGGCAGATGATAATGAATAGGAAGGTGAAAGACTAATCTTTTACTTAACTGGCTTGGTCTTCTCTTTATTTCACTCTTAACTGAAAAAAACCCAACCAAAATATCCCCAAAGCAAACCAAAAGCAGTGTCTGTGACTGACAATGAGGCCAGTTTTTCACTGCGGGTATTTGAAGCATTTCATTCCTTTTAATATGCTTGTCATTTCCTTGTGCATGTAGGCCACAGGTCTCTTGCAGATGTTCTATGGCTGAAAGTACCCAGTTCCAGTAACAAGTACCACTCCTAAAGGTGGACTAGTGGAACTTCAGTAGTTGTGCTCAGATAATACATAAAACCCAGGTTTTCTTTCCTTTTCCATAGATTGTAAACCCCACAATGAATTTACATGAATTCTGTCTGATAAAGAAATGATCTTGAAAGAGCATCTGGGATAACTGAATGAGTTCCAAGATAATGGCAGTGTGGCATGTGACCTGTGATAGATATTGATGTGATTGAATGCTCCATCCCTGGCAGTGTTCAAGGCCAGGTTGGACAGAGCTTTGGGTGACGTGGTCTAGTGTGAGGTATCCCTGTCCATGGCAGGGGGTTGGAACTGGATGATCTTAAGGTCCCTTCTGACCCAAACCTGTCTGGGATTCTATATGTAAAACTGAACGTGTGCACAAGTACCTTTGTGTTTAGTAGAAAACCATTTTACTTTTTAGGCTGACTTTTACCTTTGTTTTTTAATTCATTGTTGCATTTCCTTACTGCAGATTGCATAGAATACCCTGAGAGCTTAATTCTTAGACGGGACTTGTGCAAGCAACCAGAGCGGTACATCACTATGTATGCCGCTGTTAGTGCCATGGATTAGTGGTGGCCTTGCAGCGCTGGGGTGCTGGTTGGACTTGATGATCTTAAAGGTCTTTCACAGCCTGGTTGATTCTGTGATTCTGTCCTCATGGATGACTAAGCAGGAACAGCTAATAATTCCTTGCTACTTACTGTGTTTTAATATACAGTTCGGTTTTGTCATTAGGGATGACAAGAAGAGGATTTTGGGGATTTCCATTGGGAATCTTCAATAGTCTTATTGACCCTAATGTCAGTAGCATCATTTTCAGAGGTCACAAGCATATCACAAGAAACTGGTTGAGAAGTGACTTGAAAATTCATCAGCGTTCTAAGTCTTTGGCACATACAGGACAAAGTAATTCTGCTGTGGAAATACTGCTGCTTTTGTACGTCTGATTATCCAACCTCCAGAATGTAATCCACAGTGACACTTCCAGAACTACATCAGTCCATACAGGTTCCCAGCATGGATGTTTTTCAAATAGAGGAATGATATGGTCAAAAGTTGAGCAATCTTGGATGCCAGGGGAAAAGTGATTTCTATGTAATTAGGCATTGTTTCCTAATACTGGGACATCTGTAGTCCATATGTCTGTAACTGCATCCCACTGCCTGCCTTTGTAAAATGGAGTCAACAGAACGTAACCAGTCAGTGTTGAATGCAAGTCAGTAATGATCATGTTTTAATTTTGAGGTTTCATTAAATAGAAATTTAATGAAAATGCTCTCTATTATTCCTTTGTGGCTTATCTTCTACCATGCTAACTCAAAAACCTTATTGGCAGCGTTTGTGTTCCACATCTCCTTGACATGTTTTCCTTTATTCCTGTAGATGCTTGAAGTGTGCAGATGCCCCCTGTCAGAAGAGTTGCCCAACTAATCTGGACATCAAGTCATTCATCACAAGTATTGCGAACAAGGTAACATCAGGCTTGGAACGTGGAAGCAGGTAGCAGCAGTCCTGTTACTGAGATTGCATTTCAAGGTTTCTCTTTACGAAGTCTTAAACAGTTTTTACAACAGATGCTTTAAAGTTGATCAGTTTTTAATTGGTTTTAGTTCTGGTTTAATTGGTTTGGCCTGGACAGATAGTGGATAGAGCAGATGAGGTCACTTTCCAATGATGTTTAGGGGTTTGATGCTTTTCAAACGCAATGATATTCCAAACCCCTGAGCATTGCAATGTAATTATTGAACCTTGCTACTACCTGAGGAGTTACAGTTGAAAAGCTTTTTGGTTTTGTTTTTTTTTTTATGAAGTGATGATAGTTTGAATTTGCTTTGGGCAGCAGTTTGGCATGAAGGTGGTTGTCTCAAGGAATGTTTTCCTGCAGTTTATAGTAAGAAGGCTCTGATGAGTGCAAATGTAGTCCCTCACTCAGACTATTAATACAATACAACAGGAATAAACAGAACCCCTCTTTGGAGGTCCTGTACCTTTTCCTTTCTTAATAGGCTGTTATACTGTAATCATCACGAAATCTTCAAAACATAAAGACATTATTTGGATTTGTGATTTGCAGTTGACTTTTTACAGTTAGAACTAGAAACAAGGATGACATCAAAGCTGATGTGACAAGATTAATTAGGCTGCCTTGGGTAGCCTAAAGATGAGTAGGTATTGACTGCCTCATACCTTTTAAAATGTGCTTCCCATCATTAGGTGCCATGTGATTTATTTGTCTGGAGAAGTCCAATTAGACTCGTAATCTACTGGGGGTACTATAGAGGTTTTTCTGGCTGCATTTTATGCTCTAACGTGTCTCATTTAGATGCAGCTGAAAGGGCCAACACAGGTAAAGCACGAGTGAAGTGGGCAACAGCAGCACTGCCGTGTGCAAGTTAACAGCCACATTGCTTTTACTACACAGTGTGTTGTAGTATGAGAAGAGAAGACACTGGTAAATTCTGCACCTTAACAAGAAACATTAGGATAAGAGGAGATATTAAGGTACATGTATCAATTAGAACATTAACTGTGTGTTGATATGGTTTGCAGTAATTGGTATTATGCAGTATTTGTTTGCCTGAATGTATGTATCTGTTTGCAACCATACTATACTCTGTGTTGTGTTGCTGCTTATTACCTCTTCAGGGTTCATGAAGCAGGCAAACAGAAGAGAGAAGGGACAAGGCAGTAACGAAACTGCCTGTCTCCATCTCATCATTGTGCTGTAGCTTGTTTAGGAAACCTAAAGCAAATTTTATGCAAGTATTTTAGCAGGATGGTATTTTCTTAGTAAGAAATGAGTTATGTGTTTCTTGGAGTACGATAGGGTGATGTTGTAACAAAACTGTTTATTGTAACAAAAACTGTTAATAAGGAAGCAGGGAAGATGGGCTTAAGAGTGCCACAGAGGATGTCAGAAGAACTAGGTCTTAATAAGCCCAGATTTAAGCTGTCAGATGGTCAGTGACCAGCCTTACAGAGTTTGGGCTGTTTGATGATATTAAATCATCTTGGAAGTTACAGATGTCAGGGTTTTGCCCTGAGCAGGTAACCTGATCACTTGCTGCTTTGTCAGGAAATCCTGCTTTAAAAAAGCATCAGCAGTGTACTGCTATTCCCTCGAGAGGCTGAATAGTCTTTATGGAAAAAATGGAGTATCTTAGATTACTGAAACATGTCTCCAGCCTTTCTTTTTGGACCCTATCCGTGTCTATCCATAGCTACTGTATCCACTCTGAAACTAGTTTGTATGAAAGGTATACAGCAGTTTTGGTAACTGCTTTTACCTCCTGTTGATGCCTGATAATTGCTTAGACAGCAGGAAGCATCCACATGCAGGAAGCTTTAATAAGTCAGGTACTTGATTTCTGCTAGCCAGGATGTTAGGATGGGAAATTGCATCCTTCTGTGAATTCCATTTCCAAGTGTGAGTTTACATCGGCTTGCCCATTGCTTTCTCTCCTTATCCTGTTGGAAGAAATCCAATATAACCTGGTTGTGGAAGGATTCCTCTGCAAGAGCTATAGTGCTGACTTAAACAACCAAACAGAAAACCAACACAACCCCCCCAAAACCCCAAATCCAAAACCTAAAAGCGAGGAAACCACACAACCAAACACGTTGAGATGCGCTATCCCTGGAGACACTCAAGGCCAGGATAGATGTGGTTCTGGGCAGCGTGATCTGGTTGAAGGTGTCCCTGCTCATTGCAGGGGTTGGACTGGATGAACTTTGAAGGTCCATCCAACCCAAACCATTTTGTGATCCTATGCTTATCAAAGAGCTGAAGTCATGGGCTGAGAATCAAGTCCTGTGAATCTGTGGCCTCCATGTCCGTGGCTGTGCCTTCTGCAATTCATGTACCAAGCAGCTTCTTAGGGAAATAAATCTCCATCCTTCCTCACAAATAACTGTCAATTCTTCTGGTTTCCCTTAGGAATAGGATTTCTTTTTCCAGGTATCGGTGTGTGCTACTGTTTTTACACTACTACACTTTGAAACTCCTGTTTTGTGCCAAGCAAGCCATAGATAGAAGGTGATAGCTGAGAGAAGAAACCTGAAGTCACGACCATGGCTGCTCCTGCAGCGTCCTCTCCCCTCTTGCGCTGTCACTGTGGTGCCTGGGCTTCCTGCACCATACACTTTTAGAGCAGATAGAAAACAAGACAAGCGCACTAAAACTCCTAATTTGATAGGTTTTTAATGGAACCAAGAAGGAATTTTTCACTTTTTAATGCATTTCCGCCTAAACTTTTATTGACAGAATCAGTCAGGTATCATGCAGCAATCTGCTTGCTGAATAGTTTTGTGTTAATGTCATAAAAGTATTTACTTCACACGATCAAGGATATTTTGCATATTGAAAATGCATTTCAAATGGATAAGTACAGTTTCGTCTGGTTTCAGCGTGTAAATAAACTTTCATTTTTAATCCAAAATCTCATTGATATATCCGGCAGCTTCGAGACAAAAGGAATAGGTGAAATATAGAACGTTCAGGTATTTGAGGTAGGTAATTGGGGTATACTTTCTACACTTATTGAAGTCCCTGTCCTGCTTCTGAAGCTGTCTTCATCACTCAAGAAACTCCCTTCACCAGGTTACCTTTCTACTTGTTTGGGAGGGATACAGTTCAATGTATCCCTGGTCCTCATCCCTGTGTAAGCAGTGAGCAGGATTGCATGCAGGTATTCATTTAAACACGATTCATTATTAATACAGAGTATTTAGACAGCAGCTACTGCAAATGAATTACTTTGTCAGGTATTTAAGAGCTCCATTGTTCGTAGTTTGTTTTGTTGGCAAACTGCTCCAGCAATCTTAAAAGGTCAGGGATTCTTGTTCTCTTAAGCCTGAGGCTTTTTAGATATTTACAGGCCATGTACAATGTAGCTGTTGTGGCTGTTCTGTCAGTTAGACCTGAGCTCAGGAGTAGAAGACAGGGGAGGAGGGGTTGTTTCTGGGTTGAGAGGGTAATTGAATTGCCAGACTCAATGAGCCTCGAGCCTCTTTGAGAAGAAGGATGTCACTTATGCTGTATTGTGCTTGCTGCTGTGACACAGTGGAGTTTAGGCCACAGCTTCCATCCTCTTTTCTCCATACAAACTGGATTACAACTCCACTTTATAAAGGTACAATCTATTCTATTGTGGCTTTCCAATCAGTGTTTCTTCTTGCAGTTGTGTCTCTCAGAGGCCAGACTTCAAATTCACCATGCGCGCATCACTTCTTTTGTTTCTAAACATCACCATGGCACCAAAGAAGTATTCTGACTTCCAGCTGCCCTCTCTTTAAATACAGCCTCCTCCTTGCAGAGTGTGTGTTCTTTGTTTTACAGTGCACAAGTGCCACCTTAGTTATTTCTTTCTTTAAAAAGGAAAACCCACTAAGAATAGCAAGCGTTCAGCTGCTGCAGAGGCAAGTTTTGTTCTAGCCCTGAGTGAGCACCAGGAGTGAGTTTAGGATTTTATGTCCTCTTTTTCCCTGTATTGATATGTCAAAGCAAAAAGGACTTGGTAAATGGACTTCCAGCACCCGTCACCCTTTAGACCGGCACAAGCAAATCCTGCAACAGCAGACAATCCTTGAGCTTTCCAGAAGCAACTCCTATCCTGAACACTTGCGGCTTGTCCAGCTTACCTCTTGTGAGTAGAAGTGTGTGCCAGAGGATGCCGCCCATCAGCAAGCAGCAGCTCTGCCTTTCTGTCGTTCAGTGGGACTTGGAGTTTGTGATCAGACACCTTTATGTTTGAGTAGTTGCATTGAAAAACAGCTTGTTGGTGCAGTTCAGACATGGGGATATGAAGTTATATGACATGGCACAGGCATAAAGAGCGAGTGACTCAGCCTTGATAGTCTGAGTCAATAATGAAGAATTAGGGGTGCAGAGGTAGCTTTTGTGGTATCAGTACTCAGAAATCACACTTTGTTGCTGGAATTCTCTGTTCTCACATTTTTATCTCAAGTCTTGAGGATTACGACGATTCCTGACAGCTTCCTCCTTGTTCTGAAAGACCATCTTCTCCCAAATCCCTTAATGATAAAGGCAAACTGGTCTGAACTGACACAGCAACCGTTTTCTAGCAGATTTTATAGGTACATGTAAGCCTTCTGGTGACCAGCATTAAGAAACCCCAAAACAACAACCAACCCCTCCCAAGATAACCCCAAATCCCCAGACCAACAAAGCCATGCTGCCCTCTGGGTAAAAGGTTGTCCCTGGACTATGCAGAATGCTGGGAGGGAAATGGAAAGAGAAATGAATGTCAGGGAAAGTTATGAATCGCAAGTAGATTTTCAGATTTCAGGCTTAAGTTTCAATAAACCCAAAGGAAATGTGTGGGGTTTTCAGGAAAGAAATTGATTTCTTCAAGGGAGGAAGATATAGATGGATACCAAAGGCTAGGGGTCAATCCGATGTTTAGGAGATTGAGGGAGTAAAGGTAAAAGTGTTTGTGGTAATATGCTGGAAATGGGAAAGAAAGAAAAGAGTGTGGAAAAGGAAGGCAGGAGACAAAAAGCTGCGGGATCATTAAGGGAAAATAAAGTGAAGGAGAAGGGAAAAAGGTGGAGAGGATTCTGACAGGTGAGAGGAGCAGAATGATGGCTTTTCTGTGCCAGGAGAACTCTGAGTAAATTAACAAAGGACATCTCTATGCCATTGCAAAGGCTGTAGAAACTCATGAGTCACAGTTCATATGTAAAACGCTGTAAGTGGGATCCTGTTAATACAGTGAAGGATTGTGGAAGTCAGAAAGCTGCTCTATGATTGGGAATAATTATATCTACATATGCATCACAATCAATCTTTAAGTACTCCTCTGAGGCCCCGGCTTTGGGAAAGGGCTATTTTATTCCGCTTTCTCTGTTCATCTTTGTATATTCCAGGTCACTAAATACAAAAGCCCCACATTTTCAAGGAAAAAGTAGTAATGGTGTTAAATTGATGCACTCGAAACAGTGACTTTTCTTGAGATGTCTGTTTGTACTTAGTGTAATGGAATGGCTGACAGCTGGTTTCAGTTGCCATCGTGTAATTATGTAGAATAGACTTTTGCGATGACACTATGTCAATTAAGGAATCTCTCACATTCTAGACTACAAAGGACAAAATGACAGTACAAGATATTCCTTCCGTTCTTCCTCATAGAAAGATAGTGACACTGTGTGAAATTACAGCCCCGTTCCGATGACACGAGTCAAAGGATGTGCAAGATTTCGGGATTGATTAAAACTCATCAGCATTATAATACAGAATATGTATGATTGGGAGAAGTTGCCGTTCTGTTGTGTTCCTTCTTCTTTGGGAGGTATTGGGGGGGGTGGTGACAGACTTGGGGGCGTTTCTTGTACTATTTGAACTGGTGTGTGTCAGTGTGAAAAATGCTTCTTATATAACAATGTACTTTAAATAGTGGCTCTTTGCTATGTGGAAGTATTTCGATCCAATCTATCTTGAGGAGTCTTAAAGCCATCGCAGAACATGAGCGGGGATAGGAGATGGTGATATTTCCCTGTGGTTTTTTGCTGCATCTCCCTTTTCTTAAACTAAACCTGGATGAAAAGGGAATTACAGCTTTTTTTCTTCTTTCCTCTGAAAGTCTTCACTCTGTTCCCAAAATCCTGATGGGAGTCAGTGTGTTCATTCTTATTACAGAAAGCATCATAATGCATATTCTTCATTGTTTTGGGAGAAAAACGGCAATATCAGAACACCCTGATGCATAATGAATTTATGTAAACAGCTCTTGAATTGAATTGAACAAAAAGATGCTATGAGCATTTCCCGATAGTGAATGCAATTGCTTCTGGTCTCTCAGTATTGATCCTGTGTGTTTTAATAGGGTTTTTTCCAACTAAAAACCAGTCTCATTTGCATGCAAATTATATAATGCTTCCAAATGATACATGTGGAGATCCTCTTCTGCCTGGCTTCCACTGAATATTGATATCTGTTTAAGGCTTGTTTTTGTTCCCTGTGTTAGCAGTGTAGTATTTATTGACATTTTGATGTAGGAAACCACAGAACATCCTATCCAGTTAAATTCATTTATTTCTATGGAAGTGCACAGGAGAAAGGATTCTATGAACAAAGGCAGAGGCAGACATTAACCTCATTAAAAGATTCGGAAACATTCTAGTTTTTAGACTTGCCTCCTCTGTGACATCTGTAAGAAACCAGCTCACTGAGTCATCTTATTAGTTCAGCATCTAAAAACATGACTCCAAAGTGTTAAGGCAGTTTGCATCATGCTATGCCCTGAAGTAACTTGGTCATTTTAAAGGAGCCAGTCTCCCTTTAATTCTGATCCTTTCTCATGGACATTGTGCTGTGTGCAGTTCTGGTTGTCTCCATGCTGGACATGGAGCTGTTGGAGCAAGTGCAAAGGAAGCCAAAGCAAGTGCAAAGCAAGTGCAAAGGATGATCAGGGGCTGGAGCACCTCCCATATGGAGACAGGCTGAGAACACTGGGGCTGTTCAGCCTGGAGAAGAGAAGCTGCGTGGAGACCTCAGAGCAGCTTCCAGTGTCTGAAGGGGGATACAAGGATGCTGGGGAGGGACTCCTCATCAGGGACTGTAGTGACAGGACAAGGGGTGATGGGTTCAAAGTGAAACGGGAAGTTCAGGTTAGATCTAAGGCAGAAGCTCTTCCCTGTGAGGGTGCTGAGGCGCTGGCACAGGGTGCCCAGAGAAGCTGTGGCTGCCCCATCCCTGGCAGTGTTCAAGGCCAGGTTGGACACAGGGTCTTGGAGCAAGCTGGTCTGGTGGAAGGTATCTCTGCCCATGGTAGTGGGTTGGAACTGGATGAGCTGAAGTCCCCTTCCAACCAAAACCAGTCTGGGATTCTATGGTTCTAAGTTCACCAGTAGTAAAATTGACACAGGGAGACTTTTTTTTGGCAGACAGGAAAAACAAATCATCACTGAAGCTGAGCTTCCTTTGCATCTTTAGAGGTGTCCACTTTAGCACAGTTGGAGCACACTAGTGAAGCAGTGCAAAAGACTTGCCCTGCTGCTCCCAAACATGAGTGGAACACTTTGGGCTTCAGGTGGGACTGTCTTTTATTTTATCATTAAAACTTATTTGAAGTGTTAAGACTAGATGATACATACTCTTTGATACAGTTTACCTAATGTCTTCATATTTATCACAGTAATATGTACTGTATATGTACAGCTTGTGGTGCTCTCACTGGAAGAGGACTGGAATGATTCCTCTTTTTCTTTTGCACTGCCACTATTTGTGGTCAAATCATGACCATAACATCTCAAAACTTCCCAAATCTTGACCCCACCTGCATGTACTCCATCCTATTTCCCCCCAGTTAAGAGTTCATTGAGTCCTGTTAGGACTTCAGTCCCAGTCTCTTCCTTACAGAACTCTGGCACGATGTTCTGAGGCAGGTTTTCTTCAATAAGCCATGATTTCAGTCCTGTACTCACACTGCCCCTTGCCCCATCTCTCTGAAGTCACTCTGAAGCTACTCTGTCTTTCCATAGCATAGCTGAGCTCAGAGTTTGGGTTGAGTTAAATGCATCAGCTGTGTTGATGCTGCCTGTAGTGGCACAGCTCAAGTGTGAGAACATACTTTGCAGAGATGGAATAGTATTAAGCTTAAGAAGGAATATTTAACAGCTTTATATATTGATTTTAATTACAAAACCTAAAAATGTAGAAAATCCTTAATGAAGTTACTTAACTGGAAATGCACGTTGCTGTAGGTGTTTCCATTGAACTGGAGTTGAGGATAAAGGAAAAATCTAACTCTCATATGTAGTGAAATATCATCCTGAATGGGAATTCTTTGGGAACCATTTTGCCTTTGAGTTAGGGAGAAAAAAATTCCCCCTACTAGTTTGTAATTGTTCCTTTGCAGTGGAAAAAAAGGAATGGTCAGGTGGAATCGCCTGGGGAACAGACATCTAGTGCCACTTAAGATGCTGCAGGGTCTCTGGGCTGGTCTCCGAGTGCTGCTTCAGAAAGTTGCAGTTCTCCTGCATTGACTGTCACCTCTGCTGTCTGCATGGCTGTGTGTCAGGGACGTCTACCGTATAGCTGGACTTCTATGTTTTGCTGCTCAACTGAGCTTACAATGGCTTTACTGGCTGTTTTTAGCAGCTTTGACAAGCTGTGGTATATCGAAACAGCGTCATTCATCTGGAAGGGCAAAAATATTTGCCAATACATACAATTTCTTTTTAAGTAATCCTCCTTTATATTGGATTAAATTAGATTTGGGGATGATAAAGTACCTTAGCAGACACCACAGGCAAAATAGTTGAAAGTTCGCCCGCAAGAGTTGTGTAAAGGGTTTGCCTATGGATTTTGACAGTGCCTAGGAAAATTCCATGCAGGTACACCCAGGTGATGGACAGGGGCTCATGCTGTGGAGTTGACCAGTATCTGTAAGCAAAAGGTCCACTTACCTCTACAGATACATCTCTTAAACGCTGGCATTATGTTGGGAATCTCTAGGCTGTGTCTGTAGCATCGGGTTTAACTTCAGTGAGTTTCATTCTCTGTCTTCTAGTCCATCTTTAGTGAATTGAACGTTCCAATGCAAAGCCTTGTTACTCATTGTTGGTTGTATTGTCAGATCTTGATGCTGCTCTTTTGATTCATAACTGGATTCTTGCTTTTCTGTGGCACCTCAGCTATGTGCTGTGTACTGAGTTGTCTCCTGGCCCTTAAAGGAAACTCTGGCATTAACCAGCTTCATGGGCTTCCCTTGGTGGGGCTTAAAATGAAGATCTAGAGTCTACATGGAGTAAAATTCTGTATTGAGTCTACAACAGCAAGGATAGGATGTAAACGTTTTGCTTCAATTCCACCATGATGTCATGAATGTCAATGTAATGTATATTCAGAGCAGCCATCAGTAGTTGCACCCCTCTAAACGAAACTTCAGTTCACTTCTCTGATGCTCCCTCTTAAGAGAATTATCCAGTCTAAACCCAAAAGCCAGCCAGGGGTTGTTTTCTCACGGCATCGGATGCTGGGAACTTGCTGATGCCCGTTTCTTAGGTTTTTATTGTGGAAAGGAATCTTCCCAGCTGTCATATATCAGGAAATTGTTCCTTTGCTGAAGATGTGCACTGAATATTGAACATGACTGAAGTTATGAATTGTACGTAACTTCTTCAGTCAGTTCCCTGGTTTACTGTTTAGGGAAACAGGAAGATCAGGGTTTGCCCTGATCAGTATGTACTTGAGGAAGAGAGTTCAGTGGTGTAGTACCGACAGGTTGGTACATAAGAAGCTTTCTCCTCTTTCCATCATGGGTCTGAACAATTGGCACTACTGATCTGGTGTGAAGGACAGGACTATCTGCAGAGGTGGTGTGCACAGATGTGTGAAATAAGCTTTTCATTCTCTGTGTCATAAAGAACTGATGCTCTAAGTGGCACCTGTTGGTCAGATCTCCAGCAAGGGTTACAACTGAGCTACTGCCCAATTGACCTAGAAATAGAGAAAGTATTTACAAGTATATAATGCAGGCACAGGAGGTTTCAAACCTAGACATGTTAAGGCACTAAAAGTCCTACAGCCGCCTCAGATGGAAGAGGCTTTAAACTGATTTTGCAAGCTAAAAAGGTTTATCTTTGCAGAATCAACAGTTTTGCTTTCTTTTTAGCTTCTTTGACGTAATGCAGATTAATGTTGGTACATTTAAATAATGTCAGTGTCATTTATTATACTCTTATTTTTATATTATTCTATTAACCAGAACCTGTATTTCGTGTTTTCGCTTGAATTGTTGCTTCCTTGGTATGCGACACTCCCTCACTCTCTCCTTTTCCCCCCTTCAGAACTACTATGGAGCTGCCAAAATGATCCTTTCTGACAATCCCCTTGGCCTGACGTGTGGAATGGTGTGTCCAACATCAGATCTCTGTGTTGGTGGCTGCAATTTGTATGCCACTGAGGAGGGACCGATTAATATTGGTGGATTGCAGCAGTTTGCTACTGAGGTAGGTTGGACTTCCAAATGTCTTAAATTCTACGTATGTACCAATGAGTATTGTCTAAGTGGTTGCCTACGTTAATGGTTTGTGTAAGAAAAGGTTGGTATTGATAAAATAATGGTGTAGGATGTTAGAATAGTTATCTTTTTCCTTACAGCACATTCTGAAGCTTAGAAGTGCTTTCATAATGCAACACTTTATAGGAACATAAGGAACGTTATTTGTGAACAAGAAACGTTGGTAGTTGAGACAATTTGTTTTCTACTGAAAGGTTTGTCTAAGGCAGCTGAAATTGTGGATGTTACTGAAGTAGGCTGCATAGGGAAGAAGATCAAGTGCACCTGCATCTGCAACTGCATGTTAAGTAGATGTTGAACTGTTGTGGGTGTAGTGTAATTCTATAGCAGAACTGGTATGCATTTGTATTGGTGTTGTGGCTAAGAAGTTTCAGATGATTTAGGCTTTTAACTGTCCTGTTTTGTCAAAACTAAGTAAATAAGTTGTTTCAGGTTGACCTGGAATACATGTCTGTGTGCATTAATTTGGATAGATAAGAGATACCCACACTTATGTATGCGTAAATTGATTAGTTCATGCAGGTATGCGTATATTTTAGCTACTGAAGCAAAGCTTGTTACTTGCCACTTGATGTTAGGAAGTCTTATGGAGAGTTTCTGGTGAGGCACATGTGCATTATTTGTGACTATATAGTTTCAGTCACACTCTAGAACTGCCTGACAGGAGGTCGTAGTGAGGTGGGGTTGGTCTCTTCTCCCAGGTAACAAGCGATAGAACAAGAGGAAACAGCCTCAGGCTGCACCAGGGCAGGTTTAGATGGAGCTGAGGAACAATTCCTTCCCCAGAGGCTGCTCAGGTTTTGGAATAGGCTGCCCAGGGCAGTGCTGGAGTCACCGTCCCTGCAAGTGTTCACACACCGTGGAGACGAGGCCTCAGTGCCATGGGTTAGTGGTGGCCTTGGCAGTGCTGGGAATGGGTGGAATTGATGAGCTTAAAGGGCTTTTTCAACCTGGTTGATTGCATGATTCTAATTTCCATCTGAAGAAAGGCAGAGGATGCGACTCATACGTTCAGTCCTTTGCAGGCAGGGAGAATTTGTACTAAACTCAGCTGATCTCATCTCTGAAGTGTCTTTGTGTAAAGTGAGGAAGTTATGGCTATATGAAAGGAGGTATATGCGTGTGTTAAGACTGTAAATTTCTATACAGTCCTTAACTAATAACCATGTCCCTCTTCTGTATCTTGGGCCATTTGGCTGATCACATTTACAAACATACAGTGAAATTCCAGTCACCTTTACAAGGCCTGAGGAAAAAAAACCAACAACTTTATAGAGACAGCCCAAAGTAGAAACGCAAATCAATGTGAAGTAACAGATGTTACATCTATAAGGCCAAGTATTTTACCTGTGCTGTCATCCAGAGACCTCACACCCCCTTCTCAATGGCTGTGGGTCAGGATTCAATGAGCAACCAGTGCTACGTGCTGCAGTTCTTCTCCTTAAACCTATTTGTATCCCTCCTTTCTTCTCTCCAGGAGACTTGCAAAGCTTCTGGAACACCTGCTAAACATTTCTGCTAGCTGTTGCTCAACCTTCTCTCCCATCTGTCATTTGAGTAGCTATCCACTTCAATTTTCTAGAGGTTTGAATGTAGATGTGTGTAAGAATCAGTTTGGACCAAAGCTGTCACAGGATGAGACTTGAAACGGTGAATTGCATTTCTTCTATGTGTATATTGAGTATATGTGTGTGTATATATGTATAAAATATATGTATATGCATGTATTCTATGTGTATATTCAGATTTTATCACTTGAGGCAATTTTATTACTTTGTTGTCTAATGAACTTTGTTCCTTATATGGAAAAATAGACCATTTTTTTGCAAAGCAGAAGACTTTTTTCTATAAGAAATACAAATAACCAGGACAAACCCAACAACCCCCCCCACCAAAAAAGAAAAAAAAAGAAACATTAAGCAGTTGTCAAATAGATGATAAATACGATGGTGAAATATTACTCTTTAGGAACCAAATGCAAGTAATATCTGTTAAAACTTGATTTGTGTCTCCTTTTAGCCCTAACACTATGATTAATAGAGAGGAATTATGGCTTGCTAGATAATGCTAAATATCTGCTATTTTTCTTCAAAAATCTTTAGAAATCTATTAAAAAAGCTCAGTGCTAGCACAATGATTGATAGAAAAACTGCAGAGAGGATGAATGGCTCCAAATGGCTTTGCTCCTTGTGTTTCAAGTTTGTTTAAAGTGATAGTAGTTCTAACAAAGTAAGGTTGTTACGCTATTTAGCACTGTAACAAAAATAGCACGTCAGGAAATTTTATCATCTGGAGTATTTTGTGATATCCTAAAATGATAAAATTTGGTTTGAATAACCTTTAGATTTACTGCTTTTTAACAGAGCCTTTGTATGTACTGTGGTACTCATCAGAAGTAATACTAGGCAGTCGGTTTTGTACTCAGTGTTGTTGGTTTAGGTTTCCTTCAGTTAAAATCGGGAAAGTATGTATAGTGGGGGAAAAAAAACAATGGTATGAATGCTTCCAAGTAAAAATCATGACAAAAATACAAACCACTGAAGAAAATCCCACGGTTCTGTTGCTCATAGAAAAATTGGCCCAGGTACTGCAAGCAAAGTGTGTTCACATCTTTACTTATCTGAGTAACTTAGCAAATGGTGTAATGCAGGCATGCAACATGTGCTACTCTTAATGAGAGCTACATGGAAATTCTCATGGACTGTGCAATAGTTTGTCCCACAGGGGCTTATTTACTGCAAACTCCATTGTGCATAAAGCCAGTTTTAGACTTCTTCCCCCCATGGAATTTGGCTGAGCATCATACACTTGCCACGTTACGCGTGCGCGCTACTAAAAAGGCACAACTGCTGGCTGAGATGAAAGATAAAAACTGCACTAAACCAGGAATGTGGGTTTAAAATGGCAAATATATGGGTATGACGTGTGGCCCTTTGTGCTTCTGAACAATGACTGATCATCTGTTCACACTGCAGTGAAAATGCCTAATTGTAAGATACTGGTCTTGCATACAGCAGAGCGACACAAAAATGGTTCCTCACGCCTACTCACATCTTCCTTCTGCCCCTCCGTTGAGTTCCTTAAGTGTGGTCGGCTCATTCTCACAGTGAATTGTAATCCAGTCTGGAAAAAAAGGTGGATTTTTGACAATGAAACGTTCAAATGGGGGGGGGGAATGAGGAAACGTCCGTTTGTATTTTTGATGTAGAATGTGTACACTGGGATGCAGTTACCACGGTAACTGTTGCATCTAGAGAATAACATGGAGTAAAAGCTCACTATTATAAATGATGAGTGTCAAGCACAGGTTACACCTGCTGCTGCACAGGTCAGGATTATATTAATGTCTTTATCTGTCTCCTTTGCCCAAGTACTTTAGAATCAGGGAACATCTCTGGGTTTGGAACACAAGTCCAGTGAAAATATACTGAGGTTGGAGTGACAATACATACAGGCATGAGCTGTATGATTGTCAGTCCCACAGAATACACTAAAATTACTGGTTATTCAGGTACAAGTTTGTAAGCTTGTAGTAAAAAGGAAGTGTGATCTATTACGTTGTCTGTTGTGGTATTAGCAATGAGCCCTCAAAATCTTCCATTCTTGGATAGACATCATGGAACTGAAAGGTTCTCTTGTGTTTCTAGTTAATCATTCTGAATAGTGTACCACAAGCTAAGCAGAAAAGGTATTAATTTAGTTGCTGCATGGTAGATTTAAATACTAGATCATTTAGTATTGGGACTCTTGTGCCAGCTACAGATCTGGTGATTTGTTTCTCTCTGGAGATGCATTCTGGCTGCTGTTGCAGCAGAAAGAAGTCGAAGAAGGAAACTTGATGTGTTTTTTTTCCTAAAAGATGCATTGTATGAGCTTGCCTGCTGCTAACCTGGAGACATCTCAGCAGGTCTGGAAGGGTAGGCTGTGGTGAGGATTCCCCACTCAATGCTCAACCTCCCTTCTCCCCCAGCCCACAGTGTGCAAGGAAGCAACAGCTATGTCTTGTGTTCAGGGTGCCTCATTTGGTCACATATTGACAGCTCTGATCAGTCTTAACATGATTCTCGTGGAGCCTTCTGAAGTTCCATCCTCCTACAGTAACTCGGGATGAATCTGACTGACGTTGTGAATGCTCCATCCCTGGCAGTGTTCAAGGCCAGGCTGGACAGAGCCTTGGGCGACATGGTCTAGTGTGAGGTGTCCCTGGACACCTTGCTGTTGGAACTGTTGGTGTTGGAACTGCATGATCTTAAGGTCTTTTCCAACCCAAACCATTCTGTGATTCTGTGACTTCTGATATCTCAGGCCAGTGCCGAGAGACTTGCTGCTATTTGGACAAGTTCCATAAACTCCACAATATGTTTTACAGGCATTAAGCATTCTTTGGTTTCTTTTTAAGGCATTTAGATTAATGTTGCTGTGTCCTTCCTAGTGGTGGGATTCATGACATGTTGAGGCATGGACTCGGCAGTGTCCTAGATCCATGGCTTTTCTTGGGACTGGAATAAATGCTAAAATACAGTTCTCATGTAGGTTTTCTGCCTTAAGTAGTCAACTGCCCCATATTAATGGAAACCAGCCTACAGGATAAATATCCATGGAAACCAGTGGGGGAGTGTGAAACTAATACAATTGGTTCCTAAATGTTACTGATTTCATTGCCTGTATTTTTCTTTCTGTGCATGAGTGAAATTGGTAATAATTCAGAATACACCAATATGTTTCCCACTAAAATAAACACCAGCTAGATGCTGGTATTTATCTGTTAAACAGCTATGTCAATAGCTGTTTGGTATCTCATCATATTAGTGAAGGATATTTAATGGCAAACCTGACTAATAAACTCCTTTCTATAGAGTTTAAGCATGGAAACAAGCATTGAATTCTGCACATAGGTGGAGAAGGGTATCCACAGCATTCCGATGAAAAATTCCGATTGGAAAACTCCAAAGTGCCTGAAACGAGTTACTTTATTCTAATTTCTATAAAAAATTGGAATCATGGTTGTGAGTAACCTGCTCTAATGGTTTTAAATGGCTTAGATTCATTTAAACCATGCTTACTATGCCATAAAATGATTGTCATCACGTTAGCAGAATGCATTTCTCTGAGTCACCTGCCACTCTGCCAAATGTCACCTCTTGTCATCAAAACATGCTAATACTAAAGAATGAGGATTTTATTCCATGAGGAGAACAATAAGCTTTTCCCTATCTGCATCCTGAAAAACAGCTACAATGAGTTGGCTGAAACTTTCCAGGAAAATGGAACTTGTATCAGATGCTCAGCAATTGAAATCACTGGAGTTTGCTTGAGTGGGAACTACTGTGTTTGCATACAGTGCCTGCAGTTCTGCTCTTTGTGAAGTACACCACGTTTTGGAACAAGAACAAGCTCACTGCAGTGAAAGGATGTTTAAATGATAAGGGAGAAGAGAACAAGCCCCCAGATTTCACACTGGAGGGGGAACATTGAGCAAGTGCATTCACACCTTTACATGTTGAAGTAATGCAAGTAAGGAAACTGTAATATGTTATAAACGTCTAAATCAAGAGAGGATTTATTTCAGTTGTTGGAACATGAGTAGAATAGAGTGGCTGGTTTGGTTTGGTCAAATTGTGTCTTGCTTGAGGACGGAGTCTCCATAGCCTTGTTTTGAAAAGTGGGGGATCCTTTCTATTGACCCTAGTGACATGAAGCTTAAGAAGTGGATGGAATCTGTGTGGGTTTGGTTTGAAGAGGCCCTAGATGATGAAATAATGATGATTGCACAGTATTTGATAGTTAAAGAATAAATGCCAGTGCTATTAATGTCTAGTAATAATCTAACTAATCTCTATTGTTTGTGTATGAGTGAGCCAGAAGGAAAGGCAGACATGGGGACAGTGGCTTAGTCTTTCCACTGAAAGATTCAGCTTTAAAATCCATTATTTGGTCCCATTTTCCTGAATGGGTTAAATTGGGTTAAATATGGGTTAAATAACCAGAATTGGTTAAAAAACTCTGCCAAAGAAAATAAAACCTTCACCCGAAGAAAAAGGAAATCCTCTTTTTGAAGGGAAGATGGACAAGGACAGCAGTAGTACTAAACTGTACTTGCATCTGGACCACGTTCTGAGCAGGTTAAAACTGGAGATGAAGTTGGAGTGCCATGAGGATGATCTGGAGCTGGAGCACATCCTGTATGAAGACAGGTTGAGAACATCAGGGACTGGAGCGATAGGACAAGGGGTGATGGGTTCAGACTGAAACAGGAGCAGTTCAGGTTAGATCTAAGGCAGAAGCTCTTCCCTGTGAGGGTGCTGAGGCGCTGGCACAGGGTGCCCAGAGAAGCTGTGGCTGCCCCATCCCTGGCATTGTTCAAGGCCAGGTTGGACACAGGGGCTTGGAGCAACCTGCTCTAGTGGAAGGCGTCCCTGCCTGTGGCAGGGGTTGGAACTGGATGAGCTTTAAGGTCCTTTCCAAAGCAGACCAGTCTGGGATTCTATCACAGTTGTGTGCAATGTGGCATTGAACACTTGCTTGCAAGGCAGGTCATCTCTGCACACCAAAGGATTTGTCCAAAAGAGTTCAGTGATATTTAATTGGGTGATTTACAGCGTAGGGAAACTTCACCATCAAGTGAGTGAAAATCGTTTGAGATGCATTGGAGCAGTTTGCTATTTTCACACAGTTCCCCTGCCAACCTTAATATGCAAAACTGCCACTGAATTCCAGATGGCAAGATATGCAGCATGGCCAGCTTGTGCAGCAAGAAAGGCAGTTTCACCCTCTTTGCAAACAGGCAGAATTGAAGTTGACCATTCAGCCTGAACTACTAGGATTTCCTGCATGAGTGCTTGGTTTCTGAAACTTAATGCCCACTGTGCTAGTGTGGCACTTTAGTATCACAATTACTGGATGGGTATAACTATTCAGTAATAAATATAATCATAATTATGTTATCAATAAATTAATAATGCATTTATTAAGTATATGCACATTCACAGTGTTCAATATACCCATTAAATACACAAGTTATAATTGGTATCGCTAAGTAGCCTTCTAAAACAGCTGCAGGAGACTTCAGTGGCAGCTTGGTTTCATTCAAGCCCTTTCCTTGTGGATGTAACAAAGCAGAGATTTGAGCATAACCCTGGCGCATTTTGGTTATCACAGTCTCGCTTCACAGCACAACATCAGCTTTCCAGCCTGTTAAATCTATTAATAACCACATTAAACCTTCCCATATTGTATCATTGTCAGGTTGAAATGGTTCTTTTTAAAGAACAATTATCTGTCTCCTGCTCCTTGCAGTCGGTTAAAATGCTGTGTCAGTTTACAAAGACTGGAGGAATTTGACACAGGAATTTGAGGAGGGGAAGGAACTCATAATTGCTTTACCTGGCATGAGTGCTCAAGTGTGCATGGAGAAAATGAGCATTGATTCCAAATAGAAATGGAAAATCCTCTTCATGAGTGGGATTTCCAAAGTTCAATGTGAAAAACCTTTTCCTTCTTGAGTTCTAAGGACAGTAAAAGCTGTCAGTAAACTTGCGCGATAACTTCAACAGCATGTTTATTAAGGCAACAGATGATGGGTATTTTAGAGGACCAGTTGGTACTTATGGAATGCAGTCCTGCATCGAAGTAGATGGGAACAAGGTTGATTCTTGAGGTGCAGCTTTGAAGTGTTTGTGATATGACTGAGAATCCCAGTGCAGTGAACTCTTGCATCCTTTTGGTATATTGTGCTTCTGCCACAGAATATGTTTTTCCATGCTCCTAATCTTTAGTAGCTTGCAAAGGGCTGTGAATCTATTCTTTTTCCTTTTGTAGGTTATCCAAGATAGACTCCATTCCTTTCTCTACAATGTGTGTAAATGCAGAGCACAGGGAAGTGTAGCTCAGTGAATGTAGGACATTTCTGCCCTAGCCTCCTACCTGTATGGCTGATCAAAGAACTGATTAAACCCGAATCTGATGTAACTTATGTGCCATTACAGCTAGGTTAGGAGCCCATTGTGCTGGGTTCTGTATAAATAGGTTACAGTGGTAAGAGACCATCCCAAAGTACTTTTAATTGTCAAGACAGAATGGAGCAGATCATCACCATTTTACAGGAGAGGAATCGAGGCGGTTCAGGGGAAAGCAGTCTAACTTTCATTCGAGCTTTTGGACACCTGATTAAGAAGTGGAGAACATCTGACATAGGTCAGCAACTCACATGAAATAAGTCGTATCAAAACAATCCGAGAGGAGGCATCTAAAGCATGGGTTACCTTTGAAAACACTGCACTGAAGACTAGGGGCAGTTCCTAAAAGCATTTCAAAACCACCTAAGGTTGGTTATTACCACCTCTGGAAAGTCAAGCCATAGGTGATTCATCCAGGGTCACACAAGATGTCTCTTGAAGAAGCAAGATTGTCACTGGCATGACGTTGCCTGCAGAAATACTTTTCTGGTGGTAAGAATAATCTGAACATTGTTTGGAAGGAAATTTTTGGTGTTGCAGAGGTTCTCTGCCATCTGCCTGGCTGTGTTGTTATTGTGTTACTGCTAGTAACACAACAGTCTTCCCTGTAAGGTTCTTCCCAGAAGGTTCCATCTTCTCTGTAAAACTCACGGTAGTGAAAGATCATTTTTGAGACAAAAAGGACTAAACCCTGCAACTCCAGTATCTCTCACAAATGCACACACATCATGTCATTTGGGAATTCCTATCGCATTCTGAAGCAATCTGCACTGATAAATCAAGGTGACAGCACAAGTAGAAGCTTCCATCACGTCGCTCATAAGAAAATGTAAGGAGGGAATGTAAAGTGTGTAATCTGTTGTATTGCTTTTCAGGTGTTCAAAGCTATGAATATTCCTCAGATCAGAAACCCATCCTTACCTCCTCTAGAAGATATGCCTGAAGCCTATCACGTGAAGATAGCTCTTCTTGGTGCAGGACCTGCAAGTTTAAGTTGTGCTTCCTTTTTGGCTCGATTGGGCTATTCAAACCTCACCATATTTGAAAAGCATGACTACGTTGGTGGCTTAAGGTAAAAAACAATGACAGCAAAGCACTGATTCCAATGATTGTAGAAAGCATAACAAAAACTATGGAGCAAACATAGTTTATACACAATCCTTTACTAAGGAAGAGAGTATAAAAATTCATTAATTTAAAGAATTCGTCTTTCAGGTTAAACCAGTTACAGTTACAAGGGAGCTTTAACTCTAAATCTGATGGCTACCTCCTGTGTTCTCTTCATATGACCTCTCAAATTCCAGGGGGGAATTGTTGTCATCAAATTAACACTTGAGAAAGTGATGTCAGGAACCATTTTCCCCTTATCCAGAAATGTTAAAAGAAGATTATTATAATCATGGAATGGGCAGGGTTGGAAAGAACCTGAAGATCATCTACTGCCTGATGAAGTACTTGCAGCCCTATATAGCAAAAGAATTGGTAGCTGTTTAAAATGTTTTATACTGATACTAATTTCATGGAGAAAATTTTAAATGTAGAATGTTTTAATGAATTACCTTTGTGCAAATAAAGGTGACAGTGAATAAACCTGTCCCATGTGCTTGGGCTTGCAGCTTTAACAAACCATAGCATAAGAGAAAAGACCTCCTACAATTCACAGCCTTCATCAAATTGCAGATATACAGTGGAAGGCACCATTGCAGTTTTCCTATATGGTCACCACTTGGCTGATATCTCTATAGTGTTATGTCCTCTCTACTTGTAGGTGAATTTCTATCACCATAGCAATGCTGAGATCATGTCTTCTAAGTTTCTTGGATAAGATAATGTATTTTAGAAGCTAACTAGTGGATACCAGGCCATTCAAAATCAAATCTGTTATGTTGAAGATATACTCACACTAAAACGTTTATGAAGAAAGAGATAAACAGAGAGAGAAGGGTAACACGCTCGCGTTTCTCTTTGCAGCATCACTGGAATCAATAGAGTTGACACCGTTAATGAATTTGATCCATAATGTCATAATGTCAAATACTTACTCAGTGCTCTGGGAGATAGAGAATCAATGCTGGAGAAGTTGAACTGATTACTTGCATTTTTCCCAGTGAGGCTCAGAAGTATTCCACCCAATTATCAAGGTGTTTATATATAACTGTGGAGCTGGTTGCCATAGAGGATTGCAAATCTAGTATATGAAATACCAGCTCACCTGCTGAGTAGCATATGCTTTCATAAATACCAGATTTCTAATCAGTTCCTAGTAGGAAATAATGACATGTTTCTAACAATGAAGCTTTACTTGGTGACAGGTTAGACTCGGGTTGGACTTGGCAGTATAATACGGTACTTTCTGCAGTTGCTTACAGTACAATCCTTCAGTTGCTTCCTGTGTGCTTGCCTGTTTGAAACAGTGTGGTTTTAAGTTGCATCTGTTCTTCATGTTTTAAGTTGAATTTAAAATAAAACTCAGTCTGTTCTGCTGCAGAAAGCCTTACACTATGTTTTGCCTGTTCTGTTATTGTCCTTAGTGGTCAAGCAGTGCAGTTTAAAAGGGATTTCTTTTGAGTCTTCAGGAGCATATAGCAGTCAAGGTCAGCTTTTCCTTCCAGTCATTGGAGAAAGTTTCACATCTGGTTTAAGAGCATCAGTTCCTTTTGTTCTTATTTTAATCTTGGATCAGAAGGGAGGTTAGCCTGTGGCACCAGTCATTGATTATTGCATTTCTAAGTCTTTGCAGCCCAGCTTTTGACAAATTTAGGTTATTGATGAGTGCATTTTCAAGGCTTCAGAAACTGTTGCAGCTGGCTGAGAAGCCCAAATTAATGTTGGCTTTGGAATCAGCTGCTTTTTTAAAGTGCATTTTAACTAGGATGTTCTTTCACATGCATGCTCCATCATAGCTAACTGCAGTAATGTTGTGACAATAGAAAGGTGTCTAGGGATTGCAGCTCTGTGGTGTGATCCATAAGTGTAGCTTAAGCCTGTGGTTGCTGACCATGTCTGAATTCTTCACGTTGGTTTGCCTACATTTCACCAGTAGTGTGAAATTTATGCTTTATAGTAGAGAGTAGGCATGAGCAGATCATGCTCTTGCTTAGAAACCGAACAAGCTTCACTGCTTGTGCTCCTGACTACGCTGGTGCTTTACAACATACATTCCTTTCATCCCTTAAGCAAAGGTACCACCTTAGAAACATCAGGCACCTTTAACTTGGATCAGATGTGTAGAAGAGGTGAATCTGTGACGTGCTGGTCCCATCCACTGCATCCCTTCTGCACTTCTGCCCCATTTCTTTCCCCCGCTCCATCTCTCTATTGCAGAGTCGGAGCCTGTCTTTGGCTGCTGAAAGAAGTTGTATCAGAATAATTGATGTATCAGAAGTATTGATCAGCATGATGGCTTCCATAAAATGCTTATTGTCATAAATGTGCATGCATGTGTCCCCACAGAACTGTGTGTTTGCATAAGAACATGTATGTACGTATACGTGGGTATATTCCACAGCACAAAACTGTAAGTAAATGTTTAATAAGAGCAAGGAATAGTTTACAGGTTCTGGTGGTGACATAAAGCAGCCAGTGGTGTTCTGGGAGCATGACAGGCCTTCAACAGATATATAGATGGCTTAGAAAATAGGACTTTCCTTTCTTTATTAGATTTCTTTATTAGATTTCTTTATCGAATCTCTGTTGCAGAATCATCTTGATACATCAGTTTGTGCCTCAGATGCATTTTTACTTAGAATGACCTATGAAAGTTGTATTGTCATGACATGTTCATTATGTATTATCTGATATATAGCACACTTTTCATTGCACACTGGTCAGGAAAGGCGAAAAAAGGGCAGTATTAGAAATTAGAAGGAGGACCACCACTTTCTTATCAATGTAAATAAAGTTGATGCGACTTGAAACAAAGAAAATCCTTGTGGCCCATCAAAGTTAGATGTTAAAGATGGTGTGGTCACTACCAATATGTAAAACAAAGCCACAGTGCATCTCTGGTGCCAGTGCTTTGTTATGGAAACGATAGCTCCATTAATTTGAAAACACATTAGACAGAAGCTTTAGGAATATCTGGGGAGAGATTCATTTTTCTGCATATGCAGGGTTTTGATCTTCATTGAACAAAAGTATCTAAACAAGAACTTCACTCTGATTACCTGTAATGTGGTTTATGGCAGGGCCTTTGAACTGGTATAAGTAGATGTCATTTCATTGGAGATAAAGATTTGTACCAGTATATATGAACTGAGATTTTATGCTGGCACTGCAGTTTGTCCATACAGGAGATGTGTGATTCTGGGAACTTGAAGGTGTCATTCCAAATCTTCCCCAGGAGGAAAAAATACCAGATAATAAACATCAAGTCAAAAAGCAGACTTGAGGCCAAGAGCTGATAGAAAATGAATTACTTTGTCCATCCTAATAGCTTAATGAATCATTGCTAGGAGATCGCTTTGCTTTTAGTAGCCATGCGACCTGTTCTGCAGTGGGTGTCTTCTGTTTGTTTAGTGTTACATATTCCTGGCGAGCAAAAGAAATGGAGCTGATGCTCTTTCGCACTCAAGCTCAACATATGTGAAACAGTTACCTGCATGCGTGGGCCGGATTGGCCTCAAGGTACTTCTGGCCTGTATTTTTAGCATTGGGTGAATAATGCTGTTGTGTCACTCTAATAACTTAAGAAAGCCAAGCTTCAGCACATTTCCATTCACATATGTCAGAATTAACTAAGGTGTGCTATAAGAATTGAAGTTGTAACAAATAATCCTTTCTCCCTCATAGCTGGAAGTGTTTCAGAAGCATTCATTTCTCTTTGTTTTAGTACGTCTGAAATCCCCCAGTTCCGCCTGCCGTACGATGTGGTGAATTTTGAAGCTGAGCTTATGAAGGATCTTGGAGTGAAGGTAATGAAAAATACACCCTGCCTATGTATAGCTCAGAGAGAAAAAAAGAACAAGAACCCTGCCAAAGATTAACAGCAAAATGTCATGCACATTAGTAAAGAACGATTAAAAGCTATGCCAGACAGAGGCAGGAAGATGCTTCCTCTTGCTCAGGGCATTTGTCTGTCTCCTGTCTGAATGCCACTAGTTTGGAAAAGGGCAATCAATAGTTCTCATCTGGCATGCCGGCATGTGATTAATTGTCTGTAAGAAACAAATTCCTAAATTGCTTTAGGGGTTCAGGGTAGCCACTGGAATGATTTGATTTTTTTTTTTTATAATCGAGTTTTTTTCCATGCAAGTTTGGCATCACTTAAAACATTCTTAGTCCAGACTTCTCCTTTTGTTCCCTGTCCTGGGTTCAGCAGTAGCAGTCATGTTTTTTCCTTTGTGTTAACTGGTGCAGTGCTGTGTTTTGACTTCTAGTTTTGAGAACAGCGTTGGTGAAGCCGATGTTTTCGGTTGTTGCTAAGTGATGTTTACCCTGACCAAGGACTTTGTGAGGCTCATGCTCTGCCAGGGAGGAGGGGAAGCTGTGAGGAAGCAGAGACGGGGCGCCTGACCCGGGCTAGCCGGGGAGGTATTCCATACCACAGCACGTCATGCCCGGGGTGGGGGGTAACTGGGAGTTGCCCGGAAGGACAGGGGCTTCCGGGTGGAACTCGTTTTCTTGGCCGGTGGTATCGTATTCTCTTCCCTTGTTATTTTCCCTTATCATTGTTTTAGCTGATAGTAGCGGTGGTGATTTGTTGCTGGACTGTTCTTGTCTCAACCCGTAGGAGTTGCACTCTCTCGATCCTCCTCCCCGTTCCTCCGGGAGCGGGGAAGGGGAGAGCCCCGGTGCAGGGAGGGGGGGGAGACGAACACGGACCTTGATTGTTGTCAGCTTGGCACCACTCACTGGGAGTGAGTGAACAAGTTACCTGACTGGGTTTAAACCACGACAGTTCTTTTTGGCGCCCAACGTGGGGCTCGAGGGGTTGAGATAAGAACAGATCTGACTGGATTGATAGTCACTCGTCACAATGCTGATTTATTGGCTCTCAAGGTTTTTCCTCTTGATCTCACAGTTTCAGTATACCATATCTTACGTCCATCCGGTATTGGCTGTATTAGTGTTTTTCAAGTGTGGGGCTTGGGCTAAGGTTTTTATCCCATTGTACTTTATGGTAATGACTTGTAATACAATAGAATCATTGATCATGAAACTGATCTGGTTTATGTTCCCAGTGTGGTCACCACCTTTATACTTTGGGAGGTATATGATGGAGGTGCTTAGCAATTACACATCTTTTTTCTCCTTCTCAGGTGCTCAACCTGTGAAGGAGACATCCTTTTACCCTCCTAGTCGTCCCCCCAGACCATTTACATTTGAGAGTTTTGAATTTTTTAAATGGCCTTTTAATGCTCTTGAGACTTGTTTGCTGATGGTGATGGGAATCACCATGCTAACACGCATACAGAGTGTGTTTTGCCCACTACTGATTTCAAGAGTTAAGCAGATTCAGGTTTGGGTCTTGTCTGGGGTCAAACGACGATGTAGGAGGACCGAGAGATTTTCCCAGAGGCTGGACAGCCATGAGTGGCAGGGTGTGTGGGATAGTATGGGCAAGTATCTAGGTCAGTGGGCCCCTCCAGTATTTTGGAATTTCACTACCGAACAACTGCAAAATCCAGAAGAATTAGTAAAACACTTAAATGAGGTGTGTGGTCATTCTGGCCATACCAGAGATGGACAAATCACGGCAACGTGCTGGGGCTTGGCCTATGCTTACAGGGCCTTGTTCAACACTATTCAGCACCTTCAAAATCCTGGTTTGGGGATTTTTTTCCTTACTAGTTTAGCACACGGTCTTGCATCCAAGTGAATCTTACAATAAAATGCATAAAATTAAAGTGTTAATGTGTAAAAAAAAAAACCCAGTCATTCAACTTGTTGGAAAGTAATAGTTATGCATTATTCTGTTAAATAAATGTCTGTTGTTTCTAGATAGTGGGAACACTGCTTTATTGTTAATTTAGAGCTGGAGCTGAAGATTAGATCGTATTTACAACTGCTGCTCATTTTAATAGAAGTCACAAATAATGCATCACTGGATCAAATATTTGAGTATTGGGAAGGATAATGTATTTTTAACATGATACTAAAGCATACAGTGAAACAAGAAGTTCTTCCAGGAATCCTTCACGTTGGTTCATATTGTGACTTGTCACAAGAGTCATGTGAGAACCTCATCTGCCCAGGTTTCATAAACATGTGGGGAAGATGTAAGATAAAGCTTTAAATGCTTTATGTCTGTTTTTCTATTCTAAAGATCCCTTTGTACCCCTTGAGAAGACTGACACAATGGAGGTTGAGGTAGGGATGGGGCTAAAACCAGAGCACTGAGACATTTTTAGATCAAATTGCTGGGCAGAAGCTCTCCAAAATCCAGTTTCCCAGGGCTCTCTGCTATGGAAAGGTCTCTAGCATGGACTGATGGAGCCACCACATCAACTTGACCTGCAAGTCCTCTGCAGGTTTGAAGTGCAGCAGAGAATCTCAGTGTAAATTTGCTTCCAAGCTTTGTCACTGGTTTGCAGTTGACCCTTTGGCAAGCTGGTTAGCAAAGTACCTCAGCTTTATACCTCAGCTTTAGATACTTCACATATAAGCTCAGAATATTTCCTAGTGTTTACTTAAAGCATTTCAAATCTGTTCTGGAAAGTGCTGTATTGGGTAAACGCTCAGTAGTGCTGTTTATTCAAGTAATTCTGCTGAAATTAGTAAGAATTAGTCAGCTGAATAAGGATTACGGAGCTGGGCCCTGGGAGTATTATGAATCCCCACATAAAATAGTATTGCCATTTAAATTCCTTCATTAGGTTTTCATACCGTATGTCTACAATAGGATAAAAAACCGGAATGACAATTTATGGGATGTATTGTGTTGCCAGTGAGGATGTAGTCTGTGGTCCTGAAAGGATTACAACTCAACGGCTTTTACACTCTGATAAAATCTGTAATACTAAATATATATACTAAATCTCCAAAGACCAAAACCATGATGGGTGGTTTAGGTTTTGTAGCCTGTATTTTATATTTTTCTTATTTTATCACTGATAGGAAAAGTATATTAAATGGAACATAGGTTCAATAACAAGAAATACAATGACATGAAGACTAAAGCGCTATCCGTTGCTAAGATCACAACACATAGTGCTTGCACGATAGAGCATGGCATTTTGTAAAGTGAATACCCAGGCGATAGAACAAAAACCTGGGGGAAAACATTCAAGTTCAGCAAGTGTAAAGTACAGAGCTAAAACCACACGTACCCATGTCAAGAAGTACAAAATACCAGAAGAGGAATCTCATGCACTCTGTGCACTCAAAAGCCTTGGGGTTAGGAGAGCTGAGCGAAAGGTGTGTGTATCTTCAATTGCATAACCTTTACACAAGAGGCTGCTGGAGTTGGTTTGCTGAACACACAGCAAACACTGTTCCCCGTCTCTTGCAACTATAGTTGCTCAACCTCTGCAATGGCTGCTCAAAGCAGGGTTGCTGGTGGAATATCACTGTGCAAGTCTATCGGCTTTTGCTTCTGGAAGCAAACAGTAATTGAACTGCAACAAGTATGGATAATAGGTGCATTTTTATTACTGTGACATCCCTTTCAATAAATAAACACCAGTTGCCACACTCTGGGCATTGCTGATTGTCTGAATTAGGATGATCAAGTGCAAGTTTCTATCAAAACTCATCTCATTTTCACTTTTGAATTTGGAAAACCTGTGTTAGTTTACCATACAGAACAGTCTGCTGCAAGTACAAGCAAGTAGGATGTTCCTCCCACTTCCTGCCTTCTCCAGCCCAGTCTTCTGCAGGCAGGTTTTCTGAATCCACAACCCCGCCATTGGCTTCACTGAGGGTTTTTGGCATAAAGGTTTTCTAGCTAGTGTTCTCAGTGCAAAGTCCTGGCTGTGAGCTTTGAGAGTGCAGCACAAATCAATACCTCCTTCCTTTGGGAATGGCATTGCATTCTGCGCAATTGGAGGCCTACCAAGTGCCTGGTGCTGTGCGGGAAAACATTGCTTGGTTTTCTGTTCACAGCCCCTGTTAATACAGAACAGTGTCATGTCTTTTCTGTATTTCACTGTAAGAGGCTCATACTTGCACTCCTGTTCCTGCAATAAACTTAACTGTTTGGTTTTTGGTTGGTGTGATTTGTTTAGTGTATGTTCCCTAAAGGATGTTCTTCTTCCCGATCATGTTTCTTAAATTCGTTATTTTCACATGGGAATACAGCCTTTTGGAGTCAGCACTGAGTACAGTGGTTTACTCACAGTAGAAAAGTGCCGTTTACGGCTTCACTTCAGTAGTGTGTTCCAGAAACAGGGTCTATTCATTGGTTTAGCTTGCTTTAACTCTTGTAGCTCACAGCAGAAACCAAGCTAGCCTGTGGTGGCCCCCATCTGAGGATCATCTGAGGGTACCTTTACCCATATCTAGTTTGGGCCACTTGGCTTAAGTCAGAGCCAATCTGGCTTTTTAAGCCTGACGCTGGGGAGGGGGTGTGTGTGTGTGTGAAATGAGTTAGTTGTGTTCCTTAGAAGATGTCTGTATGCAAGACACAATAGCAATTGTTTTCACATGAAAAACAAGTAATCTCTAATTCTTTCAGATCGTTTTTGGTAAAGGCCTTTCAATGGATGGAATGACACTCCAGACCTTGAAAGAAGATGGCTACAAAGCAGTATTTATTGGAATAGGTAAAAAGAGCTCAGTGTCCTGTGTTTTGTCATCTTGTTAAAATGTTCCCATTTGTGTGATGGATTTGAAAGGAAGCTGAGGCTGAATGGGCTGATTTCTTGGTGGTTTAAATAATTAACAAAGGGATGAGCTAAAAACTTACTCATAATTAATTGCCACATTGGCCTGGGGTGATACATAATTTTTGCCAGCCGTTTACTATACTTGCATAATTAGTCTATATGTAAGCCAGTGGAAAGCTATTCTTTTTTTCTTTCCTCCGTATAGAGCATGTGACATCCTTCAGATAGGCTGTAGCAAAATACAGATATGGGTTAGCAAAATAAGCTGGCTTTGATACTAAAACTGGCATCATAGGTCTGTCTCCTCTCATATGCTAAAGAAGGCCTACGCTTGCTGCTATTTGAACCACTTTTTAATGTTAGATTAGAACTGTTATCCATTTACAAGCCTTTTGAAGTACAGCTGGACCCATCTCTACCATATGATAGGCATGTTGAGCAGGAATGGTCTACAGTTGGTATGAGGCTTAATGCTCTTTATTGATCTAGACGTTGCCTAAGTGAACATAATAGGAAACAAGTTGTGCAACTGTTCCTCCTTCCTATTATTGATTACAGAGATGTAATTCTTAGTACAGTGACAACTGTTGTTTACCATCTGGTTATGCAGTATAATAAGCTTTGCAGGTCTATTCTGTCATGTGATTACAGTACAGTGTGTCGGGATTTATCTCATTCTGAATCCTCACATTGTTAGAGACCTTCCATGTATAAGATTTCTGATGTGTCATGTTTTAATGTAATTGTATACACGGCAATGGTCCAGCTTTGCTTCTTTATTGTTTTCATCTGTGTCTTTCAAGCTGCTTTGTGAAATCTCACCAGTCAGGGATTAATTCATAACTAAACATTTGCTTTTGGAGAGTCTAATGATTAGGAAACAATTGTCAGTCACGTTTGGAATATCAGCATGATTTCTGACTCAGAAGTGCGATAGAACAGTTCAGTTAAAGGTTAGCAAAAGCAGCCATTGCCTACTACACAGATGATTGGAGTGTTCGGCTTATATACATGGGTTTATCTATGTATATTAACATTACATATGTATATATGTATGTAATTACATACATAATTTTCTGACCTTCAAGTTACCCTAATGTAAAATATTTGTGGTTGGAATATAGACAGCATTGTTCCATACAGGTGCTAGGTAAAGAGACGGTGACACAGCCAGGATTTTAATAACCAAGAGAAGGTATCTGAAGCATAACGCTCCCGTAAACCATGTGTTCACTGATTGTGTTAGGAAACAGAGGGTATAAATGCTAATGAGGGATTATGTGTTCCTACAAAGTTTTGTTATTGGAAGCTACATTGCATGTATGATGAAGTTGGTCCCTCTCTGTACCCCAGGTCTACCTGTCATCTTGTACACAACTGTGACACTAGTCAGTAATGTGGCCTTACATGTTGGTAGTGAAAGATGGACAAACCAAGGGGGTCACAGATTTCTAGAGTTAGCTACATGAATGCAATAGGGCATTTATAAACTCTCTGTAACAGCAGGCTTCCCTGAATGAGTCTGTACTGTATTTCTTTGTGTTCCTTGCCAGCTAAACAAAGGTACCTCGTGAAATGTCGCATTTAAACATTACCCTGAACCATAGGAGTAAAACAGTTAAGAATCACTGCTTATGTAAGGTAGATTTTTTTGTTTAAAGGTTGTCGTAATTTGCTTCTGAATGACTCTGTATCTTAACGGAAAATAAACCTGGAAATTCGCAATTTTGGATGCTGGAGAGAGACTGTTCATCAGGGACTGCAGCGATAGGACAAGGGGTGATGGGTTCAGACTGAAACAGGGGAAGTTCAGGTTAGATCTAAGGCAGAAGCTCTTCCCTGTGAGGGTGCTGAGGCGCTGGCACAGGGTGCCCAGAGAAGCTGTGGCTGCCCCATCCCTGGCAGTGTTCAAGGCCAGGTTGGACACAAGGGCTTGGAGCAAGCTGCTCTGGTGGAAGGTGTCCCTGTATGGATAACATTGTAGAGACTGCTATGGCATTTGGGGTTACAAAGATGTATGCTGTTCTAGCAAAGACCTGAGGAAAAGCTTTCATAGTCACCTGGATAAGCTGTAATTAACAAGATCAATCTGGGCAATGGCATACTGGAAGCCAGCTCTGCCCTCTGATAGTGGAACCTCAGAGAAATGGTAGGTGAATTTCAGCCACAGGATTGCCTGTTACCCTGTTTGCTTTTTGTAGTTTTTTCCTTCAGTCTCCTGGCTGTTTACCTTATCTGAACTGTGTTTAATTCAGCTAGTTCTTAACACTGTACCTCTGTTTATTCCTAAAGGACCAACGTGTGAATTGCCTCGTGTGTGTCCATCATTTACCCTCATGTCCTCTCAGTTTCCTCTCTGCAAAGATGTGTATTTTGCAATATCTGGCAGCAAACATATCATGTGTTTTGCATACAGGGACCTAAGCAAGAGACCATTTTTCTCCAGCAGTCCTGATTTCAGATCACAGCTACCAGTATTAAAGGGTAGTCCATGAATCTCAGTTTCCTCCCTCAGAAGGAGTGATAGACAATAGCACACAAGAGAATGTCTGCTATCGGTTTTAATACTGTTTTCATTGTCATTTAGTTTGTTGCAGTTCTACACATAGTCTGATGTCAACGGGTGATTATAAATGCTGATAAAAGATTAGATATGTAGAATGAGAATCCTTTACATCTTCATTTAGCAATTCCATTGATCTTCCAGTTGCAAATCTTTGGGGTTTCATCTGTTATTCACACAAAATACTAAATCGGGATTCAATCTCCCAACCAAGCTTTTAAAACTAACCCCAAAAATGAGGCAGAGAAGAAGAAAACCTTGTCCAGATTTGCGAGCTGACACTTGATACTGGATGAGTCTCGTGTGACGCGTTCAGCAGACTCTACCTTGAATCAGCTCCGCTTCTTGATCCGAAACATTTGCGAGGGGTTTGTGACCAGGCTGACAAAGCAGTGTGAAAAGTTTGCTATTTAAAACCAAAAGAAGCCTTGCATCAGTTGCTGCCTTCTGGAAAAAAGCACAGAGGCTCGGGGCAGCAGAGAACCATCATGCTGAGAGCAAGAAGAGAAATCAATGATGGGGTGAGGGGCTAGAGGAGAGAGCACATGGACCTTGGAGGCAGCAAAATAAGGCAGCAAAGGGGATCTTACGGAGAGAACAGAGGAGTCTGAATGCTTTGTGTTAATGTGTCTCCTGGTTGTTTTTTTGGGTAGAATACTTGCAATTTGTACAAAAAACGCCTGTCTGTGTGTCTATCAGAGCATATGCAGAAATACTGGCTTTTATTACTCATCCTTCTTGAAGCTGGGCGAATACTTTGGAAAGCAGGGTCCTGCGGGGCTGTCTTTTAAGACTCCCCAAAGCATTCTATATTCTTTTTCAAAGAGAAAATACAAACCAGTTTGTTTATCCAACGATTTAGTTGAGAATGAATGACCTCAGTCTTTAAAGTAGTTAGGGACATGTTTGATGTGACAGTCACACAAAGCTATGGAAAAGCTATTACCATAAGCATATTTTCTGCAGACTTTTGTACAAACCACTGTCCCGATTCTGTAACATTTAATCATCAAATAGATGTTTTATATAACATCATTTACGTTATATGGAATCAGCTAAAATATATCTTCAAATATTGCTTTGTTTGGTAAAATGTCTCAATAAATCTTAAGCCCCATTCCCAGAAATTGCTTTGACGCTTTGAGTGTCCACAGGCTGAAACTTGCAGCACCAACTAACTTCCTACTTAACTTCTCATTAAAAGGCAAATGCAACTAGCAAGGATGCTCTCTTCTTTCTTCCTCCTTTTGATGATGTTGGATTACTATAAAGTTAGTTTTATTGTGTTAGGGGATTCAGAGATTCTATTAAACACTGCAGAATAGTGAGTTAGATGGGCATACAGAGCAGATCTAAGCAGATTGATGCTGGGATGTATCCTAAGTAGTATATCCTGCTCGCAAGGGTTAAATCTGTGCAGAAGAAGCAAAACAACTGAAATCCCATGTGGAAAGAACCTTTGTGATAATTGCAGCCATTCCTAGTTAATTAACAGAGCATTCCAACAAGAATATAATCAGATGATTCCATTGATTGGAATGAAATTACACCCCCCAAAACGAAATGAAAAGTCCACACATCAATGTACCTTGTTTTAAAAACCCTAACACCGAACCATGTGAGATTAATTCACTGTCTGTTCCCCAAGAAGTAAGTAATCTCCTCATGGCTGTTATTATCTTCTGATTAACTATGCAGTGCCACCTGGTGTGCAGATGGGAGGAATATTACACATCAAGAGCTCTGTTCACACCCACCCACCCAGATATAAACCTACGTGGCAAAAAGTGAACAGATGTTCATTTTGCTTGTGCTAGAGGAGAAAAAATGGTGCATCATACTCCTGATTCATCAACTAAATTTGGAGGACATGCAATCTGCATATGGGGCCCGTAGGCCCATGGCCAGCACAGGCATTGATGGAGGAAATATGTCACATTCAAAGCAGTTCTCATTTCAGGTTGTGAACAGGCTTTTGTTTGGTTGTTTCTCTGCTTTTCTTTTTCCCTGGTGTTTCTGAGTTTTCTTCTTCTCTTCACTTGCCATTGCACTTAGCACCTCCAAAGGGAAAAGTTTATAGAGGCAGAGTCACTTGGAAACATAGCCAGGATTTAGCTGTCCTTTGGTTGTTTTCCAGAATTGTTTTATGTTTGTAGGCATTTAAGATGTTCCCTACAATGATGCTTTTAGACCCTTTGGAAAGACCTGTCTGGCTCAGCAGTAATGTAGCAAGTCATGTAAAATATGATGCATCTTGGTTAAAGCTAGAAGTGTTGTACAAGCTTTGTGCAGCCTTAGGCTCTTGGGATCTAAATGTCTGGTTTTTGTGTGTGATTTGTATTATTTGATAATTTGTATTATTTGATAATTTTTAAGTATTTTGACACTTCATAGAGGTCTTGCTGCAAGGAAGCCAAAGAACAGATAAAACACCACAAGCAAGGGAGAAAAAGAATATGTTGGAAGGTAGTGCAGTAAAGAGTGATGTTGGAGATGTGATCAGCTACATACACATAATAAATGTGTGCCTTGCTTAGATTATGAGTTGGTTTTGTTGCTTGTAGACAACGGTTGTCACTGGCTCAGCATGTTGCAAAGACAGTTGTTTTCACCCAGGATTTTGAATGGTGATGACAGTGGCCTTTCAGGCATCAGTATCATGCAGTAAAAGCTAATACAGTCTGCAGAGCCAGGGGAATGCTTGGAATTACATTCAATTGTGATCAAACAGAATCAAATCCATTTAGCTGCAAAAATGTGTGCTGTAATGAGAATGAAGTCATCAGGATGAATCGTGAAGTCCTTTGAACAGTTTGATGAGCAACACTGATGAAGAGCAGTGGCAGGGTTCGGTCAAAGACAATCCAAATTCTTTCCCAATTGCTTTACAGTAACCTGAATCATTTAAAAAGGACATTTTGAAGGGTTTTTCTCTTTTCAGTAAATATCCATAAGATCTGTATTGATAGATGGACAGTGATAGGTGCATTTACAATGTAGTACATAACAGGATCAAAAATGCAAGTTGAACTACAACTGCATGAAGTCCTAAAGAAGAAGGTCCACACGAGTCTGTGCAGTCAGGTACAGGGCTTTATAGTGTACCTTCTGGAGAGTCTTAGCTCGTGGCTCACAGCATTCTTCTGGAAGATCACATTCCTTTGTTTTCTCATGTCTCATGGAGAACATTATAAACGAATTACACCATCAGTTGGTTCTACTACAAAACTTGTTAGTCTTCAGTATTCATTTTATTCTCATTCTCTCTTACTCTCTAATCTAAAAACATTTTGTTATTAGAAAACAAAAGGAATATAGTGACATTAGAAAAAGAACTCAGGGAAAGAACCTGTTCTTACATGCTTACAGCAGATGTTTGAACTTGCTTTTATTCCCAGTGCAGCATCCTTCCTGGAGACCAACAGTGTACGTACATCCAAGAATTTTTACACTTGAAGCATCTTTTTCTCCTATTCCTGTTTGCTGTTCTTCCAGCTCTGTTGTTCTCACCCCTGCTATACACGTTGGTGGAACATTCCTAATACACATCGGATGCAGTAGGCGGGTGAAAGCTTTTAAGGCTTAGATGCACAGACCCGCTTATTTATTATTAATAGTCCTAGGACACTTTTGAAAAATACTAATAATGTGTCCTTGGGCATCCTGAAGTTATTCACGTGCAAATTACACAGATATTCATTCTCTTATTGACTTACTGCTACCAAAACCCTGCTTAGCGTAACAATCTCTGCTGCACATGTTGTACAGAACATTCTCCTGTCTGTTTGCAGTTCCCCTAAGAAATGCTCACCTAAGTATAATGAATGGCAAAATCAGTTTGATTCATACTGGTTTAAGAAGGTTGGTTTGATTGGTTTAAGTATGCTGGAGAGGGACTCTTCATCAGGGACTGTAGCGATAGGACAAGGGGTGATGGGTTCAAACTGAAACAGGGGAAGTTCAGGTTAGATCTAAGGCAGAAGCTCTTCCCTGTGAGGGTGCTGAGGCGCTGGCACAGGGTGCCCAGAGAAGCTGTGGCTGCCCCATCCCTGGCAGTGTTCAAGGCCAGGTTGGACACAGGGGCTTGGAGCAACCTGCTCTAGTGTGAGGTGTCCCTGCCCATGGCAGGGGTTGGAGCTGGATGAGCTTTAGGGTCTTTTCCAACCCAAACCAGTCTGGGATTCTAGGAGTAGTTATTTTTTTGACTGTTTTAGCAGATGAATTAATCTAACATTATTTAACAGTTTTCAGGAGTTTATTCAAGCATTTGTTTTTAAGTAGTTTCGTGTTTGAAAAGTACGTAAAAGAACAAAATGCTGACCAACATGATGTTAGATATCACATTTTCATATCCTGACGCTACACGCTTTAGTGCTTTACACCTAAAGAGCTTTGCTTGCTTACCTGTTGTTTCTGAAAGTTCACTTTATGAGTCAGTTACTTTTGTCTTCCAGATGCACAAGTATTAATTGTGCTGCTGTCTTTTTACTTCCACTTTAATATTCAGGCACAGAATGACCGACCATCTATAATACAGCTGGTGAGTGGGTGCATATCCATTTACTTGAGTAGAGCTCTCTTTCCTTGTGAGTGGTTCAATATGTATTTAATGCAATCAGACACTTTTTGAAACCTTGTCCTACCTAATACTGTAGGAGGACTGATACAATACACTATTATTTCAACAGCAGGTTTAGCAATGCCCTGATTTCCTTCATCTTGCTTGTGAAAGAGAAAAGGCTGTTTAGAAACCAAGGCTAACCTAGGCCATTTCTTCTTATTTTTAAAGATTGAGGAGAAGCAGGAAGTGTATCACAGTCTCACTTGGGAAGTGCCAGTTATTGGTAAGAAGATGGCAAGCACTTTTTTGGGCTAATGATTAAAGTTTGAAACAGGCTTCCTGTATGCGTTTATGTCTCATAAATATAATGTTCCTGAATTCATATTCCTTTCGCTGCCCACTCAGCGAGGGGTGGATCTGCTTGTTGAATTGAATTGACAAGTTAAGACAAAACCTGGGTTTGTGCAGGGGATTTGTAGCTCTTGTTGGAGGACTTTTAGAGGTGGCTTTAAGGAAGCTGCTTGCTGTGCCACTTCTCTCCTTTGGAGAGTGGTCCTAGGGAAGCCACCGCTGGATTGAGCCCATCTTACCTGAGGGTTGCCTGGTGCTTCTCACTCATCTGTGTTCCTTCCCATCATTGCTCGGTGGTAAGGCCTTAGTTGATGAAGGTGCAGTTTGGCATAATTAAGGGCATTCCCTCATTGCAGGGGAAAATCCTGGCACCTGGGTGTGCTAGAGGCCAGTTCCGGATAAACTGGGGCGCACCTGCTTGTGATTCCATTTGTCTGGTATCCACAGGGGCCAAGGGCCTTCTGAACCCTGTAGCTGCCTTTGCCTGCAGTACGTGCCTGAAGGAATCCCTCTGTCTTTCATTTAGGCTCAACACATTCATTGAAAAGCTTTTGTATTCCAGAAGCATTTGTGATCTTCTTATCACAAGAGATCTTCTCTAGCATAATGAGAAGGTGCATCCACTGCCTCCCAGATCTCTTTAGTTTTAATGTGATGGTGGTTTTTAAAGGTAACAAATACCTGAGGAGGAAAACTGACATGTTCACTATAGGAAGTAATCTTTAACTAAGCTATGTAAATATTTTTGCTGCTCTGTCTTGAATTTTGAGTGGATAGAGATTATCCAGGCTTTTAAACCACTTGTCATGCTCATGATACTTGAAACTTCTTCTTTACTGTGTGTTCTTTACTGCTCTGATCTAGACTTTAGGTGCCAGTCATATGGCTGCTTTTACCATAGAATTGAAAGACACTGTGTAAATCCATCTGCTAATAGTTACCAAGACTGTGTATATAATGAGGATAAAACATATCAATGTTACAGTATTGCATACAAGTCTTATAAGAAAGGTTAGCAGGTAGACAGGTTTGTGTAGCATACTGCTGCATCCTATAATATATCAAATTTGATACTCCTTGTGTATCAAGTCACATGGGTTGTCTTCTGTGCATTTTATGGTATCAAACTCGACTCAAAATCTGGCACTTTCTTGGTGCTGTCCCAAGGTGTGGCATATATGCAGTAATTAAGATGCACTCTTTGCATTGTTACTGCTTTCTGTGCTTAAATTACTGTAAATTGTCTTTATAAAACAATGTTTGCAAGATTAAAAGACCAGGATGAGTGTACTGAGTACTCGGAGTGTTTGGATAATGCTAATACAAATGACATGTTCATCTAACAAAGAAAACTCTTTTCCCAACATTGTCCTTGACAGTGTTTTCTTTCACATGGTTTGGCTATTGTTCATTCATTCATGCTAAACATGTAGTAAGCTGAATGTGAACCCTTAGAGAAGGTGAAAACGCATTCAACAGGGAGTACGATGATTCAACATTCCCTCTAATGATCTTTGCTTTCATAGAAGAAAAGAGAATAGTGACAATGTAAAGATTAACAGTTTTCAGTCAGTTCATCTTGCCATCAGGTTAGAATTACTCATCGGTTACAAGCAGGAGCTTGTGGTACATTACTACATGTCTGAAAATTACCTGGGTTTCGTTATTGTTTCATTGCTGTACAACTCACTGCAGAGTTCTTAGGATCTGTTAGACATAATTCCTTGTTGGCTTGTGATTGATGATCAGAGGTGGTTGTGGGTTTGAGTGTGAGGTGTAGTTTTAAATAGATTCTAACAGTTTAGTAGATAGTGACTTTTCAGACCCTGATTGTTAGTTAAATTGAGATGGCATTAACCATTATCAAAGACCGTTCCTCAATAATATGATGTTGGTACCTTTTTTGTGGATTTTCTAACTGAGAACAGCACATTTCCTCTAAAAGAAGCAGTCGTTCTCATTTTAGAGTTATTGTAACTAATGTATAGTTAGTATACTGCTTAGTAGTTATACATTGAAAACATCACAATTCATTATTTCAATATAAAGGTGATTTAGATATGATTGCTTTTCTGTTTGCTGGGAATCACAGGCTTGATGCTTCTTCTATGGCCCAGTTTGAATTTTCTGTATATGAAAGATGATAGCTGAATCTTCATCTGGGAGATTTCTTAACCTTGAGAGAGTTAGAGGAAGGTTACTTCAAGACAAAACCCGAATGCTTCCGAGAGGATTTAATGATTTGATCCTGCTGTAGCTGAGGTGGCTTCAGGAGAAGCTTGGGAAGGTGCCAGTGGGCTAGCAGAGCTCTTCCATGCTGGTTAGTGTGGTTAGCTTGAGGTTGAGACTGCTGAAGTTGTCCATGGGATGGGATTTTCAATTTCTGGCTTGTCTCCTTGTACACAGATTGTGAGTTCTTCAGTTTGCTGAGTGTAAAGAGGTGGACACCATAACCAGGAAGTGTGAGATACTCAGTTGTCGTGCCTGTGCTAATCACTGGGATAAAGTTCCTGCCTGTTTTGTTGCTGTAGGAGCTGCTTGAGAGTAAATTTTGGAGTTAATTTCCATTAAAAATCCTGATTTACTTCCCCTGGTAAATAGAAGCTAAACAAGTCACCCCTCATTGTTACAACCCATGTGGGTACGTGCTTTGTGTGCAGCTTCTTCTGGAAAGCCCAGTAGGATTAAGTAAAGAAAGTTTTGATATCTTAGCACTTTTTAAATCATGGGGACAGAAGAGTCTTAATACACCCCTTACAGTGGCAACTTGGTTCCTTATTTTTCAAATGCAAATATGGGCCTTTGCATATGCTGAATGTGCCCTTTATTGTACTGAAGCATAGAAGGTATGCATTGTAGCTCAGTCACTTTTGTAGACCTGCCATGCTTGCAAGAATGGAATGTGTTTAACCAGCCTTGCAGAGTGAATAATCAGAGATACACGTGTGGTGTTCAGTGCTCATTCAGAAAGCCATAGAATATGCCAACAAAGTGTGTAGTTAAAGGAGAGCTGAGTGACTTGCAGCTGTGTCAGGAGATGGTCATTGGTTTTAACTGGAAGCTACATTCACTGCCTTTCATTTTTGACTTGGTTAATAACAATCTATATAGAAAAATATAATTTTAGGTATTATGTATAAGAATATATACGTGATAATTTGTAAAGTATAGCAATAATATGTAGTATTTTATACATTATTATTAATATTCTATAATAATATGCATAAATCCTGCACCACAGTAGATCAGTGGAAGGAAGCAGCATGGTGTGATGCTCAGCTAAGGGAGACTTGGGCTCTGGATGTTGACCTCCTGTCTGATTGTACTATCCCATGGGAATAGTGAAACTTAGCGCTAAAAGGGTTGTAAATGTGCTGTGGAGAAGCTAGTCTGTGCTCGTGCTGGCAAACATTCCGGCTGTTTCTTGGAGATGCAGAAATCTTCATTCCCAACCACTTGCAATTTCTGCTGCTTCCCAAATTTCACTTCTATTCCAGTATTTTGAAGAAGCATAACAATCAAAGTAGCAAGTTAAATAATGCAGATTTCATTTTGCATTAGTGGCATGAATACAGCAATTTCCCAGGGATCATAAAGAAGTTGAAAGTTTTTATGGGTAACTTCTCACAGTATTATCATTATCTTTAAATTTTCCCCTGTAGGATTATGCTGTTAAGGATGTATCCTAGGTATTGTTTTCTGACATTAAAAGCTAATAATTTACCAGCAATGAGAAACACCTTGCATAATGCCTAATAGATATATATTTCAACATTTGGGATATGAAAAGGTCTAGCCCAGAAATATTTTGCTTCCCTGGGTATGTTTTAGTTACTCTTTGGAAAAGAGTTTTGAAGGCAGTGTGGTTGCATGTGCGTTGCCGATTTGAAGAGCAGTGTGACTTTGCTTCCTTCTGTTCTCAAAGAACAGTGTGCCTCTGCTTGTATGACACTCCTCCTTGTAGTAAGACTTGCCACACAGTAGGGTTTCCTTATTTCTAATAAGCATGTGGTAGTATAAGGGTCAGGGACTAAGCAATGAGTAAAAGTCAAACTCCAAATGAGGCACCTTTGCTATTTAGCACTGGGCAGTGATAGGTACAGATAACGTTTGATTAATGAGCAGCAGCATTACAGTGGGTGAAAGCATCTGTAAGAAATGATTTATTATTTCAAAGGGATTGGGAGCTCACCATATCTTGCAGATGTAACTGTGTGTGCCCGGGTAAAATGAATGAGATGCAACATGTGAAAAATGGAAACGCATTACTTGCAAAGGATGTGTCACAAGCAGGGTAGTTTTGTTCAAGTACACTTTGTCATGGGGATTGTTAATGCTGCCCTGAATACAAATCGCTGAAGCGGTTCATAAAATCAACCTGGTTGGAATTCTTGCATCTATCATTGAGGCAGAAATGAGGGTTAAATGTAATATTTGCAACTTCCCTTCAGTGTTTGCATTCGGCCTCATATGCAGCCATTCAGACTGCATGTCTGAAGAGAAGGGATCCTGTCTTAGGAATACAGTCTAAGTGAAAAAAATGTATTGATGCAATTTTAACATTGTAATTGGGGAAATGAACCCTTTTGTGTTGTCATTAAAAGGTAGTGCCATTCAAATTTGTTCAATTTGCAGTGAATGTGTTTATGCACAGAGGTCTCATTCTCCTTTCCTGACATAAGCTGCGTATTTGAAGATGAGCGATGACTTGTAGATAGAGGTGTTACTTTTGCACCCTCCTGGGCTAGTCTTGTAGTTCATGGGTAGTCTTCTAGACTGCCCTTGGTTTATAAAGTGACCTTGTTCTTTCTGTAGTATGTGTCTGGGTGTACTGATCCAGTGTCAGGTCCCTCAGTTCTATTCGGATAGTGCACTCACCTCCATGAAACTCCATTGTGCGTTCAGACAAGTCAGAGTGCCCTGACTCCTATGTTAGAGAAGAGCTGCCTTTTCTCTGCTTGTGGCAGTAGGTAAGATGGGACAGCGGAAAGATCCAGCCTGCTTTCCTGATTTCTCATCTTACGCCACATCAATGGAGCATCTTCCACTTCCTTACTTTTCTGTTTGATTCAATAGACATCGAGAGTATTTTTCCTGCTGGGATTCAGCACTGATTACTTCAGTGCCTGTAAACTCCAGCCAGGAAAAAAAAAAAAAGAGACATTTTTTCCTGTCATGTAAAGGAAGTATAACCTGTGAAAGCTTTTCGTAAGGGGTGCCTGGCTTTAGTGAAATCGGATGATGTACTGCTATGGCCCTTGAACCTATTTTCACCCCCTGATTTGTCTGTGGGATTTAGTACGGCGCAGGAGTCACACTGTGTTTGGTTACTTAAGGTCCTCATTGTTTATCCAAAATTTTGTTTAAGATCCTGTTAGATTCTGTTCATAACATTCCCCTTTTTTCATATACAGGCTTTTCTGCTCTGTTCTTCATCTCATTTTGATCTTACGGGCTCCTCTATAGTGGGCACCAGCAGAAAAAAAAAGCCTCTTTATCTTCAATTCTCTTTTCATAGCACTCTGAAGTAAAAAGAAGAGGAAATTAATCTTGTCCTCAGACCATGCCTTCAGCCAGTTCTTTAGGGTCCTTGAGTAATGTCACAGCTTTGAGTTAGAAGATTCTCTTGTTCGTGGAGAGGTTGGCTTGTCCTCTCATCAGACCCTCCAAGTTCTTTTTCTAACATGTACTAGACAGCTAAAGCAATTATGAAAGTGGAGAGCATCTGGTTTTACTGTCACTGGATTTCATAAAATAGAGCTCCAGCAGCGATAGCAACTCCCTCTCTTTAATGTGGAAGCCACAAACTGACTGCATTAAAGGAGTGACCTTTCAACCTACAAGCTGAGTGGAATTACAGCAGCTTGCCAACCATGAGGTCTTGGTAGTATCTCTGCAGCAGGTGTTGGCCTCGAGAACATATGGAAGAACAGCTGGACCCTAAGTCCTCTGAGCTCCCACAGTATCCTGACCCATGTATATTTATGGGGATGGGGGGGAAGCCCCCCAAACTAAACAGACCTAAAGAAATTAATCCAAATTTATCCTAATGCTCCATAGGTGTTGCAATAATTCAGTCTAGCTGCCAAATTGCACCTTCAGAAGCAAAAGCTGTCAGAAGCATGATAAATCTGATCATTTCTGTACTGAATGATCCGGATCCAAATTCCTTTGTCAGGATGCTAAGTCTATAAGCAATCAGGCATGGAAGAGGACAAACCTGCTGCAAGCCCATCTGTAGGCTTCTTTCGCAGAAAAGGTATGTAAAAGGTTGCTCTTCTTCCCTTGTGCTCCTCATACAGAAGAAAATTACAGTACACCTTTAATAGATACAGCTTTTAATGCCCTTTTTCATTGTTGTGTTTAGTGATTACCTTCAGCTTCCTGCATTAAGCTGGCTAACAGTGTCCTGCGAGACCTCCAAAGTGCCACTGAATTAGGGTTAACGACAAAGCATTTGAGTGCTATGGTCCAGTGAGGATGGTCTTGATTTTATCAAGGATCTGGTGAGATTTTCACATGCAACATGTATTCTTCTTTCTTTTGCACACTTTTTCTTTAGTATCCTTGTAAAAACAAAGAAAAAGAATGAAAGGGCAGCCTAACAATGTATAAACGTAAGGATATGAATGTTGACCTTGTTTCCACTGTAGTTATTACTAAAGCAGTTGATGGAAGCCAGGAGCTTTGCCTGTAATGTTTGGCTTAAATGAAATCTGTAAGCTTTTGAAACTATATTATTACACACTATTAACAGCAAGTTTGATGCCTCGCCCTTTGTATGTATGTATATATATGTATGTAAGAGTAAAAGGAAAACCTTTATAAGGACTTTTTCTTGCAGTCCGGAGCAGGAACTGCGCAAAATACACTCATTGGTTTCAGGAGTGCCAGAAGTGTGCAGCTACTACTGCCTCTTGACATCTCACCTTTACTAAGCAATAAATGCAGCTATTCGAGCATCAGAGACCTTGCCTTAAAGGCACAAGGGGACATAAAGGTTACAGAATAGGCAAGCAAAAATAGAGGCAACTTGAAAGAAGTTAATTCTCCAGATGTATATCCAGAAATCCAGTTTTTGTTGCTGAAACTTCACAGAAAAGCACATTTATCCCACAACTGATTTGACTTCAGCGGCTTAGAAGGCAACAGAGGCAACAGAAAAGGAAAGGGGATCCTGGTGTAAGCAAGCAATAGACATTGTTAGCTTTGTTCAGAGCAAAGAATCATTTAACAGCCTCTCTCTCCAGTTTGTCAGTTAAAAAAGTGAATTGCTTTTATTCACGTATAGATGAAAAAAGTGAATTGCTTTTATTCATGTATATATGCCTCAGTGAACATAGAATCACAGAATGGTGCGTTGGAAGGGACCTTCAGAGCTATCTAATCCAGCCCCCTGCAATGAGCAAGGACATCTTCAGCTAGGTCAGGTTGCCCAGAACCACAGAACCCAGCCTTGTGGGAGGAGGCCTCTGCATCCAGCATCCTGCCAAACAGGATGTGCACTCTGAAAACAACCTCTTCTTCCATCCCTTCTCAAGAAGGTCACCATCCAAACTCCATGCAAAATGTACTCTTTACTTGTTAAAAAGTGTTCCCAATTTCTCGTACTGTAATGTGGGGAGCACTCTTTGGTATGTAACTTTTTCTTTACATCTATATTAGTAAAGTAAGGATGCTGATTCATGGTCTTTCTCCCGTACTAGTTATACTTCTATCAAAAGCTGGTGCAGCTACTGTTCAATTTAGAGCAATGCACAATGGGAAGGAATAATGTCAGATATAGGTAAGGGCTTTAATCCATGATTTAAGTTCAATGTGTTTTGCATAGAACAAACCCAGCTTAGCAGTCAAGACAGGTTTCCTGCTACATACTTAAAATCGTTTGGAAAATCTGTGACATTTCTCCTATTTTAGTTAAGGAATAGTAATGCCTGACTGCATACAAACGGTATTGTTCATAAAGGAAAGCTTTTATACAAGGAGAAAAAAAGTATTCTTAAATCTCTAGATGATTTTTCCTTATTTTAGGACAATTTTAAGTGGCTAAACTGATTCACATGTATAAAACTGTGGCTTTGCTTTAAGGTGCCTTGAAGCTTCTGCCACTTTAGAATCTAGATGTATGTTTCATATACATAATTATAAGCATCCTTACTTAAGTCAGGAGTTATTCCCATAGCAAGCAGTATTCACAGCTGTTGAAGTCTATTCTGCAGTCATCTTAGTGGCTGTATCGCATCCCAGGGGTATGAGAAGTCCTGTATTGAAGCCAGTGTTACTTTGAAAAAACATTGATTTGGGGTCCTTCAACTGTCATCATTGTTTTCCAGTGCAGTGGAACTTGGGTAATAAACCACAATATGCAAGAATTATGAACTAATGCTTCAAGATAAAGGCCATCATGTCATTGTCTGCTTTTAAAATTCTATGATATTTTTGCCCGTGTTCTTCAGCTGGGATGGAGGTGTATCTATAACACTATGACTAATTATCTTTACATGCATTTATCACTAAATAAACTTCACACAAGGCAGCAAGACTGTTTACTTAAGCAGTATAATACTGGGAATGGAAGATAGCTCTAGGAACACAGGATTACATTGCCAGAATGGCACTATTTATTAAGCTATGATAACGCTAATGTTCCTCTTTGATGTATAGCATGTGCGACTTCAGCTGAACTTGTAGAGAGCCTTAAGGATGTTTCATTGAACATTTAGTATGGCAGCAAGCCAGAATACATTTAGCCTAAACCCAGATGACAGGTTGGTAATGAGGTAGTGATTGATGACCACTGCTTCCGTATGAAAACCTGCTTGATATGCTGGGGGGGAAATGCATTGCTAGCTCTTTTCATTTCACTCCCTCTGTATTAGGTATTCTTTACTGTAGAGGAGTAGCAGTGGCTCCTGGTTTTGCTTTTAGATGAGAATCAAATGCATAACTGAGATTTTAGAAGCACAGCCCTATGGCTACATTTATGTGTAATTCAAATCCTAATTTCAGTGGATTTTTGTTATCAGAAATAACTGTGATTGTATCACCTATGAAATGCCCTATAATATTCTTATTACCTGACTCTGTAATTTTACAAGTCCTGTGGTTCACCTTCTGTGACATCTAAATGGCATTGCTTTCCCTTCTGAGATAAAGAGACACTTGGCCCAAAGGTTGTAAAACATTGCTCGGCAAAAAAAGCCTGGAGAAACGACTGCTGCTTGTTTTGCTTAGTCCTCTTGAATGCTTTGTTGTAAAGACACTTCGCTTGTTGAGAGAATGGACAAACTATTGTTCTGTGCATCAGGAAGGACTTTCAAACCCTGTCCTTTAAGTCAGATTCCAGCCTGGTGTCTGACTTAGAAGTAGAGTTAGGAGGAGGCAGCAGAGGACTGTAGGGGTTATATCCATAGCTGTACACACTCAGACACAGTGTATGTTAGATGTCCCCAAAGCTGCAGGATAACTAATGGGATCACATTAAGGCCTGGTTAGAAATCACCCGGGGATGCAGCAAAGGGCATTAGGGCAGCATAAATATCCAGTGTCAAAAGAGGCTCATTATTAAAGTTTTCCCAAGTGGAAGTGTCTCTTGGTCAGGAATGGGTGAGGAAGCTTGTCACCCTAAGCAGAGTGACATGGTAGTCCCTCAGAGCAAAAATGTGAACAAGAATAATTGGGATCACTGGATAAGGAGGAAGTGAGGCAGGGCTGGTAGTTCCCATTACCCTCCTGCAGCTCCTGAAAGAAGTAAAGGAAGTGGGAATGGAGCGGCTGGCTTTTCAACAAGGATCCAATGCAATAGCAGAGGCTGGTTTGTGGTGTGTTGTAGAACCTGCACTGGTCCCAAATGAAGGAGCTTCTTCACTGGGGTTTGCTGATGGGCCTTTAATGGCTTGATGAAGGTGCATGTCTCTGAGGCCAGTTGAAGCCTGTCTGATACTGCTCAGTAGCCAGTAATGATTATTGTATATTTGGGCTAGTAATGATGACTTTGGGCAAAACCCAGGAGTGCTTCTGGCAAGACTCAAAGAAGGGACAAAGTAGGCAAAGCAGGAAACCACCAGACTTCCACTGAGCTGTGAGCTGGTGGTGACCAGAGTTGATCAGGAAACAGGTGCACCTTCTCTTGTTGGCTTGACACTGGGGAGAACGTGTTTATCTGCTTGGGAACCTGCCCAGGAGTGTACAAAGTGAGAACTAAAGTGGTCAGTAGTGCCTCTTCGTGGCAGAGAGGGTCCCTGTGGAATTACAGTGGTGTTTGGAGGAGACTAGAAGTACAAGGTGTACTCAGTGCTGTTGTTAGGCGCAGAGAGAGGAGATGGCCACAGAGCCGGGCTGGATTCAGATCTGCAGTGCTGAAATGGAAATGCACAAACCAGACATGTTTAGGACAGGAATGATGACCTGGGCTGTCCTGGACATTTAACTCCCACAGAAGCAAAATTAACGTTGTTTTCATACTAAAGCATACCCGTTTGATGTTGTCTTCCTTCATGCGGCTCTCACTTTTCATCTCACTCACATCCTTTTTACAAACCTTTGCTTACTGAATAGCAAGTTCCTTAGGGAACACTGGTCTCCTTTTTGTTTGGAAGGTACCCACATCACACATATTCAATACCCAAATAATACTTTAGAGATTATCTTTAAACTTAAATGTGTCATTCATTTGATGGGAACTTACATTCCCTGGATCCCCTGTATGGCTCTAGCATCTCCCTGTCCTGGAGCTGCAGAATTTGTCACCTCAAAGTTTGATTTAAGCATTCGTTGCTTATGATTGATTCTGATGAACGTCCTGATTGAGTTTGTCAGATGTTCACCCTTATAAACTGTCCCTAACTGAGATGACCATGCTTTGTTGCTCCCTGACCAGTGACAGGATGGAGCAAGTGCATTGATTTTTCACTCTTATTTCTGGAAAGACCTTAATTTTAACAACTAGTGGCAAGCAAGGATGAAGCCTTTGGGTGGAGATTAATGGCCATATGGTATTGTTGCTTGTACACTGGAAAGCTCAGTTATTTACTGTAAAATCTGACTCAAAATTCTATACGCAAAGCAGAGACTCCTACTTGGTTTGTTTCCATAACAACATACAAACCAACATCAATCACTTGTAGTAGATCTCCACACTCCATAATTAGGGATGCAATTTTCAGAAGTGTGGGAGGAGCTGTGTAAAATGGGTTCTATGGTAAAAACAACGTTAGGCCTTGTTCTTACAAAAGCTTCTGCACAGACTTCACTTTATGCAATGTAAGTAATTCCATTGGCATTTATGGCTGTGTCTGCACAGCTCTGATGCAGTGTCTGAAGTGACTACGCACTCCACGCTCTGTGTCATGTCTGGATGGCTGATGTATGAATTTGCTTGAAGGGGAGCTTGCCTCCCATGGAACAAACAAACTTGGTCTTGACTCAGGTTTTACAGTCATAGACTGTCTACAGGGCACTTTAGTATACAGTGCATGGAATTCATTGGATCATAGAACCACAGACTGGCTTGGATTGGAAGGGATCTTAAGATCATCCAGTTCCAACCCCCTACCATGGGCAGGGATGCCTCACACTAGAGCAGGTTGCTCCAAGCCCTGTCCAGCCTGGCCTTGAACACTGCCAGGGGTGAGGCAGCCACAGCTTCTCTAAAGCATCTTGTAGCTGACAAACCCGTGGCCCCTTAGGCAAGTGGTGTTTGAGTCTTGTTGCTTTCAACTTCTCCTGAGAAAACGCTGGCCATGTAAGCCTGGAAGGGAAAGGCTGAAGGAGAAACCCTACAAAAAATGAGGGAGAGTTGGAAAACAGTAGATAAAGTCAAGGCAAACAAGAGAAATATACCTACAAGGAAATGGACCCAAGAAGATTAAGGAAATACAAAGGAAGAGCTATTAGATATAATTGAATGCAGAAACTGGGAAAATAAACCAAATTGAAGAATTAAAAGCTGAAAGCCATGAGCAATATCCATAAAGATGATAAAAATGGAAAGGGTTCAAATAAAAAGCTCCTATAGCTTTTTTTTTAGCCACATTTTCAATGGTTTCCTTCCTTTGGTAATGTAGATATCAGGGGTTTTTATCTTTAACGGAGTAGAACAAGCGAGTGGCATGGATGTGTTTTGCTGAATTTGGATCCTTGCTGTTCTTCATAAATGACTGTTTATCACATAGAGTAAACAAGTAAGGTCTGAAGTTAAAAGTCAAATGGAATAGTAGCATTTCTATAAATACCTGTCTGGACTGGTTAGCTATAGTAAGTGGAAAGATGGCGAAACATGTATTTTGAGGACTTCATCAGTTCTGATCACACTCCTTATTCAACTCAAAGAATAAGTGTATTGCTATGTCAGCCAGTATCTTTTGTTCTGAAAACATAATGATTTCCCAGCTCAGTTGCCAAGTGAAGGGTAAGAGAAGTTGTATAATTAGACATGTCCAAAAGAAGTCACATAGTGGCAACTAGTAATCCTGCAGGAAGGTTGCCATTGTCTGTGCTGACCCCAAATGACCATCTCATTCAAATGTACCATTCATGAAATACCTCCTGCTCTGCTGCTGCAGCTGAGCTCTTCCTACTCAGTGTGGAGTCAGTGGGAATAGGGGGACTTGTAATTAGGTGCTAATTTTGATTTGCTCTCTGAATAACCCTCCGACAATGGATTATTCCTAGGGTTTTAATAGTAGAATTCACATGTGTTTCCCAAAGGTAGGGGTTGTAGCTGCACACTGATATGTGCACGTCTTTCTGCCTGTGTCCACTCAGTACAGGCTGCTGGCAAGAGAGCTATGATGTGACCTGGCCTGTAGATATCATCCATCTCCTTAAAACAATAAGGGGAAAACAGTTGCAAAAATAAGCATTTTACAATAATTGATAGATGTTGGAGGCTGGATTCCTGTCTCCAGTCGCTGGGGAGCTCCTCTGGTCTCCACTGGAGAGAGTGGCCTTTCAAGGGCATTGCCCACTTCTCTCAGCACCTTGATTTCTGGGTGCCTCCAGAGCCCCAGTTGCAAGGAGATAACTGTTAAGATAATGCTGATACTAGCAATAGGCAGGAAATAGTCTGCATGCTTCCCAGACCATGAAGATTCTGCTTATGGAAGATCCGCTGTTCCAGCATTTTAAGATCCTATTGTGTGAATGCCTGAGAGCCATCACAACCTTGTTTCTAATACATGATCTGAAGACAAATCGCTTGAATTTCTTTGCACATCTGTAAAGTACAGGGAGAAATGTTTATCTGTTATCTGTATACAGGATATATTGCAGATTGACTAGTTGTGTAGCACCTTGAAACAGAAAGCACTCCAAACAGTAAGTGCTATTTGTTACCATTGGTATTGAAATAACTTGTGCAGCCAAGTGTGGAGTATAGCTCGCTGTCTGCTGAACTGATTTGCATTTCTACATGCAGTGAAAAGGGGAAGGTGTTGCTATAGGATCTCTACCTTCATTTTATGAATTTAGTGGCTTTTGCAGTACAGCCAGCAATCCTGCATGCTGCATTTGTTAGATGCTGAATTACAAGGCTTCAGAAATCTGAAGTATTCTTTTCTTCTTCACTGTCACGATAGCACTGCGTTTATGACATCTTCCTGATGGCTCTGTTTGCTGAGAGCGTTGTTCTGTTTATCTCTGCTCAGGTTTTAAAGTATCTTAGTTGGCTGTATGATTTACCTTTTATTACTATCGCCCTATTCTGTATAATCTATGTAATTGGGAACTTGGGTTTCAGTACAGTGTGCTAAGCTATCTGTGCAGATGATCGAATGAATAAGTACATAGCAGAGTCCTCCAGACCTCCCCTATGGTGCCTCAATAGTAATCTCTTTTCGTCTTGCAAAGGCTGCATTTGGAAATAGTTCTTTCTTGCCCCTTCAACACTTTCTTCATCCAAATAGTCTGAAATGTGGCTTATTTCATTACTTTGTTTCTGAGCTGGGAGTCTCTGAAAATGGCTTTTTTATTTTCCTGTTACATTGGTGATAGAGTTGACCATGAAAAAAAAGCAACTGTCTGCTATATAAATAAGTATCTGATCAGCATTTGATTGCAGATTCAGGAGATGTTAAAATCCTAATCCTTTCCCTCACAAATGTGAGGGCACGAGCTTTGGGAAAGACCTGTACTTACAGGTATCTATGCATGTGTTTGGGGATGTGATTGCCAGCACAGGGTCATCAAGCTGATAGTTCTCATCGCACATGTTATGCCTTTAACATACAGAGCTGATTTGAGCCATTTCAGTGCCTAAGTGAATACTTGTTTTCTACTCACATGTGGACTGTAATCAGAAATAAAATGCTGGTTCCCAGAACGCAGGACTCAGAGGTAGATGGTTTTTTTTAGCAGAGGATTCTGTTTATCCAAGTCTCTCTCTTCTCACACAACTGTTGTTGTTGCTAAGGTTAATTAAAGTCAGTCTGTGTCAAGGGCTCAAGCAGGCATAGTCTAATTTTATATGTGAAGCAAAACAAATTTATCATTAAAAAGACTGGTGTGAAAGGCTTGTTTTGATAAAGCTGGTTTGGTGATGCTGAACTTGGGAAAGGAAATGTTGTCACTAGGGCAGTGGGTGCACAAATCAAGGTTTTCCACGTGCATGGTAGGATTTCTCACTGGACTTCATGAAGTTCCAGTCTTGGTGCAACCTGGTAGGAAATCACATCAGAGGTAGAATTACTGTTCTTACACGTTGCAGACATCCATCACTGCGTAGTGATATTGAAGAAGTTCGCTTTAAATACTAATTACTTAAATCGTCTGACAATGGGGGAAAACTGTAATCCTTTTTTCTTTAAAGTCCTTGGCCTACATTCCTATGTTACAAGATTACTGAGCATTTGCATTGAATAAGCCAAACTGAACTCCATCCCTTACTGGAAAAAGTACTGTGAGTGGCAGGATGTGCTTTCTGCAGACAAGTATGTATGCTACCAAATGGAAAATGCAAAACTCTTTCCATACCTAAAGAGTTCAACTGAAGGGGATATTTAATAGAGCCATAAGTTGGAAGGGACCTTTGGAGATCGTCTAGTCTAGCCCTTCTGCTCAAAGCATGGTCAGCTGGAGCAGGTTGCCTCGCACTGCATCCAGTTGGAGTGTGAACACCTTGGAATACGTAAAAAGGGGTAAGTTCAGTGGCCAAACACTGGGTTCAGGTGTACAGGGGGGTTCTTGGAGCCAGGGAGACACAAGCGAGTCCTGAGAGCCCTGTCACAAGCTGGACACTCTCATGACTGAGTCTGACACAGCTTGGGAATTGGCCAGGAGCAACTGTGGGAAATAGAACATTCCCTATGGAGCATGAGCAACCAGGCTGTGGTGCAGAGGGTCCTGCACCCTGCTTTTGCAGGTCTGCAGCCCAGGGAAGTGCTTCACTCTCCAGCATCACAACCAAAACCATCTATGAAGCAAGGAGAAACTACCAGCAGCACCAGTGGGTACCGTAATAAGGAATGACAAGTGCTTGTAGAGGGGGACTTCCTGTCATGAGGCACTGAGGTGCTTATCAGCTGGCGTGATGGGGAGTCAGTCAAGTGAGGTGTGCTGCCTTCTGGGAGCTATGGGCTGAGAGGCTGCCGAGAGAGCACAAACCAGGTGGAGAGCATGAATCAGCACCAGTGTGGCAGCAGGGCCAGGGCAGGGACAGTGCCCCTGCACTGGGCACTGGTGGGGCCGCACCTCAAATCCTGTGTTCAGCTCTGGGCTCTTCACTACAAGAGAGACATTGAGGTGGTGGAGCCAGGCCAGAGAAGGGCAATGGAGCTGGTGCAGGGCCTGGAGCACAAGTGTGATGGGGAACGGCTGAGGGACCTGGGGGGTTCAGTCTGGAGAAGAGAAGGCTCAGGGGGGACCTGATCGCTCCCTACAACTGCCTGAGAGGAGGATGGAGCCAGGAGGGGCTGGGCTCTGCTGCCAAGGAACAAGGGATGGGACAAGAGGAAATGGCCTCAAGCTGCACCAGGGCAGGTTTAGATGGAGCTGAGGAACAATTCCTTCCCCAGAGGGTGCTCAGGTATTGGAACAGGCTGCCCAGGGCAGGGCTGGAGTCACCATCCCTGCAAGTGCTCACACACCGTGGAGACGAGGCCTCAGTGCCATGGGTTAGTGGTGGCCTTGGCAGTGCTGGGGTAAGGGTTGGACTTAACCTCAAGAGGTCCTTTCCAACCGAGATGATTCTGTGATTCTACTTCAGTTCAGTTTGGTCCATACCACCTTTAACTGTGTTACAGTTAATGTTAGATTTCTGCAGGGAAACTTGATGTTGTTGTGAGTTCTTTAATGAATGGATCAGACTTGCACTACCCAATTTACCTGCAAATCCCAGCTCGGTTTTGGTTCTGGCACATCGGTGGTACCAGAAGACTGCCAAGTATGTTTCAGAGCAGATTTTCATGTTCAGAAGTGTGTGTACTGATAGTGCAAGTTAAGCATGTTTATCATCTATTGATGTTCAGTGTGTTTTTATTTCAACTCTATAACAATATTTCTGCTAAAGAAGACACAGGATGTAGCAATTTATTTAGCATAAAGGAATTGAAGATAATCTCTGTGCTTCTTTGATTGATTAGTCCGAGATAGCTAACAGGTTTTTCAAACAGTGTCACAATACTCAGTGGCAAGTTGATGTTGACATAATTGAAGTTGAATGTATTAATTTTGTCTTATTGATACAGAAATCAATACATTTTAAGATTGGTCTGAGTTTGATCCAAAGCACAGGGAAGGGCCAAATTCTGTGGACAGCTAAATATTGTCTTCAATTGTGCAGCATCAGCCTTGGTCAAATAGTGGCCAGCCAGCACATCAAGTATTGGACAGACAGGAAGGAGTATCTTGACAGCAGGTAGGGACTACTTTGTCTAAAAAAGGTGGGATGTTTAGAATTGGCTCAGTTTGTGTTTTTTGGCATTATAATGTATTCTCAAAGGCCTTGACAGCTTTGAGCCAAACTTATCTTTTAGCTCATAATAGAACAGTGAAGTAATAAAACACAGTAGACCCCCAAATAGTCTCTTTTTCGATGAGCCTGATTTTGGACATACACACACACCCCATCCCCAATCTGTATTCAGTTTACCTCCTGAAGATGAGTAGAAAAGCTGAATTCACTAAAAGTGCCATATTCTACATTTGACAAAAATTAAATCTGTTTTAAAAAGAAAGAACAGCACAAACTGCATCTGAAATGTATTCTGGTGGCATTGGATTTAGGCACTTGAAAGCAATTTCAAGAGCAGATTTGCATACAACAGCAACCTGTAAGCAAATTGAAAGTGCTGTTTAGGATTCATAGAGGAACAAAATGCACACTCCATCTCTGACATAATTTGTCTTGAGGTTTATGAAATGATTTTTCATCGGATTATAATATTTAAAGTAATTAAAGATACAATTTCCTCTTTAATAAACAATGTGTTTTGTAACTTCATTAAAGATGATGCCTTTCTTAATTGTAATGGTCCAAAAGGTTGGCAGCAAACTGTACATTAACTGCAGAGATAATAATGATTTTATATGCTAATAATTTTTAAATGAATAACTCGTGTAGTTTTTCAGCCACAAGGGGAAAATAATTTATATTCCTCAAGCTTTCTCTGGTGTTAACCCCTTTACTTGGGGAGAGAGGAGATCCTTGTAGAAAATGCTCATTTGTTTTACATTAGCGCTAATGCAAGCGTGTAGGACCCACTGGTGTGAAAGGATTAAAAGCAGCAGCAGTAGACAAGCATGAACATTTCCGAGAGAAATCCTTGTTAGAGGGACCTATTGGGGCCGTGTAACTTGATTTTCTATTTATTGATCAGATGCTTCTTGTGTTTGTTACCATTTGAAACTCCACTGGGAGAGAATCTTCCTGCTGTAGTGGTGCAAAGACACAAAGAGGCACCGTGAAGGCATTAAGGGCTCGTGCTCACTCCTTGGGATGTTTGTGTGCCTGGACTAACGTTAGGATGGGTTGGAGGTTGTGTCAGGGGAAGCATAGGCTCTCTTGGGAGCATTTGCACCATTGGCTGCAGGCAGTTTTAGGTATCTAGTTTCAACCTTCTGAAACAGTCATCTCTGGACACAGCCATCTCTTCATGGACTGAGAAGGGACATGGGTTCCTGCCTCTTGGGTGCTTTAATATCACAACAGTTAGTTGCAGAACATAAGAAACATGAATTTCCCATTTTGATTTCTTTACTGAGACACCAAAAGGGTAAGTTTGAAGAGGAGGAGGAACTTGTGTGAGTGCCTGTGCAGATTCCTGCACCCACAAGCCAGGCACCGAGCCGTGATCTCCAGTGCCAACGTTTCACTTCATGTTCTTGACTGTTGGGTTTTGAGGGGGCATTTGGAGACCTTCACCATCGTTTCTCTCTCTGTTTTCTTAATAGTAGCCTTATAGCATCTGAGCTTCAACAGCATTATAAAAGTACTAGATTTAGTAGGTGCAACACCCAAGGAAAACTCAGGTGCTTGGCAAAAATGGTGTAATTAGTTAATAAAGACACCGTCTTTGAGTGAAATTTCAGTTGAAATACCACATGTGCTGCTGCTGGGAAAGGAATTCAGATTGAATTAATAGATTGAGAAAAACGTAGATGATTTAAGACTTCTTTCTGTCATTGCCTCTTACTCAGAATAGTCTGGTCAAAGCATGACCTCACTTAGTTATTTCTAGTATGTGAAAGTAGTCAGGAGTAGCTGTGTAGTCAATTTAATGTTTCTTGGCTGATCTACTAGGAGAATATCACATAAAGCTCCTTGCTACAGCTGTGTTTCAAAGGCAAGACAGGTAAACACATGCTTAAAGATAAGGACGTGGATGTGAAGTGCACAGATGAGTGAGAAAGCTCATTGACCCTCCAGCATGTTACAGGAATGTCAGAATTGTTTCAGTGTGCTCTGCACTGACACCCAGCATGTGCCGATCTGAGAAGGCAGAGCCTCTCTCTGACAATGCAAACTCCGTATTCACCTGCAACTGTACAACTCTGTGTGCTCTTAATTGATAGTGAATCACGTTGAAAGCATCTCGTCAGAATGTTGCTTTGGAGAAAGGAGTAAGAAAGTCTTTTTAACTGTTTTGATAGATGATTCATGGCACTGGAGCTGCTGACGAGGAGCCAATAGAGCCAAGCCTATAAATATGCGGTTACAAGAACAGTGGAAACAGGCGTTCTGGTAGTGTGACAGACTCAAAAAGCACTTTTTCTACCAGAGTAGGTTTCTAAAGTTGCTTTCTTCCTGTTCTACATTCAGATGCCGTTGTCTAATTAGACTAATTGGCTGGCAAATTTGCCTTCTTTTAAATGAAATTAGTTTGGAGGTGAGAGAACAAATACCATCAGAAACCTGAATTACTCTTCTTTTCCATCATAATTGTTTCTTTTTAACAGAGCAGAACTAGGCTTCATTATTTCCAGGGAGTTTCTGTTTAATTTGCTATATATGACACATTTCCAGAAGGAATAAATATTGGCTGTCTATTTATACACCTTTAAACAAAGTAATCATAATGGAATAATTGACCTCCACCTTATCTGCAGTTGCATTAATGGGTACAGCTCTAAGAAATACTTGCTACCTGATGTGTTTTAACAAAGTGAGCTTGCTTTTAGTCAGTAAATGGGCATTTTCCTGTGTATTGTCTTCTGTAGATCCAAAATACACCAAGGATAATGAGAATGAATGATAGCTTAGATGTGTTCTTTCCTTGAACTGCTGGTTGTATTAAATCCACAGCTCCTGTGCACACCTACAAATCTATAACATCCGCTTCAGATGAATTCAGGAATAAGGGGCTGCATTCTTTTATTCTTGGTCCAGAGATGAAAATTGATCATGGGGGAGACACAAGGGAGCAGATTTTAGTATCACAGCTCAATGTGGTTAACTGGGATGGTGCACAGCTTCTGTTCTCCTTAGCTGTGTGCACACAGGTTACAAATATTATTGATTGCAAAGGTCAGGGGAGGCTGGAGGGAGGTTATGTCACTTGATGCTATTTGGTCATTTTTAAGGGACAAGAGCTATGAACCGCCAGAGCAGCTGGGACAGGTACAGTTTAAATCTGACAAATGGAGATTTATGTTTGTGTGAGCTGGCAAAGCCCTTCAGGTAGGAATAATAAATGGAAATTTGATAGGTTGTTTCATCATGGGGCAAATAATGTGCAGGAGAAGGGGGGGAACGATTTAATTATTAGCTTTTCATCAGGATGCACTGGTGATGGGTTTTCAGCTGTAGATCTGTGCTTCAGGAAAATGAATCATGGCTAGAAGTCTTTTATTTTGTGAGGCATCATTTGAAAATGGTGCCTCACACCTCACAAAATGGTTTACCTGAAGTGATTGAAAAATGCAGCGTAGGTGGAACGACACAGGAGTAATTACTGAATAAGCTTCATAGCATCTTTTTGTTCTTCCATGTGGACAAACCCAGGGTAGAAATATTCTAAGATTTAAGATAAGGCAATGTAATATGTTAACAAAGACCTAGGAAACAGCATTTGTCTCCTATAGCGAAATTTCAAGTAGAGCTGTAATTGCTCAGTGGTATTTGAAAGCCATTGCTGGTTTACACTGAAGACTTTTACATCTTAAAAATGAAAAAGGTTTCTGTGAATCCTCGTTATGATTTAAAAATAGGAGTAATCAGAAAGTCCTATAGTTTATGACTATTATGTGGGATTTTCTTCCTTCATAAGTCAGATTTTACAAGTATTTAATACAGATGCAGTTATATAGGTTATAAAGCTATAGTCGATCATAGAATCAGATAGAATCATAGAATAGTTAGGGTTGGAAAGGACCTTAAGATCATCCAGTTCCAACCCCCTGCCATGGGCAGGGACACCTCACACTAAACCATGTCACCCAAGGCTCTGTCCGACCTGGCCTTGAACACCACCAGGGATGGAGCATTCACAACTTCCTTGGGCAACCCGTGGAGTGCCTCACCACCCTCACAGTAAAGAACTTCTTCCTTATATGCAATCTAAACTTCCCCTGTTTAAGTTTGAACCCATTACCCCTTGTACTGTTGCTACAGTCCCTAATGAATAGTCCATCCCCAGCATCCCTATAGTCCCCCTTCAAATGCTGGATCCAGTCTATTGTTTCATAGTCACTATATTCAATTATGGAATTAACGTAGGAGAGTGGTGTAGAGAAGCAACTACAGCTTAGTATGTCTCTGATTCTTAACTGTTCTAGTTCGTCCAGTTTAGGAAAGAGTATTATAAAAGTCAGTGTTTGTAACACTTTGATACCACCTGTTAGCCCTTATGTTCCTGTTATAGTATACTATAGTATACTATTATAGTATTACTATAGCAAGACTACAAGGTGATTTTAGCTAGGACAGGTTGATGCTGCCTCACTACACCTCGTTGTATAGTGCGTGAGATCTGACCAAAGATATTATTCCAGAATACTACTGACTTCATTGTTCCTTATATATTTCCACAGGATAAATTTGCTGCCTTTGATAGATTAAGTTATAAGTTTAAGTATATAAGTTTATAAGCTCAAGTTAAGTTTATAAGTTTTTAAGTTTATAAGTTTAAGTATATAAATTATAAGATTAAGTATGTAAGTTAAGTTACTTTGATAGATTAAGTTTTCAGTCGTTGCTTTGCTGCAGTATAGGGGCCTGGTATTTGTTGTTCTTTCTGATGCCAACTAAGCATGTGTGTTTTTTTCTTCGTGAGTGTTTTCCATCCATTCTCTTCCATCCACTCCCTGTGTATTTACTGGATGCAGCTTTTATTGATCCAGCTTTTCAAGATGGGCTCAAGTCTTTTTGGAAATAAACCATGGAGATAAAGAGATCTTTTCTATACTAAGGTTTGATTTCCCTTTTGTAACTTTTCTTTGGCTTTGATAATTCCAAGGTAACTGCCCATAAAGTGGGTATTAGACAGGTAAATTGTAATAATCTGTTTGGGGAAAGATACTGTTTCTATTGTATTATTTTCTGCTTTCTTTTCAGGAGTCAGTTGCTCCCACTCCATCCATCCAGTTTCTTTGGCTTTCACTTCTGCACATTCTGGTTTTCTATATAGTATACAGATCACATTGACATATGGTTTGTGAGATGATAGAATTGTTGTGTCCTTCAAGCTATTGATAGGTAGTCCCCAAGGAGGTGATCTTGCTTTTGTGGCCGCTATACTCCAGCACCGCTTACTGAACAAGAGTGAGCACTGGGGCCGGTTTCTTCTCTGGCATAGTGCAGCCTATCACACTGACAAATAGTATCTGGCTGGTGTCTGGAGGGAACACAGCCCCCCCTGTGTCTTTTTCTGGCACATCAGTGCTAGGAACAAACTTGTGTAAGAAAGAGGGAAAGAAATATTAACATATCAGGTCTTAAACTTCAGCATACCTGCTATGCCGATTTAAGGATGCTCCTGAATAATGGCAGCTTATGCCAGTGAAGAGAAGTGACTAAATTGCAGTCAGGACTAAGAATCCAGTTCAGCTGTACTGTAATCAGACTGGAGCAAGCTCTTCTGAGTGGAATGATACATTCTTCTGTTAGAGATGGATTTGACTGAGACTACCAAATGTATTTTGCTAGTGACCTTTTCAGATTTGTCACTGGTATAACAAATGTTAGGAAGATGACACAGGAAAGGTTTGCAGCAATATTCCACTTTATTCTTTTACAGCAGATGTTTCTTCACTTACTCTGTATTGCAATTTACAGAACTCTTACGTTCTACAAATCAAGATTCATAGCAAACTGTTGCAATACTTTAAATCCTGCAATAAACAATATCAGGCAGAACAGAACCAGAGGGAAGGTAAGCAGGCTTCTGCATTCATCCTTCTCTGTGATGAGCTTTACTTCATAGTACTCTTCACATTTCAGCAAGCCCTTTCACCAGGACTCCCATCTAACTTACTAGCATCTTCAGATCAACTATTGCTTCAAGCACGGGCAACATTAAGTATCGATTTCCAACCTGAAAAGAAAGGTTGGAATTACCACCTGTTCCTTAATTTAGGAAGCTGTATGTCTTTGTCCAACCTAGTATCACTTTTTCTTGTGTGTCCTTCAAATGGTGATATTTTAAAACCACGTAGGGATACTGGATGGTTCAGTTCTAAGGTATGCATTTCAAAAAGAGTGCTTTTAGATAGTAAGTGTTCCAGTCAAACTGGGAGTTAAAAATCTTTATCTGATGAGTCCTGGGTCACCTTTGGCCATTTAGATGTCAGTCTGTCCCAGTCATTAAATATTGTGAAGAAAGACCATGAGGCTGCATTGTTTTGTAAGCCAAGCATGCTCATAATCCTAATTCCCACCCCTCATGTGGATTGATTCTACACTCTGCCTGTGATTCCCATCTACAGTGTAGCTCTTGTGGGAGTTTGGAAACTGGGATTGGACAACTGGCTTCAAAGAGAAATGGGATTATAAGAATGAATTCAGTTCTGGCTGATCCGACTACTTCATTCCTGTTAGTTCACTACCATTTACAAGAGCTCAGATCCTCGTCTCAGTGTCTAATTTAGCAACAAAGGAAGGTGTGAAACCTACAGACTGCAATACATCCAGGTTCAGATGCTTTTCAAAGGCATTATGGTATGGACATAGCTGTTCAGTTTAGAATGCACTGCAGCAGTTGTGTGTGGCTCTTGTTGATATACATGAAAACTGTTCTTTTGCATATGCTGTACACAGTATTCATCCTAACTAGACAGTGAGAAAAGGCAAATCCAAGTGTCTTGTAGTTCTTTCACTTTTCCCCCTTTTCTTATGAACCAGGCTTTTAGCTCTCATTAGGGAATGATTCTGCCAAATCTTGCGAGTGTACCTATTCCAAAGGAAAGAAACCATTAATAAAAACCAGGAAAAAGGAGCAGTTATATTACCAAATAAATCTGCAAAGAAAACAGATTTGAAAGAGCCACCTGCTGTGGCGATGAGGCAGTAATCTCGCCAGCAGGAAATAAACGGGGAGAGGAAGAAAATACACAATCAGAGACATTAAAAAAGTAATTAAAGCACTTATCTCCATCAACATACATAGCGAACAACAAAAACCCCGGCCACCTAGAAAACGTGTTCTGTTGAACCTCACAATGGGACGGGAAGTAACAAAGCCGCCGCCATAAAGGTAGATGATCTTCAGCAAAATGAGAGAGATCCTTTAAAAATACAAACCTCCGAAGTATTTACTAATGTCTTGATTACTCATGAGCTGACCTTGAGAGAAGCTGAGCACCTGCAGAGCATTTGCAGCTTGACTTAAACCTTTAAAGATGGGGAGTAACTCTTTAGATACTAATGGCTTTTTGTTCCATTTCACATGAATGTCATAGGATGAATTGTAAGGGCGCATTTAATATAATCAGGTGTGTGGCACAGCTTAGGTCCCGTGTGTGGATAATGCATTTCAGGATCATTCATGTCTAAATTGTTGTGTAATATTGATCCATGGACAGCAATGTTATCAATATTGATAGGAGTGAATGTGACTTTTTAGAAACAAATAGCTAGAGCCTATGCCACTGCATACAAATAGGTTCTATCACATCTAGGGAAAACTGAATTTGACAGTTATAAGAATTTATTGTTTCAGTGTTCTCTTTCAAGGAAATAATGTATTTATAACTCATGGTCCAATTTATACAGTTTATGGGTTGTTTGCCAGAAACCAAAACTGCTCTAAGTACACATATTTTTATCTCCATCTCTCTGGACCACAAATTGTTGAAGAAGAATAGAGGATTCAGAAATACTCTAGGGATGCTTTTGCGCTTGGAATTTACACAATGTTCTTTCCTCTCTGCTGTGCACCTTTGTAGCCACACTGACCATATGGTACCTGTAGCTGCAAGTCTCGAGGCAAGTGTGAAATGCCATCAGAAGCGTTATAGCTAAAACGTTTCTGTATGGGAACACAAGGAGCTGGTTGGAACACTGGATGCGTGAAAGGGCAGGGAGATGGGACAACATGAGTTCTTTCCTGTTAATTCAAAAGGAGCCTTTCAGAAGGGAAGTGGTGGATTCAGGAATTTACCTTTAGAGAGCAATGGCCTTAGCTCTGTATCTACTTTAGCATATCTTCTCAAGAACAAAACCAAACCCATACAAACCAGTATTGTTGACATCCAGTTTCTCATGAGATTCATGCATTTGTCTTCTCATTCTCAGACGCTGTTGACAGATCAAGGCTTTCCACCTGACCGTAGGATCTCTTGGGGTCCTGTTCCTTGGCACATCCCTGTTGTAGGGGCTGGGAAGAGCAGAACGAAATTTTTTCCTGTAAATTTTATTGCTTAAAATCTTGCTTAACTCTGAAATCTGAGCAGGTTTTCATGGAGATGGCAAGAGGTGGAAAACCCTCCCTTCTCTCTTCATCAGGGACTGTAGTGATAGGACAAGGGCTGATGGGTTCAAAGTGAAACAGGGGAAGTTTAGATTGGATATAAGGAGGAAGTCCTTTACTGTAAGGGTGGTGAGGCACTGGAATGGGTTGCCCAAGGAGGTCGTGAATGCTCCATCCCTGGCGGTGTTCAAGGCCAGGCTGGATGGAGCCTTGGGTGACATGGTTTAGTGTGAGGTGTCCCTGCCCATGGCAGGGGGTTGGAACTGGATGAGCTTAAGGTCCTTTCCAAACCAAACCATTCTATGCTTCTATGATTTCTAACTAATGCTCCATGTTTGTATGACATGGAACATTTAACAGCTTCCAGAAAGTCCCATAAATGGGTGAATGGAGTTTGATGTTGGATTTGGTAGTTTTAAAAGATAGAAAAAGGGATATGCAGAGCCAATGAATCCGACATTTATAAATATAGTGCAATTTTGGGACAAAGTCAAAAGATTCATTATAAAAAAATGCCAAAATAGAGTTCTTGGTATATTCAAACACAGGTTGCATTCACCAGTCTGAATTTACACTGTTACCTGAAAGTAAGGGCTTGGTAGACACAATTCAGTCAGTTCTCTTGTTGGAAACTCTCTTCTGTCAGGGTAGCAACAGTGAAGAGAATGCAAAGAGCCCTCTTTAGTGCTTAAGAGATCATAGCTCATCATTTGTTAATCTGGTTCAGCTTAAGGTTTTCCAACATGTGGTATTATCACAATTAAAAGTGAAGCAAGATGAGCATGTCAGCACTGGATGTAAGGAAAAGCAGGAAACCTCACGATGCTCTCACACATTCTGTCCCTGGAGGCTGCTCTGTATTTACACTTCAACTTCAGCTTCATGTGGTTTTTGGTCTGGAGGTTTGGTTTCAGTGAAAACTGTATTTGACCTTTACCAACGGTGAGGGCTTCTTGTGTATGTCAGTTATTAATACTGGCTGAGAAGTTCATTTGAAACTGCAAATCTGCCCAAACATGTGAGATCGAAGTAATCCAAACAAGGAGTTCAGGTTCAGAAGGTGTTCCTGTTTCTGGGGAGAGGGGATTTGATCAAAATCAGAGAGTGTGCCTCCACTCCCACTTGAGTTTTCCTTTCCAGACCAGGTTAATCGTTACAGTAATAGCAGCAGAAGTTATTTCCTCTTACTTTGATGTGCTGATGTGCCTTGATATCTTTGGTGCAGGAACCAAGTGGTCTTGGTGCATTGCTCTGCGTGCCAAACCCTTCCATGTTGTATGCAACATTTTTGTATTATTGCCTTGTGCATCTGACACATTGACTCTAGTCGTTTAGTGATTCACATTTCATCTGAACTGGGAAATCGTGAGAGTAAATTCCATCTCTTTAAATGGAGATGACACTGCCAGTGAAGAAAAATAACATGCATCAGTATTGTGAAGACAAAAGAGTACAAGATCTTGTTAGGAAGCAGAAGTTTCCGATATTAATATATATGTGTGTGTATATATATACAGATCTATATATGTGTACATATATATACATATATATGTGTCTGTGTGTATATACATATATATATATATATATATAGCCTTCCAGTATCTGAAGGGGGCTTATAGGGATGCTGGGGAGGGACTATTCATTAGGGACTGTAGTGATAGGACAAGGAGTAACAGGTTAAAACTGAAACAGGGGAAGTTTAGATTGGATATAAGGAGGAAGTTCTTTACTGTGAGGGTGGTGAGGCACTGGAATGGGTTGCCCAGGGAAGTTGTGAATGCTCCATCCCTGGCAGTGTTCAAGGCCAGGTTGGGCATAGCCTTGGGTGACATGGTTTAGTGTGAGGTGTCCCTGCCCATGGCATGGGGGAACTACATGATCTTAAGGTCCTTTCCAACCCTAACTATTCTATGATTCTATATGCATGTATATATTTGTATGTGTATATATGAAGAATATAACAATGGGAGGTTAAAGTCTGTGTTTTCCAAAGCCACTGCTGTAGTGCTGTAGTGCCATAGTGCAGGTGAAGGAAATGATTGTGACTTTGATATAGGTTATATAAAGACAAGAGACCTAGACTTTGGAAACCATATGATATGTCAGACATGGGAGAGATAGTGCCCACTAGAGAAGGGGCTGTGGGGATCATATAGAGGGAAGACAAAAAGAGGGCTTCATACTGGGTGTCGTGATGCTTCCTGAGAGGTAGCTAGAGCATCTGGAGGTGAAAGGCAGGGCCTAGCAAACCATAGGCTCAGGAACAGAGATGAATTGCTTTCTGCGCTGTACCTGACCCAGATTGGAACTATCTAGATTAGCTTTTGCAAAGCTGAACTAGATCTGTCATGCAAGCTGTTATTTTCACAATGTTTCTACTGTCCCTATTCTTAGTAAATGCTGTTTTACACAGCCCATGAGGCTTCGTTGCGTGGTTTGGATAGCAGTTGCTTCAGAAGCCTGTTCCCTGGCATCAGTTAAAGGGACTGAAGCTTCAGGAAGTCCAGGGCTTGGTGGCAGAAGGCTGGGGTTCCAGCAGAGCCCTCTGTTTCTGTATGGGTGTGCAAAGTCTATCCCAACACCACCAGTGCAATTGTTTTTCTTTGCTGCCTCCTCTTGGTTACCCTTCAGAAGAGCTGCTCTTCAGTGCAGGTGAAGGAAATGGTTGTTAGCGCTTGATTTCTATACAGGTTATTTAAAGACAGGAGACCCAGAATGCTGAAAGATTGTTTTTACAGGACAAGAAATACTAAGTAATAAAGAAAATCCTTTTAGATGGCTTGCAGGTGGATTCAGAGGGCAGAGAACTGCCTCCTGCTGCCTTCAGCTGAAAACCTAGGGGATAGACCTCATCTTTTTCTAAGCAGTTTTTCTTGGGTGGCTCCTGGCTATTTTGTATTAGGCTGTGAATTCCCTTTTGCTAAAGGAGCACTGTGATTTCCCTTCAAAGGGGATTTCTCTTGGTTCATTATTTTGACCTAAATTGTGTCTTTCATAGGTGACGGAGGTTTATAATTGTGTTTCTGCTTTAAATCCACTTGCCTGAAACAATGATTTTCCTCTACAGCTGCTTTTTTGTTAAATCTCCTCTCTCCCAGGAAGCTGTTAGCTGTTTGTCAGTATGTGAGCTGTCTGTAGAACAGACTTCAGTGGGCTGGCCGCTCAGTATGAAATGGTGTCTCTAAAGTGGATCTTACCAGCTCATGATCTCTGCCTGCCTCTTCCTTAGCCAGCCAAGTGGCTTTAAGGCGTACCCAACCGATCTGTTTTAACAAAGTTAAATACAACCCTTGTGATGGTAAATACTAAGCAACAAAAGGAACAACTCCCAGTGATGCTTAGCAAAGAGTTTGGAACTGCTGGGGTTTTTAGAGGTACAAGAACCCCCCCCCCCCCGCATTTCGTTCACATTTGATATTGCAGAAATGGTTTTCGTCGAGATTTCAGCAAATGAAAATAACAGAAAATGTCATTTATGCTGACTACCTCTTAGACATTTGTTTGGTCATGTCAGCCAGGCTAAACGTTACTGAGTCCAATGCATTCACAAGTGGCACTTTGGTTTCAGTGACACTGTTCTAGTGATGAACCTGAACCTTGAACATTGCAACATTCCCATAATTCCACTCATCCTTCATATAGGAGCTCAATTACTGAAGCTGTTAAAGATAGAATAATTGTCATTATTCCATGTGAGGGTTCCCCCCCCCCCCTTTTGTTTTTTTTTTTTTTGAATGGGAATAGGTGTTAGGGAGGAAGGGAGTTCTCTTTAATTCAGGCTGCATGTCTCACTAATGACACGAGGCTTTCTCCCAGAAGCAAGCTGAGGGTTCTGAATCATAGATCATAGAATCAACCACGTTGGAAAAGACCTTTAGTCCCATCAAGTGCAGCTGTTCCCCATCACTGCCAAGGCCACCAGTAACCCATGGCACTAAAACATGTCACTGAGTTGATTTACAGATACCTCAACAGATACAGTTGTATTCCTCTGTTGTCTGCCTGTAGGCAGTCACCGAGAGCTTTTCTTCTCCAAGGTACTTTTCTTGCCATAGATGTTTTGCAGTATATACATAGGGAAAAACCTGTGCAGTTTTAACAGAGAATCTCTTGAATGCATTTTACATATTATACTTCCAATAGCAGTAAGTATTTCTGGCAGCCTCTTAAGATATCCATTATTCATTCTTCATTAGCTGATATTGCAGTCTACCCAAGAAGTACAGCGTTCAGAGGTCTTGAAGATCAGTACGTGCTCGTGTTTGCTAACGTTATTTTACTCAATATCCACCTATAGATCGGTGGTGTTAGAAAGTCAGGTGTTCAGCAACCAAGTCATGATTTTTTAATGCATAAATAGAGCTCAGGAAAGTGCTCAATAATGTAACGGGTTTGAAATGCAAAACTTTGTGACTTGTGTTATTTGCTTTTTGCCTTGTGAATTCACAGAGAGGATGGTTTCATTCTGTCAGTGGAACTGTTAAAACTAAAAAGGTGCCTTTTGATTCCCTTCTTGTATTCTGGTAACTTCAGTCAGGGATCTAGAGGTTTAAAAAACTTCCCTTGCATCAGATGGCTCAAAACAATCCTGAGCTTTCTTATGACTGAGTCTTGATCTGCTGTAATAAGAACAGACGTTGGCTGCTGCACTGATATAAAAAGGCCAGTATATAAAGAGTAGGGAAAGTTTACTCCCCTGCTTGGAACAGGACTCCTCAAAGTGCAATCCTGTTTTACTGTTGACACTGAAGTAGTGTTGCTGGGGCTTTCCAGACCAGGATAGCTCAGAGGAGAAAGGCTTGTCTGCTGTCATCTGCTCCTGAGCATGGCAGGAGCACAGATTGCTTTGCACGCTTCAGTTCTGCTTCTTGCTCTGAGGACTCCTCAGTTCTAGTGTGTTTTCTTAGAGAAATTGTTGACATTTCCTCTGTTCCAATATGTAATTATTAATTACATATTAATTAAATAATTATTAATGAGAACATTCTGGGGTTTTAGAGGTAAATATGAAGGTTGAAAACACCCTGATAGATCATTGCATTTGCATGACAAGAACGTTTTAACTTCTGTGTCAGCTAGGCTGGCTTTTTGTGCTGTCCAGATGTTCCCACAGGAGCAAGCATATACTCTGTTATAATTGGAAGATGCTTTTTGCTGCTTTCTTTTAATTGAAAGGTATTTGTTGCTGTTACTGGTTGTGAAGTTTATCCCTGTGTCTATCCTAGGGCTTCTGTATACATGTGTGCTATTAAAAACTATAAATGAATGTCAGCCAATAAGGACTTCAGGCTTTAGAGAAAACAATCAAGAATGGCAAAAAATGGTGCATACAAATACTCACAGATCAGACACGTCTGCAGCTTTGCCATTTGACCTTCTCTCCTCATTGTTTAAACTGGTTATTATGGAGTGATTTGTATTATCTGCAGGCTAGCTGCATTGAAAACTGCCTCAAAACAAAGGGAACAAACCCATTTCACAGCAGTAAGAGTTAAATGTGTATGCAGGTAAAACAAGACAAGAAGAGCTGACAAGAGACTTCTTCTCTGCAGTAGCTTCCCTGCTTTTGTACCCTGTTTTGTCTAACCCTTTCCTCTGCATTTGCTTTGGTATTTGTTATATGATACAGGTTATCCAACAATCTTGTTTTCAAGTGCCAATACTTATAAAAGATCACCAGTTATGCCAGCTACAGACTACAAACATGAAACTACAGTCATTTGTGGTGTTCTTTTAGAGACATCTAAGGGTTTGTAAAAGTGCTTGTTTTGAGGACATTTTTCAGTATGTGTAAATAATGTCATTGACATTTGCCTTTAGTTCTGATATGCCTTAAAATATATATTTTAGGTTTGCCAGAACCAAATAGAGACAGTATATTCCAGGGACTGAGAATGGATCATGGCTTCTACACATCTAAAGACTTTCTACCTTTGGTAGCAATGGCAAGTAAACCAGGTGAGTGGTATGTTTTTGTTGTAGTCACGGTCACTAAGCAGCATATCCAATTATGAAGCACCTCCCAGTGAATTCTTCTGGGGCAGGGTTTTCTCTTGTGTGTGATCAGGAAAGTCATTACAGAATCAACATCATAGAATACCAAGTTGGAAGGGACCTCGGGGATCAACTTGTGCCCATCACCCCATGTCTTTTCCGTGTGACTCCCTGGAAAAAGGGAGTCTCCATCTTCTTTGTAGCTAGTCTTTAAATACTGGAACGTGGTGATAGCCTTAACCCTGAGCCTTCTCTTCTTCAGGATGAATAAGCCCAGTTCTCTCAGCCTTTCCTCACAAGGTTTCCCATCCTTTGATCATCTCTGTGGCTTTTCTCTGGACCCTCTCCAGCCCATTCACATCTGTTTTATATAGCAAGGACCAAAACTGATCACAGTGTTCCAGGCGCTGCCTGACATGAGCCGAGTGGGATGATGATTTCCTTATGGCAACCGGTGATGCCCTTGCTGACGTAACCAGCATCCTGTTGGCTTGCTTTGTCCCAGCAGCACACTCTTCACTCCTGTTGAGCTTGTGTCCACCAGGAGTCCCATGTCCCTTTCCACAGAGGTAGATCCCAGCCTGTGCTGAGCTCCTGGGTTGTGTTTACCCTGTGCAAGACCTGACACTTATCCTTGTTGAACTTCATGAGATTCTTGTCAGCCCACTCTTCCAGCCTATCCAGGTCATCCTGCAGCATGGCTCTCCCTTCTCAAGTATCCGCTTTCCCTCTCAGTTTGGTGCCATTGGTAGACTTGGTCAGGGTATGCTTGATCCCATCTTCCAGATCATTTATGAAGATATTAAACAGGGTTGAGCCCCATATTGATCCCTGGGGGACCCCACTGGTGACAGGTCACCCTCTGATCACCACCGCATGGACAACTTGTCTACATCGTAACTTATCAGTACCTCTGGTAGGAGGCTGTAGGAAACCCACAGTCCTAGAGACTGTAAAACAGTCATCGATAAAAATCTAAACATATGGCAAATCATTACCCCTAGTAAGTTATTTTTGTCATTTTGAATTATACTCCAGTGATGTCATAAGCTTGTATAAATTATCTTGATATAAATAGTATATATAAGGTGGGCTTGGAAAGAATCTGGTATTAAAGAAGGTGTTGGTGACCCATATAAACAGTTGCTTTCTATATTGTTGATAAATGATTTGACTTGATCTCCGATTATGTGCTCTGCATGTTTTACAGATGCATCTTCCTTACCAAAAGAGCTTAGAGTCTAAGACTCAGAACAACAGTAGTATGCCAGGAACTAATAAGACAACACTTGCTTCATAGGCACCAAATGCAGTCTTGTTTTATGCTTTTGCATCTTTGTTTTGAGTATGGAGATGGCTGCATTTGCTCCCCAAGTATAGCTGCTTTCAGTGGCCCAGAGTGTGAAGTCATAAACCCCAGATGGATGTATGAGATGGGGCTTGTGATTTCTGTGCCACGTTCCCTCGTGGTCTAGATTCCCCAGTGTCCAGATTGAAAAGCAAGAGATTCCGTGTACAGTTACCTGTAGTAAACCTGTAGTGTATATATATAGTATGTGGTGTTGTACATATGATCACATGTTTAACCACACATACACCTTTTTTATTAGTTTTCACCTTTTTTTATGTACAAACTGATCTTAGCATTCAGAGATTTCTTTTAGCATCAAAGATGTGGACTTGATCTTAAAGGTCTTTCCCAACCTAGCTGATCCTAAGATTCTGTGATCAACTTGGGTTGCCTGCTTATTTAGCAAGCTTTCCATAAGCAATGTGTTGAAGAACATATCTTCTGCAGCAAATTATTCTGCATATAAAAGCAAAGTTCATTACCCCATTTTATGCAAAATGTTTAGGAAGGGAAATTCTCGGTATCATCTGTCCCATCTCTCTGCTGCTTTGATCAAATGCGTTATTTATTTTGTCTTAAGCTAAAAGGGAGCTGAAATAGGTTGGGAGAAATGGGTGGGTTTGGTTTTTTTTTCATTTGATTCTACGAATTTGACTAAAATTCGTAAGTTTATTGTTCCATGTGAACTCATAGCACTTATGTACTATAAGTCACCTGCCTTCATGAGGATCTGTATAGCATTGATGTGCACCTTTGAAAGCGTTGCAAAGTAATCCTGTGGATTTGCCAGGATATGGAATGGTATTTCTTATACATTAAGTCTACAATGATAAAAAGGATGAACTTTGAAGAACTAGCCTTTTCTGAGTGACAGTAATAGATAGCCCTTTGGTGTTGTCTGTTAATTAACATGGTCTTTTTTTGCTTAATTTTCCTCGTGTCTGTCTGTAGCTGCAGCCACCTCTTGCTCTCTAAAGCACAGGGTTTTAAACTAAAACACACGTCCTTTTCTTCTTACTATGACAGTTCTCTAAATAATAGACATAATAGACTTATTCATAGTAATGTACATAGTGTGCATGCTTATAAAGTTCTGAATACCAGTATTTCATATAGTTTCCTCCAGGAGGAAAGTACAGATACAGAGACATGAACTTACCTTGGGAATGTTCTTTGTTCCCCTTGTTGTGATTGATCCATCCTAGATTAGTCCTGTAAAGGCCCTCTGAGCTGCCATTCTCCTGCTGCACTTGGGCTTTTTCCGCTGCTTAATGTACAATTTTGAAGGAGTAGGTTTGTTAAAAAGGAATGAGAAAAGTTTAGAGGGAATTGTAGAATAAGAAACCTATTTAGTAAATAGTAAATGCAATACCATATACATGGGGGGTGTGGAGGGGGAGGAAATGAGAGCATTTGCCATACATTAAGCATTCCACAAATGGAGAGATAATATGTGCGTTAGGATGCCGTTTCTCACTCTGTTTCTGTGTCTAGATTAAAAGCTTTGTTTCTTTGACTGATACTTGTTTTTCTTTCCAGTTGCATGTGCAAAGCTGCTACTAGAGCAGGATACTGGAGTTACGCTGCAGCGAGCGCCTCCTGACTGAAATGATCACAGGCTCATTGACAATATAGCTATATATCATTTATGGTATTATTTGTTAAGTTGCCATAATTTGCCTAATCAAGTTGTATTTAAACTGGTGATAAAGTTTAGCCTCATACAAGGAACACACAGAGTTTAGTTTTACGTTACTGTTTCTTGTGTCATTGAATCATCAAATCCAAGCTGTAGGTGACGAACACATCATGTTGTCATTCTCTCCAGGTAACTCTTTGGAACTCGTCTGTAGAAAGCCACTGTAGATGAAATGTTTTCTTCCAGTGGAACATGTAGGAATTACTGTCATAACACTCTTCTTTCTGCCTGATGTTCAGCTGCTGTAGAGAATAGCCTCTGAGAACCATGTCACAGCCAGACCAGTGTTAATGCCTTGTAGAAAACTAACTGAGGGGAAACTTTTATAGACTTACTACACAAAACTGTCAACAACTGGCCACCTTTTGGTGAATGACAAGCGTTCTTCTCTACAATCTGTTAAGAGGTGGTGTTGGGTTTTTAACTGGGAGGATAATGAATCTGATCAGAGAGAAACTTACTTCTTAAATAAAAAGGTCTCATGATGCTAATCTCAACCTGACAGGACCCACAATCCTACCAGTGTGTTGTCATTTGAATTCTTTCCAGATAGAAAGGTGCAGCTGCTTAGAGCACTGACTATGAAATTATGTATATGAGCATATCTTAAAAATGGGAATAAAACTGTCTTTCAGTGAAGCAGAATAATTTGATAGTGACACTCCATGCTTGGGAACTGTAAGATGCAATTTTACACTGCTTTGAGTGCAAGTACCTTTTCAGCTGTCATGCAGAAATGGTTTCTCTACTTGAAAATGGGGTTTTCCTTTCATCTTTCAGGGATGTGTGCCTGTCACTCTCCATTGCCATCAATACATGGAACTGTGATTGTACTTGGGGCAGGAGACACTGCTTTTGACTGTGCAACATCTGCTTTACGCTGTGGAGCTCATCGTGTGTTTGTGGCCTTCAGGAAGGGATTCACTAATATCAGGGCTGTCCCAGAGGAGGTAAAACTGGGTAATAGCATTTATGAGAGGGCATATTGATGGTTATTTATACAGGACCTGAATGTGTGCTACAGGTCAAGACATCTACTAAAGGTTTTCTGTATAAAAACGCTCTTCAAATGTATAAATGTTTGTTAAAGATCAGAGGCTCACTTTATATAGTCTCTGTACAAATGATTTTCCTCTGTTGTACCTGTTTCCTGTAACATCAGAGAGAGGCATTTGCATACAGGGGAAAATTGTCTCATAAATTAGAAAATACAGTAGATTTTTCTAACTTTGGGAGCACACCAGAAATCAAATGGTCATTTGAGTCTTGTACGTGACTCTACAAGTCATGGTTGGATCCTAGAATGATGCCTCCTGGCTGCTGTTTAATGAACCTCTGTGATTGGGATGTTGCTTTTGGTGCCTATAAAATCTTGTGAGAAGATTACTTACAGTGATTTTGGCTTTGAATAACTGCCAGTGGCAATGGAGCAGTGTCATTCATCACAGATTTCAGTGTTCAGTTTGATTTTCTAGGTCGGCTTTGCATGTCAGCATTTATCAGGACATCTGTACGTTTTGAAACAGACTGCTTCCTCAGCATCTCTGTACTACAGGAGGAGTTTTTCAGATAGTTTTTTGGGTTTTGGTGATCTTTTCCCATTATCATTTACTTTGTACACTTTGCACTCTTAACATACTTTAGGATATCAAGACGTGGATCTTTATTATGAGGGTTATGGTAGTTCGGTTATCAACAGATGACCAAGATGGTGGGCATCTTCCAGGTCTCATAGAAGGGGAATGGAGGTGCAAAAAAAGGTAATGGAGTGTTTCTTGATGCATAATTGCACTTTCTGTAAGAATTCTGACCATAATGACGTTGCTGAAGCCATTGCACAGACTTGTGTGCTATTCAGGTACTTAGCCACTCAGGAATCAGCTTTCGTTCTGAACCAAGATCTTTGTTAGCAGCATGGGTAAGTTCTTCAGTGTTGTCAGTACTCATCCAGTCATGCAATGGCTCTGACAAAAAGTGAAATAAAAACAGCTTCGGGTAGTAACAGCCATGCTAGAATGATGTCAGCTTGGAGATTACATGTTCAAAGAAGTTGTCTTGTGAACAGAGATCATTGAATCCCAAAGACTTTGCTAAGGCAAAATGCTGTTTGGCTTCAGCACTTTTCCCACAGCAGAGATTCAGAAGATCTGAAGTTTGGATTGTCACTCAGGAAACTTCTTTGCACACAGTAGTCAGCATTTCATGACATCTTAAAATCAGAGTAAACACTAATCAGGGCATGGACTTAATTAATAATTGGTGTCTTTTAAAAGATGCAGATTTTTACATGAGAGAACTCTTTCAGAGGAGTTACACATATTCATAGTAACAGGAACAATAAGAAAATAGAGTGGAGAAATATTTGAGTTGCAGATTTACCTGCTGCCCCTGTCTAGAGCTGCTTGATCCAGTAGTATGGAAGGCTCTGAAGTTGGCATTGAGATGACTGTCTGTACCCAGATAAATTCCATTGCAGAAGAAGGTGTGCTAGCATCCTGAGTTAAAAACTGGGTTATGGTATGTTGTTGGGTTTGGGTTGTGTACAGCAATGCTCAAGGTATATATTCTATTCTTCTACCCTACAGATGGAACTTGCCAAAGAAGAGAAGTGTGAATTTCTGCCTTTTCTCTCCCCTTGCAAAGTTGTCCTTAGAGGTGGACAAATTGTTGCTATGGAGTTTGTTCGAACTGAACAAGACAGTGATGGAAACTGGAAGGAAGATAAGGATCAGGTTGTCCGTCTGAAAGCTGATGTGGTGATCAGTGCCTTTGGCTCCATTTTAAGCGACAATAAAGGTAACCCTGACTAATGCATTCTGGAAATGCTGATTGTTGTTCTAGCTACAGCTGTTTTTTGTCCTTTGACAGTATTGTGAAATGAGTCTTCTGGAGGAAGGCTGGAGGAATTCCTTACAGGAATTTCTTTGTCCTTTAGGTTTGCCTCTTTAGAGCAGAGGAATCTGATAACAAAGGAGTTTTCTGTGTATCACCGTATAGAGTGTATCACTGCATATAGGAATTCAGATTAGAGGTGCACTTGTTCAGTATATTTTGCTTTCCTCTCTGTAAGTGGGATCTCAAAGAATACTCTTGGGGATTTCTTCTGGTCTCACTAATTAACTTTAGAGAAACTCATTATACTGTAACTTTAAACTGAACTGATCTGATCTCTGGCATCTACCTTTTACCTATTAAATTAAGTAAGAATTAAGATCGATTCATTATTCTGGTTCAGCTGGTCTGGGTATCACTCATTTCTTGTGCATACGCAAGAGAACTGTGGCTTCTCTCATATATACCATATTCATTAAATTCACCCATGCTTGTCATGGCTTGTCTCATTATTTAGTTGCACTTTATAAGCTTTGTCTTAAAAATTAACAATTATATAGTTCCATAATAAAGATCTAGAAATTGGCATGAAGGTGGCATTTCAAAGAGTGAAGGAGTTGTCTGGGTGTAGCAGAGAGCTGACGAACATGAGTACAACTCAGAACATAGGAACTGAGGAGAGCTCAGAGTGTTCTCTGACACTAGGTTAGATTGAAAGAGTTCAGGCAAATGCATCAAATGTGACTTGGAAGTAAAAAAAAAAAAAAACAACACTGACTCAGCAAGAAGACAGATTGATAAAGTGGATAGATCTTCAGCCTGGAGATACTCGTCAAGCTTAGCGAGTTCTGAAAGGCTTAGTGCTCAGTGTGCCTTCCTTTCCAGGGCACAGTCACGCCAGCTAATTAACCCATGACATGTTGTCATGGTCTTTCGGGTATAACTGCTCTGACAGAGGACTTGGCAAGTGCCTCAGAGTGCATGCCACCACAAAAGATCATAATCAGATGCTGGTTCTGCCAGTGTAAATGGAATTTCAACATTCCTTAGCATAATGGGGGTTTGTAAATCTTTTCAATCAATGAAATCGTAAGTCTAAAATTGTCTAAGCAGAGTCTGAATCTGAATGAGCTACTCAGTGCTTTTTGTTCACAAGTCCAGTTCTGTATAAAGTTAAACCATCATACAGCCATGAGTCTAAGCTCTCTCCTGTAGTGAAAAGGCAGGATCAGCCTAGTTCCCTGAGGGACACGTGAAGTTAATTCCAGGACCATTCCTATCTTGTGTGTCTTACTATTGCTTTGGGATAGGTTTATGCGGCCTAGACTGTTATCTAGACAGCAGCTGTACCCTAGACAAAATCAAATTGGTAAAGTAAATCTTAGCCTATGCTGTTAGTAGGTTTTGTTGTGATTCACAGACCCTATAATAAAGCAGTGATTCTGTTTTCTCTCGCATTAAAACCTGCTTCAGCTAAAAGGTTGAACTTAGTGTGTTGCTTAGCCATGCTACTGTGCCAGTCGTGTATCTCCTAGTTAGCATTCACTGTCTAAATGAGTTGTTGTGAGGTTTTTAAATAGGAACCTAAACTGGGAGGGGAACAAAGTCATGCTGATCAGTTCTTTAGCTTGGGGGGAAAGCAGTACACCTCAGTTTCACAGTGTATTTTTGGTGACACTGCTAATAGAATAGCAATCACTTTACAAATTAAAATACCAGGCATTTGTTTTGGATGTTATGAAAATGAAAAGGAATTAGGACTTGAGGGAATCAATTGTTTATTTTGAGCGTAACCATTTTGGTTGCTTTCAAATCTATTTTTGGGCTAAGCTGTCTTAATGAAAGTCAAATTACAAGTGTGGGATTACAACCAAACTTGCATATGTAACAAAAAGAAGCTGGGGGGGGGGGGGGGGAACACCACAAAAAAAAACCAACAGAACTTCCCACCAAAATAAAACAAAAGGAAACCCCAAATCATCTTCTGTTCTTAGTGTTGGATTTAAAAAAAGGAAGCCCATTTTTGTATTTTGCATTCAAAAGATGGATATATTCTCTATCAAAAGGTGAAAATACTGGAGGTGCTCAAAACCAGGCAGTGTGATGACCAGACTGATATGATGTTGAACTTGACCTAGCTTTGAAGAAGGGGATGGAGTAGGTGACCTCCAGAGGGCCCTTCTAGTCTGAATTATTCTATGACTGGCAGTGTTCAAGGCCAGGTTGGATGGAGTCTTGGGTGACATGGTTTAGTGTGTGGTGTCCTTGCCTGTGGCAGGGGTTGGAACTGGATGATCTTAAGGTCCTGTCCAACCTAAACCATTCTGTGATTCTATGACTGGATGACTGAGATGCAGGTTCAATAAATGTGTTAATTGTTGCTGATAGAAAGAGCTCCGTCATGGAATCATAGAATTACTTTGTTCAGCAAGACATAAGCATGGGGGTAACTTATTTCTCTCTCTCAGATTGCAGAAATAGCTCATAGGTTAGAAAGCTTTTTATTGTCCTCAACAAGATGTTTCCGATTCTTGTCCGGTAGCTGCTACATTTGCAACTTCGGTTCCATGTGCTCACAGTAGGTATTTAGTCTGTTTGGTTTTGTAGAAATAAAATGCTGGATGTGTTTTTAAGCAACAGTTTTAGTAGGTATTCATCCTCCCATTGGGGATCATAGAAATGCATCATTAATTAAGAAAGATGGACTCCTAAGTCCATTTGATGCTCGCGAAGTTGCTAATAGACAAAACAGAAGAGTTGCCTTCTAGACTATTGTAGGAACATTACCTCTTTACTGAAAGCAGTAAAAAACCCCCTCAAAAACAGTTCAAATCAAACCACTGCAGATGGAGTAATAAATATGTTTTGCTTTTTGTTAAGGAAGCCCAGGTTTTTCAAACACAAACTGCTTTTTTTTTGACTGTACAGCTTACCGAAGCCTTCAAGGCATCACAACTGACCTATATCAGAAAAGACATGTGAAAGAATTTTGTCCCTTTCCTCATGTTTCTGCTCTTTTGCTTTGTTATTTTGGAGGCCTCTGACATATTAGTGAATGAGTGAAATACCTTCTGTCACCCTTCCAAATTGCAGCTTGTCGATAGACAAATGTAATTTTGTGTACAGCCTTCTTAACACCAGTCCAGTTGGTTTTAAAGGCTAAACTTCGAATAACCATTTTCGTACCTATTTTGTTCCAGTAAGGAAAAGGGAACCATTTGGTTGGACTGCAAAATTGTCCTTGTTCTGATTTCTTTTCCTCAATTTCTGAGAAGAACGTGGACTTTCTGAAGAGAACCATGGAGAAATTATGGGAAATAGCACGCTTGGTCAACATGTACTGTAACATGCAGTGCAGCACAGGGGAGTAAGACAGGGTGGGAGACAATGTAAGTTTAGTTAAGCATTCTATTTTTAGTGGGCAGCAGTAAAGAGAAAGGGTTCCCATGTATAAGAACACTAACTTTTAGCATGTTAATGTCTTATTTTATTTTCCTGGAGAGAGACAAAAGGGGAATGCAAAAATACCCGAGCAAACTCCAAATAGCACCTTTGCAAAAAACCCCATAGTAAGCTATTTGCGAGGACAAAATAGAGTATATGAAATATTTGGTAATAAGCAGCTACTGCATTGCAAGTGAAGGGTAAAATTCAATTTCATATTCCTGGGAATCATTCACAACTTTCAGATATTTTGCTTTTACTTTAGGTTTTACTTTAGCTTTCATCTTGCTTGGGACCTGCAGCAGCAAAGCCCAGGTGGCTTTACTAGAGTCTAACTACTGCCCCCCTCAGTATAGTTCAACATGCAGGAAAGAGAAATTTGCCCAAGTTGTTTACAGTGCTATTAAGCCACTCATAATTAATATTTATTTCTATAGATTGAGATACATTTCCCTGGGAAAAGGGGAAAGAACTTGCATAGCTCTTGTACGGTTTTGTTTTCCTTTGTGCAGATGACACAGAAGGCAGCAAACCTGCAATGAGTGTGGAGTTTCTTCATGCAGCTTGCTCAAATGATGAAGTAACTTCATCCTCAAAGCACTGAAGCCTTGACTATGTAATGAGAGGCTAGGAGGGAGGAAGAGAGGTGGCTGGGATGCCCCATTTGGGAATGCCCACAGGGGTGACCTGGTGTCTTCCTGGGAGCAGAGCATCTCCCTCACACCCACAGCGTGCACTTTTAGTCACCAGAATTCTGTAAGATTGTCCTCTAAAACCGAATTTATAGAGATTCACAAGATTCCTACTGAAATAGGTAGGAGTGTTCCTGCTGAGTCATTTGGAATATGATTTTTCTCTACAAATAGGTTTACGGAATGAGTCGGAGTACAGCAGTTCTACACCCTGAAATGATGAGCTATTTCCAGTATCCTGAAGTGGCTTCATGATGACTTCTAAAGCCCTGTTAACTTAGATCAGGAATTCTGCTCTTTCACCCAATGGGCATCTCTACACATTGGCTTGCTGGTGACAAGCAGAAAACAAAGTCAGTACCAGCCTGCAGCCTCTTCTAGCATACATGGCCCCAGCTTTATCCAGCTAAACCACTCCTTAATCCTGGTTCAGTGTGCTGGTGTGGCAGAGGCTGTAGGAAGCAGGATCGTGCCTTTATTTGCTGGGCATTTGGACAGGGCAGTGTCAGCAGTTAGTCTGCTGGTGCATCTGACAGCTCTAGTTTTGCATCTGAGATGAAGAAAGTTGCAGTTTGTTTGTATGTTTCTGAAGTGATGTTGCTGTTGGAAAGGAATTCTGGAAGATGGATATCAAAAATAACATCAATGAGCTACTAAAGCTAAAATTACAGGAACTTATGAAATTGGTTAAACATAAAAACCATTAAACTGTTTATTGAAGCTTCACAGATATACTGCAGCTAATGAGCATTTCTGCTATTTAAATAAGCCCAAATTGAACACACATTACATGGATACATAATTAGTCATGGCAGTCAAACACACACAGGCTCACTTTTAAAGCTTTATTTGAGGAATCTTTTCCATTTGATTTGTTTTGTTAATTAAAATATTTTTTCTGTGTTCACTTATATTTTAATATTGTTTTTGCAAGCGCTGTAATTTGCTGCTGCTTTCCCATTTGTGTGTGTGTGCTCTGTGAATACAGCAGATTTGGACTATATATTCAGAGCTGTCCTTTTGTTTGGTGTTATTTGTGTTAGCGTCACTTGATAGCATCAGAATAATTCAATTGTATGTTGTCTTTCATCCAGAAGGATCTTTTCAAATGATATATAATACCTCACCAGGATATGGAGGAGAAGGCAGCACAGCCACTTTGAATTTACAAGAGAAAAGCTATGTTAGTTTTAGGTATGGGAGTGCATGGATTTTAAAGACTGTCTTTTCTTTACCCTGTCCCAAATCATGCACCATTAGGTATCTAGTTTGCTTACTGTTCAGTTCCAGACAACGGTTTGGAGAACCAGTATTTGTGGTTACCTCCTTTCAGGCTCAGGTTTGGCTCTTAGACTCTTTCTTAGGGGCAGAGAAAGGGCTTCTCTTTCTGCAGGTGCTCTAGGACGTGGTCCCTTCCGCCTCACGGTGTCCCTGGGTACTAGATCCAAACTGGGAGGACATTAGGAACTCTTACATAAAGATGCTTTTAAATCATGCCTTATTTTACTTAGCCTGCATCTCAGTATCTGCTGGATACTGTGTCAGCCCTGCTACCAAGGAAATGTTCTCTTCCCAGCTGCAGTAATACTGGTCAGGCGGACAAATCCCCAGGCCCTGGGGAGATGCTTCAGGTGAGGGTTATGTTGGGCATTCTTTGCACTCAAAAAGCTTTTGGTGTAATTATGTCTAGACAGCTATTTTAGCACAAAGCAACCTGAAGTTAGGTTTGAGAAATGTAATAGATTCAAGATAACAGAGGCTAGACCCTGTTTTTTCCCACAAGATGAAATAAGTTGTCAGAACTGCCAGTTTTACATAATTTCGTCTGAGAAACTACATCTCTGATAACAAGTTGCCTTCTAACACCTTCACTGTGGTTCAGTCCTGCCTCAGAGAAACAAAAATCATCTATTAAATCCCCAATACCAACTCCTGCAGCACCAAGGGTTTTTCCAAGCATGTCTTCACAAGCCTTCATGTATTTAGCTTGCGAGAACTGTCCAGACCACATGCTGAGCTGGTACCACTGCATACAGGAAGTTATCTTATACGTGGCAAATAGAAGATGGTCAAAAGCTTTCTCGAAGCGCAGACAGGCAGAGACACAGCGAGAAAGTTAATCTATTGATGTAGGAATGTTACTAAAATAGTCTTAATAAAACCATCAGCCATTGTGAGCACTTCCCTTAAAAAGCAAACACCCACAAACCAGCAAAACCAGGCAACCAAAGCAGCCCGAATGCTCCTTTTCCAGACTGGAAAATGTCTCTGTTTGAAGGTTGTGTGATCTTTCAGCAATCCAGATATTTTTCAAGGAAACTGTTTCGTAAGGTTTTGATGCTGTTACTACGCAAATAGTATTTTTGCCGAGTTAAGCCACCGAGTGCATGCACGGTGGGAGGGATCGTGCAGGCAATAGGTCTTCCAGATAGATTCAATACTTCTGTTATGAAAACCTGCTGCAGTCTTTCAGCTTCAGACTGTCTTCTCTGAGTCTGCCTTCTGAACCAGTTGCATTATAAATACTTCGGATTAGAGTCCTGTGGATATGCCAAAGGGTAAAGGTTGGACTTGATGATCTTAAAAGTCTTTTTCCAACCTGGTTGATTCTATGAGAGCGTAGGTGGGACACGTAGGTGACAATGTTTGTGCCTTGCTTCCTATTTTGTTGTTTTGCCCTTGATTACGCACAGCCCCCGCTTTGAAATTCACTTCTAATGCATGATTTGGGTGTGAAGGAAGATGCAGAGCCTGGGAAGAAAATGCCATCGCGATGCTCTACGAGAAAGCTGCATCTGAAGCTGGTATAGACTCAAGCATGCACTGGGCAATACTTTGCCCTCGCATTGTCTTAAACTGGCAGGTTCCTCTTTTCCATATATGACAGCACAACTCCATCAGTTTAATTGACCTTGGCAATCTACATCTGCTAGTGGTGTGTCCCTGAGGGACGGTGCGTTTTTAAGCTGCATTTTATTGCAGGATCTTCACTTCCCATAGACAAAGCTCTATTGAAACCTTTCCTTTCGATATATGCCATCAATGTTTGCTCCAAATCTTTGTGGAAATGTGATTCTCTTCATGAAGCTCCTTTGAAGTGGTTTTGCCTCTGTAATAAAACCATTAAAAAATGCAGAATAGAAATAATGTTAATATAGAGCAAGATAACCCTCCACTCCCCCTCCCCCCTTCCCCCCCCCCAGCGTTTATGTGTGTTTAATGCCATGGAGTAGAAAAACTTCCTTTCCTATTTGCACATCTACATTATTTTTAAGGACAATAATAGTTCGAGTGCAGAATGCCTGTATATGCCATTTAATAGTAGGAAAAAAATAAGGTATCTTCATATATACTCAAAACAGGAATTGCAGTGAAAAAATGCAGAATCTATTGTCTTCATGTAAGCATTTCATTTTGATTATGGCTTTATGGTTATATCCATATCAGGTTTCCAAGTGAGCCGTACTTTTGGGATGTTCCGAGTTGAAATACGAAGTGCGGATGATTTTGACTTTATTGAAACCTATCTTTTTCTGCATGAAATTTCTTTAAAAGCAAACACACTTTGTCAAAGCCAAAGCTTTGATAGCACCACATTTCCTGGTGAGAGACTGTTCCATCTGAAAATGCTCCATCAGGTTTAATAATGACCTGTCACAAAGGAGCAGAGTGTTTCTGTTGTGAGAGTTGAGAAATGGGGGAAGTAAATTTGGGAGATCTAAATGAATTTCTGGGAATTGCATCAGAAACATTGGGGTTTGGGTTTAAATGTCACAATGTAGGAAGCTGTACAAGAGAGTGGATAGCCAGTTATACAGGAGAGAAGGATGTTGATATGGGAAGTGCAGCGCAAAGCTCTGCATGGAGGGAAAAGGAGAAAATGTGGTTTTTGTTTGTTAATATTGTTCATCAGTAGGATTTTCAGAAGTGCTCCACTTTTTTTCTCTGCGAGATGAATAATGCCAGTGAGAATGACTTTGGGAATCCCAGCTTCTGGAATGTGCTCTCAGGGAGTGACCAGAAGAACATCAGCACTGATTATTTCTTGAGCCTGTGTTGAGTCAGTCACTTATTGTGACATTCATGCACATTTGTTTCCTTCACAAGTCTAGCTTTGCAGTCATTCAGGACCTGGTTACTATCCTGATACTCCCAAACTGCTGTTCTATATCATGTGTGCTGCTTTTCCATCATAGTCCTCTCAGGAATTGCATGCTTCCACTTTTCCCTTCTACTTTTCCTTCTACTGTAAATTAAGTAAGAGAAAGAACTCGGACCTGCTTTTCTCATTGTTATCAGTGTGCATTTGGTGGATTTCAGCAATGTTTTCTTTCTTCTGCTAACGTATTTTCATTCCCTTTAATTACAGTCAGAGAGGCCATGGCACCTATCAAGTTTAACAGATGGGGTCTTCCTGAGGTAGATCCAGAAACGATGCAAACAAGTGAACCCTGGGTTTTTGCAGGCGGTGACATTGGCGGTCTTGCTAACACCACGGTGGAATCAGTAAATGATGGAAAACAAGCTTCTTGGTACATGCACAGATACATACAGGTAATTGTTTTAAAGTATTTTTCCCACTGCTATCTGCTCTTAGATACTCTTAAACATAATTTCATTGTGGTTTAGATTAAATATAGAAGTTGTGAGAAAGTCATACCTTGATTACCTGGTGGTTTGAATATTACAGAGGCATTCAACTTGGATCACATACTTGAGTTTGAGTAGTTGAACCCATACTTAACACTGAAATCTAAGCAATGTGTTCTTTGTTCTTGGCCTCAGCTCTGAATTCCACTAGAGTGTAGCAAGCGTCCCTGCAGTGCACAGTGCAAGCAGAAGTCAGAATTGGGTAACTAGGGAAAAGAAGTGAGACCATCAGTGTTAAAAAGTGAAATCTCCCAGCAGTGCCTGAAGAATCACCTGGGGAAGACTTTTTTAGCCTCGTAACACTTTGCAGAGCACTCAGATGATTTACACCTGAGCCACAGTTTGCCCTGGTGAGGCTAACAAACGGGACCCCAAAACCCAATAGGAAAAATGCACAGAGGAAAATAGTGCAAAGGAGAATTTACCTGAGAAAGGTGAGTTTAAGGGTTGCAGACTCAAAACCCCCTGGTAGCTGCATATTCCCTCTTGGTGCTCCTTACATGTCACTGCCCTCGTTTTTGTAGTAAAAGAAAGCGTGATTTCTAGGGGAGCTGCACAGGAACCTTCTGAGACAGGAGAGCCAGGCTGCGTGTGCAGAACCAGCTGACAAAGCATGCTCGTAGTGCAAGGAACTTTTCAGAAACACGATACATGATTCATTCTTCCACAAAAAAAGAGATTGGAACAACTGAAGTTGGGACTGTAACAGCTCGCTGTCTTTCTCCCCCATCCATCTGCTCAGAGCCTCTCTGATTGCATGTTTGTGCAGTTTCATGCTGTTGGGGTCTGATTTCACTTCCTAAAAATACTTCAACTGAAAGCTTGTTGTTAGTATCTGTGCATATTTTTTATCACTTGTTCTCAAGCGCTGTTTGTGTCCTGCCTCCTTAGACCCTATGAAAATGCTGAGTGTGAAGCATCTTTAATCCCTGACCCGCTTCCTTCATTTCTCAGTGCACAGTGAATTGGGGTAACTGTGACAGGGGGAGAGAGGGATATCTCCTCTTTTTTGTCTCCTTCCTCTTTAACCTTTAGAAATACACCCATCGCTTCAAACCCCTCCTTTATCACGTTGCTTCCTCCTCAAAGCTTGCTTCACACCCACCCCACCCCCCACCCTCCACACCCCCCAGAATGTATTTAGTACCTTGGAAAAAATCTGAATAGTCATGGCTTGAGAATTAGAATTTTAAATCAAGCAGGCTTGTGGTCTTAGAGCATCGCTGGTACCCTTTGCAGGTTTCAAGGCAGCTTATTCAACCTTACAGTCTCCCCAGGAAGCTAATGGGAAAGCCTTACAGCAATCTTCACGGGAAGGTTTCCAAATGTCAAGTGTCACCTTTCCAGCTGTTAGATGAATGGGTTGCCCAGGGGCATTTATTTGGATGTGCAGCCCTTGTAAAATCTGGTTGCTGTGGTGCACAGTGCTGTAATTTGGCAATTTACTTCACCAGCAGTGTGGACCTAGTAGAAATTGTAGCAGCTGGAGGAGAGTTTGGTTTTAAAAGAAGTTGTTTAGAGGAGGATTGTGTTCACCTGATGTTTATAGGGGTGGCTGTGTGCATGTGTGTGCATGACTTCCATTCACAGCCCCAAATTCTGGAACATTCCCATATGAAATGAGAAAAGACCCTTACACACTGCCTTATTTTCTCTCTGCGGTGAGATCCTAAGGCAAGCATCCTCCCTGTGACCCCTGTGCATTGAGTACATGTTAAATGTTAAATAAATACATGGATACCACCTCTCCGTTTTCATTTGAGTTACAGCCCTTCCCCAAATCGCCAACTATCTCAGCACCGGCATCTATAAATAATGCAGTCAGCCTTTAGCAAGTAAAACTATTCCATAGGGTTTCTCATCCAGCCCAAGACCCTATCAAAGCCTGAAACTCAAACCCACCCCCCTGCCTACTTGCAGCATGCGCTGTTTGACCGGCACCCTGTTTGTATCCCAACCTACTCCAGGCAAAAGGCTAAGCAAACAGATGGGCCTGATACATGCCCTGAAACTCCAGCTCTGGCACGTGGTCAAATGAAGGATGAGATCCAGACTCAAGGACTCTCCAGCAGCAATGCCATATGTTCAAAACTGGGAGTTATTTACAGAAGCTTCTTGGCTGCTCTTATGCTGGAAACTCTCCATCATTAGTTGCCTAAATACCTCCTGCCTTAACATAGTCCTCCTGCAATATGAAGCATGGATTCACCTCAGCAGCACCTGTGTCAGCTTAGTTTCTATTAACATGACCAATCAAACCCTAAGAAAAGTTGTGGTAGAATCTACTAGAAAATAATCAGTGTTCCTAGAACCATACTTTGCAGGTCATTAGAGATCCAAATAGAACCAGCCCGATTCACGCCACCATGTATTTGGAGGATTGAACCTTTTGTGTTATTCTGTGAATGTCATAAATATGTCTGTGAAATAATCTTGGTGATTTATTTAGGTTGGGGATTGTCATGGCCCTCACTTTTGCCTGACAGTGACTTCATGATCCTGTGCAGAAGCAATATAGGCTGTTGTTCTCTTCTATGCCTCAGTTACCAGTCATTTCTTTTTGATCAGTAAATGGGATTTAATAATATAATGGTCCTATTAAGCGTAATTCACAATTAGTGCAGGACTAACTTCTAGTTTTCTGTGCCTGCCTTGACATCAAAGACAGCTCTTGCATTGAGTTTCTCCCAGTATTTTCTTGCTGGACCACTGCACCAGCGTCAATGCTTCACTCTGCCTCTATTCAAACACTTACTTGGGGGTGTTTTCCCATAAGTGGCAGTGAGGCTGCCATCTTCTCATTAAAATCCCTCTTAAAAAGGGACTTTTCCTCTCTGGTTCACAAGAAGTTTTCTTTTATTTAAATCTGTTATCTCCCCCGTGTGGGCAGCTTCCTTTATATTCTCCCTATCCTGAAATGTACATGATACCCTTAAAGAATAGAGGGCTGGATCCTGACTGGTATAAATTGAACTACACTAAGATGCTATTCAGTGTGAGTTTTGAGCACATCACAGTGTTCTTTTGAAGCAGCATTGTCTATTTGCAATTTTTTTCTTTATGCTGTCAAAAATATATAGGCTTTTATATCTGAAGAGTACAGTTGTTGATTCTTTTCTGAAGGTTGACTATTCTCCTATATTCCTTGAGCATACATGAATGTACATTATTTCATAGTCAATACCGGAGATGGGTGGCTCCCTGGAAGCATGTCTTTGAAGCTGTTAGTTATGGTGTCTGCTTCCTTTCAGGATAACCGAAGAACAGCTTTGTTTAGCTGGAACAGCGTATGAAACCACTAGCATGGAGATGGGTAACAAAGTACCTCCTGCAAAACAGAGTGGACTAAATGCAAGTGCGGGAAAGCTGGTATTTTAGTTGCTTACCACTGAGTAAGATAGATGTCTTTTCCAGAAGTGGAAAGCCAGGAAAGAGCTTAGAGAATCTCTGCTCACTGGACAGAGCCCTGAGCTACCTGCTGTAGTTGACCCTGCTTCAAGCAAGGGTGATGGTCTAGCTGGTCCCCAGGCATCCCTTCCAACATTTGAGGTTGTATGATCTAACAGAAACATATTTAACAGAGCTTAAACCTATTTAACTAAGTTAAATAATGGGTAATCGGAGAGAGGATAGAAGAAAAACATGCAAGGGAGAAAAGAGATGTTTTAATAGCAGGCTTAAAAATAGCGAAAGCAGGAACGAGACAAAAGTGTTCAGGAAAACTCTTCCAGGTAGTAAGGTCTGTAGAGAAGGCTCTCTGTGAAAAATAACAGTAATACAACTACTCACTTGCACAGTCTATCTTTATTAAAGGCCTGAAAATGGAGTTAGACCAGATCGTTTCGGTTACGAATCCTCTCCATCTAAAGGAAATGAATGTCACAGATGCCATCAGTTCTAAAGCTGAGTTCCTGTCTCTCAGCCCTGCACTACAGACTCTGCTGCTTTTGCCTCTAGGCAGATCCTGGTTTGAGTAAGGTAGGGCCAATGCATGCAGCATATTGGGATTTTTCACCACCCTATTCCAGTAGCCAAAGAATTGCTGTGACTGGAACAATGCATACGTGCAGTGTTGTTAGCTCAGCTGGTTGGAATCAAATTAGAGGAAGAATGGGCTTACTTTGTGTCCTCCATTCTTAAAAATCAAGGGAAGAGTTACTATAACTAAACCTTTGCCTGCAGGCTTTCTTTTCCTATTTGTTTGTGCAATGTCAGGGAAATCCTTCATTATAAAGATGATTTCAGGAAGCTATAAAACATTTTCGTTTGCCAAAACTTTTGCTTTGTAGAAAACAACCCATCAGGGCTCAGTAAATTTATTTCTTTTATAAGCTTTTATTGTGCTGAAAGGAAAAAAACAGCAAAACCTCCATAAATAGAGCAAAAAAGGGAAGTGATAGGAAGGTGGGAGATAAATCTGCGAGGATGTATAGCCACTGGCTACTGAGCTGTCAGCTGCATCCTGCCCCTTGGGTGTTTTTAAAGGCTTGGTTTATTCCATTGAAGCATTTTTAACCCTCCCTCTGCCGCCTCCATGGGTCACCTCATGTTAACAAACGTGTAGCACATCTTGTGATGCTGGAATGGTCTGGATGGAATTGTTGTATTGCTCTTTGGCAGGGAAGTCTGGCAGGAAGAAAAGGTCTCTTTGCATATGGTTTGGGAAGTGGCTTCTCACTAGTTTGCATGTGATGGTATGCATGAGGCAAGGGCAGTTTTTGCATGGGTGTATTTGACCACCTGGTCATAAGTGGGTTTGTTTTCTGTTTGATCACGGAAAGCTTATCTGGGTTCTCTAGTTAAGGGTCACTTTCAAGCAACACTCATTGTAAGTAACTTGTAGAGATTAAATTGTCCTCCTTGGGAAAAGAAGCAGTGTGATGTAACTTAAGCTGTATATGAAGCACTTAATCGCTCTATAGAATCATAGAACCAGCTAGGTTGGAGAAGACCTTTAAGATCATCAAGTCCAACCATTATAGGAGTTTACAGCTATATAAGCATGGAATAGTTTGTGAGCAATCCGCAGACTGAAATGTCTTCAGAGAGAGCATTTGAACAATTCTGGAGAGGAAATAACTGCTTTCCAAGTGGGCAGTCGGGTTCATTGCTCACATGTGCATGTAGAGTGGAATTGGCCAAAAGGAGAGAGGAATATCAGCTGGGTGAGGTCAGGATGCTGGAGGTAGTTAGGTGATCTTTACAAATTAACTTTTCTCCATGTCCACTATTAACGATACCATCATCCAGGCTGGACAGTCTCAGGACTTTCAGTGCTATTAAGCTGTCAGAAAATTGTTATTGCCACCCCCAGTGTATCATCCCTGAAGCAAAGACTTGGGGTTGGAGTCTGAGCCGTGAATTCAGGCAGTCCCAAACCAAAACAGATGAGTGAACTCCGGGGTTTTGAACCAGCCTAGGAAAGAAAAGGCACTATAACAAACAAAAAGCGTTCATCCCATCCATGGTTTTTAGTTGTCATAGGTAAAAATGGGGTAAGTTCCTTTTAAAAACAAAAAGAAAACAACCTATAAAGGGGCTGTTTGTAAGGGCTGGGGTTTTTACTTTGTTACAGAAAACCTTCTCCACACCTCCAGTCATGGGGTTTGTTTTTTGCCCTGCTGAAGAAACCTTCATTTTAAGGATAGAAGAAACTCTCACTCTAAGGCTGTGATCTTCTGTTGGGACTTACTAAGAACAGACTGTGCAGGGATTCCTGCTTGATTCCTTTGTAGTTTTATCAAGTCATCTGTCTGAGTGAGCAATGAGATTCACTGTATCTGCTGTGGCCGGATTGGGATGCTCTTTGGGATTTGTGCATGGGAAAAGATGTTCTCTCTACAGTTTCTCCAGTTTTAGATGCACCATTTCCGTGGAAAACTTTCCACTGACTCTCCAGAGAAAAGGCTGTCTTTAAAATGAAAATACAAGTGTCTGCAGTGTCGCAGCCATAAGGTGTAGATGATGTTCTTTCATCCCAAAGCAGAGCCTTAATTTTTGTCACCATTAAATTATTCTTCTTGATACAATTAAATATTAAAACCGTAGTAGTTTTGCATCTATTGATCTGTGTCCCATTGTGGAGGCTGGATAAAATCTGTAAGTAGGAATTTGAAATACACTGAGTTTAGGTTGAATATCCTGCACATGGATACCTGTCCTTGGGTTTCACACTCTTTGTCAATGAGCACCTGGGAATAAAACTAGAAAAGGTGTGTGTATACCCCTGTTTGTATGGGGATATAAATGAACTGTTGCACTGTGTTTATTACTCAGTTCTTTCCAGCCTGGCATAGGGTTTCAGAATAAATGCTGTTTGGACAGAACATACTACGTATGCGAGTGATTGCATGTGTTGTTGATTTGCAAGTCTAAACACAGAATACTTACACTTTTGGTTATTATATAGGAATTATTCCCTTAACAGGGTTAATAATAAATGATATAAAAATGAATCAGCAGACATTTCTGTGATTTCCCTTTGGTTGTTTTTTTTACAGTCCTTACATGGTGTTGCAGTTTCTGCTGTTCCAGAACTACCGCTCTTCTATACTCCTATTGACTTGGTAGACATCAGTGTAGAGATGGCTGGACTGAAGTTTCCAAATCCTTTTGGCCTTGCCAGTGCAACCCCTACTACTAGTTCTTCAATGATTCGAAGAGCTTTTGAAGCTGGATGGGGCTTTGCTGTCACTAAAACATTCTCCCTGGATAAGGTAAGGAGCTATTTAAAGGTATATTTAGCATGTAACCATTTCGTTGTAAGTTTGAAATAGCTGAATCTTTTGGGAATGGCACCATTAAATATACATTTATACTATTTATGCTAGTTATCTAGTATTTATACTATTATATTTATGCTAGTTATCTGGTATTTATGCTGTTATATTTATAGTATATATCTAGTATTTATACTATTTATAGTCTTTATCTAGTATTTATACTATTATATTTATAGCATTTATACAATATGTCCAGTATTTATACTATTATATTTATGCTATTTATACTATTTATCTAGTATAAAGATAGGAGGGAAGGGTACGGTACATTGTATAAGTCAACTTGTCTGGGAGGTTCCAGCAGTGCACTGTAAAGATGACATGATTTCTGGTTTTGTTTGCCATTAGTTTCTTCATATTTATTCCCCAACCTTTTAATATTAGCCAGCTAGTTAGGATAATAGTCCTTTCTCTTTTAAAATTGCAGTGCAAGTGTTTTCTGTGAGGGATCAGAATGCAAAGGGAATGAGTAACAGCTTTATCACACAGCTCATGAAAGGCGGCTTCTGTGCCAAGGGCTGCCAAGATAAGCCATTGAAATCGAGTTGCAGTTGCAATGTGATGATGTGGGTGTAAGTTTGAGGCTGGGTGGGTTGTAGAAGAGAAAGATGGAGACAACGTAAAACAAGTCTATGAAGGGAAGAGTAGTTGTGCTGTGTTTGTATTACATAAACCTTCAGTAACATGTAGTGGAAGAGGAAGGGGGTTAGATTTAAGTCTTTAAGGCTCTTGCTCAGCGTGGCACCTAAAAGAAAGCATTTTGTGTAGATTTAAAATGTGTAATTACTTGTTTGAGAATTACATTCAGGATGGGTTTTGTGTTGCTACATTCAAACTGGCAACGTGAGACTGAGCAAAAAGTTCAGACAATGAAACAAAAGAACAGTGTTGATAAATGTGTTGCAGAGAAAAGAAACAGGATTTGGGCTGAAAGGCAGATAGAGTTTGACTTGTGGAGGGAGGATGAGGATCAAAGGTAAGTCCTTGGAACTGAGTAACAGTCCAAGTAATGGTAGTTTGTCAACCAGTGTTAACAGTAGTGTGGGCTGAAGAGAGCTTTTGAGATGAATTTGGAAACAAGGGGCTTTTATGCGTGGTTCAGAGATGGGATGTAAAAGCATACTGATGGATGGAGACCTTAGCAGAAGAGCAAAGGTGGGTTTGTTATTCTGCCACCTTTATGATAGAAAGTACCATAAGTGAATGAACTGTAGGAGGTGGCCCTATAATATGGGGAAGATCTAAGAAGAAAGCACTGTATGACTACAGCATACTGTAAACTATGTCAGACTGGCTTCTGCTGTCACACCTGAAGTAGCCCTGAGGAAGTAAATGTCCTCTGAATAGCAAAGGAGATTCCAATCTTACTGCATAGGGTTTCTTATTGAAACACTCTTCAAGGACATAGATGTCATGGAACTATGCTTAGAGCTGACTTATGTGTATAACATACCATCAGCTGTGATTGTGCAGTGCCCAGGCTAAAGGCGACTCATAGCAAGTGCTGAGATTTATTTATTTATCAGGTTTATTGCTGGTATACTCGCAGTCCTGCCAGACTACACGTTGGGTACTGTATATCTCAAGAGTGAAACAGGCACTGGCTGAGTTCCAGCTTGGGTGGGAGTCCAGGAGGAAAGACATGCATGTTGTAGGAAGTGATGCTGGTACTCTAGTAAGCAGCAGACTCTGAGTCACTTCTCAGATGGCGACTGCATGGTGTTTCACTGAACGCCATGCTCTGGAGGTGTGACTCGATGGAGATCTTTCAGGGGAGGGGATTGCTAAAAGCAAGTATCTTAAGTGGTTATAAAATAGGTTTATATATATATTTGTTGCAATAAGATGCAAAATATTGCAGGTAGTATTTATTTTAAGTAGATGCAGTTCAGAGAAGTGCTTTGGATGAATTCTAGTCCAGGGATCCCTGCCCATGGCAGGGGGTTGAAACTGGGTGATCTTAAGGGCCTTTCCAACCCAAACCATTCTATGATTCCATGATTTCTATCCAAGCTTCCCTCTGAAGTCTACTCAGAGGCAGTACTCTTTGATACCTAAACTCTTGCATCCCATATTGCTGTGTGCAGAAGGACTGTGCCCGCCCAGGTACTACCTGCTTTTTCCACTGTTGTATTCTTGCCAGTAGTAGACTTCCCCCCGGTGTTAAGCCTTAGTATTTGTGACATGATCTGAGATGCTCACCTGGGAGGTGCTGCAGACATCAAATTGCTTTTATTTAGAGTAGTAGTGTTTGATTAATGCTGCAAAAATAAGCATTTCAAATGTGATGCAAAGCTTAATGAGGTTCAGCGGTTCTTCTGCTTCTGGTTATTTGGACATAAATCTTGTTCAGCAGGGAGTAGAATGCTCTCTTGGGCTGTGGTACCCATGGAAGTAGAGGATTCACACTGAGCTGTCCTGCTCTGCTAGTCGCAGCTAACGGTGTAGCAGGACCAGGAACAAAGAATTCCTGCTCTAAGCCTATGGAATCAGTGGGAGGAGGCAGAGCTGCTCCCCACACAGAGCAATTCCCAGGAGCTCTGGGAGGAAGGGAGCTCGTTAGACACAGGTTTTGGCAGCCAAAGCTCTTCCACTTCAGCCTTGATTTGTGTGATACAAGCAGGATTCTGTGTTCATCCCTCTTGTCTCCTCATTTTATCTGTTCTGCTTAGGTTTAACTGCTGGGCTTCCTTCTTATTTGCAATAAAGTCCAAGTGTAAACTCCCTGTGTGGCAATGGGGAGCTTAGCAGCAGGAGAAATGCTCCATTTTCCAGAGCCAATTCCTGAATTCACGACTGTGTTCGGTCACTGATAGGAAAACCAATGACTTCCCTATTGACCACGGGTATCCTTTGGCACTTTAGCAAAAGTGACTGATGCAGGCTAAATTTCATAGACATACAGCTAGTGAAAAGCATATGCAGCCTAACCGTAGATTTCCATGCATCAACTACTGTGTAATGGAATAAGACTGGAGAAAAAAGCAGGATAAATCATGGAAGAAGGATATCCAAGGACAGAGATAAAAAAGGACTCAGTCTGGAGAGCTGTCATTCTTATAAGACAGGGGATTTATTTTGCAGGAACCTCTTCTCCTTTTCCCTCTTACAGCACACCTAGAAAACTCCTCTAGGATGCTAGGCTAGGGATCCCTGAAGCCATATCTTCTTGTACAGGGGATATGTTGGATAACAGGGCTGCAGTTCTAGCCCCTGGACCATAATTTACTCCCCTAGTCTTCCCAACCCTCATCAGTCTTGGCCTCACCTTGAAAGCATCACATGTTGCCACAGAGGGAGTTAGCGCAGCACTGTTTCGTGCTGTGCTCGTTCCCTTTACAAACACCCACATGCTTTGCTGCATAATTGCCTTCATGACAACCTGTGTAGCATTTTCTGTTTGTAAGGGTGAGGATTTCAGCTCCGAGTGATTCAGCAGAAGTTTGTTCTTTGCATACTACTGTACTGTTGTTGAAACAGAAATAAAGCTGATAAGAGCTGAAATTCCTTCAGAGTATTTCTGTCTGTAAGCGTACTGCACCCTGCATATATTAGAAGGTACTGGATATAACTGTGTAATACAAATATGCATTAGAGTGTGCTGTATATCATAGAATGGTTTGGGTTGGAAAGGACCTTAAGATCAACCCAGTTCCAACCCCCTGCCATGGGCAGGGACACCTCACACTAGAGCAGGTTGCTCCAAGCCCCTGTGTCCAACCTGGCCTTGAACACTGCCAGGGATGGGGCAGACACAGCTTCTCTGGGCACCCTGTGCCAGTGTCCCACCACCCTCACAGGATATATATGTGTCTGTGGGTATCTTATGAGGGGGAGTAGTGACTTCTGGAATTTTACTTACCAAATTAAATGCATTTGCACAGCTGCTTCACTATCGAATAGATCTGATTTCTGCCAGCAATGAGAATAACTGCTTTTAAAGTGAACTGTCACTGGGAAAGAAAACTGGTAGCAGAATAAAAATGTCCCTTCACACACACACTTTTTCCTGCATTCATGTCTTCTGTTTTTGACTGCAGAATCAATAGCTCATTGCTCTGTTGGTTGAAGTAGTATTTCTGTCTTATTCAGATAACTCTGTGCTGCAATGTCTTACTTGTAAGTTCTGTTGGCAAGCTTTTGAAGGGAAATTTGGGGAGCCCTATATCACAGGAAAATGGGGGAGCTGCATATCATAGAGCCCACAATAAATGAATCCCAGTTATAACCTCTTTTAGCGCTTAGGTGAACAGAAACCAATCTGTGGAATGAGAGATCCTGCATTAATTAAATGACTGCAAATGGGAGTTTTTTAGTTGAAGTGTTGCACTGAGCTGGTTGATTCACTTAGAGCATATTAGTGAGTATTGTTTAGTACACAGAATTTGTGTTAAAACCTGTCATCAGAAAGGTTGTACAAGCGTAGTATCAAAAGAAGTCAGAGGCTGTATGAAGTGTGCGCGTCTCCATTCCATACCTGCTACCACGGTGAGAAGTTTAGAGCAGAACTGGGGGGGGTTGTCAGCTGAATTCAGGCTTTGTTGTTCTCTCACTGCATTGCATGGGCTGCTTAGAAAGAGGAGAGAAACCCAACAACTGGGGGAGCAGAAATGTTTTCTTTGCGTTTTAGTTGCTTCCTTCACTTCCAAAATGTAATTCTGATTAATCAGACACGTCTGTCTTTATTCTGTTGTGACATGCATTGATTTGTGATGCTGTCGCTTTCAATAATGTGGAAACAGTTGCCTCTATTATGAGGAGCAGCAGAAATCACCACGCAGACTAACTTAATTTTTAATCTTTAATATTATTTTTTTCATTATAGATGGAGCAAGCTGCAAGGATGGTTTTAAAAACAAAGCTACAATTAAAACTAGATTAAATCTGAGCTAAACCGTAGTGGAGAAAACTTTCTAGTCATAATATGTGTTTATGCAATTCACTGATGTAGATTTTACAACGTATTTTCAGAACCCTTTCTAAGTTAAAACATTTGCTGGCAGAGAATTAATGGTTTTATCCAGGGTATATCACATTTCTATGTGTTGTTACTGCAATACACGTATTTAGGCTCCAACTAGTTCTCTCTCTGTACATTTGCAGTGTGTGCACCTCGCTTTGTAATTGAAGGTGGTAAAAAACCACCCTGGTACAATGACATGTTGTTTTCCATAACATTGGTATTTCACAGAAGTGAACCTGTATTACCAAAATGTGTATTTTTGTACGATATTACAGTACAGTAATTTAGATTAAACTGGTTATAATTTATGGTGCCAAGCCAAAAAAGATATTTAAGCTGCATTAAAATGCAGCACCATGACATTTGGAGTTCTGATGTTCTTAATATGACAAAGGTTATTCTATGGAGTTTTGCTATAATATGAAATATTAATATTTCACAATACAGTTTTGATGAACTACAATTTGCCTCGCTTGCATATGATAAAGAAATTAAATGCTTACCAAGGGAGTTCAGGGAGAATTAGAGCCCCGCCTGAACATCTGCTTGAAATGTTATTATCCTGTCCTAGTGACAGCATCGCTCCCTCATTGTTTCTCAAGATTGACAGCTGAATATTGGACTGATTTCTGCAGCAAATCTGTTGTAGGTGAACTTGGGGGGGGGTTAAAGAATTTAGAACATGCTTTTGATTTCCATCCTATAATTTCTTTTTTTATATACTCTTGACATTTGTAGATGCTGGATTGAGGTCTAGCACATGGTAGCAAAGATAGACCATTGACTGGCAACGAAATGCCAGTTGATATCTCAGTAAACAGGAATATTACTATTCTTTATTGTGTGGTCTGTGTGAAAGCTGTATGGGCTTTCTTTGGGGAGGCAAATGATCAGATTGTTAATGTCAGCTATAAAAAGGACTGTTTGCCTTTCTACTACATAACATCAGCCAACTTGTATTAACTATGTTTTTTGAACAGGAAAATGGGCATTTTCCCAGGGTTCCTCGGCACAGAAAACTCTTGAGAGTTAAATGAGTTTTTGTTTTTATGAATGTTAAAATTATGACTTTTGAGTTTAGAGTTCTTAGTTCCTTACGTACCTGATTTTGTTCCATCTTTCTGAAAAAATTGTAATAAGAAATACCAGCTTATTGCATCCCAAGTTTTATGGTTTTAGGTCACTGCCTAAAATTAGCAAAGTTTAATGGGGAGGTAAAAGACCATCCTAGGGAAATACAGGAGAATGTAATCATTATTTTTTGCAATGCTGTAGCTATGACATTGAATTTTTCTTGAATATTCTTATACAGAAAATGTTTTATTTGGCTAGAAAAAAAGGGATCTGCAAATCTGAGTAAGTGGCAGGGAAACAGATTTTCCTCCTTTATCCTCAAGAAAAGCAATGTGCAACTTAAGGCACAGATCTCATCTCTACTTAGTTTTACCCTGACCCAGTATAAAGAAGCCTGGAGGCTCTCTTTAAATGCTAATAACTTTCATAGCTTCAAAATTGTTGTCTGAGTAGCTAGAGAGGACTCTGTTTGACCACCCTTTCTCTTCAGTCTTTACACCTGGTGCTTTAGAGGCTTGGTACCTCTTCATCCTGGAGGAATCCCAGCTTGGAGATCTATAGCACAGCTTGATCAGCACAGTGAAAGCAGAGTGGACAAAGAGCCCAAGACTGAGAGCTTTAACCAAGTCATTATTGAATAGCCAAGTCCCTTCGTACCACAACTGCACTAAATAGATGGGTACCTTAAATTGTTGCAGGTGTACTACTTGATACCAGCTAACTTGCAATTGTAGTTTGGGTTATTGTAATAATCTATTTTTACCATTAGTAAGGCTGGTATTTTGACCAATTAATACTTTGCATGTTGAAGGTAACAACTGCATTTTTAAAGCAAGAGTCCTCTGTATAAACTCTCTCTCTTTGTGACTGTATTTATTACTTTAGAAATGAAAAACTTCTCACAAGTTCATGATAAAAATGAAACCTCTGGGCAAACGTTTAATCCCACTCTTCCTGTAGCATTAAATATCACAGAAATGCTGTGTTTCTCCTACAGTGAGAGCCACAGCACAGAGATCCTCTCATGGGGATGTCTGTTATCTCATGGCATGGAGCACGATGTGACAACTCATCAGTGGAAGATGAAAAGGGATCGGGCATGCAGGGGTGTGAGCACTGAGTCAGTAAACCTCCTCTGTGCTTAAGGACAGATTATCACAGAGGATCAGCAAGTTGCTTTCCATAGTATATCTTTTTCTTCCATTCACCCTCATGGAGCAGAGCAAACTTGGCAGTAACTTACATATCTCATTCTTCTTGAGCTATTCTTATAAGTTCCATAGAGTCTTTAAGCCAGCAATGAGATATCTTCCTCAAAGATGCACACAATGTTGGCCATCAAAGGTAAAACTAGATATATGTGCAGGCGACAGGTTGGTAGGCGACAGGTTGGTAGGCGACAGGTTCCTTATTACGTCGTTGCCTAAGGATTTGGTTTCCCTTCGTCTGTTTGCTTTTTACACTGTATTTAGAGATGATTTCTTTTTCTTCTGGGGCCAGTGGTTCAAAACAGTAGAGCAGCAGTGCACTAACATGTATAAAGTGTCAACTTGAAAATGAACATGGAGCTTGAATATTTTAGGCAGCTTATATAGAAAAGACTTGTCAACCGGTTGTTTTTAGTCCAAAACCTCTTGCCTAATTTTAGTGAAACTCACTGTGCCCTTGGAGTGGCACAACTGAGAAACAGTTCCAGTGAAACTCAGAATGTAAAAATGACAATATTGAGTATTTTACTACATAAACAAACTTTTCTATTATAAAAGAGCTGCCGAAAGTAGGAGTGTTCATTCCCACTCAGAGTAATACATGGTGTTCAGGAAGTGACCAGTACTGAAGAGAAGATGTAATTCCCACAACATAGCCAGTCAAACAAAATGGATTCAGGTTTTCCACTTGGCTAAAAACCCAAACACTGTTTCGTTTCATGTTGAAGAAGCTGCTTTGTTCTTTCCTACCTTTGCTTGGTTTACCTTATTCTGCTGATAATAGCTGCAAACATTGACCAGGAGAGAGACAAAAAGAGCCTATGCGCCTCGTTTCCCAAACCTGCTGAGAATGTGCAGTTCCTGAGGGCTGGGTCTTGAAGTACTCCATGTTTTTGATTATCACATCCTGAATAAACAGGATTCTAACCAGCAAATATGTAACATACTTATGTAAAATAAAATTCGTATGCCGTTTGCTGCAGTTGCTTTGTGTGCCCTTGGAAGGTTGTTGGTACTCTTGGCAATACCTCAAACTGATTTTGTGTTGGGAAGGAGTTTAGCTACAAAGGCAGCTTCAGTGGAAGATACTGCCAAGTGTAATTCTGAGATTTAGAATTTTCACACTGAAGTTTCGTTCTTCATTTCTACATTTTAATGATAAGAAAATCCACAATTCAGTCCAGACTTCAGCAGTTCTACTGAGAGAATGAAGTAGAATAAAGTGCTCTTTATGCTTCAGTTGCTCTCACTTACAGTTCAGCATCTTTACTGAGCTCTGCATTCGTTGCTGTGGTCAAGTGTTGGCTTCTGCAGGAGTCTAGGTGACTCTTTGTCTTCGTGGTGCCTTCTCCCTTGGGCACCAAGCGGTTAGTTGTTTCTTGCTTCAACTGTGCAGCCTTGTATTGGATGAGCACTTTTTCCCATCTCCAGCAAGAAAAGCCTACTAGAGCTGAAGCATGTCATGCAACAGCTATTGCCAAAGATTCCCAGTTGGACCATGCAACCTTGCAGCTGTTTGCAGAAATGTGGTCCCAGACTGACTCTGTCCAAATTCTGGCCATAAATCAAGTCAGGCGTGCATGTGGTGGGGTATAGCTTGTGTTAAAATGTTTGCAGATGTAAGCTGAAATGATAGAACTAGTTCTAAACTGATGTCTGTTTCCACATGTGGGTTTACAGGGGTTTAGCTTAATCATTTTTCAGGGTATTTTTAGTTAAACCAGTGTGGCTTTTGTGTAAAGGCAGCATGCTTCTCCTAAATGCTCCAGTTATCTTAGGTCTCGAGTTCCCACTTGGTAAATGAAACTGTTAACATCTGATTTGCCCACACAAGGAGTTAAGAAAGCAAAGATCTGATTTCTGAATCTCATGGTGATATAATTGCTTTACCTCCTGATTGACGTTGTTGCAACAGCAGAATGAAGTCCCATATGTTTAAAAACCCTGATAGGTTCTTATGTTAAAATCCCTGTTCCTCACATATGTATGTGAGTTTATTCTAAATAACATTTCTTATTATTATTTGAGATTTATGATTAGCTCAGTATTTTGCTATAACAGAGATTGTGGCTTTCTGGGACTCCATCCTTCAATCAGCAAGTGGAGGGGTTTGGGGAATAAATCTTCTGGGATTAATTGAAGCAGGAGACAATTTAACTTTGGAGTTACTAAGTTAAGAATTATCCAAAATGCTCTTGTCACAGCGAATTGCCAAATGCAAGTTTTGCTCTATAGACAAAGGAAATATGAACACACAGTTTTAATATTCCCTTAATATACGTATTCCGATATTCTTTACCTGTCCAGTTCCCACATCGTGTGTTGTAAGGGCGTACAATGTTCAGTTTGTGCGGAGGATTTCATACTACCTCAAAAACCTATTTCCACTGATTTACACTAACGTTGATGAATGCTTTTCAAGTATTGACTTTTGAGACTTTAATCTCCTTTGACTTTCTGGTGCATTTTAGACTATGTAGCAGTTAATTACAATGCTACGTAGAGCTTTCAAAAGCAGCCTCGGTTCCTTTTCACTGTTCTCTGCCATATACTGAAACCTACAATATGTAAGTTTGCAAATGCTTTTTTCCCTTTAACTTTTGCTTTCCCAACTTCTTTGAGAATTCAGGGGACTGTGAGTTAAAGAAACAAATCCTAAAATGTATTATAAGTGACAAAAGACGTAAGGTAATGTTAGAGCTGGGTGGTTTTTTTTTTTTGTTAGCAGCTGACCTTCTATTGCTAGCAAAAAGGAAAGTCTTGTCTAGGAGGCAGTTCAATAAATGAACAGGCTATATATTGATTCCCCCCCCCCGTTATGCAATATGATTTCCTTTCCCTTGCAAGGGTGGCCGTTGTACAGAATGGCGCTGGGATCATGGTCATGGGAGCGTATGGGAATGTGTAGACTAAGGAAGGCTGTCACAGCAGTCAATAAGATCTGAGAGGTGTTGACTAATTGCCTGCTAATTACACAGTAAATTGTCTAATTAAGCTGATGGTTAATTAGGGTACGCTCGCACAGCAGTCTCGTGGAATTTTTGTCTGATGTCTGGGAAGCAGCTTGTGTAATTGGCAAACTGGTCCGGACTGGCAGAGAACACGGCTGACTGGGAAGCGCGCTGCCAGTAGATGACAGAATAAGGATGCATTTGCACAAAGGTTGTCATGTGAACACAGAGGGGTTTGTTAGCCTTCTCCAGCTACGTGGTGCAACGAGGAATTCAGCTGAGAGCTGCTGGAAGCTGTAAATAAAATCAGGCTCAAGCGTGTAGCATTAGAAAAGCAGTTAGAAGTGCGCTTATGTTTTAGTCAGATTTTGGACTTTAGAGACAAGATTATCAAAAACTCTCATGGAAAGAACTTCACCAAACTGCAATATGACCAGTAATTTTTGGATTGTAATCTGTTCAGTGGAGTCACGGAATGATCCTGTTTCCTGGTACATATCTGTATGTTTATGTCAAAGAAGTGTAGCTGTTAATAAAGGTGCTTGTCAGGCATCATAACCATCATCTATGGCATTCTGAGCCTCATTAGGCTTTGTGTCCGTTAGCTACATGTGACAGATTATGAACAGGTCATAACGATGTGCTGAACTTAAGGTGTATGCGTGATGCATAACTGTAATAGCATTAGTGAAAGTATCTAGATTCTGACCCAAAGCTGATGGAAACTGTAGGCAGTATTAACAGTGAGAACCTGGACAGTGCAGGAGTACAGGCACCAAGTCAGTATCAGTTTGCAGTGATTTAAAACTGGGATTCAGCAAAATAGTGTGGTACAAGCACTTTCTTGAGCTACAAATGTGAGCTTCTCACAGAGTCAGTGCAGCACAGCACAGGATCGGGTCTTCACATGATGCTGAGATTGAAATCGGAGCTATGTATCAGCAAAATCTAAGCTAAACCAAAGGAAGCGTGTGTCTATGGTTTTATTTATTAAGAATATTTTGATGTCACTTGAACAAACTGGAGCTTAATATCCTCTTTCCCTCTCGGAATGTTCTGTTATTTCAGAGGTTTCTGTTTAGTTTTTAACATTTGCAGTATGTGATTCGCACACAGCGCCTTCCTGGAACAGAAGAAGAAAAGGGAGTGAATTCCAGATCGAAATTGCTCATGAAAACTCTTGATTTTAGGTTGATTTTTTTTCTTTCTAATGTAAACCAGAAATCTGTTTTCTCTCCCATCAAAATAGCATTAAAAAATAAAATCAAAATTGGAGGGGGTAAATGACACTTTCTTTGAATTAATGAAGCCATTTTTGTGCTGTGATCTTGCTACTTCTACCTCCCTGCACCTGCACAGTTCATAATGCTTTTAATGACACACCGTGTTGTGAATTTTAGTTTCTGGGTTTTCCTTGAGCCAAATTGAGCTGTCCTAAGAGCATCCTCACTGTGCTAGTCATCAGACACGGGGCTCCAAACACTAACAGGCCGATGGAGAAGACCTTACACCTTCTCGGGGGGGATTCTAACAATACTCGTAGTGTTGCTGCTCTGCGTATATCTGCACAGAATAAACCACTACGGTTCCCCTGCATCAGGTTCTGTGAATTGTTGCATAAAATTAGAAAGGTGGAATTCATTGATTCGAGTCAAAACCATATAGGGAAGCATTAGACCTACTTTAATTCCAATAATACACATTTTGAATTTACAATTTAGATCTCAGTGTCTGTTTTTCTACATCCATCTACACATACGCAATCCCAAACCTCTTCGAGTCATTTTTTTCCTCACTGGTCTTTAAGGATTATTCTTTAAAAGCATTGGAGAAACTGTTCTTTTTGTCTCTGGCAGCACGTTCAGGAACAAAGCTGACTTCTCACCAGCCAACTGCAGGAACCGAAAGCACACGGTGCAACCATCGCGCTTGCTTTTCTTTTCTACCACAAGGCAGCAAATGGATACGTTGCTAATGCGTTTTATTCTCTGAAGACAGAGAAAGGAGTTCAGAAGATAATTGTTACCTTATCACGTCCTTCAAAAGGAATTTCTGGCACATGTTATTATGATTTATGGTTTAATAAATCATGCAACCATAGAAAAGGATGTTTCTGGTAATTCACCTGGTGTAGTAAATGTAAAACCCTATTGCAACACCAAAATTTGTAATAAGGAGATACTGTGTGGGAATAATCCTGCTGTAAAACAGCATCAGTTACTGACTGGTTTTGGCTTTTAAAGAATATATTCATGTTTTCTTTTGCAGTTCTAGCTTTATCTTATCATGTATCTGTGCTATATTGTGGAATGGATTGAAATTAGATCCAACTCTTTCCAGCCCTAGTTGATCTTAAGGGCCTTTCCAACCCTAACCATTCTGTGATTCTATGATAAAAACGGAGATATATCCCAAATATTCCTAATGCATTTTTTCCCCAAAGCATCTTTATTGTCCGTTTTGAAAGCTTATGCTTAAACAGTATAGTCAGAGGAGTGTATTGTCAGCACATTGTCAGTGTTATGTTCAGGTTTATTGCCTGTGATGGTTCTCTCCTGTGAAGTTCAGGAGGGTTTCTGTTTTGCCACCCTTGTACTTAATGTGTATATCAAGCCATAGAGAAAGTTTAGTAAAGTGACATTGATTGAAGTGTTTTCAATATGTCGAATCTCCGCTTTATAACTCTCGGCTGATTTAGCTTGAGCAGTTGATTGCATTGTTCATTGTTTGTGGGAGACTGGGGCATGGTTGAGAGCGTGCTGAGCAAAAGTCAATCCAGACGAGATAGGAGTAATGCTGGGATCATTAGAGGAAACATCCAGAGGCTACGGCAAGAGAATTATCAGTCCTTCTGGCTGAGGGATGCAGTTCCATTCCAGGCTGTAGCTGCAACAGCAGATAAGAGCCAGAAGCCTACACCCGTTTCATTTTCTCAGTGCAGTCCTTGCTAAGAGCATCCATGCTTTATATTTCAAGACTAACCTACTGCAGGGAAATGCTGTATGGAACTGGCTCTTAAATCTATCCAGATATTGTCAGTGGTGACAGACTTCACACTTTGAATGCCGCAAAGTGCCTCATTGGGGAAATGAAGAGGAGCGCAGCCCATACTGGGCTGTTTTGGGTACATTAGAGTAGACTGGAAGGAGATGCTCGCAGTTCGTCCGAATGCTGTTACGTATACTTGGAGCTTTTGCCCCGGGGTGATCTGTAACAGCCGAAGTCTCTTTAACTCCAGCATAAGCTTGGTTTTCCTCCTTAACTTTGCAAGGATTGAGGAAAGGTGAATATTGGGTTTCTGGTTACTCGTGGTTTTTGTGCTATTCTGTTTCGGTTCATGTTGCTGCCAAGAGCAGTGTTCTCAGGTCAATTGGTTGCTTCTGTTGCGTAGGAGGTGTATTTTGAAGGCTGCCAGGAGTACCTGGAATAGGTGGTTTCACATGAAGGTAATGCAGAGCTCAAGCACATAAATAAACAAGATCTTATTTCCCTATATCTTGGTATATTTAAACTCAGATGAATTTCTCTGCTTACATTTATGGACTTTCTGGTTTGCTATCCAGACAAGTTTTGTGCCTTTAGGGAGAGCAGAATATTGCAGTCTACAGCCAAATTTTTGGAGGGTGCATTTTTGAGTATCACATTTTTATAATGGTTATACTTTGGTAATTTCTTATTCCAGGCTAAAAATATTCACTTATCTTGGGTTAAAATTGAATTAATCCATCAGCATAAGCATGTATTACCATGTTTTTCTAGAAACAGGAAGTTTGACCTGGAAATGAAAACTCAGTCTTCATTTTACAATAATACTGTATGCATCCAAATACAGAGTTTTCTTTATTTGAGCAACTTTGCTCTCATATAATTTACATTTTCTTTTCCATTCTAACATTATCATTGGAGACTCTAAGAATATATAAAAAAGGGAGTAAGAAGATGTTTGAGAGTAAAGTATTAAAACTATAAACCAAAGTCCATCAATCTTACAACTTTCTTATGCTTCTCTCTTCAGTACCAGAAGTGATGCTTTGCTACCATGACAAAAATAGACCTTTGTGTGCATTGGGAGTTGCATACCTGTAGACACATAAACTCTGTCTCATGACGTTTATTTGAGTGCTGTTTGGGTTGGTATTTTTTGCTTCTAGCATTCCTCCTTTAACACAATTTAAGAGATGAGTACCAGAGAGTCCAAGGATTTGATTAGGTTTAAATTACTAAAAGGCAAGAGTTTTTGCAGAAAGAGACTGATGGATTTCAGACTCTGCTGGGAACCTGTCTGATGGTTGAATTCATGCAGAGGAGAGACTTGCTTCTGTGTCAGACATCCTCCATGTGAGTCTTGCTTCATTTACATTCCAGGGTTCACATTCCCACTATGTCTCTTCTGTATGTGTTTTCCTTATCACAGAATCACAGACTGGTTTGGGTTGGAAAGGACCTTAAGGTTCCATCCAGTTCCAACCCCCTGCCACAGGCAGGGACACCTTCCACTAGAGCAGGTTGCCCCAAGCCCCTGTGTCCAACCTGGCCTTGAACACTGCCAGGGATGGGGCAGCCACAGCTTCTCTGGGCACCCTGTGCCAGCACCTCAGCACCCTCACAGGGAAGAGCTTCTGCCTTAGATCTAACCTGAACTTCCCCTGTTTCAGTGTGAACCCATCACCCCTTGTCCTTTCACTACAGTCCCTGATGAAGAGTCCCTCTCCAGCATCCTTGTAGCCCCTTCAGACACTGGAAGCTGCTCTGAGGTCTCCATGCAGCTTCTGTTCTCCAGGCTGAACAGCCAATTATCCTTTAAGAAGTGTTTTATCATGCAGCCATTTCTGCTCTTAAATGAGCTCTTACCACAGGCAGTGGACCATCCATACTTGTTTGTTTGTTGCAGGATGTGCTGGACTGCATCTTGTTTTTGATGGAGATGCTGGAACACGGCATCACCTGTATTCCTGTTTTCCCCTCTTTAAAACAAGAGTTCACCATGTGTATTCAAAAGCACAACATCAGTGCCTGTTTCCAAATAATGCATCTTAATAGCCTAATTGAGGAGATAAGGTTTGCATTCGGCATGCATGTTTACAGTGGGGTGACTTTCTAGAGCTGAGCTCTCGTGGACGGAAACATTGAGGGCCTCCAAGAAAAACATTTAGTTTTTAATGTATTTTTTTATTTGATTCAAATGATGGAAATGAGAATTGTTTATTCTAAGAAATCTTATGTGACCATTACTGGGGGAGGGAAAGCAAACCAGCATTTCAAGCCAATCCATGCCTGCACGCCTGTATCTCTTCTGGCTGGAGTTTTCCCCTTCGGTGCCATTAGCATTTTCATTTCCAAAAATGACAGTCTGCAGTGGAAACAGTAAAAATGTTCAACCTGTGGTTTAAATTATTGATTTTTTTGAATATTGAAGCTGTATTTCAAACGGGTTTTGTTCAACTTACTTCTGGGCAGAGGGTTCCAGAGGTAATTTGATATCTAAAAGCCTGTGTATTTCAAAGCCATTTCAGCCTTTTGAGTTCCTTCGGCTGATCAGATGATTGGGTAAAATGCCTTATTGTCTTCCGAATTGCAGGCAATAGATAAACTGAAGCTCAAGGTTAGCACAGAGACATGCATGCAGTGCTCTTGGTGATTTATTGTGTGTACTCAGTGTCCAACTGACAGAAAGAGCTCATTTATTTTTAATGTGGTAACTTATCTTCACTTAAAAAAGCAAAAAACTGTTGAGATGCTCGTATTCACAGTGGAGATGGGGGGAGCTCTGTTGTCCTTAGGTAATTATCTGTAATTACTATTCGTTGAGATCACGGTATAGAATCCACTCTGTGTAAATAACAAGGAGATGCATATATGTTCACAAATAAATTGTGTTGTATTACCACAGAACAGAACGGCTGCAGTGAAAGAGAACTGCAGTACAAGCAGCACTCACGGTTATGTCTGAATACTTTCCCAAAGGGCTGGGTTGTTGATGGTTGTACTCGTACGTGTAGGAATTTATCCACTCACGGCATCCTTCTATCCACAGGCAAAGAAAAATCCCAAGTAAAAATGGTGTTACTCTAATAAGGCTCAGTTCTGGCAATGAAAGCATATTGAGCATGCTGGATACATGGGAACTGTGAAAACGAGATGAATTGTAGGAATGAGCCTGTTTAAAAAGTGTTGTTATCACTGGTGACACTAAATACAGAATAATGGGATGATTCAGATTTAAAACAGGCCTTTTGCCTTAAGGAGGCTATGGGTTAAAGAGCACCCAACTAAGAGGATGTTTCACTAAAGGATGAAATATGCCATTTCAAAAGCATGCCAGTTGTTTTGCAGTTGTGCATATATGGTGCATAGATGCTTGTGTAAAACTCAAATATATGAAGACAATCAGGAAAAGATGTGTGGCATAAAGAGTTTGTTCCCTCCTGCAAAAACTCTAGGTTCTGTGATTGTAGTGGAAGAATTTGTCACAAAGTTTGTGGATATTCTCAGGATATGCTGCACTTGAACTGTTTTGCATTGTAGTTCACAAAATGCTGTTTAAATAGCACGAGGATGAATGTTTCTGCTGTATCACAGTGTGCACAAAATAGTCTCATCTTTGCTGTTCCCAGATGTGCAGCAAAGAAGCCTGCCCTGCTCTGTACTGGCTGCACAAAGCAACGTTAACTAGGGGAAGGTTCTCTAAGATGAGCAGAGCTGGAAAAAAACAGATTCCTACTGCCTCCAAAAGCAGAAGCAATTTGTTTCTGTGGCAGGCAAAAGGATGGGAAGACATTCCCTATATCCTATTTGTCACTAGCATAATTCTCCCCAGTCCAGGATTTCTTGTGGAGAGAAGAAAACCTTATTTATCCTTATACAACTTTGTGCATGACTTTTAATGTTTAGCATCAGAAGGCTTTTGAATCCCTGTCCCAGTTTTAAATCAATATATCAGAATACATGGAGAGCCTGCAGGTCAGGCTGCTCTCTCTAACTGAGGACTCATTTACTCTTAGTTTTGAGCATGCGTAAGCCTTCTGTAGCATGTCTCAGCTGGCTCTGCCATTAAGGGTGTCAGAGATCTAGCCCAAACCATTGTATGCTTCCTTATACCCCTAGTGGGAACACTAGCCACAGATTCCTCAAATGAAGCTCTTAACTCAATTGTAGTCTCTAACAGCCACCTCCCTGTTAATTTGAAGGGAAAGAGACTTCATGTCTACCCAGTGTGCTAGATCCTCTTATGAGCATATTTACTTAACTGACAGCACTGAGAAGTGACTCCAGTGAGTGCTAGGGTTTGGAACCTGTTATATATTTAATAAGAAAGAACACGGCCAGCTCAGAATCAGTCTTTTTCCTCAGTGGTAAACAGGAGAATTGTCTTGCTGGGAATTTCTCCTTCCAGTTCCTACAGGAATATTTTAAAGAACTTGGATCTCTTTCTGCTTTATTAAATTAGTGCTGGATGTCCCGCAGGGCTGATTCTGAAAAGCCAATAGAATGTGTCATTTTTCCTGGGCATTTACAAGAATTAATAAGCAGTGATTAACCTTCTGCTATGAAAACTTGAGGTGAAGCAGGAGGAAAACCAGACTTGAGACTGGGGCCTCTGTGTCTGCCGCAAACAGATGGGAAGCAGAGCTCATCCTTTGGCATACAGAGTCACTGTATACTTCAGCACTCACTGCATGGGTTCCTGTCTGTCAGAGAAGTTCAAACATGTGCAAACACTGGGTGTTTATTTATTAAGAGCTCAGCCTGGAAAACTAGAATCAGCCCAGCAGGCTGGAAATCTCTGCTTTGAGGCTCTCGAGAGGGGAAATCCACCTCTCCTTAGGTTATAGAGCCTGTGTGCAGTGCTTCTGGTCCTGACTGATGGATGAGCACACAGTGCTCTCAAGAGACTCATGGCAGGTCTGTGTATGCTGGCTCTCCCTTTCATTAGCTCAATCCACCCAGGATCTACATTCCCAAAGACCCTCCTCCCCGGGATGTATATATGGTGCCCCAAGCTGAGTCTCAGCTTTCTTGCCAGAGCTGTACTGCATCCTCATAACATGCAGAGTTCCTTCCTTGATTAAGGGGCTCAGGAGGAATTTGTTAGCCATTATAAAAATCATAGCTAAGTCAGGATGATAGTTGAATTTGGAGTGGCAGATTTGAGATTCTTTGCGAGTTGATTCATAGGAAAGTAATTTCCAAAGAGTTCTGTCAGTTATTTGGTTTTCATTATTTAGTTTCATTCTATTCTGATACTATGTCAACTACTTTTATGTGTCTGAAGATAACATCGAACACTTTGCATGCAATACTCTTTATGTATGTCTCCATTCTGGTAGCCAGTCCAAAAAGGAAAATATTAGTTTTATTTAATGCATTTTAAAGCAGATGAGACCCCTAGCAAAAATCAAAATCTGTTTGAAATATCCTGTCTAGAATTTAGTGCTGAATTAAAATAGGTTTGAATCTCTTACAAGATGCTAAAATGCTGAGTTAAAATTCATAGGAGGAGATTGTTTTTCCCCACAATTCTGCCATCCAGATCTATGTATAATCAGCCTCTGAGAATGGTAAGTGGCTCAGCCTTGCAATCTCTGCTCATGCAAAAGACCCTTTGGCTTCAATAGGACTTTTGCATAGGGAAAGATAAAAGGAGCATGTTCAAAACAAAGTTAATGTTTAAGAGCTCAGGTTATCAAAGTAGAAGTGTTACGGATAGATTAACATTGGAATGTAAATCAAAATATTCCCCTAGATGCTGAAGCCCTTCCACCTTCCCTGTACTCCCCTTTATCTATGACTTGAAATTGCTTTAGTGCCACCTGGAGAATTGATACTTTGAAAATCATAGTACGAGCTATTTAAATACCTTCCCAAATAGAATTGGTATAATTGCCTGGAATTTCTCAGCCCTAAATATACAGAAATGCTAATCAATGCCTATAGTGTTTAAGCATTCTTAATCCTAATGGAAAAAGAAAATGCTGCAGGTAAGTACAAGTCATACCTCAATATTTGCAATTCATCCCCAGCAGAAAATTTAAATACATGCTTCAAGGGAGTAATGTGATTCTCCTCCTAATTACTTAATCCAGCAATAAGAAAATAGTTTGGATTATATAGAAATTTAACGACAACTTTGGTGATCTGGAACTCCCTGATGTTGATTCTTTGTGCAAGAATTTTATCAGTGTTTTAAATGGGAGTGTACTAAAAAGATTTTCCTGCTTGATTATTGAAGAGAGCATCTTTTTCTTCCCTTAAAGGAAAGCATCTCTTCTCCCTTTCTCCTAGGAGAATATAACAGTCTTGATTGACTTAATAGCAATATGGAGGGAAATACTGTAGTGATGGCTCACGATTTACTAATGGAGTTTTATGAGACAGCCTCTAGAAACTGGAAAGCCATTGTTTATATGGCTTCCCTATGAGAAAACTGTAATTAAAATTATACCACAGATTCTATCAAGACATGTTAATATTTAATTAGGCAAGAAGTGAGCTTGGTACAGGTGTCCAGAGTTGTTGACAGCAGCTTTGTTAATCCATGCAGTATTATTGTCTCTTAAATAAATAGTTACCTCCTTGCTTTTTACAAGCGTGAAGGTACATGCTTAATTAGCAGACATTAGAATCCCTGTGTTACTATTGAATTAAAAATCCTACATCTTGTGGGCTTTAAAGAATCCATTTTCTTCTTGTTTGCTGTTTCTGTCTGAATTTTGTTAGAATTATGAGACTACATGCACTTCTCTCCCAGTTTTTACCTGGAGGAGCTCATTCTGTGGTGTTCTATGTCTTGGGTTTTAGCTCATCCCTTTAGGAACCTGCTGCAGCTGATGTTGCCCTGCTGCCTTCTTAACAGTATTTTGTTTAGCAAGTAGAAAACAGGATGAGAGAAAAACACCTGAATTCTCTCTAATGATGATCTTAAAGGTCTTTTCCAACCTGGTTGATTCTGTGATCCTATGATGGTGTTTGAAAACCTATGTTAATTTGGCCTCCTCTTGAAGTACAAGAAGGGAATCCATTCTTATTATTGCAAGCGTGACTCCTTGAGTGACTCTCCCAAACTTGCTGCTGCAAACATGTCATGTAATTCTTCCTTCTTTTTCCTGGGTCTTACCTATCGACTTTTTATTGGTTTTTATCCATCTTTGTTCATGCTTGGCTTTCTTGGACACATCCTTTTCAAACTGCATTTTCCTTCCTATTCCATGGAACCATTCAATAGTACTTGTTTAGAATGAAGCCTTATCCATTAGTTTTAGAATTCTGTAAATATCTCTTAGGGCAAGCTAAGTTGTTCTGATCCAAATCCACTGGATTCCCAATGGTAAGCATTATAAACTGGACTAGTATATTTTAATTATTAATAATAGTTATCATTAATATTATTATTAAATTAATTTTTCACCTTTGTGGATGTACATAGGTGCTTAGAAGCCATGCCACAGAAATTTCAATTTAGGATACAGCTCAAAAGCTGCAATCCATGTTGGTATTTCTTTTGTCCATTTACTCCCATTTTATTCCATCCTATTCCCCTCAAATCATTAGTGTTGCAACTTTTTGCTTGCAGCAGAGAAATAGAACGTGGTCTCACAATGTTGATAACTTGTCAGCACCTGCTCTGGGTTATTATCCACAAGTGCTTACTCAGTATTTTAGAGAGCGTAAGTGAGTTACAGATACAGAGTTTAGGGGTTTGATAAAGCTCATCAGGTACTTCATCCAAGCTATGCAAATAATGCTCTGCTGAAGCAAAGATAGAACTTAGGGGAGAGTGAAGCTGAGTTTTTACACAGTTTCAAGACATTCTGTCCTAGTACTTCAGGGCTTATCTGTGCTGTTATGATACATCATTTGGTTTCATAGTAGGTACTCTCAAAGCAACGCACTTCAAATAAACCGAAGCAGTGATTTCTGAAAGATCTGGTTTGTTAGCAGATCCCAGTACAGTCCATATAGTGCAGTTGAAGAGCTTCAGGTGCATTCCTGGAGCTGAGGTTACATAGAGTTCTACAGATACTGCTTTTCCTTTGGTATTTAGAATTCTGTGCTTGAATTCAACTGGTTCCGTTGCCCATCTTCTGCTGACTTCTTAATCAGTGACTGTTTTTTCATGGGATTGTCTCCTGGGAGGTGCAGAGCACAGGCCAGAAAAGAACTGGTGCATTGTTAACACTCTGGTTGCTTAGTGAAATGGAAAACTAAAAACCTTCAGACAAACCACCATTTGTGCCAAGGAAAAACCAGATTCAGGAATTACTCACAGAAATTGTAGCTATTTCTAAGAAAACCCAAAGAAAACAACAGAAAAACCCCTCAACCAGAGCTTGAGAAATGGACTGCTTAGGTTCAGATTTCTATTTCACAAAAGTCTGGGATGTTTCAATGTGATTGTCTGTTCTTGTGCCCTCTCCTTGAAAATGGATCAATGCTTTGAGGCAATCACTGACCATCTTTCTCATCAGTCAGCTAAAGCAACCAGTCATCGATGAGGTAGTTCATTATAGCACAAAACTGAGATCTAAGAATCATGGAAAAGATCATGAAGATCAGTGAGTCCAACTGTTAACCATACCCTGCAAAAACATATCCCAGAGTTGAATATAGGTAGAACTTTCTCTCCAGAGCTGTTCTCTCAAGTCTGCTCACTTCTTCAATGGGCATGGGGTTTGACCACACTGTGGTTTGACAGCAGAAATGTGATCGTGTCCTACTGCTTACACCTTTATCAGAACACTGATGAAAAGTGTGCTCACATTGAGCATTAACAAGAGATGTTTCAAATGTCCTTCAGGGTGTTTTTTTCCCTTTCTCTCCTCTCCATCCCTCCCTTCCCTGTCTTTCCCAGAGAAACTGATACAAAGCTGATGAGAATCTGGCTTTGCTTTGAAAGCATCTTTTGTTCAAAGACTAATTTTAATTTTGTGATAAAGATTGCTTTTTGTATTCTGTTGAATGTGATATCTGGTAATTGTTTGTCAAGGCAAAGTGCTGTAGGACATCATACAGTTTTGAAATGATCTTTTGTAATTACAGTACAAATGGCTTACAGTCTAATGGCTGCAAAACATGCAAATATGTCAAAAATCAGGAAAAATAATTTTAAAACATTATGGCTTTGTATTAGGAAAAGTTTTTGTTAAAAAAACTGCTCAAATTAAACTAGTTGTCAGCAAAAATCAAACCTTCATTTTCCTGTAAAATACTCAAGTAGAAAATACATGTTTGCACATTTGGCATAAACAGCATAGTTCCTCTTCCTATTTGTTGTACTTATATTCATAGTTTGTGTTGCTTTTGCCTTGTATTTTTATCTCCTGATTTATTACTTTAGGGAGCCTTAGTTTATTAAATTAGGACTTCCAGTCAAACCATCATGTATGAATTAACAAAGATTGGGAGCCTGCTGTTGTTTTAAGCAAGGGCAGCAATGACTAGCAATGGGGATGGGATTGGTCTAAGGTTATTGGTCTAAGGTTACCCTAAGGTAAGAGAGTAAACAATTAGGGTCTAATATATTAAGATTATCTAAAGACTTTGGGGTTTTGCTATCTTAATCAGAAGTTATTGGTAGCGATGGCCTACTGACTGAAAATCTCATCAGTCAGAAAGGTGCTGTGCTGAGCAAGCAGCAATGATAAAAGCTTAGGTAGGAATGAAATTCAATGTCTCTTAAGTTTTCAAGCTTCTCACACGTTCTCGTGGTGAATCTTAGAGCACTAATGTGATGGTGCATAAAAATGCCAAATACATGGTAACTAAACCTCTAACTCCTCATTTGTCTTTAACACAAGGGGAGTGCTTCAGCAGTTTCTCTCCCAGGTCCCGACACACTGCTTTATCCCTTATAGGACTGCAGTCTTCTGTGCTAACTTATTGATTTGGAAAGCTAGCTTGCTTGGTGGAGCTTGAGTGTTAAATTGGTTTAATAAACACAAATGGTGGGATAGTTTAGGAGGTTAACATTCTGTTTTTAAAGGAACAGTTTGCATAACTGAGCTGATTCACTCTAGAAATAGAGTATTAGGGAGGATTTACAAGCACTGTTTGTACCCCAGCATTTTGGGATGTAAAATATGTCCCCATTTGGGTACTTTCGTCTTTGCAAACAGCTGTCACAAGACAAATAAGAATAGCCTTTTCCCCTCTATAGCATACTAGGTCTTGTAGGTAAAAGCTGAAGAAGTGTAATTTAGAAGTAACAGCCAGGATCTTTTTCAGTCTCTTCTGTACTATTGGAGGGATCAGAACACTTGGGCTTTATGTCACCAATGTGACTTAAAGGCTGAGGAAATAATAGAGTTTGAAATTTGCTTCATATTGTAGGGTGAGGGCTTGAAAAATAATTATTTTGCATCCTTTTATCATGAAATGCTATCTATCTTCAGGAGAAGGAAAGCAGTGAAGAGGAACGAGAGGGCTCGGTCTCAACTTTGTTCACAGAAGCAGTGAAAAGGAGGAGGTGTCTGTGGTGCTGAATTTCTCCTATCTGGTAGCGGAGAGATTAGAGCAGTTTCTGCACGGTGGGATGTTCTGAGATAAGTTTTTCTGTCAGGGTGGTTTCAGCTTCTAAAACACGCTCTTGTATTCACTGAGGGGAAAAGAGAGAGAGTTAGGAAGTAACTTTGCTGAGGTTTTGTACTCCTGTGGGAGGAATAAAGTCTAGCCTGTTCCCTCCCTAGAATAAAACGTTAAATGCAAGCATTAGGTTGCATTGTGTGCAACATAGCAGTTGTTTGTGCACAGGAGGGTGCTAGTGGCTCCATCAAACCTTCTTGAGCAGACATCATAAGCAAATTTACTTGCCTTGCTCCATGAGCCAGTAAATCTCTTTATATGTGGTAAAAATCCTCTTCTAACAAACTGATAAGGTCTTCATGGAAATTAATTGTTCATCCGCATGGTTATACCTCATGGAATTGTTTTGTGTTTGTAGAGGTTCTTGCTGTGGATTTAGCTTCCTGTTAAAAGGAGCCTGAAAACCTCAGCTGGAAAAAATATCTGGACTTGGGGAAATTCAGGCGAGCAAGTGGATGCTTTGGGCCTCAGAAAAGGAACCCTATAGAGATGTCACACATCTCATTTCAGAGGAGACAAGGGGAGGAACAACTCATAGGAACAGTGCTGTGTGAAGTGGTATTGTTGCTTCAGGTTTCACTTGCCTTTTGTAGATGGTTGAAGCTCCAGAAGGGGTGATACTAGACACAGTCTGGCTAGACAGCTGAGTCACAGAAGAGGCAACTCATCACAAGACCTTGAGTGAGAGTTGGCAGGGAATTAGGAGGACATAAGTCTGTGATGCTGTTCATCTCTAGGAGGGTGTGCAAACAGCCCCGAGCCAGATTTCCAGCATGCTTGAACTACTGCAACATTAGGTAGAAAAAGGCAATGTCTCCTTCTCCTCCGTAATTTTACATAGGTGAAATTGTACATCAAGTTTCACCATAAATAGTCGGGACCGTAGGGAAAACTCACTCTTGATGTTGGAAGTCAATTAAAGCATTTAGGAAATAAGGTCTGAAGCTATTTCGCAGGTATAGTGTTTTGAAATCTTTACAGACCTATTCAATACAGCTTTGAAAATCTGAGGGAAAGAAGGACATCATAATTTGCTTAAATTCCTGCATTTTAGCTCCTGCATTTTGTTGTTCAAGTAAAGAAGGTGGTATATTGAACATAGCAAAGCATTTGGGCTTTTTTCGCATTGCAGTTTACTGTCTGCTACCCTTAAGTATGCTGTTTGAAATGTTTGACTAAAATTACCTTAAGAAGGTATTTATTTAGATCTTCACAAAGAGGCCAGCATGACTGCCTTGGTGTTCATATTGACGTGTAGTAAGTAGTAACCCTGGGAAAGTACAGACACATACTCCGCTGGGAAAATACAGACACATACTCTGCTTGGCAAGTACGATGCCCTCCCTCCCCAGAAGAAAGGAAGGTCAAATAAATTAACTTTGTTAGAAATAGTAATCTGCTCACTGTGTTAAATCTTTTTCTCATATTAATGAAAAGAAACTGACAGTGGTCACTAATTCCTATCTACTTTCATAAGTTAAAGATGAGAAAAGCTTAATTTGAAATATGCAGTGACTTTCATTGACTTTGGGAGCCAGTGCTGCAAGGCAAGTTCTCTGTCTCTCATAGAAGCTTCTCAGAATGAAGAAATCACGTTAGCATGATTAAGTGTGGTTTTTAAATCCAAAGATCTTATTCAAACCCAGGTATTTCCAGTACAGAACACCTGTAATTCAGGAGTGAATATTTGTACAACTGGTTAATAGATTAATTAAAGGTACAATTAATTAATTTTCTTTCCATATCCAAACTATAAATGCCTGTGTGTTCTCTTAAGCAACCTTATTATTGCAAGTGTTAATTAAAATACCATTAGCTGTAATATTTAGGGGAAAATGGGCTGAAAAAGAATGTTTCAAGCTCTGCAAATCAATAGAAGCACATCAGAGCTCTGATATGAAAAATCAGACAGATTTATCCTTTTCGTTCTCTTTAGTATATTTACCTCCTACAGGTACATTAATTGACTCGGCTTGAGGTTGTGGTATACTTCTTGGGAGACTGCTTTTACACAGACTTTTACATACATTTGTCTCCAAACTTATGTCTTTTTTAGTTTCTAGGAGACACGATTAAGAAGTAAGAAGTGAACTGAGTTAATGGAGAGCTGTCTTCTTGATTCCCCTTAAAACAATAACTCTGAGAAGAGAGGTGAATGGCTTGATTCATTTCTACGGGCCATTAACTTCCACGCCTCCAGATGACAGCCTTAATATTCACAATGTGAATTATTTCTCTGCTGATTAGTTTAGGAGAAACATGCCAGGAATGTATTATCACATGATCTAACACTGTGCTGAGCACCCCTTTGGATCTCTTAACACTGAAGATATCCCTGCTGCCCAAACAGAGGAACATCTCTCAGTTTAAATGGCGTGGTTGTGTTTTTCCACGACAAAAATCAGTGGCAAACTGCAAGTGTGGACAGTGTGAAGCAAACCAGGTTTTAGAGTGACTCGTAAGGCATGGGCTGATGTATTGATTTGCACCTTTATTTAAATGTGACTGGCTAGAAACTGCTGAGTGTTTGCGCTTTATCTTTAAGAAGCTGTCTGAAACCTCCCAACCCATCAGACCTGAGTAGTTTCGAATTCAACGATCTGATTGCAGAGTTCAGGGGTTATTAGAGCAAATGGGGCCTGATCAATGCCTTGGGTCTTTATTTCGTAGTGTGTTAATTAATTAATCAACAATTAATCAACTATATGTGTAATGCAAATGAACTCGGTCTCAAGTAACTAGAATACCTGAGGTGTTCATATGCAGAAAAGGGGAATCCAGAAGCAAGAGGGTATTGGCACTTTTGTTTGTGTAATGTGGCTTTCTTGCGTTATGTCCTGAGCCAGGTCTATTTGAGGGATTGATATGATTGTTCCTGGGGAAAAGAATCAGCTTTTGAGGCAAAAGAATAAATTCAGTAACTGAAATATTCTTGCTTCGCAGTTGGCCCTTGATTCCATTTGTTGTGTTTCTTGTTGTTGCATTGACTCCCCTAAAGCAGATTGTTTTGCTGTATTGTAGTAGTGAGTACAGTTTCCCTAATCCCCAAGTCTACATTGATTTTCCAAGATTAATTTGCAAGACACACAAAGACAGGCTGAGAACATTGGGGCTGTTCAGCCTGGAGAAGAGGAGCTGCGTGGAGACCTCAGAGCAGCTTCCAGTGTCTGAAGGGGGCTACAAGGATGCTGGGGAGGGACTCCTCATCAGGGACTGTAGTGATAGGACAAGGGGTGATGGGTTCACACTGAAACAGGGGAAGTTCAGGTTAGATCTAAGGCAGAAGCTCTTCCCTGTGAGGGTGCTGAGGCGCTGTCACAGGGTGCCCAGAGAAGCTGTGGCTGCCCCATCCCTGGCAGTGTTCAAGGCCAGGTTGGACACAGGGGCTTGGAGCAACCTGCTGTAGCGTGACGTGTCCCTGCCCATGGCAGGAGGTTGAAACCAGATGAGCTTTAATGTCCTTTCCAACCCAAACCGGTCTGGAATTCTGTGATTTGCCCATGAAATGAATAAATTTTCTATGGGCTATTCTGTTTACCTTTGCTAATGTTATTTTGTTGACTCATTTTTTACATAGCTTTGTCTTCTAGTGTGGTCTTTGTTCTCCCCTAGTTGCTCTTTATTAAAAGTCTTCTTTCCTTGGTCTTTAGAGTACATTAAAGCTTTGCACTGTTTTCCCCAAGGACTGTTTATTGCTTCCATTGCATGGGGAGGAAAGACACTTGGTTCATTTTGGAGTTTAGAGAAATTCTCTGTTCCTGTATGTGGACTTCTGTGTTCAATTGCACATATTGTTTTGTAGCAATCAGCTTTTTCTTTGAGTCAAAATTAAGATTCTAGGTTCAAACCCATCAGGCTTCTTGCTCCAGTCTAATTGTGGCTTTTTATGCACACAACCCTTTTACTGTGAATTTTAGCTGGGATCATAGGAAAAGCTGAGATTTCAGAAAAAAGAAGGAATCGGTGCCAGTATTTGGCCACACGAGGAAAAACAACCAGAAGATGGTTGTTCTAACCCATGGGCTGGAGCACTGCAGCTATTTAATCATAGAATCATAGGCTGGTTTGGGTTGGAAGGGATCTTCAGAGGTCATCTCGTCCAACCTCACTGCTGCTCTGGCCTTAACTGGTGGTTTGGAGTCAGTGATCACTATTGGCCAGCCACCAGAACTTCCTACCTGTGATCCCATGTGAAATTCCCTCGTAAGACTGAAGGGCTAAGCCCAGTCAAGAGATCCTTTACCTAACTCTTTCTTTTTTAGAGCTGTAGCAGAAAGCAGAAGAGGAAGATGCTGGCGAGGCAAGCTCTGTGTAGGTATTTCACACTCCTCTCATAGAGGCAGTTCTCTGTCACTTGTGTGATTTTATTCTGTATGTACATAAGCAGATTCCTTGAATCATCACCTAAGTTATAAACTCCATTGTGTCTCCATGAACTGTAAGCCTCCTTGTGTCTGGGGCTGTCATGTGCTAACAAGAGACAGGAGAGGTGCCAGTGTGTCAGTCATCACAGACGCACTCCATCTAGTTTATGCTGAGCTAGGAGAGGCAAGCGAGGAGTGGGATCTTAAATAAGGACAGCAGATCCCTCTCGGGAGGAATCAAGGCAAAGCAGCCAGGTGGTAATATTTGGATTTCAAAGCCAGGAAGGAGTTTTGGAAGCAGAAGCAGCTTGGTCTGGAAACATAAAGCGATGCATGGACGCAGTGGAGGGTTCCTGGGACACAGAGGCGGCGGAAGCTGCCATTTGAAGGAGCAGCTGTCTGCTGGCACGGAAGGTCCCTGAGCGCCAAAGGGGATCTCACAAAACTTCAAGGAAAACTCAGGAGTGGGGAAATGCAGGAAGAGAGATGTGTGCGTGTTTGCTGTGTCGTGTGGCTCTGGGTATCTCTCGTGGGCATTAACGGGAAGAGTGGCTGCTTTTGAGGCAGGTTGCAAAGCCTGTGTGTTACCTGATTCAGCTTTGTGGGATGAATTGTCACTCAGATGTTGGCTGTGACTGAGCTCTGGGAAGGAGTGAGACAAGCCATGGGGATTCGGCAGCAGTCACAGGGTCTAAACAGGGGTCTCTGTGCTTAGAAGAGAGAAGATTGTCTGGAGACCCAAGGCAGATAGGAAAACTTCAGTGTTTGTGTACGGAAGCAGACCGAGGCTTTGTGAGTGTCCCAGACGATGTATAATCTAGGCTGTAATATCTCACTCTGAATTCGTGCCTGTAGTAAAATGAGAGAGACTGGAAGCAGAACAAAACACGCACATCGTAAGATAGCGAGCAGTACTGTAGGTGGCTCCAGGCATTGTCTGGCATACACACATACACAAGCCAGCCACGAAATGGAAAATCATGCCTCATGCGTCTTACCATTATTTACACTGAACCCAAGAATAATAATTCCCACCAGCAGACAGGCCGTTAGCTCAGGCTTAGTGCCATACTGCTGTAGCTGCATAGCTTCTGACTGCTTTGAATGGTAAAAGGGAGCTCGTGGTTTCTTGCAGCATGGTCAAAGGAACTTGTATCTGTTGGCAAATGACCACATGCACCCTGTGCTTGCAGGAGTAAGGTCTGTTTGACAGCATTGAAGCCATTGGCTGTTTTTAACCATGCTGGATGATGCGGTATCACTGGCCTGTAAGTATGAAAGCCTTTCTGGGATCAAGTCAAAGCACCAGCTCCTCTGAGGCAATTGAAAAGGAAGGAAACGCTCAAGAGGATAACGTGGAGCAAACTGATGGAAATGGGTCTTCTGCATAAAGAGCCATTTCTGTGGTTAGGCTGGGGAGTGAGGGCACTGTACTTGTCTTTGTGGTTTGCACACATCCAGAACGTGTTCGGAATGGTTTCTTCCTGACAAATAGAACTTAACTGTTGAGAGGGGGATGAAGCTTTTGTGATGAAGGGAAAATATAATAGGAAAATTAGGGATTATTGTCATGTTCGTTTTCCAGACTTATTAGGTCTGAAAATAGATGAACTGGGGAGATTAGTTTGTGTGATTTCTATGTATGTAAATGGACATATAATTATCTATCAGGATAAAATGTTAGTGCATATTTACTGTATAATGATTAACTTTATAAGCAAGTGAAGATTGCCTCAAATTTACATACAATGTGAAGAAAAGTCCCTTTATCCTCTGTAACTGCAGCGTTTGGCAGATTCAGGAATAAATAATCTTTTGTGGCAAGGGTATGCCTTATCAAACATATGCAGATCAGTGCTAATTAATGCTAATTAAGGTTTCCTGTCTATCTAGTTGGAAAAACGTCCAAATGTTATGAAATCCAGTTAGTGTGCCTATTACCCTAATTGTTTTATATGGGATGGTTCTTAATTAAAATATGTAAATTGACCTTAATTGCTATATACTAATGGAGGTTCATGTTATCTCACTAGAAATGACAAGATGGCGAGGAGGGGTACTTAAACAAATCATTCTGATACATTGGGAAATAAATGACCTTTACTCAAAATGATTTCTAATTGGAAATTGGCAAAAGGAACATTTTGCCATCTATGTTTCTCTCTCGTTTAAAACAGTGTCAGAATGTACAGTTCTTTGGTGCCGTAGATAGGGTGACACTGCGGCTTCATTAAGGCTACGAAACAAGTCAACATTTTGAGTATGTACTGTGTGTTTCAAAATCGCATGCTACGCTCGTGTTGAGCTTTGGGAATGTTGTAGCTTTGCAGTATTTATCTGAATGGCCATAATTTTGGGGTATATATTTTGATCTCACTTAATCCTATGTTTTCATTGATGATGAAGGGGGCCTGCAGGATGCCGGAGAGGTACGCTGCATGAGGGACTCTCTCAATAGGACAAGGCATAATGGGTTAAAACTTAAACAGGGGAAGTTCAGGTTAGATATAAGACAGTTCTTCACTGTGAGGGTGGTGAGGCACTGGCCCGTGGTGTGCCGGAAAGTGGTAAATGCTCCATCCCTGGCAGTGTCCTACACTATACAGCTGAAGTGCGAAGAGGGGCTACCCACCAGCCTCTCTGCTGGTAAGTCAGGTTCACAGGTCCAGTCACCAGCAAAAGTATGCCAGTGTATCAAACGCAGAATCCCAGACTGGTTTGGGTTGGAAGGGACATTAAAGCTCATCCAGTTCCAACCCCTGCCATGGGCATGGACACCTCACACTAGAGCAGGTTGCTCCAAGCCCCTGTGTCCAGCCTGGCCTTGAACACTGCCAGAGATGGGGCAGCCACAGCTTCTCTGGGCACCCTGGGAAGAACTTCTCCCTTATATCCAACCTGAACTTCCCCTGTTTAAGTCTGAACCATTCTCCCCTCATCCTCTCACTACAAATACTAATGTAATAACAGTAGATGTTTGAAACACCTATATATTTATGTTCCTCTTATGTCCTTGACGCCATTGATCTATACCTCACTTTTCAAAATCAATCTGAAAGGTTCCACTGTTTTGCAGGACATTGTGACCAATGTTTCTCCGAGGATTGTGCGTGGAACTACTTCAGGGCCTCTGTACGGCCCGGGCCAAAGCTCTTTTCTAAACATTGAACTGATCAGCGAGAAAACAGCAGCATATTGGTGTAAAAGTATTGCTGAACTGAAGGCTGACTTTCCAGACCGGGTGAGTACCTCAGTCTAAAGTGCTTAGTTAGAATGTCCAGTTTAGAGATGTGTGAAAGCTCCCCTGTTTAGTATTTATTGAACAGAATGCCAGTTGCTTTATTGGCATAGATGTTATTAAAAACCAGAAAAGCCCATCCAAATCATCTTTGATTCTATGAAATGACTGTGGAGAAACAGAGAGTGATCATGATTTTTTGTTAGGCTGATGTTTGCATCCCAATAGATAATATCAAGGGGAAGAGTTGATCCCAGCGTGGGTGCTCGTCAGTTCTGCTGTGAATAATTCTGTATTTAAGGTCGTATTTAAAGGTATAACTCATAATAATCAATTTAGTTGTGAATTGGGTTTCATTATGAAAGGAATCTTTGTTCTTTTCATTCGTAATGCAGATGTGAAAGATATTCTATTATTTGCATAAGAAATTGGCAGCTTTAGGAGAAAAAGAAGTGACACTGACTTAAAGTTAACTTCCCTACAAGGATGGAGTGTTGCTAGAGCCTTTTGGGCTATGGGGAATATCTGTCTTAAAAGGTGATGAGCAAAGTCGGGAGCAGTGGTGCCTGATAGTTGGCATAAATGCTTTTCAGCTACTGTTCTAGTGAATTAGAACCTCGAGGTGGAAAGTAAAATTCTCTTCAACCATTCTCGTGAATGGATAGAGGTAGAAATCCCAGAGCCTCCAGATCTTCTGTCTTGAAAGTTATTACCTCCTTGGTTCAGCTGTGAACAAAATAAGCTCACATTCCTGAATGTATTCTGACATGAAGACAATCAGGGTTTGTTCTGATGGGAGGCTGGTGGGTTGTTGTTGTATTTTTTTGTTCCTGGATGTAGACATCAGCAAGTATTAAAATGTTTAAACACATTGTATTGATGGTAAACGTCGAGAGCTGCATGTTTGATACCCGGTTTCACTGGGTGTGGATGTGGATGTGGATGTGGATGGATGCTGTGTTTCTTTCCTCAGGTTCCTGTAACTTTATGTGCTTTGACTGGGGCTCATAATAATCTGTGAGGAAGAGCATTAGCAGCAGTTTCAAAAGGAAAACAGGAGTTTTCTGAGCCCTAGCCTCTGTGTGGGCTGAATTACCCCCAGTCCTCCATAGCTCCCAGGTTGAGCACTTCTGATCATCCCTCACTACGTGAGTTATTACTTTGGGAACGTGCATATAGCTCCTGCATGTTGGTTGTGTCATCTTTGTGGTTGGTAATGCCTGCATGGGCACAGAGGAAGCAGCACCCAGCAGTAGACCTTGGCTTTGTGCACAGGGATGTTTCAAATGTGCTCATGTACTCATCTCAAAACTGTCATAATGGTAAGTTTGTTGCTAAGTGAAAACAGATTTTTGTTCCCCGAGTAGAAAACTCTTGGTGCTCCTTTTGAAATAGTCTATGCAATTAGAGCTTGCAGATCCTCCCCCCACTCTCTTGCCCAGTTTCTGTTCACTCCTCTAGAAAGCCAACTCAATGGGTTGGATTAAAACCAAAACCAGTTTCTGAGAACTGTTTGGGTGAACTTAATTAAGAATGACCTTTTCTGCTCAAATGAAGGCCAGAGACAAGGAAACAAGTAATTACAGTACAAAAGCCTTACCTTGCTACAGTAAATATTAAAAGCAAATCCAAATGTACCCATAATTACTTTTGCTCTGTAATACAAGCCATTTAAGGTAAGATCTATATTACAAATGAAAAGGGTATTAGCAAAATGGCGAGGAGATAGTCCCACAACAGCATCCTATCTCGACCCATTAAGAGGAAGCGAACCATAACACAAAGAGAGCAGCTAAATTCCCCCAACAAAGCCTAGGAGATAAACAGAATTTTGCAAGGGGTTGTGCAAAACAGGGCCACCAGTCACAGCTCAGTGGGTAATGTCACATAACTGGGACATATTGCCTCTGTGAGTCAGAAACTGGCATCTCCCTTGTGCTGTCTTCACCCCTGTAGTGATCTTTGGACTCCCTGTTCTTGCCTGTAGCTTGCAGTTATCTCTGACAGGGGGTTGGAACTGGATGATTTTAAGGTCCTTTCCAACCCAAACCGTTCTGTGATTCTGTGACTGCCAGTTATTCCCAGTCTTCTTGTCTGTTAGCTTCGATCGTGAATCCTCTTCAAGTGGACTAGGGCAAAAGCCGCCACCAGCAGAAATTTGCTTCAGTGCCACTGGCAGTGAATGAAATGTCTGGAAGGGTTCAAGCAGAGGAGAAGGCAGAAAGAGAAAGCGTCTGGATTTTGTATCTTTGCTTATGAAGTCTCATCAAAAGCTTTGCTGTTTCGCGTTGGGATTTTTTAATTGAGTTGATTTAATATCACTACTGCTGCTTTTTTTAGTAAAACACGTGAACACACAGAAAATGGATGCTAGCACAGTACAGGCACAAGGTTAGTCTTAATTTTTAACCACGTGCTGCTCTGTTGTAATGATTTGCAGGTAAAAGTGGGATTGTTTTCTTTCTGGTACTTCAGGCATCTCAGTCAGGTATTATTTCATCAACTTGACTGAGACCATTTAAAACATACAGTGGTATTCAGCATTGTTATCCTTAGATGTTCAATGTGATTCCCTTTGTGTTTCCTTGTTCCATCAGAAAAACCATGCAAACTGCGCTTCCTTATCCAAACCTTTTCCTTACCGTAGCTCAGCTTTCTCATTGAAGTTAGGTAAGTCACCTACTTACACAGACGTCTTTTCTTCTGCTCCCGTAAGCACATCTATGTATTTACACTGCCGAGTTGCTGGCCAAATGAGGGTTGCATATTATCCTGGAAGTTCTTCAGCATTTGCACTGAGGAGAACAAGCTTGTGAAGAGCATGGTTTGAAAATGGTCGAACACTTTTCTACATTACAGTATAAACTGAGGGGTCAGGAAGAAGGTGATGGACACGGTTACTGAAAATATACTTAAAAGTAACTTTTTGGCCTCCTAACTGGACGGAAATGGGTCTGTGCTGCTGCTTGACTCTAGGGAACATACCCAGGGTACTGCATTTTTAGCTGGGGCACTGATGCTGGGACTCAGTTTTGAAGTGGGAAACCTCTTCTGCTAGAAACCTTAAGACCTTAGACCCCAAAACTAAGCTGAAAACTCTCATCTTAATGTTTGTTCTGCTGCTTGCAGAATGCTGCTGACAGCATCTCTGACAGTTCCTTAGCAGAGAGCAGTTTTTCAAGGCTAAAGATGTGTTTCTGTCCAGGCTTTTGTTCAGAATGTCCCAGGAACATGTGTCAGGAATAGCCATACTACAGAGCGTGTGAGAACAGATCCCTGCATCCCAGCTCTGGGGTTTTGTGTGGTTTGTCTTGCTTGAAATCTCCTGGAATGGAGGGGGTTTGCAGGGGGTTTCTACAGCAGAGGTGTGAAATAGAGCAGCCAGTTTTGGTTGGGTTTGGTGTTGGGGCCGGGGGGTAACACATTAAGCCACATTTATTTTCAGTTTACTCTGTGGGCATAGAAGGTAAGGAGGGGTCATGGATCAAGAAAAATGCAGTTGAACAGGCATAAGGGAGTGCCTGTGCAATAACTTTTGGTGCAGAAAAATGCAGTGTTCAGAAAGGTTATCTGAAATTAGCTGAATAACAGTAAGAGATTTGCAACAGCAGCAGTCATAATTTCAGTAGTTTACATGTAGGGGTGATTAGTTTGCCAAAGTGAGCCCTGAAATGGGTCCTACATATCAAGCTCATGTGTAGGACCAGCTCTGGGTTTAACAGCAGTTTTGTCTACAGACTGTGAATGACATTTATGTATATATATGTATACTACTAGTAGAAGACTTTATCATCTGGTTCCTGAGACGCATTGCTTAGAATATCTAAACCTGCTGTAGAACTCCTTTGAGACTTAAAAATAAAGGGACATTAGGTGGAAAACCTTTCAAGATACAGAGGAATCACAGACTTACGTCTTTACTGTGAGGAGAAGGTCAAAGCTGGCTTTCCCCCTAGATGTGTTAGGAATAGCTTGTGTATTTTTGCAGGCATTATTACAGCTTTCACTTCTGATGGCTGTTCAGAGGTCTGTGGGTTATTGTGTACAGTATTTACGTTTACATTACATAGTATTTCCATTTCCAGATGCCAGTCACTGACTTGATTCAGGTTATAGCAGGTTTACCATTTGGGTTTCAAATTCAAAAGGCATGGGGATTTGGAATAGCATTTGTAATACAGGTAATTTAGTGAGGTGCAAAGCAGAACCCTCATCTTCATCTTTGCAGGAGTCATGTTCAGAAGTGAAGATCAGAGTGTCAGCATCATAAGCACCATCTCTTCCTTGGTCTAGTATAGATAGCTTTGCCTTTCCATCACAAGGAAATACTACTTTGTACTCCAAATACCTACTGAGGTGTCTCTCCATCCATGTGATGTCACAGACATCCTGACAAGTCACACCACCTAGAAACTTGGAATAAACCATTTCTAAACAACCAGGTACGGCTGCGCCCATGTGGACCTCACTTGCAACCAATACTGTGGGGATGGGGCATGGGGAGGGCACACACCATGCATTCTCAGGCCTATCAGAGGACCCTTCCTGAATGCCCAGATGCTTTTCCACATGAACTGAAAAGGACAGAGCATAAGGGAAGGGAGCCCCAAGCTGGAATATGGAAGTGCCCAGTAGTGCAGAACAGCTACCTGGCTTCCTTTATCTGAATTTCAGATCTACAAATCACATTAAAAAACTCCAGAAGTTGTTATTGCTGCAGCTTAAACTTCCCAAAGCCAGCCATCATGGATGCTTGGTAGGAGGTGAAGAAACCCACACAGCAGTTGTTAAATTCACCATATGGAAAAGATCCCTTTCACTACAGAAAACTGGCAGTAGGCCTAGTCCCTTAACATCAGAGGAAATCCTAGCAGAAGAGGGAGGATGAGGTTGGAAAAAGGCACTCATACTGGTTACCTTGCCCAGGAACTATACCGCTTGGTCCTAGCTAGTGTGGAGTGGCCAAGACTCCTCAATTTCCAGTGACTACTGTGATGAGTAGAAGGGAAAAGGCTATGAGGCAGGGAGCATATGAACACCTTCCCTTGTTTTTCTCATCCTTCACTACAAGGAAGTGGGAGGTTGGAAAACAGAAAGATGCTTCCTAGGAAAGAGAACGGAGCTGACATGGAGGAAGAGCAGCCACATTAACAGTGTGACTCTGCATATTCCAGGGGAGCTTCTGCTGCCCCATACCCTCAGGGTGTCCTCATCGCTCCTGGCATTGGTTCAGTTCTTCATGAGTTAGCAGGACACATTTTCCTCCTGTGGGCACATGTAAGAAGGAATTCAAGCAGGGCTCTGATTTACACCAGAAGTGCCCGCCCGTTCCTGTAGGCACAGCAGTTTCTATGTGCAGAAGTAAGTGAGCACAGACAGGTGCCAATAACAGAAACGTTGATGTGTTGAGTCTTTGAGATCATGTTTTCTTGTCAGGAAAAACGTTATGGGAAAGTCTTTTCCACAAGGCATAAAAAAACGCTCAAGCCTCATACGACTTGAAGAATAGAGATAGATGGTGGGAGTAAGCTACAAAGTCTGGTGCTGTAGGTTGGCACTTCTGGAGGATTAGGTGATAGTGGGGAAAAAAGAGAGAAAACACAGGAAAATCTTATCATCAGCATGTCTTATAGTTGTGGGGGCTACAGCGGCTCTGCTGGAGGCTTGGAAAGTAACAGAGAGCTGTTACGTGCTCAGTGGCAGACATAGAATCATAGAATCATAGGATAGTTTGGGTTGGAAAGGACCTTAAGATCATCCAGTTCCAACCCCCCTGCCATGGGCAGGGACACCTCACACTAAACCATGTCACCCAAGGCTCTGTCCAGCCTGGCCTTGAGCACCGCCAGGGATGGAGCATTCACAACTTCCCTGGGCAAACCATTCCAGTGCCTCACCACCCCTAAACTAGACTTTACATCCTAAAAACAGTAAAGAAACCCATTCTGCAGTATGCTCTGCCTTCAAAAAAGGTGTTCTTTGGGGACATCAAGAGAATCTCAGCTGATAAATTGAGCTTGGGTTTCTGAAAGCATTTGGTAGGGTCTTACTTTGAAACAAAGTTAAGTTCCGTAAGACTCGAGGGAAGAAACCCCATGAATAAGTAGCTAGTTAAACATAGGGAGTGATGCTAAGGAAGAAAGAATCCATGTTCACAGTGGATAGAGAGCTCAAGTAAAATTCCCTGGGGGTTTCTGCTGTGTTTTGTGCTGTTTCAAATGCTTATTAACAATCTGGAAAAGAGAGGATTTCAAGAATGTAAACTTTGCTGGGAATGCTAACTATTGTAGGGGGATAAAGATGAGAGCTGATTATAAAAGGTTGTGAAGGGTCTTGTATTACTGACTGACTGGCCAATGAATTGCCAGGTAAAATTAAAGGCATATAAATGTAAGTATGCACATGGGATAAAACAGTACTAAGTTTATGTATACAGTGATTGAATGTAAGCTAACTAAACTAGGATTGCAGGAGAGAGCGCTATGAAAATCTCAGCTTAATGCTGAATAGCATTGAAATAAAGCTTACCAAATACAGAATTTCTGGGGAGGGAGGAGAGAAGACAGCAAAACCCATCACAATGCCGGTGTATTTCCAGGTGATCCTGCACACAGAAACAAGAAACTCTGTGAGCGACAATGTCTGATCATGCATGTTCAAATGATGGTGCAGGACACCATACTGGTTAGACCCAACTGCCCCAAGGTTAACTTCTGGGGTTTTAACACACTCCAGCCATCAGGTTGAGGGAAGTTCATTTTAAGAAAGCACATTTCTTTTGCTGGAAACTGCGATTTGTAATTGCAAATAGAGCCACGTAGTAAATACAGCAAGATTTTTTTACCCTCAGTCTATGATCCAGCTGTTTGCGATGAGAAATTAGGGCCTTGAGGAGAAATGTGAGAAGATCTTTTACGCTTTGCACTTGGAAAGTACTGCTTTGTGGAGAAACCTGTGTGGTGTCGAACTGTACTTTCTTCCTATGCATGTTCCAAAGCCATGACTTACTCAGTTTGTTTTACTTTCACAGCTAAGGTTTGACAAATAGTAGGCAGCTCAGTAAGGCAGAGGACTGTTTGTACATACGCTAAGAATACCCTTTTGATTTGAAGAGTGAGTTATTGATCCCTGCAAGAAAAGAGCAATTTTCACTGCTTTGTGAGAACGAGGAAGGTGCCTTTAAAACTTTAGCCTTAGGGTAAGAACCAGGAGAAAATAAAAGCAGTTTCTGAAATACTTCACCAACTGTCTCCTAGAAAATGACCCAGTATTGAGAAAGACAAACTCCTTAATGGCCAGCATCAGCTGAAGCTGGTTCTGGATGTGCTTCGGCTAAAACTTCCTTTCTTGAAGAGAGACAGGAATGGTCATTAAGCAGGAGCATCGGCAAAGGAAATGGGCTGAACAGAAAGACAGGGTGATTAAAAGGAGATTTCTGGAATGTAAGTGCTGACAGTGACATGAAGAGGTGCGTGGTTTTGCTCATCCGTCTCATTAAGGTTTGGATTCCCTTTTATTTTTCTGTGCAGACTGTTATTTAGAGAGCAAAGCAAAGAGCTCTTCAAATACCTGACTGTTTTCTCAGTCTGGTAAGTTCCTGTGTGCACAATGGAGCGCTGCGAAATGGTCCATGAAATCCAGCTGGGTATCAGGCAGAGCATTCCTTCTTCCTAGAAATGGCCTCTGTAAACTGCAACGAAAGAAGTGTCATCGTGTGTTAAAAGTAATCTGTACACTAAGATGTCCATTTCACCCCCCAAATATGTGCTTAAAATAGCAATAACAACCTTGGTGCAAGGCCGTTAATAACCAGCCAGGGTTAATGGCCCTCAGCAGTGCCTCGGGCCATCAACTCCTCCCAGCCAGTCATTACTCCCTGGGAAATGCCCTTTACTGGGTACTTATTGCTTTAATAGTAGGATGTCGGAGATGCCATTGGATGGGAAGAAAACGACCTTGTGGCAGTGTTGAAGAAGTAACCCCCAAAGGGCAAAATTTAAGAGTGAGGAGCAGTCAATGATGCACCAAAATGAGAACCTGAACTTTGTCAGAATGACAAAATCTCGCTGGCCTTAGTATTGCATGTGCAGAATGGGTACCCCCCAAATACCTCTCCCCCCAGGTTTTCATCATGTTTGTCTTGGGCAATTGGGTAAATTACAAAATCTGATCTTTTCAAATGCACAATAGCTTTGACATTCATTTGTGCTGGCTGGGATGTGGTGTTAGTCTTTCATGAGGCACCGAGTGTATCTGATGTAGATAATCCTGCTTTTCCTCTCTTATGAAATGTATATTATAATCATAAGAAGAATAAAGCAAATTTATACTTGGTCAAAGTAGTAAGGATATGCTGTTCCTGTAGCCCATATTCTGCGCTTGCTTTCTTGATGTGGTTTACATGGGAGGCATTCTGCTAGAGCTCTAATGAAGAAAAACATGAAGGCTGGGTCTATATTTAAAAGTCTTGCTCACATACTTATGTAGGCTAGGAATACTAAAAATACAACTGCGTCTAACTGCTGTCCTGGCGGCACCCTCGTGTAGATGCAGTTACACCATCAAACTGTTTATTTTTGTTCAGGAGCAAGTAAAGAGTTTACTGATCTGAGCTGTGTAGATAGTAGGAGAGCTGGCTCTGTGCAGGCATGTTCTAGCTTAGACAAGAAAGGCACATGCTGGAATCTCTCACCATTGGAGCCAGCTCTTCAGTGTGATTGACAGCAGCTGGACTGTATCCCAGCCTCCTGTGCTTCCTGGGGAGGGGGGCTATGGAAAGATCTCAAATTCAGAGTGAAATGTAGGGATGAAGTGTTCCAAGATGTTGGATTTTTTTCCCTCATCCACTGAGAGGAACATGTAGATTAGCAGAAGTCCTAGTGGGCTCTGAACTGATCTTCATCTATTCCCTCAGCACTGATTCTGACCTTTTTATGCACATTGAGGTTAAGAATTAGGATCATAAACTTTTCCATAGTTATCTTCACCAAACTTCTTGTGTCTGTCGTATTTCCATGCCCTAGATCTTAGTTCACCCTGCCTTTATATTTTAATGGCCTGTTTGAAACTACTGAACTGTACTTGCTATTGAGGTTAAGTAGCAACTGCTAAACGTGCGCAATCAGGTGGCCAGCAGGACCCAAAGAGCAGCATCCTCTATTTCCCTCTTCATATAGTATTAGCCTGCTATATTGTTATGTGAACACAGACATCCCAATAAATTAACACGGGATAGCAAATGACTGTGTGTCAGCGTGGTAACTATCCATGTGCGTATTTGTAAGTGCAGCAAATACAAGCTAATTCATCTTCCTATGAATATCTTTAATTTTGGGCTTATTTAGTATGTTCTGGGGTTTTGAGAGAGCACTGAAGCAGCCGATTGCCCAACAACTCATAAATCAGCAGTAGCTTGTTTGTCTGTCTAAGCCTTGTGCTGTCATCTGTAGTGGAGATGGTAAGTCCTCTACATTGTGGAAGGAAAAACATGACAGGAAGCACTTATTTACTGAGCACTTAAACCCAAAGAATATTTTAAAGGCTTCTTTCCAGGAGACCTACAGACATCCTTTGTTAGGAGCCATATACGTTAAAGGGAAACTCTAAGAAACCAATAGAGTAGTTTTCTCTCCTGTTTCCTGCCGCTGCAGCTCCGTGGCTCACAACTCCAAGGAAAAATGCTTTTTCACTGCTTTATTTTCATATCTTTCCCATGTTTTTTTTTAAATATGTGCAGGGCTCCTCATATATATTTTATATAAGTTTAATTTTCTTTTAATTCCTTTTTGATGTTTAACATTTTGCTGTAAATTTGTACTGATGTCGATTGGTTCTGTCTATACATAACAGCTAGTTAAGGTCTTAAGGTATGGAAAAAATATATATGTTAAAGCTGTATTCCTAAATTTCAGGGTAAGAACCTGATAGACTTCTCAGCACACCATTTGTGGCCACCTAGCCATTTATGCCAGATACACCTCCAGATTCAAATCTGAATACACTTGCAGAATGTTTCCTTTAGGTTAACCACAGCTCAGGTGTGTAGAGCTTATGTGTATCCTGTAGGTACCCCAAATTAGAATCATAGAATAGTTAGGGTTGGAAAGGACCTTAAGATCATCAAGTTCCAACCCCCTGCCATGGGCAGGGACACCTCACACTAAATCATGTCACCCAAGGCTCTGTCCAGCCTGGCCTTGAACACTGCCAGGGGTGGAGCATTCACAACTTCCCTGGGCAACCCATTCCAGTGCCTCACCACCCTTACAGTAAAGAACTTCCTCCTTGTATACAATCTAAACTTCCCCTGTTTCACTTTGAAACCATCACCCCTTGTCCTATCACTACAATCCCTAATGAAGAGTCCGTCCCCAGGATCCTTATAGGCCCCCTTCAGGTACTGGAAGCTGCTATGAGGTCTCTCATTCTTACTTATGAGTAGTTTGTGTATCTCAAGGTAAAGAGGGAGCATTAAAAATGGATGTAAGTCACATTTGCATCCTCTTAATGTTGTGCTGTCAGCACCCCACTGGTTCCTAGGAGGACTTCTTCTGCCAGAGGCATCCGCATTTCACGTGATGTATTTTCGGTTTATCTTTTGGGGACCACACATCCTCACCGCTGAGTCACGGATAAAATCTCTGCACCATTACATGGCAATTGGTCTTAACAGTGCTTTCATTTGAATTAAACTGTAATCCTATTGACTCTTCCATGCATTTCAATGTTGAAGTGTCCAATCCCATAGCAGCAGGCTGCACAAGTTAGGGAACCATCTTATTAAACATCCAAATATTTAGTGAAAATAGTAAGGCCTCTTTCAGTTCCTCAGCATCTTCACATAAGCTTGCCTAAAAGATGAAGGGGTGGGTGGAACTGGCAGTTGAGGAGGAAAGATTAGTCAGAAGGTAGCTGCCAACTTCCAGCCCTTCATTTTGCATCTTCTTTGCTGCTGGAGCATAGCCAAAAAGCTACTTGGGTCATCAGCCATAACAGCTACTGCTTAAGTAAATTATAATGTCTGCATGTATAAAAAGCAAAGCTGCCCACTCATGAGATTTTCTGATCATCTCTCAGATGGGAGCACTTAAGACCTGCCATCACGAGGCTCTGTGCAGAGTGGCACTGTTGTTCATGGAATTTATGGGCCAGCTGGGAGATAACGGGATAATAGGAAGGATATAGGAAGAGACCGAGTTCAGTGGGAAGCATGAAGTGTCATCTTCTCTCCTTGAAAAGTTCTGTGCCTGACAAAAAGTGGAGTTTCTTTCTTTGCTGAGGGACTATTTGAATAATTTTCACTGTAGAAATAGTTGTATATGAGACATTTTTTCCATGGAGAATGTTTCTGGCTTGCCTCACCTTCTCAACTTCTCTTTTTTCCCTTCGAAAAAGTCCTGAAAGATATTACTAGCAAGGTTCTTTTGAGTGCCCATTTATTGCTAATCATTTGAAAAGTGCCGTAAGAATTCATTTACTAGAAGAAATGCTACTGCTGCTACAGGTTTATTGTTAAATCAGCCTGTGGCTGCCGTTAACATGGGCCTAACGAGATCTTCCACCAGGTCAGGAGGGCTCTTACTCATGTGGAGAGGTGAAAGCTGAGTAGGAATCAATGCACGTATGTGAGGGCATCTGGTGTTTGCTGCAGTCTGAGGTTGGTGTGTTGTCTGTGAGGGAGGTGGATGGAAGGCTGTGGTTGTGGGGATGGCTTTGCTGCTAGGCTATGGGTCTGAGCTGGCCCTTGGTAACAACTGAGTCTGATTACAAAGCAGAGCTGTATGAGCTTAGGTAGGGGCCGAAGAAGTAGACCCAAAGACTGTTTGATTTAGTACAGTGAAGGGGGAAAGCAAAACCTGAAGTAAAAAGGGTAACAGGGAAGAAAAATCAACCCACTGGCCCTGCAAGGAAGGAACAGTGGAGACAGCGATGAAAGGGAGCAAACACGGTAGCTTGCAGATTGCATCAGAGAAGAGAAGGCAAATCCAGAGGTAAAAGCCAGGTTTAAACAAATACCATACTGCGGCAGGTTTGTGGGTCTGGGAAAGGCTCAAAAGGCTAAATGTTAGAATTGTTAAAGATAGGTGGCTCTCTGCTTGGTGCAAGAGTATGAAAAGAATGAGACACAAGTACTTGTTGATCACGTGTATGTGTGCAGGGGGGTGGTTCATAGATAACCCGAGGTTGGCAGGAGCCTCGGGAGGTGAGGTGAGCTAGTCCAGCCTCCTGCTCGAGGTAAATTGGTTACAAAATCAGAACAGTCAGAGAAAATGAGGTGGATTTAGAGAGGATGCCCAGAGAAGTGGAAACTCAAGTGCTCTTCACAAGAATCATTTTAGTGTCTGGAGGAGACAGGCAAAGGTATCACAAGAAAATGAAGATCAATAGATAGAACAGTTATTATTACATTACTGTGTGCACTGGAGCTTTCTACCATCCTTTCCTCCATGCTTTCCAGCAGGAAAATATCCCAGAAAGACATCCTGTAAGAGTTCCTTTCCTCAGTGAAGTTCCAGTGGGAATGGATCCCATTGGTCATTGTAAAGATCCCTTTTTTCCAGCCCTGTGATGAGGTGAATCTGCCCCATGGAGCAGGCAGGTTTTGCAGTGTGAGGAAGCTCTCTTTTCTGTGGAGTCCCATACTTAGACCAGGCAGGATGGAATAGCATGAAGGGACTGAGAGGTCTCACCCACGTGCAGCTGGTGTTTAAAGCCCTCAGATAATTTTCTGAGGGAAGGAGAAGCCTTATAGCCCACACAGCTTCCTAATGAGCATCCCCTCATCGATCAGCACAGCCTCACCCTAAGAGCTGTTTGTGCAAAATCAGGTAAATTAGAAGTGATTTCAGTCCATCACTACAAGCAGAAGAGAGTGGGTGAGTTGTGGAGGCTGCAACCAGGCTGACAAAATCCTCCCAAGCATTTCTTTGGCACCAGCAATGTCACATGATGATGCAGATCACAGGGCTCTAACATGTAAAAGGGAGCGTTTTCTGTCTCTCATCTCTGAGCTACATTTTCCTCCTCATCCAGCACCGGAACCTGGAGTTTTCTTGAGCCTTCGAATGCAAGGAAGTGAATTAAAAGAAGCCCTGGGGGTGATGGAGAAGGGAAGAGAGGCTGGGCTTCTCAGGGATGCAGAGAGACAGGTTTGACTGGGGAATTGTGAGCAGACTGAATGCAGGAGTTGGAAACAAAGTTCCTCAGGGTTCATTTTGTCTCTTTATTTTTCTACTGAATTTGTTTTTTCCCAAGTTAAGCAGCTATTGTAATAGCTGTAATAGGGGAAATATATCTACGTGTATCTAGAAGCAGTCAGGGGCTGGAAAAGAGAACTTTGGGTTCCCTTCAGTCAGTGGTTGCTCATTCCCTCTGTAGGAGCAGCCTACATCACTTGAGCATAGTTTCCTATTGTGAGGATGGACAATAACAATTAGCAAGGTGTGTTAAAAGGACTGTGGGTATTTCTGGGCACATAATTTGATGATAGAAACATTTCTAAAGGTAGAGGGGGGGAAAAAAACATATCCACAAATCTGTGTTGCCTCTCACCAGCTTTGTTTTCCATATGTGGTCTGAAGAATCAATAATGTGTCAGCACCCTGGTGTAAAGCCTTTGCTACAGGTCATAGCATGTGTCTGAAATAGTGTAGAATTAGATATATCCTTTTTCTATTAGCTTCTGCAATATTGTATTGGCCTCCTCTGCTTTTTCTTTATATTAAATCAGTGTGGAAAGTGCAGAGCTACAGCAGGGGCATGGCAGATCCACAAGGACTTGCAGGTATTGTTTGCAAGGAATACTGCTGAAAATGAATGTCTGCCTGCACTCTTCTCTTGGATGCAGCATTTGTTACCTCCAGTCTGCTCCTTTCAGTAATGCAAATTTCCATTCACCCATGGATTTGTTTTCCGGCATTACCAAAGAGACTAAAGGTTGAACTAGGATAGGATCTAGGTTTCCTATGCAAAATAGGACTAGGTTTCCTATGCAAAATAAAATCCCAAAGATTCTATCAAATTCCCAGGGAAGGCTTCAGCTACATGGGGATTTTTCAATGGCATTTGAAGAGTTTACCTGAAGGGCTGAGATTTTCAACAGTCTGTCATAGAATGTAAATGTAAAATACTTGAGTTTCTCTGAAGCGTTTCTTACAGGGGCTGTATTTTCTTCCATTAAATGTCTGTTTTGAGGAACTCGCATTCCAAGTCTCTTTCACTCTTCAGGAATTACCCCATCTTAATTAAAGTGTCCTGGAGTGTGGGAGCTACATGTGCACCAGAAAGTCTCCATTTGTTTCTGTCCCTTCAGTTTGCTTTCAGTCACATTCCAAGTTGGTAGGACCCTTATTAAATGTTTGAATGGAAAGTTAGCTTTTCATTTATCCCCACATGCCATGTGCATGATCTGTGCCTTCACATTTACGTGTACAAGCAGGGTAAGGTCGTGGTAGCTTAACTCCTGCCCTGAAAGTGGCTGATAGAATGCCGAGTCTCACATGGCACAGGAGTAGTTACTCCACCATGCTGCTCTCTTGTTTTTGTATGGGTGCAGCCAGTCCTAAAGAGCGGTCTCTTTAGGTCTGTGCTCCCATCAAAGCCACAGCATTTTGTTATCTTTCAAAGCAATGGATTTGTTCATAACCCTTGGTTTTTATTTGTCTGAGGGTGTTAGATCCTAACAACTCTTGGCTTTCATTTGGAGCTATAGCCCAGGGTACTCACAGGCACCCATCAAAGAAACTCACTGATAGGAGTAGAGTCATCCTATGAAAATAACTGTCGTGAAAAGAAGTGTCTCCGTTTAGGCCGAGAAGAAGATCTTTGTCATGTCCTGCTTGTGCTGATCTGGTATATGTGGTAGGGTGAGCAAATGGTGATGTTTTCAAACCCCCATCTTCAGCTTTTTGAGACTTATTTGCATGCTGGTGGTGTTTGGCCTGGGTTTGTGTCAATCTGTTACATCTCACTTCCACTTCACTCTGAAAAACAACTGGAGCTTGCAATACAAAGCAACAAGATAAGGATAGAGCTTTATGGAGAAGATTTGCTTAATAAGACAGACAGCTAAATAAGAATCATGCTAATATCCCCTACTTGTCTTATTTTCACTTACTCAAATTACCTTGAATGTATTCTAAAGTGCAAGCTAAGGAGGAAAACAATGGCTGGTTAGAGCTTGTTAAATTATTTACTCTCTACTCCCTGAAAAGAGAGACGAGAAGCAGAATTATAGGTCAGCAGTGTCAAGGCATTCTACATTGCTTTGTCTTTATCATCATGCAGAATCTTTTTATTAAGGCAGCAGAGAAAGGATAGATTTATGGACTGAAGGTACAATGTTTCATATGTCCATATCCATCTAGATTGACAGTTTCTACCAACATGAATTTCCCAGGAGAGACGGTGTCAGTGGATGGCATCATTTACTTCAATGTTCCATTATTAAATTGATAACAAGATAATTCCTCTGCTTCTCAGAGACATGACAGGGTTTACAGTTGTTAACTTTCTTATTGCAGGGGATTTGATGTTCTAGGTAGCTTTTAATAAGAAACTTCTTTTTATTTCAGCTCTGCGACAAATCAGAAAGTACAGAGAAAGAGAAATCTGGTTGGGTCTGCAAGGCATCAAACTCGGGCTGCTTTCTAGAGGGTTCTTTTGCCACCAGTAAATCTTGGTGCTCCCCTTGTTTTTCAGTATTGCCCGTTTAAACATGCAGTATAGGATATTTGCTGCAGTTGAACTCTGTATCTTGTGAGGTGGGTGCTAGAAATGTTCTGTATGCCTGTAATTGCAGGTGGGTGGTTTTGAGGATGATCCTTTCACCAGCCAGCGGCCATTGGGAAAAGACAGGGAAAGAGGCACAAAGTGGCAGTGAGCCTCCAAGAATCTTTCTTCTGACAAAATGTGGACAAGAGGAAACGGCCTCAAGCTGCACCAGGGCAGGTTTAGATGGAGCTGAGGAATAATTCCTTCCCCAGAGGGTGCTCAGGCATTGGAACAGGCTGCCCAGGGCAGGGCTGGAGTCACCGTCCCTGCAAGTGTTCACACACCGTGGGGACGAGGCCTCAGTGCCATGGGTTAGTGGTGGCCTTGGCAGTGCTGGGGTAAGGGTTGGGCTGGATGAGCTTAAAGGGTTTTTCCAACCTGGCTAAATCTATGATAGCCAATACTTGTCCTGAACCTGACATTGTGCAAGAGACAGGGGTACAGAGGCGGGCTAATAGTGCAGGTCTGGTGGACCACATGCTCTTGTAGCTCCGTGTGTGCAGGACTTTCACGAAATGCCCCGAGTGTGTTGGTTTGTTACAGTGTGCGGGTGAGAGATGGCATGGGTCAGAACTGAGCATGCATACCCCTCCTTCAGACAGACAGAGGACCTTAATGCTGTGAAACAGTGATTCAGCTGCCAAGAAGTTCTGTCCTGCTGTGCTTATATAGGTGTAGGTGTCTTTTCCACTGGTAAGTGATGAACTAAACATGCTATTTTTGCCATTGTTTTAGAAAAACTCTATCTGCAGTGCCAAGCTTTTTCTTACTGAATGCTTCCTGAGGAATTTTGCTTAAAGAACTAGTTTGCTCAGACTAAGCAGGTTCTGTAGCAAGGCTCTCCTGTGTTGTTTGAGAAGAAACATGTCTTTAAAGAAAGCTGGAGGTCTGCCTGACCCCAGTGCAAATACCTTCTGAAGTTTAGATTAATCAAGAATAATCTTGTGAGTATTTGAAAGATGGATCTTAATGTAGTCTTCCGCACTGCCTCTATCCACAGCAATACTCCTTTTCCACACCTCTGCTTCCCAAACAGGTAGCTGTTACAAAACCAGTCCTTCAGCCTTCTTGAAAGCTCCTCTTGATTACAGAGCTCTCGCGGAAGCTGGGTCTTAAAGAGGCTTTTTTAAGGATCTCTTTCTATTTCTGCACGTCAGAAATAAAACCTTGGGGATTTTTGCAAGTGACTGGGAATCAGAAGGGGGTGCAGGTTGAGGGCAGCAGCAGTGTCTGAATGGAGCATCTGTGGACACTTGGTGCAGAGCTGTCCTCAAGCCTAGTGCAGCAATGAGAAGGGACAGCCAGATATTAGATGGGTGGCTGAATTCCCTGAGTGCAGGGAGATTATGCCCAGACTGGGAAGGATAGGTTAGGAACAGATCACGGGCTACGGCCTGTGTTAGATGACCAGACTAAAGATGGTTGTGTAGAGGATTGCGATTCCATTGCACGCATTGGGAAGTTCTGCAGGGATTGACAGTGTTCATGTTTCAACCCAGCCCCCTGAGATTTTTTTTCAGGCTCTTTGAGTGTGCTGAAACTCCCTTAATCCCTGAGGAGCAGTACAGGACAAACGGTAATTGTCTACCTAGAGTTTTACTGCTGTCTGGCTTTAAATAGATGTTCGCAGGTTTGTCTGACCCAGAGTCAGCCTGGTGATTTTTGTCTTCCTTCTCTTTGTTTTGCAACCTCTTATGGTGCACTCCATGTGTTAGGGAAGAAAGATCAGTTTAAAACATACACGGTGGCAAGCCTCATCCTTTTTACTTCTTTTAATGCTACTGCATTTATGAGGCATCTACATAGAGATAAAGGAAGAGGAAAAAAGCCCAAGCCATTCGCAAGGGAAATAGATTTGAGTTTAAGCTTCCAGAGGATTATTATAAACAGGGAGAAAAGATATGTTAAGGATTATGAGAAGTACCTTGTCAGTGTCCTTTTAAACAGAACAACTACTAATGCATTAGTTCCAGAATTGTGTGAAAGGTAGCTTTTTACTAGGTGCTTTAGCTACCATAATAGTTACCTTATAATCATGTCCTAAATGGTACCGTATACCCCCTCCCTTTTCCATCTCCCTTCCATCCAACAGACAGAAAAGTTTTATTGTAGACCTCGTATTTCCATGAATGATGGAGAAAATCCGGTGTGCAGAACTGTGTCTGATGTTACAAACAGGCATTTGTTCCTTTAGAGGCATTTGGAGGGATTGTCTATCTCCTCGTGTAATGTCAGGGCACAAAGACCCCGTCTAGTGACATCCGTCACTGCTGGGGAGGAAGCAGTGTCTGCAGGGCCAGTGTGCTCCTTGATGCAGGGAGGAGTGGGCAGGATCTCCTGACAATAGGCAAAATAGCAGTTTGGATGATGAAGAAGAGGGAAAAGCATGTACCAGCTATGCCTCTGATCTGGGATAAGGAACGGGCCAGGGATCCCACTGTGCTTCAGCCATGCACGGGCTCACCTCACTCAACATACGACAAAGCTACACTTTAGTCAACCTTCATTTACCACTTACTACACTTCAGCAGCAGCTCTATTGTAAGATCTGTCAGTAGCTGGCTTTTGTGAGCTGGGCCAGCGTGGTGTGGCCTCGCACTTGTGCTTCAAACAACTGTAATTAAACTCATGTCAGGTTGTCACTGCACATCAAGAGAATGGATCTGCCTTCAGGGAATGCTCCTGGGTTGGGCCATACACTGGACTTAACGGACTTGTGTGAGATACCAGCTGCTTGGGGCTGTGTGCAGGGGTGGTAGTGATGCGCGTGGCATCATAGGCACCAAAAATGTCATAAATGAATAAAACTAACGTTAAAATGGTGAGAAGGGGATGAGAAGCTGAAGTGTGAGACAATTGCTGTTTATTACTTTCCCATAAAAACCTGTGATTTTTATCACTTGTTACACTTGCTTTTCTCTTTCTAGGCAATAGGAGATAATATTCTGTGTGTGATTTTAGGAGTAGAGTCAAACCTCAAACATAACAGTGCCCCTAAATCCAGCCAGTAATGATGTCATGGGTACTGGTTTTGTCATGGGTACTGGTTCCAGATGAAAAGGCTGCAAAGGCATTTTGGAGAAGAAGAGTCACTTGAGGCAGGACAGTTTTGTTAACGTCGAGTGCTGGAGGATCTGTTTCCACCTAGGAATGAAGTTTAATTTCAAGTTCCAAGAGAGCACTGGGGGAAAAAGGCGAATGAAATCCCTGCTATTTTTAAGGTTGCATTATTCCCTGAGAGATCCTGGGTTTCCTGTGAACGGTCCTGGCAGAAATGGCATTCTTTGCTTGCAGTTATTTTTGTAAACCACCGCTCCCATCAAAAGTATGCGCTTCATTTTCAATGTGAATGCTAGAACTAATCAATATTAAAGAAACACATTGTCTTCATTAACAGCTCTTTGAAACATCACGGCTCTTGTTCCTCCTCTTCTGCACATCCCCAACAGAACCTTCACATTGCATTAAGAACGCTTGATATGACCTGACTCAGCTCCTTGTGAATACAGTCAACCACCCTTGTTGTCTTCCAGCTTTGCCTGCTGCAGCATACGGTTTGTGTTCAAGCTGACTCGTGTGCGTTTCTGATGTATTTTGGATTGTGGCTGCAACTGTGAAAACCCCTCTCGTGTTGTCAGTGTCTGAGTTGCTTTGCTGTACTTGGTTTATAGGAAATGTGAATTTGACACGATACGGTTTGTAGCTGACTTCCAGCGAGTGCATATTTTAACTGATTTCTTACTCTAGTTTCTCTCATGTATTCGTCCTTAAACTGAGTTTTCATGATGTAAAAATATTAGAGGCTTTTTAAAGAGATTTCTCGTTGCTTCCAGAATGCTCCATTTGTCTTGAGGATTCAAATAGAGCAGATTCTGCTTTATAAACATCTGACCTGTGGAGCTATATAAGGTTTTTCACAACAGAAAAAATCCTATGGCATAGGAGGGAGAGTTTTTCCCTCTGTCAGGAGCGCAATAAAAGCATGGCCAGTAATGGTTGTGTGCATCCAATGAGAAGTTCGGTCTGCAGACAAATAAGCACCTACAGGCAAGGCAGACACTTCATCAACTGCTTTCTTCTCTCCATAGACTCCCACCTTGCAAACATCAGCCAGGAGGGTGGATGGGTGGGTAGTCTGCAAGTAGGTGGGTGGTAGACTGATAGGTAGAGATTTATCAGAGCAAAGCAATAGAAACAATGGAAATAATGATGATGAAAAGCGGGATTGTCATCCTAAATTAATAGGTTGTAACCTCACCACATGCCATTGTCTCCATAGCTGCCTGCCTCTTTATACTGTAAAACCTCTCTTCTAAAGATACTGAATATCCAGCTCTTGTTATGGGTATAGTTTAGGAGTTTACAGCGTTACGGGAAAGATCAAAAGAAGTGTTGCACTGCCTGGGAGTGACAGATTAAGCTCATCCCAGCTATTAATGCCAACAGTAAAACATGTTTGGAAAGTGAAAAGATTAAATCCGAGTTTCATCCTGCCTGTGAATCAGACTTACATGTGAAACCTTCATACTTTTCATGTGATTTTGTTTAGTCTTAAATAGGATTGGCATTGAACTGGACATTGACCGGAGGAGTAGTTAACATTGGTTTAACAGTAAATAGCGGTGTATGGAACTGGAAAGCTGTGTGTCTTGCTGCTCTCCCAGACAGATACTATTAGAACTTATTTTACCTAAAACCCTGTACCTCAGTGAAGATATCAGAGGCAGAACCTGGACCTCAGAGATGCTCACTGCAGTGAGGAGAAAGGCAATACACGGAAACAGCTCTTGGGAAAGTGGGACCATAAACAGGAAATGGAAAAACAAAAGCTGGAATTTCCCTCTGCCATTCTGACAGTCCTCTCAGATTTCCCCCACATCCTACATCACTGTCCTTCACTTGCACAGATGACATTCCAGGGGGCTGGTGTTGGTGTGTCCTGGCTTCCTGAAGTCACCCGGACTATGACATTTGTACGCTGCCACATCAGACTGTGAACTCTTGCACTGTGTCCTGCCTACCCTTAAGAGCCCCAAGTACTTCTGGCATTGTAGAAATAGTGAAAAACTTCATTACATTGGCCTCAGAAACATGAAATTTTGGCATTCTGTGGGCTCTGTGTCTAGGACAGCCCTTGTTCTTCCTTCAAACATGACAAAGAATGCAAAGTTCTCTCTGTGTCTGACTAGACCCGCTGGTTTTCCTTAATGACTTAAAAACCAGTGATAAACCAGATGATTTTGTATGCTATTTCTCATCCCTAGTGAATTATATACAGCTGCATTTCATTATACTTTCTAGCAGTATACAGTTCACGTATGCAGGTAAGGGTAGTTAATATCTGGAGTCACGGTAAAGTACTAGATTACAACAGTAACATGGCTTAAAATGATTGCCTATATCTTCTTTTCAGATCCTGATTGCCAGTATCATGTGCAGCTACAGCAAGGAGGACTGGACTGAACTTTCAAAAATGGCTCAGGTAATGGTTTCCTAAATGTATGCCTGCATCTTTTCTTTTTATTTCCCTTAAAACCAAGAGCTGCAGTAAGGAATTTAAGGAATTTCTTGACAGAAAAAAGGATCCAAGTGAAAAAGGAGCATTTAAAGCATGTCCGTTCTCGTTTGTTTCTTCTGTGCTTTCATTAAAGTGATGGAAATGTAAATATAAAAGCAACTTGTTACAGAGAAATGGTCCCTTGGATTTTGAAGCAGTACCTGCAAAGCCTTTAGTCTTTGAATCTATGTACTTTTTATTTGCATTTTAAGCCAGCTGTGTATTATGACGGATGCCCTGATAAAATTTAATTCTACCTTTGAGAGCCAAACTTGATCTTACCTTGCCTACGGGCACAGGAGGTTGACAGCGCCAGAAGAAACCCTGAATATAAAACTCTTGAATATTTAAAGTATAAAAGGCTCATTTAATGCTATTCTAGTTTTAATATAGACTTTCGAAAATGATAGGAGAGAAAACCAGCATATGTAATAGCAGTCAGCAGGCATCCTATAATATAAATCCAATCTTACACAAATGCAAACAGACTATGCCCCTGAAATTTCAATTCAATTTGAAGGCAAAAACCTATTTAAAAACATGTCCCTGTGTCCATAGGGAATAGTCTAAGAAATAGTTGATTAAGACTGCGATAATTTCATTCAGAAAGGTGTCTATATCTGAATGTAATGCAAAGTTGTTGTTTTAAAATGGGGTTTCTTTCCCACATGAAGTGTCTAGAGGAAATACTAAGCTTAGTTTCAGATGAATAAAGAAAGGTTTTAACAAATACAGGCAAAGACAAAGATTCTTTTATCATTATTCCAGCTTTAGCTTTAAATGTTTTCTAAGCTGTGGGATTGTATTTAATACATGTGTAGATATGTGTGTGGGTATTTTGAGTCTGTGTTTTCATAGGAGCGTACATGTTTGGGTGTCATTGTTCCTTTCTTCACAGTGTCCTAAGCCCTTCTGTGGTGATGTGGGAAGACTCTTCTCTATTTTCTTTGGGCATTTTAAACTGATGAGGGGAAAAAAAATCACTTTGGGGACTTAGGGAAGCAAAGTGAAACATTATCAGTAATTAGCTTGGTGATCTTCAGCACTAGTCCATTTTATACCTGTATTTACTTAATTGACCATGAAATCTTTTGTGGAATCGGTGCTTGACAAGAGCAGTACTGCTTTTAACCTGACTAAGATGAATGGCTTTATTGTGCCATGTGCTCCTCTGTTTTGAACACAGAGGTACCACTATCCAACTTGAAGACAGAGATTTCCAATCTGGCTTCGTATTTATGTTGCCTCTTTAGAAAATAAGTAGTAATTTAAATGCACTCCATAGCGTGTAATCTACTCGATAGAACTTTCTTCAGCAAAGTAGTTGTTAAGTCTTTGCTCTGTGGCGAGCAGCGCACTTGTTTGGGATGCTCTGCTCGGAGCAGTGATATTTAATCACATGCATAGGATCCTACCTAGGAGGTAGGTTTGATCTGTGGCTTTCCAAAGAGCAGCAACCCCAGAAGGTACCACAGAGCCTCTCAGCAGGAGGGTGACCTATTCATACTAAAGGTCAGCTTGTCACAGAGGCCGACAGCACCATCTTGCAGAGCTGGCCAGTATGTGGAGCATTCCTGAAGGTGATGGATGGCTTCTGCCCTGCTCACGCACTCAGGAAGCTGCTGAACCATGGCCACACAGCAGGCAAAGTTACTTCAGTTCAATAAGCAAGAACCAAAATGCAAATGCAAACCACAAAATGCTAGTTACAGCCACGTGGAAGGCAACGAGAGAGTCTCATCTTAGGCTGGAGCAGTTCAACAGGGAGGAAGAGGAGTGTGTTTGGGTGCTGTCTTTGGGACCCTCATCCTTACGATTGTAACAAACAGAGGGTGCTGAACAGAAATTAGCATGAATCATATGTTTGGATAGACTTTTTATTATACAGTAGTAAAAATACTATAATGTGATACTACAGCGTAATGCTATACTCTCTTGTTTGACTTCAGAAACAAAAATACTTCATGCCAAAAGCTATGGCATGCTACGGGCGCCTGCAGGAAATTAAGAGACTAAAATTCGCTGAGAAAGAAGAAATGTACTACTGAGTCACAGGTCTTGAGAGCCCAGGAGCACCTGCGTAACATTCACTCCCCAACCTCACTCTCAGTGCTGCCCAAGGCCCTGGAATTGCATTTCATTTTGTAACATTTTCCAGAACCATCTCCGTGTCTCTTTTTCTTTTTTTCTTTTTTTCTTTTTTTTTTACTTTAATTTTCTTTGTCATGTCCATTTTTGTACCATTTCTTGTTCAGGCTTTCTCTCTGCAACAAACAATACATCCAGTCTAGAGAAATCCATACCACACAAATAGTAAATGCTGCAGGAAAAGATACATTACTGGGAGTTAATTCTGCGTTTGTTCTCCTTTTGCATGTTTCATAGGTTGCTGGCGCAGATGCACTGGAGTTAAATTTATCATGTCCTCATGGTATGGGGGAGAGAGGCATGGGCCTGGCCTGTGGGCAGGTAGGACTGTAACCGCAATCTCTTTCATGTCTCTTCAGTCATCCTGCACTGCCACTTTGCTGGTTACACCTCGGGGGGAAGACACAAGCAGGAGATTACGAGCTGGAGATTTTGTAGGTTGAATGTGTTTAAATATTTAGTGCTGAAAGCAGAAAAAAAAAGGGAGAAGCTGAGAATATACAAAACGCTTGGTTTTGCTGAGAACAAAAATGCATTATGTATTTGACAAGGAACAAGATGAAAACAAAGACTTTCCCAAAAGCGCTCGGACTGGGTTCCATTTCAGTGCCCTGTAGATATCTTTCAGATCACAAGCCAGTAAGTACTACGTATACCAATAATGATTTTGAAGGACATGAGAGAGAAACACATTTCAATTCGCAGTTTCAGCATACAAACCTCACTGCATTGTAGAATCACAGAACAGGGCAGACATTCTGGTAGTGCCACCTACAGTTTTAGCATCTTCTCTTCTGAGAGCCTGTGTTCTGCAACCTATAGATTTGATAGAATTTAGTTTGGAATTATCCGCGCCTGATACCTCTGCTGTGTAGAATTCTGATGCAGGTACATCCCATGACTTCAGTGAGGAGAATGTGCATGGTTTTGCCCCTGAAAGGAAGATAAAACATGCACAAAAGGCAGTTCTTACACTAATATCCTTGTGAAGCTTTCAGATTTTTGCATGTTTTGTTCATGGTTTGAAGTTTGGTTTGGCTTTAAAACGTACCCAAATGTGGTGAACTTGGAAGTCTGAAAAGCCTTGGTTCACAGCCTACCGGGAGAGGTTTTCTAGGGTTTGACTATCCAGGTTTCAGAAGCCTGAAGCCTGTTTGATTTTTCATCTTCCAGCATTTTGAGCAGAGGGGGAAAAAGAAGTAGAGGGAGGTGCAGAGTGGGAATCGTGGTTGCAAGCGCTGAATTGGACACATACTATTCAGCTGAGCCCCTGCTAGGGTCAGGGTTAACCCTAACCTGGTAGGGGCTTGTAGACATCTTACTTCATCCTCACTTCCTCGGGTAAACACTGAACGTTTAAGAACTGAGGTGTGGGTGGAGAGCTAAACCATTAGCTTCCTACAACTTTTAGGAGGGATGCAATAAGAGCTGGAATTGGTCATTTACCAAAGTTACAGTTAAAAATGGGAGAGAATGATGCCAACCCCCCAGGACCACACCAGCAAAATGTTAGTAGTTATTACTAATCCTTTACCCTGAATTGTATTCAACCACAAAGAGCTCCAGTAGCGTTTTTGGTAAGCTTAGGAAGCAGTTTCCCACCCTTCACTCTACAGAGCATCTCTCAGGAGTTTGGGTTGTCCTACCTGAGCTGGCAGCAGGCAGGGTGCAGTTTGGTCAGGGAGAACCCTGAAGGTTTTGCACAGAAGCTGAAACAGGCTCCTTTCAAGCATCCTATTTCTTTTTTCTTCTTTAGGCATATGTTATTTCCAGCTCTCACTGGTTGGAATAATATATGCATGTGAAGTTGCTTAGATGTGTAGTCAGTAGGGAGCTGTCTGGCTACATGAGTTTTTACATATCTTTCAGCTATTGTAAAATCAGAGAGAACCAAATGCAAAATCTCAGCACTCAGGGCTATCGTGTGGATTTGTGACTCTCTGTGGAGGAGATCAGATCCATAAAGCACAAAGAAGATTACATTATATATACATATATGTTTGTATAATAATAAAATCTCTCTCCCATACAATATGGATATTCTTTTGAATTTTTAATATCTACAACTTTTGCTAAAGTATGTTCTCGTGTTTGCTTTACTGTCTCACCAAAATAGAAAGAAAATGTGCTTCTTTAGACAAATAACTGAATAAAACAAGCCCTCTTTAGAGGGCCTTATCCTAGGGATCTTCCTCAGAGTTGGCTAAAATTCAATTATAGTTGCTTTAAATGTGGTTTATTGAAGCAAAAGGTGAGGATAAACTGGATAAAATAACCAGATTTGATGAGATTTATCAGTAGCTCTTTAGAGGGCTTCCACACCTGGTGGTCTCTAGAAACCCCATCATAAAATAGGAAAGTGCTAGGAATTATTTTGGCTCTACTCCTCATTTGGGGTGGGGGGGGGTGTTGCCATAGCTAAAGTCAGACAGGTCATACATAGGTGACGTGGGGAAGAGAGGGCTCAGATATGCCCTGGGATAAAACCGCCACTTGATGTCTAGAAGTCAGGGCATGAGGCTTTGAGAGACAGAGCAGCTTTCCTGTTTGTACAGTGAAATAGGTTTTCTTAAGCCTTTTTGATAATATAATCCATGTCTTCCTAGGAAATTTCTGTAAGGATTAGGTCCCTTTTCATGCCGAAGCACATCAAATCCTCAGGAAACTACAGAAATGGGTGAGGTGAAAAATATGGGCAGAAAACCGCGTGTGGATTTTTACCATTGATAATGGCTAAAATGTTCTGCCTTTTTGGTTGTTGTTCTTTAGAAAAAAGGAAAGAAAGGTTAATTACACTGTCTACTTTTTCTCCTCATTTCAATCCCTATGGTGTGCCTAAGGGGAAGTGTAGAAATCTGGGAACATCAGATTGGACTTTTCTCTCTCCTGGTTTGTTCTCTCGTCTCAAACACTTCCACTGTTTTATACTTACTGTATATTTTAAGGATTCTAGATATATCCTATACATATATATATATATAGGAGATAGATATATATAGATATATATATATATATATAAGAATTTGTTCCAAGCATGGCTGTTTGTTTTATACTGAACCACAGTGCTCAGCTTTTATTTGATTTCAATTCCAAGTCATTAGTGCAGACACTCTGGCGCCCAAACAGCATAGCTAGCCAGAGGGTAATATTAAGAGGCATCTGTATTGTTGCCAATAAGTTACTTAAAGCTGGTTCTGTATAAAATGTCAATTATATTTACTAGTTCTGATTAATGGTAATAAAGTTAAGGTTTATAATACTTCATAACAATCTGCAACTTTATAAAAGTGGGTTATCATTAAAAATCGTAATGCAGTTTCCATGATGAGGTTTAACAGCACTAATTCACAGGTTTTCTTTGACTCAGATAACATAAGTGTACCAAACATTTCATAGGAAACATAAAGCTAACAACAGATCATTAAGAAATGACAGTATCACTTTCCCAATATAGCTCATTACTCTAGCAATTATGGCATCAAATTATGACAATAAGAAATCAGGTGAAGCATTGGAGATTTCAGTGTCTAACTTCTGGGGGTGTATTCGTGGGGCATTTTTTGTCTCTTCACTGGAAACCATACAAAGATGGGGTTTAGTTTGTTGGTTTTTTTTTTACTTATCCCTCTAAAAAGTGGCATTAAGAATTCAGAACCATTACTGTGATGTGAAATCAACAAACCTCAGTGTTTGGCTCTTTGCTTTTGGTCCAAAAGTCAACAAGTCTCTGCGGCTGCTCTGGTAAGAATGAATGGTTGAATCAAGGTGTTGATCTGGGGTTTATTTTACATTCCTGCTATGTGTCGTGTTATTCTTTCTTGTTCAGGTCTAGGAAGTGTCACCTAGAATCATTACAATAAGACCAATTGGGATGAGTTATATCCAAAGTGAATTTCCTTGGCCTAGTGGGGAGTGAAAACCTACAGAGGGAAGAAAAGAGCAGCTTGAAGTTGCTTGGAAGGTAGTAACAAAGGTGCTGGAAGAGTAGCTATGAAGAGGGAAAAATGATTCTCTGTAGTGTCATATGATGCAGCAAAGGTCAATGGCCGCAGATTAGCAGGACGGGTGTTTCAGATTGGGCACCAAGCAAAGCATTCACCAAGGTTATGTGGTACAGGAACACATCTAGTAGGGCTGTGTACTCTCAAACTCCAGTTTTCAGGGCTAAGGCAGCAAAGCCATGGCCAACCTCAACTGGTGTTGGTGTTAGTCCCACTTGGTGAGGGAGCTTGGTCCCTGCAGATGCTTCTGTGATTCTGTGGATTCACCCTGCTCTGATGCTATCCAAAGGTACTGCATTATTTGTACTGCAGATAGGAAATGAGGAGTGGACAAAAGCAAACGCAAGAACTCACCTGTTCACTTGGGGTGAGAAAAGCAGTGTGGCAGGGAGATCTCAGCCCAAGTGCAAGAGCAGAGATTTTTTATGGTATAAGCAAATAGTTGTAAAGTTAATAACAGCCTGGCCTATAAATATTTCTCATTAATTAGTTGTACCTCCTAACCTCTAAAATAGGGGAAAAAATCTCTGCCTATCTCAGCATTTAAGCTATAGGTTTGGGGGATTTTGGGGGGTTTTGTTTGTTTCTGTTGAAGGAAGCAGGTATGTCTCTCTTGTGAGCACTGAAATCCGGGTCCTGGGGGTTTAAGTAATCAGATCATTCATCAAATGAATTTGTTTTGTGGTTCTTTTCTTACCTTTATTTTCATTTGCCTTCAAGTGTAGCTGCCGCAGCTTCTGCTGCTGGCTGTGTTTATTGCCTGCAATTAGGAGGCAAGTTTCATAAAAGCCCACAATGCCTCATTCAGAAGAAGACAAATCTGTCCAAAACAGAAAGCAAAAAAACCCCAAAGCCCTGGTTACTCTGCACAGACGAGAGCTGGCTGCATGGCACAATTGGATTTGCTCTGCTGTACCTTGGAAATAGGAAAGATGAGGCTGCTTTTTAATTGAAGTGCGCAGCATAGCATGCTAATTCACTGTTGCTCTGCCAGCAAGGAGCTGGAAGTATTCTAAACAAATGATGCCCCAACCAGAATTTGATTATATCTGTGTTCATGTGGCATTCTACTATCAGCCTATAACAGTATGCTGGTTAAGTATAATTCATTGAGTCCTGCAGGCTGTATTAGTTCTCCCTCTTTTGTATTGGTTACTGCAACAAATTAATGCAAAATACAGCAGAGTAGTGTTGCACTGTGCTATAGCAGCAGCTACTCCCCAAAATCCAACGTGACCTAGGAGCATCCAAGTGAGGTTTGTGTTCCTGTTCCTGGTGGAGTTTCAGGGTTTATGTATCCTGTTGTTCCCTTTCATTGGCCAATGTCATCCTTGGGACCTTAAGGAAGTTCTTAAGCTGGGATCTTAAAGAAGTAAATCCCAACTGATCTCACCGTCTCTCTCTGTCAGTGCCCTCTTTTCTTTGGGGCATGTTTCAACCCAATGATCTGTTCCAGTCATGTTTCGGGGAGTTGAAACTCTGTCAAAGATGCTGAATTTTGGACAGCTGGGCAGGGGAGAGAAGTTGTCTCCCCCCAACCTGAGGGATATGAACTGTAATAGCCCAGCTGAGAGAAAAGCTCAGGCAGATGCAGGAAATCCTGTCACAGGGCACAAACTCCTCAGAAACAGGGATTCATTCGTTCAGGTGGTGATGGTGTGTTACTCTGCATGTGCACAGGTGTGCTGTGCTGGAGGGTGTTTGTCTGGGAAGTTCAGGGAGAAGGGATGCTGCTGATTGCCTCCTCCAACCCCTGCAAATGTAGATCCAAGCATGCTTTTTCTCAGGCCAGGGTATGTGTTTTGTGGGCTTATCTTCCTGGCTCCCAGACTGAACATGTCCGCACATCCTCCTGTATCTTAGCTCAGTTTTGTTGCTTTAACCTCTTTGGATGTGTTATTTACCTCCTCTGGTTTCATACGTGTCTCTTCCCTTTCTCTTTCCACTAAGTCCTTCTTTAAAACCCTCCTCATAAAGTCAACCCTTTGCTGAGGTTTTTCAAAGTCACAGTTGACTCATGAGCTGTTTCATTGGCAATCTGCACAGAAGCAGCTTGCTGACTATGTGGTGACTCCAGCACTCACTCCCTCCAGTACCTGAGGCTTCATTCCCTTTTTTGTTGCCCACACAGGATTCAGGTGTGATGGAATGTCATGATTTCAGTGGATTTCCCCCGTGTCTTTAGTTCCTTATATCCTTTATGTGCTGATGGAGTCTATTTTGTGTAGCATATAAAGGGAGACAATACTTTACAATGAGCTATGACAGTTAATTGGTATTTTGTCTTAAGAATTGTGTTTTTCCTGCACTCGAGAAGAAATGAATTAAGATGCAAAGTTTAATAAATTCATCATCAGAACAATGTTCTGTGATTTTATATTGCGCTTTGACAGCGTTTAATCCACTGTTATTGCTTTGAAGGGTTTTTAATTGAATTGCTCAAAAGACCAAATGGAAAAGAAAAGGAGATTATAAATAGGACAGTAACTGTTGAATTGCTGAAACCTTTTAGTGGTGTGGTATGGTTGTGGTGGTATGTGATGAAAGCATTTCAGCTGGCATTTCACATTATAGATGGCAGATACCAGTTTAGCCTATGTGTCAGTGACCTGCCACTGTTTCTAAAGGAAGCAGGAAGATTTGAGCTGGATGCAGTATATATGAGAGAGCCAGAAAGAAAGAAAACTGTGATTTCTTTTAAAACCAAATGGCAACCTGTACTTTTCTTGCAGTTGTGTTAATACTTGGAGAAGCTTTCAGACAGAAAAGGGCTGTAGAAAACTCAGGCAAGCCAATTTCTGTGCTCTAGATGATTGCATGTTTTGGCTAAAGGTTCAGATTCCATGGCCTGCTTTGCCTTTGGGTATGTGGTTGCAGCATAAGGAGGTGGTATTGCAGTTGTTCATTCTGATGATGTCTGGTAAAGAGGATTTGTTGGAAAGGAAATGATCAAGTATTTCTGTGCAGGTAAAAGAAAAGATTTTAAGCTGGTTCATCCTGGTGCACAATAAAAGTTAACTGTGCAGTGCACATTAAGAGCTTTTCCTTGCTATGGTTTCAGTTTTATGCCACCATTCGCTATAGTTAATTAACAGTGTGTTAACTGGTCCCTTCACTGCCTACGTGAGGATTTTCAGGGTTAGACTCATACTTGAAACTTTACCTCCTAGTAAAAGTCAGTGCACTGGGAAGCTGCTCTTTGCAGCAGAACAGATCTGAATATATGCCCACATGATCATTGTAAAACTAAGTGGGAAATCCTTCTCAAAGGATAGGTTTTACATTCCTCACTTTGGTGTTTTCAAAGGGTTATGTTTTTCCTCAACTGTTTGGTATTTTCTGCCTCTGTATTATAGGAAAGGACTGTGAGATTCTTGTGCTCTACCTGACCACTGCTGCAGCACTCAGATTCCAGTTCTGTCCTTCCCTTTAAAATACTTCATGTACGATGTAAACCAGACAGAACCTTTTTGCCTTCTAGCAGGTAACCTCTGCGTGAACTAAAGAGCTGTAATATTGTTTCATCAGGCTGTGTACCATTTATTTACAGTGATATGAGAAACCTGCTTTTGGTTGGCCGGAAACAACCAAGATGAAACATTTTGTTCTGTCAGGGGTAAAAAGGCATTTGTATTAGTCAACACTTTACATCCCCCAGTGCTGCTGATAATGAAATCTTTCCATTTAGTCACTTCAAGAAGATTATAAAATGGAAATGTGTAGTTTCTTGGAACGTTTAGGTCCAATTGGTATCAGAACAAATAATTTGCTAATTTGAGCTGGCAGTCTGTGCTTCACCCTTTCACGACAGCTATTATTGACCTTTATTGTCATAATCAAAGAAAACAGTGGTTGTATCTGGCTCTAACATTGCACTAAAATCAATAGCTGTAAACTGTGATTGCTCCAGTTTGAACTGACCTATCTCAATGAAGCACAAAGAGCTTTCCCTCTCATATAAGGGAACTATAACAATTTAAAAGCATTATAGTTAATTTTCAAAGTAGAAAGTTTTCCAACACTGATGTTTCTTCTGGTTGCTTCGATTAACATTTGAAATTGAAAACCACCAAAGCAAACAATGCAGACCAACCGACCAACACCCCAAACAAACCCCAAACATTTGAAATAAGGATAAATGTTATGTCTTCAAAACAAATCCCATTGTTTTTAGTGCTGAGAAAACAAAAAGCTTTTATGCGAGCTGAAAAGGGAGGAATTGCAAAGCTGAATAAAGACAGCCCCGAACTTCTCCATCCTCACTTGGATCTCAGCTTCCTTCTCATCGTTTCTGTAACCCCCAGCCCAAATCTGTGTTTGGTACTTTTGTCTCCTGGTCAAAAATCAAAACTCTCAAGGTCGTTTTTGACCTTGACTTCATGTTGGTGATCATTCAAGCTATTAGGTACCACATTATCCAAGCAGGGGTGTAGGAGTGCTGGGCTGCTAATAAGGTATCTCCCACACAGCACTTTGATAAATGTATTCTTGAGTTGGGATGTTGGCCTGTGTTAATATTGGTAGATATGTTAAAAAGCTTTGAAGTGGAGTTTGGGTTGGTTGGTTGGTTGAACGTCCCGTTATTGGGACATTTCTGCAGCTCCAGCAGTGTACTGCAATAAGGAAATGCTGTAGGAACTTATTGTTCCCATTTTGTCATTTGAAAGAGGGTGAAGTGATCAAAGGCTATTTCTCAAATGCTTTTAACATCTTTCCAAGGTTCTAATTGTAGAGCTGGAGAAGGGAGAAATAGTGATTGTGATACCAAAGGGATTAAGAAGAAAGAAGGAGATGGGGATCTGCTAAAATTGAGATCTGTTGAAATTCTGATGTTGTCAAAACCTTTTATGAGCCTTTTAAGGTTTCTTCGGTTAAACACTATTCAATTTGAAGTTCTGATTTGTTTTAGATGTACCAGGTTTGGGGGTTTTGGTTTGGTTTGCTTATTTTATTCCAGTTTTCTAGAAGCAGGAACCTCAGCAGTATCATAGTCTCATGTTGGCTTTGCTCACTAAGTGCTGCTATCTCACCCAGTATAGACAGGGGCTCAGAGCTTTGACTTCTCAACTCAGCCGTGACCAAAATCTGGACCCAATGACACACTGTTATCACTGGTAAAAAAGGGAGAATCCCACTTAGGGTCCCCAGGTGGAACTTGCAGTGACTGCTTTGAAGAGTAGCTGATCAAATAATGCCACCATACTTGCTGCTTTACTTTACCATAATGAAGCCCTAGCATTCAAGAATGGAGCTTAGATGACAGAGGTTGTAGTTCTTCTAACTGAACCACAGAGAAAAAAAAGAGTTGAATCAGATCTCTAGGCTCTTACTTTGATGGTTTTTGGAAAAAGCATCTTCCAGGCTGCCCCATCCCTGGCAGTGTTCAAGGCCAGGTTGGACGCAGGGGCTTGGAGTAACCGGCTCTAGTGTGAGGTGTCCCTGCCTGTGGCAGGGGTTGGAACTGCATGATTTTAAGGACCTTTCCAACCCAACCCAGTCTGGGATTCTGTGAAATGAGGAGTCATTGCTTCTTATAAATACAAGGAGCATATAAGCCTTTGCATGGTCTCCAAGTGGTCATGTTGGGCCTGGGGGAAAGGTGTCTACCAAAACGAATGTAGTCTGTAAGAGCTGATGGGAGATTTCCGTGCTATAGTTTTAGCATATAGTTTTTAATCTGCAGTATCTTGTAAGCAAAAACTAAGCTTTTTTCACTTGTAGTACATGCTCATTTATATGAGCTCTATGAAATCTCCTCCGTTCAAAAACATTACAGGGTTTTTCCTGTTCTAAAGAGAGCACTTTAATATAGAGAAATAACATAAATGTCTTCATTTACCTGGTAGATTTCTTTTAAAAGGTCCTGTGGAAGAAAGGAGCATTTCAGAGTCTCGAAGTATATATAAGTATATCCTTGAATTAAACCGGTGAGCAAAAGTCACAGTACATATTGTTGCTATGGTAGTGTACCTGAATGGTAGCTATGTGGACGTGGATTAATTCTTCTCACGCGAATCTCTGATGATTCAGGAATTCTTCCACAAAAACCTCCAAAACAACCAAACTTACAATCTCTCCTCTTATTGCAAAGACCTTTTGTTTCAAAGTGCAAGTGAATAAAAGCTGAACTGGAACAAAGCATTTGATGCTTCCACAACAAAAGATGAAATCGTCCATTTAGGGACATCTCTGGACTTTTATCCTGAAGAGATTTTTACTGTCCCGTTGTACTGAAGATGTCCAATGAGATCTTGAAGTTGTTAGCTTGGTTTGGGGGTTCTTTTTTCTCTACTAGTAGTAAAGGCTTCCACTACCTTCTTACACTTTGGGCCTCATGCTAAAAGGCAATACTGTTGACCAGAAAAGAGCCCTGAATTCACGTGCTGCCATCTCTCAAAGCTTTATTTTGTGGCATTGGTGTCACATCGCGTCATATCCTAGATTCTAGCCAGAAGGATACAAGCTCTCATCCAGCAGCTACAGTTTGGGGGGGTTGACCAAGCTGGCCTCTGAAGTTTTTTAGCCATTTTCTTAATTTCATCCTAGTATATAGAGGTAGTTTCACACACAGCAGTGAAAACTGTTATTCCTGCCTTAGGTTAAACTGCCTCATTTCTTTCTTTCTGACAGCTGCGGTCAATAGATGTTAACCAAAAGCTGTCAAATTTCCTGAGAAATGAGGAAGCATTTTTTCCACTCTGGATGGGAAGCAGAGAGTTGCTCATCTTCTATCCTGGGAAATCTTCCTTTCGTTTGACAGGATTTAAACAAATTGTTAGCTTTAATTAAGTTTGAAATGGGACAACTGCACAACCCAAACTGCCCTTTTCTGGATGTGAGAAGACAGTAAAATTAGCCATGAGGTTCAGGAATGGTGTCTCTTCTGCTCTAGTGATTGACTGCAGTTCTATATTTAGGTAATGCTGAAATTTGGGCTAGGTTTCAAGAGAGAGAGTTTTATGAAGGCAATGTCGGATGTCTTGGAGGAGGAGGGAGAAAATATAGCTGTGGAAAAGATCAATAGTAATACAGTACAGGGTGAATTCTAAAGACAGACGAGGCCCTCAGTGCCCTGGGTTAGTGGTGGACTTGGCAATGCTGGGGTAAAGGTTGGACTTTATGAGCTTAAAGGTCTATTCCAACCTAGTGGATTCTGTGATTCTATGCCATTAATTTGTAATGCTTAAGGCTGAAATTCCCATACTTTTTTTTTTTTTAATTCTGATTTCCTCATGAATTTCTGGATTCATGTTTGATCTGGAAAGGAAATACGTGATAGACACATATAAAAAGTTAAAGCTTATCAGGCTCAGCCCATCTGTGGGATGTCTGTAAAAGATGCTGATCCAGACCTGCGTGTTGAGCTGCTGGAGTGGATTGAGTAGGTGAATAATCTACAGAAATGATCATTCCTCCTTTTCCAAAGCTGCCCCAGTGTGTCCCGGCCCTGCCTGCAAGTGCAGGCTGTGGCAGGTAGTGCTGCTGTAATGTTCACAAGGAAAAGGTGGCATGGTCCTGTTGCGTGGAGGTTATCCACAGATGGAGGAAGATTCTTCTTTCTTGTTTTTCACATGAGGGTGCATTTGAGTCCTCGTGGGCGCTCAGACAGCAATTTGACTGAGAGCAGGTTTAGCTCTTGCCTTGTAGACTATTGAATGAAAGAGTAAAGTGATTATAGGATGTGAAAGAAATTGAAAAACCAGAGCTTGCAAATTCTCACTTAGAAAGTTTTTCTTAGGCTGCATCTTTCCTGAAGACAAAAGCACTCCCTCCTTTTCCCATAGCTATCCATACGAGTTTGGAAAAGGGATCTACTGTGCTGAGTGAAGAAGTTAACTGGAGATCCCTCCAATGCTAATAGATGTTAGAGGGCTACAAGATATACTTCCTGAAGAGCCTTTATAGAAAGAAGTTGTCACCAGAAGAACACCCCGATGAGGGACTCTTGGTGCCACTTGCTTACTAACTATATATAACAAATCCCATGTCAGCTTCATGTGTATTCAATTTATGCAAAGATAAAATAAGTCCCGTAACTTAGAATCAGCTTTTAAAATTGCAAACACATTGACATAACGCATGATTTAGCCATGAAATTCAGTTGCAAGAGATACATATGTGACTAGTTCTGTGGCCATGAAGTATTTATGAGGAAGATGAGACTTACGCTTGCATTAAATCAGGTGTTCTGATTCCTGAATCTTTGTTGTTTAGGTCATTGTAGTCAGTGATTGCTGAGATTTAAGAACTTCACATGCAAGGTCCTAATATATCTTGCAACATTCTCTGTTCCCGCTAGTCAGGAGAATGGACTTGCACAAATCACCAGCATGACCTGTAATAATAACTGCTATAGTCCTATGTAAGAAAACCTTCATATATATGTAAAATCAGGATTCAGTCTGAGAAGAGTTGTATGTCTATACTTTCCACAATTGCAAAGATCCTTACTTTGTTCTTAGTGAGACAGAACTGCCACCGTGATAGTAATTAGGAGATGGACTGAAGATTGCATGGTATTGTCCATATTCTGCAGCATGAATTAGACTGGATCAGCTCAGCTGCTCTACTGAGTGGGCACCTTCCTTCTGAAGTTCTTGGGGAAAACTCTGTCACAGGTTTATTTTTATGGCATCTTTCAGACTGACATTTGTATTCTTTATATATGCACACATGCATATGTACATTCCCTCACACATCTGTGCTTCCCACGGACTGTTTGCGTAGTTCACAAAAGCATGTTCTTGACCCTAAAGCAGTTGTATTTCTCTCTGTTGCATTATTCAGATACTCTGAAAAACTGATTAGATTCAAATATTAGGAACATTTCTTTTGTGCATGTAGCAAGTATCACACGGTTTAAGGTATTCTGAAGGATCAAGGGCAGTCTTCTACCGGACAAACCTCTTCTGACCTGTATGCAATTGACTTAGTAAAAGCTGGGCACCGAAGCAAGGTGTGTTTGAGGAGGTGCACCTCAGTCTGCCTCTCCTCTCTCCCATTTACTAAGCAGCTGTAATAGTACTTCCCTGCCTCTGAGAGGTGTTGTGGATACAGTGTAAAGATCATGCAGTAGCAGCATAGTGTAAAAACGAGGATTCTGCCAGAGCACTGAAAACAGGGCACAATAAAGACTTCCAGAAACCCAGAGTCAGACATTTCTGTGGTAATCTTGTCATGAGTTTATTTCTTTCCATGAAATACAAGGAGAGGTGACCTACTCTATGCTCAGCGTCTTCACACTCCTTTTTAAACAAGCAGGATGTATCTGCCTTGGGGGTGATAGGACGTGGGATTCATCTCATTACCAGTGCCAAATGCAATCAGTAGACAACTTGCTGCTTTAATTTCTGAGGACTTACAGTTATGGTTGTACTTAAGCTTATCGTGATCATTTAGGGGGAAAAAAAAGGTGAATGGTTGTTTTTCCTCTAGTATATCCACCCATTGGCAATGACTGGTTAGGATTAAAAGTTCCATCTAGCCCAAGGCTATAATGAATATTCAGGCAAAATGGCTCTGTACAGCTGCTTTAGGGAAGTATAAAGGCAACGCCTCTACCACTGAAATCCCCCGTGCCTTTGGAATAAACAAGCAATATTTGATTAAGGACAGGAAGACAGAAGACACACTTCTGTACATCTCATACCAAAAGAGACTTTGTGTGGTGTTAAATTGCCAACAGATTCATGGAGGTAACGGTGCATGAATCAGTGTTACATTTTGGTCGATGGTCGTTTGACCAAGCTCTCATTGAAATACTGTTTGTTTAAAAGACAATGATAACAAAAATAGAGCAGATAAATGAATTGTGTCCTCAACTGAGGCTACAGCCCACCGAAACACTGTTCGTTCTTCTGGATTGACCCACAGAGCAAAAACATGCTAAACATACATTGCTCTGTATCATCATCAATGGGGGAACCAACAAACCTGCTTGTGGGTAATAGAAGAAGATAATTTGTAGCAACAAAAGCAGTAAAATCCTGTACTACATGAAGCAGAAGAATATTTTAGTTTGTTGATTTAATTACACCTAATAACATTTTACATAGCAACCATTTAGAAAATGTTTCTTAACTATGCAGGCTTTATCAAGCACTTTATCAATGGTAAAAGCCGCAGGCACTTTCATAAAGTTGGATTGTGGTAAAAAGAAGAGATTTATGTTGTATTAGCAGTGATAGGTTTTGTTTCTAGCGTGATTTACTGGCCTCAAGGTTCATTCTTTTACAAGTAACATGCTCATCCTTGAATGTTGTATAAATCTAATCTCTGCTTAGAATCAGTCAATGCAATTTGGAAATTGGGGTCAATCTTTCAGAAAGCCAAGTAGATGTGAAGCCTTGAATCAGCAAAATTAATAAGGCAAAATGAATCATAGAATCCCAGACTGGTTTGGGTTGGAAAGGACCTTACAGCTCATCCATTTCCAACCCCTGCCACAGGCAGGGACCCCTTCCACTAGAGCAGCTTGCTCCAAGCCCTTGTGTCCAACCTGGCCTTGAACACTGCCAGGGATGGGGCAGCCACAGCTTCTCTGGGCACCCTGTGCCAGAGCCTCAGCACCCTCACAGGGAAGAGCTTCTGCCTTAGAGCTAACCTGAACTGCCTCCGTTTCAGTGTGAACCCATCACCCCTTGTCCTATCACTACAGTCCCTGATGAAGAGTCCCTCTCCAGCACCTGATGCCTTATAATGCATTTTTCCAAGTCCTCAGTGCAAATAGAAAATTAATGGGGTTTTCTTGATGATTTAAAAAATAAAGGGTGATGTTACAGTTAAAAACAGGTGGGGATGTATTCCTCTTTGTGAATCTTTTAATTGTCTGTGGGGTGGCACAAGGGTAACCAGTATTCTTTTAAAGGTATCTAACATAATCTTTATATGATATTTATTTAATGAGCAACAAATTAGACAAAGGATGGGGGGGGAGGAGGAGGGATCAGCTTTAGAAATGCCTGTTTTATTCCAAAATTGTCAGATTTAATGGAATTTATCAATTTTTTTATATACTATTCAACACCTTTCCCATTGCTCTCAGTGACTCTGCAGCAAAGCACTGTGTTATCTTCTGTTCATTTTTCCCTGTTTCCTCACAAAACATCCTTTTTCCTTGGGCTATGAAGTGAAGGAAAATCAAAGATTTCACCTCCTTTGGTTGAGTTTTCCAGTTATTTTCCGATGAATTTACCTGTGGTTTTATGGGTACTAAATCCGGGCAGGTTTCCAAGGCTAATACAAGCGAGCCTTTCAAAAGGTCTTTTTCTAAGCATGTGCCAAGCTATCAGATAGTTAATCTGTTTAGTAGCTTGAGAAATTGAAGACCCTTTCATTGCATTTGTTGCATTAATCTGGGTGTGGGAGAAGCAGAATCGATGGAAAATTTAGGTCTTTACTTACTTCTGGAAAAGAAAAAAAGCTCAAATTATTCTTTATTAAGTCAGGCAGACTCGTTAGGATGGGAATTGGGTTTGTACAAAGGAAAGAGCTCTTCCCAATAAGTTACTCAACATGGATTAAACTAATTGTATTATTTGTATGTGTTAGTGTGTGTAATTTCTATGGCAGCAATCTTAGCTCGCTGAAGTCAGCGTAATGAGTTATGTGGTGCCAACCTCCTGAACGGTAGCACAAGGATTCCTGAGAATCATTAACATAAAGGATACACAATTCATGTCTCATTTCTGCATGGGGCCTCAAGGAAATTCAGAACAGAAATGAAAGTCAAAGATACAGCTACTCTCATCCTACCAGTGCAGCGCTCATCCATATTTCATGGGTGCTGCATGGGCGGGGAGGTCACTGTCTTTATTGGAATGGCACAGCTAAGTCTCAGGGTTTTACTGTTCATGTCAAGCACTGTGTGCTCTCGAGGAACACAGCCGGGGGGGGGGGGTGTGGAGGTGGATTTGTTGTGCTTAACCACTGATGTAAAAAGAAAACACAACAAGGGGTTATTTCCTGTGTTTCCACTGGATTTCTTGAAACTTCATTTAGGCTCATCCCGTTCTCAGTCACAACATAGCAATGCAGCTCTGTGAGGTTTTACAGTATCCAATTGTTCTGATGCAACAGACTTTATTTTTGGAGCGATTCAGTAAATGTAAATATCTGCTGTGTTCACTTTTATTCATTTTCCCTATTTTGTTCATTTTCCCTATTTCCTCTTATTTTTTCTTCAGAATAGTAAGTGAAGGAAAATCACTTCATGACCGGGAAGTGATTTTCCCACTGCGGTACCAGTGCTGCGGTACCAATTTGCCTACCCAGTGGTTACACTTGTACTGAGTCTTGTAATAGCACCATTCAGTTCTTAACTGCATCACATCTACGTGCATCACTATTGCAGGTTTTAAAGTATTTGTTGAAGGGCATTATCGGTACCAAACGGAAAAAAACAACAACCCATACCCTGAAAGTTATATTGAAAAACAACCACTCTATGTGCCAGAGGCAGAACGTTAGTTCCACTGAGCTGTTTGCAATGGAAAGGATAGTTGATTACTGTCTACATGAGATGTATTCCATAAGGGAAGTAGATGCCTGGAAATCAGGAAAAGCCAACACTTGATTCGATTTCTGGCTTTAGCAGAGATGATTTCGATCTTTCATTTACACTGTGGCCATCCCAAGCTGTTCTCCTAAGTCAGAGGAGAGTTCAGAAATGCTGAATTGCATTCTGATAGCTCTGTAAGCTCGCCTCATCCTTGCTGTTCTGATCAAGGCATGAGCAGCCAATGCTTCGGTTTCACATTATTTGATAGGGTTCTGATTACGTTCAATATATGTTATATAGACTCAGTCATTACAGCTGAAAAGCGATGGGTAAAGAAAATCTCTGTCATCCAAAAGGATCTTTTTCCCTCTGTGGGAAGGGAACATTTTGTGACATCTCTGTCTTTTGGGGGGAAAAAAGAAGCTAATCTTCCTTTTTTTGTGATCTAACCTTTCTGCAGTGGTTTTGCGGTTCCTCGATGTGTCTGAAATAAGTTAACTAATGAGATGAGGTTGAGCCCTGGTGTGTAATTTCACAAAATCGCTGCATAGCCATTTACAGCAAAGTTTTCTATTTCCTTGATCTGTCTTTTGTTCTTATTACTTTTAATTATGTCCTATATTTATCTGACCTATTTGAACAGGATCCAGAGCTGGTACGGAACATCTGTCGCTGGGTTAGACAAGCTGTTGAGATTCCTTTCTTTGCCAAGCTGACCCCAAATGTCACTGATATTGCGAATATTGCAGTGGCTGCGCAGGAAGGTAACCAACTCCAGTGCACAAGCTGTGCAGATTTACTCATTTGCCGGATGGGGTAAGACAGGGCAGTTGCTGAAATAACAACAAACAGCACCAGAAACTAATGTGAAGAGAGTTTGAGGTGTTTAGAATGAGCACAGCGATCAAAGGCTTCGTGATTGTGTTCATGCTTCTAGAATGTAGCAATATATGACAAGAACTGTATTAGACAGTAAGTTAGACATGCTTGTGTGTGTGTGTTTATCTGCACGCTTCTGTGATAGTTTTACATTTACCGTATCACTGTAAACTCCCCTATTCCTCCATTTAGTAGTGAAAATGGTGTGTCTGTCCTGAGGAAACAGAAATACACCATTTGAAGATATGTGGTTTGGGTTTTTGCCATAGAGCTTAAAGTGCAGCCTGTCAGGAAATGAAGTTTGCAAGTAGGAATCTATCACTTTGAACCGTGGTCATCATTTCTCTGTCACATCGCTCATCTCGCTCCTCACAAGGTTGGAGGAGGTGACCTCTGTGCTGGGGCACCTCCAAGGATCAGCCAACCACTGTGGCAGGTTCTGTCCCACACACCCGCAGGGCAGAGATCTGCCTGTCAGCCCCAGCCTATCCCTTACAGCTCTTGCAGCCTGTCTTGAAGCTCATGTTAAATTTAGCAGCCCAGAATTGGCCCTGTGCATCCCCGTACAGTTTGTTGCTTTCTGTCTTCAGCTGTTTGTTTGAATTTCTCCTTATTTCACACTTTCGCAGTTTTCCCGTTGTATTTTTGTCTCTCTTGTCCTTACACACATGATTTAACAAAAAGCGACTGACCTTTTCTTTCACAGGTGGCGCAGATGGTGTTACAGCCACCAACACTGTGTCGGGACTGATGGGACTGAAAGCAGACAGCACACCTTGGCCAGCAGTCGGCGGGGGCCTGAGGACCACATATGGTGGCGTGTCAGGTAGGTGTTGCCCTTTTTGATGCATGCTGCTTCCTTGGAGGCTTTCAAAACATCAGGAGGTGCTTGTAGTGGGCTAGAATATCATGTCTGCAGTCACACCGAGTCCTTAAAGCTCACTGCTGGTCAATGTTTCGAAGCCATGACAGATGGAACAGATTAAGTGTGAAGGCTCTTGGGTTGCCCTTTCCTTAATGGTGAAGTGCTGCATCAGAATCCTGTGATGGGGTCGCTGGAGAGGGAAGGAAATCTCTTCTCTGGTGACCCTTGCTTTTCCTCAGATTTTTCATTCTGTCACAATTGTCAGGCCCCACGTTAGACAGAGGCTAATGAAAGGGCATCGCAGGGGGAAATATCAACAACCCAAATGCAGTGTGTGTTTCATAGCCTCCCTCCTTCCCACCGAGGGCACCTCTGCCAAGGAGGTTATTTCCTCCTCTTCCCCCGGGGCTAAAAATGATAGACTGTATTAGGCAAACATATGCATATTTTGTAGCCTGTTTATTGTAACACACAAGAAGAGCTTGCGTAGGAAGTATTTCCAAGTCCTGCTTCACAGTTTCATTTTCAAACCAGCAGTGAAACTTATGCACTCAAGTTCAGTGCGTGCGCACACTAATGTATTAATCTATTGACCCTGTGCACTCTGTTGCTGTGACAACATGAACTTGGCCCTGCGAAGACAATACTGTGAGCTTCTTGACTTGACTGGTATGGAGATTAGTCTCCTTGGTGATAGAGGTAGCAGTAAATATACATAACAGAAGTAACAGCATCCCCCTGATTGAGTCAAACACTGTTTTATCAGACGTGCCTCCTACCTCTCCCCAAAAAACATAATGAGAAGAGACCAGACAGGCAAAAAAATGCTGTATTTTATGTGACTGGTGTTATCCTTAGAAATGCAGCAAAAGAGAACTTTTAAACAAACTTTAATTCAGATGAGTGTATTCAGTGGAAAATTGCCTCATTGCCTTAGATAACTACATGGAATTTGGGATTTTTTCAAGGAGGCTGAAAAGGAAGAAAGAGATAACAATCATTATGCCTATTGCACTGTGATTATTTCACAGTGACACTCCAGTAAGATGTTATATCTTCATATTATGCAAAATGTGAGGAAGAGGGGAACAAGAGCAGAACAGCTACAGCCCATTTCAATTTCTCTAGCCTGCCATGTTGACAGGCAAAGAATAAAGGAGGTCACAGTGGGGGCTGTGCATTAAAAATTAATAACAGAACTATTGCAGTAGTATTTTATATAAGTAACACTATTCGCATTGCCTCATTGAAGTTGCAGTTTCTGAATAGGCCTTCCTACCATAAGTCTGTCTAATAAAATCTATCAAATAACTGCGTTAGGAAAAGTGTCTCTGTGGCACAAAGCTGACACATGGGTGTAGTGGAGGTTGCAGTGGCACCTGGGTGCTTGGCTATAAGGGAGGAGGCACCAGTATTTCTGGAGTTTATAGTCTGTTGTAAGTGGGACTTGAGGAAAAGTTCTTTATTTGATATTTATATGGATGCAGTATCAAAATGTATTTTTAGTGACATGGTTTAATGGAGGACTTGGCAGTGCTGGGGTAAAGGTTGGACTTGATGATCTTCAAGGTATTTTCCTGCGTAATTGATTCTGTGATCCATCATAGGAGATAGACAATGTCATTTTTGGGTACACCATTGCCCATGATGCAAATCTGGTTCTTTAAAATACATGAAAACCACTGGGAGTCAATATGTAGCCAATAACATCAATGGGCTCTGCAGTACATCACAGCGCTTTCTCCTTGGCCATCAGGGTTATAGCAGTACACAGTTTAATGCAAGCAGGAAAGCAATTTTAAGTGGAGAGAGCTAGCATGCTTACAAGCAGACCATCTTGTCATGTCAGAGCGAGGGGCAGGGCGACCACATTCTGAGGTCTGGTCTGGCTATGTCAGCGCTGAGATGCGTGGCCTGCAGCCAGACACTTGACCTTTCCGTGCTTTGTTCCTCCTGTCTGTGAAATGGCAGTCACACCACATCAGTGCCTACAGGCTGCGCTGGGAAGTGCTCTGCAGTCCCAGCAGGAAAGTTGCTTCCTAGTGTCAAGTATTGGTTTTCTGTTTTGATGTGCTTCCACGTCTTGTTTCTGGTTTATTACCTGATGGAGTCGGGAAGTTTTTGTTGTTTCTTCAACTAATTCCTCTCAAGAGAGAATTAATCTTTTAAGTGAAAGGCAGTGCTATTATAAAAGCAGTAAGCCTGGTCCATTTTCCATGTGTTTTACCAAAGCACAGCTGGTTTATCATGTTCTCTAGTGCACAAACCTAGAGCAGATAGAGTGCATAGCCAAGCTGTATCTCAAATGCTGGACTTTTTCCAGTCGCACAGATTTCAGTTCTTTTCTGGACTAGAAATGAGACTGGCTTGGCACAGAGGTACAGGAAGAGTCTGTGTCCCACAGGGTGCAGTGATCCTGGTGGTGTATCACCAATAGTCACCAGCCCCAAGGAGGCCTCAGCACAGAGTCCCTGTGGTCAAGGGTGCTGGTAAGGTCTGAAATGTAGCTGTGCTCAGAGCTGCTGGCCCTCAGCATCACCCAGCCAATGAGGGATTGCTCACAGTTTATGGAGTACTGGAACTTGGCCTCTTCTTCTCATCTACCTCATGCGGAAGCAGCTGTATGCAGGAGGCCTGTCCTTCATTATTCCAGAGATACTGAAAAGAGGATTTCTTTTCAGTTCCTAAGTGATGGTTTCCTATGGTTTGTGTAACATCCATACAAATAACAAGAAAAAATAGTTGAACATCGCTGCCAGACCCTGCCATGTTTTGAGAACATCTTTAAAACCAGAGACACTTAATGAGATTACTTGAAAACCCTCATTTAGCTTTGAGTTGTCGCAGTCAGTGTTTTCTTCCTGTTTTGATGTAATTTGATCAGCTGGAAATGGCTAAGCTGTAAGAGGCATCGCTGTTTCCTCCTTCCTCCCCTCCATGCTGTTGGGTGGGTTTGACAGGGAAGGATCTCGGTATCCCAGGTGGATGTTTGACCACTAGACTGTAGGATTAGGCTCTCTCTTCTCTACTTCCCTGCGAGTACTGAATGATTAATACAAAGTGGAACAGCTCTCACAGGATGCGCACTCGCTGACCTGCACATGAGCCTGACTTGGGAGAGCCAGGTTTAAATCCCAGGTGTGAACATGGATTCCAAGTTTGCCCTCCAACTATTGACATGGTGAAATCGCCCTGGGGTTTCTTTTCCCATCCTGCCTCTATCCTGGTGCCAAAAAAACCCACAAGATTTGCAGGAAAGATTTCACTTGAATTTTGACAAATGGTTGTTTTCTAAAGAAAAAACATTTCTAATTGGCACTACAGAGCCTCAGCTGAGCCCAAAGGCTATGGTAGCCCTGTGTGGCCCTGTTATGTGAGAGGACCTGTGCTTAGAGGATTCCAGTCTTCATCCATTTTCATAAGGTTCTGGGAACTGCCCATTCCTCAAAAAGTGGGAATGAAGCCTCCAAAATTTGGTATGGGAAATCAGCCCTTATGATGGAAGAAAACTACTAAAATGAAGCTATGGCTCCCCAACGTGTGTAACTATCATATGTGTTGACAGGATTAGAGGCACACTTTGATTTCCATTAAAAGGAGCTTTTAGAATTGATCCGATAGTATTTCAGGTTTGACATGGGATTTTACCCCGAGTTCTTCCTATATGCATGCAATCAAATGATTGACTATTTAATATTATGAAATATTGTTTCTTAAAATGAAGCTAATTCAGGGGGTTTATCCCCATAAAGAATAATGTCCTCTGGCTCTCTTCTAGTCTGTATAAGTCTAAATTACTTTATAGAAATATAAATTATTCTGTAGCTATTAGAATAAGATGCCGGGTTCCCCAGAGGAATGGTACTGTACTGTCAGCAGCTGCATGCTTTCCTGAGATCTCTTTCCTTTAAATGTCTTTTAAAACTGAAACCCCAAAGTTTTTCCATAAGCTTTCATCCTGTGCTTCCATATTCCAGATGTGTTTTATAAAGCACATCACATTGCAGCACAATAGGGTATCTATTGCAGGCAAAATAGAGCAGCGCTGCTGTTTGAATTTCCATGGGGCCTTTTTGTTCTTTGTCATCTGTTTGTTTCTCTGGTTTTGTCTGGAAGCCAGATCCTTAGGGGATACATTTATAAATCCATACGCTGGACTTTGCAAAAAACTTGGGTTAAAAGCAAATCTCTCCATGGTGCACTTGCTGTGGATCCTTTTAATGCAAAACTATTGCAGTATTTTACAGTAGTAGCTGGAGCACCTCATGTCAATGTACTGTTATTGCTTTCTCCAGGTAGTCCATTCTGCGGTACTTTTGGCATTATTTGCACAGAATAGATTGTACATAGTTTTGTATGGTTTTCAGAGCAAGAGGGATTCAGAAAGTTGTGTGTTCTAACTTCGTAGCTGACCACAAGGGATGTCAGCATGAATATTCATAGCTAGCAGGTTCAGTCATTAAATGTGGGGACGTATAATTGTTGCAGTTAATTTGAGTTACTTTTGAGGTAAGTTAGTGCAGCTGTCTGGTTTTTAAAGAAAGAACACCATCCAACAGCAATTGTGACCTTTAAGGGGCTGCTTTGCAGGTATTACTTCATTACATTCAAATATACACATTCTATGAATAATGGACGTTATTAATAGGGGCGTATATTCTAATTTGAAATGTATGAATTACATTGGAAGAGGCAAAGTTGAACTTCTAATAATAAGGGCTGCCTTTGAATTTTATGACACATCATTAAGGGGGGGGGGGGGGGGGGGAATAAACCCCGAGCATTCACTTTACTAACCCCAGCTCTTTCAGTGGAGTTTGGTCAATAGAAATGAATGAAAAGCTGCCTAGCACTGGCAACAAAACAAAATGCATGTATGTATAGGCACTTCTGTTTAATAGAAATATTTACTGAGAGTTAAAGACTATTTGCATTAAGATATAGTTATAAAACTGTGTGGAGAGGAGTAAAATAAAATCTATATGCCATAGTGTGATTTTAATTTTGCTTTATTATTGCTGTTAAGTGTAGCTCAGCCATTAAAAGCCCTTATTTGCATCTATTATGTCTGATTCACAAAGAGCCCTCTGTTTTCCACCGTGTCCTTGCAGCAGTGATTTCTCTTAGTGCTCCGCCGTCACTGGTCTGTGTAGGAGAGATCAAAGCCCTAATAATAGATTTCTGACAGGGAGCTCGCCTGCTACCTGCCCTACACAAATCCTCACTGTTCATGTTTGCTTCATGGCAACAAAGCAGACAGAAGGAAAATGCCAAGCGCTGAGTTTGAGGTACAGCCCTGCCATAGCTTGACATTTCAGCAGAGCAGCAGTTTATGAGATGCATAATTTTTCATCTGGGACTCAGCTGCCATTTTCATAGGAGCTTGCGGCTCATCGACTGCCTGGAAGTAGGGCAAAGGTTTACAGCATAGATCAAGGTCCCCATCCTTCCCATCGCTGTTTAAACCCAAGTATTCTTCTTCAGATTAAGGTCTGAGAAATAAGCAGATTTTTTTTTTACCCCACTTTTCGTATTTTTTGGAGCCAATTTCTGTCCCCCAACGAAAACACTTTTAGCACAGGAAGCGTTTGTAGTTGATTCAGAATGATGGGAATTGATTTCATTCACCCAAAGATGAAACAAATCCTGGGACAAGAATGAAGCGCGAGTCCTTCCACGCAGCGTTGGAACAAAGCCGTGGTTTTCTCCTCCTCTCACTTCGCAAAAAAAGAGCTCATTCCAAGCTCAAAATGAATGGAAAGTCTTTGCTCCCGATGTGTAATTGGGTTGTGTTTTAGTATTGTTAGAGATTGCATTTGAATTCTCGCGTCCGTGCTCATGTACGCGGGAAGCGAACGCGGCGTAGGTCCGTGCGAGTGTTTAATTTGGAGTTACACATCTCCGTGAGCTCCAGTGACAGTTCACCATGTCACAGCCTTGCATGGAACAATGGTACAGTGCGTCGGATTAATTAAAGAAGCCTTGCAGAGAACTGAATCCTCAGTATGTCAAGATTTCAATTTTATGTTAAATATTTTCTAAAGGCCAGACCCTTAAATCTCAGGGGCTGTACCAAGCAGTGAGCTGTGAATTTAACCATAGGCTAACTGCTAATGATAAGGAAAAGAGTCCAAGTTGAGGCAGCTGTAATACAGTCATTGGATTAGGCTATCAATCACTCGGTTCCCTGAGGAACAGGCAAAGACGACAAAACAGTGAAAAGGGAAATTAGGAAGGGAGGGCATGACTAGAATGAGATTCTTCACCAAATGTATCTGTTAGTTGGCTGAATCCCCCAAGCATCAGATAGAAATGGCCAGCATTGCTCTCAGACTAAAAGCCAAGTGTTTGTTCCAAACTCCTAGAAAACCATCAAATCGTCATTAACTGTTGCTGGTCTGTGCAGGGTGTTAGAAACTCAGTCACGATCTTCTCCTGTTTTAATAGCCTGTAATTAGGTTAATCTCTAAACCAGTGTTGTTGAACACTCTGGATTTACTGTTTGCATCAAAGCTCGTATAGAATATGTCCAATTGAAATAATTAATTTTCCAGATGAGTGGGTTTTTTTTAATAAACAGATAGCTGTTAAGCTGTTGAGTCTTACTGATGGCTGCTAAAGGCAAATGGCAGAGGGCAATTCAGATAAAATCGTAAGTTCTACTCGAACAAAATATGGGAAGAAATAAGAGAGAATGACTGTGGCCGAGCTTGCCCAAGCATGGGTGAAAGAATGTGCAGTTTTAATCTGGGTGCAGGTAAGGAAAAAGGGAAATAAGTTCTTTATAGTGGTATGGATTAACATGATAAAGTAAAAGGGGCTCTTATAGTTAGTGACTCGGAGACACAGTCTGATTAACAAAGAATGGAAGTGAACAGAGAGAGCAAAAGAGATGTCAAAGCATTTTAAAGCAGGGGCTTGTATTTAAACTTGGTTACAGTAGTGGGTAGAGTGAATGCACCACATGCAAACTATAACTGCGTTGTGTTTTGGAGATCATTGTGTTGAAAACGATATTTCTCTCATAAAAACTTATTACCGTTCATTTTGGCGGTGATTTAAACATAACCACATTAAGTATCTTATGAATTATTTATCTGAAAAATACCTGGCATTTAAGTAAGACTCGGCACTTTCCTTGTTGAACCTTATCCCATGGGCCACAGCTCATGGATCCAGCCTGCCCAGATGCACCTCTAGAGCTTCCTACCCTCCAGCAGATCAACCTTTCCACCCAACTTGGCGTCATCTGCAGATTTACTGAGGGTGCCCTCGATCCCCTCATCCAGATCATCAGTGAAAATATTAAACAACACCGATCCAATATTGAGCCCTGAGGGACACCACTAGTGACCGGTCACCATCTACATGTGACGCTGTTACAGTGTATGTGCGTGATGGATTCAAACTTCCATTATGGAAGTTTAGGGAGCTTCAATACTGGAGGCAGAGGAAAGACCTGACAGAGGCAGTAGGGTCCAAATTCACATGAATACCTGTCAGTGTTGCAAGCTCCCTGCTGTTGATTGTGCATGGCCCATCATTTTCTTTTCTGCTGACTTGTTATTTGGCACCTGAACCAGCAGCAGGGTTTGTGGTACAGGTGGTACTTGAGAGTGATCAATGAGGCAACTGTCTTCCATGGAAATTACCAACTGTACCTGTCAGTCACAGAGCAGAAATCCTCATTGTAATTCCCCCAAAACCCAGGAATCGGGCAGAGTTTGTAAACAATTCTGATTAACAGTTGTATCAGCAGAGGTTAAAACCCCGGAGTACTGACCTGGTGTGTTTTAAGCATGTTCTTTTCTATATCTTACTATGCATATTGATGTGCTCTAGTCACCAAGTGGCATATATTGGTTGTAGAGCCTGTCTGTATTCACTGGAAGACATATTCTCATCCTACCTGAAGAGTAAACATGATTTCATCAGGGACTGTAGCAACAGGACAAGGGGTGATGGGTTCACACTAAAACAGGGGAAGTTCAGGTTAGATCTAAGGCAGAAGCTCTTCCCTGTGAGGGTGCTGAGGCGCTGGCACAGGGTGCCCAGAGAAGCTGTGGCTGCCCCATCCCTGGCAGTGTTTAAAGCCAGGTTGGACACAGGGGCTTGGAACACCCTGCTCTAGTGGAAGGTGTCCTGGAACTGAATGATCTTAAGGTCTGTTCTACCCCAAACCAGGCTTGGATTCTATGGTTTTACATTGCAGGGTGGGCCAACTGGCTACTGTCTTCTGTCATCAGTTTGGGGATACTACCACTGCTGACAATACACCCCAGCTTGTGTACTGTGTGCTGCTCCTCCGCCTGCTTCTGTAACTTCAGTAGCTTCAATGGCTCAGGCATCGCTGTGAGGATGTTGGGGCACCAACGTCTTGCTGCTAAGAACGCACTGGATCAATGTGTTTTAGCAATAGGTCAGGAAGTGGCTTGCAGAGCAGGTTTCCCAATTCCATGGAATATTCCTTGCTGAGGTTAATCCAGTTGCAGGTATTTTGGCAATCAGATATGGGGGATTTAGGGAAAATAAGAAGAAATAATCCTTGGAACAGCTGTAGCCCAGGGCATTGCTTTACATCCAGCAGCACCAAAAGGACATAGTTACACAATTATTGCTGCTGTCCTGCTTCCATGTCGGAGTATCGTAGAGTCACAGAATGGTTTGAGTTGGAAGGTACCTTAAAGCTCATGTAGTAATGAGCAGCCTTTGAAAGTTCTGCCACTGGTTAGCTGTGATTTCTGATGAACTCACCACAGAGAATATATCTAAATTCACCCAAATCCTGCTAACAGCCTGGATTTTTTAGTATCCTACTTGATTGATGACTAAATCCTGTTGCCAACTTCACACATAAAATACAGGACACAAAAGAGAGCAGATTTGTTTAACTGGGTAGATCCTGGGTTTGTATTTCACTGGGCATCACAACATCCCTGATGAGTTATTGCCAGAAGCATCTATTAAAGTATTTCATAGCCATTTTTCTACCTTTCAAAAGAATGCAACTAATACATGGTAGCCAGCTAGGTGCCCCGCATTTTAATGTGCCTTTTCATGCAAGCACACCATGTATAGAATGAGCTGTGCAGATACCCTGCTCGCACCCAGGATACACAAACAGATCCTAAAAAAAAAAACCCTGTAGCAATTTGGCTTTCCAATGTATGATCCATTTGCAGTTCCTCTATTGCCAGGTAATTGCAAATGTCTTCCCTATTAACATGCACCATATAACCGTCTTTACTAAGTCCTTTTTATATCCCTAAAGACACTCATAGTCAGGGATTGAACCACCTTTGTTGGGGTTAGGTGAGAGCTGAGTGAGAACTGTGGAGCACAGTGTCCCACTGTTTCTGCATGAGCAATTCGCTGTGCACCTCTAGCAGGTGGAGACAGGGTTTTTAATGACATGAAATCTGTCCCTTAAGTATCTGGTGCCACACCTGACTCAGCACTGAGGTGAGGCTGATGCTGTGAAGAACTTTGTTAGAGGCAGCTCAAAATGAGGAGAAAGCTTGTGGGGTGTGTTGCAGGCAGGCATGCTGATGAAGACATGGGGAACTGGGTTATGGTTGTGTCGATATGTTTCTATATATTCTATATAAGCCATTTATATTCTATATAAACCGTTTCTGTATGTTTCACATTGAGTGACCTATTGGTTTTCAAAAGAATAGATGATTACTCCAGTCCACATCTTGGCTCGGCTGAGCTTATCTTACTCCCTGTCAGTTATTGCTGCTCTTACACTGTTAATGCCATGTCAGCAGCCCATCTATTGAATACACCAGCTTTGGCGGTATTTATACCAACATTTGGATATTTGCCCACTCAAGAGCTGCTTAGATTTTAATAGGGAATGCTCAGAGAATCCTCCTCATTCTATGACCTAATAAATTCTGTGCATCAGGAGGACTTGCAGTGAAGGTATTGCCAGACGAGGCTTTTAAGAATCAATTCCTTTGTACTGTAAGTCAAGCAGCTTCTTCAGGACATATCGAAGGTGGGATTTGAAGAACTCAGACTTCCAAGGACAATCTGGTAGCAACTTATTTTCCCTAAGAAAGACTTGGAAAAGCCTGTGACATGGGACAGTAACAAATAACGAAGAGATTTCTTGCGTCTTTGGTGTTCATCAAAACACGTTTGAGGATCAGTCCTTGGGAAGGTATCCATAAAGGGGAGTCACCCAAAGCCTTGCTGCATCTTGTCCAGTCGAATTTTAGGAAGGGGTTCCCTCCTGCACACAGATGTCTTTCCTGTGTCTTTATTTTCCTTTTCTTTCAGGCTGTCTGTTTTACAGCTCTAAGAACACCTCCAGCTCACCGTTAAAGTCAGATATTGTGGGGTGGTAAAAGTGTCTTTAAAAACAAAAGGAAATTGACACTGTTAATCTCTTTCCCAAACTTTGGCTCCTTCCAGGGCTATCTCCAGTGTCCTTTGCTGTTTCTCTCTGCTCCTCATAAAGAAGATTCACTGAGCTAAAAGTTTGCCAGGCAGAGAAGGCAGGCAGTAGTAGTGCTCTCTCCTGCTTATGCTGTCTGCATTGCCTTCCTGTGCTGCAGTTGCTACCGGGACACCTCTGTGCCTGAGAGCCCTTCCCAAAGAGGTACTGATAACCTCTCCCTTGTCCCTGGAAGGACATGGGCATTCTGAGATGATGTGGGTTTCTTTCTCCCTCTGTTGACTGCATCAGAAACTTGAGGTTAGTATATTCCTAGTGTAAGTACCTGTGTCATATGTCTAAGATAATATCCCACTTTGTGATGAAATGGCAGTGGTTAAGCATGTAAATATGTCAGGTTTTTCTGGTGAAGGCAAGGCTTTGGGTTGTTTTGAAAACACATCTTTCTTTAGCCCAATTCATTTTCTAATGTGATATCACAGGAGAAAGTGCTATTTTTATGCTTAACATTAAAATATCCCTCAATCCGTTAATGTAAAGCATCTGTTATTTGTCTGTGTTTTAATAAGCCCCAATAACACCACTGCAATCCCTTAATGCTGTTTCTCATATTCTTGTTACAGTAGGTATATCTGGGACACATCCTCTGGTTTAAAAAGCTCGCAGGAAATTCCAGCAATTTAATCTCAGTGTTAGAAAAAGGATCACAGCAGCCACCAGAGTATTTGGTATTTAAGCTGGTTTTGGTAAAGACTCATGATGTGCTCCCTGGGAGCTAAATATTGACAAGCATGCTCTGGCAAGCAAGATGAAGCTTGGTGGGTTAACACAGCTCAAGTCCCTGCATTGACACTGTAACCCAAGTCCAAAAACTGTTATCCTCCACCATTTACTTTGGCTTCAGAGGTGATACTGTCCACTTGAATTAGGGATTTCTACTGTCTTTTTAATACTGTAACTGTGAATTCATACTTGATCTAGGACCACGATGCCTGCAAGGTTGCTTGCGCATCTGTGTGATGAGACCTTCAGTAATGTGTTGTGTGTAGAATCACAAATGACGGCAGGAAACGATCCCGACTTCAAATCTTTAAAGTAGAAGTGTGTAAAATGATTCTTAAATCACATTTCTCTGTTAGGCAGTGGAACACACCATGGCCCAAAACTGTAAGTCTGTGAGAGCAGCTGGATCAAAAGTGAAGCTTGGACCTGATTCGTTACAGCTTAGAATTTAGGAGATTAATTTTTAGTTGGGTTCTGTAGGTAAAAAGAAAATCCCACTTTTCCCCCTCTGATTTTAAATGCACTCTGTAATGCTTGCAGTTCACTTTCTGATCTTGTGAAGAAAGAGCTTAAGCCTATTTGGGCTTCTAGTAAATTTGGCATATACACTAAATTGATTACCCGATGCATTGTGCAACATATGGCATTGTTCTGTCTTTGTGTGCTTCATAGTATTTCCTTCAATTACCCGCATTTGTTTTGATTCCAAGAAATGCACTTGTTTTGGCCCTCTGGTGCTTTGGACTTAAATGCTGGCTTTTCAGTGCTGAACAGATGTGTTAGAGTTGCACATGGAACATTTCTGCTTTTGTGAGTCTTCGTCTTGGAGCTTTCCATGCACAGTATTAAGTCAGCGAGAGCTCATGCAAATGGGACCTCTTCATTTTCATATGTACATAGATTGCTTAAAATAACCTTCAGCATTCCTAGTAATTCTGCGGGACCAAGGAGAAGAAAACAACCCAGTTGTGACAAATACACTGCCCCCAGAGTGAATCAGTTCCTTCAGATATGTTTGACTTTAGGTTAGAGAAAAGCAGGAAGGATGAGAATGTAATTCCTTTGTGGGTGACAGCAACAGTCAACAGCAGTCCTGTGTGCTTCTGTGAACAGCCTTCTTTCCACGCTGGAGGCTGTGGTTTTAATGGGCATAAAAATTCATCCATGAAAATGCATGGAATAAGGTGCCCGGGACATTGGTATGTAAAGGAGACCGCTTGAGTTGATTTACAAAGCATCCTTCGACAGAGCTTTCCTTTAAATTACCACCGGGTTTAGAGAAAAGGGCAATGTGACATCCTGGAACAAGAATGTGGGATCTGTGTCCAGGACGGGTGACTGCTGCCTCTTCTGCTCAGGTGGAATTGCTCTCTTCACACCCAGATTTACTCCACTTCCACCTTTGTTCTTTAGTGAGATAAAAAGACCAGTGTTTAGGAGTTGTGTGGCTACTGGTTTAATTCAGTGGAAGCCAAGGGGATGAGTAAGTACATAAATTAATACCCTTTACCCCTTGAGCTGCCCTCAATGGATAACAATTAAAAGAGCAGTGCACTAAATTCCCTTGCATCCCCTTATGTTGCTGTGAATACATCAAAGAAATGAATATTTAGTCCTATTAATGCTGTTATTTTTTATTAATGGAGAAATCAGATTATGATACAGGTGTCTAATTTCATCTTGAAATCAGCATTGAGTTGCATAGCTGGTCACAAAGCAGGCCTGATAGAACCATTTTAGTCACTGACCATAATGTATCCAGAGCTAGTAAAGGCCTCCACAAATAGGGTTTGTGCTTCACAAATAGTCTGCACAGCATGGACATGCTATCATTTTGTTTTCCATGAAGACATTAACTCTTCAGCTTGCTCTAAACTCTCACCTAAAGAAATGGAATGAAGCTTCCCATGACAGTGGAGGTTATGAAAAACAAGGAACAGAAGAAAAAGCCTTTCTTTATAGTTGTCATCCCTGTGCAGCCAAAGTCTCAGGTAAAGCCCAAGGTATCAGGTCTCTGTTGGAGGGAGCGGTCCTTTTCTTTTCTGGAAGACTAAGTATTGTCATGGTAATTTCATTACAACAATACCAGTGTCTAAATATTTAGAGACCTATGTGGTTATAACACCCTAATCAGAAGAAAATGTTCTTGTGTCATTGAGTGCTGTGTGTCTGTAATACAGGGTTTTACTGTCTACAGTGGGTATTAGCTGAGTATGTCCATCATTACGATTCTGTGAGCAATTGCCTTTCTTGAAACTGCTTGATATTTAGGGATAAAGCACTTCTGTTGCATCTTGCCAACTCCTGAGGCCCAATCTTTCAACCTGCGGTGCCTTCACGGGAATGATGATGTCTCCTCTCTGGATCTAATCACATCTGAAGAGAATGAAAGGGTGAAAACACGTTTTGTTTTCTGGAGAACTTTCATTGCATTGTACATTATTCTGCTACAAAATGATTATAGTGTTTTCTCTGCCAAAGGTGACAGTGAAGGAAGATAACTTCATGGGAAGAGAGATGTTTGAGTATAGGCAACTAGCACTTGCAGGGGCTTGGCTCGAGGCACTGAATTTATTTGTGGGTTGATGAAACTGTGGTCTCCATTTTTCATTGCCTGGGTGCAAAGCAGTCTTGTGACAGGGTGTGCTGCTTGCAAAGTCTTCGCTACCACGGCATTAGTTTAATCTGTGGGCTTGTGCTCTTTCCAGAGCAGCAAACAGACCTGCAATTGCAAGGAAGAGAAAGCACAAGCAAAAGAAAAGAGAACCCCCCCACCAAGTATTTATCTTCTTAAGGCCATGCTGTCTTGCTATGGCCCAGGCAATCTCTAATCATGCTTTGAGAGTTTTTCAAAGGAGGAAAGCTGTAAGAAAACATTGCAGGCGAGTTAGTGGTAAATACTGCTCAGAGGGACTCTTGACTTGGGGAGATTTGGTGTGTGTTTTGTGCATTCTTTACACATCTTCATCCCCATCCTGCCTCTGTCCCTTGGAGACTGAGCTATAAAGGCATAGTGCCCTCCAGCTTTAGCAGGAACTACCAGAGAATGGGATCTTCTTGTGCTCTCCTCCTAAAATCTGGCAGAGAAAGTAATTGATGCTTGTTTAACACTGGCATATAATGTAATGTCTGAGCTCAATGTGTAGGAGCAAGTTCATTAGCCTGAATGCACCAACATGAAGCTCCCAATGACTATATATTCACTGAAAGGGGGGTCAGGCATTGGAACAGGCTGCGCAGAGCAGTGCTGGAGTCACTGTCCCTGCAAGTGTTCACACACCGTGGAGACGAGGCCTCAGTGCCATGGGTTAGTGATGGCCTTGGCAGTGCTGGGGAATGGTTGGACTGGATGAGCTTAAAGGGCTTTTCCAACCTAGTTGATTCTGTGATTCTGTATTTTTGACTTTAAAGACCACCTAAAGTTGTAACCCTTCTGCTCCATAGATCCTTCAGATTCTTTGTTAACATAACTGTGGCATGTCTTGGATGCTGGAGAATCTTCCCAGTATGTTGTTTTCAGCAGGATAGAGCAGGAACCCAGCTGTCCTCTCCCAACCCATCATTTGATCATTAGATTATAACTGGTCCTACAAAAATCCCATCCCTTCCAGCCTTCAGTATGAACAGCTCTAGTTCCTGCTGTTGTTCATATGAGCCTGCCCAGATCCCTTTGTGTTGCACTCCAGAACTGCAAAGAGAACTTGTCGAAGCCCCCGTGCTTTGCTGCTTTTCCCGAGCCTGCCCTGGCAGCAGGAGCTTGCTTTCCAAAGAGCTCAATATACTCCGGTATGGCCCTTGTTCTTTCCAAATGATGATGCAGCCCGCCAGCTTACAGACACATACAGATCCCCATGAATAGGCAAGGTAGGTAGTTTCCATTTATTGCTGGGAGGAAAAAAAGGTGTCAGATAGCTTCCTACTCATCCTATGGCAAGCAGATGAGTATGGCTATGTGCTTCAACTACCTTAGGTATAGCTATCAGCTCTCCTGGTTGTGTGAGTCTTGAGAAACGGGAAGTGTTGAAATAAATGGCTATGATACACATCGTGTTGAAATAAACATTTATTTTAACACATTGTATGTGATGAGCCATTTATTTTAACACTTTTCCCTGGAAGTGTTGAAATAACAGGTTTTATCAGGGGACGTGTCATCCACTGTTTTATGTATATGTGAATATGGAAATATAGCTACTGAGTGTGCACGTGTATATATATATATATACTCACAGAGATTATATGGATATGTAATGATGATATGGTAGATGTGCGTGTAGACACACATACCATTGCACAGGCAAATAAAGGGTTTTCTGCTGAAATGGAGTCATTTGTTTCACAAAGTTTTGTGTTCATGACATCATTTTTAATGTATTTTTTATATCTATAAATAGATATAAATATAGCCATACATAAAATTGTGTATTACTTGATGGTAGCAATAAGGTGAGATAGATAAAATAGATAAAATCAAATCAGTAAGTCCTGAAATAGGGCAAGAATGATCCTAACTTCTGTAAAGGGAGAAGGAAATACTTCATCTGAGCTTTCTAGGTATCTAGACCTGGTTTCTTCAGTTCGCTGTACTTTCATGAGTTCTTCCTTTTCTGTAATGGTCTTCTTAGGCAAGTGGTTATTCAGCGGTGCAAGGGATGCTTCAGGTTTGGTAGACGTACACAGACATCCTGCTTTCTGGCACCACGGTCACGTTGACCGTGGTACTTGCTTTTGCTAAAGAGGTTAAAACCAGCTCAAACAAAGGTTTGAGGTCTGAGGCTGACAGAGGCAAGGCCGCCTTTGAACAGATCTCTAAGCATCTGCGTAAATAGCCACAAACACTGATACTAGACTGAGTTAAGCACATCTGTCTCTGGATATTAATGGGTTGTGAGACCTGCCCTGTGTTCAAGTGAAGCAGTTGCATCTTTTGAGGGTAAGGATTGCCCAGCAGAATTTGGCTCTGACACCCTCATGTAAAGAAGCTCTTCCTCATGTTGAAGTGACACTAGGTGTGTGCTAGTTTATGGCTATTGCTCCTCGTCCTGTCACTGGAAAGGGTCTGGCCCCATCCTCCTGGCACCCGCCTTTGAGCTATTGATCTGCATTGATGAGATCCCTTCTCAGGCTGCTCTTCTCCAGGCTAACCAGGCCCCATAAGAGAGATGCATCCTTGTGGCCTCTGCTGGACCCTCTCCTTGTAGTGCGCAAAGGAAAGAACGTGAACAGCACAGTGTGAGACAATCCCCAGGGTCAAGTGAAACCAAAGTAGAAAGCCTGAATGGAATTAAATAATGAACATCTGCTAAATTGCAACAGAAAATGTTCTGCTGGGTTTCATGCAGATCACCAGAAGGATCGATTTTTAGTGGCTCTGTGGTTTTCAGTGAGGGAATGGCTCGGTTAGAAAATGTTTAACCAGCTTATGCAGCAATCGCAAAACAATTTGTATCTGTCCTCGGGATTTTTCCTGCTGAAGCTCAATATGAGTGAGAATTCCCCCAGGTCTTCTGGATAAATAATATTTACAGATAAGGAAAATTTAATTTTTCCCTCTCTCTTTCTCTGATTCGAACCTTTTTTAATTGAGAGGAGTCTCTGATGACTGCCAAACATTTATTGAACGAGAACTCTGGTGATTTGATGAACTTTGAGCTGCAAGAGCATAAATAATCATTAGTATAAATTCAGAAATGGTCAAAAGAAAGCCTAAAAAGGACACTGATTTTTATTTGTGAAGGAAACAGGAAGCAGAATGATGACTTCTTTTTACCAGTCACAGGTTCAACTCAAACCCGGGGGTATCCCAAAGAGAGTCATATGAGAAAGAAGCTTTTAAATGAAAAGGGGGAAATAATTAGCAGGGAAAATATTAACACAACATTTTATACTCATATTAACCAACAATTTCTTGATCCATGCATGTAACAGTCACAATACGCTAACAAAAACGAGTAGAATGCAGTCGATGTGGTTTCAAGGGCCAGTGATGGCAGAGTGAGGTAGAAACAGTTTCGAATCTGCAGAAATCATTCACTTTATTCTATTGAGGTAAAGTCCTGGCTTCACTGTAGTCAGCAGAACCTTTGACACTGATTCAGTAGTGTTGGCACGTTACCCATCACAAATTATGGATCAAATGAAGCATTAGTCAGCCATTGCTTTGAGGATGTTGGCAAACTGCTGTGGAACCCCCCCATAAAACAAATATTCCCTCAACTGCTCCATTTGGTAAATGAATAATTAAAAGTTTTGGTTGGAAATGGCCAGAGCCTGAGGAAATAGTACATTATTAGTGTGATTTGGGCAAATGGCAATTACTGTGTGAGTGGGAATGGACTGAAGGACTGCCCAGGCTGTGAAATAGATGAGGAGCAGTGAAAGACTCTTCTCTGCATCCTGAGGTGCACCATTAAAGCTGTGGCAAGGACCATCTTGAACTAGCTCTTTCGGCACTAACCTGTAGTTTTCAGTGTGCTGAATTCTGTGTGTCCCATCTGGGGAACCTCATAACAGCAGTGGATAGTCTTTCTCTCTAAACATGTCTGTTTATTCGGGTTTCTTCTGCATATAAATGCATTCTCTGGCCATTTTGAAGGATGTGCCTGCTACACTGTTTCATTAAACCACCGCGTTATCGGGTAATTGTTTAAACATAATGCCATAGCACTATCAAAAGGAAAGGTGAACTAATGGCATTTGCAAATGTCAGGGATTATCTTAACACTTTTATTATAGTTTATAAAAAAGTAGGTTCAGGGCATTCCATGGCAATTATTTCCACCGAAATTGGTTATTTAAATAAATTGCTAATTATCTGGATATGACAGTATTGAAAACCCTGCTAATGACTTCGTTGATAAGTGTAGCTTATGATGGCCACCTACAGGTGGGAGAGGGAAAGAACATGGCACAGAAGCATTCCCGTCGGAAGGAATGCGAAGTGAATGAATGGTGTCTAACAATATATGTGTCTAAGATGAAATTGTGTGTATAGCACGTTTCCCTGGCCTGTTTACAGATGCAGATGATATATATATTATATAAAGCACTTTGATCACCAGAACTAGGCAGCATGCACATTATGCAAAAAATTCCTTAATATAGAATTGTTTTTTGTGGGTTTTTTCCTTAATTTCCAAACTTTCTTACCTGGTTCCTTCCTGCAGCATTGGATTAATCATCTCCAGCACCTCTGTTTTTCCAGACCAACTGCCTTCTGCAGTCTTCATCCCAAACTGTATTTGCCGTCATTGGCATCTTTTGTCATTAGGTTTATTCATTTGAATGGTCAGGAAGATGGGAATGTCAGCTCTCTTCCAAGAATGGATTTACAGAGGGAGGGAGATTTTGAGGGTTTCTTTCTTTCAGCAGAACAGACTGCATCAGGAATTTATTAATAAAAAATAATTTATTAGCCAATTTTTCCTTGTAATATGTAGGCTCTTTTAAATCTGGTACTCAATTTGTAAAAGACTGAAGTGTAATATAATATAATGCAAATGAAGGCTTCATTTTGCTTTACAGTGCACAGAATGGGGAGAATTATGACCCAAATTCTTTTTTTTCCATCTAGTAACCATAGATACAAAAATTGGCTTTTAAGGCATCTCCTAACCAAAGATATGAGAGTTTCCCTTTTAAATCTGCTGCTTTTGTTGATAGAGAGTTTGATAAAGACCATTCAACCTGTTTCAAGGTTCAGACTCAGTATTGTCAGTGTGAATTGATTCACCCCAGTTCTGTTTGGCTGGTTTCTAACGCATCTGGATCATCTTTACCTAAAGGTCCACTTAGAGCTGCTGCGGATATGTGTGGAAGACTTTAAGCTACCACGTTAATGCACTATATTGCAAGTAAGAATGTAGCCCAGAATTCAAAGCTTCTTAGACTTGAGGTTGGTGGATCACTGTGATCAAGAAGATCTGAATTGTTTCTGCTGGGAATTGCCAAAGTTACTGATCTGCCTGAAGCTTAACCCCAGGCTTCTCCTAGAAGAAGGCATCAGATTTGGCTCTCAGTCCTCAACCTAGTGAAAATTTTTGGTGTTGAAGTCATAATAAAACATGTTTTCTGGCACTGGTAGAGGGTTTTTTACTTCCTAAGTAGGTGTAATACCTCTCACCAGTTTTCCATCAGCCTGCAGTCCTCGGAGGACCGGGGCAGCTCTGCCTGCCTGCACTGATCAGAACATTTGATCAACCTAAGTTCTACTTCTCCTTCATGCTCTATTTTGCCCTGTTGGATTTCCTTGACTGCAATCCCTGAGAGCCACAGATAAAACTGACTTAAGAAAGAAAACCAGAATTCTTTGGTTTAAGTGAAGAAGAAGGTCGAGGACTTTGGCATCAGACACGTATTGAATTATTGAACTCTCTATTTGCAACCATTTTTCCCTAAATAATGAGATATCCAAAAGGGTAGTTTGCAACATAGAGTAGTATGGAACTAGATGGAACCCTAACTATTCTATGATTCTATGAGACTGTGTCATCTCCACCAGGTATTTTTCTCTCTTCCATTTTCACATCTCACTCCTCTCCTTGAGGTCTGGATACATGGACTTTGTTTGCTAAATCTCATTCTTTTAGAGCAAGGTAAATGATAGCCATATCAAGCATCTGGTAGCAGCTGTAATGCTACTATCGAGAGAGTGCCATGTCAGCAGTTTCCCAGCTACAGGTGCTTAACTAGTGGAATTACAATTCCCAAGCACATCAAAGTATGTGGTAGATGCTTATTTTCTTGGCGTTGAGCTGGCTTTCAAATGCATGCTGGATTTGGATCTCAGGCTTCTTAAATTCTAGGTGATTTATCAGACAAACTTCTGCATATTTCCGTTACTACATACAGCTCTTCCTTAAATCTCCATTATTTCAACCTTTGAAAAACTCAAGTCTCCACAAATATCTATATTGGAATTTATTACCTTCCTGTTTGCTGTGTTCTTTCTTTTATTTCGGGTTATTTCACCATTTCAGTAGGCAGAAGGATCTCTATCACAGGTAAAGCACATTGTGTTCCAGACCAGAAGCATTTCTTACAGAAGGGGAAGCTTCTGAACTGTTGATCGAGAATGGCTGCACCTTCTGATGTTCTGTATTCTGTAGAGCAAAGAAGATAGTGGCACCTCAGTCAACCCTCTGATTGTCATTAGAGCCATTTATTTACTCTCGTCAGTAGCACTCCTGAAATGTTTTTACATTCATTTGGGGGAGTTACAGGTGAAAGGAATACTTTTGCCATCGTACCAATTTATCACTAATTTAGTAATCACCAAACATAAGTAATAGCTCCTATTATGAGTATCAAGTGCAGCTAGTACTGAAAATTACCTATGTTCCATAATAAACTCTAAGCCTCATTGCCATCTCTGCTAGGTGTCATCAAATCATATGCTTGATTTCTTTGGGCTGAGTGAAGGCCTTTCTGATTACTTATTGTGCTGAACCTTAAATAAACTGTAATTTGCTCCTTTTCCTCTACTGACCATTGTACAGAGATAGTCATTTAAGTGAGAAGGTGGCTAATTTAATCACAATGAGGAAAGGAACTGTTATATTCCGGAAATATTGTCTTGTGGAACTCTTTGCTGTGGGATACCATTAAGGTCAAGGGTCTGTAAGGCTTAAAAGCTGATGGAATGCAACCTCTTAGAGTTACATTGGGGTTAAAAGAATAGAAACCTTCATGCCTCAAGGCAGATGTCAGTTTTTAACTCATGCAGACTGGAAAGGTTTTTTCCTCTAGCCACATGATTTTGGAGTTAACAGCATCTATATTCTTTCACCTTTCTGAGGAATAACTACCTCATCACAGTGAGATTCTGCAGTAGCTGTGTCGGTGCCCGAAAGCAATATAACAAGTCTGATGCTTACCTGTAGCCTCAATTTCAAACGCTGACTGTTGGAGGAATTCCATGAACTAGTGCTTTTGGATGAGATTGTTCCCAGCCATTTTGACGTGTAGTGGATGTCTTGGCATGTATGGCCCTCCGAAGGATTGATAAGTAAATGCGTGGAAGCAAACAGCGTGGTTCCATGTGGGTTTTTTGCCTCAAGTCTTTCTCTAAGACCGTGCCATCAATTCTGTTGTAAGATTTGCTCTTTGGACCCTAGCAGTCATCCTCTTTCAGAGAGCTAGTCTGTTTCTTTCAAACATGTTACGATTGATCTAGCTCAAACAGCAAATAGTCATTAGTGTCCTGTGGAAAGTTCCTGTTCAGCTCCAGGTCATTTCTGTGACCTGTTCTTCTGTGATGGGAGAGTCTTAAAGGCAGTTTTGGTGAGATATCTAAGTTTTATGAACCAGGCTCTAGTTTTCACTAGAGCACACTGAGAATGCTTCTTGGTCAAGCTGTCATGGAATCACAGAATCCCAGGCTGGTTTGGGTTGGAAAAGACCTTAAGATCATCCAGTTCCAACCCCCTGCCATCGGCAGGGACACTTCACACTAGACCAGGTCACCCAAGGCTCTGTCCAACGTGGCCTTGAGCAGTGCCAGGGATTCACCACTTCCTTGGGTGAATTTAAGCATTACCCATGTACGCAAATGGATGTTTAGGTGGTGAAAACATTATAGGACCATGTAGTTTCTGTTGAACTACAGACAACAAGTATCTGTGCAAAGCCTGTGAGCAGTTCTGATCCCTAACATGGGCATCCAAGAACATCTGGTATGAAATTGCTGGCAAGCGGAGGAGTCTGTCTGATCATATAGTGAGTCTTCTGGGTTTTGCTAGCTGCAGAGATCATCTATAGGAGAAGGAGGAGGTGTTGTATTAAGTATGTAATGAGAAGGTGCTTATCCCGAGGCAGCAGAGATTGTCATTGCCCAAGAAGATAATTCCATGCTGAATCCAGAGCAGATGTCAATAGGGGCTGCTTTTGGGTGTGAATGTGTTTAATACTGATGGACCAGGGTCTGCTGTGAACTCAGTGTGGTCTGTCAGGGTTACAGCGAGGGGTATGTTGCAAAAGACAACGTGAGCTGAACACACAGGGGGTTTAATGGTTATGACAAACCAGATTTCAGTTTTCTGCAGTGGAAAATTACCTTGATAAAAGAGCTCCTTGGCAAAGTGACCGTGTCCTATTTATAGCAAAACATGGCAGGTTTTGTGAGCTGAACTTGTGGTGGGGTCATTCTCCCCATCGACCCATAGACCTGGGAGGTCTGAGCTGGTGCACAAGCAAGGAGGAGGCTCTTTCTAGAGAGCAGAACCCTGAGCTGATGGCAGGTCCTTTGTGCAGACCAGAAACCTTGGCCTGAGAGGCAGCACTGACAGGGACACTGGAGGGAGGGTTGGTGCTGGGCTCAGCAACACAGTACTGGCTGGAAAAAGCGATTTATCTTTTACTAAAGACTTTCTTCTATTAACAGTCCAGGCAGCAGAACTGCCCTGCTTCTGTCTCAGAAAGGGTAGAGAAAGAACTGCAGCACAGCTTGCTTGGGTTGAAGTCTTGTCTGCAGGAGCTGAGGATGTTGATCAGGCATCTAAGCAGAGGTGTGGGGATGCAACAGCTACTGTTCCCCCGTGGGCTCTTTTCCCACACTTCCAACTGTGGTTTCTTCTTTCCTCTTGTTTTGTTCATTGCATTGGTTTTATTTCTTTCTTCCCTTTTGGCTATTTGCTCTTGCAGAAGGTCAGAGCTTTAAAGGTTATGAAAATACCCATGGAGGGTGTTCAGAAGCATTTCAAATCATGGTATTTCCCTGAATTACCTAATACAGTACAAACCCAAAAGTACTAGCTCTGTGTAGGCTGACAGGGTTGACAGCCAGCCAGTTCCTCTGGGGGTGATGTGTGCCTCCCTTACGCTACTGTAGTGTTGTCCAGTGTTTTCCATGTTATACATGGAAATTTCCCTAAAGGTTCTCTAAATGAAATGGGAATGTTAAGAATACAGGAGTTATCCAGAGAAATCCCAACCAGCCTCAGATAAAACATCAGGGGAAGTGTCAGCTGTCTGTTCTCTCCATCATTTAATGAGCAGCATCTGTATGCATATTTTAAAGGCTTGCATACCGTGAATAGGATGTAGCCAAAGCAGAAGCATTGCAGACGCAGCGCATTGAGACTTTAGTCATCGTTCCTCTAAATGTAGCAGGGAGTTGTCTGACTCAACTTCTGGATACCATTTAAAAGTACAAGCTCCAGTCTTGGAGATAGGACTCTAAAATAAATATACTTTATTCTTTTGAGCTTCTGACTAAAGGGGGCTTACTTAAAGGATTGTCCAAATCTACAAACATCCAAAGGGGAAACATGTTAAATAAGATGTGAGATGTCAAATGCAGTGAAATGGCGTTTTTAAAGAATCTTTACTCAGACAAACAAATGAGATGTTCCGTCTGATTTGGTCTGTGTTCAAAAAGCCAAGCTGATTCTTTATGTAGAAACACAGGTCTCTGTCTACAGTGTACTGTATGGGAAAGTATTGCTTTCTGTCTCAGGCATTGTTAGTCTTTGTTTTGAACATCAGCTAAAATGTTCCAGCCAGCTTTGCAATGTTTATCCAAATGTTTCTGTGATTTCCTGTATTTCAGCCAGATTCATAGTACTTTACAAGTACTGATAGCACTTAAAACCCACTTGGTGTCAATTTATAAATGAACGCATCCTCTGCGTCTCAGAATTAGATGTTAGCTCCTGATGTTCCTTAGCATGAGGCACTCGCAAATGACATCAGGGTGCTTTCTGCTACTGCTGACAACATGTTCTGGTTTTCCATAGGAAATGCCATCAGGCCCATCGCCCTCCGCGCAGTGTCTGCCATAGCCCGTGCTCTTCCTGGATTTCCCATCTTAGCAACTGGAGGCATCGATTCTGCTGAAAGTGGACTTCAGTTTCTGCACAGTGGGGCATCTGTTTTACAGGTATCCTTTCTTTCTTTAAAGCATTAGAATGAAAGGAATTAAAACCAGAATGTAGCTTCAAACATTAGAGTCATGGAGGGTTTATACCATTGAAAGCAATTTTCATAGGATCTACCAGGTTGGAAAACACCTTTAGGCTCATCAAGTCCAACCGTTCCCAGCCACCACTAACCCATGGCCCTGAGAGCCTCATCCTCATGGTTTATGAACACTTCCAGAGACAGTGATTTCACCACTACCCTGTGAAGCTTCATGCTTCTTGCTAAGAGACAATCATTTCAGATGGAGGAGGAGTTGCCAAAATAACACTTCAGGTGTTCCAGTACCTTGGAAGAGGCTTGCCCTGAGTATGTTATCACTTTTTCTCTCTGACCTATAGGATTTAAACATTAAGCATCACTCCCTTGTCATACAAACAGGGTTGGCATAGAGTTAAGTTTCAGCTCTCTGATGTTCCTTTATTCTTGGGGTTTGTCTTCTGCAAAGAACCTTTTCAAGGGGAGAGGCATTTCAAAGAACACTACTTTGGTCCCACTAAAGTAATCCCTGTTCACCCAGGTATCTTTGTCCCTTAAGCATGATTATTGGAGCAGGAGGTGCAGAGCTCTGCAGAGCTCTGTCTCCTGCATAAGAGGCTGGTGGTGTAGCCTGTTGTAATGGAGTAAGGTTTTAGACTGGATCATAGAATAATGGAATCTCAGAATGGTTTGTGTTGGAAGGGACCTTAAAGCTCGTCCAGTTCCAACCCCCTGAATACAGTAGCTGAGGCTTTTTACATTGTCTGTGTTGTTTTGAGATGCTGGTGAGGCCGGCATGGTTATTTAGTCCCTGTCATGGAATGAAGCCTCAGTAGTCTGTTATCATGGGCACCAGAAAATTAGCTGGAAATAAGCCCCATACCTGCTCTACTTTGCAGCATATGTGTTAGAAGGGCTAAGAGGCAGGTGGTGGTGATGTTCTCATATTCCATTATGTATTGCTACGTTCTGGTTGATGCTCATCCCCTTGATCTGGAGTTCCCATCACAGACAACAGCAGCTGTGGATTCTGTGGATGTCAGCTTTGTGTCACTCTGTGGAATGACTGGAGTGGTTTCATTCCCACAAGTCTCTTTGACATTAAAATTAGATTCAGTGTGACCAACCTTTTTACACAGCGCTGGTGTCTGCTGAGATTAGTCATTTGTTTGCTGTGTTTCAGACAAAAAAAGCCCCAAAACGGGCCAACTCAGTGGTTTGCTTGGGTTTTTAACAGTGTTGTATGATCTGAGCTGTACAATGTGGAGTTTCTGGTCTACATCTGCTCCATCTGGTTCTGGATGACTAAAAAATGAAGTTGTTTCATGTCATTTATTCACTTTTGTATGGGCTAACGTTAAACTCCTCTGGATCATCCCTATCCTCAGTGTGAGTGGCTTATTTCTCTTTCACTAATGGAGGGAAGTCATTGAAAGTCATTTGGGATAAATGAGTTCTAAAGCTGCTGTGTAGGTAAAGTCTGAACTAGTTCAATTACATTTATTTTAACATAAGCCTTTAGTAAACTGCATACAGGATTGTGAGTCGAGGCCATAAGTCTTTCCCTCACCAGGGGAAAAGCAGATGGAAGGGACAACGAAACAAGTAATCTCTATAAAGCCTTACAAGAAATACCCTTGACCAGGACTAGACTTGCTCAAGCGAGATATGTTGTGATAGACAGAAGACACTCTCATCTTCACAGGTCAACTTTGGAGCCTAATTAGGATTGGGAGAATCATTGCTATTGTTTTCCTTTCTTAAAATGATACACAAATAAGCCACTAATATACTTTTCCCTGAATCCCAATCTCTCACATGTCCTTGGTATCAAATGCCGGAGTTGTTCCTTTAGCAGTCAAACCCCCTGTTCCGTATCCTACCAGCTTTGACAGTTTACTTCTGCTTCCTCAGTACCGAAATACAGAGCAAGTACAGAATCTGGAGATAGCATCAAATAAAGTGATCTGCTGAATGGTTCAGTCTATTAAGATTCAAGTCTTATTCAAGTCTGATACATATCAAGTCTCCAAGTTCAGTAAGTAGAAGCCTGGACTGTACTGGGGGAATTATATATGCATCCTGTAGCCTTAAGTGTCTGCTCTGGACACTGTTGGAGATGGTGCTGAATAGACGCTTGGACTGACAAAGTACTGCACATTTTGTGATCTTACTTTACGTTTCCAACACCACAAGGACGTGGTACAACTGATCCAGAGGCACAAAGCAAGGAGCCTGGACATTGGTGGTGATGGAGTGAGCTCTGCGCTCAGCAGTGGGTGCATTCCCAGTACCACTACTGGGAGTGGGAACTACCACTACTGTAACTGCCCTGTTCCACAAAATAGCACGTGGATGTTTCCTTGTTTTTTAAAAGGGTATGGAATGTCAATTCAGGCAGCATTAAATGCAGTCTGATACCACTCAACAGCACGGGTTGTACTGGTCCATCCACAGAGCCCAGCTACAGAACTGGGAAAGCAGCACTTGCATGGCCACTGGACTTCACTTTATTTTGCCTGGATGAGAATCCTGTGTCTTCTCTGCCATGAGATGCAGACCTTCATGGGCTAAGATAATACAAAGGCTTTGTGGGTTGATTTAATTGCAGTCTGGCATATCTCTCAGAGAAGAGGTTTATGAATAATAAATGTACCTCCATTAAAAGCAAGATCAGGTTTTCCTCTGCAGCTATTTCAGTTACAACCAGTTTTCCATTATTTTCTTTCCCAATTGCTTTTATTTGTAAGATACGGGGATTTATTTTCCATTTACGAAATCATCATACACAGAAATGCAAGTCAGGAGTGACCAAAGCCATATTTTGATATATGCTATAACCACCTCAAGTGGTATTAAGGGATAGAGTAGGGAATGGTTTGGAGAGATAGGTTCAGTATTCAAAGTGTGTTCTATCCCCTCTTTTAGAAGATGCCCATGGCAGGGGGTTGGAACTAGGTGATCTTAAGGTCTTTTCCAACCCAAACCATTCTGTAAGTCTATGATTCTATGGAGGGCAGCATCTTAGGTGCCATTACTACTAAAAGTTTGTGTGTAAGAAAGTTTTGCAGTAGGGGTAGCAAACAGCCTGGATCCTGGCAGTCAGTGGTAGCTGGGATTCACATTTTATACAGCAGTTTAACAGCGCATTCTTCCACTTTGTGGACTTCAGCATCAGTTGCAAAAAGACCCTGTTTGTTCTTTAATTCTTCATTACAAATGATGAACCATTTCAGTCACTCCTGACTCGATAGCACTATATTTTCCTGTAACATAGTCAAATTTAACAAGCCCTTTAAAGTTCAGACATGGAATTAAACCCAATAACTTTATTTATGGACGTAACCCTGCACTCATTGCATACCAAAAGCTCTAGACACATCTAGCTGCATCTTTCTGAGGTGCAGTTCACTGCTATTTGCTTCCAGTGCAGCTGCAGTTGTTTGGGTGTCCTAATGTAAGTAAGCTTGTTCAAAGCCCCGATTTATCAAGATAAGATGTATATTGGATTATGTTTCTTTGCATCTCTTGCATCATGGGGGTGATTTACCATTGTCACACTGATGGGTGGTTAGGTTTTTGCAAGCCTTTGCAAGAGACGGGCGTTTTTCAAAGTCATCTTGCTGTAGGAAATTAAAACCGGGGACAATTATAGCAAATTCCAGTGGAAAGAGAAAATGCATTATGGAAAAAGCAATAAAAGCGGAAAAATATTCAAGTAAAAGTCGCTTCACAGCAGCTTGTATGATTCAATTGTAGATCAATATTGTGTAGTTAATGCATTAGCAGTAGAGCATTAATTTGCAATTACCGCAGGTGATCTGATTCTCTGGGTTCTAGCCATTGACATAAATGACCTTTTGTTGAAAGAGATTCTGTACTCATTACTTCTAGCAGATGTAACAAAAAATAAAGGTGGACCTGAAATGTATTTGTTTCGTGGTAGAGTATCTTAACGTTATATTCTGGAATGAAATACTTTTGTTCAACTTGAATATTGGTCATTAGCATGTAAAGAATATGTGTTCCTTTTCAGACAGATTGCTTTTCTTACTAAGTGTGGGAGTTGCACATGTTCCCTGTTGCTCCAGCATGGCTGTTCGTAAGGCTCTCTGCATAGCAGCACTATTAAATCCACCCAGATAATGCTGCTTCCCAGCAGGTCAGCTTTGCCCCAAGCCCTGTTTCAGACCCACCTTCACCTATCTGTCTCCCACTTAGAATCTTGAAATGGTTTGGGTTGGAAAGGACCTTAAAGCTCATCCAGTTCCAACCCCTGCCACAGGCAGGGACACCTCACACTAGAGCAGGTTGCTCCAAGCCCCTGTGTCCAACCTGGCCTTGAACACTGCCAGGGATGGGGCAGCCACAGCTTCTCTGGGCACCCTGTGCCAGCGCCTCAGCATCCTCACAGGGAAGAGCTTCTGCCTTAGATCTAACCTGAACTGCCCCTGTTTCAGTTTGAACCCGTCACCCCTTGTCCTATTGCTACAGACCCTGATGAAGAGTCCCTCCCCAGCATCCCTGGAGTCCCCTTCAGACACTGGAAGCTGCTCTGAGGTCTCCATGCAGCTTCTCTTCTCCAGGCTGAACAGCCCCAACGTTCTCAGCCTGTCTCCATACAGGAGCTGCTCCAGCCCCTGCTCATCCTCCTGGCCTCCTCTGGACTTGCTCCAGCAGCTCCATGTCCTTCTGATGTTGAGGACACCAGCACTGCACACAGTGCTGCAAGTGGGGTATCCCAAAAGCACAGTAGAGGGGCAGAATCACCTCCCTTGGCCTGCTGCTTGCACTCCTTTTGATGCAGTCCAGGATGTTTGCCCTGCATGGGATGTACCTTTCAGCCCTGTGGTGCTGTACTCTTGTCTTCACCGTGTTATATTTAGCCTCCAGACCTTGCACCATGACCCTCCTCATCTCTCAGGCAAAGGGAGAATGTGGGAATATACCCACCAACAGAGACAGAGCCGCCAGGATGCTGGATCTGCCCTGTGCTCTTCTCTCCTGCCCCACACCAGTTGTGTATGAGATCCTCAGGGATCCGCAAGAGAACAAAACCATTCGGGAAGTATGACAGCCCATGACATGAAGGCAATAGTGATGAGTTTTTTGCCTCTGAGAGATAAAATCTCTCACCACTACAGAACATGGTTGTTTTTATGAGACTACATGTGTTTTGTGTAATGTTTTCAAGGAGTGTTCTTGTTGGTGCCTCTTTGGAGCCAGAGTCTCAAGGGATTCGGGACAGTTTGATGAGTATTTTTCCTTCAGCAGGCTTTTTACTGAAGCATTTAGCTGGGGGATTTTTCTAACAGCAGGATGTCCCTTTGTGTGGGAATAAACAAGCTTTTCCCTCAAAAAACAGTGGGACTTGGACGATGAGAGAGAGCATTGTTATTTGTGCAAATGTGAAACCCTGTGAGGAACCTTTCTACATGGTATAGGATACCCTCGGTAGTGGGATATAAATGCAAGGCTCTGAAAATATCATCACTGTGAGATGACGGGGGAAAGAAGAGTACAATTTTACAAGCATTATGTCACATCTTAATGTTTAGATGTTCCCATTTTCTCCACCCTAATCTCAACACCCCGTTCCCCCCCCCCCCCCAAATCCCATGAAATGTATTCTGGGTTTGTTTATCATATTTTCCCATATTTAATTTTTCATTTATTATTAATTTATTAATTAATAATAAATTTCTTTATTAACTAATTTATTAATTGCAGACTGATGCAATTTCTCTATGGCTTTTTATGTCTACAGAACTGCAGTGTAGAGAGCTGAAGAACACTTAGTGTTCTTCTGAGACCATCTCAGTGTCTGTCCAAGTCAGTGAAGACGCAGATACTTAAGTGAGGACCAGATGAGACCAAAAGAATTCTCATTCAGGAATTACTGTTTATGCCATTGAATGGTATGGAGAGTTAAAAACTAAAAGAAATTGAAATCGTGTGTGTGCAGAACAGGGCAGTGATGGAGCCAGCCTTGTGGTTTACAATTCCAGGTTAAGTTTGTACGGAGTAGTGATGCCTTCTGCAGTGCTGCGTTAAAGGTTGGACTTGATGATCTTAAAGGTCTTTTCCAGCCTGGTTGATTCTATGATGACACTTGGAAAAAACTGTTATGTCTTGCAGTGAGTAGCAGTGATTCTGAATGCAGAGGAAGGGCTCAGTCACTAAAGCCCACCCTTCCTCTGCCCCCAGCCCATCTTTACACCAGCACATGGAGGGGAAAGAGGCTGAAGGCTTTGCTTTGTGCCAGTCAGAGCGTGCTCCATGGGTAGATAAGCTTCAGACAATACTTCAGCACCAGCTGGACACTGTGAAGCTTCTGTGGCTCAAGGGACAGAAGAATGCAACCATTCTGTACAAACCTGTCCATGGTGCAGAGAGGTGAAGATTGGGCTATTTCTTCTCTCGCCCATTAAACTGATGAGTTGAAGGATAGATTGCTGGATGGTGTCAGGCCACCAGAATGATACAAGATGAGATTCAAGGAATGGCACTTTACATCCACCAACAATTTTAAGGCAAAACCCACTTTTCTGATGCAAGTCCTTTTTTTTGAGATATATGTAGTCTCGTGTAGAAAGAGCAGGTTTTAGCCCATATTCCTGAAGAAGCTCAGTATATGTTTGTAAGTCCTTTTGAGTATCCTCAGTCTTGTTTGAGCTTAGTGGCCGTTTTCACTGGAATTTGCTGGAAGATAGGAAGTAATTTGCTATAACAAGTTTTGAGAAAGCAAAAAAGCAGAGGAGAGCACATTCCTGCATTCCTTCACTACAAGCACGAGCACGCTATGAGCTCACCTTTATTAGACCTCTGAGAATCCACATGGGACGATGCTGTTAGGACCATGGCAGCCACAAGAAAGGCTTTAATTGGCAGTCACACCTTATTAGATGTCAGAGAACCCAACCAGGAGACACAGAGCTGCTGGAAGCCAGTTATCATTAGTTCCAGTGCTCACAGAGCCGTGCTCTTGAAAATGCCTTCAATGGCCGCGGCACAGGATGGAGCGGCCCTTCTCTGCAGAGCTGGGATTTACAGGGCATGCAGAAACAAAAGGGGGAACAAAGCACTGTTTGAACATGTCACCATAAAATCAAAAGGAAACCCAATGTGAGAGCGAGAGAAGTTGGGGCAGACGTGCTCAAGTGATCGTTTCTGATAAACATTTCAGTATTTGCTGCTTTCTTCTTGGCTCGGTGCTGATGACAGGAGCTCAGCCCGCTCTCAGCTGTCTGTCTTTGCTAAGAACAAAAAGTCATTAGAGGACTGCCACGCTTGCTCCATTACAGATGCTTGGGTTGGAAATCTGTAATGGATAGTGAGGGTTTGCTGTGAGAATTCCTTTTGATGGAAATCAGAATTTGTCAAACAAAATCTCGATTCTTTTTTCCTAGTAAAGTTGGCAAAAAATACTAAATTTGAGCAGGTTTTCATTATTATTGATTTTAGTTTCATCGTGACTTTTAATGGAAAGCTGCACTATTCAGATCAGCATACTGTAAAGTTACAGACTGAACTCTAAGCTAATAATGCCTTCTACTTTGTGCAGTTTCGCAGTAGTTTTATATGTAGGGGGTTTATCTATTAGTTTACCTTTGTTTCTGCTTATTTCACCAGCTAGTAAATGAGGTCTGCATTGATAAGATTGTTAGTTCATGATTTTATAAGAATGAATTCAGACTCATTCCCTAACAGTTGCTATTTGTCATTCTTACAGCGGATTCTCATGCAAAGTAGGTTTAAGTATCACTGAATGGTAATCATTATTTACTAACAATTAGGTCTCAATTGAGCATCAGCTCCAGTGCTTTCCTATACCAGTCACTCCCAGCAGAGGATTTGTTCGCTGCTCTTATACCTGGGGACACTGAGCCTGCTTCTCTTTCAGCGTGAGGTGTCCCTGCTCATGACAGGGGGTTGGAGCTGGATGATCTTAGGTCCTTTCCAACCCAAACAATTCCCTGATTCTGCCCAGGTGTTTCCCTGTTTCCCTGGATCTGGTGACCCAGGTTCTTGAAGGGTTGAGGAGATGTGAACAATAAGCAGTTTGGCAGCATGCGCTCTCCATGTCTCCCAAGGATCCACCGTATTGCTTGTCTTTCCACTGCTGATGTGGATTCCAATGGCCACTGTCTTGTGTGAACAAGCAGAGATCTGTCCCCCCTGTAGATAAAACCACCCGGTATGAATTGACATTGAGTGAGTTTGGTTTAAAAGTTCACAAGGGAAAAGCAACACGGAGATGATGACTCTTCAGAAGAGGCTCAGGGGAGTGTTGGAGGGATTGTGGGCAAGTTGTTTTACTCAGCTCAGGTTGTTTTCAAACACAAAGCTAGCTCTGTTGTAGATTGAGTTGTAGTTCCCCTCGCATCTCAGTGTGGTGATGACTAGAAATTGAACCTGAAAATGCACCCATCTCCTTCTTGAACATTGAAAATGTCAATGGAAGGAAAATGATTTTTTTGTTCCTGCCACCTCCAGTAATTACTTAGGGAATTCCCTGTGTTTTGTCTTAAATCAGATGTATTATAGCTGCAGGGGACATCCTGAGTTTTCCTTTCCATATGGAAGCAGCTCTGTTGATCTTCCAGTCGAAAGCCATAGCTGGCAGTGGAATGAAGAAAGGGAGAGGCAAGCCGTGGAGGAGGCTGTGCTCAGGGAAGGATAAAGCCCATGAAGGATGGAGCAATTGGGAACAGCAGCTTTTCTGGAGGCTTTTTCCTGCTACAACACAAGCACCCCTTGAAACACAGCTTGATCCAGCTATGGAGAGGTCCTTTTATCCATGCAATTTGAATGAATGAAGCAGAAGCCATTTCATTTGACGCTTGCAGTACATTAGGTAAGGGTATAACTGCCCTCAGTATCAGTTACGTAGCTGCTTTTCTTGCTGCTGTTTATTGTTTGAACAGAGCTAGGTAAAACAATCCCTGAGGAAATGTGGAAGTGTTTTTTTTATCTCAGACACGAAAGACTCAGTGGGTCAAAACTGATTTCTTTGCATGCATCTCGTTCTTCAATGGACACAGCAGCCACTGCACAGATTTGGACAGGCAAGCTGATAAAGGATGGAAGCAATTTTAGCTGAAATACAATGTGAGTACTAGAGGGAAAGGCTCCCAGGGATGAGGGGTTAATCACAGCAGGGCTGAGCTGGGGTTCCACAATGGAAAAATTGCTTTTCTGTTTGATTGTGAGAGGTTTGCAGCTTTCAAACTTGTGGTCGCAGGAGGATGTCCCTCAGTGCATGGTTCTCATTAGGGTTTGTTGAAACTTCTGTGGGGAGAGAGTTTTTCTTTGACCAATTTCATTTAATCAAAATAGATGTGAGTTCAAGGCTCTGCTGCATCTGGTCCAGTGGCCTGGATGAGGAATGCTGAAGCTTTATGCTGGATCCAGGATGCGTTAATGAACCTGAGTAGTACCACTAATAAGGAAATAGTTACCCTGTCACAAAGGTCAAAGTGTTTTCCAGTTTAAACTGGTAATCAAAACTCTCAAAATGTGTGGAATTAACACATTTAAAGAAAAAAACCTGTTTGGGTGATGGTGATCTTCGTTTCAGTCTTCCTGCAACTTATTTTAGTTTTGACCTTTTCATTCCAATTAGCTCCAATTGCAAACTGGACATGTTCAAATTAAAAATGGAACAATGGACCCGAGAATCATGGAATCAACCAGGTTGGAAAAGCCCTTTAAGCTCATCCAGCCCAACCTTTACCCCAGCACTGCCAAGGCCACCACTAACCCATGGCACTGAGGCCTCGTCTCCACGGTGTGTGAACACTTGCAGGGACGGTGACTCCAGCCCTGCCCTGGGCAGCCTGTTCCAATGCCTGAGCACCCTCTGGGGAAGGAATTGTTCCTCAGCTCCATCTAAACCTGCCCTGGTGCAGCTTGAGGCCGTTTCCTCTTGTCCCATCCCTTGTTCCTTGGCAGCAGAGCCCAGCCCCTCCTGGCTCCATCTTCCTGTCAGGCAGTTGTAGGGAGCGATCAGGTCCTCCCCGAGCCTTCTCTGAACTTCTCCAGACTGAACCCCCCAGGTCCCTCAGCCGTTCCCCATCACACTTGTGCTCCAGGCCCTATCCCGAGCGGATGGTGTTGCTGTTGGTTAGCTCTTAGAAAACCCAGTCTTTAAACCATTGCTGACTTCTGACTGTGTTATGTTACTTGATGACTTTTAACATCAAACCACCAGATTTGAGTGGCTTAGCTGATACCTGCTTTAGAAATACCTTTAGAGGAGCTGAAGGATGCAGCCCATGGAAATGAGTGAAATAAATGTAGGTCTGTTTCGCACTGCTTCTGGTGCTGTACCAGCGTCTGTAGAACTGCTGGGAGAGCTGGAGGATTTCCACAGCAGTACTTAGAAAAAAGAGGGAGGAAAGACTTTTGGGTGTTAATAAATGGAATATGAAATTATATTCAACGTATATTTAGAGATAGTTGTAGAGCCTCTGTATGTGTTTGGGCTGTTCACACGAGGGAGTTAGTTCATCTGCTTTCAAAGATACCTTTCATTTTATAGATCGACAGCACAGTGATAGAATTTGCTATAGGTGGCTGCTTATGAGGCTGTTTTCCACTCAGTGCTCAAGGCACGTGGAATCATATTGTTTTCTTAGAGAAGATGATCGCGATCAGCACTTCTATCAGTGTGTGCGCCCACCAACTGCATAAAGGTCCACTTTGTAGTTCCAAGAACAGACAGAATGCTTTAGTGAGATAAGGAAATATACCCATTCCTCTAGGGGTGGTTCACAGGGGAAAAATAGCCACAGTTACCTCAGGGAGCCTTCTGAATATTCTCCACTTCTTCTGCATTTCCCCTCTCAAAGACAGGGGATGCAGAATTGCATCACTCAGGCTCCCTTGGTAAGTACCAGTTTTCCACTCCAGAATACTCAGTTTTGAGTGATTTACATCAAAGATACATTAATTGGCAGAGAAGAATTTAAGGGGAGGAAAAACACATCTGAGTAGGCTAGGAATTAATGCGTTGGATAACATTCCTAAAGGATCCCTTAGAGTGCTCTTATCCCTTGCTGTGCCCTCATCTGATAAGTGGCTAATGGATTCTAGACTTTTTTCTCCTCCTTCACTCTTGCCCAAGGTTTCTGGGGCGCAGTACATGAACAGGGTCTGACCAGAATCAGGTCCTTTGGGGTCTCTGGGCCAATGGGAGCCACTTTGGTAGTAGGGAATCTTTTCATCTCAGGAGGCTGCTGCAGCTTCAGCACATGCTGGGTGGCTCTTTTTGCTGCCCGCTTACTGCATCCTGATTTCCTTACTTGTGGTCCTTCATCCAAATCAGCTCTGCGTACCGATCTAGTAACTCAAGCCTTGTTAAGTAACATCCCATCTGCTAACCTGTGTCTCTAGAGTCATTTGAGCAGCTAATGTGAATGAATCAAATCATTCCATCTGTACTGTATCAATATTTGGTAAGATTTTTCTTCCTTAACAGATTTGTGCTTTAAAACGAAGAATCCCACTTTTTTTCCAGAGAGCTCACCACGGTGTCCGATAATCCATGTCCCCTCATGTTCTTAATCCCAATATCCTCTAACAAAAGTAACAATTGCTGCTAGAAGGGATAATTTAGGCTACGCAGTTAATGTGGTGGTAAGTCAGTGTTCAAAGAGACATGAGGAGGAGGAACCATTGTTATACAAGCAGTCTTTCCATAGACCTTGGCATCCTGAAGATAGGAAGCACAGCAACCTCTCTCAGAGGGTATTTTATTTGTCTCCTTATTCCCATAGCGCATTATTATGAGTCCTGTGTCAGCCAGCCAAGGCTTTTCACTTGGTAGAGCTGGGCACATCTAAATCATTGTACAGGGGCTGGAAAATGCGCGTTTTTATTTCCATAGGCAAGAGCTCTGCCGCATATAGATTGCATGGCCCAGGAAGATCTCCCTTTACTTGAGTCAATTTTTGCAAGTTGCTTTTGAGAATACATTTTACACTGTATGTATGCCTTACCCAGCTTATAACTCTGCTCTTGTCCACTACAATAAAGGCTGTGGATTTATATGGATACCCAGGTGGGCACAACCAGAATCCTTCCTGAAGCACCTTGTATTCATTTACAACTTCGGTCTTTTTCCACCAGAATATTAATCAATAGACACTCATCAGAAAAGCAGCAGCCTCAGCTATACATGGAAAACCAGCTTGGAGTCATTCATAAATGTTTGTGTAACAGGAAGGTGGATTTCTGTCTTCAGTGCTTATCAGGAAGGATTTTTAGTAGAAGAAGATGGTAAATAATGCTAAAATTGGAAATACCATCTAAAATCTAACCAGTACATTGTTTGCTAACCATTTGGGCATATCAGCCAAAAGTACTTCAAAGGAAGTCAACCATATTAATGGAAATGTGGAATTGTTAATCCATTGTAAAAACACTCACAGGTACAATAGTTGTTTATCCACTTGCTATGGTAAGAATATTAGAATTGTGAAGTCAAAGGCCAAATTCCTAATCCGATGGCATTGTGAGAGCTATTTTTTACAGAGACCCTCTGCAGTTTAGAGCCAGAGCTGAATTAAGTCTCCATCTTCTGGGGAAGAAAGATGCCATTCTGCTAAATGCTGGAATTTTATCATTTGAGGGGGGAAAAAAATGGGAAAAAGAAAGCAGCCAGCAAGACCTAAGAATATAAAAGCATTTGAGATCTCAGAAGGAGTTTAAATCAATGCCCTGCCACAGTTAGAGCACAGATGAAAGAGCCTCTGTCTCAATTGCCAGGAAACTACTTAGAAACTCTTGCTTTGATTTTTTTTTTCTGGGTTCCTTTTTTTTGGTAGTCCTTTCCATTACCACTAAATGCAATATATGGGGACATGAGTGATGTCCCTTTGATGCTGTACAGCTACAAGTGGAAACTAATATGGTAGAGCAGTCAAGCGATGTGATTTGTGTTTGTGTATACAAATCTGTACCCATCAATCTTCTAACTTGTAGGCTGTGTATCGTTGCCACCCATTTGCCTCCGTACTGTTCCTTCTGTTTTCCAGAACTGACAATTGTTTTACACCCAGGTTCTGCAGAGAGAAATGTTTATTTCAGAGGGGTGTAAAAACTAACATTTTCCCCAAGCTATTGTGTCCTTATCACAGATTCATTCTTGGCAAAGGATTTTAGTAATGCTTTCAGTCAATTCTGAATAGGACCGTGGCTGCTGCCAAACACTGCAGCATTCTTGTTCCCACAGATTTAGTCACACCAAGAATACTTAACACTCATTGCAAGGCAACATGTTATTAAACAGGCTGGATTCTCTGCCCTGCTCCAGCCTCTTATGGTGAACTAGCAGTACATGAGGTTATACACACACTACATTGTGTTAGTTAAAAGTAGTGAAGGGAAGAAGTGATACAAGCATATCTAGATCTTCATCTCTTCTGCTGAAATCTCTGCTATTGATGGAATAGAGGGAATGCAGGTGGGGAATAGGTTCATTTTTGGCACCATTTTCCCAACCATCACCTGCCCAGCTGGGATTTCATCATATAATAATGAGTTTATATAAAAACTGAAGGTAGTGGGGTAAGAGAAAGGAAACAGAGCAGTGCATGAAGAGGGGTGCATTGTTTCCTCTTTCTAGGATTAGAGAAAATGTCTTCTCCTCTGCAACGTCCCCCAGTGAGAAAACGCAAGCACATCTTTGAACAGAAATTGCTTTAGTGAATGATCTGGCTGGAAATGCCTTAGCTACGTTGTCCATGTTCTGCACAGATAGCACAGGTCTTCCACACAGACCCCCCCAGGATATGCCAAAGTTTGGGCAGGAACCACATCCAGTTTTGGGCAACAAAACCAAAATGCAATGTCTAGGTAAGTTTTCTGGAGCAATCTTTCCCATTGCTCCTAGAAACAGAGACTATGGACAGAACCTAAAGGGTCTGACACAGAGCAGTTTGCTTCAGTAAAGACTTCAGGAATCGCCATCTCTCTGTTGTGTAATGATTCTGCTGCAAAGGCATTTACAGTGTTCTATAAGCGGTGTGGTCGTACCTGTCACCAGTAATGATCTTCTTCTTCAAAATACATGAATTAAAAGTTTTAGATCAAAGTGAGTGATTAATGAAAATCCTGTCACCTGCAGAATCCTTTTTACACCATAATAATCTCCTGACAGCTTACTCCAGTTCCTCAAGTAAGGTTTGCATTGGCTCTGCATCCTTTGACAAAGTTGAACTCAGTATTTGTGTTTATTTAGTAAGAGAGCAAACGGGCCATTTCTCATGCAGGACATCAGCAGGGACCTTTGCATGCCTCTCCCATCGTTGCATTTTGCAGAACAGATTTAGTTAGACCCTTAGTCTGTGGTTCGTTTTTGCATCCCCATTCCCCAGTGAGATCATTTGATGTATGTTTGATTTACCAGCAGCAAAGCAGGCATTGTGTCCTTAAGCATCTCAGACATGTCTGTGTAGATTAGAATTGTAACCTACGGTTGCAATTCATACTGGACGTGTTTAGATTTCAGGAATACTGAGAGCATGATATAATTGATCGGACATAGCATGTTGGCCCGCTTGTCTCTTTTGGGATATAAGGGGCAATCATTGAAGTCTTGCCCTGGGGCAAAAGGGGAGGAGGTCAGATGTTAAGAATGGGATTGTAAGAGTTCTACAGAGCAGTAAAACCAAGTTAATGCAAAATGATCTCCTTGTATATTAGTGCAATTTGAATAATATATGTTAAAAATGTAGCACCTTTCTCTTCTAGTGCAAGTCCTGGTCCAAAGCTAGAGACGGACACAGACAGGAGGACAGCTAACAGCTTTATTGTGGTCTGGACCTCACTCTGTCACTTAGTTTACTCACAGGGCCTGTCTCTTGTCTTCCAAAGAAGAAAAAGCTACTTCCTACATAAATGTAAAGGTTGGACTTGATGGTCATAAAGGTTTTTTCCAACCTAGTTGTTACTGTGATCCTATGTTTCAGGTGAAAGCCTGGGTCAGTGAATAGATGAGTGTTAATTTACACAGATTCGCTTGGATCATTTGGGATCAAAGGATCTTAAATAGATGCCATCTCTGCCATGCTTGGAGCAAGCTGCTCTAGTGGAAGGTGTTCCTGCCCATGGCAGGCGGTTGGAACTGGATGAGCTTTAAGGTCCCTTCAACCCAAACCAGTCTGGGATTAAATGACTGCTTAATAAAAGCCTGATGCCGAGGGGAGGAGCTGAGTGGGCAGTGCTTGCTGCAGTTCAGTTTCGTGCTGCTGCTCTAATCAGTGTGAGCAAGACCTGGACGTTTAGCTTTGCAAGGGAGGGGAAGCATGCCTATTCCCAGTGTAGGCAGCAGGAGTGAAGTGAGGACATTGATGATGTGTGGAGATGGGTCAAGTCAGTTCTTCTGCGATGTTTCCAGATGCGTGACTTTGATTCTTACCTGGTTTACTGTCCTGCCGCTTCTATCGTGCTGAAAAGAGAGCACAGTGTCATTTAAACTGGTGATGCTGAGGCAGCCAGGGATGATGCTAAAAACCTCTCTCTGTGGTGTAGAAATTGTCATGGCTGATGGGTCAGGGTTTTAGCTTGACTTTGTTCACCACCTTCTGAAATGCAGCAAAGGCTTCTACACTGATTCATGGGAGATTCTGTAAGCCTTAACCTCACATCTGATATGTGTAATGTAAGAAATTCCCAAGCTTGGAATGTTTGGCCAAAACCGTGGCAAAACTCTTTCTGTTAGTTTCATAGGTGTTAATGTTTGAATAGCTCTTGTTCCAGGAAAGGCCCATAACTTGCTTTTATCACAGTGAAATCAGTGAAAGGCATGTCTTTGGTTTATTCTCCACGCCATTTACCACCATCGTCATAAGGCTGCTACAGGAGAGGAGGATTGTCTGAAAGCACTAATTCTGGTTCTGAGCCTTTCCATTTCATGTAACAGCTATTTTAAGTGATGATATTTACATTTTTTCTTTGAAGAGTTGCATTTTCCCTTCCGTTCTGGAGCCTCCTTGGCTTTCCAGGGAAGGCAGCCAGTGCCCATAGACTCACAGGGAGCAAATGTTGGCTTTTAGAGTGGTATCATCTTCTGATCATTTGTATATGACTGCAGTTCATAACACTGCACCACCAGATGGAAAACAGTAAAAGCCTCTTTATTTATAAGGTTATTACAGGTATCCTCCAGTGGATCTCATGCGTATATATGCTGTCAAAGCATTGCAGGGTTTTGACAACAGTGCCTGAACTTGTTTCAAGTGACATAACATGGCTTTTAACTGTATCTTTTCCTTCAGTTTTTTGTAGTTTTAAGAATAACTAATGAAAGCCTTACCCCTGCACTGAAAACAGAGAGAAATCCTGGTTTAAATACGCAACAGTTGAGTTTTACAATTAAATAACTTGTATTATTGTGAGAATGTTCTTTATAATTGCTCTGGAAATAGCAAAGCCTTGAGGTTTGTGGAAGTTATAACAGACCTAATTAATGCCCACACTGTTTCTCAAGAGAAACAGATTTTGGGTGATGTAAATGCACTGCATAGCAGATGTTCTTGTGCTTATTTTATAGTTTGCCCTTATTTTCCCTTCTACAGCCATAGGATGTGGTATTATACAATGTGATGGGTACCTGTCTTCAGGATTGCAAGTTGTATAATCATTCCTGAGATTGGAAAAAGCGATTATATATATCTCCTTATATATTTTTTAAGTCTCAAAGTTATGATTCATGGTGTGTTTTCATGTCCAGGGAGTATGGATGTGTCTGTGCATGTGCACATATTCATGTTCTAACAAAGGTGGCTGTTTCATTGTGGTGTTCATTAAGTGTGTATGTGTAGGTATTACCAGGAGTATTATTTTTAGGTTTTAGAAGAAAAGCTGAATCAGAGTTCTGCAAACGCTGACACAGCTGGAATTTCAGAGCCTTTCCAGGGACTGACAATGAATGGGACTCAAACAACCCTGCACCTCGTCACTGATGGATGATTAGAGTTTAGCTAATGAGGTGGTGTTCAGAGAAGAGTCAGGGATTTTTTTATGCACTTGTCAGTTTGCATCTCTCTGGGTTTAAATCTGAGTTAGAACCCACAAAGTGGTCCAGAAGGATCTCTATAAATGGCCAATTATACAGATTATGCATGTATATATACATATATGTACACATATATATTCACAGATTATGTATATATATATACATATATCTACAGATTCTACATGTATATATATACACAGATTATACATGTATGTATACATACATATACACACGTATATATATATACACAGATTATACATGTATAAATGGCCAGTTATTACCTGCTCTCAGTAGTTTTGTGTTTACATGTTAAGCTCTGCAGGTCAGGAATCATTGTCTGGTGTGTTTATAAAGCTGTATTGCTATCTAAGGCATCTAAGTGGCCTGGCCTCCCAGTACCACTGCATGGCAAATGGGGATTAGCAGAAGGGGACCGTCCTGTTCTATACCTGGCAATGCTCACCCGTACTAGCAGGTCAGCTTCATGGGTGTTGCTTGCTGAGACATTTTCATTGGAGCTAAATTCTTCTCAGCAGTACGCAGTGAAAGGGCAAGAAGCAATGGGCACAAATGGGAACTCAGGAAATTCCATTTAAATAGGAGGAAAAGCTGCAAGGGAGGATGAACACCGATTCCTGTTGCCGGGTTGTGCAGTCCCTGAGGATGCTCACACCTTGACAGCACAGTCTTGGGTATCCTCTTCTAGTTGACCCTTCTGTGAAGTGGGAGGTTGGCCCAGGCAGTGTCTAGAGATACCTTGCAGCCTCAACAGGTCTGTAGTTCTGTGATTTGCTTGACTGGGACCTAACTGGATATGTCTGTGCATCCTGAGCAGAGCAGGCTGGGGAATACCACTGTCTGTCTGCTGGGAGAGGCCTGGGGTGGTTTGTCTTTGGCATGCTCAGCATCAGCACACCAGAAGGCACACTTGGGGCTGGGCTTGCAGGCTTCCTTCTGAGCATCCTTCCGGTCTGGTCTAAGGGCTGCGATTAGAAAACCCAGGCATAGCTAGTGTTATTGAGTCCTTCTTTTACTGAACTGCAGTGGTGGTATTATAGCATAAGACTAAGCAGCCAATTCATACCCTGAATTCTTGTCATTCTTTCCCAGTGGAGTTGCAGAAAGGTTCCTCTGATAATCAGTAAATCCAAAGAGTTTATTAATACCGAATGCTCCTTTGCCAGGATGTTGCTGATAATGGACTGACGTTTTGCAGGTGTGCAGTGCAATCCAGAATCAGGATTTCACTGTTATCGATGACTACTGCACTGGACTGCAAGCTCTGCTTTACCTGAAAAGCATTGAGGAGCTCGAAGACTGGAATGGACAGAGCCCTGCAACCATGCGCCATCAGAAAGGAAAACCAGTACCTAGTATTGCTGATCTGATGGGACAGGTATGTTGTTTGACTGCCATTCCTGCATACTGACACTGATTTGGATGCAATTTCATAACCATTGTATGCAGTTTCTGCTTCTTGGTTAAACACCTCTGCTGTCACAAGTAGTCACCAAGTCTTTTTCCTTCCAAGTAAAACAAGCATCTGAGGGCAGCTTAAAAGACAAATTGAAGGGACTTGATACAGAATAACGTTTGTACTATAAATATGATCTCTCCCCTTCATTCATAACACCAGGTCTTTAAAAACACAAAGAAAGTGTAGGATGTAAAATGACAAATGTATTGGAACAAGGTCTGGAACTGCTTGTTTTAATGAAGATCAATTTGATCCACGTTGATACTAACACTGTGCGAGAAGCATCTGGGTTTTCCAGTCAGGATATAGGAAAATTTGCCAGCACTGGAGCTGACCAGCCGAGAGAGCTTGTCACAAACCAGGAGTTAATGGGAAGAATGGATCAGGAGTGGCTCTTTGGTCGTTGTACCTGAGTATCTCATTGTCCTTCATGTATGCTGACTCCCAACCCACCTGCAAGGCAGAGTGAGGAATGGTGACACTAAATAATGCAAAATCATTAAAACCCTGAAAGTATGTGGTGGAATAGGAACAGAAACTATGGTCTCTCTGAAACTCTAACCTCTGGGTTGCCTTTCTTGTCTGCTGTGGTACTTACCTGCTACAAAAGCATCTCTGGAGACGTTTGCCAGCTGCAGTGTGTTGCAGCTATGCCCGTGCTGCTCACCCCTCCACCAGGACATGGGCTCATCCATGCTGAGAAGCAGGGAGGTGTAACTGGCTTCCTACTGATGCCCTACTGCTCCTGCTCTAAGCAAAATACCCGCACAGCAGGGAGGCTGAGCTTTTGTTTCTAGTTACTAGAGGGGCTCACTTTGAAGACTGATATCAGTGATACATCATGCCTATTGATTATCCTTCCAAAACTCTGATAGAACACTGTTGAAAATGTTGTAAAAAGTAAAGAATTACAAAAGAATAGGATTTGGAGTGTCAGGCACCTCCAAATCTCCACTTACTGTTGCTGATGACTGGAGTTGGATTTAGCAGGAGATTAGAGACTCCCGCGTTGTTGTTGTTCTCTGTGGAGCTCTGAAAATCATAACATTACCTTTGAGGAGAAAAGACAATCCTATTCCTAAAGCTCTGGATAATGCGCTGCTTAGAAATAAACCAAGATACAAGCAGTTTCATTTTCATCTGCTTATGTTAAGCAGTTAAACCAGGCTCAAAGGGTTACATCTAAACTTCCTTCCTTTAACACCTGTGGAAGCATCCACAGCATTTCCAAATCATGTAACAGAGATTTGTTGTAATTCTTATTTAAAGCTGCATTCAGTGTTCTATTTGGGATTACCTTTGCATTTTACAAAAGAGACACCCCTTGTCAAAGATGTTTCTTATGTCCTTTTGAATGAGGGAAAAATAATTCTAATTCTTAGTCGTTTCCACTTGTCACTACATCAATAATTAACTTTTAAATAGGTAGCGTGAAAAGGCACTTTAAGGAAGCATTTAATAATTCAAAGGAATTTTAACTTGAAACAGGTCACATGAAAAAGAATGGAAAACAAAGCCCTGTGTAATCTTGTCTAGCTGGCTCTGTTAGGCATTTAAAAGGAACAAGGCATAGTGAATATAACTGGTGGTATATTTGATTCCCGTTAGCGCCGACTTATACCATTGGATCGTTGCTACTAAATAATAACATGTAAAGTTAACCACGCTGCACCAGTGAGAAGTTAGTGATGTATTTTAGGCATACGCTTAGGATGGGTTTGTCCACGAGTGAGCATTCAAGGGGAAAGGAAGGAAAATAATACAACACAGGTAAAAGGAAATACCATGATAAATGATCCTACCAGGGGCAATCAAATACAAAGGCTTGATATCATTAATATTTATAGTATCATAATTAGCAAGACTGTGCCTAAGCAGTGTTATTAGTGTAAGTAATTATGTTATCATAAACTAGGTTTGCAGTATTATAGGAATCAGTATTCTTTCTTTCATAAATTATTATCAATATTGGGTTTCATGTACTTGTGCCTGGTAAATTTAGTTCAGTACTGGAGTTTCCTCTACTTTCAAACACAGATATCTAGATTGCTTGGCAGCAGGTCATAACACTCACTTCTGATCCCCTTTCTAACATACAGTCACTAAAAAGCACATCCTTACTCTGTTGGAAAAGAGAAGATAGCCTGTTGATGTTATGTATATGTTATCGTCGATAAAAGTGATGGGTGGGGAAGTATATATTATCCATGGAATAAAATGTGAGGGCTGTCATCTTGCATTATGATTTTAAAAGCTTAGAAGGTGCTATCCAAGTTTTCCTGGTCTTAGTGGGAGATGAAACTCAGCTTCTTTAGTAAAACCTTGTGAGGAGCTAAACAGAAAATCCTGATGAACTTTTGCATTCAAAGAAAAGGAAAGCAAAAATACTAATTCTGATTTGTCAATATTTTTGGTGCAGTAAATGTAAAAATATAAAGGAATCACTCTCCATTTTGTTATAAAATTCCTGTTTATTTTAATGGAGAATCACAGGGATAAGGAGTTCAGGCAATTGACAATTCAATGAGAAGGAACTGAGGGAGGATTCTTTTCACCAGCCTCAAGAGCCACTTGCCTTCTGGTTGTATAAAAATTCATTGAGCCTCTCCCAGTTTTGAATATATTACAGAGTTAGGACGAATCCTATTCCCAGCTAAGTATGTTCATAATAATAGCATCTATTCTGATTCGCAGTACATTATTGAATGAAAACCCATATTTTCATATAGCAGTGCACTACTCTTTTGATAATTCATTTTCTGTCCTGGTTTCAGCATCAAACAGATCCTGTGTGCAGAACATTGCCACAGGAGAGTTTTGTAATGAAACCTTGTAGCATTTGATGACCAGACTAAAAAGTAAATGTTTGTTTCCCAGTGGTACACATGATGTTAATCTGAACCTGTCTTGCCATGGAGTCACCAGATAAAGGACAAAGTGAATGGTTATCACTGTCAGTTATTACATTTATCGCAATAATTTCCTCCCTAAACAGAAAGAATAAGAAAAATAGTGTGCTAAATAGTGTTCTGTAATAAGCAGTGTAACAGCAAACATCAGCTTCTGGCTGGAAAAGAGAATGATGTTGATTAGTACCTTTTCATGCTTCTGAATTAATGAAACTAACACTTTCCATCATATAATTTTAAGATAGAATCCCAGGGCCATCAGTGTTGGAAGGGGCCTCTGGAGATCATCCAGTCCAACCCATTCCAAGGCAGGGCAGAATGTTGTGGAATGCAGTTTTTGGTATATAAACCCCAAATTTATCACCTCGGAACCAGCTTGTAGATATTTGCTGATAGCCAATACTTGCCATTGCCCAAGATGTGACCTGTAATAGCAGTCAGATTCCCACCTAGAAGTGCTAACCTGAGTTGTGGCTTCCAGTCAACCGGGTGATACTGTTTTTCATAGCTCCACCAGCTCCATGGACTAATGGAATTGGTGGAGCTATGGAAAACAGTGGTTGTAGCCTTACCCGTAACTGCTCCAAAGAGAGTCCTAGCCCATATGCTGTGTCAGACTTACCAAGGTGGACAAAGACAGCCTTTTGAGCTTCCTTCCTCACTGCTTTTTTGATGGCTTTAGTTTTGTGTTTGGTTTTGGTTGTTTTTTTTTCGGGGGGAGGACCTGACATTTGAAGCCTTGACACAGATAACTGTCATTAACATCCCCTCTAAATCACCTTTCCAGGAAATGAATGGAATAAAACGTGTCAGCTTCTCTCAGCTATAATCTCAGCTTGCAAACCTTGCCACTGAGTGGGAGAATGGCAAGGTAATGATGACACCACACTGCTGCTCACTGGGTCCCTCAAGGAAGACCCTTTGTAAAAGCACACTTACCTCAGCATGAATTTAGGACTGAGATCAAGTGCATGATGTGATCAAGAAGACAGCTAAGATGTAGGGCACGGTCTTATCACCCACAGTTATTAGGGTTGCTGCATAAGAGGGAAGAGCACAGGTAGTACCCCTATAATCCAGAATTAACAAAGCTATGGCTTAAAATAACGTTCCTGAGTTTCTCAGGAAGATACATGACCAGAGTGATAAAGATCACTCTGTTCTCACCTGGTACCTACATAGGTACAGTATTCCCCAGAGGTACCATTTGCTCTCCTGTGTCACCTTATCTGTTACAGGACTCTTTTGTAGTTGCTCACTGATCTTACTGCAGAGAGCTGAAGTGGTTATGTCCCAGAATGCACAGGTGTCCGCTGGTGCTCACAGAAGCACTATAGTGTTCTCCTGCATAAACTTCCACCTAATGTCAGCTATAAAACTTGTACTTAAGGCAGTGGCCTCTGTACACGCCAGGTAGCTTGGCATTAAAAATAGGGCAGTGTAGGTGTGGGTATATATGTAAATGTATATGGATGTTTCATACCTTGCTTTCAGCACCAGTTTTGCAAAACCTGACATTTCTTTGATCATATTTAAAGGTTAAAAGAAAAAGAAAAAGAATTAAAAGTAAGAATTTAAGCATCTTGCTTCCAGAAATAGCCAAAACCCAAAGCCAAAACACAGCCCAAACTTGTTTTCATTGCGGCTCCTCCTCAGCTGTTAAGATTGTGCTCTATTGAAAATGTTAAAATCATGTCTGATACAAACACATTTATTGAAGGTGGTTTATACCAGCAGACTGATGAGAGAATGATCCCGATGCGCAATGTATGAACTTCAGTGAGAATTCTCATCACCTTGTATTTAGCAAGCTAATTTGTTCCCTGAGTGCATGGTCTTCCCAGTAAGACTAAAATGTGCCCTTCTTTCTTATGAAGAGTACAAACCTAATCCTAACTTGATTGTAGTCAAATCTAAATAGCCTTTGGTAAGGCAGAGAAGAAACCTTGCTCTACCTTCAAGATCTCATACAAAATGTTAAATTAGCTCTTCTATTAAAGAAATAAACTAAATGGGAACTCCCAGCCATGCAGGAACACTACTGCAATGCATGCACCAAGCTTTGGCTGCCTTCACATTCTTCAAGACCTCTGACTGCCTGCACTGAGCAGAGGTTTTCGCGGTTGATCTTATTGGAAGTGCTCCTTGTTGTTTAGGAAGGTATATTTGTCCAGTATGGTAAAAAGCTGTCCCCTTGTTTCCAGCGCTGCGTAAAGAACCCAGAAGAAAGCAGTATCTGTGGCCATGTCCAGAAATACAGGGCACATGGTAGTAGAGAGATTGCTATAATCAAATTAACATTGATGAAGAAACCCTTTTTCCCATCTTGCCTGAGCAGTTCTGAAGAAGAGTCAGAAGTGAAAAAACAAATATCTGGGGGCTGTTTGCTCCTTTTTACCGTTAGCTAAGTCCTGCACCTGAAATACAGCTCTCTGCCAGGCATAGCCTCTTCAGGGTGAGCCTGTATTGATTAAGAAACCTCTTGGTTTAGGATACTGTGGGAACCTCCCAGCATTTGCAAGCCGAAAACAATTACGAGCCTGAACGATCTGTAGAAGACAGTCCCTGCCTAACATTATTTTTTCCCCCTAACTGGTCTATTATGGAAGTTTATGTTGTGATTATCTCCAGTGCTATTCCTCACAGCAACTGCGGGTTGTTACAGAAAATAGATCTTTCCCTAACGGTGAAGCCATTTGCAGCAGAAATGGATAAAACAAAAGGAAGTGGGATTATTAAAGGGAGTTTAAAGTAGTTTCATCTTTGTGGGTTTTTATATGTACTCTATGCTAAATGTGCTTCAAGCACCGAGTTTAAAGTTCCATATTCACAGCCAGTAAACGTGGCTATTAAGGAACAATGTCTTCACGTTAACTCCTTGGCAGTGGCGGGTTTAGTGCGTTCACTGCTGGCAACGGACAGGAAGCCAGGAAAATCCAACTGCTCATGCAAAAGGTTTAAAAAACCCAACCCAACGCATCCAGGCAGTGCCAAAAATACATCTTTCTTTTTGTGTACTCTGCGGTTTGTTTTACTTGGGGAAAGGGCCTGGTCATACCCTGCAGCATGCATTCATTACGGTGCTCTTTGACTGGCAGATGCAGAGTAATAAGGTGCATATTTTAGTGCTTATTAGAATCCCCTGTCCAAAAACAACTTGACAAATTTGTGATTTCGACAGTATCTCATTTTGCTGGCTGCGGTGCTCTGTGATTGCCCAGGCCACGTGGCTCCCAGCTTATGCATACCACCAATCCTGCTCATTAAAATGGCCACAGTTCACCAGTTTCGGTAGCTCGGAACGAACTTGGAATGAATTATTATCCAACAAAGAGGCTGCTGTCATGCAGAACAAAAGACAAGCAAAAGAGAGCTTTGGCTTAATGAGGCTAAGTGAGTGTCTCCCCTGCATCACCAGCTACTTGACGGCCTTTGAGCATGGGTTTTTTCTCTCCACAGGCCAAAACCTTTGGTCTATTATTTTGTGTTTATGCACCTTGAGGCTAATATACATTTTAATATGCTGCACATGGAGAAAAAAATCAGCCATTAGATTAGAACATGTGCACTCCCTGTTAAGTTAATGACAGCCGAACATAGAGATAAATTTAGGTTTTCATATTTAATTATAGCACCGCGCAGTGCGTTTAGCAAGGATAAATTGCACTATTATTATGCTTCATCTTTTTTTTGACATCTTTTCATATTAACCATGCGCACTTACCCCCCACTTCCTCCCCAGTGTCACACAGAATGTCTCTGTGCATCATCCTCCTCGAACACCATTTATTTTTCATTCTCTACAGTTGTATGTGTATTGTTGTATTTGTTACTCGGGGTTAGGCTTGCTGGGTGGATGAAACCATTCCAAACAGCCCCTGTGTAAAGCTATCTGCATAAACAATAAGGACAGAAAAGACATAGAAAGAACCGGCCTGCATGGCCAGACATGGCTTCTCACATCTGCTCCCAGAGCAGGGGTTCCCAACCCTTTTTCCCTGGATGCTTTCAACACAGTGCCCACTGTCTGCAACTGCTGTGTTAGCCCCTTGCTCAAGGAGCTGAATTAGAAAAGCCGGAGAAATAATGCATGCAAGGTTAAATGCATTGTACAGAATATTGGGGTTGGATAATTAATAATAATAATGTGGACAATAGTGGCATTAATGTAAAATATCTTTGTTCTGAAAAAGTCAGCAGTGTTTTATTGCGTAGGGACTGAAACAGCTAATGCTGATAGGTGCTGTTTGTATATGCGTTTGTATATGTGTTACCTCTGTTTGTCAGAGCCGTTGCTCCAAGAATAGCATCAGAAATCAGGCCAGACCTCAGATCTGTAGAAGACAATATGTAATTAAACACAGTTCAGCCTTATGAAGCGCATGCCCTTACCAAGTTTTAACGGGAATAGTTAATTTCTGGTGAAGTTAGATTGTTACTACCTGTGAGAGCTTTTAGATCTGCTTTCAGCTGTGAGCTGAGCTATTCAGGTAGCTGTGTCTTGTGAAAAATATGTTTACGTGCTTCACAAAATTAAGGGAATGCTGCTATTTTCCAAAGTGGATTAGAGCAGGTAATAACTCACAGGAAGAAGATTTGTCTCTTCCCACTGTGTGTATAAGCAAGTAGAAGATATTATGCTACAGGCTTATTCCTAGATTATGCCTTATTGGATAGTTGTTTTGTGACAAAAGCCACTGTGGCTTGATGACCAGAGGGTCATGACAGGAATAATAATCACCATATGAAAGGGTGTCTGGATCTTGGTGATAAAGCATTCCTCATTGCAATCAGTCAGCGTTTGCTGGTGCAAGAGTTTTCCTCAATGGCAGAGATCAGCTTTTTCATATTCATTGAGAGCAAATCAGTCTCTCTCTTTCCCTCTCCCTCTCCACCCTCTTTCTCTCCAACCTGCAGTTCTGTACCAGCTTTTACTGCCAAGGAGATTTTTCTTTGTCATGGAGTTTGGGGATGTTTAAGACACTGCAGCATGCACGGGATTGGTCCTGTTTGCAGGGCCTTATTCTTTGTGTCCTTGCTGAGTAAAGCCCTGGTCACTAGTGATGGATAGCTAATTGTCTGCAGTTCAAGCACTAGGAAATACATCCAGCAATTAATTTATGTGTGCAAAACTCTTCTCCCTGATTTTGTAAGTGCAGATTTGGATGCAAATTTCATCCCTGAAAGAAAGGTTGCGCCTTTCAAAAAGCAAGCTGTAGTTACTAGTCTGAGAACCTGATGATAGGAAATTCTTCCTCTAGAACCTACCCCTAGTGAGAGAAGTCATTTATTAACATTATTGTATATTTCTAAGCAGTACTTCTAACTGTCTTTTTATTCTTAAAGCACTGGTAAAAAGCTTGATATTATATGAGATGTAGTCTTACGGAGTTGCAGGCTATATCCTACAGGCATCCAGATGGCTTAGAAACATCTGTGAAATCAGAAATGTCTCTTCTGTATCTACAGGTAGCTATTACTAGTAAAACCTATTTATGTATTCCCATTTTCTTTATGGTACCAGTCACAGACATATTACTGATGTGCATGTGAAGACTTGAGCTTTTAGCTTCTTTGGTCCCTTTAAACTTCTTATCTAAGCAGGCTGTTTCCTTGGATAGCAAGGTGCTCTGTGGGCCACAGTGCTCTGTGCAAGGAAGGTACAAAATGAAGTGTGTGGTATTGGTCATAGACAGCAGACTGGGTATTCATTTTCAGCCTGTTTGCCAAGACTTGTGTTCTTGTGCTAGTTTGGAGAAAAAGAAATGGCTACAGCTTCTCTTAATTCTCTTAGGAACAGATTTGGCCCTTAAGCACAGCCCTAAGTGTAGTTAGGAAGTAAGTACAAGGAATCTAGAAGCAGTGATTTATGGGGAGAGGCTAAAGAAGCTCAGACTCTTACGTGTCCATATGTCCTGCCTAAATGATGTGTGTAAACAGAAGAACTCAGTGGTCTACAAATATTTGACATTTGCAATCAATTGAGAGAGGGGGATTTGATGCTGTAGAGTGAGAACTGCACCAAGACTGATGACTTGAACAGGAGAAAGGAAAGGGAATTGTTCAGGAAAAGCAAGAGAAAAATTACCCTGATTGGAAGGAAAGCCTCTTTGTAGAAATGGTAGAGGTTTCGTGCTGGGTTGCTGAGATTAAAGGTGGGGAAGACTTTTAAAGCTTGAATTAAAAGTAGGAAAGACTTGTAAAGCTTGAATGCAGGAAGCCTAAGTACTGCTGGGAGAAATTTTGGGTTGCAGGAGTATGTGCTGGGCTGGTAGACTTTTCCTGTCAGATTTGCACAAGCCTATGGCCCTTTCCAGCATTTCAGCTGCACGATAGGGTTCCTTGGAAGCCTCCTGTTTTGATAGTGACTCAGTATAAGCCACTGGAGCTAACAGTAGCTAATAATATGCAATTGAAATGTCTTTTTTCTTTTGCTTAAAGATTAAGGTCATACTTAAGGAACAGGAGTATGTCCTTTGCCCATTTGTACTGCTATAAAAAGCCCTTGCAGGTTTTTTTTCTGTAATCCTGTGTGGTTTTGATCCAACCCCATGGATGCCTCAGCAGTCAGAGCGGTATTTTTATGAACAGATAGACTAAGAATGTCTTTGTTTCATTGCCCATTAGTCATACATTGGCACAGGGCAGCTGCCCCCAGTAGCTGAGCAGTGCTGTTGGTCACACCATTTCTGCATGTGGAAGTTGAGAACAGAGATTTCTGCACTTTGCTGACCTATTCATGCTGTAGAGAATTCATTAAGGGCCAGGACCTGTGTTTGAGTTGTTCCAGGGAACAATTACAGCCAGCCTGTAATCTGGTGCTCCACGGCGCATTGGGGCTCTGTAATAGTTCGAAGGGGCCTGGCAAGAATTGTATTGATTTCTTGGGATCTCATTCAGCTGATTGCACTTGGTTACTCGGATGGTTGATGTTTAAGAACACCTACCCTGGCTGTTATTAAGAAGGTGGGTTTAATCTTCACATAGGTAAGACCTTGTTTGCCCTTCATTCAACTCAGCAGATGAGGTTTTCGTGAAAGAGCCCCCTTGTAATTTTTATGCCACAGCTCTGTTTTTCATTGCCACATTGGGAGCTATGTGGGGCAAGTAAGTCACTGTATAACCCATCTACTGGTCAGGGTATGTCATCTCATATATCTGTTCTTTCATTCATCATTTTCTCTCTTCCCTGTTTGACTGCTTGGAATTATTAATGCTTGCTTTTTTTTTTTTCCGATTACTGTGTTATATTTCTTCCAAGTTGCTGATTTATTTATACAGAAAAGCTATAAAATCCCTTGTTGTTCCACACAGGCTGCATGCCTGAGAAACCCAGAAGAGGATCACTGAAATAGTCCTTTTGTTTAGATCATTCAAGATTGCAGTTGGGCTCAAAGTAGTTGAATTCTAGAACATATCAACTCTAATTTCATTTTTTATCCTCCCAATTATTGCAGTGTAGTGAGTGGAGGCTAAGCATTACTGTTTTCTGAAGAGCGTGCTCTCATTTTCAATGTTAAATACATGCCAAAAGGCAGATTTCACAATTCCACACCAAAAGACTAAGCCAGGTATTCACTGCCTTCCCTGAGCACTCCTGACACTTTGAAATGCCCATTTCACAAAGTTCCAGTTGTCAACTGAACATCAGGAGGCTCACTGTAACCCCACAAGGCACAAATGTAACTGCTTCTCCTCTTTTACCATTGCTCTGTAATGTCTTGCTAAACTGTCAACAACTCACATGCCATTTCCATAAGCATAAATGATATTCGGAACCCTCTAAACTTACCTGTTACAAGAAGTCTTTCAGTTTGAACCCATCACCTCTTGTCCTGTTGCTACAGTCCCTGATGAAGAGTCCCTTCACAGCATAGTCGTTCATTCAGTAGACATTTTGTTAGTGCTTGGGTTTTGACTTTCGATGCCTGATCTGTGGGTGGGCTTCTGTGCCTGCTGCTGGATTTTGGGCTTAATGACCAGGATAGAGCAGGTGGAGGCAGAGTATAGTGTTTACATTTTCCCATAGGACTTAATGTATTCGCCTTTTGTTGAGCACTGAGGTATTTTTGTCTACATAGTGTGAATAGTTTACAGAGGTATTTATAACAACATGTGAGTGATGAACATGCAGTCTGCAAGGCTTGAAAGTCTGCCTCAAGTTAAATAAAGCATTTCCTTCGCATCCAGCCTCTGTCTGTGTCTCAGAGAGACATCTGTCAGGATGTCTCTCTGCAGTCATGACCACTGTTTTGGCTGTATGAGTATTGGTTCATAATCCAGCACTCATTGGGAACATAGCTTTTAGTGCACAATTGAGCGTTTATTTTGCAGTGGAGTCTTAGCGCAGTCTATTACAAGCATCCAGCTTAACTGTCCTGATACCATAGAATCGTAGAATCCCAGACTGGTTTGGGTTGGAAGGGACCTTAAAGCTCATCCGGTTCCAGCCCCTGCCACGGGCAGGGACACCTCACACTAGAGCAGGTTGCTCCAAGCCCCTGTGTCCAACCTGGCCTTGAACACTGCCAGGGATGGGGCAGCCACAGCTTCTCTGGGCACCCTGTGCCAGTGCCTCAGCACCCTCACAGGGAAGAACGTGGTCCCTAACTGTAAGCATTGAAGTTAGATACCTAAGAGGTGGGAATAGTCAAATGTTACACACAGAGTGGGATTTATTTGCCTCCAGATGTGTTTTAGGAACTTAGAGGTATCTAAGGCATCTCTGCCCATCTGGATCTTGGAGCATGGCACTAGAGACCTGTGCTGGGGCAGATGAACCTGTTCCAGCCCAGAATCTTAGTATGGTTCAGAATGACCCCACTTGGAGTATTGTGTGCAGTGCTGGTGTCCTCAACATGAAAAGGACATGGAACTGTTGGAACAAGTCCAGAGGAGGCCACGAGGATGATCAGAGGCTGGAGCACCTCCTGTATGGAGACAGGCTGAGTACACTGGGGCTGTTCAGCCTGGAGAAGAGAAGCTGTGTGGAGACCTCAGAGCAGCTTCCAGTGTCTGAAGGGGGCTACAAGGATGCTGGAGGGGGACTCTTCATTAGGGACTGTAGCGATTGGACAAGGGGTGATGGGTTCACACTGAAACAGGGGAAGTTCAGGTTAGATCTAAGGCAGAAGCTCTTCCCTGTGAGGGTGGTGAGGCGCTGGCACAGGGTGCCCAGGGAGGTTGTGAATGCTCCATCCCTGGCAGTGTTCAAGGCCAGGTTGGGCAGAGACTTGGGTGACATGGTTTAGTGGGAGGCGTCCGTGCCCATAGCAGGGGGGTTGGGACTGGCTGATCTTAAGGTCCTTTCCAACCCTAACTGTTCTATGATTCTGTGATTCTATGAAAGCCTTTCAAGCAGAAACACGCTGTCAAACGGGGGTGCAGAAAGCTGTTTCCAAAACCATATGCTCTCTCAGTCAGGAAGATCATTCCTTCTCCAGAGGGAGCAAAGAGTGAGATACTGACCAGACCTGCTGCAAATATGTCCTGGAACTCCAGCAAGATTCCCCCTTCATGGAGTCAGGGCTGCAGGAAAAGACTCCAAATGCTTGGATCCCACAGCTGATGTGACCACCTCATGTGGTCACTCTGCCCCAGAACAGTGTCAGCCACAGAGGTTGTTGCTCAAAGTTCATCTTGGAAACCCAAAACTGTGACCAGCCACACTGAAGCTCATCTAGCTCAAAGACAAGTAAGCTGCTGTTGTTAGGTCCTTTCTCAACTGACTGATGTTCCCTTAAGAGAGTGGAATTGGATCAGGATATGACAAATGGTTCTTAAATGGTACCAGGGTACACTGAGTATTTGCTTCTACGCCTCTAGTGGAATAAATGTTAGTTCAGTTAAAGCTCATTTTGAATTCACTCAAGGCTAGCTGTGCTCATTTAGCCAAGATATACTGGGTTCCTGCTGTGAAAGGGACTGTGTTCTAAACTGCTTGCTTTCAGTTTCAGGCAGTGAGAGAGGATACAGTGTTATCAGCCCGCCACAAGATAACTCTGTAATGCAATTGGGGACCCAAGAATAAGAGAGGCAGCAGTGGAGATACCAAATTCTCTGGTCCTAACCAGAGTCAACTCTCCTTGCCTCACTCCCATAAGCATACTTGAATTTTCTTCCTGTCTTGCAGCTCATAAACATGCTTCTCTTCACAGCACACACCATATGCTGTTGGAAAAGGGCTGTAAAGTTTTATGGGTATATTTGAGGGTATTAGAAAAGTATAATAAAGTCAAAATAATGCAAAGAAATAGAAATTATTGAACAACTGTATTAAAATATTAGGCTGGGATGGTTTTATTGCATGCGGGTTGTACTTGGCTTTTACAGTGATGAAGGGATAAAATTCTTTTTAAGAGTTAAGAAAATGAAGGATTTTGATTTTAACAGTACTTGTAAAAATCCGCTTAAACACTTCCATATTGTCAGTACATTGCTGCAGACTCTACGTAGTTTTAGCTCAATCAGTACAAAACTGATTTCTGATGTTTGTCTTTTGGTTTTACTTGGTTTCAGGTTTTACTTGGTTTACTTGGTTCTTACTTGTTTTTACTTGGGTTTAGGAAGCTGTTTCTAGTTCAGAGGTGAAAGTTTTTACTCATACAAACCGAAGTGTTAAGTTATTAAATAGCATTGCAATGAAAGTACAATAATGGTGGTGACCAAATCACAGCTATGTTTTTTAACCTGAAATCAGTTTCATCCCAAAATGTGGCCCCATTCACTGGAAACCCAGAGAGAAAAAGCATGATTGCTCTCAGCAGTGCTACCCTCTTTTTCCTGTTGAGAAGTGAATAATATACCAAATGGTCATCTTGAAGGCAAACATGGGCAGTAGGGAAGTCTACGGACTTGACTCGTATAGCTTCCCTCCATTCTCCCAGACAGAAGGTTCTGCAGCTCAGTGTTTTCATGGCAGGGGGCTGGAACTGGATGATCTTAAAGCCCTTTCCAACCCAAACCATTCCATGATTCTATGGTTCTATGACTTTTCCCCCCCTCCCAAATACATTGGAGTTGTCAATACTTGAACTTTTCCCATGGAAAGTCTCTCAGAAATACATTGCCAAGAGCTTCAAACTATTTCAGTGCTTTCTGTCTTACACTGGCTCCTCCATGGTGGCTGTTCCTGGCTTGCCCTCCGTGGCCCTCTTACCACCCTCTGCCCATCCTGCCCTGTGAGTGCAGGCCTGGGGATGCCCTGCCCCAAACCATGAACCCTGCTCAGGTGCAGCCTGTAACTCTCATAGCTCAGCCCTGACCACTGGGTGTAACACGGGCTGGATAAAAGAGGCAGGCTGGTGATGAATATTTCATGTTGTGGGGTTAGTCTGCTCTTAAATTGTTGAGGAATCCTGAAAGATAATATGTAGCTTATTGATCCATGCTGGAACCACGGTGCTGGTTGTGAAGTGAGCTCAGCCCAGAAGTGCAGCTTTGTTTGTGTCCCTCGTGGCTTTTATATACATAAGAACAGTCAGACTTTAGAAAAAAAGGCTACTGTAAGTTTTACTGTGATCTATTATAGCTGATGGGATCTTCAATAATTCTTCACCCCTTACCACAGCAATCAGAGACTCTAGAGAAAGGTCAAAACCTGCTTTTCTTTGTCTGGCTACAGGGGTAGATTCTTTTCCCCAACTTATAGGAAAATCAGAAGTCTTTTAAGGCTTAAAACTCAGTGTCCGCATCTGCTTTTCATGGGGGATGCATGAAAGGGATGAAGCTATTTTCCAGGGGACACTTATGGCACACGGCTTGTGTAGAAATTAACAACAGGGAAAGTGGTAAATGGAAATTGCCACAGCAATTGCAGTTTTAACTCTGCTTTATATTTCTATAGAAGGATTTATTATCGCTGTGATTCACCTTCTACTACGAGGTGAAAGAAAGGCAAGCATGAAGTAGCAGCAGTTGTGGAAGTCTGGAAGACTTCAGCTTGCAGGAAATACTGCAGCGTGTCTGCATGTTGTGTCTTCCAACACAGTAGTTGTAACCTGCAAGTATTTGGCATATCTCAGATGAGTTTCACTGTTATAGAAAGGAGTCAGCAGACCCCCAGATCTGCTCATTACTGATAGGGAAATGTGTAAAGACTTTGAAGAAAAGTTTTCTTTAGGAAAGAAAACAATTGATAGCAAATTCTATGGAATAAGCTGCGTTCCCATGGAAATAATCATCAACACTAACTTTTTGAAGCTGGTATTTCACATAGAATCATAGAACCCCAGACTGGTTTGTGTTGGAAAGGACCTTAAAGCTCATCCAGTCCCAACCCCCTGCCACAGGCAGGGACACCTTCCACTAGAGCAGGTTGCTCCAAGCTCCTGTGTCCAACCTGGCCTTGAACACTGCCAGGGATGGGGCAGCCACAGCTTCTCTGGGCACCCTGTGCCAGTGCCTCAGCACCCTCACAGGGAAGAGCTTCTGCCTTAGATCTAACCTGGACTTCCCCTGTTTCAGTTTGAACCCATCACCCCTTGTCCTATCGCTACAGGCCCTGATAAAACAGAGCTGAATCAAAATATTATGACTTTATGATCTCTCCTTACCCATGTCAGTGTCAGTGATACCAGTTAAAGTGTCAAAAAGAAAATGTTATAGCATCCTGAGGTTGCTTAGCTTCCTATTGAAGACTGCAGCAGCCTTTTGTAGAGTGTGTAAAGGAGTTCTGTGTGGTGGGAAGTAGCTGTCGTAAGGAGAAATGATTTACTTTAAAGACAAACCTGATGGAGGAGCATCTAGGTTGAAGATACAGCTCATACTTTGGCTCATGCTGGAAATAGTTTGTTTTCTTGGGGTTTTACAGCTGTATTTGCATTTTGTTTTTCAAAACAATAAGACGAAAAAGATGCCCTTCAATGCCAATGAAGGCAGTAATATCCGTGATAAGTAACTCCACACTTTAACATACTGGTTATGGTTTTGCATTCTGCTTTGTAATTCTAGTTCCAGAAAGTCCCTAATGGCAGAGAATAGCGTTTATCGAACCTAGGTGGATGTTACACTGCTTTACTCCATTCTGCCTGGGCACTGACATCAGAAGTGATTCCTATAGGCACCTGACTTCAGAAAGGAGAGATCTGTTTGTACTTTCAGGTTCAATGTGCCCAGGAATATTCCTAGGTGCTTAGGCCAGCTGGCACCAAGCAGCCTGTGCTGATGATCAGAAGCTGGTAGTCTCCAAAGTAGGTTGGCTGCAGGCAGGCTGCCTGCTGGGAACAGCTCCTGGAGCATGCCAACTTCCAAAGCCTTTCCAGGAATTGCCTGGGACAGTGATAGCACAGGCCAAAAGTGGGCAAGAAAACGTTGTAATGCTTTGTTAGGATAGATGGCAACATCCTCATTCCCAGGAACCATCCCCAGGCACTGATTTACTCCTGTGGCTATAGACTGAGTCTTGCAAAAGAGTGGAAAGAAAAAGAGAAAGCAGTGATTATGGTAGTATGTGAGTGGGCATGAAAGATGGACAGATGGACATAAAAATGAACTGTACTGGATGGTAGTGAAAGTAGCACTGGGAAAAATTGCTCTCACAGCCTGAGACTCCAAAATGAAGGAAACCAGTGAGAATATGTAGAAAATCTCAAGAAATAGATTCTATCTAAAATATAATGGAATGGAATATAATAGAAATGTGTGACCAGTATACATATTTCTTTATGGTGTGACTAATATCTATGTGTATGTATGTGGTATCCAAGTATGGACAATCAAGAAACAAATAACAGCTCACTGTCTTTCCAAATGCTATAAACCAGCTAACCCGTGAGTTCATTGCATCCTCATGTGTGAATTCAGATTGACGTTGCACTGATTCAAATGAAAGCACTCAGAAGCTGTGTTTCCATTAAGTCGTACATATGTAAGAAGGACATGGAGCTGTTGGAGCAAGTCCAGAGGAGGCCACAAGGATGATCAGGCGCTGGAGTAGCTCCCATATGGAGACAGGCTGAGAACACTGGGGCTGTTGAGCCTGGAGAAGAGAAGGCTGTGTGGAGACCTCAGAGCAGCTTCCAGTGTCTGAAGGGGGCTCCAAGGATGCTGGAGAGAGACTCTCCATCAGGGCCTGTAGCAATAGGACAGGGGTGATGGGTTCAAACTGAAACAGGGGAAGTTCAGGTTAGATCTAAGGCAGAAGCTCTTCCCTGTGAGGGTGCTGAGGAGCTGGCACAGGGTGATGAGCGTAAGGTCCTTTTCATTCCAAACCATTCTGTGGTTCTATGCAAGTAGGCCAGATAGGAATGAAGTTGCAGAATGAAATGGTTGATGCATACAGCATACATTCTAGGGGGTTTTACTATGTTCCAGCTCTCGTCTGGCCTCATGGTCTTAATGCCCATTAGCAGCTGCAGCTCACTTTAGGTGAACTCCTGGAGCACAGGTTCAGCTTTCATTTCATCCAAAATAGGATGCAGTTTTTTGCTCTCTGAGACTGCTCTGCTCCAAGAACCAAAGTGCAATACATAGAGATAATCAGGCCTCCAAAGGTATACTGATCTGAACTAAAACACGGATATAGAGAGACCAGGAGAGCTGGTGCAGTAGCATTGCAGCAATGCAGAGCTGCTGTGAACAAGCCAAGGCCAGCCATCAGTGGAGCAGAAGCAGGAGCCATTAACCACTCAGGAAAGGAGATGTTTGCACAGACAAGGAAGAATTTTGTGCAAACATAAATGCGTTAGCACAAAGCAGAGAAGACAAATCTGCTGGTGATTGTCTCGCATACAGGATCTTTTTGCATTGGCAAGAAAGCTGTTTTGCCAAAGCTTGCTTACAATAGCAAACAGTAAAAATGCATCCCATCAGGGGAACAAACTGGCTTGGAAAATGTGATTTTGCAACACTTGTGTAGGCTTTGATGCACTACAAAAGAGCACAAATTAACTTTCAGTGCCATTTGCACAAGCGTGAACTTTAAACTAAGAGGGGAGCCTGAATGCCAGCTGGCCAGTTCAACAGCAGTAAATGCTAGCTAGATACCAGAGACTTTGTTGGCATTTTGTGAGAACCTGAAACTGCTGACAAAAACATACAGCGTGAGGTTGGACAATAGAGCAATCAAAATGCCAGCAGGACAGTGGAAATTACCAAGCTGAACAAATTAAAATACCAGGAAATATCGATAACACACAAAATCTCTGCTTTTAACTAAATGAAGTGAATGAATGAGGCATATGACTAAACTGGGGCAAGCAATTCAAGAGAGATACATACAAAAAGGCAGAAAGCTTAACACCAATAGGTTCTAAGCAGCAAGAGCCCTGTAGCAAAGTGTCTACATGGTGGTTTGAAGATACGGGGCGTCTTCTATGCAGATGGGAGCTGGTAATGGGTACTGGGATGCAGCCAGGAGAGCACTTGCACTCGGAGAAACAGCAATAAGGCGAGTGAAAGTAAGGACACATGTCTCGTTGCTGAGGTTTTCCAGAGGAGGAGATGGGAAGCTGCCCATATGCACAGTCTTTTAGCAGTTTAGCAAGGCGTTATACAGGCCTGCAGGAGGTCATATGCTTTCCATCTTAAAAAAGTCAAAGTAGTTCCAGTTTTTGACACAATGCTCCTATATTTACAAGCGCGTTAGATTTAAGAATTAAAGAAAGGAACTCTCTCAGTGCTTTTTGAGCATCCATTATGGTAGATACAGGTGGAATAAAGTGCAATTTGGGATCACACCATTGGTAGAAGAATGCCAGTACCTGGCTGGGATTGCTGCCATTGCTGCATAGGTGCAAAAGCACAAATCTCAGAACGAAGCCTTTGCTGTATTAGTCAAACTGCTGTGGCTTGACAGTCATTTTGCAGCAGTTGCTACAGATGGTGTGATCAGGATCAAGCTGCATTTGGAGACAGCGGAGCCTGGGTATTCCTTGTTCGCTCATGCAGGAAATGGTCCCAGCAGCAAATCTCTTCTGTGTGGCGGCTGCTCCTGGCTTTGTAAGCCACTCTGAGTCTCTCCAAGGACTTTCATCTGGCAGAATACCTCTATAAAATATGGAGAAAAAGGAGCCAGGCAGACAGATGACATGGATGATCTATAATAATATAAATTATGTCATCTGTGACCTTTATAGCAGCAGCACTGTTGTAGACAGCACTAACGTGGAGAAGCTGCACTAAATAGAGAATATTGTTTCCCTTGCTGTCCTATGGTCGAAAGACTACCAGTGAGTTTATTTGAGCAGTAGGTTGAAGCACTATAAATAGCTGGCATAAACTTTTAACAAGATGAATTAGGTCAAGAAACAAAAATCATTTTGGTTTTAGAATTGAAATGAGGATGAGATTTTTAAGTAAGGCAGGTTTTGGAGTAGCAAGGGGCTGTAGGACTTGCACAATCACTGAATCCATGAAGAGGTGTGTTATCTGGAACTATCTGGGTGCAGAAGAGCTGAAAACAGGAGATTTGTCAAATGATGCAGAAGAGATTTACACTGTATGCTCCATTTTATCTACCATTGGGAACCTTTAACTCCTGTGATGAATTCAGGTGGAACCATGTCCAAGAAGAGTGGGTTAGTTGTGATCAGTCAGCGAGACATGGTCCTGGTTCCCCCATGGCTACATGGAGGCTTGACTACAGACAGTATAACTACTGTGTGCTTTAATGTCCGCCATACATAAAAGCTTGTAGGATCAGGACAGGAGAGAAAGGTGTCTCCATTGTTTATCTGTGAGGAGCACATAACCAGTGAAACAGTGGATGAAGCAGTATGTGACTGTGGTTGTATTTAATAGCAGTGAGCAAGCTGAGTGCATATACTCACAAGCCTAACTGTGCATACAAATCCATGAAGTCTTGTAGTAACAAGATGATCAGAACTCATTTTAAAGCCATTATGAGAAAGTGATGTTTAAAACTACAGTGATATGTGCATGGGATCTGTATTTCCAATGATATCCATGTTAGATTTTTCAAATCAAATTTCTTTCTCTGATTGACTGGAGTGAAAATCTAATCAAATCAGCATTTTAGAATATAGGTTCATTGTAATGTCATTTTCAGAATATAATGATACTTTAGATGTTATGCTTTAGCTGTTACAAAGACAGATAAATATACAAGAAGGGCACTGGAGGGGGACTTGATTGATTCTAATGATCACTTCCTTGTTTGTCTACATGAGCTTTTTATAGAGCATCTATTACTTTTGTACCTATGCATTGACAGCTCCTCACTGCTGGATGGTGACGTAGGAAGCATCTGTATCGGTTTAGTGAAGGTAGCATTTTTGTAATGCGTTATTGATATTTGGTGTAATATTAACTTTCAACAGTTTAGCAGTTATTTCTTTTCAGACCTGTTTAAAAGTTTTGATAACTTCAGATGATCAAAATTCATCCTCCCTTTCTGTCCTGGACCAGTCCAGCTTCACCACCTGGCTCTATTCTCATCATTCTTTGTGAATGTCATGTGTGAGGTGTTGATTTGTCACATTTTCAAAGCTGTTGGGAGGCCTTAATCAAACCAGAATAGCCAAACTCTGCATAGGAGAGCATTCAGCATTTTCTCATCCTACCTCTCGTCAACCAAAGTGGGAGTTCTGACTGTCTAGGGGTGGAAGCACTTGCTATTAATACCAGATCTATTTGTATCCTGACTCTTAGCGTGAAATTTAGTGAGTTTAGGTTATTGAGGTGACAATAAAAAGGATTGTATTTTTGAGGTTGAAGATTCTAAAAGCAGTGGTGGGGTCCTTGGTCAGAACTGCAAGAGCTGAGTAGAGCTCATTTGTCTGCACTGAATACTTTACATTTAAATTAGGATTGTGTGAAATAGAGATGGAAGGATTACTGCGTGATGATGAGGGAAGGCATTGTCGTCTGTGCAAAAGGAGGATAAGTGCTGTAGTTTGTCTGCCATAAGGGATGGATTACAATGAATCTGAAGTGGAAGAAGGTTTGCTTAGGAATTATCAGCAGTGGTTTGCATCTCAGTAATCTATTAGTGCAGTAATACAAGGATAGTTACGTGATGTGTCATCTACCAGGGAAAAGCAGGGTTTATTTCTAGATCTATTGAGATGCTCTACTGTTTACAATACAGGCAAGTTGGGAATAAATCTGGAGCTTCCATGCAAAACAAAAGGGCAGGAGAAACAAGTATCAAAGCAAAACCAACCCAAGTATATGCGTAAGTGCCAGCAGATGGAAGAAGTGGATGCTCTTCCCAGCTGTGTAGAGTTTCACTGTTAGCAAAATGTATTGGATAGGTAAATTTGCAGCTTGGTTTAGCTGCAAATATAGCAGCAAGTTTAGCAATGGTGAAAACGCACTTTTCTTTACACACAGTGGCAGCAGTGGTTATTTTCGTGGATGTACTCAAAGCTTTATAGAGTGGTGTTCAAAATCTCAGGGTTTTTCCTAGAGGCTGGAAGGGGTGGTTGCTATTTGCCTAGAGCACGAATTTGATGGGCGTGATTGATTAGAATGTGTACTTCTATGTATGTAGAATGCTGCATACATAGACTTTCTATCTCTTCAATACTGCAGGTTGTCTAAAGCTGCATTTCCACCAGGAAGATGCTGGAAGGGAATGCGGGAGAGCTAAGGAGGATGTAGACAGTGTGTGTTTCACCTCATCCTGGCCACAGGATGTTGTTTGCCCCTGGGTTGCGTGATAGTGTTAAGTTGCTCAAGGAGCTTTTGAACAGGTTCACATGGGTCATGCAGGCAGTTTAAATGCAGCTTCACAAGGCTTCAGGGTTCTAAGAACAGGGTCAGGCTGCTTCTGGTGCCTGCCCCAGCTCATTGAGCACAAGTGGAATTAGCAAATTCAGCTTAATACAGCTCCACTCCCCTGGGTGGGTCAGCAGCATTGGTGAGTGACAGGTTGGTTGGTAACCACTAAGTTAGCCAGAGCAGCAAGGAAATCCATGCTTTCTCATAGGTGTAAGAAGAGATGTATTTTTGCTGCCTTTTAATAGTCTAGCTATCACCTATGGAGCTTTTTTGGAAGGAGCTGGAAAAAGTTATCAGTTACTGCTAGAGTTCAGTCTCCTCAGCACATATACCCCCAAAAGGTGATGGTTAAATCCACAGAAACAGATTATTTTAGGGTTGCTCTGAGCAGCTCAGTTACCAGCCATTTTGGAGGAGAAGGTGGGTAGAAGTATCTAGAAATGGCATTTCTTGGTATCCTCGGGTAATTTACAACATTGATAAGTGCTGAATGTATGGATATGGATGCGCTATGGTGTATAAAGACACATAGAAACGTGAATACTGGATTTGTGTGGGTTTACTTCTGTAACAGTAAAAGTACAACATCTTCCTTGCACAAAGTTTTTGCCAGTATTGAGGCTCAGCTGATGCTGATCCCTGCTTCGTGAATGCATTTGGATCCAGTTGTATTTGCTTGCCTATCAGATATTTGTTAATAGCCATTCTGCTGACATCTTTGTTCTGCTGCTGCTTAGCTGACAGAATTTCGTCTGCATAAATGGGTGGGAAGTCCTTTCCTCACACGTCCAACAAACTGGAGACAAAGTGCCTGCCAGTGTTTTAATTCCTTTCGCATGTTCTGCTTAGAGAGTGAGAAGAATGCTTTCACTCCGCAGTGTCATGAATATGGTAATCTATGGAAATCACAGAAAGCAGGTACTTAAGTTAAGCACATACTGTACTACAGGAATCCCTGATGAATTCAAGTCTCTTCTGTTTAGAGGAGATGTTGTTGTCTATTAAGTGACAGACTGCCAGATGTTCATGAAGTAGCACAGTAATGTGTATCAGTACCTTTTTTCTTCACCCCAGAAGGTAACGTTTTCTTTATCATCTATGTCATCCTGGCTTTTGATTGTAAATGTCTAAGCTTGCTTCAAATATTAACTCCTTTTTGGTTTATTGATGAATATTTCATGACTTCAGTACATTTGTCGAATGGAAGTTGTTGCTGCGCTACAGTAAGCCTAGAATCCTAGAATCTTTTCCTTCACTTGGTGTGTGTGTGTGTGTGTATATATATATATATAAGCTGCTAAAACACCAAACATTTGAGGCAGACATGAAGAATGATTTGTCCATGATAGAGGAAATGTTGGCAGGGTGAGAATAAATGATGAAAGGAGAAATAATTGTTGTTTTAAATAATGGTTTTATCTGCACACTCAAGCATGGCACTATCTATCTCACAGCGAGGTCACAGCAATATGTTTTCCTAGAACACACATTCACGTTCCCTTTAGTCGCAGAATTACTGCAGGGCTGGGGGTTAGTTCACCCACTTTAAATAATCATAGGCTAGAGCAGGCAGAATAGCTGAGTAACAAAATGCTCTGAATATACTGAATGCACTGGTATATACACACCAAGTGTGGGGAGCGGAGGTTACGGGAGCAAGCGTATGAGCAGTAATTACAAAGTATTGAGCCAGTGCTGTTGACTAAGCAACTGGAAAGTTCCAAGAGCAAAAAGAAATCCAAATAACCGAAAGGCAGAGTTCACTTTTTTCCTGGAGAATCATTGTGTTCTGTCCTTTATTTTGAAGGCTTTTCCGCATCATTAAAGGCAGCGATGTCTCAGCAATAAGAAACAGAGATGTGACCATGCATGAACCCTTTAATACAAGGGACAGATCCCTTGCTGCTTCTTACTAAAGTAACTACGGCAGCTCTGGGGGCTGTGCCAAATAGTGATGGCCCAAGAAACTCACTGTCAGGTGGAAAATGACGGAGGGGTATCCCGTCCTCCCACTGGCACATTACCCCCATGCCATGGTGAGGACTCCTGCAGGATTCCCTGCTGGAAGTCTTGACATGAACCCTGCTGCCATCTGGATGGCTCCTTGGTGTCATGGGCCCTTTCCATGTATTTTCAGGCTGACACATAGAAGAGCAGTTACTTAAGAGAATTTAACTTTGAATGTCTGAAAGAGTAAGAATGTCTAAAAGGGTAACAATTCATAGCTTCACTTTCCCCATTGCCATACATACTTAGCTTTTATTACTTAAGCAGTTTATGCAATTAGTTGGGAAAGCTTATGCTAAACATTGTCTTTGTATATCTATGAATATGAATATGTATGCTATTTACCACCTTCAGGGGAACAAAATTCATAGAATCATAGAATGGTTTGGGTTGGAAAGGACCTTAAAGCTCATCCAGTTCCAACCCCTGCCATGGGTAGGGACACCTTCCACTAGAGCAGGTTGCTCCAAGCCCCTGTGTCCAACCTGGCCTTGAACACTGCCAGGGATGGGGCAGCCACAGCTTCTCTGGGCACCCTGTGCCAGCGCCTCAGCACCCTCACAGGGAAGAGCTTCTGCCTTGGATCTAACCTGAACTTCCCCTGTTTCACTTTGAACCCATCACCCCTTGTCCTGTCGCTACAGTCCCTGATGAAGAGTCCCTCTCCAGCATCCTTCAGACACTGGAAGCTGCTCTGAGGTCTCCACGCAGCTTCTCTTCTCCAGGCTGAACAGCCCCAATGTTCTCAGCCTGTCTCCACATGGGAGGTGCGCCAGCCCCTGATCATCCTCATGGCCTCCTCTGGACTTGTTCCAACAGTTCCATGTCCTTTTCATATTGAGGACACCAGCACTGCACAGAGTGCTGCAGTTCAGCATGAGGGTTTACTGTAAGGTTGGAGGGGGTTGGTTCCCAGAAGGAGCACATGCTACCTTGATGTTGTGACAAGATTCTGTTGTCATTACTGTTGCTTTTCATTGGTAGTGGGACTTTGTGTTTTCTTCCTCTCTGGAAACATTGGATTCATTGTGTTCCCTGAGAACAAGGCAGAAAGCAGATACCACATCAGGAAATCTCACTAATCTTCAGTTTTGGTGGTGTAAATTTGCAAGGAGTGGAGGCAGATCACTGAATGGAAGCTGTTGTGCAGTGAAAAGTATGGTCATGAACATGCAGGATGTAATAAGGATTCTAGGAATATGCAGCCATTTGGAGCACATTAGAACAAACGAACTTGAAGGATTGAGAAGCAACTGGGAAAAAAAACATTGAATCTGCTTTCTCTGGAAAATTTTCTGCATCAAACATAGACGTTTTCCACATGAACAAATAGGGGTCAAAAGTTACTAAAACCTTTGTGCTGAGGGCACCTAAAGTGACCCATACAAACCTGCTGTAAATTCTTGTAGCTCCTGGGTGAGGGCAGATGTCTGCCTCACTTAATTGTTAATGTTTCTCTTATCTGATTGCCTTTCAGAACCATGATGCTCCCACTTTCAGGGGTCCTGCTTCACCTCTTACCCTCTTCAAAGCTATTCATACTTGAATATGAATCTGCAATCTCCACAGCTTTACTTGTGTCTGAGGTAGTCACTTGACCCTTTCACTCTTAGCTTTTACCTGTCCAGCTGCTGGTCTTCCCAGTTCTCTGAAGCCAACAAGAAACCTTCCCAGATACAGTCCTGCCAAGCAGCAAAGGGATAAAGCTCAGCCTTTCTGCATGTGTATTTGGGGAGGATAGCTACACTAACTACAGATCGACTGTTCTTCGTAGGAAGGGAGTAGTCAGCATGGACTTACAAAGGGAAAACCACATTTAACCAACTCAGTAGCCTACTACAATGAGATGACTGGCTTGGTAGATGAGAGGAGAGCAGGAAGTTTTACCTTCAGCAAGGCTTTCAACACTGTCTTCCATAGCATCGTCATAGACAAACAGGTGAAACCTGCTATAGCTGCCCTTGCTCTGACCAGGGGATTGGACTGGATAATCTCAACTGTCTGTGATTCCGTGAAGGTCATTGACCACCTTTGTTCCAGTCATTTAGAGAATTGGTGTTTTCTCCTCATTTCTTCTCTCCTTCACTGGAAGAAAGCAATTCCTTAAGTCATTTCAGGGACAAATCTGTTCAGAAAGCAGACAACAAAGGGCCAATTTTTGTTTGATTTCTAAAACATTACATGGCAGAGTTTGGGTTGACAATTACCATCCATTTGCATAGGTACAGGGTATGTGGGCCTTTGTTTGCTGCATCTCTACTGCAAGTAGTAAGGAAGATTTCAGTACAGTACAATTTGTACTCTTTTAGCAGTTCGGTTTGTCAGACATTTTTCAGTCCTCATTCTTCTTCTCGTCTAGTTTTGCTGTGTGCAAGCAGAAACATCTACCCTTGACAAATGTGAAGTACGTGAAGTAAGTCAATTTGGCTTTAGTTCCACTTCCAGATTTATGAGGGACATCACGGTTTCACTTAAAATTGTTTACATGTTGGGAGTGTACAAGAGGAATGTAGAGAATGAATCTCCATACCTCAGACTGGAGGCAACACTCAGGTATAAGAGGAGTTGATAATGACATTACATTCAGTGTGGGAAATTCTTCACAAACAGTGGTTTTGAAACATGTTGCCTCATACCTCAATGATACAGCTGCGCTGAATTTCCATGAGCCAGTGCTTATGGAATTGTCCATGCAGTTTCTTTCTTTACCTTGCAACCACTGCTCCCTGAAAAGCATTCTTGTGAAAATCACTGTTTTCCAGTGTTCTTTTTGATGTTGTATTTCATCAGCATATACCAGGCACCCACCAAAGATGCTCTGTCACTCCTGTGTCCCATCCACCTTCCTGCTACCAAAACCTTGCCACACAAACTCAATACATGTGTCAGCTGAAATCTGGTGCTTCTAACAGTAGCTAGTATCCAGCCCCTCATAACAGAAGACAGCTCCCAAATAAGCAGCCCATGACGACATTATGGAGACGTATGTATAGAGTAAGGAGCAGATCAGTTACAATGTTAGAAATAGAATCATAGAATAGCTGAGGTTGGAAGCGACCTTCAAGTCTGGGGCATCTGGCACAGATTGCAGTGCCCTCTTCACCAGCCTGCTCCACTAGTTAGGCTACTTGGTAGAGTGCCCATCAAGATTGCAGCAGTCTGAAGTGGAGGATTCTCTCTACTTTTTACCATTAGGAAGCAAGCACCCTATTTAGTTCATAATATGCTCAATTACCTTTAGATTGATCCTTGAATAAATTATAATCAAACCAGACTTATTCACCTTAAAGCTCTCCAAGCTTAAGGTTTTATTGTTGATTCATTATGTTGTCAGTTCTCGATTGGCAGGGTAATGCTTTTATGTATCTGGATAGAGGCAGTTTTAGTGGAAGATACTGTTATCTTTAAATGAGTAGGATTTAGCTTTTCTGGTAAGAACAGATCCTTCAATGATGAATCCCTGGAGAAACTACTGAAACAAAAATCACAATGTTGCTGGAGATTTCTACAGTTCATCAGTTAAAAGGCGGCTTTGGGAAGTCTTGGCAGTGAGAGGATTTGGATTTTTACTTCCTGTCTGTAAAATACTCCAGCATTTCAAGCTTCCAGTTCTGTGATAATGTAATTATAAAAAAGTAAATAATGCCACTTAATGTATTTATTTTGGCTCCATTCTAGATGTTATCCCTCCAATAGAAACATGCTGAATTATGGCTATATAGAGACAGATGGATGCAAATAATGCAGCTATAGATATCACTGATACAGATCTATAAGTACACAAGAATTATCTAATTACTCTGCTTGTTGCAATCTTCTAAGCACTTGCTATTCACACTTATTCATATGAATTGTTCTTTTCTAGGCAGATGTTGATATAACAAAGATATCAGTGTATGGGGAGTTTGCTGAAGTTGGAATATCTGGAAATTAGAAAAACCCAAACAAGCTGCACTGCAGGAGGATTTCCAAAGTGGAGTCAAACTCGCCAAGTTCTGTGCTTGTGCTTTATGGGAAACTATGCTATTAAATCCCCCATGTGCTTAGGAAGATAGCCCCTACAATGGTTAAAGGTGATTTAACTTTAAACTCTCTTAAACACCCATCTCTTCATCAGTTATCTCAACATGTTTTGACTTTTGCTGTCTCCAGGAACTCAGTTCATTAAACTATTGTTTGCTATTTCATATGGCCTTTGCCTTCAAAATGCTTGAAACCCCAGCTCTGAACAATAAGCACTCTCATCAGCATAAGGGGAACCATCAGTAAGTCCTTCCTAAGCTCTTGAGGCTACGTTTTAATGTATTATTTATTGCTATAGAAAAGATTGTTTGTTTTCAGTGCTGTTTGATGAAATTTGGCTTGGCTGCTTGGGAGCGACCAGACTTCAAACGCAACATAACCAGACCTACGTGTTCCCTTAATTATTTTAAATTCCATTTAATCAATTTCTTGATGGAAAACCAGCAATGCAGAGAGAGGAGAGAGTAAAGTTGGATGTTACGTTACTAGATTAATCACTATTTCATTTCTTTTTAAAAGGCAGAGAATCTACAATTTAATATAACTGAGTGCATATCATTATGAAACATCTAAAATATGGTACTGAAGGCATTGCACACTTTGCAGATTGTCTGCTGTGCATTCCACCTATGCTAGATGTAAAAATCTGAATACTTCCAAGTGCGCAATAGATAGAATATGAGTCATTTTTGTAGCTGGCTTTTCCCCTGTACACAAGAATGAATTCTTTTTCCACATTTTTCCTTGGATCACCTATTTCATTTCAATATGCTCAGTATTTCTGTCTATAGAAATTAGGGGATTGGTCATACATGAAGAGAAAAGTAAAGGATTTATTCTGCAAAGACTTAGCTGTTCTTCCCCAAGATGATCTTTGATCAGTCAAGCCATGAACAACTGTCTCCTCTACTCCTTCAGTTAAAACCTCAGCAGAATTAGCTTTGCTACCTGCTCTGAAAGTCAGCAATTCAATTCCTGGCCAGACAGGGAAGAGTCCAAAAGTGCTTTGTCATCAGGTTTCCTGCCCTCTCGAGCCCAAAGTTGTTGCCATCAGCACATAAATTATGAAGTGAAAATAGTTTCTCAGTGACACAGCTACTACTTACTCATAGCCAGAATGTATTTCTAGTTGATGCAGCCAAGCAGACATACATCAATACTTTTAATAAGAATCTATATGGTTTAGGTCTTTGCTGAAAGTCTCTGGCTTTCTAAAAGTCATGTAAAGTATTGAGTCTTTACGTGTGTGCTTTAGAACCTATTGATTAGATTGAAATTAGGCAAATTCTTCTACTCTTTCCTGTTTAAAATAATCCTGGGTTTGAATTCTTCCTTGACTTTGTGAATGCTCCATCCCTGGCAGTGTTCAAGACCAGGTTGGACGAGGCCTTGGGTGATATGATTTAGCATAAGGTGTCCCTGCCCACGGCAGGGGGGTTGGAACTAGAGGATCTTAAGGTCCTTTCCAACCCTAATTATTCCATGATTCTGCGATTCTATGACTTTGGTATGTAAGGTCACCACCTTGCCGCTCTTTGCAGTAATATCAAACGACTTATTTTAAGGCATCCTAGAGAATTCCCTCTCCAAGATCATGTATGGTAACCGCACTGAAGGAAGAGTTTGATGTCTGTAAGGATGCCCTTGAACATGACATTCAGGAACCAAGTTCCCATTGGACAGACAAAACAGGAGCCCTTTGCAGTGGGCAGACTTAGTCTAAATCTAGATCTGGGACAGATGGGGTCTGCAACATCCCCATGATCTTGTGCTTTGTCTAGATGGAGGCTTTGTCCCAGAGTATGGTTCAGTCCCAGCTGAAGGGGGACTGCAGGAGAGCACCTTCTCTGAAGAGCACCACAAGACCCTCAGTCTTGTTCTGGCTTGAAGTTAAAAGGCATGTGGAGGCCACACACAGAAGCAGGGAAGCGTTCCAAAGACCTCACCCTCTGGCTGTGTGCTCAGAGAGCCAAAACCATAGCAGCCAAGAAAGCTTTTATTTGTCATAACAAGAAGCCTGAGGTCCCAGGGTTGGGTATTGTGACTGACAGAGTTCATTGAGGGATTTTTCTCCTAAGGATTAACGGGAGTGCAGGATAACCTCTTCTGGATTGACTTCATTTTAAAAAATAATCATTTCTAAATTTTTAAATAATTCCAGATTTAAAATTCGCATTGAAATTCCCTCTTCAAAAATTGATAGCCACAGCAGCCCTGGATCTTGTTCAATATGCTCTTTGAGGTTGTATTATTAGCGTGAACTAATGCTAGCAACTGCTGAGGCGATGTGTCCCCTGTTACTACCTGCTAGTTTCTGGAGTACTGCAGTAGCTTCTGGGTTTAGTTCGGTGGATGAAACACTTTTGCAGAATAGGAAACTAGTTTCAGGGGAGAAAGGGCATGGTCTTTTGCATCAGGAGAAAATCCATGTTTTCTACCCTTTTCCATTACCCTAAACCTGGGATTGTGGCACTCTGCCCATGTAAGCTAGGTAAGTAAAGGAGCTTTTTCTTTCAGGAAGCTGGGTGTTCTATGAAATCATGTTCTTGGGTGAGAAATGAGTTTTGTGAGTCAGTAAAATCTTCCTCTCAAGGTCGTTTAATTGGGTTCTAGGATTAAATGTTGTAGAAAAGAATGCGAGTGGGACACAGAGGTAAATGAAAAGATGAGAATGTGTTGCAGTTCATTTGATATGTGTTAGACTTACTTTGACAGGTCATAGAATCATAGAATAGTTAGGGTTGGAAAGGACCTTAAGATCATCCAGTTCCAGCCACCCTGCCTTGGGCAGGGACACCTCCCACTAAACCATGCCACTCTGTTATCAGAATGCAAAATGTATGTTTGTAAGCTTTAAAACTATATAGAAATATATTTAGATAGCCATACAAATAGTCCATAAACACTGGTGGAACTCTTCCAAATAAACTGGGAGTTTTATGATACCTTTCCATGTGCCATAGAAGTAAAGTTATACATTTGAATTATTTAACATGATATATTTTTATATCTAAGCAGGTATGCAGTGGGGAAATATGAGGCTGTTGGAAGCTGACCTGCAATTCAGCTCTTTTTCTGCTGTGCTGTATTAATATTTTAATATTCAATATCTATTTTTCAAGTCAGAACCTGAGGTTCATACGTGATTTTTATTTACTTCAGTCTCACTGATTTCAGTTCCAGCTTCCCGAATAAGGACCTCAGCAAGGACTTGGGATCTTGCTCTTGGGATTGGACTCACCTTTTTGCTATACCTGCTCATTGAACATCATCGTGTGTCCTGGTTTTTGTTTCAGAAACTGCCCAGTTTTGGGCCTTACGTGGAGCAACGCAAAAAGATCATAGCTGAGAACAAGCTTAAGCTGAAGGAACAGAGCATGGCTGCTGTGCTTCCCCAGAAAAAACATTTCATTCCTAAGAAGCCCATCCCAGCAATCAAGGTAACAAAAATACATGCTTACACATAAGAAATCATCAGCCATCAGGCAGTTGACACGCACAGTCATTGCTAGCAGTTTGAGTTGGTTATTACTGCTTTTAAGCTTGTTAGAGGGCATCAAAGACTGCTCTTTATGCAGGCTTCCTAGCTTTTTAACCGAGATCGATGGGAGGTGATCTGTGATGTACACGTATAGGTATTTCCCTAATGTCATTTTTCAAACTGAAGATATTCGGGCAGTGGAACAGGAATTGTAGAGCAAGGCATGGGTAATGCCTCAGCTGTTAACAGTTTCTTTCAGTCATAATGCTACAGTCTGAGCTCAGGTTTGCATGATACCCTTGGATTACTTGCCATGTGCTGAATAGCTTTGTCTCTCATGTAAGATCAATGGGAAAGGTCTGTGTTCAGTACATAGGAACGCTGTGTCATAGGTTTTCAGACACAACTTTTAAAGCTGGAGAATGTTTGTCTAAGTAGTTGATCCACTGTCTGCAATGAGTAAATGTCAAGGCGAAAAGAAAACCTGTGACCCCATCTACTGCATAATCCATACATTGGAGATTTCCCTTCCCTTAGGTAGCCAATAAATGTCAACAAATTGAACCATCATAAGCTAATTATTCTAGGTGTTCCCTTTGGACCGTACTTAAACTTCATGTCTGAATAGCCTGGAGAAGAGAAGGTTCCAGGGACACCTCAGAGCAGCCTTCCAGTACCTATAGGGGGCCTACAAGGAAGCTGGAGAGGGACTTTCTATAAGTGCATGGAGGGACTGGACAGGAAGTAATGGCTTTAAACTGAAAGAGGGGAGATTTAGATTGGATATTAGGAAGCTCTTCCCTGTGAGGGTGCTGAGGTGCTGGCGCAGGGTGCCCAGAGAAGCTGTGGCTGCCCCATCCCTGGCAGTGTTCAAGGCCAGGTTGGACACAGGGGCTTGGAGCAACCTGCTCTAGTGTGAGGTGTCCCTGCCCGTGGCAGGGGTTGGAGCTGGATAAGCTTTAAGGTCCCTTCCATCACAAACCAATCTGGGATTCTATGAACAGGAAAGCTAAGAAAATCAGGATTTTCATGTAGGGCCTTTCATAAAGCAATGTGAAAATTGTATCTGTTGAGCTTGTTGATAGTCTTCCTCATATAGGTAAGAATATCAGATCTCTACAGATCGGTAACTTCCACTGTATGATCAGACCTGTAAGAATTCTTGCCAAAATAATGCCAAACATAAAACACAGTAGGAGCAATGGCTCAAAATACTGCATCATTCCCAAGGGAATTTTGCAGTTTACCAACACATGCAGTATTCCAAACTGCAAAACCAGCCAGGGAGAAGTGTTGAGTCATTGTCCTGTTGAAGTTAAGCATTTTGCCACTTCTGGAGGCCTCTCAGTATTCTGGAGCGCTTATGATGGTTTATGGCACCCAAAAATCACTCCCCTCCTCATGTGTCAAAGGCCTCTTCTTTCCGTATGCCAAAAGTTCCAAGGAACAGTGAACTACTTCATTTTTGCCCACTTATTCAAAGCCTACTTGACCTCAAAGCTTTTGTGGTTCTGTTCTCTTTGGGGAGAGAGGATTGATGTAGGCAAAAAGAGAAAGGAGAAGCCACAGCCAATAACTGCATTTTCAATGAGATCGCTTGCTTCTGAAAAGCAAAGGACTGATACTGTCCAAAAGCAAACAAACTGAATGGAGGAGAAAGTGTAGCAAGAGGCAAAATAAGACCTAAAGACTTAAAAAAGCCATAACTGAGAAGTTGAGGTTAATAATTGATCAAGCCTAACTCCAGGTACAAAAGCAAAAAAAGAACCAAGTAGTCGGAGAGACATTAAAAAGCAAAGAGGCCCTGCTGCAGAAAGGATGAAAATGAATTCCCCCAAACAAAAACTTGGATTTATGCTGAATACTTTTGTGTGGTAACTGTGGGGAGCTTCTCAGCCAAAGGAATCAGGTTAGCATCTTCCTCACCCCTTCGATTAAAAGAGACTGAGAAAGACTGAAGCAATTAGAAGAAGGTAGGAAACGCCAAGGCCAATTCTTGACAGTCTTTCAGTCTGACCATTCCTTAGGCAGCAATGCTTTAACCAGCATGAGAAAAGCAGCAATGAGAAATGCTGCATTGGGTTTGCAAGGGAGGTTTGGGGAGTGGTGGCTTCTGTGAGAAGGTAGATGCTTGCAGTAAGCTGTTATCCCATGGGAAGCCTGTGCTGGAGCAGGTTTGCTGGCAGGAGCTGGGACCTCAGTTCCTGAAGGGCTGCCTCCCATGGAAGCAGTTCATGAAGCGCTGCAGCAATTCATGAAGAACTGCAGCACATGGGAAGGACTCATGGAAAAGTCCATGGAAGACTGTCTGCCATGGGAGGGACCACACTGGAGATGGGAGGAGTGTGAGGAGTCCTCCCCCGAGGAGGAAGGAGCCTCAGAGCCTCTTCACTTTACAGCTGAGGAAGGAGAGTGACAGAGCATCTTTGATGGGCACCTGGTTTCCAGCCTGGGTCACCCAACCACAGATGCTCACTAAGAAATAGGAAAATACTGTTTTTTTCTTGGAATAGGGAACTTGCCCCAACAAAGGGAGGTTTTATTAAAGTTTGTCATTAATAGATCCATCTGTTATTCTATTGTGGAGAAAAACTGCCAGGAAGATTCAGGACATTCATTAAGGAAGCTAAGTTGAAGCTTAATGAATAAAGGTGACTTATCTGATCCCCTTCCCTGCTCAGGAATTCTCCACAGAGAGAAGCAGAGGAGCTCAGACCTGAGTGATGTATTTGTAACTAAGAAGTATTCACACTTGGAATTACAAATCCCAGACCATCTACAAGCAGTTCTGTCTTGGCTGACCCTCCAGGACAGAGAAGAGGATCCATCCTGTCATCCAGATACCAGACTAGGTGGGAAAGGTCAGCTCTTAAAGCTAGTCCTAGGCTAACTCCAGTTCTCTGGAGCAGTGAGGATGTACGAAAGCTGATGGGAACTGAGGAATAGCTGCCCTTGGAAGAGCTGTGACCCCTGCCTTGGCTGCTTGTGGTTTTGGAGGGTCGCTGCAAATTCCTGCCCAGAACTCCCTCATCTGCCTGCTCGGCTGTTGGTTGGTGATATGTAAATTCCAACATTTGTTTCCATTCCACATGCTGCCAAAACGCCTTTTTTTATAGGTTTCAAAGCCCTCTGCAATTATCCCAAATCTAATTTAATTTTTGGATGGCTTCTCCCGTGGCTTTTCTCTTTATTCTCTCTATTTCTCACTATTAATTGGAACCGCGTGCTCGGCTATGCAGCCGAGTTGGTTCTCTTTTCACTTACCAGCAGTTTTGCCATATGCGGATCTTCTCAGTTGCATTTTTGTACAGCTCCCACACATGTATTTGCCTACCTCAGGTAACCTCCGTATTACTTTAATTGCTTTCCTTATAGATTCCTGTGGGCTTTTTCCCTAGAGATTCAGTTCATTGTCCTCCAGGGTTTATACCATAATATCTAGTCATCGTTTACCTGCTTATTTTACTTCTTCCTTTCTCCACAAGTCTTGCTTGACCTGTGTGGCAGTTCAACCACTCTCGCATCGCTCTGTCTGCTTAGCTAGGACATGATCTGTTCTTCCACACGTTGGGAAAACATCCACAGATGCCTTCAAGCTAAAGTTCCTTATGTTTGAACTACTTTTCACCCTTGTGTGTACCGATGCGTTGACGTGGCATTTCACACATACATATATGTAAGTCTTTATATGCTGATGCCATAAGCCCCCACCTGGAAGCTGGCATCTTGGGAGGCATCAAGCCACGTTTAGTCCAGTGCTGTGCTTAGTATGTAAAATCCTCTCGAGAGGTGAGGTGTATTGATCTAGGTGCAGCACTAACAGTGTTCCGTTTGGATCCTTCCTCAATACAAGCAGTGTTAGCTTGTGCTCACCTGCCTGCAATACTGTAGTCTTCATTATAAACATGGAGCTGTTGCATATTCCAGGTGGGACTGTGCATGTGTCTCCCATAATTTATGGGACTCTAAATCTGCTTATCCCAAGTGTTTGCTCCACAGTGAATCACAGCAATAACCTCTCCTTCAGTAGCCCATAATGATCCCTTCTCCATCACAGTATCTCAGAGAACATAAGCAAATTTAAGTTACTCTTAAAAGGTGGGAAGAAATCCTGGAGTCTGAATGGAATAGGATGGAATAGAGTAATTTCAGTTGGAAGGGACGTACAGTGATCACCAAGTCCAACTGACTGACCACTTCAGGGCCTACCAGAAGTTAAAGGACATTATTACTAAAGGCATTGTTCAAATGCCTCTTCAACACTAAGAGGCTTAGGGCTTCAACTACCTCTCTAAGAAGCCCATTCCAGCATTTGACCACACTTAAAAATGTTTTCTGATGTCCAGTGTAAAATTCCTGGTGCAGCTTTGAATCATTCCCACGTTTCCTATCACTGGATACCAGGAAGAAGAACTCAGCACCTGCCTCCCCACTTTGTCCCCTTAGGAAGCTGTAGAGAGCAATGAGATTGTCCCTCAGCATCCCTTTCTCCACACTAGATAAGACCACAGTCGTCATAGGACTTTCCTTCCAGCCCTTTTACCAGGTTTCATGCCCTCCTCTGAGCTGCCTTAACCTGTGGCATCAGAATTACACACAGTGCTCAAGGTGGGGCTGAATGCTGAATACAGCAGGACAATCACCTCTGTAAGGTGGAAGGCACCACCTTAAACACCGGGTCAGAGAGTCATTTACTTTCGTTGCAATGTTTCATCCCATTTCCACGCTCTCTCTGTATCCTCATGAGGTCACTTCTGCACACCCCTTTGTTCTTTCATAGCCTGTTGAATCCTGAGAACTGCCCGAACACCCCATAAATAACAATGAACAGAGTACCTGGGATCAAGCACACTATAGAAATGTGATGTGCTTTGTTAGGAGGTTTTTGCCTTACATGGTAGTGAATCAGCTTCAGTATTTGCCTCATGGTCAGTGATCCCTTGGAGACACATCATCTCTATGGTCTTTTAGTGTGGTCTTCATGACAATGGACATAGGAGGTCTACCAGGAGCCAAACGTGAACCATGAGTTGTATTTACGAAGAGAAGTTTAGTAACGTGATGGCTAATGAAAAGGTAATCGCCCTAAAATGTTTGATAAATTCACGTTAAAAATGCAGCTATAGTAATAAAAATAGCATTGTAAACATGATACCCTACTGGACAGATCTGTTCCTTATGTACACTGAAACCCACATCTGCCTGGGTTAGTGACAAGTGTCATTAGTAACATAAAAACTGCTCTGATTCTGCTCTGGTTGTCTCCACAGTGACTCAATTCCCTGCCAGTTCCACTTGCAGGCCTAAATTCCTCTTCCAGAATGGTTTTGTTGTGAAGAGGAAGACAGCACAGCAGTTATATAGAAGTCCCTGAGGTTGCAAAGGGGTAACTTAGGGCAAAATTGAACTTCCAGCTTTGTTATTGTAAGTCTATTTTTTAATTGCTTCTGGTAATATGTAAGCCAGGAAGAACACAGCTTGACTCGCAGAACCTGGCTTCTGTTGGCAGGTTGGCTGTTGGCTTCTGTTGGCACTTGGCAACAAACCCCATTCTACTGTAAACAGTGCAAATTTGATGCAGAGCCCATTGAGATACACCAACTGCGGCATCCCAGAGTGCCAGTTTAGACAGTTGCTTTTTTGGAGAGAAAGCACTTTAAATAGGGAAAGCTCATTATTTCTTGCTGCACTGTGTATTTTGTTCCAAATGCTTCTGATTTGATGGAAACAAGAAGCTATGAGGTAGCTTGAGATGCTGTAAAAGAGTGCACCTGCAAAACATCTTTTAAGTAAAGTACCATTGCTTTTTTAGTCAATAAAGCCTTGAAACTTTGCAAATGACTCAGGATACAGTTTTTGCTTGAGAGAAAGAAGTGATGAAAAGACAACACCCAGGAGTATAAATGAGCAGTACATCATCGACACAGGCCTCTCAAATGCCCTCATCCTTTCTACTTGGGATTCTGAGTCCCCAGAAGTGTATTTTGTGTGCTGTGAGCAATGAGACTTGGTTACACATTCAGAAATCACCATGCCATATGCATTGGGTTTGTTATTCCCTTTCTAAGTTTGTAGTTGGAAAAGTATATTTTGATCATGTTCTTCTAAGCAACCATTTCCTGAGCTATCAAATGCTAATCTTGGACTCTCTCCTTGCTGTTTCCCGGCTGTTTCTCTGGGAGGGCATTAACCAATTCACCCCTTTCCCATTGAAAAAGCCTTTTCTAATTCCCAGCTTTAAATTGATTCCTGGTTGGTTTATACTCCTATGCTCTTGTGCCAACATTGTCATTTAACAGCTCTTTTCCCTCCCTGATTTGTATATAAAAAGACATCATATTCCTGCTCCACTTTCATCTTCCTAGGCTAAACATCTTTTTGTCTTCTCTCTTAAGCAAGGTCCTCCATCCCATAACTGTCCGAGAAGCCCATCTCCGCAACATCCAAACAATGTTTCAGAAATACAAACGTGAATCCAGAACCTCCCTGAGAAAATTGTTAGTTACCTCTTCTATTTAAACCTCTGCTTTTGTTAGATTAAAAAGCCCTTCACTATCGGGAATCCGCCCTATACTGATGCATTGGCAACATGAGCAGGCAGTGGGAAGCTACTTCATTGTATGTTGTACAGGTTTTACATCATTTCTTCAGAACACAGAGCAGTACTTGCAGGGGACGTGCATTTGTGACATACAGTGGAACATTTAAGCGTTACATGCACAGAACAGAGGCTTGTAGGATACTTAGTGTTGCTGAGGGCAGTAGGTCACACAAAGACACATGTATCTTGAAACTTGCAGCTGGTTCAAGCCTATGTGAGGCTTGAAATAAGCTGGGGCTAAATTCTACAACTGCAGTTTTTCAACTGATGCAAAAGACTGCAGAAACCTGAAAACTGCTGAGCAATTCCCAGTAAATCCATGAACATTTCTGAGAGAGACATAGGAATGAAAAGACGTGGGAATGAAAAGAGCAGTTCCTAAGGTATCCCATATGATTTAGTTACTATAAGCTCATCAGTGGAGGCAGAGTGAAGGGCTGTGTGTTCAAGTCTAGTCATTTACAATCCTGAAGTAAAAAGTATTATGTGAAACCCTTTCGTAGTAGTTAATTGACCTTTTACAGTCCTTTAAGCAAACAGATTTCCCTTCAAATTTGCAGTGAATTTGGACCATGCACATAATCAACTTGCACAGCTCTATTGATGAGTGCTAAGTCATTAAGCTGTGATAACTTGCTCACTTACAGTCATCTGTCCACACTCATCATGCTGCCTTTAGCAACGTGCCATAGCTGTTTTATGCTGGAAGAGCACTAATGTTCTCTACATGTTGTTGAGAAGAACTGGAAGGCTTTTAGCATTCAATGAATGCAACCAAGGTATTTCACATGTCAGCAATGTAGGGGTTTTGGCAGACAGAAAGCATTTTGAGTGTTTTTGGAACAAGAAAACAATGCAATTCCCCTGTCCTTCTTCCTGGGCTTAGGATATGGTTGAATTTCCTACCTCAGCAGTGATTAAGAGCAACTTCATAGATCCTAGAACTGATAAAAAAGCTAAACCTTCATTTAGTTCATGTATCAGAGCTTTCATTTAGAGCTAACACTGATAAAGCCATGTTACCCTATTGGCATAGGAGTGCTTAGGTTGTTTGAAAGTAAGGCTGCCCAAAATGTGCAATGCAAACTTAAGTTACTGTAATCCAATTCTGCTGCGGTGAGAACTGGAAACAATATATAGAGTGTTGTATGCAATTAGAAGTGATAGAGGTTAAATATAGCATATTTATATCACATACTTAAAATGGTAGCTATTCATTTCAGGGTAGGACTGATAGGAGCAAGGTCAGTATTGCTTCTTTGAAAGCATTGACAAACAGAATACAAAAAAGAAATCCTTATCATGTTTCTTGGAGATGCAAGACCAAAGGTAAACACTCTGAAGCTTTATGAATTCTGGGCAGATTTGTCCATCTCATATTTGGCTTGATCTTGAGCATTTTTCAGTTGATTTGATTCAAAATCATCATGGTTTGTTACAGCAGAATGGCTTTGAAGCCAGTTCTACTCTCCTATCACTCAATGAGATTTCTTTAATACTCAACATAGCCGTTGTTGCATCGCATCACCTTCATTTACTGAGCCCAGCTTTATCTTAACAATGTAAAATCTTGCACAGAAAATTGAGCTTGTTTTGCAGCATGGGAACTGTTGCAAAAACAACTCACAAAATATCCAGGCAACCAGTACTGTGCCATAGAGTGAATCTCTTAAAATCATAGAATCATAGAATGGTTTGGGTTGGAAAGGACCTTGAGATAATCCACTTTCAACCCCCCTGGAAATGGTTTGCATCAGGTAGGTCGTGTTCATCACCTAAGCAATACTTCCACAAGTTAAACTGATTTAACTGAGGGGTAGCTGTTGTCCAAAGGACCTGGGACTTGTCCCATCTCTACCATTGACTCAGTGAAGCTGAGCTGCCACTAAACTCTGCAGTTTCCCTTGGTGCAAAGAGGAAATGGTTTGCATCAGGTAGGTCCCCAGCAACTTCTTTTAGAGGAGATGTCTTCTCCCTGTGGTACGTACCCATAGGCTGTCTGCAGCACAGATGTGTAAGGTAAGGCTGATGCCACAGATTCTTCTGTGTAAAGTTAGAAGAACTGAATCAAGACTTGCAGGATGAGACCCACAACTCTCTTCTGTACAATATGTGCAATAAACTGATGGTGGTGTCATTTGTGCATCTTACTAAAGAGACAAAGCAGTTGCTCTGTCAATTTACTTGATTATGCCCCTTTCTTTTCTTGATGTGAGTTCTTAAATCTGTGCTAATGAGAAATGACTATGGATGATCTGATCGTTTGTAGCATGTCACTCCTGTTTAGTGCTCCATTTTGTTCCTTGATGTTTCACATAATCACGGCAAAACAGCCAAAATAAAGTACTCAATGTGTAACCTATTTGTGGAAGGTATTTGTAGACAAATATATACTCCCAGTGGTGCCTACATTGAAAGTGTGCCTGTATTCTACATATTTTACAGGACGCATGAAAGTCAGCAACTTGGAAACTTGTAAGAGAGATCCTGAACATTATTCCAATGCATGGCCAAGCCTTCCGTATCAAAGTACTAGAGCAGCTATAGAAGTCCTGTGCAGCTATAGAAACTGCTTAGGTATCTTCTGAATGAGTCAATAAAGTCTCTTATTTTTCCCCCAGGATGTAATTGGAAAAGCACTGCAGTATATTGGAACATATGGTGAGCTCTGCAACACAGAGCAAGTCGTGGCTCTGATTGATGAGGAAATGTGCATCAACTGTGGCAAATGTTACATGACCTGTAATGATTCTGGCTACCAGGTAAGAGCGCCGCTGTAATTAGCAGAGAGGCAGGAGGAGTTATCTTTCTGCTGCTGGGAAGAAAGAATCCACCTTCTGTTAATGAGCAGGAGGCAAAAACAGATGTATGGAATATTGGATTGGAAGCCCAGTGTGCTCCCAGGCTGTGCCATGCAAGCCGTGCCCGAGCTGTTTGCATGGTGGTGAGAACATCACCCAGCATGGATTCCTCTGGAAGGCTATGCTGAGTGTACGTCTGTAGGTCACCCTCCCAGTCTCTCCAACCTGGGGGATTCTATGGTGAGAGCAGCAGGATGAAGTCTGCAGGATTTTGAGCTGAGGCTCCTGTTTGCACCAAAGTATTTCTTTGATTAAATAAGTTGTACAGAACGTATCTACATGACGTTCCTTGCCATGTCCACAAAAGCTGATGTCTGCAGTCATGCAGACTGGAGTGCTCTGCAGTAAAAAGGGCAGTACAGGAAGGTTCAGGTTCTTTTGGAAAACCAAAACTCCCCCTAGCATAACCTCCATTACTGCAGTAAGCAAGAAGTTTTACATTAACTTTTCCGTTCAGCCCAGTCCATGTGTAGTTTGTCTGAAACAAACACTTTAACACCATGACCTTTTGTTTAGCCTCAACTCCCTCTAAACCATAGTAGGCCTGATGAATTTGACTGCATACAGTCAAAGGAAGAAACCTTCCCTTTTAAAAACAACTCCTGCAATTAAAACAAGTGTGTCAGGGCTAAGGTATGGTGTGGATTTTTCTACTGATACGAGAAAGTTAATGCTGCGTCTGTACCAAATGAGATTACTACGGTAGCCTTTTAACTGTGAAGACTGCAAGAAGAAATTTACACATCTTTTCCTTCCATCAGATTTCCCAGTGAAGAGGAGGATACAGCCTTTGCAGAGCAAAAGGCTGCATTTATACTTAATACAACTTTCTTTTCATACCTGGAAAAAAACGAGCACCAAAAGAAGCCAAGTTTAAAAGCCCAGGAGGTTTTCTAAGCACAAAAAAAAATCATGTTTTTTCTATAATTAATGAAATTGAAATGAATTGCAAAGAAATCCTTAATTGCAAAGAACTCGCACATTGTAACATGTGCTTTATGCTTCTCTTTGTTACAGAAATACCCATGCTGCTCTCCAGAGCTATCACCTTGTGTGACTCGAGTAGAAAAGCTTTCCTTAATTTCAACTTAGCACTAGTGTCTTGACTTCCTCTCCCTCTTTGAACTCCCTTTAAAGATGTGTGTTGTTGTTGGGGGGAGAGGAAGAAGCCCTTAAATACGCAGAAACCAACGCTCTCTTTGTGCTCACGTTGAAGTAAAACTTGTGGATTCAGGGCAGTTAGTACCTATTGCATGCCCTGTGCTGGTTGCTACAGCGACTTCTGTGCTTTCCTGGTAGTGAAACCCCAAATGCCACAAATCTGCCTTTGGAGCCAACCTGCAGCATCACCTTGTACCTCCCGTCTACTCCCTGCCTCCTCCAGTTGCTGACAGTGGTGATGGAGGTTTGCTAAGGCACCACTTGCTTGCAGAGAAGTGAGAGTTCAGCTTTCAGGCCTGATTTTTTCCTTCCTAAAACTCTTGAAAGTAGATACTCAGTGGGGGTTTTGTATTTCTCACTTTTCTAGGCTGGCTTGCTTAGATACCGAAGATTTTGCAGTTGCGTGGTGCTTTTGGTTTTGCTTTTAATTGCTATTTCCATTATACCAGGAGCTTATTTCATCGCAACTGCAATTGTCATTTCACATTCAAATACATTTATCACCCTAATTGGTAATGAGGATTCACTGCATGGAGACTAAAGCAAGCTCTGCCTGCCCACAACTCAGATATCCCCTTCGAAGATGTGCAAAGGAAAACAGTCATGCGAGGCCCCGTGTGCTGTGTTTTTCTCTACTGTTTATTACATTAGTTTGTTTATGCTGTGCTTAATATTGAAGTCAAAAGAACACATTGTGCTGAGGCCATCCAGGCATGGTCTGGTGTCTCCTCTGAACCCATAACCCTGGTGAATTGCTGTCTTAGGACATATTTCCTTCACGTGAAGCACAAACATCCCTCTGGGAGTTTCAGCATCATGGGCCATACTCCTCCTTTTGTAACCAGCCCTTGTGAGCTTTTGCCGAGGTATAATTTGACCCCTAGTTTTAAAGTGTCAGTGGGGAGGGGATGGGGCTGTTTTGTTCCCTGCCAGTCGAACAGTTGCTATAGCTGCAGTGCAGCAGTACACCAAGATGTCTCCAAGTGCTGCAGCAGCCACTAAAACGGGAGCAATTGTGACCTTTTCCTGCGAGCACCATCAATAAATGTTTATTCCTGTTCCCAGGCTATACAGTTTGATCCCGAAACCCATGTGCCTGTGGTTACTGACAGCTGTACAGGCTGCACCCTGTGTCTCAGCGTCTGCCCCGTTATCGACTGCATCCGCATGGTTTCCAGGACAACACCCTACGAACCAAAGCGCGGACTGCCCTTAGCCATGAACCCCGTGTGTTGAGGTGCTCAGCTCAACTTTACACTTGTTTGATGCGATTGATTTGCTTCCTAATTAGGCCTTGAAAATCTACTCTTATAAAAACATATCACATTGATAGCTGTCCGGATGAGCACTGTGTTTTCCCATTGCTATGCTTACAGCAGTTAAGATTTGAAATCACAGTTAGTGGTGGCTGTCATTGTGCACTGGTTGAAGTGTGACTTTTCCTTATGGTTCGTGCTGTAATTTCACAATTCCTCTTGAATCTCTGTATTTTCTGGCTCTAAATATCATGAAGAAAGCCTTCTGAATGAACTACAAATCAATGGGCAAGCTGGCTGTTTTAAAGGAGGCATTTTGTAATTACACATTGCATTTAGCTTTAAAAGAGTTTCCTAGAAGATGTAATTAACTACATAGCATTCAAACAAAGCAACGTGGCTTCTGTTTTTCTATGCAAAGAAATGAAAGGGAGTTTAAAACAAGATTTAAGAACTGGATTAATCACTTTCAGCTACTCCAGCATATGGTAGCATGTTTTTATACTCCTTTCTAATTCTTCACACGAGTCACTTTATAGACTAAATTTGCTGTGCACTGAGACGTGCTGGACTCCTTAGATTTGTGTCTTGCCTGGGTAGCTTGAAAGTCCCTTTTCCCCCAATCATAGCATCCCTTCAAAACCAGTGAAACCAGCTTCTGGTGGAGTCCAGGTTGCATTTCAGGATTCTGAGATGTGACAGCGTGGTTTTGCTCCGAGCTCATCCTCTAAATACCTTTTTAATTGTGCCAGTTAATGCTCCAGAATGTACACGTTCCAGGTCAGGGATCTGATTACGTGCAAATGGAATGCACGCCCTGCAGATTGCCTTTGCCAAACGCAGACACATGGGGCACACTGGCAGGATGATTCCCCCCAGTGCCAATTCTTCATACTTCTGTATGGTTATAATAGTTTCACAACCCAAAAGAAACACAGATTTGTCTGTCTTGCTAAACAATAACTCAGTTTTAATCAGTTTTGCATTCACAGTAGGAACTTCCTAATATGAATGTATTGCTGTCTGCTTTACTCCACTGAAGACTATAAAGCCTTTAGTTTCATCATAATAATAAATGATCTAACAGTTCCATTTGTTATGCCCTGTATTGTGATCACCAAAAGCTTTGATTAAAAATACACCCTGACTTTTAAATTGTGCACATAATCATAAATAAATGATAAAGCAACTTGGGTGTGTTTGGGGCTTCTTTTTTCCCATTTACTGAACAGATTTATTCTTGAGCTCTAAGATTCACTCCAGGAACCATTAATGAGTTAATTCATGTGTACATTAATCCATTAATTGCCTACAGTGCAGAATACAACACGCTCTTTGCCCCTCTCTGGCACCGCCTTTGACTCTCTTCCTTTTACATCCTTTCCCCACTTGCACACACTTCATGCACACATGTGTACTCTCTGTGTCACTCCAAGTTTTCAAGTATCATTTCATTTAGCATCTTTGCTCCAGCAACACTGTTTTGCTGACACTTTGGGCTTGCTTGATGAGATCCCTTGGCAAGCTCAAGCCCGGTGTCTCCACTAATAGCTTTCTCTTCAGCCTTTAATGTTTCTCTTCATCATTGTGGGGTTTTCACATACAGATGAAAACAGGAGCAGAAACTGCTTAGAAATATTTGCCTGAAACATCTTTAAAGCCCTTGGCCTTATGGTAGTTCTTATCTTGTGAGAGCTAGAGAGGACTCGTAGGAAGAGCAAGCTGTTAGGGGCAAAGTACGGAGATAACTGACTGACAGGCAGTATGCCCTTGAATGGGGCAGGAAAAAACCTCAAGATCAGATCATTTGCAGCTAACATTTTATGTTCTTGGTTGCAGATGCAAGGAAAATGAGCTCTGTTATGAATTACTCCTTATTTTGTATCCTACCTACCATGAACACTGAGGGTGAGGCAGTGTGTGTCTCCTGTGACAGAGCTGGCCAGCTTCTCCAGGGCTTTTCTTGTCACATCCTCAGGCCTGATTCCCTTCTTATCCTGGAGGCATCACATCTGGCAGCAGGATAATGTCAGGAGATCTAATTTAAGTATCTAAGCACATGTACATCGTAAATATAGCAGCAAAAGTAGAGCTTTTCCTAGGATATTCAGGAGGAACAGGACATCCAGTATTCCTGAGAGTCATAAAGTGATCTTTGGAGGAATAAAGACATTCTTTCTGGTTCAAGGTTATAATCAAGACTATCATATACCCAAGAAGGAATAACAGGTTATATTATGCAGGTTTCTTTCTCACTACCCACCCTCTCCCCCAGTCTTGTTCTGCCAAGTCTGTTAACAGCTTCAGGAAATGCCTTCCCAACTGAATGTGAATGCATCCTAACTCTGACAGCCAGCAATAAATCTGTGGTGAAGGAACTCAGAGAAATGGCCACGGTTAGGTCTCCTGCAAGACTGTCTTTAAGTCATTAGGGCAAGGTGAGGTGTGAGCAGGCAGGGGAGAGAGCCACAAAGGACATATTTCTGGGGTTTATGGGTTTTTTTGCATCCATCTTGGGGAATCCATCTCCTTCAGTGCATTCAGGAGCCAAGGAAACGAATCAGAACTATTGAGCCCTATTCTGCAGATGCTGGAGCCAGTTAATGCAAAAAGAGAGGTGAATTTTCAAAGTGTAAAAGGTTCAAAATGAAGCTCATATATTCCGGTGATTTAGTTGGACATTTAAGGAAGTATGTATTATTAATGACATACTGGGCAAGATCCTGCCCCCCTCGACGTTGCAGGTATTAGCCGTATTTTCCTATTGATTATTAATAGAAGATATTGTAAACTATATTTGAGATGTTAAATTCTGATAGAAATAGCCCATCTTCCAGTAGTACATTCTTATTCCCATCATATTCCTGAACAGAAAAAGCTCCCCATGTTCAGCGTATGCCCTGCAGTCCAGGTAATACTTGAAAAAGCTGCCAAATCTGCTTCTGTGAATCCTGGTGCACCCATACATGTTCATTGGAAAAAGAGATGTTTTGCCTTGCTAACAGGCTGTACCAGCAATTTGGGTTTTGGCCTCTAGGATGAACACACATAATATTTCCAAGCCAATGGATTGGCACCATTAGGAGCCACAGTTGCAAAATTACGATTTAAAATACATCGTTTTCTGATTTTAAATGAAATATTAATTCGATCTCTTAGCAAAGTTAAAATAGCCGTCATGAAGCTGATGGGTAGCCTGGATCTCCAGTGTTGAAGCCAAAGTACGTGTGTACTGCCCCTCACTCTGATGCTTTACTGAAGGAAGCAATCTTAGCATCAAACCTTAGAATCAGGCAGGTTGGAAAAGCCCTTTAAGCTCATCCAGTCCAACCCTTACCCCAGCACTGCCAAGGCCACCACTAACCCACGGCACTGAGGGCCTTGTCTCCACGTGTGTGAACACTTGCAGGGACGGTGACTCCACTGTTTGTGTCTGCATCTCATGGGCCTTTCCACGTATTTGGCAGCCAGGGTCCTTAAGACAAGGGTAGCAAATAGTTTCAAGCTGTTGCTCACCTGTTTTTCAGGTACTATGTAAGGGAAAGTTGACTAAAACATTGGCAACCATTGGTCTGCCTTGTCTTTTGTAAGACCAAACATTTTTCTTCTTCAACAATGAGATAGGGTGAAGCTGCTCCTCAGTATTCCTTCCATGGTGAGAGCTCTTCTGTTGCATTTCAGCCAGGAAAGAGGCAGACAGCGTCAAATGCCTCCCGTGGGCAACTCACACTGGTAATTGCCGATGAGAGTCCCACGCCACCAACTAGGGCTAATCATCATCCTAAAAGATGTTATTCTCACCTGTTTAGTCTAGAGGCTACTTACTGTCACAGCTTTTACTTGTGCTTAGGCCTTGCCACTGAAATCTTCATACTCAGTCTGAGAAATGATGTTTCTTGGGAACTGAAGTCCCATTATCATGCAAATCAGATGGCTTGCAGATAAAAGTCACCCACTTTGTTTGTGCAGGTGCAAGGCACTGGATTTGAGTTCAGCGAGGGAAGCCAGTGCTTTCTGTTTCTCCTATGGGTGTGCTGCATTCTCTTTCATTTCTTTTCTGCAGTGAGTGGTGTGGTGCTTGACAAACGGCACTAGAACCAAAGGGAGCCAAAGTGAACAGCAGTGATTCTGTGATGTGGCGCAGGGTCCAGCCTGATAAAAGCATCGGGGCTGGGCAGTGACAGAGGTCCTCTGCTATGAAGAGGTTGCCCCAGGGCAGAATGGGCACTTCTCTTTCCTTTTCTTTGGCATAGACCTTAATAATAATAGCCTGTCCTCTGCCCTGCTGGCAGGACCACACATCACCCTTTCCATGACTTTAATGTTAAAACAAAAGCAAGCTTTGCAGGATTCCTTATCGAAGCCTGTAAGAATTACTATTTCTAACCAAAATCATGTGGAAGCTAGTTAAAAAAAATATGAAGTCTCTTTAGCATAGGGTGAAATAGCTAGCAGGATGGTAAGCACAATCATATCTTGGTGGCTGGGCTGCAGTGGCTGCAGTGATTTCTGCTTGCAGCCACCTGCTTGGTAGGAACATCCCAGCGTAACCCATTTGCTGGTTCACCAGCACACGCAGAGCAGCCTTTCTGAAGAGCCCCACACTGCTCTCTGTGGACCTTTTCTTATGACTGCATAGGTAAACCCCTTTCATAAGTTTTATGAGGTGCAAACATATATGCTGTTTTATGCTACTAGCCTATTTATTGGATTAGCTGGAGGATTTGATGCAAAAGCTTAAGATGATATTGAAAACACACATCACTTCTATTGTAGCTAAGAAAATCAGCTTTAGAATTAGAGAGACCTTGTATCTGGCATTATGTATAGCCCTTTAGCTTTTTAGCATGGCTGTTCCTTGTTGCTATAGCAACTGAATTAACCATTTCATTAATATAATGGCATAAACCGCATTTATTCAGTTTTGCACTTGCGGGTAATCCACATGCAGCTTGCAGCAGGCTCCTCAAGCTGTGTCCCTTTCACCTCAGCCCCACGTATTTCCTCAGCATTGCCAAAGGGGTTTTATTGGTATTCTTCCTTGTTGGAGAGAATGAGCTGTTGTTTTTGAGGAATGTTCTATTTTATTCTAATTAAATTTACCTTGGTTTCATTGGCTGCCTTCTGCTTTGCATCCCTTAGGTGAGAAAGCAGACTTCCCAGGCAGCATTTGGTGCAAAGAAGTGCTGTTCTTTGCATCAGAACAGAATAAACCACTTAAAAGCATGAAACCTCATGCCAGCGATCAGCTTGTAAACTTGGCATGATGTGCCCTACTGTAAATACTAACAGCACTCAGCTATGGATGCTTCCCAAACAGTAGTGTTGCTGAAACAAGTGGTGTTTAAAGCAGAGGGAGTGCTACACTCTTTGCTTACCTTGGGTTTAATGTTTCCTAAGCACTGCCCATACGTCGTAATGGTCACTGAAATAACGGATTACTTCATTGAAGTAATACCTCTGCCCACCAGAGGGAGGAAGTGGAGGTGATGGTGGTGGGTGTGTGGAGATGGGATTGGAGGCCCCCTCAACTCTTAACTTTCTGCCTGTTTATGACATAGGGGCCCCAGTGCTTAGGTGGGTGCCAGCAATACCCCAGGACTGGGTCTGCTGGGTTTTGTCTTGCTCTGCACCACTGATCACTGAATCATGGAATCAACGAGGTTGGAAAAGCCCTTTAAGCTCCAACCATTCCCAACACTGCCAAGGCCACCGCTAACCCAGGGCACTGAGGGCCTCATCTACCTGGTGTGTGAACACTTCCAGGGACTCCAGCACTGCAAGGGTTAGTAGAGGCTGCATCATTCACGTGTGCTGCCTTCCCTACCTGAATTACATTTTAAGTGCTTCCTCCTAGGCAATTCCTTGTGTAAAAATACCCAAGCACACACTATGGTGTTGTAGGTGAGGAGTTTGGACATAAATGTTATGTTAACATCAGACATTGGAATAAATGACTGAGTTTGGAAAAGTCTGCTGTGAGTTTGTCATCTGGTGTTTCATTTTGTCATTTGGTTGAAGTTTAGCCAGAGAATGATGTCCCGTAATGATTAACAGAGAGCTTGTGGCTTCCAAAAGCGTTGCATCTGAACACCATTTCCCCTGCACAGACATTAAAACTGATAAAATAACAAATATACATCACTCTGCCTTCATGTTTTTCAAACTAAAAGCTCTTTTCTATCCTTTACTAGAACTTGGCATGCTTTAAAAATGTCAATCAGATACTTTGGAAGGTAAAGTGATTTGGGGGTCAGAGGGGGAGCACCCCTTAGCTGGAGCTCATTGGAACTCTTCTTGTCCAGCCACGAGGAGAGAATAACTGCATTTAAAATAACTGTGTTTGAAACAAAGCAGGGGCCTTGCCTTCCTTTCCCTATCCTTGTGGTGGAGAGAGTACCTGGGCTCCTGCTCTCTGGGTAAGTCCATACCTTTGTGGCTGAGGAAATGCCTTTTGGCTTCCAGAGCCGCCAGATGAAAGCAAGTCCTTATCCTCTGTTAACCTCCCTTTACATTCTCTAAAATGAAGGTTAAAAACTCGCTTCCCTCTCTCCTGAGGGCTATTCTAAGGTTGATTAACACTTGAGCAATAAGCTGTGTCTGTACCAAACTGGGTGTTATTTCACCATCTAGCGCAGAGCTTGTATAATCCAGGTAACAGTGGCATCCCCTAACCTGTGAATGTGTAAGTGCTGTCAAAGATGCTCTGTAAAAGGCAGCCATAAAACCAGAAATGTTGTCTAAGATTTGATTTGGAAGCAACAAATCTACATCTGCAGTGGAGCCACCCCTGCAAAGCCCTGGCACAGGGAGCCCTCCAAACAGCAGCAAAGACCTGGGCTTTTAACCTAGAATCATCGAATCCCAGCGTGGTTTGGGTTGGAAAGGACCTTAAGCTCATCCAGTTCCAATGTGTTCCATACCACAGCACAGGCAGGATGTAGAACTTGGGGCAGTTACTCAGAAGTGCTAGTTTGCTGCTTGGTCGGGCTGGGTGTCGGTGGATGGTGATCAGTTTTATTGTCTTCCCTTGTTATTTGCTTTATCATTATTATTATTGGCGGTAGCAGCAGTGGTTTGTGTTATACCTTAGTTACTGGACTGCTCTTATCTCAACCCATGGGAGTAGCATTCTTTCGATTCTCCTCCCCATCCCTCTGGGGACGGGGGGGAGGAAAGGGGGAGAGTGAGCAAGGACTGCTCACACCTTCCAATGTATCCTGACCTGCACAGGGTTAACAGATGTGAGGACATCGGCTCAACTATTAAGAGGTGGCAGTAGTCGAGCTGGAGAAAAGCTCTGGGCATGGAGCCGGCCCGTTCCCACAGCAGAGAGCCCGGGCTGAGCCCCTTGCAGCTCATCAGTGTTCAGAACCTGCTCGCTGTCTGAGTCAGGAGTGATTTAATGTGCGATGCAAACCACTGCCTGCCTCACAGCTCTTAACCAGGCATGGCAGGACAGCCTGTTCACACGCTGCAGCAGGCGTCTCTGAGCTTGTTAACTGGTTCCTGCCCCAGGATTCACGGTGGTGCAGTGCAACCCAAGTGTTTGCATTGCTCCTGACATTGTACCTCTGGTGCTACATAAATGCTTGAATACCCGATTCCAGCGCAGGCTGCAGTTGCCCTTCGGTAATGGATGAAAGGTGTAACCTCCAGGTTATGACAGCATCCCTGCTGCCCGGGCTCCACATTCAGAGGGAGAGGGATTTTGGTTTTCCTTGGATGCCTGGCTTCGTCCCAGTTATCCATAACATCAATTTGAGGTCTTAAATTAAATCCTTTAGCACCGGTTATCAACCTGTGACGCGGTGGCATTTCCTTTCTTCCTCACTCAAACAGCAGCTCAGGTGCTGTGCTATTAGTCACAGTGTATTTTAACTTCCTAATGGCCATCGGTACAGATGAAACAGGAGGTAGAGCTATTGCCAGAGAGGCTCTGGATACCAGGCTAAAATTAGCCTTAGAAGAAGAGAAGGGAAAGTATTACTGTTACCCAAGTGCTGCTGAATTAGCCAGACAGAGCTAAAAATAGGCTGGAAATGTCTATATTATAGCTGAAAGAGTGTGACTTCGTATTACTTCAGCTGAAATGGTATTTTTTCTGCATGAACTTTTAGGCATACCAACAGTATGTATCTGCAATACATTGTGTGTGTGTATATTTATATATGTCCCTATATATAGGCATATTGCACTTTTCATATATGTCTAGAGAGATGCTAATTATTGCTCATGGTTCAGTTTATGTTTCCAAGTCATATGAGACACTGATAAAAGGCTGTCTATCTCCAAAGCTATCAACTCCAAACACTTCTGATAACAGCAGACACAGCTTAATGCCTAACTGGGGAACAGAAATGCTGTTAGATGGATGCACCCCTAAGACCCCTAGCATGAGCCATAGGGACTCGTGGGCTTTTTGCAGCTGTGTTAGGGGGGTACATAGACCTCCCCACTCCAATGCATGTGATTATTTGCCTGCCCTTCAACACCAAGACTTGTAGATCAGCTCCTCTTTCAAGGCCTGGTCTAGTCATAGGTGCTCAGAAAATCTGTGCTCCTCTCTGCATTCAGATGGCCACTTTGGGGTATCATTCATCAGTGCCATGTCTTTACACACTGACACGTGCTTTCACTGTGTATCTGGACAAGATCAAGGGAAGGTAAGGTGACATTAAACCCAAATCAAACAATTTAACTGCACCAGAGGGGAGATAGATACTAAGTTTTTTTCCCCACTGCAAGGACACAGCCTCAGAACCTGCCCCTCAGGGCAATGGGAATACCTTGGGATTTCTCCATCAGAACACATATGCTACAGCACATGTCACATGAGAGGATTTCATTACTTTTCAGGTTTTCCATAGTTTTTATTTCTGGGAAAAATATATTGCCTTAAAACTGAATTCCTTGCTATTCATTCAGAAGCGCGTTTCTATAGCACAGCCGTGTTTTGAGGGGGTGAATGCCTGCAATTCTCTGCCCTTCATTGCTCTGAAAGCAGCAGCTCCCCATCTCCTCACTCCTGCAGGACATGGCTCAGTATCATGCCTGGAAGCTGGATGGGGAAACAACCAGAATATTGGCTCTGCTGGGAAATGGCTCCTCACCTCTCCGCCTGTGTGTTCTGAGCAGAGCATGCCAGAGCCCAAACAGGTCTAGCGTGATGGGTTTGCAAGTCCAGGCTGGCGTGCATCAATGACCTGTGATTATTGAACAGTTCAGCTCATGAGTCAGCTCACTGCCTCTGGAACACCACACACACCTTTCCTGACCTTGCACATCCTATTCCTGCACAGGCACCAGTGCCTTCGGTCAGCTCCGCGCACTCATCACACTGCTTGCTTGTTACTGTGCACCACAAATCAAAGCTAAGGTCACCTCACACGTTCCCAAAGCCCTTGGCTGTCTCAGGGCAGGGTATTTCAGTGACTGCCTCCATCGTGATAACGTGCAGCAGGGTGCCATCACCACTGCCCTGCTGCTTTCAAGCCAAGCCCTGAGCCCATCCTACAGCACACGTGTCACTCTGGTGGTGATGATGGTGAGCAAAATCCCACCATCATCACTTAAAGCACTTAAAGTCCTTAACACATCTGCTGGGGAGAGACTGTTGCGACAGGACAAGGGGTGATGGGCTTAAAGAAGGGATTCAGGCTGGATGTGAGGAAGCAATTCTCCACAATGAGGGTGGTGAAACCTGGCACGGGTTGCCCAGAGAGGTGGTGGATGCCCCATCCCTGGAGACATTCCAGGCCAGGCCGGATGTTGCTCTGGGCAACCTGCTCTGGTTGAAGGTGTCCCTGCTCATTGCAGGGGTTGGACTGCATGAGCCTTGAAGGTCCATCCAACCCAAACCATTCTGTGATTCCATGATTCTATATCCCAGCTTTCTTTGACCTGGCTTTCCTGTGGGGATACCCATGTCTGATCCTTTAAAAACAGGGAGACAACAGCAGCATGTCCATGAGGTTGTCCTTAGCAGTTCTGTCCACTGCAACCATCCTCTGTCCTGAAGAGCAGCCTGGAGGCATTGAGCATTGCTGCTATGATGTGAGCCAGCCACTGCACCTTCTGTGTGCATCATTAGTTGCATGTAGTGCTTACAAACAGGGCGAGCTGAGTGGCAGGGGCTCTGTCTACATCAAGGCTGGCTGACACTGGAGACTAGCAATGCTTGATCATTGCTGCAGTGCACCCAAGGCTGCAGCAGCTACAAAGAGGGGATTTGCATGGTGACAGCACCCTGAGCTGTCCGTGTCACATCTTCCACAGCTGCTGCAAGGAGGAGGGATGAACAGCACCCAGCCTTTGGTTTCTATCACTGAACACAGCCTGCTTTTAAGGCTAAAGTCCCTCTCTCTTGAATTGTTAAATACATGTGTCAAATACATGTTAAATACATATGTTCGATAAATATGTGTTAAATACATGTTGGAAGGGCTTTAACTCCTTTGTGACTCAATTTAGAGCCATGAATGCTGCACTGCTGCTCAGGGAGGCTTATTAGAGGTGAGCCCGTGCAAACCTTATGAGGTTTAACAGGCCAAGTGCAGGGGCACCCACATCAGGGCAACCCCAGGATCAGTACAGGCTGGGGGTGAGGGGATGCAGAGTACCCCAGAGAAGAAGGGCTTGAGGTGGATGGAAGGTTAGACATGAGCCTGCAATGCACATTCACAGCCCAGAGGCCAGTCCTGTCTCAGGCTGAGAGGGTTGGGGTTGTTCAGCCTGGAGAAGGCTCTGTGGAGACCTTACTGCAGTCTTTCAGCTCTTAAAAGGGGCCTGTGAGAAAGATGTGAAGAGAAACATGTCCCTGCTCATTGCAGGGGACTGGAACTGGATGAGCTTTGAAGGTCCATCCAACCCAAACTGCTCTGTGATGCTATGGTTCTATACCCCAGCTTTCTCTGACCTCCTTTCCTACAGGGATGTGTATGACCTCAGCCAGTTGATTTTAAGTACTCATTGCTTAACTGGGGCTGCAGTAACCCAGAGCTGCTGCACATGTGACAAGAGAAGAAACCAACAAAGAAGGTTTCCTCCTTCATTTCACTTGTTCATAGAAAAAGAACACTTTGCTGCAGGACAAGTGTGTGTAGAATAAACCTGACAAGCAGCAGTTACAGTGCGATGAAGCTCCTCTGTCCCTTCCACTTTAGTCCTTCAGGTGCAAATGACTGAATTGTCAAACCTGATAGTGTTTGCCAAAACACGTCTAGAGGAAGGCTGAGACACAAGGATAGCACGGCGTGTCAGTGCCATCTAGGGTGCTAATGCCAAGGACCGTGTGGAGGGGACGCTGGCTGCAATAGCATGGGGAAGAGGATGGTCCCAGCAGAAGGCACCAGGGCACATGATGACCACTGGAGCCAGCTGCAAAGATGCACAACTCAGTTCCCAACCATGACCGCTATGAATTTGGGAAGAGCCTGCAAGTTTAGTGCTTACAGATGGCTTCATTTGGCACTCCTAATCCTTACAGGAACTACTAATCCAATGGGAGTTAAAGACTGCCAGAAGGAAAGCATGACAATTACAGCAGCACCCCGTTCCATGAGTGCTCATAACTTGATACCGTTACAAACACCAAAATGCATCAGCATCAGGTGCTTTGTTAATCACACTGAGGTTCGGGCAAGGACCAGCACCAAGGAATGACAGGTGAGTGAAAATCACACCTTCCTATGTCCCTTCCCACCCAGCTCTTTGGCCGCGTGGATAGTGTGGCAGCAAGCTTCGTAGGGAGAAAGCAACACGTGAGATCTAAGCAGTGGTCAAACAGCACAGAGCTGACAGCATAGCCACAGTGGGCATTTAAAGCTCTTCACTTCTCCATATGTTCTAAAAAACATATCCTCTGTGGATATGTGGACCTAAGCCTGCTTCCCACCAGCTGAGCTTCAAGGGAAGATGCCCAAACTAACCTGCATTGCCTGGCACTCCATAAGGATGTGCATGTGTCCAGTGCATCAGCTAATACGCAGCTCCTGCTGTCCTCTAGTGACTCCCATGTGTGTGTGTGCAAAGCCCTGAAAGAACAAGTGCATGAACACAAATGTGCACACACACAATTCACCCCATTCCTTGTTGTTTACTGATCTCTAGTACATTATCTGCCTGTTTCCTTTTTCCAGAGGTGCTGCACCCCTGGATATTGTCTTTGGGCACGTTTTGAAAGCAGACTCAAGAAGTCCTATAGTGTCCATAATGTTCATAAGGATTTCCCTTTGACAGGAGTCTGCTAGTTATCCATTATTACTTGTCTTAAAATCCTACCTACAAGAGCTGCTGCAGGAGCTCCTGCTGTCTCAGGAAAGGCTGACTGTAAGGTCACTTAGTAAGGGAGTTGAAAGGTGGGTCTAGTGGAAGGCATCCCTGCCCATGGTTGGAACTGGATGAGCTTTAAGGTCCCTTCCAATCCAAACCAGTCTGGGATTCTATGATTCTATGGAATTCAACTTGAGGGCAATGTATCTCACTGCAGTGACGGGCTGGTTCCTCTTGGGGAGGAATACTTTGAACAGACATGAAGTCATGACTCCTCACTCCAACCAAGCACGGGGTAGAAGGAAAGGCTTCATTTCTCTTGCTTTTGCTAGAAGATGTCTCCATCAGCATGAGGGGAAAACAAATCTCAACCAGACTCCAGCATAATAGCGGCAGTGACAAAACAAGCTCTGTTATTAAACTAACTCTTGGTAAGAGCCAGATGATTTCTGCAGACAATTTTGCAAGCAACTGCTAGCTGTAATGTGCAGAGCGAGTGCCAGATTGCCCTGCTGATTATTGCTGGGCTGATGTTCCCTCCGTGACACGGTGGCGTTTGGAGAATGGGGTCTAACCAACAAGTGGGAGATCACTAATAGGGTTTCTGAGAAAGAGAAGTACAGCAACTACCAGTCTCCCTCTTCATACCCTCACTCCTGGTTTGCACTGAGGCAATTCCATATGCAGAACTGTTCTACCCAGTCTGCATTTGCAGCACCATGCAAGGAAACATTTCCCAGAGCAGCGGTACCTGGGCGATGCTGGCATTCAGGGCCCTCAAAACCCCTGAGACAGAGCTGTATCCCTCATGATGCTCCTGACCTGCCTCACACACACACGCTGCAGAACACAGCTTGCTTCATCCTCCAATCTGTAATACACCAGGGGCCAGCAGCTTGCTCAGACTGAGCCTGTGAGCAGCTTTCTATCGTATGCTTCCCTGCCTGCTCACAGAGCAGTTTGCTCTGAGTCAGTTTTCCAAATTGGATGCTTCTGCCCTCTGCATAATGTGAGATGAGAAAGAAAAGCTTCTAAGTTTGTTGCTTTCCCCTTCTTTTTCACTGTTTCATTTTCCTTTTCGTTGTTGATGCAGTACTTAGAAGTTTAAGCAGCGTCATTTTAGTCTGGCACGACAGACACTATGTTTAGTGAAAGGCAACAGGAAAAGCAAGGACTAGGCTTCAAAGGCTTTGAGGTCGTATTTCCTTCTGTTAAAAAGAGAATTTAAATGTCTTGAAAAAGACTAATTACTGGAAGTAGAAAACCCATTTAATATTTGATTGAAAAAGTAAATTACCAAATTGATTCAGATTTTGAACATCAAGAAGTTGATGTATGACAGGGAGATCCAGCCAAGGAAATAAAGGGTCCAAACCCAGCAAGTGGCAGTGGCAGGAATATTAACGATGTTTGCTAAGGGGTCGATACTTCTCCATTTGCTTTGTGCATTACTGGAGCAGGGACTTGGGGCTAAGGGAGGCATTCCCAGTGGGAACTACTGGGACAGACTGGATGGATAACACTGAGCTGGCGCGTAACCACCACTGGATCAGATCTTCATCGCAACAGCAATACATGGACAGATTCTGATTTCATTTACCATAAGACCACAGAGCTCTAATGGCTGGTTTAAGTGCATGGGAGGTCAGAATCAGTGGTTTGAATTACATCAGCTTGTCTGGGGATGGGTCTGCAGAGTGTGTGTCCAGCTCTCATCCAGCTCTCCATTGTCTCCAGTGGGAATACCCCAGAGGCTTGGACCCTCTCTCCTAAATCCCTGCTTGGGTTTATATCTTTCAGTGCTGCTTTCTATGGGAAGCCCTTCTAAAGGGGCTGTAGGCAACAGGCTGAGAAAATAATGTGGAAACAGAACTGTTTCTCTGAAGGCAAGGACTTCACTCTGCAACCAGGTTGCTCTTTTTCCTTCTTCCCTGTGCATCTTTACTTAAACTCATAACTAACAGAATCCATCACAGAGACAAAATCTGCCTTTCCAAGGACAGTCCCATATCTTGCTCCACTTATATTTATTTAAGGCTTCATCAATTCCTTCCTCTGCCCCTTGTTAACAAACGTTGCATGTTCCTCCAGCCACTGCTGCCTGGGTGGGTTGCAGGCCACAGCTTCTGTCCCCATTCTGAGCGTGATGGGCAGTGCCTGACCCTCCTTGTGTCATAGAAGGGTTTCCACACACCCTACCTGGGCTCATACTGCTCACAGCACCAGCAAAGCTCCCACCTCTGTCCATGTGTCCATGTGTGTGCACCAGTTCCCAGCAGTGGTGACAAATCTCTCATCATCAGGAACATCACAAGTGATTCCAGCTCTACCCATACTCAGTTTTCACCTACGTGGAAGCATATTGTGTCCATCTGCATCATATGCCTATAGCAGGGTGCATCACCCACAGCCTGTTAACCTGCGGAGGTTGTTCTCCTCCCATCAGCGCCCTGGCACAGCACCATTTCAGACCCTCTCTGGTGTTCCAATTGCTTCAGGCTTGCCTCAGACCATGATGAACTCATCAGTGGTTGAGTCTGTCCAAGGCTAATCTCATTATAGATAATCTTGTTTACTGCATGTACTGGCCATGGAACAATGTTCGCTGTTAACTCTTGTCCTCCCCACAAGCCAGCCTGTTCCAAACACAACTGTAAAGCCCACGTGGGGGGTAGCTGAATCCCTGATCCAAACCCCGCAGTACATCATATCCTCCAAGGACAAGGCTGACAGCAGCTTTACTTATGGAAACACAGCAGCAGTGTGCCTGTAGTCAGCCAGCACATCATCTCCACCCCTAACTTCCACATCCTGACATCACATCTCAGTGATGGGTCACCAGCATATCACAGTGAGCTTGTGCTCATTTTGGGTTAATACCAGTTCAAGCCAGCCTGTTGCAACACAGAACTGCAGGACGTGTTTACTGGTAGACGTTTGTGTTTGTTTCAATTAAAATAAAAGATGTTTTCTCCTAAAATCCAGGAAATCTGGGGAAAAAAAATCCAAACAATTGAAATTATTTTAATCACAATTTCAGCTATTTGGGGTTTTTTTGTCATTTTGAATCTTTTCAATTCTTTTCCCTTCCATCCTGACAGGTCAGCTGCGGGATAGTGAGTTCACTGCATCATCTACTGGAATCATCATGTAATAGAAATGCTGAGATTTCCCCATTCTTTTATGGCACTTGTTAACTCAGCGAGGATGGCTGCAATGAGAACCAATGCCTTGAAAAATCACTGCTTTTCCTAGATCAGTTTCTCCACTTAGTTTCAGCAGGTTGAGCTCATAATTACTTCTACATTAAAAGCTGACTGTTTCAATTCATTCCCACCCCTGAGATGACAGCAGCCAAACTGAGAAGACATTTTCAAACATGTAAAACAGTGACATTTTCATTCCTTTCTCTGAAACCAAAATAACCCAAACAGAACATTTTCCATGTCTATCACAAAGGTATCAGGAGCCTCTCATTCCTGTGAAACAAGTTAGTTTCACCAAAACAACTTTATGTTTCCTTGCCAAAGCCTTTTTCCTTGCCCGTGTCCTGGCCAGCTCTATTCCCAGTTTCCCTGGAAGAGGTGATAGGAAATGTGCCCCAACATTTGGGCTGCAGAGGAGCAGAAGGACATTTGATATTGTCCCTAAGATCCTCCAGGGACCTTCTAACACACTTGCCACTTGTTTCCTCTTAAATTATTAATTTCCATTCATAATATTTGACAATGCCATAACAATGAATTTAGGAAGCCTGCTTTGCTGATGCAGTGTTCCCTAAATTATTTCATGGTTGAGGGAGAATCCAGTCATTGAATAGTAGTAATGAACATATAGAGTGAAACAAAGCCAAGGCCTTTGAAAGGCTGCTTTGTAGAGTGATGGGAGAAAGGAAAGCTCTTGTCTCTCTGGGACAGTATCTGATCTTAAGCTGCAGATCTGGTACTTCCAAACTTCGCCTATGGAAGAAGTGCCTCAACCCTCATGGCTTTACTCCTTCATGTCCAACCCAATAGTTCTTCCTTGTTCTTTAGCTGTTTGAATAGCAAGATCTTCACATGTATTAGCTGGGTCTCAAACTCTCTTTCTCAAGCCTCTTGCCTGATCACAGTTATAGGTGAGCATTAAAGGGCACTGTAGGAACTGTCACACATTAGCCTGTGGTCTCTGGTTGTGATGGGCCTGTAACGAGGGGAAGGTGGTAATCACAGACATGATGCCATACCTTAGGCGTGCTCACCCTCATACTGCTTGATGCAGACTTGAACACCTCTCCAAACAGCCATAAGCATGATATGTCCAAAGTGCAAGCATGGCCAGAGATCAGACCCAGAGACCAGATCCCACCCATCCATCACCCAAAGTCACTTCTCAATCAATGCATCAAAAGGGGCATAAATGTGACTTCAAGTAATGGGTTCAAACTGAAACAGGGGAAGTTCAGGTTAGATCTAAAGCAGAAGCTCTTCCCTGTGAGGGTGCTGAGGCGCTGGCACAGGGTGCCCAGAGAAGCTGTGGCTGCCCCATCCCTGGCAGTGTTCAAAGCCAGGTTGGACACAGGGACTTGGAGCAACCTGCTCTAGTGTGAGGTGTCCCTGCCCATGGCAGGGGTTTGGAACTGGATGAGCTTTAAGGTCCATTCCACCCCAAACCATTCCATGATTCGATGATTCTATAAATACTGTGGTACCCTTATTCCCTGAACCACAGATGAAATTAGAATCCAAGAGCAGTTGGCTCATTAGTTTCTAGACTGAGCTAGTTTTAATTTTTTTCCAAAATCCAAAAGGCAAGAGCCACTTGGATTGATTGTGATGTGGTAATCACAATGGCACTGATTACCAGGGAAATATCTGTAGGAATTAGTGATAGAAGTTTAGCTGTAAACCCATCCTATGGAGACTGTTGATTGACATTTAAGGATGCTTTGTCAAATGCTGCTGTTTTCAAAGAGTGGAGACATCATTCTTTGATGTCTCTCAAAAACCCCTCTCTCAAAACCTCTGTGGGTTTATGTATTTGTTTGCATCACACAGTAACAGATCTTAGTTTCTCTAGTTTTTAAGATGCCACTCTAAAGGATGACCATGCTCAAGGATGTATCTACTTGGATATCTTGGGGATCAACTAAAAGATATTGAATCAATTGACAAAACCCATTTTGGTTTGTATATAGACAATGAAAGGATGAATAAGTCATGATTGTTTGCTGCTGTTTTAATCATCTATCCAGTGGAGACAGGGGACAAGGTTCAAAAGTCCCTCTAAGCACCTATAAATCCAGCTATAATTAGCAATTCTAGAGACTTCTTTTGAGGAGCAAAAAGCATTCAACAAGCACTGTGAACATGTCTCTATTCCAAACACATTGCATTTCTTCATTAGGTATTCCAACAACAACCAATAAGAGAAGTGGCTTTGGCAAGATACAGAAGAGCTCAGTGCTTAGCCTTCAGCACCTTGATGCCTTACCGAAGCGGACACGGAGATGAGGAGGGAGTGATGGACTTGCTGGTGGGTAGGGCAGGAGAGGACAGGGCTTGCTGCTGGTAACATTTCTGCACCATGACCCTTAGAGCCCTGCCTCGTGGTGGAAAACAACGGGTTTAGGCATTACCATGAGGACAAATTGTCAGTCCTAAAAGGACAAGACACAGACAGGGTGAAATGATCTTGTGTTCATCGCTACCCTGGCATCCCTCATTCAGCAATGCTTGGGCATGGCCTCTTCTTTTTGCAAGACGCACAATCACCATTGCAGACCTGAAAGAAAATGTGGGAGAAACTACAGGAGCAAACCTGGAACTGTCAGGGAATACAAATGGGTGAAATAAGAGACCGTGGTGAGATCTGAAACGTAGGCCAAGCCCATTCAGCTCTTGCAAATCAAGTGCTTACCGTCTGCTGCAGCATCATCCTGCTCCCCTCCTCGTTGCCTTCATTGTGAACAATGCAACATTTCAATCTTCTTTAAATTCAAGGACACCAAGTCCCTGAGTGCCCTGCACTGAATAGGAAAACAAACCTGACCGGCCTTAACAGCATCTTAGCTGACGTCAGTGATGCAGAACATATTGCTACAAACGCAGACTCTTCTAGGGGTGCCATCCATCCACACTGACAAGAAAGGGAGCGTTCGCTCCCTTTATCATGTCTGAGAGAGAGGGATGTGTGAAGCAAAGCTAAATGTGTGAAATGCAAATACAAGTGGCTACGTTCTGGTAATACATTCCCTGTATTGTTTAGGAGTACTGCAGGGCCCTGGCTCGGGAATGCTGATCTCCCCAACAGATGGCACATCAGCCCTACCTACCTAGAGAAGACGTGCTTCTGGTAAAGCAAAGAGGCAGGAGCAGTGTGAAGCATGTGAGGGGAGCACAGTGGCATCCCCCCTGTTCGCAGCATTGAGTATCAGGGCTGGGGATCACAATGGACACTCAGAGAGCTCCATCCCAGGTGTTTTCCCAAACAAGGTACAAGCTGTACGGTTTGGGGGATAGAATTCTTTCTTTGGTCTCTTTTGGGTTTTATTGGGGTTTTTAAGGTGAGATTCTTGGGATTTCTTAATTGGAAAAACTTTATTAAAATCACTGTTTGGTTAAGTACAGGGGGACCATAGAATCCCAGACTGGTTTGGGGTGGAAAGGACCTTAAAGCTCATCCAGTCCCAACCACCATTCATTTGCACGATTCTATGGGCTTCTATTCCACCTGAACATATATTTCATGAGCTCTTGGTAAGAGCTGGAGACACCCACAGAGAGTATTTCTGCTTCAGATATTGCACTGGGGTTTAGATCCACCTGGATGAGCAGATTAAACCTATGTAGCTATCACCTAACTCCTCCTGTAGGTGTTCACTCCAAACTCAGAGCCTCCAAACTTCCCTACAGCCTCTAAGCAACACAGAGAATGGTCAAGGCATGGAAAGGTTTTCTTCCGGGCAAAGGGGAAACCACCCATATCCCACCAGGCTGAGAAGTAGAATGTGAATCAAGGAACTGTTTTTTCTACCTGTCCTGTATTGAAGAAAGAACAAAATTGTATTGAGGAAACTCTATGGAGAACAAAATTTGCATATGCCAACCTGCTTATGAGCCTTTGCTGCTGCTCCTAAAGGCCATCAGTGTCTCAGCTTGATCCAATTACCGCAGTATCTGGCTTATCACACTGACCATTTTCTTCCTCCCCCTTTTCTGCAGAGCTGAGGCCTCATTAAAGGGAAATGTGACAGGTCCAGTCAGTGCTGAATCCAAACTCTTAGTTCTGTATTTGGAGGCAACCTTAGGTTGTGGGAACTTTCATTCCACACAACAGCAGCCTCCTGGTATTCATACTCTTTAATGGATTTAGACCATTCACAGTAGTTGTGCTTGTCATATTGCTTCTCCCTGAATTTTGGCTCTAGTAAAGATTTAATATTACTATGTATATATATGTATATATGCAAAAGCATATCTATTTCCTTGAAATGTCTTTCAGCATTCTGGTGAAACAACCATGATGATGCTTCTCAATGGATTGAAAAGAACTGCATTTCTTGTCACTGCGCTACTCCGAAATGTCAGAACTATCAGTGAAGTGATGCTTGAAGTGAAAGTACAGCAGGATCCCATCTTTAAACTTGGATCATTCCGAACAGACAGAGTTCCTTTAAATTCTTCCTGTCCTTCTATTTTAACTCTCTTGGAGAGCCTCTCAGACATGCAACAGGAAATAAGCTATAGCTTTATTGCCCCACAAAAGCATTTAAGAAAAAAGAGTACTTTAGCTTCTCCAGGTCAGAACATTTCCACTGTAACATTTCAGCATAAACACAGACAAATGGCTTTACACACAGATTTAATTCCTCATCTCAGATGTAAAAGCAAGACTTGTGAAAGGAATGAACTCAGGGCATTTCAAACCTCTTTGAGGGAAGCCCCACCACTGGCTGCCTTGACCACAGCACTTTGGAGTGCTTGTCTGCTGGAAGCCTTCTCCCTGCTGCTGTGCATGGGCTGGGGACGCTCCCATTCACCTCTGTAAGAGCCTTTCCTTAAAGTCTGAGGGAAAGGAAGCATAAGAGCATCATTTCCAGCGGCACAGGAGAAAGGGATCTAACCACACACCCGCATAGAGCAGGATTGCAAAGGCAGAGCAAGGTGTAGTTTCCCTCGGAGAGGCTCAGCACACTGCTTGCCCTTTACACTTAGGAAAGCTTTTCCCTCCAGGATGAGGCACAGAAGCTAAACCAGGCACTGCTTTATCAAGAACAGGGAAAAATCACAGCAAAACAGAGGTTGAGCCTTTCCCACTCGCTAATTCTAGCATCACTGCAGCTGCATCAGCTACAGCCTTCCAGTTTGTATGTCCTGAGTGAAGAGATGGGACCATTTGAGGGAAACCAGAAAACCCACCGTCTTTCATGGGCGCTTCATTCACTTTGGAAAAGGAGATGTAAATGACATGCAGGCCATGTGCCTTTTGCCCCCCAGTGGCATTTGCGAGGCAAAATCCAGAAGCAAATCCCAGAGCAGAGTGACTTGTAAAGAGAGAAGATGCGGCGCTGTTCCCCAACTCTTCCCTGTGCTTTACTCAGGGATCATCCTCTTCAGTGACTAGGACAATGGCCAATAAATGCCTCATATTCCTTGGATCAGGTACACAAAAGAACCCCTCAGTGAACCAATGATATGGGAAATCTCTTCAGCTTTGTCCAGTGCCAGGATGGCTGGATGGAAGGTGTGATTTACCCATCACACTGGCCTTACCCCTCTCACTGAATGCATGGAGCACATCACCTTCCCGAAGCCAGCGGAGCCACGAGGTGTCTCAACTAATACAATAAAGAATAAATACCAAAAGCTCAGGATCCTGTGTTGGGCTTCCTACATACATACCTTGTGTGCATGAACCAGGAACAGCAATGCAGAAACGAGTTAAGGAGCTCTTCAGGAGTCAGAGTGGAGCTTAATGGGTCTATTTGTCCCTGGCAGAACTCCAGTGATGCCAGATCCAGCGTAATTTTCCATACAAATGGAAACACAATGCAGGAAGCCACAAACTGGCTGTATGAAAAGCCAGCTTAGGTCTGCAGTTTATTAGCCTGGGCTTCTGGCCACAAGAAAATACCTAATTTGCTTCTGGACTGCAGGGAGCCCTGGAAACCACACAGGATGTTTGTGCTGGGCTTCATTTAAGCAGGGAGTAGGTGCCACCATCATTATCCAGTATTATCGCTATCTCTATCTATATCATCATATGTATATCTCTATATCTCTACCTATATCTGTATAATCTATATTATATCTATATATCTGTATCTATATCTGTATCTGTATCTATCTTTGAGGAGGACAGGCTGTTTTGTACCAGTAGTTCTCATGATGCTCAATCAGTGCAAAGAAACTTAGAAAAAGATGGAATATTAGTTCTTGAATTTATTCGTCCATTGATGAGCTGGAACTTTAACTCATGGAAAAAGAGCTGTTTCCGTCCAGTTAGCAATGGGCTGGATCCTGTCACTCCCTAGGCTAGGCAGTCCACAGCAGGGCTAACTTTGGTGGAGCAGAGGTGATAGGGGACTTGAAGGGCACTTCCAAACATGACCAGAAGGAGGATTTCACAGACCATGGGAGCTCCTATGGCAGAAATCCAGGTGCTTGCAGGCCCACCAGGGGCTGAGCATCAGCTCAGTGTGTATTTGGAGGAGCATGATTGAACAGACTGAAGGGCTCTAAGTAGGGCTGAGGTTGCAGGACATTTGGCAGTACCTCCTCATGCAAGTCACTTAAAGCTCATTTTGCAGCTCAAACACTCCAGTTTGTCCCTGTGGTAAAATGTGAATGTCACAAATAGTAAAAAGAAAGAAACCAAAAAACCACAAAAGCAAAAGAAACCAACCAAAACCCCTCAAAACAATGAACCAACCAAGATGTACTGTACATGTACTGTAAAACTGTGCATTTGGCTTTTCCTATGTGAAATATTGACATCTAGAGAATTCTGCCCCTCTTTCAGATTCTGCTTCTCAGGGAAAGTATGCTTCAAGCTATAGAGAGAGTTACCAGGTTACCTTTTAAGAGGAGGGCATCACCCTCCTCTTGCTCTCACACTTCTTAGAAGATGTAAAATTACCATTGACCGCTGTGTAGCAAGACAGAAAAGCTGTGTCTCATGGCGATGGACTGGATTGCTCCACTGACTTCCCTTCAGCAACAGACTTCATGTGTATCAGGACATAGCTTAAAAGGAATGATCATCTTTGTAATAGGTCACATGCTGAGTCACAAGCTACATATTCAACAGAAAATCAAGCTAATTGCACACTTCTTCTTAGCTATCCCTGAAGGATAATCGACCTCTGCAGAGCTGTTTCTTAGTTGGAAACTAAATAATTGAGCTGAAGAAATGCATTTCTCTTTCAAGTTCCTCTCTGTGTTTTCTTTTCTTCTTCCTTGCACCAAAGTCACCAGCATGAGCATGAGCCTTGAATTAAGAACTAAAATCAGCTCGAGTTTTGTTTTGTTTAATCTACAGCTGAAAACCAAAAGAGGTTGCCGAGGCAGAAGAAGGGAACATTGCACCTTCCATGCCGGTTCTCATCATTAACATGCCATGCAGCATCTTCTTCCTGCATGTACATCAAGACTCTTCAGCAGGATTTACAGCATGTGGACTTCTGCGTGTAACAGCAGCCCTGCAGAATGGAAAGGAAGACCTGGACAGTACCAGAACCTGCTAGATTTGTGAAGGCCCCAGATTTGATGGGAATCTTCTTTATTAATTTAATCTATCAGTGGCTAATCGCTTCTGCACTGTAAATCTGCAAAGGTCAATTCTTGAAATCACCAAACAATAAGAAGGTACGAAACACTAACAAGTCCTAATGCAATCAGAACGTTAATCGATAGTCTAAATGAAGCCTTGTATTGCCAGTGATGCATGAAAATGTATTATTGTTAGGAACTGCAAGCATGGGTTTCACTGAAAGCAATAAAAGGAAAAGCCATGTGTTTGGAGAGAAATACAGTATAAAGAGCATTTGGAAGTATTGACTCTACAATTAACTGTTCAAAAGACCAGCTTCAAAAAATAAGCTGTTTCACTGAAAAGCTGCTTTCTTGCACAAAAAAGTAAGTCAAAAGAGTGTTAATGCAATAAAGAGATACCTGGAAAAGGTCAACTCTGACCTGTGTGGATGCAACAGGAGAATATGTTTTTTTGTATATATATATACACATATTAAACACCACATTTTAAATATATGTATTTATTTAATATTTAATTATGTATCATTTAATATATTAAATCATTTATTGAATCACTATTGAATATTTAATAATATGTATTTATTTAATATAAAATATTGATAAATATTATTAATATTATTAATAATACTATTATTATTAAACCTTCATAAACTGCAGCCTCACCCCAGACAGAATACTACAGCTACTCCATTCACACCAGAGGACAGAGTTACTGCTTGTGTTCACTTCTGTAGCAGGAAGCGGACTGTTCACGTGGAGGCTCACTCCCCAGCACTGCCCTATGGCCATTGAGGAAATCCTGCCTTCCCGAGTTTCTAACTGGGTTCGGATGAATGCTAAGCAAAAACGGTATTTTAAAACCACCTCTGAATTCTAAAAGGCAGCAAAATAGTGTTCTGTTTGTAAGAGCAATTTAGCTTTATTAAGCAGCATGACACAGACTAAGTGAGCTAAGCTAAGCTTTGTGCAGCACACTGCAGCAGTCAGCAGCAGCAGCAGACGCCAATCAGTCTAGAACCTGATTACTGAGGGCTGTGCTGACAAGGAAAGGTGTTAAAACCCCCTCTTCTCACTCACTCATCTCCCAGGCTTAGACACCCCATTTCACCTCTGATGCTACTGGAGGAATTGGCAGCAGAGGTTTAGCAGCTCCACTTCTCAGACTGTATTTGTGTGTTTGTTTTCATTAAACGCCTTTGCCAAGGTTGTTTCCCTTGCATTGTTAGAATATATTTCACGAGCAGCGTAGGCAGCACTTACTGTGAAATCTGTACTTCCCGTTTTCCTGCTGGCACGAAAATTGGATGCTTAAAACCAGTTGGGAACTAAAGAGTTGGACCTGTTGCAGGCAGGTCTTCGATTGCTATTATAAAAAGGCCCATTAGCAGGTTTGATTGGAGCAAGCAAGGTGTGCTGCTTTACTCCATCAGTCTGATTTCTTCCCAACTCAATCCTGCTCATGAACGTTAGAAGTACTGAATTAGAGGAATCTGGTTTTCATGGCCAGGCATGGATACAGGGAGCAGCCATACAATGATGTACTCACGTTTTAGGCAGAAAAAAAAGGAAGCATTATTCTTTCTGAGCATTTCCTTCCTCTTTAAATCTTCAGATACCCTGCTTTCTCTAAGGTCATCACATGAATTTAAGATACACCATTCTGGAAACTAAATTAGCCCTCATTTAGTGGGAAGTTGAATGCAGGCAGACTAATGGTGGTGCAAATATAATTGGTTCCCAACATGTGTCAGTGTGTATACTCCTCAAGCCATGGAAAAGATGCATTATGGGACTAATTTTTAAATGTTAATGGATATTGGATGGTTGCCAGACACCCAGCTGTGCACAAAACATTGAGATGGTAAATAGCTCTTGATCTGTTTAGAAACAAATTATAATGGCTGTTTGGATTCCACACGACTGAAGGCATGGTAACCAGCACAGGCTCCCAGACTGACCCTATTAACTGCGCTGAGGGGAATGTGCTGATTTTAAGAAGCAAAAGAAGAGACATAAAATTGGACTATTAAGATGCCATTTCCATTACTTTTAGATTCATATTAACCAAACAAAACCCCAACAACAACCCATAGCACCTGTTACCATTGCCTACATGAGCTAACCTATTGAAGGGAGCTTTTTTGCTAGGTTCCTTTGGTAGGAGGTCAAAAAGAAAGACTTTCATCACTCAGCTAACTTGATTTGGAAGCTGAGGTCCACGTGTAAAGCTTACCTGCACTTACAGAATAAAATCACACCAGCAATGGGTCTCACTGAGCTGCACCAGGGAACGAGACCTCTTCATTTGACGTGTAGTTCTCATCATTTTAATGTAAAGTCTACCGATAGCAGTATTTGCAGGAAATTCCCTGCTTCAAAACATCTTATTAATTGTATTCCTTTGGTCAGCAAAGCCCAACAGGGGATTTTTAATCAGCCGGATTAGGTGCTTTTGATTACTACACCGTAGAATTTGCAGAGAGCATCATTTCACAAGTCAGAAGCAGACTAATTGTCAGCAGCACAGGAGAGCTCTATCCCACAGAAGTGTGTGCTCAGCAGATTGAGACCCCTTGTCACAAATACATAAGGCAGTCACACATATATTCAGGAGATCTTCCCCTTTAGGATTTTGCTGTTTGGGTTTGAAAAAACCTGGTAAAAAGCCTTCAAGTGTAGGACATGATCAGTCCATTTATGACAGCAGTTTCTCCATTAAAACATCCCACCAAAAGTGTATGCAATTCCAAGCAGAGGAACACAGTGTCACTGAATCAACAGGGAATGACCAAACAGCTGACTATGCAATGTCATTAAATCACAGCCTGTCAATAACGCAACTTTGCAGTTACAGCTTTGTATGTTGAATTTGTGCTGCTTAGCACCTAGTCTGTAGGCTGGGGTTTAAAGGGGTTTAAAGTGGTGCTTTCTGCTAATGGTGGTAGCTTCAATGATCTCAAATGGATTAAGAAAGGGGCCTGAGCATAATTGCTCAGATTTCTTCAGAATTCATTTTCTCTTTCTGAAAAGAACGTTGCTTTCAGCAAATGTAGAACATCTACTGAACAAAAAGCATCCTGACCACTAGGAAATGTGTGCTGTTCTAAGAGGAACCATCAAACCATGACAAAGGAAGAGATTTTTGCCCTGACAGCTCCAGAGTTTTGATCTGTTCTTAAAGAGAAAGCATAGAACTTGGGGCAATGTTCTACTTACCACCAATCTCAAGTGCTAAGAAAATGAGATGAGAAACAGAGAAAGCTCCTACCTCAACCCTGTGAACTTGTTTGACAAAGATGAGTTCTGGCCCCACAGAGGCATGCCTCAGGCTTGCTGCTACCCCATCACTGCCATCCGCAGTCCTGTGCAGACCTGGGCACAGCATTCCATTTCTGCCACTGAAATACTGAGATTCACTGAAATACTACTACTAATTCCACTGAAATGCAGCGTTTCAGGGGCATTGGGACACCCACTACACAGGAGAGTTTTGCTCTTCTCATGCTGGTGGGAATCACATAAGCAACCCTGCCGGCAGAATAGGAGACAATCACAGCACTGCCTGCAGCAACAGGAATGCTGGAGAGTCAGAGTTTGGACATCTGAGCATTACTGGTGAACTAGGCTTAGAAGCTGGGTGGCAACTGGTTCTCTTCTGAGCTTCAGCAGGGAGGATTTTATGCCATTGATGCTGCCCTGAGGAGATGCTGCTGTGCTGCTTCCTCTGCCATTGTCAATAGGCAAATCACAACCGGCTGATGTCTGGCAAGAGCAGAAAGGGTGCAAACAAGCTTGTTCTTCATTCCTCATTCTGGCTGGGGTCTGGGAGTGCACCCCCAGCCATGAGCGTTTCACACCTTTGTAATGTTAATATTCCCTCCCTGCTGCAAGCAAACAAGCGGGACTTCCCTTTCCTAGTAAAGCACTGATTCAGCATCAGGATTCAGACAGCACGTCTACTGCAAGGACCAAGCTGTACCTTCAGTGATGTTAGCATCAGCCTGAAATAATTCCACTGAGATTGGAGAATTCATTCCTCATTTTCCAAAGCCAATGAGAACAAAGTCTGACCAGAAGCATTCAGGGTCTGAACGACCTACATCCAAAGTGTGTTTTCACAGATGCAGAGTAATTCCATTAGGGTACACTCTGCAAAATCTTTTCCTTGCATAACTTGTTTCCATTTCTCTTTAGCGTAATGAGATTTCATGATGAAAGCCAAATACAATCTGGTCGAGCAAAAATGCATGTTAGGCTGATCCTAATAAGCCCAATGAAAATCAATAATGCTGCTGGTTCCCCTGAAATCAGCCTACATAAGCTCCAAGCACTGTGTTCTGCCTAAAGCAGAGTATTAGCAGCTTATATAAGACAGAGATTTCCCAGTCTAAAATCCAAAACCAACCGGAATTGAGGGAAAAAAAACAAACCCAAAATAAATAGTTGTTATAAAGCCCCTCCAAATCAGAGATAGTTGTCTTCTGTCATTAAAACTGTATCAAGGAGCAGTGTTAAAAACTCAGGCAACCTGCTGCAATCAGCTGTAGAAAGGTGCATGTAGCATCTATCATATCCCACTCCTTTTGCTCACAGCTTGCCCTGTACTCAGTAATGGGAAAACCCGAGTTAAGAGGGGAAGAGAGGGCAGATCTGAAAGCCAAGACAGGAACGTGCACATGTCAGAAGCTCATCTATATGTTTAGTCATATACAGCGTCTCTGAGAGCAATACCCATCATTATGTAGATTGCCGTGCGGCACGTATTTCAAATCACATCCTTCTTTGAAGTTTGCCTCTTCTTAAATAAGCTAATAAATGTAGGGAGCTTAAAATATCATTTCCCTTGCTTTAGTAAGCTGTTTTTTTCTCTGCATAAGAAAATGTCTCTCTGTAATGATCTGCCTTATGAATGACCTGGGGAAATCGTTTCAGGTTTCTTTAGAACGCACCCATTTGTTTCTTATTGGTGAGCTCAATTTCCCGGCGAGTTCTGGAGTGAACAGCAATAGCCTATCCGCAATACTGGATACCCAAAGGTGCCAAATTAGTTCTAGTTTCCTATTAAAACAATATTTAAATAATTCAGCATGCAATTGCCTGCCTTATTTTTGCCTTTTCCAATGCTGTGCTATTACCACGTTGACAGATTTTCAAGAGTGAGGCGTTTTATGAATTCCTTGAATTAAGAAATCCTTACAGGAACAAATGCAAGCACGAGCTTTTATTTCTGTGTAGCGTTTGCATTAGAAAGGCTTCCCTCAGGACAAGAATATATTGAATTCCTGCAAGTGTATAACTTGATGTAAGTAGCGTATTTGTATTTATTTACCAAATGGAAGCAGGGTAATGCCGAATCCAAGGTTTGCATCATCATTACAGACCACACATCTGTAAGCACATAGAATTAGGTGCCATCTACATTGGAAACGCACTTCTCCCTTTGACAGGGGGATGGGGCATGGCTCATTGTGCCTAGTTCAGAGGTTGTATCGGCTTCTGCATGTACATCACAGGTGTACAGTGCTGTTGCTATGGAGACTGGCTCAAATGAGCGGAGAATTTCATTTTGATAAAGTTCTATTCTTGGCCAGAGGAAGAAGGGCCCATCCTATATTCAGCATCGCATATGGCAGGGCTTTAGTACTTGAGAGACAGGCTCTGTAAATAACAACAGGCTCGGAAAGCGAGCTGCATTTTCCCCACATGGAATTAGCACCTGTAAATAACACCTTGGAAGTGGGTGGTGGAAGCATCCCTGTGACAAGAATCTGGGCAAGCAAAGCCATCAGCAGAAGCTGCTCAGGGAATCAACAGCACACTGCTGGCCAAAGCCACAGCGAGCCTTTGTTCAGCTGAGAAGAGGAAAAGTCATTCCAGGTGGAATGTTTCACCAAATCCAACTTAAACCATTCGGATTAAAGGAATACCTCCATGAGTATTCCCAGAGAGGGAATGAATGGCCACGGCTTTCACAGAACCACAGAATGGTTTGGGTTGGAAGGGACCTTAAAGCTCATCCAGTACCAACCCCCTGCAAGAACCTCGCAAGCCTCCCCAAACCGATGTGCCCCTACAGAAGGGACAACATCTGCTCTTTATGGGTGAAATCAAGCAGAAGTGAGGGACCAAGAGGGGCACTGGAGGTGGCACAGGGCTGCAGAAGGGAGGTTTAGCCCCTTGCCTGGGGCTGGGAGTCACATGTGTCCCAGTGAGGAGCGGGCTGGGGGAAGCTTGGGAAGCAATAGATCAGATTTCCTCCACAGGTTAAACTCAGCACAGAAAAGTTCTTAGTTCCTTTGGCAAACAAGGGTCAGGAGGTGTCTGTGGTGGGGTTTGGTTCTTTTCTCTTTAAATCTTGGTATTTGGAAGCTCCCAGCTCTCCACATCCAGCAGCCTTATGCAAACATCTACTACACCAAGACTTCTTCTGGAGCACGGAAATTTTTTCTGCACTCATTTGTAATAAAGATCAATAATAAATATAATAATTAATAAAAAAAAAATAAAATATTAAAGAATTTACAGCTATTCCCAGACTTCATGCGATGCTTGAAAACTGCGGACTCCTTAAAGCCTTTTACCTCAGAAACACCTTTCCTTAACCTAACTACTGTTTCACCATGGTGAAATCAGTTCTGCTTCTGGCATGGATTAAGCACTAGTCATTGCTGGGAAGGCCTGTTGGCAAAACTGAGCCCTTTAGCTACAGTATGTCTTTTCCTAAACTGTATCTTAACTTCCACAAATAACCGATGAGGTGGAAGGAATCTCCTTTTGCACCTTTATCATGAGCCTTTATTATGAGAGAAATCCATTTTGTACCATCATAATATCACTCGCCACAAGGAAATAAGAGGATTTGCTTCTCCCCTCATGAAACAAACACCCAGACTGCAGTACAAGAACAGGCAAAGAAAACAAAAAGGTAGCAATAGTTACCCTGGTAAATTGAAATAGTGACTATCTTGGGGGGGAAAAAGCTGTTATTAAACTCCAACTACCTGAGACAGTGTCAGGCGGTGTGACAATGAAGACGTCATTACTAAATAGGACTCTTCGGTCCCTTAGCTGTCAATAATTAATACATTATTTACACTTGCACATTCTCATTTCCCAGCTTTCAAGATTTCATTTACACTCTGATCCTTTGCTTCGCAGGAAATTTAACATCATTGTGACCTTCTCCTGCCTGGCACTATACACCTATCAAGCAGAGAAAGAGAATAGCATCTAATATGTGCATTTATTAAGGCAGGAAGCTTCAGTGACTGGAAGAAGTGACAAATGTCAGTGCTGGCTACAATAAACTGGGAGAGAAGAAAATTGCCCCAAAAGAAAAATCAATTAAGAAGCCATTTTATCAATAGTGTTTCGAGAAGCCTCAGTATTTGCATGTTTTAGAGTGGCTGAAATGGTTCTAATGAAAACCCAAGGGAATTAGGAAGCTTAGGAAAGCCATAGCACAAAGTGCAGAGAACCTCATGGTAAAGATACACCATTTTGACTATGTGAAGTTGAATTACTCTGGGAGGTTGAAATAGCATTGTTTGTCTTGTGATGGTGAGGAGATTCCTCGGAGAAACAATGTCAGATGAGATGTAAATTGCTGTTACATCACAGTGTATATGAGCATAAAGTATAGCATATGTTAAAACTGCACTGTAAGCAAGGATTGCCAGAACACAACCAATGGAGCAGCCACAGTCCTTTTGGAGCTAGTGCCAAGTTTGCTGTTGGACTAAATTATTCTGTTTCAAAAAGCAACTACTCTGGCCCTGCCCTGGTACAATGGGAGCTGTACCAGACACTGAATGATCCTGAATGGGGAAAACCACAGCAATTTGAAGTTTGGGCTCTCGGGGGATGTTTCTGTTGGCTTCAGTGGATTTTGGAGCATGACCTCAGTGCAATCAGAAACTAGCAGAAGAGCTGCAATAGTCCCACTCCAAACAAGGTAGAGCTGACAAAGCCCAGAGATGCTTTTCCACATGCAGGCATTCTACTGAACCACTGAACAAAACCCCTTCGGCATTTTTCAGTTGTGTAGAATTCATCATCATCACTTAGAATGTGTTCTCCTAAGTCCATAGAAACCTAAAGCTCAGATCTTAAGGGGGCTGTATTCTCTTAGCCAAGAAGGAGCTTCCTCCAGCTGGAGTTTGCCCGTGCTGCCAAAACAAGAGGGTTGCATTAGGCAAAAGAGATGACTTCTGCAGCGCAACAGCTTCAGGGTTAACCATACCGTGATTGCTGCAGTTCTCTGTGCTAGGGATGGAATCCAGGACACTTGTTCATGCAGAGGCCTGCCTGGATTTGGCACTTTTTGCCATTTCATCTCAGGAGCTGCAATCAGAGGGAAAACACAGCCACGCTGGACAGCCTCTCCTGAATGCTGCTCCATCTGCTTGGCCAAAAGGAGCACAGCATCCAGGGGGAAGCGCTGAAGTGATGTGAACACGTTGCTCTAGCTAAGGCTGGGCTTCCTCACTGTGTTCAGGCACTGTGGATGTGAAAACCCACCTGAGACTAACTTCAACCTCAGTTCACCTATGCACAAACAGCACAACAACCATTCCAACAGTAGCGATAACCAGCTTTTGCATAGGCAGCATTCAGCAGTCGCTGTCAAAGCTATGTAATGGTATAGGAAAGACATTCCTATAACTACTCCACCGTTAATCTCCATTTAACTGATTTATCATTACACAACATATTCAACCCACTTTTCACAGCCCTGTCTCCTCTCCATTATCAGCTGGTGATCTCTAACCGCCACTGGACTGGGCACGTGTTGTTACTGCATCCCTGCTGCATCCCACTGTCCCCACCTCTCTTTTCCCAACCAGCTTTACAACAACTGCTTGCTACAAGGCCATAAAACTCAGTTAATATGCAACAAAAGGGACTTCATGCATTATTTTGCACTCTGAGAAATCAGTGTCATTTGCTGCAAATAAAGTTTCCCAGGATGAGTTCTTGCATGCCAGCTCTTAGCCAGGAGCACAATACATTGGTTGGATTTGTGTTTTCTTGTTAGCAGTTGAGGTTTTTACAGCAGAAGCCCTGGCACAATCTTTCTGATGGAGGAGCAAACAGTATTGCATCCACTCTGCCATGACAAGTAATCATTTCTGGAAGCCTCAAAACCAGTCAGAATTCCAGGGGATGGACTGGAGTCAAATTGGTGAGAGCCCAAAATGTGTTCAAATGCCACCCAGTTGTAAGCATATCTGTTCTGAATTCCTGAGCTCCTATGAGAATACAGTACTCCTGAGACAGGCCAGATTGATGGCATCTGCATGCAAAGGCTTTTTTGCTTGCCATACAACACCCCACATGGAATCAGAGAGGAAATTCCCCTCTGTAAACCACTCCTTGACAAGCGATGGGCCAGCTTTAGTGAACGGGTTAAAAAAATGGACTGTCCTCAGTGCAATTGTATCTCACTTTTATTTGCTCTCCTGTTTATCATTACCAGAAATATTGGTTATAAGAAACAGTGAAGAGTTTTGCAATATGAATAATTTGGAAGGGATTTTGGTCCCTCATGGACTCCAAGGGAACTCTTCATCCTGCTCTGTCTTCATCCCTATGCACCCCTGTGACTACTGAGGGCTTTGTTTTCCCCAGTGCTGACCTCAGGCAAGAACCCATCCCTGACCAGGAAGCTCCTTTGTTTTTCATCGTTCCTGCCAATGTATTAAGCATGCCTAAAGTTTGGTAGGAAAACATGCAGGTGCAATGATTACTTCCAATTTGGCTGAATCACCCATAGCCCATTCCCTCCAGGATGTATTTGTCAAAGGTGGGAGACTGAAAAGCAGGAGATAATCAGCACTGCTACTTCTCAAGTCCTCATTCCCATAAGGACAAAGAAGAACACACCAGAAAGAATCCCATTTGGGGATTTTTCCTGTTAATCATCACCACCAGAACCATACGCTCCAGCATTCTCCACAAGATAAGGACGACCCATTTATCAGTTCTGTGAGCTGAACACAGCTGAACCCTCCATTTCTGAGGCTTAAAATAGGAGTTAATATCCCCAGACACTTCTGAGGATGTGGGTCTGAGCAGCTGTGATTCTGTTTCATAACATGGGAGGACAACGTGCTACAGATGACTTCATATATCCTGAGACCACACTTGGAGTACCGTGTCCTCAACATAAGAAGCTGTTGGAGCAAGTCCAGAGGAGGCCACGAGGAGGGGGAAAGCAACCATTGATGAAAACAGAAAGATTAAGGAAACGTGGCACAAAAATACTGCAGTGAAGCACATACATACGGGCATGTGGGTTTATGAAGTTAGTTAAGCAGGTATAGGAACAGATCTAAGTAGGAAGAGGGAAGGCCTACTGATGCTCTTCACCAAATGACAGGCTTTTTGATTACTGTTTCTAATGTCTATTTTGTCTTGAAGCTAACAGGAGACGGGAAGCAGCTTTGAGTGTATATGGTCGGGCTCTCTGGGTTTGAGAGCTTTGGAACATAGCTGCTGATACATTAAGGAAAACACAATTTGGCAGCCTCAGCCCATGCTGTGTGCGGGGCTGTTATGTGGGGATGAGGACGGATAAGGATCACAACGCCAAGTGTGAACTGTGTGTAAAACCCCAGTTTATGTAAATTACCATTAAAGCCTTTACTCTTGTTTGCTGATAAATTTATAGCCATTAGCATCAAGGTAGTAATCAGGATTTATCAGCTTTGCTTTTCTTATACCCTGTGAGGCTCTGATAACTTCTCCAGTGACACACTCCAACACTGTGCACTATTAAATGGTATGCACAAATAAGTACCTAATGGTAGATTTAAAGATGTTGCAGCAGTCCAAGTTCTTTCATTTTCCTGATTATAATGGCATTTGCATAATGTATGAATTCAAACATTATTGCTGCTAAATAATGCATAAATATTCTCCCATGCTGAAATACATCTATTTCCTTGCCATGAATTATTTTGAATGTATCATTCAGTTGTTTTTCTATTTAAAAATGTAGTTAGGACTCCACATAGATCAGTATTATGACTGGAAGAAGGATCATCACAAGTAGCTGGCTAACGTTCCAAACTGTAAATGAAGTATACATTATTAAATGGGCCATCTCCTTTCTTCTTCAGAAAGCATAATCACCGGAATACAATATTTAGTATTTCTGAAATGTCAGAACAAAATGCAGGTACAGATTTGATTATCTGGCAGCTTTCAGGGAAGAAAAGGAGAAAAACCAACATTTTGCTTCCCAATCTGAAGGGAAGATGAACATGGTCATATATAAAGAGAGATAAAGCTGCAAGAGGGTTCTTCAATAGCTTCTTGAGAAACTGAGCACCATCCACACCCAATGACTACCAATCCCACATCCCCCGGATGATGGACCCTTTGATTTCTATTTGATTTTATGAAATGTGCCATCCAGCAAACTCTCAGATACATCCTGTCAACAGTGTCACAGAAGTCACTTCCATCAATGACAGATGACAGGTTGAATAGAAGGACTTCAGGATTCAAGTACCTAAACTGGAGCACAAACAGAATTGAACTCGGTGCGCATTTAACACCAAACATGTCAAACTGAAAAAAACATCAGAAATCTCTTCCCTGCTCTCAAATTGGGAGCTTCTTTTCAATTCTCTTTTTCTTACTACGTAGACACGACTTAGTGTTCCAATTGGGCCCCTCACTTGCTGGATTGTCTCAGTCAATGCTGCATTTGGTGAGGGTAGGAAATAATCAAGACTCCAATAAAACTTGTCCTTTAATGAAGTGCATCACCTTTTATGATTTGTCGTTACAATGCTAGAACTTGTCTGCTCCATCAGTGCCATCACCATTACCCATATAAACACACACACCTTCACCTACATATGTGGAAAGAAACTATTTATCAACTAGGTTTCTTTCATTGCTCCTCTCTTTTTGCCTTTACTGCTGCGGATGGTACAGTAGAAATACACTTTTAAAAGCTAATAAGCTGATCTACTGGTAAAACTAACATGTTTTGCTTACATTTATTTCAAGTGAGACTGCATAAAACAGGGAACATTCTGAAATGGATTTGATCAACTTGAAACTATTGCAAAGCAAGCAGAGAAAATGTCATCTCTTTAATTCAATGCTCTTGTTAACCCAAATCAAACAGATTTGCTCCAATCACTGTTCAACCTGGCCTTGAACACTGCCAGGGATGGGACAGCCACAGCTTCTCTGGGCACCCTGTGCCAGCGCCTCAGCACCCTCACAGGGAAGAGCTTCTGCCTTAGATCTAACCTGAACTGCCCCTGATTTAGTGTGAACCCATCACCCCTTGTCCTATCGCTACAGTCCCTGATGGAGAGTCCCTCTCCGGCATCCTTGTAGCCCCCTTCAGACACTGGAAGCTGCTCTGAGGACTCCAAGCAGCTTCTCTTCTCCAGGCTGAGCTGTGATAGGGAAAGATCCCACCTGTAAAACTTCATCATACCCACCCATACACTGCATAGTGAGAATGAACTCTCCCTTGAGTTTGAGGCATTTCACTTTCTGCAGAGTCATGGCCTTTCCAACCACTCCAGACCTGCTTCCTTGGTACATTAACATGGGCAGCCCATGCCAAGCAGCTCTCAGGTAGCTGAACATCTGGTTAACTGTACTCAGACCAAGTACCATCCTTGGGACTAAGCTTTCAAGTGCAGTGAATACATCTGGGTTACCTGCTGCCCACAGCAAAGCTACCCTGTCTGATGGAAGCTGCTGTGCTATAGCAATTCGTGTGGGTCATAAAGAGAGGACTAGGCATGTAGAAAGAAGTACACTCCCGTTCAAAATGCCTTTGTTTAATTCACAGATGGATTAATGAAGTATGAAACTTGCCTCCTTATCATGTGGTGGGTTTGCTGTCAGGAGCAGAGGTGCATCATTCAGAACAGGGACAAAAAGAAACCATAGTGTACATTAAAAACGCTCCTTCCCATGGGTCCCCTGCTTTGATTTCTGCCTTTAATCCCAGTAAGAAGTGACAGCAGTTGGATAAAACAATCAAAATTGGAGTTGAAGAGCTTAGAAACCTCCTGACACTTCAATAAATAAAAGCCAATACAAACCTTGAAAAAACAAATTCAGTTTGGCTCTGAACGGCCACACAGAGCAGAACTAACGCACATGCTCAGGGCTGGAAGTTGCTTCTTGATTTATTTTCTTCTCATTTCATAAATTTTGAATAAATAAAAAAGAAATGCTAAATTCTACGTGGAGAAATCAACTATTTCATAATCTTTCCGACAGTTGCTGCCAGTTCTCAGAAGAGCTCTATCCCTGCTGCTAAATGCCTACAAATCAATGTTTAATATTTTGGAAGATGAAGTCTTAATTATCCATCTCCCCTCTAAGCATCAAACCCACTTTCAGTGAAATACAACCATTTGCTGACTGCTCTTTTCCTGCAGGTCACAGAGAAAGGCTTCCAATCCCATTTTTGGTTTGCTAAAGAGAGTACACATTTCACTTGAGCTTCCCCATCGACAAGCTGATCCCACCCGGCTTCTAAACACCCTGCTATATTCAACTGCAAGTGTCCTGGGTTCAGCAGTAGCAGTCATTTTTCTCCTTCTTAGTAGCTGGTGCAGTGCTTTGGTTTTGACTTTCAGCCTGGGAACAGCACTGACAACACCGATGTTTTTAGTTGCTGCTCAGTAATGTTTACTCTGACCAAGGACTTTGTGAGGCTCATGCTCTGCCAGGGAGGAGGGGAAGCTGGGAGGAAGCAGAGACAGGACACCTGACCCAAACTGACCAAAGAGGTATTCCATACCACAGCACGTCATGCCCAGGATGTAGAACTGGGGGCAGTTACCTGGAAGGGCTTGTTCACTGCTCGGTCGGGCAGGGTATCGGTCGGCGGGTGGTGACCGGTTTTATTCTCTTCCCTTGTTATTTCCCTCATCATTATTATTATTTGTGGCAGCAGCAGTGGTTTGTGTTATACCTTAGTTACTGGACTGCTCTTATCTCAACCTGTGGGAAATACATTCTTTCCATCCTCTTCCCCATCCCTCTAGGAGCAGGGGGAGGGGGGAAAGGGAAGGGGAGGGGAGTAAGACAGAGACTGCATGGTTCTGATTTACGGCTGGGCTTAAACCATGACAGCATGTACGTGTTACAATCAAAGCATGATATTCCTTCGGCATGTTCAATGTGCAGTCCAGACAACCCTTCCTGCAGAATAAATCTGCCATATGTGCAATTACAACATTAAAATGTGCTAAATTCATGAAGGAAATACTGAGGAAGGACAGATTTGCAGATATTTGAGCAACTAAAAACATCAACGTCTCAGTGTTCAACCATCCCACAACTGAGCACCTTGCTCTAGCAAGGCATTTACTTCTATTTAACTGAGGTTGAAAGCAAGGGATCTTTTGGATCTGGAGCCTTTGAAAGTGAGTTACATATCAAACTTCTTTCAATACCCACCTTTCGATTTAGTATCATCTCCAAACATTAAGATTTTTAGCAGAGGCCAGAAATGAAGTCCACTGAAACGAATAGGAAACTTTCAGTTGATTTCAGTGGAACCTGGATAATCCCCAGGAGCACAAAATCACTGCAAATCTTAAATACATACACTCCAGTCAAGTGGAGATTTTGAACTCTCTGTTCAAACAGAACTGACAAAAACAAATGGATGTTTCTAATAGATGTTTCTATTTTAGACAGCCACTTGTCCTCTCCTTTGCTCCTTGCACTTGATCCTGCACCAAAGTCCTGGGCTGAATCTGTGGCATCACATTTATTTCTGTGGCAAGTGATTTCTGGACTCACAGGCACAACAGTTGTACCTTCTTTGCAGAAGAACAGCATGAAATAAGAGAGCATAAACTCAGAACAGATGAAAACATCTTTAATTGTCAATCCTGAAAACAAAGGTCTTTGTAAGTTTAAAGGCTTCGTATAAATGTAATTCTTATGTTGTTTTCAAAAGCCTAAGAAAGCATGTTGTATCAGAGCACAGGTTTATTGATACAGCATCCCTCGTCTGACACTAGTCCATGTCTGATGCTTAGCAATGAAGTTCAGGGCCTGGCAATCAGAACTTTCCCTTTAAAGCATCTATTTCTTATACCGATATTGAGAAATATCACAAGTTGCTCGATCTGCAAATCCAACATCTGTGCTGTCAAAATGCTTCTTAATGTTCAGGCAAGAAACCCCAAACCAAACCAAACCAATACAATGAGGCCTCAGTGTTTCGTTCCATATCCTACTAAATTAAGTGCAGATCTTGCATCAGCACACAGAATATGTCCTCTTCTGAATCAACAATGATGGGCAAAATTCTTTCTTGCTATGTGAAGGGAGTTTATGTACAAGAAAGGAAATCTCAGATGCCAGTATAAATTACATTAGTGGCATACGCAAGTCTGAATCCTGTCACAGAATTGGAATCTTGAGGGTATAAAGAAACATCATCACTTCCGTTACTGCAATGTCACTTGGCCCACTGAGTTGCCCAAGCAATACACTAACACCCTGGCATTGCTTTGTGTCATATTTATAGTGGAAGCCTCTTTTAGGAAATGACATATTACCCTTAGTTTCAGGTGAGAATGTTTTAGGTAACATTATGAGTCAAGATTTGCTTAAGACCCCAATCTTAACGACACACCTACTTCAGTTTACAGACAGGGGATGTGCTAATGTGACACTTCCCATGAGTGTCAACCTGCAGCTCACCCTTTACCAAATGTCCAAGACTTTGCTATATGAACATTATTATGTGGTTAATACCTTTGTCTTCTTATATCTAAGGCAGAAACTCTTCCCTGTGAGGGTGCTGAGGCGCTGGCACAGGGTGCCCAGAGAAGCTGGCCATGAGATGTGCTTGGATGTCCACAGTACCTGGGAAGAACACAGAGGCAGGAGGTTATTCCAGACCAGTTGCCATGGGGCATCCAGCTCCATTTGAAGTAATGACCCTTTGACAAGGACTTGCCATGATCAAAAAGCACCTCAGAAGTCTCACAGGGTAGGAAATGGGGATAATGAGCCTTCAGAGCATCATAAAAGACACCAGCAGAGCACCCTGGCAGCCTTCCTAGTGCAGGGAGGGTTTCCCCAGCACTACTTTGATGTGCACACCTTCAAGTCCCCAGTGCTAGTTTTTAGGGAGGCTTTAGACGAATGGAGAGTATATCGAAGACACAACTCTGTAACAATCATTATTTACGTGGTAGCATCTTTTCACCCTTTCATATTTCGTTCTTGTGTTCATGCATGAAGATAATTTCATTGTGTTATCCAATGACAGCCATCAGCGTGGCTCTGTTGAAATCAAGAGCACACGCTGCTGAATTCCCCAGATTCCCGGCCACAAGCTACTTCAAGGGATTTCATTTACTGCACAGAAAATTCCTTCCACAGATTGGTTTTGTCCCTGGATGGAAATTGTCCTCAATACTATGAGTGCACAGCATCTGTATCAGACATTTGGTCCACTAATTAAGAGAAGTATAATAATCAGCTTTAAAGCTCTAATACCCAGCTCTAAATACCTCTAAATGAATGCAAACTCATTTTTACCCAGGAAGTGGAGAGCGCTGCTTCTTATACAGACAAGCATTGTTATTTCTGCTTCTATTTCTTGGGGAGACAGTCATTAGTGACCTGATCGTGTCCACTTTGGGTTCAAAAGAGACTTTTGGCATGAGTAGAAGCAAGAACAAGCCCTAAATACAGGCCTTCCCTAGAGGAACAGGACATGCTGATGGGAGAGATTGCTTCAGCAAGCAGAAAAATGAGCTGGAACTTCTACTTTTGCATTTTTCATAGTGTGTATTGACAGCTTCTAGATGTGCAGCACTCTGTGGCTGGTGATCCTTCCTACGCCTATGTACTTTGCTGTCTCCAGCCCTATTAACCTCAGATTTATTAGCTAGTTTTCCAGCCACTTACACTGCCAACTTCCCAAAAGACAAACACATCCCTGTGTGCTCCAAAAAGACAGCAATGGAGAACAAAAAGCACAACTGTTCTCGCCCTTCATAACTCTAAGGACACTTGAAACAAAAAGTGAATATTCTATGTGTATTCCACCAAGCTTTGAAATTCAGATCAAGCTTAAAACACACGTAGCAAACTGTAGCGTGCATTTTACCTTCAGAAACACTACCTTCTTCCTTTGTGGATTGCTTGGGAAGGGAGAAATAGGTTGATCATGGAGAAAGATCACAGTGGATATCTGGTAGGAAAGTAAGATGTTCATAACAAGAAAGATACATTGCTTGGTGTGATGAAAGCTCAGCTATAAAATGCCTCCAAGGGGCAGTACTTTGATTGCTGTGCTTGAGACTCCATTACACTGTTGTGGTAGGAGTTTAGTGTGAGGTGTCCCTGCCCATGGCGGGGGGGTGGAACTGGATGATCTTAAGGTCCTTTCCAACCCTAACTGTTCTATGATTCTAAGAGTTAACTGGTGGGTGCAGTATCTGGGGTATGCACACAGACTCGCTTCATCACCTACGCTTGGAAGTGGCTGTTACACGTAGGCAACACGTATGTTCTTGAACATCATCCTAGCTCCAAGTGCCAAGTTGAGATTGGAAATCAAACCAGCAAAGGCTACAAAAGGAGAGGCTGTGAAACATTTAGGTAGGTGGAAACACAAAGGTAAGCGTTTTGGCTCACCCAGAAGACAAGCAATGAGAATTTGCTAACAGATAATGAACACTTGGCTAAGTTTTCTCAGTGTAAATCAGCAAACATTTATTTCTTAGGCATCTTTCTGCAGTTAGGATGCAGTTTGAAGAATAATCATTGCTCTCAAAGGCCTTCAAAACATATTCATCTTCCTGCATGATTTGCTCTAGGGTGAGTTCAGCAAGCAACATCATAAAACATCAGCTGCCTCCATGCTGCTGAGGCTATTTGAAACAAAACCTTTTCCTGTGTTTTCCTCGGTGTATATCTTAGACATTAAAAAGAGCGGGGAAATGGGTTTATATTACCTTGTGAGAAAAAAAGACTCCTTTAGAATGCATGTAAACCTGTGTAGAAGGTGATGGGAAGAACTGGGAGACAGAGAGGGGAAGGATATAGCTGGAGTTTCAGAAATGAGTGTCGAGTACCCAGCCATGCTATATTTTATCTCTCTCTGCCAGCCAGGACCCGGTGGTATCTATCGCACTGAACCTAAGACGCACCTGGGACAAACAAAACCTTTCAAATCATTTGCAATAAGTTCAAGTGAAAAACAGTCTGACAGGACGGATTGTGGGGGTTTTTCAGTGGCATGATATAGAAAGCACAACCAAAAGTTTAGCAAAAAGCAGCTACATGATGGGCTGCTTAAGGAGTCTGGTTCACTTATTGAACAAGTCCATTATTTACTGAGAAAAGGAAGAGGAAAGGAAAAGCAGAAATACTTGAAGTTTGGTAGTATTTTACAATTACTGCAGTGGGACAAAGGCTTGCAAAGGTGCTTGTGTGTTGGGGTTATCTTTGCACCTCCATCTTTGTGCTTTTTCTTCATGAGAACTCAAGAAGGCAGAGCTGTCTACCATGAAACAGTTTAGAAAGAACAAAATAACATGTTCACATAGCATGACCAGCAGTCGAGCGAGGGGATCCTGCCCCTCTACTCTGCTCTTGTGAGACCCCACTTGCAGCACTGTGTGCAGTGCTGGTGTCCTCAACATAAAAAGGACATGGAACTGTTGGAACAAGTCCAGAGGAGGCCACGAGGATGAGCAGGGGCTGGAGCACCTCCTGTATGAAGATAGGCTGGGAAAGTTGGGGCTGTTCAGCCTGGAGAAGAGAAGGCTGCGTGGAGACCTCATAGCAGTTTCCAGTGTCTGAAGGGGGCCTGTAAGGATGCTGGGGAGGGACTCTTCATTAAGGACTATAGTGACAGGACAAGGGGTAACGGGTTAAAACTTAAACAGGGGAAGTTTAGATTTGATATAAGGAAGAAGTTCTTTACTGTGAGGCTGGTGAGGCACTGGAATGGGTTGCCCAGGGAGGTTGTGAATGCTCCATCCCTGGCAGTGTTCAAGACCAGGTTGGACAGAGCCTTGGGTGACATGGTTTAGTGTGAGGTGTCCCTGCCCATGGCAGGGGGGTTGGAACTTGACGATCTTAAGGTCCTTTCCAACTCAAACCATTCTATGATTCTACACAGGAACTTTTCTGAATAGAGTAGGAATAAAGCTCATTATTTTGACTTGCGCTGTCATTTATAAGCACTTTCATACTATTTTAGTGGTGACTTTGGCAGTGCTGGGGTAAAGCTTGGACTAGATGATCTTAAAGGTCTTTTCCAACCTGTTTGATTCTGAGATGTTACCAGGTTGATTGTTGGATAATGAGGTTGTGATATAAAAGCATCATTCACATATTATCATTCAGTGCTGATCACTATGCATGTATATTTTGCCTTAAATATGCCCGAATCCCAGTTTTGTCAGTGCATTTCTAAACACTTCCTATATGTGACATTTGCAGCTCCATACTTCACAACCGCTTACTCTTCATTATTAGGTTTATTGATTGAAATGCCCTTCGTTTTGTGCAGATAAAAGAAATGTGCCTTAGCCTGTTTATTAAGATGTGGCCAAGCAGAAATTTCCCTTCATTTAAAGCTCAGATACCACTTTCCTTGTGTTTGCTTCCTATATACACTGCTTAAAATTCTGAAGAGAATTATCGGATACATTCACTCACCTCCTGTTTAGTAGAAACATTCCTATTAGGTTCATGGCTTCTGCAACCCTCTTTGCTAATAGTTACTCAGTCGTTTACACCTTGTTTGCACATGTGTGTAAACTGCAATATTAGCTTTAAGACACCTAATTAAAAGATTCATTGAAGAACAAGTGAAACACAAGGAATTTGGGAATATTAGAGAGTTATGGAATGCAGGTCTGTATTCTGACCAGTCGTTCAAGATGTCTAATTTGGAACCAATCTCACAATCTCTTTATGGCTAAAGAGAGAGAAAGGATACAAGACTACTAGATAATAAAGCAGTTTGAAGCTCAGATCACAAGGCTTACACCCACTGATAACCTGTGATCATTAAAAAAATTACCTCTTCAAAATAGACAACTGACATTACAACTTTTTTTCCCTTCTCCTGCTGAGAACGGTCCTTCCCTAATCCAGGAATAATGGGGATAATTGTCCATTTTTCCCGCAGGAATCATGGTAAGAGTCTGCATTGAATGCTGGTTGTGCCAGTCTGCAAACAAATTCAATCAAGGGTGGTGTCCGTGCTTATGGGATGCTCAGCAGGAATATGGAGTTTACAGATAAGTAATATTACCAAAGAGAAGCAACATCATTATGGATACAGAGGAAGATAGGGCAAAAGCAGAAGAGCAGAGTCACAAAGTCCCCAAAGTTGAAGATGAAGCCTACAACTGGACACTTCAAAAGCCAGAAAAATACTCAAACCAGGAAATTATTAGTTCAAAGCAACAGACATCTGCATTCTTTGGTTATAGTGAAGTACATAAAGATCTTACCACTGTCAGGAGAATACAGATTACAGGAGTGCAGGCTCAGGGATGTTCGTTGCCTTGTAACCAAGAACTGAGGCAGCAGCAGCATCTGGTGCTCCAAATGATGCTCCAAGCCACAAACTCAACAAACAGAGCTGGCAGAGAAGTAAGCTGCTGAAATCACTTTCCTACTACTATAAACCAGTAACTGGATTATAATGGGATAAATAATACCACACAAGAACTGTTCTAATGGTAATATTGCTTTAACTCGAGAGGGATGAAGTAACAGCCATAGCTAAGTTCAAAATGAATCACGCTGTTATTTGTGTATATCCATATAGCTGCTGTGTACCACTATTACAGTTCATTCTCAAACTCAGTTTAACCACGGTGAATGAGACAAATGGTTGTCAAGTCCCAGTCTTTGGAAACGCGATGCAATAGTTCTTGAAGTTAGCATCAAGCCCTTGTGATCCATCCATGATTTATTAGGAGTTTGGAAATGAGTGTTGCACATTTCCATCTTCCATTTGCTATCTTCTGCCAGCTGTGTGAGGACTCAATAAAAAAGCCATCCATCCTCTTTTGTCAACCAATAGTTCTGTAGTCTCAAGCTATAAATGACCAGCACAATAAATTAAATGTTTGACAGGGAAGATGTATGGCTTCACAATACTCTTTGATCTATGTTTTGAAGGAGAAAACACTGAAACCCACAGCTTTAGTAATGTTATTGATCACTGGAAAATGTGTTTAAATAAAGAATATAGAAAACATCTCTTCTCTTTTTCACCCAACCTTGGAAATCATTCTAATTCAGAATCGGAAGAAACAGTAAGAAAATAAGAGGAAGCAATAAGAAAATAATGGCAGCAAATCCAGTTTGCGGCTTCAAACACAAAGACATTCCTTCCTGATTAAAAGGACAGATACTGATAACTGAAGCTGAACAGATACTTTTGGGAAACAGAGCAAATGACAGAGCTTCTTTCCTCACTTTGCTGTCCAAAGTCCCTAAATTAAGTCATAAGCAGTGGAGAAAAAGTTACCTCCAGACATGACTTAACCCCTATTTCTGCTAGAAACCTACCTTGACACAGGTCAGACTGTCCTGGTGAGCTGCTTATCTCTGATGACTAAGTTTGAGGCTACGCTGGATGACTGCTTAACATGAGGTGTCTCATGTTTAGGCAGCTAAATTTAGCGAGGATGAATCACATCACAGAGCCTGCCTTGCTGCTGTTGAAAGTCAATACAAGTTGGAATGGAGTGGTGCCCTACGACAGCAAACTGGCCATTTTAGCAACCCAGTCATGCTACTTTCATGCTGCAACATGCTGTTCCAAATACTGAACTCCTTGAAATACTCCAGGATGCCTATAACCCAGGTTAAGCACAGCTTACTGTAGTTACCATGCTGGTTACGACTGACTTGACTGGGTATTTCCAACTGTTTTTCAGACATGGGAAGTTTGTGTTTAGTCATTAATATCAGTAGGGCTGTAGAGCCCTACCTGCATCCTGAGAAACCTGTATCCATGGGGGATAGATGGAGCTGCTCAAATGGAACTGCTGCTCCTGCACAACTCTGGGAAACAGACATAGACACAGTGGTTGAGAGAGGTGTCAATAGCTGGCACTCAGGAATGAGCTGGAGTTCCAGGAAATCCAGGACTCTGCCAGCCTTTAGGTGGACTCCAACACTGCTGGAAAAGATCCTGCTCTGTGCTTCACTGCATTTCAGTGTCTCAGGGTAGGGAGACCCAGACAGCTTAATGTCCTTTTCAACGAGCATCAGCAAGCCCAAATTAAGCCAAGACCACTTGTGCGCAAAACAGGGCAGCACAGTGATGTTTTTGATAAAGTCTGTTCTAAAACACCTCCTGTTCTTTCCATGTCCATCTATTCTTGACACATGGACTTTCAGCATTCAGTGCTGTGAGAAAGAACTGCAGTTTTCCTTCAAGCACCTATTAACAGTGATGGGCTGACAGATGGGAAGCACATGATGAGCCCACTCAACTTTCTATATACCTGCCAAAACAACGACACTACAGAATGAAACCTGTCCTCATCTTCAGGTAGTTTCTGGAGGAGCTAATATGAAAACCCGAACCCTAAAGGGATAGAAGAATCATAAGTTTGTGAGGTGGCAGCCTGACACTTGTTTCAGAGAGCACCTCAACAATGAAAATCACAGTAGATTGTGGTGTTTTTTGCAATGTAAAGTTTATGCAAAGGATCCTTTCTAAGAAACTTCCCTCTACCAACAAGTCACTCATCTGTCCGTAGGAGGCAACTTTCAAGTGCTTCCCACACACAGACACAAAGATTACAGGCCCACGTCTCTCCTGGAAACCTCAGGCTCCTTTTTGTTTAGCACGTTTTCCTTGTCAAGGGAACTATAAAAGACTGAGTAATCCAGTGTTTTAAAAACAGCTTTTGAATTCACTTCAGTTATCTGATTGAAAGGAGAAACAGAAAAAGGAAAGATCTCAGCTTCTTTTAGAAGGTCCCCTCTCAAAACAAGAATTAAACCCAGGTAAATCCTGAACACATGCAATAAAGTGTGTCCAAGTGCACTGGGTCAGGATAACCTCAGCTTCTTGCTTTGTGCAGTGCTCACAGCTGAAACACTCACTGCAAAATGCTGCCAAATTCACACCCAGGCACAGAATTAGGCTGATGAGACGCTGGCACAGGGTGCTCAGAGAAGCTGTGGCTGCCCCATCCCTGGCAGTGTCCAAGGCCAGGTTGGACACAGGGGCTTGGAGCAACCTGCTCTAAGTGTGAGATGTCCCTGCCCGTGGCAGGGGTTGGAGCTGGATGAGTTTTAAGGTCCTTTTCAACCCAAGCCATTCTGTGCTTCTGTGATTCTAATCTGACAGGCACTGGACATTGCAGCAAGTGAGGAAGCAGTTAAAAATACCACGGGAAAATCAGCCATCTGGTCTTCTTCCTTTCAATGCAATTCCCAGTCCAGAGCCATGCATAAACCCTGTCTGCACTACAGGTTTGTTCCAGCTTTTAAGTCTTGCATTTCTGCATGCTCCCAAATCAAGTGCAATGAAACCCTTTTTACTGTCAGTAGCTCAGTGTTCAGCAAGCCTCTACCCCAAACACAAGTAGACACATGTCATCCCACAGCCTTTGCTTTGGAGACTCACCAGCCTGATGTATCTGAGAGCACTGCTGTGCCCGTTTGGGCTTACTTCCTCCTATTCTCCTGCAAGAGCTGAGACAAGTCCTGTGCTGCTGGCCAGGTTCACCACCACATCCTGTTTTTTCCCCTGTATTAATGGAAAGACTTGTTATTTTGGAGTCATTTCCATCAGAAAGCACTGATGCACCAGCAAAAAACCACATTAATCCCCCAGAGTGACTCATCTCAGTGCCCCAAAGGGTATTTTTGTAACCTTTCCTGCCTTGCAGCCAGGTACTAACGCAGAGAACACTCATCTCTCCATGTTTCTATACTGGTTCATGCAATACAGTCCTTGTGCTGAATTTGGCAGAGATACAATAATTTGCCTAAAGGCCCTATGCTCACAAAAGAGATCACAAAAGAGACAACTTACAGAGCAGATGCCCATCCTGTGGTGCTTGCATGGCCTCCAATGTGTTTGCTGCTCCTCCTTCAGCTTCTGACAGCTAGCTTCAAGACACGAGTCTGAAGTTCTGAATGAGGTTCATGTGAAGCTAGAAAGGAACACACATCCAAAGCATTCCAGAAAACCCAGTGCCAGATTTGTTACTGGAAATATTTGGTGGTTTTAAAGGGTACCTGGGTCCCTCTCCTGTTATCCTCCCAGGAACATGCTGTTCATCAGGAAGCTTCAGGCCTGGGTGGCCAGGGGTCCATTCGAAGAGCATCACTGGGCCTCTGGAGTGTCTTTGGTGGCCAGATAACAAACTGTAGGCAGGATGTATGTAACAAGAGTGGCAATTGTGAGATTCCTGGGGGAAAATGGTCAAGATCAGGTGTTTGCTGCAATCCAGGAGTTGGGATCTTTGCCTGTACTAGAGGGGTCAAGATGTGCTATATATGGATTGTCCCTTTGTAAAGGCAGCATCAGTGTTTCCAGACCTGAACATGGCTTAAAAGACACTAAATAACCACCCCCCTGATGTGCTGCAATAGTAACAGAGACATTTCTCCCTGAAGTAGAAGCCTGGAAATCACAGTAGAGAGAAAAAAATCACGATTTAGAAATGGAATCCTACCAGACTGCTCCTTTGAAGAGAGCTCAGTGCATCTCTCTAAATTAGCTTCTGAATAGCTCTAAATTATCTTCTATTCAGGACTAGATTAAGGCAGTCTTTGTTCAAAGGTGCCTTATAAGAGAGAGACACCAAATGATCCTGCAATCATCCAAATAATCCACCTAGGATAGTCAGAGTGACACAAAGTATAGCTCATTCTTGCTCTTGGGAGCAACAGACCTTGGGTCAGGTCTGTTCTCTTGTCTGAAGAGAGGAAACCTTCATTACCAAGAGGGCAGATGAGCTCTGGTGGATACATGGGTAATACCTATGGCATTCCTCCCATGTGCCACTCCATGGAGTCTCCTAGTGGTACTTCAAGCTGGTGCTTTGACTGTGGTAGGCACCGTGCCACATGCTGCAGCTTCAAGCCATAGAGAAGCAGGGACAGCTCAAGCAACGTTGAACACAGGCTACACTGCTGACACCTGATTTATGTATTGCTGGAATCCCAGTGCAATTTTTAAACAAACCCAGTATAATCTATACCTAGATGAGTTGCACTCCAGAATATTCATCCTCTGTTCAGCTTCACAAGTTTTTGGCTGCATCTTGGGGCTGTTATATTTCATTAATAGAATCACAGAATTGGGTTGGATGGACCTTCAAAGCTCATCTTGTCCAACCCCCTGCAATGAGTAGGGTCACCTTCAACTAGATCAAGTTGCCCAAAACCACATCCAGCCTGGCCTGGAATGTCTCCAGGGATGGGGCATCCACCACCTCTCTGGGCAGCCTGTGCCAGGAGGTGATTCCTTGTAGCCTGCAGTAAGATGAGGAGTTCTGCATACTTTGCCATACCTCCTCCAGATGAAGCCTGATCCTGCTTCCTTGTGCCCAGTAAATGATTAATCAGAAGCAGTGATATATACACATATATACTGAAAAGACACCATAACTGTCAGCTCTTTGAAACAAGGTTCTCTTTTTAATTGAAGTGGTAATTTCAAGTATCTTATTACGTGACTAAGTTTTGACTTAAGGAAACACTGACTAAACACCACACTCTGTATTTGCTGCTGCTGCTGCCTAAGAAATAGGCATCTGTACTGTACTATTTAAATCATGGAAGACTAACAATTGTGATTAATGGATGATGGTAAAAAAACCTTCAGCTTTAGAAGGGCATTGAAGCAATAGCTTAACCCCAGAGAAAATGGCCTTGGCATGAACAGCACCCTGAATTGTTAATGTTTATACACAGATGTGAAAGTCAGAAGTGTTAAATGCTATAGATGGTCAGAACCTGCAGGAATGCAAACATGTTTTTCATGAATATGCACTGTAATTCAAGTAAATTTGGGCTGTCAAGTCACTTTTGCTAATATTACTTCCTCTCTTTGGAGTCTGAAGAATAAATCCAAGCACCTTTGTCACAACTCATACCATTTATATCTTTTCTTTGAGTATAAACCCTGCTGAGAGGGTAGCAAACCATACAAGAAATGGAATCCAGGTCTTAGCTCACAAATAAATAGAGCAGGAAGCTGTGGGTAACCATCTTTCTCACACTTTGCATATATATACCCTTGATATTCAGCATGTTCAAGGACTCCACAAGATTGTACCTGCAGAGCCTATACGCCTTCATTGTAAGGTTAAGAGTAAATAGAGGTTATGCTCTTTATCGTAATGTTTGGTCTCACTTGTAATCTTACATATTTAACTGAAAGACATAAAACTGCAAATCCTCCTTTTCCGCTGGTGGCTTTTCCAGTTCTGATGACTTCAGAAATGAGCATTCAGTGTGTCTTAAGCCAGCGACATCTGTAGAGCTGAATCTAGCACCTTAAAAAGTTATACTTTACCTCAGCCTTCAAGAGTTTTAATAGATGTCATAAGATTTTCATTACAAAGCACATTAGTATTAGGTATTAGATGTAGGTATTAGATATATACCTACAAAGTATTAGGTAGGAGAAGTGAACTCCTGCTAATCACATTTAATCTCCTATTCCAAATAATGTGCATAACAGATGTGAACAGGAAAAAAAAGGGGCAAACTTTGTAAGTGGTCTTGAGCTTGGCTTTTACATAACAACTCAGCCACCAGCAGCCCAAAGTGAATCTACAAGACACTTAGACATGCATTATGTGACAAAAGAGGAAAAGCTCAGCCAACTTTTAGCCTGGGAGATTAAGAAGGAAAAGGTCTGCAGCATTTCCAATTAGCACCTCATGCTTCCACAACCCATGACCTGCCGAAAATTAATGACAACTTCCATGCACCCTGCACTGATACATAGGAACCAGTATTGGCCATAAGGAAAGACAGAGTGAGTAACTTCTTACTTTTACCTCAGCACCAGCTGTAAACATCTCAAAGCTTAAATCCATCAAAAGAAAGCATTTTGCCCGTGGAACTGGTGCTTCTGCTCACACGATGATCTTCTAAGCCTAGGAATTTTCTGCTTCTGCTTCTCGTGTTGGGGTTTTGTTTAGTTTTGAACAAACATTTCCGTGAGCCAAAGATCCATTCCATTGCAGCTGATTATTCTTTTCAGATGGCTTCCTTCACTGACATCCTTAGACTGAATTCATGTTCCAGTACTCGCCCTACCCCGAGGAGCACAATTCCTATTGACCAATACTCGGCTCAATTCTGATTATAATTGTAAAGTCACTGCACTGAGATTAAACCTTCTCCTTCCACATCTCCTGCACAGCAATCTGAGAGGGTTATTAAAATAGACTCCCTTCTGATCATTTGTGCAGACATTTTAATCTTACGTTCAGTGTTTTTATAGCCAAACCTGGCTCCTTATACACAGGGGGGAGAGAATTAATTGAATTGAGTGGGAGCTTGATTTGCTGGAGTCCATTGGAACTGAGCAAAAGTATCTCTCGTCTATTGAAAAGCACTTACCCTGAATTCTAACCAAACAAGCCCATTTTTGAGCTGCTCACTTCAAAGGGAAGAGTGGGAATTGCTCGTGCTCTGTCTTTCCCCACTAGTGTTTCTATTATCATTTTCCTGAGAAACAAAACAGGCACCTGGGAAAGGATGCTACAACTACAACGTGGGGGGGGGGGGATATTTCCCCCCCGTAACTGTTATTTCTAATATAGCAACATGAAAGGCCTTTCAGCAGAGTCATGGGATAAGGGCAATCTCTGCCCACTGCATGAAATCTAATGGTCTGGGTTCACTTCTGATGTTTTCACATCATCTTACATGTAAAGGATGCAAAAAGCAGCAGCAGCAGGAGAAAGCATTTGCCGAAAGCCTCCACTGAGATGCTCCTGTTCAATGCAAACTGGAGCTTCCTCCTGCTAGGATTATGGAGCTTCCCATAAACTTCAGCACCTCAGAGAGCATGCTCTATGGAACAGACTACAGGGTTTGTCTTGGAAGAGGATTGTAGACTGGGAGGACACTGGGAGTACACTGGGTGTGCTGCTAGGTTTACTTTCATGGCCTGTCAGCATCTCTGGAGAGATGTGTTCCTTAGGAATGAATCAGGACTTGCAGGAGCCAAGGAAATAGGAATGCGTATTTTATATGCTGCCCTCATACTGAGGATCTTCAGCAAGAAGGCAGAACATAGAATATTAAACATAGGGACACTCGTGTCTGACTCCAAGTTTGCAGCTGTGGCTCAGAAACAGACCCATTAAATCCTAAGCCCCCTTCCACCTCTTCCAATAACCTAAAACATGACACAATATTATTGTACTTCAATGTAACATTGGATACAGTGAGCTCAAAACCCTCTGCTTTCCTGGGCCATGTTAGGACTAATTAAACATAAAGCCCGTAGAGAAAGCCTGGGTACCTGCAACCCAAACAGAAACCCTGGGAGGTAAGATCTTATTTTCTGCTAAGCTTCAGTGGTTAGCACAGGGGGAACAGCATAAATGCGCAAAGAGCCCCTCCAGGAGGAACTGAAGTTAGAATAACTAAGTTGGAAAAGACCTTTAAGATCATCAAGTCCATCAATGCTCTCTCTAACAAGTAGTCACAGCTTAGTCTGTAACTTCAGGAGCATCAGCAGTTTTGCAGCATCTTGCTCTTCCTTACGTTAAAGCTCCCCTTACTTTTGTTCAACAGGAAGCTATTACCCTCCTCACTAGTTTGCATTAATTGCTTTTATTTACCAGATTTTACATTTGTTAATCTGATCATTACCAAATTAACCTCACCTTCAAGCTCCTTAGTGAACATGCTGAAAGAAGCTGTTTTCAAGAAACTCTGGGAGAAGCATGTGCATCCCTGGATGACACTAAGCAGTCATCCTCTCTCCTGCCACTTGAGCCTTTCTCATTGCCCTTCCTTTAGCGCAGGAGTAGATTTTTCTGACCTAAAAGAAAAGCCCAACTGAACTAACTAGCAATTCTGCCATACCCAATCAATCTCCTGCTTGAGAAACAGGCCCAGGCAGATGTGGGGCAGTCAGAACCACAACAAGCATCATTTGGTTTTGCACATCAATACAATGGAAAACTTTGGAGCGTCATTTTGAAGTGCTGCTATCAACACTGTAACATTACCCAGCAGAACCTCTTTTCATCCTGTACATACATCCATATAAAGCATAACCCCAAGGAGCTGGCACAGGGTGCCTCAAGAATCTGTGGCTGCCCCATCCCTGGCAGTGTTCAAGGCCAGGTTGGACACAGGGGCTTGGAGCAACCTGCTCTAGTGTGAGGGTGTTGGAACTGGATGAGCTTTAAGGTCCCTTCCAACCTAAATCAGTCTGTGATTCCCACCTTCCATTCAAGCATTCAAACCATCCCCATTACCTGGGCTCCTTGCCGTTACATCTCATAGTATTCCTCACACACAACAGGTCTTGCTCAAGCCTCCCATTGCACAAGTTCTGATACACTTGCAGGTAAGGTCTCCTGGGGCCAGTTCTTCATACGCAGGATGTGAAGGATGAAGACAGCACATCAGAAGGTAGCGCTTTCCATGCTTAGACCTCTTCAGCTCTCCCCAGGTCAGTTCTGGCTGGGGAAGATAAGCAGTTTCTCAGTCTTTACTCAACAACTCCCAGTGTGCTGCAGATTGCCCACAACAGATCTGGATGCTGGGGTTGCCATAGGACCACTACACCTTTACCAAGGAGCTAGCAGCAGGCACATGGGGATCATTCACAGGGAAAAGATGGTGCACAGAAGACAAGGAGGCAGCAGAAGCAGGGCAACAAGGTGCAGGGAAGCAGTGCTGGATGGAGAACAGATCAGGAGAGCAGCTTTCAAAAGCAAGCAGAGTGTAAAAGGTGTAAATGCTCTAAGGTTGGGATGGGGAGTGCAACAACAGACAGGTATTGTAGTAGAGAAAAGAAAACCATTCATGGTGTATCTACCTTGAGCTAGATGGGAAAATGGGGGAGAAAGAGCAAGGGGCGGGGGGGAGAGAGGATGTAAAGCATTCTAGCATAACTTTCTTCTTTTCATTTAATGTTCAGCCTGCTTTGACTCTACAGAACAGATCTATTAATACACTTCAGAAGTGTAGTACAAGGAGCAGTCTATAGTTACCTTTGCAGCAAGTACAACACCGCCTATCAATCAGCTTTACTTTGTCATTAGCTATAAACAGAAACAGTTTAGTTTATTCCTCAAGAACCTCCCTTATTCCAGACTCTTAAAATACTCTCCTAGGACTAAATCAATTTGGTAAAATTTATTTTTGGCTCCCTTTCTGTGGCATCCACATCCCAGATCTGCGTTCAGATACATGGCAATTATGTTCTAACTAGAAATGCCACAATATTTTACTTTCTTCATCACTACATAAATATGTAGATTTATGTGCATGGCTCATAAGTAGTAAATATTACCATTATCTGTCACCATAAGACAGTAAAAACGGGTCTCGCAAAGCACTGCTGCCTTTCTCCTCTTACACTATACAATGAGGGGGCAAAAATCAGGAGTGTTTCTTTGAGAAGGTGATTAACACCTCAACGTAAAAGAAAGTCTTTGCCTCAAGAAACTAAAGGTATAAATGTCAGCCCAGCTCCACTGGGTAAAAGGAAACATCATTTTGATCATGATTAACAAGGAAGTAACACATTATGGCAAGCTAAAGCCAGGGGGGGGATGTATGTCCCCAAAACCACATGCAGAATAACCAGCATTCCAGAGACCATCATCATTAATCCATGATTACAAATATGTTTGCCTGCCTCACTGAAGGAAAAAACACATTAAGAATAACTGTATTTAAGCAACACATTCAGCAATAGCCCATGAAGCTGATGTAACCCACTACTCCGGCCTCATGTGGCAAACCATTTCATAAGATGCTGTTGTAAAGTGATGTGATTATTATGTTAATTTATGTTATAACTCTGTATAATATTCAATAGTTTAGTAATTATAGTGTCTAGAGACTAAAGAGGTTCATATGGGCACTTAGGTCAATGAACATCACAGTGTGTATTAACTCAAGTCCTAGAGCTACTCAGTATTTCCACCCCTATCTGAAACAATTACATCAGCATAGAGTGTTTAAAGCTGAGATTTCATTACGTTTTAGATGATAGTTGACTTGTATTGAAGTGTTGTGTTCTCCCTCCTCCCAGCAGTATGCTCTATCTACTCTGGCATTTCTCTAGCCGTTCAGTGACCAGGTCCAGTCCACTAAAGGGCAAAAACTTATACCAAAAGCGGGAAAGGGAAAAGCCTGCCTTTTTTGGGAGGGAGGCTGTCAGTTTAGCAAGTTGAATCATGAAGGTGAAGGGCAAGAACAAGACAGGCAGAAGATCACGCAGCCAAGAATGGGAGGAGCACGACTAAGCCCTTCAACTGTAAGAACAGCCCAACCATAAAGTGGAAGCACCTCCTGAACAATTCCTGGCTACATCTTTCAGTGCAAGAGGAGCATTTGGAACACCTTCCTGTCCTTGACAGCCACCTTAACAAAGGGATAGGAGAGATATTTGAAGGGATATGTCTATTGTGTGTAGCTAAATCTGGCACAGAACATCACATTTGGTTTAAGATATCAGACGGTTGTACGTGTTAAGAGCCTTTAAAAATCCACTTACAATTTTCCAAGCATTAAGTACATTACTTCTTCCTTACACTTACGGTTCCTATAAACCCTGCAGCTGCACTAGTACAAGATGCACAAACTGGCCATGTTTCAGCATCACTGAATTAGCAGCTTGTGTTGTATTCCTATGGATAACTACTGGAGAAGACAAGTATTGCATCACCAGATTCATCTTCCTAAAGACCAGGCATATATCACCCTGCCTACATGCAGGAGGAGCCACCAATGGTTTAGTTACTGATAACCTAACACCAGCTTCTAAATACTCAGAATGTGGATGGAAAACTGCAAGTTTCCCTTATTAAGGTTAAGCTACTTCTGTACTGGAATTATCAGGAATGTTACCCATTTCTTGGAGATTTTACGAACAACTTATTCCCAGTGATAATAAAGTAAATTTGACTGTTATGTGCCCAGTACAAAGAAATTCATTCGGCAGTGAGGCAATGTCAGAGATCATCTTCTAACCGCAAGCAGCAAAACTCAAGTTTGGAACAAAGCCGACATCCAAACTATTTGAATATTGTAACTATTCCATCTTCTTTACTGCTGGAAATGATTGCAAAAGGAGGTTAAATGTTAACAAGTGTAAGGCATTTTGACACCTGTAAAGCTGCCAAGTACAGGGGAAGAATAAGGAAGTAACAAAGCTGGTAACTCCTATAAATCAAGCAGTTTAAAACATCAGCTCTCTCACTGGAAGGAGCTGTTAGTGTCTCTGAACAATAGGATGGTAGTAAAGAGGCATGCTGCCACCTGACAGAGAAAGGCAACTTGATGTACGAGTACTCAAGAGAGGCACAAAAATGTATGTTCAGATTCTGCACTATAGGTCAGAGTTGTATTAATCAACAGCTTGCAATGTCTCAGCTAAATTCAGTGTCTCAGATGATTTAAGTGGATCGGTGCTGCACAGCTCATCTCCATAGTGCTGATTAACCATTTGAACAAACTTTAAACGTGGTAATTTAACAAACTGCAAATGCATTGCTGAAATGACAAAAAGCAGGAAAAAGGATTCATACAGGAAGGGGTGTAAAAAGCGCCTGGCTCCAAGATCACTTGCCCTGTAGCAGTCACTTTGCACCTGATACATGCAGAGGAAGCTTCTCAGCCACCGTCTCGTCTCTGGAGATCTGAAGTTCTTGTATAGCAATTCAGAACTTACACTGTTTTCTCCTGGTTTCCTTTTCCTTGCATACTCAGTCACAGCATCTGGATGCACTTTTTCTTCTCCCTAGAAACAAGGTTTTGGCAGGGCAGAGCAGACGTCTGCAAAAGAGAGAATCTCAGCATTCAGTAGCAGTTGCCTAGATACAACCTCCTAAATGGCACAAGTCTAGACTTGGGTTTTCCAGCACAGAAAACTAATGCCTGCTGTTCCATGCACTAATTCATTGACTTCTGCATTGACTGAGTTCTACTAACATAAATGTAAGTAACATTTCCTGACAGATGTACCAAAAAATAATTACAAAGTACAGGACTAAGTATAACATTATTATTTATTATAGAAGAATGATTCCAAGCATAACATTTCTCAAGTTCCTAAACATTCCCAAAAATAAGAAGCATTTGAGGAGCTTCTCTCTTAGTATTTTGGTTACTCAGGATTCTAGCAGGTGCTTAATACTACATGAAGCTGAAATCAGTATAACTAATCAAGATTCAAGGGTTTCCAATGAGGGAACAGCCTCAAAACAGGGCTCGCAGATTTTTCTAGGGCTACCTGGATCTTAATCCAAGAGCCTGAAGTTGATATAGCCCTAATTTCACTTTACAGCATATACCCTACAAGTCCTGAAATTACAGATGCAACCTACTATGGTGATGGGAGGATCTCAAAAGTGCTGAAGTCCTAGAAGCAACTCAATCTGCAAGTCTTAGATCCCTACAAATCTAGTAGCTGCAGCACGTAATCACTGTGATGTCTGAGGAAAATGTAGGCTTTATAACAATGTCTAAGTACACCAAGCACAATAGATTGACTTTGCAGTAAATCTATCAGGAAAGCTTGGGATAGCTCTTCCCAACATAGGGAGAGTATCTCTGTAACCTTTCTTTAGCTATGCAGGAGATTGGAAAGAATGTAAATCCCATGGGTTGAGATAAGAACAGTCCAGTAACTAAGGTGCAATACAAAACCAACACTGCTACCAATGATGATAAGGATAAGGGAAATAACAAGAGGAGAGAACATGAAACTAAAAGGGGAAAACAGTAAACACAAGTGATTCACAATACAACTTCTCACCACCCGCTGACCAACACCCAGCCTGACCCAAGCAGCAATCTGCTCCGGGTGACTCCCCCCAGTTTCTATACTGGGCATAACATGCTGTGGTATGGAATACCCCTTTGGCTAGTTTGTGTCAGGTGTCCTGTCTCTGCTTCCTCACAGCTTCTGGAACCCAGAACCCCAGTGCAGAATTTACAGATCAGAGCCACAGGAACCAACAGCCTGTGAAAGAGATCCAATACTTTACTGTGTTTGCTTTGGGAAAGGAACTACTTTAACCATTAACAGGTATGCGTAAGAAAACTGCAAGTAAATGTCAATATTGATGTTAGTAAGAATGTTCGTATTCCACACACTGCAAATTCACTGAGTAACTCGAGTGATAAGGGGCAGTGATTTGGTTATCACAACCACCCCTTTGTGGACCAAAATGCACTACAGACTTACTCAAACCTGGAAACACAACCCCGTATTTTGTGAACACAAAATATGTATCTAAATCTTAAAGGCAATACCTTTAGGTTAATGTTCAGACACGAAGCACAGCATGCTCAAGAGAATGCTGTGGCACAGTGCTGTGGCTATTTACTAGCTTAGGATTGTCACTGTTTTGAAGCAGGAGCAAGGCTGATGTCCCACTACATGCAGTAAATCACTGGTGCTTCTCAGGTGCAGCTGCCAAGAAGCATCTCTTGCTTCAGGAAAGAACATAGTCTAGCATCATTTTGGCTCCACAAAGGATGCTGATGCTGCAAGAGGTAAGCCCCAGGCATTAAGGAACATTATCAGCCCAAAGGGTACTGAGGCTTCACTCCACGGAATACACATGGTTAAAAATACCCACTGTAAAATTCCTAATCAAAAAATGAGAGTTCCAGTGTGTCACTTGTGACTCCTCTTGCAAATCTCTTTCTAGATCCCATTAGCTCACTTTGCCATAGACTCAAACAGGTTGGAAAGACCTTTAAGCTCATCCAGTCCAACTGTACCCAGCACTGTAAAGGCCACCACTAACACTACGAGGCCTCATCTCCAGTGTGCGAACTCTTGCAGGGATGGTGACTACAGCACTGCCCTGGGCAGCCTGCTCCAATGCCTGAAAGCCATCAGTGTCAACCACCCTGAACTACCCTGACATGCAGCCTATCCTCGGGCTAGAGGCTTCAAGTTTTCAGTCTCTCTGGCTTCCAGGGATGATCAGTCCTCATCCTGGGAAAACCAGCTTTCACAGCAGCCTGCGTGCAATTCCTGAGCTCTGACACCTCTGCACCTGTTGAGCAGAAAACACTTACCTCATGAGTTGATTTTGACCAGATTTGTTTGTAAAGTAACACCCACCCTCCCCAAATAATTTAACCAATAACTCTCCCCTTACCTACCATTTTTAAGGGCTATTTATGCATGAAAACAACTTAAAGAAACCTACAGAAACTCCCTCAATGCTCCAATATTGCTCCTGCTGCAAAACATCCCTTGTTTCTTGTGTCCTGCACCCAGCACCCCCAGCCCCCATTACATTTGCTGCCTCACAAGCTACTGCCTGTTGAGAGAACTATGTGCATGCTCCTTCAGTAATACCTGCCAAAACACAAGAAAATGCAGCAGAATTATTCCTTCCCTTTCCCACAGCACTGAAGGACTGACCTCACAAGCCAACTAATCATGAGCATAGAAATTATAGCACCCTAGGACGCGAGATCTTCATCCCCTCTCTTGACAGGAACCCAGCCAAAGGGTGCAGGACTAAGAGGGAGGACAGAGAGGTTATCTTGGGAACAGGACATTGACATGCAGACAGCGCAATTACGCATGTCTCATTTCCTTGTGAAACTGGGCTGAAATTCATAAAACATGCAGAGTTCTTTAATAATAGCAGTGCTATTTTGAGCCGGGGGGGGGGGGGGTATTATTATTATTGAGGTATTTAAGCCAATCCACATATAATTCACATTTTCCAGAGGAAGAAATCTAGTTCTTTGCTTTGCCTTTGCCGCCTGCATGCAGAACTCAACAAGAAAGAATACATCAATCTTCCAAATGCAGTTGGTTGAGCTGCGAAAGTTCAGTAAACTCAAAAGATGGCAACATTATGCAGTAAAAATGGTAATTTTAACCATTTAACCATGAAGCAGGAACTCACCCATCTCCTTTTGTTAACCATTCTGAAGAGCCCAAACACACATGCGCCTGTATGTGTGTGTGCATAGGTGCCCTGTAGAGATCTGCAAAGCTCCAAAGACTCAGGTCATTCTAAATGAATTTTTACATTCAAAGAAAAGCAATAGAACAAGTTAAAGAAATTCTCAGAAGCTTTATTATTGTGCGGTGGATTCCTCAGCAAGGCAGCAACTTTGTTACTGGCTCTAGCAAGCTAATTGTGGACTAACAGAATAGATGGTCATTCTTTACAGTTAAGATGACTGCAGCCCACTGATTAAGCCTCCCAAGGCCCATTAAATATAAGATAGGATGATAAATCCCACTGTTCCAGAAATTCAGTCTCTCTTCTTGCCGTGTGTAGATGAGGAAGGTAAGAAATCTTGCGCACGCTGTACAACCTGGGAAAGCCTATCTTCACATCTTGACCACATTCCCAACTTCCCATAGCCCTTCCTATACAGAGGACTACAGGAGATGGGATATTTGGTGAAATCATTTAAAGAAAAACTTGGTCAACTCGGCAAAACTCTGAACTTGAGGTTTTCTCACTCTAGGATGGAGGAAGGTCTTAACAGATCCATGCTTCAGCCCCACCCCTGCCTAAGACAATGAGATCTTTTTAAGAAACCTTGCTCACTGTAAACCATGTCATACTGGGAAAAAGACTTCTTGAGATGGATGAGTGGATTTATATACCTGTTTGTAGAGAAGAACACAATTCTCACCTTCTTTTCCCAGTGCTTCAACAGAACTACTTATTATCTAAGCATAGAATCAGATAAATTATCTAGAGTAAACCAGGGTATGAAATTTAAGGCTTTAAATACTGCAGATAAATGCCTGATGGGTGCTGTCATGCTGTAAAACACTACAATAAGCAGAAGGACACTCACAATCAATCAAAGGGATTGTCTTTTGTAAGATGGCTTATATAGAACTGAAAATTAATGTAAAACATCCCAAAATGGCGATTCACAACTAGTCATATGAACTGTTATTCCTGCAGGGCAAAGGTGTCTTTTAATAACATGTGAATTCAGAATATACAAGAAATCCTTTAAAGTCAATCCACTTAAATTTGAAGTTTTGCCCCTAATTTTTAGTCAGAATGGTTCTGGGTTACTTCATTTCTCTATTGCATTTGCCAGTGGATGTTACCTGTTCGAAGAATCAGTTTTGGACTTTCCCAACCGATGTCTTTGCTCCATGAGAGAAAAATCTAGTCTAAGGAACCTTATTTGTAGTAAACTTTTAATAAAAATGATGCTTTGCATTTTCACATCCCAAAGAGCTAAAAATACAGAAACTTATTTACATTTGATAACAACAAAAAGGTACAAAGTACTATACAAAATGCAGTAAAGTCTCAAGAAAAACAAGGTTTGGAAAGTTCAAGCAGTTCTGACATGAAACCTGTATATTCTGAAGAGATCCCACTTTAAAGACTATGTATCAATACCGCAGCAGTGATTTTCTTCACCGAGTTAATGAAAAATGCTTTCACGACAATTATGACTCTCATTGCTTTTAATTTTGGCTGATACAAATATAACCTCCTAATAAAAGTTCCTGAATTGATGAAAAAATCAAATTCAATATATATTCTTTCCCTTGAGGTTTTTGCCACAGAACTCTTCAAAATGAGAGAAGTACAGACACTTCTTTGTAAGGAAATAAGCCTGGCAAGAGATTCACGTTTCTAGTTGAAACATGCAGGCACATTCTGATATGCAAAAGGAAGTAAGACACATTTTAACTTTAAAAAAAAACATAGGAAATCATATTGTATAGATGGAAAATTGGAAAGATCAGCTCTATCAGACCCTTACCTACCAATTGAGTCAACTGGGAGACAGTCACATCAATGTGTTTGGGTGCACTGTTCTAAGAAGGTGTTGATTCCTATGTGTCAGGTATGGATGCAATCTGATTCTACTGGCATTTCAGATTGGGTGATCACTGCGATATAACTTAAGTCATATCTTTGGTGTATTTTTTATAAATGTATGTTATTTTAGGTAGGGAAGACCGATGCAACCCTCCTATGTTGTACCATGACCTTTAAAAAGCTGATAGCTATTGATTTGAAAGCCAATCCAAAGGACAGGCATCCGGTCACAAATAAATCTGACATCAATAAATCTACAGTAGTTCTACTGGAGAAGGGCCAGAAATATGCCCTGAATTGAATACTGACACCTTTTACCAATGTAATGCTTTGGGATCATACAGTTACTCTTCAAAGCGGATTGTGTAAAAGTTTTAATCCTATTGCTAATCGAGGGGGAAAAGAAACCCACAACAATCAGTTCAAAGTAATATGAAGAAACACTATTAAAGTGCCCCCACTGTTTTTACATTCAATTTGAACCCATGTCTCTGATGAGGTGAAATATCCTGGTCTGAAATATGCATGGTCCACTAATCTAGCATTAAAAAAAGCCCAACTTTGTAAGTGTAGCCCATGAGTATACTGTATGATTAGTAGAAAACCTTTAGCAGACACAAAAAAAATGAGAGATGAAACTGCAGCAAGAGAGCATGGCAAACCTGAGAGATCTATTAGTGCATAAATCTGCTTCCAAACTAAAAAGATAGAAAGAGAGAGCTAACGAACTACAATAAAAGTTATGTCTTTAAAGCAGTAAGTTACAACAGGGTGGGAAATGTTTCATATGCACATACGCCTGCAAAGGGGTCACTAGCTTTCTGAAAATAAGGAGCTGGTATTTTTTCACAGCATCAGATTTTGGTAAAATGCCATAAATTGGATTTTGGAGTATTACGCTTTTCCCACCCTGGCAGAGAATAAACATGAATTTAGAAGCACAGTAGAAGTGAAAAACAAAGAAGAGGAGAGAGAGAAAGCAGCAGAGAAAGACAGAAAAGGTGAATACAGAGCTACAGAAGTGTTTATTGAGCATGCTACAGAGGTAAGCAGAGTACACACAAAATGAAATTAAACCACCGTCAAACCTCCCAACTTTGTTAGAAAATTAATTTTTAATTGTGCCACTTTCAAACTAGACTGAATTTTACAATTCTAAAGATGTAAAAACTCAACTAATAGAAAATATACATGACCATTTTTTTCTTCGTCTCTACATAGATAACAGAATCTATGGATCTTGAAACTAAGTTACATCAATTTCAAAAAGTATTGGTCATTGAAACAGAATCAAGGTAACAGTTCAGCCTGACAGAGAACTGCTTTCAAATTAACTGGATCTGTAGATTCTGAGCCATGTTTATAGTAAAGTCAGATCAATTTCTAAATACAAAATAGCTTGAAGAGATTTATTAAAACTTAATATTACAATGCAAGGTAAATTAAGACTAAAGGCACATAAACTTTGGTCCCACCTGGTTTGTCAGTTTGAGAAAACTGCCCCAAAATTTCCTGCCAGCTTCTGCAGCAAACTTTCTTCTTCATTGAAAAAATACATGCACCATTTCCTGAACTAGCTTGACCGGTCTGTACATGCTCAGAAATCCACAACCATATTCCAGATCTTAATTACAAACTAAAGATGGCAATATATACTGAAATGCACGTAAGTCATGTCAACTTCAAAAAACATCTACGAAAAATATTCAGCCACAAACAAGACATTACTTAGTGCTGACATTTATATGATACATCCCACAAGAGTGTGTACAAAAAGGTTAAGATCCCACAATGCTTTTCATGTAGGGCTCAAAGTCACAGAAGTCACTTTTTGTCCTTTGAAAAAATTAATATTCTGTACCTTGTTAATTTTAACTAATGCCTACATTCAGAACTGAATCTAGACCAGAACGATGAAATACTAAAGGCCTTTTTCAAACAAATGAGCACAAAGCAAATAAGAAGCAAATCAAATAACATCCTTTAACTCTTTCAGCGTAACTCGTCTTATTCGATTAAAAAGAAAACTAAGTGACAAGCCAGCAGATAAAAGAAATCTATCAAGCAGGAGAAACAAAAGCTTAACCTTTTCACACACCCCTGCCAAAACATATTGAAATCATCATGTAACAATGTGCCCCAGACAACCAAATCTGCCTTTTCACTAGTTATGCAATTCCAGCAGTACTAGTTCTCCTTGTTTAAGGCACGTACGTCAACTAAGTTGAAAACCTGTGGTATTAACTTGAAATCTTGTCAACAAAAGGATGGTTTATCAACAACAGCTGAACACCAGCAGTTAGAATCACTGCTTTGAAGGGTTTAAGTTTTTAAAACAATCAAGGAATGATAACAGCATGAGAAGAAAATAATAGAAAAAACCCAAAAAACAAGAGAAGACAAACTCTGGTCCCCACTTTCCTGAACAGTCAATAGGTGACAACACCAAACAATGCAATACACCCTCCTTTTCTAATCTGCCTTTTTAAATGGTTGACTTAGAGAAAGAAACTCTCAGATGGTGATTTTCTCCCAGATTGTAATTGTGAAGATCAATCAAAGCTTGAATAGCTTCTTCTACTGTTGACATCTGAAGAAGTGCCATCTTGTGATCTCTTCTGAAACAAAATAACAGCATTAGGAACTCGAACACAACAGGGGTTTCTCCTGATGTTTATTTTCCCTTAAGACAAGCTGCAAGAACACACTTACGCAGTCTTCTGGCAGAGCTACATACAGGAAAGTTACTTACTGAAAGAATTTAAACGCTTTCACAGTGCCTCCAGTGTTAGCAAACAATGTGCGTAGATCCTCTTCTGCTACCGATGGTCTACAAATAGAAAGGAAATGAGCGTAAGCAAGAAATTATTACTCAGTTTGGGGTGTTGTGACTCATACTAATACAACTGGCGACTGAGAGCCTACACTTACGGAATATTGGACAGATGAAGTGTTGCAGAAGGAGGGAATATATTTTGGAAGTTTTTTGAACCAGGCTTCTTGAAGCGATGCAGAGGTGAATTACCAAAATCCTTTGTCAGCCCTTGGTCATCAAGTCCCTCTCGAGGTAGTTGTACTGTCTGATGTTTGGAAAGGGTCACTCGAATAATCTTGCCATACATCTTTTGTCCGTTAAGATGGCTCATGGCTGAAAAAGACAGGTTTACTCAATTCAGCATGACTTTACCATAGCTTGTGGTACTTCACCCAAGCAACCAAGACCGCTACCCAAGCAAATCAAAGGGTCAATGAGCTAAAAGGCTGGAATTGATTCCATCTCTGCAGAACCTGCATGAATATTTCATTTTATTTAAAGCCCATCACATGCGATTAAGCTGCTGAATTCATTTAGGCTATTGTGCAGACCTTCTGGAATACAAGTGCATGCAAGTCTTTGGATTTTGGGGATAACCAGGATACAAGACAAACTGACAAATGTGAACATGCTCAGTTCACACAGAGTAATTTCAAGCACTTAAGACTAACAGGAATAGAAATGGAAAACTAATCTTACCCAGCTGTGACTGGTTTCCATCAGCCATCTGTATAAGAGCACTATCTTTCTTATTGTATAAAATCTTCACACGCTGCACATCACCATAAACACCTTTTCAAAGTCAAAGGTAACCCAAAAGAAAAAGTTCATTTTAAAGGCAAGTCACTGAAGTAATACATTTTGACATATCAATGGAACATTCAGACAGCAACGAGATCACTCACTCAAACTCAACGCTCTCACAAATGAATAAAGGAGATAAAAGATTTTTGAATAGTGAATTTTGAAAAGAATCATTTCTGATCAACCCTCAAAGCTATGTGAATGATATTAAATTAAAGACCATGCAAAATATATTAGCATGCATTAAAAGAAAACAAATCAATAAATCAATCTGTGTTCTATGGAGAGTTTTCAACAGCAAAAGAAAAATAGCAAAGAGATTTACTCTTCAACTTTAAGCCAAAGTGCTAGCTACAAATAAGAATTAAGGTGAAACAAAAAATAGAAAACCAACCAAACAAGAAACCAAAATCAAATCAATAATAAAAGTATAGTGCTAACAATAACATACCGAAGAGGGTAAACAGACTTTGGGGCGTAACCATCTTTAGAAGGAGAGAAGAGCAAGCAGCGTAAGACAAGAAGAGAGAAGAGTCGAGGAAGAGCGGAGATGAACAGATCATCCATAACGAAGGGTGGTTCCCGCAGAATGGTGAGGTGGTCATGGATCATGGTTTCAAGGCGGTTAATTGGGGCAAGTTGGTCCGAGGAACATTTTGTTCAAGCACAGAAGCATGAACACAGGGAATGAAGACAGGGAATGGAGACAAAAGACGAGGAGAAGGGTAAGACAGGGAAGGGTATGGGAGTTGGGGGAAAGACAAGGAAAAGGGAAGTTGAACACAAAGGGAAAAGGATGAAATGGGGAAGGGGATACAGCAATGCAGAAGAAAAAAAATAAGGAAGTGGGGAACAAAAACAAAATAAAATATAGGTCAGTACATAGGAAATGCAGGAATTTGGTCAGAAAATGGTTGGTTTATGTACTGTACAAGAAAAACTGAGTAAAATGTAGTCACCCAAGACAAATATGGGTAAAGTACATTCATATCAAGAGTCAACTACAGCATTTCATCTCAACATGAAAATAAATAAAAAGAGCATGCAATAGAACTTTTCAACTTGGAACTTGAACTGCGTAAGCATGGCTGGCTATGAAATGCAGGCAAACCCTCTTTCCAAACGGCACTCTGACCAAAAACATCTTCACATGCAAGACTGGATGACAAAATAGCACCAGATGATAAAAAAAGCTTCATGATTTACAGTGACAGAGGCCAGTTAAAAATGGAACAGCTAGACTGATACAAACGTCCCACATTTCATACCAGCTTTCACAGCCATCAAAAGAAATGTAAAAGGACAGTCAAAATGCAAAACTAAGTCAACCTCTGGAGATTTCAGAGTTAGCAGGAAAGATACAAGTTACAGTGAAAATGCTTTGCCACCAGTTTTTTTCTTCTTATTGTTAATTTTAAAGACAAAGGAGTTACTGCAAAGGAAAAAGTTACTAAGAGAGACTGGAAGAGTTGCCCGTCAAGATCTTTGGGAGAACCTTCAAAGAAAAACGTGTTAGAGTAGTTCACAGAAATTAAAGACCTTCAAATGTGAGCTACAAGCATGGAATGAAACAGCAAACCATTAGAAGAAACAAAACAGAAGATTCTAGTTTATGGGATTATAATTGCAAAAGAAAGCAGAGGTGTAAAAAAAGAAGAGCTTTCAATTCCAAGGTCAAACATGCAGTAGTTACCACATCTTTCTTAGATAAAATAGGTAGCCGACTATCAAAGGACATTTTAAGTTGTTAGCTACCTGGGAAAACAAAATAAGGGCTTTAAAATTAACTTGGGGGGATTACTAAAGAAAACCAACAAAAATACTTTGAGCTTAAAATCCAAATGCAAGAGGCCAAATGCAAAGAAATCATAGTGACAAATGAATGGTGACTAAAGAGGGCAAAAGAAGTAGTAAAGGGGTTTCACTGACCTCTTCATTTAAATTGCTAACCAGGAGAACTGTATTGCCACCAGCTGGAACTCCAGGCATTCCCACCCGGCCGGCAGCAGCGGCTGCAGCTGCAGCAGCAGCATTTGGAATAGCCAAAGGACTCAGAGCTCCTGGAACAGCTGCAACAGGAAGCCCTAATTTTAAAATAAAGCATATTTTACGAAACACACACAAGTCATTTTGTGCAGAAAAGTCCCTCTATCAGCACATGTGTTGCATACAGCACTCTACAGAGCAGACCATTGGCTGCTAATGTCCTCCAAAGGCTTGGGGAAAGGGTTGTTAAATTCAAAACATGCAGAAAAGTGAAAATTATTTCTTATTCAGATCAAGTCTTCAAAGAATTGAGAAGGTGTAAAAAGTACTTGCTTTTCACATCAATATTTTGTGCACCAAACTTTTCTCATGTATAGAATCCCAGAATGGTTTGGGTTGGAAAAGACCATAAGATCATTCAGTTCCAACCCCCTGCCATGAGCAGGGACACCTCAACTTGATGCTTCAAACTCAATCTGCAACACTGGAGCTGGTCATGTGAAAAGGCCTCCGTGCCTCTCAGAACCTCTGCATAACTGAGGTGAGGAGGCAATGTCGTCAATTCAAGATTCTAGGCAGAACCACTGATTATGCTTTGTGGCTTCTGTAATCCAATTCCCTGAAGCAGCACACTACCCTTAGGCTAAACCTTTAGCTGTGCTTTTAGTTTTCTTCTTCCAAGGAAACATGGATTGTGTAGAGAGCTGGTGGTTTTGCCTGGTCAAGTCACTGGGGTAACAAGGTGACTGTGCTACTCCCAGGATCAGTGGAAGGTTCTTGTCACGTATATGCCTTGTCTAGTTTATAGAGGAACAGCTTTTATTGTATTTGATCCACATTTTATTTGTGCGTTTTACAGAGCTCAGTAAAAAGACACTGGCTTAGCAGAGTATGTAAAAAAAAGAAGTATAAGTTGAGTATTTTATTGTCTTTTACTGCAATTAGATTCTCAGAACACACATAAGGGCAGAAGGGGAGCAGCAGGGGAGCAGTAACCTACAACTTGGACAAGATTTCCATCTTCATTCCCATTTGTTTGTGAAAATGGCTGGACAAATGCCCCCTCAAAGGGAACAGGACATCCATCACTACTTTGATCAGTAAGTAATACAGTTGAACACTATCACAAGCATTGGAATATTTTGTGGTTATTTCCTGTCAAGACGCATAGCAAAAAAACCCACCACTAAGGGTTCTAAGAAGAGAAATTAAAGATACAGAATGCTTTCTGATAAAGTTTAGAAGATTAAAAATGTAAATATTCAGGGGCCAGACCAGAGGAACACAAAGTTATCACTAATGACAATTCCACTCATCTCTCACGCCACAAGATAAAGGGAAAATCTACCTGAATCAAAGGCAACAAATACCATCTCTTATTGCATTAGATGCTGTATTTGTGGGACTGACTGGAATACCTAAAAAGAACAAAAGCCCTTATCTTCTCTTTTTCCCTTCCATCCTGCAAAAACCCAACAGATTTGAGACCATATTAGATGGTCTATGTAAACAACAGCCAGTTACACTAAATGGGCAATAAAGTAACATACAATCTGCTTCACAAATCACAAAATCCACTAGGTTGGAAAAGCCCTTTAAGCTCATCCAGCCCAACCCTTACCCCAGCACTGCCAAGGCCACCATTAACCCATGGCACTGAGGCCTCGTCTCCACGGTGTGTGAACACTTGCAGGGACGGTGACTCCAGCACTGCCTTGGGCAGCCTGGTCCAATGCCTGAGCACCCTTTGGGGAGGAAAGCACCCTCTCCAGGCATACTACTGTGTGAGCATCCATTACGAGGGCTGTGCTAGGTCTCCCAGCAGAGAAGGCAGAAGTAATATTAACAGCCAGGAGAAAGGATATGGAATTAGATAGACCACTGCGATGCAATTTCGTCTCTCAAAATGTATTTGGTACAATACTATATACTTATGTATATTAATAGCAACATAAAAATATAACATCAATATGATGTGTGTTTTGCTCTTGGGTTAAAGTTGAAGAACACAGCTTTAAGAAAAAACAAATACAAGAGGATGCAGTTGAATAAAGTACCCCTGTAGTAGCTCAGCTTGCTCAACACCCCGTCCAGCCTCGCCTTGAACACTGAACTGGAAGTTTATTCCCCAAATCAGGCTGTAACTCAGAGGGAAACCTGTGAATGTCAAATTAAAACCTTCAAACAATTCTATAACAATCCAGTTCTGCTCTAAAATATCATTTTGCAAATGTACTTCTGAGTGCTTTGTATTGCATATGCTGTCATGTTTAGTTACATTCAGCTCCTGTCAAGGTCATGCAGACAGAAATGTGAAGAATGACAGTAAGGAGTGACAGATGTCCACCTGAAGGGAAACAACTTATATCAGGTCAACAGCAATCATTTAGGTATTAGAAAATGACAAGATACCAGAGCATTTCAAATCTTCTGCTGTGTGTATGCACCCTTCCCTGACTTTAATCCAACACCATTCATACAATTATTATTCTTTGAAATAGATAATTTAATAAGAATCTTAAAGGGCATTAGAGGAAACTGCCCATAAAGCAAGCCAGCAATGACAGCAAGGGCTAAAGCTATCGGAGCATTAACCACAGCAACTTATTTTCAGCTGTAACATTTAACTCTAATTTAGATATCTAAATATTATGACATATTAGTAGCTAAAATCTTGAGTCATTCTTATGATAATTTTTTGTTTGTTGCAGCTCAGTACAATACAGTTGCTGTTTATTTACAGGTTTTTCCTGTAAGATTTCCCAACTTTCTGGAAACCAGCCCATTCTGACCATTTTCTCCCTCTTTTAAAAGACTCATTGCAAAGACGCCCAATTTTCAGTCTCAAAGATTTCTGATACTATTTTATCACAGCTGAGCATGTAGCAGACGAATGAGTAATGATGCATGTGGGCTAGGATCATCTATTTGATTGATACGTTTCTAACTGATTCCATAGCATACAAAGACCTCATTTCTTGCAAAGGTCAGACAAATTACAAACCCACAGCAACCACAGTTCTTGCTCTCTGATTTGCCATCTGATTTAAGCAAGTCAAAAACAGTTAATGAATAAATTTAAGAAAAACTTGGTTTATGATTACTACTTAGCATGCAACACACTAAGATTTGACAACTTATCTGAAACTACTTTAAGAAGTTAGCTTCTTTGTGAATGTGATCAATTGGTGTGAGATAGCTTGGTCAGTAGTTTTATCTTGGCTTTGAACAATTACAGGTAACATGGTTTTGCTTTTTCTGGATATTAATAAAAATACACAACTACTGTACACCCTTTTCCTAGCTTCCGGAGGTCTCTGTCCTCAATGAAGCTTAAACACAGCATGTCACATTATTTACTCCCATTCAGTGTATCTCTGTGAATTACTTCTAAAATGCAAGCTAGTAATGACATTTTAATAAGAGGCAAATTAAAGCCAGACTAAAAACTGATGATGAACTTATGTGTGAAAACCACAAGCAGCAGGAGTAGTCATCTTAATGCAGGTGTGCATAAATGTGACTAGGAACAGGATTTAATCCCTACACCTGGTATAAAACTTTTTTGCAGCTTTATGTCAAGTAACCACCATCTTTTTGTATCTGTTACTGGCCTGCTTCTTATGCTGAGCCTAAATGGGTTTGAGGGAGACAGTAAGTTCTTTTAAAGCCTCTGCGTAACAGTTCTGGTAGCTGCAAGCGTTCCTACACTGCACCATAAAGTTACGTTTCCTAAAGAAAAGGGCTCATTCCATCCAGAAGGAAATGGAGATACGTAATGGTTTAGTATTAATGCAGATCTAAACAGCAAGATTAACAAGACTCACATCCTGTCACTAAAACTCAGCTCACCAAATCATGTTAAACCTAAATCTCACTTCTGACATACAGATTAGAGAGTTAAAAAGCCAACAACAAAAACACATCCCATGTACAACTATCCAGCATGTAACAGCATAACATAAGTAAAAGCCAGACCTGAGTCCTCACCACATTTTCTGTTAATGATCTCATTATATACATATAAGAGAACAGGTACAGCAAGGATTTTAACAAGAATGCTACAGGTTCAATTTAGGGTATTCTTTCTGAGCACGTTAAAGAACCTGAAGAGCATCACATGAAGCTCAAAATGGAGCTCCACTCTTTCATGGAGAAACATGCCCTTTGGGTGCCATCTGTGAATAGGGCAGAGCAGACACTGACTGAGTACACTCTGAAGGTATCGCTAGCAACATTACAGAAATAAGAATTCTAAAGCAAATAAAAGGAAATGAAACATTCAAAGGAAGAAGCAGGAGGAAGGTCACTGCTATCATTCTGCCATACTTCACACATCACAGTGTGCCAACCTCCATATTATAAACTAAGTGTTCTCAACCTTCTCCTTTTGAATATCTGAATAAAAATGCAGCTATAAATTGCAGTGTCCATTTAAGCTTTTGAGGGTTTCTTCTATCCTTTGCCCTTTCTTATTTCTATCACTTCTATTTTGTGCCTTTTTGCACAGTAAGGAGCCCAGACTGAGAACCATGTTTCCCCTATTCAAACGAGCACCATTCCCATTTTGACAACTCAGAGCTCTCCCAACTGGCCATGAGCAGGGTTAGAAAATGGCTCCAACTCCCTTAAGTCTCCTTCCAAATAATGAATGCTTTTACAGAGAGAGAAAATAATGTAACAACCATGTTAAAGTGTCTGCAGTACTCATCAAAATGAACATGTCTGACTTCACTGGAATAGATGTTATTCATGTTGTCCGCCTTCGATTTTCCTGTTGCTTGGAAAAACAGTGCATTTAAAGAGGTGCATTTAAGCTAACATGACTGCAACCCCATGTCTATGTTCTACTCATTATGTGCTGACCAAAGAATTACTAACAGCCCCAAGGGCACTCATCCCTGTGGTGTCACACTTAAAAACACTCATCCATCTGCCCTATCAATCCACAAAAAGAGATTTCAATACTTAAACAATAGGAAGTTAAAAGACAAAACAAGGAAATCTCTTCAGAGACCCTAGATTCTTACAGTATTTTTACTTCCCCAAACTCCTGCTGTAGCAGAAGCGATACACCATTTTGCAAGTCAGCCTGGAGGATGTGAAGTCAAGCATTCCAAAATCAGTGGAATTTGAGGTGGGAGTATGTGGAATTACAACTAGATAGGAAATGTATCCTTCAAGTGATCTGATTTTAGAAAAGGGCAGACATATGACAGTGCTCAGTAGCCTTAAGTGCAATATTCACCCTTTTCCTGGGCCCACATCATTCACTAAGCTCCTTCCAAACTTCTGTAACACACAGAGCAGAGGTCCCCCTTTACTACATTAACTCAGACTTACTCCAAGCTGACCCATCCTGTACCAAAACCAAGGCACAAAATCTATGTTGCTCTGAAGTTTTCTTTAGAAGAAAAATGGGAATTGATGAAAGAAGAAAATATGGGAAAAGACTAAGTGGGAAGAACAATGATCACAACAGAATAAATCAGGTTTTACAGAAGTCAGCAGATCATGCCCAAGTACTATTCAATTTGAAGAATAGCAACTTGACAGAAGTAGGAGTGAAACTGAGGCAATGAATTGTGATAAATTAAAAACACGCATTACAACTCCCTCCCAAGCATTCGTTATTTTGCTAATACATTTATCTCTCAAGAGTGTTTCACCTACTACTTCAGGACATTAGAATTTATGTACCACAGGACTAGAAGTGAAAATACAGATTTCTTCTCTTAAGCAAAGAGCATAATCTTTCCTCACCGAAGGAAACCAACAAACTGTTATTTTCATAATATGACACTACAAATAAGCATTAGCATGAATGAACACACACATCACTATGTTACTACAATTCAGCTCAAAATAGAGACTGAACCCTGAATGGGCCTTTGGACACTACTGCAACCTAAGATCTCTTAATTGTTACAAGAAGAATTAACAATCATTTTCATCAAGCAACTTTGCAATCCAAAAGAACAAGGCAAGAATCATACCTAGAAGAGAGGTCTCCTTTGCAAATGCTGCAGCAATAGCTGGGTCCAGCGCTGGCTGCCCATCACCAGATGGCAGATCAGGACGAGTGTAGTCCCTGCTTTTATCGTTGTTGTACTTGACATTCAAATTCACCAGTTTGGAAAAATCAATCCGTAAGGTACAGCAAGCATTATAGATATTTTGACCATCTAAGGCCTGGAAAAGGGAGTCAAGTTACTTAAATAATACACAGTACAGGTTGGTTTCACTTTTATGTTTTCAACAAGGTAGGTGTATACACATATATCCATCTGAAAACCAGTTCAGCTTAAAACACATTCATTAACCTCTCTTAACACGATTCCAGGAAGCCTGATGTTTCTTTCTCTTCTCTAGAAGCTGTTAATGCACCAAAGGGGCAATGCAATCCAACTTAAAAGTTCAGTCTGTTGAGTGGAGTTAATTCACCTGCATTCCATGGTGAAACTTTAACATGGACATAATGCCAACTAAATTGCTCACAGGAAAAAAGAACAGCAAAAACTGCACAAGTGCTCTTTTACATGGGAAGTTGACCTGAGGGGAAAAAAAAAAAAACTAAATCATCTAGACTTAAATACCATCTTAAGACAGCTCCTTGATACAGCCGAGTATCTACACTGTTCCTGCATGTTCTCCTTCTCCCCTTCAATATAATTAGTGACAAAATTAAAAGAAAAGCAACTTTATCTGCTAACCTAATGCTATATCAATGGCTTGAGAAGAATGTTGATAAACACACAGTTTTCAGTCTCTCATGCTCTGCCAGTGAAGAAGGGCACAAGAAGCTGGACAGACGTACAGCTGAGACATCTGACCCAAAGCAGCCAAAGGGGTATTCCATACTACAGAACATCATGCTGGGATATAAACTTACCATTTCCTAGCACAAGCTGTGCTCCTAAGGATTCAAGATGCCTGAAAATCCTGAATGCAATAATCATGGATAACCTATTTAGCTTCAGGGTAGTTATCTGGAGATGTCCTTGCTTCCCACTCCAGCAACAACTACCTGACGTTCCTATTACAGATTTTAGGGCAATAGCAGAGATCTTTTGTAGACTGCTACCTGTGCAGAGCAACCCTGTAGCTGTCACTCACATCAACAGGAAAGAACTTGAACATAGAGTCAAACCTCAGCAGAACCTCTGTAGAGGTACTCTGAATCACCTACAGGCCAACTACAGCAGGAACTCTCCATTTCGACCTATGTTGGGCCAAGATGACTAGCATGCACTACATACATGTTTCAGTTAATCCTCCAGAGATGAGGCATTAGTAACTGTCAATATCTTTCTATAGGATTCCAGATTACAGCTATTCAAATTTAAGTTTGCTGGTTATGCTGAACGTATTGATTGTTTACTATGAAAATGAGCTATTTTTGATGCTTCAAGTATCTCCTCATGCATAAAGACATCTATAGGACATCACCTTCTGTTTCATTAGAAGTACAGTAGTTCCATGTGCTCTACTACTGCACATACTCCGTACCTTCTCCAACCCATGGCTAGACTGCTGCATTGCACAGAACCTGAGCTTTGTCATCTTCACCTGGCAGCGTAACAGACAGCAACAATCCAATCTGAGGGTGGTGATGAAACACAAATTAGTGTAGCCATCATCTACCTCAATGGGAAATGAGCGAGTGCAATTCTTCACTACTTGCTCATTCAAACAGCAAAAGTGGTCCCACAGAGGCTTGGTATTGTACATTCCTGTCAGTGTCACTGGTTTCTCAGAACCTTCAAATGAATAGCATCTCTGCTTGGTACTTCCAGCCCTTCAGTTTTCCAAATTGCTCTTTAACTTCCTTAATAAGTATTCAATTTCTATTAAGGCCACATTCTGATTTCCCCATTATCTTCTACAGTAACAACTGATGGGAAAGAAATTGAAAACTTCTTTCGTCTTTTAGTATGCTTTTAATTTTGAACTCCTGCAACTGAAATGTAGCTACCACATCCTCTTGTTCCTACTCTATTTCCAGATATATTTAAACCAGAGGGGTTTTTCCTATCATCTGACTCTTCTTTCAAGCACTTTTCTTGTGGTGGCACTTTGCATTTGACCATAGTCGATCAACCTTAAGAACTGTACTTATTTTATTAGCTCTGGAGGACAGGGGGAAAATTAAACCTTCCTTCTAATTTGGCATTCTTCAATACTTGCAATGGGGTATTACTCTTAGCATTTTGCCTATTTATGTTATAATTGGTTAAAATATGAAACTATAAACTGAAGACCATTTCAATTTGTCACCAAGATGGGCTCCAAGATCACTCTGACAATGCTTGTATGTGCAGGAGTCACTCAATGAGTTTAGTCATTCACCTATGAGCAACTACTAGTGAACAGCTAACCTAATCAAAACATGAAAAACTGGAGGAACAAATACATACAATAATCCATGATCTAGTACCAGTTTGTCAGAAGTCAACAACAGCGAGATATCTTTAGGTTCCTTCCATACTTTCACAAACCTCATCCTTTGTTATTCTGTTACTTCCTTACAATACATCCCTAGAATGACACTGACACATCTTCAGATCACAACAGGCCATTGCACAGACATCATCTTTCCATTAAACCTTCTCATAATTTATTTAAGGCTCAAAAAAGGTAAAGAAATGTATCACCTCATGTCCTATTTTGCTTTAGAAGAGCACTTTAAAAGCAGCATTAAAATGTTACTGAAAAAATAAATTCCCAAACACAAATCAAGCCTGAATTACAAAATTGTGCAACAAACACATGAGCATCCAACTGTTTAGAAAGTGTTTCAAACATGAACCTAAATTACTTCAGTTGCTTTCTGCAGCAATTGTAGGTTAAAGATCTTTTCTGCACTATTTTAAACCTATTTCAAACCCAAAAGGTGTATCCTGTCCAGGCAAATCTTTTTCCTATTACAGCGACATCCTTGCATCTCCCTCTACTCAAACACCATTTAATATTTGATACTATTCATCTCTGAGAAGAATATCCCTAATTTAAATTATACTCCAAATATACAAATACTTCCAGACTGCTTTGCAGGGGTAGATTATAAGATAATACATCATTGTAAATCAAGTTGTAAATCACCTTTATTCTTGTAACTTCATTCTGGCTGACTTTACTCTTCCCAACAGCATGAACACTTCCTCTCTGCTTTTTGAAAAGCTCTTTATTTTTTGTGATTCCTGTCTTGACCACCTTTTTAAAATACTTTTTTATCAATAATCAGTATTTCATTTGGTGATGAAGATAAAAACGATCCTCCTCCACCATGAAGGTCTTGATTTCAACACAGTCATCACTCCGTACAGTAACAGAAAACTAAGCCTATTTTTTGTTTCCTTTACTAAGAGACACTCATTGCCAACTCAGGCTGAGGTGCAAGCTTTTCACTTTTGCTTCAAGTTCTCAGCTATTCTGTCATCTATAGGCAATAAGCACTTCCTGCGCTGCCAAGCAACACCGAACAAGCACATCAACTTGAACCAGCTTCCCACAAATCCAGCCTCTATGGGAAGGCCTGAAAACATAAATTCATTCCATTTTAGCTCTTGAAAATTGATATAGTAAAAAAATCCAGCCTCCACCTTTGGTTCAACTTTTCTGTTGCCACAGATTCATTCAATTATCCCACTCAACTAATTCCAAACAACTGGTACAGATTACATGCTGTTGATCTGTCATAATTTATACAGAGGTTCTCTAAAATGAATAAAACCCGTTACCTGTTCTTGCCTTTCCTACCTAGGACAGGAGAGTTTCATAGAATCATAGGGTGGTTCGGGCTGGAAAGGACCTTAAGATCATTCAGTTCCAACCCCCTGCCATGGGCAGGGAAACCTTCATTAAAACACAAGTAAGATCCTGCCCTCATGTGTCACTCATCCAAAGCGGCTTCCTAGTCTGATCCCATGAGTAAGACTGCACTCTCTCTTCTGGACATGTACGGTTATAATGAGCTCTAGGTAATTTTTTTAGGATACAATAATTAAATACTTCTATAAATGTTTATCCAATCCACAAATCACATCTTTGTTTTGATGGTTAGAAAGAACCTAGCAACAAGAATTCACTCTTCATTAGGGACTGTAGTGATGGGACAGGGGGTGATGGGCTCAAATTGAAATACGGGAAGCTCAGGTTAGATATCAGGAAGAAGTTCTTTACTGTGAGGGTGCTGAGGCACTGGCACAAGGTGCCCAGAGAAGCTGTGGCTGCCCCATCCCTGGCAGTGTTCAAGGAAAGGCTGGACACAGGGGCTTGGAGCAACCTACCCCAGTGTGAGGTGTCCGTGCCCGTGGCAGGGGGCTGGAACTGGATGATCTTAAGGTCTTTTCCAACCCTACTTTTCTATGATTCCATCTTACAGAATTTCCTGCTTAGAGTGAATTAATTCCGCACCAACATCACAGCCTACATTTCTACTGCTTGTTGACATCTACACTATGGCAGCCTTGCACATGTGAAGTCTTATTAAGATATTTAGTCAAAATTATAGATGTATACAAATCTTTAGACACAGAATCCTTAAACACAGTATCTTCAAATACTGATTTTATGCAACAGGAATATCATACCTCCCAACTATTCTTTCATCTCAAAGAATTCGCACAAGGGGTGGAGTATGACACATTACTAAGGTCAGTACTTGTCATATTAACATCTTCCAAACATTTAGAGTACAGGAAGGTCACCAGCCTTAAAAGAAAACTGTACTTACTAGTTTTGCTTGCTGTGCATTTACTGGATCACCATACTGCAGTAAAGCTTGAAACTGGTTATTCTTTGTGAATGTGATTATCTTCAACACAGCACCAAATTTAGAGAATATCTGCCAAGAAACATGGTAAAAGTTTTACACATGAAGTTCCTCCCAAATGAGAGCTCAAATTCAAAAGAAATTGGGCTTACCTGATGGAGAACATCCAGGGTTACTGGATAGTACATATTGTCAATGATTATTCTGAGTACCGGACTCTGAGCTGGAGTCACTGCACTCTCACTAACAGTGGTCCCACTAATGGGAGCATTTGTTGCCTGCACAGCTGTCACCGCCTGAAGAACAGCTTGGGCCCTCTTCAAAACAAAAGACAAGAAAAGGCAAAACAGCTTGGTTAATATTTCAAGATGATAGCTAGAAATTAATTAGCAATATTTATACAGTTAACTCCAGAAACAGAAAACTGCCCACTGATTTCAAACTGAGAGCTACAGACAGAACACAACGTAAGTGCAATGCAGTCCAACTCTGTGAGAAGAGACAAATGAAAACATCAATTAACCCTTATGTCACAATAAAGAAGGGCTTCAAATGGCACTGGTATCAATCAATCCTACTTGCACTAGTAACGATGAAGTAAGTGAAGATTTTGTAGGTTTCAAGATTCTTTTCCTTTAACAAAAACCAAATCCAAGAAAAAACCGACAAGCCTACAGAAACCAGCAGGACTGAACCTATTTTCCAGGAGATTCTATTACAGTTCACATTTCCCTGCCATTTCAGAACTCTGATAGAAAGGGCTAATACTAAGCTAACACTTCTAAACTTCTCAGCTTTAACACAGTGGAATCATACACAAGGCTGACAAATGTCAGGAAGTAGTACCCGCAGAAAGGTAAAACAAACTGGTGTTTGTTATCCATCCTCTTTCAGAAGAACAAAATCCTCTTCATGTGTGGGGATTTTGGGGTGTTTAAACACAAGCAGGGCTTTAGAAATCCAAAGGTAACCACATGATGACAGCACAAAACCACACAGCTATGTCACTACTTCCAGTGCCCAAACTGACAGGATCAGAAAAATGAGATGTCTTTTTCTGAGAAAGAAAAAGTGCAGGAAAAAGGGGTTCCATTTAATGCTTTCATTGCAGGAGCCTTATGAAGCAAACAATACAAAACAGAGATGGGTGAGCATGCCAGGTATAAGTAATAACCACCATATGAACATATGCTGCATATTTTAAAGGTATCAGAGCTACTGCATGATTTCATAGCTTACAACTTACATGATAATCCTCATCCTGAAAGGAATCAATGAGTAAGGAAAAGGGAGGGGAAGGGGAAACAAAAAACACAGAGACCTGGTGAACACTAGCTGGGAAAACAAGATTTACCTCTAAACTTAATAGCACTGTAACTGTAAAAACATCTTCTGATAACAAACATGTTTTTTTTCCCCTAATATATGAAATACAGAACTTTCAAGCTGGCCAAATACTGGGCCAAGTTGTATGATTAATTCGTATTCCCTTCTGTAAGCACAGGAGAAGCGCACGGGAATTAAAACTCACTCCTTCAAGTGACTGTTTAATCAAAAGAACTGGAATCTGTGAAGGCAGTTTGAACATCTAACCCTTGTTAGCACTATCCATCTATGCTTATGCATCGTATTTTATTACAGTTACAGAAATAACTGTCATCTTGATTCCTGAATCTACAACACAAGGTAAGAAATGGTTGGTTTAAAGGAGTTTAAATGCTCCTCTCAGTGTTTTGATGTCTCACAGGAAAAGGATTTACATAGAATTATAGAGCTGAGAGAAAACATACTCAAAATGGACCATTTAAGTTTTCTTCAGAGCCAACTCATTCCAAGTACAGAACTAAAAACAGTCCTGGAAGCTGCTATTATTGAGAAACTCAGAAAACAGCTTAATGGACCTTTTCCTACTTTCATTATTTTTAAAGGTTTTTTTATCTTCTTTATAGCTAAGACACTTGCACTCCTCTTCAAACTCTTTATCTTTCCGGTTCCATGCACTAACATCCCAACTTCTTTGTATCTTCCACCTTGAACATCCAGAAACAAAGACAACTTCAAATCCAAACCAAAAGAAGACTAAAGCAACATTTGCACCACCTTTATTTCTCCTTACAGAAAAGAGAACATCCAACCACCTTGTGTTGTATAGAATGCCTTGGAGACACTAGTAACAGAATACTCACTGCCAAGTATCTATTTCTATTATTTAGTTTGAAATCAAAGAAATAGAGACCTGAAAGACTGGGAATATGTTTAAACTGAGTATTAATGTGTATAGTGGCATAAAAGCTGTTGAAAAGTCATCACATCCTCTACACTGGACACATGGAGTACAAAAAAAGATTAAGCACAGACACCAGAGGACAACGCAAGAGAAAGCTTCTTAAAGGACTATGTCCATTCATTAGATGCACAGGCAGAATTCATCCTCTAAGTAAATGAATTTATTTTTCCTTATCACTGACATTTTGGGGAACACAGAATTCCTCAATTTTTAAAAAGTACATTTAGAAGCCAAACTATCACAAGATTCTAACTTTTCAGTTTAGAAGCACCAACTGGAAAATCAATACTATACTTAATCAGAACCAAGATGTCTTTCAACAGATTACTATTGTTTCTAAAGGCTATCATAGAATCCCAGACTGGTTTGGGTTGGAAGGGACCTTAAAATCATGTAGTTCCAGCCCCCTGCCCCGGTCAGGGACACCTTTCACTAGAGCAAATTGCTCCCCATCCAACCTGGCCTTGAACACTGCCAGGGATGGGGCAGCCACAGCTTCTCTGGGCACCCTGTGCCAGTGCCTCAGCACCCTCACAGGGAAGAGCTTCTGCCTCAGATCTAATCTGAGGGTCCCCACCATCAGTTTAAAACCATTCCCCTTGGCCTATCACTACATGCCCTTGACAAAAGTCCCTCTCCAGATTTCATCATAATGGAAAGATCACACAGAAAGCCAATCCCTTTCAATGTCACAAAACAGAAGACCACAGGGAAGACTACGGTAGCATTAGAACATAGACAAAACTAACTGATTTAAACATATGCCACATAAGCCAAGAACACACACTAAGCCTCATTTTCTGCCTGCATTTGTAATACTGCCGAACAGTAAATATACCTGGTTAAGTGTGTTATCAGTCTTCAGTTCTTTATGATTGGAATACTGGATATAGATAAGTTGGTTCCGAAGATGAGGCGTCACAGCAGAGTAATAATTCACCATGGTGACAGCTGCTTCTTCTGTGGCAAGTTCCAAAAATGCCTGTGATTAAACAGTTAATTTTCAGTATTTACAAGGCAGATAACAGTCATATTAGCAGCATATATAAAACACTTAAAGCACCGGACAACACATGGTAACAAATACCAGTCTTCAGATGTCATTCGCTATATACCAAGTTTACCAGTCCAAAAATTCACCCCTGAAGATGAGGGACTATTTCTCTCACAGTTAACTTTTTGCTATATGCAGCTCCGCCATACCCTGTTACCCCTATAATTTACTAAAAGACAGTATAAATTCATAAAAAGGAAAAATTAAGGCTTTTTGGTTTTCATACTTACTGTTCTGACTTATTTCAAGAGCATTTTAACAGCATATTTTGAAAATACACAGAAAGCATAGTGAAAAATGGAAAGCAACACGTTACCTGATTTTTCCCTTTCAGCATCAGGATGTTGGTCACCTTACCAAAAGGTAAACCTAAAGCAATAACTTCTGTTTCTGTCACTTCCCCAGGCAGTTTCCTGATATGAAGAACACGAGAAGGAGCCCCATCCAATTTATCTTCCCCCTTGAATTTCTTGGTGTCATTACCATTTGCTGAAAGACAGAGTCAGACTAGATGTGAAAAGCTGACTGATAAAATGGTTTTCATTAGAAATATCACTTTTAAGTAAGCCACCTCTTAGCTGGATCTAAATAGAAGTCAAGGGTTCAGAACAAATTCTGAAGAGACAGATGTTACAGCTTCTGAAAAGGTGTGCTCACAACTAACTCAAATCCTTTCTATCTCTTTCAGTGAAGTATCTCATGTAATACCATGCAAGAGTATTAATGATGACTCAGCATGCCTTGCATAAGAACTGTAAATTCTATTAAAAAAAAAACCAACAATTTGAGGTTACCAGAATTTTGGTTTTCAGGAGAAAAATGGTGGTGAATAGTTACCAGAAGAGCTTCTAAAGGGAACTTTAAAGGACTGTTTGCACTAAGGAACCAGAGACACAAGTAGAGAACTATCAAAGCAAGAGGGGAAGCATTATTAATGCTGAGAAGGATCACACTGGAGAAAGTGGATGACTCAGAGGACTGATATTGCAAACATCTGATGAAATCCTGAGCCTCAGAATTTAAGGACCAAGAGCAAAACCATCTATTATGAACTACTAGTTCTCTGACAGACAAAAACCAACTAATAAACATGATGCAGCCAACACAGGCGAAGAGGGTGTACAAAGAGCCAGATCAGACTTTCCTAGCAGAAGCAGGGAAGCATTAACATCATTGTCCAAAGCATTTGAAAGTTATTGTTAGGAATGCAGTCCAGAATTCTTGTACAAAATTCCAGCTGCAGTTCCTAGCCAGTTGGATGGAAGAAGTGTTGCTTTGGAAAGAAGGCCAGTAATACAATCACTGCCTACAAATACGTAAGTGGAGTAACCGTTGGAGTCAAGAGCTAAAGTACAACACTGTCCTAAGATATATGGATATTAATGAATTAATCAGTGCTGGAAATCAGAACGCAATTACATATGAGAGAAGCAAGTGCTAAGATTTCTCTTTTTCTACTTCTGGCTGTAAAACATGCAAGTCTGAGCATGAGCTACTCAACTTTTGATTACATGTTAGAAGAGCACTTGAATAGCCCCATGTATTTCCAAAATAACCCACATCAACTGCGACTAGGAGAAAAAGACTTGTCATTATTAGGGTTCAAATTCTTGAGGGCTTCTACCAAAGAGGATTAATAAATAACTAACTAAAAAGTACAGGACTACTTTTATTTACTCACTACAAAAGCAGAAACAACAAATGGGGGAAGGGGAGTGTGAGGGAAATCAATAGGAAGCATTTACAGGTGTTAAATCCTTGTGAGAAAGTTGATGGCTGCAATTTGCAGAGAGAAGTGAATGAACATGTCTTCAGTTCTCACTCAGCTGTAACTACAGAACTTCATGCTGAACGGGTGCCGGGAAAGTCATTTCTACCTAATCTTGTTCCCTGTGTAAAAATATCACATTCATTTATGACCAACTTGAGCACAGAAAGAATTCAAGTTCTTAGCTCCATTTACCTTAGCCAAGCCAATCTACTCCAGATTAAAACACAGAATGAAATGGACTCGAATTTTTACAAGTCAAGAACAGCCACACTCCAGATGCGGATCTGAAAAGCCAAACCAGGTATGACATTTAAGTACCGTTTTAATGGCATTAGGAAAATTGGCAAACTTGGGGTCTCTGAGTAAACCTGTGAACATGTGTCTTCCTTTTCCAAGAATAAGGCCATTCTCCATACTTCCATTAAAGGAATTAATGGGAAAAGGATAAATCTATACATCAGGAACTGTTTCCACCACTCCCTTCTATCCTTTTCTAACAGCTAAACCTCTAATTTGAATGTTTCTACCTTTCACTTCAGCTATTTATCTTTAGATTTAGCTAAATGTAAAATTCAAGCTATTCTCCTAGTTAAAAATAGGATGCCTTAGAGGGAGGTCATCCCTTTACTTCCTCTCCTCATCAGAAAGAAGATTCCAAAACAGTTTTTTCAAAAGTCCTTGCACTGCAGAACATTTTCTAGGTCTTTTCCAACTTCCAATAGCAGTCAAAACAACCCAAACCTAACTACATTAGAAAGCGTTGAGATCCACCTAGCAGTTACCTCCAACTGCCAATGCTAGAAGGGGTCAAATCCATGCAATAGTAGGCATTTTATGCTGGTCTGCTGCAAGGAAGGACAAACTGTGATGGAACACAGAATAAAATGTCAGACACTACAATGTGAACTAGGCTCTGAAGTCCACTGTTAGTCTGCCCAAGGCTCTAAACCTCTATCACTTTGGTAAACATGGTGAGACTGGGCTTCCAGGTATCAAAATGACACACTAGAGCACTTAATCCTCAAAGACAGAAAATGTCCTTTTCTTTTTCAACTGAGGCTCATCACACAACAGTCTTCCCTAGTTCTCAATTTAAATCTCTACCAGAAAACTAGACAAAAACACTGTAAAGTTTGTCAGGCTTCACAATGTATTACAGGCAACACATTACACACAAACTTGCAAAGAACAAGAGACTTGCAGTGATATTGGAACTAGATTTCCAGTGTCTGTCAGACTTAAGCTTTCTAAATAATCTGAATTCATACAGGTTTCAAAAACTAAATATGAAACATTCACAATGAGAAATGAGAAAGTGAAAATCAAGGCTTTAAACTAAAAGATTTTCTGAAACTGATAAGAAACCTCTTTTTTTTTACTACATCACCCCAAAAGTATGTACTGTGAGATCAGTTGTTACAGAACTGTGTTATTTTGTGTGTGGTTTTCAACATATCATTTGGACAGATTAACTTTTCCATAGCATAACCTCCAAGAATTTAAGTTTTTTTTTGTTAAACTACAGCTTGTATTTGGATTAGGCTTTAGGTAATCCCAATTTACTAATAAAAGCATCCCTAGCCAGATAGAATCACTCCAATATATGTTTATATGAAATAAATGTTCCTTTATTGTATGTCCTGGGTTCAGCAGTAGCAGTCATGTTTCATGGGTTTAAACCACGACATTGTATTACCTGAATAACTGTTTTTATCATTTGCATTTCACACAGTTCTTCAATTTTCACTGTATCAAGGGGATGGTGAGGGGGGAAACCTCACAGTCCCAGGGTAAAGGTTGGATTTGATGATCTTAAAGGTCTTTCCCAACCTACTTGATTCCATGATTTTCTAAGAAGTACTAACTACTACTGAGGAACTGTTACTAAACTGTAAGATGATTGGCACAGAGCTATTTCATCAGGTAAGTCTGGCTTTCACCAGACCTAAAAAGCCTGACTGAATTCAAACCTCTTGCTACTAACACTTTTAACAAATATAAAGAAGGACTGAAGAACATCATGCTTACAATATCCGTATTAGGGGAACAAATAAAAATCACTGTGAGAACAGCATGACCCAAACACAGTGTTAGCATTAGCTCATTTATTAAGTTACAGCCTTAAATATAGAGCTGAAATACAAAAATCAGGAATCTGACCCTGAATCACAGAATCATTTAGGTCGGAGAAGATCTTTAAGATAGTTAACCAGTCCAGCCATAAACCTAACACTGCCAAGTCCACCACTAAACCATGTCCCCAAGCACCACATTTACACATCTTTTAAATATCCCCAGGGATGCTTATAGTCATTTCAGACTGCCAAAGAAAACCCAAAACAAAGAAACCAAACCTGTTCTGTAACAGCCACTGCACTGAGGTAAACCCTCTTTGGCTCTGCACCAAAGAGATGAAAAATCCAGGTTCCATTTCTAACAGAATCTCCTCTGTACTAATAACGTTCAAAGCATTATTCTCCTAACTAAACAGGATATTCCAGTCTAAGCATAACTGATACCTAAACCACATCCCTGTTGCACAGAGTTCCTTCAATTTAGCATAAATCAAGTAGAATGCTTAGGAGTTGACAAAGCCTATAAATGGCTGTTAACTACACAACTTTGGTCCCTGGCATTTTTTGATAGAAACTCCTATTTTATTAAACACAGAAACCCATCCAAATAAGCAATAAAATTAAGAGGAATGTACACAAGGCATTCTCTGAGTCTGTGGTATTCAACTGTTCAAGCTATGAAGATTCAATGGAGAAAATCTGAGCTTAAAGTTCAGCCTAACTCTTGGCAAACAGCGAGTAACTTACTTCCTGCTGGTCACTACTTTTGGAAACACACTGTAGTAAGATTTCATCCAAAAGGAGTTTCTCTCTGCACACAATTTATGTGTTTCTTGAAAAACAGTAATAAAAAACCTCTCAGAAGTGTTCTGTGGCCAAAATTACATCATTACAATTGAAACTATATAAAGCCTTTCAGATGTGTGATTTTTTCTTTACAATAACATTCTTCTATATTCAAAAATGTCCTAATATAGTAATGTCACTATGCAGCTATGTGCAAAGATTTTGCATTCAGTAAAAGGTTGCTTTCACCTATTATTTCCTGGGAATAAAGAGAAAATATGCTAAAAATTCATCACATCATGCTGATTTTAGGCCCCTGTTTCTCTCCACTATTGAAAGCCTTGACTAATAAACATCTGTTTTGCAGGAGTCAATCTGTTTCACACCTGTCAGTACAGAACAACAAGCAACTACAAACCCAAATGTAAATACTTAAGCTTTTCCGAAACATTTATTCCACCCTCTCATTTCAGTTTATACATGAAAGCAGCTTACTAATAGTACTAGCCATTTCTGTGCCTATTGTAGAAAGTACTTCTTGTTTCACATTAGCTGATATATATGAAATCTAATGCTGCCAACAAGGAGAACGTAAGACATATCCATACAGTAAATATCTGACCAAGTGAAAAGCAATGGAATAATAGATTCATAGGCTCACAGAATGGTTTGGGTTGGAAAGGAAGTTAAGATCATCCAGTTCCAATCCCCTGCCACGGGCAGGGACACCTCATACTAGAGCAGGGTACTCCAAGCCCATGTCCAACCTGGCCTTGAACACTGCCAGGGATGGGGCAGCCACAGCTTCTCTGGGCACCCTGTGCCAGCGCCTCAGCACCCTCACAGGGAAGAGCTTCTGCCTTAGATCTAACCTGAACTTCCCTTGTTTCAGTTTGAACCCACCACCCCTTGTCCTGTCACTACAGTCCCTGATGGAGAGTCCCTTCCCTAGCATCCTTGTAGCCCCCTTCTAGTTTATAAACAGGGATTATGACCAGACAGAAAGACATAATATTGCAGTGGCTACTGAACACAGTCATCTGCATAAAACAACCAGCTACAGAAGAAACACTGTGGTTTTGTTTCTGAGGCTCTTAAATATACATATATATACATATATATATATATATATACCCAGTCTGATGTCACAAACAGAATACAGGAAGAGGAGACCTTTGGTCTTTGAAGTGTTTGGGAGAAAGAACATTAAAAAAAAAAAAAGGAGACACTACACTCAAAAATAAGGTAAAAATGAAGAACACAAAGTTCTTTGAGGGCTGCGTTTGTTAATATTAAAAGGTTAGATGTTCAGTTTTACTTATGCTTTTTGATTGGTGGATTATTTTCTTGCTGGTTTGGGGTTTGGGGAGCAGAAGCGTGCTCTGCAACACTTTATATTTCCAAGTACTTTACAACCCACTACCCTTGCCTTGTTCGGCCATTGCTACGTTAATGAAATCTCACCACTTGAACTAGAGCATTAACCAGTAGTAACAGGTGGGTTTTTACCATGTGCAATGTGCAAAAGAAAATCTTGACCAATCAATATTAGAATAATAGAAAGAGTATCACCTATCAGGAATTGAACTTCATTTGAGAAGGACTTTAGACAAGGGCCTGTAGGAATAGGACAAGGAGAAATTACCTAAATTAATAACAATAGCCACTATTTATTTCTTTGTTACTGAGGCTTTCTGAAGGTTTGGGAGTTTTGCCTGATTTTTAAAGTTTCTTGATTTCTAAGGAGGTACATTCAAAGCATTAACATTAACAGACTCATAGAATAGAATCACAGAACCAACTAGGCTGGAAAAAACCTTTAAGACCATTGAGTCCAACCATTCATTTAGTTCATCCACATCCACATACCTATGTATATCTGTAGAGAAATTTAAATTATATCCTACTATTAAATTCTTATAATTTCCAATCACATGTACTGTCCTCCTTCAGATCTTTCCAATTACTACTAACTGTAATCAATTTGCAAGCTTCAGAAGTAAATTACCTATGTTTAGGCATCATTAATGTTAACTAATACCCAATTTTACTTTGATGTGTTCAGCCTGGAGAAAAGAAGCTGTGCAGAGACCTCAGAGCAGCTTCCGGTGTCTGAAGGGGGCTACAGGGATCCTGGAGAGGGACTCTTCATCAGGGACTGTACTGAGAGGACAAGGGCTGGAAAGGACATTAAAGTCATCAAGCTCCAACCCCTGCCATGGGCAGGGACACCTCACACTAGAGCAGGTTGCTCCAAGCCCCTGTGTCCAGCCTGGCCTTGAACACCGCCAGGGATGGGGCAGCCACAGCTTCTCTGGGCACCCTGTGCCAGTGCCTCTGCACCCTTACAGGGAAGAACTTCTGCCTTAGATCTAACCTGAACCTCCCCTGTTGCAGTTTAAACCCATTACCCCTTGTCCTGTCACTACAGGTCCTTATAAACATTAATTAATACATAACTAATGACTTTAAGAACAAGCAGAGGCAAAACCACGTTTGAAATATCCTGGCTTTCAGCTCTGCTTTCTCAGAATCCCATTACCAAATCATATTGTAGTTTACCTGAACTGCCTTTGCAGTCATTGCTGGGCATCAGAACAAAAACAGTCAGTTCACAGCTCTTTACAAGACGGTTGTGCTCTCTAAAGAGGTCAAACCAGGCAAGATTCTGATAGAAACGGTGACAACATTTTCAGAAAAGGTGAAGGAAAACACTAGGAGTAGTTCAAGAAGTAGCAGGAATGTGATTTTGACAATGCAACTTCAACTTATCAATGTCAGAACTTCAAACATCTAATGCTGACCTAATACATGACAAGCTGGCCTCCCTTGCAACAAAGAGTGAGCTAGTAGATGTGATTGTTTCCTCAGTGTTTGCAGATCGATGTTCTGCCGTACTGCTCAAACTCATTCAGGAAAACGAAAAATAACCTTGAATGTTTAAATAGAAATGCTTAACTGAAATGAAATGTGATGACAATGAGGACAGTAATCAAATTATGTCTTAAGCAGGAAATACAAGATCAGAACCATGTGGCAAAAGAACTCACGTGGAAGTCATCCTCAGTTATCCAACCCTAGCTTTCTTTTAAGGCTGTTCTTTTGCAAAAGACACATGAAGAACTTAAGACAGTCACTTGACTTGCAGTGAATCCCAGTAAAACACACTGCTAATTTCATCTATGCAGTCTGTAGGATGGATACTCATGACAGAGCTGGTTAGAAAATGCTCCAGTATTGCCTTGCACTTTGAGCAATGTCTTTTGGACAGCAGACAAACATGGTAGCATCTTCCTTAATTCTATATGATTAAATTGCCAGTGGTTCAATAATCAGTAACAATGCAAACTAAATGTTTGCCCAACAATTCTGCAAGTTTCTTTCACCAAAAATGGAGAGGAATTCATATATATAACCCCCTACAGGGCAGCAAAAGCAGGCACCTTTCATGCCTTTCTCAAAGAAAGAGAATTAGAGCAAGAGTATTCATAAAAGCATTAAAGTATTACAGTATTCTAACTGCATGGCACCTGAGGAACAAAAAAGCCTACTGGAACTGTTACCATGATAAAAGGATAAGATGAGCATATGGAAAAACATCTCCAGTCTCACCCCTAAGACTTGGTTTCTACAGTAAGCATTTAGTAATTAATAATACAGTAGGTATTACAGTAATATTATTACAAATATAATTATTAGTTATATTAATTAGCAATTAATATAATTAATATTAAAACATTATAAAAAATTACTTCTACGGTAGGTACTTAGTAAGAAATGAGGCTGTGAACTACGAGATCTAAATTCAGGCCTACTAGGGCACTGCTAGTGACAACTGTTTTCTTCTCTGTGCTTTTACCAGTAAGGCTCAGAGGATTACAAAGACAAGCACTCTTTCTTCATCTTAGGTATGTGTTTGGAGAAGTATCACGGGATTAGATGTTGAAAACATCCAGGTAAAAACCAGAACATTGGGGCTATTCAGCCTGGAGAAGAGAAGGCTGCATGGAGACTTCAGAGCAGCTTCCAGTGTCTGAAGGGGGCTACAAGGATGCTGGAGAAGGACTCTTCATCAGGGACTGTAGCGACAGGCAAGGGGTGATGGGTTCACACTGAAACAGGGGAAGTTCAGGTTAGATCTAAGGCAGAAGCTCTTCCCTGTGAGGGTGCTGAGGCGCTGGCACAGGGTGCCCAGAGAAGCTCTGGCTGCCCCATCCCTGGCAGTGTTCAAGGCCAGGTTGGATGGAGCTTGGAGCAACCTGCTCTAGTGTGAGACATCCCTCCCCATGTCAGAGGGCTGGAACTGGATGATCTTAAGGTCCTTTCTAACCCAAACCAGTGTGTGATTCTGTGTCGTCCAGAAAACAATGACCAGGTCTCATAAAATCATGACACTTCCAAACTCTGTCAAGGTCAAGAACAAGTATTAGTTTTAAGAGTAAGCCAATTTTTACAACTTGCCTCCTTTACATAGAACTTATCAAAGAGTATACATAGAACTTATCAAAGAGTAGAGATTCTACTAAGCCCTAGAGAAGATTTATCACTACCAAACCTTGGCTACAGCAAAAAAAAAACCCTGTTCATGGAAGTTTTAAACTCTTCTGAAGAGAAAAGTAACAACAGAACTGAAGCATAAAGGAAGATATTAACTCAGACATAAAGAATACTCAAACTTGTCTGGCTTCAGGAGATTGGTATGGAAAAATCAACATATAGGTTTCCATTTAGGATCTAATCACTTCTAAGTCTACAGTGTGAACCTGTAAGCTGTGTATGTCTAGAAAAAACTACTTCCAGTCCCATGATAACAAGACAGCTTTGGGAGGATACATTCAGCAATAACACTGAACTGTGTATTTACCCTATTCTACAGGGTTTTTTCAGTGCCATTTAAACGCCATCGAAAAAGGCAGAGGCAGAAGAGAAATTTGATCACAATCCCAACAAACTGCTTAAAACCAAAAAACCCAAACCAAATTAGCCCCCTTTCCACTGACTTCTATACAGAATGGCTTTAACTAGAACACTGCATTCAGATTATGGGGTTTTGTTAGGTTAGGATTGCTTTTCATCAACCTCCTTTATATACTACACAATAAATATGGAAGCCTTTTTTGGGGAACTGATACTAGATGAACCAGGCCATTACTCACAAGGACTGCTGTTTGTGAATGAGTTTCTGAGAAGTCAGTTATGGGTCTGGATGCCTGTAGCTATATCAAGGTTTCATTTAATATGTAACGAATCAATTAATTTGAAAACCCTCTCACAAATTCTTATTCTTTGAGAAGAAAAGAACCCTCAACACTAACCCCCCCCGCAAAAAACCACCCACAAAACCCAAAACATAAATCAACTTAAAGAAGGGGGAAACAAAAACCGTATTTGTTAAATATATTAACTTCCTAAGTTCACATAAAGGAATCAAAGCACTCTTTTAAGAGCTTTTTGAGGAGAATATGATTTCTATTTAAAGTTTGAGTATCTTAGACAAGCTTCTGTAATTTTTGGTCTGAAAACTTGTAATGACATTCATTTTTATTTCACGGTTTTTCCCTTTGTAAATTCACTTGCACTTAGCTCTCCTGAACTAAAAATTTCTCTGAAATCTTATGGAAAATTTTGTAACATTCAGGATTTAGTCCTGTTGAGAGTGTTCTCCCTCCCACTGCCCAAATCCAAACCTTCACACACATGCAACCCAAACTCCTTTTCATTCTAGTTTCTCATTTAAGTAAGGCAAAGCACTGAAGCACTAATATTCAGGAATGCGGAGGACATCAACAAAATAAAAACAAGGGAGCTCTTTCAGAAGCAGAAGGAAGAAAAGCATGGGAGGTAAACGAATGTTCTGGAGTTTTAACATGGCTATGAATGCACTGCATCCCACTTTTGAGCTATTCCAAAGAAGTATCATCTCTTCACCTTTGGTTATAGAACTGCCAATGGAAGTGGTTCTCCTCTCTTCTTCCACCCCACTCCTCCACCCCACAGTGAATCTAGCAACTGTGCAGCCATGGGACTGATGAGTAAGTTGCTCCAAGGGAAACTACACTTTTTGGCAGTACAGTTTGCTGCTGGATTAGCAAGTGTATGAGCACTCCAACACCGAGAATGGAGCAGAAACGTGGAGTTGGGGGAGGGTTTCTGCCTGTGCTAAGGATGTAGGATGAGAAAGCACAGAACTACCCATCCTGACAACCCTAAATGTAACAAGAAATTGCACCCTAGATCCCAGTCTTTTACTATTAGGTTAAAAGGAAGAAGTCTGCTATTAATATCAGCTACTCTACTGCTCAGCACAAAGACAGAAAAATTGATCTGGAAGATTAAAGCAGTGAACCAGGCAATTCTTTGGAAAGCCCAGCACCACTCTCTAATGCCATGAACCAATTCCTCCACACCTAGGGAGAGGGGGAAAAGAGCAAAAGACCTCTGAAGTGAGCCTTCCAAGCGAACTCAAAGCATGTTCACTGTAAAGAAGTGTCAACTGCAATAAAAGACATTTTAACGCGTGCCAATTCATGAAGTTTTTCTAGCCAGCGTCACCAGCAATGTGCCTAAAGAACAACTATGCCCACTTTGCACTGACATTCTGAGATTCTACCACTGCAATCTCAGGCTGAAGGAGCAAAGTGAGAAGTTTGCTGCTTTAGCAGTCTAAACCAGAACAGCACAGAATTCCGCTCTTCCGAATCCACACCACGTTATAAAACTGGCAGTGTTCTTCCCTGCAATGCCCAGACTCACAGATGTCCATGTGCGAAAAAGGAGGTCATCCCGGAGTTGTTAAGCTGTTTACCTTTGCTTGGCAGTTGCAATTCCTTACTTTGAAGGCAGCTATGTAAGACAAGTGTAATTTTTTTACCCCATCACCCACCAACAATTTAGTGTACAGACAGCTGAAAGTTGTCTCTTGTTTTATGGGACTCTTCTTCTCAGATACCCAAGGTTTGTGAGTAAATACAAGATCACTACAGCATGCCAACAGTTTATCCCTCTATAGCACAACAGATTCTGGTTTCAGTGTTTTCCCCTTGTAAATAGGAAATGAGTCCAAGTATAAATGATAGATTTCTCCTTTGAAAGGGTGTCACTTACCAGTAACTACCATGCTGCTCATGTTAGAGTTCGGGCTATTGAGTACACTGCCTGAAAGAAGTTCGTCAGATCCTCTCTAAAAAGAAAGAGACAGTAAGAGATTTTTTTCCTCTATTTAGTGAGTTTTTAAAGATGATATTAAAAATGTCAGTTTGAAAGGGAAAACTTTTAGAAGAACTTCAGCAAGCACAACCAAACCTCACCCGATTTGGCAGATTTCCTCATTTTAGTTCAGTGCAACAACTTGAAATCCAAGTAAAGCAGTATATTTACATGGCAAGCTTTGAAATAAGAGCAGTTTATGCACAGTTGTTTCACCTGCCACTGAAATGAAGCCACCTCCAAACACAATGAAAACTGAACAATAATCACGTCCAGCATTTCCAATTAAAATATTATTAGAATATATTTAGGCTATTTCAGTCACATTTAAATTAACTTACTGGTTTACTATTGGAATGTATGTATATACTACATGATTCTAGCTGAAGCTAAAAGGGAAATCTATACAGACAGAAATATGGTGTTTAACTCGCTTCTAACACCCCTATTTGTAAAAAATCAAAAAACATGCCCAACCAAACCAAAACTGAAAACCCCAAGCAAGAAAAAAAAACCAAACAAACAAACAGTGGTTTTCATTCTGTTGTGGACATTCCAACAGCACCTCAAGAACAGTCAGCAAATGTGGTTTACATGGCACTTCAATACTGCACACTAAAATTACAGGAGGATCTCACCCGTCCAGGCAGCACGGTTGCAAGATGCATAAAATCAAACCTTTCCCATTTAATCATAGTGCACTGTATGTGTTCATACACAGAACAATATGTTAGTTAATTCAGACCTGAAATACATACTACTTTTAAGAGCTTCTGTATGTGTACTGCACACATAGAGCCAGTAAAGTTTACTCAGTTTTCAACATCAGCTCTGAAGAATCTTATTGAGTACTCTAAGCTCTTAAGGGTACACAGCAGTCAACAAAGCTGCCTATCAAGTCAACAACAGATTTCCTTTACAACTGAGTAATGCCTGATACCAAGACAAAGTAGGACCATGAGAAGGACCATGTGTCTCAAACTAAGTACAGACCTCTAATCAGATGTAGCTGGGTAAAACTTAAAAACAAGTTAGAGAAGTTATGGAAACTCTACATTATTTAGACTGCTCTTCTTTCTACTTCAAAGATAATACACCAACCCAGGCACTGGTTCTAGTTTTCTACTATAATATTTACATAGCTAGAGTACTGCAAAGTTCAAGATTACTACTGGTATTAGCTCACTCAGCGATAATAGCAGTTCCTTCCTTGTTTGGAACCCCTTGTCTGTAGCCTGGACAGCTCAACTGAATAGGCAGAAGTAGCAGCAGAGACTTAATCAGGCATATTAAGATAACTCAGCATTTTTTCTTCCCTTAATATGTCAGGCATTAATTTCCAATAGCACAGCAGTTACTACGTATTGTATCCCCAGTACAATGAATGTTCTTCCCCAAACCCACAGGAACTTCACGATTCTGAAATATCTCAAATTTTAGTTGTCTTCAGCTTCAAGAAGTTACTTCAGCAGCTGCTAACAGCACACAAGAGTGATTCCATGAACTTCTCATTCCTAGTAAATCGGGCTTCCAAAAAGCTTGTTATTTCTTAACCCACAGCAGAAGGATCCAAAAGGAGCACAAATTACTCAACAGACTGGATATTAAGTTACTGTATTTTTGTGTTTCATGAACAGTGAAGAGTTTTCATTTTGAAACATCGTTTTGAATATCATGAATACATTCAATCACAAGATTTAGTCATTGCACTTGGAAAAGTTTTAACAGTTTTGTTTCAGACGAACAAAGAAATGTGAATTCCTTATACTGGCATGTATCATCAATTCTACATTCGTTTGTCACAAATCAGTGTTCACATGTCTGATCCACAGATGTCCAGGTTTGGATATGGAATGCTCTTCCAGTTCACCATGAAACCACAAAGGTAGAGCAACCCTCTGCTAACTCACTCCCACGCGTATTTGCCAAGCTTCTGGGAAAAGACAAAGGTATCTCTTACCATGAGAGTAATTAAATATACACAGTTCTTTTTCCTTATCAGTTCTTAAGCAGCTTAGATACCTCTGCAGTTCATTCACAATGTATTTGGCCACAGACCGGTTAAATTACAAAATCAAAAGCAGTAACTGTCTGGTAGTTGTCATTTACCTCAAAAAGGGCTACCTTAAGATGACAGTTGTCTGGTAAAGCTGTTTAATATAAGCATTTCAAGTAAGCAAATATGTTCCCTTTAAGACTGGTAATACTATGTGACACAAGCACCTCCTAAATAAGAGCACAGACATAAATAATTCTTTTACTTATATTTATTCAGCAGAGAGAAGTCTTTATGCAGTTAGTGGTTTGAGGTGCTTGACTTTGGGTTTATGTGCATCTTTTTTTAGCGGGCGCTAAGCCAAAAAGGACTGGCATCTTGTTTCCAAGGGCAAAGCTCTTAATCACCCAGCTTTCTCACACATGGATTTCAGAATGATAAACCATTCCCTAAGCATCTTGAACATTCATTAGTCTTATTCTCAAGCATACCAGTTCTGCTCGTCAAACCATGCAAAGCAAAGAAACCTTTCAACCTATTTGGTTAAATTCTTTCGAGTGCTTCAGAGGTAAGGAAACTAAACTCAGATCTCTGAAGAACACAGCAGATCAGATTCAGTGAAGAATGCAAGATCCCAGAGCAATGTTCAGTTAACTCTTTTCCCCATCTGTGCAAACTGCTGTGTTCCAAAAAATCAAAGCAGGTTTGAGTTTGTATAACAAGACTGAAGATCACAAACACACAAATATAAAATCTAAGTTAAAACAACAGACAAACAGAAAACAACACAGTGATTCTATTTCAGCACAGACTGTAAAGGATAGTTTCTACAGCCGCAATATGGTAGAGACAAACCGAATATCCATTTTAACATGAGGGAAGCAAATTATAAAGGACAAAATAAGAAGTACTAACTGCTATTATACTATTAATAGGTCATCCCCTGACAGCTAGTCCTCAACAGCAGAAGTTTTCTATGCTGTATTTTTATTCCTGCCAATCTCAAGAACATTAATATATATTAACCTTCAATGACAGACAAACTCCTATTCAGATCAATTTAGAACACTTCTTCATGAAGCCAGCATCTGCTGAAACACTGTTACACAAAATAAACAGGAGAATTGCCAAACTTCATTCCTGCAGTGAATGAACTTCGATTTTGTTGAAGTCATTAAATACTTTCAGGGAAGCCCAAGTTATCACATCCTTGAGAGCATTTCCACCTGTGGTGTGAGACCAGCATGCAGCATGTTCACATATGGCATCAACCAGTGGAATTACATAAAGGAGATCTTCTAGTTCCTTGCTTTAACTGTCACAGCTAACTCAGAATTCTTCACTACACAAGCTGGATTTAGGTAGCAGGATTTCAGATTCCCTCCCCCACCAGACTACTATGAAGCTTCATGCTATCACCAGTTATATTAAGTAGCTATGCAATGTCAGGAAGTCATTCCAGTCATACTATCCTTCCAGGCTAAACAAAACTATGCTATTTAGAAGTCTTTGCCAACTATCTTCCCCTCACCCTCCAAATAGGGCTTGAAATATTTCAATCATTCCCCAAGTTTTATTACATCCAAGCTAGAAAAAAAACCCTCAAGAGTAACAAACTCTGGCTTTAGAGTTACCAAAGAGGTTTAGTCTTTAAAGCAAAGTAACTTTCCCACAACTGTTTATGGAAGAGAAACATTATCAGCTCTTTTTCCAGTAATTCCAGGCTAGGAAGAGACTCTTGGCAAAAGTTCTGGCTAAACCTAACATAACAAACTGAGCGTATTACAAAAGGCTTATTAGAAGCATGTCTAGATGAACTACAAAACGCTAAACAAATACTACTAAAACCAGGAAACAAGCGACAAAACTGCACTTTGTCAAAAAGTCAACAGCATCATCTGAAGTAATTTCCTTAATTCCCACTAAAAAAGGCAGAACACGTTCAAAGATACTAAAAAACATGATTTTCTGATAAATCCTTTCATTCATTGTACCCACATTTGCTTATATGACAAACCTCTCTCAAGAACAGGATGCTTTTGCCCACCCTACTTCCCTCTCTCTACCCTACTCCTCTCCTAGATGAAAGGAAAAAGGAGAACTTAAGCTGCACTACACATTTACTACAGTCATTCTCAGCCTACAGGCACAGATTTCCCAAGGGCTATGACAAGCCAGGAGACAGATCTCATGATTTCAAGAAATCTAACAGCATTGTAAAACACTTCATTCCTTACAACATCTGGGAACAGTTTAAAAGTAAAAGCCAGAAACGTGATGGTATGGGAGAGGAATAAAAGCATATGGGAATACCAACACAGACATGAAACGCTCCCTTCCAATAGATACACACTTGTAAGCACACTGCTTCAATATTCAGTATCTGAATTTAACTTGGGGGACAGGACAACACACTTCAAACCCCTTCAAGCAGCATTTCTAAACTTCATTCAGTTTACACGCGATGGCTCAGAATTTGATGAATGCTTCATTTTTGACAGGATACATTTTTAATGAAACACTGCATAAATACACCCTCACATACTTTTTAGTGAAGAACAAATACTGGAACTGCCTTATGCTCTGACTGCAAGCACTACTGTCAAAACACTTAATCCACATGGTAAATAGGCCATTACATCTCTTGAACATTTAGGATCACAGAAGACTCATTTAGGACAGGGCAAGCCACGTCCAAACATACAATCCAAAATAAACTGCATGTAGGTTAATAAGTATTTTACAAATCATACAGTTTATAAGCTTTTTCTCACTTCATAAGAACCTTACTTACATGGATAACATCATTTTATTCAGTATCACATTAACTGGGTAGAATATGACCACTTTTCAATGCTTATTATCTGTATTCTCCTTTTTTCCCCACTTCAGTTTGCTTTCATGCTATCCTCAGCCCAGCATACATTGTTTATCCATCCTAACAACTAGCTTCACCATTTTTGTACTCATTTTTTTTCAGTAAGGAAGAATCTAAGAGAAAAATAAGCTTTTATTCTTTTTAACTATACTCACAGTATATGCCATGAACCTACTTTGTGAAAACACAAAGTTGGCAAATATTGAGAGCACAATCAAGGGAAGCTGAGAAGGCTTTAAGCTGAAAGGAGACAAGGCTCAGCTCCTTGGAAAAGTTTCCAGGTTCTCAAAATACAACATGGAAATGAGCCAAATTTCTCCAAAGCATCTGAAGATCAAGCTGGACTGAAGAGTAAAAAAAAAGGAATCAAATCTGCACTTAAACCATCTGCACTTGGAAATCTTCACACTTTCAACTGTAATGAAAGACAACAGGCAAGAGTTGAGTTTAATACCAACTGATGCTTCAAACTTCCAGGAGGAAGCATGCAGACTTTATTCCAGCATTTCAGACTTTCTACTCCGCTTTCACCAGGGAAGAAAGTGTTACTCTGAAGCAGCTGCACATAACCCGTAGTAAGTTAGAATGGGTGAGCTAGAGCTACCACCTGGATGTGTTCATTGCATTCTGGTTAGAGGCACGGAGCCGAGAAGTACCAATTTGGTGCTCTAGTAGCAATTCCTACATCTCAAAGTAAGATTCACTATGAGAAGATTCAATATGAAAAGAAGGTATTTTCTACTTTTCTGCTATTTTGCAATAACAACTTAAAGATTTCGGGCTATTTTGTCTATAATTCAGTACTGATGTTACACATTCATAAAATCCCTAATTTTATGAAAAGCTAAGAACCTATGTACTTGCAGCTCTAAAACCCAAACCCCTAAATCAGACATCAAAGTCCCATTAATAGCTTGCAAAACTAAAACCTCATTGAACCAACTACCACCAATCAACTGTCCTATCTTCTCCCTGGCCCAAGCAACTTGCTTGTTTTCTGTCCTCCCCAATTCTATGTGCTACAAGCACTTACACAACCACACTCTTCGGTACAAATCCAGCTAAAAAGACATAACTCACTGTTGTGTCAGCTCAGCCTTATCCTGGTTAAGTTCCCAAGAGAGGCCTGTTGCTACCTGAACAGTTGTTCCTCAAGGGACAACAGGGACATTACAAGGACAAAAAAAAATGGAAGTCTAATTTGCTTGTGAAAACATGGCCTAAGGCTCTAAGAAATGAGAAATACTCCATGGGTGACAAGTTCAAAATGAAATGGGAAGTTCAGGTTAGATGGAAGAAGTTCTTCTCTGTGAGGGTTCTGAGGTGCTGGCACAGGGTGCCCAGAGAACCTGTGGCTGCCTCATCCCTGGCAGTGTTCAAGGCAGGTTGGACAGGGCTTGGAGCAACCTGCTCTAGTGTGAGGTGTCCCTGCCCATGGCAGGGGATTGGAACCGAATGATCTTAAGGTCCTTTCCAACCCAAACCATTCTATAACCCAATGAAATGAGAAAGGTATTTTCACGCTGGTATTGGTTCCTATTTTTCAGATGGTGAAGGTGACTACATTTCTCCTTCTACAACCCCTTCAATTAAGAGGCAAATAGAAGTGTTCTGTTTACAACTAGTGACAGACATCAAAACAAATCAAACAGGTACACTAAGCCTTCCATACTTGCTACAGAGCACACTAATTTCCAACATTTTTCTTTCCTCTCCATTTCGCTCTCCTTATTTTTCCACACACATTACACAATATGAAAGAAACTTTCAACAGAGTAAATTTACAGAAGTTCTGTTAAAAAAAGAGAGCGGACCTGTTTCATTGTAGGAAGTTGGGGGATTTTTATCACCAAGGCCACGTTCCATTGCTGAAAAGCCAAATCCAGATGCCAGTTCTGAACTTCTGAATATGGTCACGCTTCATTCCCACTTCACTACTAGAATGTCCTGTACATTTTTTGCTGTCTACTGCTGCTACAACTCTTACTGAACACCAAATTTGATTTAAGAACATTATCCTGGCTAACACAAAATTAAAACAGTTCATCTAATTCACAACCAACCCATTTTTCTCATGTCACTGCCCTCAGCAGACAGCCTAATCTACTAGGATTCTACTAGTAGTTATATGACATGCAAAGATAGCTCAAATATATTATACTAACAGTTTAAACACAATAAAACAGACTTCCAAATGGTCAGCCAGGTTTTTTATCCTACCACTCCATGTTTTTTTTTAAGTATCTAGAATTACGACAGTGAAGAAAAAACTGAAAGGAAAAAGCTATTTACATATATTTTCTCATTTCTTAAGTTTAGGCTCAACTTACCTGCTTGCTAGAATTTCTGAGTTTTTTTCCTACACATTTTCATGATACAGTGTACAGTTCAAATAAGAAGTCACAATGTCTCTATTCCCACCATAGGGACACTCTCAGTTATTAGAAGCAAAAAAGGGTCAGTGCTCTATAATTTTGTGAGAAAAGAGATTACTCCTCAGAACTAGAGTTAAAAAAAGTAGCAACACCTCTGCTTCATGCCTTCTCTATGTCTCTGTGCTTGTGTCTCTCATGGGTTCTCCTTCCCCAGTACTACTATAGTCCCCCAAGTTACATTTCAGCAACCTTGAAAAAGGGGGACTTTGGGACACATTATTGTTCGGAAACCTACCAGAAAGTACTAGGAGAGCACTCCTTGGCATCTTCTATCCAACCATAACATAACCAATTACCTACACACCAAGAACTGCCTCTTTTCTTAAACATAATGCAAAGGCTGATGTCCTTACTTTGAGAGGAAAAAGGCCATTCCCAAATCTTTAGACATTACAAAACTATGTTTACAGGAATATATGAGGTTTTCCCTCTTAAGTACAGCCATGGCTGTCCACACTTGGCAAGCTGAAGTTCAGTTTTTGGCCAGCACAGCCCAAAGCGATGTTGACAGCACTGCAAATTCCCAACTGCTATATACCAAATAACACATTCATGAAGCAATGACTGCTTCTTTTCTCCCAGCAGGCAGAAGTACACCTCAGCCACTGCACATGAAATGTGCAATGCACATACACTAAATGAGTCACTCAATTGTTCAGTCCCCATTTACAGCACAGCTACGCATGCCATGCAGGAGAAAGATGATACAGCCAACTGAAGTGGCACCCACTGCAATACAGTAAAAGGGAAAGATCACCTTCAATACACACCAAAATGTCACCAAACTTATTCCTGCACCTGTGTGATGTATCTTCTTTACATTTTATACCCCTCCAAAGAGTCTTTTAATTACTCAGAGAAAAGCTACATTATATACTTCATACGTTCACTTCAACAGTTGAAAAAGGCTGTATCACTCCAAGTGCAAATCAGTTTACTTATCAAGATTAAAGTATCATAACTGTAAAGAGAACATCATAGCTGCAAAGAGAACACAGGCCAGCAACTCAAGCTGCAGTTATTAGATTCTGGTACTCAAACCAGTATAGCCAGTGAACAATGACAAATCTGAGATTAGTAGGTAACTAGCTGGTCATTTCAAACAAACTATGAACTATGTAATATATTATCATAACTGGAATCCTTAGCTCTGTTCCTTTCAAAACCACTTTGTACCAACTGCTTCTATACAAGGGGAATTCCCAAAGTCACATGAGACCCAGAGCTAAAGCTCATTCTTTTCCTATTCTTTTGGAAATTGGAACATAAGGGGTAAACTGTGCAGAGTGCAATTTCCTTGACTCCATGAATTCTAGGTGAGCAAAACAAGACACTAAAGACCAAATCAAATATGAATTATTTCACATGTGCTTAGAAGATTACTGGGTTTTGACGTGTTCTAACGCCTTCAGAAATTAAAGCACGCTGCTCCTCTGACAGGTTTTAGCCTGGAAGCATGCTCCCACTGCATAATTTGAGTTGTGCAAATCCTCACGTTTACTCTGTGGAAACCAAGTTTTCAAAGAGTATGTGTCATTTTTTCCACCTTCATTTTGAGTTTTATATTTTCCTCAGCTTTTGGCATTAATTTCTGGTGACTCAACACGTAAATAAACCCAAGATTGCACATTCAACACTTCGATGAACAAAAATGGTTTCAATCAAATCACGAACAGCACAAATAACTGGTAATAGCTTCAAATTTAGCAGCCTTATTATAACTCCAAGACGGTAAAACTGTTAATAAGACATTATAAGCAAGTATTCCTTTTATTTTATACTTGCTTTGCCCACATGCAGCCCTCAAAGCTCAAAAGCCCTTTTTTAACTCATAGGCAATTCCTAGACTACAGTAGTTAACTTCTACTATTACTCTTTTACAAATGGGTGTAAAATTGTAACACGTTCACTTCCCTATTTTCCAAACAAAAGTGTCATATGTCACAATTCCTTTCTCCAAGTACAACTGAATGTATCACAAACATGCTGTATAACTGACTGATCAGCATAATACAGTAGGTAGAAAATCTCAGGAAAGCATCAGGTCAAACAAATGTCCTGGGTAAGTTGATTTCACACAGGTAAATCCCTATCCACTTCCAAGAACTATCCAGTCACAGTAAAACCAGTGTCAAAAGAGCATTAACACTGCTGATGCAACTCCTTGGACTCAAAACTTGCTCCCTATACATTCCCAAAGCACCCCAAAGAAAAGATAACAGCCAAGAAAAGGCCACATGGATGTTCCTGGTAGTTTATAAACCACCCACAGATAAAAAATTTCTCAACTGTAAAACTTCAGTTCATCAAGAGCTATGAACAGTCACCAGAGAACATAAAGGGCAAATGCTTCACACGGCCTTCCACGAAACATTGCTGAAGCTCACATCAGACTGCTACCCAAACTGTACACATCAATTAGCAAGAAATTCCATTTTCGATTCCTATTACTATCTTGAGACAATTACAGAAGCTCCAGAATACAATCCAGTTTACTCCTCCCATATTTAACAGCTTTCTTCAGAAAACCATCACCCTTTATATTTATTCCCACTACTTCTGTGCACAAATGGATTGTTTCCTTTTAAAATCCAAAGAGGAAGTCCAGTTCTACAAGGCAAAGAGCACACTTTTTGAGACAAGCCTTTCCTTGTATTGATTTTAATTACTACCTCTGATACACCTGGCTTGCTTTCTTTTTTATATTACATTCATAATACGACTTCTATAATCAACAAAAAGAAGCACTTATGTCATCTGAAGTGTCTTCATCATGTCTAATATCTGAAAATATGGTTCCAATATCGTACTACACACCATATACTTCATGAATACTTAAATTCTCCTCAGTCACTCACAGTAACAAATGAAAGGGATACTATATCCATTTACTTATTTCGAAGTGAGAATGTCAGAATTTAAGGCTTAAGCAATACATGGTCTACCTGAAATTGTTTCATTAGGCATGATTGAGGGCAATTTATAAATCGTTTTGCCCCACAACTGTGGGGGCAGTTTAGTTCTGAAAGACTTGAACTTCCTCAGGTATTCCTCCAAACTATTAAATATAGTTTTAATCAGTTGACACTTTTTCCTCCCCGTCAACAGAGAAACAATGCCAGTCTGTGTTTCTTATTGGGATTAGCTCCCACAGAGTACTTGAACTACACTTTCCTCTTGATTCAGAGAATGATTTTAAGCTTGTCTTCAATACTGCATGAACCTGTGGGGCCAGACAGATCCAGATCTGTAATTGACTTCTTTTAGCTTCTCCTAGAAGCAAGCTTGCTGAGAAACATACTACAAGTATACATTCTGGCAGAATAGCTGCTGTATCTACAAGCTAGCTGTATTATATAATAACTAGTCCAAATCCAGCAGGACCAATGCTGAATCTGAGCCAAAGAGCTTTACTAGACAAAACCTCGCTAACCAGGCAGTTAACACAGAGCAGCTTCAGGTGATAAAGCAGTGATGTAGTAAAATAACAAAGTCTCTGGACAAATGTGAAGACTTCACTGTATGCACTAGAAAACTTCCACGTTTCTTCCACTGAAACAGAATTGCTTGCATGCATTCTTTAATATAAGCTCAAGTTCCCCTGTCCTATATTATCTTTGCATTCTCATTATTTCTCAGTCTGCTTCTACAAAGTACTGCTCTAACTGACACAACAGATGCGGACACAGAAGTGAAGGATACAGTAAATTAACAAAGATTTGGAAGCTCTTCCCTTGTTTTAATAAATACGATAAATTCATAACTACTTGAGAAATAAAAAATAAAGCAGAGTAAACGCCCCCTTCTCTGGCTACATTAATTCTACCTCCCATATTTTAGTGTCATTTTTAACTTCAGTAGTAACTGGTTTGAATGGGGGGGAAGGAGAAGAAAACATGTCTTTTCCAGTCACCATGCAACAATGAGAAAGCGCTGTTTTGAAACAAAAAAAATACATAAAGTTAAGCTTTAAAAATAACACCACTAGTGACACCACTACATTAATCTATTGCCACTGTTTACAGTTCAGTGCCTGGCAAAGTCTTTTGTGTAGAGCCTGGATGTTATCTCTAGGGATTTTTAGTTAATAAAGCATATACTGCTGACTAAATATCAGCTGACAATGACCAGCTAAAATCTTACAACTTGAAATTACTGATGCGGAAAGTAGCTCACTTTGTATCAACAATCTGCCCCCTTATTTGTCAAGTGCGCATCCTACCTTAACACCAACAGCAACATCGGTGACAATGCTGTAAAGAAAAGAGAGAAAAAAACAAGAAGTCAACCAATTCATCCTTACAAAGCCAACTTTTCAAAGCAGTGCAATTAAAATAGCCAACAATTACCCCAATCGAGAAAATAGGTTCAACGAACACAGCAGGGCCGAGGGCAAGTACAAAAGCAACTTTCAAAAGCCAGAGTCCAAAGTCTCAAGCAAGCATGACTCCAAAGCAGCACTGCCAGGAAATCTATTTAGGGGAAATTCGGGTTTCTGTCATCACAGAGCAAAAGAATTTGTAAGTACAGAACTTTTCCACAAACCCCTACTAACTAGACAGCTAGTTCGGCAACACAGCCTACCCTGCAGACCTTACAGTAGAAAGCAATGAACACATTGCTTTAAATCAGCTGTAAAAAAGAGCACATTGGCAGGTACACATATATGAAGTTTAACCAGGTACACCTCTAAGAAATTTAACCAGGTGCACCTATATGAAACTCTGCAACAGGTATATCAAGGCCCATCTTTTTCCTGGAGGTTGTGACATGATAACTCGCACCAAAAGGAACCTAAGCCCGCACCAACAGAAAAGGCAGAACAAGGGTATGTGAAAGCATTCCACAGTGTGATACTCATTAATAACAAGCCTCCTCAGACGGGCTTTTCAACTACCATTACAATCAGAACTAACCATAAAAAGCCTTTAGAACTCTCAATTGAAAGGCTGTGTGCTTGCAACATACCAAGGAGATTGCTTCTCTGTTTGAAGAAGAGTAAACAACTCAATAGGCCATATAGGAGCTGGAAGACATTGTATTTACACTGAGGAAGGCTACAACCACCAGGTCGAACAAAAAGAAGGCCTGTGTACAATGACTGCCCAGCCCTGGCCCTCTCTGTCCTGAATGGCTGCCTCCTTCTAAACCTTCCCTTCTATGGCCTTCACAGCGAGTCTCCGGCACGCATAAAGGCATCCTTCTACCTGAGGAGGGGGGAGAAGCCATAGGGCTTATTAGGCAGTTTCTGAAAACAAAAGAGCTCGACATCTGGCTCCTGCTGGTATCGCCCCTCCCCTCCAGCCAGCTCCAAAACAAACCTGAGCCCGAAGGGGCTCCCCACGGCTGAGGAGGGGGGAACCCGGGACTGCGGGCAGGCAAAGGCGGGACAGAACGACAGCACTAGGGGATGGAGGGGACAGATGGGGCAGATCACGCTCCTTCTTTAGATGCGTCGCCTCTACACTAAGTAGAAGGCGGCCCGAAGCCCTCAGCGGTTCAAACGGCAAACCCCGCCGAGAGGTCCGTGCTGCGGAGCGGCTGAGCCCCTTCTTCCCACCCGCTGTCCCGGGGCGGGAAGCCCTCCTCGTCCCCACCGCCGCCGGGGCAGCGGCCGCTCCCCACTGCCCCGGGGACGTCCCTGGCACCGGGATATGTCCCGCCACCGACCGCGACGGTGCCACGGCCGCGATCGCGACTCACCCGTCCATGGCGGAGCAGGACAGATCGCGGACAAGTGGAACTGGCAGCCGCGCGGGCAACGCAGAGGGGAACGCGGTCAGAAAATGGCGGCCTGGCCTGCACGGAAACCGCCGAGCGTTACCGAGCGCCGCACTCCACTCCCCGGCCCCCCCTCCCGCGCCGCCGCTACCGAGCATGCGCCGTGCTCCCGAGCATGCGCCGCTGGCGCCGCTTGAAGCCTTTGCCAGCAGCCGGGTGCCGGAGGTGGTGCGATCGAGGCCTGCCGAGGGCGGGAGCTGGCGGCTGCGGAGGGGAGAGGTAACGACAGCCGTTGCTGCCCCAGAGTAACCGCTTCCCGCCTCAGGAGCGGGGACACGGTTCCCGGCGCCGGGAGCAGGACCCTTCTTCGCATAGAATTGTGCAGAGGCCGCGCCGGGCCCGGCACCCCAGGACAAGCACCGACGGGGAGCACGCAAATACGCCTTTCCACTTTGTCTAAAGGAGACGTTAAGACTGAAGCTTCTAACATTGAGATGTTAAACAGTGAGATGCTGTGGCAGGGGCTTGGAACTGTATGATCTTTAATGTCCCTTCCAGCCCAAACCGGTCACAGAAACTGTGTGTAAACTACCATATCAGGGTATAAAGGATTTGCTCTACACGGCCACTTGGAAATACAGTTGTCCCTTCATTATTTCTATCCAGGTCTGGATGTTTTGTTACAAATCTTAACACTGTTTGAGACAGAGTTTCTAGAAAGAGCTCTGTATTTGAACTGCATTCAAACCTAAAGTCTAAGTAAAGAATTAAGAGCCCAAAACTACACATGTATGTATCTATACCTGGAACAATTCCACTACTCTTTTACTGCCCTGGTCTCCCTCCTCCCTTGACCTGCTGCTCACACTCCTGTTGATGCAGCCCAGCGCATGGGGGGTTTCTGGGCTCAAGCGCACACTGAAGCCGGCTCATGTTCAGTTTCTCATCCACCAACACCCCCAAGTCCTCCTTAGGGGCTGCTCTGGATCTCTTCTCTGCCCAGCCTGTAGCTGTGCCTGGGATTGCTCCGACCCAGCTGTAGGACCTTGTACTTGGCATGGTTAAACTTAATAAGGTTGGCATTGGCCACCACTCCCATGTGTCCAGGTCCTTCTGGATCCCATCCCTTCCCTCCAGCATCTCAACCGCATCTCACAGCTCGGTGCCATCATTAACTTGCTGAGGGTGCCTCAGTCCCACTGTCCATGTCACTGACAAAGATGTTGAACAGGATGGGTCCCACCACCATCCCCTGAGGAACACCACTCATTACCAGTCTCCACATGGACATCAAGCTGTTGACCGCAACTCTCTGCATACGGCCATCCAGCCAGTTCTTTATCCACCCTCTTGACCATTACATTTGCTTAGATTGCCTATGAAGTTCATCATGCCAAATACTGTTTTATTCTTTCTTGCTTTCTACATTATTATATTTCTTAAAATAAAGATTACCTGCTTGGAGCATCCTTCACGGATTGCATGTGTTAAGTAACACACTTGAAAGTAACATCAAAAGACCTCAGAGATTTAGAATTGCTTACCACCATCTCTATAAATCCAGTGCATTTTTATAGGTTTACTTCATACATATATATATATATATATAAAATACCTACAGATTCTGGCATGTTTAGTAGACCACACCACTGGAAGTCGGGGTTATAGTTGGTTTCACTTCTGTTTGTTGCCACATCGCGTTGGCAACACAATGTGTTTTTTACCCCCTGGTAAATCTAAATAAATCTTGTCTGTTTTTTCTTGGTAGAAGTACTGATCCTTCTACTTCTCAGCAATTAGTAGAAAATCTTCTTTCCATCAGATTTATCTCACTTCCTGTCCTGCTTAAGCTCCTTTGCTTTACTAATAATGCCATCTTCAAACCCGTGTTTCTCATCTTTAATAGTTCTGTTTTCTCTTTCTTTTATGACACCTACAAGAATCCATTTGATTAAGTGAGCTAATACTCACTCTGTTTATCCTCTGAGTTAGATACTCTTCCATATAAGGGAGACTGAGGAGTTGAATGTTTATAGCAGAAAAGACATTGGAGCTGAGGTTGCAAATCCTGCTGAAATAATGTAGGTGACTTCATAGAGCAAAACTCTGGTCCCCCTGAAGCCATCCGTAAAAGTGATAATAAATCCGAATTTTACCTACAGCATTTAATTTTAGAAGGCGAAAAAAAAGCTAGTAACAATCAGTGTGTTCCCAATAAAATACCAGGCAACTGTTCATTCAGTAAAACACCTCTTGCAAAACCCTCCACATTCCATTGTTATAGCATGAAACATGAGGCCTTATATCCCCTCCTAATAAAAATTTAAGTGTCGATATTATTATTAGCTGTACAAAGATTCCATACTTTTTAAATTCGGGTAATCTTATTGCTGCAAGAATACTTCGTTTTCCAAAAGGATTTCTGATCTCCAAGGTCTTTTCCAACCTAGTTGATTCTGTGATTGACTCATTTAGGTGTTTCCTTTTTGGTTGTTTCCTTTTTATTTCCAGAGCAGCTAATAACTAATAGACTGTGTAGTTCAGTAGCCGTATAAATGGTGTATGCTTACTGAAAGGCATTCAGTAGAATTGAGGAAGCACACGAAGGTATTTTCTGCAACACACTGTCCCAAATTGAGTCCCTGGAGTTGCTGGGGATAAAAAATAGCATCCATACTCCCAGGGAATATCTTGTCCAAGTATTTGCCTGAGCACTTTGGACATCTGCAGCATTCTAGGGCAACAAGTTACGCAGCTTAAGAAATCACTGTGTGACAAATACTCTCTTTTGTTTGTTTCAAGCCCACTGCCTGAGAATTTCCTTCAATGTCCATTAGTTCTTTTCTTTAAAAAAAGATAGATAATTTTCCCAGTTCACCTAACCATGCCATTCATGAATGCACATACGTTCATCAGATCATCCTCAGTTATATTTCAAGAGCTCTAGTTAATGTCTCGTCTATTAGGAATCATTCCATATTTTCAATAATATGCTTTGCCTTTTCCGACACCTTTCCTAATCCTATTCTAGAAGCCCCTAATGGTCCTCATTATTCAAGTTATGAATCAAATGGCTTTATAAAGGTGCATAACAAATGCTTTCTGGTTTATTTCTGGTTTTACATCCTTTTTCTTCTCATAATACCAGTCTCCTTTGCATGCTTGAAAGCTGCTAAGCCACGAGCTGATGTTTTCACAGACCCCCTGCCTAACTCAAGCACTCTTTGCTGTGCGGAAGTAATTCATTTTGATTCCAGGATTTTGCATGTATAGTTTGGCTGGTTTTCTCCCTTGCATATTACTTCCATTTTTTACCATGGGATTGAACTTGCCATTTTATCATTCAGTCACACAGTATCATGAGAGCTTTCCACAATTCTTCACGGTCAGCTTTTGTTTTTATTACCATGAATAATTCAGCATCAGCAGCAAACGTGGTCGCCTCGATAATCACTCTTTTTACCAGATCATTTAAGAATATGCTGAACAGAGCAGGTCCCTGTGGTACCCTGCCAGTGGCCTCCCTCTGCTTTAAAAATACACTGGTTTTCTTGCCCTCTGTTTAATATCTTTTAATAATCTAGTATTAATAACTCATAAATTATTCATATATCAAAGAAGGTACCTGTTTATCCTGAATCACTTTAGTTTCAAGAGCTTTGGGCAGAGTTGCAACAAATTCTTTTCTTGAATTTGGATCGCATTTTAATCAGACAATGCTAAAACTCAAACTTAGTGACTCTTGCAAAGAATATGATGCTTTTGGCTATTAGGTGCACTTAAACAGAAGCAACTCTTCATTTCTCCCTGTCACCAAACAAAACAGCCCTGTCTCTTTAGTTTCCTCATGTTATTAACAGTAGTGTCACTGCATGGTGTGGCTTAGTACCACAGATACTCCAGATATTATAGGAAAGGTTGATCCTTCAGTTTACCAGTCTTTGCTATATGAAACCACATTATTCTAGCTTAAGCCAGTTCTTATCAACTTCACAAATTCCCCAGAAGCCTTTGAGCAAAGGGCCAACATTTATTAGTAGCTATTCATCTTTTTGTGTTCCTGTAAACAATAGCCTTGATCAGCATTTCTCCCCAGCAGTCTATGTGGTTGATTTACTTTGGTTTATTCAACTAAGTTTTGAAGCTGTTAAGTAGTTTTTACAAGCACAATGCTCTCAACAGATTTAGTCTCTTTTTCAAGTTCTGACCTGAACTTGCCTTGCTGGTCTGAATCCAGATTGCTCTCCAGCCTCTTTTGTCTAGCATCCTTGCTAGAAAGAGCTTATCTGGGACAGGCTGGGAGCGTTACTGCTCTCTACCATCTCAAACACAAAAACACATGACATAGCTCATACTGTACCTCAGTAAACATTCCTATCAGTTCAGAGGTCAGTTCTTGACAACTAGATTGTTATTTGCCTGCCCAGCTTCCCTCTCTTGCTTGTACTGTATCTACCTGGAGATGTATTTTCCAGAACAAATTCACCTTTTCCCACCACTGTGATTAAATACATGTACATTTACTTTCTTCAGGGCTGGAGACCAGTTTTACTTTTTTATTACAAACAGTGGTGATTGCAAACCTATTTCATATTATCAGGTTTTCTTCGGGTTTTGCCTAAGCTGATAGGTAGTGGAGTGAAGATTATGTGTGGGTTGTGTACAGCCAGGGCTGCGGCTCTGGGAAGAGAGTACTGCATTCTGCCGTGGGAAAGAAGTGAAATGAGTCACTTTTGTTCTGAATGCAGATCTTTACATTGCAGACAGCATAGCTACTGTCATCCAACAGGGACAGTCATACAACCCATTACAAAATCTCTAAGCACAATACTTTTAAAACCATTACTTAATGTTTATTTCTATGTGTGGGTGACAGAAAGAGCAGCTTTAATTCTTAAAGACTCCCTCATTATTACAATTACTTTTGCCAATCAGCATTGCAGGTTATAGAGGTTCTCCAGCTGAGGAGCCAACACAATATAAATGTACGGGCTTCAATGTGATTTTTACTTCTGAGTACAAGTTTGTTGAATTTCGCTGAATTTTGTGCTGTCCTTATGTAAGGGTATGGCTGACCTGACTGAGCTCAAGCATTTAGCTCAGTGACTCCCTGGCAAGCTGTTACTTTGTGCAGATGAGTGTCCAGTCCTGGCATGTCTCAGCAGGTAGATGCTGATGGGTGGCTGGGTGGTGGTGATGATTAACCTCTTCATCCAGTATGCCTGCTTTGGCAGGTATTCCAGTTCTTCTGTTCTTCTGTTCCAGTGCAAAATCAAGCAAGTCCACTGCTGCAGGTGATCTAAACTCATCTGTTTTGGCTTTGCACTGTCTAGATAGAGAGGCTCACAGTCATTTATATCAGAGGAGAACCTCAAGGCTCCCACTCTCAGGCTTCCAGCTCCTTATCTGCAGTCTGAGAACCCTTCCTGCTCTGGCAGCAGAGTGCAGGCCCCAGTTTGCTTTTACTTGGAGGGGTGTCCAGTTCACTTGGAACCGACTGCCCCAGGGGTGGAAACACAGCCCTACCATTTGCCATGGACTGATCCAGACTGCACTGGAACATAAACCAGATCAGTTTCATGATCAATGATTCTATTGTATTACAAGTCATTACCATAAAGTACAATGGGATAAAAACCTTAGCCCAAGCCCCACACTTGAAAAACACTAATACAGCCAATACCGGATGGACGTAAGATATGGTATACTGAAACTGTGAGATCAAGAGGAAAAACCTTGAGAGCCAATAAATCAGCATTGTGACGAGTGACTATCAATCCAGTCAGATCTGTTCTTATCTCAACCCCTCGAGCCCCACGTTGGGCGCCAAAAAGAACTGTCGTGGTTTAAACCCAGTCAGGTAACTTGTTCACTCACTCCCAGTGAGTGGTGCCAAGCTGACAACAATCAAGGTCCGTGTTCGTCTCCCCCCCCTCCCTGCACCGGGGCTCTCCCCTTCCCCGCTCCCGGAGGAACGGGGAGGAGGATCGAGAGAGTGCAACTCCTACGGGTTGAGACAAGAACAGTCCAGCAACAAATCACCACCGCTACTATCAGCTAAAACAATGATAAGGGAAAATAACAAGGGAAGAGAATACGATACCACCGGCCAAGAAAACGAGTTCCACCCGGAAGCCCCTGTCCTTCCGGGCAACTCCCAGTTACCCCCCACCCCGGGCATGACGTGCTGTGGTATGGAATACCTCCCCGGCTAGCCCAGGTCAGGCGCCCCGTCTCTGCTTCCTCACAGCTTCCCCTCCTCCCTGGCAGAGCATGAGCCTCACAAAGTCCTTGGTCAGGGTAAACATCACTTAGCAACAACCGAAAACATCGGCTTCACCAACGCTGTTCTCAAAACTAGAAGTCAAAACACAGCACTGCACCAGTTAACACAAAGGAAAAAACATGACTGCTACTGCTGAACCCAGGACAGCCCTGCAGAGAGGAACAAACTCAGACCAGACGTTTAAGTCACAGCCTGAGTAAGTATCCCAAAACCAGGCTTAGATGTAAGCTTAAGGCACGTCTTAGATGTAAGCTTCAGGAATGGCTTAGATGTATTTTGACTCACCCTCCATCTAACAGGCCATCATCAGACAGAAGACTATATGTAGTACACACAGTGAGCCCAGTCTTGTACAAGGCATGAGGTTGCTCAGTTTTACAGACATGATAATTGTGATTACTAAAACAAAATGGAGAAAAGATACATTTAAAAAACCTCAAACCTCAGCACCAGCAAGGAAAAGACTCCAATTCCCCGGTAACAGAGTAAATTAAAGCAATGCATTCTCAAAGAAAGCAAGATTTACAGCAATTTCAGAGTGTATTCTTTGCACAGCTAGACTGAAATGGGATTTCTGCTATTGATTTCAGGAATACCAGAACTTGAATTCTGAACTCAAATCATTTAAAAGGAGTAAAAAGTGTCTCACAGTAATTTTTATAAGGTCATGGAAGTGACAGATGAGCTCACCTTTCCTCTTTGATGTTAGAAAATGGAATCCTTTTTGGTCCAGTTTTCCATCCTGCATTAAGTTCTTCCAAATCCTTTTGCACCTTATGTAGGAACAGTGTTTCATTCCTGGGCTCTTTTAATAAGAATTATTTTATGGATTCCTACAAGACTGTATAAATTATCAAAAAGAATATCACAGAGAAAACATATTCTCAAATAGATGCTGTCCACAGTGGAGAAAGATACTCGAAATGGAAACCTTTTAAGTGCTACATACAAATGTCTTCAAAGAGGACACCCCAGAAATGTGCCTGGTTTTGAAAAACATGAACATCTTCAAAGCAGACACCTCTTTCTGTGAGGAATTCCTCAAAGGGGCATTCCTCCAGAGTGAGAATCTTTGAAATCTCTTAACTGATAGGAAAACTTTGAAAGCAATAAACCATTCCTAACGTTGAAGGCAATATTCCCTTGGCAGAGTATAGGGTGTTCTTAAAGGCAGAAATGACTGCAGCATTGTTAACTACATAGGTGATCAGGCCTTGCTTCTCTTACAAGAAGGAATAAAGAGTTTAAAACACTTTTATCATAATCACAAAGCTATTAAACTACATAATGACAGTCTTTTTTAGCAATAAAAAGCATTGGTGGCAGGATCTTTCAGCAGCAGACAAGCAGTTTCACGCACACTGCTGACTTGAAAACAGCTTCTTCAGTTTTAAAGATATAACTAAGAAAGGCCATGGACTGGAGCTTGTCGGGAGCATTTCTGTGAATTACATTCCCATGGAGTAATACTTTCTTGTAAAAGTAAGACTTTTAACAAAAGATGGCAGCTTCACAGTATATTTTCCAGTTCAGAATAGTATGTTGTCTGGAATCTGGACTGTATTTCCAGGATGGGAATCCCATTTCCAGTTTTTTTCTAACTAGCACAGTCCATGGAATCATTTCTAACTAAAAGCTTCGCAGGAAAGTGATGTAGAAGCATGGATGTGACAATAAAGAGCTTATATATGTCTATAGGTTAGAAAGGAAACAATGAAGAAACTATTTGTTCATTGTGCCATGCTGAAACATCATGGCCTTTAAAGAGGGCTGCTGTTGAGGAAGCAGCAATGCAAGGAGATGAATCTATAGTACCATTTAAAGAGGCTGACTGCTGTGCCACTAGTTATTCAACCGAGGGCAAGCCAGAATGATTTTTGGGTCAAGACATTAAAGTATGTAGCAGTGTGGAGAGATAGGCTCTTTTGAATTGAGACATTCAGAACTTAGAAGATAAAATACCTATATGACCACCTGAGTGGCCACCTTCTCTCCTACCTACGAGGGTCATGGAAGCCGTGTTCTAGTCAGCTTCTTTTCCTGGCTGTGTGAACCTACAGTGGTATCAAGCACCTTCACACAGTTTCTACACTCAGCAGTAAATGGGATATCAGACACCCTTAGGACAATGAAGCCAAGCTGATGCATTGTGACATTCTGGGTTTTAATTGCTATACATACTGTCCCCACTTTTCTGTTTTTTCTAGCAGCAGTTTAACTGGAGTATTAAATACTCTAGCTGAAATTATTCTTTCAGATCTACTCAAGGGAGTAGATCTGAAAGAATCTGGTTTAGCATATCAGTTTCACAGAACTGTGATTCCTCCAGCATGCAGGAGTGGGAAGTTCAGTATCTTTACATAGGAGGCAAATTTGACCCAAATGGCATTCCCTAAATAACAGAGTTCTTGAATAAGAACTGGGATCTAGAAAAACAGACAACCACAAAAAGTAGTTAAAGCCAAAGCTTTAAAACCCTCACTTATGGCAAAGTAGGGACAACAGTTCGTGGGCACCTAAGTAGTTTTCCTTGTCGAACCTAACTCTTCTTGGCTTTGTAATTTGGAAATGATAGAAAAATCCAAATGTTTCTGATGTTGCAAATACTCCTCTTTAGACTGAATGGTATCTTCTATTTGAAAATTGTAATTTGCCCTATCAGCCATGTAGCATAAACAGTTTATGTCATAATAAAAAGCACATCAACTCTGGAAATCTGAAATGGGTGCTGAACAGAAAAGCAACGTATTAGAGATGGAAGTCAGAAATAATCCTGTTCTTAAATTCATTATGTTTCCAGAATGGATATTATTTCCTCAAAACCCTTCAGTTCGAAGTCCCCCAAACTAATATACTTTATAATTTTGAGAGTAATCTTCTGCGTAGTCTGCTGTCCTTGAGTAGTGCTGATGTAGCTGAAGAACAAGAGCAGCTTGTCACACTGCATTTTGAAGTGTCTGCTTGCAAACTTCAGAGGGTTTCTGGCCACGTGTGACATAATATCTCATTAACCTTTTGCAATATCTGCATTGTGAGAATAAACAGCAGCTAGCATTTCAACTCCCCTCATGAACAGCAGCAACCTTTAACAAATGGCATCAACAGGATGAGATGCGCTCCGGTGCTGTGTTGACCCACCAAGACTTGGACCACAGCAATTGTCTTTATGTCAAATTTACATGTCTATGTTTTTTACTTATTTTTTAGTTCAGCTATCAGTCCAATATTGTGCTTGTGGTCTAACGTAGTGATTTAGCAGAGGTAAAATACCAGTTTTGTCCTTTTAAAATCATAATCTACAACCATTGTAGGCACAGAGCACGTAAAGTAGAAGTTATCATCCTGTATAAGCAATCAAAACACTGCCTTGCTGCAGTCCTGATGTGGGCTTTCAAAGGGATTGGAGTGTCAGGGTGGTCATGTCCCTCCTGCTTTCTGCACCAGGGCAGGCAGCCACGGGGCACAGGAACCTCGCTGGTGTGATTGAGAAGAGATCAAGGCCACTGATACATGTGAGTGCTCATCAGGATGAAGAGGGTATTTGGAGACACAAAATATCTCACAGCTCCAGCCCAACCTGAGGCAATGCAGCTCCTTCCAATTAAAGCCATGCACTGCTGAACAAAATATGGCTCTGCATAAGCATGCTCCCAAGAGCTGCACAGACTCTTTACATATCTCTAGACCCCCTTTTCAGCTGTGTATTGCTATTTGAGTTCAGACACGAATTGTCCTGCACTGATTTGCTTTCTTTATTGTGTTTCTAATTCAAAATATTGCTGAGATCATCCCAGACTTGAAGCTTAGGGACCACCAGACCTAAACCTTAAAATCTCTGACTTTTGATTGTCCAACAGTGCTAAAGGTGTGTTCCTAATGGTAGAGAAACAGCAGGTACACATGCTCAGTTGAAAAGGAAAAGGTTTAGTATACAACATATTCAGACAACACGTATTCTTAGTACTGGCAAACAGTAGATTAAAACACAAGGTTATCGTAATAGTGCCCAAGGTACATCTGCTCCTCAGTTTGCTCTTTACTTGCAGCGTGTCTCCTCAGCCTGTCACGGTTGGAATTAGATGCGACACCCTATACAATGCCCTGTTTAAAACTGTACTCAGCTGGACAATACATTTACAGTGCAGGTTGAGAGTAACAAAATCACAAAGCCAACAACAGCTTTAGAACCAATTTTCATACTCTTCAATTTCAGTTGGGTTTGCTGTATGTTTTTCTCACAAGGACACAAGGAAAACAAAGCAGGCTGTGGTTCCCCAGAATGAACAACTTAATAGCATTCATGTGTTAGGCTTACCCTTCTTGAGACAAACTAGTCTGAGTATTAGCTAAAGTTAAGGTGTTCAGGCACATACAGCTAAGGTTTAATTGGAGCACTATTTTGGAGAGGTTTGCAACAAGAAGAAGGTTGGACTTGATGATCTTAAAGGTCTTTTCCAACCTAGTTGATTCTCTAAGATATGAAGGTATAGTAACACACTGCACTTAGATGTCAGAAGCACCTTTCACCCAAAGATCATAAATTCTGTACCAGTATGAATTAAGTCTCACAAGTCCTCTATAAGACATAGGATAATTGTGATTACATGTTTTTATTGTTGGACAAACTGATTCATTTCAAAGCACAGAGCAGCAGCATGGTAGCAGAGGAAATAAAGGAGATTTAGAGTTGAGTCCCGTGCCTCTCATTTTAACCACAATGACACCTTCAAAACCGTGGTAATACTCACTGTGTAATACAGTGAGATTCTTTCGTAACAGGACAGTCATACCTCTGAATTTCGTATCTGCAACAATAAAAGATGCCAGAAAGAAGCAAGTTAAAAGTGCAGATTTTATGGGACTTACAAGAAGTACATTTTGAATCTCCAAGTATTCAAGAATGCTTAGATTCTGATCGGCTCCAGACTCCTTCCTTTGCAGTGGTATTACCCTCTATAAGCTCAGCTTCCAGTGAAAAATATGATGATCCCAACTGCCGTGGTCAGAAAGGTAATTTATAAAGCATTTCACTCCTGGAGGTACAGACAGCCTAACGTATTAGATGTCTGATGTGTGAGCTGCCTTCCTAAATTGAAGCTGAAATATCAGCTTAGCGATACAAGTCTCAAGATTTTTAACTGGTTTAGAGACTATCAGAGTATCTCTAAATCACAGGACATGAAGTCAAACACCCCAAATCTATTATGATCCTCAAATGGATGATTACTATCATGCGTAGTGTCTATCAAGAGCCAATAATAAGCCACAAGCATTAATCTCTGTTATAGGCTTGTATAAAGTATGACACATTTATAGATTCAGTGCAGATTTGGACATTGCCTTAACAAGAAAGTATATCACTTCTCAACAGTCAAGGATTTTTAAGTAGTCTCATTAAGTACAAGGGATTTTGATGCCAAGTCTCCTAAAGGGAAATAAGCATCTCCAAAAAAAAAGGTAGGAGCTCTTAATCATCCCAAAGAAATTTGAAATTACCTCCTAGATTAGCTAAGAATCAATAATACATGAGGCAAAGCAGAGGGGAGAGAAGATTTGATTTGGAATGACCTGCTGAGCACTCCACAAGGAAAAGAGGGAAGGAAAAGAAGCCAGTTGGTGGCTCTCCTGCAGCCTGGGGACCGAGGGAGGGCATTTCCTTACAGCTTGGCTTCGTTAGGCACTCACAGCCTACCAGCTGCATGTAGAGCAGAGAAGATAAGAAGGACAAGCTACTCAATTTGATTTTCAGGTACTGGCCATTGTAACTTGGTCTAATTTAGATTCTGTAAAGGAATATTTCACTTTAACGTGACTTCAGTTAGAAGTAATTTTTTCAAGGTTAGTGGACAAAATCACACCATCCCAGCTCCATAGCTTTAATAATCCATAAATCCAGGTTACTTGGAACTCTTCCACACTGCCCACTCTCCATTTCCCCCAGTATTGAAAGGCAACCTGCATAGTTTAGGCAACGGTGATGCCAAAACTACCTTTGGACGACCTGCATGAGCCGTGCAGGCAGCAGAATGTATAGTAAGGAGAGAGGAGTGTTGGAGAAGAGCTATGTTCTGGTTTATTCTCTACATTTGCAATTGTCATAGCTTGTTAATGAAAGCATGCAGATTTTAATGGAGCTGAAAGGACAGCGTAGTGTAGAATTTCCAGCAGAGCAGCACCAACTGCACAGATCTGACTGCAGAACTTAAGTTATTCTTAATTCTGGATACATAGGACCTTTGTTAAATGTCACAAGAGCGAATGTAGTTGGAAGACAGGGAAAGCTGCTCTTAGATCCTGGTTTTTATTTAATATAAGTGTAATTGGACTAGGAAAGATTCTAACATGGCTCATAACTGAAAAACATAATACACTGTATTAATTCAGCCTTCATTTAAATGTTAAGAACTAGAAAACGACACTGCTGGAAAGACCAAGAAGGAAAGCAACTACAGAAACTCTTCTGTGAAGCTGTTAAATGTATGCAATGGGATTTCTGATCAGATGAGGGGGAAAGCTGGGCAGGAGAAACTTTCCCCAGGTTTTTTCTTTCCCAGCCTGGTAAAGCTGCCAGAAGAAATTCCAGGCGAGTGGAATGCTGACCATAGCCGTGATGCAGCAAGCTTTTAGTTACATACCTATGCCCTGAGTCACACTCTGTGGCAGTCTTTCACATTACTGCCTTGCCCTGGCCTACAGCCTTATAAAGAAAGAAGCAGTGCTTAAGTAGATCACCAACAGAGGCATGACATTAAGAGGGTCAGTCCCTGGCTTCTTGTGTACCCAGACTACCACAGGTCTTTTTCTCTAAAAAAGAACAAAATAGCATGTATAAATACTGTATCAGAATCAACAGAATGAGTGCGCATGGATGAGGACATAAGCAAATAGAGAAACATTGCTTTTGCCTTTTTCTTCTATGTATTTTTAAACACATCAGTCCTGATAATGTATAAGAAGCCAGGGTATTAGAAGCATTAGAGGCAGTGTGTGTGACCCAGTCCAGGTCTGAGAGATGCAGCCACCCCTGCTCTATGGCCATGGTTTTGCATATCGAGCCAGCTTTAGTTTATTTCAATGTTCTGCCAAGACAGATGCTCCTCTCTCTCAACAAGCTGGAATTATGCATATTAGAAGCCTTTCAAATGTAGAAAGTGGGATTTACTGGTAGCACATGTGGCGTATTTCTTTAAACATCGTTTATTCCAGCTTCTATACCTAAAAATAAGGGTTTTTTTCCCCCTTTAACCAAATTAAAGGATGGCAATGTGTTGCTGACTGTTGAGGTGAGGCCTTCATTACCAAAGCTTCAGTCAGTTTACTCAGGACACCATACTGTTTGAAAGGGCAGCTTGCTGGAGCTGTGCTGTGGTACTTGTGGTACTGCTATGACAGATCTAGCTCGCAGACAACTACTCCTTCCTTTAAGTAGCAGCAACTTTCTCACCTGCCTCAAGCAATTCTTTCGGATGTCACACATCAGAACACAGCTTTTCTTTGTCTGCCCTAATAGGTAGCAAAGAGTTCAGAGTTTTGAGGTTCAGAAGCTGATGTAGTCTTATTCTGACCTTTCTCAACATGCTGAATGCCCTCCAGTGCTCCGCACTGGAGTATAGCAAGCACAGCAGAATCCCCATCAATCTCATGATGAGAGGCAGTACGGTTGAGCTACACTGCAGCTAAAGAACATTGCTACTGTATATTAAAATCTGCTGTTGCAGCCCATTTGCTGCAATGGTAGTTCCTCGAGAGCTGCAGTCAGCCTTGCTGAATATTCAGCAGCAGCTCCATGGTCCTCATCACTGCCAGTTCACTGGCAGCATTTAATATCTTTTAATTAAAGGCAAGCAGTAATAAAAATACGCCTTAACCAAATGTTAGCCATAAAATCCCATTTCATTTTCTTCCTTTTATTTGGGTTGAGAAAGCCATTGTCATCCCTGTGGCTTGACGTACCTTTTCTAGCTATTGTTTTCTCTGCTTAGGATGTAGATCTTGGAGAGTGACACATAGCATTACACTTGCAAGCCTGCATAGCTAGCAGCTCCTTGCTTCCCTGGGGTTAGAAACATCAACTAATGCTGGGTGCTAAATCCATGTCATAGATCATTGTAATGCTTTGGTTTTATTTATACTGCTGTTCTCCTAGCCCTTGACAGAGGTACATATCATTACCATCACTTGGTAGCTGAAGGAATTGAGACAGGATAAGCTATTGTGACTGCCCCACTGTCCCAGCACAGGGATTTAGAGGAATGGAGCTTTTATCGTACTATTTCAAGCTTCTTGGAGTCAAAATCAAGACAAAACATATGTTATACTTCCAAGTCACTGGGAGATTTTTCAGTGGCCTGCTGCTCAGAGGTATGACAAATCTCAGACAGAAGAATAAGATTAAGAAGGCGAATGAAGGGTATATGAAGTGAATAACAAACAGAAAATGTCCATAGATTTAGAAATGAGTTAGAAGACCTAAGAAAGTTATTCACATCATCTGTTTTAAACAACTTCCTGCATCCAAATTAGGTGTGATGCAGCTTGTTTCACCTTTCATCCACTGTTGGACTCTTATGGCCTCTTATGCAAACAGAGCAGCACCCCCCCATTCCCATGACCACCAGGTAATGAGAAATATTCCCATTATGAGAAAGACACATTTGGTCTTACTACCAGTAGATGGTAATGAAAGGGCAATCTAAGTTATACATCTAATGTCAGACACTTCAGTATTAATGACAGGCTGCAAAAATACTTCTGAAAAACTCTGACTTGCTGCCTGTATGCAGTCACATCAATCATTCTGGTTTACACGCGAGCTGCATAAGGTTAAGATGTGCTTTATCTGCTGTGCACTGGCCATGCAGACAGCAAAAGTGTGGAGACAGAGCCACAATTTCTTACTCTTAAGGAATCTCAGCTACAAGCAAAAGAGAGGGAACCTCAGAGCTGGCACTGGATAGAGAACTGATCTCAGCCCAGGATGGGTTGGTTGAGTGACTCATGCAGCAGGGCTCAGATATCCCAGACACAAACGTTACTAAATAGTCAACAAAATGGAACTTGCAGTGCACAATAGCTGATAGTTACTGCTTCAGAGCTGGATGCTGTTGCATGAAGAGAAGCTGAAATTACTCTTTGTGATAAAGGTAATGGTGTACAGTTCGTAACTTAGTTATAACAACACCTCAAGCATTTCTACAAAACTTAATTTAATATTCCATCTCATTAAAAACCTTATTATAGAAACCACTTACAGGCTTTACAAAAGCATTTTCGTATTATTAGGGAAGGATCTTTATAAAGAACAATTTGAATGCAAAACACACATGTAGAATAAGTTGCTTATAGTGAAACTAGCTAAATGAAATTGGCTGTCAGCAAACCTCCCAACAAGTTTCCTCATCTGAGTTACAAATGGACTGTGCTTTTGTGTACTCAGACCTTTTTCTAATAGAAAGAGTGTGCCAGAGAATTCAAGCAATTGAGATAATAATACAAGCATTGGCCATAATCCCTCTCTGAGGACCTAAATATCCCAGAGCAGGCAATGATGAGCATGTGCAGTTGATTAGAACAAGTGGTGTAACTCACATCCATAGAAATTTCTCTCTCAAGCTATAACAGTTCTTTAAGAGTGGAAATGAGAAACAATATTGAATCTTAGGGGAAGGCTGTACTGCAGTTGTGCTGGAAATGAAGTTTTGATCTAGTTAGAAAGCTATTTGTTATGTTTGGCTACTAAATAAGCTACTGTTTTATTATTTTTATTGACTACCATATTGTGACATTGGGTGGTGATAGACCAGTGGAATTATTCATTCAAAGAATGAGCTAAAAGTGATCTTGTTTCATCTATGCAACTGATTTTCAAATGAGGCAATAGACTAAAACAGTGATTAATGAATGGTTTATCATCAGAATAGAAACCAAGAAGGGTTTACATCATCAGGATTCTTCCCTGACATTATTTGTAGTTGCTGTTCATAGCACATCACTTTTAGAAGCCTGTAATACTTCCATCTTCTATAACATTTTTATACTGGTGTTTTAAATTTGGGGCAGGAACAGATTCAAGTAGGCAACATATGAAATCACAGTAAACGACAAAATTTGTTGTTTTCAATAATGCTTACAATGTTAATCTGCAGATCCCCCTCTTAATGAATTTGTAGTGTTTTCTACGGACAAAATAAATGCAAAAGGTCACATTATTATCCCCTAAAACTGCTGTGGAGTCATCAGAGAATACCACAGCCTGTATTTTACATTTGCTTGTGAACAGGCCACTTGGGCTGGAGAGAAGGAAGAGATCCTGCTCCATCTCCCAAGCATGTGTGCCAGGGAAGAGTTCAATGGAGCTGAGGAACAATTCCTTCCCCACAGGGTGCTCAGGCATTGGAACAGGCTGCCCAGGGCAGTGCTGCAGTCACCATCCCTGCAAGTGTTCACACACTGTGGAGACGAGGCCTCAGTGCCATGAGTCAGTGGTGGCCTTGGCAGGCCTGGAGTAAGGGTTGGTCTTAAAGGTCTTTCCAACCTGGCTGATTCTATGATTCAATGATATATGGTTATTAATGCCCACTGATGATGAAAACACCATACCAGAGCCAGGCAGTGCGATAGTCGCCCTTTCCCTAGGTAAACCCCAGGCAAAACCAGACCAGGCTGGGCTGCACTGGTTTGAAACCAGCTTTAGAAAGTCAAACTTTGTATTTCATACACTATGCTATTTCATCATCCTCTAGTGCATTTGCTCACAATCTTTCCTTTCGTCGCAGCAATAGGTCTCATTTACAAGCAGGGAGGACATAAAGAGAACAGGGTATTTTTCCTGTTCTTTTCAATATCTGTTCCATTGATGCTGCCCTTGTGGGCTTTCTACTGCTGTACCTCACTCCCAATGCAAATGTCATCATGAGGTAAAAATAAACTTTAAGACTACCTAACAAAGTAGTTTTGTTTGCCTTTAGCAATTTAATATAGCTTCAGCATAAAAGTTTGCCCACATGTGGATGAAAAAGCTTCAGTGCATCTGTGTGGGCACTACGGAGCTGACTTTTCTCTCTTCTGGGCCCATGGGCTGAAATGATTTAAAGGTGCCTGATCATCTTTTAAGTACATAGCCACAAAGTTCAGCTGGTGCTTTGTGATTACATCTTGGCTCGAAAGCCAGGAAGCCGAAGTGGTGACACTGAGCCTACAACTCAAGTGCCTTTAGCACTTCTTTTGTATGGAGACTGTTGACACAGAGACAACAAAAGATGGTAGAAAATTCATCGTAGTCACACACTTTCGTAATGTAATTTGGTCATTGTGGCCACGCTGCTCCATTTTTGGCAATGCTTGATAGTTCAGCAAAATAACAAATGGCAATTCATTATCAGGACTTAGCGATGTGAACCAAAAGCAGATTAACATGTTGGGTTTTTCAGGCAGTTGGGTTATCTCAGGAAGACAACAGCAGGTTCTGAGGCAGAGGCTGAACTTTTCCACCGTATCAGCTGTGCCATCAAATAGGCTGTCATGATCCTGGTTCTTACTGTTCCGTGCCAACAAAACTGGCTTTCTATCACTTCTAAGAGTTCCGTAACAGGATGTTATTCACTGCTAATGTATTTTGGTTCATCTAAATGCAGAAAGAACCTGTGACAGGTCATAGTGTATCACTCTTTTATTTTTAGTCCGTGTCCATAATTTACCGTATTCGTGGCTACAAGGGCTCCACAACTGATTCAGGGCTGTGATAGAGGCTCAAATCAACTTAGAAAAAGAGCATTAGCATTATGATCTGTCCAAAGTACAAACCAGAAAACTCAGATTCAATTTAGCAGCTGAGAGTAGGCTGGAGATGCTTCACCTGCTCCTAATAATGGCACGAGCGCAACACGACCAGATACGTTAGATAAGGGTTTCCTGGTTTAATGGTGAGCATAAATAAAGAGGAGCGGTGCTCTGCTGATGCAAAATGACATAGCTTGTTGCAATAATGGAGCTGCAATGATCTAGCAGAGTGTCTGGAGACAGTTTAAAGATACAGTTTTCATGGAACTTGGCAGGACCACTCCAATCCGTGAGATCAGACAGAGCTGGCAAATAGTCAGAAACAACATTTTGCCTGTCAAAATCCAAAGCTTCCATTTCTGGGGTTTCTGGAAAGCAAAGAGTGGGCAGATGGGTTCTGTTTGCTCCTCCTTTAATTCTACCAGCTAGAGAGCCAGCCAGTGGACTTAAGAGTTCCTGCATCTTGACATGACAGTTAATCTTTTCTTCTTTCATGACACTGATATATTAAATATTGGCGATTGGGTTTTATTTACTGCTCTCACTTCCTGCAATCCAATCAGATGAGTCTTCCCAGCTGCCCTTAAAGCAGAGCAAATCTCCTCTTCTAAACCATTCGTAAACAAATCCTCAGTGTTCACTGTCAGATCTAAGCTGGGAGGTCTTTTATGTGAGCACAAGCAGATCACTGTCAACAGACAAGTATCACTTGTCAAGAAACCCTAGGATAAAGTCCTACCATCCAGCAGTGCATTCCAGGTATGTAGATGAAATGGTGCAACAGGGAAGCTACAATATATAATTTATAATTACCACATTTCTCTCCTCCTCAAAATTGTCTTCTTTCCATAAAATCAGACCATTTCCTAATCAAGCTACTGTTCTGCTTCAAAAAATAAGATGCAAAGTATCCTAAACAGTAATGAATAGCTTAAAGTCTTGCTTTGCATATTCATAATGCTCTGGCTCTGAGGATATCAGATCATGCTTCATAAACTTTAATTGAGCTGCCTATATCCCTATGACATAGGAAAAGATTGCTTCCTGTGTTTTATAGCTAAGGAAATACAGAGGCAAATCCTGCCCGCGAGCAAATGGTCACAGAGAGGCTCCTCACTGCCTTACCAGCACAGTGCTACTCTAAAGCAGTACTCCAAACTTACGTTATAGGTAAGGAACAAGAGGAAGATACTCCAGCTTTCAATACCAAGGAGCCAGGTTCTTCTCCGGAGGAAGCAAACAGTACCATTGTGGTACCTGCCTCAGTCTGAAGGACAGGGGTTCCCTCCATGTTTCTCCATGTTCGTTACCAGGCAGCTTGCTCATGGCTACAGATGCACCTCTGGCCTTCAGTAACTTAAAAATTCCCATTCCATACTTTTCAAGTCATCCCCAGGGCAAGTGAAATAAGGAATATATATGGAAGCTAATTCTGCTGTCTGGAAATGAAGAGTTCTTGGGTGAGCCGATGACTACAGCTTTTACTTTACATAGCTTCACATTTCAGATGTTTAAAGTGTTTTCAGAGGCTGTTACCATAAGCACAGGCAAACGACATGTTCATGGTTTTCCAGTTTTCTAGGTTAACTCATGACCTCCATTGTTCTTATTGTGGTTGTTCTCATGGCTCTGCCTTGTGGCAACCTACAGACACCCACTCCAGAGCTCTGGCATTATGCACATGCAAACGTGCAGTAGACACCTCATATGTGAAATGCAGCCACTGCAAATAGAGAAATCATTTCCAAACAGCAGAAGGGAATACCACAATTAGCTGTTGACAGGCTTAAATGCACATGAAGTATCCCTCAGTGGTCACCCTGCTCTCTGCTCTCCAAGACATTATTATCAACCAAGTCCTACTTCCACATCATGAACCCTCATGTCATTTACAGGAGGACAGGACAAGGCTGTCTATGAAACAAGCTGCCCAAGTCACCATTCATCATTCACATTTTAGTACCACGTAAGCTGAGCACCGCACACAGAAAAGAATGATCATGCACCACATGATGGCATTAAGTGGCCATAAGAAACAAGTAATGGCTTCGGTGTGACAACAGCATTGTTCTATTTGAGTCAAAGCAGAAGTCTTGAACAGGTATAATCAAGAGTAACAAGACAAGTGTGACAAACAGCAGGACACAAAGCATTTTACTGGGGGAAAAAAAAGGGCATGATTTGATTAGTAGTCATTTTCAAGACAAATGACTGTCAGTGGTTGTAGCTGCCTCTCATGGAAAGGCATTTAAAACCGTTTTTACTAAATTAACATTGGTTTTGTTTCCCTGTTTTGTATTGCTGGCTCCAGACATGTGGGGCAGCATCCTCGCTTCTCCAGCAAGTACTTTTGTTCCCTTTTGGTTAAGCTATGGAGAAACAAAAGGTCCGAACCTCACAGGGGAAATTACCTGCCTTCCCATTCCATTCATTGCTAGCCTAGAGCTGCATTGAACTGTCTCCCTTTGGACCCTGGGAGTGTTCCCACAACAGAAACAGCAGCAATGTGACACATTTTTGTGCACATTATACCCAGTAGCACCCCCAAATTACTGTGTGACAGCCATAGCCCAGCCTCCCCACACCGAGGGGATAGAGGAAAGGATCTGAACAAGCATAAACTTGCCACATTTCCCCCATTCCTAAGGAAGAACTACATCTGAAACTGGCTTTCTAGGATTCTAGGACCTGTTTATTCTGCCATTATTAGAGATCTATACCTCTTCAATGGGGAAATGTCTATGAATGGGCAGAGTAATATTTTAGCTTCAAATAAATCACTTGGAATTCCAGTTTGTCCTGAGTTGGAATCAAACAATTGGAACTCAATCCAGAGTTCCCCAAGGCCACATACTGTCAGTCTGGAGCAGTATCTCTGACTGAAGAAGCGGAAGCCACCAGGTCAGGTATGGTCTCTAGGTCACTCATTGTGGCACAAGACTTCCTAACCTGCGGAGCCAGGTGCTTCTTGTTGCTACCGATCTCATTTTATCAGCATGTGCATGACAAGCAGCAAAGCAAATGAACTTTTAAGGAACAAAGATACTTTTTTAATGCAAATGCTCCCAGTCCCTCAGAATAAAGATAAGGAAATATGGAAAATATAGGCTATATAAGCAGAATTGTTCCGACACAAAGGAACATTTAGCAAGACTTTCCAGAAGGCAGCTGCAGCTTTGTGAAGTCAGCAGGCCTGAGATGACAACATCCACTGTTTATTACTTACAATTAGTGGTTTCTCTCTCCAACTTCAGTGGCCATATTACTATGTGGGAACCCAGCACGGTTATCCTCATTTATGGATAGCTGAAAACTATCTTCTCCTAGAGATTATAATCCAACATCAGTTTGTGTGTCTGTATATGTATAGTTAAAGATCACAGAAGCATAGAATGGCTTGGGTTGGAAAGGACCTGAAGATCATCTGGTCCAACACTCCTCCTGATGCATCCCAGGACACTCCACTCTTGTCCCTCCTGGCTCAAGGGCCAGCTCATGGTCAACTCATCATCCACCAATACACCCATGTCCTCTCCAGCTGAACTGCTCTCTAGTGGGTCACCCCTAAACTGTGCTGGTACTTGGGGTTCTTCCTCCCCAGGTGCACTTGCTCTCGTTGAAGCTCATTAGGTTTCTCTCCACCCAGTTCTCCAGCCTACATTGTTCCGTCTACAGGGAAATCTTTCCTGCTCTGATGACAAGCCAGGCTGGGACCAGGATGCCCCCAGTACTAGTGCAGTCTCTGCAGCTGACACTGAACACCATGAAACAGTTGTGCTCCTTTTTGACAGTGATTCCTGTGCTTAGTTAGAAAACATCAGAGATGGTGTGTGATGAAAGGCCACGATCTTGTGACAGGTAGATCATTATTGCAGCAGCTAATTACCCTTTGCTGATTCGTGGACGAGATTAGCATCAATGAAGCTGAGGAAATCTATCAGGAACAAAAAGGGACACAAAAGACAAACAATGGCAATTAAATCCCTTGGTTAAACAGAGCAGGGAGAAGCTGACAGAAGGCAGGGTGCTTCCTCTGCCCTGGGCAGAGAAGAGGAAAGATATCAGTAAATAACAGCTTCTTTGGATCTGGGTACTGCACAGACAAAATCCCTAAAAGGATTTGAACATATATGCTTAGAGATAATTCCATACGTACAGATTCAGGTTTGAAGACAGCAACATGGGGTGACATTGTTAGAAGCTCTCTGCAGTGATAAACTTCACTTGTATCGAGGTCAATGGGATTGCTTTCTACATGGCTTAAGTGGGAACTGAACTAGGTCAGTGCCAAAGTGCTTTTGGAAATCACCTGTGTGGTAAGCAATCAGGTACAGTGTGCTCCTTGCCTTTAGTGACAGCTTAGGGACATCGAACTCCATGAAGTCCCTCTTGATGACAAAGACACTATTATGTCTACAAAGCCAAGGGAATTGTGTGTGTGAGTACAAAAAAAACCCAAACCCAACCTAATAAAACCCCCATTTGAACTGTACTTAATAGGTTACAAAATTCCATATTGGAAATTTTACGAAGAGATGGAATATATCTATTTCAGTCTCCTCTTTAGGAATTCCCTGCCCAATTAGGAAAAAAGAGCACCTAAGGACAAGACTGAAACAGCCATCTTTCAGTAGAGCAATAATTCCCCATTTGCAGTGGGGAATTATTAACCACTAAAAAGTCAGGCAAGGTTTGGAATGGAAGAGTTCCCAAATCCTTCCCCCTAGCAATAACATCCCAGCAATGCTATATCAGAGTAACAGATAGGGAATGAGGAAAATCCTCAGGAAAAAAAGGATGATTTATGAAAAGATTAGACACACAAGTGTGTGTTGAATATGCATGCACAATTGCATGCTTAATTTGCACACCCAATTATTGCCATTGTGCATAAAATTGAATAATTACCCATGAAAATAACTGATTATGGTTATTTACTCCCATAATTACTTGATTTGCACATACAATCATGGTAATTAGGCACACAAATTAGTCATCACACAATTGCATGCCTAACCTTATTAAGAATCTGAATCAATGCGTTTAGTTTAAATTGCCTTTGTCCAATTCTGGTGTACTATGATTTTGGTTATAGCTGGGTTTGGAAGTGATGTATGGAGTGGAGAGCAGCTTCCCAGTGCGTCTCTACCCTGGTGCCACCCTTCAGGCACCTCAGCTCATACACAAATGATGAAGGAACTGACATAAAAAGGGGGGAAAATAAAAATGCAACAAGAATTTGGGAACAGCAGTTTTCAAGGAGTTACTCTGGATTCAGGAATGAAGTCAATGCAAACAAAAGTCTCAGGCATTTGCGGGGAGGAAATGAAAAGTAATAAAGAAGAAAGAATACTTGAAGGATGCTTGTCAACATTGGGAGTTGTAAGTACTGCGGTCAGTTAGCAGAATACATCTGAAAATCCAGAGAAACTATTCCTTTGCTTTTAGAGGAAAAGAGAACCAAGAATGGAGATGTAGAATGCTACTCTCCCAGAAAGAAAAGCCAATTTCAGCTCCCAGATTTGTGATTTCACTTATTAGCCTCAACGTCTTCCCCTTGTAGATGTCCTGTCTCCAGGTGCAGGAGGTGAGGATACCTTTATTAACTTTCCTATAAATCCCATTTTGCTAGGAAACATAATAAAAGCCTGGGGAATTAGTCAATAAAATAGTGCTGCTTCTCTATCACTTAATAAATGCCGGGGTCCTGCGGTTAGAACTTGGTATGCTCTAATTAAAAAGAACAAATATGAGAAGAATACCGGCAACTTGAAATATTGAACTGCTTCGGGTTGGTTTTGGAGCCTTCTCCAGTACAATTCCCTAATAATTGGACCAGATGGACAAGGAAAAAAAACACCTAAAAAACAGCATAAGGGTTTAAACTAAGTCTATTATTATACAGACAGACTCGTGCATGACAGATCTGTGAATTTCCCACCATAAATCACTAAAAGCCCTACTAGGTCTCTGCACATAAGCTATGTTTTTTCCCCCTACCAGTTTTGAGTTAATGCCAAGGTAGTTAATGCTGGAAGAAATATAGGGGTTAAACCATTTTATCCTGAATGTATCTTTTTCTTTGCTGTTCTTAATTATGTGTCTTAATTTAGTTCTTGCGTAATGCACTTTAGAATGAATTGTATTTCTTGTAATTGCTTTATTATTACTTGACATTAGACCTTATGTTAAGCAATCAAAATGGTATGGCAGGATGAAAAGGACGGAAGATCATCAAGATACAGTGAACATGAGTTTGCATCTTCAAAGCAAATCACACAGCCCCTGACTGCCAGGAATGTTATGGGATTCACAGTCTGCTTTTTCTAGATTGCATCCTATCGAAGAAAAGAAGAGAGAAAGAGGGGAGGAAAGAAGGAAAAGAGGAAAAAGGGAAAGAGAAAGGGAAAAGGAAAGAACCAAAAAGAAATGCCTGAGTGAGCAGCATTTGGGTCGTGTTACCTTGTGCCAGAGTTTTGCTCTGAGTAACTGCAGGTGGAATCTGTTGCCAGCTTGACCCTTCCCTGCTGCTTTGCAATGAACCCCACCACATCTGGGGAGACACGTGCTAACGCCAAAGCCACATGCTGCTGTGCGTGCACGTTTGAAATGCCCTCAGCAATCAATGGCAGAAATGCCTTAATAAAACTGGTTAATGCCATGATACAAGAGCTCACCCCAAATCCTTCAAATACCAGGTGTCCAGGAAAATATAGTACCTTTTCAACACAGGCCCATTAGTATCTTCCAGGCAGAAAGAACCTTAAGACTCCCCTATCTTAAATCCTAGGGACAGCCATTTAATAGAAATAATTCAGGACTTCCAAAGTACATGTTAACACCTTTTGCTACTTTAATTCTTTCACAAGGCTATTCTTATCCATCACAAATAAATGATGATTTATAATGTCATTGCAACCAGTCTGAAGTTAAGACACCAAAGACAAACCCAACCCCAGGAGGTGTTTTGACTTCCAGCCGTTCACTCTGCAGTGCGTGGTCCTGCAGTAGCCTGACCACATAGTAATCTGATGTGCTGATCAAGTGCTAGTCCCATGATTTATTTACATGCATAAGGCTACTTTATAGACATAAAAAAGCTGTATATTTCATGCTGCTAAGGGATATTTGTTTAGTTGATGTAATATTTTCCATAATGATTTCTGATTACCAAAATGCATAGTACAACTGGTAATCAGTGCCCCTTTCAAAGCAAATGCTGCTGCTGAGTACCTCCTATGAGTTTAATCACAGTGTGCAATTCACACCGTAATGTGTTATAATTGCCCCCTACAAAGTTGGTCCTGTTTCATTTTAATATCAGTGGACTAACTACTGAAACTCAACATGGGTTCCTTGAATGCTGCATTCTTCATTGAGAATTTTACATGCACAATTATGCTCAAATAAGGGTACTATTAAAAATGCGAGGACGTTTTGAGAAATGCATTGGGGTTTTTAATAGCTCTAAAATCATAGCGGTACCTTGAAAAGTTCACCCTGTTGGGACACTTCACTCTGAGATCCAGTCTGATTGCCATTTCCTTCTGGGAATTGTACTTACTCTTTTGGGGAATCAGGGAAAGGGACATACTGATGCAGTAGAAAGCTTTGTGTTTGGTCGTTTTCTAACATCAGGCAGTTCATCCTCATTTTCATGCACCTACGAACATCATTCCCACTGAGATGAGATGATAACTCTTATGTTATTGCTGGAAGTACCCAGGGATATAAGCTGCAGAAGAACAATGTATTTAGAGCCAAGGAGCTGAAAGAGCAACCGGAGATGGAGCACAAAACTTACTTGCTGCCACTGTCTATGGAATCCACCCCCAATGTTGATAGCAAATAGTGTCCTTCACATGGTAATGTAGTTAATGAAATTATTCATTATAAAGACCCTTTGGGCTACTTGTGACTTCTTTGTGAGCCAGGCTTTTCTGACTAAAGCTATGTGCTCCTCAGAAGCTTTCCCCCACCAGTTCCCATTGGCCAAAGTGGCTCCTCATCTGCCCACTTGGCCTGCCCATGACACAAGGCACTTTTGGGGTGAAAGGGGAGCCTCGCTTCATCACAGCCCACAGGGAGATGTTTCCAGGAGCCATCTCCTGGTCTAGTGTGAGGTGTCCCTACCCATGGCAGGGGGTTGGCACTACATGATCTTAAGGTCCTTTCCAACCCAAACCACTCTGTGGTCCCATAACCTTCCTGGCTGCTTGAGACTGGCCCTTTCACTGTTCCTTCACTGGGTGAGCAAAGGTTTTAACCTGATGAGAAGCAAAGGACAGAGCATCCTCATCAAGCCGGGTCACCAGAACACGAATTGCTGCCTATTTAACTGGCTTCATGACTGAAGCCCTGCATAAGAGGTTGCATCAGCTTCCCACCAGCTGCCAGTTCAGCTTGGGTGCTCAAAGACACCAGGAGACACAGGTCATCAGCGCTAGGAATGCCTCTTGCCCCACTGATACGAGGCCTGCTATGAGGGATATGGTCACCTTAATTACAGTGAGTGCATCAATCAGAGCTGCTGGTGACATTACCAAGGGGAGCCACGGCCGGGACTGAAGCATTCCTTAATACAACTGATGAACTGTTCCCTTACTTTATATCTGCCCCTGGCCTCCCAAAGGGAATCACCTGCATGCTGCCTTCTTCCACAGCAGCTGTGCTGCTGAGCCAGAGCTCCCATCTCCTCATGAACTGCAGCTCCTCATGCTCCCCTAATGAGGGTTCACGCCAGAGACACACCAGCCCCCAGCTGCTCATTGTTGCAACGTTGCCCACAAGCATTTGGGGTGTTTCCAGCCTCTCTTGGCTTCTGGAACCAGAACGTGGTTCCTTTTTCATGCACAAAGGTAACCTAGAACATGTAGAGAGAGGCACAACTGCCCCAAACTTTGGAGCAGGCAATGGCAATGGTTAGGAAGGAGAGAACAGAGGAACCACAGATGCTATCTTCTGCTTCCCTGCTACCTCCATTGTCTCTTGAAACCTACCACACCCCCAGGCATCTCTTGTGAGATGGGTTAGGGGTGCAGTCCCAGGGCAATGGTTGGACTTGATGATCTTAAAGGTCTTTTCCACCTGGTTGAGTCCATGATTCTTTGAGCCTTCATTGTTCAACTTCTAAGAGGCAAAATGACCAGATTCCAGGTACCAGGTGGTACCCAAAACAGGCTAACCCCAAATTCAGCCTGGGATGTGTGACATGAGTCCTTGCCCTGCCCCTCACATGATGTTTTCCTTCTATCTATTACGTCTCCTCTCTTCTCCTTTTGTCCTGTTGAGCCATGTCTCTTTATCTCCTTGCTCTGCAACACTGAGCAGCCAAACATAGTAGTTTGAAGCAGCAAACTCAACTCAAATTCCTTCTAGTAGTTTTTTTTCCCTGTTTCCTCTCTATTTTTGCTCAGGATTTTTGTTGTATAAAGAGGGAGAAGAAGACAGAACTTGTGCAACCAAACATTGCACTCCAAACCATTTCAATCAGTTACGGCTGCCTTGAAGTAGGATAGGGAACTAGATGTCCATTTATTCTTAAAGTTAAAAATCCATCTGGTATGTAAAACACCCCGTGCTTTTTCTAACCTGTAACAGAAGAGAACTGGATGGAACGGGATGATCTTAAGGTCCTTTCCAATCCAAACCATTCTGTGCTTCTTTGAGAATAGCATTAATCAAAAAAGAGGATGCAGCACTGATAAAGCACAGAACTGCCCTTGAGTGTATCAAGTTTTACTATTAGCAGGGTTTTCTCCTGGGCTGAATCTCAGCCCTTCATTGTACCAGCACACCATGCAGAGCGGATATGACTTCTTCTGTCATGGAAGGTGCTTTGCCACTTCAGGTGTGCTTGGGGTGGAAGGGAACTGAGCAGCACACTGTACACATACAAGGGAAATGCATAAAGAGGATGTTTACATGATCATTGACTCTAAGACCTTTCACCCTTGCAGCCTCTAATAAGGTGGAACCACACAAACACACTGCTGTTCTATGTTCAGAAAGCATTAATTCAAGATGAAACCGCAGATTTCAGACCCAGGGACCATTTCAGATGCGAACCTCATGACAGATCTCCCTGAGCTGCTCTAACCATTGTCAAGGAGCACTCGTGTTCTCACAAGTAATTAAGGTAGAAATTCTTAGGTATAACATGCCAAGGTCCCCTGAAGATTAATCCCTGAGCTGCATTGTTTGGAAGGGGGGAAGAACAGAGAGGGGCAAAGTCAACGTGAGTAGGAACTACTCAAAAGCAGTGCGGAGTAAAGCTACAGTGGATTCCTTCACAGTTGAACTCAACTGCTTGACACATGAAAACTCTAATTGACAATTCTGGAGCGAAGTGTAAATTTGTCAGGGAAGGAAAAAAGAAACGCAACAAGTTTTTGGGGGGCTTTGTTTCTTTTTTCTCTTTGCACATCATCGCGAGCGCTGTTGTGATTGGGATCTATTACTTCTGAATATTGCATGAAGCTGACAAGCACTTGTCATTTAAAGACCACATGGAGGCATTTAGTTTTCCATTTAGACATAATAACACATTATGCAAATCAGCTTGCCAAGGAAAGCTGGAGGCTTTACATGAAATAAACTGTCAAACACCAGTTGCTAATAAATGAACATTTCTTTATAGATTGTCTTAATTTGAGCAACTGGAAAACAAGCGTGGCCGTGCGGATAGGCAATCCTTCAGTAGGAAACGCTGTGGCTCGTGCAGAGCAGAAACATGCCAGAAAATTCATGTTCTTTGCCTTGATGAAGTGAAACAGAGAGAACTTTAATCAACCCTGTGAAATATTTACACTCTATTGCACAAAACAGGGAAGGTTTTGAGTTTGGTTCCCCGAATCATAAACGATGCAAGGACACTCCAGGCTAATGTGGTAATGAGGGAAGCAAAGTGGAGTAGTAGTCCCAGTCTTCCATATGCAGGGTAAGCAGACAGCTCAGATATGCTTTCTTAGAACCACAAAATCAAATAGGTTGAAAAAGACCTTTAAGACCCTCAAGTCCAACCATTACATGGCATTTCATGCCCATTCACCAAAGGCAGACATAGACAGACCTCTGCAAACAACTCTTATTGACAAATGGACCATTATGGCAGCAAAAGCAAATTAAGAACTTAAAACCTGAAGGTTGCCAGGATGAAATAAGGGGTTTTGGTCGAATGAATAGTTTCTCCTTGGCTTGATAACTTAATATACAAACTGTGTATTTATTATACAGTTATAATTTTATATATAACATATATATTATTTATAGATAAGGCCTTATATATAATATATAGATAATATGTAATAAATTATATATAAATATATAATATATAAATAAAATATATAATATAAATTATACAGGTGGGAGAAGGGCTCTAGCTTTGAGCTGTCCTGTGCCATGGTAAAATACTCCACCATTCAAGGAGAAAAAAGAGGCTCAGAATGCCAAAGCCTGCTGGGGAAGGATGTGCCAGGAGGAAAGGTTCACCCACCCCATCCATTCTCTAAGCAAACCTAGCAGGTCTTAAAACAGAGCAGTAAAAACAAGCCATCCATCCAAGCTACCCCAAACAAACCCAAATCCATGAGCGATCACGCTCTCCTCCTGCAAATCAAAAGCTTAATGAAGGATATTGATTTACCAATTCACTCTGTGTAAAAATAGCCTAATTGCTTTACATATTTAATATTGCTTTGAAGAGAAACTCAAGCCAAGGTGTAATTCCCAGTGGTTAATTTACTATGTCGCTCCTTGTTTCTATTTTTTAATGACACGAGTAGCAAAGTTGTTTCTAAATTGGCACCTTTTCATCCTTTAGGAAACTACACCCTAAAGTAATATTCTGTCAGAAATCCGCTCTTAATTGGGCTAATCAAGTAGTATTTCCACTTTCGGAAGGAAGGATTATAGTCTCATTTACTGAGAAGTTCATATGACAGTTGCAGACATTTATATTTGAGTAGCTGGTTTGGGATCTGTCCAAAGCTCTCCTTTTTTTTGCTTCTTTTAATTAATATTTCAGGCATCCAGGAGAGTTTCTTCTTTTTTGGAAGCTGAATGGAAGGGTTTGATTTGCACTGGGCATTTTGCCATTGTGAGGGAAAAAAAAAACAGTCAAACCCCTCAGAATGAATTAATAAAGTTTTGCTTTGCACCTAACCCAAAGTTTTCTCCATGTAAGGGATAATGCGAGTCAAAGGAGGTGATCCTGTCCCTTTACTCTACTCTTGTGAGACCTCAGTTGGAGTATTGTGTGCAGTGCTGGTGTCCTCAACATAAAAAGGACATGGAACTGCTGGAACAAGTCCAGAGGAGGCCACGAGGATGATCACGGGGCTGGAGCACCTCCCATATGGAGACAGGCTGAGAACATTGGAGCTTCTCAGCCTTGGAGAAGAGAAGCTGCATGAAGACCTCAGAGCAGCTTCCAGTGTCTGAAGGGGGCTACAAGGATGCGGGAGAGGGACTCTTCATCAGGGACTGTAGCAATAGGACAAGGGGTGCTGGGTTCACACTGAAACAGGGGCAGTTCAGGTTAGATCTAAGGCAGAAGCTCTTCCCTGTGAGGGTGCTGAGGCACTGGCACAGGGTGCCCAGAGAAGCTGTGGCTGCCCCATCCGTGGCAGTGTTCAAGGCCAGGTTGGACACAGGGCTTGGAGCAAGCTGCTCTAGTGTGAGGTGTCCCTGCCCATGGCAGGGGTTGGAACTGGATGAGCTTAAGGTCCTTTCCAATCAAAACCAGTCTGGGATTCTATGGTTCTATGAAACTTGAGAGAAGTGTACAGCACTGCTGGTGTTAGGAGTGAAACCAAAACCTAAACCCAAAGCAAACTCCCTTTCCTAGCAGATATTCCCCTGCTCGTTTTATTCATGCCACAGCTGATTTCAGACAACTGCCAGCGGCCTCAGTAACCCTAATTCTCTGTATTGTGCAAATACTGCAGTGTTGCTATGGGCTTATATGCAGAACAGAGCTAATGTTATCAACTCTGATCAATTAACAGAGAGCAGGTCCTAACAGTGAGCATCGTTTGGTACAGTCTTAGCACTACTCAACAAAACTGCTTTTGAATTTGGGAATTAGTAATGAAATGCGGTAACAGAACTGAACTCCTGATTCTCATACTGGAATCAGACAAGGGCACCAGGATAGATTCTTATTAGGGTATTATTTCCTTGCTCTCCTCTTGACACAGTCAATCTTTCTTGCAGGGTCTGCATTGATAAATAACTACCTGTGGCAAGAGATGCATAAAAAGGCTGCATGAGAGCTCTCATACAGCAGGCAGCCCTTTAAAAAACAAAGATGGAATCCCTAATCCAAGCCTTGCCATTCACAATGCTGCTGAAATAACCCCCGAAAGCACTGTCAAAAGGCACAAGAACTATGCGTCAAGCAAGAAGCATTCGACTTCCAGATGATCCTGTTTCAACTACGAGGGCGTCTCTGTAGCAAAGATTAAAGGGAGAGCACCTGTTCCTGAATACTGTTGACTTCTACAACTACCAGTCAGCAATTTGGCTTGTTTTTCATGGTCAAGAATGTATTCTTAAGGTGCAGCCCTTTAAAGAATGTGCCAAATTCCTCCTGTGTTTAGCCCTTAGAAAACATACGGGGAGGGGGAACCCCCAAACCCAAAACACCAATTTTTTTCACAGTCTAAACGATAACAAAGTGCCTCCAGGCTTCATTTTAATGAGAAACGCTAGCGTTGCACTGCAGAAGGCTTGAGATGGGCAACGCACCCCCCAGCAGGTTAATTATCATTTAGGGGGCAGAAACTATGTGTATTTTATAACACTGCTTGTAGACAATAAATATTCTGTTAATCAATGCAAGAGCTGCATTTCCTCCAAGGTACCATTAACCTATAAATACGTGTGCCACGTACACTTAGGAGGGATGGGAAATGAAAGAGCCCTTCCTCCCTCAACTACAAGCAAGATTCTCCTCCCTTAAAGCTAGCAGTGGCTGTTTGATTCCTGTTTTAGGCTAGGGTTTTGCTTTTAGATTGAGACTAGAAGAAGGGTTTATTTTAGGTTGAGATTAGCATAGGGGTTTCTTGTGCTAACAGAGACTTCAGCAGGCACAGAGTATGACACCCACTAGCCCTGCACGTGTCTGCAGGACAGATTTATCACCATTGGCATGCCATGTAAATGATGGCTTCAATCCCTGCCGGGACAGTCATTGACTTTCATGAAGGTTTTATGGATCACCAAGTCTAGGGGTGTCTCCCAGTATCTCTTCCCAGCTTCTGGCTGACATTTGCAAGGCAAAGCTCTCTCTTTGCCCTCAATGCAGCAGTTCTCTGCTGGAGAAGGCAGCACTTCCCTGCCTCCAGCAAACCCAGTTCGCAGCTGACACTCTGATGGCTGCAGCCTTCAGAATGGAGGTGATAAGAGACGGGGAATTTCAGCAATGCAGCAACTTGATTCATAACCTCACTGAGCGTATTTGATAACTACAGCCTAATTTCTGGTTGTAATTCAGAGGAGGACTGCACTGTTTTACAAGATAAATGTATTAATCCCTATTCTTGTGTGGTGGGGATCTAGGAGATTAACTACATTGCTGAATGCGTGAATTTGGCTGTGACCAAAACCTGATGTGAATACCAACTATATGAACAATTTCTAAGTATCTTTTGTTAGGGAATGAGCTCCAGATAGATGCCCACAATATCTGAACAGTCAGTGCCACATTGTTCACACCCCAAATAACACTGACTTTACTACAACTTCTTTCCTTTCTAACTCTTGCATATTTTAGCCAGTTCTATGTTCTAGCCTTCCCTGATTCACCGTGCTTGGAGCGCTAAGGCTCACGGTCAGATCCTTTGGAAACCACACACTCATGATGAAAAAGGCTTGGTACAGTCCTTTGAATAAGACAGCTTGTTTAAAGTAATACTTTGATAGCTTTCACCAGTGAAGTAGCTCTTGTGAAGGGGAAACATCTTCACTATAGCAGTCACAAGAGTGCAGAAGTGTACTGCTTCCTCCTACTATTTCAAATCAGCTGAAGGCCTGCCACCCAGGATACACTGCTTTTAATATCCCAGTATTATATACCAGACAAAGTATTTTATTCCCTGGAACCAGCAATATTTGATGCTACTGGAAAGTTGTTAATTCTATATTAAATTATATTGTGCACCTTCTGCATTTTTCATGTGTGCAGGTTGATACTGGTTCCTCTGAACAGATTAGCTACTTAGAAATGTTCAGGTAATCCATGCAAATAAATTGCAGTAAGGTTGTTTATTATACCTTCTTCTTCTTTTTTCCTCCCACCTGCTATGGGTACGTGGTGTGATTTTTCATTCCTAAGCAAGTTTTACAAGCAAGTGGAAAAAGGGAGTAAGTAATGCATGTTTAAATGAAATCATAGAATCATGGAATCAACCAGGTTGGAAAAGACCTTTAAGCTCATCCAGTCCACCCATTCCCAGCACTGCCAAGGCCACCACTAACCCATGGCACTGAGGCCTCGTCTCCACGGTGTGTGAACACTTGCAGGGACGGTGACTCCAGCCCTGCCCTGGGCAGCCTGTTCCAATGCCTGAGCACCCTCTGGGGAAGGAATTGTTCCTCAGCTCCATCTAAACCTGCCCTGGTGCAGCTTGAGGCCGTTTCCTCTTGTCCTATCTCTTCTTCCATACTGCTCTAGAGCCTCTGTCTCCACAGCAGAGTAACCACCTCCACCACTGAGCTTTTCAGGCAGGAACATGAAAAGCTGCTCTGTTCAAAGGAGGAGAACTTGAACCATTGTTATTATTAATTTTAGAATAATGAAGTGAGAGGCTGTGAGGCGATCATTTTCTCAGCAGGCCCCCAGAACCTTTCAGCTCTTTGAAATGGTTTACTATGCCCATATGTTTGGCTACAGCTGAGTCCGACTATAAAAGTATGACATCTTTTAATTACATTTTAATGAAAGCTGTAACTAATCCAATAGCTCATTTTTTGTACCTTGTGGGAGAAAGAAAAGCTTAACAAGAACCTTGGAATCCTTGCTTTTGGAGTGTGTGTGGATGCAGGATAGAGAAATAGAGATGCGGGATGCTGGTTATGCCAAATTCCCACCAAAAGTCTACAGCATGGGATTTCATTTGCCAATGACCACTAAGAACATCTACAATTAAGCATATATATATGCTGTGGTGCACTTCAGTAGTGCTTCCCTCCATTCACCAGCTTTCTCAAACAGTAAAGAAAGCAAAGACATGTAAAAGGGGCACACGGTCTAGAAGCGTGTCCAGCCTGATGGACTGCCCACTGACTGCATTGAGCTTTGAATCACATCTTTACAGAGCCATCTCCTGTTGAGAGCTTTTACAATTCCTTCCTCAACACAGGGAGCAGGATCATTTCGGCTATTACATACACGGAAAAAAAGGGGTTTAAGCCCTCAATAGCCATAATTTCCCCCATCTCTGAAAACTCACATCTCTTACGTTCATCAACACACTGACTTTTACATCTTGCTTGCCTGCCCTTACAGCAAATACAGTCGTAATATTCATAATTGCTGCACACAAATAAGTGAACTGTATCTTGTGGCTTCAGCCTGAGACTTGGAGAGCTCAAGCACTGTCTGCAATGGGATACATCAAGTAGCAGGATCCAAAAAAGAACCCTTCCCAAAAAAAAAACATCAACAAAGAAAAAAAAAAAAAGCATGCAATTTCAACTACTGGGGAAGAAAAAAAAAAAGAAAAAAAAAGTGCTTCAGAAGGGAAATCAAGCATTTGGTGGGCATAGTTTGGCCCCTAGTGGATAGTAATTCTCATTGTCATGTTGAATTGGTAGCCTTTGCTTAAGCAAAAGGCAGGGCAGAACAACCTGAGAAACTAAATTACTTCTCAGCTTTGGAGATGAAGCTTGCTTCAAGCCAGACCCAGGATGAATTTGCAATCTACTGACAGGGCTGGGAACTAAACAATGTTTGCCTCTTCAGCAGCACTGCCAATACATTCAAAAGCCACACTCAGAAAATGAATCCTCCTCTTTCCTGTTAAGCTACAACATATTCATCTGAAGGGAAAGGTCAGTGAATATTTTTCTCTTCTCTTGCTAATTAAGAGGCGAGTAATTAATTTGCCAAGAATCTGGGTCCTTGCATTTCTCATGTTGAGCAGAAGGCTCCAACAAATACACTTGATGGACCTACGATCATGGCACCTCTGTGGATGACTCCCATCGTTCACCCCAGTGAAAACAATGCAGTTTGCTTGCAATTATAGACTCCTATTGATCTCAAATTTTCACCAGACATACTTGAATCTCTTGGGATCTGAGCATTTGTAGATCCCTATCAGTCTTGCAGTGAAGAAACAGAAGTGGCAATATAATTGGCACACTGGAGCAATAAGACTCTCCCATTCTGCTTTCAGTTTAGTCCCTTGCTGCAATTTCTTGACAGTAGATTTCTTCTTAGTGTTAATGGCTTCATATAAGGTTCTCAAGGACCAGAATAAAAAGAAGTCTGTGTATATGGTCTTTTTAAACTTAATAACCACAGTTTTAATGGGAATACCATATCCAGAGTTGACTGTACTGCAAAACGTTGGCTTTGTTTGGTTTTGGTTTTCACTAGTGACACCCGCTAACGTTTTGTGTGTTTCTGCGCTGCTCAGTCATGGTATCTAGTGCACATTTGATCAAAGCATTTCACATCAGGAAAGCTTGCTCGTAACAACTGCATATTTGTACTATTAAAATACGGCGTACATAGCCTCAAGCCATTGCAAAGTGATATTTGTGCAGACTACAGTAAAACCAAGGTGATGCATATGTAATCTCCCCCTGTAAGGTGAAAAGGGAAAGTGCATCAGCAGTATTTCTGTTTAGAGCAGCTCTTTTTGCACAGAATTAATTCTGGCCCTCCTCTGCACTACCTGCTCTCCAATCTGAACCGCTAACACAGGGGAGGAAGGTTGAAATGCGTGAAATCATAGAAAACAAAGCATTTACACATGGAAATAGAAGCAAATCCATTCCTATTTGCAAGCAGAAAGTGGCATAATGTTGATTGTTGATGTAGGGGCTTCCCTACACATAGCAGGTAACCTGGTAGAACAAGACTGGTTTTACATGAGGTAAGCAAAGCCGTGCTTTTAGCATCTCTGCAGAGCAACACTATTTAATTCATGGTGAAGATTTACATCAGGAAAAGAAAGTCTGACTTCAAAGGACAAGCAAATGCTCATTCAGCTCAGACTATTTGGAGGCTTAGCAACTCAGAAACATCTTGGAGAGGAAATCCATATCCATAATCCATATCCAAAAAATAACATTTGAACTGCAGTGTAGTTGTACTTTGTTGCTTAACCAGGTAGTATCCGAACCGGACTACAACCTAAAGAGACTATGTTTAATCAAAGCATCTTTTCTTATAAAGCAAACCCATCTGAGCAAACATGCAAGAGATGCGTCTTATCTACTAGAGACAGAGGGAACACAGGTACCCTTTGAGATTGTGTGGTTCTCAGTGGACAGCAAGATGCCGATTCGTGTGAACAGATTATAAACTCAAGACTGCATTTAAGTATTTGGAAAGACTTAGCACCCATTGTGGGCACTACTACAACTGAAATAAATGTTAAGTGCTTAAATGTATCCATAGCAATGAGACTCATTACAAGTATAATGATCTAAAGGGACAAGCAAACCAAGTTTTTTAAGCTGAAGAAGTGCCTTACACTACACATGGGAATACAGAGAGAAAAGCAGTTCAGGCAGACATACCTTTCTTCAGACAAGAAATGCTTCCAAGTTTGCTTTCTCTCTGAAATGACATAAATACACCTCCTCCCAAACCTCATCTGGCTTAAGTGTGGCTGAGCACTTGAAGAAGAAGCTGGTCCAAAATAAAGGTGCAAGATAGTTAAAGTAAGTACAAAATAGTAAGTGAGCTCCTTCAGAATGCTCAGGATGGTGATAAAGAGCTGTAAGAGGAACACGTGCCTTGATTCTTTAATTTCATTGAAAAATTACAGGTACAGAAACTTCCCTGCAGTCACCTTGACAAACTGCTAATGACAGCCTTATTTACTGCTTGGGCTGGTACAGAAGCCATTCCAAGTTTCAAACAAGCAATGGATTAACAATTTGTTAAAGATACCATTCCAATGACTGGATTGAAACCCTCTAAAAAGTATTTCCTTGAAGCCCATATGTGAAAGCCCATCCAGGTCAGAAAAACAGGTTCAAAGGCTATGAGTTTAATGGTGATTTCCAAAATAGATCAGAAAAGTTTTCACATGAAAGCATAAGGAAACTTTCTCATTAGAAAGAGGAGCCATAAAAAAAAAAATCACAGAAACCAATATTAATGGTAATGTGTTATCAGAAGGAATACACAGGGCTACACCAAAGAACAGGATCAGATAGCTGTGTGTTTAACCTGTCCTGAACACCAAACTGGTATCACAGGCTTCATAGGAAAGAGCATCAACGTACATCATCCGCCAACCTTAGTTCATGCTCTCCTCACACAAGAAATACAAAATCATAGAATGGTTTGGGTTGGAAAGGAACTTAAGAGCATCCAGTTCCAACCCCCTGCCATGGAGGTCCACACTAGACCATGTCTCCCAAGGCTCTCCCCAGCCTGGCCTCAAACACTGCCAGGAATGGAGCATTTACCACTTCCTTGGGCAACCTGTAAAGATCAGAATCACAAAGGCACCTCTTACTGAAGCATCAAAGACCTTCAGAACAGTAACTGATTTATAGAAACAAAAGGATTTTTTATAAAAATCAAACTATTTTGGACTTGGTCTTTTTAAAGAGAGCCCATTTAGAATTTCCTTGCTACAGCCAAAAGTGAGGAAGGTACTTCCAGTAAAAGAGCCCAGTAGCAATCCTTGATTTCATCAAGTGACCCCTGCCTTAGGAAACGCAGGTAGTCGATACAAATGTTATTTTAAAACGAACCTTGTGATCACAACACAGCAAAATCATTGAAGTGCTTGGGCTAAGTGAGGACAATGTCCTACCAGCACACGGACATAGGTTCAAGACTCTTCAAAGGGAAACACTGTGGCTGAATGACCTACTGCAATGTGAGCCATGCCAAATCAGCAATGGGCGTGACGCGGCAGCAGAACCAGCAGCTCGCAGCTCAAAACTCAGATGAAAAATCTCAGTGATGAATCAGATGGAGAGTAAAGGCTCAGCATGGAGACAGATAGCGCAGGAGCTGGGAACAGGGTTCAGAGGAAGCAAGAGGCTAAAACCAGTCAATAGCAGATTTGTTTCATCTGCAATTATTCATCTCTGAAAAACAAGGATGAAAGAGTTGCTCCTTAAGAAATCCCAGCTACAATAGTCCATTAAGGCATGACTGTTACTTAATGCTGTAACTTACAACTTGGGTCAACCTCATTTGTAGCCAAACACAGAACAAGACCAAAGGATGCTGCAGGAATAGTAGCAAGCATCAAAAGCTGTAGCTATGCATCGTTACCAATATACATTTCCCTGCACACGTTTTGTGCTCAGGATACTGATCTAGAAACTTGTGTCTTTGGGGTCCTACAGCCAGCTATTTTCTCTCAGAAGTATAGCCCAGAGTAATAAACTATATTTCTCTCTATATAAGCCTGAGTGAATATCTGTTTTGAATGAAAAGCATGGCATGACCAACACCTTTGGTCAAGAGGTGCAACCAACCTCATGCTAAGTTTGAAATGACACACCACATTCAGCCCTTCTCCATAAAGATTAATCTCATCATGTAATGCCCTGAAGGTGAAACCTTGTTTAAAATATACTCAATCTTCAAGGCAAAGCATACTCAAACGGAGCTGCTTTCGTTGCAATAACGTTTGCGTGCAGGCAAAGAGATGCACTTGCCTGACTGGCGATAGGCAAAGCGCGACAGAATCCCAGGTTCTAATTCTAAGCACAACAGTACAGGGCAACAACATTGTCCTGACAACAACAGTACAGGACAACAACATTGTCAATCTGCAATCTGATTTAAAACAGAATAAAACATCCAATTGAAAGCCTTTCTGGGTGCTGTGCCCGACTGACTTCACATGGGCTCCTAAAAACTCATTTTACAGTCATATTTTCCTCTCCTAAAGATATTTCCCTGCTCTGGTGTGGTAATACACACACAGGAGAAAATGGAACTGCTTAGTTATAAGGATGCTGTTGTCACTGTACGAAGCACATACATTTTAAGAAGCAGAAGGTAAATATCCTCTAATCTCTTTCACTTACAGTTGCCTCACAGATTTAACTACAGTGTACTTCAGACAGAAGCCAATTTCACATTGTTTAGCCAACCTATTACATATATTAATCTGCATATTTGTATATGCAAGATATACATGTGTTTATACACAGAAATACATACACAGACCCTCAAGTTGCACACTAAAACAACGTGATGGGGTGTGTGCTATGTGGTCTTGGTGCTATAGCCTGAACTCTTGCTCAGGAATAAAGCTCATGATATTCCATTTTCATTCCTATCCTTAAGTGGTCTTACTTGTGCTTTACCTTTCAAAACCCAGTGAAATAAAGAATGTACCGTAGGACTCAGTTCCTACATTTGCTCTCAATTCTGCTTGTCTGTGATAACATGCTATTAAAGAACTGCAGCAGCAGCACTTTAACACAGCAAAGTTATAGGAGTTTGAATGGAGATCTTTATGAAGTACAAAAATGATCTGTATGAAAATTTCATCATTCTAAAAATGGTAGAAGCCAAATGATGGAACCATCTGAAATACAGGAGATCCGTTACTTCCCAACCCCCTCTCCCTCGTAAGCAATCACAGGATCTTCCCCATACAAAAGGTTTTGCCCATAAATGTTTCAATTTGATATCTCACATCTCTCTTTATGCAAAGACGACTCCCATGAAATTAACTCCTTTCCGTTTGCTGCCGCCGTGACAACTCCAGTAATTGCTTTCATGGGGTAAGCAAGACTCAGAAAGCATGAATATTCCTTTGTGAGATTGAGCAATTACACATCACTGGAAGGCTCGTGTCGCATGAGCACCAGCACCATGGGGATGGGCTTTGCGAAAGGCTGTTTGGAAGGCAACCGGCAGCCTTTCTAGCCAGGAATCCACCTTCTTCTTTGCTCGCGCTCCAGACTAGCAAGGAGGGCATGGTAACACACAGACACCAGGTAACTTAAGCACTCCAGATAGAAGAAGAATGGATTTGCATCACTGTATTAAAGAAAAGGCTTGAAAATCAGAACTGTTTTAATACCTCCAAGCCAAAAAGGCTACTGCCGCCTCTGATGTCTCTCCCAGTACGGCAATGCCTGGATCGCCTCAGAATTAAATATACCTTGATATTTGAACTGCTCAGGCTTCAGAGCTTCAGCCTCTGGCATTTCATAATACTTGGGTAATAGATGAACAATCTTCTTTTATGAAAGAAAAGAAGGTGTGTGGGGGAGAATGCAGAGGAAACAGTAGCTGTGAAATGGAATCCAGTTTCAGACACCAGCTCTCATTAATCTTGCTGATGAATAGGATCTTTATAGAAAGAGACCCTGCAGCCGAGGGAACCATAAAGGGAAAGAGTATGGAAAGTGAAGCAGCAGTTTCTTGTACGAGTTCTTCTGTGCTTTAAACGAAGTGTCTTTTGTGAAGGCCTGGGTCAAAAAAGAAAAGAATCCCAGCAATTCCTGCTTTCCAAGGAAAACACACATGGAAGGAACTGATGCTCCTTTTGCTGCAAGCCTTTTCTGGTGAAGGGATGAGATCAAGAATACAGCCAAAAAAGGAATGGAAACGCACTGTTCGGCAATTAGTTTGTGACATTCTACCCTATATATAGTGCCTATTTGGCAAGGCCTCCTGCAGTTCTCTGTTTTTCATTGCAAGTGGCTTATCTCAGCCCTGACATCTTGCAGATGTTAGTAGCTTTGATTCCCCCCCCACCCCCCCCATGTTGCAAATGAGTTGGCATGGAAACAACTCTTTTCTGGCAACATGACATATGATTCAAGGCAAAATGCATTTAACACAGATGAATAGTTCAGGAATATGCCTATAACAAAAAGTCATCTTGAAAGCTGCTTTGCATTTGTTGGTGTTTATGACAACTTTTTCAAGACAGTCTGAAAAAAGGGATGAAATCAACTGTTTAAGACTTAGGTACCAATGATGAATTTCCCACTGCTCAATGCTCCATCCTTTACTTCATCCTCAATAGATTTGTTTTAATAACAAGAGGAAGATATCAAGAAGGAAAACATTGTGAAAGGTTATTTTCGTATTCTTTTCAACAATCTTTGTTGCACTGGTTGTTACAGTTACAGATGGTTATGTTAGCCCTGAATTAACTCTGGACCCATCAGAGGCAATCAGAGAGTGCTGCTGCTCCCAGAGGGTGACCAGAACAGCACTTATTGGAAGCACATCCATGACTCAGCTTCACTTAGCCCTGCCTTCAAGACCCCTTGGCCAACCAAACGTGCTTGTGAGCACATTCAGGGCAGCAGCACTTGCTGGAGGCTGTTTATGGGGGCATGAGCAGGACCCCTCCATGTCCCTCCCCAGCCACTGTCATCACTGCAACTGGAGCAAGTTGGGATGAAGCAGCTCCCTTTAAGTCTGTCACTCCAGCTCCAAACTGATCTTGACCTTTGGAAAAGGGTCTGACTGTCCTTTCCATCACCTGAAAAAGGCTTGGGGAAGCTCTCCTCTTTGGAACAAGAGCAGAACCCACACTTCATATGGCTAGAGCCCAGGAAGGAAAAGCAAGGGGAGAAAGGATGCCATCAGCTGCTCCCTCCACCAGACCCTCTTGCTGCAGGTTTGCCTTCAAAGTTCAACAGAAGACCACACTTCTTAAGTCTCCAGCACAGTCCAAAGCCCCCACAGATACCTGCACACGAGTGCTAAATGCTGCTTGTGCCTGCTATGGAGCATTTGTGACATTTGTGCTGGTAACTACGCAGTGCCATCAGGTGTGCACTAAAACACAGTTCTCATGCCAAAAAGTTCTGTTTGTAAACCATAAAACTGGCTGTGAAGGGCTGCATAGCTCTCAGATAATGGGGAAGAAAGCAAGCTGTGAGAAGCTTCATGTTTTGCAGTCAGTGCTGGACATGAGAACAAACCTTCCAGTGCTCAGTGCTTGTCCAATTCCAATCTGAACTTCAAACCTCATCTGAAGTGTCCTTACTATTGAAGGAATACCTTGAGTTATTGTTACTTGCTTGTTCTACTGGCAAGAACTCACCTCAGTAATTTAGAGGAGCCTGCATTCAATAAAATTAGCATTTAAATGAATGCAATTAAGAAATGCCTCAAACTGAGCATGCAAGAAAGGGGGATAGTTGACTTGTCTGTTAGAAAGCTCCAGAGCGTTACTGCATGGAAAGGGAAACCCTCTGGGGATACTGTAGTGAGGGCAGCAAGAACCAGGTCCTGCAGGTCCCATTATCCAACTGGGATCTCTCAGCTTTCAGATCAGTTTGCATAGGTACACAACAAAACCATGTAACAAGCGTGGATTGGAGCACCTTTTGCGCACTTGACTTCCATAGTGTGGAATAACCCAAGAATAAGGAATCTGAACAGACTCCATTCATTGTACTGCTATGTGAAGATAACTCCTACCCCCTCAAATAAACGCCTCCATTTGGGATGATCAATTGTCCATTACAGAAAGCTCAAGTGGGTTTTTGTGTGCTGTTTTGATTATGTTGGCGTTAACATGGGGTTACATTTACTACTGGCATTTCAGCCTTATTCCTGCCATCGGCTGTGCAGTACAGGAAGAAATTCACTAGAGTGAGCTTATCATCACAAGTATTTTAATTTATTAAATAAATGACCTAATTGCTTGCCTGAGATCTATTTTTCTTCTATTTCTTGACCCTATTGAGAGTTAATCAGTTTCTTGGTGCTAATTAGATGTCAGCATTAGTAGCCTGCTAATACATAAGAGATAATGACACCATCATGCAAGACACAGTGTCCAACACACGACCCTGTTTCCTTAAATTATCCCCTAAGGATCCATTGGGAAGCCTAAAGGCTTTGTAGTTCTACAGCAGCAGTTTCCTTCTGCATGTGGATAGAGGTACAAATTTGACACCCAAGTGGAAAACCGGACACATGATACAGGGTTTGAAGGGGAACACTAGTGCCTGTTCTTGTCCCACCTTATACACATAGCGTGCAGCGTTTTCTCAGTGTGAAAACAAGGGCAAAAAGAAAGCTTAAATAACACTTCAGTATTTCAGTTTTATAGACTAACAAGCTGCTGGCAGGGAATTAAAACATGCAGCTTTACTTTACTGCTCAAATCCCACCTGTAGGCTGAGGGAGAGACAGAGAGCACCGAGTGCAAGCATCTCTTCCATCTGCAGAGCTGAGAAATTCTAGCCCAGCAAAGCCAGGTTTCACAGAGGCTTCCCATAAGACTACCTGCAACAGGCTGGTCACCTTCTCCCCGGGAGAAGGGAGGTTCTTACATGCAGGTAAGTTACAAGGAAGCTCCTCATTTACAGCCTTATACAATCACCCAAACTGGGTGCACCCTCTTGGCTCAGGGTCTGATGCATTTGCATGGATGCTTGCACTTTCCCAGCCTTTTCCCATCCCGGCTTTCACCCTGAGCTGTGTTCTCTCCCAGGTGGGTACAATGAACTCAGAGTTGCAGTGAGGCCATAGATGCAAGACATGCACTCAACTACAGTTTGGAAGTGCTCAGCAAGTGCAGTAGAAGTGTATTTCTGGGATCCTGGAACAAAAACATCACAAAGGTTAGCAAGCCTCCTAAAGAAAGTGGTAGGTGTAGACAAGTGGTCTGTGCAGTGGTGGGACTGACCACCCAGAGGGTGACCTGCCACCAATGGGGTCCCCCAGGGATCAATATGGGGCTCAACCCTGTTTAATATCTTCATAAATGATCTGGAAGATGGGATCAAGCATACCCTGACCAAGTCTACCAATGGCACCAAACTGAGAGGGAAAGTGGATACTTGAGAAGGGAGAGCCACGCTGCAGGATGATGGGTTATATCAGCAAGGGCATCACCAGCAGCCATAAGGAAATCATCATCCCACTCGGCTCATGTCAGGCAGCGCCTGGAACACTGTGATCAGTTTTGGTCCTTGCTATACAAAACAGATGTGAATGGGCTGGAGAGGGTCCACAGAAAGGCCCCAGGGATGATCAAAGGATGGGAAACTGTGAGGAAAGGCTGAGAGAGCTGGGCTTGGTCAGCCTGGAGAAAAGAAGGCTCAGGGGAGACCTTATCACCATGTTTCACTATTTAAAGGGTGGCTACAAAGAAGATGGAGACTCCCTTTTTACAGGGAGTCACATGGAAAAGACAAGGGGTGATCGGCACAAGTTATCCTGGGGAGATTCTGGTTGGACACAAGGAAAGTTTTTCTCAGTGAGAGCAATCAGCCATTGGAATGCTCTCCCCAGGGAAGTGGTGGATTCCCCAATACTGGACACTCTTAAGATTGGGCTGGACAGGGTGCTGAGTCATGCAACCTAGAAAGGCTGGACCAGACGATCCTTGAGGCCTCTTCCAACCTGGTTCCTCTGAAACATCCTCCACCATTAAACATCATCTGAGTTATTCAAACAGGCTCTCGTGTCTCTGCAAGTAGACTGAGGGGGAGTGAGAACAGAGCAGCTGCTAATCTTACTCTCTGCTGGGATTAGATTAGCTTTCCACAGTGAAGCTGGGTGCCATTCACTCATGGCACTAAAGGCACATTCATTCACGGCACTCAGCTTCACTGTGGAAAGCTAACCTAATCCCTTGGTGTCAGCACAAGTTACCTTATCCACTAGGAAATCCTTTCTGATGGAGAGGAAGACCTCCAGCCTTTCCAATATGAATGCAGTGAATACACCAGCAAGAATACCTGCCCGCATAGAGCTGGAGCTTCTGGATCAACACAAGCTCTTGACAAGTGTTAAGCACATCAACAAAACAAGTTCCTGCCATCTGGCAGTTCCAGGATGGCAAAAACCTTCCCAAGTAGAGTTGGCTTTAAACATAAATACATGGAAGGCAGGAAGCTGAGTGGGGGCAGGCAGGGAAATTGCCATCTTTCCATGCTGACTTGCTCTCGTGGCCAGTTCTGCACCTGGAAGTCACTAAATGCATTTGCTGTTTGATACTTTTAAATGGTGTTATGCCTGAGAGGTGTTAATGGCCCATCCATTAGTTGTGACCCAGACTTCACAACTTCACCCTGACTTCATTAGAGCAATTGTGGGGGTTAATGCGCTCTGCTTTTATCTGGCAGTTAAACCTCTGCGGTTCATTTGCGTCAAAGCTGCTGTGCAAAGGAAGGGTCGCCTTTGAAGGACCATGGTCCTAGAGAAGGATCTTTGAACTAGGGACAATTCCTGAGGGGAAGGCTGGAATAGGGAGAGTTCGGTGTGTGGAAAGCAGCAGAACTCCATAAGAATGCAGCTCCTGGATGTGGTTGCATCTATCAGAGAGCAACAGGGCCTCTGCAAGAGTCCTTCTGAAGAGTCAGGTTTGTCTGTTCGACAAACAAATAGCACAAAGACACTGCCACTGTCTCCTGCAGCGGTGAAGAAGGTCCAATGTCAGCATCAGGGCAGAAAGCTGGAAGGAATCTGGAATTTATGGGCTAAACCAACTGTAACCTCGAGGCACTATGCAGCTTTCAAAATTCAGAGTTCACGGCATGCAGAACATGAGGCTGGCCAGCACATCCCCTAGCAGACCGGTAACATTGTGAGGATCTCCTTGCACCACCCCTTATGATCCATGGGAAGATGCATTACAAATCACAGCATGATCCTTGGGGTGCAGAATGCTGAGCTTGCCTACCTCATAAAGGCAAACACCCCAAAATGGGAGAGGAAGGAAATGGGTCATCTGGCTCATTTATGGGTATCCAGGGAATCTGTGCCTACACACAGCCTCTCAAACATCCCTACTACAACAAACTGCACTATCGGAGGAAGAAAACTGTGCTCTTGATCACAGAATTTACGCGTGACTAACATAAAATTACCACTTAAAACATACCCAGATCCCAGCGTCCAGCCCACAGCTATTTTCATGGGGTGGGAAGCAGTGATTGAACCAATCACAATGTATCTGGATCTCCATCACACCCTGGGTATAGACAGATGTCACAGAATCACAGATGGGTTTGGCTTTAACCATGGGGAGCAAAGGGAGCAACGTATCCCTGTGAGAGGAGCCAGGAGCACATCCACACACTGGGGGCAGGCATGTGGCTGCAGCTTTGTAGGCTGACAAGGGGCCTGGAACTCCACTCACTTCACTCTTATCCCACACACACACATCAAGAGGGTACTTGAATATAACCAGATCAAGCTTTACTACTGCTGTGTATGCAAGACACTGATTTACACATGGCAGCGGTGGAAATATGTATACAACTTCCAGAACAATTCAAAGAATTCAATTCCACTTGCAAGACTAAAGCTGGGGGGCCAAGAATTAGATCATGGCCTAAAGTTGAACATCCCTCCAGAAAGGGACAGAAAAAGCAGTCCACATGCTTATTTATGTGCTCTTAAGTGAACTCTATCAACAGGTTTGGGGTTCAATAACCCAAAAGCAACTCGCCCATGGTAACTCAAAGCCCCTTGCTCAAGGGAGATCTCCTTGAGGCTGAGAGTTGGGGTCTGACTCTGCACAGATATCCCAAACTGCTCCCTGGGAGACTTACACCAGACTCCTGCTGCTCCAGTACAGCAAGAAAGAGATTTTCCATAGCAAAATGAGGGAGGGGGATTAAACCTAAACCTCTTCCTGCTTAGGGAGAAAGTTTTTGAGCTGTGCATGGAAACTTGCTGTTTGATATTGCTAGCAAGATGCCCAAAATGCAGCATTACCCTCAAGTACATCACAGGATTCCAGACCCTGCGTCGCTCTGCTATGAATTATTCTCTGTAAATAACTACTATATTTCACCAAAAGGAAAACCTGAAATAAAAAACCGTATTTGCCAAAAGCCATGGAAGGGGAAAAAAGCAACAAATATCCCAAAATTTAGATAGGTAAAATTAACCCAAATAGCAATAGATGAGTAATTAGCAAGCTCTTGTTCTTGCTAGTGGGCTGAATAGGTGATAAGCGAACCAATAAATGCCTGACCTTTTTAAGTCATATTTCTAGCCTAGGAAAGTCATGGCTATTAACTGCTACCAGGGTGCCACGGGATTCATGTTCAGAGGTATCCTTTTCACTTTGTTGTTGTAGCCTCTCATCTTTTACTGACATTACACACCACTCATCATGATCAGTGTCAGAAGCTATAATAGCATCTGCTGCAGTGGCAGCTTCTGCTGGATGAAGAGTCTCCCTCTTTACCTTAAGAAATGTCAATCATTCCCCACGCTCAGCATTCAGACTTGCTCATCAGTAACAAAGCTGAAGCTACACCAAACATCGGCTTGGAATAAACACCAGACTGAGATCACTGGAAATGAGTGACAGCTTATAAACCACGTGCCTGAGAACACATGAAGGAAGGGAACAGTCCCTGTCCTGCGCTGCTTCCAATGTCTCACTGTCATTTGAAATAGCTCCTACCAAAGGGGGACAAAAAACTTGATTTGTGACATGCAGAGACCTTACAGGTAGATTTGGGTAGGGAACCGTACAGGGTCCCCCAATCTCCTTTCTGCTTGTAAGGAGAGGAAGGATCAGAAGTTAAGGAAAATTCAGCTCATTTAACTATTAAACACCCAAGTAACCCATTAAGTTTTCCTCCTGGAATAGCTGATATTCATTATTCTCAGCATCCCTATCCCCTTAAGAGCTTTATTTGTTTGCTCTCTGTGGAGTGTGCCCAATAGCATCAGTCTGAGATGTGCCTGTATAACTACTATTTGGGTAGGTACAGCTCACCTCACTGCTGAGGAGTGACAAGCAAGGGACCTGAGGGTGATAAGCCACATGCATATAATAGTTATTTCTAAAAGCAAACCAAGTGGAACAGATCAATACGGGCACAAGAGAAAACAGCATCTGCAGAAGTGAAAAATGGGGCAATCTGTTATTTCAAGGGAAATACAACTTGCCTCTGTGGGATGGTGCCTATTACTCTGCGCTAGTGGCAGGCGGTGTGCTCCATCTTGCAGCTTTGCCTGCTGCTCTCATGCCATCACATACTCCTGGACCAAGGGTACCAGTTTGGACTGCCATCCCCTCCAGCTCTTGGGGGACGTAAGCACAGCTCAGCTGCACCAGCACTTCCTCCTGCCCAGGGACACGGCCCTGCTGTCACACTGGGTCTCTCTCTTCAGAGAGAAGAGTATGAACATACGAATCACAGCTTGAAAAAGGAAGAAATCTCAGGCAGTTAAGTGAGGAGGAAAACGGAAAGTATTTACATGTTTCTGCCTCTCGTGCCCGAACTTTTCAATCAAAAGCTTACCATTGTTATCAAATGTTTTCCTTCACCTCTGCTGGGTATCAAGATCTGTTGTCTCACAGGCAAGCCTGGAGAGGGACACGCTTCCTTAAAGCTGTGTTCAATTTACATCCTCTTTTGCTCTGATACGGATTAATCAGGCACTTCCTCAGTGGCTGCCTTCACTTCCCGTTAATTAGCATTCGTTATGCCATCCTGAAGCACATGTTGATGCCACCTCAGCCACCTCAGCAAGGAGGGTTTTGCTCAGGGCTGGGTGGCAGCCCAGTGGGAGAGGAACCCATCTACTGAGCCTGGAGGACCTGGAGCTTTCAGCACAAAGCTTTTCTGCTTGGTGGCATCCAGGACCCAAGTACCCAGCTGAGCCCAAGTGCCCATCAGGGACCTGCCTAATGCAGTCCCACTGCCACGAGGCTCTAACAGCATCTTAGAGCACAGGAGCTGGGCCCAAGGAGATGCCTCTTCCAGGCACACCAGACCTTAGCAGCAACAACAGGATAAGAGATCGTCTTTGCTTGGCTTTGTTTTTAAGAGAGGTGTACTTCATGATAATATTTCCTGTAATAACCATTTATTTCAAAGCTTCCCGAGCTATTCATGTGCTATGCTCAATGCTTCTTTCCCCTTTACTTTTAGCATCAAGCCTGATAAAAATGCTTTGGAGCTCACTGTGAAGTATCATTTCTCTTCAATAATAAAAAGAAAACTGATTTTTTTTTTGCCCTTTGTAAGAAAAAAAAGCATAGGCCTCTTTCCAAATAGAGAAGGCAAGAAATCTCTAGAAAGTATTTCTTATAGCATCCTCCACAAGGAAAGCTTATCTCTCATTCCTCTGCAAACACCAGCAGGACCATAGCTTACTAGTGCCGAATCAGCTTCACTGGAGTTCTAGTTCCTTATGCATTCCTCCCAAGAGGGAATAAGATACCTCCAAATACAGAGCAGAGATATACACCAGGCTCTCAGACAGGCTTAGATGACAATGTTTTTTAATGGGAAAGAAAGGGGATGCTTCTCACTTTCACAAAGATACTTCTTCTATTTCAAACAGCAGCTTTTGAGAAAAAATACCAAACTATACCCATAGATCTTTTCATCCTATTTGAAGACTGTTTCACCTTTCACTCATTAAGCACATTAACTACAGTACTTGCACAGGTGAAAAGTGTCAATATTAGCCCCTAACAGAGGTACTTACTTGCTGCATGGGTAGGAAGAGCTGCTCTTTCCCAGCTCTCTCAGCTCAGAAACAGCATGTTGAATTACAGTCACATCTCCCAAACTTGCCTTGACCTTTTTTGCCTCCAGAAACATCCTTACCCATTCCTAGCTCATAGCAGGGGAGGAAGAAGAGGAAAGGTTGAGTGGGGCAGGGCAGGAGGTCAGTAGCTCAGCGGCTCCAGCTGTGCATAATTCTTTGCTCTTCCTACACAGCTGTTTCTGGATCATTTCTTCACCCCCCCTACTCCATTTTCCTTTGAACAGGGCTCCTGGTAGGTATCTTATTGACAAACTGATCACATCCATTGCTTATCCAAGCCCTAAGGTCTGGAGGGAGCAGGAGACAGGGCTAGAAGGACAGCCTCATTTAAAGTTCCGCTCCTCTGCTTGACAAAAGTCAGCCTTGACACAATGGGAAGAACATTAATCCACAAAACGGATCAAGAAAAGCTCCATGTCAAAGCCAGCAGATGCCACGTAACCTACTGCTACCTCTTGGGAATGTCATTCCCAGGAAAACCTAGTGCAGAAAAGGCTCAGGAGTCCACAGACAGAAGCTGATGTCACGCTAAAATGCAATGCTGGGTTTTATTGATAGGGGGATTCAGTGAGTGTTTTCTGCTTTCAACAAAAAGCCTAGCTTTTAAAATGTTCCTGCTTTTGAGTGGCAACTGGACTGGATGTGCTCTGAAGGGCTCTGAATGTCTGATGCAGGGCAGGCTGAAATCTGTGCCATTCATTAAAGTGGAAATCTGTGCAATTCATTAAAGTGGATGGAAATTCCAAATCACCATTTTTCAGTTGTTGTCTGGAAGGAGGATTTGGACAGGAAGGCTTGCCTCCAGGGCCATGACTCAAACTCAGGGTGCTCAGCCCTTTACATCAGTGATACAGGATTACATTGTCTACTGATCTTCATTGAGCTCTTGAAAAACATGTGCAAACACTCCATTTCTCCTACAGAAGTTGCCAAGGATCAAACTAACCCTCAGCAGCTTCTCTATGGAACTCACCTAGTCCCACAGCTGTAGATTGTCCTGGTTTGGGTGCCTGTGGAATGCTTGGTGTTCTCAGCTGAGCTTGCGGCCAGGAGTAAGGAAGTGGTGAAAATCCTTGTTTCCTAAAGGTTAGCACTGTAGTTTTGAGAATGACTGCATGGAGAAGTGCTGCTTTTAGCAAATAAATGGCAAGATTGGGGGTGATACAGACAAGGCTGGCACAGAGCAAGTTGTGTGTTATCACTACCTGTGATTTGTTGCATCTCTTTAACTAAGCAATGGAGAGACATGAAAAGCAGTGTTGCTCAAAACAAGGGGTACAGATGAAGATAGTCAAATGTGAGATCATCTTAAAATAAAAAGGGAAGCAAAATCCAAACCAGTGTAGAATGGCAATATAGTTTATGAACAAAGAAAAGCGTAAGTTAGTCAATTCTGTGTTTTCTCCTTTTTGCTTGCCAGTACATCACTTTGCACTTCCGAATCCAGAGTTCTGGGGTAACAAATTGAAGTTTTGCTTTGTGAAAATTTTCATTGTCTATTTTCTATTTATGTTTTAGCAATATTGGAAAGTATAAAATAAGTCTTTTAGGCTATATTAGACAGAAGAACATAGTCACAGCAAAAAAATAACATTAGCAAAATTAGTCATTTTCAGTGAAAGAGATTTCCAGGTCAGGGATTACTTGCTGAAGAAATGCTAGTTGAAGATGCAGCATTATAAATGGTCTTCTCTCAGGCACGGGTACCAGTGGTCAAATAATTAATTTCTTAGCAAGAAATATAATGGTCTATTTTAGCAAAAAGAAAGATTAGATGCACATTAATCAAACATTTCAGAGACATATAAACATGCATATAGCATCCAGGAGTATCCCATTACCCTCATTCGGAAGATATATGTAATCAATATTTCAAATAGACCTACTTAGTTTCCTATCATTGACATTTAAGTATTCCCCCCATACATAAAATAGGCAGGGCTTTCAAAGGCAGCATCAGTAATGTTCTGAAGTGCTGCTTGACCAAATAGAGTCAGGTTTTCTGTACTCTTCAAGCCAACCAGGCCAAAGATGAAACCAATGTGATCTCCCACCAAAAGGTAGAAGACAGTAAGACGAACTAACTTGTTATCAGAGCTCTGTTTGAAGAGCATTGACTTGAAATAGCATTAATTATTCACCTTTTTGTGGCTGAGGAGAACTTCTAAAGCACTGGTTTTCCCCTTCCCCAGCAGCTCACCCTTGAAAAAGGTTAAAATCTATTTGGTGGAAACCAGTCTATTAGAGGCAATGATTTGTGCTGTGCTTGGAAACAGCAAGAGGCATTTGCAAACATCAGTCTTTTCACTCTGTTTGCATCAAGTAAATATGTTTTCATTTGATACCCATTTGCTTGTTTCCAAAAGAGCTCTAGGGAAAAGGAGAGCTCATGGCAACGTTTACCTGGTGCTCTGAGAGCTGCCTCCTGTTATCCCATCCTTCTTGCAGGAGGAGGACTGGTTTAAGGTAGAAGATGAGCTCATCTCTGGATATCAATGAATGCAACCCCAGTGGTCTCTGAGCTTCAGGATGTATTATATTCCTTTCATACAAAGCCATAGGCTGAAACTCAAATATTCATTATTTTTGCAAAACCTCACATCAAATGGTGCATCTTTCAAGAACAGCACTGGAAGCGGTATGTAAGGGAAAAAAATGTGCTTTTGAAACCAGTCCCTTCTAACCATTTCTAATAGCCACCAGTTGCAAGTGTAAAGAAGATACCCTACTATGAAGCTGTCTCACCAGGGTCAGAGTGCTTTCACTTATTTATTTATTAGGATATATGAAATCAGGGTTTGCACAGCTGTCACAAAAAAGAAGCGTGTGAAGAAATCCAGACATCCTTCCATTAATTCCATGCATTCCCTCAGGCTTACACAACCTGTACCTCAACGCCTTTAATATGGTGGCTCTGTGTCAAGGAGCACATTTCTAAGCTCAGTCTATGGGCTTATTCGTAGAAGGATGGAAGCTGGCTTCAGCCCAGCCTTGGCAGGGGGGGTGACTTCATGCAGCCGTAGAAGGGATGAGTCACCTAATTTCCTTGAAGCAAATGTAGATTCCTCCTGACAGCACTTGGACGTTTCTGAGCCCAGAGTTTACCAATGGACAGCTTGTGTTTGCATAGAAACAGAAAAACAGAGGAGCAACTGCCCTGGAAGTAGTGAAATTGTTCTAAGGCCTGGAGACAAAGGGGTGCTCTGGAGGGACTCTTCATCAGGGACTGTAGCGACTGGACAAGGGGTGCTGGGTTCACACTGAAACAGGGGAAGTTCAGGTTAGATCTAAGGCAGAAGCTCTTCCCTGTGAGGGTGCTGAGGCGCTGGCACAGGGTGCCCAGAGAAGCTGTGGCTGCCCCATCCCTGGCAGTGTTCAAGGCCAGGTTGGACACAGGGGCTTGGAGCAACCTGCTCTAGTGTGAGGTGTCCCTGCCCGTGGTAGGGGTTGGAACTGGACGATCTTAAGGTCATTTCCAACCATTCTATGATTCTAAGCTTGTGTGACAACCTTTGCACATACAGAGAGGACAGGCAGGAAAAGCTTCTTTCAGTCCAGTTGCTTCTCTTGGATGCCCTCAGTAACAAAACCACCCAAATGAGAGGCAGTGGGCTGCTTACCTGACTTGTTTGTGTGGAACAGGCAATCTTTTGGGATCAAAAGAATTCTTTGGCCCCTTGCAGATGCAGGCAGTCAATGGACGCTGCATTTTGCCTCTGGATGATCTTCACCCCACACATTAGCTCTGAAAGGGCCAATAAACAAGGGAGAATAAGCTGAGACTTCTCAGTTGCTAAGGCAATGAATTAATCAGCATGTATGTGTTCAGCATATTCACATGATCCTGCCAAGGCCTACAGTTTTAGGTCTCCTGCTATATTTTTGCCAGCATGAGAGAAGGGAGCAGAGGAATTGGCAGAGAACAAAGTGTCAGTGGTTAGTGCTGTAATAAAAATCCTGGAAGGAGAAAGCAGCACCTACTGCATGCACCGCATTCATGGATGATGTGGTGTTACAGCATGCCAGCAAAACATGGCTCTTTGCCACCGTTCTTTGTAAGGGCTTCATTTAGCCTAATTATTGGGTATAAAATCCTCTTGTCCAGAAAGAGACGATTTCCCCTCCCAGAGGTGTGAATCCAGCCTTAAACTGCATTCAGCGCATTTGATCAGATTGACAGAGCCTGAACCAACTCCGCAGCTGACAAGACATTGCTTCACTTAAATCACTGCATTTCCATCCACCTCAGGGTTCTTTAACACCTTCTCGGAGTAAGATGCGAACCAGCCAAGCAGCACCAACACCAAACCCAACAGCACCACTGCACGCTTTAGAGGGCTGAGGCTAGGTGCAGCAGAGCTGATGTGCTTAGGTGAACCCTTGGGCTGTAACCGTTTTTGATGCTGATCAGGCAGTCCCACTTAATGGCTGTAAATTCAATACTGGGTTTTGGGGTTTAGTTCAGCATCCATTCCCACTTACCCACTTAAACACCAGAGACAGGCTCTTTCTTATAGTCCTCTATGACATGTCTGCAGTAAGTCCCTGCGCTTTCCTTAGGACCACAGTCTCAGGAACACTTAATGGACAGCAGTTTGCACTGTTCCCTTCCTAAGCCATCGTGCTTCCTCTTCTTTGCTCCTCCTCTCTCTCATGTATAGACACATCACTGTGCAGAGGCACCCAGCAAAACCCGTAGTACATACTGCTGGGTGCTTTTACACAGGCAGCTGCTGCATTGGCTATTGGCACATCTGGAGCTGTGAGCCCGGTTTTTACCCCAGTTGCAGCCTGGCTTTGTGTGAATTTAAATCTCCTTATCAATAAAGTGAAGGTAATGCCACTCCAGCACACTGCACACTGCAGGAGAATGAAGTGGATAAAGTGTCTGAGATGTCAGACAAAACATATATAAACCCAAAACATCCTTATAGAAAGCTCTGATAGCTGAGTGTCAGAAAACCAACAGGGAGAAAGGTATTACAGACCTATCAGAGAGACCGGGTCTGATCCTGAACACCAGTGCTTATGGAAAATCTGTTTAATCCCAGAGGAGAGCCCTGGGAGGGAGGTGCTCCCCAGGTTGATCCTGCTCACCCCTGCATTACCCACTTGAGAAGACCATGTGCCTGGGGGATGTGATTAAAAACTAATTGCAGTTTATTTGCCAGTCCCCATAATAATAAATTTTTATTATATTATTAGCCATATTTATTATATTATTTAAATAGATGACAATAAATATTTATTAATTACTAGCCAGACCCCATAGCATGCAGGCCTGGTCTGCACCCACAGCCATTCTTAGCATTCATGGTCACACCAAAGATGCTCCACGGCCAGCCCCGCACACCTCCAACCGCAGCAGTGATGGGATGCACAGCCACAGCTCTGCTGCCCTCCCTCTGCTCGCCTTCAGTTCATACAGCCCTCCCTCTGCTCACACCCTGGCTGCAAGAGCACGGGGACAGGGACAAGGGTGTTAATTTAAACCTGAAAGTCGTTCAGCTTTAGCAGGTTGAAGCAAAGGAACAGCAGGGCTGTGCCTGACACATAGCTGAAGCTGTAGCTCTCTCTACAGGCTTCACGTACAGTAGCTGTGCAGTCACAGCCAGACCAGCATCACCACAAAGCACACCCTGCAGGGTTGGTTACGAGTGTCTGCTGGGTGCATGAGCTCCATGCCAGGCCTGTGGAGGATGTGACCATCCTATGGGGAAAGTGGGCGAGCATGAGTGGGGTTGCCCATTGCAGAAGACCTCATCCTTGCTGCAGCCCTGCTTAAGGTACCATTGAGCTCAGACTTGGCCAGCATCACAGCACAAGCACCAGGGAGCTCCAAGCTGAGGGGCTTGAGCACATTCCTAAGTCCCAAGCACATACATGTGCTCGTGCCTGTACATGGTTCAGGGCCACTATTCCCAGGGCATGGAGCTGCACAGGAGCTCTGCATCCTCCAGATGTCCATGGCTGCATCTGGAATGATGCAGCCTTTTGATTGTAATAACCATTTTGATTCCCTTTTCCTAATAATTTCTTGATAACAACGCAATTGGATCATTCCTTAAGGTCATTTCACATAGATTTATTTGCAACATTACCTGCATATTTGGACTTAGGGGGAACAAATATTTTATTTCCTCGGGTTTTATTGCCCCATTATTTATACATTTCTCTTTAAATCCTGTAAACACTTCTTTTTTTTTTCCCCATTTCCCTGCAGAGTTTCTCTTTCTCTTTGGCAAACATTGATTTTTTTTTTTTCTTCTTCATGTTTTTTCCAGTGAACCTTGAAATTAAAATGTCCCTTTTTTTTTGATGTTTAATTTCGGGGGTTTTTTGTGCACCGGCCTCATTGTCAGCACAGCAAGAGCAAGGTGCTTTGTTAGATTACCGATGCTTCAAAGCTACTGAAAGGAAGAGTTGACCACATTTTGGCACGCGCGCATAGCTCCTTCATGAGCTGCAATCCTCTTTAAAACACAAACCCAATCCAGAGTTCTCAGCATTTTCCGGAAGCATTTTGGTTTTTTTAGTATTTCAGAATCGATTTTTACCAAATTATCCCATTTTTAAGAAGTGTGGAATTCTTTGTCCTCTTAGTGGACAAATCGCATGTACAGAATCAGCTCTTTACAGCACCAGCAAGGTTTGCAGCAGGGAGAATAGCTTTTATTAAACCAGCTGATATAGCTGGGGAAAAAGGAAAAGCTTTCAGACAGCCCTAAAAGCATTTGGGGTGTTTTTTCCTTCCAACTATATCAATTGTTCTAATAAGAAATACCAGCGCCCCCTGCAAACCTTGCCTCTCTCCTACCCTTCTACCGTCAGCTACAGTAACACTATCGCCAGCAGAAAAATCACTGCATTTGTATAGCAAAGAAACCATATTGCTGTTTTTCCAAGGGTTTTTCATCAGAACTACTGCCTGTTCCCCTTCCTGCAGCACAGACCTTGTTTCTTAGGAGTATTTTTAGGAAAGAATCTTTTTTATGACAATTACTTTGTCACTGTCATTTTATCTGCTGTAGCAGAAGAATTCTCTCCTGCACACTCTTGACTAACAATGCTTTTGCCTTTTGCTAAGTAGCCAGGGCACTACAGGTGATGAAATCAAAGCTTAAATGATAGTAGGGTAAAGTGTTTGGACCTAGGAACATGGGTGTGTTTGTATGCTTGGTGGGCCTGATGTGGCATCAGAAAGTTAGGGAAACCTTCCAAATACTCAACTAAAATGAGATCCTTGCTTTAGCAAGGGTTTGCTTCAGCTTTGTGGCCTAGGGTTATACATTATGCTAAGCAAGTGTGACTGTTCAGAGGCTAAAGAGCAAGCAGTGTTTAAAACAGCAGGAGTCACTTTTTCATAAAAAAAAGGGTTGGGGAAGTCTTTAAAAATGGATTGTTCTAGGCCATAAGAAACTATGAACTGCAAAAGTTTAATAGATGAAATGATACTCGTCTACTGCCACCCTTGTAATAACAATCGTTGCTGAATCCATTATTCAGGGGTCTTGCTATATTGACAATTCCATTTCCTCAAAAAGACTTCAGTTATTTCCCCCGTCTGTTTAACTTATGGTAATTAATTATAGATTTACAAGTGGTACACAGCCAGAGGTACCTGCAACCACTGTGCTGCTGGTGAGAGGGAAAAGTGCCTGTCTGCAGCCCCAAGTATGAGCAGGAAAAGTCATGCCATGAACTGACTCAGGGTCCACGTCAGAGTGCAGGTGATGGTAACCAACCTCATTGCACAACTGGCATTCAAGGAAGGGCAACCTTGCCTCCAGGTTGCTGCACTTAGGTCCAAATCCGGTTCTTGCGGAGCCTCTGACCTGCAAATCTGATCTATTTACCTCCAAACTGTGTTTCTTATTCAATGAATAGCAGTGAACAGACAAGATTTTAAGTATAGTAACAAACATTCAAGCATCCATGTGCCAGAGATACCCTCCGTGTGATAAAAAAAAAGACTTCTTTGTGACTTATTCCCCCCCGCAAAAGGTATTATGCTAAAAGAGAGCTGGTTTGTTTGTTTGCTTGTTTCACAAGCATCAGTTCCCCAACAGGAAGACAAATGGATTCAGTGATACTGTGGTTCTGCAAAAGGACTCATCTTGCACTGCCTACGTCAGCAGCTTCTGTGAGCAGAATGAAGGGCTGCACATTCACTCCTATCCACGCCTGCCACAGCTGGTACCCAAAAAGGCACAGACGTGCTAAGAAGGGGCTGTTACGCTGCTTTAATTACAATTTATTCCTTTTTTTAACAGTACAAACTTATCAGCTCTAACAAAAGATGTTTAAGAAACAAACCTTGTCAAAATAACATGAATTAAGAGCATTCACCCTTTTGTAGAGTGTGAAGAAGAAGTGTGTAATGTGATAATGAATTCTGTAATGCATTAGCCACGCTTCAAACGTGAGTACCACTTCCTCCATAACTTGCTGAAGTTTTGTCATTCTCGTTGAATCCCCAGTTTGATTGCCATTTCAGCAATTCGGCTATTATCCTGCAGGATGTTTTCTCTGTGCAGAAGCCTGTTAAAGCTGCATGAAATCCATATGAAACCCACAGGTGTGCTACCATAGGGCTTTGCTCTATTACTTGGCACAGCCTTGTGCTGGAGAAGGTGTGGAGCACCTTCTGCTCACCAGGATCCTGCTGTGGCTTGGGCTGTCCCTATGCATTATAAGTCCTGTCCCAGGAGCTGGGGTTAAATCAGTTTGTGCTCCCAAGTCAGCACAAGCTGGGACTCCCTGAGAGCTCACCAAAGGCCGTGATGTGGGCTTTGCTCCCAATGACCCGTTATCTGCATTCCCAAGCCGTTGCTTGCTTTCCACATATCAGACACCTTCCACAGTGCCAGAAAATTCAGTCCAGGCAGAAATATTACCAAATCCACCCATACACACATTGATAGTTGGACCCAGCTTCCTCCTTGCCCTTTATGATCTGGGCACCAGCTCAATCCCAGCATCCCTCTAGAAGTTCAACCTTGCAGCTCATTGCCTTTGTTTTCACAACTACCTCACCCTCTGCCTGACAACCCACTCCACACCCATCATTTTGGCCCCTCACAATCACATCCATGACTTGCTCCCCTGAAGGAACAGCTGACACAACAGTTCTTTCCTTTTCCCCAGGACAGCCTTCCCATTTACCCCCAGTTCACAACCTTACGCTTGCCCCTAGTGATTGCAGCACCAATCTCAATATTCCTTTCAAATATAAGAGCTGCAGAAGACAGCCACAAATCCAACAAATTTGGGATTTCTTCTTGCAGCAAATGAGCACCCAGCACTTCCTCCATGGAGCGAAATCTTTCCTTGGGGATCTCAACTCACAGACCCAGCTTGAGAGCTCAGGTCCTCATGGCTGAGCGCATGCATGTCCGAGGGATGCTCTGGAACACAAGAAGTGTTTGCTGCATTCACCACAGTCAAACCCAACTGAAGTGTGAAGGAGCTGAGCTGTTTGCAATCCAGCTCATACAGGGCTACCGGCATCTTCAACCTGTGTGCGTTCTGATTCTGATCGAAATTCCCCCCCGCTATTTAGGAACAGAGAGAGGCACAAGGAGGTCAGTACCACTGTGGAGGGCTGGCTTTAGAGTTTTGGCATCAGAAACATGAATGAGGAGGGAAACAAAGGCTGGAGGAGACGTATGGGGAAGATATATCTGAGGTAAGGAAGGAAAAGGGTTGGACAGATATCCAGGGGAACATTGGCCTCTGCCCCACTCTCCCATCAAGATGAAGGAGTACAGCACACACAAGAAGAATTTTTCCTAAAGCAATACAACCCTGTTATCACTGGAGCATGTCAGTGTGGGATACAGAGATTCAGGCTACTCAAAAAGAAGGGAAATGAGGCTCTTTCCCAGCCCCACAAGCCTATTCCTGGTACCCTACTTCAATGTGTCATGCACACGGGTATGCCTCACCTGCAGTGGGAACCAGCAGAAGGGAGGAGGGCTGCAGTCTTTAGTTAAGGGGGATGATAGAACACACGGATCTGTGGAGGCTGGAGCTCCAAATCCTGTTTTCTTATTTCCAAGCAGGATTTGGAGCTCCAGCCTCCACAGCTAACTTGCACCGCAGCCATCCCCATCCCCACAGCAGCCAAATTCAAGGAAATGCAACAGCAGAATCACACCACTTGTGTTCATTCATGGGGAGCAGAACCAAAATGTAAGCTCCAAACTCAAGATTAAAGAATGTTTTTAGAGTGACAAAGAGACAGGAGCACTTGTGCCCAGAAAACACTAAGCTGTTTGAATACCAGTGTTTGTGGGGGATCCACTATGCCATTGGAAGAGCTGTTCAGGAATGGCAAGAGTAATACCAGCACCGAAACAGTCCAATCTGCCATCATATTTCCTATCAGAGGTCTCACTGGAACTGCCAGCATTTTAATAAAGCATATGGTAAATTTTTAGTTAATAATAGAAAAAGCATTTCTTAAAGTTAGGAACACAGCTGCCCATTTCTTCATCTCATCTCTGGGTGCAGTGAGCATTTCATCCACGTTCTCACTGACCTTCTCAATGGAACGTGGCATTCTTCACTAGCAACACATGTCCCCAGTTTACCGTGCTGTTTAGTGGCAATTAAAGCAGTAATTGCTTGGAGGTTGAGGTGTGTTTTCTAAAGGTTCAGTATTGATAGCTATGGTATGTTTTGATTTGCTGGTGTAGAGATGCTACAATTGGTAGCTACCATTGTGCTACCATAGCTACAATGGTGCTACCATTGTGCTTCATATACCAACGTGAAAAGACAGATCTATTACCTATAGTATGAGTTAGGTGAACATTCAACCATCTCCGCAGCTCTGCTGCTCACAGAAGAAAACTTTCCCTACCTCATATGTGAAAACTGGTATTCAGCTTCCCTGAAAATCACAGCACAAAAAGTGCTGGTCTGTTATTTGTACGCTTTATAAACTGACTATAGGAAGAACTGAGATGACTGTCACTAGTGACATGTGTGATTTAGTACCACTAGTGAAAAACAGCTGGAATGGCCGGGATAAACTCCTCAATTCTCGTGTTTTGGACAGAACCAGAATGGGAGCAAAGCAGAACTCCTGCAGCATCTCTGCAATGATCACGGTGGGGGGGGGAAACAAAGGAGCAGAAAGAAAGGAAACACTCCCCCACTCCCCTCCTATCAAACTTCTGAATGGATCCATTTCTCAGCCCAGTCTTAGAGAAACCAGCCATGTGTGTAGCATGCCTGTGAAGAGTCACAAGACACCCTTATATTCCCCATTCCATCACCGACTCTCACTCTGCATAAGGCAGCTTCTGGGATCTCACTCCACACCAGCCCCTTCTCTGCTCACAAGGTCATAATGCACTGACCTCACATCCCACAAACCCCCAAGCATCCCAAAGCTCAGCACTGAATCTTCTTCCTTGCAAACTCCAGCCTAGGGGGAAGCACTGGGAGTGCATGACTCCTGCTGACCTTTAGAAAAGCTCCCCCCACATTGCTGCTGCTTGCACTGAAAATAGTCATTCCCCTCTCCCTGATTTATGCTTCCCTCTGCCAGAGCAGCAGATGCATCCCAGAGTACTGAAGAAAGGACAAGCCTGAAAAGCACAATAAACTTCCACGATGTGACATCCATAGGCTCAGAAGGGCTCCTCTCTTTGAGTGTGCAGCGTGCCAGCATCTTCACATCCTTTTGAGAAGCAAACAATGATTAAGCTTTGCTCACAGTGCATCTCCAACACTGAATTTACACCTGGGTGAAAAGGAAGCTGCTGGGTTTATGAAGGGGTCCTGTGTGTTATCATTTCTCCTGCAGCAGTGTGGTTTGGATTGAGGGTCCCCAGTGCTGGGGAGGATCAGACGTGAAAGCAGGCTGCCAGAGGAGAGACAGAGGAGAGCTGAAGCATAAGCCAAGAGATATCAGAACGCAGCGAGAAAGGAACAAGGTGACAGTAGCTCGGAGTGTAAATCAGTGACTGTAACTCAGCCAACAGCATGCAGGTCACCTGCTCCGGGCACCAGCACAGCCATTCCCTCTTTTCCCAGGCACAGGGATGTGCAATGCTGTCTGCTTCGGTTGTTCCTCATGGGGCCCTTAAAAGCTGAGTTAAGTCTCACATACAGCCCTCTGCTTCCTTTAAATAGTCAATGGGATCTGATTTGCCAGGGATACATCTGTATAAAGCAAAGTTTAGCACAGCCCATGTTAATAACTACCATTACGATCACACTGTAGTACCCAAATGCTGTACAAGTGAAAGGCTATTTCCGTAAGAGCCTGCAAGTTAGATACATGTATTTTCTCATTAACAATTAGACATTAGTCTCAACCCCATCCCTGGCAGTGTTCAAGGCCAGGTTGGACACAGGGGCTTGGAGCAACCTGCTCTAGTGTGAGGTGTCCCTGCCTGTGGCAGGGGATTGGAACTGGATGAGCTTTAAGGTCCCTTCTGACCCAAACCACTCTGGGGTTCTATAATGTTAAAGCTGATGCAGACAGAGCAGAGCAGCGGTGACCCTGTGCTTGGGGAGGGCTCCCAAAGTCGGCACACTTGGGAAGGTGAGCTCTGTACCCCTGACCCTGGAACAGGCCACTTCTTAGACACTGCCTTTGTCACGTTAACAGAGAGACGTGGCCAGCCAACCCGATGCTCAGTGTGACAAGGGCAGGCTGGGTCTGGTGCTGTGCCAGGTATTTCAGTCCCAGCCCATCTCCATTTAAAAACAGAAATAAGAACCACTGTTCATGACTTTACATTCATAAATACTCTCACAATGTCAAGGGATGGGGGGGGGGGGGGGGGGGGGCAGTGTTCATCAATTCATTAGATCTGCTCCCATGAATTATTTATATGCAGTGCTAAAAATGGTTCTGAAACATTACAAGAATTCAATATCAGTTTTCACAGTGGGATTTCATCATTTTAGCACTGGAGCATAATAGCCTAATGCGCTACTAATACGCTATGGTGCTAATAGGCTACAATGAGAGTTCTCTCTAATATGCAAACATTCCATGTTGCATTATTATTTCTTTTAAGTTAATATGATCTGGTGATAATATGATGAAATGAATTAGCTTCCTAGCATTGTTTGCATGAGTTGCACATATTAAAAGAATATTTCCCCCCACTTCCCCCTTGAATTCACTTGGAATGAGCTTGAAAATTTAGCCTGTAGTTATTCTTATGCTAATGAGGCTGTTTAGTAGGAAACACTCCCGCTGTTGCTTAGCCAGCTGAAGAAAGAATGTCACCTCTTGCTGGATAAGACTTTTCCTGTCCTGTTTTGAAAGACTCTGTCCTCATAAATACGTTTGCTTTCACATTTCCCACCAGCTCATGGACTCATTGCATATTTATGATAAATCCCCATGTCACTTCTACATAGAAATACAGAATCACCTTGGTTGGAAAAGCCCTTTAAGCTCATCCAGCCCAACCCTTACCCCAGCACTGCCAAGGCCACCACTAACCCATGGCACTGAGGCCTCGTCTCCACGGTGTGTGAGCACTTGCAGGGACGGTGACTCCAGCCCTGCCCTGGGCAGCCTGTTCCAATGCCTGAGCACCCTCTGGGGAAGGAATTGTTCCTCAGCTCTATCCAAACCTCCCCTGGTGCAGCCTGAGGCCGTTTCCTCTTGTCCTTTTATAAGGGGACACAGCTTCCAGGGAGGTGGAATCATGTGCTAGCAGCCCTGATGACCACCAGCTGTGGAGGTGACCACAGAGACAGTTATCACTGCTTTCCTGCTCTGGGACATGCAGGGAAGAGCTTGATAGCAAGCCCATACCCAAGGTCCAGAATAAATCACAGTACTCTCCTCCCAGCCTTGTGACATCTTCCCAAAGCCAAATTGAACACTGGATGTGCAAGCTGGGATGGCTGGCATGGGACTTGACTTGGCCCTTTTCAGAGGGACTCCCAGGACTCCCAGTGCTCCTTAATAAATAGGCACTGAAATGCTGAGCTTTTCTATTTGGGGATGTTGTAGGATTCCCATACAGGATGACGCAGGAAGGCATTAAAGCAGCTAACATTTGCTACTCTCCCCCCAACTTCCCTATGGAAAAGGAGAACATCCCACGAGATGGCTGAGAGCAAAATCCCCACATCCACTTTACCCTCAACGCAGATCCAGCTTGACTGCATCTGAATTCAGATCCTATGACCTTTAATTCGCATGAAGTTACCCAAGAACTTTCTACCCGTGAGGTTAAGCAGCACATGTACAGCACTGAAAATGTCTCAAATGTTACAGGGCTTTAAAATGTCATAAATAAGAGTCCAAAATTTCTTTAATTATCAGATTTCCAAAGCTACTCTACATAATTCCCTGTATAATCCAATCTGAAACTCAGGAGACACTCATGCAGATGACATTTCCTCTCTGTTTTGAATGGGGATTATTCTTTAAGAGGATACAGAACCTGGAAATATTTCAATAGGTCTGATATTTAAAGCATTTTTAATGGCATTTATGTTTTAATCTTCTTACTGAAGAACTTTAAAGAGAGCTGCAAGGAATTCAACAGTGGAAAAAAATAATTACGCATTAGTTAATAAAATAAAACGCAGAAGCAATGGGTCAGTTGATTCATGAAGAGGATGAAAACAGGAATGAATGTCAGGGCACCCTGGGGCACCGTGCCTTCTATTCTCTGGGATTAAGGAGCTGCAGTGCTCACACCATCCCGACGCCTTGAATGCTTTCTACTGCTTATGGACTTTGATTTCACTGCTGGCAACGGGGTGATGGGAAAGCAATGAGCCAAGCTCACTAGATACCTTCTGAATGACCAGATTAAAGGAGTTTCTGTCTGGCAGAGAGCAGAGGCAGCTGAATAATTCTCCCACCTTTCATTCTGTGCTTTCTAGCGCAATGCAGCGCGGTCCAAGTCCTCTCCGGGGATGACCACTCACATGAAACAAATCTCACAGGAGAATACACTGAAGAAACACACAAACCTGTTTGTTTTCCCATCTTTGGAGTTTTAGAAACAAAGCCTGAGTTTGTTTGCCCAAGCTGAGCCCTGCTGCCTTGGTCCTGCCCAGAGCCGGGTACTCAAATGCTGGTGCTTGGCTTCCTAAACTCTACGTACATTCATTTGCTTCTTCAGTCCCGAAAGAGCCTGCAAACAGCCCCCTGCTTGTTTTTCTTCTCACACTCTGCCTACCCTCAGGAACAAGGGGCTACTTCGTTAGGAGTGAAGTTATTAATTAGCAGTGAACCTGTTTAACCCACATGTTCTTTCATGCAGCTTCATAATGAATCCCAAACAACCTCAGGTTGCAACATGACTACTGGTTTCCTAGATTAGAACAGATACTAGTTCTGCTGAAATCAGAAGCAATATCTAGCAAAAACATCTTTCCAAAGGACCCATACATCTGCTGCAACATCCCACCGAGGGCTGGGTGTACTCCACAGTAAGGAATACCACGTACAGCATTTCTGCAGCTTTCCTGTGTGGTCCAGTCAAACTGACACGACTACTTTTATCTGCCAGTGGGAACAAATAGGTTTTATACAATTTAAGCACAGTAAGCCTGGCCATTATTTTACTCTGAAAAAAAAAAAACAAAACACAAAGATTTCTTAGTGTTACCATTACCATTGCTCCATTGCTTGTGGAAAACAATTCCAACTATCAGGAAATAATTATGAACAAAGCCCACTTAATTATACAAGACACCTCAGCTGCCCTAATTAAGGACCAGTTCAATACTGTTCACTTAGTAATTTTTGCTTTAATTGTGAATAGATTTAGAAGCCTAGCTGATCAACAAATAATGAGAATTGGGGAACCAGAAGGAATCTGATTAATACAATTATTCACCAATTATTTATTTCCTCTCCTTTATATCAGTCTTCCTTCTGCCTTAGAACAGGATTAGGAGAATAAGGATTGCACTGACTGGTTTCAGCACGAGTGTCCCTTCCTCTTACAAACACCCTATAGTCCCAAGACTGTGGATTAAAGCTTTATTCATGCAATCATGATAAAATGGGGGAACGATTCAAAGTCAAGAAAACACCAAGTCCCTGATGCAGCAACAAGTCACATGCAGGTAGATTCCTGGACCTATACAAGTTTTACGGACTTTGCTGCAAATACCCACCTTGCACAAATACGATGTTTATGGACTTTGTGCTCAGAGGAGAGAAACGGCCAAGGCTGGAAGAAGACAAAGAGACAAGAGTGACACTGGCAGAAGAAGAGTCTCAGGTTTGAATGCCTACAGGTGAGCCCCAGCAAATCCTAGTGCGTCACCACCAGGTCAACAATGGATGAGTGCCATCCACCAGGAAAATAACTTTACATGTGCTTTAAATTACAGCCTGCTCGCCCCATGTTTTAATATGAAACTGAAGCAATTTACTTCCTTTTTAATGGATTATAGAAGGAACTCAACCACAATGCTTCCACCCTCGGAGGATCAATAACTTTAACATGCTTATAAATTATTAATACTCTGCTCACAAAATTAACCACCTCCAAATAGACATAATTGCTCAACACAGCACAGAAGAAAACACGTGTAAGGAAGTAGAATGTTCCTTTGCATTTTTAGAAGGTTTTAGTAGCTTGCTAGTGTAGCTGAAAAGCTACACTGTTTATTATTCAATATAGTACATTAATTGCAATTTACTTATTAATTTTTCTTCTTTTGGCAGCACCATAAAGAGACTTGGCGTATGACTGTTTAATCAGTCAAAAGTCCATACCATGAGGACTGTCTCATTATATTCCTCCTAGAAATGAGTCTCTTTTCTAGACGGGAAGGCTTTAGATAAGAAGAAGGGGCTGAGCTGATTTAGGAGTCAGCATAAATCAGTACTATTCAAAATGGGTGCAGGCAACATCACACAATATTCCCAGTGCTAACACCACAGTGCTCCTGCTGACATCTCTTCACCAGTGTTGCTAAGTATCATGAAGAGGACATACGTCTTGCTGCTAATTAATATCGTGGGCTATATTCACTTAGCTGCGTTTCATTAGCTGAATTAACAAATTAGATGATGATCTTCCAAAATGTGTCTCGTTTTTAAAAGTTGGTTCTCATTTTCTGAAGGAAGAGGAAATACAGAGATCTCAAATCTCTGCCTGGGGACCACAAACTTTCACTGTAGCTATGAATCCCATTTTCTTTTTCCACGTGCTGTTCCATTGTGTTCTGATAAGCCTGAATTAGGATCCCTTCACTGAAAAAACGACAGCATCAAACTGTAAAGCCTAGATATTCCTTTTAAAACTTCAACTAACCCAGAACAAATGTGCTCCCACCGAGAGAACAGTAGCTCAGAGCATCACTTTGTGTCTTGGAGGCTCAAGTGATACTCCAGGCAGTGCTCTCCTTTCTACCTTCTAGCTCTATAGGAGGAAAAGGACTAGTGAGGGGCAGACGCACTCATAAAACATTGTCTTATGAAAACTAATGTTTGATAAATACATTCTTATCTACATAATAGGCCAATTATTTGATCAAATATATTTAAGCCAAAATTACTGTATTTATTGGCACTGGTAAAACCAAAACACAATGAAAATCTTACTTGGTCTTTTACATGGCTAATCAAGGGCTGAGCAGATCCACAGTTGCTACCAGTGGTTGAGTTCTGTTTGGAAGCTGTTTGTACTGAACCAGCAGCAGCCTCATTTCTAACTTCCATAAGGATATGAACACCTTTGCTGAAGCTAACCCTGAGAAGTTCAAGCCAGATACACTGACCTGGAGTTTTGCTTGGTTTTGGTTTTTGTGGGTTTGTTTCTCTGTTTATTTTGGCATTTTTTTGTTGATGTTGGTTTTGTGGTGATGGTTTTGTTGTTGGTTTTTTTTATCAGAAGTACCAGAAAGGTTTAAACTATGGCACCACAAAATTACTTCCAGGTTTTCCCATTGCCTACTACAAGCTATCCTTAAAGAGAGACTCTGTCCTTTCACGGATCCCTTCAGCTTCCCTTTACTTCCTTACTTTGTGCCAGTGCTGGAAAATCTTAGACCAAGCTAACTTCAAAGTGTTCTCTGTCTCTTTAAAACCATTTAATTAAGAAGGATGAATGTATATATGAAAACAAACGCTGGATTTCAGCAACCTCTTGTGTAGCCTAGGAAAATAGCAGGAAGAATAACGTATAATTAACCAGATTTATTTCTCCAACTCAAATACGTTAACAATCTTCCTCATTACAAATTTCAATAGATGCTGCAATGCTACAGTGTGTAAACTTATACATTTATGGTTTCAAAGTCTGGAGGCAGAATAAACAGGCAGATAGTGCAGGCAGACTTACAAGCAAGAAACTCGTGTGAATGCTAAGAAAGTAGCTGCCTTCATACAATTAAAGTTCAAGGTTGCATCTATAATGGGTTTTTCAGCTGTATTTGGAAGTAGACTTAAATTGTTACTCACCTCTAACCTTGTTGGAGATCCGTGGTATCAAGTATGTAAAGCAGAACATATTGCAAGAACAGACTGAAAGGGTTAGAATACATTTACTGAAGGAAAAGAGTCTTGTAGCTAGAGAGAATATTGTGCAGGAAACCTCAGGGGTTTGGAAAAGCTGCTTTTTGGAGAGGTACATTGCTCTTGCACCATCTGAATTCTCCTTTGGAGATGTAGTAACGGTCATCTACCAGCTTTATAAAGATATTTATTTTCCATCCAGCCAAGAAATTAAGCAGGAAGGAGGCTGAATTTTCAGACTTGGTTAGTTATGAAATGGGTCCTTGTGTTTCCATCCAACCCTGGTAAGTGTACGGGAAAGATTTTCCTTCTGTAATTCAGAGACTTGGTTTGGTTTTTGCTGTGATTACCAATGGGTGTTCTCAGTAACAGCCTCTGGGCCCAGAAATGCAGCAAATTCATCCAGGCATCTTTAGGAGCTCCTGTGGAACAGGGATATGATTGGAGTTGTTTTTGCTTTGATTACAGGATGTTTCTCCCACTGTTCATCAAATAGAAAACATGTGGGAGTTCTAAGTGGAGAGGAGAGAGCGATCAAGATCCTGCCCTCTTTCAGCACTCACAGAAAAGGAGGTAGAAAAGAGGAAAAGCAGCAGGAAAAAGGCAAATGCCAGCAGGCCAAACTAGTCATTTAGAATGGCACAAACTAAACAAGAAAAGAGAAAGAGGGTAATATTAAGTAATGGCATAATGTCCAAATATTTGCAAAGTTTGCTTCCAAGTCCCTGGCAAAGTCTTGTTTCCCATTACAGAATAATGCCAGGGCACGACACAATGATTCAGCCATGGTCCTCTCTGTCTCTTTTCACTCATGAAATGCTTCTGGGGCAGCTCTGCAAATTCCACTGCCCAAGTATTCCCTTCCAGGAGAGGCTGAAATGGCAGCTCTTGAGATTTGCAAAATGTCATTTAAAAACCACATTTCCACCCTACTCTGCTCTTTTCATGTAGAGGCTCTGAAAAGGGATGGAGATACTGAAATCTCCTAAAGGGCTCTCCTCACAACGTTCCCAAGAAAGCCAGCCTAATGCTACCCCTCTGGACCTTTCACACCGTACCCATCACATTGCTTTTAAACACTTCCAAAGCTCTTGAGTACTTCATGACCACAGATCTTTATAAGCCTTACTGGATGCTGATCTTTTGAAAGTAAGAGGTCAAACCTTTTGAGAGGCTCTTCTTCCTAAGGAAGCTCTGGTCACGCAAATCACAGACCTGGCAGAGCCAGTCAGATGGAAGTTCACCAAAGAAACCCTGCAGCTTTAAGTACTTTAGTGATATGACAGTGTTATCATTGTGAACTGATAGTTGACTGCAACCCTTATTGGCTTAAGAGTTTCATCACAAAGAATAGTGTTTGGCTTTATATATATATGCACACACACACATGAAGCTTCAGGTTCCTGAATTCACAAACTGTAAACTACATTAAATACACAGTAAATTGACTGATGATGAGCGGTGCTCTTCTAGGCTAATTTCTTTTCTAAACCATGATATGAAAATTCCTGCTAATGGGCTCGTGACAAGACTAAACAGGGGTAACAGCAGATTTAATCAAGAAAACAAATGGGATTCATTAAAAGCTGGCAATTGGCAGATAATCTTTGGAGAGTTCTCACCTCAATCTACATGTCCCCATCGAAAAGAAAAGAAACAAATTAGAAATCTTCAGCTGTTTTTATCTCAGGTTGTTGAGACAATTCAAAGGAAATTCAGAGTGCAAAAATAATAGACACAGTCAACTTGGAACTCCCTGTTCCATGGGTTAGAATATATATCCTCTTCCCAACTCCTTTTATACTCTCTACCACAGCATTCAGAGTAAAACGTTAACTAGAGTTTTCTTCTCACAGTTGAGAAGGCAAATGAGCTATAGGTTTCACATCTAACTGGACCACATAGCTTAAGATGATGCTGTGGTGTTAAAAGTATTTCTCAGCAAATAATACCGAGGAAATATATATTCCTTATATAGATCCTTTACATACAAAGAGGTATATATACATACATGTATCTAATATGTTTATATACATATATGTATATAATATGTTTATATACATATTATATACAAAACCTCCAAAGCCTATCTATATATATAGAAGTTGACTACAGAGACATCCACACACCTACCCTGCTTTGCACTTTTGCAAGCTGAAAAGGGTAGAAATGAAAGTAAATGCCATTTCAATTTTCAGAAATGATCTATCTACAGTGAATGAAGCCAATTCCCTAAACACAAACATCTCCAAAATTCGGTTTCAATCCTGCAGTTCAGCCTTCCATTAGAAGGAGGAAAACTTAGAACTTGATTATCGCTTTCCTCCAAAAGCTCCTACTTTATTAAGCTACACATACAGTTACCAGCTAAGCAGATAACTACCCCAAACCAGTAACTAATATTCCTTTAGTCAATGTCAAATGAACAAACAAAGCCGTAAAGCAACTTTTGATACACAGCACACACATGTCCAGCCTTGAAACACACATCATCTGGTGTCCCTGAAACGTATGTAACCTACCTGTGCTCTCAATGACGAGCTCCCTGATGCCAATGAAAGACTTCTGATGACTTGGCTATGTTTAGCATCACAAGTTAAGTATATTCAACCCATTCTACAATTCCCCCTCTTTGCAGACACTTCTGCTTTTTGCCAACATCTCAAGCACAACTATTCTAACCCGGGATTATCTACCTTCTCTTTTCTGCACTTGCAGAAAACCCTGCTCCTGGTTTATTTGCTCTCATTTAGTCCACTAGCACTTTGCTCTGCAGAAGCTTATTTACTTTCCCCACCATCTCCTAATTAGGGAAGTCATATTGTTTTCTCATTATGTTCTTCTAGCTCTGGTCTGAGCAAGGCATATTATCTGTTCAAGTGGCCAAATTCTTTTCAGGTGGCTGCACCCTCTACAGTGTAGCCTTACACAGCATCTAAGGCAATTTGAGCATTATCTGACTGCTAATTAATGTCCTATAATAATTCTGACCTTTAAAAATTGTCTTCTAGCACTGCTGTTTCAGAAGCCTGCTGTGCACTTGCTTTCTCTGTGTTTATGTGAAGTGTTTCCACCTACAACTTCTGCTGTCAGAGAAGCCCCAGCTCACTTAAGCATTGCTGACGGAGGTTGGAAATAGACCTGGCTGCCATTCTGAAGTTTGGGTTGAGTGTTGTTTTGTTCCACTGTTTGCTTTTAAGGCTTGATTATCTGAGTTACTCGTGCAGAAAATATGCAGAGAGGAGCTGTTTGCAGTATCAATGTGCCACATCCACACGAGCCTGTCCCCTCCAAGCTACTAAATCCAAATGTGTGGATCAAGAGCAGGAAAGGTAATGCCCATCTGAAGGCAACGGGTGAGTGACAGAGGGTCCCTGCCTGAGTTCATGCAGTGCATGAGAACCACCATGAACATCCCCACCTTTCAGGGATAGATAGCCTTGATGCACAAATTCAGGACACATCTATGGGACATACATAGTCCTCAAATGCTAAGAGACAGCCCTTCTGCTTCATGTGACAACATACATAATCCTTCTGTGGAGTCTATTATTGACTCTCCATCTAGTCAGTGTCCTTCCCTGATGAATATTAACAATATGATGGCTGTAGGTGTATTACTTGAGTATAAAATGAGAAGCTTCCTTTGCAGTAGTCATTTGGGAAGCACAGGTGTGCATGCAGCAGCTCATGCTCCTGTAATCACAAAGACACCCAATAAACTAACCAGCTTTATCAGAAACCTGCTTTGATTTTTGAGATGAACCCAGAAAAGGGAAACCTGCCAAATCAGAAACCCCGTATACCAGTGCTCACTGGGATCCCAGCCTGAAGGACAGGCTGTGTTTACTCCTTACTTTGCATTCTCAATACTCTAAAATAGGTTCCAGAATAAGAAGTTGCAGTATCTCAGTAGGTTTTGCATGTAGCCCATTTAGCTGAGTGCTGAATAGCTCATAGCATGAACAGATTTACCCCACCCCTTGTTTACACATGGGCAACACTAAACAGAAGAGTGAAGTCCCTTACTGAAGCTGGGAGCTCGTATGTGGCTGGGAGCTGGGAGAAGGCAGCAGGCATCAGCGTTGCTGTACCCTGAGGCAGGTCCAGAGAGGACATTGCATGTGGCCTCTCAGCTGACCAAAGAGCTGCTGGCAGCTGTCAGGTCCTTTTAAGCCCATCAGATAACATTTCCCCTTATAATCACCAGCTGTGGGGAGGTCTTTCCAGACAATATAACAGCTGGAGCCAACGTTTTCACACATTGCAGAAAAGAAGCACAGAAGACTGGCATAAGGGATGGCTGCAGGGGAAAAATGACTGCTTGCAAGAAACTGTGACAAGAGACCATCCCAGTGATGAAGTTTTAATGCATTTGTATTGTCAAGGTCATAAACTTGGAAAGAGATGTAAACTTTGCTTGCAGTTACACAAAAAATAGCAGAGGTTTTACTTCTCTCTTAAGACTTCCATAAGCACAGTGAGGATTTTCCTGTAGTCCTGCAAAGGCAGCTTTTATGAACTCGACATCGGTGTTTCCTGTTGTGCAGTGGGGCTTTCCAAAGGTTTTCTTGTCACATCACTAGCATTTAGTGAATAATCTGAGGCATGTTCTGCACTTGTCAAAAATCTACCTGTATGATGCAGCACGAGACTGAATAAAGGTGTCCATAAGAGAGCAGCTACAACTGTATTCACCTGAAAACAGAGAGGGCACATGAGCAGAAAGAGAAATATTCCAAACCGTACCACTCGAAAAGATGGCAAAGGATGTTGACCCTTTCTGTAATTTCATTATCAAAGCTGAAGGAACAGAAATAGTCCCTTTATACTGCCAAGGTGTTTCTGTGTTTTACATGAACACAGTTATCTGAACCCACAATGAAAGAGAACATGCATACACATGGCACACATCAAGCATTACCTGGATACCTTTCACAGCTGCTGGGTTTTGTAAAGACTTTCTTTCTTCAGAATTCTTTACTGTAGGTGCAAAATGCTTTTATCAGATAAAGCACATAAACCTCACTAACATAATATAGAATAGGAAAAACCTCTTTCCACAGAAACATGAAATACAGCACTGACAGAGAGAGATTGTGTCGGGCAAAACTACCTTAGCTTGATCCCGATGGATGCACACCATTCCCATTTTAATCAGTTTGCACTACACGGATGCACAGATAGCTGTGAGCCCCAGCTAGTGCTCACAAAGAGGAGCCAGAATGATCAGCCACATGGAGGGACCCTACTGCTGCACAATGCTGCTGAGTAGGAATGATGTAGAGTGCACTCAGCTTTCAGGAGTTCCTCATCTAAGGTGCAGGGGGGATTGCTTGCACAGGTCGAGACTGTGAAGTACAGAACACATCAAGCTTTTGACTGCTGGCTTCATGGAAATCTGACATAACCAGAAGAGAAATCACGGCCAAAGACTGCAGCCAAGCTTGATCATAATGTCCACTGCCGCTTCTCCATCCTGCAAACACATTAGAAATGGGCATGTCAATAACAAACACCTAGATCAATCTGGAGACTGAATGTTGATCTTAGAAGCATGAAGAGACTTTCTTCCTTACTGCTGTCAAGAGAGGTGGGATATGGCCTAGACTGATCCTGCATCTCTTCCATGAGTGATTGGATCTCATGCATCAGTCTCCCACACACATGAATGTTAGCAGTTAACAAACAGAAGTTTTTAACATCTCAGTGTGCTGTTATCTGTTTCAAATGAAAGGCTTTGGTATAACAAAACTGCTTGAATGGGAAACTTAAAGTTGCTCTGCAGCATCTTGTTATATTCTCCTGTGTGTCTGTTCCCCTCCACACAGGCATCGTGTAGCTCTCAGAGACCTCTTGGTCTTGCTGTCAAGTCGTCCTTCAGGTGACGGAGGCAGACATCAAGCTCTTCTGTCAGACTGTTCTCCAGCAAAGTTCTAGTGAATTATTGATGCTCTCTGCCTTCAGTGTTCTACCTTCAGATCACCCATTAGCTGCAATAAAATGCATCCCAAGGCTCTCCTGAGGGTGGAAGGAAGCAGACTCCTGTCTGTCTGACAGCTATGCAAAAGCTCTCCCAGTTTTCCTGCCTGTAGCTGGGGTGAAGAAGAGGAAAGAGATGAAGTTGTCCTTTGACATTTTACATCCAAGCCTTACTGCAATAACCTTTGCAGATAATTTTCCCAGCAGGTGTTAGATATTTCTTGTGAGCAGTTTAACAGTGAAACATCATTAAGTGCTCCTGACAAAAGCAATTTGTTACCAAAGTTTTGGAGGGGTGGAACCAAGACAAATTAGCCTCAGCATTTCAGGTACAAAGACGACGTGTTCTTTTTGTACTAATCCTATTACTGTGGATATCCTTCCTAGCACATCTGAAAGCAGCTTCGCTTGCGAGCTTACTGTCATCCATCCAAGATTCCCTTTCTCCAACTTTCAGGGAGAGTTAAGTGTAGAAAATCACCATTAAAAATATTGCAAGGGTTTTGCAACCATTCCTGCCTGTTTCAAAAGATACTTTTCCAGCAAGATTAAACGATTTATTTTCCATTTCTTACTAAAAAAATAAATCCAGATAGTAGAATTAATGCTATCATTTAAAAAATAACAGCATCATAAAGAACAAATACATTTTCCTTATTTTCAGGGTCTACCTGTTGATCTCAGAAGGCTGCAACCTTAAAAACATTGGGGTTTTGTTGTTTCTTGATGTTGGTTTGTTGGTTTTGTTGGCTTGGGCATGCTTTAACAAAACAAAAAGGGTCACTGAAGAGGCAAACTTGCACATCTGTGCAGCTGCTGAATCACCCTTCACACTCACCCCCTGACTGCCCAGCTTTTCTTTCCCTTCCCTTCTCTTCCTATTGCACTAACTCTCTCTCATCACCTCCTTTCCTGTCCCTCCTTTCCCACACCGTGCTTTGCCTCTCCTGCTGCTCTTTCTGAGCAGGAGCTGTGCTGAGCAGCAGAGCCTTGCCATGGTCAGTGCTAATCCAACACATGAACAGCTCTCCCCCAAGTGCATCCCCTCTGCAATGCCAGGGAAGTCTGGCAGTATCACTGTAAGGCTGCAGAGCTCCCAAGATGCTGCTGTACAGTGTTTCGCTTCATAATCTGCAGTCCTGTGTCCAGTGCTGAGCTCCTCAGTACAAGAAAGACAAAGAGCTGATGGACAGGATCCAGTAGAGCCCACAAGGATGCTCAGGGATCTGGAGCATCTCTCTCATAAGCAGAGATTGCAGGAGCTGGGCCTGGTTAGCCTGGAGAAGAGCAGCCTGAGAGGGGATCTTATCAGTGTAGATCAATAGCTCAAAGGTGAGTGCCAGGAGGATGATGCCAGACTCTTTCCAGTGGTGCCCAGTGACAGGACAAGGAGCAGTGGCCATAAACTAACACACAACAAGTGTCACCTCAACATGAGGAAGAGCTGCTTTACATGAGGGTGTCAGAGCCCCGGCACAGGCTGCCCAGGGGGTTGTGGAGTCTCCCTCTCCGGAGCCATCCCAAACCCACCATGGACATGTTCCTGTGTGCCCTGCTCTGGGTGGCCCTGCCTTGGAATGGGTGGCCTCCAGAGGCCCCTTCCAACCCTGATGGCTCTGGGATAATGGCTCCATTTTGCACTCCAGTGCAGCTGACTTAACTTAGTGAATTTACCTTTTATGAATCAGATTTTGCTCATCATTCCTGAGCAGCTCCGAAAGCCGGAGCGACACCACACTCCTCAAGCAGCCCCAGGGGCTGGGGTGCCAGGCAGAAGCATGCACTGGACTTATGGGTCTCCATCCTCCTTCCACAAGCCAGGTACCCCACTCCTGCCTCTGCTCTCAGCACACCTCCTCTTCTCTCTTCCTGTTCTCCACCTGCTCTGAACAGTTGTTGGAAAAGTGATTTACCTGATAGTTATCTCTGACTCCAAGGCCTGGAGGTGCAATATCCAGCTCCTGAAGCCCCTGGACCTGTAGGAATTTATAGCAGCAGATTGACAGCCAGGTTTTTCTGCAGGTTGTTTATATGATTGTAAGCTGCTTAGGAGGGAAGCTTTAACCCAACACAAGATAAAAAGAAAATGGGTTTTAAAACCTCCAGTAACTCTTTTTTTCCTTAACTTGTTCTTGAACAAAACAAAAACGGGAGCCCTGGAAAAGCACCTGAAGGCACTTGCAGAAGGAGAACCAGCTCAGAACACAGTGGGTGCAATGGGCAAAACATCCTCTGCTTGGCTTTTGGCAACAAAAAACGTACTGCAAACCTGGGGGAAGAGCAGGACACAGGCACTGAGGTCTCATAACGAATGCTGGCATTCGGGAGTGTGAATAAATAAATGGTCTTCACTTTTTCTACCAGTAGTATCCCATATCCCGCAGTATCACTTATCTTTATCACGTATCAATAGAGCTATTGATTCTTTCTCTATTCTGCCCACAGCTAGAAAGAAATCCCATTCAAATGAAAAGCTCACAAATGTGCTGGCACTTACCATGGGGGAAGGAAAGACAAAGGGCTGGGAAAAAGAGTATTAAACAGAACGTTCCCTTTAGCATTATGCTGAAGTCCCATTCAGCAAAGAGGGACCATCAACAACCCTAATGAAAATTGTTCCAGCATAAGGACACAAATACAGCAGTTATCTCTCATCTACAGTAACAAAGAACTGACACCTTCTGGGGGACAATTGCATGTCTACCAGTCATTTAATCCATCCTTACCTGCAGTAAAAGGTTGCCCTGTTGCAAGAAGTACAGCAAACTGAAAGAGGGAAGATGTAGATTATATATATAAGAAATACAGACAGATATAAGAAGCTCTTCCCTGTGAGGGTGCTGAGGCGCTGGCATAGGATGCCCAGAGAAGCTGTGGCTGCCCCATCCCTGGCAGTGTTCAAGGCCAGGTTGGACACAGGGGCTTGGAGCACCCTGCTCTAGTGTGAGGTGTCCATGCCCATGGCAGGGGTTGGAACTGGGTGATCAGGAGAACAGCAGGGCCATTGCTATGGACCTATGGGAATCCAAGAGAAATGCAACCTTGACCTGGAAGAGAAATGAGAATCAAGTGGTGACTTAGCCTGCCCCATTGGATGATACCAAAGAAGAAAGTGACCTAAATAAACAGTCCCAATCCTGTACAAGTGGTGAACACATGTAAAGGGCAATTTTCTCCTTCAGCCCTGCTGGCTAACAGGGACAGACCAAGCAGGTTTCCTTTTAAATGCCTGCCATCAGCAGAGGTTCTCTCCAGGCAGGGAGGAGACATCAGTTGGCCTAAGCCGAGTCCCAGCAGGAAGTTTTCCCTGCAAAACACAGAATTTAAATCAGTTATTTGCATTTCTTGTAGCTAAAGGGGATAGTAAGAGGGAGAGAGAAAGAGAAACCTGGGAACAGCAGGCAGCTTCCTTGGAAGGGAACTACAAACACAACAGTGAAAGGGCAGCTGAGTTCTTGTGCAAAACATGCTATAAAGCCTCGCAATTCTCAACTGGTAAAAATAACTCAGAGCAAATTCACAACTTGGAGCAAATCGAGCAGCAGCAGTTCAGAGTGTACTCAATCAAAAGAGTGCATTTCTTCAGTATAGCCTCTAATAAGTTACCATAGAAGCTGCTGTATAATAGCAGCCTATTTCCTTGTTGGCAACATGCTTAGTCACTGTAGGTAATTCAGATTAACTAATCAAGCTCTTGGTCATTCGTCTAGGGGAAAAACGATAGGTATGAGATAGCTTTTAGTACGACCCTGTTAATCCATATAATAGGGATGAGCACTAAGCTAACCTGTAATGTTATGCCAGCAGTGACCATTCTTCATCCCCATACACAAGGCAGCTGAGCATGTAATTAGAATGGTCTTTGGGACACATTGTGCTGTGCTGCCAAAGGGAAAGGCAGGAAACTGTGAAGATGCAGAAGTACGGGGAGAGACGTGAGAGGGAAAAAGAGCACAAAATGGATGTTGAAGATATACAGGAAGCCAGACAGGGCTGGAAAGAGAAAGCTATTGAAAACTTAGGAGAAGGCAAAGCTTTCAGTCCTGCTATGCTGCCTTGCTCAGCTGGAGAACTGGAGGCTGAGTATTTACAGTGCTAATGCCTATGTCTTCCAGGTAGAGAGACAAGCAGGACAAGGAGCCTCAAGAAAAGGGAAGTGATCCAGTGATGCTGGAACTTGGAGCAACAGACATAGCCCCACAAATACAGAACCCAGCAGGATGCTGGCTACTGCTCCACGCTGACATAGGGATGTGGATGATAAGGATGGTTGAACAGGAGGGTAAAACAGAAGCAGCTGTCTGTTGGAAGTTCCTACTGGAAGTTTTGATCTCTGCAGAAAAAGTAAGTAAACTTCAAAGAGCCATTGATCCCCATCATACTGTCACCTGTCCGCTTTAGATCTATCAGTCTAGCTGTCAGTGTTTGTGGAAGGATGAGAGTCCCCTTCCTTCAAAGCAACAGCATAAAGAATTGAACCTCTGCTTCTGGGCACGTGCGAGGTGAATCAGTTGTGTCCTGGCATGGGTGTCTTCAGAGGCCTTCTCCAGCATCCATGATCAAACAATAGGCATCAGGGGAGTCAATGGCTGTTTTCCCTGGCATTGCCTTATGTGGGATCTGTGAGAACTAACTTTTGACACCTGTATGGGTACTGATGGCTCCCTGCTTTCTTCAGCAGTGGCCCCAAACAAGCACCTGAAAATAGACTCTGACCTTCTTATTATACATGGCAACTTGCCTACTCTTTTAGCTGCTGCCATTGAGCTTTTCCCAAGCAGTCTCTAAACATAAAATAGGAGTGATTTGGAAAGAAACTGGGTTCATCAGGTCAGTGGTAGTGTAGTTCTGGAAAGGGTATGAAAGTAAGGAAGTAATGATAATGCACAGATTGAAGGGCTGATATCATTTGCTACAGCTACACTGAAGGAAGCAACTGTAAATAAAACTTCATGTCTGGCTGGAACATAATGAGGTCCCTACCTTTGAACAGTGCCTGCAAGAGGAATTAAAAGAAAACACATACTGCCTTTCTTCTCTTGCAGATAGCATCTATTTATTAAGGTAAAAGGAACAGAGAATACTGCTTCTGCACAACAATATCTGCATTAGCTCCCAAGTCCTGGCCACTGCCCAGAGATGAAGAAAGAAGGGGGAACAATGCTGGCATGGGAATAAAGTGATCTGAAATCGCCACTGAGTAAAATAGGGAGATTAATGGGCAGTAAAGGCTTGTCCCTGCCCATCTCATAGCCTTTCTTGTGCTGGAAGGAACAGTGATTTCAGGGAGGGAGAGGATATCTAAGGCAATCATTGTTTCTGTGGAAGAGGTATCATTATCAATGTTTAACTGCAGCCACTGCTTTTATGACTTCTTAGTGCTTAGGTAAAGATACTGACCTTGCTGCCTTGAAAGTTTAGAGCAGACCTCCTGCAAGTGCAGGAAGTCCAAGAAAGGAAGGGGAACAGCAGTGAAAAGAGTGATGAGAACAGGACACCCAAGAAAAATGCCCATAGCCAAAAGGGATCAAGCTCAGTAAAGGGCATGCAACACCTGAGTTTCTGGAATATGCAGTAATTAGACAATAATGCTCATAAAGCTGTGCTGAAGAAAGCCATTACCTATCTGGTGACACTGACGTAATCACACCAAGCTTCCAAGAACAGGGGGATGGCTAAAAGCCAGCAAAGAAAGGAAGAGACTGCTTTTTACCTACACACAACAGGCCTCTGTATAGTTACTTCTCATTCCCTTAAACCTCACCATAGGCAGGGACCCTATGTCAACCGACTGATCAAGGCCTCTGTGAACTACACACTGAGATGCTTCTATTTCTTGTCTAGAGAACAAAATGGGAACTATGGTAACAGAGACACACCTGGTAAAGCCCATCAAAGCCTGAGAAGGTAACTCAGTCTTCTACATAGAGCCCTTGACCTCTCTGCTAAGGCTACCACTCAGAGGGGTACTCCTTGTGACAGTACCTTATGGGGGTACAAATAACTCTTAATATAACCATAATTATAATCACAATTCTTGCTGATTTTCACCCCTGCTGCACTTGTTCTCCTGGTTTGAAAACGTATGGATCTCTCATTTCAGGATGTAACTCTAAAAAGCATGTATAACTTAAGCTGTTAGTCAGAGATTGAGTTATGTAAGAGCCTCAAGGTAAAAAATAGGCTATCTCTTTCAATGAGAAAAGGATGTGTTTTGGCTTCTTTTGTTTTCCCAGGGCTAGTAACAAACTACATCCTGAGCTTAAAAGCAGAGCCACGCTGCAAACATTCATGCTTACCTTTCCAAAGCCTTTCTTTAAACAGAAGGCTATCCTGGAGAAGGTGAACAGCAAAGATAGATACATCTTGTTGTTATTAACCCAATTAATGGATGTAAAAACATTAAAGAGAATGGAAACCAAGGCAAAGTAAGGTACAGCAACCTATCTATATTATACCATTGCCATGGATTTGGGAACTGCTCTTGAGCCCCCATTCACACCCTCAAGGTATCTGATGAATCATTCTATGATCTGGCCTTCAAGCCACTCAGCTCTGCTTAAGGCGCATCCCATAACACCTACTGCCCCATGGTCACTGAGGAGCATTTGCATTGGAAAAACAGAACAGAGAATAATGCTTAAAAGTTAAAGGTTCAAACAATACCTACATTTTGTTGGTTTAGATACATATAATGGGATACTGGAATATGCATGATCAGAGCCTAGGAAACAATATCCAGACCCATTACAAAGGAATTTGGCTTGAGGTATCTGAATTTTGAATTGGCTACATAAAAATCTCCCAAAATTTAATCCTTTTTGGTATCAGCATGGCAGATGTTCTACATGTAACAAAGGCTGAGAGAAACAACTTTCAGAGCAAAACTAGCATCATCTCTTGGGAGATTTATGTAAATGACAGACTGAAATGAAAGGAAAAATCTAACTTATTTTAGGGTAGCAAACACAATCGTAAACGATGGTTTCGTCACACACATTGCTGATTAGCCACGGCACTGGAATCTTAAGAAAAGAAGCAATCGGCCAGTTACAATCTGAAGTTTCCAATTACTCCAGAACCTGTCCTCTGGTAAATCAGGCCACTAATACACTAATAGATGTCTTTATCATAGCAGCAGAGAGATCAGCCTTAGGCCAGATATTTTTCTGAGGAGCTTTCATAAAATTAGCTTTATTCTAGAGATACCAGTATCCTGTTAATTCTGGACCACAGTGGACTTCTAAAACCACCATGCAAAGTGAACATATGGATTAGTAGCAGAAAGAATAGATACTATCACTTACCTCTGAGAAATAATCCATATTGCAGAAAAGGCTTGTAAGCAGAATTAAGAGGAGCGGTGATTTTCTTTAATGGCTTTTGAGCTATTACGCAGTATCAGCTTTCCAGGTCCTAGAACATATAGTGATAGGTTAATACCAGAATTACATGCTCAACCTTTCCTAGCTTACCTATAGACACAGGAGTTTGTGTTTTACAGCTCTCAGATAGGTTTGTTAAACTTCTTTCCTTTCTTGTCCCTTGACTATCATCATGTCTTTCCCACCCGCTGTGCTGGGCTGTGTCATTTTGGCAGGGCTTGGCCACAAACACAACAGTCCACAGCCTCAGATACACAGCTGTATAGAAACTCTCCAACACATCTGACTGCTAATAAGATGGAGGCTTCCAGTGCCTCGCAGAGTGTGTGGACTATGCCACATTTCCATCTACACGTGTCTGTCTATACACATACAATGGCTCTCAAGCCCTTGACAGAACAGCAGATTCTCCATACAGATGCATATAAGGGGGGATCTGTATAACCTAGCTTAGAAAATGATCCCATTTTAGATGCTTTAGATGCTTTGCCTATGCTTTTCTTTGTTTGGTTTTTTGTTTTTTTTTTGTGTACTTTTCAGCTTTCCCACATTTTTAAATGATTTGGTAGTACATCAATTATAACTGAATGGTAAAAAGATGTCATTTCTCTCTTTGCTAGATATATGGTATGCGTGAGTCAAAGCAAAGATCTGTAGGCTGTGAAGAGAGAATTTCAAAGCATAATGGCTGTTAGAGCTTGCTTATGTTACCAACTTTGTTTTCTTTTCCCTTTTTGTATTTGTCACCTCATTTTTCCTGTGTGTTTTTCTCCTCCGAAAGCATCCCAAAAGACATTTTAATCTACCACCTTGTCTTATAAAAGGTCATTAGTCACGTGAATACATGTCACTTAAGTCAAACTTTAAATGCTATGGATTTCCTATTGCAGTCTGTAAGAAATGAGACTGAAGGTGGAAGTAAGAACCACTGTTTGGCCAACACCTGAGCGAACTGTGAGGTACAGCACAATGTGTGTGCAGCTGGAAGGATGCTCAAACACATAGGGTCAGGGAGAGGTGTCCACCATGCCATGCCATTGCTGCACCCTCCACAGCTAACTTTTGCAAGGCTTCAGTATCCCATCAAAGGCTATTTTATAAAGTAACATAACACACATAAACAGTTTGAAAAGTGAAGATGAAGAGTGTAAAAGGGCAGACTAAGCACATAAGAGCAGTGCAGGGATCTTCCAGTGTGCACTGCTGCCTTGGTAAATCAGATAACATGGTTAACGATACTTGGATTTTAGGAAGGAGAATGATACTCACATTGTTTCCAGCTGTTATGGTCTCTTGTAAGAAGATTCTTTCCTGCTTCCCTGAAGTAGCAGTGACAGGCAGATCTGGAACGCAGAGAAACCAGCCTACACTGTTTTCAGAGCTATTATTAAACCCACACAAAAAATCCCCCCCCCCCCCCCCCCCCCACTTTACCAGCAGACGTTCCAAATTACAGATTTGGGGGTTAAGGAGCCCTTTCATTTTCCCCTTTCTCCTCATTTGGCATCACTCAGCAGGTCCCCACAGTGGAGGGGGGAAAAGAGGGAAATGTGCAGTGTTATGAGGATGCTGCTGTGTGGGTCCTGGGGCACAGGAAGCCTGAGTCCCCACTCTCAGCCTGCACTCCCCAGGGCACTTCTCATTACTAGGGCCATCTCTCACCCAGTTTTGATGCTTCAGTATTACTCTCCATCTACAGAGCTCTGCTCCATCCTGACTGGTGTTTATTCATACTCTGGTGCTGCAGTTTTCCATGTCTGGAGGCCATTTTTTGTGGCTGGAATCCCCTGTTTCACTCAGAGACTTCCCATCTTGTTGCTTGTGTACGAGTCAGTATAAAAAATGCTTGCTGGGCAATTAAACCATACATAGAATGATTTAGATCCTGGTTTTATCAGTGCAGACCAACACAGCACTTAATTGCAAAACTGACCTGGTCCCAAAGAAAAGGTCAGATGTGCCTAATCATCCAGGGGATGGACCAGAACACACCACATAAAGGGAATGGAAAGGAATGCCAAAATGTTTTCAGATGTAAAAATGACACAACGTTCAGTGAACGCTTGCCAACATCATCTCTAATTACCACAGTGATTAAGTAGTAAAGAATTTGGTCCCCAGGGACTTGCAGTTCTGAAGGAAAGACAGTGCCATGTGTTCCAAAAGTCTTTCTTGCAAATCATTATGGAAATGCTGCTTTCTGTGCTGCTCCTAACAAACTCTTTCTTTGCAGAAGCCAGGCTTCATCTGTGAAGTGCGGAGGGAGTGTAGCTTGCCTGCTTCTGAAGATGTAAGTCTTTATTGCCATATATTCAACATGCCTTTTAAAACAAATCCTTTTATGCCTCTAAAGAAAGAAGCAGAGAAAGCATTCCATATTTGCATACTGTAAGGGTTCCTATCATCCTCGCTGATGAACAAACAGAGAATAGGGGAGGGCTAGATAAAAGCATCGAGACCTTACCGCAGCATGGCAATGGCCTAACAAACACACAGAGAAGCTGCAATTAATGCACAACCAGTTTAAAAACACAGTCCCAGGGGACACCTTAGAAGACCTTGTTCAGAAATACTTATATTTCTTTTCTTCATTGCCCTCTTAACAACATCAGATTTTTTTCCCAGCTTTAAAAAACCCCAAAGCCCAACAATGAACAGAAACAACCCCAACCCTGAGGTTGAATAACAAAAGCATTTGAATTTGGTTTAATTTCTGGCTTACGTTTAAACTTTTTGTAACTCTGGATCAAAACCTAGGACACCATTGTACAAGCAAAACTATCACCGTAGCATGTTCGTGTTTACTGTATTTTATCCTCTCAGCAGGTGTCCCTAGATATCTGCTCTCTTGTCATCTTTTCATTGAGCAAAGGAAGAGAAAAAACCCTCACCCTCTTGCAGAGCTGGTACAGGAGACAAAGAACAGGGAGGGAATATCCACAGGCCTCCTTCTCTGTTATGTCCTCACTGTTTTTCATCAGACCCATGTCTCACTCTTCCTCCTATCCCTATACAGAGCTTCTAAACATGCTCTGGCATGTTCCACAAAGAAATATTTAGCTCTCACAAAGCACTTTTATCAGTACATGAAAGCGACACAATTATCCCTGTTTTGCTGGTGCGAAAACCAAGGCTCAAACATCATCTGTAGAGAATATGCACAGTAGGAAAACAGCACTGGAAGTTCCCAAGTTATGAATGCCATGCCTATACATCAGAAATGAGGTAGTAAAGAACAACGTATTTCTGTCCGCAATGCACAAAGAGGTTAAGAGAAAGAAGAAGAAAGAAGAGGCATCAATCCTTAGTACCCTGGGTTATACATTCTGTTGTCCTAAGACACCCTGACTACAGTAGTAGATAAAAATGCTTCCTCTTGCTTCTCAGTAGATACGAAGTTTTGAGCTGGAAAGGCAACAGATGCTCTGAATTTCAGTGTTTAAAATGAGATATTGAGACTCTTCCTTTTTAGCAAAGTTGTTACAAGTATGGGAGAAGATGCTCTTTTTTTCCCCTCAGCATTGAGTAAGATGTTAAACTTAGTTTTCTAAGCTTATTTCATGAATCATTCATGATCAAGTCCAAATCCTCACAAACTCACAAGCTTCCTGGTCGAGAGCACTGAACCAGCAAGAACAATACTTAGGAAGATTTAAAGGGAATGCCAAAACAGTTAAAAACACGACTGGAGGGATCATAAACAGTAAGTGAATTTATTGGACCAAAGCACTTATCAGTTGGTTCAGTCCCATTGGTACTATCGGCAATGCTGATGATAGAAGTGTCACAGATTTTGCAAAGAATTACAGATCCTCAAATTCTCTCTATTGCCTTTCCATGCATCTGTAGTTGTTATTTCTGTGAAGGGCATCATGCCATCCTGCTGCACTCGTGACTCACTGCAAAGCTTTCCTGGAGACTTAGCAGGATGATGTTCTCAGGCAGTCACGCTAAGAAAAACACTCATTTAGGATAAAGTAGATCAAATTGGGTTTGCAGTGACCAAAAAAGCTTCCAACAAATGTTGTCTCCACATAAGTCTGAGAAGATAACCAGATTTAGAGAGAAATAGCTTAGCTGACCAGCAAAGGTGTTGAACTAAGACCAGCTGTTTGGGAGGCACTGAACACAAAAATCTCCATGCATTGTTTTCCATCCCATTATGTCTTCAGTCAATTAGAAGGTGCAGGCATTTCCACAGCATCTGCTCCCATTGCTCATTATCTTGCTGGGGATGGGGGCATTCGGGGGAAAAAGGGGCCTGGGGAAAAGGGGTGCTAAGGGAAAAGAAGATTAAAAAGCCTTAATGGTTGTAAAGGAAACAAAGAAGATGTGCCCTGCTTGTGAAACGGCCAGGTGAGGGTTAGGTTATGATGATACCACCTTCAACAGCATGGCCAACACCAAAACGATGGTCACCTTCAGCGCCCAGTGGCAAGCAGAGCTGCAAGTCCAAGAAGGGATGCTCTCACTCTCCTTGCATCAAATCCATTAATGCATAACTCCCCAATAGGTCTAGCTCTTTTTCATTTTAATGGCTACTGCAATTGAATGTAAACCATGGGCAAATACACTGGTAATTCTTAGCTAATGATTAGGAAACGCTCATGCACCTTTACAGGCTCCAAATTCCTCAAGGCTGGAATCCTTTAACACCCCAACTCTGCCACATCAGTCTAATGTCTTGGCTACTTCCAAACTACATCAGTGCTTTCTGGTGACCCTTTGCAATTATCTGTCAGCAATATGACAGAAGGGACCAGAGCATCAAGGCTGCCGCCTCTGTCCCCCACCCCAAAGGAGATTGGGAAGAGCCATTCTGTCATCATTTTCAGATCCTGTATCAAACCAAGGGAACTATTCTAATCAGATACCTCATCTATGGCAATTTTGTACATCCAAAATGCAATGAGAAATTAGTTTCATCAACAGCTTCCCAGGCCATGTATCTGCTTGAAACTTAGGTGTACTGGAAAGAAATGAGCTTCAAATTATAATGGGCTAAGCATTTTTTTGTTAAAGAAAATACCTATGCTTTAAAAAAAAGTCTTAAAATTAGTCATTTATGTTAAACATCAATTGTTTCTATTAAAGAGCTCTGGCTTTCTTATTAACTAACTATATTAAAAGGAAACCAAGAGGTTTTCACACTTCAGGCTTGCGCAGGTGCAAAGACAAAAATCACACGGCTCATAAACTGTTCTAAATTGCATCTGTACAGAAATGTAGGTAAATTTTCACCTTTTTGAACGAGTAAAATCTATGTATTGCTTTGAAAAGGGCAGTAAATGGCTCCTGCATTTAGGCCACCATGGCAAACTCCTTCTGCTGCAATGTCTGAGCTGCTGCGGCTGGCCTTTGCTATGATGTCAAGCACTGGCCTTTGTGGCATTGCAATTTCCCTTCTAGACAAGACGTTGGTGTTTGTGGAGCAGATTGCACTGAATGAAATTTGCAGTCTCTGATGCCTGCTAGTGGGGCATTTGTTACATACTCTGTTCTGAATGTAGTAATCCATATTTCAGTGTGGCACTGCCTCTTCGAAAGATTAAAAACCTCTTGGTCCTTTGAGACTTGTGTCAGCATCTGATTTCATGTGCACGGTAATCTTTAAATATTAATACGGGGCAAGGTCACGCTCTCTTTAACCCTCCAAATGGAGTTAGTAAATCATGATCTGGCAGTAAAAATATACAGGACACATCAAGCTTTGTTTAGGGAAAAAAAGCTGAATTTATATTAAACTAAGTTGGCTCCTGTTATTTTTATAATCACGTATACTTGCTATGTTTTTGGTGGGTGGGGGAGAAGCATGGACATCCTATGAAGCTGTAGTTGAAAAGCATTTATTAGGAGGATATTAACAAAATGCCCCCATGGAAAGCAGGGAAAGTGGTATCTGAAATAGCACTTAGATAAATCTAAAGTGGGAATTCAGAAGCTCTGGGGGCAAATCTGCTTGTCAGATCTCTGTTGACCGTAGCAGAATGAGTCAGTTTACACCAGATGAGCAGGAGCCTTTTGGGCTCCCGTCTGAGCTGAACCACTGATTTATGGCATGACACTGGTAGTCTCTTTGACCTCTTTATATGCCATTCATCCTACTAAGGAATAGGGGAAGGGGGAGTGCTGGACCTTCCCGGAAACTAGATGATAGACCCCAAATAGACTTTCCCCAGGCAAAATAAAGCATTTCATAGTTAAATTTCTTGAGAGAGGCTGATGGGTTAGCTTTGTAATTCTAGGTACATTACCATTACATGTTATCCAGAGCTCAGCTCCCAGTGCAGCTGAGGTTCATGCCACACATAACTAACCACATTTGTTTTGCTGCCAGGAGACCTCCCTTGCAGTGGAGATGGGGAATGGCTTTATCCTACAAAAGAGAGCCAACTCAACTCTGCAAGGAGTGAGGATTGTGAGACTGTGACCTTTCCTATGAAATACCTGGGAGGGCGAATGAGAGGTAGCAGAGTCTGGGGAGGGAAAGTGTCTTCATCTGAGCATTGGGAAATAAAGGAAGACAAATCATTTAAATTTTAAAGAATACAGCAAATGTGCTTGTTAAATAGACAGTGAACGTGTGCTCCTCATCCAGAGCAGGGAAAAGAGTGCTTTAGCTTTGGCACTAATGATCCGAACCACCGAACGGATGAGACTTCCCTTACAGAAGCATCGGAGACAAAACACAATCGTAAATAATTGCCCAAAGTAGCTCCACTCTGCTCTTTGCTTTGCTTCCTAAAGTTGCCAATTATTGCAAATTATGTATATAAATTTTGTGATGTGGACTGCTATGTCCATTGGGAAATGCGCTCAGGCTTTTAAACTCATTTCCTCTGGCTCTTTTACTTTGGTCTGAGCCCAAAAGTGTTTTATGGGCCTCATCTGTAGAGGTAATGGGTGTCTCTGGATCAGGTCACACAGGCTGCATTACACCAGACACAAGTCAGTCACTTAGAAGGCTGCAGAACAGACTTGGAGTCTCTGAGATGCAATAGCTACACGTCAGTCTCTAACCCTACAGAGTAGTAAAACAGTGCTTAAACCAGCCTAAGGATCACAGAATCAACCAGGTTGGAAAAGACCTTTAAGCTCATTCAGTCCAACCATTCCCTTACTGGAGTTATATTGTAATGTTTACAATATATGGAAACCAAACCCTGTGTGGCATTGCTTCATACGAATCAAACTCTGAACAACAAAAAAACACCCTCCGAGGAGGATGTGGGAGCAAAAAAGCCAGTGGGCAATGAGGATACTGAGGAAGAAACAGCAGATTATCTGACAAGAGACAAGACTGAGGAAAGAGAAGGAAGGGGAAGAAAAGGAGGACAGAAAAGAAGCAAAGCTAGAAATCAGCCTGTTCAGAAAACCATGCTGAATTTCACTGCAACATCTTCCTTTGGCCTGGAAGACAGGGATGCAGTGGCTGCGCTCAACTGGCACCCACTGGTCCTCTCCTCCAAAATGCCAACCATGTTTCTGTTGTCCCATAAATTCCTAGTAACAGCAATACCATCATATAAACACCAGCAAAAAACGTGCCAGCATTTAAAGCATGCAAGAGCCCTACTCAGAAAAGGGTCACAAATGCCTCAGGAATCCAAAACATATCTTTCAGCACAAACTGCCTTAGAAGGGTTGTACTAAGGAACTTGTCACCTGTGTCAGCGCATGTTTACCAGCATCTGAGGATGGAGCCTACCTTGCAGCCTCTCGGAAGGATGGAGGAGTCAAAGATGGAGGGAACCTGGCAAAGCCTGGTTTTCCAAGTAGGATATAGCAGAAGAGCAGTTTCAGGGGGCTCATCTGAGCCAAAGAAGCTACTCTACAGCAGGCAAGTAATTCAATAGAAGAGCCCTTTCTTGAGAGTGAATAGGATGTCAGCAGCACAAGGAGCGCCTTTCTGAGGGCTGCTGCAATACCCTGGTGCTTTTAGGTGAGAAAAGGAGCTCTGAGACATCAGGAAGGGAGATAGCCAGGACAGGAGGCAGGATGCAGACAGCCAGGCTGGGGCTGCCATCATGAAGCCCTCAGAAGCAAAACCTTGTTGAAGGAGAAAGGCTCTGGCTTGTCAGGAACAGAATCACTGACAAAGAGACAGCAGTGAGCGTGATTTTAAATACCCCTCTAAGCTACACCAGAGACTGTTTTACCCTTGAGAGAGCCAGCACAAGAGACAAGCATCAAACTGCAGGCAAAAGGCACACATCTCCATCTCCCTGTGCAGGCAGATGGAGGTGTTCAGTAAATCCTTGTCTGGGCTATCAGGAAAGGAGGGAAAAAAGAAAGGCACCCAAAGTTTCAGTCACTATTTACCTCTTGAGCTAATAAATTGTTATCCTGACCTCCACTAAAGTCAGTATCTGCTGATTAGTAAAAGCAGGCACCTTTTTATTTGTCCTCACTCATTGTTTAACGAGTCGCCCGTTTCCATTGGCAACTTCACTCTAATTTTGAACGTCTGAATTGAACAATCATTTATACTGCAAAGGCATGAGAAAAAATTACTCTAAACCAGAGCTGTAAAATGTGGATTTAGGTTGCTATTTCCAGTGAATAAGCAAGCTTCGGCGGGGGGCAGAAGGGATCAAGGATTAAGCACAAAAAATAGCCGTTTTAAATCCTCTTTTAAATACCTCTGAGTGACAAGGAGCAGAGAGAGAAAAACCCTGAACTGTGCCATTAAATACAGTAAGGCTGCAACTGTGGGAGGAAAGAAAAGACAAAAATCTGGCCTGACAAGTGAACTTGTTTTAATGGAACATTATTAGTCTTCCTCCTCAAAACAACCAAGAGCAACACCAGAATATATATGCCAAGGGCAACAGGTATAGATTTCCACACACTTGCAAGCCAAGCCACAAAGAGCTGAATGAAAGCCATCACACACTCGCTGCTTCATTAGACATGGGTTGGACCAGAGCTAAAGGGGGAAAATTCAGGGTCTTATTCTCATTATGATGTAGTGTTTTATGTAATACCACAGGTGTGCACTGTGCTTTCGCAGCAGAAATCAAAGCACAGCCTCCCCCAGCAAGATCAAGAATCAGCGAGAATCCCACTTTTGCTCTTCAACTTCTCGTTTTTCAATCATCCGCCACTGACTATAATAGAAAGGTTCCTTGCACTTACAAGGCTTATGATGCTGGAAGGATTTTTACCCCCACAACCCACTATGCCCATCCCTTTTTAAAGAACTAAGTCACTTTTTACCAGTTTAAGTTGGTCTGGCTTGACATTATTCCCTATTAATCCCACTTTGGCAAACCATGGGGAGAGCAGCACATCTCTAATTTGAACACTGGAAAACCAGGAGGAGCAAACTGTGATCTCAACAATCGTGGTTGCCTTTGTGATGCACCAATAAACCCTGTATAAACCATCTTAGCATATCTCTTCTATAAGCCACATTTATCTGCACGGCACTGCTCTGATACCTTGCTACCTTGTATTATAAAGACAAAACAGCTCATTAAGACCAAAATAGGTAATGTTGTACTTCTGGGAAAATGAGTACAGAAATGCTGTTTTTGAACTAGATGATGTAATTTTCAGATGGGACATGCATCCCAGCATTTGGCAATTCAATAATTATGTTTGTATTACCTGTTAACACTGTGCTTAAATTCTCTCTTATTCAAAACGGGGTGTCTCAGTCAGAAGGAGTAGAGTTGGCCTGCCTGAGGTTCAGAAAAAGGATGTCACCATAAGTAGATTTTCCCTTCTACTTCACAAATCCAGCTTACAGTTCACTTGCTACAAGCACATTTTACATTGAGGCCGGCACACATAAAGGCATTCAGGCAGCTCACACCAAAAATACATACAACCAGAATCTACACAAATCTCCCCACGTAAAGAAGCCACAGCTCAGAACCTGACAATGCCGAAGCTCGAAACATTAAATCATCATGTGATATCCTCAGCCCTGCTCCTACTATATTCAGATGTTTTTCAGCATTGACTTAGCTGAAATCCTTTATTTCTATCTAATGACCTATATCAGCAACTGCCACCATGATCACATCAGTACCAAGTAGCCATGTTAATTCATGTGTCATCAAACAGCATACATATCCATAGAGGAAGGCTGGAATCTGTCTTGTGGCAGACATGGATGAAGTTTCAGTAGGTTTGGATAAATCTGTGGGCACTTTATAGCTACCGAAGATTTGAATCAACAGCCTTTACAATAGCTTGGAAATGGCAATTGATTTATACTCATCAGCAGACAGCAAATGCAATAAGGTGGGCCAAACACAGCTGGATGACTTTAAACACTGGTCAGCTTTGTGGACAGCGGAGGCCTCCAGGTCACATCATTTATATCAAAGTGCTAATATGCATGTTTCTTATGCAGCAAAACTAGGGATGAAACAATTGCCCTTCCCTCCTGTATTTTCGAGAGCAGAACATGCATAAATAGAGAGAGGAAATAGTTTTCAATTCAGAATAAGCTTTTTATTTTTTTTCAGTGAATTTGCAAATACTGCTTTTGTGGGACATACAATTCCCAAGGTCTCTTTCCAGATGCTGAGGTCAGTAGGTAATTGAATGATGATACCTGTTTCTGAGGTTATCCAGAGTCAGGAAGAGAACTTCTCCAAGCCCATTACCCACCAGGAGAATGACTAAGAGATTTGAAATCAGTCCTATGCCATTCTGTGCTGCAGGAGAGATAAGGAGGTGCATGGCAGGGAAAAGGTCCCAGCCGTGGGCCACAGTGGAGCTGTTCATGGCTCTGAATGCCATTGCAAGGAAAGCCACCAATGTGGAAGATATTAAATGTTATAAACCAGTAATTCAACAGTGATTTTTTCACACAGTCGCTCTCAATATGGGAAGCATGTGATTTTAATTAATAAGCTTAATATCTTCAGCTGGATGGATTCCTGTTTTCTTCTGCGCTCTGACTCCTCTATTATTCCAAGTAATAATCTAAAATGTAATGCACTGACCAGAGCATATAATGGAAGGGACTGAAACATAAGAATTATAAAAATACAACTTGAGGATTAATATTAGCAAATGTTTGAATGCATAGAAAGAGCATTTGCTGTCTCAACCTTTATGAACAAGTAAATCCTTGCTTTGTGAAGAAAATACTATTCAATAAGGAATACAATCTAAATCCTGAATGATATAAAAATCACAACACGTCTTTTTTGTGCTCTTCTAAAATTCAATAAATAGTTCAATAGATCTTTAAAAACAAACCCCCCAAAACCATAGGCATTCTCTAGCCTTTGACGAAATAATAGACGCTGGATGCTATCGTGGCCATGTAAATCTAAAGTCTTCAACCACTCCGCCCTCATTATCTCTTCCAAAAGAAAAATGTTTATAATAATACATATATTGACTTTAGCTTTTTGTTCAATAACAAGATTTACTGCCCCACTCTTCAGTCAATTGTAACCTCTTTGGGTCAACAAATCTCGATCCTGATCTCAACAGAAGTCAATACGTGCTTATTACTTACCTCTGCATTTAGACGCCCACCACTAATTCTTACGGGCATCCCCTTGACAGGAAGAAATGAATACTTTCTCTTTAGGTTCTATACAAAATAGGCTTTCTGTGGTTTTTCAAACAGGAAGTTTTAAAGCCAGGAGATTATGCTGAATTTTAGGAGAACAATATTATACCTTAATTTCTGGAATTGTTGAGCTACTCTGGCTTGTTTTCTTAAAAAAGTCACAGAATGACCTTCTCGCAATTCCTATTTTCTTCCCACATCAAATGCAATCAAACCATCTGATATGTCACTAAGAAAGGCAAATAACAGTAAAAGTTAAAGAGCTAGCTGTAAGGAAAAATACACAAACCAACATCCCAGAAGAGAAAGACAACAACCGCTTTCTCACTTGCATTTGTATAAGGCTAACATAAAAAAAGCCTTGAAAATCACTATCACACCTGAATTTTTATATGAATTGATTCTGTACTTACATGGAGTCAATCTTCAGCTAATCTATTTGATACCTAAAGTGTGAAACATTTGTTATGAGAGGATAATCAAATCCGGATTTTGTGTTTTATATGTAAACAGATTAAATGGGTATTTATTTACCATACAATCCAAAGGATTGGGTAAGAACCTTGTTAGAGAGCTGGATAACGAGGAATGTATTTTAAAACACTGTCTCATTGGACTTGATTTGAAAACTGGATTACTTACATTATGCATTGTGGTCAGAATGGAAACAGAGAAAACACGGGTGCACAAGTCTGAAATACATGGTAAGGAAATGCCAACAGGTTGCAGACATTAGGTTCAAAAGCATCTGAAACACCTGCAAGGAACATCACTGTACTTGTGCTTCCTATTTGCACATGCAGTATAATAGCTGTGTCAAACACAGCAGACAACAGATGGAGCAATGACCCTAACCTTGCATATAGTTATTTGGGTATCTTCAGATCTGCATTTCAGAACATCACAAATGGCAATCAGAGTACTTGTAGTTCCAGCAATGGAAGGATAGAAGGATAATAATTACCACGAAAAGGGTCTATTCAAGATGTATATGAACATAAAATTTTGTTAATTTCCTCTGTTCAGCCTAGACACTGCAATTCATATAACACTATTTAAGGCTTGCTTAACGCTGCATATGCCTATCGCTGTCCCATAACGTCTGCATCACCTGAGGTAACATGAGGCTGCGCAATCTGCTCTGAATGCTTTCCTGTATCTGTCGGTTAAATCCCAGAGACTGAAAACCGTCCATAAAGTGAAAATTTAGATGCAGTTTATGTGCAGGAGATCCCATTCTCAACTTACTGACATCAGATTTCCATATATCACAGGGGAAAAAAGCCGTGTGATGCATGAGAATCATGCCTGGACACCTAAGAACTGTGTTTGACTAACAAGGTGAGCCAATTCAGAACTAGATAGTTTTTCAGGCTAAACAAAATCAATATTATTTATAGGATGTGATAGTGAGCCTAAAAAACATTTCTGGCTTTTTAAAAATAGATAAAGCTGCATTGATTTACAGAACGTGAGGCATTAGGCTGCTCAGATACACAGAACTGCCATGTAAAAGATCTGGGTCAGAAACACCAATAAAACTCCCATTCATCTAATTAGCTGAAGAGCGCAGCAGAAGGTCAAGCAAGGTTAAAGTGCTCTGTCTCGTATCTGATATTCCTGCAGGATGACAAGTTATTCCTTATGACCAGTTTTAATGATCATCTCCAACAGTTCGGTGGGGGCTCTGTGCCCATTCCCTCTGACTGCAGATCTCCATGAGGAAGAGGAGGAATGCAAGTTGAAGGGCAGACATGGCGGGATGCAGGCAGGAGTTATAAACTAAGATGTGCATGACCCAGAGCTGCTGTGTGCAAGCTCCCCATACATACCAAGAGATACAGCAAAGATCCATCTAATAGGGAGAAAAGGCTAAAATTGAATTACGGTAGCTGCCACAGAAAAGAAGAATCCAGGATTTGGTTTCTATTCTAGCCAATGGTGAAGATTATATTTATTGAACCTGATAATTATTTCCTTCACAAAGACTGATATTAGCAAAACCATCTCCAAATTAAAACATTAGTGTGCTTGATACTGGATGGACTTTGCATACTGTGACATAAAGAATGAAAATAATAAACACAGATGAAGTGATGATAGAAACACAGCAGAAACTCAACCAAGATCAAGTGCCAGAGTAAGGGAAAGTGAAGGAAAAGAGGAAGATAATAGAAAAGATTACTTGAGGGCAAAAATAAGGTTACAGGATGATACTACTGATAGAGTTATTATGATGACTGTGCAAACAAATTATTATTATTATTAATAATAATAATAATAATAATAAGGTAGCACCAGCTAGATGGGAAGATTTCCTGAAGGTCCTAGAAGATGAAACCTAACTTTGAAATGGGAAGAGCTTAAGTGTAAGTGGTGCTTTACTTTCCGAAGGAGGTAGTGGTCTGTCTGTGGAGAAGCTTTGCAGCACTGTTGCCATGCCATGGTCCCAGCTCTGACATCCCACCTTTCCCAAGAATCTCTTGTGCATTTTAATACATCACTTATGTCTCAACACTTCAGGTTCTAGGTTCAAAGTATCTTCACATTAGATGATTGACCAAAACCAGGACTCAGTGACTGTCTTTATAGAGTAGAGAAGAACAAAGTGATGATGGGAGGAGAAAACACTGACATGTTTGGGTTTGCTCCATGCCAACATGGGCACCTCTTATTCCCTGAAACACAGTTCAGTTAGGATATAAACCACTGTCACTATTTGCAAAACCTGAGCTCCCTCATTCACTAATTCCTATAGCTGCAAAATTAATGGGATTGATTACAGACAGCATTCAACTTGATTATATTTTAATTAAATACGTTCAGGTGTGGTAAAGATTCCTACCCTCAGCTTTTCAGGTGACGAGAGATGATGAGGCTGATGGAGCTACCAATTCAGCCAACTTTTCAGTGGGGTTTTGACTGCAAGGGTTATCATTACAGGCACTTCTCGAGTTCCAGAATGTATTTCACTGGCAGAAAGCAAAAAGTACTATTGTGTTATGTATTCTGTTCAAGTTTCTCACTTGGAAATAGTTATGATTGTCATCCTTGGCCAGGTTTAAATTGACATTTTTATCACAACTTTCCTGGTGCGGTACCACAAGTTACTTGCGAGTAGTTATCAACTGGCAAAAATACACGAAAGAAGGCTGGCTGACGAAAATTATATGCCAAGAGCTTTGCAGAGACAAGAAAATAACCAAAAGCAGCCAGAGGTAGCAAAGATGCTTCATAAAACATAATGTTTTCACAGAAAGGAAACTTCTACATGCAAAGAGTCATAAATCACATGTCTTCTTTTAATGTTGGATCATCAAAAAGCTAATAATTAAAATGGGGAGGGTGAGGTTGGTCAGGTTTCACAGCAGAGCGCACTCCCTGAGCATGCTCAAATCCACACTTTAGAGATTAATTTATAAGCTCTTCAACTTTTGAATCTCCGAGGCTGATGCTGCCTCTGCATTGTTTGCATAATGCAGTTTTATACCACTAAAGCTCTACCTATAAAGGGATTATTTTCATATTCAGCGCATTAAAGATACAGCACAACTCACAGATCCTGCACTGTGTTTATGCCTGAGATAGCAGGTAAAGTGTCTCGTTCTGATTATCCATGCAGCAAACGCAGGAACGTGGATGTTTTGGGAGCGAGTGTCCCCTTAGCGAAATTAATTCCCCAATGGTTTTATTAAAGTCTGCAAATTGCATTATTTTCCCATCATATTTGAAATATTGCACGTCCTTAATGCTTGCTCTAACCCATGGCATGCCATCTTCCCTGGGGTGTCTAGACATGGTGCCTTAGATTTATGTGTATGATCTCAGTGTGTTACAACATCACTCCTGACTAATGCATTATTACAATACTTACATATATTCCCAAGCGTCACTGTATTGATTAGAAAATCACCAATCTGCATATGCACACCATCTGTGCTTCAGAGAAGCAAAACACGCAGGATAACGTTCGCCTCACTCAAAGGGAAATTCAGATTTCTACTACTAAAAGAACAAATGGGAATCGTGTGTTACGTTTTGTTTTGCGAAATAACAAAGAAAATGAATTGTGTTTCTGCCAAACAGCAGCCCATGCCTCTGATGGTTTAAAACACAAGCCTTTCCCTTTCTACACAGCGAGGAGATTTACCTTCAGTAACAACATGCAAACAATCTGCCCTTTTGGAGATAGCAAGTAACATGGGAAGGGAGCACACTGCTGCAATGAGTTTAAAAAGCCTCAGCTCAGATGCAAGCCTTCTGAGCAGAAGGGGCTGTAGTCAGCAGCAAGCCCTTTCTAAGCTGAAAGCTGCAAGAGCGGTTGTAAAAGATGAATGAGGCGCTTGCTTACCGGGGTGAAATGCTTTTAAAGGACAAGAATCTGCTTATCTTTGATTGATTGCTTGGCCTGATACTTTCCTTTATAAAGTTTATTGACTACAAGCCCATAAATCAAACAAAAACAAATCACGGGTTCAATTTTGGGGGCACTGACATCCTGCCATCTTGCAGCAATAGCTTAGAAGTCACAGGGCAGGGAAGAGGAGGGATACAGGGGATCACGGAGACAAAAGCACCTATTTCAGGTATTACTCCTTCAAATGTTTGTAAATGATTATTCCCTTTGTGCCCTATAAAACCTCTTAAGCCAAGAGGAAAAGGCAGGCAACCAAGCAACCCAAAGAAAGAAAGGTCCTTAAATGCAGAATCCACAATGAACAGACATACTTTTCATCGCGATGCTGTGTGTCTCTCCAGTGCTGCGAGATCACAGTTACATTCCCACACATCAAGTACCCTCTTTACGGATGTTCCATTTACGATTTAAACTGTCAAAGCAAGAATCAGTTTTCTTTCAGGGGTATTTGAGGGCTTGGGAAGCTCAAAATCTCTATTCTGAAACACCCATTGAGTTGCATGTAAGGAAAGCACTAGCCATAGATCTTGCTCATATGGGGCATACGGTATAATATGACAGCATGATAATACAGATTAATTTGTGCTGTTGACCTTGACGCACTACTCTATTGTGTCTTCTTTTAAAGTCAGCACTTGGGTCAGTAGAACATCTGGTGTTTAACAAGAAAAATCCCATTCTGAAGCGCTAAATGTGTTGAAACAAATGGTACTGTACTACCATTATACAGCACAACCTCCCTGCTAGGGGTCTTGTTTCAAGGCCACCCTGCCTGAACTACATTATTCTTAGTGGTTTGATAATTCACATCTTGCCACAGTACACAAAATACGTAATTATCAAAAGCAGCCTTTGAAAAGCTGGACTGCGCTCCATGTAACCGGGACTGACTGTGGCTTGTCTTGCAGTTTGTCTTTGGAGACATCTGCACATTGTTGAATGTCCTGGCCTCAACCCAGCAGAGCACTTTAACATGCACATGTATTTATACACACAAATACCCCCCCCCCCCCCCCATTTTAACAGGCCATGCTTTGAAGTTATGTGCATGTTAGACCACCTTGCTGAACGTATAAACGGGGGTCACCGCACACCGCATCAATTGTACAGCACTCAGGGTTGTGTGCTCCCCATCTTACACCCTGTTATTTTCAGCTTGCCCTCAAATCTACTGCTCAGTACAGGGAAAGGCTGATGCAGCCTTTTAGGAGACTGAAGATCAGGGAAATGATCAGTAGCACAGAGTAAGCAGCTTTGTTTCATGGTGTTTAATATGAAAAAGAAACAGAAAAGGGTGATGGCTCTGTACTGGAAGGTATCCCAGCACCTTTCCAGTCCCTTAACAGGACTGCTGTCCCCACACTTCTATCACTGTTTCCCAGCAGAGGTTCTCCATGTAACCAAACACACAAGGTGTCCCTGCAGCATCCTAGGGAATCTCACAAACCCTCTGAGGAGAGGACAGTCTCCAGCAGTCTGATGACCCAAAGCAGATCATCACGTATATCAGCATGTCATCTTAGAAGGGAGGCACAACACCCAAGCTGGGCCTTTCCAACCATGTTGTGTTTGTGCTCTCAATCACAGTGGGCTGATTCTTCACTGCTTCACAAATCCGGTGGTCATTTATGCCAGAGCAAACCAAGTATGAATTGTTGCTACTCTACTTTTTCACCTGATTTGCCCTCACTCTGCCTGCACAGGCAGAAAGGAATTAGCCCTGAGAAATGCACCAGTAGCTGAGTAGCACGTACATAACATATTAACCTTTTATATATATATATATAGAAAAGGTGGAAAAAATCCCCAGCTGGAAAATTACTATAGGCATATATGAACTAAAACATGCGAGTCTCAATGCCCGAGAAGGGACCAGTACCTCCAGCTGGTTGAGAAAAAGGAATAGTGCTAAGATGAGCATGCAGGTATATTTACAAAGAGCAAGGGATGCACATGCTGAGCCAAGCAAAGAAGGGGCAACAGGAAGAGGCTCGAGGTCATTCAGCCCAGAAAATGCCTTTGACTCCCAGCAGGGCTGGAGGAGGAGGAGGAGGTGGCTGCTGTGCTGTGACTTGGCCCAAGGTGAAGTCATTAGCGGTTGTTTTAAATGAGGTTTCTGCCATGAGGTCCCAGCTGATCTCCATGAGAAGTTTATATGTGGTTACTGAAAAGAGGAAAAGAGACTGACACCGCTGAATACGAAGACAGCATCGAGCAATCAGCTGCCAAAGAACTAATCTCATTAACTCCTCCTGAGATTGCAGCCTTCAATCTGCAGCCATCAGCCAGTGGAGGACTGAGCACAATGAGCCATCTTTTAAACCTTATTTTGCTCAGGCCCTCTTCCTGATCTTTTCTACATGTTTGTTCTGCAGCTCCTTAGAAGTTACAACTGCTGAAGGAAGAAGTGAAAATCCCCCAGGAAAAAAAACTGGGAACCTGCTCTCCTATGCAGCTTCATGCCGCTGGGTCAGTGATTAACAAAGCCAAGGTCCTACTGCAGGGAAGCTAAATGGAGTTCATTATGGACATGAAAGTTAGCAGGGCCAGAAAGGTGAGACTATAGGAAAGAGGATGAAATGAGAGCCTAACAAGTGTGGATTTTACTTCCTCGGTGCAATAAGGACAGCTTTTAACTACCAACTCCTCTAAAAAATACATATATAGTTAATAGTGCCTTTAAGAGAGGTACTGTCCTGTATACTATACTGGTTTTTATACATAGTCTGGAATATTAAAGTTATAATGCGTTACTAAAAGAACTCAGTGTTGTGCTGTAATGAGTAATCTTTGTCTTGCAGACTGAGTATTTGGTTTTGTACTTTTTCCTGGAAAAAAATAGGAAAATGGAAAGAAAGAATAGCATTGAAGTGATGTTCCTAAACTTGGATTGAGATATTTACCCCAAAACCCCACTAAACCACAAGTTTGAGTACCCTGGAGATGATAAAAGAGGATTTGCTTGGCCCTGAGGTCTGTAAGCAATAGCCTGTGTCTCACTTGCAGATGATATTTGGACACACACTGCAGCAGTGCACACATGAAGAGGGTCAGCTTTTACAGTGTGTCCTATTTTCTCCCCCAAATTGACAGTGAGTAATTGTTCTTTCAGGAATACTTCTGATTAGGCCATTTCCACTTACCTGATTTCACACTGGCATTATCCCCCTGTTCCTGTCATTTGTTAAGAGAACCCGGTTTTCTGCTACAGCTGCCAATGTCCTGTATTACCAAAGAGCCCAGGTTGCTCCAACACAATCCTCCCAAGGTGATGCTCGAGTAGGTGTCAATCCATTGGTGACCATGGCCACTGTAGAAGTTGCTTAGAAGTAAAGCTTACCTGCAAAAGGTGTATGTGATGGTGAGGCTAGAAAATCAAGTACTTTTTAAAGCAACTTATTTGATTAGCCTAGAAAAATCAGGCGCAAAGGAGTCATGAGAAGTAGCAAAGAGAAGACCCAACGAAGCTTTAGCCCATAAGAAATCAAAGGCTCCTTGAGAAGGAGTGAGTAGGCAAACGCCTTTATCAGCACATACATCCAGTAGCTTAAACGTGTAAATAGATGTTTTCAGGGAAACTACAGGATGAAACGTGACTTGACATGCCTGATTCCTGACACCCAGAAAACTGCATAGAAAAAGGAGAGTGGAAAGGAGCTGTTGAATTGAAAATGTATTACTTGGTCCCTGTAAGTAACAGCCTCAAGGATCTCTGTGAAGATTAGCTCTGTCAATAATTTTAACCATATATAGCATGCTAACATCTTTCACTTTATTCCTTTTGTGGCCAACATTTTAGTGTCACGTAAGTTATTCTTCTGAATTAATAATCACAGTTGCACCAGTCTGGGGGGAAGGGGACTTCAGGCCCTTTATGAGATACCGTTTAGGAGATGATTTGTTGTCTAAGCAACCCTTAGAATAGGCAGGAAGGATCAGATGTTAGAGTAAATTAATGTGGCATTAACTTGCTTCCAACAGCTTGTTAATGGAAGCGAATTCAAAGAACAGCACATCCTAGAAGGGGGAAACTGTTCCCGTTTGCACTGTTGCGCAAAACCCACCCCAGAATAAAGCCAGAGGATGGACACAAAGAGCTACTTACCATGAACATCCCTGAACAACTGCAGTCTCAGCAGAAAAAAAGAGGGAGGGAACAATGCAAGTCCAAGTAAACTGGGCAAGAAAACAGACAGAAATATTAACATTGATCACTTTTTAAAAGAATAATGTTGACAAAACTCCCTCAAACCTTACAGCCACGTTGTTCTTCAGAAGGTAAAGGGCAGTTTAAAATAGGGTTCTGTGACAGAAAATCAAGTATTTAGGTGAAAATCTGTCTTGCAACAGCAAAAAATACCCCCTAATAATACCAAAATAATAGCAAAACACAACATAGTGAGTGGCAATCAGTGTAAGAACATTGCTAAACCATGTAAGGTCCTAAAAATACCATGCTTTTGACTTTGTTCCCACTGTTACCATCCTCAGACTCGAAGAGAAAATAAAGAACAGAGTTTGTTATTTTGCTCAGATAATAACAGTTATAAAACCAGATTAACTGTCAGTATCATGAATTAATATCACCAAAGTAGAGAGGCTCAAATAACAGGCTTGGGCCATAAGCAAAGCAGCAAGCTTACGCTTTGACCTGCGAAAGGATAGCCGCATCGCTCGGGCGGAAAAATGCTGACATAAAATGGAATAGCTGTTTAATAAATCTGTGTGCTTTTACAATCATCCACATTTTGTTTTGTTCTACACACAGAGGCAGCGTTTGATGTTAAAACATAACACCCTCGCTACAAAAGCTGACAGTCATGTTCAAAATCTACAGCTTTTAGTTCATGCTTTCAATTCCCCTCTTTTTTCTCCTCCTTTCTGACGGTATAAATGATAACACGGTTTCAAGTCGCTGCTCCTTCCCTGGAGTTGAGCAGAATTGAAAAGATCAAAGTTAGTGCAATCTTGTTCAAAGGTGAAGAGGTGAGATCTGATGTGTGCTGGAGGATCAGAGCAAAGAGAAACGCACAATGCTTAGTGCGCGACACCTGAAGCCCACTTTCATCGAGGTACCTCATTTTCATCTCAATGCATTTGATGGTAAAATCTGGAAGAGCACGGGATTAGTTTGATTACAAAGAGAAGAAACCCAATACTGAAAAGTAAACATCGGTAAAAGGTGAAAACTACTGCATTTTTGCAGTTCATCACGTTAAATTCTATGTTCCTTAAGCAGCATTTACATAATCAAGACAAAGCCACTACACCCATGAAGTTCCAAGTATAGTAATGCTGCTGATAGTAGAAGAGTTCCTTGAAAAACACACTTGTGTTTTCAAGGGGGCTGCAGGCAGGGTCATCTAAAAGGGTGGGGGTTTTCTTCCCATAAAATGGTCGTGTAACTGATGTGCCCTGACATAATGCATCACGATGAAACACAGGTGCCAAAAAAGAACTTCAAATGATGCCCTTTTTCTGGAGAGGGAAAAAAAGAAGTGATAAGAAAATAGGTACCTTTTCAGCAAAAGCTTTTAAAGGTTTAAAAGCACAGCACTAAAAAGGTTCTCAGATAAGGCTTCTTCCCTCAATTTTGTCTAAGTACCTAGAAGCTAAATGGGGGAAAAAGGGTATGGAAAATAATGCTCCAGCCTCTGTGAGAACTGGAGACATCCTAAACCCAAGAGACCATGACAATGGAAGAAAAGATTTTAATGTCCTTGTCCTACCATGGCATTTTCAAGCACACAAGAAGATCCATTTCCTAATTACTGGGAATTGTGCTACATTACACTAATAATGCTGATCTGAGAATGCTTTGGCACAAACCTGGAGTTCAACTTGGCAAAGTGGTCACAAACATGCATGCATTCAGGAATTGAACAGAGATCCACATTGTAATTTTCCCTTCTTGAATATGTATAGTTTCTTTTGCATATGACCTAGGGCTGTTGCTATAGGACCCTCCTAAAATTCCAAACTGGACTTCCCTGCCTAAAAGCAGTATTATTGTATAAATGGTCTATTACAGGCCAAACCTTGACCTGCAAATCAGGTCTGATCAATAGTACTATAAAAGACTTATATACAGCCCTCCTAGGAGCAATCCCACACAGCTACCTGCCAAAGCCTATTTCTCAAGGATTCACTCAGCATATCCACACCCAAATTCCCACTTTTGTTTCCTTTCCAACTTCAACCCTGCCAGAAAATCTGCTAAACAGGGTGGCTTTGTCTTCCAGTGGTAGCTCCAGAAAACAGAGCATGTGGAGATGCTGAGGTTTGCAGGCTGGGGTTCAGGGACAGGATGGAGACAAAGATAACAAGACACCCAAAGGACAGATTAAGAAAGCACATGCAGAGAGTGGCTACCTCCAGCATAACGTATGTGCACAATTAGACTGGATGCAACTGAATCTTTCATCAAATTATTACCTTATCCTAGGTCAAAAATGATGTTCAACCTTCAATACTTTGTGGACTGTCAACTGACACACATTTCTACTAGTTTTCCTCTTGGCTACAGAAACATCTAAGTCCATCTATCACAAAGCATAACCTAAACCACACATAAGCAGGTCCCAAAGGGGTAACATAATCTGCTGGTTCACACATGTTAGCACAGGGCTTAGAGGAGAGAAATCAAGTCCTCGTCACTCCCTCTTTATACGCATTTTAGGTCACCATTTCTTATTTTACCTTAGGAGTACAGAAAGAATTGATCTATTGTTCTGTGTCCATTGCCAGCCTCCTGAGCAGATAAAAGTGCTGTACATAGACTAAATGTCTTCCCAACAGGGAATCTCTTTGTCTTTCATAAGAAATGTTGTATTGGCATAAAATATCTACGGATCAGTCATGTTGTGCAGCACAAAGCAGCTGACTTGCAAGCAGAGGTTGTACTGACCGCATGTCATGATGCTTGAATTCACTCTTGCATTTGGGTAGCAGCAGACAGTTGTGCTTGCTGCTTTGGAAGGGGTGACCAGCTGGGATTTCAGGCTGCTTCTGAAGAGCTCTGCAGAACTGGCTCCAGGCATTTCTTTAACCAAACATTTCTGCAGTACTCAGATGCTCTCAGCAAACCTCCTATGCTCCCTTCTACACTGGTGTTTTACATACATCATGCATAATGTACTGTGAGCATAAAGAACGCATTTAGTCACTGAAGACTCCACCAGCAGCGCCGTGTTTTGAGGTTTGGCTTCTCTTTCCTTTCCAGTTTTAACGAACTGTCCCATTTGCACAACCACAAACAGGCAGTCGCTATTCTGGTACCCATGACAAAGTCTTGCAAGGTGGGAGAATAGGTCAGATGCACACCACTGTTATTGTTCCTTCCTGTATTTGTGTTTGTTCTGGGCTGATGATCCCATGAAGGGCTGTGCCCATGAATCCCAACTGGCTGAGCAGTGCTATTTCATAGTGGGGCAAGTCCAGCGGTAGGGAATTCAGGCAACATAGTGATTTCAGTTTCACTGCACTGCTCTGCTTCCTGGGAACCTGCAGGAGATGGGCGCCTGTGTCACGATCATAAATCCAGGCACATACAATGCTGGAAATTCTTACAGAGCTTTAAGTCTCCGGGAAATGTCAGCCTAATAAATATGGGGATCGTATTTGCTATTTGGCAAAAGATATTAATTAAGCAGGAAAAGTTAATAAAAAAAAGATATTCCCCAAAATGATGCAATAGGAAAAAAGAATCTCTTTTTTCTTATTCATGGCTCTATGAATGCAAAATGCCATGGATTCTTCATCTTTAATACCTAAGGGATTTATAAGCATATTGCATCCATAAAGCTTGTTTCATCAGTACAGTATACAGCCCAGATATGCATATTTAATTACTCTGAAAGTAATTTACTTGTACAGATAGTGGTATTAGAAGGTCTTACTTGATTGAAATTACTTCTATTTGAAAAAGAATGTTATTTTGCTATGAAACTTGAGTGAAAAATTCACTCTCATTACAGGTGAATAACACTTGACAACTGTAATTCATTGGTGACTAATCGAATACTTCCTCAAGAAACCTTTTGCTTCAGATCTTAAAAATCAGAGCATCCTCTTTGAGGTAGATCTACTAGCATTTTGTATCCAAACCTGCTTACCGTAAGGGACCCTGACATGTTCTTGGGGTAAGGGAATAAAAACCCACAGATTTATTGAGCATCCCCCAGACTTCCCAAGCAAAGAGACACTGCATCTTTCTATAAGATTTAGGGGGATTAAAGCAAAAAGGTGCATTTCAGGGCAACACCAGCCAGGCATAAGATTTCAGGAAAGCAGTGATTTGATGTGCATGTGGGGAGTTTGGGACAAGCTCTAACAGCTTACACCATTAAATAACACCTGGCTCCAACCACTTAGATACCTGCAGCTTCCAGGAGCGAGCACGCAGCAGAGGCAGGGAAAGCTGGCAGCATCCTACATTAGCTCTTACACCCTTCCCAGGAAAACATGACTTCTTCAAGGTGATTGTTTGCTTGGACTGCACCACAAAGCTCTACATGTGTTTGTTAAGACTTTCTCCAGCCAACATCTGTCTTTATTAAAGCAATGGCTAACTCAGAGGAGGCTACCCTGGTTGCTATGGAAAGCATTCGCCTTTTATTGAAGACTAAATGGCTACAACCCACATAAAGGGTCCTGAGTGGCCCTAAGATGTGTCCTGCCTTCCCCTTCCCCACTTCTCTCCTCCAGACAACTTGTTGACAGACGATCTGATTTTGAAGGCCTACCTGGAATAAAGTGCTTTGTCCCTTCCGTCTATGTCACTTTAACCTTGTGGTCTTGATTTAATGTAACAAACCAACCCCTGTGGACCTGATTCAGAGGGCTATATGTTTGGAGAAGGTGGAGGTGATGGGTGAGCTGCACCTCTCTAAGACTGCTAGCACCTGTCGTGGTTTAAACCCAGTCAGGTAATTCGTTTGCTCACTTCCCCCCCTTTCTTGCCCTCCCCCTGCTCTCGGAGGGACGGAGAGGAGAATCAAAAGAATGCAACTCCCACGGGTTGAGATAAGAACAGTTTAGTAACTAAGGTATAACACAAATCACTACTGCTACCACCAATGATAATAATGATAAAGGAAATAACAAGGGAAGAGAATACAACACCTCACCACCCGCTGACCGATAACTCGCCCCCCAAGCCCGACCAAGCTCCGACCGATACCTCCTCCAACCCTGCAGTCTCCCAGCCCTTCCGGCTAACTCCCAGTTACATCCTGGGCATGACGTGCTGTGGTATGGAATACCTCTTTGGTCAGTTTGGGTCAGGTGTCCTGTCTCTGCTTCCTCCCAGCTTCCCCTCCTCCCTGGCAGAGCATGAGGCTCACAAAGTCCTTGGCCAAACCAAAACATCTCTATCAGCTCTGTTCCCGAGCCGAAAGTCAAAACACTGCACTGCACCAGCTACCAAGGAGGAGAAACATGACTGCTACTGCTGAACCCAGGACAGCACCACACACCTTTGTCACATTACAGTCAGGAGGGCAGAATAAAACTGCAGTGGCTGGATTGGCAACACTATGGCAGGGAGCTAGAACTGGATGATCTTAAGGTCTTTTCCAATCCAAACCATTCTATGGTTCTACATATGAAGGGCTGTACGATCCAAGCTAGATTGCACATCTTAGTGTAAACATTTCACCCAGCCAGAGCAACCTGGCTGCCAGTGAAAAGAAGGACTGGACATGTCCTCCCCTTAGCAAATCTGCTCCTGCTATAGCGAAGGAGCCATGGTGTTCTGCCTGTGCCTGGTATTCCATTTCCAGGCTGCTTTGCTTTCTAATCTTCCTAATTAAGAGAAACCTTTACCTCCTTTGGTTTTCATGCATTTACAGCATTCCACTGTTCCCATTCCAGAATTTCCAATAGCAGCTTTCCTGGGAAATGCAAACACTTTCGCTCCCACTGAGTTTAAAAGGGATCAAGGTCTTGCGGTTGCTGCATCTCCAAGTGGCTGCCCAGCATTCACATGCTCATACTCATCACTTCAGTCTCCTGGCTGGCTGAGCGCACAGAGCAGTGCTGCAGCCACCCCTCGCACTGCTGCACAAATCCGTGCTCCTGATCCTCATTCCCAACCCTTCAGCATGGTTTTTCTCCAGGGCATTTTCTATGGGGTGACCCCATAGGCTCCCCAACGTCACTATTATCCTGCTCTTCCAACACTGGCTTTAACCTTTCAAAGCCCTGTGACAGTGATGAGAGAAGCTGAGTTAGGAATTTGGAGGAGTAAATAGATGCAAAGCACAGAATGGCTGTGGCTGAGCTCTCTCAATCACAAAATGTCTCTTTGTAAGTATGTCATTTTACAGCATGCAAATTCAAAACTATGTTTTGTATTTCATAACACAGAGTCAAAAGCCCAAAATAGAAGAAGCATCTTAACAGTTTTGTCCCTTATTTTCATACAAATTCACACACACATGCTTATACACATTTAAACACAAGACTCACAGTAAGTTTTTCAACAATATCATACTTTAGACACTGATAAAACAAGCAAAAATGATAGGGGGATGTCATAGCATCACTAAAAATGTCACCACAGTTAGCAAGCCTGCTTGCTTCAACAAAAAATATTGGTGAATAATCATTTGTCAGTTAGCACATTAAAAAAAAGCCATGCCTGGTGTTCCTTGCCTAACAAACGATGGGAATGGAAACCCTGTTTTCTTGCCAGGTTATTTTCATTTCAGGAAGAGAAATAACCAAGGGAAACATGGAGAGAAGAGAAGAATAAATAACAAGAGGCAGAATGGGGGGGGGGGGGGAAATCCTTCCTAATGATGCCGCTGCCTTTGCCTTTCTCGCTCTCAGACTCCTCTCCTGTACCATACCGTGCCAAACCACACACACGCAGGGCATCCTCAGATGAATCAGCACAGTGGCACGTGGACTGGCACGTACATCAGAGGCACGGAGGAGGTGTTTGAAGTTGCATTGATGAACAAATCAGAGACAAGAGCTTGCTGGGGTGGTTTTCTCTTTGGAGGAGGAGTTAAGAGAAATAAGATTGTGTGGCAGCTTCGGAGAAAAGATGTTTCATCTTTCTGGTTTACATTTACATTAACCACAGGCTCTGTTTAGCTTCACCCTCCAAGTGATAAATTAAAGCAGCACACACATAAGCTGTAGATGGTTTTTCCTTTATCTATCACTCAGAAAATACAATCTGAAAGATGGCACATACCAATACAGGCTCCTGCATCCATCATAACACTACACACCAGGGGAGAGGGGCCATGCTGGGGTACGGATGGGTACTGCACCAGGAGAGCATGGCCAAGCACCATGATCCTAGCCTTGCACATGGCTTCTCCTACCATAAGGAAATCTCAGTTTGGGGCAATCCCACCACAGTAATTCACTTTGCTAAATTAAAACTGACTATGTCCACAGGCCATCAGGTATCTGCTGCCTGGGGACTTCTCTGAAACCAGCCAGCAAAGACTTCACTTGCCGTGACAGTGGAAGGACCTCTAGAAAGCCTGACATCAAAAGCTGCCATAAAGAGAGCTGGAAGGCTCAAGTCCGATGCCCAAGAATGTAATTCATCTACTGTGTGTTCAGACTCTTCCTGCAGAAGTTATCAACACAACTCTATGCTACCTGTGAGATGTCAGGCCAACTTATGAGTAGAAGTTATACCCATTTGTGGGCAGGGCCTTGTATTTGGCTTGCTCCTGTCTGCAAAGTCTCTCCTCTAAACCTTTTCTTGTTTGTTTGTTTCTCTTTTCTCTCTTTTCCTCTTCAAAACAGGAAAACCAGATATGGGAACCATTAATCAAGCAAGTAATAAACTTAATGTCAGCCAAGGGGAAAGATGGAAGCAGAAGAGAGGCAGACAAGACACTCTGGCACATCTCCTGAGGAACGAATGAGAGCACTTCTGCAACTGAACTGTAGATCATACGAGATCCTCATAAAGAATGAAAATACTTCTGCTTCATGTATTTCACTGGTAAAACAGTTTAACCATCAGGCATTTAAAACGCTAATATTTGTATATGTGCTGTTGCGTCCATCACTAAGAGAAGTTTTTATACTGAGGGAGCTCCAGAGGTGGAATGAATCTCTCCAGCCTGCCCTTTGTAGCGCTTGTTTTCCAGCCTACACCCTTGACTGAGAGCTGAAAACAACACTAGAGCATCCTCCTAAGGTAAACAGTGTCTGAAATGCAAGCACTTCCCTATGACAGACTCGGAAGAACACCACTAATAGACTCTTACATGGAAAAATCTCCCAGTGCTCCAAGTGGATATTTTCCCCAGGAAAGACTTCAGAGGTTGGCTGTGCACTTTCTGAGGATTTAAGGCCTGGATGGACTTAAACATGGACAATGAAACAGAACTGAGCATCAGTCCCCCAGTTGAGTGGAAATATCCTCGGAAAGCCATGGAGTTTCGACAGGAAATTCACCAGTCCCAACGGGAACCCTTCCAGTGCCTAATCACCTCCACTCTCCAAACTGCATGAGTGGAAAACTTACTAAAGTCTTCATTTTCCTGGCTTTCATCTCAGTTATTTGATCTGTTTTGTGTTTGGTTTTGCTACAGCTTTGGCCACATTATAAGCCTTCAGGTAACTTCCTCACTACACCAAGTATTTGACAAGTTAATAAACTGACCTGGCTCCCATTGTTAAAAACCATTATTTCCCAGACCTCAGCTCATCCCTTCAAGTCTTTTGAACCCACTTGAATTTCTCTCCATCTTTTCACTGGACAGAGCACTCCAGCACAAGGCTCACCAAGAAAATACATGGAGGTCATCCCAATTGCTTGTAGTTTAACACATCCTTTAGTAGGGATTCAAGTACGCTCTGTGTGGCCTCCTCAGAGGAACAAAACACTTCTTGTTTTGTTTTGGTTTGGTTTGAGGGGGGGGTTGGTTTGTTTTTTAGCTTTTTAATTAAAAAGCCCCACTCAAACTCCAGTGTTGTTGGTGATGGGAAAATGAATCACTGCTGATATTATTCCCTTTGTGCTGCTTGAATGAGTAAAAGTGCTTGCAGCAAGAGAAGGATGAGTTGAGGGGAAGTAAATGAATGCACAATCCAGAGAATGGATGTGTGTGCATATGTGTGCACAGGGGGAGGCTCCTGGGGGATATTTGTCTTGTCTGTGCATATATGGACTTCCGGAATATCCAAGTCCTATAGACAAACTATACAAGCCCCTGATTATTCCCTAAACTAACTTGGAAAACTTAAACCCGAGTCAATTATGGGGTTTGCAAAACCAGCAGATCAGCTGAGATTGGGTTTAGTGAAGTGCTGAATCCAAATATAAAATCAATCACCTGTTGGTTTATTACATTATTTATTGCCCCTCTATATTACAGGTGCCAGGCTGAGAAATTAGCTATTATTTGTAGGTGTTATACATATCTAAATTAAACTGGGTATTATATAAAGCTCTGTACACAACATGTCTGTGACACTGCTATTTTTCTTGGACAGAATGCCTGCAAAATGCCTAGCCCAAGACTACTTGAGTTGGCAAGAAAACAATTAGTTGCAGCAAGTTGAAACTTCTGTCAGCTCTATGGAATTAGAAGGCAGAAGGCTGTGCCCCTCAGTATTTCTATTACATGGATTAGAGGGGGAAAGGAATCGAGAATTAACACTGGAAATGTTTAAATATGCCAGATGCACGGTGATTGTAAAGTGCTGTTATGAGTTACAGCAAGGGAAAGGTGTTGCTTTCAGATTTAGAAATGCTTACTACAGCCTAACCTCTTTGTCAACACATTTGCAACATCCATTTCTAAATGAATTACCTTATGGAGGAAACCAAAAGGCAGAAAACTAAAGAAATAGGGGTCAAATTCCTCCTGTGAGATCTACCTTGTAAAATTATCCAGAATGTAATAATACCATGTTATTGACTTAAGCACAGTTCCCTGTGACATGCTGCAGCTGACCTGTAATTTTTATCCTACATGTTGCCAGCACTATTAAAATGACACTTGTGAATGTAAATTAAGCTCACAAAGGGGACAGATTGTATGATTCTGGTTTCTCTCAGATGCCTGTAGGCTATCACAGGTTCCATATGTGAAGTAATTATGTTCACTGAAGGAAAGAATAAATGCTGTCAAATTGTGTACTGAGAGAGAAAGCAGCTATTATATTGCAGTAGTCACTGGAGCATTGCCTCAGAAAGTGGAAAGATGTATAAGAAAATAATAAAAAAGAAAAACTGGAGCAGAGCTATATTAAATATAACCTTTAAATGAGTATCTGCTTTTGAATATATCTTACACAAAGTTAATATATCACAAATAAAAGCGTTTCAGCCCTTTCATCCTATTTTTCTTCCTCACATCTAGAGGGAACAAGGCAGACTACTTATCGGGGGGTAAAGGACAGATAAAGCAACACCTTCTGCAAACTCTGAGTAAGGGCAATGAGGCTGGGCAAGGGCACTGCCAACGACTGTGCAACCCAAGCACCAGGCTGCAGCAGCACTGCAGAAGATGTGGCTTCAGTCATGGAAGCCAACAGAGCTGCTAAAAGGAAAAGCAACGTTCCCATCACCTCCACGGTGCTGTTCTGCTCTCCTGGAGGAGGTGAGCCTAGATGTAGACCAGCAAGATCATCAAAGAGTGCTGTTCTGCTTTGACTAACACCTCTCCCTGGAGTCTATGTTCACGGGAGGACTACCAACCAAATCCCTGAGTCCACATCAGCAGTAACAAGAGATTAGGTACTAGCACTGCTATGTCCCATCAAAGCCACAGCTTGTAGAAGACCATTCCATTTACAGACTATATCTGCTTTTGTGAAAATAGAAACTATGAGATTTTGGGGGGGGGGGGGGTTGCTTAGGTTAAAAGATCAGCCAAGAGGCTTCTGCAGTCTTTGCATGTAACTGCACACTGCACTGAAGAAAAGGGCCCCCACTTGCACCATCAGATACAATTCACATCTCTTTACCTAAACTCTCTATAGGTTAAACTAGGGCAGTTACATCTGAATTGCCCATCAGGAACAGGGCTTGGCACATACTGCCCCTGCTTATCCTCTGTGTGCCCGGAAGCAAGGATCAGCCTGCTCCAGCCCTGCCTGATTGAAAGGGCTCCCAAATCGCTTTGGTTTCTCCACCCCCAGCACTGCGAAGAAAGTAAGGCCTCACCTCATGTCCTTATTTCAGCCACTGCTTTCCCACCTCCGTTTCTAAGGTAAGAGCAAACAGCACGTGGATCCCAGCAGGGATGCACAGGGTACACAATTCCTATTCCAACCCCACCACAGCCCCAACCCTGCTCACTCCCCAGCCACTTACCTCCGCAGTGCCAAACCTGGCAGGGAATTCCCACTAACAGTCCTCAGGAAAAACAACTCATCACCTCTTTGTTCAAGGCTGGCTTGGTAAGGAGAAGACTGTGAGCACAGCACAGAGCTGTGTTCAGACATAGACACAAGTGCAGACCCAACTCTGCCATCCCTTGCACTAGCCCTCCTCTCTCCTTCCCCACCCTTACAGCTCATACTGGCTCCTGCAGGCTTCAAAAGTAGATTATGGCTAGCTGCTCTTTTATTCCTACCCATGTATTTCTATTCCTAGCCTACTATTGCTATCCATGTATTCCTATCGATTCAAGTACTGGGCCAAGCTGCAAAGGGGACTGAAATCCTCCTCAAGACCCCATAGCCATGCCATGCTCCCCACTGGATGTCACCCAGTGGTTCAGACCCCTTGTCCTGCCATGCACTTCCAGCCTGCAGTACGCTTCCACAAATCCCCTCAGGATCCTAGGGATGCATGCACCCTGCCGAAGTCCTTCCCAGGCAACTTCTGGGGTGCGTGAGGGTGCCTGTGCATAAATGAAACACTGCATCGCACAGACTATTAATACCAATTGGTCCCAGATGGGTGGGCAGTTAGATGGGCAGACAGGCAGCCTGCCTGTTTTCAATCAAACACAGTAGCAGTTGTACAACACACTACAGCTTCTTCTTCCTTAAATAAAAAGCGGAAATCCACTGCCATTTCCTAAGCAGCTCCAAACTATTCAACGACTGTTTGCAGGGTAGCGTGTGTCATATGTGGGAGGCTGAAATGGAATGTAGTAATGTGAGGGTGTTTTCCAGTTGGCAGCATTGACAGCACCTATAATGTATGACTCTCTTGGATGCAGTGTGGCAGAAGCAGGGTGAGAAGCATCCAGTGCTATTCACTAGAGAAACTGTTACACATAAAAATAGAAGGCAGAATCAATGAGCTCAGGATCATGGCAGGAAGGAGGGAGAAAAAAGGGAAAGGCGGGGTTTGCTCTTGCGGTTTTAATAAGGATTTGTGGGGTAATGTTGTGCAAAGGTAATAGAGCTGGATCTTTAATAACAATAACTAGAACCAACTCTCTATGTTAACTGACCTTTAAATATTATTGTCCCTTTCAGTTTACCAAAAAGACATTTACTTCATGAAAGATGTTATTCAACTCTGCTTAAAGATCCAATAGGCTAAAATATGCTAAAGTGACACTTAGAATTATCTCATAACCCCTTTTTAGGATAACTTGCATTATTTCCATGTGATTTGAATGTGATTTTTTTTTCTTTGTTTTTAAATGTGTTTTGAAACCATTTCAAATAATAGGCAGATATTGCCTGGACATTCAGGTTATCTGTAATGATACTAGGGTCTTTCTCAACAGCTGAGTAATTAGTTCCTTATTACGCTCAAGGTAAGTTGCTTACACCCTGCTCAAGATTTAAACCTCCATCGCACAGGCAAAGGCAGCATTCAGACTGACATTTTACATACCTAACTGCATTTCTTATAGTAAGGACAGCATCCATGGTATGGTATACTGCCTTGATAAGTTGTGAAATGAAGACAACCTGGAGCACCAGAGAATAAATACTACTAATAAAGAAGGTCTGTTGTGGAGGGAGGAGAAAGGCAGCACTTTTAAATGCTACATTTTCTCATCCTGCAGCACCACTTTCCACCCCAGGGGCCTGCCTGCCCCTGGCTAATGTCTGTTATAGCCCAGCTACCTCAGCATCTGGTGGGAGAAATGTACCTTTTCCCAGGCATTCTTCAGCTCCAAAAGGAAGGAAAAGCGGCACAGATTGCGGACGTGCTGAGAATGTGGATAAGTGGAGACGTGGTAAAGTAACACATGATAATAAACATCATCCAGCAATCCACTTCTGGTTATAGTCTTCTGGCACTCCTGGTTATAGTCCTTCATAATGAAAGAGAAATTAATGGTCATTTACGTGACAAAACACTGTTAAATGATTAAAAGAAACACACACACAATCAGCAAAGAACTGAAGTGGAAGCTATAAATAAAACCAACAACCTCTTGTGAGAGTTTGAGCATTCTGTGATTTCAGCAAAACCAAAAGCAGCAAAGACAGAAGGGACAAATTAAGTAGGAAGAGGAAGGAGGTTAATTTCATAAATAAAGCCTGTAATATTGTCTAAAAACAAATGCTAGTTACAATGCGCTCATTGGCTGTGCTTTGGTTTAAGTCGGCTCTTATTTCACCCCCACTATTTTTAACGTTAGGAATCTAAAGCAGACAAACCTCATTTTTAATTAACTAGTACAGCTCATTTCAATGGAGCTAGCAGCAAAGTAGATGCAAAATCTAAGCAGAAGACTTCAGTAAAATGCTTGAGATAATCAGAGCATACCTAGCTGATGCATAGCTCCTACAGAAAGACACACTACTTGCTTACCGGTTTTGCATCTTCCAGTGAATTAACAACAAGAAGCATTATTTCTTTCCTGATTCCAACAACTGTTCAGTGAGCTTTGGTAAATTCTAGGTCAGATATTACACACTTGACAACAGAAACAGCGCATTACGTTAGAAATCTGCAGCGATAAGAAAACCACACAGTAAATACATTATATCCAGGCAACAGCAGAAGGTAAGTTTGCATTTCATTTGCTGTGGGTTGCATAAGTTGGTAAGTGTTTTCTGGCAAGTGTCCTTCAAATCCCCAAAATAATGCATCTATTTTATGGCATTATCTCATTCTCTATTATATTTGTTTGTAGCTCTGCAGTGAAACCATATTGTTATTAAGGGTATCATTACACTAGAAAATTGCACTACCTTTTAAAACCCTGCTCTATTTTATGTGTATATAAATAGGAACATTATGACCATGTGAGATTCCTGTTTGTCCTTGCCATACTCTTGACACTGCTATAAATGCAAGCAGAGCACCAGGCCCGAAATATTGCCCCTTTGATTAGCTACACAGATGTCTTTTTTTTTGTTCTCAGCATGCAAAACCTAGTCCTGCTGGTTATGTCCTCAAAACAGTGCCAACATTGTGTTTCCTTTACCTTTGACCACCAAGATGGGCCTCTGTGCATCTGTATTTGTACAGTATGGTGATGGCAAATCACTCAACAGAGTGACCGGGGTTAGAAGATACTGAAGTGGGTAATGGCAGAGAGAGGGGTCCACAGGGGAAAGGTGAGGAATGCTGTCACTCTCAGGCAGGATCCTGAAAGGGCTGGGTGATACACGATGCTCTCCTAGGATGCAGGTTGTGCAACTGTTTCTCAAAGTGAGTGCAGAAACCCACTGTGAGCACCAAAATGCCTCCCTAAGAGCCTATCCACCTGTAAATCCAGCCCTCTCACCCATAGCTCAGGAGCAACCAGCCAGGTTGAGGATGGATGCATGGATCAAGGCAGCTCTGGCAAGGTGATGCAGATGCAGCGCAGGAAGGGGCACTGCTGTGGTAGTGTCTGCATGGCCACATGCATGTAACACTGTGATGCTCTGACATGGGTGTACCATGTAATCAGGCTGAAGTCTAGTGCTATGCTCTGAGAAAGCCCAGAAAGGCCTGGTCTAAAAAGTTCTCTGAATCAGTGCAATTACAATATTAAGCACAATCTATGGAACTAATGTGGAATGAAATACAAATTCTCTGTTTATATAGGAAGCACTGAATGACAGTAAGTCAGCAACAGCCACTTTGCTCTGGTTTAACTACCTAACATCTGGAGAACATTATTAGGGCCATCAGCCATTTGGCCAGTGCCCAATATCGAAGCAATTTTACCTTCTTCCCTCTAAACATCAGCACAGCCTTAACAAAACATGTGTATTTCTCTTTCCTCTTTTTGAAACGTTCTCTGAAGTTGTTCCAATACTGCAGAATTTAGCTGGGATAAGCCACTCATTTCTGGTTAGAAAGCAAACAGAATTGGAGCAAAATAAGAGGCCAATTTGAAACATTTAATTTAAAGCAAAGACAGTGCTGCTTATGAGAGTCCATGGTAAAGGCAGTTGTTCCAGCTATTTAAACCATATGATGATGTGGCATTTCACAGTATAGAAGAGACAGACTACTAGAAAGCCGAAAACAGTATTCCCCTTGTTCCTATATAAATATGTACACGTAACCTATCACTGGCTACTACCAAACTTATATGAAGTGTAATTTGGTTGTTATTGCAGTCGCTGCGCTTGAAAAGAACCTTTCTTACTTATGAAGAATCCTCTTTTTTTCCTTCTTTCTTTTTTTTCCTATTGTAATGAAAAAACACAGTTGTCAGCATAATATCCTGACATTCCGGATGCCAGCCTGTCTCCACTGGAGTCAGATGTGAAAATAAATAGATATTAAACTGTCAGTCAATGAAATTACAAAGTCAAGAGCGGCTCTAGCTGTGATCCTGGGTGTTCTGTTTGATGGACACAGGTGTTTAAGTGTTATGAAATCCAGCAGAGCCTCTGAGTGAATAATGCACCTTCCAGCAGCCCTGCCTTAGCCGAAAGAGCTCCCCTCTCACCCTGAGGCCCCCAAGCAATTGATGTGCCCTAAGAAAGGGGACAGAAAGGCCTTCAAGGTTTATCAGAGCTAAAATCTGAGAAGCCTTAAAGCCTGTGTTGTGGCATATGTTGAGGAATTGAAGCTGCGCTCCTCTGAAACTGTGAAGGTTAGTCCCACCGGCTTTGCATACAAATCTAAGGCAGATGCCCAAAATCCACATCGTTTATTTATTATTCATACGGCACTTAAAGTCAATCATCTGTCACTAATAAACATTAACACCATTAAAAATTAATGATCATCCTACAGCATGCTGAGACAGATTCTTCTTTCTGTTTGATGAGTATTGGAGCAAAGTGTATCGCTTTCATTTACTGACTCTTAAAAGTGTTTATGCTTTGTATAATGCTGCTGCTTCAGCTCCTCCTCCAAACACCAGTGACCCCATTCTCTTGGGATGCCAAGAAATGATCGGTCTCGTGAGAGGAGCCTGAAAGGATGGGTTTAGGTATAAATATGGATCTGCAGAGGAGAAAAATAAGTCATGGATTCGAGGCTATCACACAGCAAAAAGCCTTTATGATTACAAGGCTTTTTCTCTCCCTTCCCATTCCCTGCTAAATAGTCCGATGATGGGGGACGTGTGTCCCTGTGCTCTCTGCTGTATCAGGTACATAACTTAAGTGGACAATGAGGTTAGAAGTAACAGCTCTGACGAGACTATCTGAGAGCCTCACAAGCTAGAACAAGAAAAGGCTTCCTGAAGAGCAACTCAAAAAGGCAACTTCACCAAAGGTCCACACAGTGTCGCAGGGCACTTTCTTCTCTTAGTGGGTGGGAGGCAAAGCCCACTGCTAGAGATGAAGAAACAGCTTGCACCTTAACCCACAACGGGACATTCCCTCTAAAAGCAGAAATGATCCTAGAGCCTTCATCTCTTGTGTTCACGTTTTCAAACATAGATCTTGGGGAATACGTTTTCCCCTCGCCTTGATCACATTTCTGTCTTGCAGAGGCAGAGCTCCTAACTCAACGCTGTTTCCTAACACGCACACAGTGTGTTTTGCCCTGCTCCTCATTTTAGCAATTACTTAATTGTGGGACTGCTGTAAGTATATCATAAATAATTGCTTGATACACAGGTGATTCTGCTAAAATCCAGGCAAATTAATTAAACCTGTATTACAGACCAGTAGAAAAGAAGAGCCAGTATGTCTGTATGCATCAAATCAAACCAACCTCAAATCTCTTTGAGTCACATCAAATCTCTAAAAACAAGCTAAATTTAAGGCCTCAGTACTAATGATGTAATGGGAAAACATGACAAGATGGGAGACATCGACCTTCCTCTTCCAATTTACACTCTAATATTTTAGTGCCAAACTGTTTTACACAGAAAAACAGTGACTGTTAAGAAATAGATCTGTAAGTAGAAATTAGCAACTGCAATCACCCTGATTTCTTTCCTTACTCATGTTTCACATGAAATAACTAATGGGGATTTGCAAAGAGCAGCTTTGTCAGAGCTAGAAACAGAAAAACCGACTGGAAAAGCATGATGCCCCAGCACCACACTCCCTCCACTGAGGACTTCAAAGAGTTCATATTATATATGTACTCACTGCCTTTGTACCAGCTGGCAAGGCGTGGAACTAGATCATCTTTGAGGTCCCTTCCAACTTTAGGGCACCAAATCCTGGTCCTGCAGTCGCACACACCAAGAAGTCCCACTGAACCTGGAATTACACAGATTTGAGCAGAATTAAGGTACACAACCTTCTAACTGCCAGGCTCAAGACTGATGTGAACAGTAAGTTTAAGTCATACCACCCTGCCCTGCTGCCCGTTCTTCACTGCCAACAGCCTGCTTCCTGATTTGTCTCATTTTTATCTTAAGATTCATGCACTGTCAAGCCAAGTTCCTTTCATAAGGAAAGCAGGAATTACAGGCAAGCAAAAATACATTAAAGCATCATTATTCAAACCTAAAAATGCAATGAAAATGTTAACCGGTTTTTCCCTAAGGTGAAGGTGTTTATGGCTAAGTTTTTGGAGCACAATTACATTCAAACAGACAAATGCCAGCTTAAAATAGAGCATTTCTTTTTCTGACTCTACGTGGGAAAAATGGAAAAGCACCTTCAAAGTACATTATCTCATATCAAATGTTTACCCTAAAAACCTTAAAAACGTTAGGGTTTGGGGATAATTCTAGGAAAAACAGGCAGCTAAAATACAGTGCCTTATTTTCCCTTCTTACACTGAATACCTTGCACTGGCTTTCTTCAGTGGGTAAGTTCGGAATCCCACAAGGCCTGGGAACTGCAGGACCAGTGAAGCTGAACCGTGTTTGAGATGGGGCAATGGTAAGCGTGACACAGGCTTGTGCAGTACCATCAGCAGCAGTGCAAGCCAATCTGGAGGCCCATACAGGTTATATATAGCCAGAGACCTCCTGTGGGCTTCTGGCATGAATGACACTGTGAAAAACCTAGGTCACATCAGCAGGAGGTGATGTGGTCCATACTGGGCCACAAGAAACAGCAACTCTGCAGCCCCAGCATTTATAAATGCGACTGAGGGCTGTTATCTGTCTCTTTCATATGACTGCTGGACCACAGACTTCAGGCCATCTGCCTGCAGTCTATTATCACAGTCTGCAGGGGAATAAAAGCCAGAAAACAAGCAAAAAGCAAACAACAAAAATGTGGTCAACCATTGCACGGGAGATGAAGCTTCTTGGGTGGTGGGCTTGCTGTTGCTGAGCAGAGAGTGGCAATGTGCGGTTTGTCAGTGCTGCCTGGCATCTGTAGACCAGGGATGCAGCAAGGGACTATCCCTCTCACAGAACGCTGCTGAATCCCTTCTGGGCTCATGCTGTTACCATGAAGCTGGGGAAAGGTTAGGTCTTGGGGTTTTACCCTCTCTTTACCCCTGCTTCCATTACATGGTCATCATTTTGGAGCTGAGCTTCTCTACACGCAGCCCACCCATTGACTTAGGACAGCTCGGATCCAGACTGAGCAGGCTCTGCTACTGGGATGTCACCTTTGGAGAGCCATGCTTCACTCCACTAACCAAGGGTCAGGTAGGGAATGGGCTGGAGTCCTGTGTACTGAATGGCCCAAGGAGAGCAGGAGGCAACCACCTCCCAGTGCTGGGTAGTGTGAGGGTGAGAAGTGATGCTGCTGCTTCCACTGTGGGACAGTCCCAGTTTAACCAGTGCTGTGGTCCCTAAGAGTCCTGCTTTCCCCAGGTTCCTGTATCATGCTCCAGGTGGGATTCTCCAAGGATCTCCCCAGATGGGATGGAGGAGCTGCACAGCGCGGGACAGCATTGCTGGGCTGAGCCAGCACAATTCAACACTTGAAGAGCAATAAAAACCCTGCACATACAAACACCCTGCATAAGGCTTCAGCTTCGTCTGACTAATTAGTGGCTTCTTACAACAGGGAAACAGTACAGAAAGTAAAAACCCCACTGCCTTAAAACAACAGCTACTCTCAACTCATTTCTAATTTATGCATTCTTGTCATATGAAAGCCACTTGCTTAAGCTGCTTTCCTATCTATTTGCAGTCTATTCAGACACACAATGCTCCGTGGGGGTCTGTCTCCATGATTCATTGGCTCAGATTTCCTATGGAGTTTACATGATGTCTACTAAGCCCCATACAGTTTTGTATCCATTATAAGCAGGGACAAGCAAGCAGGGCTCAGGAGGCTGAGCATCCATCTAAGAATAGCTTCCTGTCTCCCAGCTCTCTTCACAACAAATGAACAATGCTTACATTTCACAGGCTAGCACTGCACAGTGAAGGGAAATTATAGGAACTTGTCTGAGTTAAATAAGGGAAGAAGCATTTAGAGTGAAGCTCCTTAAATGAGCAGGTCAATAACTAGTTTACTGAGACCAAGGCACATAGCTAATGAGAGAATAAAGAATTATTCTTGTCAAGAGAGAAAAAGATGCTGCCCTGGTTTTGTGCTAAATAATTACATTCATTATGTTTAGGACAGCCCTGCAAGTGGTCTTTTGCACTAGTAAATTCATTAGCAAAGCTAATAGGCAAACTACTATTGGGGCAAATTTAAACGATTGCAGTAGGATGGATGGTAAAGATGGGGAAAGGCAGTATGAGAGCTAAGAGCCAAAGTTAGCTGCAAGTATAATTGAATTTATCTTCTCATCAACTTTAAGGCCTCCTCCTGGGCTTGAAACAAGGAGAGGAAAAGCCATTGAAACGAAAGGATATTCACTTGATTGGATTTGTTGCTGTTTTCCAGCTTACCAAGCTATCTAAACTGACCTCTTGACACATGACAACAATTATAAATCCAACGAAAATTAACGCATTAACTAAATTGGCTCAATGTTTCCAAATGACAAAGGATCTCCAATGTGTCAGGAAGCCATCTCCCCAGCAGAAACACTGAACAAGTGAATCTGTGGCTTTGAATTTACCCACAAGTTCATGGTACTCAGCTGGGCAGCATGAAGCATCTCCAGGCAACAGTCTAGGCAAGAGTGACTGCAGCACTGCCCTGGGCAGCCTGTTCCAATGCCTGAGCACCCTCTGGGGAAGGAATTGTTCCTCAGCTCCATCTAAACCTCCCCTGGTGCAGCTTGAGGCCATTTCCCCTCATCCCATCCTTCATTCCTTGGTAGCAGAGACTGACCCCACCTCACTACAACCTCAATGTCCCTCTTGTAGTGAGGGCCCCAGAGCTGAACACAGGATTCAAAGTGCAGCCTCACCCGTGTCCAGTGCAAGGGGATGACCATGTACAGCCATGCGGCCTCTCTGGTACCCCGATTCAGGCTGGCTATGTATTCATGCAGAAACCACTGGTGTTAGGTATGGTTAACTAAGGGTTTCCTCACAGGGTTTCCTCCTTAAACAAGGAGGTTAGAGTCTGATAAACTCACTGAATGAGCTGTGGGCACAAGTACTTCTTTAATCATGCCCTGCCTAAACCGTAACCACAGGCGCTTCATAGATACAAATGGAGCACATCGAGGTGAGGTAGAAAATGATGGAAATTAATTTAGCGAGCCTGCGGAGCACAGTATTAACACGTGTAGGACAGAGCAGACCACTGATGGTGCTTAGAGCAGTGTTGGCACCGAGCACCATTTCCAGGCAGGACTACACAGACCTCTGCCCCATAGGGTTGCCTTCGCCTTATGTTACAGGGGAATGGAGATGACTCACATTGTTGGGCTCACTACAGGACACAGCTTTGGCTGAAAGAGTGAAAGGGATTTCTTTCTTTTAGTGTTAAAATAGTCTTTAAAAGTAAGATTCCAAAATGTTGTGGTTTTCTCTTCTAAAAGTAACTTTACCCCTATGAAACGAAAATGTGTTTTGATTGGCAAATATACTTACTAAAAAAAAAAGAATGGGGAAAAAATCATCCAATATTTAAGCTCTTTGCTTTGGATGTAGAATAAAAATACCTTTTTTACCTTTTTCTTTTGTTAACCTGGCAAAAAACTTCTTAAACTCTCTGACTGAACTGCATTGGGTTTGGTTTTGCTGCTGAACCAGACAGCTATTACATATCAAACTGTGCTGAGCTGTTCTAAATGGACACTCAGCGTATTAGCTAAAGGCATCCAAAAAGTAGCTTTTCAGTAATAGAATTTGGGAAAGACAGCAATGAAGTAGCTGCAAAGAAGCCTGTATTTGAAAGAATAAGGAAAAGGGGAAAAAAAAAAATAAGAAAAAAATATCTCCTTTGCCAAGTGGAAATGGGAATAAATGTTCTTGGCTACTGCTGCAGCCTGAAAAGCCAGAAGGAGCCTGAGGCTCCCCAGCAAACCTAGTCTAGAAACTTCCTCAGCTGATCTCTTATTTCTGCTGGCTAGTTGCCTTATCCAGCCAAGTTAGAAATTCAGGATCTAAGCCTCTGTGGGAAATGGGAAAGACAGATCTATTGTATGTCTGCAGGAAGACATCCAGGGAATTAAGTGTCTTTACCTAAATGAAAGACTGGGGAAATGCTTGCCACCCTTGTCATTTCAGCAAGAGCTGATCCCTTCCTTCTGGCCATCATGGTCCACCCCCTCTGACAGCAGGTCTGGGCTGTGACATGAAAGGCTGGAGATCCCGAAGAGCCACAACACCTCTGTCCATTGCCAAAAGAACATCAGTGACCGTCAGCCTTCTCCCCCCGCCCCCTTCTTTCATGCATCTACAGCCTTCAAAAACCAGACTGAAAAGGGGGAAAAAAACAATCCTGAGGTCTCCAGAGAATGACAAAGATTCCTTCTGAATGGATTTCTGAATAATCATGTCCACAGGGAAGATGAAAACTGCTACATCCCATCCCTGGCAGTGCTCAAGGCCAGGCTGGATGGGGCTTGGAGCAACCTGCTCTAGTGGAAGGCGTCCATGCCCGAGGCAGGGGTTTGAACTGGATGAGCTTTAAGCTCCTTTCCAACCCAAACCATTCTAGGATACCTGGAAGAGAACTGTTAAGAGTATGAGAAGGGTGTCAAGAGGTGTTTTACTGAGGACAGGCCTTAAGCATGGGCTTGGGAGAAGTTGTCACCTTGTTCTCTCAAAGGTCAAGACCAGGCCAGGTCTTCCTCCCTAGATGTTTGCAGTTATTAAGTAGTACAAAGACATGATGCAATCTTTCTCTTTTTAAAGTCTAAGAAGTTTAATTATATGGCTGTTCTAGAGTTGTGATGGTCAGAAATGTGACTATATAGAAATGTCATCACGTTCTGCACTTACCTGCTTCCTCAAGTGCCTGCTCTGCTGTCAATGCATGTCTGCATTAGTCATGAAGGTTAATGGAAACCAGGTATGCCAGTCAAAGAAGACTAGCCTCTATAGCTGCCCCTGTTTTGCCAGCCAAGCTTTATCCTCATTCCAGAACTATGCACACTTGCTGAAGGTTAGGGATGAAGCACAGTGAGGTCATGAACATGTTCCACAAGTAGACAGAGCAGCAGGCACTTAGGAAAAATAAATATATAGAGAGAGATATACACCAAATGGAACAATTTAATATGGAAGTATCTGATGGCAAATAAACACAAAATGCCAAGGCAACCTCTCTGTCACTAGCTGTATTCTGATCCTTCCATTTCTTTGAGAATCAAAGCTAGTGAACTCGAATTGATTCAATCTTACCAAATAAATCAATTTAGAATGTGAAATACACCCTTAAGAAGGGAAAACACAGCGTTCCTTGACAAAAGGAGTACTGTATCCTAGGCTGCATCAAAAGAGGCGTAACTAGCAGGTAAGGGAGGTGATTCTCCCCCTCTACTCCACTCTCATGAGACCCCATCTGGAGTTCAGCTCTGCAGCCCCCAACATAAGAAGGATGTGGATCTGTAGGAGTGAGTCCAGAGGAGGTGACAGAGATGCTGTGCGGGCTGGAGCAGCTCTGCTCTGGATCCAGACTGAGAGAGCTGGGCTGGTTCAGCCTGGAGAAGAGAAAGCTCCTTAAGGGGAGACCTTAGAGCAGCTCCAGTGCCTAAAGGGGCTGCAGGAAACCGGGAGAGGGGCTTTGGACAAGGGCCTGCAGGGACAGGACAAGGGGAGTGGCTTTAACCTGAAAGTAGGTTTAGATTAGATATTGGGCAGAAGTTCTGGCACAGGGTGCCCAGAGAAGCTGTGGCTGCCCCATCCCTGGCAGTGTTCAAGGCCAGGTTGGACACCGGGGCTTGGAGCAACCTGCTCTAGCGTGAGGTGTCCCTGCCCGTGGCAGGGGTTGGATTTGGGTGAGCTTTAAGGTCCCTTCCAACCTGAACCAGTCTGTGATTCTACTGAAAACCTTTCCTACAGAAAGTGTACTGGGAAGGTCTAAATACATGCAGCTATAGCTAAGATCTTCCAGCCACATAGCTGGAAGCACTCTACACTGCCATCCTTTGACAAAGTCATTTGTGTGACAAAACCTCCTCAATACAGCAGAGCCTAAATGATAAAACATCTCCTTGTCTCATTTCTTCAGCTAATTCCCAAGTTCAGATATCATTTCTCCAAACATGCCATTCTTTCAGACATGCTCTGACCAACTACCTCTTCCTTTTTAAATGACATGATCACTGTTACCTGCTGCAGCTCGTGGTGCTTGAACCTGGTCTCTTCTAGCAGCCAAGACTTCATTTCCTGCCTTCCCGTAATGAGAAGCATTGATTGCTGATGGACTCCCATTGACAGGCGAACACAGACTCAGTGCTACATCAGTAGCAGATTTTTTATCAACAGATTTAGCCATAGAAATCTGTGTGCAGCCCTGAGAGGCACTGGCTCCAAACAAAATCACGTTGGAACTGAAGAAACTGCCGAAAAGACACATTTAACCTATAAGTGTGATTTCTGGACAGGGGAACAGCAGTGGAGCAGGGTCCCAGGGAGGCTGCTTCATCTCCAACCTGGAGGTTCACAAGAGAGTTCTGAAGGGAACAGCAACAGACCTCTCATCTTTGTTCCAAACCGCTCAGGTTAGGATTCTGCATTCACTGCTGTTTATACCCTCTAACTTCTTGATAACTATGGCTGAGTGAACTTGTCCAAAACCACTCCTTCCTTTATGAGCATGGATTTAGCTTTTATGTTCACTGACTGCTAATGAGGCATCTTCCTGCCATAATCCTACATAAAATTAGGTACCTACTGCAAAATTCTCCTCCCCACTGCTTGCCATTGATTGCACAGGGAATTAGGATCTGGCAACCATCAATAACAGCTCACTGCTCTCTTGATCTTATAAAGTGAACTTAGTTATAGCAAGTGGTTAAAGCACAAGAAAGAAACTCTTATGAGTCAAAACATACCAGTAAGGATCCTTGTGATCTGCACAGAGCTGGACTTCAGCAGACCTGAGCAAAGTGCCAGCTAGCATCAGTGCCCAGACACATCACGACACTGCCCCCACTCACTGTCCTCTGCCCACTATTGCCAGCTTATGAATGCACCTTGTGAAAATACAACAAGTGTTATTATAGCATCCATGGTGCAACACCTCCAGTTTAAGCTTTGCCACGTAGCCAATGAGCAGCTCCCCAGACATATCTCAGTTGACTCAGTCTGCTTCGGAAAGAGGACTACAGCACTCACACGTTTTCGTATCTGCTGAGCCAGGCTATGGGCTTGGAGGAGGTACAGGACTCAAGGAAGGAGCTTTAGCTCCTTCTTACTCTGCTGTGCAGGTTGAAAAGACCAAACTCCCGTTCAGCTTCCCACTATTGCATGTCTACGGGAAGAGCAAAACACAGCAAATGAGATTTGACGTAACAGTCCTAAATTGGCGATGGAAAAGCCAGCTAGCACATCTGGGGCAGAATTTAGTCATTTTGTTTGATGTGACAAATTATACAATTGTATGTGATCTATATTCTTGGCCTTTAAAACAAAGGGAAATCTACGGCTTTTAAGATTCCACTTTATCCTTAAACAATGGATACTGACTGTCCGCAGCAGACAAAGCTTTACTGGGGGGAGGACATTGGAAATTTGAGGAAGAACATCTCCATCTAATTGCCTACCTGTAACTGAGAAATCAGCCTTCTTCCCAAGAGAAAAAAGGCTGAGGTTAATTAGGTGATCACTGAACAATGCACACAAAGTTCCTATTGAGAAATGTGACTTCATAAAGAATTACAGACACATTCCCACCTTGCCAGTGTGCTAGAAAATGAAGGAGAACACAGCACAAATGGCCAAATGGATGATGACTTCATAGAACTTGCTCGCAAAGAAAGCAGCCTGTTGTTTACTGCAGTTATCGACAATCTGTGAAAGTAGACCAGAAATCAGTCTAATTACCACAGTGCCAGTTGTGCTTGTTAACACCAGCTTTGTGACCAAATGTTATTCCACAGTTGTCACATCACAAGAAGGTTTCATTACTAACATAATAGTGAACAAGATCACATGCCTGGCTATTGATTGATCTGCCACACAAAGGAAGGACGTTGTTGTCTCTATTATAACCAGTTACATCTTTGTCTGCCTGGATAATATGCACAGGAATGTATCATGAGCAGTTGCTGCAGTGTTTCCTAATTCCTGCCTGTTAGCCCATTAACAGCCCATTAGGATGTGCAGACTTTACCACCAGAGAAGAAATGACCTTGCCATAATTCCGTCTCATACAAGCTTCAAAAAGAACGTTTTCATCAGCCTTCCTGCAATGGAACTTACGAGGACTGAGACTTACTCAACATTTGCTTTATAAATACATCATTTCTGCCAAATCAAAAGAGAGTTTAATTCGTTCCAGACACAATTAGGTAACACTGCGGGAACAGTGGAAATATTCATCATTACTGCAGGCGAACGGCCCTGAAAGAACTATATCTTAGACCAGAGGAATATTCTGCTAACAAGCACCTCAGACAAAATGAACTAAAATTGACCCTCAGACCGTCAAGATACTGCTTTCCATTCACGGACCAGTCATAAACACCAACAACAGCTTTCAGGCCTGTTGTTAATACTAAAAGTGAACAGTCCTGTTTATTTTGCTAGGAACTCAATAAATATTTTAGTATAAAAGTGGATTTGTTTATCATTGTGAGTCTACAGAAAAACAAGCACGCCTCATCATCTTATCTGATGATGAATGATTTATCAGGCAGAACGTGAATCTGCTTCTAACTGAGTCTATTTTCCTGTTTATGCTTGTTGAACAGATACAATTTAATGAAGAATATAAAGTACTTAAAAATCTGTCTACCATTAATAGTTTAATTAAACTGACATGTACTTCAAAAACAGAGAGACAGAAAACATTCATTTTGGTTAGAAAGGGCATGGCATTATTAAAGTGCAATTAAAACCAACATTCACTTACAATTAATAGCTGAGACAATTTAATTATTAACATCTGATTGTCAGCTCTGGCTAACTTTGCCACCCCAGGGTAGGTATGTTCTTAGGTCCTCTTGTAAAGTATATTACACAGCTGCTGTCCCACTACAAAGACTCATGCACAAGATGCTTCTGAGCAATATCACACTGTAAATCCCCTCACAAACACCTCACTGTGCTATTATCCCTTCCCATGTCCTTGAGGTTCCAGTTCCCAAAGGATCCCTTCCCTAAGCTCTCCTCTAGGGCAGGTAACAGCGTCTGTTGAGGCTGGTTCAAAGTCTAGGGACTGACTGGTGAACTGGCTCCTGGCTTTTGGATCACTTTTCCCAGGTAAAAGCACTAATTTGGATCCCTTGGACAGACTCCAACACCAGGTTTCTTCCTAAACTTCATGTCTCTTCCAGCTACCTCTGTCCATCAGACTCGATGGAAATTGGTCAGCTGGCTCAGCAGTGATTTGAGGGAAGGCACTGGAAAAGAGGTGCAAAGAAGAGCAGCTCAGCCACACAGGGGGCTCATTTTGTTTGGGAACAGGGGGGGAAAAACCCATCTCCTGCCAAATCTGAAGTTAAAATCTGAAGCTGCAAAGTGAGAGTTAGCCAAAGAACTGTTGTGGACTGCTTCCCAGAAGCATAAATCTTTCTCGAACAACGTAACAATGGAAACATCCCTGAAATTCAGCCTATGTTTCTGAAGAGCATAGCAACAAACACATTCAGCAATCTCTTCAGAATTTTGGGGTCAGAAGACAATACAGACTTAAAACACATGAAGAGGCAAAAGAAAAAGCAACCAGAAATGCTGCTCAAAAGGATATTTCAATAGATAGAGAGGAGAAATCAGAACCCTACTGCAAAGCCATCTACCTGGTGTCCGGATTAAACCATTATCCAATACAGAGGCCACCAAGCATCTGGCTTATCTGGGATCGATGTGGGAGGAAGTCTGCTTTCCATGGTTTTCTTTTGAACAACTATTTCACTGAACAAGCCTCAAGAAACATTGCTTTGATCGCAATTAAAGCAAACCAGATACTGCAGGTTGTTCCATGTGGGCAGAATGTCATGGCAAGTTCCACGGTTCTCAGAAGGACTTCACAGATCTCAGAAGTTCACTCTTTCAAGGGAATTGCAGCATTAATATCCTAGTAACCAAGCACACGTATTCCTGAACATGGCCTGAAGCAGAAGTTGTTTCAGGGCTATTTAACTACTTCCTATAAATTTGGTTTACTCCTTTCCTCATTACTTGAGGTGAGTGGAGTGGTTGCAACTGCTCCTGTATATCAACAGATACAATCCTCTGTTCCACCCCAGGGGGAACAGAGGGAAAGACAACTGATAAAATTAGGGGGAGAAGCATCCAACTGCACAGTTAAAATGTTCACAGAAGCTTTCTTTCGTGCCTGTATCATAGCTCTTGTCATGTCACCTAAAGGGTGCTGACTGGCGTAAAGGTTGGACATGATGAACTTAAAGGTCTCTTCCAACCTGGTTTGATTCTATGATCCTATGACTGACTGCTGAAGCTCACACATCCTTCTGCCCATACTGCTGGTGGCTGAGCGAAGCTGGAGCCTCTGGGATTAGACAGAGCAGTGCACTGAGCTTTTCAAGGACAGCTTTCACATCTGGGACTTAGACCTGGTCTCCTATTGTCCTGCAATTTGACAGGACAAGGGGTGATGGGTTCACACTGAAACAGGGGAAGTTCAGGTTAGATCTAAGGCAGAAACTCTTCCCTGTGAGGGTGCTGAGGCACTGGCACAGGGTGCCCAGAGAAGCTGTGGCTGCCCCATCCCTGGCAGTGTTCAAGGCCAGGTTGGACACAGGGGCTTGGAGCAACCTGCTCTAGTGTGGGGTGTCCATGCCCGTGGCAGGGGTTGGAGCTGGATGATCTCAATGTCCTTTTCAACACAAACCATTCTGTGCTCCTATGATTCTGTAACTTGGACAAACAGACAGTGAAGGACAGCACCTTGGCTTCCACTGGTAGATGAATTTACCAGAAAGCTGCTTAGGGAAAAAAAATGTTTTATCCATGTTTTTATAGAGAGAATTTTAATGACACAATACTTTTTACACCGTGCCTGTAAATTATGTATAAAACTCAGTATAAAACAATGTATTCCTCCTCTGAAATTTCTCCATGGAAAAGGAATTTATCTTTAATTTTAATCTCTGTTAAATTTCACACTTAAATATCCCTGTGAAGAAATTGAAAGGAAGAGCGAAATGGTAAAGGGTGGGAATTAGTAGGATTCATTATAAAACCCCCAACAAAACCAAGCAGAACAAAACCAGTGTCTTTACCTCGTTTCCTCTAACGAGTGTTTTAATAATAGACTTATTTCCAATGCAGTCATTAAGCCTGCCACCTTCACATAACAGCACCTGCACTGACACAGCTACGGCTTTGAAGGTAAGTCATCCCCAAAAGAGTATATGTATACATAAAGGGTCAGAACTAAAGCATTTCAGCCCACCAGAAGAAATGGTTATGGGAATGGAGGTTCACTTGAAGACCTTGTGAGGAATTCAGCAACTGAAGCATTGAGGAGTATTCACTGAGGAGGTACCAGATACCCTCACCATAAAGTTAAGAGCTGATTTTTGCATCAAGCCAAGCAGGGAATGGTGGCTCTTCAGGGTTTTAAGGCTTTGAAGGGTTTAGGCTCTGCAATCTCTAACCAAATTAAAACCTTGTTCACATTCCTTTCAAGATCTGTAACTACGAGATGTGGTTGAATTCTGTTATAGACCACCAGAGTAGGCAGAATAGAGGATAAAATCTGGAAAAACATTTAAAAGTAAACCAAGAGATATGGACAGCCTATATATCATTGAATAGAAGCTAGAAGGAAAATCCCTTGTGCCTGAACCAAGCTTCTTTGCTTGCACGTGAATCTCTATCAAATTGCTAGCCACACCAGTAATCAGATGGTTGCATATACAGAACAAAACACCAGGCAATTACTGACCTTTCTTTTCTTCATCTTCTCTATTCACTATTATGTGACCAGTGCAGCCTGGAAAGTCTTATGAAACACTATATTAACTGACCACAGGTTTTGCTTTTAACTTCTCTTACAAGTCTTACGAATCATCAGAAATACATTTTTAAACTGCCATTGATGAAATTCTAGTTTGAATTCTATTTCTTTTGGTTTTAAACAGTGCAAAATCACAGTCAAATAGTATGACCTTCTAATGATGGCTTTTTCCCCCTCATAAGACTTGGGCAAAGCATGTCTAAAGTATTCTCTGCCACAAAACCTTTACAAAGAAACCTCCTAAAGTCTGTGGCTGTCTAGGTGGCTTTGCAAGTGAAACCAAGGCACCGGATGTAGATCTTGCTGTTGTTATTGTGTTTAAATTAGGCTTACGACACCATGCCACTGAAATAAAAACCAGAAGCAGAGCAGGGTATTGTTTGGTTTCTGAATATTAAATTCAATCAGAAGGTAATAGTACTTATGAGATTTTGTCATATACAAACAGATTTATGGAACTGATTAAACCCATTTTCTCATCGAGCTTCAAAAGTCTGGATAGTTTCATCTGTGACTGATAAAGAAGTTAACTCAGGCAGCTTCTTTGGTGCAGTGCTATGCATATACAGGCTTTCTGTTTAAAGGACTACTATTGCTTAGACTGCATCTGTTTTAAAACCCAAAGAACTTTATCATATATGTCACTTAAGATAATGAGACAAAACATAGTGTAAGTATTAAACTAGGTTGATAGTATTCACAGCTGATAAAAACGCCAAGTCAGCAAGTTTCATTGTTGTTGCTAATCCATTTTGCTTTCAGGTTTGCTTCCTTGAGAAGCAAGTTGCAACATCTGCAGGCAAACATCATTTACTGTCACAAATTTGTTTCTACAGAGTTCATTCTGATCATTTTACAAAGATGCTTCTGTTCATTGCAAGTTCCTGGAGAGCTTTTTTCAGGTCAGAGACATCTCTCTGTTGTTTTTCAGCATCTCTGATTATTTTCAGCAACCTGCACTCTCAGTAAGGAAAAGGCAGTTTATTGACCCAGAATGTTTCTCAAAAATTAGTGTTTTACCAATAGTAGTAAAATTAGCATTAGTATTTATGTAGTTTTTATGCTAAAATAAGCCAAAATGTACTGCAAAGTTTAGGGGCCCTTGTGTCTTTTCAAGATGCAGGATGCCTCTTCCCTGCTCCAGTGTCACAAGGATGCTAAATATGGAGAGAGAAATCCCTTCTTTCAGAAATGAATCCCAACAAAAAAAACCAGCATCCTTAAAATACTGGAACACATCAAAACTCTAGGAAGAGGCTTCTGAATCTATCGGCTGTGGTTTTTATATTTATGTTCTGTTTGCCACTATTTTGGGTACTATTCCGAAGCTGTGTTTTGAGCCCTTAAGGACCTCCTATCCCCGTGGCTCAGGTTTGACTCAATCTGGGAAATGCCAGGACAGCAACTGTCACAAAAGCATCTTTTCCTGTAAGATTTTCAACTAATCTTTGTTGAGAAAAGCGAGGGGGCAATCAAATAAAGATAAACATAGGAATCTGAGAGAGTAAAACCTGGAAGGTCGAATGGCGAAAGCAGAACGGGAGCGAGGGAATACATGCGTGTGGAAGGACTCAGGAGCCAAATAGGGAAACTGAGAGAAACACTTGGAAAAAGAGCTGAGGAGCAGAAGGCTGACAAGAGGAGGCAAAACCGGGAGGGGGAAGGTGAAGGGAAGTAACACACAAACACAGAAAGGAGGCTAAACTATAGCACTGAGAGGAGGCAGAGGAAGGACAGAGGGCACAGAGAGAGGAACTAGCAGTGTGAAACCAAAATAGCAGGGGCAGAGAGGTGGTGGAGAAAGTCGTTTGAATGCAGGGATCAAAACTGAAGGCCCAACTTATAAAGCATCACAAAGTTTATAGGGAGTTTGTTCTGGGGAAAGTCTGACACACTTCTTTACCTTCTCAACCTGCGTTCAGGTTAACAGAGTCTCTCTTTATAGCAACCCCAGCCTACTGCAACAGGACATGGCACAGTTACTGCCTTCTCTCCACAAGCAATGCAGGCTCCTCCTACACGAGGAAGAAACAGGCAAAACATAATTTACAGTCGTGGTTTATCTGTATCCACAGCCCATCTGCTAAGTCAAACCGCAGCAGAACGCGTATGCGTGCATTCCGAGAGATAGCTGTCATTAGACCAATGAAGTTAAGCTACGTATAAAAGCCAGGATCAGATCAGTAATAAAGTTTACACTTCATTAAGGATGTCAAAATCCTTGCTACATCTTAGCTTATTGAATTTCACAAGCAAAAGCATCCAGCAAGCAGTCAGGAACCGGTTACTTGGAAGCACCCAGGACTGAAACCTGAAAATGGATATTCCCTTAATAAATTTACAGAATTAGGAAAACTGGACATATTAACATACATCTCTGTATTCAGGGCTGTACAATGACTGGATTCTTGTCTCATCAAATTTACATTGTGGAATCTGAATATAGTATGATTAGGCATTATTTTAACAACTACATCACAATACAATTTCAAATAAAATGGCCCTTCATATTGCACTAAGATCAGTGTTTTAAATAACAAAGGGGATTTTTTTCTTGGTTAAATAAAGGAAAGGATTAGCATTTAGTTTCAATCAGTATAAGCAATGCTGTACCAGTTGGTGTCTCAAAGATTCAGGATTTTATTAATATTCCAGAGATGCATTTGTGTTGCCTCTGGGTACACTGAAAAGCCACTTAAACTGCACTTAAAGCAGCACTACAGGATCAAATTGATGTGCATCAACCATTTACAATAAAACTTGATTATTATAAAGGCATACATATTTGCATAATTACATGTTTGATTTTTTGATCATGCAGCATACACTACAAAACGTTGCTTCATGGAGAAAGGCATCGTCAAAAAGCACCATCTGCTGTAGTGTTTCATGCACTGCAATGCCTGAAACATTCTGAAGGTAGATGTGTGTGGATCAAAGGGGAAAGCAAAGGAGGTTTTGCTAGAACAAGAGGCTCAGGCCTGGAGGAGAGGACGTGGTACGATGTGGACTTTTCGCTAGGCTACCATCTCTTTCTCTCTGGCTGTTTTTAAATAGGATTGTGAGGGGGAAAGGTAAAAGAGAACAGAGCAGCATATCCTGTGGTCCACAGAACACAGGATTCAGCGCTTGAGAGCATTTGGCATAAACACAGTTTTGATATTTTCACTCAAAACAGAACCAGTACCCAATATACGCAATGAAGGAATCGTTTCGGGGAAGAAGGCAAACAGAACGGATAGATTCTGATTACTTTGACAAGAATGAGTAGTTTTAGGGGAATGTCTATGAAGCAACACAACAGCTTAAAAAGACACAGAACTTGAAAGGAAAAACATCTCCATATTTGATCAATTCAAAAGGCAAAGCCATCTGTTCTTCAGTACTATCTGACCATCAATCCTAACGAGAGCCCAATGTGTGCAGACAGCCCAATGTTGAGACTGCAGAAGTAAAAAGCACTTGGAGCACAAGAGAAAGCAAGCAAGCACTTCTAGACTCAGCACACTCAGCCCTGAGTTTTTGTATCCTAAAAACATGCATCATTTTGATAAGCACTGCGTGTCCATCATTTTAATACCCGAGGCTGTTTTTCAAAGTGGATTTGGAGAAAGACATTAATCAAATGCAATTGTAACTGCTTCTAACATTCTGCCATCACAAGGATTTGCATGCCTGCATCCAGAAACACACACACATACACAAAAGGGTCATCTCTGGCTTTTTCTTAGTCTGCTGCTACCTCTGAGCTACACTGTGAACACTTTTGGACTTTGTTCTGAGTGGTAAAGTGCAGCGCAGAGCCAAGACAGGGAAGATCTGGCAGGGATGTCAATAGGCATGTACCAGCCTGTTGCTTCCCAGTAGGAGCTCATTCCTTCACAAATTGGCCTTTGGTAAGCAGTTGTGATTCATTGCTCAGGGACTGGATTACAAGCTGGAAACCAGCTGCCAGAACTTGGGCAACTCATTTCACTTCCCCATGCTTTCCATTTTCCTTCCTCCTGTTTTTCACACCATTATATTCACACACAAAACACTTCAGGGCAAGGACTTTTTCCTAGTACAACTTTCCAACACACTAGGCATTAAACAAGCTTTTATCTCCATGGACATCTCAAGGTACGCCAGGATACAAACAACAGTTGGATTATTTGCTGTCTGTGGGGCAAATACCAAGTCAGTTAAAACCACCTTTAACAACATAATCTGACTATAAACCCCAGCAGTCAAGAAACATATTCTACAGTCCAGTGGCACAAAAAAGCTTTGGGAACAGGCAAGCTTTTGGCCAGACACCTGAAGGAAGAACATGATGGTGCATGTATGAATGTAAGTATCTCAAACCTTCCGTGCCCAAACCATAACAGCTTGTATGTAGATTCACTGAAAACCAAGTGATGGCCGTGGAGCTTCATGCCCAAAAGATGCATTGGTGGCCTGTCAGCTTATACTACATCTGGACCATAATGAATTTATATTCCCACCAAGAAAATAGCCACTGCTGTATAGTTATAAGACAGATTTTTTTTTCACATTATGAGGCAGGATGTGCTGGAGTCCTCTATTATGCACAAGAGTTTTAAACACGTAGGTTCCTTACCCTATCTTATCAAGTCCAATTATAGCTTGGCATCAGAGACGCTGAACACCCACACTGTCATTGAGTTAGATTAGTGCTGTGAAATCCAGTGCTTCTGAAAAATCAAACCTTTCGTGTGTTCACAAACCCTCAGAGATACTTATCTGTTGGTATTTCCCCATAGCTATCATTTTCTGAGTTGAATCGTGTTTCAGTATGACAGCGCCATTCCCTCTGCCTGCACTTGAAACAGAACGTGCATGGTTTCTTGCTCTTCAGGTACCCATAATGAAAAGACAATTACCTATTTATAGCATAATATTGAAAATAGCCCCAAACTATAACTAAGCCTTAAATACATCTTTTCTTTCCCATTTGCGAAAGTGCATTTCTTTTCCCACTTAAGACCCTAAGTGCATTTGGTCATAGCGCTCAAACAGGAAACAAAACCAGCCAGGCAGAGGCAAACCTTCACAAACAATGAGTTTCCCTTTTGTGCCTTAATATTCAGTTCTTGGTGAGCTCCCCTAACAAAGTCTGTGCTAATCGTTGCTGGAATCAGCACAACAGCCACTGCTAAACACAGTCTTTTCCCCCACCCTCTCTGCACTAGGCAGACAGTGTTTTTCATTACATATATCACTTCTAACTTGCTGCAGTGATTCCACAAAGACAGGAGGATTTAGAAAGCTAATGAATGGGGGTGGGGAGCAGGCTAGTACTGGAGCTTCAGTTCTAATGTCTAAAGCTAGATACCATGAGTGGCTTCACACACGGGGCACTGCCACCAATTTCATTTTCATTGCATAGCACTGACAGGCTTTGACAGGCAAATCATTCATCTCAAGTTAATAAATCAAAGTAAGGAGTGAGGGTAGGGGGATTTGTGTGTTTGGACATTTAGTGCTACAGGATTTAGGACAACACTCACTGGGCATTGCCTTGCCCTGACTGTTATTGTGCCGCAATCACAGCAAAATTATTTATCTTTTAGGTACTAATTAAGGACAGAAGAGAAGAAGAATAGGTTTGGTCTGAATATACCTTAGCATCTAGGGACCATTTGCTACATCATAATGAGGTGCCATAGATGCCATAGCTCAGTATGTCTACAAGTCTCTTGCCGCTTTACTGTTAGGCAAAAATCTCATCTTGCCAGTTAACTAACATGAAGTTAATAGTTTATAAGTAAGATTCACCTGAAAGAGAGAAAAACCATCTCCCCCCACACCCCTTCCCAAGCTCCCTCCTAGCACAGAACGCTCTGTTTCACTGGTATCAGTACCTTGGTATTCAGCACTTTGGTACATCTAACCCTCCTTTTGCAGACATGTCATCAATACTGCCTGCCACTGGGGAGAACAGGCTATTCTGATTACAAAATGCTGGTTCTATAGATCTGATCATTTTCATGATAAACCAGGATATTTTAGGCTTTCTTGTCCCTGAAGAACCAAGAACAATTGCAGATTGATTGGGAACCAATTAAGGACCTTAGAGCTGCAAGTTGCAAAAATCATTTCTTAGGAAAAAGAAAACAAACACAAAAAAGGGGGAATTTTCTGGTTCTTAACTTTCTGAAAAATAACTTAAGATGTGGGTGAAGCCAATAATTCAGATCTGAGTGATTAACTGGGACTTCAACTTTCTCCAACCATAGCAATCAGATCCTGCTCAGCTGCCTCTCATGACCCCTGTCATCAGCACATCATGAGGAGGGGCAAGAAAATGCTACCTGCATGAACATCAGCATACAACAAAGCACAAGCACCTCTGGTCCTTGGTGGAGGCTCTCTGCAATAGCTTAACACAAGTTAATAAATGCTAGTTACAGCCAGTGGCTCTATTTCAGTCCCAACCGCATCAATTCCCCTTTAATGCAAGAACTGGGATAGTGGGGAAGCCCCAGGGTCTGGTACAGACTTTGAGAAGGTGTTGGCCAGCAATCTGCTCCCATAGTGGCAGGTGAACACTGCCCTAAGAGCTGAATGGATATACACAGGTTAGTTGATGCCGTTTGCTTTATGTTTAAGGACAGGCTAATCCCTGCAGCTGTATGCTGCTGCCAGCGCTCACTTAACAGGCTCCTGTAGTGAATAACATCATGTGCTCTGTCAATTATTAATAATGAGACAAGCGTTTTCACATCAGAATGCCACCCTGTAACGTGACGAGCCTGTATCATATTAGTGTATCAAAGCTCCGGCTCGTAACATTACCAGTTTACTAAGCGAACTTTGAACAAGATTTATTCCCCAAACACTCGGCTGAGTCCTCATTTTCATGAATTTTGTAAACAGAAAAGGTCCTTTTCTTGGCAAGATTCTTAGAATATGGTCTGTATTTTCAGTGGTTGATTTACTGCTACATTGCATTTATTCTAACACACCATTGATCCCCTGTCTCATACATCAGATTTAGTTACTTTTCTATTGTATAATTTCTAGGCGACAGTGGCTATCCAGGACAGAAAGAGCTGATGGATCTAATTTGATTTTGCCCTTATACCAGCAGAAGTTCACTTACTAGTTCACTTACTCAGAATTCATTGATCACTGCAAGGTCTACTGGGATTGTGAAATCTCATTCTCAGTGTCTTTTCCAATTGTCAAAGCACAGACTCAATACTGCATCTGACATCCTTGCAGCCTGCCTCGTTCTGTGTAACACAGCAGTCAGCCATGGGGTTACAGTCAATGATGGGGCTCTCATAAAGGATGACAAGGCTAACTCTGACTGACTTCAGACATGGCAAAAAGGTAGATCTTTCTGAAAGGTGGGTTCGCTGATGATAAGCAAGGAGCAGCTCAGTGACAACCGTATCTTTAAATAAGGGAAAGGAAGAACCAGGAAAGGGCAATGGGGGACAGAAAAGGCAATAGTAAAGGAAGAAGAAATGTCAGGAGGAGTTTTACACTAAGATCCACATGTCTAAAATCAAAGAAACTGTACTACTTAGCATAGCGAGATGACTGAGGTTCTCAATGACTTCTTTGCCTCAGTCCTCACTGGCAAATGCTCTGACCACGCTGCTCAAGTCTTTGGAAGGCAGATGCAGGGACTGTGAGAATGAAGACCTTAGGCCCACTGTAAGAGAGGATCAGGTTCAAGATCATCTTAGGAACCTGAACGTGCACCAGGGCAAGTGTCCTATACCTGGGCTTGGATCAACCTGCTCTAGCGTGAGGCATCCCTGCCCATGGGAGGGGGTTGGAACCCGATGATCTTAAGGTCCTTTCCAACTCAAACCATTCTATGATTCTATGAATTCTTTTATCTCTGCTGTTCCTAGATAATATGCCAGATAACATCCTGTGCACAGCCTATTCAAAGGCAAGACAGCAAGCCTCACAGAGGATACTGTCAGAACAATAATCACTTTTAAAGTGGTTGTAAAGATCTCCTAGTCACTAAGCACGCAAGAAGAGGCAAAAGGAGGTTAATGAAACTTCAAGAACTGTTTGTGTTCAGTGAGGTTACTTTCACTTGAGTTCCTGAGAGCAGATAAGGTGGAAAAGAAGATATTGGGAAGGCAGATGACATTTAAAAGAAGCAGTATTAAATTTCTCCATTACAAGAATAAAGACTATTTTGTCAACAGTAAACACATTCATCTTCATCTGGGAGAAACAACTGATAGTTCCTGTTACCCAAGAGAATTCTAAACCTCAGCTACTCTGTGCACCTACAGAACAATTCGCGACCATGCATCAATATTTAGGTTACCGGTTTGGGAACAAATGCATCACCAAATATGAGTTTCAGAAACAACTGTTAGAATGGGAACAGAGCTGCTTTAATCACAAATTGCTTTCTGAACACGTTCACCAGTCTCATTTCAAACTGTTTGAGCACCTGAGCTTCCATTTCCCCTTCTTGGATAATATTCACCAACCTAAAGGCAGCCAGCTATGCTGGGTAACTTTCCTCTGCTGTGCATTGTTCTTTTTCTCCTTTTCTGCTCCTTCTTTAGACAACATGAGGGTATTTTTCTCTCTACATGCTTGAAACCCATCCACAGTCCTCAGCTGCCACATCCTTTCATAATCTTATTAATATTCAAACAGGCACTAATGTTGCTGTGCTCCATTAAGAGACTTGGTCAATAGTTCCAAAAAAGCAAGAGTACCAGGGGAAAATGATGGGGAATTACAGAGCCAGTAACACAGTGCTGAAAACCCCTCGCTTGGTTTGCAGACCATAATACTTACATTTACAACTGTTGCTTTATTTTCAATGGTATTTTACTTAAGCAAAGTGGAAGTGTAGCTTCCGAAGCAAGAGCTGAAGCCTCAGAACAGAGGGTGAGTGATCCCGTGCTTAACATCACTACTCAGAGCTATGATCACTCACTATTTTACTACAAACACCTTGTGCAACCTCAGTCAAGTTGCTTAGGGGGAGGTTTTGTGGCTTAATCCCCCATCTCTGAGATAAGCATGACTTAGCCTCCCTATCTCACCAGCGCACAGTGAGGATAAATACATTAAAGAAGAATTCATGTATCACAATATAGTGATAGGAGTTCAATACCCTGAATAGGGAGTAATTTATCTTTTTGTCTCCTGGATCAAGTACAGTTTCTAGGTGCATGCAACAGGAAAAGCCTAATCTATTAATACATAAAGAAAGCAAACCATCTCCAGCCCTACGTTCCTGTATACGAAACCATGAACAGAAACACACATGTGGAGGTGTAGAGTGGAAACACTGGAGTAGAAAAGAACAGAGTTTTCCTTTACTGCAACAGGCTTAGGACAGGGAGAGAAATCACGAGCTAGACAAAGAAATCAGTTCATTCCAGCAGAGTAAAGCAGAAAGCACAACAAACCCAAACAAATGTACATCAGGTTCATACATAAACTAGATATAGAAGTATTTAGACATACACATTTTTACAACCCTCCTTCAAGTTATCTTGTATAAGGAATACACTGTAATTTACTAGCATATGAATTATATACTGTTCCCAGGATGAAACCTCCATATTTCTCACTCCAGGCTATCCTCCCCATAAAATAGCTTTATTAGAGTTTAACAATGTTAGGGGACAAAGTGAAGGTAATGTCTATAGTGTGAGGTGTCCCTGTCTACGGCAGGGGGGTTGAAACTGGGTGATCTTAAGGTCCTTTCCAAACCATTCTATGACTCTATAGCTCCCATTAAAAAGCCAGTCATACCTTTCCTAGTGATTACAGAGCAACATACTTATAAAAAATGAGTTTTCACCAGATATTCAAAATTATAGATTTATTCAGAGTCCCAGAGTAAAAAAATCAAACTTGTAAATTGTGCAGATTATACATCCAATAAAATATTTATTGGTGCACAATGTGTATCGTTAACTGTGTTGACTACTTTTCACGAAGGTGCCAGAGGAATGAGGAATTAACCCGTGCAGAATATAAAACAGGCTTTCTCCAAGTCCTAGAGCTAGTTCATGAGCATACAAAACAGATTGTATGCAGAGCTGTAATATAGAAATTCTTCAGTGAAGAAGACACTGGAGCTGAATACCTGACAGCAGAACAAAACAGAGAACAGCATTAAAGCCATGTAGCTGAGGTGCAGCATGCAAATGCAGAAAGACCTGAATTAGTAATGGTGGAGATCTAGCTACAACAGACAGTGGCTGTGTCAAGGAACGTCTTAATGCCATCTTGCTAGTCTAAGGACTACCAAGTAACTCAGCCGGATGTGTCGTGGTTTAAACCCAGTCAGGTAACTCGTTCGCTCACTTCCCCCCCCCTTTCTTGCCCTCCCCCTGCTCCCGGAGGGACGGAGAGGAGAATCAAAAAGAATGCAACTCCCACGGGTTGAGATAAGAACAGTTTAGTAACTAAGGTATAACACAAATCACTACTGCTACCACCAATGATAATAATGATAAAGGAAATAACAAGGGAAGAGAATACAACACCTCAGCACCAGCTGACCGATAACTCGCCCCCCCAAGCCCGACCAAGCTCCGACCGATACCTCCTCCAACCCTGCAGTCTCCCAGCCCTTCCAGCTAACTCCCAGTTACCTCCTGGGCATGACGTGCTGTGGTATGGAATACCTCTTTGGTCAGTTTGGGTCAGGTGTCCTGTCTCTGCTTCCTCCTGGCTTCCCCTCCCCCCTGGCAGAGCATGAGGCTCACAAAGTCCTTGGCCAAACCAAAACATCATTGTTATCAGCTCTGTTCCCGAGCTGAAAGTCAAAACACTGCACTGCACCAGCTACCAAGAAGGAGAAAAATGACTGCTGCTGCTGAACCCAGGACAGGATGGAATTCTGGAAGTTCAGGGAATATATGGTCTAAAAATCTCTTTGGCTTTCTACAAGCAAGTGAATATTTGAATAGCCTCCTTCTCTGCAAACTCCATCAACCGGCATGTGAAAATCACACATGTGGCTTGAGGTGCACGTTCTTGTTTTCAGCGTTAATCAGAATCACAGCCAACCCCCCACTGTCTATCATCTATTCTTTCTCAAAATGCACATGAATATTCATCTCAACTGCAGCTACAGGGCACCAGACAGAGGTAATGCTATAAAAGGGAAAATTGAGAACAAATTCAATGTGAAAAAATCCTCTAGTTACTTTGCACCTTAATGCTGTGACTTCAAATGCACCTCATTGGCACCATACTCCTTGTCCTCCCCATTTTGAGATGACCTTTACCACTTTCTAATGGACTTAGGCTATCAGTCGGGCTGTGCAAAGCTCCACATAGAAGATATTTCTGCCCTGCCCATTCCCAAATTACCATGGTTAAAAGAATAAATACACCAATAATATGGAGTGAGGGGGTTCATAGAATCACAGAATAATTAGGGTTGGAAAGGACCTTAAGATCATCTAGTTCCAACCCCCCTGCTATTCACCTTTCTCTCTTTTAGCTTTTTCCTTTCCAGTCCTTCGCACAGACCACACCAGGTTTAGGAATGTGATTACAGCCAAAATACGTTCTGCCTCACTCTCCATAGTCCATCTCCTTAAAGCACCATGGTGCTGAAGACTGGGCATGGAAAGCAGCTCTCTCACAGGGCTTGGGATTTAACAGCTTACCATCTTTCTCCTCTCACCCTAACTGGTTGCACTGCTTGATATTGAATACCACAGATTCGATATTGAATACCACAGATTTTGATATTAAATATCACAGATTTTACTATTAAATACCACAGATTTGCCAATAAAAGTATGCCGAATATTTCAGGATTAAGCAATCCTAAAGAAACTGGTCCCTAAATTACACTGATTCATGTTGAAAGAATGATTACACCAGGTAATGTCAGAAAGCCCCTGGAGAAACGTGCTTGCTTTCTTACCACAGCCACTTTCTGAAGGAGAGGACAAAATGGGTGGGATTGACTGACAAACTCAGGTTAGGTGCTCTCTTTGGCTCTTACAGTCGCTGTGGTTTTAAATGCTCGCTCTGACAGCACTCGGTACCTGCTCATTTCAGAATCCTTTTTGATTTACACTGAAGCAGCAGGATTATGCCATCAGCCAGCACGAACTCAATACCAAACACTGCTATTGCCTGCGTGCTCCTGGTGTGCGAGGCAGGAGAGGGGAGTACACGTACACCTGGATGAGAAGAGCTCTATTCCAACATCTTTCTGCTTAGAGAGACTAACAGCTTGGAATCCCACCAAGGACTGCAGGGCTGGATCCAAAAGAGTGGAAGTCTCAAAGTTTAGGTTCCTAAATCAATGTTTGAGATGCCTAAAAAACAACCATCTTGTGAAATATAGACTGTGAGGAAGCTTTCCTGAGGCCAGTCAGAACTCCAGTGCGTTCAGTATTTCTGGATGCACTTTGGCACCTAACACCCAAGTTCCTGGTTTTAGAAATCCTGGACTAGAACCAAACCCATCTTGACATTTCAATGCAGTGCGAAGCAGAAGAAGGTTACTGCTGTGGAAGGAGATGGGGATAAAGATGGGCAAAGCGTAGGAAATATACAGCTTGTTCCACACGCAAAGCAGAAGGCTTAAAAATACCATCTAGAACAAAGATCAAAGATTCATGATGGCTCAGCCATGCATGGCTGTGGAAGAAACAAAGGGTTTATAAAAGAATAAATGAAATATTAGGCAGCTGGAGCCTAAAGGGTATGGAGCTCCCCAGAGAAAGACTTTGTTGTTGCTGTCTTTGGTTTTGAGCATGTTTCCTTCATAAGGATTGGTCAGAGGCTCCATTATGTTTTCCAGGTAGAGATTTTATTTCTGAGGAATGAGTGATATTTTCTTTATTCCCCTGACTTGAAGGGCAAAAACCTGATGTTCAGTTAAACCATGGCCAGACCTGTGCTAGCAAACAACACTCCACAACTCTTGTCTTTAACAAACTAATCCAGGCCACCAGCCGGAAGAGCTTTCATTGCCACCCTCCATAAAATTATAAAATCTTTCTTTCACCCCACTCATTTCCCAGTGGAAAGGAAACCAAAAGCTGACTTATTCTTTTTTTTTTCACCTTTCCTCTATATTCTTTCTAGCTTAGATTTTACTCTCTGAAGATCAAAGCTTACTCCCCATTTCCATATAAAAGTGCAGTGAGGTGGAGCTTTACAGAATAGATGCTCATTGACACAAAACAATTTACCATCGATAAATGCCTTTACCAAGCTGTTTTCTTCCTCAACTCCTGCACAGCTTCCTTCCTAGCCACAAACAGTACTTAAGTGTGTGGCACCTCATCTTCTCATCCACATGGCACTGGTGCAGCCATGTGAGCTCAGCTGGTCTCAGTAAGTGCTTTAGCATGTGGTGTGATTTTACTTGTCTGTTTTGTTTCTGTCTCTCATGAAGTGGTAATAGAAAAGAGTTATCCAAATAAAACCAATAATCAAATCAATATTTGGAGTCAAATTCTCATACTTACTTATTTTAGGCTGCTTATCTGAAGCTGTGGGAATGGTTGTATGGACTGAAGTCCGTACGCACCCAGAAACACAGTTCACTTTTGAGACCATGTTCTCCAGGGAGCACTAGCAGTAGATGTCAGAGATCTGTGGTAAAGAGAAGCTCATTAGTTTAAAGCCTGAGAAAAAAACTCATGTGGGAATATGTAAGGAAATGCAAAGCCAGAAGATAAGGCTTCCTTTATTAGGAAAACAGACAACTTACCACCATAAAAACACCCCTCTCTTCATGGGAATGCAGCCAGGAAGCTCTCTGCCACAGCTTCCAGTGAGGTTCAGAGCTCCCTACTGGGGACATCGCTACCAGAAGCAACAGTTCATTCCCCATGGTTTATTCAGTGCAGCAAAAGCCTATTACTTTTATCATTATCCCGTTTGTTCTTTAAAGCAGCATAAACCTGCAGAGATTAGTGTGAAAGTTGTTACAGTATTATATAAAATGTTCTTCTTCGGAAAAACAAGCATCTGGCCTCAGGGAAGACCTGAGTGAGAAGCAATGGAAACAAACGCCTACCAGGCTTGCATATAGCTTTCTTTAAAGATCTATCCAAAGAACTATAAGAATAATCTTTAAATTACTATTAAATACAGCAGAATTGCTTCTATTCTCAAATAACTATTTTTCATGATGTTAAACAGTACAATAACCTGGATAGCTCTTACCTGTCTAACTGATGAGATGACGATATGTCATTTATTATTTGAGAACATATGCTGTTGGTTTTAGAAGCTCCAGCTTTCCAGTTAATCCCAGTTCAGGATACCATTCTCCATTCAGTTCCTACCATATGAACACAAAACAGCTATTAGGACAGATTTTACATCTGCAACATACTGAATTGCAACATACTTGGTATATTCAAGTTCTTGTTAAGAGAAGTTTTTCATAGTGATGCAGAAAGGACGTATTTTTTCCAGAAAGGACGGCGATACACACATATATATACATAGATTACATATCTATTTATATATTTAGATATATGTATATATATATAAATATCTATTTATATATTTCTACATTAAAAAACAATATAAAAGAGCTCCATTACGGGCAATGATACATTTACACCTCAGGAGTCTAACAAACATCCTACTAGAACTCAGGACAGGGCTCAAAATGAAAACAAAGGATAAATGATGTACAAGAACTGAAAAACAGCTAATGAGAGGTAGATAATTCTCACTTTCTACAGAAGATATGGAGTTCCTTTTTCCATGCAACTGACTCAGAATAGGTGACTTCAGGTATCTTGTTAAAAAGAGAAAAACACTGCATGTTGTTGACACATGCAAATACTGAATCTGATTCAAGCAGATGATGATACTCCAACAGGGTAAATTAGCACAAGGAGTTATTTTCCTATAATTTAAAGAAGGTCTGTTATTTCTTGCTAAATTTACCATGAAATAGGCAGGCACATATATACAAATGTAAATGCATCTGCCAACACCAAGAGCAAGGTTCTACCACTACTATAGCGAGGTTCAGAGCGGATGACCTGGTACTCCAGCTGCTTGCCCATATTCAAATAGCAGTTTAAAGCATGTAAATAGCTAAAAGTACACATTCTCACTACTCTGTACAGATCCTGGTCATGCATGTGCATACTCAGCACCACCAACTGAAAAGCAACCATGGTTCACCCTCAGTTCTGACTTTGCCGCGTACGGTTTCATCTACCGCTCTGAGACACAAGACAGATGGGATAGAGAGATCTGAAGTGTTACAAATAAAACCTAAAACTGAACTTTTAAATATTCATTCTGAACTATAAAGAGAGCCGTGGCTTTTGTGTGCTACAGATGGCTTGGAAATTCAGTGCAAACAAAGGACCAATTTCTGAATACTCATAGCTGCTGTACTAGAATAGCTGGAGGCCCAAAACTCCAGGGGTTTGAGATGATTCAACTAGATCCTCTTACCTGCCAAATTTCATCAAAGCAACATTGCTTTTACCATCTTATAGGGATGAAAGTAGTATGAATAGTGCAGGTTTTTTTAATGAAATGTGGCCTGCCTAAGCTTGAACAAAAAATTACAATATGAATGCAAAGTGCATGGTAAAGGGAAAGCTGTCTTTTTTGCATCGTATAAGGTGAAATCTGTACTTTTTATAGATTGAAAGATTAAACAGAAATATTTTGTGTATATGGATAAATGAAGGAAATAAAACAAAAAATAAGCATAATAAAAAATCCCTGCAGTCATAATCAATGAAGAACTGCTGACTGATTGCCAAGTATGGCCTTAGGTTTAAATCTAAGAGAGACACATGTTTCTTTGTAAGGTAGCAGGGCATGACCTCATCAATCAGAGATTATCCTCTGCATAATAGTTTATGGAAAGATACCACTAACGCCAGCTCCTCATCTGCCTTGACACAGAGGGAAGCTGATGCAAATACAGCTGGAAAGGGACTGATCCCAAGTTATACTGCTGCTAAGGCCATTCACTGCTGCATTTACATAGCAGTACAACGAGCATTGTCTGATGCTATTAGGCATTAGTCTGCTCTAGACTCTAAGGCTTTTGGTTTATACTCTGGGATGCATACAGAGAGGCAGCCTGGCTCACCATTGCCGTGATGCTCCATGATGCTCAGGAACTAGCTGCTGACTTTGTCAAGATTAGAGAGCAGGATGTTGTGAATAAGATGATGGGAGTTGGGGCAAGCATCTGAATTGCTTCCAAGAGAGGAAGAGCGGCAACTTATGGCAGGGAACCTGCCTGCTGGTTTTGGGAATGGCCCAGGTAAGACCTGCAGACCCACAGCCTTGCTGGAGAGACACGGCATCCTGCACCACTAGCAAGACTTGAGGACCAGGGCCTCCCATTCAGCTGCTGGATCCATATCCATCCAAGTGCAAGCAGGGATTGCAGTCTGAAAGTGTGGCCTGGCCTCTGTTTGAAGATAGGGCAAAACAGCAGCACATGATCAGAGGAGAAAAGGCAGGATCCTGCAGTGCCCCAGCAGAAAGGAGAGCTTTGCCAATGACCTCCCTGTCCTTTTGAGAGTAACTGCTTTCCAAGATGGAGCATCCCAACAGGATACTTGAATGCTTCGGCATAGTACAATATTCAGAGATAAAACCAAACAACTTTTGACGAAATCTGCCTCCAAAAAAAACATCTTTATTGCCCTGGGCTAATGTGTATGTTAGCAAGAGATCACAGTTCAGCTTCTAGAGCCACTTTATGTGATATAGAAAAAAAGCTACAATCCATAGGGACCTTGTCTGTTAGTCCTCTAAAACATAAAATTTAGTTTTAAGCTACACTTCATCATGGTAATAGGCTATCAGCTATTCTCTTAAACCCTCAGATTCACTGCTGTCAGTCTAGGCAGAACCAGACAACCTGACTTAATCACCTCCTGGTGACTCGCTACACTGTGCCCCTTCATTTTGAACCTATAGAGATCCTAATTACCTTTTAATCCTTTACTAGAACACTGGCAAAATGACTGCTGCTCCTATGGCATACACATGTGAATGCTGATAGGCACAGTGCCACGGGGCCTCTTCCCCTGAGGCTCCGCACTGTGCGCAGGGCTTGGCAGAAGGTACCACCATCTCTCTTAGCTTCTCCTGCTCCTCTTTGGGAGCAGCAGCAAGTGTTATAGCCAGGTTATAGTCTCATTTTATAAGGCAGCTTGTGTTCTAATAGCTTAAACCTAGCCCCAGGGTGAGTTTGGTTGTCCCTACAGCTGTGCTTTTGAATGCTTACACAAACTGCCAGCCCTCCTCCAGGAGGTTGTTTCCTTAGGGATACCCTGATCTGTCCCCACACCACCCCATGCCCACTTCTGGACTGCGTCTGCCCATCTCATCTGATGGAAATGGGGTTTCATTGTGTCTCGCTTCTCTTCAGGGTACTACCACCCCCAGCCTAAATGTGCATCCCCAGGCCTGCCCATGCTGTGCATTACTGAGAAGAAAGTCCCCAAAATGAGAAGACTAGCTTTAAAAAGATGAGCTGATTGCAGCCATCCAAATACTGCTCAGACTGCAGTTTTGGCTCTGTTGCTCATTCCTCTGCTGTGGAGAGGGGAAGCCTGGCTTTTCATACAACACAAAGTGTTCAGTGAGAACCAGGGTGAAGGATGAGTTATTTCTGTTGGTCTGTTGCCTTCTCTCAAGTCTGCAATATAACAATTCACACATTCACATCAGAAGAGGTGGCAGGACTGTCACCAGTCTGCTGCCTAATGCCTCATGTTCACAGTAAAAAAGACCTGTCCCCTGCCAGCTCCTGCAGTGAGGCAGGATGGGACCAGGGATCCCACAGGGATAAGTGCTGTCCTGTCTCCTTATCTTCATCTAGAGACAGAGTCATAGAATGATAGTATCACAGAATGGTTCAGGTAGCAAGGGACCTTCAAAGCTCATCCAGTCCAACCCCCTGCAATAAGCAGTGGCATCTTCAACTAAATCAGGTTGCCCAGAACCACTTCCAGCCACATTCCAGTGGTGCAACACGCACCCTGTGCTGCCATGGCTGCAAAAGCACTGCCTGTGCCCAGGCTTCTTTGTTTCTGATGATACACTGGGAACTGGCACATAGTGCCGTAAGTGGCAGATACACACAGAGGGTGGGCTCACTCCGTATTCATGGAGCACTCCCAAAGGATGCTCCAGTTGCTCAACTTGTCTTAACATGGGGGTCTAAGCTTATAAAGAGTTTGGGGGCTCTCTGGAAGTCAGATCACTAGATAAAGTATAACTATGCCCTAATGGCATTATCATTCTCTTCCATTCCCATACAGAAGCTAGGACTACCAGCATCCCACTACTCTTCATTCCCAGCTCTGCTCCATATGCAGTTTTCATTTCTGTCATGAAATAAACAAACTGGGGACAACTCATCCCACTTCCTTTAACATCCCAATTCCCTGGCCTATGAAAGACTGCCTACATTGCCGTATATTTCTGTCCAAGCCTTAACACTTAACTCTCCCCCAGGAATTCCATGTAATTGGGGAAGGAAGTGCCGCACAGGCAAGCCCCTCACTGTGGTCAATCATAGCTGTATCACTGATGCTGGGAGACCAAGGGGATAAACACGCCCCAAGCTGCTTCATAGGGCATCATGGCCAACTTGAACTGCCACAATCTACTTTAACTGGAGGAACTCACTTTTGAATTTGCCATTTTCAATGTGAGCGTGTTACAAACTTGTGGCTGAGCATTTCTACGAAGATAATTACAGATGGCAAGACAGAAAAACTTTCTGAAACATTCTCTCTTGAATGCGTGCCTGAATCCATTTACAACTGTTGCTGCTTTAAACACTTCAGGCAGAATAAGTGGATGGCACTAAACAGCTTAGCTGCAATTATTATGGAATGTCTGAGGTATAATTTCCCCTGCGGTTTTGTTAGGCGTACAAAATTCATAATTCTGATTTGTGGCAGGTACTTATTACCCATCGCAGGTGGAGATATGCAAATATTATTCTAGTAGGGGTGAGCAGCCTTTATTTCAGTATTCAGCTATTAACAAGATTTGTGAGCCTGGTACTCTGGGGCCATTTAATTAATTAGATGGTACAGATAAAATAGAAATTGTTTTGTAGGCTACAGCATTCCAGTTCGAGAAGGTGTAAAATGGGACTAAATGAACTTAGCAGGGATGGATTTGTTGTTTCATGTATGGCGCAGGGTACAGGCAAATGCCCCTTGTTATTCTTGCCTGTAGTGATTTTGCCTATAGTAAAACACAGAACCCTCGCACTGTGGGGAAGAGATGTTATTTATTTGTCATTATTATTAAGACTGTCTATCAGTTATCCTCTTTATACAAATCGCTGGCATGCCTCAGACAAGGAAAGAGCCAGGCATGTTCTTTTCTGAAAGCCAATATGTGCATGTTTCAGACTAAGCCCATATTTTGAAGACATGCAGATTTGGTAGGATATTATTGTCTCGAGGTCTGACACTTCTATTTTAAATCAATCATTTCCATGGGATAGACAAGCCGAGCCTGCTACGGGGGAATGGAGATGGAATCTACAGCAGCATGTTAGTACCAGATTTTCAACTCATCCTATTAATTGGTTTATTCATTTAATTCTTTTCCTAATTATGATGCCTCCAGATTTCTGGAAAACCTTCAATATAGGAATTGGGGTGGAAGGGGGGGGACCAACATACCTTCATTCCCCAAAGCAGCAGCTATAATGGTCACAATGAAATAAGCAGCGTTTACCAGGAGTTACAGCAAACTCCATGGTGAGACACTCACCCTATCCTTAAATGGAGGAAATAAAATGCACAAGACATGAGATTGGAAAATGTCAGCAAACTGTCAGCCTTTAAAGGCAGGCATTGACCATTATATTAGATTTAAATTGCGAGTAAAACACTACACTACACAATTACAGCACTCTAAACATTGAATGAAAACCAGTTCCTTTTGCTCAAGTAGGAGTATAATCAGCAAACACTCTTATTGGTTTATTGAACATATTTTGGGGTCCATTCCAGCTGTCTTTATTATCTCTAATGCAAATGATTTTTACACTGCTATTTTGCCAAGCCCTGGTAGCTGTAGCGCTGCAAACACACCCCACTGCTTTGTGTCTGCTGGAGATTTACTGACAAATATGATAAAGGGTACATAAAATATATACCAATATAGAGCTAGAGCCACACTAGAAAATGGAAACTAAGCATTTAGGAGCTATTGTACTGTTTCAGACACTGTACTCAGGAACTCACATGTTCAAAACTAGATACATACCAGGATTTGCTCTGGTCACTTTCCTGGAGGGTGGGCAGAGCCAGGTCGAGAAGGCTGGAAGGAGATCAGGGGATAGCAGAGCCACCAAGGGCTCTGATGGAGACAGAACTGGACCAAGAGTACCTGAGTGGGGTGAGCTTCTGGCAATGGGAAAAGGCCTGCAGAAAATATAAGGACTGAATTTTATATTCAAAGGAAATGCTTCTGACTTTGGAGACATCCTGAGCGGGAGAGGTGCAAACCTGGTCTCTTTGAATAGGGGGAGGAATGGCCTGGAAATCTGGCTGCATAAAAGAATAAGTTTAAGGCAGAAAGTAGAAGTGAGTCAAAGAGAGAAGGCATCAACTGGGGGTTGACGAAAAGGGCCAGTGGCATCTCGTGGGTGAGCTGAACTGATCACGGAAGAAATCTGCTGTAGCTCCATTTTCAGTATGATAAGTCAACTGTGTTTGTGGTGATGCAGAGGAAGCTGCAAACTCATGAGGATGTATGGGAAATAAAGCTGTGGGGAACTGAGTCTTTCCAGCAGAGGAAGAGCAGTGGGTCAGAGCACCAGCACTTCTTGGTGCTCAAACTTCATGATCTGGCTGAATGGTCAGCTCTGATTTGCACACTGAGGAACTTGGGGAATTGTGTCCCGGTGCAATGGCAGTGCAAGAGATGTGCCCTCACGTTGCACTCAGGGCAACTCCTGGGAAGTCAATTCATAAGCAAACCCTGCAAGAAAGCAAGCAAGCAATAGGGATTGTGTGAATAGCTCATATGGAATAGAAGTACAGTGACCAGAACTGAAGAAAATCTCAAGGAGAAAAACTAATTTGGTTAAAATACAGACTAAAAGACAGAGATACGTATGGAAGTATTTTAATAGAACTGAGGGTAATACTTAGGATGTTCAGACACAGCAAGGCCAAGTTACCTACAGGCTTTTGACAACACAGAAGAGAATCGAATTCACTTCAATCTCATCTCTCATCGCACTTGCAGAACGTGGACTGCATCTGCTCCACAGAACAGCAAAACACTTGGGGAAAAGCATTTAGTCCAGATTTCCATGGAATGAATACACCAGAATAATATTCTGCATTTAAATACCTCACACTGGATAAACAATACCCTATGGGTAGAACCCATAAAAGGCCATTCCTGCAGAAGATGAAGTCTAGAAAGCAGTTTTAATTAAATCTTTCTAAGGACTTCATAAACCCAGGCACAGCAGCAGTGCTACATGCAGTACCTCCACAACAGCCCTGAGCTACGCAGCCCGAACCAGAGGACGAATTCTAGCATGTAAGACTTGGTATATATGCAAACACTTAGGTATGCACACACAAACACATCGTTAGTTCAAAATCAATGCACAAATGAGAGATGCGATCAGAGAATTGCATTTATTCATGGTAGCAAAGAGAGCGCTGCCACGGGCCTAAGGCAGCTCCTGAGCTGCTGAAGAGAGCAGTGCTGCAGTAGGCAATTGATGCCTCTGAACACAGAGGGAACTGCTAGGTGATTATCACCAGCATTTGTTCGGAATAATGTAAGGAAGCAACATTTTAGGTGGCACTATAATAGCTACCAGGCTTTTGCAAGGAATATAATGGAGCAAAATGCCTCTCTGAGGAACCTCTGAGGATGATGTCGGGCAAGCATCGTTCCTCCTCAGTGCTGGGGGAGCCCAAACCCACATGCAGAGTCACTTAAGAACATGTCCCCATGCTGGGCAGCATGGCAGGAGCAGGAGGGGACCAGGATCCACTGGGTACCAATTAATTAGGGTGAGAGCCTCAGTGATGGTCATGATCAGTGATGACTGATGCCTCAGTCATCTTGGTGCCACCGTACCAAGGTACCCATGACAAGCAGCAATGCTTGTTCTGGGTTCAGCTGAAAACATACCCTGCCAGAACATTTAGCACTGCACTTCTGCATCACTGTGGATTACAGGAAGTACTGATAGTGGTGCAGAAGTATGGGCCTTTCGGAAAGCACTGGAAATCACCCTAAAGCTCTATGATGTATGTACAGGGGATGAGCTAAACAAAAAGGGTATATTTGAGAAGAAACAAAAAACAGCAACAACAACAAAAAAAAATTTGGGTGAAAAATCCAATCCAACAAGCAGCTTAACAGCCCAGCCCCATCAAACCGCGCCAGTTTGCTGATGATTCCCCCTCTTTTCCGCCTCCTAACAGCAATGTTGATCCGCATAAAGCGCTTTCTAAGTTATACATTCAGCCAGCACAGCCCAGTGTAGCTCCCCTGCTACAAAAGCATGGCAGGGCTGCAAAGAAGACTTGGGCAAGGTAAGATCAATTTGCACCCACTATGCAAGCATTCAAAAAGGAATGCAACTCATCTTCTGGTTTCACCTGACAGGAGGTAAATTACTGATCTTTGCAACATGAAAGCACCAAAAAGAGCCAACTCAGAACCAAGCACTTTCATGTGCACCCTCACCTCCCCTTGCCAAACTTAAACCAAAAGGCTGAAGGGAGAGCTGAGAAACACATGTCCCCCTATAAGATTTAATCACGGTGCGAGCACAAGGCAGATTCTCCAAGAAGCTGATGGCTGTGTTGAACAAGAAACAGCATCATCCAAACCTGTGCCACAAGCCTATATCCACAGGAATACATGCAGGCAGACTGGCAGTACAGGCTGTCTGAGACTATCCTTACCTTTTAACACGTGGATGTACAGCCCTGCAGCCAAATCTTGCATACGTGAAAAACCTGGTACAGTCACTGATACAACACCAATGCTCCTCACTCGAGGGGAAAGCCTGCTTTATAAACCAAACCTCCTTCTCTATCCATTTTCCCCCCTCTTCTGGCAACTCTTTACACTGTGACATAAAGCAAAGCTCCTGTAAAGCTGCTGCAGAGGATGACACTTCACAGGATAAAATCCATGCTGCATAGCAACCATTCCTCCCTTTACTCCTGCCTGCTCCCCTCCGCATACCACCACGGATGTGCAGCATGGGGAAATCCATCCCCAACACGAGATATATAAGAGAGGAACAGAAAATAGCCCTACCAGTAGTGACTAATGTTTTCCCTAAGTTCTTCACTGGGGAAAAAAAGAACAATTCCTTCAAGACAGGTCCTTGTTCCATGACCCTAAACACACCAGCTGTCAAATGATACGAGTCAGCATCTTCAGACATTAACTAAAAAATGGGTGTATTTTATTCCTAGAGCTCTCTTCGTCCCTGCACATCATATGCACCACCAGTAATCAGTTGTATGAATGAAACAGCTTGAATGACCCTCCATTTTCATAGAAGACACTGAAACTAACAGGTTAGAAAGCAAAGAAGGAAGGATTCTATTTCCCTTTCTACCCATTTTGCTTATCTTTAAGCCTGTGAATTCCAGGTTCTATTTAACTTTCTGTCTAACGCAGCACTGTGTCTTTCCAGAGGATTTAAGTCTCACAGCATCCACCAAGTACATCACACCCTCCACAAAGCCCATCAGCAAAGGAGGAATTTTCCCCATGCTTTGTATAAAACCCACTCTATTACAAACTTGAGCTGTATATTTAATATATCATACTCAAGTACATCCCCAAAAATGATCCTAATCTTTGTTTTCCTCCCTACCCTGTAAGGAAAAATATTATCCTGCATACCAGGTCAGTTTGAGCACTGCACATTGCAGAACACAGCCACAGCTTCAGGAGCAAACCACAAACTATGGAGGAATTTGCTTAATATTTACCCTGAACTCTTCCTGCATTTGCCACAGGCTCTCATTTGTGTCGTCTTCATCTCAGATGCTGAATAATTCCTTTGTCTTTTGCACTGGTGGTATCTTGAAGGTGTTATCGATTAGGCCCTTTAGATCTTTCCCATTTCTATGCATCTCTTGGTACCATTTTCATCAAGGCTTGTTTCTTCTGCTGTTTTCGCCTCCTGCACTTCCATCTTCCTTACAAGAGCTGGAAACAAATGAGATAAAATTCTTAATGCTCCTCTACTTAACCTGGTATTTCAGCTTGAGTATTGGAAGTGGTACACACTTAACCGCTACACCATGATTGCCTATCCTGCCTCCAACATGCTCACGTTCACCTACAGTGATTGTCCTAAAACAAGTCCTTCTCAAAACTTCCTTAATAATGGCACACTGGTAACATCTCTCTTTAAATAAAAAACAACAAAACCAAAATCCTCTGTTTTAGGAGAATTTACAGCAATTCCCCTTTAAGCTTATGTGAAATATTATTTCTTCTTTAATCTTGATTCATTATCTAACTTGATCAAATCTCTTATTTCCAGTACAATCACAATCCTTCTCACCTCAATCCCCCTTTACCCTCTGCCTCTCCTGTACAGCATTCACTTCTGCGAACTAAAGAGATGGAAGCAGATGGAAGATAGGCTTGTGTTTTCTTCTGGGTTTGTTTTTTTTTGCACTATTGTATCAGAACTTATCATCTCCTCCGTGACCTGACACAGAGTATTGTCAAAGTAGTTTACTGCATTCTCACCTCAGCGCTGTAATATTCATTTGCATGCCATCTACTTTTAGGCCGTTTGAAATAATGCATTCTATACCCTGAATAATGTCCTGGAATGACAGCAGCATCTCCAGCAGACACCTCAACACTCGATGGCTTGCACTCTGTGTATCGGCAACATCTTGTGTTGTACATCCCATTGCAACCTGAACGTGCCCCATTGGCAGCCTCAGCAGTGGATTGCATTAAGTCCTGGAGAAGGGTATTCCCTTTTGGATAATAGCTGCCTTGTTTCCCTGCTCCTTAGGGGTGCAGTTTCTTGGCCACTGGGCACTCCTGCCAGAAAAGTCATGTAAATCCAACCTTGCCTCTCCCAGGAATGAAGTAAGTGTCTTTTTTTGCCTTTGGTGCTATGTAGCATTTACTAACAAGTTACCTGAAGGTGAAGTAAAAAAAGATAAATCCTGAGGCTATTAGGAAGCTACAGTTTCCTCTAGTCACTCTATATCCTCATTTGCACAGCTTCACCAACACACATATGTTGATACCTTGGTACGTCACCAGTAAAACCAAGACTGCCGTTCCCTTTGCCCTTTCAAAGGCAAAGACTAGTACAAAACAACTTTGGCAAAAATCACCATCCTGCACATTAGTGTATTTTATTACCTCAAATAGCTACAGTAATATTGACATGCACTATAAGGTGTCTTTTTGACTATCAGAATATAAAGTACTTTTGTCCCTTCTAATGCATTCTTCAAGTGGCCTGTGTTGGCGGGAGCTTGTCTGTGGATTAACTGTGCTACCACTGGCAGTTATCACACTATAGCTACACTAAAAATACATTTGATGGATAATTCAAGTATGTTTTTTTTTGTCTATAGAGATATAAAGACAGAATCGTTTTTACTATGATAATTAAGTGCTAAGGACTTAAGCCTCGTCATTATGCAAGCTACGCTTACCTGCACCTGAAAGATTCCCAGCCAGTACATACAGCATGTCTGTAACTGGGTGATTGTCAGTCCAGCATCCCTAAAGTGCTCATTTGAGTTCAAACATGCTATTCCTCATAGGAGTGGTGAACTGGAAAGAAGTTTGTATTTGTGCACAGGAAAACCTTCACGCTTTCTGTTATGCATGTGTTGTCTCAGCAGAAGGCACTGTGTTCAATATACTTCATCATTTCTGCCTGTTTTCAAGCAAAACATAAGGCAAATGGAGAATAAAGTGGCTGCTTAAAAGAAATACTGTTTCCACAATCAGACTCGCAAACCAGGTGCACCAAGGAATGGGGCAAAATCAATGGAGAAATGAGGTGTCACAGCTGCCCCTAGAGTGATGGCCCTCTACCCCATGGGGCTCCCCAGGTTTGCCCAGCCCCACACAGTGCTGGAGCAGCCACCTCTGCTCCCTTACTACAGTGCCATCCTGCCCAGCGCTGGTCTGTCAAAGCTTTCAACATCACCTTGTTATAAACTTCAGATAAATTATTTACTCCTTCCTCACCTTCAAACTGCACTGACAAGCTGGGAGCAGCCCATGACTTACTAGAGGTCAACAGCAGACACTGCAGAAGCTGTAAAGCCCATGTTACTCTACCACAACCTGTAAACGTATCTACTTTGGCGTGTTGGGAATCACCATCCCTAGAAGTGTTCACACACCATGTAGAAGAGGCCTTCAGTGCCATGGGTTAGTGGTGGCCTTGGCAGTGCTGGGAATGGTTGGATTTGATGAGCTTAAAGGGCTTTTCCAAGTGATTCTATGGCGTGTCCTGCACAGGGATGGAAGGCACCTGCTGTAGGGTTTTCTCCAGTGGAAACCCTAATGGGACATGATGATCTTAAGGTCCTTTACACTCCTAACTATTCTATGATTCCATGTTTAAAACCTTCATACAGAAAGGGAAGCAGAGAGCAGATACAACTCAAGGGTTTGCACCACCGATGAGTAGCACAGAGGTATTACTGCATGCAAAGATTACTGTTTCTGTGTGGTGGTAAGAACAGCCATCTGAAAGCAGGTTAACCAGCAGCTAGAGCACAGCTTGATGAATTACACAAGGTTTTATGACATCTTTTTAATTTGATTTTGACTTCTTAAAGGAGAACTTTCTGGTGCGCCAAGTACAAGCCAAGTATTATCTGTCAAACAAAAGGGGGAATCATTCGGCTAACAGTCTTTTGCTCTCTTTTTGAATGTCAGCACATGTCCGCCTGGCAGATGCCATAAATTCAAGAGCTACCAGATGGTTGTGTAACAGCGATGCCTGAAGTACACTCTACCAAGTTAAAGTATCCCAACAGAAGACAATGAGGAGGTAGCTAAGAGGCATGAACAACATCTGCTCTCAGGCACCACTTCTGTTGGATGGACAGAGCAATTTAAAACAGAGCCAACAACATGACTTGGAAGAGAGTGGAGTGCAGTCTGCCTTGATATGATGCATACCTGGTAGGGTACACTATGCAAAGCAGCACATTGCAGATACTGCCTGAAATGGATAAATTTTACAGGAGCTGATGTTAAAAAAGGCAATGGAAATGAATAGAAAACACCAAGAAACATTTTCTTGCAGCATTTCCCTTGGGAATGCTTCATCTCCACACACAATGCTCATTTGGGTTTTGAAACTTCCAACACGGAGTTTGTCTTATGCTTAATTAGGCATTTTACATATCCCCTCTTCCCAATCTATGCTCAGCTTCTTTTCTGGTTAAGGTTTTTGGAGAGGTTTCTTTGCTGTGTTCAGTAACTTTCCCACTCAAAAGCAGGGTCACAAGAAGAGTTCTTAGTTACAGGTTTGCAGTTCAGCCATCAGGGATATGTAAATAACAAATTATCCAGTTCATACCTTGCCTGACAATGGTACTTTTATGAAAACCTAACTCCCATCCACAGTATATCATTGATTTAGGAGATGCGCTCTAAGTGAATATTTATATCCTGAATTTCTGAGGAAAAACAACATTATCCAGGAAAACTGGATACTACAGCATGAAGGTTTCTTTGCGAGGGGGCTGCAGTACACAAGTTAGACACCACAGCTCCTACATAAGAATACAGGATTCACTTTAAGAGGTGCAACAGCAGGGCACTGAGGACTTGATGATCTTCAAGGTCTTTCCCAACCTAGTTGATTCTATGAGTGGCAAGGATATAGCACTAGTGCTTGGAACTAGGACAGTGCTAAATGCTGAAGCCATTCATGGTGCAGCAGTGCGTGCTTACAAGAAGCTCCTAGGCTTGTAAACAGCAGGGCTATAAAACAAGCAGGGTTCACGTTTCTGAGAAAGGAATGCAGCACAAACTGTCCTGCTCCTTTGCAGAGTCACCCCACTGTAACTAGAGACACAGCCATTGTTCCAACAGATAATCAGGGCTAAGGGCTTTTTAGGGCATCTCTTGACAGTGCAAGGGCTGGTACAGTCTGCACGTCAGTTCAGCTACACTGAAAATCTGCAAAGGCCAAATGGCAGTCTTCTTTTTCTCTCTATTTCCTTACACAGATACTAACAGTATCAACGGGATTAATTTGATGATGGGATTAAAGAGGTGTTAACATCTTCTAATGAGATCAATCACATTCTGAAAGAAACAGGAAACTTTATCAGGAGGGAGTCAGGGGAGTGATTTGAGAGCAGGTTCAATGTGAGTTCAAAGTTTGGTGCCCATAAAAGATTTCTTGCAGAGTTTTTTAATTCACTTTAATCTCCACATAGTAGAGCCTGGAAGTCCATTAAGGAGAAAACTACAGTATTCCCGTTTTGAAATTAGAAGGCACCACAGTAATTAATGTTTCCCATCAGGGCCTGAGGAGAGAGATTTCACTTGCCCTGCATTTCCAAGAAAATGGGATGCTGATAGAGCAACAGCAGGAATGAGCTCACTGAAGTAGAGCCCCTGATAATACAGGTACCTGCTGAAGTCCTTCAAATAGGTCCAGCATTGCTACACAGCAAGTAAAAATGGATGACCAGGTAGGAGACGCCACTGGAAAGTGGTTTCAAACTAATATGTAATCTGTGCCACACAGGACATGGTAACAATAAGCATCATATGAAGAGTAACACAGAACTCCCAAAGAGCCAAAACTGTGTAACCCAGGATCAACAAATGACAAAGAGGGGAAATGCTAGTTGGCAAGCACGCCTGATAACCACAAATTAGTCATTAAGCATTACAAATTATTCCTAAACTTTCTAAGTTAAATTCCATACGGTCTTCCTACAGAAATCCAGGCCTTTGCAGTCCAAATTTGAGTATCACATGAGTAAAGCACTCTTATTAATGCAGCCACTAACCAAAAAACTTCATTAACAAAAAAGAGGTAAATATAAACCATTAAATATAAACCATTTTGGTACTCTAGAGCAGTGATTTTTCCTTTCTCAGCACAGTTATGAATAGGTTTGCTGTCCAGGTTAATTGTGAACACAGTAATTCAAAGCTCCACAAATGTTGAGCCAAACTTCAAGCAATCATCCCATCCTCTATGATTTCAGAAGGTGATAACATTTAGGGTTTATTATTCCCCCAGTTCACTGACTGCCCCCTCCCCTTCGACCAAGCTCAGAGGACTGCCTAATTGAGATAACAGGTCACCCAGTCCCCCTCTTGCTCTGCACAGGAGTAGGATTATCCACACTGGTTTGGGCTATTTTACTGCTATGAGAGGTTTAGGTTTTGCACTTTTGACTTCTAAATTTGTAGTATGAAGGAGAATGACTATTTTGAGCAGGAGCTTACACCATACTTGATTGCATATCCCACTCACCAAGCGTATGCTCATGTGTCCTACGGATCTTAGAAACATAAGATAGTTTGGGTTGGAAGGGATCTTCAAAGCTCATCTAGTGCAAGCCCCCTGCAATGAGCAGGGACACCTTCAACTAGATCAGGTCGCCCAGATAATATACCAACATGTTCTAAATGCACAGACCCAACTGCACCGCAATCACCCTACTTTTGCTTGCAGTCATCACCTCTAAAATACTGCTGGTTGCTATTAACAAACACCACAGGAGATACTGCAGCAACTTCTCTTCTTCCTTTCTGTACCACCACTGAATGCCTGCGCACATAGAGGAATAGACACTAAACACTTGTAGGTGGTCTCCTCCATTTCTACCAAACAAAACCCACACCACTGTTTGCAGCCCATGCTCCTTTTTCCTCTCCAATCCCATAGCATTCCCCGTCCTAGCCACAACTGTGCCTCTCTGTTTCTTTGCATCATTTTAATGACATATCCTTTCTAACTTCCTTGGGTGATACCTTTTTACTGATTAGGACTGCTGCAGCCTGATCAAGTCACACAGGATTATTCAAGATAATTAACATTTCTATAGGGCACTGGCAATTACACACAGATTTGAGACCTAGAATACAAAAGAGCACAGCCAACTACAATTCTAGGAGGATTCTTGTTCATTATCATGTTTACTTGCAAACACTAAATTAGTGGTGCCTGGATTAAGATTAGAAACGACATGAACTGCTATCACCAATACAATCCTTGCAAATGTGTTTCACACACAGTATCTCTTAGAATATGAGAAGTTACAGTAGGAAGATAGTCTGAGGGAGGGCATTTTTGTCTAAGAGGAGAAATGCAGCTATATAGAATAGATAAATCAGGAGCATTCATTTAGATTTCTCACAAGCAATGTACTTTTAAGAGGCATAACAAGCTGTAGAACGAGGTGTGATACTTAAATTCCAGTTTGAAGCTCAGCTGTGCAATTCAGGATCGTTAAATACACATTAAAAAAAAAACAAATCCGAGAAAAATGACAGAAGGGTCATAAGCAGAGTCCATCTTGTTCCAGGAATCTGTATTTGAATGATAAAACTGACCTTCGCTGTTAGAAGTCAATGTGAAAGAACTTTGCTGTATGCCCCAAGAACACAGTGCGCCAAAGACATCAAAGCTGTATTTCACCCCTACAACCACAGTGTTCTTCCCCTGGTTCAAATCCTGAAGGTGATTATAAATAAGAGGAAAAAACCCAGCAATAATTAGCAGCACTCATGAAGTAAAAACAACAAACAGGAGCCAAGTGAATGGAGGGGATCCGAAAGGCGCATATGGCGTGTTTTCCACTGACAAAAGGCCCCACAAGCAGAAGACAGTAACTGTGAGCAGTTAAAAGCCCACCACCCTCAGCCTTACAACCTGACGGCAGAACAGATCGCAGGGACCTAATTAATACACATGGTAGGAAATACATTTGAAAATAGGGGGTTTAATTGAAATCTGTTCATTCAACTCCCTGGAAGAGCGCGTGCATTCTTCTTTATACATAACGCAATCACCTCCCAACTCCAAGTCCCTGGGAGGACACGCCCCCGTGCTCAAAAATGCTTCACACACCCTGGATAAATTCCTGCCTCCTTTCCTGCCTGCCTTGGCTTGCTTCACCTAACACCAAGCCTGGAAACATCCTGTAAACATCCATGAAGACACGGTAAAGGCAATAAATACAAGCAATGCATTGCACTTAAACTAGACTTTGGTTTGTCAAGCTCACAGGGACCTTCCCAGGGCCAGGGCAGAGTGGTTGCCCCAGGGCTGCAGCTTCCCAAATGCTAGTGGTTTAGTAGATTACAATTGGAAATCAATTGCTCTCCTTATTTTAGGACAGCCACAGAAGAGTAAGAAAAGCCATTTGCCAGACTTGGGCTTGAAGAGGAAGCCAAAAAAACCCAACTTAGTATTTTCATTCCAGACCTAAATTTAGACTGTAACGATTCTGAAGTGAATTCTCAAAGTAACAAACTGAGTTCTTTCTCACCTCCTCTTGTTTACAGTCTCATAAACTGGGATCCCACACTACCAGTGTCACACAGGATGTCATTTTTCCTCTTGGCAAGTAAACACATGCGAAAGAAAAGCCATTGCATTTATAATGATAGCATTGGAACTTGCTAACATAGTTTTTACCAGGTTTTGACGGGACAGCTTCAGCTTCCTGATGTACAGTGCAACGCCTTAGATACACATCTATCTTTTTTCCCACCCTGCTGAGTACAGTTTTAAATGCAGAAGCAGCGTAATTCACTATCAGGCTATTTCACAGCACCGCACAAGTTCAAGACAGAAGAAATAACGTTAAAAGCAGCGAAATCTATCAAATGATTTATCTGAAAACAAAATTCAGAGTATATATAAAAGAAAAGTAGGCCCAGGAACAGACAGACTGTCTCTTCTTTTCCTCTCGGGACAGATTTCTTTTAGTATGGTTTCAGTCACTTGTGCTGACATTTCCTTAGGCTCCCCAGAGCCCCTTGCAAACCTGGGTCAGGATTGAGCAAGGAAGTTGGAAGATGCTTCTTAGCATTTACTTAGCAGGAAACAAGGGAAAGCAGACATCCTCTTGAAGCACCGAATACCTGTGCATTCAGAGAGGATTTCCTTAATCTTTGATTTAATACAGAAGTAATTTTCAAGTACTTTTTAAATCTCAGAAACACATTCCATCTGGACTTCTATATATTAGCTCTCACCCTTGATTCTCCCAGACTTTAGTCTTTCTCCTCTCCAGCACACTGCCAGCACCAGACTGTTGCTCAGCTCCTGCTCCTAGCTCAGTTGCTGTGATCTGAAGTAATTCCTCCCTTTCTCCTCAATCTGCAGTGATTGGTGGTCAGTAGCTGCCCTGCTCCTACAGCCGCTGGCAGCCGGCAGGGCTGCCGGCGAGCACCCAAACCGCAGTTTCACTTGAAACCTAGCACCAGGAACAGTTAAAACCAGCCCTTGAAGACAAGCAGTGAGAGGTACCTGTTGGCAGATCTCCACACTTCCAAGCGAAAACCCTGGAGCGCGAGTTTGGCGAGATCCTTTCGGCACAAAAGGGAAGTTTGGGGGTGTGCAGCCTGGTTCTGGGGGGGACGAAGCGGGAATACATTAGCGAAATGTGATAGCGAAAGATGGAGTTTGTCACAAAAGGAAAGGAAACTGAGGAAAGGAGGTACGCTTAAAGGCAGCCCTAAAGGGAGCAAACTTCTGTTTCTCATAAGCGGAATGAAAGGTTATTGCTCCTACATGACAAGAATATCGTTTTTCACACCCCCCTTTGCAATCAGAGCAGCCACATTCTCACAGGATTCCATGTTTATGCTCACAAAAATCAATTTTTTCCCTCTTATTAAAGAATTACATGCAGTAAATTGCCACTACGACACAATCTACATTGTTTAACATAGCCCGCTTTGATTTACTGCTCCATTCATAATCTGCTGCTGATTAAGCTTCTCAGAAACAATCCACTACCCTTTCTAAGTGATATCAAGTTGTTTGTTTTTAATCTGCTGAAAATCATCCCGTAGACAGATGCATTATTGAAGAATTACATTTTAATTCATTTTCATGCCGAGCCTGTGATGGGCATTTGGATTAACAGGGTACAATAATGCTTCTTTATGCCTCTATCTATTCAAATCAGAAATTACCTGCACACGCTGTCTCTGATGGTGGTCAAAAATGGTACAAAGAACTGAGAATAGTGCTTCTTAATATCACACAGCCCTGCTGCTCATCAACGAGCCTTTTTCTCTTCTAATGCTTTTGTCATGTATATGAAAGTCATTATGTAGTTTAGAAAACAGGAGATGAAGTGAAAGAGGAAGATCAGGGACCTGAGATGCATTAATATTCTACCAGCGTCAAAGATATTTCCCTCGAGGGGCTCCTACAGGCCACACTGTTATTACAGTGCCTATCCATTATCTTGTGCTGTACTTGGTATTAAGACAATAATGGAGAGAATAGGATTATGTGCAGATGATAGGAAATGCAAAGGCAATTCAGCAAGATAGGAAATGAATGGAGACATGATTCTTTCATCGGAGCTCGGGATGGTTTAGCATAGGGTAAGGGAGAAGATAAACGAGGCAAAATGAAATCTTTACAGGTTAGCTGGGGTAAAATGAGTGTTTACAGTGAATCCCATGCATTAAACTTTTTGATACAGAATATTGCAGCATCTTTTTTTAATGCACCAGTGCACATCCCTTCAGAGGTCCGGTCTGACCCAAAAACTTACCTGGGGAAATGACCAGTGTGAATTTGATAGTTGGCGGCCTTATGAAGCAGATAACCAACCCTTTAATTCACTCCAAGAAAGAGAACATTCTGAATGCCACTCCAGATTTCTGCATTTCAGCTAGAGGCTTGAGGAATCATGTTCCATCCGCTAAACAGACAGAAAATACATCAAAAGACAGCAATAAGGAAGGATTGAGCGTAACTAAGTGAAACCCTCATCCCACGTTGAAATGCTTGCATTCTGCTTTCCTACTGCACACCTTCTAGTTCCACAGGCAAGAGCCTGTGGCTGGTAGCAAGCAACAAAGGCTAATAATTTCAGGAGGCCAGCAATGCATTATGATAGTGATAAACAAAGACAGGAGCAGATTGTGTCATTTACAGACGTTTCTCTGGCTTATGTCTGTCATATTTTTTTAATTAGGATAAAACACACACACCCGCATTTGCGATAACAGCACGATGCCAAAAGAGATCATTTCTGCTCCCTGAAGTACAACTGGAATGTTACCCTTTTTAAGCAGTGACTGAAGGCTTTTCCTTCGCTTAGGTTAAAACCCAACAAAGTAGCTCAGCAGCGCAATGCATCCAAACGAAAGCAGACATCAGGGAGGCACGAGGCAGCTCTATCACAAACCACACCGGGTGGCAAAAGGGGGATGGAAAGTTTGCAGCACAGCGATGAAGGTGGGGTTCATGGACCAGAAATGCCCCCCTGCACACTCCAAGTCCATCCTCACTAACGTGCTGGTACACATAGAGCTCCCAGCACTGAGAAACCCTACTGCTATCGCTATTGCCCGCTGCAGATGCTGGCCCTGCCAGCACAGCTCCATGCTGCTCTCTGCTGCTGTCTCCCACTCACCGCCTCACCATGCATCCCCACTCCTCCCTTTGTCTCAGGCCCTGCTATTTGTCCATCATGGCTTAAATATTGGCTTGCCTTGGCCGGTGCTGCCGGCAAAGCCATGTGATGTATTGATCCTGGCTGCTGTTCCCGCTCCATACCTGATCTCCCTTTCCCAGCACTGCGGCAACCAGCAATCACTGCCTGCCAGTCACTGGCTTTTACACCCAGGCTGATGATGCAGCAAGGCTTTCCTTAGCTCCCCACAGACAAACACTCCCTGTCTTCATGAGAGGTTTTCTGTATTTAAACTCTGCAGGTCAGACCCTGAGCAGCTGAAAATCAGCAGTGTCCCTCCAGAAGCATGTGCCTGTACGTGGCACTACATTAGCTGGCAATGGCAAAACACTGCTGTAAAACAAACCTGATTTCTTAGCTTTTAGGCACATCCTGTACTACTCATAGCACATCCTGCAAGGTGGTGGCTGACACAGGGGCTTTTGATAGCCCCTGTGCAGCAGTGGCAGTGCTCGGGGAAAGAAGCAAAGTGCATCTCAGAGCAGAGATGGGAACTCCAACAGCCCAGTGAAGCTGGAGCACACCCGATGTAAGGTCATCAGAACCACATACTCCAAAGGTATGGCTAGAAAACTCATACAGAAAGCCATCCACTAAGGAGCAGCATGACGTGACTGGCTGGTGACTTGAAGAAGAGTGTTTGTAACCACGGTTTTATGCTTCTGAACATCAGGAACACTTCTTTTTATAAATGTCTAATTAAGTCTTGAATTCACTAAGTATGAGCCCAGACTGTCCCATAACAACACATGGGGGCATTGACAGCTAATGCTGCATTATATCCTTTTATCCTCTTGACTTTTAATCTTATGCAATATTACTAGCTCATATATATATATAAGCTACATATATATATAAGCTTTTATTTATATATATATAACCTATATATATAATATACTAGCTTTTATACAAGAAAGAGTGAACAAGAAAGGCCAGTTGAATGAGCCTGCTCTGCTTTGTACACTGCCACTTCTTTCTCAGCTGAGTGCAGGCTGACTACTTGTTTGCACTAGAAATTACACGTGAGTGAAGCAAGTAACTCCATGAGTCATAAACTTTACCCATCCCTTACATCAATATTTCTTGTTAGAAGTTAAAGGCAGTGAGTTGATGAAGCCACTTCCAAAAAACTATGGATGGATTAAGCACGTTCCAAACCACCAGTTTAAGTATGATAAGGTCTGACTGCTTTGAATGCCCCAAAAGGTTGTCCTAGCATGTGGTGAAACCCACTGTTTTTGGTTTGCTGTATCATATTTTGTCAGCTGGTTTAAGAAACAGCTTAAGGCTTTTTCACCTGCAAGGCTGAGTACCTTAAAGCAGTCCATGAAAGTTAGGTAAGGGGAAAACCTGCGTAAGTATTCCTTCCTCATAGTTAAAGAGCTTAGTAAACCACAGTCAGCTTCCCATGAGAAAATCATGCCTGTAGGCATGGGCTGGAGTTCCTGCCTCTGAACAGGACTCCTATGTCCCTTGTAGCCTCCCACTAAAATACCGCCAAAGCTCCCAAGTCCTTCCCTGCTGGGACTTCTGGATACGCAGGCAGGACAGGGTCATTTGAACTAGCATCTTGAGGATCCTTCTGCTTCCATTCTCAAGCCCAGTGCATATTCAAATTGGGTGTAATGAGGTCACAGAAGTAGTTTAATGATTAAATCTATAATTCAGTGGCTATGATTTCCTCCTACAAGGAAACTCCAGGCTTGAGGAGGTTGTTTTCTTGCTTGCTGTCCCCAAGGAACACATGTGCAGACCAGAGAGCCAATGTTTATGGGCATAAAGTAATATCCTTTATGAGACAAACTATTAGAGTTGGGGGAAAAATACACACAATCAAATAAGCCATTCTTTAGGTCTGAAACAGAGGTGGAAAACTGCAGTAAAAGCACGTTGGAAGATAAGCTCCGAGATGAAGCTGTTTTATTATCCCTCAGGCAGTATGAGAGGAAACAGCAGCTAGCACCTCTGGAGCAGCACATGACCCCTGCACAAGCAGCCATGCAGGGGTTACTCATTCCCATGGGACAGCAATAGGACAAAGATAGGAGTGCAAAGTAAGCAGGAGGGGAATGAAAATGACAGAATGCCATAAGCCAACCCTTCTCTGGTGGATCCCTGCTCTTTAGTATCTCCTAGAGTGGGGACCATGCTATGGGAATATATGCTGGACTACAATATGTAGTTATAGGGCAGCCTATACATTCAAAATCACATGGACACCAACATAAGGAAACCCAAAATACCTTTTAGCCTGTAATCCCTTTTATGGAAGATGAATGCCCCATTTTACTTCCTTCAGTTCCAAAGCAGGAATACATTAAGTACATTCCTTGGCATTTCTAAACAGAATAGAGCCCAAAACACCTTTTTGAATGTGAAATAATGCTAAAACGCCAACTACTACACATCTCAACAGACTGTGCCTACCCTGGCTCCCAGCATCCTGCATTTCAGCCTCTAGAGGAGGAATAAAAATGTTGGAAATACATAGAACAGCAAGGAAAACATTAGATTACAGAACCTTTACTAAGTCTAACCTAAGGTAAGGATTCAACCTTGGTTTGTTTAATCCAGTGGACACAAAATACCACCTTTCCACTGACCCCAGCAACTTCCAGCTCAGACCCATCACCTCATTAAGATGATTCCAGCATTTCCATGCATCCAGCTGCTGTGAGCAGAGCTGTCTATAACAAATGACTACTACCTATACCACACTCCCTTGACTATAAGGTACTTTCAAAGAGAATTACAGGCTGCACTTCTTAAAACAGCTAACAAGGACAACAAAGAAAGCATAACACCAACATGGCGCACACTTGACCAGAAATATTTTTGCCTCTACTAACATATATATGGTTCACAGATAGCAAACTATTAGTGTGATACACCCGATCTGATACACTCCCCATGAGTTGCTATGTGCAATGCTGCCCATCCAGCTGCAATCTGAAAGCCTCTTTCAGCCACCTTCTTCCCGGACAAACACTGCAGATGCTGATGGCTCTCAGACTCTGGACTGGAGATAGTCGGTGCTCTAGTATCTTTGCTCTGCATCCTCTTACTTCTTTAATGCCCAATCACCTTTTGCCCATCAAAGGACATTAAAGGGGATGCTATTGAAGATCTAAAATCAAGCTGTATTTTGGTTGACATCACTTCCCCTCCTCCAAAAGACAACATTTTCCTTGGCAGCTGATAAGCACCACCTCCCACGTCTACCATAGTTGCTGCTAATTAAACCACAGTAAAATTCAGGTAATTAGCAACCTTTTTGAACACGGCAGGTTACTCATTGTAACCCTTTTTCCAGATGAAATGGTATTTGAGACATCTCCTAAAATCAAATATTCTCCATGCTTTCAGCATTATTTTCTGTTCCAATAGGAAGCAAACAACAAAACAGAACAAACCATATACGACTCGGAAAGCAGACGAAGCAATCCCCACTCTTTGTTAAGCATTTGCATTGTTTGACCATGTGAATGCTGCAAAGAGCTTTTCAACCTCTCTAGCAAAGACAGTCCCTCAGATTACAATGATAGGGCATTTTTGTTCCATGTAAAACAAAACAATTCAATGCCTATATACCTTCAGCGGATGGTATATAGGCATTTTGTATATAGGCATATATACCTATATACATATAGGTATACATGCTCTTTTTTACTTTCAGCAATGTATCACATTGCCTACGCATGGTATGTGGTGAATTACCTAAAACTTAAGCACACGTTGCTGATATTTCAGTAAAAGGATATTTATATTTAGGATTAATATAGGGATGGCATAATTACTGGGCTGGAGGCATGCCTATCCCATAGGAAACGGTCCATATCTACCAAATCCTCCGCTTGCTCTGCTGCCTGAAACCTCTGCTCTCTCACTCCAAAATACTCATGCTGTTGCTCGAAACAGTGCCCATAAAGAACACAAACCCCACTAGTCCCTTTTTCTCCTGCCTTGCAGCCACAACTGGCCACTCCATCCCCCTCCTTCCCATCACTCCATGCCCTGTTCAGCTGGATGGCTGAAAAGGATGCAAAAGCTGCAGGACGGCGGCTGACCCTCACGCATTACACTGCAATTCACCTGGGAACTGGAGGGGCTGGGAGGGGGCACACAGTTACAACTTTTGCCTTCTGCTGCCTCCAGCCTTTGAGCACCCCTCATTACTGTAAGTCAGCTGTTCTCCCGCTTCCCCACACCTCTAATCACACTTCTCCCTCATCAAGCTGGGAGCTCTGCAGGGGTTAACCCTGAAAAATTGTACAGTAAAGGCAGCTTTTATTGTAGTGGCAATTACAGAAAGAGAAAAAGCAATTTAGACTTTTATGTGGCTCACAGTTTCATTAATGCCGTACACTTTTAGCTGACTTGAGTTGTTATGCATCAACTCCAAAAGGCACAGCACACGAACACTGCTAAAACACAAACTAATAACATCAGACAGGGCAAACTTTAACTCCCCAAATACAGCCTTAATACCTCAAATACCAATAATGCTTTTATATAACAGCTTTATTAGTGCCCTCAGCTTCAGACTAAAGTCACTATGAAGTAAACTGCTCAAACAAGGCTGCAGAAACAAGAAAGAAAGGTTTAAACAAAGATTTCCTTACTCCTCTAGAGGTATACTGCCCTTCCAGAGCATCCCGCACTAAAAGCCCATGGAGACTCACTCAGCTAAGCCTAACACTGCTTTCTTTCACTGAACAAACACTAAGACCTTATATGGAAGACCAAGAAGTGGCTCTGGGGACTTCCTGATCACAGAGCTTTACAAAGCAATCAATGGTCTCCTCAAACTTACCATCCTGGTGGCTAGAATCAGTCTGAAGAGAACTTCCATTCCATTTGCCTTTGTGGCCAGCTGAATCAGAAGAGCAGCAATGACTTATTGCCATGGGACAGCCCTGGTAGTCAGTAGTGCTCCAACCTGCTCAGAAGCTGGCTCCAATCTGTTCAGAAGTAGCCTTCCACAACGTTGTTTTCTGCTGTCACTGTGCAGCATTGCAGGCCTCCAGCACCACCTTGTCCTGTTGGTCATGCTATTTGTCTGGCATTGAAAATGTCATTCTCTCAAAGAGAACAGTTACAAAGACATGCTGGACAAAGGTCTAGTCAGGGTTTCCCTCCATCAGGTAGGGATCGAAGCTCTCCACACAAGTTGAGAGATGCTTCTGCATTCTGCTGATGATATAACCAGGTTAGGCAAAACTACCCCAAAGCGATCTGCATCATTTTATGTTTGGCCTGAAGAAAAGCACAGAGGATAGAGTGAACTAAGAGTAATCACTGGAATTACTTTCTATAAGCCTTAGGCCCAAAATTCCAGGGTTTGGAATTATGTGTGGAGTGGTTGCAGTGTCCAGCGTGCGAGCAGATACCAAGCACTTACATTAAAGCTTTCCAAGTATGTTCAGTGCAGGCACCAATAATGCATTAAATCTGTGACCCTGTGGGATCAGGATGTATATAAACAGCGTACAAAGTAGTTCTCACCCTTTAACATGGTTTCCTAAAACCCCTATTACATTAAGGGCATGACTACATGACTATGCTTTAAATAAAACTTGCACCATATATCTACTTCTATGGAAAAGAGCATTCAGGAAAGTTAACATAAATGAACTAAACTCACAATGATAATGCATGTAAGTTTAAATGCATTAAATTCCTGCATGGATATTCTCACTGAGAGGCAAAATGGTCTGACTTTGCTGTAAAAGAGGATTAAGCTACCATGAACTAACACCATTTTCCTTTTGAATTAGATCATCCACCGAGGAGCTTAAAGCACTGTGGGTTTGGGGCACTTCCTTCACACATTTCCTTAATTTGCCTGAATTTTCCTACAGTTGGTTAAACAAAATTCTCCCCTGTTCTATTTCTGGCTGATATTAAACCACATTACCAGATTACTTGGTTTAAAGCTGTTTTGCACAGAGCAGAACCAGAGCCACCCCTTTGTACTGCAGAAGGAAGCAGCATGTGTCCCGGGTTCTGCAACTTCAGCGCTCCTACTGATCTGCTACTAACCATGAAAAGCAAACAAACACGGAATCAAAGCTTGAATCCAGTGTTACATCCCATGTGAAAACATCTCCTTAGACATGGAATGACAGAAACCCAAGCAGCCTCAGTGGGCAAGGTTGTGATGGAAAGAATCCAGCAACTTTGTCCTCCACAAGCTTGAGCTGGGCAGGCAGAGCCCCGGGGTACCCCTTGTCACTGAACAGAGGATATGTTTTTAGGGCTTAAATAAGATGCACTCTGAAATTTACCCACCCCAGGCCACAGCTGAAATGTTCACGAATGAACAAGGAAGAGCAAACACTTCCTTGGTCCGATACTTACTCAGGTGTGAGCTTATCCGACTGACAGGTTTTACACTCAACTACAAAGAGATCAAAACAACTCCCATTCCTGATTATTGGCAGGTAATTGGGATGTGCCAGATAGAAATGTAAAGAAAACAAAGCAAAACAGATTAAACAAATAATCCTTTCGATTGCTAAAAAGTAGTTTGGCTTCAAGTGGGTCAGGGAACAGAGAGCACTAACTACAATACAATTGCCTTTGTCCGGTTTTCTCCATAGCAGATACAGACATACATCTGTAACACAGATTTTGCTCTAACCTATCTATTGCTGCTCCCAACAGATGTGAGCTACTCACATTGACACTGGAAAAGTTGAAGAGAAATCTAACAGATGTTGAGCTTCTGTACTTCATTTCTCTTTGTTATCCCTTGACCTTCCCCAAAAGAACAAGAAAGGATCTGCCTGCCCAAGCAGGGTGATAGCTGCCAGGCCCACTGCTGGCATGACACCTGCAATCCAGATGTGCCAGCTAAGGCAGCAGCTCTGTTGCCAGCAGTCCCACAGGAGAGCTCCAGAAACTGATGCTGCTTTGCCTCCTTCATGCACCTCCAAACAACCAGTGTCAAGACTAGGTTCATACAGACTAGACTTTTACATCACTTCATTGGTGAGACAGCATCTCTGATCTCTGTGATGGTAAAGTGATCTACATCAGGTTAATTTAAGAGCAGACCTGGTACAAGAGTCTGGTGTGAATTTAGCAGAACCCACTTAAAATGGAAGCAAAAGACTATGTATTGTTCATGAACTAGGGAATATGCTCCCCTCATATGTGCTAGTAGAATGTCTTAAAATTGCTCTATCATCCCCTACAAGAAAACAGGATATTCAGATAATTTTTCTTAAAGATCTCTGCTTCATCAATGCACAAGAAAGAGCACTCCTACAACTCCCTTAAATGTAAGACCTTTTATACTAGCTTATAACAGAGATTTTTACTTACTCTTTACACCTGACATGCTAGAACCACAGTTTGCAATGCCTTGTGATAAGTCATTTATTATTTAGAACTTAGCTGAGAGTTTGGAGAGCACACTCTTTGCCTGAAACTCCCAGCTCTGTCCTCTCTCTGTGCCTCTATCTGACCTGGCTCGAACCTGTGCCCATGCAGCTCCTCTGTGTCCCACTACCCTGCAGCAGTTATCCTGAGGGATACTACAAGAGCTCTACCCCTAAGGGGATGGCTCCTTCTCCAGGCTGTGCCTGCTGGGGTATGCTATCAATGGGGCTCAAATAGGGCCAAGCTAAGATGTGCCAATCATACACGTACAGGGTACTTCTGTTTGGCACAGCTTGAATCTTCTGCATCGCAGAGAAACATCACTTGAGGGCATGTGTGGCTGCAGGGGCCCAGTCATTCAATGCATATTCCTCCTGCAAAACTTTCTTCAGCATCTGCACTGCTCTATGATTATCTGAATGCCATTCCATCTACTTCTAACTTGAGCTTCCTAAGTATATTTGCACGTATATTGTAAGCATGATACTAAACGAGACAGCACTGCCTGTGTAATCATGCCATGACTTTCCCTTAGGGAAACCTGGTAAAATTATGTTCCATTACATCTGTAAAATACTACTCATTAAAAGCAGGAACAAAACTTTTATGTTCATGTGAAACAAAGCAGAAAAGATTCTCCACCCTTTAACTTGTATCAATTTTGAGATGAAAAAGCATTTTCCACACAAGTAGGGATTCAGAATTTAACTTCAGCATTATGCGCTTTTGGCTTTGATTGCTTGACAGTTAAACCTCTTTCCAAAGTTCTCTTTTTTTCTTAACTTAATATTTATTATGAGACAACACAGAACAAAACCAGTTCATGTGCCCTGAAGAGGACGGACATCAGCTTTGAAAACTCTTTCTTGGTCAATTGTTCTTACTTATTATTGTCCGTGCCATGAAAGAGAAGAACGATTTCTACTGTACTAAGCACTGTCCTTTACTCTTGCTGCTGGTCAACTCATTGTTTTAATTCCTTGGTGCTCTGGCAAACTTTCAAGTATGTCATGCGAGAATCTCCTAAATGAAGCATTCATTTAGAAGTCACACAGTGGTGATATATATCCAGAGCTTCAATTTAAACCATTATTGCATACCATCCTTTTCTTTTTGTAATAATCCATTAAATGCTTTCAAGTATGGAGAAAGAATAGCAACCTGTAGATCTGAATGGAGCCCAAACGACCTATAAAATACATCCTGCCTCACTGCCTGACTAGTTCCAGCTCTCATCTCTAATGCTTGCTATTGTTATTCCGCCATCTAGACAACCACATGCATCAATTATACATTCTTCTGGGTCATGAATCCATTTTCTTAGGCAACGTTTTTGTCTTAATGCACACAATGCTTTCTCTTCGACCTGCGACCAGAGTTGAAGGTCTCAACACTTAAAACAATACTACTGTCCTTTAAATTGTGTTGGTAATTGCAAAATACCTTCAGGAAAATCAGAAGATGCAGCTTTTTGAACTGTTTCGAGGTGTATGTCTACACCATCTACTGTCTCTTTATCACACCAAATGTATTAGGCAGCACTCTGTGTTGCAGGTGAGCATTTTTCCTTTTGTTATATTGGTGCCAGGCAGCACAGCTACAATGAAATGCCCTTTACCTCCTCTATTTTATGACACTTACAATTCACTGATCTTAATTGGACTTTCCTTAGCATATAAATAGCTGACTCAAGATGCAAACCTTTTCTTCCCCTCCGCCCCGTGAAACAAACTCCAGTCCTACACTGCGGACAGTCTCAGGGACTTTTTTAGAGACTTTGACTTATTCTTGCCTTTTTAAAAATCATCATGATGACAAAAGCTTTGAAGTAAGTCTGAGACAGCTCTCCAAATTAAATTCTTCACAGCTCCTATTCTCATAAGCAAAGCTCTCATTATTATGTTCCAAAGGGGTAAAGTCATTTCACTTCCTTTCTTAGCAAAGTTAAATAGTTTGGGTAAGGCAACGCATCACTTGCATGGTTTTCTCACACGTATATCCTTAACGTAGTTCTGTGACTGAAAAGTTGAAGCACAGGTGTCGGGGTTTAAACCCAGTCAGGTAACTCGTTCACTCACTCCCCCCCCTTCTTTCCCTCCCCCTACTCCCGGAGGGACGGAGAGGAGAATCGAAAAGAATGCAACTCCCACGGGTTGAGATAAGAACAGTTTAGTAACTAAGGTATAACACAAATCACTACTGCTACCACCAATGATAATAATGATAAAGGAAATAACAAGGGAAGAGAGTACAACACCTCAGCACCAGCCGACCGATAACTCGCCCCCCTCAGCCCGACCAAGCTCCGACCGATACCTCCTCCAACCCTGCAGTCTCCCCAGCCCTTCCGGCTAACTCCCAGTTACCTCCTGGGCATGACGTGCTGTGGTATGGAATAGCTCTTTGGTCAGTTTGGGTCAGGTGTCCTGTCTCTGCTTCCTCCCGGCTTCCCCTCCTCCCTGGCAGAGCATGAGGCTCACAAAGTCCTTGGCCAAACCAAAACATTGCTATCAGTTCTGTTCCCAGGCCGAAAGTCAAAACACAGCACTGCACCAGCTACCAAGAAGAAGAAACATGACTGCTACTGCTGAACCCAGGACAACAGGTTTTAAAAATCAAGGAAGTGAAGCCTCCTCTTGAAGCCTCCTCAACAGGGCATGATGCCCAAACGTCAGCTCATGGAACCCCAACAGCCAGCACCATCAGCAAGGCCTCACCAGTACTCCCTGGGGGCTGGAGGAACATACCCAATGCAGGATCACTCACTGGAGCAAAGGCAACCTGCCTCAAGCAGGTTGCTTCCAGTCACAGGATGCTTAACACTGTTCTGAACAGCCCAACACCACATTCAAGACCAAGTTTTGCTGGCTACAAGTTAGACTCCTCTCCTACAAGCACATAGGACACCACAACAAAATCATGGTGTACTTAGGTGATGCAAACTGACCTACTGAAAACAGAGAATTGAGATGGTCAGTTGAGACAGTCAAGACTGCAACTAAGTAACTCCATAACCAAGAGCACAGTGAAAGCATCCATTCACAGACAGACACTCCTATCTACCAAACTGCAAGAAATCCACTACAGAGACTACAGAGAGCCAAAACTGTTTTGTGTGTGTCTACATAAACACACGAATGTTCACACTGATACATTCAAATACACATACACTGGTGGGCACAAACCTTAACAGAGACCTCCTATCTTTTTTCCTACTGTTTCCTCCATCCATAAGCAGCTTGCTTGGGATGGTGTTGCAGTCAGAAGGTTGTGAACACTCGTCAGGGCAGGCTCTGCTCTGTCCCAGTCTGGTCCAGGGGGCATCCTCCTCCTATGCTCAGTCCCTGCTGCCATCCTCATCAGGCACGTTCACTGAATTGCCATGCATAAAGTAGCTGTTGCCTTTGGAGAACCGTGACCAGGGGTATGGCATCATTGTGCAAATGCTTTAGAGATGATAGATAGATAGATAGATAGATAGATAGATAGATAGATAGATAGATAGACAGACAAATAATTTTATGTTCTCTTTGTTCCTCTCTGGGGGGAAGAAAAGGTGAACAAAAAAAACCACCACCAAAAACCCCAAATATTTCTGAAGCTAGCTTAGCAAACCATGCCCTCTTCAAGTCTACATAGGAATGTGATGCATTACCTTGACTTGTCTTGTCGTCCTGGTTCCTCCGTCCCCTGACAGGATAGGTCAAAGTAGTCCCATCTGTCTAAGGACATCCACACACAGAGGTTGCAAAGGGATTTATACCTTGTTTGAACATGTACAGTTTTCAGGACAAGCCATTGCTCATCATTTAGGACTTGCGTTTTCCATACTGTATATCTCAAGTGAGGGCCTTCGGGTGTTAGAGGAGAGAAGAGATGATAGTAGCAGAGCAGATTTAAACCACTTCATCACCACATCATGAGGACCATCTTAATTCCCAGTCTCCATCCAATCTGTGCCTTAAGAAAACCCTGGTTTTATCCATGTGAGAACAGAGACGGCCTTACAGGAGAGCTGAAGGTGGGAGAGTCAATCATAGCTCAGCACTCCTGCATTTCCTGTGGTAGGAGTTTTTTTTAAAGCAGCCAGTGGGGACCATTTGTCTGAATCCTATTCAGATCTAGGAAAACTGAGGGATAAGATATTATGTTAACATTGAAGTCTCTGCTTGGCTGGTCGGATTGTTTGTTTGCAGAGCCAAGGGGGTGTGTTAGGTTTAACTTTATTATAACTAAGCCCATATAAATGCAAATACTGTTTCCGTAGATATAATTTCATAAAGCAAAACTACCCACAATCTTTAGCAGTGAAATTCAAGTGGCAACTGTGACAAGCAAAGAAAAATGAATGCAGTTAACTTCAGCCATCCCTGCTCATCTGAAAGCTTGTGTCAGTTCCTAAATAAGCTTTTCATTTTCCTATTCAGCCTGCTGATATTTGTTGATTTACAGCATGAATGAGCATGGCACATTGCAACTTGTAGAGTATATTTTCCCGAAATAATAAAACATTTATTGCAGACCCATCAAGCCTGCTGGTAGCTTTGAATTATTATTGCGATGAAGTGCTATGTTAACAACTCATTTACACTGGTGCAGAAGACTGCATTAACACTATATGTAATTTAATCCCATTCAGGAGAAAGAACCCCCCAAAATATATCTAGGGCTGGTAAGTTACAACTTCATGCTATTTTTCTACTCAACCCTTTCCCAAGATGAAGCTGCTTTCATCAAGCCCATTCCACCCCTTACTTTCCATAGGGGCCATACTGTGATTTCCTTTGGAAATGGTGATAGGGTGTCAGAGCAGGCACAAGACACACCACCTCCACAATGAGCATGCCACCACGTTACCCTGCTGCTCTTCCTTAGTTAGCTGTGTACAAGACCACTGCAGTGCGCTCAGACCAGGTTCAGCCACCCCAAATGTGATGTCTATGGACCCCTGGCGACATGCTCATGAACATAAGATATACATGTTACGACCACTTTTGCATTGCAATACCCAGGTTTTGGTGGATACCCCCAGGCTATTACTCCTGGAGGCCTGCAGGGTTGTGATTGATTTATATCAGGCCAAGAAAATGATGTTTCAACAGTATTGTTTCTAGTTCTTAGCATTTAGTTCTGCTATTTATGAGAAATATGTCTTTTCCTAAAAAATTTCAATTGTGGTCAGTAAGTCCAAGTTCTTCATACATAATCTTTCACTTCTATCTGATAAGTAGTGAGAGGCACATGTTACTAACTTCCTAAGCTGTCTTAGGTACTGTCAGTTCTCTGAATTTCAACTGAGTCTTGCCTAAAACATGTTTTTTACCACATCAGGCACCCAGTCCTTTGCTGAGATTATCCATTACTACAACTAATAATTTATCACCTCAGTCATTTTTTAAGACATTTTAAGGTAGGCATGCAAAAGTGTTACCATAATTTCCAGTTCCCTGGGACTGCTTATAGTAGAGTGCAGAATTCTACTTCTTATCTACTACTTACACTTGCAAAAACATTGGGGTTTTAGGGTGTATTTTTCTCCCAAGGAGAAAACATTAACTCCCTCTGTAGAGTTTCAGGATGAATACTGACTTTATTCACTTGACAAAAAGCCTCCTACTTCAGCTCCAGTTCAATCTGCTTCGAAGGCCTGCCTAAACCAGCAACATGCACATTTTCATCTTAAACTCATCAAGTCAGAGCCTCTCTCCTGCCATCAGTTGCCTCATTCAGTCCAGCAGCAGGAGCCAGACGTTGCAGGCACACACACCACTTCCAACGCACGCTTACCTGCTCTCCTAACAAGCATCCGTGAGAGAACAGAGAGGCCATAAGAAAGCAGAAGCCATGCAGTAAGAACTGTTAGGTCCGTCCCATTAAATAGAGAAATATTCCTGTGGGCAGGAATCACATTGCTGTTATTCAGCTGAAGTTGTATGGCTCAAAAAATAGAACCATAAAACCCCTATCCTCCCAGCAAATGGCATCGAATACGTTAACCTAACATGATTTCAATGCCCCTTCTACATGAATAAACTTATTTTATATAAACTACCCAGTTAGAAAAACTATTTGAACAGTAAGTAAAATAATACTTATTTAGGGAGCATTATTTTTTGCTGGTTGACTAAATACGGAGTTAAACATCTAGAGGTGAAGCGGAGGACAATTAATATACTAGCCTGCTCAATTATCATACAGTGCCCACTTCTCAGGGAATTAGAGCTATTATGATCTACTCCTATGAATAAATGAGAATCTCAGCTCTCAGAGGGTAACGCAATAGGTTTGGAAATAATCTTTTTATGAGATTGTGGCTTTATCAGCTATGTGTTAAGAGTCAGTATAAACACTTGTGTATCATAGGATAAGAACTTCAGACAGGCTTGTAATGTTAATTTTGGTTCCTGTATTATTTTAGTTCACTTTTCCTGTGCTCTTATTCTAGAAACCAAGGGGAAAATTATTTGGCTTTTTCAGATTGTCTTCTTTCATAAAACATCACCAGAAAAGCAATATGTAAATCAAACCACAAATAATGACTCCAGCAATACAAATCCCACATGAACTGTTTTCCAGGGAACAGAACACCCAGTGAAAGCGAGTCCTGACGACACTCAACGGTGTTGAAACACTGGAGGGTAACTCAATCACAGCTTCAAAGACAAGGAAAGATGAAAGGACATTTCTCTTAAATTTCCACATGATCTGCTCAGGCATTTGTTTATTTCAATTTTGTACCAAAATATTCTTTGTGGGACACTTTGACATGAATTCTTTAAATCTTTATCAACAGAATTGCTGATTTTCACTCCAGGTGCCAAGTTTCTGAGTTTCATAGCCAGACAGAATAAACTTTAACATGGGAGACTTTTAAAGCAGCCTGACCACAAAAGAAAGCTTCAGGAGACCCAAATAGTGGACCATATGTGATATCAAATGGTCAAGCCATTAGCATCAGCGGTGAACATATTGTACCAACTGGGAATGAAAATAAAACATTCAACTACCAACTGTTATAATCTGTAAATAGTCCAACCAATTCCTCTGGGTTCCAAAAATACATGAATAGGGTGACGCATTGGGGCCCCATTGTCCTGCTCATAGGTAATGCAGCAGTTTTGCTCCCCAGCAAAGAACAACCACACTGCTTAGTGAGATCTGATAGCACAGACAGCCCTTCTATGTTAAAAGGCTCCTTGAAACGATGTATTAAGCATAAAAAAACAGAGAATCCTTTTGAAGCAACTTTCCTCTGTACAATGTGGAACACCAAGAGAAGAAAACCTCCCAGCTGCAAACCATATTGAGAACCCAGCAGAAAATGTACAGAGGGCACCAAAAATGCTGAGAATTCATTGTACAGCTGGCAAGTGCACTCCTACCTACTAGTTGCTTCCCATTTAATAATGCATGTTATGAACAGATGGATAGAATGTCAATAAGGCTCCCCGTATCATCAGTGGTAATGAAATACTGGACTTTGAATGCTTAATAGCACCTAAAACAAAAAGCCTGGAGGAAATTTGTCAATGTCATACACGCAATACTTTAGCAGTGCTTTAACACTGTTAGTGTGAGGCCATATGTTTCTTCTAACAGGATCTACTGTAGCCGGATGCCAAAAAAATAAAGTTTTACACTTTTTTTTTTTTTTTGCTTTTAACTCTTACAACATGTTAAGAGCAAATAACCCCGTGCATCAGGCAAGCAGAATAGTCAGTGGAAGTACAGTATCATCCCCCTTTTTAGTCAAGTTCTCAATGAAAAGGAGCTAAGGGAAACTTGCTAGGAAACATTATTGTTCAGACTTGTTCTAGAAATACAGTTGAAAGTAATCTCTTGAAGATTAAATATAGAAATAAGGGCACTGAACTGTCTGTATTAGGCAGTAAATCTCATTGTCGAGAGCTGTGGAAGATGGGAATCTGCAAGACATCGCAAGCATAAGTAAAGCAGAAAGTCTACCCAGCAGTGTCTAGAAATGAGGCACACAAAAGGGAATAACAGACACATTCTCTTAGGCAAATGTCAGCTAAAGGATCTATGGAAAATGCTTTGGAATTGTCAAAAGGGAGAATAGCAGAAAGCTGCCATTCCGAGAGATACAGACCTGGGGATAAGCCCAGCAGGCACAGGTTTTTCCCTGGGAAAGGGATGGAGAAACAACTGCCTGGTAGGTAGTGGTACCTGCAAAGGCTATGAGGGCACCCAGAGTGGTGTTTCGATCCTGCATGCTTCTCAGAAAAGCTGTGCTCAAAGCTTCAGAGGGTAGCAGACACTGTGGCAGATCAGCCTCTGTGAAACATGGAGATCTCCAGCAATACAGCTGGAATCCGGGATCTGAAGCATTGTGCGTCAGGAGAAATCAATGTGCGCTGAAGTACTGGTTCTAAGAGAACACCCATCACTAATAATAAGTTGCATTAAAAGAAAGGAAGGTTTTCCAGCTGCCTGCAGTACATGGTCTGTATAGCACCAGTATCCATGAGCATACAGAAGACTGCTACAGCTTCTCCCTTCTACAACAGGGGGAGGATGCAGAGAGAAGCAATGCCAGTAATACACCAGCTTGCCGACACTCAGAGCTGGCATGGGTTGGCTCCCCTTCTGCAACCCTGAACTATGCAAACACAGTACTAATCCACCCTGGGATGTCCACCTGATAAACTGTTACAGCTCTCTGCATTTGCTTGCATGGACACATTTTATTTTCTCCTAAATAAGGAGCTAAAATCCAACCAGGACTTCCAAAACAAACCTCAGATTAGAGCCTAGCACCACCCTCATTCTCTTGCCTTCTGTTGCCCTGGAAATACGCTGAACCCTGACCACAGCAGTTGCCCTTAACCAGAATGAAGTGAATTTTGTGTGCCCTTCAGAAGTACAAAGACCAAGGGGAATGCAGCGCCAAGAGGTGGGAGATTAACAACAGCACCTCGGGGTTCTCATTCACAGCACCCAGAAAAGCTGTACGTCAAGAAGCAGAAAGAAAGCATAGGGACTTTTCTCAAATCAGTGGTGAAAATACTTTACTTATGGGATTTGCTTTAGCTAGAATCTGTGTTCGACCCTGAGAAAAAGGACCTAGAGAAAATGCTGTGGTGTGCACATGTAGTATGGTTTGATAGCAAACGTAGCTCTCAACTAGAAGTGGGCTTTCCAAAACCACAGAGATACCGATAAACCAAAGAAAGTTTTGTGAACAACTTCTTAAGGGAAAAATATAGTAATCTATAAATATTTTAAGTGTGTAAAGCCATCAAGGGAAAAGGATATAAGTAGAAATAATGGAAAGAAAAAGCTTAAGCTCAATAGTGTATTGGGAAAATCTTCCTGACAGCAAGATGTATTAGCCTGTGAAATAGTCTCCCAAGGAGAAATATGGAAGCTTTCACTTGGGATTTTAACAACTAAAGTTGACATAACACTAAAAAATGTTCTCTATGAAATAATCCTACATTGGCAGAAAAATGGACTGAATGATTTGTTAGGTCTTTTCTCTTTCTAAGTTTCTTCAGCCTTTGGTGCTTTGGGAACACACCCTGAACAGCCAAAGGTTATCAGAAAGGAGCTTCTTCAATTAACATGATGAACAACAAGATTACAGAGGTGATCATTTTGAAAGCCTATTACGAAGCATCTCTTGATTTAAACAAACAATAATATCTGTTACTCATGTATTGGCACCTTTCAAGCCTCCACTGACAAGGATAGGCGAAGTTCAGAGCTACCACCCTGATCACTGGTCAAACCCACACATCTTCCTGCACTCATTCCTATTTAGTTTAACCCACCTGACACTGTGAGCAGTGTTAATGACTATCGATTGCAGTGTGGCACAGTGACATGTACACAGTAAGAAAAGATGTTGAACTTACTTTGGCAACTATAGTCTGAATTATGTTCTATATCTTCATCTTGGAATCATAGAATAGTTAGGGTTGGAAAGGACCTTAAGATCATCTAGTTCCAACCCTCTGATCATCCTCGTGGCCCCCTCTGGACTCGCTCCAGCAGCTCCATGTCCTTCTTATGTTGAGGACACAATATTCCAAACGAGGTCTCACGAGACAGAAACGAATGCTAAGAAAGGATGTTTATGTCACTACAGATATTAATATTTAGCACATAGTGTATTTCAGTCACTGCTTCAGATCACTGACAGATAGCTAAATATTAGCCCCAATGGAAATCATTTATTTGCTGGGTCGGTGTCTGAAAATGAAAACTTAACAACAACAAATCACCAACCAGTAAATATCGCCTACAATTAGTTTTCCCTCCCAGCATTTTCTTGCCAAAACAAAACTTCAGGACCATTCCATCCTTGTTTAAAGGGTTATTTCTCTTTTTCGGTGGCTGCTGAAGGGCCGCTCCAAAGCAACAGTTATAAAAGGTCTGGTAAGAGCCCCTCTCTCCATGCAGCAGTTTAAGCCCACTCGGTAGGGTTTGCCTTTTGTGCAGCAGGAAGGCATTAAGGAAAGCTGGATGAGCCTGCACCATTCTCTGCAGCTTAAAAACACCCGAGGAACTTAGCAAGAATAAATCAATAGGGATGAACAGACATTACTCTGAGCACTTGGAGGCTGCATTAGGAAAATTTAGCTCATCACAACCTTAGTTGTGTTAGTTCTACAGCAGTATTTTGATCCCAGTAAGTTGCAAACTATTTCCTCTAGGAACATTACTGAGGGAAAATCAGGGATGGTTAAGATGGAAGCCTCCATTTACATGCTTTAAATCGCAAGGTCTTCCCTGTGAGGGTACTGAGACGCTGGCACAGGATGCCCAGAGAAGCTGTGGCTGCCCCATCCCTGGCAGTGTTCAAGGCCAGGTTGGACACAGGGGCTTCAAGCAACATGGTCTAGTGGAAGGTGTCCCTGCCTATGGAACTGGATGAGCTTTAAGGTCCTTCCAACCCAAACCAGCCTGGAATTTTGTGATTTCTGTATTTCTAAGGAACTCAGCCTGCACACCAGCAGACAGCACAAGGTATAACTTACAAATGAAAACATCAACTATCTTGTTTAAAAGTTGCGTTTGCAAACATTAAGTATTACGAGTACTTGTGCTCCTCACTCCCGTAGTCACAGTTTAAATACTCCACTAGGATGTTACCCCAAAATAACTCCCCCTTTTGATAAAAACACAAAACCTCTTCCCTGTCAGTCACAGGAGTTTCTTGTAAGCAGCAATAACAGGGAAGAGGAGGAGAAGAAGGAGAAGTGTTTGCTCATAAGCGTCTCTCCCACGCATCCCACTGCCCCTTGAGCAGCCAGGTACCCCCCTGGCCCACAGGGACCTGCGCTCCCCTTCCTCCCCTCCTCTCCTTCCTGCCTTTTCTCCCACCTCCTGTTTCTTTATTTCTGTCTGAGTTTTACAGCTGGCACATCATCCCCTGCTGCACTAAATCAGCACTTGTGAAAGCAGCAGCCTTCGAGTGAGTGACTAGAGCTGCTGCTCGCAGAAGTGTCAATTTGGTACAGCAGGAGATGGGGTCGCAGCTGCAGGAGGAGAAGAGAGGCCCTGTTTTATGCTTTAAAATGGTAAAAATGTCAGAGGGGAGGGAAATCTATACAAAGTATGAAAAGGGTGCAGAACAAAGAACAGAAATAAAAGGGAGAGGGGGGTAAAAAGGGGTCGGAAAGAAGGAAGAAAGAGGAAAATGACACTGTACAATGGAACAAAATCACTGGTGAATCAGACACAGGGGTTTTGTAGGTGGGCACTTTCAAGATAAAACCAAGTCATGTGCGCATCATAAACCTATATAAACCTGCTCACAGGATCCTTCTGCTTTGCGGGGTAAAGTCTGGCTCATTAAACAAAGTATTGTCTTAGCTGTGTCTGCGATAGTTTGGGATGTGCTTCTCAGCACAAACACTGAGCATAAAATGAAGTTATTTCACAGAGGGTTTGATTTTAAGAGGAGATATCAAGCAGAAGACCAAGAAACCTGCTTTCAGGAACTCCAGTCAGCGAAAGTGGACAGAAATCCCATGTTCTGGAGTAAGGTTGCACACCCCTACATCTCTCACTGTTCAGAGGTCCCCATTTAAAAGCAGGTACCTATTTTATTGTGAAAGTGAAAAGGAAAATAAACCAAAAGAATGTACAGTCCCAAAAGAGGAACTCACAAAAAAAAAACTTTTGTTTTTTCACATTACATAAATATGTAAATCCATCTAATGCATATTTCAAACGCTATTAGCATTCATGTCTGGCTTTAAAGGATGCCCTTTGTTTCTTCTAATCTCTTCCTGGGAGCTGCTGCTTTACTTTCTCTATTCATTTCCCAAGGCGTACTTGCAGGAAGGGAAACCGAACGGGCTCTATGGCTCTAACACATACCCATCACAGCCATTGATTTTCTTACACCATTTCTTCATCTATTTCCAGAGAAAGCGGAATCTCCTCCCCTGCTCTGCCCTTTTGTTTTGGCAGCCCGCAGCATCCTAAGCAGAGCAGAGAGGTCTCCTAAGAAGCCCTCTCCTGCAGAACTACCTCCCAGAGCTCTCTCATGTGCCATGTGCAGAACTTTTTCCACCCATAAACCTCAGTGGAAATCTAGAATGCAGCTGCCAGCTCATCACTATATACAGAGAAGGTCCCACCTTTAGCAAGAACCACAAACAGCTCAGCTTAGTGAAAACCCTGCACTCAGGAATCCATCCTTAATCCCTCTTAACCCAAGAAGAAAACTTGCTGTGTGATGTGTGATATTTATGAAGTATTTCAGGAATATAAGTCTCCAGCATTTACCTCTGTAGGTCACCTTACACATGGCTGAGCGATCTCATTGTCTGCCTCCACCACGTTTCCTTGCCAGCATCACCAATCCACACATTAGGTGAAAAGAAGAGCTAAATTCAATAAACAAGTAGACAGAAGTAAAAATGAGAAGCAAAATAAACAGCCTGTGACAGGAGAGCATTCAGACTAGACACTCGCTAACAAGACAAATCAGCTGTGCATCATTGCTGAAGAGACAAGGTACAGCCTCATGTGCTTTACCACAACCTTTCCATTATTTCTCTTTAAAAGATTTACTGATACTTCACCAATTCATCTGGCCCAATATTGAAAGCACTTCGACAACAGCAGGACTTGTGTTCCAAGCCAACAATCACTGCTCAAGATGCAGACTGAACTTAACCTGCAGGGCTGCAATTCCTCCTTGCACTGAAGCTGTCGGTGAGTCTCAGCTGTCCTGCTACCCATTACCTGCTCTGCCAGGGTAGATAGGCACACAGTGGGTAGGCATCTCCATCCTCCAAGTTCCTGGACCCTAAACTGGCAGAAAACAGCCCAAGATGCTGTGTGATTCAGATGCATCTGGATGCAATAACACAAAAGAGACCTTCTTCAAAACAATGGTCATACATTTTAGGGCTTATTTTCTTTCTCCATGCATTGTGTGGCATGATAGAAAATGCACCTTACAGTAATACCTGTTCTCCTCCCGTTCTGACCTTATCCATCCCCTACACTATTTGTAATGTGCACTTTAAACATACTCCATGAAAAAAGGAAAGAAAAAGATGCAGATCCCAACCCATGTTAAAATCCAACATGGACACATGTAAAGAGTAAAAAGTATGATATCTACAACTGCTCTAGGAATATAATGTTGATCATTTTTCAAAGCCTTTCTGGAAGAAGTGAACTTGCAGAACAGATCTCAAACATGGTCTCAAAACATAAACACTTTACCCCAAGAATTCATTACTCTCCTTATGTCCACTTCATGTTGCGAAGTAAATTGTACTGCCCTTCAGCTCCCATCACTATTCTGGTGCCCGTCTGGCACTCATCACTCCTGATTGACTCCACGCTTCATGTTCATAAGTCCTGAAAGGATGCAAACATTCTTTTCTTCCTAATTTGTTCAATTAAAACATAAATACATAAAGTAAAAAGGCCAAAAAATTCCAACAACCTTCAACTGTATCGATATTGAAATCAATATTCAACAACATCTACCAGCTTCAGTATGTGGCCTTGCTTCTTTCTAGGGGTTAGATTAACAATACAACTTGCAGGCTAGTTATTAAAGAAAGAACTCCTTTGTTTGGTTGACAGAAACAGTGGGTGCTAAAGAAGCCTTGTTTAGATAGGAAAATTAACATTATGTCATCTCATTGCACTATTTCAACATATTGATTTACCAGTGTAATTGCAGCAAGCATTCTTCCGGCTTGTTTTAAGCATATACAAAAAGACCCCCGGATCAAGCAGAGCTTTTGTTACAGGCTTAGCCTATATAAAACATATGATATGCAGAACAAGAGCAAAACATTGCCCTGTGCACGTTAGGCAGTTCATTAATGCAAATACATCATCTCTAATAGAACTGAAAACTTCTCTATGAACAAATTTGAAAGCACAAGAGTGACAACAGGCAAATTAATCATTATCAAATTGATCCGTGCCCTTTTCATTCACCTTCCTCAGCTGGTCAGCACTCACTTAGTTCATTGTGTATATCCAATTACAAGAACGTCTCAGATCATCTTCAGAAGGTATTTGCACAGGATGAATAACGAGACCACCAAGATCTGTTCTGCTCCAGCCAAATTCCTGTCGTCTGCAAGATTTACAGTGCTTCCAAGAAAAGTCCTGCAGTGAGAAGAGCCACTCCTCAGCATTAAATGTGCTTCCAGGATTTAAAGGAAGAAAACCTCTTCAGAAATCACCTATTCAGTGTAAACACACACAGAGTGTAAAGCCCCGCTCCTTTAAAATGAACTTAATTCTCTACTGTCACCAATCTTTTCCACAGCTTACACATCTTTCTTACCTTATACCAGTGGTGAAATACTACTGCTTCTTCACAGCAAGGGGACAGCTCAATTCTCCTGGTCCCCTAGGGTTGAAGTTTTGCTCTGGAGCTGCTCTTGTGCTGTGCCACTCTGGATTAGCAGCTAAGAGATAAAAGACTTTTCATAATGCTGAAAGATGAAGCAGGTTTAAGCAAGGACTCATTGGTAACCCCTGCTTTGAATGGGATGCACTAACAACTGCAACAGCACTCCACTCTGCCAAAAGTCTTGTGTTGGTAATCGTGTTGTGTTTGGTCCCTTATTTACACTGGTGCCAAGTGACAGCTTCTGGTCATGGTGTTTATGGCACACAGATGACGTACTGGTGGGCACAACAGAAAAGAGTCCAGAGTAGGATGGCTTTGGGTCATGTCCATACATCCTGCTAGCAGAATAGATCAAGATAACAAAATACAGCTGTGATCATAGTAATATGCCACATGACAGGAGTTACTGCAGTTGCTATTGCTGCCGTAGCTGAACTCCTGGCCTGTCTTTTTTCACCCAGGCTTACACCTCAGGTAGAAAACAAGTAGCTAGTAGGTGAAAACTTCCTCCGTTAAAAAACTAATCGCACTGACCCCAAGAAGGTTTGTAAATCTGAATTCTTGTATCACTGGTTGACTTCAAAGAGAATTCCGAAGCAACTGATTTCTTAAAAATCAGAATCCCCAATCTTTAAACACTGAAGCAAGCCGTTACCATAAGAAATATTTAGAAGCAACCATCCTTTAAACCTTAATCCATGATTCTCCATTCCAAAACAGCCCCAAACCACAATAATACAGCCAAGCATACGCTTGCTGTTACAGGACTCCTGCAGTACATATCCCACTCTTGGCATTTGTGAAGACTGCCATGAGTCACGATGCTATTTGGGGTGGGGAGTAAGAGTTTGGAGGACACCCAAGAGCCACATTTGGTGGTAGAGGATGCCAGCGAAGGGCCCCCTGAAGCTCTGCCCATCCAAGACCCCCTTCCTGCCCTTCTCTCCCACCAGCCATTCCCCTCTGCTGTTTCCCACACTGCTCTATAGAACACATTAGGACCAAATCTGCCTTTTAACCAAAACCAGACAGCTTTTTACCAGCTCCAGCTCCTCACCACCCCAAACGCATGGTAAGGCACAGCCAGCTACAATGGTGTTGGATACTCCATTGTCCCATATACACTTCTGGATCACTCTTAAAACGCACCTAAACACAGAGAGGGGGGAAAAACATTAATATCCATTAATTCTCAGCAAAATGACAATTGTGGAAGTGGAGCAAATGTCTATTTTCTCTAAGTGTGTTGTTATGGAAACAGCTGGAAGATGCCAAGGCTTAGGCACCACAAGGCACCCATCCCATGCTTTGGCACTGTGACCTGCAGTGGTGGGCTCAAGCTGGACAGCACCCAGCAAGAGCAGCACTCAGCAGGAGATGTGCACGCACTGGAACAGGTTTTTGGGGAAGCAAACATGGAAACCGGCTCCAATTCCCAGCAAGTTCCTGCAATTACCTATGCAAGAGCAATTCTGATATACTTCGTAAGTTGGAAGTTATCTTCTTAATTTGTCCAAAAGAGCAGATCGTTCTGGATAAAGAGATGAGAAACAAAATCCATCGTTCCCACTGAGGGAAGAGACACCCAAAACAAGACAATTCAATGCTTGTCACTCCAGCTGTATTTTCTTCTCCAGGTTTTCATAACTAGTTGGTCTATGAGCATTTTTTGCCCCCTCAAAGCTTAGTTGCCCTTATGAAACTTGAACAGACCTCATAAAAAGAAAGTCCAATAAACTCTAACCCTGTAACTTTCTCATTTTGCACATAAATAATTCCTTGATCTTTTCTGTATGATAAAAAATTGCCTTTATAATTTTGTTTTCAGGTTCACATCATTATTGTATCTATATATTGAACACACAATGCATACACAGGTATTTTCAGCTCTCGTATTCAGATGTAGGAGGGGGAGAATTCCTTGCATTCAAGTTATAAAAGAAACCAAATCTTCAAACATTCGAGCACATAGCCAACTCTGGAGAATAGATATTTGGTTTTCTGACCAGCAGTAACAGTTTGCAATGGAACAGCTGCAGAAAACAGAGGAAGGAAACACACCAACAAATTAGTTTTCAAGCCTATGCACACAGGAAATTTTATACTCCATTGTGCTGTTGATCACAATGTGATAAACAGAGTTCCTCACTTCTGTGATGATCTACAAACCAGATTAGAATGGTCCATTCTCTATTAAGACTGTCTAATCCCTCACTCACAGAAGAAAATTAAGCACATAGTCCAAATACTTGGAGAACTGAAGTCTGTTGACAACTGTTAGGGGAGTTAAAGAGCATGCTTTAATTTATTTATTAAATAGATACTATCCTTTCTGAACATCTCCTACTCCGTTCTGATTAAAGAACAGGAGCTTTTTTCTTGGTTTTAAGTGCCTTGGTCATTAGCAGCATTGTAAATAAGGAATCAGCCTAAAGGACAAGACACAATTTTAATCATACATATTCTATAAGCAGAAACCCTGTTTGTATATTTTCAGAGAGAATCATAGAATAGTTAGGGTTGGAAAGGAACTTAAGATCATCCAGTTCCAACCCCCAAATAGTAATAGAATGGAGGAATACATCATAAAATATGAATTTAATTTATACATGTGTATGTGCATCTGTGTATATCGGTGTAGTCTTCTACTGCTGAAGTCATAAATGTTTTAATGCAGCGCCTGTGTTTGTTCATTTCACATTTTCAGGGGAGGAAGGAAGGAAAAGAAGGTTCTTTACTGCAGTACAAAGAAAGATGTTCTAATACCAAAAGATCCAATTAAAATAATAGGGCCATTTATTTCAGGAGGATTTCACATGTACAAGAGAAATGCTAACCCTTGGGAGAATGTTCTCAGCTCATTTAACAATATACATTTCCTCCGATACGAAAACTTCAGCTTTTGCTTTACAAGATCATTGCTAACAAGGCACACGTATACATCTCATAAGTAGATGGAAACACGACTGTGGGAAAACTAATAGTTCTTTATCCATATTGCACTCATCTCAAGATATACATGCATCTGTTTTGTGCTCACGCTGGGTAGCTTTTTCCTCTCCACACATTTAATATATATACTCACAAAAGGCTCTGTACTCTAAAGGACACTAAAAAGATTAGTAAAGAATAGGAGACACCAGTCAGAAAAAAGGTAAGAAGGGGAAAAAAAAGGGATTTGTATTCCAGATCCACGGCTGCCAAAGCATTTTAAAGGGTAGCTGGCATACAGCTTTTTCCCACCAGCCAAACCTGTTCTGCTTCCAGAGTGAAGTGTAGCCTGAGCCAGCCTTGGAGATGTTGTCTTTGTGGTGGACATCAGGGCAGGGGTGTCTGTAAAATAGAAAGGCTAACATTATTAGGTTATTCAAAGTGTACTTCACATTTCTGACCTGAAAACAACCCTAATGGAGATGAGCTTTTCAGTGTATGCACTGGTTTTATGGGTTAGTTAAAGATGTTAGGCACTGGGATCCGATTTCTAACACCTGGGTGTTACAATTAACTGATATTATAGAGTTCCCTGTTCATACTAGCACTTAGTTTGCTCCTTTTATAACAAAACCAATTCCAAATTCACCAGTCAAGCCATTAATGAGGGAAGATTAAGGTTTGTAGATCACTTTCCACTGACTGTCAGCACACAAATATTTCCACCTAAGCACGAGGACAGATTTAACCCTAAGATTTGAAATACTTAAGCTCTGACTGAATTAAAGCAATAATCTCAAATTACAGGTACAGCTCTAGTTAAAATGTCAAACTGCTGTCCATCCAATCCAGGATGGAAACAGGAATGATGTGATTTGGCATTTCGTATGGCATCCATAAGGAACAGACCTCTAGGAAAAGGCTGATCTCTGAGTACTTTTTCTGCAGTACACTACTTGTAAGCCTAGAACTAAAACTTACACATGCCTTGTATGTTTGACTGACTCCATAAGGCTTCCATCTAAATTCAAAATATAACTGTGTTTAGCTATATTTGAACATTTTATTGCATTTAGTTATGAGATACAAATTTTTTTCCTGAGAGAACCTGGGGCACACAACATTGCCAGATCATTCCAAACAAGTTAATTCTGAAATGGGCTTGAATCAATAACACAAAAGAGGCAGTAAAGCCAATTTTTACGGTAGTCACGGTTGCATAAAATAATATCAAGGCAGTCAGATTGAAAGCTCCCTGCATCACAAATATAATTTGCAACCAACTCTAAGCACAAAGAGGAAATGGATAGATAGGTGGAAGATATAGATAAAAACAAATTATAGGTACATAGGACAAAAGGAGCTGGTGGTAAAGAAAGAATGCAGAGTAATTGCCATTCTATACAGTGTGGAAAAAAAAACCCAAACAAGTATGCCATGTAAGTAATTCAAGGTAAATAGAATGCTTTTCTTTCATTTAGGCTTTAAAACTGTTCTGAAAAGGCTCTCTTTTCACTCTATCTGTAAAGGCAGAGACAGACAGGGGACTAATGTATAAATAAGTATGTCACTGCAATCCTTGGCTTTTAATGAAAATGGATTTTTAATGATCCAAAAAGCTACATTTCTCTCTGATTTGCTCCATTTCCAGACTATCAGCAGGAAGTAGGTACAGCAAATGCACTTGTTTTCCATGTCCTTCACAAAATCCCAGGACGCCTGAGCATCCAAGTGCTGAAGAAACCAGTCTCCATTACGCAGAGCAGATACAGGAAAGCTGCACTCCTGGCATTGTTTTTGCTGAACTTCCAGAGCTCCCTGATTCCACTGCACCTTCTCCCACAGCAGACCCGATTACCTTGCACTCCATATGCATACATAAAGAAAGGAGGATGCTCGGCAGTGCACCTTCCTGTTGTTTTCTGCCTCAAGGACACTTGTTCAAAGCATACCATTCCTCCCACTCCCCAAGGCAGGGATGTTGTGTTGAAGTGTTCCATGTGAAACTGAGCACACAAATACCAGAGGATTTAGTCTACAAAGAAAAGTCACAAGGGGGAAAGAGGCTGATGCAATCTACATCCTTCTTGTTGTCTGGACACAAAGAGTTCTTCTTTCCAATGTCAAAGTTCCCATTTCAGGCAGTAATAAACAGAAATCACACTGAAAAATGCATAATAGCATACCAAGTAGTATAAATTTAAAGTATAAGCATTAAACACATACCTAAATCAGTATAAAGTATACCCATTTTTTTCTGTTTGTTCATGCAGACCATAATATTTCTTTCAGACTTCAGCATCATCAGAGAATAAAGAGACATTTTCCTTACTTTACCTCCATCCTTTAACCTTCATCTACAAATACTTCTTATAAGCTAGGTCCATAGACTGGGAAACTCTAATCTAGTTGTCATAAAACCAATGCAGCATTTAAAATGGGCTGGGGCTCTTGTATATACTACGAGTTCAAGACTTCTCAGGTAAGCTCTGTGCAATATGTTACCTGGAGAAAAAAGATCTCCGTGATTATTTCCTGTGTTAACATTTTTACTGCTTATTTCAAATATTAGAAGACACAAAGGCAAAAACAAGAACACCAAAGACAAAAGAAGATAATGACTGGGAGGTGCCACACAGTTAACAAATGCTCCCATCCACTTAATGAGTCAGAGGGATATAGCCTCATGAAGGGCTCCACAGGAACAGAACTGAATGAGGTCTTCGTCCCCTTTTCTTTTTATCAGAGAGATATAAAGAAATAAAAGTAAAGTGAAATAAATCCCATTTATGAGGCACTCCCTAACTCCTGTTCTTTCCATTCTGTTTGCTGTCCTTACCCCAAGTGCCTGCCAATTAATACTTACCAAATGTCTCTCCCTTCTTCATCTAAATCAGTTCAAAAACTGCACCTGTTTCATGAGACCTATGTGTGCTTCTGACAGCTGGTATTGGGGAAAAAACAAGTCAAAGTACTCAAAAATCCTAACTGTGTTAAACTGGAATCAAGAAAGACAGTGCTAAGATTAGCTCTGCTAATACAAGGCACCAGCAAAGCACACAGGGATACCCAAGGGATGCAGATCGATGTGCAGTGCACAGCCTGGGAAGTACACCCTGCATATGGACAGGATGCCTACAGCTTTGTGTCTCCTCTTGGAGTTTTTCCTGGTTCTTAACACAGATTTCCCCACTGGGCATGTGTAATATCTCTCTAACGTTAAAGGTGAGCAGTTCCATGGTATTTATGTAGCTGTTCCCCAAGAAACGTGGTATTTTTGAAGCTCTGTCCCACATCATCAAATGTGGGGGGAACACAACAATGCATTCAACGGTGAGTGAGTGCCCTGGAGAAACCAGCATGGCTGAGTCCAACTTACTCCTCTAGAAAAGCAGGCAAAAAAACCCAAAGCAGAACCTGCAAGAATGCCACAAAAGATCAGGCTTCAGAAAGCTATAGCAGCTAAAGCCAGAATTGGGTTTAAACAGCAGAACATAATGAGTTGGTTAAGAAAAGAGCTTCAAAAGCCAGCAACACCCACTGTGGACAATAGCCAGAGGATGCAGCCAAAAGCCAAGGCACAGACAGCCACACTCCAAGCTTCACTTAAAATAAAGCTGTCCTCAGTGCCTCTCCACCAGAGAGGAATGAGATTTGCCCTAAAAGGCTGGACCAGACTCTTTTACATGCACTTGCTAATACACAACTTGAAACGTTTTATACAGCACTTTTGTCGTTTCATTTTATAGAGCAGTTCAGGTCTCCCCCATTATCTAGGCAAGAGACAACTGCACAAAGGCAGGTAGGCCTTGTTAGAAAGCATCCCAAAGAAGTGGGGAGATAACATCCAACTTGTCTAAGCTATACAGAAAACATCACGAGTCTGTATGTTGTGTACACTGAGGTGTTCTGCCTGTGATCCTTTAAATAGAATTTGTGGAGGAAGAGACTGAAGCTTTTCCAGCTCTTTGAAATAGGTTCCTTCAACACTGCCATTCCCCTATTCCCAATTACATTTGTTTTCCTGGCCTCGCATGACCTGCAGAATCAGAATCAAGAATCCTGCACTCCGCAGACATTAAGAAACTGGTATTACTGGTGCAGATTAATAGCCATGGGGCTGCCTTCTATGACAGTCAGCAGAATCCCAAACATATAGGAGCCTGGTGGATGTGATCAGCTGCTGGTCCAAAGTCAGGGTCTGTGATGGGACCCTGAACATCAGAGATTCCTACTCATATCTGCATTATTTCAAAGATCCCTTTATGCCAGAGCATGCTTAAATAGGGGCCAGGTCACTTCTGTACCATGGCTTATTCAAACTAACCTCTACTATGGAGCTAACAGACACAATTCAAAGAACTTACAACATTAAAGACACTTTAATGTGTTATTTTCAAGTGCCTTATTCAAATGGTATCATTTCTCTAAAGCAATACCTCCTACCCTTGAGTCATATTTGTTAATTCTGCATTTAAATGCACCCTTTTCTCACTAATACAGTGTTTTAATAGTTATGCCCACACACTTTTAAACCCCTATTCAGTATTTATCAAACACATACTTTTATCAAAAGCGTGAAGTTCATTGCAGATGCAGAAAATCGACATGTTCGATGCGTTTTACCTATATTGCAGACAATGCAAGTTAAACAATGTTTAATCAGCCTTAAGTTTAAACCATATTTTCGCTGACCTAAACTAGTTTTGGAAGAAGGCAGCCCAACTAAGAGAAACAAGAGCAACCCTCTACCACAGACAACACTGCCCAAATACACCTAAATACTGACTAAAACCATTCTTCATCCACCACTCGGGACAAGGAATCATTTAGGATAAAGAACATGACTACTTCTGCCTGCATAGCGTACACTCTCTTTTTCCTGCTTTCTCTTCACTTTTCCAACCTACCCATCCTCCTCACTCTTCACATTCCGTCTGATCTCTGCTCCTCCTATGTCTTTCCAAAACTTGCTGCAGTGGGTGCATTCCTGCAGCATTTCTGAGGGAATCCGCCAGTCACCCCGCTAGCCGCATATTCACCCCTTCAAAGCCCAGCATCACTCCTCAGTCACCATAGGCAAAACTCATTCTCTTTGTGAAGCACACACAAATCATTGCCAGCCTTTCTTTCCCCCCCTCAGACATTAATTCTTCCTAAACTTTTAAATTAGTTTCTCCGATGAATTTGTCAGCTGAGAGTGATTTTTTTCCTGCTTTATTTTTCAGTATGTGGATGGTTGGAGAGGGAATTATCTGCAAACACCTGCGGTTTTTAGTCCCCAGCAATTAGCTCAGTGGTGACTAGTTCAGGTATTTCGCAGTCTCCTCTCTGATTATATTAAGCACAGGCAGATACGCTACCGACACCCACATGTGCAAATAGAAAGGAATGCTAGCAATTGGAAATGAAATCCGTTTTCTTCTTGACTAGTTAGATGTTATTACCGATGTTAATAGAGCTCCTGAGTGCCTGATCGTGTTTTGCAAGTTTTTACAATCTCCTTTTTAGTTGCAAAATGCTTCTTATTCCCCCGTTGCTGTGAAAACCTGACTGTGTACATATAGAAACTCTCTTTAAATGCTTTAAAAGCCAAACAAGGTAGCAAAAACCGTTTCTTCCTACCTTTCATCTATACTTGTATTCAAAATGATGCCAGTATATTGGGTGCACGTTTCGGTATTTTAGGAAAAGAATATATAGACAACAATATGACTTAAAATCTCTCACAACCTTTCAAACTTCTCTCATAAATACCTGTTAAAACGGCTCCAAGTCCTGGACACACAACCTGCCTAAACAACACTTCTGGCTAAGTACAGATGAAGGTGTGTGTTTCCAGCTGCAGTAAGGCAAAATAATCCTGATCCAAAGAATCCTTACTAAAAACCCTTCAAGAGGTTGACACTGGAGTTCTTACATCCACAAATAAGATCTTTTTATTGCAATCTAACAAAAATCAAGACTGTAGCAGTGATTGATTTTTTTTAATAACAAAAAGCTTCCGATCTTAATGGGGCAATCATGCATCACTGTTGTGTTCCAACAGAACTATTACTCTCTGTGCTGTGGTAGTGTAATTGCAGTCTAATGGTTTACACTATCTTAATAGCACTAAATATTTCACTAAACAGAGTACAGTACCTAAAAAGAGATTTAAATCCTTCCAGGCTTTAAGACTGTATATTTAAAGATGACAAAACCTCTCTTGCTTCTTCTCTCAGTTAAGAGTTAAAAGGCTGTCAAAATGAGTTTCTTGTTTGTCGTGATGTTTGGATGTTCTGATTTAACAGGCTGGTGTGCTTCAAATTGTCCAGTTCCTAAAGGCTGCTGACTTACTCTGATCAGATTCTAATTTAGTTTTGGAATGATTTCAGAATTTCTGATTATTTACATTAATAGAACTTCAAATAAATAAAACCACACACACACAGAGTGGGCAAGCGGCATATCAATCATGAGAAATGATCTAAGCAGCTCTGCCTTTGTGATAAACAACATCAGTAAAGCTGCTGAGATACCAGCAAGCCAAAGCAGTGTGGTTGCCCCATCCCTGGCAGTGTTCAAGGCCAGGCTAGATGGGGCTTGGAGCAACCTGCTCTAGTGTGAGGTGTCCCTGCCCATGGCAGGGGGTTGGAACTGGATGATCTTAAGGTCCTTTCCAACCCAAACCAGTCTGGGATTCTATGATTCTATGGTTCTATGTTCAGAACACTCTTACTCACAAAAATACCTCAACAATCTAAGTCATGATACTTACATGAGGAAGAATTCTTAATCCAAGCAAGGAATTGCTAAATCCTGCCGTTAACATACAACATCCCTAACTGTATCCCGTAAGGCATGCTGCCTTACTCCCTTGGACAAAGCCAAAACCACCTCTAAATCCAGAAAGGGCCTTGAAGCTCACACTAGAGGTGCTGAAAGCTCCTAAAACTGCCTACAGAATTCCTGAATATTCTTTTTAATAACCCACTTTGTCTAAAGCTAATTGATACTTCATTCTATGCACTATTTGGATACCACAATTCTATTTTCCCAATTCTGAGTGAAACATTAATTTATAGTGCTTTCCAAGCAGCTTTCTTGCAAGAGAACCCTTTTTATTGATTCAGTATACAGACCTCACCTATTACTCTTAAATAATTACCTTACCTGATATTCTAATTTCATGGAGCGGTTTAACTTTAATTTACAGTTTAATTGTCCTACTTAAGGCAAGCCTGTCGCCTGTGTCACTTTGTGGTTCATAACTCTGATCCTCATTTAATTATTTACTTCAGGGGAGCATTTTCATTATGGATATTACTATGTGTCTAAAGTAACTTACACTTAAGGGTAGTGAGAATTTATACAGTGGAGTGCTCACCTAACATTTCCACTAGCCATAACCCTCTGTGCACGTGTCTCATATGCAGAGGCTACTTTTAAGACTGCAGAGCAATGTTATTCACCTTGTCTGGAGCAGGACCACATGTGAGTGCCTGAAAATCTACATCCCTGGACATAGGAACAGACATCCAACATTGGCTCAAGGGTGAGGCCAACACTGTGCCCCTTCTCTGTGGGTCAGTAACAGAAATCCAGGGACCAGGAGAGGGGTACAGAGCATGAGCCTTCCTCTTGTTTTATCCCTCCAAATTTGAGCACACAGTGATTTATGGATTTCCCAAGATGGGGGCCGCACGTCAGCTGTCATTCTGAATAGCCATCAGTCAACCAATCTTCCATGAACCTCTCTAATATCTTTGTAATCTGTTTATATATTTAGCTTCCCAAATATCACACAGCAGCGAGCACCACAATTGAATCTATTGCATAAAAAAAAACCCAACCCATACAAATATATTTCTTCGTGTTTGCTTTAAATCTGCCCAATCTGTGGGTATGGCTGCTACCACTGGGTCATCTTGGCAGTAATCTTAACCTCCAAAGCAGACGTTCCATCATGACAGGAGCAGCACAATGCAACTTCCCTGCTCCACACCAAGCAGTATTTTTCACTGACTGATCAGCAACTCTGAAACCTGAAAAAAAGTCTGGTTTTTAACACACTGGACACAATAGGAAACATTTCTATGCAGACATGTCCAGCCAGAAGGGAAGGGAAGGGATGCCCTGTCCAGAGAGGGACAAACATGGGTAAGGGGCTGTCTGGCCTCTTGTTTGAAATACAGCTATAGATGTGCCAGACAGAGTGAAAACCAGGAGCCCAGCTCCTGCAGAAATCCCTTTTCCACCACTGAAACGCTTCCTGTATTTGCTATCCCTCCCATTTACCGTTCATTAGTAACAGCTTCCAGAACTTCGGAAGGTGCTTATCTTTTTTAATAAACAGAAACAGTTGCTACAGTTGGAGGGGGGTTTAGGTTTGGGGGCTTTTTTAATATTAGGATAAAATTAAAGCGCTGCAGCTGTATTCTTGAGTACGCACCTCTCTGCAGTGATGGATGTTTGTTCAGAAGCTGTGTCATCACACGCAATTTTTATCACCTAGATGGTTCTATTTCATTAAAACTTCCTTTTTTCTCTTGCCCCTTCCTAAAGGAGTAGCCATGGGAGCCTTTTACCTGCAATTTGTCTGTTGCCTCTCACAGCACCCTGAGCACAGCCATGGCCCTTAACAACTGAGGGCATCCAGCACCCCCCAGCACGGTAGATACTGTGTTTCCCATCTAAAATCGCTTACCTCATCAGTCACTAAGGGTCCAGTTTGGAAGTCATTAAAAATAATGAGAAGGCTGGCACTTCTCCCAGCAATAATGGCATTGGAGCCTGTGTTACTTCTCTACTTTGAGACATTTGTATATTATCCACAAATCATTTCACTCTTATCTTTGTCCTAGCTTTAATGAAACTAATGGCTGCTGAAACTATGGGCTTTTTATTCTACCCTTTATTTAAATAAGCTGCTGCCCACTCCAGCATAAAATGACACAAACACTTACACAGCATATTGCATCACGAAAGCCCCGAAGTGTTTACCAGGATCACCATATCCATCACTACAATGCAAGCACTCCTCAGTCAATAAACACTTCAGCTGACAATAAAGTCACAAGAGACTTTTCAGAAGGAAAACTCAAAAGCAACAAATCCAATTTGCTCGAAACAAATTCAGAACCAGTGCAGTGGGAAGAGTCTCACAGGGTCCTGCATTTTCATCTCCACCTACTGTAGCATTTTCCCTCCTAGCACCACGGGAAAAGACTAAGTCCATATTAACTCACTGAGTAACAACATCACTCCTAAGGAGTCCCTATTTTAGGAGCTTTGACAAGATAATGAGCCCTCAGCAATATGCTGCAGGCCATCACCCAATGCAGCTTTAAAGTGTTTCATTAATCCCTTCAAAAAGAGAAAAGACTGATTATTGGGAAACGTATCCTAAAACTTTAAACCCCCCACCCTTCATTTTCAAGGTCTAGTTTAGGACTAACACAAAATCTCTCAGTCCTGTACTTTTCCTGATAAGAACATGCACAGATTTACATGCTTTGAAATAAGTAACATTCGTATAAACCTGACACCCTCACCCCAAAAACAAACCAACCCAAACTTCTTTAGATATTTAACTCTGTACATTAAAAATGGACTTGTTCATGTGGGCACTCAAAAGCCATAGATCCAGCACTTCTGCACAGCAAATGTGGTATTTCAGGCTCCTAGAAATAAATCACAGTACGTAATGTGACCTATATGTTTTGATATCATGTGTGGAAGGGCAGATGCCTCTAAGATACAAAGGACTTGCATTGCAGGAATCCATCCACACTGTGAAAAGCCCAACAGCCTTGGCCTGCTGCTGCAAGTTACATCCTTTTGACAAAATCAGTAGGGTTTAGAATGACTCAACTGACTGATACACCTAAATGGGCATAAAACTAAAAGGCAGATACAAGCCAAATAATAATTCAGCCAATAAGAAACCTGCAAGTACCAGATTTAATTAAAAAAATCCCTGAATGCATCGTAAGGTGAAATTTAAAGATGTTTCGGTGTTATGTGAAAATCTGAAGAGGAATATTACACCGCTGCCTAAAAATTAACATCTCCCAGAAATTAATCAAAAAATCCCATTTTGCCAGGGGAACGAGCCACTCCGTTATTAAAAGTATATTTTTAAGCCTGTTAAATGTTTAATACCTTTGCAAAGTGTTTTCCTTGCATTGAAGTGGTGGATAAGGCCTGTTTTAGGAACACACACTGTTTAATGTGCCCATCAGTCTATGTAGCACCTTCCTCTCAAAATAGTTTAGGCCATGTTACAAAAGGTTTACAAAGGCACAAGAAAGAAATCACGCCGCCATCCCTAGCTGCAAAGAGAACGTCATGAATTTGACTTCTTTCATCTATTAGATGGAGGAACAAAATGGCAGCAAACTAGCTTTAGGATTAAACTTTAACTGTCTACCAACTAAACACCCACAGAACTAATGGTGCAAGGTACACCCTCTAAGCAATGGGTGCAAACGTACAGGCATCGTGAGTGGTTTCACCATTTTACGATACAAGAGTGTCCTTACACAAATGAGAAGTGAAGAAAAACTAACGATGGATCTGAAGATAACACAGACCAGCAAGGACAAATAAAGTTGTGGCAATTTCAGTTTGTTCAAAGAGACAAATGTTTTTGGAACACTTGAGGAAAATTTAGATGCTATTTTCTCTTGCAGTAAATGAGGATAATAGTTTTAAAATACCTAAAGCCTGCCTGTGGCTCTTATCCAATTAATTGATATGAGTAAATTGCCTAAAGGAAGGTAAATGGCAGCTAGTTGCTCCACAAAAGAACATCAGAATAAGAGGCTTCAGGTACTTAAATCAGTGCAGGGGTCTTTCCCTGTGAAACTTAAAAACACATTAAAAGCCATTTATATTTTATATATATACATTTATATATTTTCCACCTTCAGAAAAACAGATGACCAAAAAAAAGGGTAACAATTCACATTCAGAAGCTCACAGAGAAGATTACGGGTGTTGCAGTAGCAGTGGAGAGTTGCATTGCAACAGCAAGCCAGCATTTCTTCATACAGACCCTCTTCCATAAAGGGGAGTAATTAAGATCTGCCATACCTATTATCTCACATGTCCCAAGGAAAAAGACAACTAGACAGTGCCTCTTCTCCCATCCCTTCTTACCACCATCCCTGCTGTATCAATTTGAAGGCATCCTGCCCTCTAAGGTGCTGCTTTATACGCTGAGACAGGAATGACACAGGAGAGCTCAAGGAAGCTCGTTAGTCTCTTGCGAAATCACATGGTATAACCACCTTTAAGGTTTTGTAAGAACCCTGTCTTGGCTTTGTGCAAAAGTAGGTTTACAATCTGCTCTTAGGAACAATGATCACATCAAAGCTCTAACTACACTCCTAAGCCTGAACTCAGCTGCAATGGGGAGCACACACTCTGCTGCACACAAGCTTAGGTTACATGATAAAAGAAAGAAATCATAGCTTTTCTTACTATTGAGGTACTTCTCACCCTTTTTCACTTTTGTCCTGGTTTGTTTTCCATCCTCTTCCTTCCTGCCAACTCAGCAGCAGCCCATGTGGACAATACAAGCAAATACAACATTGTGATTCATCTCGCTCCTCTCTTTCCTGTTTGGTGGTCGTTGTTTTAGAGGTATCAAAATGAGAATGCTGCCCAAGACACTGCCTGTGTGTCCAGTTCATGTCATTCAGTGAACCTGAGCACTGGTGGCTTTCCTCAAGCTGATCCTGAACTGTGGCAGTCAAGAAAGCGCAGCTAATGCTCAGTATTGACACAAGGACAAGGTGCATGAGGAAGACTGATGTGTCCCCCAGCTGCATGGAATGCATTTTTCTGTTCTGAAAACAGAGAAAAAGAAGAAAATTACCTTAAAAAAAAAAATCAGGTATTATTATGATCAAATTCATATTCATGCCTACACTAACAATTAGCCAAAAAATTAGTATTTAAACTCAAAACAGATCCTTCCTCTCTCCTGTCAAATCCTTTCAAATATGTTTGAAAGTTACATTGCAAATTAAGTTTCTCATGGCCAAACACTTCTAAAAATAAAGACACTCCAGCACAGCGATGATGTTGTTATTCTTTCCCAAAGCCCCTCATTGCATGTTCAGAAGGCAATGGAGCTGGTGCAGGGCCTGGAGCACAAGTGTGATGGGGAACGGCTGAGGGACCTGGGGGGTTCAGTCTGGAGAAGAGAAGGCTCAGGGGGAACCTTATCGCTCCCTACAACTGCCTGACAGGAGGATGGAGCCAGGAGGGGCTGGGCTCTGCTCCCAGGGAGCAAGGGATGGGACGAGAGGAAACGGCCTCAAGCTGCACCAGGGGAGGTGAGCTGAGGAACAGTTTCTTTCCTGAAAGGGTTGTTAAGCATTTCAAAAGGCTGAGTCACCACCCCTGGAGGTATTTAAACACACGTAGATGTACACTTAGGGACATGGTTTAATGGTGGCCTTGGCAGTGTTAGGTTAAGGGTTGGACTCAATGATCATAATGGGGTTTTCCAACCTAAACAAATATAGGATTCAGCCAGGTAAAGCTACCTTCCCAAAACACTGCACACCGGTAGAAAAGCCAAGCCTTTGATTCTCACATCTCAGCCCTGAAGACATTTTCAGACAATTAGTTGAGAGGCTTTGCACAATTTAATCAGGAGAAGTTTTAAGCTCTGATTGTGCAATTAAACACTGTATACTCTTGCAGCTGCCATTTATCATACTGCTACTGTGTCAAGTAATCTGGCCGACAAAGCCGTCTGGTACCCAGGAGTGGAGCAGTAAGAAGGATAATGTTCTGTAGGAAAGCAGGTCTATCTAACATTGTACAATGCTAAAAATACCCTTGGGACTTGTTCTGATATCTTGTAATTATGCACACATATCCTGATTTATGGTGCATGCCTCCCAACTCAAAGAAGTATGCACTCTACTTCACATCTTGCCCTACTTATGTGTAAAATGCTTGAGTCCGTAATGTCATAAAAGAGAGGACAGGCTCATTGCACATGTTACTATCAATTTCATATGAGCATGGGGCATAATCTAATGATCCTTTTCAGCTAAGGATAAATATGCACAATCTAGCCTTAAACAGAGTCAGCGTCAGATCATTTCAACTGCTGCCTTTAAGAAATGCTACAGATCTCTGCTGTCCATCCTCCTCCTTAAGACTTGGAGAATGTGGGAAAGCGGCTAAAGACAAGCAAGCTGGAAAAGAGACAAGAAACATTAGCACCATCATTAACAAAGAAAATCCATCCTGTTCAAGTGAGCATTAGCAAAAGGCAAAGCAGTTGATGGCAAAATAGGTATGGATTGTAACCACAAAGATTAATGAAAGCATCTTAACTAATAGATATATACAGCTCCTTTTCAGTTATACACCACTTAAGAAGAAGAAAGGACTATCTGGATTAGACCAAGACCACTAGACCTAGGGAAGAGTTTACAGAGTTCTCATGCTTTTTCAGTGGAATTCACATAGATATGCAGCCAATTTTATGAATAACCTAACCAAATCAAACCAAGCTACACCTGTATTCAATAACCTCTTTTGGGAACAAATGAGTTTGCAGACTTCTCACTTTTCATGTTTGAAACAAATCCATTGGGAGGTTTGCTTGTCCTGACCGTTTCTTATGAGCAGTTCCAGCATCCATGTTTGTTACCTTTTTTTTCCCTTTTTTTTTCCCAAAAAGTCCCTGCATTTCTCCCAAAACAAAATAACAAAATCATTTTCCCTGGCACCCCACTAACTTCTTTTAACACTCCCTATTCCAGAGTGCTTCTCTATTTAAACAGCTGAGGGCTCTGCGACAGCATCATGCACCTCGTGCAGCCTAGAAACAATCCTATTCATCCAAGGTCAACCAAGTGCTGTGACAGTGAGGAGCAAAATGAGACTTCTTAAGACACAATTCCCCATTTTAATGACAATCAATAACTTCCTCCTGCTGTAAGTGAGCTCTCTGATTATTACTGATCATCACAAACGGGAAGCTGAGCACTGGACAGGGTGAAAGTGTAGGCTGTGCCTCTACTGCCAGTGTGAAGCTGAACTGAGTGCAGCAAAGCAGGAGTGGGCCTTGACTATTTTGCTTACCTGAGTGTGAATAGATCATGGAAACAAACTGTAAAAAACACTGTAAAGAAAGGCAGAAGCAATCTGAGGTTAAACCACACAAACTTAACATACTTAATATAGCACATACAACTTAAAAACAAGTGATGGAAGTTTCTACAGCAAATCAAAGGTAAAAATAAGCCATCGCGCTGTTAAGTATTATTAGTTCTCCAGTGATACTTTATAGGCAAAGCCAAAATAACAAGAGCCCTGATTCAGAAAATAGGGAAGATAATGGCATCATTGCTTTCTAGCCACCTGGACCCACAGTAGGCTTTAACACCACAAAGAACTAGGACTCAACTCAGAAACAAGAGGGACAAAAGACAGAAGGTTGGAGCTAAGAGAGTCATTTAGCCTCGACAGCCCAAAACTGTCAGGAGTCTTCCAGGTTTAGCTTGCAAGATACAGCACTTATTTAGCATCTGAAAAGTCTGGATTCTGTAATAAGCACCAGACTCAAACTTAATGTGCAGGGGATATAGCCTCTTTGTACCATGCTCAATAACATAGTACTTGATGGAATAAGAAGACCCATTTAGACTTTGCATATTGAGCAATGGCTCATCTACAAAATATCAGTGTATAGAAATCGCAAAAGAACCCATTACAAAAGGCTATCCAGTCCTTCAGATAAGACTTAAAAGCAATATATATTATATCCTGGATTAATAACATATTAATAGCTGTAGCAAACTCATACCATTCCCATTTCAATAGCCTGAGCCAAATAGGGAATGCATCTAACTTTATCTTTTCAGTAATTCTACTTTTTAACAGTCACATTGAATCAGGTCAAGCAGAACCCGAGATACTTTATTTCAGGCCTATTTCAATGGTTAGAGCAGCAATTTGAATAGAAAGCGAATGGTATGGCTCTCTGTATTTTTAAACTATTTTAATAGTTTAAATAAATGAGAGTTATTGAACCTGGCTTCCAGAAACGAACTGGAATTGTGCACAAATGTGCTGTTTCAATAAAGAATACGATCAGCAGTGCAGAAATGAACTGCATTCAAAAGCAAAAATATGCCAAATCAGACAGAGAACGCCAGCGTATCACAGTTGATTCTGCACTAGCATGTGTTTCCACCCAGAGTACATCCATTGCACACAGAAAGTAGGAAATGAAAAGAAATGCTAATCCACACAACAACACAGCTTCACGGAAGGAGTGAAGTGACATGAGGGTTTCAGTCAGGTCCTTAAAAGCAGGCATTGCACCAAAATGGGATATAGCAGGATGCAGAAGGACCAGGTAGGTAACTCCGGCAGGGAAGGGCTCCCACTTCCCCGTTTACCCTATGAAGCAGCTGCCTGCAGCACCACTGTGTAGGAAAAAATACCTTGGGAAATTCAGGCTTCAAAGCATGATGAGTCTAAGATCATTCTCCTGGTATGTTTCTTTCTATAGACTCAGACCTATGAAGGAACGGCCTTGCTGACTGAAGCAGTTTCTCTGCTGAGATATGCTATAGGCACAGAGCTGGCAAAATTACACTAAATTAAAATGGAAAGCTTAGCAGCTACCTTCACTTAAAGACAAAAGCATACGCATACTCTGCTCTCAGTGAAAGAGCACATAAACAGAAAATGAAACTACATAACAGCGACTCCTTTTGCTGCAATAACAGTAACGTTCATGCAGTTATTGTGTAGTGCTCCCAGGCCAACATACTAGTTCGTTATTACAAGGGAGTAATGGAAAGCGCTGAATAAACCAAGTACCCTTCTGCCATGCTTGCTGAGAGCCAGCCTGAGGACCAGCAGCATCCCTGGGCAATGGCCACTGTCCTGCACCATGCAGCAGAGTCATGCTTGCAGGATCTGCTTCGTAATTCACTGCTCATAGTAAACCCCAGCCACAGATCAACACCAGATTTACGTACTTACTGGGTACCCGTATTTCATATCTCAAACCAAGCCCCACACCAACTAAGCCTGGAGATGCTAAGATTTTCACCACAAAAGCTAGGTAGGTCTCAAACCTTCTATATCCAGCAGGCATGCCCAGGAACATCCCAACCCCAGCAGGTTTAAGACATTCACATCTTGGACGCCATTAGGAACTGCATTGTTCCTCACACCAGCACCTTGCCTGAGGACACCAGTCCCATGGGCAGGCAACCTAGACAGGTTCCACACACAAATGCAGTAGTAAAGACTTCCTCAGGATCAACTGTCATCATCCTGACAGAGGTGGTGTATCTTGCACTCTTCCAAACAACTATTTACTATCTAGTTCAGGAAAGTGGAATAAACCTACCAGGTGAAGCAAGAACCCAAAGACCAGACACTGCAATTGCTCATGTTCTGGCTGTAAAGTCCCCTTACGAACCTATGCCTAACTTGACTGGCAGCTCACTCTGTGTCCAGAGTGAAGGCAAGAGGAGCAATTATACTATCTCAAATCATCATTATTGTTTCAATGATTGCATTAGCATTCTCCAAGCATAAACGGTCCACAAAACATTCAAGGCAGACATCTAATGATGGATTTTCCCCACAGAGAAAGCAATTCCTCTAAGCAATAAAACAGTCTGTGAGAGATCCTGCAGTCATAAATCCAGTATTTCTCATTACAAAATTTACATCAGCCACAAAGTGATTACTTCTGCAATTACAAACCTTGTGGGCAGCAGTATTAGTGGGTTACCAATTGCCATTCTCATGAGTCATGAGAAGAGAAGTCCAAGTCATAATAGCCCTGTAAAAACCTAAATATCAAAAGGATTAATTGCCTTATAGACAGAAAGTTTAGGGCATCCACATAACAGGCACCTAGGCACCAAAGTACAAAGAACAGTTCTAAGTCCCAGTGGAAACTCACAAAAGTTAAACAGGGAAGTGAACACAGCTTTGTCAGCTTTTCAATACATCCTCCACAAAAGCAGTGCTCTGACCCAACGTTTCCTTCATGGAGGCAAGGAGCATACAAGGAAAGAGAGGGAAGAGCAAGAAGAGAGGATGCATCCACGGCCTTCCAGCTCCTGCAGAAAGTGGGGAGTAACTTCAGTCCCAAGGGGAAGGGCAGCAGCTAACCTAGCCGGCTCCCACAGGGTGCTGGAGGGGCACAGGATGCTTGGTACCTCGGCAAGTCCCATCCTAAGGCAGTGAAGATGGACAAGGGAGTACATGAGGTCTCACACGCTTGGCACAGACTTATCCCAGGGACTTGTCAAGGAGCAGACACATTACTGAGTGTGAGAGTCCCACAAGCCAGTTCAGTTTATTCAAGTCCTTCTGCAGCCTTCTCTTCCCCACACACTGCAACCAAGCAGCAACCTGACACACAATGACTGGGGCACTCTAAGGACCACTGGGATTAAACCAAACACACTGTAGCAGGGAAAGCATCTTCTCCAACACCTCGCTCAGGTAGGGACGAGTGTTAGGAGATTCCTTGAGGGAAGCTAAAATATTGCAACAAGCACCTTAAGCACAGGATTGGTCACACAGTGAATATGATCAGAAGTAAAATCTGCTTAACTCATTTAGATTCATGCTTCACATTAAGAAACTTCTCTAGTTTAGCTGCTGAGAAAGCAGAGAAGGGCCCTTTGCAAGGAGATACACTCAATTGTTAAACTCATTTCTGCATGACTGGCTAAACATAGGCTTTGACTGCTCACAGAAATGGAGGTCCACTGGAAGGGCAGACTAAAAGCAAAATCAGAAGTTGTAAGACACTTCTATGATCACAAGATATACCTTCATGCATTAATTCACCCCACTGTGGCTTGCTCCCTTCAACTTGTGCTGTCACCTATCCTCCTGAGTGCAACTGAATTGTGGGTCAGGTCTCTTTATCTTACAGAACATGCATGTAAGCTCTACATCAGCTTCCCACCAGACCAACATACTAATTCAACTTGCCCTGAAGCTGCTTTGCAAGATCATAATCACTACTGGTAAGAAGAGGCAACAGGAGACCTATGAAACAGAGCTGCCCCGCTCACCTGCGACCCATCGGGAAGCTGAATTCAGGGCAATGCATGTACATACACATACGCTGCGTACAGCTGCTCTGTATACAGTCATGAGCTTTGCATCTTCTGTCTCTCTTCCCAACAGGAAAATGATTCATCAATACCATGAACACACCCCCACCAGTATGGATTCAACACCAGCTCTGGCTCCTTGACTAACTTAAATTTTAAGGGCTATAGAAGGCATCTCCCTAAAAGACAATGGCTGCTTTAAGGGCTTCAATGGGAAAGAAAAAAGGTGGTTTCATTTCTTCTGCTGTAAACAGATGGGAATATTCACACAGAAAGAAACAGGAACCAAGTGAATCCAGGCACTTCATTCAACTGAGAGACACTGTGACAGCCTTTTCCCAACCCTCACCAAGGCAACCACTCCGGTGACAGGCACGTAGACAGAAGACTAACCTTGACTAAGCATCATGGCAGATGAAGCTTTCCTGTGGAGCACTGACTCCATTCATCGCTGCCAAGCACAGCTCTTTAGCTGGTAAGAGGCAACACAGGAAGGAGTGAAAAGACCACATCACCTCCTGAGAGCGCCAGCAAAGCAGTGATGCTCATTCACAAGCAAGGAACAGGGGAGGCAGGGTGAGATGTCCTGTTGAAGACAGACACAGTGCAAGCCCCTTACAGCCAACCTGAGCAATCAGGAGGTTGCTCCTCAGCATGTTGAATAACTGTGGTTTGGAATAGGCTGCTCTGCATAGAACCTCTTAGAGCTTGATGGAGACCAGCCTGAAACATAGGCAGGGGTAGCCCTGAGCTCACCACAGTCATATCAAGAGTTATTAGTGTTAATAATCATTGGCTGTTGTGTTATTTGCTTTATACAGCATGGGTCAAAATTTATTGCAAGCAAGGTAACAGTACCAAAAAAAAAAAACCAACCCTGTAAATATGTGCTTGCAAAAGAAATGAAGTTTTATTACATACAAAAATATACTAAAAGAATACATTCCCCAAATTTATTACCTCATCTTTGCCATACCCTGTGCACTTCATTTTAACTACTTGTGGAGCAGTAGCCTGGTCACATACTCCGTGTTTATGAGAAAACTGTTTCTATCTCTATTTCTTGCCATCAAATGAACAAAGTATTCAACATGCTTACGCATTCTGCCCTAATAACGCATTGGAAATTTATAGGGCTGTAAAATGATATCCCAGCATGGCGTTAGCTATTGCAATCTTTGATCTGTCAGTGCCATTTGAGTAGATGATCATCGTTTACCAGCTCAAAATACTGGCCTAGTAAAAAACACTTCACTGCTCCTGTAATACATTTTACAGCTAGAGGGTAAATATTTCCTGTGGGTAAATCTCCCATTTTAATAGATGTTCATGTGCTGCATTGCTCTTGTGTACCTGGTTCTACATCCACCACAACCTATTGGGTCGCTTGGTCACTATTTATTACAAATAAACATTTTAAGCAAGTGGGTTCAAAAGATCTTCATTTGGATTCATTCATTTGGATACAAATGAATATGCATAAGTCAGCATCTTTAAAAGCCATCAGGAGGCAGGTTTGCTGTAATATGGGGCTGATGGATGCTGGGGAGCAGAGATGAGAGCAAGTCCTCCCATCCCTCCTGCTGTTTTGCTCCTTATGTGCTCAGCAACTTGCAGCACAGCTAAAGCAGATATGGTTGAACTCTGTATAAAGTTTTCCCTGTCATCTCCTTACTACTCCTAGGTGATTATGAACAATATTTCATTGCAACCCAAAAGCAGCAGCTCTTTTGTTTTTATATAGAGCAAATGTATCTTGGGCTACTTTCCCCACACTGATAAACCAACAGGACATCACCCGTGATCAAGACCAGCCATCTCCAAAAGAGATTGCTTTTTGCCTTTTATGAAAATACGTTTCAAGTTGAAAAATTAGGTTTGATATTAAAGTTAAACCACTTCATCTTGAAACCGTCAGCATGAAAACTTCCAATTTCCTGCATTGTTTATTAAGATCTTAAAATTATTCCAGTGTTTTTCAAAGCCCACCCCAGCAGGGAAAGAACATAGGAGAAGCATGTTCCCTGCATCAGACCAGAGTTCTTGTACATTCCCAATCCTTGCTCACTCTGATTAAGAAAAGGCATGTATTTCCCCCCCCACCATGTATGTACTACCCAACAAACACCTTCCCCTTCTATTGGGAACAAACAATATTTTCATTACAGTCTTTAAGAACTGGGATTGATATTTAACTATTAAGACTGAAGCAATTAATTAGAAGAAAGAGATTCAAATTAGCATGGTTTTCCAGAGAACAACAATCTAGTTTCACACAATCAATTCCTAAAGGAATAGAGGCTGAACTAATACCAACAGCATCTGGCCGAGTGCACAACCGGTCACTCTTCAGGCTGCAGTCACAATATCAAGTCGTGCAATTAATCTCCTCTACCTGATTAAACCACATCCTTCAGCTGACAGGCTTCTTCCCATCATGCTAGAGCATGAATCCTGTTCCTACTGTGTCTTTCAGTGTGGGAACTTACCCTCCAACTGTCTTCCTGCAGGGGGAATTCACGCTTGACATCGCAGTGCAATTTAAACACATGCTTTCCCCAAACTCTGCTACCCTTGCAAAGAACTTGATTCACAAGCCAGCTTTTTGAAAGGCACGTGGGGCAGGTGAACAAACAGCTTTTGCTGCTTCTGTTTCAATGATGAAGCACCACTTCTGACAACTTCCCTTCAATGCAAAAACGACGGTCAAAAAGAGAATGTGGTCATACCAAAAGAGATGTCACTTCATCCACTGACTAATTAAACTGAGGGAACCAATGCTTCAGGAATTAGGTGATAAAGATTTATCGAGGCCGGGAAGTGTCTGGAAAAAGCTTATCCAAAGATCTCACATGTAAAGATGTCATTCTGGATGAAGAAGTCCAGAGCTACAAATCTCTGCAGAGGAGGTGGATCTCGTAACATGTATTAGGGAAGCATTCCTCTACTCTTGAACCATTTTTTGCTGTTTCTTGGGTATCAAAATAGAGCTGATATGAGGCCATAGAGACTTTTTGCTGTTGTTTGAAACAGTATTTTGGGCTTTTTAATACAAACACTTTCATGCCATTAGGAAAACAAGTATCAACACTATTCATTCTACATCCCTTTCTTTCTGAAAATAAAGAACTTTCATCAGAAAACTCCCTGCTGCCGGGCTAATGCTGTGGCTTTGGGAAGTTCAACCTACTTTGCGAAGGGAAGGCAGAAGATAGCAGCAAACAGAAAGACGGTGAATCGGGGACAGAGCTGAGAGGGTGGCAGAATATTGCTACTACTCAGCATTCATGAGCTGCAAATGAGGAAGCCTCAGATGCTCACAGAACGGTACTTCACATAGAAGGGTATGGAATTAGGTTGTTTAGAAGATGTTCTTCACAGTTGCTCTTTGAGCAAAGCTTTTCAGGACTAATTCTGATACTAACATCCATCAACAGAAAGCTGGATATAGCCTAGCTGAAAGTACAAGATGGGATACAAAATGGGCTGTCTGAGAACCAGCTCTGTATGAAATATCTATGGAATCATTTGAAGTGGTGTGTGTTGGGCTTTGCCCAAGGTAATATCTTTCCTACTCTTTTTGAGTGTTTTGCATGCTATAAATGAGGTACAGATATAAAACTTATTTATCTGACAATGAAAGCTTGAGATGTAACTTGCCATTTCATACCATGACGGCATTTATACCCACCTTGATTCCCTTAAAGAACTTTAGACTACATTGGCTAAAGAGTGTGACATGAGTTGAAAACATATTTTATTCTTCCCAGGTACAAATTCTTCCTGGTAAGAAATTCCAAAGCCTGCCATGGGGTTGTTGGTTGGATTTCATTGCTAGTGAAATCTATGTTGCTGTGTCATGTCACAAACAGAAAACTGAAGCACCCTTTTCAAACTCCCAGCACTGCTGACACTTCCAACAAATACCTAGGCATTGGTTTAGGTCTTACCTGTTTCTAACAGACAGCCTCATGCCTTGGAAATCTGACCTGAAAGTAAAAATTAAGCCCCAAGTACCTGCTGTCAATTGTGCAGAAAATAGGAGATGACAGCAAAGTCACTTCCACATGCTGAATTAGATCTCTTTCCAACATCTTCTAATGTCATTATTAGCACTCAAATACACTGTGTCAAGATGTGTCTGTATAAGGAGATGGACCAGGCAACATCAAATTTACCTCTTAGTCAATATGACAAGCTGGTTTTGATTCAGACTTCTGAATAGGGAGAAACTCTTAAGGAAAAGTATCTGCTCCATCACAAAGGTTTGTTTAGGAATGTGGATATTAAATGGCTGGAAGTGGTTAGGAAAGGAATGTATTATGCATTTTCATTGAATTGCTGGAATCAATAGTGCAATATGAGTTGCTAAAATCATTGGTATGAGCCTTAGTGCCTCTACTCCAGATAGTCAATGGTGCAAAGTGAAGAGTTTCAACAAGAAGATCATCTGCAGGAAGAGAACTATCTGCTTCAGTGTTAGCCTTAACAGCCAATCCTAATTCTAAACCAACCACTTCATCATGGATTCAAGTGTATCAGATGGTTCTAGAACAACATTCAAAGGATAGGAGAAGGTAATGGCGCCTGCAAAGATAAGTAATTTGTTCACAGTTTTCTTTCTTTCTGACAAAATAAAAATGAATAACCAGACACAAAAGGCACTTAACTACTGACAGAAATCAGTTCCTGGAAAGTCAGCCAAGTCTAACCCCGTAGCACTGAGAAGAAAAAGGGTGTATTATCTAAATACAGTGACAGTGCCTAATAAATAGCAAAACCAGTCGTCATTACAGCCTGCATCTGTATGGCAAAGTTCAGAAGGTTATTAGAAGAAATGAAAGAAACTGCAATGAAAAGGTTTGCATTCTCGTACACATGGGACTATTAACTAACTTAAAGAGAAGAAAAGGCTACTTAATACCATTAATAAATGGATATCAATAAACTTCTGCTCTAAGTAGCAAGACTTTCCTATTACTTCATCTTTTTATGGCCTCTTAATATCCATTTCCTTCAGCTAAAGGCCAGGAAATTATTATTTGCTAGTGACAGCAGAGTTTTGTCCCATCTCATTAAAATTGTACAGCTACCAAAAAAACATTTATGAATGGTTAAATATTTGGGGTTTGGTTCTTACTGAGCATGTGAAATGGCTGTAAGCCACTTATATTAATCGCCCACCCAGAGGTGGTCATGCTTTGCCTTCTGGGCTCACAGATCTCTAACTAGCACAGGCTGTGTCTTGAAAATGCTTAGAAATAAAGCAAAAACACCCCCATAATAATAAAAGTAGTACAAACCCTTCCACTCTTTAACGTGGTTTAATCCTGTGCAACAACAGCAAGTTTGTACAAATCTTAACACCCTGATTTCTTAACTTCTAGTAGCACAGGAAGTTAACCATGCTCAATGTGTATTTTAATGCATAAACAAAGTCTCTCACTACCTTGATAAAAGTGATTTTCACTTTTTGGTATGTTAATTGTAAATTACGAAGTGGACTTCAGTATACAACTTCAACCCAGATTTTAAGCGTTAGCATGAAACATACAGACACAGCTTCCCATACCATACAATGGCACTCCTTAAGAGAAGCATGCTATCATGTCAGTTCTGTGTGTATATACAAGCCACACCAACTTTTGCCAGCTACAGCTGAGTGAACTCTGATCTCCTCAGCTCATTGCCAAATGATGACTGAGCAACAGACTAACAGGACAAGAAGCAAGAGACCAGCAAGAGAAAAGACCTACATGGATCTCATAACCTTTCCCCCTCTCTACTCCTTTTCTCAATAACCTTGTCTATAAACAGTTTGCTTGACTGTTGCTTCCAATGGTTATAGTTTTGTCTGTCCAGTTCTAGGAAAGAGCAAACCCTGTTGTTTTATATGAAGGTACAAGGAAACAAGCACAGTCCATCTCCCCTGTTCCCCCACCTCTCCTCTAAAGCTGGCTCTATTTTGCACAGAAGAACAAATCCAAACAAGGCTCCCTCAACCGTAGCAGCCTGGAAAAGCTAAATCTTAATCTCAAGCATAATTTGGGGAACGGGACAAGGGCAGAAGGCATAAGGACAAACTGGTCTTTGGGATAATCAATTAACCCAGGAATAAAAGAACAAGTTAGCACTATGTCTTGCTCCATATCTTCATCCGTCAATTGATATCCTTACACAATGTGAGTCTGCAGACTGATATTCCTCCAACAATCGCACCAAAGATCAAATGAACCGTATGAAGATGGGGGTATAAGCAAGGTCACTTGTAGTGAAAGATGAATGCAACAAACAGGTATAGTTTTCCAAGTAGGGGAATTGACGGTGAAGAAATACCTGGGAACTCAATTCTAACAGGGGTGGCATAACAGAAGCAGATGTCCAGTGTAAGTCACCATTTGGTAGAGCTCCTACCGCAAAGAACCCTACTGGTAAATAAGTAGAGGAGTAATCTATGTCAAGTACTTCTCAAATGCAGTACTAGAAAGGCAGCCAAATTCATATACATTCCTTTCTCTTTATATTCACCAGGCAGATGGGAATTAGAAAAACACAGAAGCCTAAACCACATGATTTTAAGCATATTAATCATTTCCTGAAAGGGACATATAGTTGTGAGGGTCACACAGCTACCCGAAGAAATCGACTGCATATGTTTTTTGTTTCTTAGAATGACTTTCTAAGTGATGAATTAGATGAAACAGTCACCTTCCCCCCATCCCTGCCAAGTCAATGGCTGTAACAGTAGGAACCAGAGAAAAACAGTGAGAGCCAAGAATCAGGTAACTCAAATTGATGAAAGAATTTATTAATTCAGATTTACAGAGGGTTATGGGACCAATCCCAACCAACAGTAACAGTGCTCAGAAAAATGTACTGTTTAACATCAGAATACAACCCCAGCATCCTCCTGCATGGGAAGGAACCAACAGCTCAAGATGGTGACATGGCATAAATTAAAAGGTGAAAAAAAGGCACACGATGAATTATTCGGTTACCACAGATGAAGTAATGGATCCACCATTTATGAAACATGTCTCCACACAAACATCTTGACATTTAGGTCTGGCCTACAAATACCTCCTGCAGCTTTAGTGCCGTTTATCCTACAAGCAACTTGACAATCCTGTGCACAAGACAACAACCAACCTTGGCAGGGTTTGTGAACCAGAAGTCATGAACTGGATAAACTTCAGTCACTCAGGTTGATGCTTTTGCCTATCTCCAAACTCAGTGACTCGTCTAATCGAGTCCAAGAAGCAGGCACCCCATATACTCTCCTTATCTCTACCCAAATCCACTTTGTGATTGGACCACCTGACAAAATGGAGAAAAGCAAAGAGAAAGAGGACTGGGGGAAAAGGATAGGAATTACCTAAGAGAAAGATAAGTCTGGTAAGTAAATAATGAAATTGAAACAATCCATATGGGTACTAAGTACTGTACTCTATCTTCAGCTCACACAGATCTCTAATTTAATAAACTCAGCAATTAAAAAACTGTTGTCATGGCACACAAGATGTGTGAATGCTTCCCTCAGCTGAGCAGCACCACAAAGTTTTTTACCTTAAGGAACAATTAAATTTCCCTAAAGTGATCTCATAAGGCTTTCCTGTAGACAGGAACGAGGCCCACTCATGATGTAATACATGAGCAAACAAGCTCATGGAGAAGCAAAGACTGATAAATGTTTTAGTATCCTTCACACTATAACAGGCATGAAACTAGTCAAATTAGACAAATCACTTTTTTCCCCTTCCTTTTTTGTGTGTTTGGATAAAACATCAAAACAATCAATAGCACTTTTCAGACCAGTGAGTTTAACTGATGAAGACAACCATTAACAGAGAGTCATTTCTGAACGTGTGGATATTCATTGTTTTCTTTTAAAACCTATTCCTCATGTTGATGACTGCAAGGCTATTGGAAACCCAGGAAAATGGCTCTACTCATTCTCAATGCTCTCTATTCACTCTGTCTTACAATGTGTCTTGCAAAGAGCTTCAAAGGGACCATACAGATCTAATGGCAATGCAAGCATCATACACTTCACCCCAGCACTGCCTGCCCTCAGGAGGTCTGGATTATATATCCTTTTGGCTTCTTACCATCTATGATCAAAGTACTATTTTAGTTATAGTTCCCACAACTTACCTGGAATGGCTGCAAGTATTCAGAACCTATCTACCTTAATTCTCTATATCTAGAAATCCAGCTAGCTAGAATTTACTATATATTCTATGTATTTTCCATCTATTGTGCCCTTTTACACAAACTCTAAGAGAAAGACAATTAACATAGTTTTAAGGAAAGCTAACTTCATTTGAAGCATTCCAGAGGATGCTGCTGGGTTTGGTGTTGGTTGTTTCTTCTTAAATCAAACTTGAATTTCACTTTGTAACTGAGATTTTCACTTGTACCTCATGGTAGGAAGACCTCATGCAAGACAAAAAGAGTTACACAGCCTCACTCAAAGAACCAGGTCGGTGGGTATCCTCACATTTCAAAGTTAGCTGAATCACTCAGACCCAGGCTCTGAAAACCAACCAACCCACAACTTATTCATACACACTTTGCCAGAAAAAAAGTCTATTCCAATAGTCAGGGAAGATTATAGACTTACTATTGGTGATTTGCCTAAGAGCTTTACAAATACTCAAAGTAATAAAAGAAACAGCATTCTCTGTATTGAACTTCTAACTAGCAAATGTTAATTTTGCTTTAACTATTTGCTCAATCAATGTGGGGTTTGGGACCCACACATAATGTTATCAACAAACCATGACATTGCCTAAGGGGGAAAAGGGCAGATAATTAATTCAACAAAAGAAGTGAATGAAAAGCACTCTTTCTAGCTACAAACACATATATTTGTGGTCAATATTTAATGGTATTTATGTAGCAATATTTCTACAATTCAGTTTATGCACCCTGTGCACCACAGTCCCAATGAAACAACACAAAGAGCTACTTCCATCTGCAACAATTTGATTTCTGAAAAGATGTAAAATTAGCTACAATAAAGACTTTGTTGCTGTTGTTGAGACACCCTGATGCTTAAGAAATCATTCTAGGAAGAAACCAGCAGGAAGTGTACTTTTCTTTTAAGTTTGTAGGTACAGTAGAGCAAATTCGTATCACGTTTCTTCTATTTGTTAGTTGATTCACTTATGCAGAAGGTAAAAAGACAAACTAGAGACCTCCTTTGATATTCTCATCCTCACTTTATGTCTCAACAGACACGGTCCCTTCAACTGGGGGACAAGATACTGTGTCCCCATCGGGAGCTTCAAAAGCCTCCAAAAGAAATAGTGATAATGGCATGGTGGTGTTTGCAATCAGAATTCTCTGTGGATGCCTTGGTATAGTGTCGTGGTTTAAGCGACAAGGTTGTGCCACTCATGGGCAAAGGCTGCGACATCCATGGAGCACTTCACAGGGTGCTTCTGTGGTGCAGAAGAAAGGAAGCTCGGAGCAGAAACTTTATGTTCCTGCAAGGAAGTTAACTGGAAATAAAGGAATTTGAGCAAACAAACAGTCCTCAGCTGTGCTGAGTGAAAGCAAACTGAATAAAGTTAGCCAAGGCTCGAGCAGTTGTGTGAAGGAACTGTACTTCACAAAGGTCACAGACAAAGGACAGCTATTTGCAGGTCACAGGACCAAATCTGTGTTGGATTCAGTGATGCTCAGAAGGCAGCAAAGGCCAAGAAGAAGCTACAACAAATCTCTTCCTTGCATAAAGATTTTGATACTATAGTGTTTGAGAAACAAACTTCTGGGGAACATTACTCCAAACATTAAGAAGGGGTTATTCCTTCCTCCCAGCAACCTGGTCAAACAGCTCAGTAAGTATGAAAACACGCTGCACTGCAACAGAAAGACCTTTCTCAGCAACAGCAGTGACAGAACACTGGAATTCAAACATATGATCACAGTCACCAGGTGACTGACTGAGCCCTGGGGACTGTCTGAGAGCGCATCCTCATCCTAAAGCAAAAGCTGGGTAATTCGGCTTTACTCAACCTGCAACCTGAGCAGGCTAAATTACACTGGAGAAGGATAAAGTTAGCCTCAATTCTGCACGTTGTGCAGTGCAGAAACACACACTCAGCTCAGCTGGCACTGTAGTTTGATAACCCATGGTACCTCGATACACAAGCATCTAAAATGATCTAATAGGTGCAGAGGTGCAGGTAGCTCAGCACTCAGCCTGAGTGGAGGGGTTGGTCAGGGGGAGCACAGGAGCCCCTAGCACTCCCCCAGCAGCCACAACTGCTGGATTACTGACGGCAGCAGACACATTCCTGCCTATTGGTATTGATTTATGGACATGTTGCCCAAGAACCTACACAAAGCTTTGAAACAAAATGGTTCTAAAAAACCCCAACACAGTAAAAACCACAAAACACCAAAAAAACCCCACACTCCAGCTCATGTGAAACTTCCCCCCAGCATCTTCAGCACACAAAATAATTCACTGAGCATCTCTGCCTCAGCCTCTTCCCCGAGTACCCTCAGTTACACTGCTCTAGTCAAGTGGTCCCGCTGATTTCCTGAGTTTGGTGTATTAGGAACTTTATAACAACAGCTTGAGCATCCTTTGTAAGGCACTATTCTAATTCTTTATGAGATTTTGACCTACCCTGTTTCAAGGACTTTCCTCTTCTGCTCCTTTGAGCAGGCTTTCCCTTTTCCAGCAGTGGACCATTCTGCTGCAGCCCCCCTCCCCTGGCATTTCTATCAATCTGGGGATGATTTTGTTTTCTCCTTTTATTGTGGGACTATTTGGAGGCTTCTAATAACTTTATTAGAATAACTGTATTTTTAATAGCCTTTTGGGACTAATTCTGTAAGGGTTTGCTGCCCAATTGCCTCATTTTGCTGCATACCCTGTAACTGAAACCAAATGACCGTGTGCTGCATGTATCTATTCTGCTTTCTTCAGCTACAGATTTCAGCCTAAACCTGTGATGGTCACCAATCACCAAGCAGCTTCAGTGCACCAGTCCGGAATAGTATCTTTCCGTATGCACCAGGTGTTCTTGGAAGCAGCCACTTCACACATCTGGATGCATCCTTTCTGTCTCCCATCCTGATGAGACACCAACCCCATTCTCTATGAGGCCCTTGTTGAAACCTCCCACTGGTGCTGCCTGTCCTGAATTTGCAGCTTCTCTACTCTCATTTCGCATCTCCTGAGCACTATTACAGGTCTGGGCAGGGGGCTGCTAACACAATCTTAGCACTATGCTTTTATTACAGCACAAGATTCCTGCCCACAGGGGTTCCACAGGCCTGCTCTTCTCCCATAATATCTTTATGCTATTGCACTTTATGTTTCACGTACAGCGTCACTCCCCTGAATGTATGTCCCTCTCATTTTTCCTATAAAGCTGATATAGCCTGGCAGCATTGATTATACTCCTTCCACCAGGCCTGGTTTTTCAAGCTTATCATTTCATGACAAATAGTCCAATTCCCTCATATTTTAAGGGCTAAAGCATACGGGGCAGCACTTGTTTTTCCTTTCCTGCATCTCCTCACACTGCTTGTTAACTACTATTGCAGATGCTTGTTGTTCTTACACTGTGCTCTTCTTTGCCCTTTACTGTGCTGCTCTGTGTACCTCTGAAAACCAGCCATGTTCCTACTGCAGCCCCTAATTTTCCTACCCCTGAAGATGTCCCTGCTATAGGAGCACCTTATTGCAAGAATACACTGATAGCAGTCACCTCTGAGAGATCAGGGCACTGGAAGACACAGTGAGCACACAGTAGCTCTATGGAGCTATAACACAGGTGAAACAGGGGATTGAAGAGCAATGAAGAATGGGCAATGCCAGGCTATATTAAAACAGCCTGATGACACTAGTTCAGTTTAACTAATATTCATCGCTAAATCAGCACAACCCTGCCTGCATTCTGCATTCCTTCCCCATCCGTCACATTAAGCACTCCTTGCTGAGACCTGAATTTTATGGCTGCAACATGGCATTGTCATGGTTTCATGGTTTCACCCAGAGACACGGCTGTTCTCTTTGTTAGCTACCCACTAAGGCCATTTGTTTCTATCAAAGCATTTGAGGAATCAACTAGTTCCTAAGAGCTGTTATGGATGAGACCAAGGTGTTGGGATGTATCTGAAGAGGAACTACAAACAGAGGTTTTAGCAAACGAACTGGTACTTTGACGGTAGCAATTCCATTTCAGTGGGAAAGATTTGCTTATCGGATTGGTTTATCCGTTCATTTCACTATTCATTGACCTCTATTGCAAGAAAAGCACCTGAACAACGTGAAAGTACTCTTTTCAATTGTTCTTTTGGACAGAATTGATAACCATTGTTTTTCCAGAAAAAGGCATCATATGCAGCTTCTTTCCCCCCTTATAATTAAAGGGCTTGGTACTCCAATAGCTATTTTGCTATTGCTGGTAGTAAAATGATCTGGAATTACTCTAAAAATCTCTCTCCATACGGATGCAGGTATTTCCATACTATATCACTACGATTTTTTACTCTTACTACAGGCAGCGTTTCAGTTTTTCTTCTCATAGTGGAATAATAATATTTCACCCTGGCACATCTCATCCTCTCCAACTGACATCAACTATATCATCTGTAAAGCAAAGAATGTGGATTGAGAAGTAGTCACCAGCTCTCCTTGCATTAGAAGTTAGACATTTTAAACAGCTTCATTATTCCTAATTTCTACTTGAGAACCTCCACTCTGAGATACTGGGCTCGAGAATTAGATTCAGAAGTTCAATTTCCTGAGTTAATAGGGAAATCCCAATTCTCAGTCATCAAAATCATAGTATCATACAATCAACCAGGCTGGAAAAGATGTTTAAGATCATCAAGTCCAACTGTTACCAAGTAGGGGAAAAACTAAAGGGGGAAAACACCATTAAGTTTCCATATCCATAACTATTAGATGATCAGCAGAAGCCTGACTCAAGTTAAATTCTGCACTTTGCAATGATGGTTTTGAAGTGATAATGGGAAGAGGAAAAGGCCTGTTATCATGAGCACAAAGTGCTCATCTGCTGTCTAGGTCTTACTGAACCTCTCCCCTAACATTTAATCTAAAACGCTTTCAGCTCTTAAATTCACCTTCCAAAACCAGTAGGAGGTTAAAGCAGGACCCAATGGGAGGTTACATTTATTTAATATTCAGCCCTTTCTCAGATGAAATATTGCAGCCTATCCTCACAGGTATTTGTCAAACCATTAGAGTAATGGTTTATGGCTATTACATGAAATTGTAGTTCTATTTAACTACCATCGACAAAGGATAAGCAAAGTGCATTCATTTTCTCTGAAAAACACCCAAAACCCTTGCCACAGAGCACTGAGGGAATGTGTCCCATTAACTGGTTGAAAGCTGCAAGCCAAGGCAATGCTAATAAACACCGTTTAGCAAACAGAAACCTGGATCTCTAACTCCAGCACTACTGCTCACACCTTGCAGTGCTACAGTTCACTGCAGATGTAACCTAAGAGCTCCCTGGCACGACCCCAGTTCTCATACCCTCAGATATTATCAGCACCAGTAAACTAATATTCATAACCAGATGTAGAAATTGCTTATTAAGAGCCAGCACATTTAGCATTATTGTACTTACATTTCTTTAGCATCCATTAGAAAAAAAATCAGCTCATCAGAAAGAAGCAGTAATAAGATCATAAAACACACAGAACCATCAAACTGAACCTGTCACAGGAATCTCTCATGGGCAATTTATCTGCAGTGCAATGTGCACAGCTTCCACTGCCTCTGGATCTCAGTTTCGCATTTGCTATTCTGCACTGAGATTTATTTCTAAGGACTTTAATTTTGATTCTTCTCTCAGTAAAACCTATGGAGTATTTTGAGAAGGAAATAGAAAACAATGCATTATTTCTCTTAGAAAATAAAATAATGCTAAAATCAAATTAAACACTCCTTGCAGAGATAAAACTTCACTAAATGGCCCAGAATAACACACGCTTGAGTTCAGACTATGTAAACTGGCTGTACAAGGAAGTGTGATTTCCACATTTGTCAGCTCTGACTGAACACTGATCGCTATTCAGAAATAAAGATATTGTCTCAAACTTTTCCTGTATCTTCCAACAGGCATCTGAAGTGTGATTGAGGCAACTGAGATTAATACCTTAGTGTGGCTGGGCACTTTGACTTGTCGTTCTTACTGGCAGTAGATGAAAGAGCAATGAGTATTACTTGTTGTTGCTACCACTTTGAAAGCTACCCTTTCATTAAAGGGGAACCTGATGGGAAACACTGCCTTTTAATGAGAACACCCAGTTCATGGGAGAATTCCTTGATTTCTCAATTAAAGAAAGCCCTCACACTTAAAGTCCTTTTTTTTTCTCAGAAATAGTTTCATTTCCTATTTTACTGTCAGTTTTTGTAATTTTGCAGTCAAGAAATAACTACGGATAAGAACAATACAGACTTTGAGAAGTGCTGCTGCAGAATTCAAATAAAGTGGCAAATAAAGCAAGTTTGCTCTAATGTCAGAAGCCAGACATCTGTGCCAAACCCAGACGTGTTCATTTGCACTACCTACCACTGACTTCTCACACAGGTTTATGATGCTGTAGAAATAACAGCATTAACTGATGGCTCTTCTGCTCCTGTCCCAGCATTGGGCAGCTGGGAAAGCTGCTGGCAGAGGAGGGCCTAAGATACCTTGAAACAAGGAGATTCACAGTCTGAACCACGCTGTGTCTCTAAAGGCACATTGCAGGGGGGTTGGACTGAACGACCTTCGAAGATCCCTTCCAACTCAAACTGTTCTATGATTCTAAGAGCCACCTCAACACCACAGCAGCTTGCTCAGCCAGAGTTGAGCACAGGGCCCTGGAAGCACAGCCAAAACCTGAGCTCCTCAGAGGTGAGGGCAGACTGGCAGCATAAGGGTTATAAATACTGAGCATTCAACTGCTAGTTTGCTTCTTGCCCTCTGATAAGCAGAAACTAAATTGCTTTTCTTTGCATAAAGTATCTTTCAAATTCAATTGCTTACCTCGTTCATTCAGGAAAGCGAGACCTTGGATTTACAGGAATGAGAGCCCACAATACAACAGACTTCTGAAAAATAACCAGAACACACTATTGATTTTAACCTTCAATATCAAGGTATCCTCCAGCAATCTCAACTGGATCCAGGCTATAAGAATGTCCAATTATTTGAATTCAAATGTATATGGGATAAGCATTTAGTTACCAACATGACCAAAAAAAGTATTTCCAGTTGTTCTTAGGGCACTAGTACTGTGTGGAATTGAACGTGTTGCTGCTGCGAAGCACACCACCACTGAAGCGAGAGCATCCCTAGGGCAGGCAGCCACAGCAGCGCAGGTTTGCCACCAACAAGTCCACAATGGAGCGGGAAGAGACCAGGACCAGTCCTTGTGTGCTCAGCTGAATGAGACACCCACCTGCACCTATGAGCTACTCAGGGAGTGTTTTCGCATTAACTGCATTATATATGCCCCATCCCTGGCAGCGTTCAGGGTCAGGTTGGATGGGCTTGGAGCAACCTGCTTTAGTGGAAGGTGCCCCTGCCCACGGCAAGGGTTGGAACTGGATGAGCTTTAAGGTCCCTTCCAACCCAAACCATCCCATGATTTTAGGTGAGGATTCAGTTACAATCCTGAGGAATTAATTCTGTGTCTACTTGGTGAAAGGTTACCTTGAAGTGGAAAGTGTAACCATACTTTACATTCCTCAGGACCAACAGCACCAGCAAGAGGGTTTCTGCTTCTTAGTTTCCAAGCTCTGTGATTTATTTTTTCTAAGGGTGATTATAATGAACCTTCTAAAGGTAAAAGTAACATTATAACTTCTAATAGTTTTACAGCTGCATCTTTATAGCCAAAACCAAACATACATCATCTTGCTTTTGTAAATCGAGCTAATTTTAAACACTAAGCAGGTTCTAATAGGTGTCATTATGGAGAAGCTGCCACAAATCTCTGTGGGTTCACTTTGTAGAATGGAAGATAAGCCTTTGAATTTGCCAACATCTTTCTCATTTCCCACACTGAACCTAAGAGCAGAAAGCCTTGATCTTATATTTTTTCCTAAAGTTGTGAAAGGACTTTGATGACTATGTATGCCGAAGAGAGTTTAGAAAACAACGATCTTAATGTACTGGTAAATAACAGCGCTTTGAAGAATATCCTTCTAACAACAGTAGAAAAAAGCATATTTTAGTTCATTCCCATGACACTGCCAAGCAGTGGGAGCAATAATCCTTCGTGGCTTTGTATAATGAAAAAAGCACAAAAAAGAAGACAATTCACTGTAGTTTTCCTTTAGAGTGCTATAAAATGCAGCCACACTCACATGACAGCATGTGTGTGTCTGTATGTCCCTTAATAAAGCTTCTCGGAAGGGCAATACAGCACGTACCATGGAAACAGGGGTTGCCATGGAAAGAATGCTTTTTAGTGGCTAGCAGGAGAAATGAGGGCTTGATTCCCCCCTTCCTCACTTCTCTTAATAAATAAATATATCCATGTAACTATTGTCATCAGCAGAAAAACATCAGTCTGAATGAAAGCTCAGACCCGCACACGCACAAGGGAGCATTTTGGGCATTAGGGCTGTAGTGATTTGTGCAGCCCTGTGCTTTCGGAGCAGCTTTCCAGCTATCCCTTCCAGCATACCCCGCAGCAGGCTGTGCTGGGGACATGTGTCCTCTGAAGCACAGCAAGGGCCAGAGCCACAGCAAGCCGCAGGAGCCGATCCACAAGGTCCCTGTCCCTCACCTGTTCAATCCTTATGCAGACAGTGCCAGAACCTTCTCCCTGCCAGAGCCTTTGCTTTAGTATGAAACGTCTTCTGTTTAAATGTACATGGTGCTACAAACGAATGGAAAGCATTAATCAAATTAACTTAAAGCACACTGGTTTTGAGACATGCTTAAAATGAAGTACAAATTGATGTGTTTCATCTACCTTATTCATTAAAATGGCATTCTTGATGTCCTCATGTTACCATAATCTCCAAAGCACTGGACAAACAAGTGCATTTGATTATCACTCTTTCCTTACTAAAGAACAGGGGTTTATTAAAGAGATCAATCACTTGTGTACAGTTTAATAGCCAGAGCTGTGCATGTAAGACGGAACTTGCTTCAATAGCCCACAATTCCTGGAGTACAGAGGGGCATGTAAAACCATTTGTTGCTTTAATAAAACACAATTTGTCTCAGAGCTAGCAAACACCCTATCAGAATTAGTAATTTGAGACAGAAAAGCAGTGCTTAAAAGAAAGAAATTCTAATAAAAGGAACAGAATCAATCCTGTTTGCTTACCTCCACGAGAGCCCTATGCTTGTAACCAGAGACACAAAAAACCACTTTACATGCTTAATGCACTGCCTTTCTCTCATTGAATCACACTTATTGTGGAAGCAGTCTTTTGAGGCTTCTAGCTGTGTTGAAGTAATTGGAGGATTGCTGCTTGTAATGAATGGTCACCTTATAATCGAGGCCAAAGTGTTAAAAACTTAATGTCAGAGGCAAAATGTACAAAGGAAGCTTTCTGGGAACGCTGCTGACCAATCTGAAATACAGTGTTTTACTAAAAGATGATGCTTCCTCCTAGGCTATTGCTATAGTGTAATGAAGTTCCGTCAGCAGAGGAAAGTAACTTTATGTACTAATGCTACTGGATGTGACCATAGGCTGCAATAGCCCCCCCCTTTTATGATAAAAGGCTGGAAAGAAGTCTAACATTAAGATCATACCTTTGAAGACTTACTGTGTGGAGACCTCATAGCAGCCTTCCAATATCTGAAGGGGGCCTACAAGGATGCTGGAGAGGGACTCTTCACTAGGGACTGTAGTGACAGGACAAGGGGTAACGGGTTAAAACTTAAACAGGGGAAGTTTAGGTTGGATATAAGGAAGAAATTCTTTACTGTAAGGGTGGTGAGGCACTGGAATGGGTTGCCCAAGGAAGCTGTGAATGCTCCATCCCTGGAAGTGTTCAAGGCCAGGTTGGACAGAGCCTTGGGTGATGTGGTTTAGTGTGACGTGTCTCTGCCTATGGCAGGGGGGCTGGAACTGGATGATCTTAAGGTCTTTTCCAACCCTAACTATTCTATGATTCTACTTTTCACAATCAAGAGCTCAGCCCCAACACTGTCCTCCTCCTACAGTTACAGTGAAGAACAGAAATGTTTCTCATTAGATGAAAACTTGGAGTCCATTGACTGTTAAGCTTTTGAGAGTTCTCATTCAGTTTTGAACCATTCAGGATCTGCAACAAAATTACCTGTTTAATTTGGGAGAAAAAACTCCCTTTAGCTGCCTATGTTGATTAAGTAGTGGGTTTAGCAAACCGACACGGTATGCAAAGCAACTGCAGAGTGAAAAATAAAAGTTATTTCAATAACATTTCAGAAGCAAATAGCCTTCTATAACTACCAGCAACTACAAAACCCCAAGAAGGTGATCAGGAAGAGCTTCCCAGGTACTGAAAGGGAATCCAACAAAAACAAAAGGAGAAGAGAACCAATCCTTCACCTCCTCTCGGCTGCTCCTGTTGCCAGTGATTATGGCAATATTTCACAGGGAACATATGGCAATATTTATAGCCATCAGGCAGCATTTCACAGAAGCTGCGACACCATGTGTCCACCAACTAGCCTTTCTGATTGCAATTAATTAGAGAAGCAGGAGGCACTTCTTAAATAACATTTAGTCACAGAGATTCCTTAAGTTCCATGGCCCATGCACAAGACTAAGTGACAGGAAAGTCTATTAAAGCTGTAACAAGCCCAGTACTGCAAGTCTGTCTTTGAGGAACGAGACCTAGTATAAACCTCCTCTCTCTAAAGAGCGTAAGAAAGAGCAGAAGTACAATAAGCCATTCAGGGTGGTAACTTGGAAGCCTGCAACAATAAGGAAATATTTAAAGGCCTTTAACGGGCCATTTTATGAAAAAGATTCTGCAGAAAAGCTGCCACAGTGAAAGCTATAGCAGTTGTTTATAGTTGCCATGCCCAAGAGAACACGTATCAGAATTACACGGGGATCTATTAAGGAGCCGAGACTTATCAAATACAGTGTGGCAGTCATTTCAGGATTCCTATTTTAATAAAAGCAAGCAAGAGAGGAAAATTGCGGATAATAAGCTACCTGATGGGTTTTCATACGGAAGTGGGAAGCTGAACTTTCACAGCCAGCCCCTGCAGTTAAATGGGGCGCTTCCAGGTAGCAGCACCCAGGGATGAGGCAGTGGCAGGGGCAGGCAGCACCCCCCCCACCCCCCCCATCATAGTACCTTCAGCAGCATCAGCAGCACCTACAGAGAGCACTGCAGACTGTATTGCAAGGTTTCCCATGAAAAAAGCACTTCCCACCACATTTTCCCAACCCAGCCCAATCTGATCCATGGGGGATGAGCCAAGAGAATCACGTGCTGAAGATCATACCAAAAGATGCAATAGGCATCAGTCAAAACTGGTGCTAAAAAGGTCAGCATCACATCTCTGGATTTGCGATTGGCTCACAGCATCCTCTCTCCCTTACCGAACACCACCGGGGTACAAATGCTCTCTCCAGACTCTTACTCTTACAAACTCCTAGAAACAAAACACCTTTGAGATCTCTCTCCACCAGCTGAATTTTGTTAAATGGGCCAGCAACCTCAGGACAGCAACCTTATTAAGACACGCTAAGAGTGCAGCGATACAAGCCTAATTTCCTTAAGAAAGAAGGCTTTTAAACTCCTTTACTATTATCCTATTGTTATTTTAGCATTTCCTTCATTTCCCCAAACCTCTAACCTCTAATTTTTATTGCACAATTCTCACCCTGAGACTTTTTGAGCTGCAGAAAACGCAAATGGTGTTGGTAATAACGGGAGCATTGATTTTTATTCACCTTCAGAGCAAAATTCCGCATTACACCCATGGTAGACCTCGAGAAGATAATCTAATGGCCACAATACACCTGCCTGATTGCGGCACAATAACCTAGGATCTGTTCTCACAGATGTGACGCGACAGAAGACACAAGACGTATTTAAAAGCATGGCAGATTGTTGTGATGGGTAAGAAAAGCCTTTCCGTCAGCACCGGGCAGGCTATTTCAGATCTCCAGATGCAGCCCTGAAACCAATCAGCAGCTAAGCATGAGTCACCATTCCACTTCCCGCTAAACTTGCATGATGACAATAGAGTAACTCCATAAGTAAGTAAATACCAACAGAAAATGACAGCTGGCAACTTCAGCATCCTTGTCTACACTTCCCTAGCAGCAGAGTTCATCCTTTGGGCCGTACATGCAGAATGCCTTTCAAGGGTTGAACTCCATCATAGAAGTTCCCAAACTGTAAGGCTGACAGCTGCCACCAGCTTAATAGCTATACTACAAGTTCCTGGCATGACTGAAAGTGGCTCCTCTCTAGCATTTAAGAGGTTCTTCAATGCTGAAAGCAAATCACAGTATATTCCTTAATAAAGCGCTCTGCAATGAAAAGGTGAACAATAGAGCTCAGGACTCCTGTCCAATGCGCTTCCATACCAGCTATGGTGCCATCACTACAGCACCATCCCATTATTTGTCATTTTTAGGACAATAGCATAATGGCCACTGACCATCCAGAGCTGTAGCAGGAATCACCCTCCCCAGTTAAAACCCTACTTTCTCACCTTTCAAAAGGCTCTCCTGGTTGTGCTGCTTCGCATGGGGGCTGGGAGCTGAACAGAGAGGCACCCAATGGACCAGAGGATGGGCAGAGGTGCTGAGATTCAAGGGCACCACAAGGAGTAACTTACACCAGGGGATTATTTGCTGCAGTGACCCCATGTGCCCCAGCAGATGTAGCCTGAAGCAAGAGGCCATGAGGGAGCCTGGGGAGCTTGAGGGTAGCAGGATGGGGGCCTGGGTCTCAAGCAGGGGCATCACTCTGCTCAGCATAAGACTTTACCCACATTGGCACAGCCTTGGATATGACCCACTCCATAAAAGCCTAAAAGCATTAAGGATTTCAGCAGGAAGGAGTCAGAAGACAGATTCTCTCTCGCACTGGCTGCTCTGGAGAGGTAAGCGGGTGAACAACAGAAGAGTAATTTGTGCCCTCACGAGCTAAAGCAGTATATAGCACATCTGTGAAGGAGTCACAATTTGAGCAGAGCTCATCTGAGTCCCAGCACACTGCACTAACCAGCCTCCTTGTGCCAGAGACCCATCCTAACACCAGACACAACTTTCTCACTCAGGAGGACTTTTTCTTGTTTAAATCTACACCCAGTGTCAACCCACTGAGTGATCTGACAACGAGATGAGAACGCAGATGGAAAACCCAACATGGTTGTGGTGATCGCACCTTACGACACTGACTCAGCCCCAAGGAGCTTACAGAGCAGCTGATGATGAGTGCCAGTACACATGGCCCATCCATGCTGGTTAGGGAGCCTGCGCTCTGTCACTTGTTCACATTGCATTAATGAAAAGTAATTGAGATTTAAAGTGTAATTTAATGAATAATTGACTTTTAACATAAATATTAGAGCTCTGTAGAATATGGACACTCTGCAAACAATCCACTGATCGCTCCAGAATCTGTACCAAGTACCACAGCACCAAGATTTAATTTGCTTTTAGGCTAACACAGGTGTTAGACCTAAAGCTGGGTTGAAACAAAGTTTTCCTGATTTCAACAGCAAAACCATATTAGAGCTTGATATGCCCTTACTATACACACCTTGAAAGAGTCGTGAATGAACAAGTCTGACTTCCCAGTTCTTGTTGAACAAGGCAACACATGCCTAAATAGCTCCTGTAATTCTCATACAGCTCTTCTATTAGTTGCAACTGCAAGAACACACATCAGCCACTCTGAATCCATAGCAGACTGCATCTTTAACGGGGTTCACTTAAAGACATACCTAAGCACAACATGCTATTAGCCTTAACAGGAATAAATGGGTAATATGAATTATAGCTTGACAAATATGTCCTTTTTACACTTACGGAATTTGGCAATACTCTGATTGCCTTGCACAGGCTGTTTAGAAAGGAAGTGCTGTTATCAGATGCCACAGCCTGCTGTGTCACCTTTGCACATATCATACAGAGGAGAGACTGAGGGCTCCTCTTCATCAGAACCATCCTAAATAGGGCACTCCCAAGATTCCTTTTGTCCAAAATACTGATACTTCCAAAAGAATTAAAATCTAAGCTACACTGAAGCAGATTTTCCTGTAAAAACAGTTACAGAAATCACACTGGAAATACTGCTTTGGAAGAATTCTGAAGCACTCTTTCCCAAGTCTTACTTCATTCTTCACATGCTTTTTAACGCTTAGCCCTATCAGCCACATAGCATGCTATTACTAAAGGCAATCGTATCTTCTAGGTCAAACTGCCTCCCAGTTGAGTTACATCTGGAGAGTTTGTATGGCAGTTTATATTACATTGCTATGTTAAACAACACCAACAAATAATCTAGAGAGGAAATATGAACTATAACCATCTTAAGCATTTGAAGACGAGGGAAACAGTAACACAGCATATTGATAGTTATCACAAGATATCCAATCACTTGATATTGGATATCTTTACTAATAAAGATTACAGAAAATAATAGATTATTTTCTATTTTTTCCTAAGGAAATGATAACTTAGCATTTCTAAGGAATTTTTTCCTCCCTTTTATAACAGCTGTTGCGTTTTAAAACTGTTTTAATGGATTCTTCTTATTCTAAACTTAAAGACACTTTGGTCAAGACTGACACAGAATCAAGATCACTACTGCAGAAATCCAGCACTACGGAAAAACGAAGGGAAACCCAATAGACTAAGTATCACTAAGAGGAAGAGGTATGCATTCTAAATTACTCGGTTTAACCAAGTTTAAAAGCTTACCTAAGAGTACAAACAGTATTATTAAACAGATTAACCTTTTGTTCAAGGCCAGCTATAGCTTCATTACAGGGAAAGGAGGGAGTGGTGGTGGAGAGAATATCAACTCAAGCTCCCAACAGAGAACGTTCTTCAAAGGAAGATTTAGGACCATTGCACACCTTTCACAACACAGGATTTACTTACACCTTGCAAAGTGATAAATGGGACACTTACAACCTCTGCTGAACTACCCCAGAAATAATCCTGTGTCAAGCATTTTGAGGGCAGAACTTCCACAATTATATCTAGGCTGTGATGGGCAGGCCCAAATATTGCAACTTGCGATTTTGGCATTTTGGAGACCTGCAGGGTCATGCTTGTACCATATCGAAGCAAAGGGCACAAATAACTCTTTCAGGCACTTCTGAAAGAGTTGTGGGGTTATGCTGGCTTCCCAACCTGCAAAACAAACACAAAAGGGAAAGCTCTGGTTTGATTTGGGTCTACACACTGCATGCTCAGGGCTTTCCATGGCCTTAAAGCCCAAAATCCCACAGCCCCAAAGCTACACACCAAGTACCAGAAGCTGCACCCTGATGGTGGGTGCTCATCCTATTTGGGAGGGATGAAGCAAGCACAACTCATTGGATGAGATCTGGGGCTTGCTTTTAGAGAGAAAGAGATGAGCATTTTGTAAAGAAACATTAGAGGAATTGAACCTTGGAGTAAGCCATTTTCCTGGTGTTCAGACCCTATTCTCTTCTTTTGCTACCGTAACATAAAGCAGTATGTATCAAAAAAGCATACAAAAGCATGTATCCTGGCTGCGATACTAACAGAAAGGAAGACTTGAGTTCTTCATTGGTCTGTTTTGGCTTTACCAAAGGGCACACTGCATGGTGAATTAGCCTAAGCTGATCCTCAATTAGAAACGCACGAATAGCTTTCACATGCTTGCGCTTCTTCCTGTTTTGTTTGCTTGGATTTTTTTTTTTGGGGGGGGCTCAATCTATTTCCCATGAGATCAGAACTCACAAGGCATCGTTTGTGTTGGGAAGAACACTAACAATTAGCTTATTTAGACTTTGCTCATGTTTCTTTAACTGAAAATTACTGATGTTAGAGCAATATTTACAAACTAATCTGCATTCACATTTGTCACTTTGAAGGCAATGATAATTTTCCAGGAATGCAGAATTCTCTCTGTCATTTTGTTCTGAGGAAATGCAACAGTAAATGAGAAACTCTCAGCTTTTGATTACACTCCGACACAGTTGTAAGTCTCAAGGGGCAGGGGTGGAGGAGAGAACCCTCAGTCGGCAGCCAACATCCCAGGTCAGGACAGTCTTACATGGCCCATAGTCCTGTTGCTCAACACTAAATACACAACCAGCCACCCACCTTACTTTAGAATTTGGCCAAATAGTCACCGACATGGTGACAGCAACACAGCACAGAGGCAAAGGCATAAAGGCATCTATGTTTTCCTCTTTCCACTGCATTGCACGTGTACTTTGTGTTTGTAATCTCTCAAAGATTGCAATAGCATTGCTGCTTCCTTGGGCACAACTCAAGTTTATGTACTCATAAACCATTTTGCTCTCTTTTACACTTGTTACTAGCAGTGCTGTTCTGTGTCATTCTGTAGGTAGTGCCCAGATATCCTCACTTTTACCCTTTCTGGCAATTTTTACATTTTCTAATCCCGTATTTCCAATATGCTACAAATTTCTGCTCCTTCCCACCTTTTCTTGCCAGCACAAACTATAGGAAACATTAAGAAGTGACAGGCAGCTGTGTTGCTAGGAACCTAGCATTGAGAAACAAGCTCTCCCATTAACCTTGCCAGAGCCAGAACAAAGCCACCTCTAAACACTGAGATTTGAGACAAAATCAGTCAATGCGTTAAGTGTCACCTCCTGAACACAGCAGGGACCCTCTACTGCCCTGCTCTCTGGCTGGAGGAGAGCAGGAGCTCTTGCCTAGGCTGGCTTTAAAACAAGCACAAAGCCAACTCCCACTGCTGCTCTGGGAACCCCTGGGAAAAGTCTCCTTCATGTTACCCACCAAGACCTCAGATGATCTCTTGGACTCTCTTTAGGATTGCCTCTGCTGATCTCCTGGCCCACACTTGTCCCCATCCCACCCCATCACCCCAGGAGCTACTTCCAGCCCACCCAATAAGCGACCAGAAGAAAGGGCATCTCCCCCAGCAATATCCAAGAATTCCCCCATTTTCAGGGCTCTGTCCAAGGCCAAATGGACTCCATTTGTGTATGGACCAGATCCTCAAGAAGTCACTGACCCCAGAGTCACGTGGAGTGATCAAGTTAGACAGGAACAATACAGAAGTCCCTAAATACAACAGTGATGGAGCAAACCAATCCAAACACAGCTGAATTTAAGGACAGAACACAACATGAACATAAATGTGCTACCAGTTGTTTATTTCTTGGTGTTTGGGTTGAAAGTAGGCTCTTCTCCCAGTTGGTTTCCCAATGCAACATCACCCCGTCCCTTTCTTTCTGCCCATTTCTCTTTGCATGTATTTGATGGCTTTGTTTTTAATAAAAGTGGAGGTGTTCTTGGCATTTCTGCTGCAACAGCAGGGCTTGAACCTAAGGTCAAATGAAAGGAACAGTGTATTCAGTTCCCATGGCAACCATACCAGGCTAATATCAGGTACTAAGATACCAGGACTGAAACGATAAAATCACTACATTAGTTTAATAAACAAGTTCCATTGCCATCATTTTGCTATATGTGGCTCTTGGAAAAAAGATCAAATTCCAGGATTCTCTCTGCTTGGCCTGTTACTCATTATCTGACAAAAATGACCAACTCTTTCTTTTTCTCGAGAGCTTCGGAAACACAGGTACATTGAGATCCCACTGAAGCTGCTATACCTTCTTAAAGCCACATTCTAGGCACACCGAATTTTACAGACCCTAAAGCAAACCCTAATTTGACATTTCATTTCCATTCTCATTTTACCATTTTCATACTCTGCCTCTACCTTTTATTAAATCTATCATTACATTTCAAATACAAATCTTAACACGGCAAACTACAAAAGCAAGAGCACACATTAAAAGTACTTCATACCAAGAGGACAAACGTGAACAGAAGCCTTTCTCAGCACACATCCAAACGCTGGTGCAGAGAGCTCCTACTTGGGCACATCTCCCACATCTCTTTACCTGACACCCCAGTCCAAAGCCGGTTCCTGAGCCAGGAGGATTAAATACCCACAGAGCTTGTTGGAGCTGGCTCCAGCTACCCTTGCTGCAGAGGGGACAGAGTCTGCCAGGCTTGGATGTGAAGTACCTAATGCCATATGGTTTGAGGCAAGCACCTTGAGAAGCCCCTGGAAGCCCTGGCAGATGCCAGCCAGCAAAAGCACATTACCGCATCTAATGCCAGAGTAGGGAAATCCCACCCAACTCTGCCTTCCCACTGACCTTCCAGGCAGCCTGGAATAACACGGGCAGTGAAGGAGCCAGACACACAGCTCACAGCACCACACCGAGCTCTGTATCAGGATTGCTAGTGAGACACAGAGATTTAAAATGTCAGTTTTGGCCAGTGGTGACAATAGTGGCTAGAGAAATAATTAACACTGATTTCCATACTACAGATAACTCCACAAATGGAAATGAATGTGGCCAAATGGCTCTGGGAATTCAAGATAACTCCAGAAAGCCAGGAAATCCAGCAAGAGTCTGAGCAATTTATTTGTGAAATAATTTGAAGTTACTTTGCATAGTAATAGGCTTCTGAAGCGATGTTGTTAACCATGCAGAACAGCCGCGCGGATTGAGAGCTGCAGCTACAGAGGATTGTGAGGCATCTCTGTGCCCTTTTTAAGCAGATAAAAACCAAGTCACCCCAACTGACCCACCACAAAGTCACTCGAAAGACAGAACTAGTTCACCGGCCACCACCAAAAGAGGCACTGCTTGTTTTCATCAGCCAAAGCAAAGCAGCAAAACCAGTTAGAACTTCTGCAGCACGCGCTCCATTTGCTTGTGTGCCGCTCCAATGTGCAGCATCACTGCAAAGAAATTACTCTTTACAGCACATAAGACCAAATTATCAGCATTTTTCTCCTAAATATTATTTACCTTTTAATAAATACACACAGCTAGTATTTACCTTCCAAATCAAGTCAGACTGACAATGAATTCCTGAGTTAAACATGCTCCTGAAGCTGCTCTCAAAATGCCACTAAACCACTTCTAATTCAGGCATTCATCTGCTTCCCAGAACATGCCGTTTTCCATCGATTTTATGCAGTTGTGTCAGCCTGACATGAGTGAAGTAAACACCACAGTCCCATATCAATACACAGCCTTGAGTACTGTAAGGATTATAGCTGTAACTGCCAGCTCCTCCTAAAGGAATCTCGGGGCAGAAGGACAAGCTGCCCTGACCGGTGAGTTGTTTGAATAGGTTTTGCAGCGAGGGCACGGCTAATCCTTGGCTGACACTCCAGCCTGGAGAGTTTTATGGGGCTTTTTTTATCCGTGATTAATGGACTTGACATCCATGTTCCCACAGCTTCTGCTAAACATGCACTTCAGCCCTTATTGTTAAATACCACCAAGATCACAGAGAACTAAACTCTTATGACAGCGGAACGACTGTGCCAGAGGGCAGACTTTCCTGAGACAAGCATTGCATGTAACACAGAATAATAGGCACTACACAAAGGTTCCTGATCTTGGGCCACTGAGTAACCTGCACCCTTAAAACTAGACTGACCTTTCTGAGTAGAAAATAACTGGGAGGCGAGAGAGCTGAAAAGATAACACATCATCCAAAATCATACTGGGAGATCACACACACATATCATGGAATGGCTTTGGGTTGGAAAGGACCTTAACATTATCCAGTTCCAAACCCTGCCATGAAAGAACACATGATGTGTTTAGCCCATTTGAGTCAGAGGCACATACAATGAACTTCACCTCTCGTATTTACTCACTAATCGAAACGTGAGAGCAATGTGACTGAAGTGCTGATGGAGATCTCTCTCCTGCAGACCTGCACGTGCAGGTGTGAGCCAAGACACAAGGTTTGGAAGTACGTTTTCAACCCTTAAATCCTTAAAAAAGCCCTTAAAAGCAGAAGTTTGAACCCAAATAACCACATGCTCACAGGCAGAAAAGAAGACAACCTCCAGACAGATTAATTTCAACACTTGGTGTGCTACTCACACACAGAATGTTCTGCCTCCTCCATAGAGCTGCTTTCCAGCCTCAGCTTCTATAAAAAGCCTCAATGAGCATTTCCTTATTCCTGGTTCTCTGTCCATTTTGCACAGAAGCCAATAACAAAAACCAACCCCCAAAACCCTTCAAACATGTCAGTCTGAAGCAGAAGAGCAATGTCAGTTCATAAGGGACACTGTTTAAACAGTGAGCTCTGTCTGCACTCTCCCTGTTTCAGACTGAGAAGTATTTCAAACCTTAATTACTGCAGCCTGCAAGACTGTGACAGATCTCTCTTGTTCTTAGGGGCATCTTGCCAGGATGAAGCAGGAATTCTTTTAAGATGACCATACTTGATTAGTGCTTTATAGTGCTAACTTTATGGTGCTTGTATGATTCAATAGACTGCTTCTGGCTCTGGCAAGTACATTGGTCTGCTGCAGTCTGGGGGCTTCTAGGGTCAAAGCTATTTTGCATGTGTTGTCACAATTTGGCAGTATGTCTTTGTGTCCCTATAGATTTTGATTGCTAAATGTAAAGTACAAAGAATAGGAAACAGAGATTCCCAAACTGGACAAAAGCCTCAACTTACTCTGAATATTCCTTACCATATCAGCATTATGTTGGTATAGAACTCAGATCTGTATTTACAGCAACAGCTCCATATAGGAAGAGAAATAATGGAGACAGAAGAGCTGAACTCAGTAAGGATGAAAACAAACGCATCGCCCATTTCGACACCAGCCCTAAGCCAGTATTTCACCTAGAGCTGCTATCCAGTACTGCTCTGTTGGCATGCTGCTTCTGCTGAGAGAAAACCTCAGGCCCGTATTTCATTGCTGCGGCTGGCTGCCCTGATTTCTGGGTACAGAAGGCATCAGACAGAGCTTGTTTCTTTCCTTTGCTTGTCATTCCAAGCCGCTTCCAAGCCAGATTTCTACCTCTCTTGCTAGGCAGATTTTTCAGATGTCAAATAACACAGGTGTAAATATGTATTTCCTTTCCATAGCCTTTTCATTGTCAGGATGTCTTCACATCTCCTGTCCAAACTGAATTTCTTCCCACCCAAACATCAGTTCCCACTAACCCTCCCTTTGCTCAAGTCCTCTCTGGCAATTCTGTAACATCCATAGCTCCTGAGCAATACCCATTGTTTCAGTGAAATGTGCTATATGTGACCTTCAATTTCATTCTGTCATAATGGTCAGCTTACTATAGGAGGCTGTAGGCTCAGGTCCTGGGGACAGTCACCCACACTCTTGCCCTCTTCATTGCCACAGTGCATCTTTTACCACAAAGCTTGAGCTTAGTCCCTTACAGCCTGTACTTCTCACCCATCCCTTCCCCAGCAAGCACATTCCCCTGAGCTGTTGCTGCTCTGTGCTGCTTCAGAAGCACAAGTCTCAGCTCTTACCTGGATTACACTATCCTGGATTTCTGTTCTTCCTCTCATCATTTCCACCTGCTTAGATAACTTCCTGCAACACAAATCTGACTGCCACTTGTTGAAGTCACTGAAGACTCAAGGACTGTCCCTCACCTGAATTTATATCACGGCTTCATTGCCAGTGAAATCTGAACCAACAAGCTCATCCTTTTGCTGTCAACTCCAGGCTCCTTAAAATCCCAGAGACCTGATGTGGCAATGGGCATGTGCTCCTTGCTAGCATTGTTCAGGTGAGAAACCAGCAGCTGTGTTTGGTACCCACTGAAGCCTCTTCATGGATAAAAGGAACTGTAATAATTCAGAGTGAAAAGGATGACATGTGGGTCATTCTGGCCATACCTTGGCTGCGGGATGTGTCTCCCAACAAGACAGTAAGCACAGATTAGTATGCTGGAGCTGAGTGATAGCCTGTACCAGAACAGCAAGAGCCAGTCAAGCTGCACAGTGAACTGAATACCAAAGTTTATCACAGCCCTTAGATAAACAGGACCTTTGTGCCTTATGCAAAAGGATGGAGGCAGAGGGAATGCTGCCAGGGCTGACTTTGCAGGGTATTTCTTCCTTCCAGTTCTTGTGTAGACCTGAATTCCCTGAGAGCTTCCCTGTTCCAGGCTGTACAACCCATGAGCTGTGATAACTGCAGTGGAGAACAGGCCACAAAACAGAGCTGTCAACAAAGCTTTTACAGCCTAATCCATGTGCAAGGAGAAGGCACAGGCCGCAGCCCTGCAAACGGGGAGCAGCCATAGATGCTGCCAAGAAGTGGTGCAAACTATTTACTATTATTTACTTGTATTTACTCCTGTCCTTCCTTTTCCACTCCCTAAACTCACAGCTCCTTTGCCTGTTTGATCTCAGGGGTCAGTGTTCAGGAAGGAAGAGCAGCTGCCCATCAGCATACCCTCAGTGCTCCCCAAAGGCAAGCTTTCCAGTACTCACTGTGAGTTCCCAGGGACAAGATGACCCTGTGCTCTGCGAAGTTCATGTAAGAAGCCAGGCAGTGTCAGCGTTGTGCCCATGACAAACATCATGACAGCTATGTTTTGTGACACTGGGTCAATGTCTTTTTGTCCTTTTCATTTCCTTTTCCTCTTCTTCTCCTTCTGCTACGGCCTTGGTCTTTGATATCACGGTGAAAGGAGCACATCACCTTACCTATTCCTGTGAAAATAGAAGTAAACTTATTTAAAATGAAGTAACACTGACTTTATCTGCCTTCCTCTAAGCAGAGAGGGTACACTGTTCATGACACCAAGCCAGGCAGCAGCACCTTGCCTTTAGGCATCAAGTTATGGCTAACAGCACACAGCATTCAACATGCAGCATTTCCGGTTTTCACTCCAGTTTGCTACGCTGAGCAAGTATTTTTGCATATTATAAGCTTGATTTTGGTGAACAGAAAGAATCCAGTAAGATCCTGACTACACCTTTTACAGCAGAGCAGGTCTGTAACGTCTGCAGCTCACATATTCCTCACCAGGGGACTGTTCCAGCTACTGAGAAAGCACAGTCAGGATGCAAGAATAATATTGTATTGGAAACATAGGAGAAGTCACAGACCAGCAGGAATAACAGTCTTACTTTAGCACTACCTATCACCTCTTGGACCACACCGGGGCTGTGCCACTGCACTGCCTGCTGCCCACTGTGGGAGCAGGGAGACCACCATTCAATGGCTTGGCCACCAGCCCATGCAATCCCTCAGCTGCATCTCCTGCACTGCTCCAGCACTGACTCTGCCTGACAGGGGAGATGGCTGATTACAGTGACAGACAGGGTTTCAATCGAGAGAGGAGCTTGTTTTAGCACAGGCCTGTCTACTCCAGTAAATCTCTGCTTTTATCAGCTCTGTGCAACTGACTCATTTAGACCCCATCGGTGGCAGTCCATCTCCTCGCAGCCTCTTGTCAGTGACAGCCCTCAGGTACCTAAGCATGCCAGGCTTGATACAAGTCAAACCCTGCTGCGAACAGAGATTAACCTGCAAAATGATGCAGTGCTCCTTATAAGTGTATTCTAGCCAGGCACAGGAGAACTACAGACTCCATCAGACTCAGTAAACTTTCTTCAGCCTCTGCAGGTCCTGCATCTCATCTGCATTCACTCTAGAGGCCGAATAAAAACAACCAGCGACACAGGCAGCTTGGCTACTGCACAGGAGCCACAGGAGTAAAAAGGTTTCTAAGCAGCCTTTGTGTAACTGAGTAGTTTTTGTCAGAAAACACTGGAATGGCTTTCAAAAAATCTGCATAGTCATGTAGAAAATGAAATATTCATAGATTTAATATTAAAATATTTTATTAAATTAATATTAATTCACCATTAAATTTTAAAGATTTTCATATTTCATAAAAAAATCACAGTGAAACCACCAAGAGGGATTTAAGGCATGAAACCAATTATACAAGACCGTTAAGCAATGCCTGGAAAAGCAATCTGAAAAGTCTCCCATGATAAGGATGAATTAAGGGAATTCTGTTTACAAACAGCACTGTTTGTAGAAGTTCTCACTGGAAAGGACATTTGCCCTCACTCATAAATATTTCATGTACATTACTAGAGCATTAGCAGGCTAGTCTTCTTAAATGTACACATTTAGCCTCTTTTTCCTTTGTTCCCTTTGTATATATACTTTGCGGAACCCAATCTGTTCATTAAATCTGGGTTAGATTTCCTTTTGCCAAAGAAAAAACAACCATAAAATACATCAACAACGGAGAGGAAACCCCCTGAATTCCTTCTGTGATTATTGGACAAAGCTCTCCCAGAAGCTGACTTACAGACTGCTGAAGACAAAAGCTTTGATTGCACTCAATTACCTTCTGACAAAGCAATGGGGAGAACAGCAGAGGTTTTTTCAAGTGGGTCTATTCAATTTTTGCTACTACTGCTAAATCCAAAAGTTAGCTGCTTCTTGAGGACCCAATTTTCCTCTCCATAAGTACACCTGTATCTCTTCCTGTCAATGATATTTGTAAGCGTTTATTTTGATAACACCAGATTCATACGCAAAAGATTTTGTTCAGTTATTCCATCTCCTTTATCAGTTCTTCTAAGATGCTGCTTCCTTTTGCCCTCTCTCAAGTATTCTTAGTGCCCAGCAAACCGCAGTCAGAACATTATGGTCAGTTCATTTTGGATGTGAGCTCCCAGTCTATAAAGTTACAATGCAGAATAGCCTTCACTGCTGTACAGCATACCCAGACTTAGATTAATTTTCCAACAACATTAAAATCTTGTTTGTATACCAACAATACTGGCCTAAAACGATGCATGGGGGTTCCTAATTAGATAAAGCCATTGTTTAGAGCCAAACAGTGCCCATTTACAGTTCAATAAACAACTTGTCACAGTTGCTTGGTCAGAGCAGACCTGGATGTCAATGGAAACAGTTAGCACAGAGGTAGCGAAATAAATTGGTCTCCTGGGTAAATAAATTGAGCAGAAATGTGAATATGCCTCATCAGGAAACCCTGTAATTTATAAAGGCTTTGTAAATAGTGGTTTATATACACTGACATCTAAGGAAATAGAAAACCTTCTCTTATGGTTTTAAAAAAGAAAAGTTTAACAATGGTCTTTCATCTGTAAATTTTATACGTATCAGTGTGGACAATACAAAATAATGGTAGCACTTGCAACAATATAGGATTTTTGTCAATAAATAAGTACAAATAACTATCCCAGATTATGGCACGCTTACAGTTCCCTTGTTAGCTTTGCCACTGGAGTACCCAAGAGAATCAGGCAGAAGCATGCTGACTGCTGACATGCTTCTAGCCAAGAAGTAATACAATTTCCCAGCCCTACCAGCACCACCAGTGCACCTCTACCAGTGAGACCTTCAGTGTGTGCACACAACCCTATGGAAACAGAACTTTTGAGTGTGATACTACTTTAAACGTTTCCATTTATTTAGTATTTTTCTTGTGAATAGTCTCAAGAAAGCCATTAATCTTGTGCAAGATCACATATATATATATAGCCAATGCTTCTTGCTTTTAAATTGACTGGAACTAGCTAAACAGCTAAGAATACAAATGGTGCTGAAGAGTCTGCAAACTCAAAGCTGTTCAAAGAAAGGTTCAGGCTTGATGAATATCTACTATCTTTAAGAAAAAAGTGGTTAAAAACTTGAACTGAAAGAAATCTTTGTCTATGTGCATGCAGATATAGATATACAGATGTGCTGCAGCTGCTCAAACCCACCCAAATCCAGTGCAAAGGTTCTTATTTTAATACTGCACTCATTTGCAAAACACACTCTTCTTTCTGGCCTGTGTCTAAACTGATGAAAAAGTGATGGACTGCATTTTCTGGAACACTTCCCAAACTAATAATAATAATAATAATAATAATAACTAATGTTATTATTTTCATGGAAACAGTTTGCTTAGCCCTGAATTCATCTTCTATTTTCGCACATTAATCCATGTACATCTATAATAAGAGGGGGTGGGCAGGTGAAGAACAATGGCATTAGTAAAATCCTACATAATTCTGGGGGGAATTAGAGAAACAGAGTCTGTGTTGCTATTTCCTTTATTGTTCATAATGGGTCTTCCTTTGATGCTTCTCGAAAGGAAGAGAAAAATATCTATTAGATTTCAAGTCCAAAGCAATTCACCATGTGAAAACTATTGAACTATTTAAAAGTTACCGCTTCAAAATGCACACCATATGTATGCACACCTAAAATGTAATTTTATTGCAATGCTCTTTATAAATTACTTACTGAACCGAAAGGCCTTTTACCACCAACTCCTGATGTAGATTCCAATGCTTCTGAACTCGGTATGCATTACTAACCCAACCACTGGGTGTTTCAGTTCTTTCCAACAGAAAGGTTTCCTATTGTTTGACTGCTATACTCCTAGTCACCAGCCCAGAGAAACACTGAGTTAATTTACTCCTGTTTCTTCAGAGTTAAATCTAACATTCTCAATTTTTCCCAAAAAAAAGTTGGATTTTAATTCTAATTCAACTCCTTTTATTCTAATTCAGCTAAAATGACATGGGGTAATGGGGTAAAACTTAAACAGGGGAACTTTAGATTGGATATAAGGAAGAAGTTCTTTACTGTAAGGGTGCTGAGGCACTGGAATGGGTTGCCCAGGGAGGTTGTGAATGCTCCATCCCTGGCGGTGATCCAGGCAAGGTTGGACAGAGCCTTGGGTGAGATGGTTTAGTGTGAGGTGTCCCTGCCCATGGCAGGGGGGGTTGGAACTAGAGGATCTTAAGGTCCTTTCTAACCCTAACTATTCCATGATTCTATGATTCTAATTACCCAGTTCATTTTACTTGAGAACAGCTAGTTCTATTTTTCTTTCCAAAGTGAATCTCAGAAACCAAGTCAGCTCCAACTAATCACAAGCAGGTTTATTAGAACAGAATAGATATGGGTAATTTCAATGGAAACCTCTGCAGGAAGGGAAAAACTGCACATTACCATGGAATACAAGCGACAAGATCATTACAAGCTCCCTGTGCCTCCCTTAGCATCTGCGGATTGTTCTTCTTCAATTTCTGTGTTCTTTTTAAATTCAAAGACAAATGTCATAGTTTCAGTTCCTCTCTGTCCCTACTATGTTAGAAAATTAACCCTTCACTGTGTCTGAAGGTTGGCTTTAATGACCCTGAGACATAGTGCCCAAGACAACTTCGATCTGTGTTTCTTCACAGCCCTTGATCTGACACGATCACTTCAGGGCCCACATGACCTTACCTGCTCAGAGGCAGACTGTTGCTCCTTGTTTTCCATGTAAATACCTAATGAATTCTCTTTACAAAAGTCCCCTGGATCATTTCTCTAGCTCCCATCCCACTTCATAGTCCTGGGACACAGAAGCAGACATTCCCTATGCAGAAATTGCATAAAGTTTGAAAGTTCGGGACAAAATCACAAGCCATTTTTCCAGAAACAGCCACTTCCCCCCTTTCCCCCACCCCTCCAATACACACGACTCACCAGCACGATGCTGTCTGCATTCAATGAAAGAAACCTCCCTCCAGGAAGGGGTCGAGCTACAGGGCAGGTAACAAAGGAAGAGGAAAAAGCTCGTAGCGGGGGGAACTCGTGAGCATGCAGCCTCTTCTGCAAAGGTGGTCTTCTATATAAGTGCAAAGCAAGACTCTGAGAACCTGCCATCAAGTAACCTCATTCCCAGTTTCTAGTTCTTTCCTCTGGGACACAAATAATGGCGTGACACCAAAAATAACCCCTACTCTTTTCCAAATGAATCCCATCCGTGTTGTTTTCCTTCACTCATTCCACCCTCTCTGGCTTAGGAAACACACAAAACCAGACTTCTCTCTTTAGTATTCCCTGAAAGACCCATCTTCCTCACAGTTGAAAATCATTTTAACCTGAAATGACATTATCAGCATTACTATACAACTGAAATAGTATGCAAATTGTAACAGTAGGGAGCTTTGTAATGCAGGAGTATTGAAAGTCCTAAAACAAGGCACTGACCACGTTAATCTGGAGTCTCCTCCCCCTACTGAAAGCACACCTTCATGTTCCCTTACCATAGCTTTAACATAGCAAATAATGGAAAACTCTTTCTTCTTCATTCAGGCTGAATGAAGAATATATATAAATGTTCATATAGATGAACACCAATATGGAGAGAAATTGTCCATGTCATACACTGCCTGAGTGAAGGCACTGTGCCTCTTATCAAAGAGCAGAACCAAGAAATACATCAATAAATAAATAAAGATGTATTATTCTAGACTGTCCTTTGGGTTATTAGGCTAATGTATTCCAGGAGGAAGGGAGGAGGAATAGAGTGCTCTTCCAGTAAGCATGTGGTTGTGCAGGTATTAACTGAATGGGAATACTGTAGCAGAGCTCCAATTTGCAGGAGCCTGCAGCAAGGTTGCATTCACAATAAGGTCAGTGAAAAATGGCAAATACATTAGCAAGTAAGCTACCCCCATAAGTGTATAACATCAGTATTTTGGGGGAATTGAAGCTGCAGTGGTAATCTAGGTTAGCATGTATATAACGACGTCATGTCATGCGCAGTGTCAATCTGCAATGCCAGTTTGATATTCAAACAGGCATGTTATTAAAATGGAAAGTTCTGATTGACACTTCCAAGGAACATTAGTTCTTCCATAAGCAACTCAGACCTCAAAGTTACCCATAAATAAGTTTGCCCACTTCAGTGTCCAGCAGTCCTCCTACACAGGGTGTGAAGCAGTAAGTCATTTTCAGTAGACCAAGGATTGAGACTAATGCATTCTGTCCTTTGCAGCACAGAAGTACATGGCACCATAAAGATATTGACCATCATCAATGGAAAGGTCCATCAATACTTCTGGCTGTGAAGCACATAGCAGCCACTAATAGCTTCACCAAGCTGGCCTACACAGCATGAAGTTCAGCAACATGTGGAAGAATAACCTGTAAATGGTCATTTTAGTGCTATTTTCACCTGATTTGTAAGCTAGTGGGTGAACCTTGGTCTTACTGAATTCAACCAGACTTGTGTCACCAATTTAAAATGACTGAATATTTCCCACTGCAGAGACCTTGCACGAAACTATATTCAATACAAATGTTCTTAGCTGTAGAAACTGTGCATGATAGCATCCACTAGTCAGTACATAATACAACAAATCATGCTTCACACAATTTCCCGTCATTAAAAAGAAGGCTAGACACTTCTTTGAAGAGCTGGGTCTTTCAATCCAGTGAGGCAACATTCCCTATCACACTGCACAAGCACTGCCTGGCTACAGGAGTTGAAGACAGACTGTTACCTCCTGCAACCATGACAATTGCAAAGCTGAGAATGGGAGGTAAAAGCAAGTGGAAGTGGTTAAAGGTTTGTCAAAATCTGGCTGGGCTCCACCAAGCTCCTAAGGACTAACTGAGCCAACTCAAGGCTTTCCAGCAGGGAAGGGAAAACCTCTTAAGCAACAAATTCAATGAAAATATCTCTTAAATTTGTTTTTATCAAATATTTTGGGCTAGTTCTTGTCTAAAGCCATCAGCAGATGTCTCCAGTTCCCTCTCTAGGCATTCATAAAAGCAAGATCTTCTTGCGTGATCACAAATACTTCCCTTCCATATGCACACCTTTCCCAAAGGTAAAGAGGTTTGAAATCCAACCATCCCCTGCACACTTCTTGAAGAGTTAAAGAGACATTTACATAACAAAGCACTGACAGAGTACATGAACCAACACATCAAGCACTGTCAAAAAAAGGCAGTGGTTGGTATGCCTACTTTAAGCAACTAGTATCAGATGCAGCAGAGTGCTCCATCAGTTTCAGCTTTTAGGTATAAAGCAATGCTAAGTAGAAGGTGCAAAATATATGTCTGAAGTTTACAGGTAACATGACTATTCCCAGCTGTGACAAGGAGAAACATTAACACCATCATTTAACAGTCAGAGTTGAAAAGTAGTATTTTTGGTAGTGCATCTGGCTTTGTATCCAGAACAAGTGACAACGGAACTGGGAGGTGGTGTGCACCAGAACACAGATGTCTTTAATCAAAGAGGAAAGTAACCAGCTGCTCAAAGTGCTTTCCACCACTGACCAACAGAACTTCTGTTGTTTTACAGATCCAGCTCCCACCTCATGCAATCACATCAGTTACCTGAATTTGTTGAACCTATTCCACTGAAAGCACAGCTGCCCATTTTGGGGGAGAGGGCTTTTCTTCATCCTAACTGGGCTGTCACTGTTACGCATATGACCTGGATCCACCATTATTATATGACCTGGATATGACCATTATGTACATGGACCTTCTATTTAGAAGCCCCTCCAGAGGCTGCTTCCCCACCTCACCTTCAGTTTAACCGCATCCTGTCTCTCACCTATGCTGTGGTGCCCATGCTCATCCAGGTCTGCAACAGCACAGATGGATCTTCCCTGGAGCAGCTTTAACAATGACTGTATAGTCAATAAAAAACAGAAGGTTACAGCACTGCAATAAAGAGTTCTGGTTCTGGAAGCTGTTTTTCAGTGCTCTTGTCACATTCAGGTCTCAGGTTTTGTTGTTTGATCTTGTCTCCATTCATTACACTTCCAGGAATGTGTAAAGCTTTACATGGAGCATGGCTCCATCCTGCCTCAGGACAGAGCAGCACAAACTCCTTTAGCCCCTTTACAGTCCAACTTGAGGCACTGCAAGGGTAGAGGAAAGTTTTACAGGCTTATAATCAGATACTAAGAAATTTGCTCACCAGCGATTAAACAGATGCTTTGTTCTGGAGTGCGCAGATATTTGGGGCTTGATGAAGAGGACCATCTTTACCAGCAAATAAATAATGACCCATTTAATAGCCAAGATGTAACTTTAAGTCACTGTTACTGCAGTTGGAAATTACTGATCATGAGTGTTGATTACCACTGCACTTTCCCAAAAAGCTTTAAGATTAAGAGATATTCAGTGTTCTTCTTCTGGCAGGTACCTCAAAAGGAGACCGTGAGAAGAGACACACAATGAAAAACAGCAGGTTAGACCATATGAGACTCCTTATTAAAAACATAAAATGCCTTTCACTCTGGCTTTTATTAAGTCTACTTTTCAAGCTGCATGAAAGTTAGGTGAGCCCATTATAATACAAGTCACGTCGAACTGTTTCATTATCCACATCCTGCAGCACGATAGCCCACAGAATACCTTTTGAAAGCTCCAGAGTGACGGCAGCAGGTTGAATATAATGAACAGCGTTACAAATGGGGACATGAGACGACAGGTCTGGTGAAGGAGGAGTCTCCTGGAAATCGTATGGCTGTAATTACTGAGGGCTGGTGCTGTCTCAGTTGGCTTTGAACAAAGGTAACTGCCTTCAGCAAGTTATATTTCCTCAGCCAGCTAAAAAGAAAGCGGAGACACAAATATTTATGATACACAATACATAACCAAAGTCATTGTCTGCTTTTATTACCTTATTTCTGTTGGAGCTTTGAAGTCTCCCACATCAACACCACGAGAGAATTAAACAGTAAAGCACTGATTTATTTTTAAATTAGACTTCCAAAGCTAGAAAGGTTGAAGTCATAGGAAGACAAAATGCTCTTATTCTGGGCACTTGGCTTGCACGTCACATTCTTCTTCTCAATAGTTCATTTGGTTTGTTGATGAAGAATCTGTCAAGCAGAAGTCAGAGGGAGATGAGACCTCTGCCTCCTTGCACAGGAGCTCCCCTCAACAAGCACTGAGCAGTGCTAAAGGGAGCACGGAGTGCAGAACACATGGCGCTACAGGAGACAGCAAGACTGAGAAGAAAGCTCAGGCTAATCCGTGTTTTCTCACCTGTGACCTGCTAAATCTCAGAAATGGGCTTACATGGACTTAGCCATACAGCAAAAACTCCTAGGGAAGAGTAGACAAACATGTCATAGTTAGATAAGATGACAGCAAGGAGAGAAAAAATATCTCTGTTGAAGTTATTCCTCTGTTAGTATCTGCACGCCCTAACCACTGCTTCCTTTTCTCTTACCTCTTTTTCCTGGAGAAATCACTAATCCTGAAAATGCATTTCCTAATGCTCGCAATAACCATTAGGTTGTATAAGGGTGAAGATATCCAGAAATATTACATCATTATTCCCCATCTTGATACCTGTCGTGGTTTAACCTCAGCTGGCAAGTAAGTATCACACAGCCACTTGCTCACTGTTTCCAGCACAAACCCAAGTAGCCTCATATTAGCTACTATGAAGAAAATTATCTCAACCAAAAGCAGCACAATACCATACTCTTTCATGGTTAATTATCTAAGGGGAAAAAAAAAAAGTGACAGAGCAAAAACAGAACAAGTTCAAAGAGGTGCAATAAAAAGTACTACAGGTTTGGAAAAAAAAACAAACCACCTCTTTATAATGAGCAATTAAAAAGGAGAGAAAGTTAACTTGTGAAGAGATGAATAAATGGTGACACAATAGAACATGAAATATAACGAATGGAATGAGAGAGGTCAGCCATGTGCACCTGCCTTCAGTCTCTTCCATTGTATTCCAATGTATTCCAATGTATTCCATTTCCGTCTTGTATCACACAGTGCCTCCCAATGATACAAGGGGCAACACATTTTGAAGTGGACAAAGTGATGTAAAAAATGAGCCTGCAGAAGTTAACTGCGATAGCATTTGGGTGGTATCTGGCAAACCCAGTGTCATTGTATTGCCAATTATGGGAAAGCTGGAAGGAAATGCACCAAACTAAGGACTCACAAGAAGGTAAACCCAGAGAGGGGCTCACCCTCTTGATCACGTTCCCCCAAACCTGCAAGTCTTCCATTCTCCATTCAAGCTTTGTTGATGAGAAATTCGCTTGATAAAGGTTTTTTTTTATCCTGTATTGCACTCCCTGAAGAGGTGTAACCAAAGCTATAGGCAAGCATGCCTTTGTCAGACCAAGCAGCAAACCTGGGGAGAGGCTAGGACTGTTTTGAGATTTAATGTGATATAATGGCCAACTCCTATCCTAAAAGAGCAGCTGCTGTAGAGTCCTTTTGGGAGACCTGAAATGATGAAAAGCGACTCCTACATTCTAAGGACATGCAAGGTAAGGCAACAGGAGCCCATCTCAACAGCTAAGTGTTTCAAATGGCAAGCAGGACCTGAACTGGACAGATGTTGATGACGTGACTTGTCAGAAGCCAAACATGCAAGTGAGGGTAGAGTTCATAGGAGCAAGAGTGTAACCGTGGAATAAAGCATGACTCTAACCATAGACCACACAAGACAGAAGTTTGTGGATCACTGTGGGCACAGCTGCTGGATTGTGAGTAGCTGTTGGGGAAAAACAAGTCTCCTATGCCACTAATACATCCTTTCCAAAAAAGCACCAATTCTTTTGCCCTGCCTACCACCCAACCAAAGCACTCAAGGGCCAGAAGAAATAAAACCTTGAAGTAAGGCAAAGGGAGCAGTGACCGTCAGTAAAACCAAACACAAACAGAAAACCAGAGAAAATCAAGTCTAACCATCAGTGCATATTCTCTATTCCTTCCCCAGAGGCTCACATCTTACCATTACTGTAACTGCTGTGCTCTAAAGGCCTCTGCACAACCACAGCTCTAAAGGGCAGCCTTTAACAGATGCCTGCTCTCCATCACACCTATTAACCCATTACCTCCTCGCACTGCTGCTTTAAACACTTTCTATTCATAGCATTGAGAATGGGGCATTTCACAAGGAGGGCACAAGCAAGGCAGTCTGAAAATTAACTGTAAACTATGTTCATACTCTTAGTACTACTAGCACTAAATTTCCCACTCAAGTGTTTGGAACTGCCAGTGGCTTAAGATGCTGAAAACCGTGTATGCTCAAGACCTGGAATTCTGGTTTCCTTTCCCTTCTGACAAGCTGTCAGCATCCTGCAGGTCACAAAAGGTAAATACACCTGAAATATCAACTCTTTCGTTCTTTTAGGGTGTTTTAAGTTCTGAAATGCTCCATCTTAGCTAGTCGGCATAGTGCATTAGGAGCCCAGGAGCTATATGTAATATGGAAAAAAGCACACGGCCCAAGTCACAGAGGTGTCTCTATTCCAGCCCTTTCAGAAAAGGCCACATGGCTGCAAGCTGGGTTGCTTGGCCAGATGTGATTTACTCCTAACCTCAGTGTATTAGGAAGATACAATGGGCAAGGACTACCTGGGTCATCAAATCTACCCTCCTGTCATCAGGCAGCCATACCATCTATCTCTATCAACCTCTCGAACTGCATCTGAAAACTAGTTGAGGAGGAGTTGAGGAGGTAAATGAAGGCAAGGTAAGATACTACGATTAAACTGAAAATACTGCACCTGAGAAATGGTTTTAAACTATGCTACTAACAGGACATCTGAATTTGCAACATAAACCTGTGGCTCTGAAGGAGGCTGTTGAGCTCAACTACAGATAAGCTCCAAGGTGTAGTACAGCTTCATTCCACACAGAGAAACACTAGGTGATTCCAATCACTGACTCCTAAATAAAATATTCAAGTAAGTGAAGTGACAAAGAAGACTGAAGATCTTTTTCATTCCGATAACATTATTAACACATACACATACACCCAGTGATGAACATTTGATGGCTTGCTATATATGATACGTGAGTTTGTAGTCTTTTTTCATGAAAGGCATTAAAGGCATTTGCTATGGATTTTTGCTGACTATAATATTTTATACGACTGCTTTATGTGGAGGCTGAAGGGTTTCTGCCAAATTGGTTCCTAATTGTACCTCATCAAATACAACAAAACCATCTCTCAGTGAAATGATGTCTGCTACCATGCGATTTTCAATGACACAAATCACTTTGTGTCAAGCTTCTGGGAAGTTTGACTGAAAGTAAGAATCCAGTTTCCTGGTCTGGGGCTTCTGGATTTGTCCTGCATGTAAGAAAGCACTGAAAGAGCTTATAAATAAGGAATTCTCAGCCTGCAACATGGTCTTTAGTAAAGTTGAATGCTTTCACAACTGTGTTCATCACAAAAAGAACAGAGTTCAGAGGTGCTGCCTAAATGTGCATTCCTGAACTGTATTACTAGTGGCTGACATTTAAGAGCCCTGGATGACCAAGAGAGATTATTCTTAAAGTAATGCCTCCAAATTCACTCAGATAAAAGTTTATGTTTCTGTACTGCTGATCAAAAGCATAGGATGCAATTGGGAATACACAGCACAGTAGATTTGTCCTATGAAAACTCCTACAAGAAAAGCAATTGCAATCCTATTTTGAGCAGATATTTTGGAAAGAGAAAAAACAAAGAGCAAAGCATAGGCAATAATTACCAATGTCAGTCCATTCAGACAGTATTATCTTTTATCTGCAGACTGCCTGTAACACTCACAGTAATGACCTGGTAGGCAAGGCAACAAGCAATACCCTTTCCAACTCAGTTCTTAAAGAGTATCCCTTCCTATATGCTACATCACTTACATTGTTCATACTTCTGTTGATATCGTGTTACGCCACCAAGTGTGCTAAAGAATGCAGCATCTGTTACGTATCTTTCCGCTATTTAGGGTAAACAGTATGTATTTAGCAAGAACCCTGTCTCTGTTGATTAACCACCCTGTTTCTCTCTTGCTTCCCCATTCTCCTCACAAAATATCTGCCTGGGCGAAATCTCTGCCTGCACACACACCATATGGCACAACGATATAAATCAGATGAGACTAAGTTAATTGGTTGTATTAGACCCCATGAAACAGATTTTAAGTTCAATTATGAGCCTTTTTTCACCTATGCAGAGCACAGAGGTGTTGCCCAAGCCACGGAGGCCAAGCCAGGCTCTTGCACATGTAAGTTGTTTGCTTTACGAAAATACATCTGTACCACTCAAGTGCGCACACCTAAGAACAGACACGGCCATATCTAGAGCTCAAAAGATACATGAAGGCTCTTCCCAAGCAAAGCAATGAAAACACAGAAAGCAGCAGTCACACTGCAGTAACTTCACTTGCAGAGATGTCAGAACCAGGGTGAGACTGCAAACAAGTGCTTTTCTTTGCTTTTCCTGCTGGTTTTTTTTTTTTTTTTGAGCCATCTTAGCATCTTGATATGGAGGGACACACACAAGCCCCATGAGCATCACTTGTGATAGTTCTGCTATCTGTTAAGTATACCCCCCTGCCCAATTTCAGTTGAGCATTGCCTGTAATGAAATCCAAGGAACCTGTCACTTGAGTACAGCTTCCCAATCACAGCAGTCCTAACAAGGTATTTTGGAAGGGAAGATCAAAGGACAGAGCAAATATGAAGTACTTTCTCAGGCAAAGGTAAAAACAAATCCTAAGGACCCTAATGATACAGTAGAAAACCAATACAATGCTGTTCTTGAGCTTGGACATAAATCAAATGCTGGTGTGCTCCCTGCTGCTTATGTGTGGTGTTGCTCATCATCAATATAATTTATATTTGAAAAGAAAAAATCCCTTTAAAAAATGAGGGTGTAACTGAGAAAATGAGGGCAAACCCGGAAAACTGAATGATGCTGATCACCAACAAAGTACTTCCCACTAAACTCACTGAACAACTGGGAATTCTCAGGAAAAAAAAAAACAGTAGCATAACTAGAAGAACTGCCAGAGATAAGGGTTGCAACTCCAAAGCAGGCTCCACACCAGGAGTCACCTGCCCTAGGCAAGTACAAGCTGCTTGTGGCTCCACGGGCTGGCTCTAATTCCTGGAAGAGGCAAGGGACCCCTGGGACCCAGCCAGAGAACCACAGGGATAGTCCTCCCCGGACAGATGGAGGCATCTGTCCCCTTTAAAAGGCAAATGAGCTTTTCCTACATGAAGTCTATCACCAGGAAGAGGAGAGCATCCATGCATGCTCCAGAGAAACAGGATCTGCTGTCAGCTCAGTTTTCTTCTTGGCAAGAAGGGTTAAGACTCCCCCAGCCAGAAAACCAAGAACAAGTAACACAGGACTGCTGGCAAGATAGCATCTCCTTACTGGGTGCTCTGGGTAAACACAGAGCATCGCATCAAAGACGGACCTGACTCTACCAGGCACTTTCCTGCTTAATGGGAATAACCTGGAGGACCCCGAATACTGCCTAACAGCTTGGATCAAAGAGGCCACAGGAATATTTGCTGTGCTCCAGCTGAACTGAGGTTTGCACTATGGCAAAGATAAAAGAATATTTGTTTTTCCTCATTATGGGAAGCTTTTTCAACAAAATAATTAACTGTAGCATAACAGAAAGCTTCACTGTATTCGAAGTTGAAAGCATGTGTTGAAATCTGACTGTTCCACTGGAAATGGATTTGAAAGGGCCATGCAGGAATACGATAAAAAGAGAAGGGAGGCTTTTTGTAGAACTTTATATTTCTTCTTATTATTTTCTACTCTCTTAAAAGCATAACCATCAAAGCAAATAAAAGTTTAATAAGTAAAAAAACATTTTAAATGAAAAACCATGATTAACTTATTAAGACCCATTAAGTGTATAATTACAAGGATTCTATTACATTAAGATACCAATTTCTTTAAAGCCAGAAATAATACCTGCTGAAACTTTAATTATTTAAATGAGAAGAGAAAGAGGCATGTTATCTTCTCTGACAAAGATTAAAATCAATTTAATTGCTTCTCTGCTGCATTGACATGATTCTTGCTGTGAGTCAAGCAACCAAAAAGGGAAATTAATACTGCAGCTGTTAATCAAGTGATATTTGTGTGCTCCATCTTATTATAGCAGGAGAAGGAATAACTGCTACTTTGGAGACTTTGTCCACACGGTATTTCATGGCATTTTTGTGCTCGAAAGAGCACCTTTGCTTAGTTTGAGTTGCGGCATCTCCAGGTGACATGCAGCCCAAGAAAACAGTGTGTTCCATGGTTCAATCCCCTCCTAAGAATTGTTCTGCCAAGGGTAAGGCTTGTTTCAGATTAAATCCCCCCTCGGGTACGTGGCTGGCTGGTCTGGAATTACAGAGTGACACCAAAAAGGGATGAAAATACAGCTGAGGAGGGGTTTGCCTCTGAATCAGAATGTATTTTCAAGGGAGAAAGCAGGTTGGGGGAAAAATCATCAATTTCAGTAAAATTAGAATACGCATCTGAAAACCTGTGAGAGCTGAGCACACAGCACAACCCATGGCTTCTAGCTGCTGGTTTAAAACTGTTTATCCTTGCAGCGCCTTTATGAAACCAAGTGGATCTTCAGCAACAGCTACAGTCGACAAATTAATGTAGCTGATGGTAGGGAAAATGGTATTGTGAGATATTTATGAGTTCTGAAATACAAACCCATGTGATGCCTCATCATCTCTTATCAGCCCTTGTTAACTTTACAGATGATGAGAAGCACCAGAATAACTGAGGTTGTCAAAACTAATAGATCTCAGAGGCTCGGCACCAGCACAGTTCAGTTGCATCTACAGTCCATTTCTGAGGAGTTTTAACTCCTTCACTCCACTGAGCAGGAATAAATCCCATTTACTGCTCACAGCACCAGGCACTGCCCTGGCTATTTCAGAATGTGCAGGCAGCACTTCTGGGTAAGAACTTCTTACTTGGCAAATACCAAGCACCTTGTTTTAAACAAGTACTGCCGGGATCTGATTGGAAACTCCAGGATCTGGAAAGAGCAGAATTAAAGGTACAGTTCTTGGAGAAAAAGAAATGCAACACATTCACTTGATCCATGCATGTCCAGGATGGGGCCAGGCAGGACCCACTCTGGAGAGATACTGGAACCCTTTTGAACACAATGGTGGGGACAAAGGAAAGCATCAGACAAGCCCCTAGGACTGCTTGTGAACACAGCAGCATTGCACTGACAGATCACTGGAACAGGTTGCCCAGGGGGGGTTGTGGAGTCTCCTACGTTGGAGATATTCAAGGCCCGCCTGGACAAGTTCCTGTGTGATGTACTCTAGGTTACCCTGCTCTTGCAGGAGGGTTGGACTAGATGATCTTTTGAGGTCCCTTCCAACCCTTAGGATTCTGTGATTCTGTGATTGCATGACGTGTTTCCTTATCTCCTCATAAGTAAATACATCTGGTACATGGGAAGCTGAACTCGCAAGGCTCCTGGAGGCCTTGCAAGCCACACGGCTCCCCAAGGAGCTGCAGGGAGCAGAGGAAGGTATGAGGCTCCCACACACTGGGCAGTGCACGATAGCTGCAGGAGATGCTGCATCCCAGACAACAATGCTGGCATGTCCTGAAGCAGCAAAGTGGGGCCTCAGGGAAGAGCTCAACAAATCCAAGCTCCTATTCAGTACAGGAAAAAAGGCAAGGAACCTAAAAGCAGCCTCTGACCAGCATCAAAGACTACTTCCTGTCCCATTTTGTATCCCGATGAGCCTGAATTCGACCAGGTTTGGAGGAGGATGTTAATACCACTGAGAAGGACAGAACATGAGTAAGAGTAACCATAACCATGCAGAGGAAAATAAATCCATCATGGAGATGAGACAAGAAAACCAGCGAGCTTTCACTGTGCCTGGCAACCACAGGCAGCTTCTGCCTGTGTGCATGCAGGAGGAAGCCTCAGCTGAACACAGCACTACCAGGGGCTTGAAACAAGCCACGGCATCAGAGTAAAGCTTTCACTTGACTGACATGGCAAACAAATATATCCAAGAACAATCACATCCTCTGGGAACAAACAGAAAACAACCAAAGAGGGTTAGAGGATAGTGATAGAATGAGCCCAGTTTTATTTTCCACAACGTGTGACATAGCAAGCTTCACTCGCTTTGATGACTGTCAGAAAAGGTCCTTATCACCAAGAGATATTCTGTTCATTTTCTAGGCAAAAGTGGGATTAAGTCTCATAGGAGTCCTAGGTATATAATCCTACGTATCTCTAGGAATAAACAGAAGTGTTATCCTTGTTCAACAAGGATAATGTCATGTTCCCTCACATCTTTTCCATCTTACCCCTCGCTGTAGACCACCACAGAAGTAAGGGAGCTCTTGGCACAGGCTGTGAAAGCCACATATGTTTGGCAGCAATTTTTGTCTCTACATGGTTACACTTCAGTCAGGCTACCATTACCATTTATATTGATTGGTATTTATATTGATTCCAGACTGAGGAACTGACTAAGAATGCAAGAAAAGGGAAGACAAAACCAGCCAAGAGCCACAAAATCATTTGAGATAATTCAGTCATATTCTTTCTCATGAAACATTAAAGCAAACCACAGAAAAACTGAAACACAATTCAGCACTTCCCAGTCAGTTTGGTGCTCACGTTTGGAAGAGTGAAGGATCCTTAGGGGGCAGGGAAAGCTGGTGGGAGGGGAAGAACAGCATAAAAGCCTCCTGGCTCTTAGGGTACCCATTTGAATCTGTCACCAGAGAAGAGCATCCAAGCATCTTGAGTGCACCTTCAGCAGCTTGCACAAAATGGGCTTGAAACCACAATCCAGACCACAGCCGTCCCATCCCCAAAACCAGTCCACACAGACCCTAGAAAGCCACGCATCTGGAGTACCCAAGCTTCCCTTTACCTGCTGTAACACCAGCTCACAGCCAACAGACAACTGAAGCAGGATTGAATGATGCTGTGGCCCAACCAACATTACCCATAGTCAGAGACCCCTTGAAAATGCTACACATAGTGCTTCACACTGCTGAGGTCCAGTGCATACCCAATGCATTTAAAGGGTCTGGAGAAAAAGAGAAATGAGGAAAATAACTGTGGAGTTTCGAGGTATGCCATTACTCCTCTTTTGTGGGAACTTGCCAAGTGAAACCAGTTTTTGGTATTGATTTCAAATAAAAGAAAGCACGAAGTTGATTCATGCCATTCTTCTGGACATAAAAGTGTTTTTCAATGTGTATTTTGATACATTACTGTGGAAACTCTTCCAAAAGTCATCTTTATTTTTAGAGCACTTGATTTGCACAAACGGTAGATGACCATAGCTTGCTGTTATTAACTATAACCCTTAAATCCTTCCACTCCTCAAAACAACACTAATTCCAATAGGATTTTTTGTACTTCTTTCATCTCGCTGTAGAGATGGAGAGAAATGTTTTCCAACTGCTCAGCATGGTGCTAAGCTTTTCTTGCGGGCGTAATTTCACTGAAGGAAAATGGGTCAGAACCCAAGGTCAACAATATCTATTTTTCTTGGTGGTGGTGGTGCCTTCATGTTCTTCCCTACCATGTAATAGCTCTGACATGGAAAGCAGCATTAGGGAGCACGTCAATCTGCTGGTATGGAGAGAGCCTGCACTGTGATGGTAAGTGTGTAGGAGAACTCCTGCTTGCTGTGCTGGTGTGCTGAGAAAGGAGTTGCATTTCTCTATAACCCTACACAGAACACCAAGTATCCACGTGAGACAGTCACATTTTCCTGGATACTACCAGTCTGAACAAAAATAGAGATGAGCCATATTTTGTAAGCAATATTTTGGCCTCAACAGTCTTTTTCTCAGCCAACAGCATCTCATGAAATTAGAAAGAGTGTGTTCAAAACAGGTTTCTGGTCCTGTACAGCCTGCCAGGAAGCAAAAGGACATTAGAAGCTTATCAGGCTTCTAACATCTGAATTTCTTCTTCAGTCATGCATTCTCCCTTCTTTCCTCATGACTTCTTCCAACACTGATAATTTGCAGCTAGGATCACAGAAACAGGAAGGAGTGAAAGGCACCCCCACATCTTTCATCACTGGTTGGTTTTATATTCTGGCGGCACAGGAACATAACTAACAGCTTAGCATTCATCAAGGGAGGATGTACAGTCACCATCAGGGACACGGGAAAAACACAGAGGGAAAGATATGAAGATTAGTGGCGAAATTTAGGAGATTGGGAGCTGGGAAGCCCCACACTTGAGGCACCTAACCGGATTCTACAGCAGCGGTTCTACAAGGATGTTTGCAATGATTAATTCACGCTTTACTGCTCTATCACCAACATCTGCAGGAAGTTAACCTCTCTGTCTCAGTTTTCACTTCTGCAAATTACAGATTATAGTTACAAATGATGGGCTAGGGATTAGTTAATATTTTAAAGGGACCTAAGACTTGAAAGTGAACAGAAGAATTGCCATCAACTACTGGGAAAACAAAAAAACAAGCCAAAACAAACTGTATGATGTCCATGGATGTATAATTCAATACTGTATGGAAAGAATTAACCCTGGTTTGTATGTGAGACATGCTGGGAGAAAAAAAAGGGAAAGAAACGGAAGCCTTTAAAGATAGATAGCAGTTGTGAAAGAAAATATACAGTGAGCTCAGAGCCCTACAAATGCTGTCAATTTATGGAAAGAACAACTATAATATTATATATAACTAATATAGAATAATATAACAAATATTATTCCAGGTCCTGACAACCCTTACATGTGACTCCACAACCAGGTTCCACCTGGGAAGTTAAGTGTGGTTTTACAGCACATTTACCACTCTCCAGTATCTACCCACATCTATGCTTTTACTGCCCAGTAAATGCAAGAAAGCTTGTATCACATTCATTGTCCAGGTCATGTAACTTCAGCTATATCATTAAAAATACATGAATCTAAGGTGTTAACAACAGCAGGTCCTGTACGGCACCAGCAAACAAAACCTGACAGGAAATCCAATACAACAAAACATACGCCAATGCAAGATGATGTGAAAATGGCCTTACTGCAAGTCCACGTGCTGAACAGGCATTTAAATTTTATTATGCATGATTATACTGCACTATTTGGGCACATTTCTAGATAGCTATAAAGAAATATTATGCCTGGTGCTGCTAATTCCCCACACGTAGCGGATGGTTTCACCATAGTGAAAATGTGTGTTTCAAAGTCAGACCCAATGTAGAGTGGGTAACAATGGAAACTATGGCATCCCTTTTCAAAGATACAGAGCTCAGAGGTTAAAGAAAAAGAAAGAAAACCAAACTCAAATGCAAAGCAAACAGAGAATACAGCACTGATTTATGGGACCTTTTGTAACAAATAGGGGAGCCAGAAGCGAGATGCTGATGCTTTCTTTACCTTTGTCGTGTAGGAGAGCAGCTGCACAAAGCACAGATAAGACGTGAGGATCCAAACAACTGAAAGTTACTTTATGTGTCTGGGGTATCAGAAAAGTGGAACTGCCAGCTCCAGTCCCAGAGGAAAGCTCAGCAAGCATGAGCTTGTTTTACTTGACACAGACTTACATTTGGGCTCAAAAGCATCCTTGTGAGTCTCTCCCACCCTCCCTGAATGCAACCCTTTCTCAGGGTCTGCCAGCAATCAGCAGAGACAGCTGCCTTTTACAGATCATGAGCTGGGGAGCAAAGAGAGACGTTTCAGTACCCCTTTCTGCTATCACCCTTTAGGTTGAGAAATGGGCTTGGCAAAGTGCTCACCAGCTCCTATGAATTTATGCTCTTTGAGTCCAGTGTGAGTGAGGACAACAAGGCCCAGCATTTTATGTTTGATATCCATAGTTCAAAAGGAATTAAATGAGCATGAGGTTCTGGGGGAAGGAGGGGCTTTTCACCCAGGTATCTTCAAAGAGACTGGCAAAAGACAGCATTGTTTATTCCACTGCTGACTCCTGAAGCTTCCTTCAAGCTGGGCCTGAAGGAAGCCCTCTCATACAGAAAGCAGGTCCCTACAGAGGCTGGGGCTGGTTTACAAAGTGCAGCTGAGGTGGAGGAGCCAGGACCTGTGTGTGCAGTCAGAGGCAGGTTGCAAATGCTCTATGTGCAGTACTCAGTGCCAGCTATCACACACAACCACCACCAGTTTAAACAGGGGCTTTACTACTTACAGGAGCTTCATAAAGCTTTGCCGGGATCTGTCTGGGACTTCAGATTTCTGTATTCCCTATTGAGATGTAGCTGAGCCAAAGAGATGAGATTCACCAGGATCAACTCCTTGCTCTGCCAAACACAGCACATATTGTATCAGTGCCTTCAGTCTCCCATAGCCCAGAGCACAAGTCTTTTTCTTCCACAGAAAGAAACATTTACAGAAAGTGAGATAATATAGATTTGGAAAAGTGTTAATTGCAGCTAAATACATAAAACATATGTCTGTTACTAATGTATATTAAAAATATAGTTAAATATAGCAGTTTGTTTTCCATCACTAAAGCTGTGTAACAGCTCGTGCAAGATAGATGCGAGAGGGCAACATCTCGAGACAGCACATTAGTATTGTCTCTGGTCACTTTACAGGTGTCTTATGGATGTCCTATGTACTGAAGACAAAAGGTCGCTGCTTTTCATGGACCTTTGACATGTAAAACCCAAGTATCAACTCCACCTCCCTCGTGAAGGGCAGAAAATCCTCTTCCAGTTTCTATGCAGATGGAGACAAGATAATGAATCATCTACGCTCTAATCTGGACTGCCCCATAGCATCATTAGCTTTGCCACACTAGTGACCATAGTGGATCCACTCCCAAGAGCATGGCTGCCAGCAGGAACCAAGGGCTTTCAGTTACAGCAGCACAAGTTACTACCACCAAAACCAAAATCAATTCCCACTAACAACCACCATAAAAAAACACATACACACAGGAAAAAGAACACTGATGCCTGATCTGGTTTCCAGAAAAACAGAACCTTGGGTGGATAACAGCAGAATAATGACCCTAAAGCCACAGACATTCTGGTCACATTTGCACCAACCCCAGCATCTCGGTGGTATCCTCCAAGGTAGGGTTTTCCCCTTCTCCATCTAAGGCTTAGTTCACATTTAGAGGCAATCCATAAGGCTTCCAGAGCAGATACCATTCTCTGCATCTGTCAAGAGTTCCCAAACTCATTTGTATACTACACTAGGGTTTTTTTACCTCCTGCTGCCCAGAGGCTAAGCCCTCGTTACACTAAAAGGAATCAAGAGAAGCTGAAAGCGTTCAGAGCATGGGGTAGGCTGTTTCTGCCATAATAATGACTTTCATGCGTTTAGGTTTTACAAAGCTGGTTATATATGCAGAACAGATACATGTATGAGAAGGTCAGATGTAATGGAGCGAATCTGACATTCCTAACCAGTAGATATGGAATTTCTTTGATAATACTATAGAGAGAAGTTGGAAATAGCAGTAGAAAACTATTTCTTCCTGTACAAAGAATTAAAACTTAATACTGCAGAAGAAAACTTTATTGAAGTTTTACCACATTTTGTCCTTGCTGAATAGTCCTGGCTTCAGCAGCTGCAGCAGGAAATGTAACTGTCACTACAGTGAATAAAGAAGTAAGTGGTGCTATAATGCAGCTGCCCCCGATAACAGCATTAGTATGAAGCCTCTAGTGGAAACCACAGAGTAAACCAGATATGCACTCTGACTTCATAAAAATGTGCTTCCATTGAGCTTCTCAGTCCATAGGCTACAAAGTGTATGTATCGGAGCTTATGTTTCCTTCTCCTTCAGAGAGGATGGAAAAGAGCAGGTACCTTGCTTGCCCACTGCTGATTTGGGCTTCCTCCCTATAAGACACTTACAATGAAAACCAGTGTTCAGGTCCTCTCCACCTCTGCCACACTTCCCCAGAGCTAAAGAGTTCCTCTTGTCTCTCCCCATAGCCAGTGTTACTGCAAACCCTCTTTCCCCTTTCCTATGTTAGTGACATGGGTTAGTGGTGGACTTGGCAGTCTTGCGGTAAAGGTTGGATTTGATGATCTTAGAGGTCTTTTCCAGCCTAGTGGATTCTATGATTCTATGTTGTATGTAACACAACCCCCACCCATCCACTGCAATCAAAACATGGGTGCTGGAACAATGCCCTGTGGGAAAAGGGACAAGGTAAGATCTAGTCCCTCATCAATGCCAGCCTGCAGATTCCATCAGAACACTGATTTCAGGGGGAAAAAACATCCTGTTCATTTTGCTGGAAAACTCCAAGAGCAACAGACTTACACAGATGGACAACAGGGTAACAAACAGATCTTTGGCAGTACAAAAAAGCAGTTAACGACAAACCGCTTTTATCAGTTTCAAGCTGAATAGCTTGTTTAATTCTCCTGTAGAGTCTCAGTTAAATATAATCTAACTTAAGACAACTCTTCAAGCCAGGCCATTTCCTTGGTAGACAAGCTCTTTCCATAGCAATGAAAGACAATTCTTTTCTAAGGTCACCCTTAGACAGCTTGCCCAGATAAAGATGAAAACATTAACAAGAATCTGCTCTGAATTCCAGAGAAACATCATATTTAAAAGGAAAAGAGTTAAATATCAGAGAAGTGTGTGTCAGGTGGGAAGTGTTGCTATCTACCCATTCAGCACTTCTGAAACATATTGATTCAGTTATCTGCAAGCTTGTCCATAAGCTCCCTGGAGGAATTACAGCTCATGCATATGCAAGCCCCAAAGAGGTTTTGTTCAAAATTTAATCGTATGGCAGGAAAATAGCACCAGTTTTATTGTATACGCTAGCTCAAGTTGCAAGACACCGTCACGTTTCTGAAGAGGTGAAAGAACCGGGTAGCGTTGGTGAGGTGATGGGAATCATTTAAAATGTCCAATCCAGCAGTTATCCAAGATATCCACATAAAGCAGAAGGAAAACCTAAGGCAGTTGTGAAGGAAAGTGAGTGAGTGTGCAGAGGTTTAAGCATTAAAGGTAGGACTAATGTCTCACCTGCTAAACTCGAAAGAACCCATTAGGATTTCCTTCTTTCCCCACTGACAAAAAAAGTCTAGAATAAAGAAATGCCTGCATTTTCTGAAAGGAATTGTTTCATTTTACTGGGTTGTTTTTTTGTTTCAGGGGCTGGGGTTTCACATCTCTGGTTTCTGTTCCTTCCAGCTTACCATTCCACTTCTATGCTGGAGTGTGGCAAGCATACCTAGTGCATCTTTTAAAACACCTTATTTGCTTACAGCCTCATATTACTTCTGTTTCAGTGTTTCCTCTTCTGCCTTTCCTCAGTTTGTCTTACTTTGTGCTCTACAAAGAAAAAAAGTCAGCTACCTCAAAAGCTTTAGAATAAAAAGCAATTAATTTGCCTCAAAACGGACCTTTTTCTCTGCAATTGTACTGCAATTTCACCTGTCCCTGGTGAGTCTAGTTCTTCTATAAATAAATATAAATAAAGGCAGGGTATCACTGCTGGATGGCACTTTCCTCCTCAGCTGCCAATCACAGAATGGGAAGGGACATTAAAGCTCATCCAGTTCCAACCCCTGCCACGGGCATGGACACCCCACACTAGAGCAGGTTGCTCCAAGCCCTTGTGTCCAACCTGGCCTTGGACATTGCCAGGGATGGGGCAGCCACAGCTTCTCTGGGCACCCTGTGCCAGCGCCTCAGCACCCTCACAGGGAAGAGCTTCTGCCTTAGATCTAACCTGAACTTCCCCTGTTTCAGTGTGAACCCATCACCCCTTGTCCTATCGCTACAGTCCCTGATGAAGAGTCCCTTCTCCAGATTTCTTGTATAATCAAGAGGGGAAACTTTTTGCTGCACGTCACTGCGGGAGCTTGCAGTGCTACAGGAGGCATTCACACTAGCAGGTCTTTTCCATCACATACACTTATTCCCAACCAATGAGTATGTAGAGGGAGCTTATGATTATTATGGAGGCTGTACAACTACACATGATTACAGGGGCTGTGTGATTACACCAAAATAAAACTGATTTTCTCCTTAAAACTCTAAATAATATATCAACAATTCAATCTTAAACACCCATTGTCAATCAGAAAACCCACAGATCAGATGCTGGGCTGCTATGGGGCCATGGTTTATCTACGAGATGTCTTGTTAAGAGACACCAGCATGCACCACAAGAGCAGACCTGAACACTGTCAATGAATACAGTAATTAACCAGGGACAGATCTGCATCCCTGGTAGCACATGGGGTTGAGTGGTAATCAGTCTCTTGCTAGAAGTTGCAAGACAGAAAGCAATAGCTTTTCCTGCTGTACCTTTGTTTTGCTATGCAAGTTAGAGTAATTTCCTCCTCCACTTTTAATGTGCATTTTACAGTCAATTTAACACATCCATTAGTCACCAAAATCTGTGCAAATTAGTGCATTTCCATCAACTTCTGACCAACTCGTGACATGACAGCATTAAAATAATTCCAAAATCCTATGCTACAAGCACATTATTTACACCCTATAGGTAAACTACAACTAGAAAGAAATGCCACCTTGCTTTAATCTCTTGCATGTATGACACAGCTGCAAATCACAGTCACCTTTGTACACACATCTGTAAAGTGGAGACACACTGTGGCGATGACCCCTGAGGAAGACCCACCAGGAAAACAGACTCACTGGGATAACTGGGAGGTAACAAAGCACAGACCCAGGTACTACATGCTTAAAGCAGTAATATACACTATTAATATATAAGAGTAATATATAATTAACTCTTTTAATTCAGCAGCTATCACCTACCCAGAGGAAGAAACATCTCAGTGGGTGCTTCCCCATCTGAGGCCTGGCACAGGTCTTGTTTTAGAGGTACAGCCTCCAAATCTGAAGTTATCTGCTGGATTTTAAGGGTCCTTTATAAGGGATGAAGATGCTGTGTTTTTCCCTCAATGAAACGATTCTTCAACGTGCTGTCTGCCTTGAGCAAACTTCAAACTCAACAGTTCACAAAATCAGACAGTAAGTCATAAGAAATAGAACTCATTATGTACGTTATGCTTGCCCTTCACACCTCTATAATGCAAGCTGCACGTTTTATATCACTGTATGATACACTTGCAATAGCATGCAGGTGGCATTATCCAGGAAAGCCTGACCTAGATGAGGAATGCTGCATTTCTACCACATTTCCCTTCCCTCTCAGCCTTTCTTCCCCTCTTCTGTCTCTGTTCCATCGGTTGAAAAGCAACAATACCTCTATTAGTATTTAATTTGAATTTGTGTTTTCCATTTGTCCTCTCCAAAACAGGTCTTAGATCAGAAAGAGGAAAACAAAAAGAAAATCACTACCCTGCGTAGAAACCCAGCAGTATATAGAAGGTACTTACCTAGCTCCACTGTTAGGCTAAAGGAGGAAGATAAAAAGCTTCAAATACCAGGGAAAAGCCAATCTCTTGTATCCATGTTTAAGAAGGCAACCTCATTTTCCAGAACAGCTGAGCTTGCAGCCCATAGGATTGTGAAAGGCAGTATTATACGCTCAGGCCACACGCCTGGGTGTCCAGTTTCATGCTACTATTTTGGAAAGTTGTATTATAGAGCTGCTTATTGTGACTCTTTATTTGGCTTTTACCACAATCCCTATTACCAGGTTTCAAGAACTTCCAGATGTTCCTATTAAGAGCACTGGCAGCTTTCCTAGAGGAAAACAAATCTCATCTTTGAGTTGTGCTTGGCAACACCAAACTTTTACACGTGTACATCCACACTGCCTGTCACAAAGATGGAAAAGCCACCTTGGGCCCAAACTCTCCATTACCCCAGAGGGAGTTACAGATATGAAAGAAGAAAAATCAAAAGGCTTTGTGATTCCTCTGTGGCACACTGAGCCTGTAAAACAAACCAGTTCTATTTCATCCTATTCAAATCCCCACAGTTCAAGTGAAATTTAATTATACCTTCACTTTGCATAATTAAACAGTCATTGCATGGCTTTCTAAAGCATATAAAATGACTAATGAGTGTAGTGGTAAAACTTTCAGCAGTACTAAGTGGTTTTAGGAGGCTACAGGTATGTCTAGACAGAAGCTAACTTGCATAGAAGCAGCACTATTTTGTTCACCCAGTGGGATTAAGCAGCTCTCCACATATGCCATGTTTTTGCAGCTCGACTATTTCTAGCATTTTATCTCCCCAATTTACAGCTCATCCAAGTAATTGCATCGTGTAGAACAGATATAGCCAAAATCCTGATTATCAGATAAAACTCAGTATCTTAGCCATGAAGGAGCTTCTGAAACTTTCATAGTTTTGCTGGAACAGTAGTTATAGTACCAGCAACTGAACCCTTAGCACTGGTTCATTCCAGTACATTAACTGACTGAGAAACATTATTTTTTTCTACTTCTGCACTAAAAATGCTCATATTACATGAAGCTTCCTGTCTTGTGTTTGCCCTGGAGGAGTTCTTAGATCAAATTCACCATGTTTTGGTAGGTTTCCTCTTCCCAGGTTTTCCATGGCATGCTCATCCTAGTGGTATCAGCTGTTCTTAATTCATTCTTCTTTGAGAAGAGGTGCTAATGAGTTTTGGTATCTCTGGCAGCAGGGCATGAAAGCTTTTCCTAACTTTTTTCCTTTGGAAAACTGGTATTTTGTAAGCAGCTAGAATAGGATTCAAACGTATCATTTGAAGTAGTATCTCTCATTTTGTTTTCTCTCTCATTTCCTTGTCTTCTCAGAGAGATTGCCTTTGCTGATAGAACAGTTGCTGAAGGATGCATCTTACAAAATCCTTTCTTCATACACCGGCACAGGTGATAGGGGCTTTTCAGTTAACATGTTGAGCACAGAACATAATTAATAATAGCCTGCTTTGGGAACATGCTTCATGTTTGACATGCTAGGTGAAGTGTAATGGTTTTTATCATTCTCCTTGGAAATTCTACAGAAACCCTTCACTCTGCCCACTGAGTGCTACCTCTTCTTACATAAAACTACTCAAAGTGACCAAGGATAACACAAGTTGATTTGAATAGAGCAAACAGTTTGCTTTTCTTTTCAATTCAGCCTGAACAAGTCAGTAGGTCATAGCTTAAAACAGCATTTCGAAGCACAATGCATACACTACGAATGTTCCTTGTAAGTAACCTGAAAAAAGCAGTAACTAGGACTCCTTTCTGAGAAATACACTGTGCTGTGCTTCAAGTAGTGAAAAAAAAGAGCGTTTTAACTTGTTTTACAGGTTTGTACTCAAGTACAATCCTAATGCAGAATGGTAAAGACTAAAAGGGAAAAACCACAGATGGAGTAATATATACATACCAAGATATGAAAGTATAAATAATGTAAGCGTATGGCATATATGTGAAGCTGCTGAGATGATCAGGCAGAAGTCAAATAAGGGCAGCAGTCCCCATTTTAGTTTCCAGTCATAAGATGAACGGTCTTCTCATACTTTAGAAACACTGGAACAGTCCTTTTTCTTGACAGACTATTACCACACTCCCCAGACGAAACATTTTTTACTTGACTTCTATTACTTAGTTTCTGAAAGCACACCTTGCTCAATTGCTGGCAACTGTGCAGAGCACACAGAGCTCACTACAGCAATGCTATGATTTAGCATTTCCAGAGATTCACATGGAACTGATAGGTGTGTGTAGGGAAAGGCCACCTAAAGTTTCCAGTGTACAGATGGATGGAGTAACAATACAGGAGAGACCCTGACTACGGAAAAGCAACCTTGGAAGTCCACTAGACTGCATAAACTAAAAATGAAAGCTAATGAGAGACTCATGAAGAAGCAGGGAAAGAGCGAGCTTTGGTCAGGGAGGGATGGAAAGCAGAAGCAGCACATTATGAAAACCTGGAAGTCAGACTATCAGGTTTGGATCACAGCACAGTAACTGAGATTGATTCTGTTCTGACCTTGGGCTTGGCCATGTTTTGGTAAGGGGTAACTAGAAGCCAACATAGACAAAAGTGGAAACTGCTGGAAAACAGTTGCCCAAAAGACAGCTGAGACACACAACTATAAAACTGAATTAAGATAAATAAGTGACTGACTTTTCCTTAGAGAACTGGCTCCTCAGCAGCCTGAGGTGCTACAGCCCCAGGAGCACCTTGGGATCTCTACAGAGGCACTTGCCTGAGGGATGCTTAAATCTGATCTTCTAACATCGCCTGGAGCCAGCAGGGCCTTCAGCTGGGTCTGGTGCTCCCCAAGCACACAGCAGCAGTGGTTTAACAGGATTGCCACCTTCACCCCTCTGCAGGAAGCTGCCAGCTCTGCAACAGAGTCAGGGAAGCTCACACCCCACCTCAGACTCAGTGTTTTAATACAAATCTGCCTTTGGCATCAGTGTAAGCTGCACTGACTGAAGCACAAGCACGTTTTCCTTCTGTGCAGAGAGCAAACCACCAGAGACACTCCTGTCTTCAACTGCTGTCGGAAAACTTGCCACTACCATGGCATCACAAGTGTAACACAGAGAGTGTCCTGAGCAGGACAGCCAAGCACCATGCTTCTTCTCACCCTCGTTCTGTTCTCCTCAAGGGCAATACTGCACCAGACATGGGGAGGTGATTGCGAGTCATGCCCAGTGAATGATGCCCTACTTGGATTTGGGAACTTGTCTGCACCATAGGCAATATCATGCAATACAGTAGCATTTGCCACACAGCTTCCTTTTACTCGAGTGTGATGCCAGTTTGGGCAGGTGGCAAAGTAAACTGGGGAGGAAATGCAGTTACCTCCTCTAGCACTTTAAGACTAACCCTCAGAAACAAAGCTTGTAGCACTCCCTGCAAGTGTCATCACTGTAAAAGCAGCAATGAACACCAAGGATTTAAGAAACAATCCTCACTTACAAATGCACATTGATTTTCAATGAAGTCATTTTCACATTGTTTTGCTTGGACTTCGGGTTCGCTGTCACCACTGGTTTACAGTCGAGGTATCTCTCTATAACATTATTACCACTATTATTTTGCTTCCAACAATGAGGAAAATAATATGAAAGCAAACAAACAAAAGGAGAGAAGAATTCCATTTGACTTCCTTTTCTTTCTGGGTAGAATTGCCCGAAAGCTGAAAAGAACACATAACCTTACCAGGTAAAAATGCATTTGTTTCAGAACAGCAACACAGATCGTATTGGCTTTTCAGCAGCAATGCTCCTAACAGGCCGACCACAGGAAATTAAGAATGGACAGCTCTGGGAAAGCTTCTCCTCATTCACATTCTAGGTGAGTGGCAGTCTTTTCCTTCCTCTCTCAGCACCTTTCCACTACAAAGCATCCCCATAGTAGAAGGCTGTCATGCAAGAGGAAGAGGTCATGTGAAGAAATTAAAAGCAATACAACCTGCTGATGGTATCAATTATCAACCTGGTGATAGCAGACCTTCCAATTCAGGCCTGTCTTAATTTGGCTAACAAATAGGATAGCCCCTGAAAGAGCAGTCACAGTAAAAATGTATGAATAGAAACAGGGCAAAGAGGTAAAGAGTGCCTGTTTGGTGATGCTGGACACTTCACACACTCACCCTTGGCAATACAAAATGAGTAAACCTTAGAACAACCCCCTTGTCTATTTTTCATCCACACATAGTACCTATGGGACCCGACTTCACTTTCCAAACAGATGCAACTACAGCTGCTTCACTTGTGAGATGTCTCCCAACACCATTGATGAATAGCCCTGCATTTATCACCCAGGGATGCTGATCAGAAGGGAGACAGCCTCGCGCTCCAGGTTTCAGTGTAGTGCCTGAAACCATGAAGCACCACAGACAACCACAGACTCACCTGGGAGCAATGAAGTCGCTGTTATGACTCCCAAATAGTTTTCAGACCCTGTCAAAACAAAAAGCAAGCATGTGTTTGGAATGCAAAGGGGTTTAGACACTGAAGGCAGGTCCTCTTCCAAGACTCTGTCTTCTTCAGGTCCCCAGCTCTTTGCCAGGAGCGCCTCAGTGAGGGCTGCTTTACGGCCAGGAGTCTGGTACAGTCACCAGTTCTACATGTCACTCATTAGTATCAATATTTAATATTAAATATTTAGTACCAATATTTAACAGGAATAAATGAAATTACTCAGACTTCTCATCCCAACATGAAAACAGGGGGAAATAATGAAGCAGCCGATGTAGGATGCAGCTAAAAAAGTGATGAAACAACATGGGTACTTCCATAGTAGCTCTTCCATGGTAGTTCTAATAAAGGAGATCAAATGATACAAGATCAGCATAGTAAACAATGCATTAAAAACTAGCAATCGGGGTTAAGCTTAGTAATTTGAACTAAAAGCAGTTGAAAAATCATCCCAAAGCAGGAGTACTTGTAGGGAGGACCCTAAGGATTTAACTATCAGGGACATGGTCAGCAACAACACCACATCCCTCATACAGAGCAGTTGAGAAGCCATGTGCATTTCAGGACAGCCAAATGGACATGTCAAAACCCACAGATGATCCAAAAACAAAGAATGAAAGCCAAAGTTAAAAAAATTATTGAAAAAAAAAAAAGTAGATTTTGGAAACTTTAAAGAAAAAACACAGAAAAAAATCAGTTTCCAGACATTCAGTGGAGGTTCCAAGGCTTCAACTATAGAAAGGGGAGAGGAAGCAGAAGAAATCCCCCCAGGACACGCAGGGAGGATAAAAGGGAATGGTACTTGTTCCAGAAAGTGCCTCACTGACGACCCTGGATTTCTCGTTGTTCCTGATGCCTGGAAAAGTCATGGATGCTGTGGATGTTCCCACTTGCTGTCACACTGTTTTCAACATGTGAGCTCCAAGTAAGAAGTGGCAGGTCGCAGTCTGGACCCAGAACATAGCCTTTCTCAGCACATGTTTAAAGTATACACCTGCACTTAAAGTGTAGCTAAGTATATGTTACCTGCCTCTGATTTTTGTGCTTAAGAATGCCATTCATTCCGCCCTCCCTGACACAGAAGGAAGCAGGTTAATCTGGGTGCAGACAGCCCAACAAAGTCCTGCTCCCTTCTCATACAGAGTGAGCCATCCTGCAAGGCCTGGTTGAGAAGGGTTTATTTCAAATGGTTAAAGAACTATTTGGTTTTGCGTTGTTATAAATCAGCATGGCCAACAGCCAGTGATAACTGGAAACATTGGATGTGTTCTGAAAGGAAGAATACCTGGGGAGATGGCTATAAACATCCTTCAAGACAAGCATCCTCTATGGAAAGCCCTTTATTCTTCTTTCCAAACACATATCCCAGGCACATTGGCACTTTGTGAATTAACATTTTAACTGCTTTAATTAAGGCAACACAGCTAAGCCATTGCATCCAGCTAAGCTAATGTGGCTTCTGCTGAACAATAATGGTGGAAGTATTATTCCCCAAGACTTGGAGGAGGGGTAGTTTTACAAAGTATTCATTTTCTAGCCTGTCCATAATGACTCTTGTGCGAGACCAAGTTTGTGGTCTCTTCCATATGGAAATTCACTGAGCTGGAAAATGTAGCACTAGAAATACCCGAATATCCAGTCATCAATCCCTGCCAAAACACCGCTTTAGAAGATGCTTGATAAAAATGTTATTGGTTTAAAAAGCTAAAATCTCATAACCCCATCGCCTCCTCTCCCTCCTCTCCTTTTCAAGTCACGCAGTAAGTGCCAATGTTTTCAGAAGGAACCGCTTCTATCACAAGAGCTGAAACTGGCCACACCACCTTATTATAGAGGAGGAAACAATGGTACTCTAGGTTTTAGTGTTTGCTGCAGAGAGCAATGCCTTGCATTTGAAGAAAAACAGTAATGGAAGAATATACTCTGCATCTTGTATTTGATTAAAATTGGCACGCATCCTATTTCATGCCCTTTGGCTGCAGAGCTGGGGCCTGGCTGTGCCTGCCATGGGAAGAGGAAAGGAGAGGACTGGAGATGGAGAGAGATGGCACCGACTTGGAGACTGGTCTCACTGCTTTCCCACCACAGAGTGATGATGAAAGGGCTGGGACAGGCACCAGGATATCCCTACCCACTGCTGCCACCCTCAGCCACCCCTTGGCACAGGCAAAGGTGCCACAGAAGTAAAACAGCTGCCCAAGGCAATGTCTTTCTTTCTTTACCCTGAAGATGGATGTCCATACATTAAGCTGCAAGAGGAGACGGGTTCTGTAGCATCTCTGGCTGCACAGAATCTGCACAGTTGTGATCCTGCCCACACCCCCAGCAAATGCAGCAGGCACAGAGTGAGCTTCTCACCTTGGGTCTACCTCTAATCTGTGCACTGTACCCCTCTGTACCACCATACCATATGAGCGCATTCAAATATCCATGCAGCTAACCTAGACAAGGTCCATGTACTCAGATGCCCACTTTTCATAGAATCCAGACCGTTTTGTGTTGGAAGGGACCTTAAAGCTCATCCAGTTCCAACCCCTGCCATGGGCAGGGACACCTCACACTGGAGCAGGTTGCTCCAAGCCCCTGTGTCCAACCTGGCCTTGAACACTGCCAGGGATGGGGCAGCCACAGCTTCTCTGGGCACCCTGCGCCAGCGCCTCAGCACCCTCACAGGGAAGAGCTTCTGCCTTAGATCTAACCTGGACTTCCCGTTTCACTTTGAACCCATCACCCCTTGTCCTGTCACTACGGTCCCTGATGCAGAGTCCCTCTCCAGCATCCTTGTAGCCCCCCCCTTCAGACACTGGAAGCTGCTCTGAGGTCGCCACACAGCTTCTCTTCTCCAGGCTCAACAGCCCCGATGTTCTCAGCCTGTCTCCATATGGGAGGTGCTCCAGCCTGCTTATTTTGGGTCAGCTTAGGCCAGTTTACATGAACTGCAGCTGCACCTTTGAACTTCAGTGCAGGTATAAGAAATGATCTGAGGTGACCTGCCCAGCCAATGCACCCTGCTGCTGCTGGCAATGTCGCTGGGACATCTGTCCTCTACAGCACACACATCCCTGGAGAGATGCCTTTGCCCCCCCTCTTCCTGACCTGAATCTCTCCTGTCACACATCCTGGGGCACAGCAGAGAAACCTGGCCAGATGTTTCAATTTCCTTGTATTCACAGCTTTGATTGCATTAGACCAGACAGGATTTCTCCACCGGCACTACCCAGGGGTAATGTGAAATGAGTTATGAACATTATCCACTCTGTGGTGTACGTATCTGATGCCAAGAAAGCCTTAATAGGGTCAAGTGGAATTTCATGCTTGAGGAATCTCATATGCTTGGACATATTCTTCAGAATATTAGTTGGTTGTATCTGTGTACAAAGGCTTTGGAGATGTAGCTCCTAGTAGTAGCAAAGTGACTGCCAGCTGAGGAAGGCCGGCATGATCTGTCCTGAAGGGGAGTTAGCTTTCTGTCATTTGGATTGTAAACCATTTGGTACATTAAATGCCTCTTATTCTTTTTGAAGGAGTGACTTCAGCAGCCCAGTCCAAGTGTTTGGTTTGTTTATGAAATGTATAATCTGATCTACAAAGGAAAGAAAGAAACAGGAAGTTTAGCTGTTGAGCAAGTGATAACCATGACTCAGCTCTTCACATGAGCTCAGCATTTCAGACACTTAACAGAGAGCAGAGGACACCATCTCTTCCTAAATCAAAGCTGAAGGGGTTATCAAATCCTCAGCAGTGTTCACTGAGGAACAGCATCAGTGAAAGTTGGCTCCTGCACACATTTCTTCCCAAGGCGAGTGCCTGCAGGGTGCTCCAGCTCTGGTGTCTAATGTGGTTTTAACCCAGCGCTGCCCTCACTGCTCTATCAGGGGGATTTTCAGATGCGTTGTTTAAGCACATAAGGACTTGATGCTTTCAAATCTCCACCCTCAGTCAAACCAAGCTGACACTGACTGAACCCAACAGGTCCAGAAGTGACAGGGATGGGGGAGAGGCAGAACAGTCAGACAGAAACAGCAATCACACAACGTCTCATTTGGTTGAGGAATCAGGCTAAAAATCATTAGCTAATTAAGATGATAATTTTTGCTGTTGGAACACAATATGCTTGTATCGACTCCTACATACATAATCAATAGTAATATTTAGCATTGTTGTGGTGATTTTTGTATGCAGCATGCACTGATTTAATCACTGACCAAGCAGTACTGAGGCTGAAATTCTGATGCCTGCACAGCTTGTATATCACTAGGGAGACTTGCCTGACAAAGCCTGGACTGGGAGGAGTTAACACACAGATTTATCACAAAAGAACTGGTAATTGTCTTAAGATGAAATATATGTATTTTCTTTGAAGCACAACAGCTCACCCGATATGTACTCCATTATATCTGCATGCCAAAGATTTGATCTGAGTCTGCTCAATCAGCTACACTTACTAACTTTGCTTTGTGTAAATCTGTGGATTTAATAACAGAGTAACTTTGGGAGCAGAGCACCCAGCAATCCATTTACTGACAGCTACCACATGCTTCAAGGGCAACAGCAAGAAACTCTTCATAGACTTATAGGGAATAGCCTGTTCAGAGAAAAAGCCCTAATGAGTCAGAAGAAGGCTTGTACCCTGAAGCACAGGAGACATTAGAAGGTAATTAAATATAAAGAAAATTAGCATGTAGTTCATGAACCACACAAGCAAGACGAAATAGTGCCTGGTAGCACTGAAGAGAACTATTTCGGTCGCACAGAAATTAATACTTTTGTTATTAATGTGACCTTTTCCTCTGCCCCAATCTAAGTCTGCAAGAAAAGGAGAAGTAAGGATGAGAATTCAGGAGAAAGAGATGCTGAGACTCACCAGTGACGAACACAGTGTGAGGAGGAGGTGGAAATGGCAAGCGCTGCTCAGCCCCAACCGGTTCCATATCCCAGCCACCATCCCTGCGCCTCCTCCTGCACAAATCATGTGGGAAACATGGTAACAGACCACCAAATCATTTCCATTTTGAAGAAAAATGTGAAAAAGATTCCAAACAGCAGCTGAAGTTACTCGGGGAAAATAAACCTTAATACATCATGAAAGAAGGTATCACCTAGGAAACATGCCAGAGAGGCTGAATGGGTGCAGGGAAGGGCAAGGAACAATGTAGAGAAAAGTACTTGAAATGTGAATTTCCTACTGTACTCCAGTAACGTCCTACTCAGAAGGGACTAAGAAAGAGCCAAAGACATGCAGGAGCCTGACAAGCAAGTTAAAAGGAAGCACTGAAAGGATGAGAGATGGGTAAAATTAGCTTGGCAGTATAATACAAGAGGGAAAGTGTGTGTGATAGAGATCATGACAACAGCATCCCACCAAACCACCCATATGAGGATTAGAGAGGAGCATCAATGCATATATAAAAAGGATAGGCAGAATATCCTTTAGGGTATTAAAGATTGCAGTGTCTGCCAACAGCCTCCACCAGCAGTGCACACCAAGTTCCAAGCCATGCTACGTTTCACAGGGATTGGGATGTTTGTTTAAGGAGGGGGGGGTCGTACCTTCCCCACCCCCCTAAACTGCAGGTATCCTTCCACTGGGGCTTATAATGTCCCTGGACAAAGGTTTCTTCTCTCGTCTCCCTATCAGGCCTTCATGCACTTTCATAGCACTTCATGCTATGAAACTCATCACACTTTAATACTTCCGTGTGCGTGGTGACCTATTTCTGCCCATATAACAATCTAATCCTTGTCTCTATTGAGTGTGTCGCCTACTTTTTATCACTGTACCTGCCTAAGAACACAGATTCTTTTCAGCCCTGCTATTGCTTTTCTAACTGTACATCAGTTTCTCCTTTGGGAGCCTGTGTGAAACACATCCTTCTACCCTCACCTCTCCTGTTTTTCAGCAGACAGCGGTGTTCCCACTCCTGCTGTCCAACACAATGAAAGCACACTCAACTAATCCCCACTGGCAGCTATCGTTTTGGCTTCTGGTTCTAGTGACAACACAAGGCAGCCATCACCACTTTAAATGCCTGAGAGATTCATGGGAAAAGAAATATGGGCACCTAACTGGAAAAAAAAAAGCACTACAGAGCCATAAATCCCAAGCTAAATTAGGAAAGACCTTCTCGTACAGTACTGCAGGCAGAGAAAAGAGTGAATATATGTATAAGCGGTGACAAGTTGCATGTTTACAGCTTTATCCTGCTTGTCTTGGAGCAGGATACCTTTTGTCTCTAATAAATATACACAGCTTTTTATATATGTCGATGCAGACATAGAAAGCGATCAATAATCCTGCTCCAACAGTAGGTAGCAAGCCTGAATGAGTAATTTTATTAGGCGTTTTTCAAACTATAAGTGTGAAAGCCACAATGTTGACTTAAAAAGCTATTCATAGCCAGTGTGAATTAGGAACGACATGGCTACCAAGGTTTTACAAGTGTATGAAAAAGCAGAACGCACCTTAGGTATTAAAAGACCACCACAATTACTTGTCTGTTACTCGGACTGTCTTTTATAGATTATCATTTGCCTGCGCTGCCTGCAGGAAGCCAGTGTCTGGCAGCTTTGGGTTACAGCTTGTATCAGTTTGTCGCTGCAGGTTTGGACACAGACCTCACAGTGGGTTCCTAAATTGGCTGGCACCAATTTAGGTGGCAATTCAAAGGCTGAAGTAGGCAGCTCAAGGGCAGCCTAGCCCAGAGCATTAACAAGAGCTGTCCTCCGCTGGTGCTCAACCCATCCCTATCCCCATCCCCATGCTGGAAAGCCAGCATAATGCCTTATAGCTTCCTTTGCCAGCCCCTCACTAGGCAAAGCAGAACTGTGCTCCCATTTCCTTCCTAACCCAAAAAACAGTTTATCTCAGTTTACATTTCCAAGGCTATCATGGCAAGGAAAAATGCCAGAAAGTGGCTTTTTTAAAGACGGAAGTGTACTTTACATGTTTATCTTCTCCAAACAAATGCAGCCTACACCAGGTTTTGAGAGGCCCAAAGTCTAGCTCTGTGCAAGTGAGAGAAAAACTGAGGGCCTAAATCTCCTTGAAATACATGCTGAGTGCCTGTGATTACCAGTGGAAACGTGCCATAACACGCGTCAATCTAATTTTGGAAGCAAAATGTCCAACCGGATGGCGCACAGCTAATTTTTCCTCCTTCCCTGAGATTCTCTGCAAACCCTGTCATTGCCTCCATCTCTCCATGTCTGCAGCCATCAGAAGTGCTGACTCCTGTACATTTAGCATTACATTTAGCATCACGTTTAGGGCGAGCTTGACAAGAGCCAGCACTTCTGATCAATGCCAGGTCTTGCCAAAAGAGATCTTGAGACTCACAGGCTCGTTTGCGGCTCTCTTTTCTCCCCTTTCTCCCTAACCACATCTCAGCAGAATTTCCCAAGCCATTGTTTTCTCTTTCTGTCACTCTGCCATTAACCTAATTAGCCACAGGAAACAAGAAATCAAGACAGTGTTTAATATGCTGCATTGCCAGAATGACTGCTGCTGCTTTTGTCTGTACACAACAAGAGGATGCCGCAAGAAGAATAAAACTGGAACTTTATCTAAATTAATCTATGGGAATCAGAAATGAAAAACAAATAGAAACCCTCATTAAAAGCCTTACTAATTTCTGCATTAGCCTTGATTTATTTCCCTTTTTTTTTTTTCGAGGAAAAAAAAACAGTTACAGTGTTAAACAGTCAAGATTTCAAACTTCAGCATTATGCAAACACTATAGTTACATAGCAGAGAGTTTAAAGCAGTAACACCTTCCTTTTCACTTCTTTTAAGGAGCTGGCCATCACTCTTTAAGCATGTATTTGTCCGGTTTATCAAGTTTAACAATGGTGGTGTGTCTCTGGACTATAGGGCTAATATAATTAAATCCCATTAACACATCAGGAGTAAAATCCTTTAATAGGCACATAAGGCTTTGAGAGGCAGCTCATTCCTGAGCAGATTTAATATCCTTAAATTAAGCAAGTGTGAATGGGAGGATGAATCTTATTAAAAAACTTAAATCTGATTATATTTGAAAATTATTGGTTTCTTAATGTAATAAATTATCCAATACAGACTAGAACAAATAATATATCCTAGCCTCACATAACTCCACTCTATAACAAGTGACAAACGAAATTAAGAATGACTGTGGGGCAAAAAGGAAGGTCTTTTTATAAAAGTCATTTTGCATAATGAAATACTTAAATCATTTTAACAAACACGGGGGGGAGGGGATGGAAGATATATGTGCAGATGAGGGCATTAGAACAGGACTCATTTTTCCTCTTCAAAAAAGGAAGGCAAAGACAGTCAGACTGGGGCGCTTTTTTCCCCTCTAAAAATGCTATTCTGACGAATTTGCTGTAAAGGTTGTAAAGAAAAGCTGAAGCTTATGTTGGTGGGAGCTGATTCCTTTTCCAGAAGGCTAATGCAAATGTAAACCATCTGCCACACATTCTGCTGATAAAGCTGTACTTCCGAACAATGGACCAACAGCACTGGAATACTAAAACATGAGCTCAACATTAGGAAAAAGTTTGGAAAGAGATTGTAACTTCCAGAAAATAAGGGTATTTTTACTGCCCTTTTATGCAAAGAGAAATTATATTTTATATCTATATATAATACACACATTTTTGTATGTAACAGATATGGAGTATACATCAGAAATACTGAGGAAGAGGTAAGGGTGTCTGTTAATGGGATCCCCTGCTAAGGTATAGATCACATTAAATCACTTAAGCAAACAGAAATACCTCAAAGCTTACAAATAGCATTGCTACTTTTAAGTGAGAACTGGAGATTACCATTAATTGTTGACTGCTGACTATGTTTACGTCTCTTCCTCTTAACATGGGGTCACTGCAAAGTGTTAGCAAGTAACAGCTGAGCAAGTAGTAGTTTGACAATCAGTAGTCAGGTCTTTAATCGTGACGGTGGACACCACCCAAATCCTAATGACTCAAATGGAAAGCCACAGCAGATTTTTAATCGGGTCCTATGTGACACAGTTACGAATGAAAGAACTGGGGACCAGAAAGCTTTACTTGCAAATCAGGTTAACCAAAGTAATTTTCTGTGCAAACAAAAATAGCTAACATGAAAAAAAAAAAACCACCAGAATGGTTTTTAGGGAGATAAAAAAAACTACACAACTGATTAGAGAACATGCTCCAAAATGGGTTCTTAAAATACTTTGATGATGGTAAGCACCACTATAAGAATCTGTAGTGAAATGGCTTGTTTCTAATGCGTAGCTTAGCAGCTTGAAAGTATTCCCCTATTGCATAAAACACACTCCTGAGTGCATTCCAGGCTTTGTATAGGTCACTATGTATGTATCCACCACCACAACAGATCTGGATATAGCATGACGTGATCTTAAAATGCTAATGATTTAACCAAAGACTTCAATATCCACCAGCTACCACAACTGTGTTAATTATTCAGGCATCAAGCTGGGGCTGGGAGGACAAAACTGTATAAACTATCTCCTTTTGGTTTAATGTCCCTGCCTACCAGAGCTGATGTTGTTTCAGGCTGCAGCAAAAGGCAGCCTCAATAACCCAAAGCTCAGAGATATCTGTGATTCTGCAAGTCCACCTCCATGTGAATTTGAGTGTCTCTGTAGGTAAAAAGTGTCATTTAAGTGCAGAAACAGATAGAATCGTGGCTTCTTTAATGTTAGTTTTCTTGCTATTCAGGTTAAAAAGACCCAAACCACAATTAGTCTTTCTGCAATCACTGCCTCACACTGTATGTGCATTTTAGATGACCAGCAAATTCACCCTATTCCCTTTGATTTAAGTAAAATAGCAGATACATGTGTGCTCAATAAACACAATAGGTTATTCTAGAATAAACAGAGTAACTCTCCTACACCAGCACCTTTGGCTGCTTGTACTGATTTCTCTTTAAATCTGAGGCAAAAAAAAAGCCCCAAGAGTTCTGGTTGTTTCTTAGATGGATGACAGATTTTGTTCTAATTAATCTAGAGCACTGTGTATAGAAACGACTGCAAAAGCAAACATGTCTATTAACAAAAAGCAGTGATTACTGCTTGGCATTTAGCCAGTAACTCTACATAAGCAATGAATTGATGCCTGCAACTGTCTCAGTGCCATATGGGTTCTGCTGTAGCGATGAATTGGATCCAACGCAAGGTTAAGATGTGTCAGATTTAACTGGGGTTTAATTGATACTGGTAAAGAGGCTCTAAATAAAGAAACAGTGTGTGTGCTATTAGAAACAGGATGCATGTCAGCCTACATCCCCCAGCTTGCTGGCAACAAAACTATGCTGAGAGATCCAAAGGAGTTTCCAAACTCTCTTTTTTTACTCTTTTTTGTACAAAGAAAGCCCCCAAAAAAGTACAGAAACAACAAAAACTTTGGGTTTACTGGCACTTAATTGGAACTGAGAAGCAGAACACTGATCAGGTGTACAGTGTTACTGTCCTCATGCATTTCTGGCTTTTACATCCTACGAAACCTCTTTTCCCAGCAATGCCAGTCATTTTGCCTGACTGAAAACCCAAGTTAACGTCTCTATTCACTTACAAAGAAAATACTCCGACATTATACAAGTGACAAGATTGCACAGCTTAATATTCAAGAGCCAGAAATGGCAAAAGTTACCTCCAAGAAAGATTACCTCTTCTTGAACAGCAACAAAAACACTGTCTGACCTCTAGCCAGCCTCAGAAGTTACTCATTCTGTATTAGCATCATTTTTGTTCCACTGACAGCTATGGCGCAATGAGCCTTTTATACAAAGTGACACATACTGAGAGTGTAAAGACCTGAATTACTCAGTGGGAGGGGATTAGTGCCCGGCCTGGGAAACAGGGAGCTACAGAGAGTTATTCCTAACCTTTTCATGCTTGGAGTGAGCCAGTAACAATGGGGTGCTGCAAACATCAGCCTGGCTGGCTCCCCTTCTGTAAAGGGCCCTACTCCCTCAGCACCACCAAATCTCACCCCAAGTGACAGCAACATCCCAAAGAAATCCAGTACCAGTCACCTGCCATCTCTATAAATGTTGCAGTGTTCAGGCTGCAATCCAGACGCTTCTCTTCCATCCAGGATCAAGCCCTGTCAGGCCTGAGCTTCTGAAAGTGCCACTGTCCTCAGTGGCAATTGCTGATGTTCAGAATGACAGCCCTCTGCAGACCTCAGGTGAGGAAAGGGGATAAAGTGACACAGAAAAAGGAACAGAAACCACTCTAGGTGTGCAGCCTCCCCAACAAGGAAGAAGATAACAATAGGAGCAACACTTCTGAGTGTTTCAGAGTTTTCAACTAAATTCTCTGAGAATAAAGATCATAGAATCACAGAATGGTTTGGGTTGGAAAGGACCTTAAGATCATCCACTTCCAACCTCCTGCCATGGGCAGGGACACCTTCCACTAGACCAGGTTGCCCTTATGCTTCAGTTCTCACGGGATCAAGCCCAAAGATACTTGAGACTGAGCCCAATCTCACTTTTCATGATACAAAGAAAATGTATTGATCAAGAAAGCTGGTAAGTAAAAATATGAAACTGGGATATTCTGTAAGGCTCCCTGTCTTCCACTTGTTACATTTCCAAAGATACACTGCTTCCTTCTAACTGTTCCTCACGCTCGAGTGGCAGCAGCCCATAAATATCTCTCGTTCCCTTAAAACAGCTTTGATTTACTTCCTTTAAAATGAAAACAGAAAGAAACCACCCGTGTTGAGCCCATGTTGAAACTATGGATGGATGTAGCTCAACTGCATTCATCTTTTGTACTTTACATTTTGGTCTGGAATTAGGTCACCTCTATACCCCATATTGGAGCCATGCCTGGTGTAGTCAGGTCCACACTGAAAGCCAGCATTTCTAGGCATGTCCCTCCTAGCAGCAATAATTGCTTTATTCTAAGAACAACCTTGATATGTGAAATTCTTCAATATCTTTGCTTCTTCTTCCAAGACCAGTATATTTGAAGTTAGTGTTTATGACTACTTTGGCATTTATACTCCAAATGGTATCAAGCTTTTCTTTGATAGCCTTTAGTCTTTTGACCTTGACATTGAATTCTTGTGATATTCTATGGCTATTCTGACAACTTTTTATCGTGATGCTTTACTGTGCAACTAACTTAGTTTTTATAATCATTTGGATGCAATTTGGGTACCTTTTGCCAGCAGTGTAAAACGTTTTCTAGTAATGGCAATGATTTCTTTTCACTTTGCTTTGCTGGCAATGTTCTAATCCTGTAGGTAGCTTTCTGCGCTGTTTTTAACCCCGCTGGGTGTAATGACCCTGTGACATATTAAGCAAAGGAACCATTTACAGTAAAAGGACGTTGTTCCATTACTTATATTAAGAAATAAAGACAAAAAACAAGACAGGGAAATAGAGTAAAACCAACTGTACCTGTATAGCTAATGTCTGGTATTAGTCAGGAAGACGTAACAGAGCTGCTGTTCTCTGTATGCAGACAGCGGAATCAATACTATCCTACAAATAAACCTATGACGAAGAAGAAGTTATTCGTTGCTTATTAATGCCTGGTAATATTACGTGCTCTATCTATTTCAAGCAAAATGTAATCCCTGGCTTCATGCAGCAAGGAAAGCAAAAGATGAAAGAATTATTTACTACTGTATCTTTAATGCCCCACTGACTGTCTTGCCTGAGAAGTAGGAGCTTGATTTTCTTCCTCTCTGTCCTTTCAGTGTGTCTGAGAGACAAGATTGCCATGTTACTGCCAATTCTCTAATCCACAGTCTTGCACACTGGAAATCAGTATGGAACACTGCACTCCCATCTCCCCTAACTTTTTACAGCCTTTAAATTGCCAGTCTTCTGACTACGTTTCTTCAAACAATATTGCCATCTGACTGATATCAATCAAACGGATTGCCCTTTGATGTCAGGACTCACGGAGTCATCCCACTTGACTGAATTTTGATTACCTCTGTATTCAGAAAAGTAATGTGTTTTCCTTCAAAACCTAAAAAAGCAGAGCCACTGTGCATATTTAATAAAAGGACTATTGGCTCCTGCATTAGGAAAATAATGCTCAGAACATTAACTCTGAGCTTCCAACTTTTCACGCATGTTTTGCTTCCTGATTGGGGGTAGTCTTTCATAGTGTAGTATGGGATAGAGAAGAAGCGTTTAGCAATCTAACCTCTAGTAGCAGGTTTTCATCGGTCATGGCTCCCAGATTTCCCACATCCCACTAGTACCACATTACCAGCACTGTGTTATTGCAGTTCGGTGCTATTTCATATCTATCACAGCAGGGGAGATGCTACCACCCATCTTTTGGGTGGACAAGAGGAAGAAATCCCCCCCTCCCAGATTCAGATTCGCTATTGTTTAAGTCAGATGCTAAGAAACTGTGCTAGCAGGCTCACAAAAGATGGGAGTCCAGCTAAAAGCCTCAAAACCACTGATCTTTATAGCTTCAGTCAGTCCATATGGAAATTCAGAGACACTGGAGAGCTTACAATGAAACATCACATAAGAAATAAAGCCTACAAAACTGTGCTGAAAACCAGAGTCACAACCTGGAGATTCTCTGATGCTAGGGATTTGGGTTGGCTTTTTGCATTTATGTTTTCGCTGTGCTTTACTTTAACCCCTGCAGTATTCTCTGTGTTCTCTTGCTTCAATGAATGCATACCTTTCCCTCAACAGAGTAACTCCAAAACTTTACATCCATTGCTATCACAACGACCTCCATCCCTCCACCCTGCCAGAAGGAAGGCAAGAACTGCATAGTTTAAAAGCTGTTAAGAAAAGCTGTCCAAATAGACAGAGCTATTGCCCATCTTGCAGTCCGAGGCTGATCCTAAGTACATATTTTTCTACTCCTGAACAGGAAAGAAAAAACACTTCCAAGACATGAGATCAAAGATAATCTAAGCATATTGAATATAACTATTTGCAGGGCAGGTAAGCTTGTGGAAATTACTTTTCTCTTCAGTGTTTAAAATGCTGAGGAGACAGATAGGGGCAATTTACAGCCTTAAGAAGGAGGCAACCCATCACCATCAGATGGAAAGAGTTCCCAAACCTATGGGTAACAGAACTAAAACTATAAGTTTTCAAAGACCCCTCCTAAGAGATAGGCCCTCAGGCAGCTAAAATTCTCACCTTTCTTGAGGAACCATCTTTTGATACTAAACTATGAGCTACCAATTAAATAGAAACAAAAAAAATGAGAACAACCAACAACCTTCCTTCTTGTCTGTCTATGTAACCAAGTGGTTTGTAACTCTTGGTCCCTGGTATACCTGTGTTACATTACCTACCCCAGCATGCAGCTTAGACTCACTGTATCAGCACAGTTCCTATGGTCTGTGTTTCAGACCATTCAGCATTGACTGCCTTTTGCTTATGTCCCTCATGAAAATTCAAGTCTTTTGCAGTGCTCAGCTTTGGCTGCACTCTCACTCCATCACTGTTGCCAATACATAAAGTTCCTTGGCACATCAGGGCAGACAAACTGTTCTTCTGGATGGCTCATTTTTTCAGAAATGACATGTGTCACAAAGCACCTCAGACTCTTTAAACCCTGCACTCATTCCCAACAGTCAATATATCCTCATGCCCTTGTATGCAACCTTCAGCCCTTGAAAGGAAGAGGAATTAAGTTTCATGAAATCAATCCTCAGCACTCCGTGCGTAACTGACTGCACTGTCACACCTAAAGCCCCTGCTGCTTCAAAAAGCCTCCTCATCCTTTGAGGGGAGGGGGGAAGATAACACCTACTTTCTTAATTCACACCCTCCAAAGAAGTGTAAGTATTTATGGAGGCAGCAAAACTCAGTGCCTTCAGAACGATGTCCTCCTTTTGCTGAGGACAGACACTGAACACTCACAGCATTATCTTCCGTTTCTGGGCCAGCCACTCACTCTCTGCTGAGGCTGATCAAGCAATGAGGCTTGCTTGAGGCTATACATAATACCTAAAATAGTACTTTGAAGAACAATTTTAACTCAAAAGGCTGGTAAATCTTTTTCTTCACTCTAAATGGCTCATGGCAACACATATTTCTATTGGTCAGCAAAATGAAAAGATGGGGTCTGCCAGACATTACAGTACATGGGTAGTACTGATCAGAAAGTACAAAGAAACAAGGTTTACAGCTGAGCAGGTAGTTTATATTTCTGTTACTCCTCCTTCTTATTCTGCCTTTTCTAAGGCCATTAGAAACTTCTTTTGAGCTGTACTTATGACACAACTTCTAATGTATTAAAGAGAGAAATACCAGCGTGAGTTTTCTTTGCTTCTTCAAAGTGCTGTTCCTGCAGGCACACAGGCTCCCATCCCACACAGAAACAGTTCATGCATTCAGCATCCATCACCAATGCTCCACTTACCATGCCAGTTTTATTGCCTTGCTGACTATGTTTAAGCAGAAACACCAGGGAAAAAAGCCTGGCACTGAGATAAAGCTGTTAGGAGCAAAGGTGAGCAGGGCTGCCCTCAGGCTCCTCACCAGGGGAGAGCCACCCCCAGCACCCACCACATCCTGCAAGGAAATCACAATGCTCTTTGCATTAAGAAACGTATTTCCATTTGGAAGTAAAGAAGGCTGTAGTGTTACCAGGTCACTGTATTTCCTATTTCCCCCTCCCCTCACTGGCCCAGCCTCTCCTTTCCTTTCTTCTTGCTTTTTTAATTTAGGAATGCATTTGCCTTTGACCATAAAGAAGAATGGATAAAGAGCTCAAGCATCAAAATCCTTTAATCTATAACCTCACGGTAAGACACTTGGACGGGGCTTGGAGCAATCTGCCCTAGTGGAAGGTGTCCCTGCCTGTGGGAGGGGTTGGAACTGGATGATCTTAAGCTCCTTTCCAACCCAAACCATTCTTTAACTCATTCTATGAAGTGCTTAATAACTAGCACAAAAAGGAACCTGAATGACAGTAGGAAGAGGACAAACATGACCCTGCTTTTCAGAAGAAAACCATACTTAAATGGGTTCTTCTTTAAGCTATGCTCAGTCACTATGTTTTCAGGCAGATTTCTTCTTTCCCCTTTTGACAGCCTAACCATAAATCTGTTGTTGCAAAGCTGATGTCTACCACTCCATCCTCTGTGGGAGTCATGGCCTAATGCCATGGAAGAAGGTACTTCCACCATAATGTCCAAATCATGACTGGACTTCCCAACACTCCTAAAGCACCAGAGTGTCTTACTTCCTTCTTCAGCCCAATCCCAACCTCTCAAATAATTGAGTCCAAGTTTCCACATTATGTGCAAATACAGTCACTGCTATTTAAAAGAGAATTCGTTTTAGAACAGGGTGGCTGCTCAGATATTAACGGCAATTAGGGTACACAGAGATATGCAGGCTGTGGGCTGCTTCAGTGAGGAGAAAATCCATAACCTCCCCCAGAAGATGCTTTAGCCAGTGCAGGAAGGTATAAAAGCCAAAAATTAAAGACTGCCCATCCATCCCTGAAGTGATTAGTGTGGATGTTGCCTGCAATAGCCAGTTCTTTATTAAAGTCCTCTGAGCATAGAGAAATACAGAGATAACCGAAAGTTTCTTCTGGCGTTCACTAGGGAATTAATGGGAAACCTAGGAATAATTAAACAATATTTGGGTTGCCTGGGATGTCCATTTCAGCAACTCAGAGGACAAAAGATTAACTTGAGAAGCTACTTGCAGGAAGTTTCAGAAGTCAAGCACAAAAGAGGCTAGCACCAGTGGACACAATAAAACATCCATTTAGCCTATGATCGAGAGTACTGTATTGCTCTTTAAAGGCTTATACAATGCTGGAAAAGTGTATGCTGTGTTCTGTCAACTTCTCTTTTAATCGACAAGTTAAACACAGCACAGCAGTACTACTTTTTGGTATTGTCCTTAAGTACTACTTTTCAGCAGAGGGAATGACCCACCACTATTTTGCCTTGCGTCAATGGGTTGTCTCTGAAGTTTATGCTGAGCCTTTTCTCTTTAAATCCTTTTCTAGCCCTGTATTTTGCCAGTGAAGCTTGCTAACTTCCTGGAAGTCAACAGAGCATCACCTCTTACTGATGATGCTACAGGCCAGCATGACCAGGTACATACAGCATAATTACACTCCCATGCAAGCAATAGGTGTTTTATCCCACAAGGGGTTTTACAAATTGTGTAGTTACCAATACTTCATTTCAGTTCTTAGCTGCTGTGACAATTATTCCCAGGAAAACTAAGTGTAAATGCTCAATTTTACCCTTCACCAGCTCAGAACCAATTGTTTCATGAACTCCATTAGAAATATTTGCTTATGGACAGCTTCCTCTGGACCAGAATACTGGTATTTCTCTTCCACCCCGACCCATTCTGCCCACCTCTGCACAGAAAATAGCACAGGCCAGGCACTATTATTTCATTGCAGATACACAACACGGCAATTTTGAGTCTATTATTCCCATTCTGCAAGGCCTTGTAAAAAAAAAAAACTAGTGTTTAAAATAGTAACAATAGCACATGTTGGCTGTTTTAATCAAAACATCACAAAACATTGCCAACTGTGGAGTGAGGACAGCAAATACCCATAGAAGGGCTTTACCTGCTTCTGGTTCCAGCTGCACAAAGTACTCACATCCTACACATGCAAAGGAGTTGAATCTCCCATTTAATCATTTCATTCATTAGTACACCCTTGATTTTAAGACTTTCTAGATTTTTTTGCTAGGAATATGCATTTTTCAAACCAACCTTACTCCAAGGTATCCTTATGGCAGCATATGGACCTGCACAGCAGTTCTTGGAAACCTTTGTTCCTTGAAGCAGGTTCAATCTACTCCAGTACATGCACATAGGTATGTAAAACGCGCAAGACAGGATGATAGATGGCCCTGAGTGTTGCTATGAAGAGTATTCTCACTCACACATGCATGTGCAATAATGGGCTGTAATTGCCAGCAGTCCTTTCTATTTAAAACCTCACTCCCTCCTCTCATTGCCTCCAAGGACCAGTAGAATAATAGAGATATCTGCAAAGGGGCGCAAGAAATCTTTACAGATCCTCCTGCACGACCGTAATTTACTGCCTTTCCATCCCATCCTGATGGCTGCCTGCTTCCTCCATCACCACTGCACTTTCCCCATTATGACAGAAAACGAGGAGGCAAGAGGAAAAGACCTGCAATCATGAAGCAGCCCAGCAATAGCCCAGCTAATAATGTGAAATAAAACGCATTGTGCTCTCCTGCTCCTGGGAGAGAAAACGATGAAGCACAAACCCCGCTCTCATCATTCAGCAGTCTGGCTTAAGGGAAAAGAAGAAAAGAGGCACCACATGACAGCTGAAGGGAGAGATTTTGCGCTATGTCACAGAAATCATTCTATTTCTGTATTACCAAACGGATGGGTTTTAGGCCCACCTTTGTCCCCACACCTGTGAAGCTGTCACAGCTGATAAAAGCAAAGGGATACTACAGGATTTGAGAAGAAATCATACTCTCAGCAAGCAGTAACTGCCATCCTGTCTCAGAAAGTACATGCGTGTTCTGCTTTGCGTGAGGATTATTCCCTCCAATAACCTACAATTAAAACCCCTCATTGCATTTTCTATCCTCCAAGAGAAACGCTGCTGATGATTGTAATGTGGGACATCAGTAGTCACCTTCTGCTTCCTTATTTGCTACAAGATTGCTCAAAACAGTGACAATTTTATTTTGTTCAGTCTTTTTCCCAAAAGCTGAATGTTAGAAATATAATCCAATCAAGTCTTTGCAATCCATTGCATGATCTTTGAGTAAAAAAAAGACAGTATGCTTTGAGTCGCCTTTGATCCACACAGGGATTTCCGATGGGAATGGCCAAGCTGTGCTCCACCCAGCCTGTGCCACACCATATTCCCAACTTGGCAAGAAAGGGAGGAGTTTTCACTCTGCTGCTCTGCCTCCAAGCACTCAATCCAAACAAAAAGTGAGTACCCTTGGCATCACAGAGGGAAGAGATCTAACCCTCTTCTGCCAAAGACATTACCAGACATTCCTGGTTTTCACTACTATGATTCCAGAATTAAGTGAACACCACTTTTTAAGACTGTTGCAAAGCACTGGGTACAAGCTCTGTAGGAAAATCTTCAACCAAGGGTGGGTTTTTTGCCTTCCAATTACTTCCTTCCACCTTAAATACATAATATTACATTCAATTGCTCTCACTTCTTTTTCTTTTCTTGTGTTATCTCAGTCTTACTGTGCATACATAGACTACATGGTCTTTGCTACTCTCGTCTGCAAATAAGCAAAGGCATAAGTCAATTTATGAGATACAGAAGTGTATTAGGCCCTGAAATTGTAGCTTCCCCTGTTACTACAGGTCCACATTTCTTTGCAGCATTTTCATCTTTATCCGTGTTTCATCAGAGTGCATTGATAAAGGGACATTGCATACCCTCAGGCTCACAAGCAATTGAAAAAAGATGTGCCGTTACAGGAATACACAAATGCTAGATTTGTGATAAATACACCATGTCATGCAGCTGTATAGAGCAGACATATAACAGATTATGTTATTAGTATTAGAGGCACATGCACGTTATATAACTTCATTCTAATAATGTATTTATACCCTGATTTATTCAAGCTCCATGTGATGAGCTTAATTATAAGCAGAGACAAATTGAGAAGTGTTAATAGTCTTCAGCTCAGAGGCCAGCACCTACTGTGGTGGCCTTCTGCACAGGAATGAATTTTCTACTTAAAAACCACTGTGCCCTGTAATTTGGAAGGAAATTACCTCCTTTGTCATGCTTCCAGCAAAAGGAAGTTAGTGATTAATGCCCGAGATGTTTTCCACAAGGAAGGAAGATGCTTCCTTCACACACTTTGATTTACTCTCTCTCACTGCTGTGGTGTATTTTGATAAAGGACACTGTACCTGTCCATCAGACCTGGTCTTAATCTTTGTAACTGAACACAGCTCCTGAAATACAATCCTCACACAAACCATCAGTATTTGTATACAATCGTATTACTAACAGCCACAGATATAAAGCAGATCCTTGCAGCCAGGCCAACCTTTAAAAAAGCCTCAGTATTTCCTCTTATAGCCACAAATATAATCAAGATGAGGCACCAGAATTCATCCTGCAAAGTGACAGTCATTGTATAACTTCATAACAGACAACAACTTGCCAGGACCACATCATGCTCCAGGAGTCGCTGCATCACCCCTTGGCCTGACTAGGAGCATTCATTCCCTGCAGCATACTGCTCTCAGCTCCCAGCACAAAGCACTGTTTGCTTTGGAAATCAGATTACAATATATACAGTGATTCATAAATATTTGCAGTCTATAATTGTTTCTGCAAGTCGAGTCACACAGGGATGGGATTCTCCCCCTACAAAGGGGACAAACTGTACCATTTTAACCAGTTTCCTTCCTAGTGTCTATGAGCCTTGGTCACTCTTCCTCTCTCGGAGCAATTCACTAATGATGTGCAAGGGGAAAAGCACTAATTCTTTCCTCTGCCTGTCTTCTTACTTGGAGCTGTGTGGGAAAGGCAGCTTAAACCACGACACAGGAATGAAGCAATGGTCCATTTCACAATAGAGGTGGTATTTCCTTCAGACTCCTGCACTTCCTTCCTTGTAGCACTCAAGAGAATGTTCCTTCCTACCACAGAGGCAAAGTGCTCAGACTCTTGCAGCACACACAAACCCACCCATCAGGTTCCAGACAGAAGGATAGACAGCCTTACAAATCCTATTTACAGGAATATTAATGAAATCCTCCAGGAAAACTAGAAGAAGCTTCATTAGCCCAGGACATCAGGATAATGCACACCCTCAAGCGTGCTTTTCCTCAAGTCCAGTTATCTGGAGTGCCAATGCCACATGTTCTCTTTGTCCTGCCTGACCTAAGGACATGTGGAGGCTGGAGATCCCTACCCAGGCTGATGAATCAAGAGTACATGGAGAGGAATTACTGAGTCACTTCTCTCTGCTTCCTCATAAAGCAAGTGATCTGCATTGGACTCTCAAAGAGGAATTCAGGCAAGAAAACGTAAGGGAGAAGCTGGGCTGTAAACACATCACCCAGCGGGTCCTCCTGCTCTACCAAAGGGAAAGTGCTGACTTCAGGACAAGCTTGCTTGTTGAGTTCACCAGGCTGAGGACACAGGAGACGGGCATGGCTAAAATGAAGGGAAATAAATAAATTTACAAATATCACAAAGAAACTATCCACGTTTACCTGCCACAAAACAAGACCTCTGTTACTAAAACAATGATTGAGGGCATACAAGGAAGCCCAAACGTGCTAACCCGGGCAACCAGAAGTGTATTTCAAACCAAGGTGAATCAAGAGCACGCATTTAATCTCATTGCAGTAGAAGTCCCACTTTGGACATCAGCTCCTTTCTCTCAGTCGCCCCCGTACCTGGCAAGCTCCCTGAGATGCCTCCCAAATTCCAGCAAGTACACCAATTTCTGATCATTTGAATGAGGCTGTTGCTAAGCAACACCTTTTCTCTCTGTGTGTCTTTCCTTCTCCTGTTTTCAATTACACTTAAAAACTCCAGGATATGTCCAAGATTCCAAATCTTCCACGGGTTTTACCAAAACAACGCCTCAAAAGCGGCTCACTTCTGCGGCGGACTGATTGTATTCCCTATAGTCTTCAAATCAAAAGCTAGCTTGCCAATAATATGAAGTTACTAATCCTCACCTCCAGACCCTCTTATAGTTTTGAGGGGTCCAGCGCCAATCAGGTTTCTTACACCCACCCTTTCCCTTCCACCCGTACTTATGGATGCGAAGGCTGAAAGAAGCTATTCCAAGTTATTGAAAACCGGTGAAATCAAAATCCCACATAAGAGATGACCCAAAGCATGCAATGTGAGTGGGAGGTTTTCTTTGCATTGCACCAGATTTGGGATCAGCCCCTAAGGAAAGGGTCCGGCTGTTTATACATATCCTGGCAGCCACTGCACATGGAATTGTGGAGCTACTTCTGTAAAGCGGCTCATTAATCTAAAAGGGTGGCTGATCCCTGAAGGGAAAGACCCACTTCACCAGGCAGGTTCCAATGTCACACCAGGATTTCATTAGTGCTCTGGCTCGAAAGGATGCTAAACTTGAATGTAAATAACTACCTAATTATGCATGCACTGCAAAATGGAGCACCTCCAAATTAGAAATGGCCATACTTAGGAACTGTAAGCAGAGCACAGAGGGTTCGTGCTCTCCAGCTACAACCACAGAGTGATCTCAGAGAGTTTCTAGGCTGCCGTGGGGCAAAAAAAGATGGCATTTCCTAAGTGTGCTGCCTGGGAGCAAATCTACATGACTACAATTACAAGGGGTTGAACCATTGCCAAACCAAGAGAGTCTGGGTTCACCCTTGTCTATCAAGGGGTTTCGGGGGTGGAACTAGATCATCTTATGGCCCTTTCCAACCCTAATCATTCCATGATTCTATCAGAGACCCATGTTAAGGAAGGCTGAAATCTTGTATTAGCAGCGAGGATTGTTTATCATAGCTGAACCTCAGGAAAGACAAGTATAGCTCTGTGAAAACAGGGAGAGCTCCTGGAGAGAATGCACATAGTGACAAGTCAGGAACTAAGATGTTTTCCATTCCCCAATTAAAACTTCCCTTGATTTTTGTGGCATTATTCTACCTGTAAATACGAAGGATTCAATGTAAATGCTTCTTTTTTTTTTTTTTTTTTTTTTTTTGGAGCTCCTTGTTAGACCTTTTTAAGCCTTGGCACGGAGATGTCATTTTGAAATGATTTTCCTTCTAATGAAAGCACCATCTCTGCGAGGCAATGTGGGAAACTTGCTTTGTCGAGAACACAATTATGCAGAATGGCACAAATTTTGCTGTCATTTGTAATCCTAAAACTCCTGTGGAGCTATTGAAGCTACATGGGCATTTCAGAGGAGAAGCTATTTTAACTCTTAGACACTCTCCACCTTTTTTTATAGCAAGAGCTGTCACTTCCCACTCAATTCTGCTAACACCTCTCCTCTGCCGCAACCTGAACTGAGTGAGCCCCACTCGGTCACAGGAACACCATGCTCAGCACCAGAGGTTTTGTACCTTAAACCTGGAGGAGCATTATTCACACCCAACACAAACACCCAGCCTTCTCAGTCTACTGGTTTCCCTTCTCAAGCCCCTTCTTCCATTTTGATGTAGTAATGGGTACACTGGGGAAGAGCCTCTTGTGTTTCTTATTCTCATTGTGGGTGCTACTGCTACACACTTCTCTTTTTTGGTCGTGTCATAGTAAAGCAAGAAACACCCCTCAGTTTTAGGGTTCTTTATGGCTCACACTATTGGCACCCAAGCCTCAGCGTTTCCTCCTATAGATCAACTTCCTGTGCTTCATGCAGAAGTCTATCGACTCATTGACTTTTTCATACCTATTTGTAACTTCTTCTGCTCCCCCCAGTGTATATCTGAAAATACTCCTACCTAGGAAAGCCAGATTCCTTCTTCCTTCTTTTCTTTTAGTTACTAAAAGCCTTACAAGAGGCACTTCAGCTCAACCAGCAACCATTTTACATATGTATTTACAATTCCTTAGATGCCACGTCTCTTCTGTTTGAACCATACTAGATTAAAACCCCTTGACCATTATCTCCCCTATTTTACCTCTTTTGTGCCTTCAGGGGGAAAGCAGAGCTCGGTGACATCCCAAACCAGAGTTCTGCTCCGAATCAGCATTGGGTCTGATTATCAGGTACCTGTTACAAAACAAAGCAGGCACCATCACCCTTGTTATACTAACCTACATCTTGGAACAGCGCTAGATAAAGCATAAGATGCTTTTACCATGTGGTTTCAATGCATTTCTCAGGTTGGGTTTCTGATCTGTAGTCCTAGACAAAGCACCTCTTTTGCCCTGCTTCCCCCTTGTGCTCCCCTCAGGCCAGCAAAGTCTGCTTCATCGATAATTGATGCTAAAAGACAAATCAGCCTGAAGCCAATAAATACACTTTCCCAAATGAGGAAAGAGCCGGTAGTCTGGAAGAACAGTGCCTTCTGGTAAGAAGATCCCAAGATTACCCTGGGCTTGGCTGCAGCTTCGGTGTGGTTGTTTTCTAAACACGATGTTTGTTTCCCTTGGACATTTTGGGTTTCTAACACATGGGTTTTGCATGTTTGAAGGGAGAGGCCATGCTGGTCAGGCAGAGCAGCGCAGGGATGGACACACGCACCAGCCTGCCCATGCAGTGGCAGAAGGCTCGGACCCCAGGCCACAGGAACCAAGGAGGGCTCACTTTGCACAGCATCCTCACCAGTAACATGTGTTACATCACATGTGGCAGTTGCCATGGGAACTACCTTTCCTTTTCCCAGGCAGGGTACCACGGATGTGTGCAACCCACCAACTCGTTCCTTGTAAGTGAATCCCTTCTCAAGGGCTCAGTAACTCACAGAGGCTCCTCTCCAAAAGTTGTTTGAAGTGTTGTTAATAAATAACTCTTTCTGGGGGACTAATTCCCCATGTGCCGAGAAAGAGGAGACAAAAGGGGAGGAAAGGGGCAGGAGATGAAGTGCACTGGGGGCCAAAGCATTAGATGCCCCATCGGAGCTCCTGCATGGCCACAGACAGAAAGGAAAGCAGTTAAAGAAGGGAAGTCCTATGTAGGAAAACACAGCATAGAAATACAATTTCAACTTAAATGAACCATGAACGTTATGAACTGATCAATCAATGCCAGTAGGTTTCACTGGAGCCACTACTGTAAGTTATAGAATCAACCAGGTTGGAAAAGACCTTTAAGTTCATCAAGTCCAACCATTACCCCAGCACTGCCAAGGCCACCACTAACCCAAGGCACTAAAACCTAGAGGGGGTTTTTAATAGCATGCCATTTTAAAAATGACCTGCAAGTTTCAAATCGTACCTAGGTTGAAGCTGAGAATTGAGAAGGGCACATGAACAAGGTGGGTTTCTTTTGCTACAGTTATTAGGTAAAAGTAAATGCTCTTTTCAAAGTGTTAGAAGTGAAAACTGAACAGTTCACTAATGCAGGTGTAAGCTGTGCATCCTTTCAGAACGTAACACAAAAAGAAATCCTTTGTGCACAGAATTCAGTTACCGAAGTAAAACAAGTAAATAAAGCAAATCAGTGCATTCACAGTCAATGACTTCTTTGCTTTAGTAAGTTCTCCAGAAATAAACACACAATTATTACACTAGAAATCATCTGCTCTGTTGAAGCCGAGGGGTGAACGCTGGCTTCCGAAGAGATGACAGATCCAAGGGGCAAAGCACACTCCTGTTTCTCTGGGAAGCGTTGCCTGTGCAAGCAGAGCATTTACAACTCTCTCTGTGTGCAGGCTTTGGCTTTGGCTTTTTGCTTTTTATAGAAACCGAGCGGGGAGAGCTGCTGCTGGTTTACAGGCTACAAGACAGGATTTGCAACATGCCATATTTTGTGTGGTCTAGCAAGCTACTACTGGTTCAGGGAGCATACTATTTGCAACTGTTTTCCTGGGTAATAACACCACGTGCAAGTGTTTTATAACCAAGGCGTACAGAAGGTTTATAATCCCTATGTATAAACAGCCAAATAACCTCGTGCTAAAGCAGGTAAGAAATGCTGGAGGGGAAACAAATAACAAGAAATCATGTTTGGGGAAGGAAAAAGAAGAGAGTGAAGGAAGGTGCTGCTTCTGTTTTTCTAATGCAGCGAGGTGGTTTGAAAGAAGCTTTACATTTCTGGAAGATTAAATTATAACCACACTTTATCCATTCAAATCATTAACAAGATGATTTAATCTATCTCCTACCAAGGACTTGATCTGGGGTAGGAAAACACAGGAAAGAAGGTGCTTCACTGCTTGCTATATTCTGGAAGCATTACTTAAATTACATTCAAGTCATCAGATAATTATGAACTTTCTTTCCCTTTATATTTATATGGAATATTTATTGAATTGCACAGTGTGCTTTTACAATAAAGTGCTTTTTACATCAGTTTCTTTGTTCATCCAAAATAAAACTGACAGTTATCCTTTTACGAGCTATTCTGAGAACATCTTCTCTCCTTTGAAACTGATTGATGCACTACTTTAAATGTTCCTGCAAATATCGTTTCAATTCAAGTTTCTGCATAATGTAATAAGAAGATAAAAGAATTCTATACTTCAACAAGAGACATTACAAAGCAACTAGAGACATTATCAAGGGCATTAACAAGCTCCTAATAGCAATAAAACCTTTTAACTGTCTGATGTAGAACATGCTCCCACCAAACCACCACATATTATGGTAATTGGCTCCAATTTCTGAATCTTTCATTGTAAAGTTATGAAGAGTTGGGTAGAATGGAAAAGGGAACCTGGAATCCACAGTTTAGTTGCTTATCTTTTTTTATGATCATTATTATTGTTATGATGGTGTTTTCTTTACAATGCACAGAAACAGCAGGAGTCCCAGCTGCAGAAGCACTTCAATATTCTGCTCTAAGGCTCCTGATTCTCACCTGATTCTTGTTTCTTACTATTCAAACAACATGAGGTTTTAGTCCTTCTAACAGCTTATCATTTAAAGAGTATTACAATGTATGAGTTACTCATATTTCAACCACTCCACATGTTCATCAACTGGAAGTTTAGGAAATGAAATGTAACTTCAAGGCTCTGATTTACCTTAGGAAACAATATGGGCGATGCTGTTTGCTTTTCTTCTGTTGGGTTCCCCTTTCAAGAACATAAAACTCAGCCTTCATCCAGGGTCCCATGGAAATAACCACACAAGTCAGGAAACCAGAACCTGCAGCAGAAAAGTGGAGACGTGACACAAGGCTCTCTGGTGATTAACCTGCAGTATAAAGCCATATGTCCTTCACAGCCTGACAACCTGTTTACCTGAGAAGGAAAATCCTACTGGCATCTAGAATTGTGCTCCAAAGAAGAAGCTTTCATTTCATGTCTCTGGAACAATCCTGCCTTAATGGACAAGACGCCAAGAAACAAAGTGCAGCAAAAGAAAACCCAAGGAGGAAAAAAACCCAAACAATAAATCCCCCATAACGTTTCCAGCCCAAAGCTTGGTGTTCAGATAGCACAAAACCTGTCAGGTCAAATCCGTGTTAAAATGACCAGGGTTTGGGGCATATGTGCAAGGTTTGTGAAAGAAACACATACTGGAAACACCAACTGGGATAACTGGACTACAGACATCTACCTCTCAAGAAGACGGAGGAACTACCTCATTCCTGAAGTTCTGATGCAAGAAAGAGATCACTTGGACCTCACTGAGATCATAAAAGCACAGCATGCAATTTCTATCTACTCTGGAAAAGTAGTGCCACTATTTCCTGTCATGTTTAATGGCACAATCCTTTCATTACAGTGTAAATTAAAGTCATCCTTTATTATTGCCATTATCAAAGACTGCTTTAATTAGACTCACTCAAAGGTTTTTGACAACAGAGCACACAATTATTACACAGTTACCAACATGCTTTCAGCACCATTCCTGACAAACCTCCAGAAGCCTGCTCAGAACTACAGTAAAACCAGGATAAACAAACTCCTTCATCCCCAGAACAATGTGAGTGTGAACTTCCCACCAGGAAAGTTGGGGCAATAAAAAGTAATAGACAAAAGAAGAAACCTTGAGGAGCAACAGAACAGAATCAGCATGCAATGACACCAATAATGGAGGTGACATTTGCTATTAAAAAATGGTAGCTACCACAAAACATGGAGTTTTTGCTTGACACCAGATTTCCTGTATAAAATTCCACTGAAATCTATATAGCCTTGTCTTGCACTCATTCCAATCTACTGCATCTCTGGCGTTAACTCATCAACTATTATAAGGGGGATATTAGCCCTGTAAAAATAAAAATGACATCACTACATGCTGTATTTCATGCATTTCTGCAGCGAGACTGAAGATGAGGAACAATTCCTTCCCCAGAGGGTGCTCAGGCATTGGAACAGGCTGCCCAGGGCAGTGCTGGAGTCACTGTCCCTGCAAGTGTTCACACACCGTGGAGACGAGGACCTCAGTGCCATGGGTCAGTGGTGGCCTTGGCAGTGCTGGGCATGGTTGGACTCCATGATCTTAAAGGTCTTTTCCAACCTGGTGGATTCTATGCTTCTATGAAAGCCAATGCTGACCTCAGCCACAGACCCACATTTTGAACAGTGTGGTATCGATAAAGGCATTTTTAGGGTGTTGTAAAAGAATTCCATTGTTGAAGCAACATATTTTGAAGTAATTATTTTACAGGAAATAAACAGAAAGCAGCGAACAATCCTAGAGCATGGGAAGGGGAATAGTCAGGCACCACCACGCTGCCTTTAGCATAGAGCCAATACAAAAACCTCATTAAAAACAGGGAGACACGTTGGTTATCCCCTGGGAACACGTTACCAGCACCCAAAGTTTAAGTCACCGCATTAACGTCTTAGAGTAAAGAAACGAATAAAGAAATCAGGATTACCCTTAAGAGGAGTTCATTGCAACCGCATTATACTTGCGGGGAGAGATGGGGGTGTCGGCAGAGGAAGACCCGCTCAAGGAGGTGGGGTGGGACCGGTGCGGAGTGGAACCGGGAGGAACCGGGAGGAACCGGTGCACTGAGGACGGGGACAGGGAGCGCTGAGGGAGGAAGAGGGACCGCGAGCTGGGTCCCGGCCGCCGCCGCCGCGGTCCACGAGCAGCCCCTGGCGGAGGCCGGTGCAGACGGCGCCTGACTCGGATCCCGGGGGGGACGGGTTCAGGTGCGTCCGTGCGCACCCCGCAGCTCCGAGACACCCGCCTGGCTCCCGCGGCTCGGCTCGGGGGGGCGTAGCCCCGGTTTTCTACTGCTGGTGTTCAAAGAGAGGGAAAACAGCAACAAGTAAGAGGATAACGTTCAAAAATGTCGCTTCATTTCAGTAACGTGCTGTTACCTCGAGGAGGAAGACTGAATGGACTGCGCACCAAATCAAAAACTGCCTCCTAAGAACATCCCCACATCGTGCCCCTTGCAACATCTGTGATATCTGGTATCTAATATGGACCCCAGTAAACTTCTTGTTTAATGAAGACCAAAGTGCCATGCTTCATGACGGGAGGTGAGGCAACCATACAAGGGCCACGAGGATGATAAGGGGCTGGAGCACCTCCCATATGGAGATAGGCAGAGAACATTGGGGCTGTTCAGCCTGGAGAAGAGAAGCTGCATGAAGACCTCAGAGCAGCTTCAAGTGTCTGAAGGAGGCTACAAGGATGCTGGAGAGGGACTCTTCATCAGGGACTGTAGCAATAGGACAAGGGGTGCTGGGTTCACACTGAAACAGGGGAAGTTCAGGTTAGATCTAAGGCAGAAGCTCTTCCCTGTGAGGGTGCTGAGGCGCTGGCACAGGGTGCCCAGAGAAGCTGTGGCTGCCCCATCCCTGGCAGTGTTCAAGGCCAGGTTGGACACAGGGGCTTGGAGCAACCTGCTCCAGTGGTAAGGGGTCCCTGCCCATGGCAGGGGTTGGAGCTGGAGGAGCTTTAAGGTCCCTTTCAACACAAACCAGTCTGTGATTCTATCATTATAAGTGGCCCACCCATGGGCAGAGCTGCTGCTAGGACCCCTGGGGCCGACACTGCCCTGGGATGGGACCCCCAGCAGGAGAGCTCTGGCTGCTCCACTGCCCAGCCCACAGTTATCATAGAACCATGGAACACCAGGTTGGAAGGGACCTACGGATCATCTGGTCCAACCTTTCTTGGCAAAGCAGGCCGCAGCACCCTGTCCAGCCCAATCTTAACAGTGTCCAGCACTGGGGAATCCACCACTTCCCTGGGGAGATCATTCCAATGGCTGATTGCTCTCACTGTGAAAAACTTTCCTCGCATCCAACCAGAATCTCCCCAGGAGTAACTTGTGCCCATCACCCCTTGTCTTTTCCATGTGACTCCCTGTAAAAAGGGAGTCCCCATCTTCTTTGTAGCCACCCTTTAAATAGTGAAAGGTGGTGATAAGGTCTCCCCTGAGCCTTCTTTTCGCAAGGCTGAATAAACCCAGCTCTCTCAGCCTTCTCCACATGGATTCACATCCCTTGATCATCGCTGTGGCCCTCCTCTGGACCCTCTCCAGCCCATCCACACCTTTTTAGTGCTAAGCACTCCATGCTGTGGGAACTGTTGAGCCAACTCCAACTGTGGGGCTAAATCACCAACTCCAGCACATGACTCATTCTTGCACCTAGGAAAGCAATTGCTTTTGCTCCTTCATGGAGCTCAGGTGGCACTAGCAGCTCAATTTTACAACCAGCTCTTCCCAGCCTTGTTTGCTTCTTTCAATACCAGAAGTGTGTCCCTGCATATTGCAGAGTGTTCTTCAAAGTCTCCTGTTTCAGTGTAGCTGCGCAGTATTTAAGATGCAGGCCAGCTGAGACTAACAAATTCCCAGATTTAGGTGACAATTCCAGCACTAGAAGTTGAGCAGGACTGGGCTCTCTTGAGTAAAAGCAGCTAAATGAGCCCACAGTGTTAGCTTCAGGAATTAGCCAACCATGACAAGTACAAACTGGTTAAATACCATCTAAAAACACTGCCCTGGGCAAACAGATCCTGCTCTAAGGAGTCCACAGAAAATCCAACACCCAAATGTTGAAAAGCCTCAGCAACAGGGTGTCCACCACTGAACTTCTGCACAATGTATTTTGATCAACTTCTCTACCCACTCCCTATTCCATAGACCTGCCAGAAAGCTCAGGTTGGAAGGGGCCATGGCATTCCCTCCTGCCCAACCTCTGCTCAGGACAGTCATCCATGACACCAGATCTAGTGACTCAGGGCTTGGACCACTTCAGTCTTGAAAACCTCCAAGGATGGGGACTGCACAGCCAGATTCAGACAGGCCAGTCCCAGGACAGACCGCTGGTACCCCTCTTGTGACTTGCAGAGTGAGACCCATCACACAACCACAAGTGTATCCGCCTGGTCATCCACTCATCCAGGCCTTAACACCCTCATCTGGACACCGGTTAGCTTTTTCTCTTGTACTGATGTAACACAGGAAGAAACGTCATTGTACAAACGTGCTCAAGAGGCAGAATAAACAACCCCATCCCTGTAAAAGACCATTTCTCCCAGCAAAGAGTGGGGAAGTAGGAAAACCACCGGAATGCCCTACATTTGACTTTAGAGACAAGCCTGTTTATGCAGTTTGCAGTGTTGCCTTATAGCGTAAGTGAGCAATATAAGGGGTTATTGCACAGTGTAACAGATGTTTAAATATAGATATAACTAGCAAATGATGGCCACACCATGTTGCTGTCGCTTGCTTCAGTGCAGACAGGGAAAGAGATGACCCCAACATGTTTTTCTTTCACAGCATTCATTTCTTTCTTTATCACTGCCTCTCCCCTGAGTCCCCATTGCCTTCACCTTTCTGCTGCCCTGTGCCAAGGCTCCCATCTCCCGACTGTCCCTAGGATCCCTGTTTCAGTTTTCCCTCTCCCTTTCCTTCCACTCGTTAAGGACACGAGCAGACAAAGCCACACAGGCTGAAACAAGGGGTTTTATACGGTCAAAGAGACCAAGGTGAGCCTCTCCTGACTCCTGCCTGTCTCCCGCTGGGGCTCGGCTCCAGGTTGCCTCCAACAGTTCACGAGGAACATTTTCCATTACATTTCTCATTTCTATCTCTCAACCTCTCCATCATACGATTGAAGGTTAAAACAGCAGGAATTTTGTACAGTTTATCTAGTTCAATATGATCTTTCTGTCAGCTGCTGGAAAAAGATTAGGAGATGTTAAAGCCAAAAGCCAAAATCCAGCTGTGATTTGTCTCCAACCTCACCCTAGAAACTTAACCTCAGCCTAGAGACAGGAGTTTTTCCAACTGAAACCAAGGCCTCGTGCACATGAACCATCATTTATAACCTTAACACTCACCACAACACACTTTCAACTATCATAAACAGATTTTCCTCAGCTGTGCATGGTTTTTAGTGATTAACATAGCAGAATAGGTAAAATAGAAAATACCACGTAGTTTCAGCTATGGAAACCTGTATTTCACAGCTGCTTGCTGCCTTGTGGGGCTGCCAATGCTGGTTTGGCTACAGGCAGGTAGAAGAAGAGTGTGAGAAGAGTCATGTCAGCTCAGACTACCAGCACACCCAGGCAAGGGCTCTTTCCAACAGGGAAAAGAAGGACTATCATCTACAGGGATATTCCCTCTGGCCTTAAAGATAATGCCTTTTATTTAATATGGAAAGATAAGAACACCACCTCACAGGTGTTCCCCATGGCATTCCTAGAAAAAAGAGGGAAAGCTCCTGACAAAAGGCATCCTCCTACAAACTGGTTTCCAGTGCTCAGTGCATAGCAGTTCCAGGAAATACACCGCAAGCTCTTGCCCTAAACCTAACACATACCAGATCTATAATGACATATGGTTTACATGCATTACCAAAGGTTAGCAAAGAGATTAATGTTCTTGCTGCCACTACAAAACTATTCCCACATGTAGACTTTATATATCATTCCACAGAAGGCTGCATACTCTTTTGGTAGGTATCACGTCTGGACCCTGTGATAGTTCCGTATTTTCCACCTACCTTGAGCCAGAGCAGTGGGTCCTGGGCTGTATATAGCCCACCGGAAGAAGGTGCACAGCTCTGCACTGCCTTTGGAATGTCCAATGAAGTTTAATGGGGAGGACACCTCATTCCTCCAATCAGCCCACCTCTTCCAACCTCACAGTTGTCTGTGGAAAGGCAAAGAAAACTCTGGGAGTCATTGTCTGCTTTCTGCTCTGAAGAATAATGTGTCTTTAATGGAATTTTCCAATGAGGAAATTCATCTGGCCATATAACCAATTAGGAGAACTAAGAAATTCATGAAAGCGTGTCTCTGCAGCAAAGTACCCAGATTCCAGAATTCTGCAAATCCCAGACAACAACTGCCTTGATCTCCTAATTGACACTGACATCACGTTACAATGGCCTGCCTATATCTGACATTAAGCATAATTTAATGCTTGCTAATCAACAATGAGGGGAAGTGTAAGCCCTGTGTTCGTTATCTAACGCGTTCCCTCTCCTCTGTTAGAGGATTTGCCTTATTCTGTTTATCGTCTCCTTTGGTAAATACCAATCACTGGAGTAAATCTGATGAGCAGGCTGACTTCTGACCTCCCTGTTCATATTTGTGTCATTTATAAATACGTTGCTGGCAATATTTCCTGGTGGTAAACTTGGGGAAGGGAGAGCGGGTTAACCCATTAAACAGAAATGCCTTCTAGAATAGAACATAAGGGAATTTCAATGTATTACAAATATAGGATTAGGAAACTTGCCAGCAATATCTACTGCTGACAGCTGACTTTATTAAAGTTCATCAGCATTAATTGCCTCATTGTTGAATGACTTTTGCATGTAATTACCACCAGTCTAAACACAGACTGCCTCAGGTACAGTATCTAATGTGATCATGTGTTCTGAATCCTATTAAAATAGCCAAGATGTAGCAGAGATTATTTTCTCCCTAACAGTGAGGAAGTGAAAGAAGCAGCAGAAACAGGGGGTGAGGATTATTTTACTCAGCCTGAAGGGTGTTCATTTCTCTGTCAAATTCCAATGTTTCCAGCAATGCTTTGGTGCCGTGGATGCTGAAGCATGACTTAGAGATGCCAATTCTCTACCAGTGTCATTTATCTCAAGGACAAGTGAAAATTCCTGTGCCCCACTAGAAAGAAAATGCCTGAGGCAGGATTGCTAAAATGGGCTTTAAACGTCATGCTATATTTTAATAGACAGAAAGATGGATACATCAATGCCTAAACCAATAATTCTTAGATTATATTTATCAGAACAAGGCAAGGCTGGAATGGTAATTTGAACAAGTCTGGGCTCCAGCATTGTGAGCTAATACCCAAGGAGAGAGGACACACAGCCCCTTCTTTGAACTTCTATGCTGTTTTAAGATGTTTTCAAGATCTAAAGGCTCAGCATCAAAGACAAAACCTCATACTTTTCTACACTGACAGAAAATCTTCACACCATGTTACTATCCCATTCCCAAACCCCACGTCCTCAATGAAAAATAAATAAATCAATATTTCCTTTTCCTCAATGTCCCAGTTCTTTTGAGACTTAACGGAACACATTCTACTCTCCTGAATCATTCCATGCAATAGGTGCGTGAAAGGGTTTAGAAAAGGAATGAAAGAAAGTTTTGCAATTTGGATTGTAGACTTATTTAAAGGATTCAACAGGATCATCTTAAAAGCCTCAATATCATCTTAGGAATGACTTGCTGATTGCAACAAATGTTGTCAATGTCAAATACACATCATTCTCATGTAGATGCCTCCTGATATGTCACCTGCTTATCACCTGCCAGGGTTCTGGAGTGATTTACCAGAGAAATGAATCTTCAAGATTGTGTTTCAGCCACAGATTTAACAGCAAAGGACTTTAAAACTCTGATATGCAGTATTTAAAATACAGCGTGTTGAATAAGGACTTTCAGCAGAGAAAAAGGATCTGACTATAGGACACAGACAGAGAGCTTCAGGAATTATATAGTCTTTTTAAACATCACTAAGCTGTTCTTGATCTGCTGCTGGGTGTTGTTGGGGGCTTTTCCAGATATAAATGCCTGAATAAAGACAAGAGTTGTCCCATGTTATCTTCCCTCGCCCCTCTACACGTCGCCTTTTCCCCAAAATTTTTTAGCACTGGAAGCACTGACATAGCCTTTTGGGGTTATTAGACTAAACCTGTAAATTAATGCATTGGTTTATCACGATTCATTAATCAAGCCTGTGCTGGATTTAACAGACAGCAGATTATTGAAGACACCAAATGACACAGATGAAAAAACCCAGCTCCCAGAGGGTCAGATGTAATGCGACTGGTTTTGCATAAAATCATCAACCTGCTATTAAATTAAAAACAGGCAAAAATTATGTCCACTGCTTATCTAAAGTCATTTTTTTTTAAAGGGGATGTTACGCTAATTTACTTCTTAACTGGTCCTGGTTACCCAGCAAAGGACTAAAGGTTAACTGCAATGGCTTCTCTGATGCTTGGTTAAGCAACTTACACTAACATATCCTGACTGAGGTGAGGAAATTAATGAAATTACTACTATAATTCATTACTAATGGAAAATTGTCAATGCTTTCAGCCAGCAGTTCACACAGATTTTGTGCAGACATGAAGACCCAGCACAGTGACTCATGCTCTTAGACGTGCTACTCTTATTTCAAGTCCTAGCACCATTCCTCATGGCTGAGCTTCATGCCATGCTATCCAGCAAAGTTTAGCAACCTTTGATCCCAATAGCTGAGGTCTTTCTACTTCTGTGACACGGGTTTATGAAGGAAGGAAAAATAACATGTAATTTTCAGCATCAGTCTAAGGAATGCTAAAACAAAGAGAGAAAGGAGGCAGAATCACTGCAACCAGCATCCAAAGCATAACAAACACAGGAAAGACCGTAACTTGCCAACCAATGATGCCAAAAGCAAACAGTGTAAATGAGTGTAAAGCGTATACATCAGTTACCAATTTAAAGGATAGCATTTATAACAAATAGTGAACACTAACAGCTAGCAAAGAGCCTGAGCAAGGCTGGTCTGTTGTGCTGCATACACTGAGAGTAAGACCAGCATAGAGCTTCTTGTGGAAGAATACAGCAGATTTGATGTCCCATCCTTCCCTCCCTGTGGGGACTGGGGCTCTGCTGATGAAGTTCAGCAAGCATGGCCAGAAAATCCCTGTACAACACCTATTTTAAGTGATATATGGTCTCCTCAGGAGCAGCCAGCACAAGTAAGAGCCAAAAGGATGGGGACAAGGGCAGAGCCCCTCTGCAGATATTATCCATTCCTTATTCTCAGTCCACAAGCATCCCATCAGCTACTTTCGCAGAACAAGTGCTGAGGCAGACAGGATCCCTACGTACCCCAAATGGTATTTCTCAGGCTAAGCTTTTGCCGAGTTCAAAGATTAGCATTCCTCATAACTCAGTGAAAGGTATCACAAGGACTCGTACTCAAACTCCAACTACCCCAGGTGTCAGTGCACATGGAGAACAAAGCAGCGTGCAAGAAGGCATCTACTTTGTTTTACAGCTCTTACTCCTGCAGATCAGTACATAGGCAGAGCTCAAAAATGAGGTGACGTAACCCAGAAATCAAAGTAGTGATAAGGTCTCCATGGACAAGGGATGCTCAGAATGTATTGAATGCAAACCCTCTGGTTATGTTGTTTCATATACAAAAATGACTTTCTTCTGAGTTAATTCTCTCTGAAATCAGCTGAGTACCACCTTTGCATACACATCTATACTGTAATACTAAACATACTATTTATACTAAACCAATTATATACATTAATATACCATCTACACTAAACTATAATGTACTGTATCAAGTACAGTCCTTTTGCCAGCATCCCAGGCCAAATCTCTACTTTAGACAATGGACTCGCAACATCTTACAATTCAAATCAGTAACTCTTCTACCAGGTTTTTAAAGCATTATTTTTAACTCCCACTTTAGCTTTCAGTGGGATGGTACATACAGTTCCAATATTTGGGCTTCTCTGGATTACAAGCAGGTGAAAACAAGGAGTAGTTTAATAGCAACAACAAAGTACACCTTCCTAGCACTATAAAAATGACAACACTTTGATGTTGAATGTGTTCCTTAATTACACAAAACACTGCAAAGAATAACATGGCTTAAATTTATTATGCAAATATTCTTAATTTATGACAGATTGCTACTTCAAATACAAGTATTAAATCTCCATTAGATTCATTGAGGCAATGCACTAATATGCATCACTGAGGTCTTAAATTTCCAAGCAGCAATAGTGTTTGTTAGCTGCAATAAGGATTACCTTAATTAAAACACTATCCTCAGCATCTCAGAAGATTTAATCCAAATCTTTATGTAGGGCACATTCATTACCTATCTCCAGTTAATAAAAATATGACCTACTTTGGTTACATTTCAGAATTTAACGTTGATTACCATTTTGTTAATAGAAATAAGATACTAAAGACTTTAAAGACAAGGCAAAAGCAATTTTGCCAGCCTAATTAAAATCCTATTTAACAGCCTCAGAAGGAGCTCTATATTTATTCATAACTGTAGAGGTAGATCTTTTAGGGATATTTTTAAAATATCAAATCAGACAACAGACTCCTATAAATATACCTAAGGATAGCAAGTGAGATTTATAACCAACGAGCTTAAAGCAGAGCCTGAAGAGATTCAGAGAACTCCTAAACCCCACAGGGCCACTTCGGAACATGCGAGCTGTTCTGATAAGCTCAACAAGACTCCTCACTTCTGCAGGAGGAGGCCTATACCATGTGTCTTTGCAGAAGCAAGGCTTAAATTAATCATAGCACTCCAAATGTAGCGTCAAGTTACTGCTAAGTAGTAGTTTCCAAGGAGACATGATGCTTATCAAAATACTCTGATGCGCTGCAGCCTGCCAGATCTAAGACAGTATCTGAATGGGTTAGTGCACTTCCTAGCAAAATGCAGCTTATTCTGGATTAAATCAGGGACACGGCAGGCTCAGTGAAAAGGAAGAGTTTGGGGAGAGTAGGGGGAGCACATGTCCTCACCGTACAGCTTCTCCTGTAGAAGTAGTAGTACCTACTACTGCCATATTAAACAGGATAAGGGGGGTCAAGAGGGAAAACAGCCACACAACACCCATGGGGCTACTGGCATGAATCTCTTACTAGGGTTCTCACCACAAATTCCCAGTTTAATTACAGTCAGTACCTACTGTTTTCTGTGGATCTCCATCACGTAGAAGCTACTTGCTCCAAGAAGGGATCCATGCAGGCAGTGGGGTTTACAAACACTGGGAGACTTCAGTGGCAGCAGCACCCTGCCCCATTCCACCTCGGGTCCCCATCCCCACAGCCTCCTGGTACATCCACTGGCACAACCCCAAAAGCTCATCAACAAACACAAGGAGTTAATTTTATGAGAGAAGGCATTTTTTAAGCCTAAAACACCAGATGACATTAGAAAGCTCACTGTAAATTTTACATACAGAGGTCTTGTCTCTTCATCATGTACATAAATGTCACCCACTAAAAGACTGTTGTCACAAATGCCTCCTATGACTGCCAGATCTGTCTGTAACATAACATATAAGATGCTTGTTCTTCTATTAATCTGCACTTTTCAGCAATTATTAACTCCTTAAACATTTAAAAGAAGACCTTTTCAATTGTGCTTTCACCTCTTCAGGTCATTGCAGCAATCTCAGCCCATGTGGCTTACAGTCCCCCTTTTAGCATTCATTTTCGAAGACATAAAACACCCAGACAAACCAAAAGTCACAAGCAGACTCCTGAGCCCAAGATCTGTTTTGCCAAAACGCTCTTCCATATGTTAATATAACTCCCTTTTACTAGGTTTCATGCACGAGACAAGGGACTCTCAAACATTCCTTATCTCAGGGAAAGCACAATAGTCAGGATTTTTCCCCTTTCAACTCTCAGCTACTCCTCTCCATGAGAGCATAGGCTTGGGAGATGATAAGGAGAGCATTCTAGCAGATCTAGCCCTCCCTCTTCCTCTATTATTAAGAAAGCAAAAGAAAAGTAAAATACAAACCCCATTACCTCCAAACTGGAGGCAGGTTTTTTGTGAGATAAACCACTCCTCCATATCATGTACTCCATCAAAGGGATTCATATTGGGCTCAGTATCTTCTAATGGTTTCATCAGTTAATATTAAATTGGTTCCAGATAGGGGAAAAAAAAGAAAGAAGAATTTTCCTTGCACTGCACTAAATAATTTGCCTTTATAGAGACTACATAAACTATGTTTCTGAAGAGGAACAAACTATTATTGTCCCATTTATGTAAGTGCCAGTGGATGAATTCTCACAGATTGACAGTCTGCATCCTATCCCATCTGTATTTTGCTGTGCAGTTGACTTTCTCTACTTGTCATTTTCTTACACTTTGCAAATGGAAAGATATTTCAATGTAAAATCATGAAAGGTTCATGCTTTGTAGCACAGAGCTCTGGAATCAAGGTCTTCCCATCCTCACAATGGCAAGAGAGCACCTAGTGCTAGAACTGGGCTAGAACAGCCCACACGTAACAATAATCCGTGTAGCTATTTGCACAGTTAATGGGATAATGTGGCATATAATGTATGTGGGTGACAGTTGGGTGTCCCTAGAGGCACTCTCAGTACCAGTTCTCATGCAACCTAAAACCAGCTCTGATGCCCACCTAACTCTTTGTGCCTGTTACAGGGTTGGCCACGGACAGCCACTGCTGGGAATAGCCCCCTTTGCTTGGACAGAAAGCACCTCACCTTCCCATTTCCTCCATCTCCAGCTGCCAGTACAAAAGGTCAGTATAAAAGGGGCTGTGAAACAACATGGACCAAAGGAAGAGCAGCCTGCTAACCACTCACTGTATAGTTCTGATCTTTACCACACTGTGTAATGATTTTTTAGAACTGCCAAAGCTTCCTATTTCTGCAGAACCTAAGTTTTCAGTTCATCAGTGGAAAGTCCACCCTTTTTACTTCTGTTCTGTTACCCCTTCATGACATGTTCCCAGAAGTACATCCCTTTTCTTTCTGCTATTGGAAAATGGCATAAAGAGAAACTCTTGCCTATTTCTATCCAGAAAAATCTTAGACCTCCTTTCTGCTACTCCCAAAAGTCCCTGCAGAATACTGAGTAACAGCAGTTACACATATTCACACTTTTCTCTGGGGTAGTTTATTCCACAGCAGCTGACATTTTCTACCATTTGTTGCTCTCCTTTTAATGATTTAATAAGAAATTAATCCATTCCTACTTCAGATCCGTAAGAAACCTAACAGATAACCTTTCTCTTAGGACTTGCAACTTCACAATTTCCACCTAAAGGCAGGAGAACTTTTTATGTTGCTGCTAAACAAGTACCCACAATTCATTTGTTTCAACCTGGCAATGAATTAATAGATGAAAACCCCAAACCCATCAAGTACATGGGAATCAATTACTTCCCCTTTTACATAGCTATTAACTATGCAAAAAATCCCAATGATTAGCTACCAAGAACATTCCAACTGTCCAGCTTTCAAAATCAGTGCCCCCAGTACTGAACAGCTTGAACTCCTACAGGCACCATCTCCCTTTGGAACTTATTATATGGTTTCAATTAACCTTTTCCAATAGATTTGATCAGTTAAATAAGTATTTCTGAGACAGTACCAGAGCTCCTGTGGGTAAATGAGCAGCCTCCCCTGAGGTTTTACTACTGTTCCTTTATGTGCTTTAAAAGGCATTCCCCTGATTCTTCAAAAAGAGTCTGAATGAAACCTGGAGCATCTTTTAATAATGAGTATTGTAGGAATAACAGAAACCCTCTCTGCCGAGATCAATCTGGTGCATGGCCAGCAAGGAAGACACACGCTCTGTGCCAAGCTCCAGATACCACACAGCTCAGAAACTCAGAGTGACATCCTCACAACAGCTGAGTTTCTAGCATTCAGCTCCTTGTTAGTGCAAAGGTAAGAAAAGAAGTTCTCCTTTGCTATACCAGCACCTCAGAAACCCAATTTCCTGGAATTCTTGTAGCCATTACAGTGGAGTATTTTCTTTCCCTCCCAGTTTTGCTCTTACTAGATGTGCCCTGTCTAACCTATACTTACATGGTGGTTCTTAATCCCATAGCAAACCCTTGATCCAGAACAGGTCTGCAGCACTTAAAGCTTGTAATGCCACTGACTATTATAATCCAAACTGATTCTTGTATTTCAGCTCCACATCCCAAGACATTATGCACTATTTGAGCAAGGACCACACCGTATCTCTATGATACCAATGCAGAAGAAGTCTCATAAACACTTACCTGTGTTCTCTGGTTCCATGTATGAACAGACATCATTTTCCCCTGAAAGTGATTTGTCAACCCTCTTAGTCCTTACTTTCCAGAATGCCCATATTTGAAGATAATGTGATCCTGGGAGCTGCTGGTCACTTCTTCCATCCATCTTCCCAACCACATGGAGCTCCCATAGCCTGGTTTCCCAGTTTTAGAAGATTTCTGGAGGTTGTTGCCTCAACACGGCCTCTGTCATCCCTGAGTCATTTGAGGAAAGTTTCTAGGAATTGCTCTAATTCCTTTGCAGACAGCCTACAGCTCTCGAGTGCAGTTAGTCACCTCTACACCCAGGAAAACCTCCATTACTTGTTCTCAGTCCTACACACAGTTCCTGCTAAAAAGAGAAAATTACAGTGAAGCTGTGTGTTTATTCCAGGCATTTCTACTTGAAGCTTGGATCCCGTAACAATCTCTTTGCTCATATTACCAAATCTCTTTCCAGAGAGTTCAATCCTAAAAGACTTCTATTTTGCTTTCTCCAAGAGCCACATCACCAGTGTCCTTACTGCTGCCTGTTCCTTTCTAACACTGCCACTTCTACCAAATAAAAATGAGCCTCTGGCATAGCTGTATCTGTACAGCTCAGCTTCTGTTCAGCATCTCACGTGGACACTGTTCTCACAAGTAACTCAGTTATCTTACTTTAAAAAAGAACTGCTTTTTATATTATCTTAACTGAGAGGTACTCATAGCATCAACACCCATAAAGATGTACCTTGCTTCTCTATGCTACTACAGATTAGTGATAGATCAGAGACCAACAGAATCATGTTGCACTGATTTTTTTCCTGAGTGCATCCCAAGAACAGTAAAGGTACACTGATTTTAGCACCTTCAGGCATAAAAATGACCCTAATTTTGCTCTGTGACTAGAACAAGGGTAAACTTTAGGCTACCAGCCCCTGGCACTAACACCAAATGAGTCCCAGGCATCTCTCCTGATGTAAAGCTCCATCAAGCAGCAGTCAAATGCTTTCTGCGTAGGTGAGATTAGCTCCCTCAATTCTCTACATCAAGAATTAGCCAACTAATTGCTAAGAGTAATTAGATGTTGCCAAAAGCAAAAGGCCTGGAGAGTACTCCACCACCAACCAGCAGGTATCAAGATCTAGTGTATGTAACACAGTGAGTTGGCCTGTTAAGTTCAGCTCAAAAGAACTGGGATCAGTTGACTACTTCCTATAGAAATCAGTCTCCTTATCTCATTTGCAGGAATGTAAAAGGTGCCAGTAGGAGAAGCAGCCCAAACTAGAGTTGTTCTCATGCAGAGATCTTTTGTATCAAGCTTCATCCTAAAGTGACACTTTGAATTCACGTTGCAGTAGGTAACAATGCATACATATCATGAGTCATAGGTAGTTATAATGGGAAATACTAATAAAATAGTGACCCCATTTCCATGATCAGCTATGTTCTAATGCAGGATACAAACAGATTATTTGTATTATATTAATAAGCACAAAGAAAATCAAAAGAGCAATTATTCTTACCTGATTAGCATAAAATTAAAGCACCTGAATGCATAATTGACTGAAAAATATTAATGGATTAATTTTTAGAGTCTAAAGAATCCCTTAAATTAATGTCTTTTACGTAAATTTTTCTGTCACTGAAGAGTTCTCTTCACTGCAGGTTAATGCTTGGAGGTTAGAAAACACAAACTAATATAAAAGCCAATATATGAAAATAGCACAGAACAGTAACTGCAAAATGCTATTAGCACATTTACTTTTCAAGTTCCATTTATGTCTATAATTAAGCAGATAAACAATAACTCTTGCATAACATAAAATTAAGCATACATTTAAAATAGAAAACCAGAACAGAGTGCTGCCAGTGTTGCATGTGTTCCACACAAAGAGACAGCATGATAATGCTTAATATTACCATAAAAGATATGAAAGTTGATTCCAGAAATGGCACTATTTCATAATATAAGCAATTTTAGTCTCAAACTCTGGCAGAAATACAGTGAATGCACCATTTCATCATCTGATTTCGAATGAACTATAACATGATTAGGTTCGTATTTTCATAGATAAAGCTGAACAGATCCAGGGACACTTGGTTTTAAATCATCCATTAAACTTATTAAACTATAAATAAGCAGCAAATAATCATCTTATAGGAAAGTGAGATAGAACTACAAACCCCCAAAATCAGCCTTATTCACAAAACAATCCAATCTACTCTCCATTTTTTTAATTGATTGTATCAAGGATTTTCATCTATGAGTTCTTTCAGTGTCTCATCCTCCCTGTAATAGCAACTAACAAATATTGAGGGGGGTTAGGGGCAGGGTGCAAGAATTATAATCTTAATGAGACTGAGTAAGTAAAAGAAGTTGGTGAATTCCCAACAGTGATGACACCCCCCATTAAAAGTGTTCCCCTCCTCTGGAACTTTGCATTACTTCCACTGAAGTTATCACAGAATCAGCTAGGTTGGAAAAAACCCTGAAGATCAAGTCCAACTGTTATGCCATTCTCCTGAGTGGTAGGCTACTTCACTGTATGGGCTGCTCATAAAAATTTCTTCCCAAGAGATGATAATAAAAGCAATAATAAGTAGAAATTTTGATTTCTTGCAGAATCGAGTAATTTAATCTGTTAGCACTCCAATGTCCTTGTTTCCACAGACATCACTCTCCTGGTGTAGTAGCTCCAAGACCTGATGTTACACGTAATAGTAAAAATTACCTGAACTTCATGTTGTCCTTTCAGTCACTCCAGTTTACACTTGCCACATAAAGGGTAATGACAGACATGCTCCTCAGATGACCAGAGATGACCAGAGCATCCTTATTCTCACACTATGGAAAAAATACAGACATACTTGAACCACTCATGATCATAAGAAAGGAGGAGAAAAAGTGAACAGTTCTCCAACAAACCTGCCCGACACAGCCAGGGCTACCTCTTCTAGAGACTCGCAGATGCTCACCCAAGGCATTCATTCAACTGCTGTTTAGCACAACCTCCCACAAAAGCAGCACGTCTCTCCAGGGTCAGAATGGATGCTTTGGTTGTGATGCATTTGTGCAAAAAAAAACTGGGCAAATAGGGATGATGTTGGGTTTAGGGTTTTCTTCACACTTAATAAGCCAAGGGATTGAAAAAGACCAAGCAAACCTCAGTTTTGTCCTAAAACCTTGGTTCTTCAAGTTGTCAGTCCTATTGCAACTGCTTTCATTTCTGCCTGATTTTCAAAGGAAACTACACTTACACTACACAATTCTTCAACTTTTTAACTCCTTTCAATTGAACTGAGAGGTTAACAGCCCGAAAAAAAAACAAGTACCTACAGCTTTGATGAAAACAGGTAGCAGTGAAGAAAAATGCTACTGAGACTGTAATGATTTCTGCAGAGAACACAATCAATATGAACTCACCTGGGAGAGCACCATCATGCGTGTGTCTTCGGCAAGAAAGTCCACAGGAAGCAAGGCTTTACTAACTATGCTGTTACAGGAACTATTTGTAATACAATATCCACAAGAAAGCTAGCTTTTTATGTGCTAAACCACTTCTTTGTCTTCATGGGTTGCTTTTTCCTTGCAATTGAGTTGTCTGATTCCAACAGCTGTATACACTTCACTAACTTTTTAGACACCGATAGGCATTCTTTAAAGGATTCTCAGGACTTTGTTTCCATAGGTATTGTTCCCCTGCGTCTGCTTCAGTTCCCTTGGAGGGCAGGAACATGCACCACAGCATGCATCTTGATGACTTTTGTGCCCCACGGGCTCAGAAGCTTGCCCATCTCTTCTTACAAAAAATGCAAACAAACTCTCAATGAACAGACAGCTGCAACATCATTCCAAAAGAACAATCTCTAAATGTATTTGTTAACTTGTCTGAACACAAGATTTCCCCCTACCCTTCAAACTAAGTGACTGATGGATAGGTAGGCAAAAGCATTTGCTCTGACAGAATCAGACTGTCATCAGTTTTCACGTTCTCTGCTGTCTGAACTGTATCAAGCTGATCAGAGTTGTAATACTCCTGCAGCAAATCAAAGCAAAGCAAAAAACCTCCAGTCCTTTCCTACACTGGACTTGATTTGTCCAATGTATGTTAGTGAGTAGCACATTCAACTATGACAAAAGTCCATTGTATAAACTGCTTTTTACAACTCCTGAAACACAGAAATTATCCAGCTTCTTAGAACAACTTCATCTGGTAAGAAGATGAGCGCAGACAGAAGAAACTACAACTTACCTAATTGTAATTTGCTTTTTTCACTTGGCTGTTGCAGAACGCTGGCTCTGACCAAACAATTCACCAAGAAGCCATCAGGCAACAATATTCAAGAAAATACATGACCTTATATCAAAGTGGAACTGGCAACCACTGACCCTACAAACACCTTTTCTTATGTAGTATTGCAATAGCTTGGACAGTAGGAAGGAACAGTTTGGACAATCTCCATCTGATCTTGCTAGAAAGGTAACCGTAACAACTGTGTGCCTCAGCTATTTCTGCAGTCACATGCAGTTTGGGATCACATGGTTAGGTATGCTATTCACCCCATATAAGCAGCAAGCATATGCAATTGATTGATATGCATGCTGGATAAGGCCCCAGCTGGACTTTAATGGCTAAGATTGTGATAGAGGATTTGTTCTGAAGTACCTAGCTATTCTCTTTCCAGAAGAGTGGAGCATTTTAAAGTAAAGATCTGGCTGAGGAAAAAAAAAATCCATCTGGCAAAACCTTATGATTATGATTTGCAGAGAGACACCGACGATGCTTTCTTACACTGTACATTTCAGATCTATCACACACAGTAAGGAGAGCACCTCTGCATCTTCTCAAGGCTTATACTCCACTGACACACGGTTTTTCAGCACAGATATTTTAACTGAGAACAGCTCAATTCTGAAAACTATAATTTAAAATACATATTAATATTTGAAATATACTTCAGTTTTATTCTTCTTTAGAAAAGTGAAATTTCATCTGCACATTCATTTAAAGTGATAGAAATTCCACTTTGTCTCCAGAAGTCATCTCAAAATAGAACAGATTTGTAAAACCTGTTTAACCCAGTCTGGTTTCTACTGTGCCTGAAGTACTCTATGTGCTACACATAAAAGCCTCATTAAGAAGACCTTTTGCTACTCTCTCATTAAATACACCTCGGTGCAAAAAATAACGTGCAACGTAAGTATCTGAGACACTCTGTATAAGGAAAATTACCAAACTCCTCAAAAACTAAGAAACCCTCAAACAGCCTACAACTCATTTTGCATTTGGTATCACAAATAGTAAAACCTACAAATTCTTATAGGTCGCTTTAGCTGCTTTTCTAGTGTACATACAGAGATATGACTGCATGGGCTGAGCATGAAACTGGAAATCACAGTGTCTTACCTAATGATTTGCCAGACCACACTAGAGGAACTAACCAAATTGTACCAGTCTTCCCCCTGTACAGCAGAGAGAAACTGGTTTACACTGTATTGATCAGTTAACAAAGAATACATGAGATATTTGGTTTTTAGGAGTGAGTTTTAGAGAGCAGTAAAGCACACGTTCAGCTACATGCTAAAACAAACTGAAATGGCATTGCTAGTTACTGACAAAGTGCCTACTACTGGACAATTTATCTAGCCTTGCTAGAGAATGGTATCAGGTAAAACAGAAACCAAAGGACATTAATTAGAAGTAAGTATCCAATTTTCCCATGGCAAACTTGATCTTGCATGACTTAATTTGTACAAAAGCTAAAGGTGAGGAAATTGTAAGAGGCTATAGAACTTACCAGCTTCTCAAATGACAGAAACTTGACAGAAGTCTTGAGAGGCACAAGACTGAAGTCTGTATATAGACTGCTCTGACATTTTAATTCCATCAAGTTATCTGCAGATGCACAGACAGTAAAACCAGATCAAGCGCAAAAAGGAATCTGTCAACTATCAAAGAAAATACTACAATTGCCTTTACCTTAGGTTTTTAATCAATTTCAATTCTCCACTTAGGTGTTTTTGTGCATTTTAGAACAAGAACTAACATTCAAAATGACACTTGAAGTGTTTTCAGGCCACAAGTGACATGAGTTTTTCCTTTACATCAACCGTCTAGCATTTATAATCAAATAAATGGAGAAGGGAAAGTTAGCCCATGAACTCCTAAGCGATATTAAGAATATGTTGTCCTCATATTAAAATCTGTGTTTGATTCTCTTTTTATAGAAATATCCTCATGTAAGTTTTCAAAGCAAAACTAATCATGCTTTCCAGCAGGCCATTATGAAAAACCACCACCGTGAGACAAAACTCAAAACACTGAAAAACAGGGCTTGCAAACTGATTCTAACTAAAAGACTATTATTTTAACATGATTTCTTCCCCATTCTCTCACACTTAACCATGCAGTTATCACAATTAATTTCACATTCCTTGGAATAAGTTATCAGTACATAAAGGTCAAGAAATTATCTGTTCTTAATGTATGAATTCTCCTTGCAAGAGGATGGCTACTTCCGGCATCTTTTGCAGAAAAGCTTTAATGTTGTTTGCCAAATTAGACATTTTATCTTCCATCAGCACCTGCAGTTTACTACTGGTTTGCTCAACGGTCCAGTGCTTTCTTTTAATTCTATTTCAAGAGAGGAGGCACAAACTCCAAGAAAAGAGTTGTAAGTCCTGAGTTCTCAAATTCCTTTCGCAGCTCATCCAGTGTTGAATATTCTTTGACTTCAAACGTCTGAAACCTGAAATTGTAAAACGGTAACTCATGAAGATGCCCAGATTTGTCAGAATGTAATTCTCAACTCGGTTACTTTTCTATCCACAACACTACTACATTATACCTTTTCTGCTGTGCCTGTAATTTTGTCTCACACAGTACACTAATCATTTTCTCTTTGCACTTCTTTCCGCTTGAGTCCACATCTACCTTAGAAGTTTTCTGAAGAATCAAGTACTCCTAAGTGAAAAAAAAAAAAAAGAGTAAAATATAAATGTCACCTTAGTAACTCTGAGGTTGAGTAAAATGCAAAAATCTACACAAAACATACAGGGTTTTTTTCAGCACATAGCAACCAAATTTTCAAAGTGCCCATCCCATAAAGTGCATGACAATTCCTAGTCATCAGCTTGAAGTTACATACAGTCTTCAGTGATGTAGAGAACATGAGTTTGAAAAGACTAAACATTCTCCTTTAATACCACCACAAAAAGCAGCCTAATGCAGTGGGAGTTCTTAAATACAGACAGAAGTTCAAAGCCCAGGTGTGCACCAGGAGCACCATGTGGTCTAGGGCAAGAAAAGAAACAGTAATGAGCTAGAAATATATCTGCTATTTGTTTCTAATCACAAATTTTTTGTTTTCTGAGGCATTTGGGAAATTCAGGAGACTGAACCTAGGCATATTACAATCAGGATACGCAGGGAATATAGAGGCCTAACTACAGTGGGAAGCAAAGCAATACAGGTCACAGGTCTACAGGTATCACTGGTTTCTTTCTCACAGAATACCTTTTTTTCCTTAAATACAGAATGAAGTTGCTGTGCCCTCCTATTCTCCTAATGATCAATTTGCTTCCAAATTGTTAATCTTAGAAAAACACACACAAAATATTCAGATGCATAGGTTTCGGTGGTAAATCAATAGAACTAGTCAACATTCATTGTTCCTGCACCTTAATGTTGCTCCTGTCACCCTGAAGAAGAATCAATATTATCTTGCCCATGAACATCAGTCTTCCAGTCAGCCTTAGATCCAAAGCCCATTTTTCCACAGTTCTGACGTATTTTGCCTTGGCTCTCATGTGATCTAAATGCAAAAGGAGCATCCAGATACCGTCCTCTGTACTCTTCTCTTTTGACAAAGTAGTTTTTTCATGGCAAACTGTTGCTGATTGCTTAATGACATATTTAAGATGCTGCTGTATCCAAAGAATCAGATCATGTACCATGGGTTCAGAAAGATGCTTCTTTGCTTGTTCAAGTAATTTCTCTTTCACATCCATACATTGGGCCCTTGTAAGCTGGGCTGAGCTAACAGAAATATCTGGTAGAGTCGATGGATAACTGACTGGTAAATGAAATAACAGCTTTAAGAGTACATCTGTATCCAGTAGTTCTTTCACACTGATTTGAATCTGAAATGTGATTCCATGCGTCTCTAGAAAGAATAAGAAAAATCAACATGAACAGACTGCTTTTAGTTGAAATACATATGTATTATTAATCCATGGCATTTTCTTTAACAGTTCAACTCAAGTGACTGCCAGTCTATATAAAATAAGGGGTGTGGGGGTTATTTTGCAGGGTGGGAGGTTGCTGCCAATGGCTCAAGCTAGACTTGCAGGAAATCCTGAAATGAAACACTTCCATATCATACTAGAAGGAAAGTTATTAACACATTCTGAAAAGCATTCACACCTTTTGGCTCTTTCAAAGTCTAGACAAACCAGTAATAAAGAACTGCTTCTCTCAGAAACACGTAAGTCAGCTTCTACAGCTCAACAGCAGCAGTGAGGACAACTGAAAATAGAGACTCTTCTGGATGGACTCAGCACTGCCCTAACTTTGCTCCTAGAAAAATCTGTAAAACTTCTAACACCAGTATGAGTGCAAAGCATATAGACTTGTACTGGGTATTTTTTAAGACAACTGCTCAGAAGCAGTTCCACACTAAAGAGAGACTTGGAATATAAAAAAATGAAGATTCTTTGTTGCCTAATATATAATAAAATGTGGATAAAATCCACTTAATTCTGTTCTGCCAACTTCTCTACATGTGCAACAGTTGAACTGACATAATAACATCTCTGTTGTACATCTGATCTGAGATGCTACATACATGCATATATATGCACATACTTACATACACATATGTGTATACACCCATGTATCTACTCAAAACCTGTTGTTGGTCTACTTTAGACTAGAATTATTTTCAGAGTGAAAGAGATACATACAGTATATAGCAGGAAGGGCAGAAGGCATCCTCCTGATAAATCATATATCAAAGATGCTGAATATGAAAGTTATGTATGGTAATTCCTGCCATAAAACCTTCTTGACTAAAACACGATTCATAGAAAAACAATACAAAACCTCATCAAGTGAAAAGTGGGCACAAAGATCTAACCTACTTTTGGTCCTCTGACATGAAGAAACAGGGTATCAGATAAAAGAGGATCTTCTTCAGATGTTCTCTGCTTCACCCCTTTCCTTTAAAGAAACAGCTAAAATGTCTGGTTGATTCATTCTATGAGGGCAGGAGAAGCCAGATCTGAAAGGCAGATTAGAGTAGAGCTGAGTTTCAGAGGAGCTCTTTTGAAGTGAGTTGCCTTCTTCTCCCTCTACCTTATCTTACCTTCCTTTACATGACAGTCATTTGAATTATGTTTTAGTATTGCTGATGCTGCTAACCAACCTCGGTGCTCTCGCTGATTTTCTATTTGAACCCCACTAAATAAGTGAAAGAAGCTAAAAGTGACTTGAACAGACAGAAGCACTTTAGAGAGCTTAACCAAGGGCCTGTTTCCAAACCGCCTTCCAGGGTCCTAGGAAGAACTTTTTCTAGGTCAGCGCAGTCACCAAATGAAATAAGCAAACCCTCAAAACCCAATAACCAAACTCTAATGTTACCATGAAGCAAACACCTGCAAACCATTGCTACCTAAACAGAGTCAAACCCAGTGAACTAAATTAAATTACACCCAACCATACCCATACCTACAGGCACTACACATCAAAGCCTCATTCGCTGCCATCAGGAGGTGGTTTCCAGCCTTCTAAGATGCTATGAAAGGTTCCAGATTATTTTTAAGGCATGTTTATTCCCCAAAAATGCACCTGCCTTAGAAGAGACTCCAGTTTCCACAGCATCTGGCAGCAAGCAGCCCTTGCTCCCCTGGGAGTAACTATGCACGAGGACCTTAAGCCTTCCTGTTCCAGTCTGTGTCTTCTGCTGCCCTGACAAACGTTTCTTAGTGGGCAGCAGCAATGCTCTGTAATAGTGCAGTTCCTCTGTCACTAGGGTAGGCTCGGTACACATAACCTCACACGCAAGAAGAAAAGCCTGCACTGCACCTTCTGGGACCCCCAGCACCCTCCTGACCACCATGGAGGGTCTCTAAACACACAGAGTGCCTGTTACCCACCCCCTTGAGCTGCCCCTTGCATAGGGCAGCCACACCACGTACACAGCCAAGCTGCCTTTGGCTGAACAATATGATTATATCCCTGCCTGTGAATCACTTCATTTTAAACCATGTTGCCAAGAATTGTAAAACTGCACAGCCTATAAATGAGCTGAAGAACACTACTGCCAGCTTAATTACAGTGACAGAAAAACACCTGATAATCTGATAATCCTCCTCGGGTTTTTTCACTAGTTTGTCGTACCAGATCACACCAACTCTGAAGTAACTAAGGGATAAACAGACAGGCCAGCCTTGCCCCTTTGGCAAGGGCCTCCTGTTGCAGCGATCTTATCTTTAAGCCTGCAACAATCTCACACCTTTCTCTCCCTGTGATGATGAACTAACCCGAAGGAAGCAGCGCGGCCTTGAATCCCAAGGCGTGTGTATCACCCTGAGCCATGCTCATTTACATCTGCTTCGGACTTACTTCTGACAAGGAGAATTGGTTTGAAACGTCTGTGGGGCTACAGCACCTAAAGCTTATGTCACCACAGTATCTAAAGTTTATGTCACCACCCCAGCGTCCATCCCATTTTCTGCACCAGCACTGCAGGCGCCTGGCAGAACAAAGAGCAGAGCACCCCGCATAATGAGGCTCTGGAGCAGTACCTCCTTTGTTTGCACAAGCTACCAGGTTTGAGTTGTCTTCCCAGCGAAAGGGTGATGATTTCTGAAGTAAAAGCTTGGGTATGACCATTCTGCTGGCATTTAATGTGCTAGTAAGACTGAACTCCATGAATTTTAACTCATTTTCCCCATGGCTGCATGCTTATTAGTATATTTAGCTCTAGCATCCTTGAGATTTTTTCTTATGTTCCATGTCAAGCAGACAGATATCCCCCTCCTCTCCTGCCCAAAGGCATTTTATGCAACACATGCAGTCTATTTTTACATTCAGAAAATGGCACCTTCTAACGTACACGCTTCGAATATATATTTTTATAGGAAGCTTGGTGAGCAAAGCAGAAGAGAACAGATTAACAAGTACATTATGGATTTCCATCTGTAACACTGATCTTTGTAAATAGATATGGAAGGTAAAGAAGATATGCTGTAATTAGTTTATTTAAATGCAGCAACACACTGTTTTTGATAAAAACACATTTTACATTCTGAATACTTTAATTATTCAATTTCAGAAAACCAAAGTTTTTAGCTTACCAAGAGACACACAAAAGCATTTTCCTACATTCCTCAAACCTGTAAGTCCCCAACAGCCTCCTTTTTGATGCTGTGGGTCTACACACAAATTACTCTTAATGTATTAGAGACAGCATAATGTAACAGTCTTACTGGAAGTTGCTTCTGTGTACTGTTTGTCAATGACAATTTGTATGGTTTGAAGACATAAAGCAAAGGTGAGTTAGCAGTATACAAACTAAAGGATCATGCAGCTCCAATGCAAACAAGAAGTAAATTCCCGAAGTAAGAAAACTACCCATAATCATTCTTGTAAATAATCTTTGCTATTCCAGCAGAAAACAATGGAAAACAACCAAATATACATGATCCTAACATATCATGAGCACAGCCTGGCTAAAGGCCTTGCAAGGTCACATACTATCAATATAAATACAACAGCCTGTTCCTGCTGTGCCCTTGTGGCACTTCCTTTTACGTTCCAGGAAGGTTTCTAAGCCTTTTACATCCCAGTAACTTAAGCACAAGCCCATTTTCCTGCATATGAAGCAGAGAGAAGGATGCACACATACTTCTGTAACAGCTTTAGAGGAACAGACGTGCATATGCAATGCTCAGATATGTTCACGTTTTAAAGTAAAACGTCTGTTAGGCCTGGATGTTGTATTTTCAAATGACGCCTGAAATAACAGCCCTGAACTTCTTGACTTTTAAGAAAATAAAACTCCCTTGAAACATTTCATCAGTTGGGTTTTAAAAATACAACTCTAAAATAACCCCAATCTCCAACTAAAATGGCAGAATTACAAGCCGACACTGGAGCAAGAGGTGTGTCATGGAAAGCTAGACACAAAGCAATCCTGCTTTTAGATTATGCCAGTTACTTGTGCTCCATGCAGACACTCATGCCTTCATCCCTCTCAGGCTGTCTGTGCACAAAGCCCTCTTTTCAAATCACCACTTTGTTCTGTGCAAATCTAGTTCAACTGTTTTTAAACACAAGTTTGAGGTTTATTCAGTTAATGTCCTAGTGATTTTTTTGTTCAAGTGAGTCAAAAGCAGCCACGTTATTTTATACCACAGTGACTTTTACAGCATCACAGAATGGTTGAGGTTGGCAGGGATCTCTGGAGATCATCTAGTCCAACCCCCCTGCTCAAGCAGGGCCACCCAGAGCAGGGCACACAGAAACATGTCCAGGTGGGTTTGGGATGGCTCCAGAGCGGCAGACTCCACAACCCCCTGGGCAGCCTGTGCCAGGGCCCTGACACCCTCATGTAAAGCAGCTCTTCCTCATGTTGAGGTGACACCTGTTGTGTGTTAGTTTATGGCTATATGGTATATAACCATAAGCTAAATGTTAATGCAGTATCACAGAGAATCACATCTATCACAGAAAATATATGGTCATAGCATGTTCTCTGCAATAGCACATGCACATTATCTGTGTGTATCTACAACAAATATAGATGAGAGTTCCCATCTACTTATGCTCTTTATCTGAACAGACCCACAACACTCACATATCCCACCTGATGCTTCCTTAAGGCTGACAGTAACTGCTGTTGGAACTATTGAGATTTACTGTCCCTCGATGGAGGACCATCTTTGCAGCACTGTTGAAAGTCATCTCCTTCACCCTATGTAACCAGCAGGCAGCAGCGGATGGGAGCAAACACTGCACACCTCAGGCTCCCAACCTCAGCAAACATGACGGATGAGCCTCAGTACCCTGTAAACCCATAGCCATACCACACCGCTGAAGCTGAAGAATCTGGTACATGGTAAGAGACAGATTACCACCTTACCCCCAGAAAGGTAGAGATCACCCAAAGCTTCTCACACACTGCAGCAGCTGCACCCCTACGATACACTACAGGATAAATACCCACTCTTGTTACATGCAGGAGATGCTTGTTCTCTGACCATGGCAGGGGGGTTGGAACCGGATGATTTTTAAGGTCCTTTCCAATTTAAACCATTCTATGATTCACCTCAATAGGCTCCAGCCCATTCCCACCGCTGCCCTTCACCTACTCCAAGTTCCAGCGTGCACCGCAAACAGCTGCGATTAAGAAGCTCGCTAATTACAAACGAGCAGGATCCAATGGGATTTGTCCCCTACAAAGAGTGAGGACGCAGGGACGGGAGGGAAGGGACCCATCCTTGGCGCTGCCATTAACAGCAGGCGCCTATGCCGGCGCTGCCCCGCTGGGCAGCTCCCCGTGAGCCGCTTCCCCTCGGGGCCGGTGTGGGGCAGCGGGCGGATCACCCCCGGCTGAGACCCGGCCAAGCAGGACGACCCGCGGCCGCCTTCACCTGAGACCGCCAGCACCTCGCAGGCGTCCGGCTCGCAGTAGATGGCGGCGAGAGCCGAGAGCTCCTCCAGCGCCAGCTCCGACATGGCGGCGGGGCGGAGCCTCCTGCCGGGCCGGGCCTCGGGGACGCTGCAGCTGGCAGCCGGGCCCTTCCAGACCTGCGGCGGCCTCGTCGCACTTTGCCGCTCGGCTCCGGCAGCCTCCGGGGCACCGAGCGGCAACGGGCAGCAGCAGAGGCGGCGGCGGGGAGAGGCTCTTTCCCTCAGCGCCGAACAGAAACATGGCGGCCGTGTAAGGCGGCGCCGCGCTCCCCGCTCCGGGTGTACGGCTCCTCATGGCTGCTCTAACACACCGAGGGGAATAACCCGCCCGTCCTCGGCGTGTGGAAGTCAACGCGCGTACATACAGCTTTACCAAAACATAGGTTTACGTTGGTTATAGTCAACTGTTGTGGCTCCATAGTTCTGTTGGCTGACAGGTGTCCTCAACTCAGGTACAATCACCTCCAAAGCAATAGTCGACATCTCCGTATTACAGATAGCTTTTAAAAGGTAGGGAGGGTGGTTTACCTTTATTAGACAGTACATCGTGCTAGTTTTAGTCCCCTAAATTCTGTTCAAATAACAAGAAACATCGAAGTGCTGAGCTGGGGAATGAAGGACGTAACAGAGGGGAAGAAGACGGGAGCTACCAGCAGTGCTGCCAGGTAGGAGTCCATGCTGCCGACTGTCAGAGGAGGCTCTGCTGGAAATTAGCTTTAAAAGTGCCTCATTCTATTATTAAGAACTTCCTTGGCCTTGGTCTTCCACCCCCACCCCACCCACTTTGCATATTCCATTTTACACGTTTAAATAAAAGAAGTCGATGTAAATGTCTTTTAAATTGACACTATCACAAGACATTGAGGTCCCCATGAATAAGTTACTGCACTCTGACATTTGGAAGTCATCAAAGGAGACAGTATAATGTCAGCCTGATATTTTTCATGCTAGGAAAATATCAGCTTCATGTCAAAGATCTAAATTCCATCTTAATGTAATAAATTTCCTTGTATTCGCAGACTGCTGAAAATGCTAAATATTTAAATTGGAAATGAACTTCTACAGTTACAGCCTGGCCTTCATATTCCACCATTATTAAATTGGAGTTCAAGATCTTATTCTCCCCCTCTTTCTTTTTCCTATGGCTTCTTCAAACATTGCAGTGTTTGATAGAATAACATCAGCCGTATTCAGTGCTCTAAAAGGATGCTTTCCTATCAACGTGGCAAATACAAGTTAAGAAGAACATCATGCTTTTTAGAGTCAGCCTGTATTAAAGCAGCTCCAGCGTCCCGTCATAAATCAATACACCACTGATACCACCATTTTCCACTTTGCCTGATAAGACAAACAGAAAGCAACCTTTCATCACAGATAAGATTCATCTTCCCAGTGTTATTTGCAAAAGTAGTATCCTTTGCTTTCCACTCACTATAGCTATGGCCCAAATCAATTAGGTGCTGTGCCGACAACCACTGATGATTTTATAGAAAACTATCTGTTTGTACCTGTTTTTCTGAGTGGTAAATAAGAGGAGGCAGACATTTTGGGGACAAAATGTAAATTTGGAACGTCTATCTACATTTTTTAACCATCATTTCCATGCCAGCCACTCTCCCATCTCAGCAACCATTACTCTAGAAGGCGTTAAAGAACTAGGAAGAGTCTAAAAACCACTGCAGTTGCCCATTTTGGGGTCACAAGACAAAGACTAATAAGGAACCCATAACCTCACCTCTGCAACACAAGTCACATCCTCCTTTTGGCACTATTGCAGGTCCTGTGTTTTCTGCTCCAACAACGCTGACAGCTCTAATGCAACCAGAAGGGTATTCTTGCCACCTAAACCTGTTTTAAACAGAGCTAAACAGCACTGATTTTTTTCAGATACCAAAGAAAGAAGCTATTATTTCTGCAATAACAGCTCTCGAGTGTTGCCGCAATAGCAGAAGTTTTCCCAAAAGTGGCTTGTACCTAAAATGGCAAAGAGAAAACCTCTAAAAATCACTCCAAATAAGCTAAAGGGCAAAAGTTTAAAGGCAACAGGAGGAGAAGCAACCCCTGTAATTGTGAGAGATTGCGGTAAAACAGAGATGATTCTCCTCAGTATTCTCAAGCACAGGTAGTAAAAAAGTTTGCAGCATCTTTTTCTTTTGCCCCAAAGCATGTTTTTTTTAAAGTTGGAATAAATACATTTAGCAAAGAAATGATGCTGCAAATTAAAAGCTGCCAATGTTTGTATGGCTTGTTCTGAGGTTAAATTCACCATTTGCATGAAGTTCTGCTCTTTGGTTCTTGAAAGCAAGCTAACGAATTCACAAAAAAAAAATCTCTATTGATAGAATATATACATAAAAATATATGTTTTTTACGTAAAAAACCCTTCTCTAATTTGAGGGAAAAAATACAAATTGGAGGAAAAATCTTTTCTATTGCTTTTCCTTTTAAGTATTTTAGAAGCAGGCTTTTCAAGGATTTGTGCTGTAGCAATGCTTTTTAAAGGCACTTGCATTTATCCTCCAAGCATAAAACTGCTCTAAGTCAGTTCCCCAAGACATTTAATCTTTTGGCAGATGGAAACTCATTTTGAAAGTCTGCTAATGATCAATTAAAGCATTAGCTGTCTCTATAGACAGGAGGTTTATGGGGTCACAGGCTTCAGAAGCTGGAGGCAAGAGCAGCAGCATGGTATAAAAACAGCTAAAACTTTCTACAGTTACCTCAAAACTGGCAAAACATCAGAAAACAAAAAACATCACTTGTTTTTTTTGGTCATCATATGTTGAAAACAAATGTGATGTTTTCTATTTCATAAGAGAGGCCATGGTTCAAACTAAGCATCAGCAAAGGCAACTGTTCTTTTAATTATTTTTCTTTTTTAATGAGGCCTAATAATCCCAATACTTCCAATGAATTTCCATTATCCTTTGAAAATTGGGTTCGCTCAGACTCCAGTCATAAAAACATGTACCCAAGCTGCAAATATGCAGCCGCGTCTTGTGAGTCGTTTGGGATGAGTGGTTCACTCGTAAGCACCTCCCATATGGAGACAGGCTGAGAACATTGGGGCTGTTCAGCCTGGGGAAGAGAGGAGACCTCAGAGCAGCTTCCAGTGTCGGAAGGGGGCTACAAGGATGCTGGAGAGGGACTCTCCATCAGGGACTGCAGTGACAAGGGGTGATGGGTTCACACTGAAATGGGAAGTTCAGGTTAGATCTAAGGCAGAAGTTCTTCCCTGTGAGGGTGCTGAGATGCTGGCACAGGGTGCCCAGAGAAGCTGTGGCTGCCCCATCCCTGGCAGTGTTCAAGGCCACGTTGGACACAGGGGCTTGGAGCAACCTGCTCTAGCATGAGGTGTCCCTGCCCATGGCCAGGGTTGGAACTGGATGATCTTAAGATCCTTTCCAACCCAAACCATTCTATGATTCCATGTAAATAATGCATCTTTTCACACACGCTCAAGGCCACACGTTTAGGTTTGGAGTCAAGGCTAGTACTCTGCCCACAAGCTTCTATAGAATTCAATGTACAAGTAGTAAGTCCAAATCGATGCATCTGTCACATTCATAAAAGAATTTAAGATTCTTTCTCTAAGAGTTTGGCAAGCCATTTGTTTTTCTTGAAGGAGATGCAGATAGAAGTCATTAACCATCTAATGCAAACGAAAAATGATCCTTCTTACAAAATGGACATAGCTGGTATGCCCATATGTACCTGTTATTACTAACACTGCCAAAAGAGTCAATACTTACTTGATTCACTGCATGTAGAGCTTTGCCTACAATTTACCTTGTACAAAGTAAGACAGAATAACAAACAGAACACACTTCTTTTTTCAGCAAGAGTAAAAATACATGAAGTTGCCTACTAAAACTTTGTAGAAAACTAACAATGCTATCGATTTTTAAAGAGGGCATAGGTAAAGATACTTGTGGGTAGGGAAAGGTATGATACTGAACACATAAGCACAGCTTACGAACAGTATATTCTACCCTCACAGTAAGTTCAGCTTCCACATCAAGTACATCTGCTTGTGGAACATCACTACATGGATTTGCCTCCAGGTGTAAGCAAAGAGAGACAAAGAATTAAAGTGTAATTTAACTTAGTAAATGTTGGGGACTCTTTAAAAAAGTAAAGGAATGGTGTTTCTGACAGGGGCATTTCTGCCCTCTAGGAAGAAACACAGCACTAGGAAGAGCAGTGCTCCTTAGTTTTCCAGTTCCTGCAAGTTTAGCTGCTGAGCGTCAGTAACCTTAGGATCTGCACCTCCATCTTTTGAACCTGGGCACATTAGGTATTATTCCCCACACTTTTGACACTAGAGTGAACAAACAAAATGGGAGTGCGTAAGATGACAGACTATTCATGGTGGTTTTCAGAGCACCCAGAGATCCTTTACCACTCTCACACCTTTTGGAAGCAGAACAATATTCATCATCATATTTTAGACTTTAACTAATTATTTACAGAACACATTAAAGTCCTTATAATGAATACATTATGTAAGCACCAGACTGCATTATTACCCCATTTCACACTAAACTAGCATCCCTCTTTCACACCAGAATCCAAAAACGTTAGTCTAGAACACTTTGCTTTGGCAGTAAAAAACAGTAATAATCAACAAGGGGCACAAATACCTTCTTCTCAGCAAGACAGTTTCTTCTGTAGCAAAGCAAGGCAGAAACTGTAGAGCTTAACTGAAAAGTTAGCCAAGATTGAAGCTAGCACTACTGGCATAGTATGAAAGGAAGGAGTAAAGCTGTTTCTAGGGGAGAGGGAGATTAGATAGATAGATAGGTAGATAGATAGATAGATAGATAGATAGATAGAGACAGAAGAGCCCCCCTTTTCAAACTGCCTGCTAGTGCAATGCAAGGGGAAAATATCATAGGATGACTAAACATAAGCAGGAACTCCAGGCATTCCAGCATGACAAACCTGTGAACTACTCTGTAGTTACAAGGCACTTGTGTTGGCCAGAGGCATACTGTGGAAGAGCAGAGTTGGGTCAATGTTACTGAGTAGGGAGGGTGTTGTGAGCACAGCCATGCTGTGTTGGGTGCCTCTCTAGACTGGCATCACCCTAACTGCAGGGTAGTCACTATCTGCGTGCAGCAATGCAACAGCAAGAGGTCAAACCCAGGTATTTGAATGCAGAGGTGCCTCCTGCTCCAGGGAGTAAAGATCAGTACTACTCTTGTCTATGTATGTATGACCCAAGACCTGATTATGGTTGGAGTGTTAATGCAGGAGTCCTTCTCCATCAATCAGCAACAGATTTGCAGTTCCTGAGCACCAAAATATCCTTGAAGGACACATCTTCAGCTGCAGGCCTGGAGAGCAATAACTTGTTTCAACTGCAAGAGTCAAACACAATAGGTCAAGTGGGGCTTTGGCACATTATAGCAGAGCTTAGGTGAACTGTGTAAATGCACAACTGATTTAGTGACAGTGACCATATTTTCCCTTTTGAACATGCACAAGGTTAACCTGGTTTGAGATCCTGGGTTCTAAATTTCTGTTTCAGCCTGACTGGGAACCTGCTGCTGCTGCAAAATTCCCTGAAAGGGCCTGATAAGGATATATCTTCACTTGTTTGAGCTTCATGAACTCCCCACACCTGTCCATACTTACAAAGAAAGGATATAAGTTACATTAACTTGAATGTAGCCTAGACAATAGTTTTACTGCTCAAACATCCCCCAAAGGGTAAAACCACATCAACTTATATCAGTTTTTCAAGTTGACATTAGAATTCTGATCACTCCAACACCCATCTTCTAAGAAACAGTGAACTGCCAACATCAGGCATAAAGTAACTCAAAACAAAAAGGGAAAACTCCATGTTTGCTTCCTTCAGTCTTACTGCTTGTAGATATTACATTAATTTCTACTTCAAGGACTGTTAAAAAACCTTGTAATTCCTTGCATTCCTCTCTTCAGAAGCTACCCAGAATCAGGATGAATATATTTGCTGTCATATGCTCTTCTGTTGAGTGCTGCTGCACATGAATTTAGTCCTTGGCTCTTCTGTATTGACCTAAATAGATGAGTAGTATATATAAGGATATGATTAGTTCTAACAGAATACAGTCTCGTATGACACATGCAAGAGCTCATCTCAATGATTCTTACAGATAAAAATACAGTCACCAAATACCAAAGTTAAGAAAAGTATATTTATTTGTCATCAAACAAAAAGGAGACTCCAAGTGGTACATTTCATTAAGAGCAGCACAGAAAAGAGCCGTTTTCAATCCAGGCATGTGGCATGAGACACCTTTCACCAGAGTTAGCAGCTATCACAATTTCAGCATCACACTTCCCAGATCATCCAAACTCATTCTCTGGAAGCTCCTGAAGCACTCCCTCCACTGGTGTGCTTTTTCCCTCTTTAGTTGTGAGAAATACACAGTTCTGTGTGTGCCAAGTTACTGATGCATAATCCTACAACAAAAACAACGCACCTCAAAAAGAACGAGCCTCAGTCTTCACTGTTACAAGAGAGAGAAGCAGCTCTTTCACTATCAGATACACTTCATCCAAGCTCACACACTTCTCAAATCTCATGCATGCATTGCTTACTCAGATGATTTTTATTTCCCCAAAACTATTTCTCATTTTTATATATACATATATATATGTATGTATGTATGAATCACTGAAAAACAATTAAGGAGTGGATAAGGGTAAAAGTGTGTTTTTCTCTTAAGATTTGGACTTCTGGGTAGTATTTATTCCTACCATGCAGGACAGCTGGTTCTGAAGTGGGAACCATTCATCTCAACCAGTACCCTTAAACTACAGAAGCTTTCCTGCACAATTTTTTCCTAAACGGCAAGTTACTTGACTGGAACATTGAGGAGCTTTCCCCTCAGTTAAAAATAGCCACTTTCCAAATATGAAAGTACAGCTGGTTCCCTGTTAAGGTTGGGAAGTTTCACGTAGCTTCTCCCATTTGAGAAGCTACAATGTGAAACTCTCTTCCATCTTCCATTCCCAAGTGTTTTGTGTGGAAGACTCATTCTCAGGAGCAATCTATGCTGAAAGGAAGGAATCATTTAAATTTAGCGGCATGTGGCACCTGAAATTTAGCAAGCCATGCAAATTTAAAGCTATTACAGTGGAAGTCTTATAAAAAGTTAAGTTTCCCTTATTAAGCATGAACATTAATCAAATCTTTAAGCCACACAGCATTAACACGGATCACTCTTAGGAAACCCTCAAATCAACCTTATTCCTTGGCTTTCTCAATACCCTTTTAGCCAAGTTATGCACACATCTGTAAAATCCCTCACTGCAACCACTATGCAGAAATATATAGGACTGTGTAGTCATACACCTTTGTGCAATTCTGTAGTATAGAAAAACCCCACACTATGGTTCAGTTGATGAAGGCAAGATGCAAAATAAAGATGCATCACACAACAGGTTATTTAAATAAGGCTTAATTCTGCCCTGAACTTATTACATGAGACACACATTAAAGACATGAAAATATTAAGAATACTCTTTTCTTACATCAGAAACCAAATCTTTTAAATACTCAGAATAAATAGCCATTAAATATTAATTTTATCTCCTTTTAGAATAACTGACACTTTCTGCTTCTAACAAATGTTCTCTTGTTCAAAGACAGATTGCAGATTAAGGCATGAGTATACCCTCCTTATCAATTTAGCATACCTTCAAAAATACTCCTACTATACTTCTTTTAACACAATAAACTGGACTAAAGTTTTCTGAGGAAGCACATATTTGAATAGGTAAAGTGCCCATGTGAAACAAATAAATGGTTTTATACAGGTAATAAAACATGCAGTTTGGAACAGTCCCTTTATTCATCATGTCAGTATCCAAGTACTGAACTATGTTAAATTGGTTTTGACATTTCCAGTTTTCACTATGTAATACTCAGAACTCCAGTCAGGCTCAGGTAGTTAATGGATGTGGTGCAGCACTGGAGTCAGGAAATGAAGGCAAGCTTTCTGAGCACCTGTGACAAAGTAAGAATACCTTCCCCAGCTCTTAAGAAAATTAAGATACAAGTTTTTGCTACTATCACTTTATTCTTTCAAAACAACGCATTTCCCCACCCTCCCTTCCCACCACCCAAAGAACAGTGGTGATGACAAAAACATCAACAGTTGCATTGAACTCCTATATCAAGTCCTAATATTCACTCATCCTTACTCTAGGAGAGTGGTTCACATTTTGATTACACACCACAGGAGTAGTTAGGAAGTCCACCGCCACCAAGCTACCTTCATTCTGTCCCATACAGCTGAGAGGGAGTCAAAGGCAGGGCGAACATCCAGGATAGTGAACTGGTAGTTCTTGTCTACTGCTCCACCATCATAGTAATCAATAACGTATCGCACTTCCTTTCCACATCGGTCAACAATCCAATCATGCCTGTCGAAGGGAAGTTCGTATCTGGAAAGACAGAGAATGGACCATGCAGATATATTAATGGATATTATGAAGCAGGGAGATGGAGTGGAAATCCTGTTTGAGAAGTTTTACTTATCCAGATACTGGCATAAGATCCCCACTAGTACTTCTGGTAATTAGAACTTGCAATTCCAGTTCTGAAACAGCTTAATTCTACACCATGTTTTCAGACACATCTCCCAGCACTCCCACCTCAACAGAAGACCTGCCTCCTGCCCACGTACCCCATCCATGAACGTATTCTGGCTCTTGGTGAATACTCCTTTGCTTTGCCTCCAAACCGCACCAGTGATGGTCCACATGGACATTCCCTGTGTAGACAGTTCATAAAGAAAGTGTTTAAACCACTACGGCAGTTTGGTTTAGTAACAGAAAAACCATATAGGAGAAAAAGCAACAGTAAAAAATTAATTACAAGTGATCTAAACCACCATCTTAACATTGGAAAAGCTCCCCAATTTCTGACAGCACTTACTGCTGGTATGATACAGAACCTTTAACATGCTCCACACCATCATTCTGATTTACCTACAGAGCACTTCTCAACAAATCTAATCCACAGATTCAGTAGATGAAAGAACAGAAAACCACAATCCAAACCAGTGTAACACAGATCATGGAATTCCAGAGAACAATTTCTACATACGGAATGCTTAACTAGTCTGTCTCTTCTAGGAAGAAGGCCTGTCCTGACCTAAAAAGTGACTGGTTTACAAACTTTTAATCAAAATTTACATCTCATACCTTTTTGATAACATAAAGTCTATTCTCCAAAACTTACAAGACCAAGAGCTAAACCAAAGGATTTGCTTTTCATCCCCTATGTACATACATAGCATGGAGAGCTTCCCATTTCAGAATCTCCTTCCAGGCTTGCTCATTATTTTGGTTGTGAATCTTAATAATGTTGGTCATGTCTTCACCTGTTATGTCATCATCTTTCCACCTCCATCTGAGAGAGAAGCATTTGAGAACAGCTTACAAACATTACAGTGTAACTACTCCACCTTCCTCCCTTTATCTAGAGGGCTTTTGAATCAAGAGGTTTAAGGTTTTATGCAAAGACACAAAGCAAGTAGGGGAACTTCTGGCTCATCTGCTTAAGCATCTTGAGAATCACTATCAAAGTTACCCCCATCAAGATCCACAGATTCTAGGGAGATAAATTAACATCTTAACGGGATCAGAAACTTATCAGAGTGTGCAAACATCAGCACATCCATGGTATTTGTAAAAATGAGTTGGAAAAATCCCACTTGCATTCCTAATGCACACAAATCCTGTATCAATACATTTTGCATACACTTAGAAATGCCTTTCATCTCTCCAACCCTGCACTATTAACTACAGGCGCATTTGCTTTTCAACAGGCGTAACACTAAAGACATTTAAGTGTTTACAGAATTGAAACTTGGGTGTTCCATACAGACTGCTATATTGTCTTAAGAACACCACCGATACGCAGAACAAATTACTACTGTTTTAACCATAACCATCTTTAAAGTTGATCTGTTTGAGAATGACAAACAATTACAAAAGAGTAAGAAAACAGCAGCACAGAAGGCTTTCCAAACCACAGGAGACATTTATCATTCAGATCTTGCCTACACTGAGGTTTGTTTACTGACTGAAAACCTCTACTTGTCAAACCATTTCCACACTTTTAGCATCTCTGCAAAGTCAGATTAGATGTTCTCACAATCTTTACTGTGGGTTCAAAGGATTAGCATGAAGCCAACTGAGTCTGAAAGCTGGCAATCACACAGATTCTCTACACCTGTGCACTGAGTTGTGGCAGTTGCCTGGAATGCTCCATCATCTTGCTGCTCACTGGAGGACCCGTGGCCTTTGAGACCAGCTCACCCTTTAAAATAAAGCTGTGTATAAAAACAGTCATTTAAGAGTTCACAAACTCTTCAATAATACTGATTAATAATAACTAATGATATTCCTTCATGAATTTCAGACTCTCACATTCCATCTGGTAACTCAGAGTGTATTTACCCTTTTCTTAGCATAGCATTCCAGAACATTTGCTCTGAAGGGTAGACCCATTTCTTGTCAGAATGTGCTCTAGGAATGGAAGATTCTTCTCTAACAGTTGACAATGGAAAGGGTTGACCTGGGGATGGCTGCTGATTAGGAGGAGGCATCTAGAAAACAAAGAGAATCAACAACAACCTTCAGTATGAACATGTTCTTATGTTACGGTGTTTGAAAAGAAAAAACAGAATTAAAAGCACAATTCATCAGCTGCTAAAAAGATTAAGTTCAGCCTTTATTTAAGTCTACCAGAATTACCTTTCTCTTCTGCAGGAGAACTCTTTGGATGAGTTCATCACCTGAAAACCTAAAGGAACCCTTCAAGTTCCAAAAGAGTAGTGCTTTCTATAAATCACAGAAAATCTTGGAGAGACCTGAACGAGAGCTTACCCATACTGCTAGCACACAGAACTCACTGATGCAGCACAACAACCATGCATATAACTAGCAGATAGAAAACAGACAGCAAAAGGTATTCACAAACTGGAAAAAGATGTTAATTTGAAGAAGAGGATGTTAAAGAAGGTCTAACGTGGTCTGATTGAAGTATTTGCATACAAAATGAGAAAAAAGCAGTGTTTAAAAAGTAACATTATTTACCTTGGACAGTATCACCATTAACATTTTGGGGAGGGTATTTCAGAACAAACAAGACAAAGAAAAGAGTTGAAGCAATCAGAAGTTACCATATTGCTAGGATCTATGTCATTGTTCATCTGAGATGCACCAGTCACTGGACATGCTACATATTCATATGCTCTTTCTTGATGTGCAGGAACATCTGCGTTCTCAGTTCTATGATCAGGAGTCTTCATGTGCATTGGACACCCTGAAATACAGGAAAAAACAGGATGTATTTTGCTACAAAGGAAACTAAGACATGACAAGGAAGTGGAAAACAGTTCATTGAACGCTCATGTTAATGCAAATCGGTATTTCACTTTTCTTATGAGCTTTGCAACAGTTTAAACTGTTCTTTCCTGTGTTTTAGGACCTATCACCATGGTAAGATCTAGGCTTCTTCTGCAGTCCTTGAATACTCGATCCCCACCCCATGGTGGCCCCTATACTGAACTGTTTGTAGCTAACATTTCCACGGCAGTGCTGAATGTGCCAGTGAAAGAGCTGATGTGCTCCTTCTCCATCCACCTCACTGCACCCTTCTGCTGCCCCTTCCCAGGTAGTGACAACTGCCTGCTGCCAGTTACCATCTCTGCACAACCCTGGCCCTTTCTGGGTGTGTGGCTAGATGGGAACAGACTGCAGGACCCCTGTGAAACGAGACAGTTGCTGTGAAACCCAGAGGTTATACAGCAAGCACCTCTGGAGATCACCCAGTCCAACCCCTGCCACAGGACACTGTGTGCAGGGCACACAGGAATGTGTCCATAGTGGGTTTGGGATGTCTCCAGAGAGGGAGACTCCACAACCCCCTGGGCAGCCTGTGCCAGGGCTCTGACATCCTCACGTAAAGCAGCTCTTCCTCATGTTGAGATGAAACTTGCCCTGTGTTAGTTTTTGGCCATTTGCTCCTCACCCTGTCGCTGGGCACCACTGGAAAGAGTCTGGCACCATCCTCCTGGCACCCGCCTTTGAGCTACTGATCTGCATTGATGAGATCCCCTCTCAGGCTGCTCTTCTCCAGGCTAACCAGTCCCAGCTCCTGCAATCCCTGCTCACAAGAGAGATGCTCCAGACCCCTGAGCATCCTTGTTGGCTCTGCTGGACCCTCTCCAGTAGCTCCTTGTCTCTCGTAAGGAGGAGCGCAGCACTGGGCACAGTGCTCCCCGCTAAGAGTTTACTTAAGTCTCAACAGTAATTACCAGTCATCTTTTCCTGATGCATCGGACATTCTGAAGGCAGCGATGCCGTGTGATGTTGCTTGGATGCACTTGGTGCCTGAGCCACCGCAGCCGGGGAGGATGCAGACAAACCCATGGCTTCTGCACACTGGGTCTTCTCAGACCGGTTCTCTCAAGGACAGAAAACACATCCACGTTACAAACTGCACCGGTGCGGCTCTGCATCACCAATTACACAGCGCTTTCAGTAACGAACACCCAGCGTTAATAAAGCCCCACACCGCCTACCAGGGCTGACAGCGAACGGCACCGGGCCCCTGCAGGGGACACCCACGGCTGCGGCCTCCCCTCACGGCCCTGCCCACACCTGAACCCCAACCCCGCCAGGCCCAAGGGGCTAGCACGCACCGCACCCGCCCGCGGGAAGCGCCTCAGGTAAGGCCGCGGCCGAGGCCGCCGCACCGATCCACCCGGCGGCCGCCGGCAAGGTCAGGCCCGCCCCCTGTCTCAGCGCGCCCTGCCCAGCGCCCTCCTTCAGCGCCCGCCTCCCCAGGAGGCCGCTCCGCTCCACCTCACCTCAGGTCACCCCGGTCCGGTCCGGTGCGGTCCGGTCCCCCCTGGCCGGCCCCGCTCGCTGCACGACACCCTCGCGACAGCCGGGCGCCCGCTCCGCGCCTGCGCCTGCGGGGAGGGGCTGAGCCGAGCCGAGCCGGGAGCGGGGCGGCCCCGCTGCGGTAAGGCCGGGGGCGCCGGAGGCCTGTAGGAGCGGTCGGTACCTCGCTGTGCGGTGCGGGCGGCGGAGGGAGCGCAGCGCGGGTCTGGTTCCGGCACCCTCAGGAGCAGAGCCGCCGGGTCAGAACTAATGTTCCGGAGCGAGGGTCACCTTCAGTCCTTACGGTGGCAGGGCAGGCATGCTGGGGTGTGACTGCGAAATCGTTATCCACATGCGAGTAATTCGTAACGGGGAGTTAATGCCTGTAAGCTTAAAATGTTCTTTAAACATCGGCTAGGCAAGAGGAGCGTCTCAGCTGCAGGATTCACTAATAGTGCCTCACCTCAGTGCCAGAAGGTGCAGTTTAACCATGTGAAATGCTGTGTAATGCTTGGCGAGGCAGAGGATGGAGCTCAATCTGCATCAGAGCGAGGAGTGCATGCTCCATCCATCCACCTCGACTAATGGGGTAAAGAGCCAGCTCTGCAGTAACAGTGCGTGCAGACCCTGCAGGGGTCAGCCCATGCCGCGGCCTCTGGAGCTGTCAAGTGCAGAAGGCACAACACAGACATTCGTTATAGGTATGTAACAATTAGAACTGATCCATCCTGTGTCACTGGAGGGATTACAAATGACATTACAGTAGGAAGGAGCTGAGGCTTCAGTGAGTACCTGAACTTGGGATGCAGAAAACCCATGTTTAAATCTGGGAGAGGCATCTCTTGCAGCCTCTGTATCCAGTCTGGTGTAAAGGAAAACCAGAGTGATTCTCTCCCATTTCCCCTGAGAAAGGCCATGAAGATTAATGGCGATGAACTCTAAACCCCACTGAGGCAGCTCTACCCAGCACTATTTCAAGTTACACAACCACCTCCATTAAAAAGCTGCTTTCGGACATTCCTCGAGTGCTTTGAAGCCCATATTCACATCCCACCTTTCACAATCAGATCTTTCTCATCAACAAGGACATTGCCATTCAGGGTGAACAGGAGATAAGAGCACAAGTATAAAGCTGTACGGGTGCTGTCTCCCTGCTTTCCACCACCACACTCCATCAGAAGTGACCACTGCTTGTTCCAACCATTGACTTGATTAATCCCTGGCTAGATCAGAGTTTTTGCCCTGTGTAGGCCAAGCCAAGTAACAAATACCTTTTCCTGAGCATAAAGCAGAGCAAAATAAGATGCTCAGACCAGCAGTCCACCACCTCCAAAGAAAGGAGATCTGCACAGTGAAGATTAAAAACAATGAAAAACTGCAGAGTCATCACAGCAATACAAGTACAGAAGCCACAAGTTTTCAGCAAGAACACCAAAAAAAAAAAAAGCTGAATTTGGGAGAAAATGAAGAGCACCTTTGCACCAAACATTACACAGAACTGGATATACAACATGCTTTCCGTATCCTACAATCGAGGGAGAGGCGTCTCTCACACCTGAAGCAAGAGCTGCCGGGTTAAGAACGGCTCAGTGAAAGGCATCCCTTGTTCCCAGCCATGCTCAGGGCTTCCTTCCCACTATTGAGTGTTGAAGGCTGCCCAGTGCCAATACAAAAGCCTCCCATGAGCATCCACTGTCCTTCCTCAACCAGTCAGAAATCTGCCCCCAGATACCATTTCCAGACATTCCCAGTCACTTCCAAATAGAGGGGGTGGTTAGTGAGTAGTTTTCTACGCTAAAAGTGTAAAATTAGTACCCTGTAAATGGAACTAAATGTCCCTAAAAGATGAGAGGAAAACAGTAAAAAGCACTGCAACGTTTTGTGTTTTCTTCTAGGGATTGAACTACTGCATAATACAAAAGAAAACTCCAAGAAACTTGAGCAATTCCTGTGCTTGGAAGCCAATTAAAGTTACAAACCAGCACCAGTTTCATCTGAGGATGCTCAGAGGAGTTTCACCACGCAATTCACACTTCCCAAGCGTACGTCCATGGCACATCCAGAATCTGGGAACGGCCATATTAAGGAACTGAATTACCCATCTTAGAATTCAGTAAGGGATTGTGTAGTGCATCACGTTATAATGTGCCGCAACAGTAGCTCTTTATCCCCAAAGCCTTCAGACAAGTGTCCAGTTTATGTCCTGAAACATGTGGCTTTGCAATACAGTGCAATGTAATTATACTATCCAATATAAGAGGTTTTCCTCAAAACACAACAAAACTTGTAGTTTAAGGTACATTGCTGGTCCATTTCAGCCTTTAAAAGACTTCAGGCCTCATGTTCCCTCTCCATCTTCTTTTAAATCAGAAAGAATGGAGCATGAGATTTCAGGTTACCATATAAACCAGTTGTTCCTGAACTCAACCCAAAGGAAGATGTTCTCTCACAATGCATTCATTACAGGTACATAAGCCATCAATGTATTAAGACAGACAAATTCACAGAATAAGATGTATTCCTTTCCTTTATTATGAAGTACCAATATCTTGCATACAACATGCAATTTATTGCTCATTGACATTATTGCATATATCAAAAGGGAAAAAAACCATAAGCCAGTATCATTTGAGGCAAGCTCCTAAAGTGTTCAAACAAAAGAGAGAAATGCTTTACAGTATCACTGAAATGCAAACAATTCCGGGGGGTTACTAAAAGGAAATTGAAACCCATAACACTTAACCATTTGCCTTACTATGACTGATGTATCACCAATCTGCACAAGTGTTATACTGCATTTTGAACTTCTTGTGCTGTGGTAAGGACTGCTACTACAATCAGGCCACATTCCTATCTGACAATAATAATGTGACCCTGATTTTGTGACGGTGTTAGTATTTACTGCAAACCAGATTGTCCAGACTTAACCAGAATTCATACAGTTTTCATCCTTGCTCTGCATACGAGTTAGATGTATCTCTCAAATTGCTTCTTAGAAGATTAAATAAATGCTTTTGACTTGCAGGCTCAATTACTCATGCCTAACTTGTAACTCATTCGCTCTTTGTACGTTGGGTTTGTATCATGTTAGCTGTGCTTACCTGTTAAATTATACTAAATATATAGCCAGTATTAAAGAAAACACTGTTTGGTATATGCATGCTCAAAACAAATCCAGGATATTTGGATGTGTGCATATTAAGTGTGCAAATTATACAGCCGAGCTCACAGTTAGCCCTTTTGCTCCTCTCCCCCCAACATATGCTGGATTTCTCTTGTGACAGTGAATAGGGTTACAAAAAACCAACCCCATCGATTCTGCACTGCGTTCAAAATGCTGTGTTCTGCATTACATTAGTGCTGATATTTAAATGGTGCTATCAAACCTAGCAAAGTCATTAAAACACCAACATTTTAAAACTTAGAAGACAAGTCACATGCAACATGTGCCACTTGGGTGCAGGTTCTCAAATACTTACATATTTATAGGCTCATACAAGCACATCCTGTCCACAAGACAAGTACAATGTTTGACATCCCACACACAGATCAAAAAGTAAGATACACTCTGGAATATCTTATTTGCTTTTCTATTTTCAGTTTCAATAAGAAGGAAGTCACAAATAGCACACTGAATCATGATGTGTTTGATACCAAGCCATGCTGAACTCTTCATAGTTCGCTCTCTTAGAGACATTTCCCTTACAACTAGATTAAAAATGGAAATACTTGGGTATCATCAGATGCCCGTTCACTGCAGGACATCACCAAATGAAACTGATCACAGAAGAGATTTTGCCAAAATACTTCTGACACCAAATGACACAACTGATTCTTCAGAGCTACCTTCCATTCTTTACTGAGCCATAAAGTGCTTGGTTACTACAAACAGAGCAAGAACATCAAAGGAGGTAGCTAGTAGAGATTTGTAATGGGTAACAAACCTTACGAAGTGTTATCAACTCAAAGCATGATTTGATGCTTAATCCCAGAGCAATAAACATCCCAAGCAGCACATCTTCCATCTTCTCTACCATAAAGAAAACTTTCAGGTTGCTTGCAAAAAATCCTAAGACCTTCACCTGTCCAAAAAAAATGAGATTTTATCCAAGTTTGGATTTTCAGAAATATTGATGGCTAATTCCATTTGCCTGCTGTCAGGATCTCAGCAATGAAGTAGTGTTCTTTTTCCAGCCGTCAGATATATTCCACAGACAAAGTAACTCCACCAGGAGCAAATCCTCCCTCATCAAGTTCCTTGTAGCCAGATATGATGTTGTACAATAGGCTATTAACAAACTGAAAGGACTGCTTGTGCTTTTCAAGGTCTTCTACACTTGCACTTTTCCATCTGACAACTCTAGCCCCTTTCTATTTGCTTTATCGATGGCTTTCACCAGCAGCCAACACAGCACCAGGTCCTAAGCTGGAGTAATGGTCAAGCAGCCCTTGATTTTCATCTGAATGGCTCAGCAGAAGCAACACAAAACATCATTTTAACAAACTTCTCTATTAAATGATCTTTTAGGGAACTCTTATGTACATAAAACAACACAAACCCACAAGAAAAGCCCTCTTCGTACAGCAACTCATGGTCTATTTTACACAGTCAGAAAACATTAAAGGACAACGGTTCATTTTCCACTGTGAGCAGAGAGATGGAAATACCCAAACCTTTCTGCTGTTGTGCCAACCACAGCAGTAGGAAGACACCTGGATCTCTGTATTTGTGCTCACAAAGTCTCCTCCATTTCTCCTCTGTAAACCTGCCTGAACCCATTTGCTCCCTGGTGTGAGCTTCTACTCTTCACTTAACATTAGTTCTGCAGCCTGAGTAATCTTCTCCCAGGATATGCAAAGTAAAGCTGGAAGCCATTATCTTCCAGGCAGTGGAATTCACTTCATTTGTAATAAACTTTAATACAAAATTTGGAACTGTTAAGAATTCCTATATAAAATCAGCTCCCCTCATTTTCCTGTGCATAGGATATCTTTCATTAGTCAGAGTCTATTTGTTAGGCAATTAAGCTGTTAAATTATTGAGCTCACTCAAGACAGCATTTATTTATAGAGGTAGAATAGGCTCCAGAGATGGAACTCTTCCACTGAAGAATGCACACAGATAACCCCTGTAGTGTAAGGCCCTTAACTTCATGGGCATCAACTAGAACACTCGCCAAGGAAATTAGTATTTGATGTACATTTCCTCTCTACAAGTATCCACGAATCAATTATGAAAGCAAAACTTGACCTACAACTCCACGGTAGTAATTCTGGAAGTGGCATTTACTCAGCTTTTGATGATAAAATAAAGCCATAAAAAAGGGGAACTTGCAGTCCTGCATGCAGCCTTACCAGTACAGACTCTCTCATGATCGTCGTGCTGATTTTACGTCACCTGGTACCCAAGAGTGTAAAAGAAAAGAAAACCAAGGTATCCAAGCATCTTTTACAGGAGGAACTCCTTCCTTTTGATATGTCCATCGCAAAGACACCTGGTGACACACCACAAGCTGCTTGTAGACAATGCAGCTATTAAAACAGAGAAGTTTTAAGCCATTAATAACATTACATTCTAAAGGTAGCATTTATTGTGATGCTACTTATCATGCATTTACTTTCTTGCATTAAAAAAAGCAAAGACGCACACTTGCAACATTAAGTTTCAGCAGTATTTCACCACAGCTTTTAAACTGATAAAGTGCAATTAAAAAATGGGTGCTGCACCTCTCTAATTTGCTGTATTATAAGCTTTGAACAGCAGGTAAAAAGTGCTCTGTACTCATGTATTCAGTACACAACTTTGTAGCCTGTTTACTACATTCCTTGCCAATACACAAGTGTTAAGAACTTCCTTCAATAGGAAGTTGTCTCCTGACACACAGTAGATGCATCAGGACAGAACTGCAATACATTTTAAAGGAAATTTAATCAAATGTAGGAGCTTTAGACCTAACAAGTTGCAAAATACTGCTTTCACTACACTAATTTTGTCCAGCAATCCAAAATACTACATGTTCTATAACATGTTATCCCTTGCCCTTCCATTCTGGATTGTTGCCCAAAGTGTATTATATTGGGGTTCGGGTTGGTTGGGTTTTTTCAATCTGGTTTTAACATAATCTTATTACAGCTTAATTTACATTAGTGTCTTATAAGGGAAAAGAAGTATCTAAAAGTGACGGAAATGGAGCATTTCAATGAATGTTCTCCACTGAAAACAAAGATACTGAAATATTAAAGATTATGCTAAGAAGGGATGAATTAATTTTTTTCATGAGTTACCACCTTAAGAGTTGCCCCAAATCACCTTACCCATGTTTTTCATCCTGCTTCCTGAATAATGGAAGCAGAAGGAACAAGCTAATACAAAACAATTCCCTCATCTAGTGACTTAAAAAGCATGAGAAAATGAAGTATTTCACGTACACCTTTAAATCCTAAAGGTGACAGGAGCACAGAGCCTTTATATGCAGCCCAGATTGTGCATCTCCTACACTGAAGTCACTAGTTTAAAAGATACCAGGTTCTGCAAATCAGTGTAGAATGGAGTCTTTCTTTCAGCACAGCAGGTCACAGAATCTCAGACTATGGATTTACTGGTACCCAAACCCGTTCAGCACTCACTCAGATCATCCGGCTGAACAGATTAATTGCTAACTTTTCCAAGGCATAAACAGCTCTATTGTATGCAGGTTGTGAAGTATTCATAAGCCCAGAATCCAAACAACCAAGGGTAGTAACAACCCTTGATATCTCCCTTAACACTGGAAATGGTTTTGGAAGAAAGCCTGCCCAGTTAAAGAGTGGAACTAGGCTTATAAAAGTGTGTATTATTTAGCCCAAACAGTACTCTCTAGCATCATTTAACTGGGGAACCACACTTACCACAGCTGCCTCGGTTAGAAGGCATTTCAGCCTACATAGTCCTCTTGGGGCCTTACAGCCATCCAGTTCCTGAAGGATGGAAACACTAAGAGCACAGGACTGGGGCAATCACACCTCTGACTACAGAGGGGAGAGTTCACATCACCCAGCTTTGTTACAGGGAACAGGACAAGAGGAAAACCAATGATCCTACACAGGGTAAATGCTTTACCTTTCTGTTTGAAAAGGAATTGCTGAAGCAGTCTGCTAAAGTAACTGGGTTGTGCACCGAGTGAAAATGCAGGCTTTCAGCACACCTTACCAGAAGGTGTAACAAGCAACATGTAAAAAACCCCAACAAACACAGTACCAAACCAAGCACCACAGCAAGTTAAAAACCAGGAGTTAAATCAGTCCCAATTCAGCTATGATATAAAAGCAAGCAAACCAAAACCGAACTACACAGCAGTGCAGCTCTCAAAACCCTTTAAAACTCAAACAAACCCCAGAATTTCCTCAAAGTGTATTAGAAAATAGATTCAAGACTAGTCCCAGATGGTAAGATTCCTCTTTCATAGCCTCCAAACCTTTCAGCTTGCAGAAGAAGGAACAGAGTACCTACTGACAGATCTGCTTTACACAAGTCTGGCACAGTTAACTCAAGAACGCGTTTAGTCAACACCTCAGGCTATGATTAACAAGGAAAATGTGACAAAAACCTCAGTACTTCAGATCAAATGGGTCATCGTGGATCAGAATCCAAGGACTGCTGCAAATTACACATCACATCAACAGAAGAATTTTACCTCTTTATAATTAAACTTTGCTTCCAAATAGCCAGTGGTTACAAATACTCTATGGAGAATTGCAACACTTCTCCAAGGTAGTAGCAGCAGCAAAGAAGAAATGTGTCAGAATGATGCCATTTCCACACCTCATTTACCATATTGACTGCCAAAACCAATTCCATGGGCAATTTAGAAGAGTTAGGATTGCATGTAATGTAACAGAGCAAAAGCGAACCCTTCCCATCAGAATCAGAGCATTAACACTTCTTCAGCTATTCTCTAGTCTTATAATACAGCATTTTAGATCACTGTATCTCATACATTGCCCCAAATGGGTTGCATTCATATAAGGCAGAACAAAAAGCAGTAAAAGACTTCACAGAACCAAAGCTACAGTTTTAGGTTTTTCTGCAAAACTTAAAAAGTTGTCAAGACTGAAATCTTGATTGTTATTCCCAGAAGAAAACATAGAAATGTGCCAGGAAAATTGCACCATATCAGGAGTTTTGGAAGTTTCTGTTTCCTAAAAAAAGAGAGAGAGATCTTGATATTCATTGGGTTTATAAAACACATTAATCTGAGAAACCTGAGTGAAACACTTCAAACACACTGGTGGACAACAAGCAAGTCACCAGTCTGCTCCTTTCTAACTTCAGCAGCCTGTAACTGCTTAGAACACACACATGGAACTCATTTGTGGGAGCTTTTGCTTTTATTCCTCACCGGACAGGATCCATAAAGCGTGGCCCTGGGTGTGCAGGCAGTGTGGTTAGGGAAAGAGTAAGGTCAGTACAGAGGTAATACCTTGTTTTCTTAAGAGGATCATTCCATGGCAGAAATGTGCACTGTTTCAGTGAACCCAGATTACTTTCACAGCAGGAATTGCATTTTATGTGTGTGACTTCTAGTCAGATTTGCCATTTCTGTGAGTTTTGACTTCCTCCCGTCCGATAAGACAGATGACTCTGTAGCATCCTTTTGCAATTTTGACCATCCACATCACGTTCATAATATCCAAGACAACACTTGAGATAATCCAGGCGCTCTGGGCTGCAAATCCTAATCTGTGGAAAGCCTCTGTTCCAAAGGAGGAAATGACATGGCTGTAATACACAGGCATGACGGCAATCCTCACCACGAAGAACACAACTGTCATCAGCAAGCCATTGATGATGTTGGCCTTGGAAGATTTGGGATATCCCAGTATTTCAAAGAACCACCTGCAAAAGCAGCATTCACAGAGATGAGGCAGACTTGAAGCCATCTCATTAAAGAAGGATTTTATTCACTTTTTTTAAGCAATAAGTTATTAAATGCTTCCACCCTTATAATTTCTAAATTCTTACACTGTCTTGGCTTAATTGTAAATTCTTCCGCTTGGCTGAAGCCCACTTAAGCGGTAAGTGATAACCGGTATACTGCAGAATAACATAAAATCCCAACTGGAACCGGAAACCAGTTGACAACCAGCATCCTTTCAGTGCCGTTGTGTAATACGCTTTATAATTTTAATTCAAAAGGATAAATTTCGTATGAGAAGTTTAGGATAAATGATACCGATTTATTACTTGATACTACATTTTGCACCAACGGGCAACTAGAAGTCTAATTTCCTCCCCCGAAAGCAATTCTAGCATTGTATTTGGATACAGTCATTTAGACAGTGCTCTAGTTTCCAGTTTCTCAGAGTTGGGATTGCTTCTGTTCCTCCCCACCAGTGTAAATGGCACTAAACCATGTCACAGCCGGGTATGTTATGAAAAGATAAAACTAAAAAGCCCCTCTCCTGCTACTACTACTGTAAATGGTCTTAAAAAAGTAATTACTGCATATAAATTCATTAGTAGACAGGCATGATTTATGTACTGCTTCACACACAGAACCCCTGCGTTGAACTCTATTAGGAAGAGAAACACTTACACCAAAATAAACACAAGGAAAATCTGCGCAGCAGTGGCAGGTTAAAGATCGAAACAGAAGAAAATTCCTTAAATCACTGTACTCGTGATGGGAGATGGGGAGGAAAAGTGGAATAATCTGTTTATTTCCAAGGAGATATGAGGGTAAAACTATTTAACACGATACCAGTTCTAAAATGGATTTTGAAAGTAATTTTCAATTTAATTATCTACAGATTAATGCTTAGCATTAATTAGAGATATACTAGGTAATATATGTTAGGTAATTAGAGATATACTAAAGAGAATTGCCAGACATCCAGCTCTAACAGAAGTAATCTGAAACAGTTAGAATCCAGGTACTCGAGGTGGCAGCCCAGCCTAGAAGCAGGATACCTCACCACAGAAACACTCACTGGGATGACAAGCAGAGAGAGCTGATATCTTTGGTCAGACTGACAATTAGAGCTTGTACTTTCATTGATATCTACAATGCAGATTCCAAAAGCAATATAAAACCAGGGTTTAAAATACACTGCAATGGGACAGTGTAGAAGACTGGACATCTGCTTAGCAACTTCCCTCTCCCAGCAAATTCAGCTAATACAAGTCAATAAATCACGTGTATCACTACAAGTTTACCCACAACAGCTAATACTTAATTACATAGATGCTGATACTAACATTACAAGATTTAAATGCTTGGCATGGAGACAACCTCCAATTAGAACTCCCCAACAACACAGACAGGAAATACACAGACAGTTCTGAGATTAGAGTATCTTTTTATACTTTAATAATAGCTCTTCTGGTAATCCTAAGAATGCAAACATGAAACATAATGGAAGCCATTATCATTATCCACTACTTTCTGCCTTGAGGGTCTGGTTCTCTTCAAATTTAATTAAAAAAACCCTGAAATATTCACACAAAACCCCACCCAAAATAACCCCAAAAAACATTCCTGCACTAAGGAGATTATGTCCCTTAGCACAAGAAACTATTATCACCCGCAGTGATTTCTGGTGTTCTGAGAAAGCAGTAAGAGCCCATATTCAAAGACACATGATCTCCTCCCAGGCATTAAAAAAGTATAATGCCTATTACTTTTAATAGCCAGACATATCACAGTGCTTCCTAACACAGCCTGAAAGATAGGCATTAGTACAGGTACCACTTCAACCCAGGATGTACTTCTGTCTCAGGGGAAGTCAGCTGGGACAACAGCCATTCACTCAGATATGAATGTCAATATAGAAACCTAGAATATAACACACCCTTTTTCATCTTCTTACTCTCCTCTTCCTTGTATTACTAAAAACAAGTTTAAAGAAGTTTACTTATTCCTCAATTCTTCTGTGCACACGGAGCACAGACTACATTAGACTCTAATCTCTGACTCCACTCTGCTTGGGCAAACGGAAGCAACTTCTAGAGACCTCCGTTATCCCACCTTTCCCTCCTGCAACTTCAATTGCCAAGCTTATGTTTGAAAGGGGTCTCAGCATAATCTTTTTTATTCTTAGAAATCCAAGGAATGATGCAGCCTCATCAAATATTTTGGGGCTTACAGTCATAATGCAGTGATGGGTAATACTCAAGATACCCTGTCTGCAGGAGGACTACAGTCCCTCTTTGCCTTACATTATCCTTTCTCTACCAGATGCCTGGAAAAGAAAACAGATGGCACACACGTACAGAAGTTATGGGAGAGGAGGACAGCACTGCCCTATACCAAAGCCCCTCTCCTGAGGTGAGGTTTTCCTGGGGCAAATCCCTGTACCAAGCTGGATCACAGCAGCTGTGGCACAGGAGAGAGGTCACCTTCCCCGGAGCACTGCAAAACTCCCCTGCTTCCTTTGCCTGTGGTACAGGGCATTATTGTGCTCCCTTTCTGATACCCACAGCAACAATTCTAGTAGCAACACTATGATCAGAAGCCATGGCAGGCTTCAACTCATTGAGCTCTGCAAAATGCCTTCTGCCACTTCCTTCTTTGAACACAAGTATGAAGATTAACCAGGTATATTTAGGTGCTTTATTATTTTTCTAGTTTAAGTCCTCAAATTAATATCCAGATCTATTTTTGAAAGCAAATAAAGAATATGCACTTATATTATTCTATGTATTCATATATTAATACTGATCTATACACGTGCAGCACTGCAAAATAAACTTCCAGTTATGCAGGACAATGCAATTCCATTCTAGGATTCTGATGGTGTTATCTTTTCCTAATCCACAATACTAAAAAAATCCCTATTGAAAATGATGGCTTTATTAGAATAATTAAATGAACATAAAAGGGATAATGAACAATATTATGTTTGTCAGGTTTTCTGTTCGGTAGCTTCATTTTAAAATGGCATTAGATATGAAGATTGGTCTACTCTAAAAAGGACCTCGGATGAATGCATTAGTTGCATTGCTGCAGCTATAGCAGCAAAAAAGTTTTCCACATAGTAATCCTTAGTTTATATATATGAATGTATATATTTACAAATACAATATATATAAATTCCCATTTGACAACAGAAAAGACTTCCCAAGTGACAGAAATCATGATACAAATTAAGTCGTAAAGTAATGATGCAAACATTCCCTGAGCACTTACCGCTGATTGACAAAAGGAGTGGAGAACTCTGCGAGCAGACGGAAGTTTCCAAAGTAAGCCAGCAGACCTTTGCTCTGGTTAGCAAAACAAAGCAGACATTGAAACATCAACAGCGGAGATGTGAAACCTTGATTACAGCCTTCAAGTACACACAGACTGACACAGCGTCTCAACTTCTTTATTAAAACAATAGCAAACAAGTTCACCAGCTCTAGGCTACTTCCTCCCAGCTTCAAAGTAAGGTTTACCTCCAAAGCTGCAATCGTCCCTTCAGGTAGCTCAAATCAGTACTGTTTAAATTAAGAAGCTTACAGTTAAGTGGCCATGGAAAGTAGCAACACAAGATTGGCACAAGTTAGGTTAGCATTATAATAATGCTATTACTAAGAGAATTATGAAGATTTGGGGCTTCTCAATGTTGAAACAAGTTCAAAAATAAACACTGTAAGCTAAAGAAAGGTGTCCCTGCATTGGTTTAGGAACATAATTCACCCAGTGAAGATGAATTCCCAGCTCTTATTTGGCAGCAGAAAGGGCACATAAAGCCTTTTCTTGCCTCTGACATACTGCAGGGGAAACCCTTTCCAGCAGTTGTGTCACAGCCCCAGCCATGCCCTGTGAGTTGGAAGATGATCACATCTCCTCCGTGGCAGCATCCATACGACTGCGTGGCACATTCACATTGATACATGTTGCAACTGAGCACTTTCCTCCAAGTGACAAAGTACAGCATATTCTCTGCCTTATCGTTTGGTTGTGTTCCATTACACAATGGCTAGGCCAGCAGCAGATGTAGAGATAAAAAGACTTTTAAAACATTTTCATAGGCTTCATGAACAATCTATGTAGTGCGTGTCAGGATTCCCCTTTTCCCCATCAAACACGTTTGTACCCACTACTTCAGTGATTTCACGTCAGTTCACACTACACCAAACAGAGGACCTCTGTTCTTCATCAAATTCTTTCCTATCTTTAAGAGCTGTATTTTAAATAAGATACTTAGGAGTAACTTTCTCTGAAGATAAGAGAATGAGAGTAATACACAGACATCCAAGGGCAGAGCTACAGCCAAATAATAAGAACTGATTTAAATGAAGCTCCCACAAAGTAGACTTTGTTTAGTCCAGAAACAACTAATGATTTTCCTGCATCAGGGATTAGCCTTGCTACTGGTATTTTCATTTCTCTAATCTTCAGTTCTAATTCACTTTCATCCATGATAACATTAGAAGATCCAATTATCTTCAGCCCGAAACAGAGCATGTACTTCTCAGTATACTTCATCCCCATTATGTGGGCAATCTGACAGTAATCTGGTACCTCAACACTTTCAGCACTGTAAGGCTGGGATTCACACAGTAGGCAGGCAAAGAAATGTGGTAAATGAAGTAAAATGCATTTTATAAGATTTCTTTTTTACTGCATAAGCTTTACAGAAGGAATTCAGGAGCATTATTCTAGAGGTCAATGGGACTTCTATGAAGTCACATGGGCAGCTTTGAGAACTTCCAGCAGCAGCAGGGAATAACGAAGTGAGGTTTTATCCTAGGACAGTATCCTTCTCTTCCCCTTTTCCCTTCAGTGTACGTATGTGACAGATATTTATAGATAGACACAGTTAATCATCCACTGTTTCCCCACCAAATTAACCGTAAAGAAAAAAGCCCATGCAGCTGATCGTAGCACATCCTGCACCAGGATTATGGATCACTGACCAATGGCCTTGCAATACAATCACAAGCAGAACATAACCCCTCGGAATCATTTCCTTCCAATTCTTCAACTAACTTCATACTTGGGGGTTTGTCTGAAAGCCTTTTCTACAACCATTTGAAAAGGCCCTCTGTCAAAAGTCCCTCTACAGCAAAAACCGAGTGGAGTTTTAAGCTCAGCTGTCAAATAAGTTACACATTTGCATTGAAGGACTGTAATAGTGAAATATTACACATGTACCACAAATGACTGATAAAACCATTTAGAAAGTAACAGTGACTGTAAACAGAAATACACCTTTCACAAAGCTAAAGCACCAACCAATGAAGAACTTCATAAACATTAAGCAGATGAGATCTCTAAACTGTCTTCAATGCCACCTGCTTGTTATGTGACTGGAAAAATACAGCACTCACCAGTACAAAATAGTAAGCGTACAGAGCTGCCAAGTGATGTATTACAAAATACTTGTCACCAATTGCCTTCCAGTAGTAAAGAATAAGCAACAAATCTACAAGAGAAAAGAAATAATGATAAAGAACAATTTATTATATTACCTTTTACCTCGCAATAGCTTTAGAGGTGTAAAGGCCAACAGAGGTTATCAGTAGAAACTCTCTATCTCAGAAGAGAAAAACTTTTATTCTGAGGCTCAACTTTAGTCAAAGCATTAAGCAACAGTTTTCTTCCAACAGTTGCTATAAATTACAACTTTCCACTTCAATAGAAGTGCAGAGGCTGAAATATCTTGGAAGAAAAAAGTGCATTCAGACTCTTGGAGCAAGACTTCACACTTCTGAACCCAAAGATTTGGAAGAAGTGAAAAAACAACCAAAACCAGAGGGGATGGGGGCTACAGCAGGCATAGCCATATACAAATACATGCAGGGATCTATTACAGGGCACTTGTGAATCAAAAAGGAGTTATATTAGCTAACAGTGAACCATTTACTAAAAATATTTTGCCAGGGACACTTGGAATGAGAAGCATGTTTGCTTTCTTTAATCAGAACTTTCCATTTATTGCAGCAGTGATGCAGTGGGCCCGAGTTAATGCTTTGACAGAAGCATTCTTTCTTCTCCCATGATGGTCTAAGATTTCAGAAGATTTTTGTACTGGAATAAGCAATTTCTGCCCCCCCCCCGCCCCGCTCCAAATGAGTACTTTAAACTGGAATATTAGTGACCAAGGTTTCCAATCAAAGACTTTACTCTTGTGCCTTTTGTATGTCCAATGAGAGTCTTGATCTCTTTTGTATTAGCTACCTTCAGGCAGGACTATATATATCACCTAACATGGCTGCTCCACTTCCTATTAATAATTAAACATTAACTACACAAGGAAGTGAGAGAGAATGAGTGGCCAGGCTCAGGTCTCTGTTCAAAGGCATTCATTAATTCATCATGAAATTCTAATGCATAATTATTCAGAAATAGATACCAATGAATTTAAACATGAAAGCTGAAGTTCTTATGGAAAAAAACAGAGACTTAAACTAACCCACAGATTAACAGAGGGTGCCAATCACCAGACTATCTCCAGTGGGGTGAGAAAACTAGTCTGGGAGATAGTGAAGTCCAGTCTCTGACCAGACTCTGTCCTGAGTACCTTTCCCTGAAAATAGCCCAAGCCACACCAAGTTCTTGCTATGATAAGTCAGCATTATCTCCACACACCATAAAAAAGCTCCCAAGCAATTTGCAGCAAAATTCCCACAGCAGTTTTAGTTGACAGTAAATAATTAAGGACACATATATGGGATAAAATGCCATTTCAAGAAAATAATGAAAATTGCCCCATTGTATATGACTAAATTTTGGCTTAAAGGGAGACTAAGAGGTGGGCAGGCAGGATCCTATGGCATCATTCGCCTCAGCTTGTACTGAAGGCTATTAAAATCCTTCTGCCAGCATTCTGAGCTCATAGGAAGAAACATATGACAATAGAGCCACAAGCTGTAGCCGCCCCAAGGGAGTGAAGGGCACTGCTTTAACACCTTCTCAACTGGCTGAAGGACAAATCTGAGCTGGAGTTGGTGGTTGTGTAGCAAACCATCATGAAGCCACACAGTGGCACTTCCTCCGTACTTGGGGAGATGATATTTCATCTTCCACATCCACTGGCAAGATCCTGTCATTCCACCACAACCCACAACTCCATTAGGAATTCTAAAAGGCACAGGAGAAACTGCATTGTATACACATGTCACATCCCTGGCACAGTGACTCAGTATAAATATATAGGCATAGTGACTCAATGTAAATATGCAGGGTCTGTGTGTTATATACACATTGCATAATTACCAGAAATGAGGTAGCCTGTGGTAATAGCAATATTCAGTTTCACAATTGAAGGGTCACCCCTGCAAACATACCAAAAATACATAGTTACACCCTTTGTAACAAGGCAATTTGCAAAGGATATACACATACCAAACACATAATGTCTATTAGGTCACCTTATTCTTAGCCCATCAGCAAGACGTTTCAAGATTTGGTTAAGAAAGGTCCTAGTTATGTACATGGATTCCTTTTTCACCCACCTATAAGTCATCTACTAACTACCTTCACCAGGAATACCCCCTGCCTTGGGGCAGAGAATGCCCCAAGAGCCTTGCTAGAGTCTAGAACTGGAACAGAGCACATACCCTTAGCTGGCTTCTCTGAAAAGAGGATAAAAGAGAACCCTGCATCTCCATTTTTGTTCTTCTGCCAGTGTTAAAACTTTGTTAAGGATGACAAAAATATCTTGCTCAGCTGGTACTTTTCGTATTCATAAGAGGATGGATACTTACAGGGATAAACAGAGTAGGAGGAGACATGAAAGGAATTATTTGCCAGTTCTCTGAAACCAAGGAACCTTTGAGAAGAAATGCTTTCCAGAGCAGTTTCACACCTTCTGTCCCTTCCCTTCTGATGCCAAACATTCAGCAGGCATTCAGTAGCATACAGACAACTTCAGGTCCTCAAGGATGTTCAACAAACCCAAACTTGTGAATACACCTCAAGAAAGGGAATCATCCACATTACAGCACTTATCCTTTCCTCCACCATCCTTTGTATGGCCACATTTTGAGTTTGGTAAGCAAATCTCTTCTCCTTAGCATAAAGATCATAACATGTTTTTAACTAAGTAAGCTTGTTTGTGTAAGTATGAATTGAGCTTCAAGTGACAGCTCTAGAGATTTACCCAACGTTGACTGCACAAGACAAGCTGTGAAAGAAAGTTCTGCTGGAAACCTTTTGAGATAAAAGGAACACAACTCTGCTTATAGCACCTCCAACACAAAGTCTCCCTCAGCTAGAAAGCAGTAAAACGCTATTACTTAGCCTTTATTTTTTAATCCTATTGGAATGAAGCAGTGGAAGAGATTTCCTGTATTACTACAATCTGTTCACTAAATTTTAAGGCCTTCTCAGCATCTAACACTAACTGCTTCCCTGAGGGAGAGGGAAGCTTACAGGAAAACAGGATTTGCAAAACCTCATTTCTGCTATTAGATGAGAAAAAAAAAACATGACTAGGAGAGCCTGGAGCTCACTCAAGCCCTTAAGAATGGAGCCATAGAAGCTCTCTTAACTACAACTTGAAACGGGGACATTTTTCCACGGCTTCAAAACCTGGTTTTGTGGACTATGTAGGTTGAAGGCCAAGTGCTTCTTTTGGTGTACGTCTTCTGAAAGTCACAGCTAGACACAGAGCATAAACAGATGTTTTCTCACACGCTGAGGCTCTTGAGAAAGTTACAGCCCTCCCATTAGAGCTCTATCATCACACCCAAACTTGTAAGTGCTCCCAACACACTTCGGTAAATCATCCCCAAGATTGAGCCTGCTCTGAAGAACCTTCATATTCTTCTCTGGAACAGATGCAAAGGATTGAATGTATGCTTGTTCCATGGTATTGGTAAATGTGACTTAACTGGATGAGACATTCACTTCCCTCCGTTCTTTCCTTGAGAATGGTCACCTTGCAACAAACCTTCTATGGACTTTCTAAACCAGCACTTCAGCAACATACAAGGCTGCACTGCCCGTCTGTCATATCCCTTCAAGAAGGGTTCATGTTAGAATTCCAGATTAAGGTTAATTAATGGGAAACTCAGAATTTAGCCTACAATCTTCTAGATTTCCTAACCTGTTTCCTTGAATGGGAAGTGCAATGGAGCTTACAAGCCCTGGTGTTTGCAGCCTAGTTTTGAAGCAAGCAAGAATCAGGAGTGGCAAACAGGGAGTTATCTGAATAAGTGAAAGGGAAGAGCTCTCTCTTTTGTCATTGCTAAGGAGGTATGTGTGGCAAATGAACTACACATGAACATGCACAGGCAGATAGAACAAACAGAAGCCCACATGACTATCTTCAAACTTCTTTGCAGATAGAGTCATATAAAACACTAATCAAAGAGTAATGACTATCAAGTGGACAGCTGTATGAAGAAACCTGTTCTGTGAAGCTCCAATTAGCTCTCACTTATTTACAAATTCTCCTTTTCCCTATCTGATCTCTAACAGAGATCACTCACTTTCTACTCTGTTATTCTCACCACCTCAAAAAGAATTTCTATGTCATCTTTGTTAGGTAGTCTGTATTACATAGAGAGAAAAAGCAAAGTGTTCTACAAAGTCCTAGAGCATCAAAAAAGATACACATACACTATGCTGATGCTTCCCTCCAACTTATCAGTGCTCCAGTCTCTATTATCCTTTGTTAGCATCTATCAGACCTAGATTCAGGCATTACCTGACAGTAACACCGCATGTCTCCGCTGAGCCCAAACGCTCAGCAGGAGTCCTGATCCCTTTCAGGACATACAGGTATCATAGGCATCATGCGTTTAAGCTTCACACGAAGCCAGAATTTAGGTTGACATACATAGAGGCTCAGAACTTGTGATTTGCCATTATAGACAGAGGTATCTTTAAATCCCACAGAAATGAGCTGACTGGATACTGTTCAGTCAATGACTACACAAGGATGGTGGCAACTGTGAGAGAGAAAGAGTGTCTGTATCAAAACCTTCCCAGTAGTCTAAAATCAGAGCATCTGAGTAATATTTTCAGGCTTCCTGAGCCAGAACAGTGCAAGAAAGCTGCATGAAGGATTCCTGGACATTTACTTAGAAACTGCTAAAACCAGATGCAAAAATGTCTTGTATTGTTAATAAGAGACTCCTACAGAAAGCCTTATGCATCCTTCATATCTGTAAATGACTAAGTCCTATAGCTTATGCTTGCACTTCAAAAGGACATTAGTTTTCCAGACTGAGCAGCCCTGCAAGAGGCCATCTGGCACTTCCCATATAACTTGGTGGTTTTCCTCTTCAGTCTTATTCAATTAAAATCAAGACTAAGAGTAATATAAAAAGTCAGCCTTAGAAGAAGATGCACATCTGCAAATTCTGACTTCACTGGTAGGAGAAAGCCTAATGCAAAGGTGTATTTCACTCACAGACTGCATGTAAGTATTTGTCAAGCCATGGGCAGTATTCTCTTTGGTCTTCCTTTACACTTAATCACTTGCACGAACATGAATTCAAATCATTGCAACTGTTTTAAGTACACTGATACTTCACACAGTTTAGAATTACTAGCTTAATAACTGAGACCACTGATTCCCACATCTGGAGTATGTTCTGTGCACTTTCAGTTGACAAGACCCTGACACCACTAAGATAATTTTGACCAGGCAACAGTGTACAGAAATACTGCCATGAAATGAACCCAAAGCTCTCATTTAAAACACACAGATTTGATACACTTCCACTGGATTTTAATATATAAAGTTTTCCTTACTCTACCAAATGTAAATAACACCACTGACAGCAATCACTGTAAACAGATCCAAACAGAAGAAACTATTTAGAAGCAATATTGAAATAAAGGGGATTGATTTCTGATTAATTTGATTTTTTCCTGGAAATACACCAGGATGATTTAGTAAATGCAAAGATTCAACTTATTTATCATCACTAAGAGGCTTTTATTTCGGCTTTCATGACTTCCTTTGCACTATTTAGAACAAGTTCTACTCAAAGAAAGCAGAATAAAAGCTTCCATCTAATAAACCTTACCACATGAGACACACGAGAGATGTCATAATAACATGCTGCTTTCCAACATGATTAACAGATCTCATAAGATATCCAGACTGTACTTTGTCTCACTAAAGACACCAGAATGCAGTGACAAAAAATCCAAAACAGGCAACCATTTTATCATCTATTACTACATACAGAAAAGGCCAATGTTACAATTACTGCATATTTTAATGGGATCTTAATTATTTCAGTAATGAACATACTCAGTTATGTTACTTCATTGTATAAACACAAGATATATGTAACACTCCTTACCAGAGACGGTCAGCATTAACGGCGTCATCGTATACCAAAATATAGAGGCAAAAGCCACCAACCACCAAGGCATGGAATGTGGACACTGTCCTAAAAAAGAGATTACAGTCACAAGAAGGTACTGCCACTCACAACTGTCTATACTGTGCTTAAGCTCTCAGCTGCATCCAGATACCTCTGTGAAAGTCAATCACCTCTTCTTTACGGTACATCCAACTGCAATACAATGAGAGGTGGGAAAAACAGTCAAAAAGAAGGAACCTATTAGATTGGAGCAAGGGGCCTCTTAAACAAAACACAAGGTCTTAAAGTAACATATCTTCATTTTCCCCTATACGAATGAATCCTTAAAGACATCCAGTTCTCTAACAAATACTTGCTGTGTTGGCCCATTTTGCTGGCAAATCTGTATGCAGTCCACACTGAGACTGGCCCACGAGTCCTGCAGCAAATTTCTCCTTTCAGGCACCAAATTAATAAGATGACCCACAACAAATCTGCCAAGTGAAGGTTTTGAAAAGAGGGGCATTCAATGAAAAACTTATCAAGGTAAGCATCGGAATTTCAAGTGCATTTTGAGTAGATTCTGGCTGTCAAAGAGAAAACTTGCATAACAAAAGGTTGTAGCTGAGTATCTGAGGTGTAACAGCTACAAGTTCATATGAACCAGCAGCTCACTTTGCTTTATTTACACTCCTCTTAAAGCTTTGCTTTATTTACACTCCTCTTGCCCTATATAAAGTCACAATAATCAGAGTTGCCTTGGGTACTACACACTTCCCCCTCCACATCCAAATGACACCAGTCTCAAGTATACAGGGTGCATGCACACTGTAGATAAACTCTGAATGTTAACAAGCACTTAAAAAGAACTACCTATTTACAGAGGCCCTGACAGGGTTTCTGCCAGCACACAGGACACGGTCATTCCTGCCCTTTGGAGTCCACATGTATTCTTGGAAAGCAGAACAACGCAATGGGCATGGGTCCAAAACATGTCACCTTGTTCCTCTAGCCATGGGTTTAACACTGCTAGAAACTGCATTTAATCCTGTGTAGCTGCTGTTTGCTCTCCCAGTTCTCAAGTGTGGCTAGGAAGGAAAAAAAATGTGCTAAAATAGCTCTACTGAATCATGGATAGCCTTTAAAGATGAGAACTCCAAGTTTGATGCTGTGTCATCAGAAACATCTTTGCACTGTATTCACAGCACAAAAAATAGGCACACAAATATAGAGATGCTGTTAGTTATTAGTTTTGTCTTTGTACATATTAAATACATGTATTTGGAAGTCATTCATATTTTAAACGTGCATAGATCCCTCTCAGGAGTCTCAACTCCACCATGCAAGATTTGAGAAAACCATCTTACTCCCTCTGGAAGACTTTGCAAAGACAGAGTAGGTTGCAAATAAGGGTGATGTTCTCCTTAATGTGCTTAACATGAAGTTTACTTAGTTGTGAATGCTGTGCGTTCATAAGAGAAGTCTCTATTTATGATTTGTTTAAAGAGTATCATCATGTTATTTTCAGCACTTTTTCAACAGTGTTCCAAAAAAATTAATGCAGATTTATGCAAGCTGAATAGTCAAATGTAACAAGCTGGAGGAGAACATTTACTAACCACTAGCCACAGGCTGCTTTTGGGTTAAATCTTTTTATCTATTTAATAAACAGAGAAAATTTAAGTTATCAGGATTAAGACATCTGCTCTTGCAACACAGAGTTAGCAGAGAGCTAGGAACTTTGCTTTGTCTTTAAAACAAAGCATGGCACATAGTATTAGCATTTGAGAAATGCCTGGTGGTTTTGAACATGAGGAGAAGATAATGGTGAAAGAAGTAAAATTTATCTTAGAATATATAGATCAGTTGCAATTTGTCTCAGGAGCGGCTCTTTGTCCAAACCTTAGTGTTTGGAATACAAGCTATACACAAGCACAGCACATGGAGGGGGAGAGGATAAAAAAAAAATCAAAAGGAAGAAAGAAGCAGATTGCCTCCAACTCTGGACTTCGAAGTTGCTATAGAAGAAGGGGCAGAAGGAGGGAAATAGTGCAACACTTCATTTTAATATGGAATCTAGGTCAGTCTGTCAAGCTCCACACAGTTCTTTGAGAATCTGACAAAGCTTGTATCCTTTAACTCCTCATTAAACTGCAAAGAAACAAATTGCACTGGTAAGTTGCATACTTATTCCTTTGTTACTGAAGCTACACATACTTACCAACTGCTTAATAGCAGTACAATCATGTATTAGTAGAATAAGTGACAGGAATTTATGCACAATAAAATAAAGAGTTCTATTACATTTGTGTCAAAGTACATTTTTTACTCAATTTGAGCATCTGCATACTTAATATTCCAGAAGCAGTTACATTATTGGTTCTTAATTCTTGGAAGGTCAGAATGAACAAATTGGCAGCATAGAAAACACGGTCCAGAGCTGCAGTTCCAATGTTTGATTACAAAACCCTCCAAACTGTAACAATGCATTTCAATGCTGTGGCTCATTTCAGGCAGCTGAGCTGATAAAAATGCATAACCATCCTCTGTGTCAGTTCTGTTGGCAGTTTCCTTCAGGCCTGCCAACAGAACCATTTGTGTGAGTGCTCCCTACACCAGTTCAATATAGGACAAAATAACAACCATCTGCTTTTAAATCATTTAAGCTAACCCAACTCACTTTACTGGGAGATAGTAACTTTCTCTACCTGCACAGCTGTCTGCAGAATGCATATACGGCCATCAACATCCGCTGAATTTGTAAGATACCCCTTGGGATGCCTCTTTGTTTTGGTGAAACACTGCAGTGTTGAGGCAGTTTGACAGAACATTGGTTAGCAGAGTTAAGGGTCAGTCTTACGTAGAAAGGCAAGCACAGTTAGCCTGTTGGTGACCCCGGGTCACCAACATTAGCCTTTCTTTCACTTTCCTCAGGTGTAACATCCACAAGCTGCTGATGAATGATACGTTGTGTGTCATGCCTTCTAACTCCAGAACTGGATGCAGCACTGGACCGCAACTCATTTATGTGCTAACATCTACATCCTGCTATCAACCCTAAGAAAAAACTTGGAAAGAAGTAAAAAAAGGTGCTGTATCAACTTGAACAGCTCACTACAAAATAGCCCAGAGATTACAGAGCAGATTATTTCCAGCAAACCTGCTATATGTAAGACAATTCACATGTTATTATGCAAAGCTGTTACAACAGCTATGAGGCATGGAATAAGTTCTCAGAAAGCCTATTATGTAATTCTATGGTCACTTGATGTGGCTTAGAGACAAAAGTTCAGCTCCAGCATGATAACAGTTTAGTTTAGCTTCCCTGTCTGCCTCCATTGTCAGTTGTAACATAAACCTAACCTGCACTGATATGAACTGGCATCCTACAGTGTTGTTCTGGCAGATAGGTAGTCATAGATCAAACTGAAATTAAGGTGGTGCCTTTAAGAACACTGCAGGTGGACATTTGCCAAATGGAAAGGCAAGACTATTTGAGTTGCTAATGCTGCCTAGCACAATGGAAACAACTTTAGAAGCATCCACCTGATGCTGCCTTTAAATAGCACTGAGGAGGAACAGCGCTGCAACAAATGCATTTTGAGTGCAGCAACAATCACATAGCACAGTTTTGAGCTTCAAACTGGAGAAAAACCTGCAAAACATTTTAGAGTTACAATAGGCTACTCAAGCATAAAGTTATACTCTATCAATTCATTTCATCCAATGAAGCTTGTATACTATACAGAATCACAGAATGGTTAGGGTTGGAACTAGATGATCATAAGGTTCTTTCCAACCACCACTACATACCCTTTCAAATATATTACAAATAAAACTCATTTTACTATATTTCCTTTATGGCTAAAAAAGGCAGGAAAGCACCCCGAATCACAGGGTTAAACACACATAGGGATTCAGATGTTGACAATTCCAGGCAGGTCATTAGCTGGATTTTGTTTTGAACACTCTTACCTTGAATTCCATTCGATCTTCCTTTTCTGGCTGAGATTGTTAAAACCAGGTGTTATTCGTGTTGACACCCAAGAACTTAAAACATGGAACAGGAACTGAAATACAGTAAAACTGGCAACAATAATGCCAATAATCAGGTTGCTGAAGGAAGCCATTTTTCTTCAGCCTGTGAAGAGAAGAAGGCGGCAATTTAGAATGACAGACTGGTTTGGGTTGGAAAGGACCTTAAGATCATCCAGTTCCAACCCCCCTACCACAGGCAGGGACACCTCACCCTAGGCCATGTTGCCCAAAGCCGTGTCCAACCTAGCCATTTAAGTCCATTCTGCACTGAACTATTTTAAGCAGCCACAGAAAGTGGTTTTGACAGCTAACTTCTCAACAGAAATACTGCTCACTAAAAGTTTCATCTTGCTCAACATTTCCCCTTAAGCCTTAGTAGTTTAAGGTATCCCCAAACTTACACATACTACACATTTTCATTGCTTATAGTTGTGTGCATTTTATCTACACAGAAAGGGCAGGAGAACCACTGACCAGTGCAACCACTAGCTCAAAAGCTTCCACTCCTGTCCCAAGATGCTCCAGAGTTAAAACTAATCTTGTTCTTAACCAGACTGACTGCTGCCAATAGGGTGTTAAAGGCAACAATGAATTTGGGTAACTGCTGTAGTAGAGAGATTCTCAGGTCAGCCTCAGGAAGCAACAGCCTTACTGCAGCTTTATGTTGGTACACTTTAGGGAGACAGCAGTTCTCAATTTGCACTCTGTTCACAGATCAGCACATAGGCTATTGCATTTGAACTTCTTTTTTCTTCATGTGAAAGTCTGAACTTCACACTATTTTAGAGCACACCAAGAAGTTTCCCATGATCAGAGGTAACACACTTCTCAGGTGGTGGGTGTTTAGACCTTCCATGAGGTCTAAAACAATAGCCAATCAACTCCAAAAGTAAATGTCAAGCCTCTAAATACTTCAGTCATTCCTCCCAAGTCACCAACATTTTGCAACACACAAGCCACAAATTTCTGCCATAAAATCATAAAATCCCAGGCTGGTTTGGGCTGGAAAGGACCTTAAGATCATCCAGTTCCACCCCCCTGCCATGGGCAGGGATGCCTCACCCTTGACCACATCACCCAAGACTCTGCCCAGCCTAGCCCTGACATATATATGTAGTTGGATGGTGTCGTGGAGTGTTTTATATTCCCAGACTGACAAAGATTACAAGCTCATAAAAAGTCAATTTGTATGAAGCTGAACAGAAAAGGGGGAAAAAGGCAAATGGCTTCATTTAAAATACTTAAATAATTATTTTAATAGCTCTTATGCTGTCACTTGTAGTAGTTATACCAAAGAAAATACCTAAAAATAACATGAAGACTTATGCTGGCATGATTTGATGGTACTACAACAACCTAATGGTCAGCAAAAACTGATACAATTACACAATGCACTTACAGTTCCCATGCATTAGAGACTGAGGGAACATGCCTTAGAGTTTTGAAGTTATATCTGCATTGCAGATAGAAAGAAACTTTAGGCTGGGGAGGGCAGAGCAGAAAGAGAAGCCCACCACTTGGAATAATAACTTTTCAAAGCATTAATTACAGTATTCTCACTTGTTGGTGTAAATGGTGAGTATATTGAAACGCAGGTTCCATTTAAACTTAGAACTTTAATGAAATGTGTACTACACACAGGCCAGGGAACAACGTAGTTTTGTCTTCAAAGATCTAGAAGCAGAAGGTTCATTGATCTCAAACTTTTCTTCCCCTCCTCCTCTTTCTTTTCTCCCCCCAAAACTGAAGAGTAAAACCAGAAAGTGAATTACCCGACTCTGACTGGTACCCACAGTAAAAGCTACAGCTACATAAGCAGAATGCAGGGCAAATAAGAGCAGATTTGCTGAGTGAAACCTGCATCCAGATCAGGGATTTCAAGTGTTTGCTTCAGACCAGCTTTAATCCTGTTCTAAGGACTCTGCAGTGGTTAGACTGTATTTAATGTGCTATTCCTGCTCAGTATAACCCAAAAGGCACCCAGCTGGCATGATCTGGGACAGCTATGCATCATAGACTGAAGGGCCGTAAGCAGGGTGGGATCACAAGATTCAGTTCCCAAGTGCATTTTACTTACTCCAAACACAAAGTTTAATGTATACATGCTGCAATGCATTGCAACAAACTTGCGCTCATTCCAGTTGTTTATCTGATGGCCTGTTCTAGTTCAGCAGCATACATCCTATAGCACACTCTTTAATGCTAGCCTATTAAAACTTCCAGTCTGTCATGGTTTAAGCCCAGCCAACTCTATCCCAGCCAAAACCAAGACAATTTCAAACACCATACTGAATGTATACTATACATTCACTGTTCTCTCAAGTACTTTTTACTTTTCTCTGCATACTTTTCCATTTGCCTCCACTGATCAAGAAGATACAAAATACAACTCAAATGTGATGCCCTTTTTGACACAGTCTAAAGTACTGGAGACAATGGGTGTTAAAGTTGATTTTCTACAACTTTTCTACCTGAAGGAATAAAACAATTAATTAAAACTCTTAATCTCCCAGTTTAAACCTACTGATAAAACACTGTGGGGTGTCCATTCCAGAATCTGCTCCTAGGGACAACACTTCATTGTTACATCATCTCATGTGTAGTAAGCAAGTCCTCTCTTGGACTGTGAAAGGAAAAAAAAACCCAGCTGGTTTCATTCCTAAAGGAGGAAACCAAAACAAATGTGGAAGACAGTTCTCTTCAGAAACACAGCAAAACATCAACCACACCTGCTTCATCCTTTTGACTAGAACACAGCAATTCTCATGATGCTACCCATTCTATTCACCTGCAGTGACTATACTGGTACCTCTGAGCTTCAAAGCCACTGACTTAATCTCTTGGACAAAAGAGCCCTATGTTTTGTTTTGTCTCCTTAGTACCTGAAGATTTTATTAGATAAGTAATGTGTCAGGGTGTGACAGGTTTTCATTTTAGTACAGCAGATTATGGAATTAAACAGAAAACCACCCAACCACCCTTGCAAGAAATGCATTAGAAAACCTCATCTTTTTACTCGGGAGCCTGTACAGGGAATTCATTTTAAGGAAAAGCACTTGTGTGGACATTGCTTGATCTGTCTTCCAGAAGTATCATACTCCTGTACCTCTCAGAAGTCTCAGCAGCAAGTACAGAACTGTGATGCCCACAGAGGAGAAAGGTATGATGGTAGCAGAGAAGAAACTAGTCACGTGGCCTCTGTTGCTGGTCTCACAGATACTCATAAGCACTTTTGCAAGACTGATTTCAGAAGGTGATTTCATACATGTTTATCAGGATGACGCTTAAATACATTACATACCAAGTCCAAGGATGTCATGCTTTACCTAGGCAAATTTAGAGTGCTGTGTTTTCATTCAATACAAGGATCAGGTGTAAACACACTACTTCAAGTGAGATGGAAGAACAGCTCAGCTGTAAATGCTTTCTCATTATCTCATTTTCAACTATATCATGTTTAACATGAAAATTAACTGTTGTTTACCAGATTTTATTTCAAAGAAAAATCATTCCTGTTGGTGAACAAAAGCTTATCACTTAAAAGAAACATAATAAATTTCTGATTACATGATTTCTTTGCGGCCAAAGTTAGCATGCCAAAAGCAGCTTCAACTACGCTGTTTTTCTACCCCTCCATCTTCTTACGGCTGTCCTGCAAAGTCTGATCAAGATACAGAACTTCATGGATTAGATATGAGCGGATACTCTATTGCCCAAACTGTATGATCATTGATTACCATTCAGTCTGCTGATACGGTTTTTGAGCTAGTGGAAGGCTGGGTGGGGAGGGAGGTGTAGCATAAGTACACTGTAATCCGGGAAGAAAGTACTATGCCCAGGTTGGTTCTTCACCATTAGTTTGTTAGCAGTGGCCTTTTCCTGGCTTACCCTAAATCACTGTCTCAACCATGCAGCTGAACTGTGATTACAAGTGATGGGAACTTCACTCCTGCAGCTTTTCAATGTAGCCTTTAGGTAAATAAGTATCAGTGAATACTTTAACAATTTTCAGCAAGGTATTGCTTACACGCGTCTAGTGCAGTACCACGTTATTCTATTGACCCCAGTAATTCTGAACAAGCTACTAACACAGCTTTCAATCAGAGTAAGCGCTGGAAATACATTCAGCTATCAACATGCTGTGGTCTTCCTACAATTCCATTTCTACTTGAAATTTAGAAGAAAAAGCCCAACAATATCAAGTCCCAACATTCATTCACCCCCAATATGAAACCATCATGAAATTCCAATAGAAACAAGTCAGAACTTACTGAAAGAGGACAAAGGAGCAGAAGAGTTACCTAGCATTGTACCATCAGTGGCATTTAGCAGTTATGTCCTCATTCCACTGCTTCCACATCAATTTTCACATCATAAAAACAAGAACTGCAGCTGCACAGCCACACAACATAGTAGGGAGGTGCAGAAGATGGCATGAGGCCTGCAGCCTTTTCTCCTTTCAAGGCTGGATTTCAAGATGAGTTGGATCAACGTCCAAACAAGATTACACTGTAAAGCTGCCAGTGATACCAAGGCATCCCATCCAGCCCTATGCTCTCCTGATAGGTTTAAAACTGAGAGCCAAATCCAAACCCTGTGAAACTCGCCACACTAATCTGCAGGGAAATGCGTGGGACCACTGACTGTTTGCACAGTTTATAATAAGCCTAGTAATAAAACATCTGCAGTGCCTGAGTTTTGCTGTGCTTCTATTGCTCCGAACAGATCAGACATACTGCATTCAATGTCTTAGCTCAGTAAGCAGCGTTAAGGAGAAACGCAGCAAAACCCAAGCTATTCACAGCTTAACCCGTTCCCGTTTCTAGCCAAGGCTCCCCACACCCCAAACTCCACTTCTCCTGCTCTTAAAACGCCAAAGCAACCAGCGGGTTAGGCACGCTTTTAACACGGACCGGGTAAACAGGCAGAGCTGTGCGCTGCGCTGGCATTTACCTACATCCATCTCCTCAACCCCGCAAGAAGTTTGCAGTCGGAACGCAACAGGGAGAAGGAGAAATCACCCCCTCAACCCCTGAGGGGGCAGCGAGCCGCGGGGGTACCCTCCCCAGGCCGGCTCCCGAGAAGCGCAGCGCTCCCCCGCAGCGGACATTACCGAGCTTCCCCCGTCAGCCCCGGCGGCTGCCAGGCGGCAGCAGACAGCGCTCGGACCCACCGCGGCCGCTGCGCTTCGTGCGGTCAGACCGGGCTGTGGCCAACGGACCGCGGGGGGCGGCGCCGCGCCGGGGGCGGCCCCTCGCTGAGGGAAGGAGACAGAGAAGGGGCTGCACCGCCCTGGGCCCTCAGCGGCCCCCTGGCCGCCAGCCTCACCTGGGAGCGGGGCTACCGGCTCCGCAGCGCCGCCTCCGCCATGCCTCCCCGCGGCGGCGGGCACGGTACAGCCCTTCCCCGGGCGCAGGATGCTCCGACTGCGGCGATCGGGTTACGGCGGGCGTCGCCTTAAAGGGGCCGAGCCGCCGCCGCCACCTGCCGCCGGGCTCCGCTCGCTGCCGCTGCCCCGCCCGCTCGCTCTCCACAGCAGTTCCCGCCGCCCCTCAGCGCGGCGGGTCCACCACGGCCGGGGCTAAGCGCTTGCGGCGCGGAACGGCACCATCCGGCAGCGTTCTCCTGTACAGGGGGCCCATTGTCTGCAGTGTGTGACGAGAAGTGCGCTGAGGCGGCCGGCCGTGCCCCGGGGAGCCGTTCGTGCGCTCCTCGGCAGCGCTGCGGAGCAGAGGGTAGCACCCGTCATGCGGAGAACAGGTAATGCGGATGTTCGCTGGTGCTAAATGAAGTGCTGTGAGTTTTGTCCGATTGTTTCTCATTTTATGGTTTTGAGCTGTTGGCAAAATTAAATGTGGTCATGGTAAACAGTTTTCTAACTAGAAAGCATGATCACAGAATCATATAACGGTTTGGGTTGGAAAGGACTTTAAGATCATCCAGTTCCAACCCCCTGCCATTGGCAAGGACACCTTCCACTAGAGCAGGTTCCTCCAAGCCCCTGTGTCCAACCTGGCCTTGAACACTGCCAGGGATGGGGCAGCCACAGCTTCTCTGGGCACCCTGTGCCAGCACCTCAGCACCCTCACAGGGAAGAGTTTCTGCCTTAGATCTAACCTGAACTTCCCCTGTTTCAGTGTGAACCCATCACCCCTTGTCCTATCACTATAGTCCCTAATGAAGAGTCCTTCTCCAGCATCCTTGTAGCCCCCCTTCAAGACACTGGAAGCTGCTCTGAGGTCTCCACGCAGCTTCTCTTCTCCAGGCTGAACAGCCCCAATGTTCTCAGCCTGTCTCCATACAGGAGGTGCTCCAGTCCCCTAATCATCCTCGTGGCCTCCTCTGGACTTGTTCCAACATTTCCATATCCTTCTGATGTTGAGGACACCAGAACTGCACACGGTGCTGCAAGTGGTGTCTAATGAGAGCAGAGCAGAGGGGCAGGATCACCTCTCCCAACCTGCAGCTCACGCTCCTGTTGATGCAGCCCAGCACATGGGGGGTTTCTGGGCTCAAGCGCACACTGAAGCAGCTCATGTTCAGTTTCTCATCCACCAAGACCCCCAAGTCCTCCTTAGGGCTGCTCTGGATCACCATTCCTCTTGGCATGCTTCTACTACCATACGTGTCCTAAACCACCTCAATTTTCCATTAAGGTGTCCTGATCTTTCTGATAATTTAGGAATTCTCTCTCAACGTAACGTTGAAGGTGTTCATGTATATCCCACACTGGATTAAGCTGCAGCCAACAGAGAGCTCACCTACCCCAGCTATGTACACCAATCCCTCTTGCAGGATGCCTCCCATGACAGGAACACCGTGGCTTAAGGCTGAACAGAAACTGATGTTGGCTTGTGTCGAAGTGCCCGCCTGTGAAATGCAGAAACTCCGGTGCTGATTACTGCAGCATTGAGCCATTCCTGCTGCAGGAAGAGGATCCTGTGGGAGGTGGCAGGGCACACCGCCAGCACCTGTAACTGAGTCTTGGCTTCATCTTGGCTCAGTCTATTACTGAACACAAATTGACTCCTGGGTAGGCATTCACGTGAACATTTGAGCTACTCAAGTTTGATTTCCTACAGGCTTGTGTCTTATGGCTGATCAGGTTGTAAACTGATCAGCAAAATTCCACAGGACATTCTCAGCTGAGTGAAGGAAGAGGTCCCATTCTTCTTCCAGTCTTCTTCCATTCCAGAAACAGATGGTCATATAAAGGGAAAAATATCAACACAATTTGCTACTGAAATTGGGATAAAAGCCTCATCTTTGTCCTATCAGTTTATTCCTCATATAAAAGAAGATTTCAACTTATTTTCTATGTCTACAGATTTAGTGAAACAAAACAGCCACTAAACCCCGAGAACTGCATGGGGGGATCACAGACCACTTTCAGGATGACACAAACTAAATATTCCATGAGAATTTTTTCTTTAGTAATTCACCTTCCAAAGAACAGTCCTCACTTTTTGCTTAATCCAATATCACTGACTTTGCAGTTTCTTTATGCATATTCCTTGCCCTCTTCAGTTGTAACAGCTATGACAGTGGTCTTCCATATGGACCAGCAGTGGACCTGTGGGGTGCCAGAGGACCTGCAGTGGCCATGAGGGCAGGAATGGTTGTTCTCAGTCCCACCGGTACAGGCAAGAACTCTTTCCACTCATGGTTAAGAACAAAAAGCTCTGAACAACAAGCTCTGGCAGATTTAGCTGCTGTGTTTTAAGATGTTGTTTCTTCCAACTGCCTGAGGTCACAATCACTCTAGTAGAGCACAACAGTGAAAGCAGGTAATTTTTAATATGCCAGCCTGTCACTTGGAGTCTCCACCATAAGAGTGTGGTAATACCTAGCAGCAGGGTAAAGCAGACACTTAAGAGTAGTAATGTCTTAAACTGAGCATATAACTTTGCTAGAGACCACCTATCAGAGCCGTAAGCCTCAAAATAACCCATCACCATTATGCACTTTCTGGTTAGGAAGCATCTAGAAGACAAAACAGACTTCCTTCAAACCTCCCTAACAGGCCTGTGTAGCACACAATCCTACCAAAGAATTCCTTCATCCCGGTGTGCTGCGTGGGTGAAACAAACCAGTCTGACCTGCCTCACTGCTCTCTCCTTGGCCCATGCCCAGCATGTTGTTGAGCACGCAGCAGATCTTGACCAGAGGCAATGCCATCTCTCAACAGCCCCCACCACACACAATGGGTTGAGCGCTGTTGACTGTAGAGCTGAGAATGGTGATGCACTGAGGACTCCTGCCTGGCAGCTGCTCTCCATGTGAGCATATGTCAGGATATTTCTCAAGATTTTGGGGAATTTGCTGCCTGTGGGGGTATGAAGGCCTTGCAGTAGAAGGGAAGCCTGTAGACATGGTTAGATATGGCTACCATAAGTCCAGGTTGCTTTAGACTGGTTATCTGTCCTCTTTTGCAATCAGAAATGCTCTCCAGAAAGATTTTGAGAATGGCTTGTATATCTGCTATACACAGATATCTAATAATCTTCTTAGATTGGCTGTTACTGCTTATATGCAACAACCTCACCTTGGATGTCCCATGTCCAGCAATCCCAATGAGATCCTGAGAGCAAACATTTAGAGCAAATACATGCCTGTATTGCATGTGCAAAGCAATTCCAATAAACAACTCCTACAAAGTGTTGCTTGAACTTTACCACACCATTACTTTGAGCATTTCCAGTAAGTCATAAAAGTGTAAGACTTACTGTGCTTACATGATGCAAGCTGTGCACGCATTTCTGCACCAGAAATACAGTAGCTAGAGGGGAGGATAAACAGTCACCAGAGCAGTTTATCACAGCCAGCTGGTTGCTGTACAGTGACCACAGTTTGGCTTTCATAACTAATACACCTTTTCCTCTCTCCCTTCTGATTTGCAGCCATCTTTTTTTCCAGCAGCTGCAAAACAAAGTTGCCACCACTAAATGATAACTGTCAAGAACTTCCTCAGCAACAAACACCATTTCTGAAGCCAAGCTTCATCAGGGCAGGGAAGTACAGGCTTGCTGAGGTGAGGTGTGGAACAGAGATTTAGGAACACAGGGCAAAACATAAAATTATATTCCATGTTGATAGATGGCACATATCATAGAATCACAGAACCACAGAATGTTTTGGGACCTTAAAGCTCATCCAGTTCCAGCCCCCGCCACGGGCAGGGACACCTTCCACTAGAGCAGGTTGCTCCAAGCCCCTGTGTCCAACCTGGCCTTGAACACTGCCAGGGATGGGCAGCCACAGCTTCTCTGGGCACCCTGTGCCAGGGAAGAACTTCTGCCTGAGAGCTCATCTCAGTCTCCCCTCTTGCAGTTTAAAGCCACCCCCGTTGTCCTATCACTACATGTCCTTGTCAAAAGCCCCTGTCCAGGTTTCTTGCTGGAAGCTGCTTTAAGGTCTACCTGGAGTCTTCTGGCTGAACAAGCCCGGCTTTCTCAGCCTGTCTCCATGGGAGAGGTGATCCAGCCCTCTCATTATGTGCTGAAAGACCATAGGGAAGGTAGAGAAGACATGGAAGTGTCACAGTAGCATTCACAGGTAAGAGCATAATTCTGTTGACTTCAGCTGAATCATCTTATTTACATTATGTAAAAGAAAAACTGGGCTCTGCTCTTCATATATGCTTTAATTACAATTAAACATCTTGGTTCTGTTGATGATTTTCAGCTTCCTGCTAATTAGGCCCAGGAATTCCATAAAGGAAGGACAAACTCTGCTGAAATGGATGGGGTCTGCTAAGACGGGTGTAAAAGAGAAGGTAGCTCAATATAAATTACTTGAAGTCCGTAGTAATCCACCCTCAGCCAAGCTGTACACTCCTGCTCCATACCCTTCTCCTTCTGTAATTACTTGCAGGGTGGCACTTTAGGTATGGTAGAAATTTGTTGTCAGATGACTGCTTGTAACTCCCCCTAAAATCTGTGAGAGGGATGTGACCATGAATAGAAAACTACACAGCACCCTTTCCTAAGTACAGCTGTAATTTCAGAACCATGCTTTCTCAGAGCTGAGCCTACTTCTGCCAAGAATGAAGCCTTTCTCATGACTGCTGTACTCAAAAGTGAGACACTAAAATACTTTTAGAGCATTTGAAAGTTATTTCAGCTGTGGTTTTGAGCTTACACAGGATGCAACTAACCTGTCTGTCTGAATTTACCAATGGCAGTAAGAGTAGAGTTTTAATGAATGGTGAAAGCCTGATGAGTTTATGAAAGAAATTACATAACGTGGTGGTGTAGCAGCAGTCGATTGAACTCAGTGACCTAAAAAATGCTTGGATTTATTTCTGTCTCAAGAAGTTCCAAGCTCTGCCTGTCAGCATCAGGAGATCTTCCCAGAAAAATCAATTATACATGTAAGCAAAAATATCACAGGAAGAAAGAACATATGAAAAAGCAAGCACAATTGTCCTTTCACAGCACTGAGAATCGAGAGTAACTCCACTGAAGCCAAGGAGTTACACTGGTGTGAGTGAGAAAAGAACCAGCTCCATTGACTGAAATTACTCAGGCCACACAAGGAGTCCAATCACAGTAACTGTGGGCAGCTAATATCATGCTTTTAATTCAGAAAGCCAAAGACTGAAGAGAGGAGACTGAAAAGAAAGGATCCAAATTTGGGCTTAGCCAAAAAAAGGAAGCTGAAAAATAGCAGGAAAATGGTGAATGGAAAAGGGGAAAAAAGAAACAATTTCTATAACATCCTCCCTCACCCAAAAATATCTATAGAAAAAACAGAGTGACTCTGCTTGCTTTTTTGTTTAACTGGGTACATGCAGGGTGTTCAACAGCTGCTGAGCTGTATGCTTCTCTGAATGAAAAGTGCTAGCTTCATTTGCCAAACAGCAGACCCATTTTGTGTGTTGATGCATATTGTGTAAAACCGGCTCAGATTGAGAGCTGCAGAATGTGAGCATTACCTTTCCAGCATAGGTCACTGTAACGTATTCTGTCCCATCTTTAGGTAGCAGTGTACTAAGCAATTCCTTCACTTTGCCCTGCTGTAGCTTACTTCCTCTAAACACACCCTCCTTTTTTTCATCTTAGGTCAGTGAGTTTAGTTTTCCTAGCTCCTGTCACCTCCCCATTTGAAATAGCATTTCTGCCAGCAGCACCTACTCTCACTGATGGAAAAAAGGCTTGCTTCTGGGAAGCTATCTAGTCACTAACCCTTCCTGTACCTCCGTCTCCCTTCTTCAGTTTCCTTCCAGTTTTGCTGTCTTCTCTAGTTATCTCTTATCACACGCTGTCTCTTTCATCTAGTTACACCTCACCTGCATCATCACCCTCTATTGGTTTTATAGGCCTGATTATAATTGTCCAGCAGCTATTGAGGACCTGTAAAACAGCACACTGTGAGTTTATTTTGCTGCATTACAAACTTCTATGCTGATGCACTATGTCAGTGTTATGACAAGACATCAAACCGCATTAAGACAGATGTGCTGAATATGATCCATGGAACTTGCAGGAACTCCATCTCTGTTTTTCTTTCCCAGGTCATTCTGTCTCCCGTTTTACCCCTTTCCCATTTATTGTCTATTTTCTTACCACCTCTTCATTTCCTGTCACTTTTCTTCCTCCCGTGACTTCCTTCATTGTCCACCTGACATTCCTCCATGCATTTTCTTTCCTGTCAAAGTGCTTGCACAAAGGACTATAACAGAGGCAGGACTGCAGCTTTGTTAAATGTGTCCTTGGCTCTTTAGTAAACAAAGCTCCACCTGGGTGTATCTTTGGGACCAGCAAATTGAGGGTCTAGAAAGCATTCCATTGCCAAAGGCTTAAACCAGAGAGCTCTGAGGTTAACATGACTTCTCAGTTCCCTAATCTCCAAGATGGAGCATACCAGAAACAGCAGGAAGAAGCTTGATGAAATAATACCAGATTCTTTTCTTCACATGCACATTTCCTTTTGCTTTGTCAGAGTCAAGGCTCTTAGCAACAAGATCAGTGTGGAGCAGGGCAGTGACTAGAATTTGATGATGTCAGAACAGCAGAAAATGGAAGAAGATGTACTTTGTAATGGCATACAATTGAAAAGCATGAAATTGGTGCCAAGCAGTGCTAACAACAAAGTATTTCCCAACAATTCAACAAGCAAAGGGTCAGAAAGCAATGGTTTTTTTTTTAAATGTTCATACTGTTAATTAAAATCACCATAATTCAAGTAGAGACCAAAACAGTGCTCCTTGATATTTGCTATTTTGTGCTATTTCATTTTATGTGATAGCATCTTATTTTAAGGAGCAGCACACCAGGTAAAAAGACAGTGCACATGCTTGGGGTAGTATAACTCATCTGTATGCTAAAGATAGCTTCTAAGCCTTGCTTAGATCTGTCTAAACCTTGGCACAGGCCATAGCAGCTGCACAGCATTTAACTTTGCCTCTTTCAGCATGCACCACAGGGTGGAAAGAATGGTTTATGAAAATGTTTTAATGACAGCCATACAGGCCTGAAAAGGTGAAGGAGTTTCTTGAAAATATAGTTTCCTCTGTCATTTTTTTCAGGTTTTGCAAGAATTTCTCTATCAGTTTTAGTGCTTTTTCCATCTTCTGTTGATCTGTGAAAGCCTTGATTAAACAAAGCAGGAAAATGACTTAGCGGCACAAGGAAACAGTGAAACCTGGTGCACACTCACATCATGTATCTCCAAATACTGTTGAAATCCATCAAGAAACCCTGACTAAGAAAACAAGGAACTGTTTTTCACATAGTTCTCAAATACAGTGCTCAATAATACTTGTCATAATTATATATTTCTTCAGAGAACAAGAGGATTTTAAAATTCATGTCCCTTAAAGCTTCTTTATTTCATATTTTGCAGTAAATAGTAATGTGGTGTAATACATTATTTTAAAAGGAATACTATTATGAAGTAAGTCTTAGGAACTTACAAAGTCCTAATTTTGTCATTTTAGTAGCCCCAGAATGTACTATTCATTTTCTTTTATTGCTAATAATGTCTTACAGCAAGGACCCTGCTCTTAGCAGTGATACTTGTTAATACTGTCATTTTTTGCACATTTTGAGTTGCCACTATTATAGAATCTTACGTAGAGTTTTAGTCTCCATTGACAACAGCATGTGTAGTGATTCCCCCTCTCTCTAAAGCCTTGATCTGCTTGTTATTTGATACAGACTTCGCCCCTCTGTGCAAGTCCAGCCAGATGAAGGAAACTGTGCTCTGTACTGTAACTTCCAAACCTGTGATTCAAGACAGCAGTCCTGCTAAGAAAGATACAAAAACAGAATAAACAGTACATTTAAATACATCAGTGCTAAACCACGGAAATAAAGTTTGCCTTTCAGACCAAGTGGGGGATTTATTTAGGTTTCCACTTCCAGTGACACTATTCAACACCATACACATTTTTGCTGATGAACAAAGCTTGCTCTGATTGACTTACGCAAGTGTCTACAAATATTAGAAAAATATTGAATATAAGACCCAAGGATAATTAAAAATAAGGAAAATACAAAAATAATCCTAATAGTATATGTGATATATACAACGTTTCACCATAAAAATGTATCATGCAAACATTAACAAAGGGTTTGAAAAGTCTCTTTGTGAATTGTACCAAACATATTGTCCAAGTGAATAAACTGCATTGTAACAGACACTAATTGCAATGTCTTGGTTGTGGTGTTTTGGTTTGCTTTTCTTCCCCCCAGTATTGCACATTTATACATGTTGTACACATTTGCTGTAATAATTCTAATGGGACTGCTTAAAGAGCCAGTGTTTCAACAGCTGTGCGTTTGATTTGCTGAATAATGGCTTTTACACATCTGGAGTTCCTCTGGTGAGGTCTTCTTTTTCTATATGGATATTATGCCCCAGTGGAAACAGGAATCTCACCACTGAAAGTGAGAACTTCCAGATTCAAGATATCTTGGGCAACAGTACCTGCACCTCTGCAGAGCAAGATGTTCTAGCCTAGTGCTGTGTTCTGCAGTGCGTAAGTCAGATGTGTTCTGTACTCCAGGCATATGCACAGAGTGTTAGACATCTCAGACTCACTGGATGTGCCAGACATACCACGCAGCTAGTCCATCATGTTCAGAATTAAGACAATTACATGCTTATTTATACAGGGCATCTGAACAAACTCGTGTGTGCAAGTTATCCCACAGATAAATATATGAAGCCAGGTGCTGGAGCAGGTAATGTTCTGCACCTCATATAATTTATCTTTCCTTAAAATCTACATATATATCCTTAAAACAGGGACAGTCTTTTCATCTGACTTTTGCACAGTGTCTTTCCCAAAGAATTCCTGCATGCTGCAGCAATAAGAAAGTGAATCTGGATGAGAATACAGCACTTCATCCCCCCCATCACCACTGTGGAAGGCTTCTCGTGATCCGATTCTTAACTACAAAAGTACACTGCAAAGGGAGAAGTCTGGGGCAGTAACTCTTCAGTTTCACTTTGAACAACCTTTTCTTTTTGCCTTTGTGTGAACAGTGCTCTTTAAAGGTGATTGCGCTTCACCTTACAAACAGTTTCTCAATTAATTTGTTAAAATACCATAATAATTGAGGCTTATACAAGCTCTTGGCTTGACTGTTATCTACGTAAGAGTTACTTGTGTTTAAAATTGTACCAGTCCTCAAACACAAAGCTACAATCAAAAAGACAACATAGTTTGTCTTTGAAGTATTCAAAAAAGACTATCAAAGCACTTGTAAGAGCCCTGTTTGGAAATTATTTGTAGTATTTATTTGTCTTTGATCAGCAGTAGGCAATCAGAAGCTGTAATATAATACAATACTGTATTTTCAGTAATGTTTATCATCAGCCAGCAAAATAATTAATACCATAAATTAACTCCAAGCAATCGTCTCATTATCACCATTTAATTCTCAACAAGGAATCCACCAACTCTCTTGACACCTTAACAATGCATTACATTCACAATAACTAATGCAAACAATGTCTCATTTCCCAACATTTGTTTAAGCTGTAATACAAGAACATGCCCATACTGTCAAGCATAGAGAGAACCCTGTTACACATCACCTGCAGTTGATGACAAAAAATGGGAGGGGTATCTGGTTTTAAACCTTATGTTCTTACATAATCAAAGACTGGTAAAATGTAGTGCAGAAGGCGAGTTACATTGGCTATAGCTGGACTCACATCGTACCTATTGCCAACTAAACAAAAGCACTACATTCAGATTTCAGAATTTTCCTATTTTTTCTTGCAAGAATGATACACAAACATACACAAATTAAAATACTGAGACAACTCAGCCAGCCTTACAAACTCTACAAAGAATTCCATTTATCTCCATTCAGAGCTAGTGGAGTTATTACATTCAATTGACTTTAACATTACTTTTACAGATCCCCAGACCTACAGCCGTTCCTGGCAGCATGCCCAAAACTCTTAGTCAACAAATGACATATTTTTAAATGGAACTTCATAAAGAGAAGACACGAGGAATGCAGGAGGAAAAGAAAATGAAAGACAGTGAAGAGCAAAACCAGAAGACAGGCTGAGAACACTGGGGCTGTTGAGCCTGGAGAAGAGAAGCGGCGTGGAGACCTCAGAGCAGCTTCCAGTGTCTGAAGGATGCTAGAGAGGGACCTGTAGCAACAGGACAAGGGGTGACAGGTTCAAACTGAAACAGGGGAAGTTCAGGTTAGATCTAAGGCAGAAGCTCTTCCCTGTGAGGGTGCTGAGGTGCTGGCACAGGGTGCCCAGAGAAGCTGTGGCTGCCCCATCCCTGGCAGCGTTCAAGGCCAGGTTGGACACAGGGGCTTGGAGCATCCTGCTCTAGTGGAAGGTATCTCTGCCCATGGCAGGGGGGTGAAATTGGATGATCTTAAGGTCCTTTCCAACCCGAATCATTCTGTGATTCTTTGGTTGTATTCTCTTTGAATATGACCAGTTCTTTCCAGTGCCAGCATGTAAATAATTCAATGCTAGACCTTTAGAAACTTCAAGAGCTCAGAAAACCATCCTCACTTTCAAGTCAGTAACCTATCTTTGTATTGGAAGGTATCAGTCCTGATGAATTTTGTACACTCGTGAGGAGAGGATGGAGAGAGTGTAGAAGGGTGAGAGGCCTTTCTCTCAAGCCTAAGAATGCTGAGGGATGAATACTGAAATCTGGAAGAAGAACTGTGACTGACAGCAGCAGCCCCCAAATACCTGTTTTTCAGTCTGAGAGAAGAGGTACACTCTGATACAAGCTGATGAATGAGACCAAGCTATCCCCCTGCCCAGGCAAGGGCTGGTTTTCTGACAGCAATTCTCCTCATCCTCCTCACAGACCCCTGGAAAGCTCAGGAAAACCCCACCTGAAAAGCAACTGTGAATATGCAGAGAACCTACATCCTAACCTGCAAGTTCCTTGCCAATTTTGTCTAAACATTATAAACAGACATAAAGACCTATTTCCAGGAAGATAATCTCAGAATCCAAATCTATTTCTTGAAGTACTTTTATTGAAAGGCCTTATTTTTACAGGGTGAGTGGCCAGAGGCACCCACGCACCTCAAGGTCACTCAGGACTTTGAAGATGTGACAGTGCTCTCTTTCTCCTGGCTTTTTTAAGAGATCAAAGAACATCACCTTACAGTATGTCACAGGGACTGCTCCCTGCGCATGCTAACCAGTAATTACAGCAAGTTACAATATGTAATTTTGGTGCCCTTGCTTCATAAAATCACACTCAGAATGCACCCAAACAATTACCAAACCTTGTGTCACTCAGAAGGCACCCAAACTACTGCCAAGTCTTATGTCATCAAAGCTACAGAAATGGGCTTCCTAGCCACACTGTCAGATGTGGCAGGTTAAAGAAGCATCTGCTTGCAGTGGGGCTCATGCCTGTTAGAGAAGAACATTTTCCTCACAAATTGCTGCTTTGATTCTAATTCATTAGACCCAGCCTCCTCCCTCCGTTCCCACTTCCAAAGACTGCATACAGAGAACCTGTCATTGCCAGAAAGAAGGAATTATTTCAATAGTGGGAGGGAAGGTTACCTTATTTATTGAGTTGGTGTAAACTCACAACTGCTTTGCTGTCTGGCGGCAGTTAGACACCACAGCTCAGCAGTGGAAATTCAAGTGTAAGCAATGGCAAATGTGAATGGGAGAAAGCATTCATTTTTAATAGAGAATAAATCTCATTATTTGGGGAATTTCATCCCACCCTTTTGGCTGTTTGGGACAAGCAGTGTTTAACTGCGTGCAAATGCTGCGTCTTTGTATCTAAACAAATGACAGCCATTTTATATATATATGAGATGTGCCATTGTACCAGCAAGCACAACCCTAACTATAATGCTGACATAAATATTGCAGGTGTCATTGATTACAAATACAAACCAGGACTATATCAGATTCCATTCCTATAATTGTAATGAGTCACAAGAAGGCAAAATTGCACTTAGCCCAATGTATTTGAAAGTAACTGCTGCAAAAAAGGGACACGTTTCATCACAGCCTGGCTCTGATAACATCCTAATTTCTGCCATCAAGTGAGAACAGCCAGCATCTTATATATTAGCTCATGTATCAGATGCCTGCTTCACCCTGTCCCCAGTTGATTCCCAATGGTCTAATCCACTGATTTAATTAAAAATCCCTTTCCTGCCCAACAGCAGGACTTTTTGCAGCTTGAATTTCTCATTTTAAAGAGGAATCATTAGAAACCCAGAAGTCTTCCGGTTTTCTCTAATCAAAGAGCACCATATCACTGCTCTTTACGTTTCTGAACACCTCAGAAGCATATAAAAATAAGTGTTTTCTGCAGAAAAAAAGTTTACTTCTATAACATACCTTGTTTTTCAAATCACTTCTGCTATGAATCTATTTGCTAAGAACAGTATTTAGATAGATTTAATGCATGGCTGAGGTTTAACATGACAAACGGCTCCACGTTACCATTTTTCCAGTAGCAAAGCCTCAGTAAGAGGTTCCTGCCCTTTTCCTCACTAAACTCCTTCTACCATTTTGGTAGTTTACCTTCAGTTGTGCTAATGCAACTGCTTGTAAAGCTGTACTCTAAGCCAAAACAAGGCAAAATGACCTCATTTAAGAAAACAACAGTACAATCATTCTTGTTCATCGATCTACTTTGAGAATTCATAATTAGAAGGAAAAGAAAAAGCCATTATTCACAATGCCAGTTAAGAAATCATTAATCTAAAATGTATTTCAGTTGCATGGAAAGACTCTCTTGTTTAACAGTTAAAGTTAGATTACTTATGAGTGGAATCTCAGAATGGGAATGGTCATCGGATAGCCAAAGCTGGCTATATTTCATTTCAGGGAAAAAATACTTTTGCTAATATTCCAATTGCAGCCTTTCCTGTCGGAGCCAACAGAACCTGAAACACAAAGAAAGCAAGCTTTCCTCAGCTCAATTTAGTACTCACCAGTGTAACTTTCAAAAGGAGACATGCACCAGATGTACTAGCAAGCTTCTGCAGAGAATATTCACATAAAAAGGATAGCAGCACGTTTTTCTTTGGAACACTGTCTGACAAGCAGTAAATGAAAAAAAATTACACCATTTTATAAAAGCCTATTTTTTTCCTATTCAAGAGTTTCAAGGTTTTCTTTTGGACAACAGTGAGCCATTACTTAGAATAAGCATGGTTTATTGCTCCTCCAAGTAAAGAAGTTCAAAGCTAACTTCCTGCATTAGCAGCAGTTACCAAAGACAGCCCTTATAATTACTGCCCTTGTATCACTTTCTGTCAAATGACTTTTTAGGGCAAGTGCTTCCTCCCAAACAGGTTACATGTTCACTTGCAGTATTACTTCTTTCTACAGCTACCTGAAAGGAGGATGGAGACAGGAGGGGGCTAGGCTCAGCTTCCAAGGAATAAAAGGGCAGGACAAAAGGAAACGGCCTCTAGCTGTGCCAGGACAGCTTTAGATGGAGCTGAGGAACAATTCCTTCCCCAGAGGGTACTCAGGCATTGGAACAGGCTGCCCAGGGCAGAGCTGGAGTCACTGTTCCTGGCAGCGGTCACACACCATGTAGACAAGGCCTCAGTGCCATGGGTTAGTGGTGGCCTTGGCAGCGCTGGGAACGGTTGGACTGGGTGAGATGAAAGGTCTTTCCCAGCCTGGTTGATTTGATGATTCCAGTTTCACAGACTGGAGAATGGTATCCAGCACTAGCCGCTGCCTTCCTCACAGAAGTCCTATACTTCACCTGCTTCACGTTAGTTAGCTAATGTGACCATGATCCGCTAAACTTTGGGAGAGTAACTTCTTTTTCATGCTAACTTTCACATGCATGTCTGATGCTGAGGCAAGGTATTCTCAAGGAATAGATAAGAATAGACAGATAGGAATCAATCACCAAGCTTGCAGCCCAGCTGAATGAGTAGAAAAGAACCTGCTTGCTTCAGGGCTCTTCCAGTTCTTGGACTGAAGCCTCCCTGGTCCAGAACAAGAGAGTGGATTTGCCATGAGGAGAAAACACAAATACATCTATGTCCTACTGAGAAAAGACATGATTAGCAATGTCATACTGTAAATGGGATCTTCATGGGTTCTACTTAATCTCCAGGAAGGGAAAAGAAATACCTGCAGAACTTTATGGTGACTAGGTTGCAGGCTGTTGCTTCACTCTTAAATGGTTACTTTAACCAGTGTCACCAAACTCCTCCCTCAAGCCTTGCAATCTGCTCTGGATACTACTTGAAAGCTATATTCCGTATTCAACCAAAATCCCCAACGAGTAAGAACACTTCCAGCACTTGTTCTATGAGTTTATGAGGCAAACTTGCTGGTTAGGTTTTTAGACTCCTTGAAAGTCAGGACTTTTGCTTTGTGCCCAAAGAACTGTCAAATCCTCAGATTTCTACTCCAAAAGCAGGTATGCATCACTCTTATTGTTCCTCTTGTTTTTAAATGACCAGCCTAGGGAAACAAAAAAAAAACACCTTTCCAACTTTACTGGCTTTAGGTCTGTTTCTCATTACTTCCACCAAATAGCCTTGCAGAAGAACTCTGTATAAGAAGGGAAGTATGTGCATGCAGAAGAATTAACATGAAAAGGAGGAAGTCAGTTGAAGGGGTATATGACTCTGTGCTGCTGACATTCCAGGGCTGTTTCTCTGAATAAAATGCCTAATACAAAGCAGTTCTTTCACACTCCTTACAGCAGGAAAAATAAGTGCAAAGTAAGATACAAAAAAGCCTTGGGGAAAAAATCCTTTAATAATACAATTGCTAGCTACACCCCCTGTGGCTACCTGGGATACATTCTACATCAGTGATGTTATTGTCACTGAAAAAGCTGCAAGAGGGGTAAGATCACCACAGAAAACATAGTATTTAAACTCCTACAGAACTTATTGTCTTGTTTTAACATAGTTTATTTTCTCAAAAAGGACTGTGGTACTTTCTTCCTCTTTCTTCTGTAGTTTAGAGACTTGCATCTCTATTGTCCCTAATTCTTAGTTTTATGTAGCTAATTAAGTGGAAAGCAAAATGAATTTATGCATGATCAACAAAACTATTAATTAAAACCTTGTTGCTTCCAAGTGTCAACGATGATTAAGCAGTGAGGTACTTTTTGTGAGGTTACTCATTTGGGTGGCAGACCTTACCATAGTAACGCTGGTTTTAATAGTCTCTGCTTAAAATAACCTCTAAATTATATGTTGCACTGGTGTGAAGAAAAACAAAACCTAACCCGTAGAACTGCGAGACATAAAGTAGAAAGATTCACTTCAAACCCCAAGATGGCAAAGGGTAGCTAAAAAGTGTATTGATAACTTGTAAATTATGCACTAACTATTGGAATCTACCACTGACAGAAGTTTCTGCTAAAAATGAGAAAGAAACATTCAGCTTCCAAGGCTGGTGGGGATACAGAAAGCCCAACTAGTTCAGAATGAAAATAAACAGCCAGAGAAACCATAGCAGACAGATGCAGTATTGCACTGCATCTGATCTATTGTGTTTGTGCACTTGAGGTACAAGTGCACAGCTCTCATGCTTCATATGCTTGACAAGTCACCCCATAAAGTAATAGCGTCAAACCACTCCAAAAAGGTATAGAGTTCACTGATCCTGGTTCAGAAGAGGAGGGCCTTGGTCTGTAGCAGACAATTTAAGGGCAATGATGAACAAACTCTACTGTTTCCTAGTCCTAAAATGCAGTATCTTACTCTTTCTAGCAAACAAGTATGGGATTAGTCTGATGGCTGAATCATCACCATGCCCCCAACAAAGAGCAGCTGCTGACAGAGATGGAAAAGAGTGCTGATCTATCATTCCATACTTCTTACTCAACTAAAAAGCTAAAACATTAGAAGTGAATGGAAACAAGAATAGCGAGACACAGTGAAATATTAGCAGTCTTCATTTTATGTGTTACTGTAAGCAATGTATAGTTGCATGTAAGCATACATACCAGGGTAAAGTTTATGCTGCTCATGCTTGCCAATTCCTGCAGGAATCTGTACGTGCCAGTTGTAGCCACATGACTGCTTCTTCAGCCTCTATTTCTGCACTTACAAATTAATTAAAGCATCAGATCTCTTTCAGCAGACTGCAACCCATGTAGAAAGGGCAGACCAGGGCCCAGAGGCGTGGCTCAGCATGCAACACTGTGGTACTTATTTACCCTTCAGGTCAAGCTCCAACACAGGAGTATTTATAGCATCACAGAATGCACTACATGGGAAAGACCTTTCAGCTGATCCAGTCCAACTCTTACCCTAACACTGCCAAGGCCACCACTAACCCATGGCACTGAGGCCTCCTCTCCACGGTGCAGGGACGGTGACTCCAGCACTGCCCTGGGCAGCCTGTTCCAATGCCTGAGCACCCTCTGGGGAAGGAATTGCTCCTCAGCTCCATCTAAACCTCCCCTGGTGCAGCTTGAGGCCGTTTCCTCTTGTCCCATCCCTTGTTCCTTGGCAGCAGAGCCCAGCCCCTCCTGGCTCCATCCTCCTCTCAGGCAGTTGTAGGGAGCGATCAGGTCCCCCCTGAGCCTTCTCTTCTCCAGACTGACCTCCCCAGGTCCCCCAGCCGTTCCCCATCACACTTGTGCTCCAGGCCCTGCACCAGCTCCGTTGCTCTTCTCTGGCCCCGCTCCAGCACCTCAATGTCTCTCTTGTCGTGAGGGGCCCAGAGCTGAACACAGGATTCGAGGTGTGGCCCCACCAGTGCCCAGTACAGGGGGACAATCACTGCCCTGGCCCTGCTGCTGCATTGGTGCTGATACAGGCCAGGATGCTGGTGTCCTTTCAGAGCTCCCGGGACGCGGCTGACGAGCAGCTGTAGCCGCGAAGGCCGGTTTCTGAGGAGGTCTGAGCCACGCCGGCTGCCGTACGAGGGAGGTGGTACTGGGCGGGGCGACTGCACGGCTGCCTCGGCGCCATGGAGCCCCCGCTGTCTGTCGCCTTCCTTCTCCTCCTCCCCTTACTGCTGGTCTCCTTGGTGCTCCTGGCGAGGAGGCGCCGCAGCCGGCGAACACCTCCCTTCAGCCTCCTGGTGGTGGCCGGCTCCGGTGAGTAGGAGATACCGGTAGCGGAAGCGGGTCCCGGGGCAGAGCGCCCGCAACTGGCTCCAGGAACTACAACTCCCGAGATGCAGCGGGAGCCAGGGAGGCGGTCAGCAGTGTGTCCTGGTGCATGCCGGGAGCTGTAGTCGCGGGTTCCGCTACCGGGCTGATGGGAGGTCCTTCACTCCCTCACGGCGGCTGTCCCAGGCGGTCGGGTGCCCTCAGAGCCGCCGCCTGCCTTTGGGGTTGTCAGAGTCATAGAATGTTATAGAAGAGCAGAATGGTTTGGGTTGGAAAGGTTAAAACTCATCTGCCACAGCAGGGACACCTTCCACTAGAGCAGGGTGTTCCAAGCCCCTGTGTCGAACCTGGCCTTGAACACTGCCAGGGATGGGGCAGCCACAGCTTCTCTGGGCACCCTGTGCCAGCGCCTCAGCACCCTCACAGGGAAGAGCTTCTGCCTTAGATCTAACCTGAACTTCCCCTGTTTCAGTGTGAACCCATCACCCCTTGTCCTATCGCTACAGAGCCTGATGAAGAGTCCCTCCCCAGCACCCTTGTAGCCCCCTTCAGACACTGGAAGCTGCTCTGAGGTCTCCATGCAGCCTTCTCCAGTTCTTTAGCTCCTGATTTGAGTAACTGTTAAGCTTCACCTTTATTTGGAGCATTTTCGCCTGTATTTATGTCTGCTGGTTGGGTCTCTGAGCCTTCCCTTCAGAAGGCCCATGCGTATCACCCAAGTCACTGACAAATGTACTGACTAAACCAGATGTGAGACAGAGCTGTGCAGCTGCTTGGTCTTCTGACAGAAAGTGATTGATGGCAACTCAGGGGGAGGCTTTCCAAGTATCAGTACATCCCCTACATACCTGTCATTCTGCAATGATTTTACCCAAGCCACATTCCTCTGGTTTACTTGGGAGAGTCTGCCAATGTTTTCCAAGTGTGTCACCCCACACTAAGAAGTCACATACGTCTACTCCTTGTTACCTCCCAAAAGCCACAGGGCAATTAATTTGCCCCCCCCCAAAATAAGACTACCATGAAAATTTGCCATTGCTGTTCTGTGAATGCTCAGATGATTGCATTAAAACTTGTGAAACTTCAATAAACCATCACTCACAAGAGAATCCTAGCAGATACTGCATGAATTTCTGTGGGAAGGTGGCAAACTCTCATGTCTAATGCAGCAGCATAGCTCTAGCTGCTTGTAAGCTGTCAGCCAAGAGTGCTTGGCTTATATAGCAAAGATCTCGTAGGAGGTTAATGACACTGGGCAGCAGGAGGCAGTAGGAATGCATTTAGTTTACTATTTTGTTCTGCAACTTCCAGCAGAGTGAAAACCAACACATCCAGTAGAGCTTATGCACATACTTTGGGGTGCAGTTTGATGGTAAGCTGATCCAGCCCAACAGGCAAAAGATGGGATGGCTCCACTTTACCTACACAGACATTTTTCCCTTTGCCACTGTTACAGGCACTCCTGGAGCTCCAGTTCAGGAAACAAAACTGACCAAAACCAACTCAAAAAACCACCCTGCTCCAAAAACCTACAAACACAATAAATACACCCTCCCCTTCTCCCCAGGTCAATGACACTTTATCTACCCAAACAAAGTGACCTTGCAGTGCGAAGGTTGTCGGCACCCATTCAAGGTTAAAGCATTTGGCTGGAGCTGGGCTGTTTCTTCTGCCAGCTCTTATACTGGCTTAGCTGCAGAGTGAATTTGCTGCTTCCTTAATTTCAGTGTTATGAGTTGGGGTAGTGCAGCCCCTGCTCTTGCAGGTCATAGGACTGAGCACTGGGTAGGGTCAGTGGGAGTTATGCTTCCATGGCACAGCTCTGAGCTGGATCCTGCCCACCTTCATTTCTGACCATTGCACCATAGTATGGCTTTTGAGTATGGACTACTACAGTATAACTGCCCAGGTGTTTTTGCAGGACGGGACATTGAACACAAATGCCATACTTCTGTGAATCCTGCTTCAATCCCATTTAACTAAAAAACTTCCATCAATACAGTCTTGGGGTAAAGGTTGGATATGATGATCTTAAAGGTCTTTCCAACCTGGCTGATTCTGTGATTCAGTGGGAGCTGAACTGCCTTCATGTTAAACACTCTCAAACATCCTGTAATTGAATCCTCTACTCTCAGAGGAGTGTCACTGATAATAGTAGCACTAATGAGTTTTAAATGGAAAAGTGTCTCACTCGGCTGAAGAAAGTTACAACATTTCTCATATACTAACTGCAGTTTACTTTGTTTTACAGGCGGGCACACAACAGAAATCCTGAGGCTACTGAGCTGTTTGTCGGAGTCATACTCTCCCAGACATTATGTTTTTGCAGACTCAGACACGATGAGTGAATCTAAAATACGTTCCTTTGAACAAAAAAGGGCTGAAACGTTCTCCACTTCCCAGGTAACTTGTTAAAGATGCTTTTGTACAGTAAAATGATCTTAACATGTAATTCTAATTCAAGATAATTCCAAGATTATTCTTTAAAATGATATTTTTAATACCAACAAGTGCTTTGGATTTTCTAGGTATTGAGAATCACTTGCACTAAAGTTCAGCTAAAGGTGCCATTCTGTACATATTGCTTTGTATCATTCTAAAAGTGAACTAAACAAACATGATTAATACTGTACTAAAGAGATACTGAAAATGGAAGTAAATACACCTAAAAATAGCAAATGCCATTCTTGCTACCAGTTTTCACTTTCTCTTAGATGGTCTTTACCTTCTGTTAACATGTTAATCCCATTTAAAGCAACGGGGAAACATAACTGTAGTGAAAGTGGCTGTACAAGAAAAGCGTGCTGGAAATAACTACCTTATAATCTTGTAAACCAGCTAGCTAAGTGCTGTTTGGAGCTATAAAAATACTGGGGCAGGAATACGGTGGGTTTTTTTTAACTTTGTTTAAGTTTAGTTTGGCATTTCCCTCAGTGACATAATGTACTTTTTAAAGAAATTGTATCTACAGATGTTTTCTCCAAGTAAACCTCCATTGAAATTGTATTACTTTTGTGTGTTTTAAAATCAAGCTTTAGTTACATATGCTTTAGAAGTATACAATACCTCTTCATGTCAGATAGTTTTCTGGTTGATGACCTGAGCAAACGCTGAACTCCTAAAAAGGATGAAAACATCATGAAAATATCCTCTTTATCTCTTTTATCAGATGTGTTCTTGCTTTGAGCTAGTTTGCTGTATGATTAACAGACAGCAGTATAACTGTGGTGACTTGGAATGTGATCTGATGTCCAGTGAAACTAATAGAAAGTTAATATTTTTGCTTAGAAATGGGAATAAGTACAATGGAAATGAACTACAGAAATCTTAGTTCTTTCGAACAAGTAGTACAACACACAGTAAATTATTTATGTGGTACTGAATTCATATGGTGCATGTTGTCTTCAGCAGTGCTTGTGGGACAAAACGTAGTACCAATGATTTGCAGAAAAAAAACTTTTAATGTAAGCCTTAGGTGAGCAATAAGGCTCACATAGGAAGAACGTTTTTAACTTTGTTTACCCCACTTCCTACCTTGGAAGATGAAGTACAAGCAGCTGAATCCAGTGGTATGACTTTGTTTCAAATGGAACATGGCAGTTCCTTCTCTCATCGTGCAACAAGGATGAAAGTTTAGTAAAGTGACCACAGGTATTTCCTGTTCAGAGGAATCTGGTTTTGGTGATCAGCCATTCACACTCATGTGAAAAATGTCCAACCCTACTTATTAAATATATTAAAAATACATATTTTGACTATTAAAAGATTATGCAGTTTTCCACTAGTTCACTTAGTTGTGCTAAGCAATTTCCTTCATACCCCTTCCAACTGCTAACAGATCACGTAGTTATATTTTCCTTCAGCATTAAAAGCCAGAGGAACATTTTTGGCTGCATCTGATTCTGCTGTCTGGATAACAGATGCTCGTTTTCCTTTGACCATTTTTTTTTTTTCCACTGAGCAAAAGTATCTAGAGTGGAAATGGAAGGCAAATTTTGGGAAGTAAAGGCCACATGGCTATAGCATACATTTGCTAACTTTCAGAATGTGCTTTTGAGGTTTAGCACTGGGAATGCTGGAGACCATCAAGCATTTCAAAATCGTGTGTTAGTAGCTTCCTGCAGCTTTGAATAAACAAAAGGGAAAAGTCTGAGAGCTTCAACCCGTTCCCTTCCTCATCTTGTCAAGGAATTAAATCCTTACAGAACTAAGGACTGGAAAAAAAACATAGTAATGACCTAAGAGAAAATCAAATACTTCTCTTTGATCTGTGGTCTGTTGTAAAACCTACAGTATTTAGGGAGAAGGAAGGGAAGCCAGAATGAGCATCTTGCTTGCAAGAAACAAAATGTTGCACCTCTACCCACTAAGTCTCTTGGGAAAAAACATAAAATCCAGAATGGCTCCTATGAAAAGGCTCTGCTCCTGCTGTCACTTGCCTCTTTGTTCTTTGCTGCCCTCTTAGCCTGTAACCACAAGTATTCTACATGGATGCTCCCAGAGCTGTTAGTCAGGAAACCTGCTATGCTCAGCACAGAGAACCTGCTTCAGCTCCTGCTGGCTTACTCTAACAGCAGAAAGACAACTTACTTGCTGACTGACAACATGGAATTCTTCACTGGATCATATACCCCCATTTCTTATATCTGAGATGGGCAACAGGAGTAACTAACCTTTACATATGCTTGTTTGACCATGTGTTTTCAGTTTTATATCGTGCTATGAAATCTTGTTCCTCAGCATGAAAACAAACTACATAAGCTACAAATAAACCCAGTTTATTTGCAAGCATTTCAGTATATTCAGTTGAGCATGTTATGTTATGATAATTCACGGCAGAGGCAGTTTTCCACCAACTTTTCCTTGCATGCTTGCAAAACAACAGTATTTAACTATGATGAAGAAAATCACATCAGGTTTTCTTGGCAAATACTGTTTAACACCATTCTTATAGTGAAAGGAGCATCTGAATAGTGCCACCAAAGCTTGATCTGCTTAAAAGTACCTTATCATACGCCTATTTCTTGCAGGACTGAATACTATGCAAGGGTCTGAACTCCACTTACGGCATTGCTTTTATCACTTGAACTCTTCCAAAGCTTTAAAAAGCAGAGGCAGTGATAACCAGAATACTGTGGAATGGGGAGCAGGGGGCATGTTTGGTTTTCCATATTCTGTTGTCAGACTAATGCAATCAGAGTTTCAGCACCTGCAAAGAAAACATAAACCAACCAGTTCATAACATCTGGTAATGCCTTCCAGTATCACAGCAATTAAAGAACCTGATCACAATGAAACAGGATAATTTCAAATTAACGTAATATTCTGCATGAAGTGAGATGGTGACCATTGTCCACATAGAAACACTATGACAACATCAACGAACAAGTGCACTGCAGCCATTATATTTGTCTTTCATTTAAACAGTCACACATTCCATTGGTATCAGGACTACCTTCTGATATAGCAGTAGTTTTTAGGTGCAGTTCCTCTGCATCCACATTAAAGCCATATGCAAAGAGTGCAGGAGGCCCAACTACTGTGAACTGCCTACAGCATTCTGAGACAAAAAAAAAAAACACATGTGTTTTACACACAATGAATAATCTCTACTTTTTCCTAGGGAAAGAACAAAGAAAGCTATTTCTTAAACTTATTTTTTATTTCATGATAAGATATCCTTCCCTGTTTCTTTATGCAAATATTTGAATATGGATCTTACCTGTCTTTTCACTGCTCATTGAGTCCTCATTTAATGGCTAGTGATATTTGCTGTTACATTTTTAATAGTATGCACTGGACGTTAGCTAAAAAAAAAGTTGTTACGTTTTCTGCTGTGTAAATCCACAAGGAATTTAAATAGACAAAAGAGAGTCAAGTCACCGTGTTCGGATCAGACCTAGATTTGTGTCTCAGTGACCACGAGGTGGGGCACTACGTTAACATACTGTGGGAGAAGCTGCTCTAGCTGTGTTTGTCAAGTTAGGAATGTTTTAAAGGAATGCGAGAAGAGATTGAAAACCAGATAGATAGATCTAGTATTTCATTTTACTTTCTGCCACGATTGCTAAGCACGACACTGAATAAGGCATCGGAGAAAAGGTTTCATAGCCAAACATTTCCAAACTGGATTTAAAACAAAAAGTTGTCACAGAGAGATGTAATAACTCTAGAGAAGGAGCAACAACAGCCTTAGAAAAATAACAGCTCAGTTTATCATGCTTCTCTTTCAGTTCACCCTCGATCGCATTCCCAGAAGCCGTGAGGTTAGGCAGTCTTGGACCTCCTCTGTGGTAACAACGCTATATTCCATGCTTTACTCCCTTCCTTTAACGTACAGACGGAAACCAGATTTGGTAGGTAAAGTAAATTTTAACTTAATGGGAACTTGGTATTCTGCATCATAGAAGCATTTGGAATATCAAGACTGTATCTCATATGTATACTTAGATTTACAGTTCACAGGAAAAGTATGTTTTGAATGTAAAATTAAAGCTGAGAGAGCTATAGCAGCAATATATCAAGAGAGAACACATTGCACTGCCAGTGAATTAGAGTAGCAAATACCAGTTTCCCCTCTCAAAGACTGCAGGCAACGTCAGAGACTGTCACTCCCTTGTTAATACTGGAAGAGCTAACACAAACCAGGTTGCAGGTTCTTGATAATATCTCTTCAGGATTGCAACAGCACAAACTGTGCCTGAAAGCCTGGTAATCCTGTTGGCTGTCTTGCTCCTGAAATGGTAATGAAATCCAGGCAGAAATCTATACAGATTCGGTTCTTGTGCTTACATGGACTTCTCAACCTGTATGCATAGTTACACCCACAGAGGATATTTGTAAGCAGACTTGTTTTAGCTTTCTGTGAACTGTATGGCTAATCCTAAAGAGGCTCTTTGTATTTGTGATACTTTGACTGTTGAGAGAAACTGCTGTGTATAATTTGATGTCACTGGCTTCAGTAGTACTGCTTCAGTTCCTATCAGATCAAAAGCTATTTGCTTGCTGGAGTCTTCAGAGCAGTTTAGCATGCAGAACAACAGAAGCAGCTTTCTGCAGTTCTTGTTTTTCAAGCCTATTCTGAAGACTGGAGATAAAGTTGGGAGGGAGGGAGGAGGTGGCATACCATGCATTTCACAGTGATTTTAACTGGGGGTAAGGGGAGGGAATAATAGAGGGGTGTTTACATGAAGCAGACATCATTAGAGCAAATGCAAGTATCATATTTAGAAATCACTTTTTCACATCACTGGGTTTCGGTTACTGTCAATATTTTTTAACTTAATATTGCAAAAAATCTGGCAAAATCTCAATCTCACTGTGTAGCTTAATCTATTACCAAAAGTGGCAACAGGACTCAGGGATTAAAATGACACATATCATCAGTGAAAAGATTCGGTGTGGTATCTGAAGCAACTGGTAATATTGAATTGGCTTTAGAAGAAAAGGTCTGTGGTGAATTGCAGCTCCCCCTACTCTTGGCAACATGCAATGCTTCATAGTTAAAAACACACAAACAGAAAGGGTGGGACAAATGCTGGTGTTTACAGGACTCATCTATGATTTCTGGCACAGAAGTCAACAGCCAAGTTTAGAATAAGCAGAGTATTACATCACGCTGAGAACTTCCTATTTTTAAACAGTAAAGCTTATGGGTACTGTACATTTACAGTCTTAGCAACTGTTGTTTAACTGGAGGAGGGACTTGTAAGTCATTTATATGTGTGAGTGATTCCCAAAGCTTTACACTTGCTTTTAGGCTTGTCAAAAATGTGTGCAGGTTTGAAGCCTTCTCCAGACACCCAAAAGCTAGAGAAAAAGCAAAAATGTTGCAGTTTTCAAGGAGTGCAGGACAAGAGAAGTACTGCAAAGAAAGCCCTAAACCATTACGTGCACAAAGGCAAGATGTGGAACAGATAGGCTTAGGCTGGCATAACTAGCATATCTGTGGAGCCAGAAGAGCTGTAAAGGGGAAACAGCAAACCTAGCTGCACAGGAGTTACTGTATATGTGCTTATTTACATGAGCACTGTGCCCCCTTTGTATCTCCCGCTGATCTTCTGGCAAAGTTTCTTAAGTTTAGTTTGCATGAGAAATCAGTTCCGTCTAAACCTTCTTCAAGATAGTGAGTTCAGAAAGAGCTGAGCAACTTCCAGGAGACCTCTGCTGTCTTGCAGGACTTGAACCATACTTGAAATGGGCCCACAGGGAGTTTAAAGAAATGTAAAAGCGTAGTTGTTCAGTTTGAGATCATTTTCAAGAGGCCCATTTCCGAGTTACAGACATCTGCTTTCTGCAAGTTAAGTCCCTTTAGAGATATTAAACCAAATAACAAGATGTCAGAAGTCATGATCAGCTTGTTTTCGTATAGCTAAGGACTATAGAAATATAGGCGTTTACAGTGGTTTGCAGGCATGTGTATGCTGGGCAGCCTTAGATAGGCTTCCTATGCAAAGGCCTAAAATTCCAGGAAAGAAAGACTTGTGCCAGCACACTTTGCCTACACCTTCCTTTCCCCAGAAAAGCTTTTAAACCCATCAATTGCAGACAGATTTAATAGGTAGTCATAGCCTCAAAGACTGCAAATTCCTACCATGAAAACAGTTGGTCAGAGAAGACTTTTACTGCTTTCACTGAAAGGCTGAGAAGAAACATAAAACCAGAATAAGATGTTAGAAGACCTACTTTCTAAGGAAAGACACAAATTACACCAATTTAGTTACAGAAAATAGGACGAGACACAGAGATTTCTCACAAAGACAGTTACTGAATGTTGCACAGACTGTTTGATGTCCAAGGAATAAACTAATGTTACAGCCTTCCTATAATATGGATTAAGTCAGTAAGTAGAGGAAACCAATCTCCAGTTCTTCTGCTGCTTACAGAACTGTTATCATTGTCTCTAGGCTGACTTGCAAACCCTGAAACCAGATCTTCAGGTGACTTAGTCCTTAGGTTGTATTTAACAAAACGTGATTATTCCAGTCATTCTTGCACACCTGAAATTCAAACTGAAAACAAAGAACATGTGGGTACCATGCAGCAGAAAGCCGTACAGAGATTGCATCCAGTCCTTGTTTTTAGCAGTAGATGGGCTACAGTGGGCTATAAATGGATAGCTACAATAGAATCATAGAATAGTTAGGGTTGGAAAGGACCTTAAGTTCATCAAGTTCCAACCCCCCTGCCACGGGCAGAGACACCTCACACTAAAATGCATCACCCAAGGCTCTGTCCGACCTGGCCTTGAACACCAGGGATGGAGCATTTACAACTTCCCTGGGCAACCCATTCCAGTGCCTCACCACCCTTATAGTAAAGAACTTCCTCCTTATATCCAATCTAAACTTCCCCTGTTTCAGTGTGAACCCATCAGCCCTTGTCCTGTCACTACAATCCCTGATGAAGAGTCCCTCCCCAGCATCCCTATAGGCCCCCTTCAGATACCGGAAGGCTGCTATGAGGTCTCCACACAGCCTTCTCTTCTCCAAGCTGAACAGCCCCAACTTCCTCAGCCTGTCTTCATACGGGAGGTGCTCCAGTTCCCTGATCATCCTCGTGTCCTCCTCTGGACTTGTTCCAACAGTTCCATGTCCTTTTTATGTTGAGGACACCAGAACTGCACACAATACTCCACGTGAGGTCTCACAAGAGCAGAGTAGAGGGGCAGGATCACCTCCTTTGACCTGCTGGTCATGCTCCTTCTGATGCAGCCCAGGATACGGTTGGCTTTCTGGGCTGTGAGCGCACACTGAAGCTGGCTCATGTTCATTTTCTCATCGACCAACACCCCCAAGTCCTTCTCCTTGGGCTGCTCTGGATCTCTTCTCTGCTCAACCTGCAGCTGTGCCTGGGATTGCTCCGACCCAGGTGTAGGACCTTGTACTTGTCATGGTTAAACTTCATAAGGTTGGCATCAGCCCACCTTACCAGCATGTCCATAATTTGATCCGTGATTTGCTCTCCTTTAATATAAGGAAATTTCACCTAGAACTGTGCCAAAATGCTGTAGAAGGCTCCCCTCATTAGTGGACTGCACATCCTGGACCCCTAGGACCAGACTTAGTTTGCTTTTTTGGGAAAAGTTCTCAGCAGTTCCTACTGCCTTAGTGCTCTGCAGAGCTTGAAATAAGCAGACCTTTTCAGATCACTGCTATTTGGGAAAACCTGGGTTAAATCAGGCAAAGAAGGCAGTCCTTCCAGAACAGGGCCTCCTTCCCGTGGGAAGGCCATAGTAAGTAGTTTACATTTGCACAGCAAGTACAACAAGCTCTGCTGTCTCCTTCCCCACCAGCTGTCAGCTGAGTGAGTCTCTCCTTAAACTTCTTTCTAGAAGCCTGAAACCTGCTCAGCTGATTATGCTTCCAGCAGCCTACCAGTTCTTCTATGCCTGCCCATCCCATCACACACACTTGGTCCCCTGACTGGTTAAATTCACTGCAACAAGCTTCTAGAGTTGGTGCAGAAGTGTTCACATAGTAAGCTATATGAAAGAGGATCATTATTTCCTTTAGCTAAGTTTTTCCATTCTTTATGCCCTGCCCACAGATGTCTTTATTTCATAGCACTTTAACAAATGACTAGGACAAATAGTAAGTTATTGTCCCTTATATCACAGTTCTTACTAGAACTTTGTGGAAAGCTACAAAAGCTGGGTGGTGGCATTTTTTCCTCTATTCACTCCATAACAAGTGAACCTTTTATAATGCAGTATTAAGACTATCTGGTGCATTCTTTTGTATGCTGAATCTTTCCCCACTATTTATAATTCTTTTGGACCAGATTGACAATATGTCTGATCTACTCTTGTTCTTCTAGGATCAAAACAGTCAAAAGAAGCAAGAGTAAGAACATTGGCTTAAAACCTTCAGTGATTCAAATCATGTAGTCTAAAAAGGAAACAAAAGTCATTGAAATTTAACTTCTCAGTGTTAATGAAAATATGAGGCTTACTCACCCCTCTCTACTACCTTGTATGCTGTGTACAGCTACCCTGCAGCCACAATGTGAAATTACCTTTTGCTGAACACATATGATAAACATCTAAAGCTATCCACATTGGTTAGTTTAAAGCTAGGTTACTGCTCTGCTCTTTCTGTGACTGCCAGTTAGACATGCCTGTAGACACTGCATTTCAGAGGGAGGACAGAAGTAGCAGTAAAGAAGAACTGAGAGCTTAGATTTAAGCAGAGGTTAAACTAAAGACTATTCAGACTTAATTCATCAGCTCTCAGATTCGTTGTGAACCTAATGAATACCTTGGTCACATTTCCATTTTTAAAGCATGGTTTGAAGTAAACAGTCTTGCTATATCTGACCACTGAACCAGGCCACTGCTGTCAGTCAGCTACAGATGGCTAATACCTCTAGATTTTGCATTGTGAAGACATTTCAGGTATTTGATGTGGATTCTCACTATATCAACTGCAGTGATTAAGCAGTAGACTCAAAGATGTTTACATACATATAAAATACCAATTTTAGCTAACCTAAAATACTGCAGTCAAGCTCTAGTTAAGTGAATGCTTAACTAATGAAAGACACATTGAGATTTGCAGTTAAAGGCTCATTTTAGGCCATGAGTAGTAATATGTATGATTATATTTAACAGTCTTTTGACTTGATTTTTCCTTTCAAATAGAGGCAGGCTACTATACTAAGCAGTACTTTTTAGTATCAGGAGATAAGCCATTACTTTTAAATAGGCTCTAAAAGTTTCTATGGCACTTCTCATGGTGCTCTGACCAAGACACTTTAGTCAGGTTCAGACTCAGCCAAGGTGACACTTAGAACAACTGCTTGCTGAAAGTACTATTTAGTACCTAGTGACTGTAGCTACAGATGTACTTGTATCTACAATTTCATTCAATAGCAAAAGCATTTCACTGAATTTGTTTATGACCACCCTTTTCATCCACACAAATTTCCTTTAATTCCTAATAATTTATCAGCAGCAATAAACCAGAAACCCACTCCATGGTAATGCAGGTAGGGAGTTAGTTTATTCTCTAGCCTGCATCTGCCTTGGTAATCTTGTCCTTTTTTAACCAAGCTTCTATCCACCACCCACAGTTAATCACAAGACTCACTGGTGCCACTATTTCTTGACACAAACTTCTGGCAGAGCTCATGATGTTTGCTTGGTCCCACTGACAGTGTGGGTGTTAATTTAATGTTTTAATAACCAACACTTAACATTCCTAAAGACTTGACCATTAGCATCACTTTCATACCTATCATTATTTTCAATACATTGGTTCTGTGTTTCTCAGTTTACATTTGGCAACTAGGGTGGGGAGTGTGCTGATGGAAACTACCACTCCAAAAACCTTTTAATCCCAATGACAGACCTGCCACCTTTCATCTGAGATGCAGGGCAGTTAAGTAGGGTGCCTAAGGTTAGCTTCATCAAAAACAAATATATAAATAAGTCAAGCCTACATGTTTATGTGTCCAAATCTAGATTCTCTCTCTTCACTAAATTGTTGCCTAACTTCTGAGGCTCTTAATGAACCCGGTTATCTTCCTTTTCATCAGTAAAGCCCCCAGGCATACTCAGAACCAGACCTGAGCTGTTTAAGTGTCAAACAGCCGGATGCACAGCCTGAGCAATGCTGAAGTACAGAAACTAGGAGTTTCCCCTCACTGCTTGGTATATGGATGCTGATCCAAATCGCATCAGCTGGGCCTCTTCTCTTGTCTCTTGCCCCTGAGGACATTTGGATGGTAAGACTGGGTCAGACCACTAAATACCTAGAAGGCAGATGAGACAATGCCTAGTGCTGTTGCAATTAAATCCTGTTGTTAAGTCTACTTCCGGGCAGCTTTGTGGAAGCTCTCCTTTCCTCCCATAGGAAGATCCATGAGGTAGGATTTTTGTCTTCCTCTCCTTCAGGAGAACGCTTATAAGAGTTGCAGGAACAAGAGAGTTGGTGATGCTTCCCAGCATATTTAATTCTATGATGAAAATAATACTCCAAAGTAAAGCAATGCACATTAGAAACCCAACCGCGCAGTGTGCTGATTTAAGTCCCTGCACTTCCACTTCTCTCTTTCCTGTTCTGGCATTCACTGATCTTATTTATCCTAGTTAAGAAATCTGCCTGTAGGACCACACATGTCTGTGCTTGTTTTGAAGAGCACCTTACTTGCTGTGTGTACTGTATGATGGCAACAACGGGAACTGTGCCAACAAGATACACAGAAGAGTACTAGAAAGGTTTTCATGGCAATGCTACAAGCTACAGATGATAGTTGCTGACCAGCCTGAACACAAACTGTTGCTATAGAACACTATCTTCTTGCATTCCTGATGAGTCAAGTAATTTAGACAGTAGAGGATAAAAGTGTGCCCAGATATAAAATCAATTCTACCTTAATTACCCATTTACATCAGACTACACATCTAGGTATTTTTTGTCCCAGCCTGTATTCTGCAGGGAAGTTCAAACAGCAAAGAGGGTGTGAAGTTCTACGTGGTTTTATATACAGCTTGTGGAGGGAAGTGAACTGGGTAAGATTTTCACTCTTCAAAAAGAAGAAGGTGCAGTAGGTAATTTAATGACCTTTATATTGTTCGAACAGAACCTGAAATTCTTCTTTCTCCTCACCAGTTGCAGTAATAAGGAACTGTTGGAAAAGGTTCCTGCCTTTTTTGGTTTTAAGCCTTGAAAAAAAAAAAAAAAATAAAAAAATCAAACCCATTAACAATTCTAAGCTAGCATTCCTTGAGGTTCAAAACTTGAATTCTCAGACATGCTAAAGAGCTAGACTAGCAAAAGCTTTAACAAGAACACTCCCTCCCACATGCTCAAGTATTGGAGCTAAGGAGAAATCCCTCTCCCAAATCCTCAGAATTCTCTTGTTTTTCTGAGTAGCAAATAAATTTATATTCCCTGGAAGAGACCTTACTTCTGTCCTAACTGCAGTACCTCCCTGGGGGATGAAAAATGTATCTCTTGAAACCTTTTAGAATTACTCATTTATGGCAAAAATAACCATTTCTCTCTATTTGCCATGCAGGCTTTAGCTGTCATCGAAGTTAGCAGCAGAAATTGTTCCTTCATGGATACGCCCTGCTATGTCTGAGCATATTTAAAACCCCAAATCTATTCAAAAGAAAAGAACATGCACATTTTCTCTTACTCACAGAACATGATACTGAAACAAACAGCATGCAAATATAAAAGCAGTACTCTCCATACCTGGAGATCTTCACTGAGAAGGAGATGCAGGAATTTTGATGCACACTCTGTGATAAGTAAATTGTTTTCCCAGTGCTAAAGTAGAAAACATTGATGTTAGAGAAAGTTAAGTGCTATGCCCCAAATCCCATGGTGAGTCCACAGCAGAAATGGGAGTACAACCCCAGTTTCTTACCTCTCCAGACTTGCATCTTGGTCATGAGCTCATGAGGTAAATCTACTTACAACTAAAATTGGTATTTGTTCACTGGTGCTTTTGTTAGTTTGATTTCACAGTTACAGCATCTCCAGTATTAAGAAAGCGGGTCCCACAGCTGCAGGGCTGCAATGCCTGGGAGCTGTTCAGGCTACATTGAGCACTCAGTGGAACCAGGTCCTTGGGAATCACAGGTAGGAAATGGGAACAGCTGAGTCCAAGAAGCCAGATTACAGCTGCCTTTGTAGGTAGCATTCAGTGCTTCTGTAGGGGAAGGGAATGTATGTTCAGCTGGATACTTCACCTCGGTGTGTTGTAAGATAATACTGAAATCCAAGCAAAGCGTGATGAGCTCATGACATGCTGTGATTTACATAGCAGAATACAAATTAATTCCTTGCAGATTCTCTCTTTTCATGCCACAGAAACAGTCAAGATCCCCCCAGCAAAACAAGAAACACATCAACAAACCCATTTGGTATTGCACTCTGAAATCATCAAAGACAAGAAACTCCTGCAATGTCAAAACCCCCAGCTCCTACCTGATGAATACAGGAGTCCAGGTTTTTGTTTCTAAATGAGGCCTTTCAATTGGAGTTCAGATTGGTTTCCCATTTCCTCTCTTCCATACAGCCTTCTTTTTTTATCCCTTTGCCTTCCTTAAAATATCAGGAAGAGCTATTCAAATCTCTTTGACTTTTCTGACAAATCTCAGAGGTGTCTTCTTGGCTTTTGTATCTCTACAGGCTGAACAGTTCCTTTTTGTTCCCAAATATTAAATAGCCATTGAAATGAAGTATTTATCATCAACAAAAGCCAAGTTTGAGCAGGCCATCAAAAATACAAAATTATTAATAAATTACAGGCACACTTTTGTTCCTGAGAAGCAGAAAATACCTAATTGGGCTTTTTCGCAACACTGGTCAAAAGTAGCTCTGTTTTCTTGCCTAGATATACAAAGATGATGCAGTTAACCCAGCTTGTTGGTACCATTCTGCTTGCCTTTGCCTCTTTTAGTGGTTCTCCATCACTACCATCTAGTCCCTTATTCTTACCTCCACTTATTTAGCATTGTGAGGAAGGAAGCATTACCAGCACTAAGGAAGCTTGAGGAGTGTCCTCTGAACATACTCCAAGAGACAGCTCCATAGGCAGCAAGCAATGCAGTCTTCAGTTCTCAAGCATGCATCACCCTACAGCAACACTAATCAACATCCCCAGCCCTAGAAAGCTGAGTAGCTTTTCTCCAGGTGGCAAAGGCCAATCCCTGTGGAATTTATTAAGGAGAAGAGCAGGTGCCGACAGTTTATTATGCAAAACAAATCTCCCATGAGTTTTCCACTTTCTCCTAAGTTTTGAGGAACTGATGCTGTCCTCCAGTTGTTGTAATCTGGGAACATAAGCAGGACTCAAGTATCTGTTCATTAAAGATACACAGCAAATGTATGTTTACATATTGCTGAGGAAAACTGCATGTTTTCTGCTTTACTCATTTTTGTTTCAACTGGTGGCCTGGCATTTAATCCCAGTGAAGCTGTGAGCTATGCTTTCAGTGTTTGAGCTGGTAAATGTCATTCTACTACAGAGCTGCATTCACCAACTCTAAAGCAGCTTTTATCAGCAGCTGTGCCATGTGCCAGTGTTCCCAGTACGCCAGACTGCTGGCTTAGCTTGTTTTCTTTCAACAGTGGTAGAAAATATCTGAAACAGAAAAGCAACAATTACTCCATTTTAATAGGAAAGTGATTAATATGTAATTAGAGAGTCACCGAGTATAAATGTTGTATTCTGATCCTTTACTTTTAAGCCTCCATTAATATACAGATTGTTTCATTTTATTGTACTGTTCAAAAGCGGTTACACTGACTTGGTAGAGGATTTTAATATGCAGGATTTAGTTCCTAGACCTAGCAGTGGAGGCGAATGCAAATGGTGCAGAGATCTGCAACACTACCTTCTGGAATGATTCCTTACAGCTTGCTGGCAACAAAGTCAGGTTGCCCGTTGACCAAGAAAATCCTTGGGCAGCTCAGAAGGTCACAGAGGCTCCTTCTTTCCCTTTCTGCTGCCTCACTGCAGAAGTCTGAACCAAATAAACTAGAGATCTGTGGAGACATATCTCATGCAACGCAAATATTCTACAGGCAGCCTTGTAGCTAAAGTAAATAGATACTGGGAAACGCTTACCCTCAATAGCTGGTTGACCTTGTAGAGGCCCTGGTCCTTTCTTGCCCAATAGGTGCTTGCTTTTTCTGCACAGTATACTGATGATTCCCTAGAGATACTTGTGTTCTGCTGCAGGGGAAGAAACAAAAGCTTTGGTCTTTTCAAGGCGGAAAACACCAGTCCTCCAAAAGGTACTTTTGAGCAGTGTTTTGAGATTCACTAGTAGGACAGCTCATCTCCTTTTATGTGTTTAAGGGTGAATGTAGATGATTCAGTTCCTTTCCATCATTGACAAGTTTGTATACTGGAAGGAACTGAACAGCAGCATTTCTAGCTTATAGATTCCACAAAGGTTCCTCATCTTACGTTGTACACACTTCTTGTCTCAGGATTTTCCCCTGTATCCCTTGATGACTGTATGATACTGTATTCCAAGCAGCAGGAATGCTGGTCTCCCTTCCTGCTGACAATGTGAGAGGGAGTAAGTAGGACTGGTCGGACCAGATTTTTGGAGGGGAATTGCCACTCCAGCACGTGAGCAAACTGCACCATTTTCTAGGTACGACATGTCTCTGGACACACACAGAAGGTTAACTGAAGGTTAATTTTTAATGATCACAACCCCAAATTCAGATAGGGTTCTATTTGTCTGGTGGCTTCAGCAAGTTTGTACCAGTCTTTTTCAGGGGACAGTTCCTAAACCCAAACTTTTTAAAATAGGAACACCTATAGTCAGAGTATTTAATGGGCATTTTGGATATAGAGGTCCTATAGAGTCCCGTGCAGTTTGTCTTGTTTCAACTGGTATGTGTGGAAGGGGAAAGAGCAGAGGATGTGAGTTACGATCAGATCATGTTTTTTTAGAGTGCCTAGTCCATAATTTTCCTGGTTCTTTTTCTTGCGTACAGTTACTTTTCCATGAATCCAAGGGATCTGAGAAACAACTTACAAGTTATAAACAGTCAGTAGAAGGTATAAATTGAGTGCATCATATCAGAACCTTGATTTAGTAAAGGTGTTTTATTATAATTTCAATTTTGATTATTGCTTTTCTGTTCTGCACGTCAGCAAAGTAGTAACAGCAACTCCGTGTGGCCTTTAGAGCTACATAGAGTCACAACTAGACCCAATTACTATTCTTTATTTACATAAACTTTACTTAGTTTGGAATTCCTGCTAGCATTTACCTCTGTGTGTGCATTTAGACACAGGAATACCAAATACCAGACAGGCTGGAGCCCCTAGCCAAGCTTAATAAAGAGAGGGGGAAGTAGGATGAAGTGTACGGCACAGTGGCTTGATAAAGACCATGAATGTAATACTTCAGCTTCTGGGCTCAGGAGGATGTAGGATGTCTGCCTGACCTAATTCATATCTGTGACTGGTATGTTTTTGTGTCAGACTATGGAGAGTAAGGGACTGATGTCAAACTCTCTCCTTGCTTTAAACCAGTGGGTTGAGCTTTCAGACTAGATGGAAGCTGAAAGAGTGCAGAGCTGTCTGAGTCCAGACAGTGGAAGAGTGGCTGGGAACAGGGATGGAGAGGAAAACAAATACCAGAGATCACAAAGAAAACCAGGGGAGAGAGGATGGGTGGGATACATCTCAGACTACAGAGGAACACTGAAATTAAAGATACTTAGGAAAGGACAGGGGAGAGGACTAATGCAACAGAAAAAGGGCTTGGGGAGCAATGAAGATGAAACAGTATTTGTACTCCAGGTAGCTCCAGGAAAGGGAAAGAAGAGTTTCTGTTTAGCAGCAATGCACATTTCTGTCTGTTCACTTCAAGCTGAATATTTAATCTGAAATCAGGAGTCAGATTGAATATTTAACTCACCAATAAAAAACAGTAGTAAATCACTTTTTTGGACTGTTTTGGTGCTTCTTATGCACTTGCCTAAAGAGATGCTGCAGCAGGGACCCTGATGGGGTTTGCCTGCAAACACAGAACATTCCAACTTGATTCCTATGCCTATGTTTACACTAGAGTAACAAATGCAATTACAGAGATACCTAAACGTGCCTTCATTTTGGTATCAGTAGTCAAGTACCAGTAGCACAATCAACATCAGTGCACATTAATCAAATTTGGCAAGCAATAGGGTCATGATTTTCTAAAAGAAGGCTTTCTTTCTACATAACCCCCAGCTGTGCAGCAAAGCACTGATTACATGGTAGCAGTTAAATTTAGTACGAAATTCCTTGCCTGAAAACAGTTTGGATACCCAAGAAGAGTGCCTTAACATACCCTGCTTCAAACCTTCTGCTTTTAAGCAATCTGCGTGTCCGTTTCCCAGTGTCTAGAACTGGAAGACCACTTTCTGTTACTGTTAACATTTTTAAGTGAATTTGAGCTCATCTGCTACAAGGATGTGACATGTATTTGCCGAAACACCTTCCCTCTGTATGCTTGTTCCTATGTTGTCGTGGTTTAAACCCAGCGTTTATTAAAAGCAAAACAAATGCAGTCATGCACATCAGTAGATTCTGATGAAGGTCCTAAGTCATCAGCACATTTTTGCTGAACTCCTGTGTGTTTTACTGACTTAAGCCAAAGTTCAAGAGGTTTATAACCAGATCCCAGCTTTAGTAATACTAATTAAACTTCTTTGGCCCTAAGCGGTGCACAAATCTCATTAGTGATACAACACAAAGCTCTGAGTGAGATTAGAAGCTGTTTAAACTGTATACGCCTGAGTCTTCTGCTTCTTTCATAGACATGAACTGATTAACTGCGTCCTCTCAGAGCTCTTCTCCTCCTCAACGTGTAAAGAAAGATGATCTTTTTCAGCAGCTACTTTGAAATAATGTCTTTTGTTTGCCCCATTCCCCCCATTTTTCTTCATATTCACATGCCCCTTTTGTGCTTTCAGATATCCTTGGAAATATTTTGATTTGTAAGTGGAATGTGACATGAAAGCACACACTTCATTCTTCACCCTATGAAAAAACTCACGTTTTACTTGTGTAACATGTTTCATCTCTTTTAGGTATTGTGCAATGGACCAGGAACATGTGTTCCTGTCTGTATATCTGCTCTTCTCCTTGGGCTTCTAGGAATAAAGAGAGCAATCATTGTGTATGTGGAGAGCATCTGCCGCGTGGAAACTTTATCCCTCTCTGGGAAGATTCTGTACTACTTTTCAGATTATTTCATTGTTCAGTGGCCTGATCTAAAGGAAAAGTATCCCAAGTCAATATATCTTGGTCGAATAGTGTAACCATGGAAGACAAGCTTTCCCTAACACAAACTCTGCAAGCTCCTCACTGAAGTAATGAATTCCTGTAGTAATTTATTCTCAAGGATTCCTGTTAAGAAATGAGTCTGGTGCTGGAGAAGGAGACAACAATAAAGATTTAAGTACATTTAAGTACGTTTTTGTGTAGTTGTTTTCCTTGCCATCGTGTAGGTCTGTTCACCAATACCCCATAATGCCCTTAAGTCTGTGCCATGTCTGTTTTCATCTAGTTTTCCTGCTATGTGAATGGCAATTTTTGTCTACAAATAAATATGGGAATTCGCATGAATGTAACATTTCCTGTAAGGAAACGTCGTGTAGTCTTCTAAATTGTAAGAAACAAAGTCTTGTTCAGGCACAACAGCCTTTATTTCCTGTATGCTAGCAGTGAAGTCCCTAGTGAATCCTTAGAGTATAAAGGAAACAGTTATATTAAGTTGGCTTCATGACAGTTTGTACTCCACAGTCTTCCAAAACCCCCAAAGCATTAAACCAGTGTCATTTTTCCTCTGGGCTTGTCAAAGCCCTTATAATCTGTAGTGCATCTTTTGGAAGCCATTGCTCACTTCTTAAGGTAGATAAAAAAGTGACAAGTGTCATGCTACAGGCACAGTACTTTAAAGGTGATTTAAGAAGTACTTTCTTCAAACCAAACATGCAAAAATCCTTAGCAGGTTTACATCATAGGGAGCAAATCATCACTTGAGAAAACTGAACTGGTTCAGGCTCTAACATACTACTGTCAGTAACAGGGGAAGGAAGAGCGTTTTCCTCTTTTCCTGATACAGTGAATTTGACTTTATATCCTGTTTTCTCATTTTAAGCACCTTCCCTTCAGCAGTAAAATATGCACTTCAGATTTCGTCATGAAAAATGGTATTCTGTACATTGGAACCACTTCTAAAAGGTGCAAACTTTGTTGGAGCAAAGTGTGCGAAAGTCTACTTCAGCATTTCACATTCATCTGGCAAAATGTAACGCTCCACACTGTTCCACCTATAAAGCAATATAAACACATCTGTCATCTGTACACACACACAGGGCTCTGTGTCTGGCTACATATACAAAGCAAATGTATGTGTATGTATATGTGTCAGACACATCTACAAAGCCAAAAGCTCGAAGAGGAGTAGAATCGCTCTACAGCCTGACTGTGGTGAAGCTGATGGCAGCTCCTCACTGTCGCAGGACCAGACTCACGCTCTGAAGCCTTTCCTCAGCCGGATGTCGGAACGTTGCAGCAGCTATTCTGGTAGGGAATTTAGCTGAACAGGAATGGTGGTTCCTGCTGTCAGGAGAGGAATAGTCTGCTTTATGCAGGAAGTCATCAGAAATCATCAGAAAACACGAGGGAGAAAATTACTGTCGTGACATTGCAAGGCCCTGTGGGGAAGCCAGCCATCATAACCTGCCCAACAGGCTTAATAATCTTCAGCAGAAGTGGAGTGCCTTGATGTGGTCACGTGTGAGTTCAGGGAGTTTCTGTGGCTTTTAACCTAGATTATGCCTGAGATTAAAGAGCAGTTAAAAGGTTAAGACCGTGTGAGGAAGGCTCTCTGTGCATGTTCATGCTCGGGTCCTTGAAAATGACCTGGCTGAAGTAAATCTGATGTGAGGGCTATCTCAAGTGAGGACTTACTTATCAGAACTTTCTGCACAGTTGCAGATAGTTTGGTATATTTGAGATACACTGGACTTTATTATGGCTAATAGTAGTTTATTTTAGATAAGTGCTCTCTGCACTGAATCTTGCTTTGAATCTTGTTTTGCAAGGGAACTAGAGTAGAGGGGAATGAGGGCAGAGGCAGCCTCTTCCTCTGCTCCGGGGAAGGGACAGCAGCAAAGGATCAATGCCCCAAGGCTTGGAGAAGCGTATGAAGAGAAAGGCAATGAATGGATCCATTCATGCACCACATCTCGTGCCTGAATAGCCCGCTGGCCTGGCAGCCAGGCAGGCTCCTGGACTGCTCATAAACACAGCCAAGGCTCAAACGGTGCCTAGTTCACACGCTGCTGCTGTTCAGAGCAAAGAAGAACGTAGCCCGTCCTGCTCTCATTTTATACTTTGATGGAAACATTGCTGGCTGCTCGGTTCCTCCCTTAAAGCCCTGCCTAGGGCAGGATTTTGGGGTTTGGTGCGCTTTCAAACTGTGGGTTCATAAACTTTGTGTCTGCCTTTAAACAGGGAAGAGTCCCAGGGACTTTCTTCCACCCATCACCTGCATGGCAATGACTCCAGAAAAGCACTTGCCTGTTCAGACTTGTAACCTCCCTTGGAAATGCTCTGAAGGTAACAGTAGATTTCTTCACAAGAGGCTGCTCTGAAAAGCTGATCTGCTCCAGGCCATCTGATGTGGAGGAATCTAATTTTCAAGGACTTGGGAAGACTTTTCCCCCTCTACTTCACTGCCAGCCTTTTGGGGAAGCAAATCCAAGAGAATCTCTGCCTGTGTTCCCCCAACAGCATATTCTTTACTCTGTTTGGTCACAAGTTAAAATAGCACATACAAAGTAATTTTTCAGCTGGATAATCAGTGAGAGAGTGGGACTATACCCATTTCCTTGTATTTGTTGCTGTTTTCCCTACTGGTTACTGGCTCAAGTGCCAACTTGAGTTACGGACACTTACTTTCCAGCAGTTTATGATTACTCTTTGCAAGGGAAAACTTGGGTTAGAAATGACCCAGAAGTGTGTGAAGTTGAAGCAGCATCAACAGGAGAGCTCAGGAACAGCCTAACTCTGACCAAAGCCTTCAACAAAACGTTGCATCCCAACCACAGGGAACAGAACACCAAAAGAAAGAGTTCCTGGCTTGAATTCTCTTAAAGGAAGCCTTGTTATTAACAAGATTGACTTTTCCTTTAAAAGATTATCTCAGATAACTGCTGGTTCTCTCCAAAAGCATGGTGGAGCTGAAGTAAAGCAGCATTTTGTTATTGAGTAGCTCTTATCTTTTGTTTTTAGTAGGTGGGTACAACCAAACTGTCATTGTTCTAGGGGAAAACTGCATTCTTCCTGCTCCCAGCATGGAACAGAAAACCTGGCGCTCCCAGGGTCTATCCAGAGACTCTGGGATTGCTGGCTGGATTCCTTAGATTTAGATTCTTGGGTTCTGCTGCGTCTTGTTTTTTTCCTTAAATATTGACATTGAGGCAAACACATTTGGGCTATGTACATGAGGGATGTTTGGAGTGAAATATATTGCCTCTTTTTTCCCTATTTCCAAAAGAGGAAAACGTTGTATGTTACAGATTGAAAGAAAAAAAAGGGAAGAAACATATTCTTAAAGGAAACAAATACGACTTCATGGAAATACCATCATCAACACTGACAAAGATTCAGAAGGGAACAGAAGGCATCCAGAAATTCCTTCCCCACGTCCTAGCCTGGAAGCCAAATTCTAAGTGAGTTTTAGTTATCAGGTTATTTTCTCCAGTTACGCATTAGTTGACAGAACGTGAGTATTCAGAGTTACTTCTCTTTTGACCTGGTTGTTGTCTAGTGGAGAATATTGCATGTACAGTAAAAACCAGGTTTATGTGAGCAAAGGAGGAAGGAAAGATAAAAGGGAGTGCCAGTTGGACTGTCATAAAGCAATGATATGAGAAGGTTGCCTCTTTATAAGAACAGCTGAGAAGATTATTCTCAAGTTATGCCAGAAGAAAGCTAAACAGAGTGATGTGAAAGCTAAATACACTGGCCTACTCTCAGCCACTGATTATAATGTCTTACACCACCACATGACCATTCCAGTACAGTGATGCTGTTCTGTAACAACGACCATTTTAGAGATAGAAATGCAAATCATGCTGTAAAGCAAAAGGTTCCTCCTACATGTATGTAAGGGGCCACAGAGCAGAAACCAACCTGGTAAGACCATCTTTTCCATCCTTTTTTCACTCCCAAATGAGCTTATCATGTGCTTTAGCCAATGTGCTATCACAAACCGCATCCAAGCAGCTGCCTGCTTTCCTGGGGCAGGAGAGACAGTAGGATACATGGAAGAGTGTCTCAGAGACAGTTAAGCAGCAGTATTTACACAAAACATTTGCTTGGTTCACACATGGCACAATCCAGTTGAACACGTTTTTGCCTCACACTTCAATCCTTGGCAAAGAGCACTAAAGGCTTGCTGCCACCATTTCTCTCTAAGGACACTGAGACATGCCTCCTACATCTTCATGATGGAAATGAAAGCTTTTAACAGACCTTTGCTCGATGTCTTCACGGTTGCTCAAACACATTGCACACACTGTACTTGATTTCCCCTTCAAATCATGTTTGTGCTGGCTTGCCCTGTACTGATCAGACCTGAAACAAAGTCAGCAAGGTAGGCTATGGAGTTACAGTACTGCAGCAGATACAAGCTGCTGTTCTTACACTGCTTTTATTTCCTCTTTAAAAGAACATCTGCCCTCACAACTGGAAACACTGGGAATACACACAAGCATACAAGCACTGTAGCCGTGGCCATCCCACTTTGCTCCTGCTAGTTTGCAGGGGTGAGCTGTGCTTAGTGAAAGCCTGACATAGACCGTGGCTAGGTTGTGCACTCAGCAGCAATGAGCAGTTTCACATTTAACTGTGCCAATGGTAAGCTTTAACCATGCGTGTATCTATAAAAAGATGTATCTGTTGATTCATAACATCAGTTTTACACATACCTTGTGTTATCTCTGCTCATAGCTGAGGAACAAAGCTAAACAAGATGTTTGACATGTTTGTTATTCTCTAACCAGAGAGAGATGGGGACGGTAATAATATTTAACAGCCCAAAATGGGGGGAGGAGCTTTGCGAGGATCATTTCATGTTTCAAACAACTTATAGCACTTTATCAATTCAGACATTATGCATATTAAACAAGTTATTGTAAACGGATGCTTCATGATTAGTAGCACAGACACTAGTCCAGTGTTAGAATCCATGATTCTAATACGATTCATAGTAGAATCTATGATTCTATTCCCAGATCTTTGCTGCTGTTTCATTCAGAATGTTTCATTTGGGGGTTGCATGGCTTATTTGGGATTGGGGGGGGGGGGGGGGGGGGGCATTTTGGGGGAGATTTTGTGGGTTGTTTTGTTTTCATACAGGAATCAAGTATTCCTGACTATGCAATTGGAGGAACTTTTGGAAGGTACTGGATTTACACTCAGAGATTTGGTATAAACTTCAGAAAGAGAGGAAGAGAATACTCACAAAGAGATGAAGCTGTCCTTGCACTATGCAGCAGCTATGTTTTGAAGGAGTCCATAACACGAAGTTACAGTATGTCTGTCTTTTTCTGTCAACATTTAAGAAGTATTTTAAACCATGCAGTGAAGGGTTGTGCATAATCCTGACCCTTCTGTGCACTAGTGCAGTGTGTTCTTAACATCAAAACCCCCTCTACTTGGTTTAAGACAGCGTGGCTATTTGTAATGTTATATCAACTGCCAGATCTGCTCAGTTAGCATTACTGTAAAGTCTACTTTCAGCTGCCAGTAGTTTGGCAATTAGTGTTTCCTGCTTTATTGTTATACAGCGCAACTGAACTCCACTGCTTTTCATTTATGATCCAGCTTGGGATGGCAGCTGACACCGAAATGAATGTCCTAACCTCCAACACAGTGGCTTAAAGGATATCTCCCCAACATGCACTGCCAAGATGAAGTCCAGAAATCACTATTCAGCAGCAGTAAACAGGGCCTGGTTTTTGCAGGCAACCCTTTGTGAAAGGAAGCAAGCTGGAATCACAGTTAATGGGATTTTTATATGCACGCTGCAGTAATGCTGCAGTATTTGTAAAGAGGCACTTCAGTGGTATCGTTAACAGATCTACATTAATGTTTGTAAGGATTCCTTTAAGAAGTGATCTGGCTGCCAAAGGGTACACAAGTCAGGTTTGCAGTGTAGTTAGATACAAATAGGTAACTATAGGATTATTGGTGTAAGGATCTCCTCTCTCACTTGCAGACAGAAGTTGGCCACTGACAAGCAAAGGTAGTTATCCCAGAGCACAGCCACTATTCTGAGTGTGTTCTTGATTTAATCCCAGACTAGAGGTAATGCCTGAAAATCTTCATCTTATCTCTTCCTTAAATAACATGAATGGGGTTGGAATAGGAAGGCTGAGGAAGTACAGAGAGAGGTGCTTCCATGTAGAGTACTGCTTTGAAAAGACTGAACAGATAATTCTGAAGGGAAGGAAATTATTACTGCTTCTTGCCCCCCTTTTTCATGTTTATTGAAGATTCAGAATATAAACCACGAAGCAATTTACTGGTCTGTAATGCTGAACTGTGATAGAATGAATATTCCTAGGATACCATGCCCATTTGCCAAGCTTTTCCTCTGAAGTTTATTATACAGGGCATATAGAAAATAAAGTTGGCTCTGTTTAGTTACAGTTTCTAACCTCCATAACTAGAATCTTCCTTTGTGTTAACAATACCAGTACTTTCTACTTGCATGCAGCTCTTGCTTGGCCCCACTGTGGACCTGTGTCAACAGAGAAGACACATGGGAGAACTGCAGGTACAGGATAGTACCATCCCCAGTACAACATGTACTACTGGGTAAGCACAGCCAGCACACACAAGTACATCATATTAGTATCACTGAGTTTTAAACAATGGGTATTGCTTGCATTAAACCTTAAATAACTACTTTACACAGTAAATCATGCAGTTTGGGAGGGAAGGGAAAAAAGGAAAGGAGACTTCTCCACAGCACAAAAACTCCCCAACAAAACCCAACCCAAAACCACCCCAAGAAAAAAACCCCATACTCAACATCTTTTGGAATGCCTGAAGTTTTGTGGGATGCAATATGAGCATAAAATGGACAAGATTAATGATCTGGGATAAAGTGGCTCAAAACCTCAGGATTCTGCATTCTGGTACAGTCTCATTTATCTGAGCATCAGCTATTGTAATTCCCTTCTCTCCCCCCCCCCGAGTCTGAATCACATCCTGTGACATCTACTGAAGTACATTAGCAGTGACACAGACGATTTGAAGCCTCTCTTACTCAGACAGACTGGGGATCCTAACTGTTGTAATAGCAGAGTCTCCATAGTGCGGTAGCCAGCCTCTGGCTAAATGCCACTGTATCTCAGCTAGTCACTCATCATGTGCAACACTCAGCAGCCTTCTCTCCTCTGCACCATTTCAGTCCCAAATAACCCGACAAAGCACTCTGAACATCACTTGCTGTGTGTTATTTTGCTCTTGAAATTACCTGAACTTCTAACTAAACCTTTACCATGGAAGTTCAAAGAAGAATGAGCCAAAGTTAACAAAAATGCAAACCCCATCGCCTTATTCATACGTGTCAGTATGTTTTATTTTGCATTTGGTATTCAAATAAATACTTTTGAATAAGGCAACATGAAGTTGCATAAAAAAGTTACCACATACTAATTTAAATCCATTGTGTTCTGAAGTTATTACTGGGGAACACGATGGAGGATGAAGAGAAAATTGCTTAAGCACAGCACTCCTTGAAAGACATGAATTTGTCCAGACACTGTTAAGAGCTGCACTCAAAGTGAAGCAAGGAAAACATGCTCAACTGGCACACAAATCAAGATCTGGGATTTGGGGAGGGAGATAAAGTGTTAAAATCCATCTCAGATCATGCTGAGCAGGCATCAACCAAATGGTAACTGTAATAGCTTCTGTCCACATCCTGGAGAGCCAGAAATTGCCTCTTCAAAATATATGTATGTGGAAAATTATATTTTATATGTATATATATGGAAAGTTAAAGTGCTGGCTAAAAACCAGGAATTATGGAAGCATAAAGTATCACAAAGTTCTTGATTTCTCCCTTCCTCTAATTCCCTGGTAGGGTGATCCCCCTGAATCACAGCAGAGAACTGACTCATGAAGCTTAATAGAAAAATGAGGAAGGTTTCAGGCTTCAAGGGCCTTTTGCATTAGATGGGCCATCAGAAGCACAAGAAAAATGACACCATTTGTAAGGGCTCTGGTGTTCTCTTTTACAGGAGCACAAAGTGCCATGTTACTTGCATACGAAGCTTTGCCTTAAGTGGAGCTCTGAAGGCGGAGTTGCGTTTTTTCCTTCACAAGCATAGAAGAAGGAAGGCCCACGTCTTATCTCCCTCAGGAGGAGCAGTCTGAGCAACACACACTGACCCTACAGGCATTTCCTTCCTGTATTGTGCTATCTTGTAGGTAAACATCACTGTGGAATAAAAGTGATGGCTGCTAATATTGAGCTTGGTGACAAATGGAATCAAGCACTTCAGCACGAGCACGCTGGTGACTCAGACTGCAAATGCCTTGGGTCTGATAGAGAAGTGAAGCCTGCCAAAGAGGAGGCAGAAACGACTGTGACCTACCTGCTACAAGCACTTGCTCTTAGGAAGCACGAGGAAAAAAAACTGTGAAGTATGTCAGGCATTTTGATTGCACAGCAAGCAATCTGAAGTCCTTTGTTGCCTTCTGCTTGTGGACTGGTTTTAGCAAGTTAAAAACCAACACCAGCAGCAAGCCTTGCCCTGAGTCAGGGGGGCCAGGAGGGACACAGGACAACGCAGGACCCTCGACACTGATCAGCTTGCACCCAAGTTATGCTTTTAGACTTTTCCACTGGCAGTCATCTATTCTCTAGCTATATCCCACTGCTAAGAATTGCAACAATCACATCTTAAGGGAAGGTCATGAATCTCAAATAAGAATACAAAAGCACCAAAGTCTGACTTTTATCAACAGCTACCACCACCAGCTAACAGAACAACCTTGATTGCAGTGAGAGGATGGAGAAGAAGACACCAGTGTTGGAACTGATGAAGAAACAAGCACTGAGGTATTTTAGCAATCTGAATATATTGTTTTGCATAAAGCCTAATCTCTCTTGATCCAAACATGTAGATAAGCCACTTCAGCAAGTTATTTTATCATGAATGTCAGTAACATTTCTGTTCATCAAAATGAGACACAAAGGGGAGGCTTTCTCCAGAATAAATCATGTTGCCAGTCTTCAAACTGCCAACACTGATGCTTAAGCTGCTCAAATCAGGGACTTCCACCACCACATCCCCTTTCAGAGGAGGTCTGGGGCTCTGTTTCTTTCTTTCTCTGCTGCAGCATTTTAGGTTTGGTCAGTCCTGTGCAATTCTGTGAGCATTTTGGCATCGTGTGCATCTCTGAAGACATCTCCATAAAAGGGAACTGACTCAAGCATTATAGGGAAAACACAGAGCACAGATATCAGATGATAATTCCACCGAGGCTGCCTTTGGCCCCAGGATTCAGTCTGTGGTATCTGTAAGAAGCCCATGCACTTGGTTTTCCAGATGTTGATTTTTAAGCCCAGCCTTTAAGATAGAATTAAGGACTGCCAAGGAAATGTTGCTTTCTGTAGTCTGGTGCAGAGGAGAGAGGAGTGGGCTACAAACACCTCAAAGCACCCATAATTGCTCTACAAGGCAAAAGCATCTTTCATGGGATGATTCTCTGCTAAAGCAGCTGAACCAACACAGCACACGTACAGCATGGCATGCTTAATTAAAATACTAAGGGCAGTGCTGCATACCCCAAAACCTTCCAATTTCATGAGCACTATGAGCACAGCAGTGTTTAAGCAGATCGTGGAGGTAACGTATCAACAGATGTTACACGAGCTTGCCTAGGACACTGAGTATTTAAAAGGAATCCTAACAAGTGAAAGACCAAGGACAATTCTGGGTACTGCTAAGGCTCTTCTCTGGAGTTCTTACTTTGCAGTTTCTACAGGGCTGCTGCACGCTGCTCTAACATTTGGTCTGAACAGGCAGCAACCAGTGGGAAGAGGCAAGTCTTACTGGAGACACAAGTTGTATTCATCCTATAGCTGTTCTAATAACTTTAGACACATAAATTAATTAGGCTGAAGCATTACCAAGTGTCACCAGCACCCTGGGACAGGCCATGTTACACCCCCAGCACTAAAAAACACACTGATGAGAGGCAGAATGGCCTGCGAAAGACTCCCGAGGTTCAGGAGGATTGCAGAAGGGCTTAGTTCCTTGCCTCTCACGGAAGCGAGCAGCACAGCCTCCTCCTTGCCTCACCAGGTCAGTGCTCACTAGTCCTTCCCCTCCTTGATCCTTAGAAGAGGACATAATCAGAAAGCTCAGAGTGTCCTTCCCCTTCTCAAAGCACCAGGTTATTGGAAAGCGCTTTCTTCAGCAGCTTCCCCATCAGGTACCTGCAGGCCAGTGAGCTCCATCGATGGCAGCGCAGGACCTGCTCCTCACTAGTACCAAGCTGGCACAACTCCTCACTTCACTTCCCTCCTGCAGTCCAGTTCTGTTGAGCACTGTGGCTCCCACCCAGAAAGCTATTCATCAAGGCAAAATCACCCACAAAAACACACCCATGGGTGTTTTTCTTCACCCTATGGCTGGTACCACCACCCTCCCCAGTTCAGAACCCCGTTCCCCTCCCTCAGACCAGCCACCCCACTCAGCAAAGCCTTCCTCCCTCCCTTATGTATCACACTTTGGAGCTCTACCTGGCAGATTACCTTCCTCTATGGAGTTTAGCTCTCCCAAAGAAATTTGCTCTATTCCTCAGGGAAATCATTCTGCTCCTCCTCAGCTGAGCCAGCTGATTAAACCAAGGCCCTTTATCAGGATCAGATGGGTAGGGAGGAGATGATGATCCATCTCAGACATGGCTAGTCCCAATTCCATTTGTAGGACTCACCATGTCTTCAATCATCAATGCCCAGGATGGCTCCGACACAGAGCAGAACACAGAAATCTCAATGCCTGTTTGATAGTTTCCATCAAACCACATTAATTCTACAGATTACAGTGGAATTACACAAGGGATAATTTAGGCTCGGGGAGTTTAATGGGACTACACATATGCTTACAATAACTCATGTGCAAGAACGTGTGTGAGATTATGGTCTGTGTTTCCAAGAAAACAGACGTTGTCTTTTCCGAGCTCTTTTCCCCTTCGTTTCCAGCTGAAGTCATCAGCACATGTTTATGATATTACATGTGGTTGCTGAAGCAGTTATTACAATGGCACAAAGAGGATTATCATTTCAGGTGGGGAATAATTCTCCTACAAATCCTCTTTCCATACAAACAGCTTTAGTAATAACCAATGCAGAAAAATAGGGCAAAGAGAAGGGATTTACACACAATGAGCCAGATTGCCCGGTGTGCTCCAGCTGCTTTGTACTGCACTGATTGGGTCACATTTGCTTTGTGTTGCAGAACAGAATGTGTTTTTAACTGCAGTCCAATATTCCTCATCCAGCCTTTCCCTACAGGGTGTCAGCATGTTACCGATCACAGAATAAATGCCAACAATCAGCCCCAAAGACTGGGAGCTTCTTTACTGCATGTTCAGTATCAGCATAGAACCAGCAAACGGTGTTTGTGTTCCCTAGAAATAACCCCTCCATGACTTATCTGAGGATAATTCAAACCCGATTGTCCAGCAAGAAAATGCAATGCCCTGCTTTTGTCTGCTGCTAATCAGGGCCATTTCACTGCAAAAGTGGATGAAGCGTGATTTGTGGAGCTCAGAAAAGCACACCAATGGTGAACAGCTCCAACTTCCCCAGCCACTGTGTATGATCAAGAGCGTTAAGAAGTAAGGTCCTGATCCAACTTTCCTTAAGTCAGTGGAAACATTTCCAAAGGCTTCGGAGGATGTTGGATCTAGCCTGAAATCATCCATTCTCCGAGGTCAGGAAAGAGGAGTTTATCCAACGTGGATGCCTGAAAACTAACGAGCTTTCATGATGTGTACATGAACCGCCATTTCCCTCACCCCATCCTTCAGCTTCCTGCTGCTCTTGCACAGTTTCCTTTTCCCAACGGGCCATCCAGGCAGTTCTGTTTCCTTTAATTAGGAACAGCCCCGGCTGGTTTCGTTAGCGGCTGTGCAGTGGTTGCCGTGGTGCTGTGCATCAGCTCGGCTCCACACAACCACCTCCTGTGATCCCTGGGGCTACTACAGCCACCACAGGACTTGGGAGAGAGCTGGGGTGGTTCCAGCTGGAGTCAGGAGCAGCCACTCCATCCATCCAATGTCTGCTATCAGATGGGAGCACGGGCCCCTTGTTCCTGGGGGTACCACAGGCTGCTCCTTACCTCCGAGCAGGGGATCAGGTTCTGGTTATTAACTTCAAACCCGTCAAGATTTAACTGCATGTGAAAGGTTGCTCTGTGTGCCCAGGGCGATGCTAACACGCACGGACACACAGTGCCGTGGTTTCGGCCAGCACTCCTCAATGAGCCGAGTGTTGGATCTGTTCTGGCTTCCCGTGCGGCCGCCACCCATGGCCCAGTGCTCGCAGCCAGGCACGGGCTGAACCCGCTGTGATCCCGCCGCTGCCTCCAACCTGAACCTCCCCTGTGTCAGTGTGAGCCCATCACCCCTTGTCCCACCGCTCCAGCCGTCACGAAGAGCCGTCTGCAGCACGCTGCCCAGCAGCAACACTCCATACAGGCCGCACGCTGCCCAGAGACCGCGTTTCCTCCCCTTTCGCGCCATCTCCCACCCAGTTCCCTACGGATCTAAGCTCTTAACGGCACCTCCCGCCCCGCTCAGCCCAGCACACAGCGCAGCGGCGCCTCCGGCCCTGCCCCGCCGCCGGTCGCCCCTCAGGCCCCGCCGCAGCGGATTCCTCACCGCTGACGCGCCCCCGAAGCGCTTCGGGCCGGGCCGGGCCGGGCCGGGGCGGAGCGAGGCGAGGCGGGGCGGGGCGGGGCGCGCGGCCCGATTGGCGCGCGGGGCCGGGCCGCGAGGGAGGGACGAGAACTTTCGGCGGCCGCGGGCGGACTGTGCCTCAGCCCCCGGAGCCGGCAGCGCCCCGCGAGCAGCGGCGACACCGCGGCCATGACCCACTTCAACAAGGGGCCTTCCTACGGGCTCTCTGCCGAGGTCAAGAACAAGGTACGGGCCGGCCGCCCCGCGCGGGTGCACCGGGGCTTTGTCTGCACGCACCGGAGGCTTCTCTGCCTCCGGCTCCGGGCCGGGTCTCTGCCTGTCCGCGGAAGGGGCGGGGGGGCACGGGGAGCGCGATCTGGCACCGCGGTGGCGGGGACGAGAGAGGTGTCAGCGCCGCCGCCACTCGCGCCTCGTCCCGCACCTGCCCGCTGGGGCAGCCTCGCTCCGCGACGTCCCAATGGGCCCCGGGGGGGTCCGAGCGCTCCCCTCCCGCTGGGGCCGGGCCGGGCCGAGCCGAGCGTGAGCGGGGAGGAGAGGATGAGCGGAGCGGAGCGGCGCGTCCCGGCCCCCCGCGCGGCGCATTCCAGCCGCATGACATCATGGGCACGGCGGCGCGCACAGGCCACGCATTGTCTGCCCGCCCCGCCCGCCCCGCGCGGGCACACAAAGGCGGCTGCGGGGCCCCTGCTTGGCCCGGCCCTTGGCGCTCGGCGGGGGTTTGTCACGGTCACCGCGCCGCGGGTTAGAGCGGAGCGGACCGAACCGGGCAGGAACCGAGCCCGTGCTGCCGGAGCGGTGCGCGCCTCATAGCGGCACAGACTGGTTCGGGTCGGTAGGGACCTTAAAGCTCATCCAGTTCCAACCCCTGCCACAGGCAGGGACACCTCACACTAGAGCAGGTTGCTCCAAGCCCCTGTGTCCAACCTGGCCTTGAACACTGCCAGGGATGGGGCAGCCACAGCTTCTCTGGGCACCCTGTGCCAGCGCCTCAGCACCCTCACAGGGAAGAGCTTCTGCCTAAAAGCTCATCTCAGTCTCACTTTGGCAGGTTAAAGCCATTCCCCTTGGCCTGTCGCTGCAGTCCCTGATGAAGAGTCCCTCTCCAGCGTTCTTGTAGCCCCCTTCAGACACTGGAAGCTGCTCTGAGGTCTCCACACAGCTTCTCTTCTCCAGGCTGAACAAGCCCCAATGCTCTCAGCCCGTCTCCATACGGGAGCTGCTCCAGTCCCTTATCTTTGGTGCATTGTTCTGCTGAGCTGCACTGATTTTCCTCACGCTGTGTGGAACAGACCCTGCTAGTGCTAGTGTCCTGCCTGTTAACCCTGCAGTGAACAAATACCCAGTAAGAAGAGAAACCTTTGCAGTAAAAATGGCACTCATAGACAGGTAGGAATAAGTTTCTCTATGCCTTTATTCTCAGGTTTAAACTCTAAATGTAGCATTTAATAACTGCTTATTTCACACCTGTCTGGCTTCAGGCTTCAGCAAATCCCCAAATCCCGTTTTACTTGTGGCTGAGTAGGAGGGGAGGAAGGAGGAGAGTAGTTCACTTCAAACAGTGTCATGTATGCAGAAAGCCTGAAGTTGGTGTCCTGGAAACTTCCCAGAATAGATTCCTCTTTCCCCGTTATTGGCTCCCTGTGGGGTTCTGCTCCAGAATTTGGTGACATTATGGAACAAATGTCTTCCAGAACGATTCCTTCCAGCATCTAAACTTGATGATCTATCTGCGCCGTCACAGTCTAAGAGACAGACAGTAAAACAGATGATGTGTGTTGTTGCATGTGAATTGGGAAGAACATACAGACTCTTCTACCTGAAAAACCATCGACAGAATCCTGTAGGCTTAACAGTGATCCCGCCTACGGGGACAAGATGGGAAAAGTCCTTATTGTTCTCACCTTCCTTAGGGCCTCCTGAGAGGACCTGTTTCCGGCCCTTGCATTAGTAGAGGGTTTCAGACCGGTGTGTTACACGTCTTTATACAAAGGGCCTTCTACTTGATGATGCTGAGTGTCTGCTGTTCACTGACCTTCCCTGCTTGCTTCAAAGCAAATGTTGCAGAGGGGTGGATGTAGTGTGGCAGAACAGGTTTACTTGTGCAGCTTTATACAGTCCTTGGAAGTGTCAGTGCAGCGGAGCCGTAACAGCACAATTCAAAGGCACCAGAGACGAACTCATCTACTTTAGGAAAAGGCTCAGAACCAAACCAGGCAAAGAAACAAAAGCAACCAACAATGAAACAAGCTTTGAACTTTGAGAATGCTGCTCCTGCTGTAAGAGCTCAAACTTCAAAGCAATTATTTTATAAATGGTACACTGCATACCTCCTGTCTCATGTCTTGCAGCTAGCTCTTGTGTAGTTACGTTTCTGTTTCTCTGTATAGCTGAGGGTCAGAGAATATTGTCTGTAGAGATCATGGTTTCCTCTCTCTAGCTCCTTCCATCTTGTAAATACTTGAAGACCATCATCTGGTTTCCAGCTCGTTTTTGGTACTGATTTTAGTCACACTTTCTAAAGCCCTTTGTGCAAACTATTCTGTTAGACTTGGGTTTGGTTTGAACGTGGTGTTGGTGCGATGTTTGTAAGTAGTGGTGGCACTTCCCTGCTGGAATGCTGGGCAGTGTTAGATCCCTTGTACCTAACATGCAGCGCTAATCCCCAGGTGGTGTTTCTGCTGCAGCAGACAGACGTGTTAATGGCTGTGCTGCCCGACAGCCTAGCTGTGCTGGAGAGAAAAGCCCCTTTGGTTTGGTTGTTTCCTCATTTGGCATTGTATTGCTGTTCCAAGAGACCTTTTGTTTGCTGTGGTATTGGAGCAGATGAATGTAACATGTCATGGTGCTTTAGCAGAACTTGGTTTAATTGATGCTCAAGATTACATTGCTAAGATCAAAATCTTGGTTTAGTTCTTTTGAGGCTCCTCCTCCTTCGTTTGCTTCCTACCTCAGTTCACACCGATAAGATCTGGGCTGGATTTCTTGTCCTTGTCCTGCAAAGGAGGGATGACATCCGTGTGCCGGTTCCCAGCTGTAAGGGAACTCGCCTGCATGAGAAACGTGTAGGTAGTCAGAGTGGTGTAATCCCTTTGAAGCCGATTCCCTGTTTACTCAAGATCACAGATGATACTTGATCCAAAACAAATATTCTGTGTGGAGCCCTTGAAGCTGGTGGAAATGGGTAGCTGCTTCTGCAAGCAGTAAATCCTTTTCTCCCTAAAGAATGGGAGAGTTTCTGCAGCGCATGAGGTCTGTGTGGTTTGAGATGGCGATTCAGGTAGCTAAAGCTGCGTGCTGGTGTTCTCTTTGTCCCTGAGGTACAACTGAGGTCGGTGAGAAATGAGCAGAAGCTTTTGCTTTCATTGTCTTGCTGCATGAGGTGTGGAGCAAAGCAAAATGCCGGCAGGAGAGGGAGAGGTTCCAGTTCATTCAGCTGCTTCCTGGTGACTCCACCCTTCCCGTAGAAATGGTGCTTGTGTGGGACAGGCGTTTATCTTCTGCCTCTCACATTTGATGCGTTGCCAGTTCCGTCTCCATGTGAAAGGAAGGATGGGCAGAAGGACTTCGCACAGCATTTGGCTATGTCCTGGCTTAAGTCTCTGACCTTCCTGCTGAGCTGTGTCTCTGTCAGGAGGCTGGCACTGGTCACTGCCATTTCCCTAACGTTTTAAAGGCCTGAGGTGAATGAGGTCTGTCCTGAAGCTGCTGCCCTGAAAGGCCAAGTCCTGGCAATAAGGAAAAGGAAGGGAACCAGGTTTTAAACTGGAGGCTGTTGATAGATGAAGCCTGTAAACAAAACCCCTCCTGTTTTGCAACATTTCCTGCTCCCCTTCTCAAGGGCAAATACCCAGAATGAGAAAGAACTGAAACCTATGGTGGATAATGCTGGCCAGGTGTGATCATTGTGTTCCTCCTGGCACTGCCGAGGAGCCAGTTCTGGCTCTGGGTCCCACTCACCACAGGCCAAACAAACAGATCTAATGGCTTCATCCAGAAATTCCTGGTGTGAATATTTTAGCTGGGAACCAGATTTGAATCATTCACTGTCAGGTTTGTAAATGAGTGATTTAATAGCGAGGTTTGGCTGCTTGTAGTTGGCAGTTGGGCCCTCTCCTTCCTCTTCCTCACGCCTCCTTTCAGAACAGTAGTAATACCCCTTTTCCTTCTTAAAATGTAACTGTTCCCAATACAGATTCGTTTAACGCTTCCATACTTCCCATAGATTGTTTTCCTTTACCAAACCTTTAGGTTTGCTTACTAGGTTTTATGAACCTGAGGTAAGACTGTTTGCTTCTGATCAAGTGAATTGCTGTTAATGTTGTTTGAATGATGTGATGAAAGTGGAGCCTGTATTGGAGGAAGGCAATGAAAACTTAGGCTTTGAGAGAACCAGTGGATATCTTCTGTGACAATAACTGACAGCATGAATCTCTGCATTCCCATTGTGTTGTTCATAGATGTCAATCAAAGATATTCCTTCCTTAAAAGCTATGCAGCCAAGTTCTGCCTTAAATCCAAGAGTTAAGTTTAAAATAAACTTAGCCTGTGTGACACCTTTTGCATGATACAGATGTTCAGTGTGTTGCAAGGAGAATAAATGAACAACCTAACACAGGGGTGTTGTCAGAAGTATTGTAATAGAAACACATACACTGAAACTTCACAGAGGGAATGGCAGAAGGATTTTACACACCAAGCATTCAACTTCAGTTTGCTTCAGTTCAAGAGCTGTGATCAACTAGCACACACCATGAAGTTAATATTTACTAGCCAAGTGTCAGTTTCAGTGTTTTATCTGAAATACACAGGGATGAGTTAAGTACTGAGTGAAAACTTCTGCTGTAGGTTTAGTCAGGAAATCTAGCAACTGGATGCACAGAATGCATTCAGCATTAAAGTTCTTAATGGTAAAGTTTTGATAACTGAGTTATGTCCAAAGCCCATAAATGACAGCTGAATAATTCCACAGCTGCACTTGCAGTCAGTGAATGTTTGGCACGATAACAACATGCACCATTTGAACCACGTTAGTGATAAGAACAGTGAAAACTTGAGGGGTTTTGTCAGTCTTATGATATGTTTTATTTCACGTGTATCAGCAACCAAGTGACTGGAATTCTCCAGCTCACTTACAGCATCCCTGTGGTGACGGACAATGCTAAACTTCAGTAACTTTGGTCCTGCCACACTCTTCTCTCCACTTCCAAGCCAGGCAGTGCTCCTCAGAACATGTTGCCACCTGAATTCATTTCCAACTCTGCAGCTACTTCAGTGTTAATACTAAGGCAGTAATAAGTAGCCCTACTGACATAGGTACAAACTGATGGTGATGAAATCTGCAGCATTGAGTTGATGGTCCACACAGATGATAAATCTCTTTTTATGATAAGCAGGAGCAAGTAATGTGACATGGAAACATTTCCCTTGCCAGCAACTTGGTTATTAACACCCCTGCCATCTGCTTAAAGCCTCCTCCTGTCTGTCAGCCAAGCACTGCCCATTCTGCACACTTGCATATTGCCCATGGACAAAGATTTGCCTTCGGGAGCCCACTGGGTAGACATACCCTCTATCAGTGTCACTGGTTGGTAGCCCCAAGTAGGTGAGATGAAGTAAACCTGTGATAGTGGCTGCCCTCCTGGCATCTGGCACTTGTAGCTGTGAAGCACTTCCACAGGAGATAATGTCTTCTTTGCACTGGTTTAAATCCCCAGCAATGGTTGACATGCCATTGCCAAGTTAACAGTTGTCTTTGGAGTCTTCACATGTCCTAGAACTGTCCCTTGCAGTAGTGCACAGCTGCTCTCAGACTGTGAGCCACATATCGCAGCCCCGTGCGATATGCATAAGGGGCGTCATTCCCAGTTCTGTCTCTTGGCTCATGTTGTTCCTCTAGGAGGAAGGTGATGAATGTCATGGCACGGCAGGGATCAGCTGTCACTGCCTCATAACATCAAAGCAGAGGTGGAGCACCAGACAAGTCTGCTCCTGTGCATGCACGAGGACAGCACAGATAGAGACTGCCGGTGCTGCTGCCACCAAAAGTGAATTGAGAGCCAGGATGTTTGCTGTAGGCTTGTGTGTGATGTTTAACCTTAGGGAGCACACTGTGTCTGCACTCCCAGATTTCACAAAATCCCGGACTTGTTTGGGTTGGAAGGACCTTAAAGCTCATCCAGTTCCAACCCCTGCCACAGGCAGGGAGACCTCACACTAGAGCAGGTTGCCCCAAACCCCTGTGTCCAGCCTGGCTTTGAACACTGCCAGGGATGGGGCAGCCACAGCTTCTCTGGGCACCCTGGGCCAGCACCTCAGCACCCTCACAGGGAATAACTTCTGCCTTATCTAACCTGAACTTCCCCTGTTTCAGTTTGAACCCATCACCCCTTGTCCTATCACTACAGTCCCTGATGAGGAGTCCCTCTCCAGCACACACTGGAAGCACTTGCAGTGAATCTGCGTTCCTGTATCACAGTTGGTGGATTGTTTTGGTGGATTAATAAACATGTAGTAAAACTTTAACTGGTGATAGAAAACTCGCTGAGGTTCACATTTAAGGCTGGGGGATAAGTATCAAGTCTTGCATCCTTCACGTGCAAGGTCACAGTATACCTGCTATGGCCAGAACACCTCTGAAGAAAGCAAACGGAGTCTGTCAGAGTCATGACTATTAAATGACATTAGTAGTCTCAGAAAAGAGTAGGTTTAATTTGCATTACGGTAATGCTTGTTTGAAATGTACAAATGAAGGTGCTTTTTGTATGGTTTCAGAGTTAGACAGTTTAAAATGTAGAGAAAAATACCTATTATATCCTGATTGCTGAGTCAGTATCCTCAAGAGAGAGCTGGATGCGTACAGGCAGAATTGGGGGATAATGGCAAGTCACTGATAGTTTTTTTTTTTTCTCCTCACATCAGCTTTTTCTGCAAGAACACATATTTGGAGGCTTTTTCTTGCTGAACAAAATTTGCTTTGGAGAATAAAAGATAAAAACTTCTTTGTACTCCAGGTTGTAGCTTCTGTAACGACGTAACACCATATGCAGTGTGCATCTGACACATCCTTTTAAGGCAAACTTTGTAGATTCCCATCCCCTATGGAACTGTACAGGAAAGGCCTTCAGTGAAAATGGGCTGGAGGCCAGGACACGTAGGGCAATTTGAAACAGATTTTTTCTAAGTGAGATCATGTGAAAATCCTTCTTTTCCCTTTAAGAGGGACTCTTTGGCTTAAAAATGTTTAGAATCAGATGCTTACAGAGAGCAGCTATTAACTGCTAGAGCTGTGTTCAGCAGCAAATGCTTTCTCTTGGGTAAATACTTTTGGTTGTGCAGTCATGCCTCAGAGTAACCAGTGTTGTTTCTATTTAGTGGGATTGAATTAGAGTGTGTTCTCACAAACAGTTTTGTCTTGCTTCAGGTGGGTGGTTGGATGCTTGGTTTTGTTGTGTTGTGTCTTTAAAACAAAAATAAACCCCTCAACAACCCCTTTTTCTGCTTCCCCTCTCCCCCCCCTCCTTTAACCCAGTGCATAAGGAGTAGCTACTTAACCTCATTTAGTAGATACTAGGAGGGGAGACATAATTAAACTTCCTGTTGCTTATATAAAGCCATCTTTTACCTGAAGCAGATACGATTCTGGACATATAAATTACAGAGGATGAAGGTATTGGTCACACTGGAGGAGCTGGCAGTAAGAGAAGACCACTGCAGTGAGGCATGAAGTGCTGCTGTCACAGCTATGCTCCAGTGCCCTGCTGGGACTCTGGCCAAGCTGCCTTACCCAGTCCCAAGCGTGCTTTAAGCCTTGGGAGTCTGAACTTGCTCCAGTCACTGATCCTGGACACTGGACTTTAACCCTTCAGTACCTTTGCTGCTTCCTCTCCAAGTCTTGACCTGGGCTTCTGGGGTCTAAACAGGATTTTTCTTGGGGACTTCAGGCAGACATCCTTTTGGGTTGCAGAGTAATCCTTAAGGGGTGTGATGAACTGAAGTTGTATGTGGCTTGTGCAGGATTTGAATGCCAAGTCATTTCCTGAATTTGGACAAAAACTATTTCTGCAGCTCCTTGCTGTTCTGAAATGCTTTCATGAAGGTGGGATATGATCTGCTACAAGCCCTAGCTGGCTGAATTATAGATGGATTCTAAACAAGTCTTTCTATCCTGCTTTGCACAGGTAGGAAGAGTAAAACTCTAAAATACTACCATAAAACCTTATTTTGCTTTCCTGCTGACAAAGCTCTCCTATTACATTGCTTTCCTGTCAGTATTTCCACTGATACTGCCTCTTATTTATAGACAGAGGGCATCATCTTAGCGTATTTATTAGGTTTACTTAGGCTTTGCTTGAATAAGAGTAACTTCATGGAACAGTATTTTTCTGTTGTCCATAATCAATTGTCTAAATGCTAGAAGCCCTCCCAGCAAAAGATAAAGCATAACAGGCACATGCATTTGAGAAGGGATTGGTTATCTTCAGATGTCCATGGTGCAAGCCAGCTCTTACCTTGCTGCTGACTTTGGTCTCCCAAGAACATTTCCCATGTTGAGCATGGACAAAGCACAAGTTAGAGCTCAGGTCAGTACACACCAAGTGGAAGAACACTGGAACAGGAGCTGCAACGCAGCTCCTGATGAGATTCCCACCACCTGACCAACCTGAGCTGTCTCTGATTTGGTTAACTGCGTAACAGTGTGTGAGATCAGTTGAAGTCACCTGAAAGTCAATTCAGTGTTAAGTCAACAAAGCATATGTAGTTCAGACACATATCTAGTGTTCTAAGACTAATGTTCTTCGCTTATTTTTCTTGACATCATTGTACTAATCATGTTCCAAAGAAGTAAAAAGCACAAGTAAGTTTCTAAGAAGATAAAGACTGTTGCCTTTTTGCCATGGTCTGTCTTGATAGCATCCGTTATCGTCGATGGAATGATGGTATGAGAATGTTTGTGATACGGAAAGGTACATTGTCTTTGAAAGAATCTAACAGGTTGTAATAAAGAACAAAAACTGTGAGATGAACCATCAGAGGTAAAGAACTGGTCTTTGAATGGATGGAAAAGAATTGGAACAAAACATATTAACAAAGTTAAAGTGCAGTCCTGGCACCTGAGCATTTTGTTCTACAGAATAATAATGGAACCTTAAATAACCAAGGATTGGGACCTCTCTCATGTGTCACTTGCCACACAGCATTGCCCACACGTACTGCTGCTCGTGTATTTCAAACCTGCACTGAATTCAGGTATGCACAGTAGTGAGACTAAAACTTACCTTGTGGTAGCCTGAGCATGTATCTGCATCCCTGACTCACCCCCGAGGTAAAAGAACAGCAAACTGTGGTTCCTGCTCATGCTTTATTGCTGAAAAACACTGGGTTAGAAGTTCTTACAGCATGTTTAATCAGAGCCTCTTCCTTAGAGTTAGGCTGGCTTTTCTACTTGAACTGTAGTCTTTCCTTTTGTACTGATCATAAACTTCAGCATAGCAGGTTTAGGGCTTGATTTTACATAAGCTGCATTTTCATTAAAAAGATGGATAGTAAAAATTAAGTAAATGTTTTCTAGTGTGTTTATAGTATTTGGTTTTTTTCTTTAATATCACCGTAATTATAGATCATATTCTTTTTATAACTCTCTATGTGATTAAAGCACAACCTGCCTGGGTGGCCGTATCCAAAATATTTTGGGATGTTTCCTGGAATATAATCAACATTGTGCCTCACCTGCTGAACTTGAACTGGTCAGAAATACCCCTGGGAAGGGAGGGTGTAGAGTGGAGAGCAGGGCACAGCAGAAGCTGGTTGTTACAGTTCATTCTCTGTGCTGAATTCATGTTGCCCATTCTTTTGATAAAGTTGGAAGACTCATCAACACCACTGGGCCTTGGGGGAGGACCAGAGGGTCACGATGCAGTTTCCTTGTAACATGACGTATTTTAAGAGCTTTTCTACTGGGGAGAAAAATAAGTAAATGAGAAGTAATCTGTAATTTCCTGGCTTGCTGTAGTAGCAGTAAATTAGAAAAACACAGCAAGGTACAGTGCTCATTGATGTTACTGTTTGTTTGCAGTCTCCATCTAGCCTTTGATAACTACCAGAGTTACATTAGAAGTCATCTCAGGAGATGCTTCTTGGATTACTCTTAGGAAAACCAGATTGTTTTCAGATTTGCTGTTCATGCAACAGATTGGGTTGGATCAACAGTGTCTTAGCTGAGGAGAAACTTCACATTCCAGTGCTTTTTCAAATGCAAACATAAACGCTTTCAAATAATAGGGAGTGAATATTACCGAAACCGTGTTCTGCAAAGAAACTTAAACTGTTCAGCAATATGCAGACTAAAGATACGGTGCGAAGGGACTCAGTATCAAGAAGTACAGTTTATGGTGGCAGTACCAGAAGGTGCTACAGTTGAAGGTGAAAGCTGATGACTAAGGAGAACTGGAGTTCGAAGCCAGAAAACTGTGACTGTGACAAGAAATGATAAGAACAAGTAACATGAGGAAAACGGTGAGAACAGATTTGAAGGGGCAAGAGTGTTGCAGTAGTTGAGCTGCAGAGAGAGAGGGAACCAGCACTCAGTCAAAGCGCAGGTGTGCAAGTTGTTTGTTCACTCCGAGGGAGAGATGGTAGTGTTTGCTTCTGGACTAGTTTGGAAGCTGTCACACAATCGGATCTGACGGCCAGGGAGTAGAACACTTAGTTCTTCCAGCTTGCTGATCTGGCAGCAAACAGCATGCATGACTACAGGTATCTCACTTGTACAATGACTTGGAAACTTTTAGGCATAGCTGTTCTTACTTCACAGAGTTTAAACTGGTACCCATGGGAAGGGTGCCAGGGATTTTTGACTGATGCATATCCATCCTTCCTTTAAAGGTTGTAGCCTAAGTTTTGATTTACAGAGAAAACACTGAGATGTGGGCAAGTTATCAATTCTGCTTCACATAACAGAAAATAGTCTTGAATATTGAGCAAAATGGATACAGCTGGAAAATCTGTGCTCAGTATCACAGTAGGATGTAGTGAGACCTTTCAGTATTAGTGTTAACACAGGGTGTTCTCTACCTTTATAGAATGGTTAGGGTTGGAAAGGACTGTAGGATCATTTAGCTCCATCTAGTTTCTATACAACAGCCCATAATGACACGAAACAATATGTGTTCAGATACCACATGTATCTGGACATACTTAATGGTGGCTTTCAGTTTTTGAAGTACTTTGCCCATTTGGTTTTCATGTGGGTTTTTATATTCCCATTACCTTTGGGTTTCTCATGCACAAATAATGCCTCCTCTGACATCTGCTTGCTGAACATACATGAAGTGAAGAGGGAATTTCAATTTGTCCTTCTGATGAAGGGTCACTGGATTGGATTTTGTGTTCTAGAACAGCAGGTGAGGAATGGAATGGGGAACTCAGGTGCCAAGAGCTGGAATTCTGGATAATTTGGGACTGGCTGTATAGTCTGCTGTCATTCCCACTTCTGAGGAATAAGCGCTTCCACAAGCTCCTGCCTTGAAAGCAGAAGATCCTTCATCTTCACTCACGCCGCTATAAAGCCTTAAAAAAAGGAAGGAGAAAGGTCTCATTGCAAACTAGTGCCAAGCAAGCAGTAAAGAAATATTAGTGTTAGTATCTTTGGCCTCTGCAAGACCAATCACTCCTGAGGGTGGTACTTACTTCATTGCAAAGAACGTTTCGTAGTTACCACTGAAACCATAAAAATTCAGTTTCACTCAGATAATTCTGGATTCATAAAAACTGAAAAGATGACAAAGGAACAAATTCCAGCTTAAAACAGAAACTCTGCAACTTCAGGCCTAAAGAGCTGGAGTTTCCAGCTCTTAAGCTTTCTCGGTCTTTTTTGACTGCAGAGTTAGGTATTTTGTGTCACTGTAAGCGAGGACGTGGTCCACACCAAATCTCTCCCTGTGGAGAACAGGTTTTGTTGACAAATGCTGTTTCTGTGATAGAGTTGTTTGGTCCCGTTGACAAGCACATGCTTTTATTGTTGAACCTTTTGACTTGTTGGTCCCAGTGACTTGTAGAGAGCTGTGCAGCGTGCTTAAGTGCTTCCTTGAGATACTGTTACAGGATTTTTCCAGAGTAGCAGCAATACAGACAGCTGAACTCTTAAACTGGAGATTTGGCATATGCATAGCCCTTGGTGGATAGTGTGTTCTGTGTAATTTGGAAAAGATTAGTATGAAAGGACAATTGAAAGTCCATATGATATCACTTATGGTGTGAAATGCTGGTTAACATCATCACTCAAACTTAACATTCTACAGGCACACTGAGTAACTTCAAGGGACACAGATAATTGAAGTTGGCCAACAAAACTTCATTTCTGTCCAGGAATCTATATACTTGATAAAAACAATGGTGACTGCTGTTCTTGTACTACAAATGGAGGGAGGGTTTTTACACTGTTAAGAGGTCCCAAACAGCAAAGTTCTGCCTGAACAGAATAAGTTGGGAGAACCGGGTGTGAGGTTGCCAGAGGAATCAAGTTTAATCACAAGGACTCTAGCCTGAGGCATACATTGTCATAAATGGATGCGTATCAGCTTCTAATAGCAAGTAACACCTACTTGTTTCCTCCCACAACCTGAGATCACCAATACTTTTGACCACTTGTATAAACTATAGTTTCCTTTCAAATGTGTTTTTAACACTTAAATCTACATCTCTGAAGCAAGAAGAGTAGCATTTACAACTTTGTGTATCTCTCAAGATCTGTCAGAACAAAGTAAAGGAATTAACAGTTGACTTCCTGCTGTCTTGTTTTAAACTTCTGTAACATCTTTATATCCATGGCTACCATTGAATCTTTTCTGCAGTGTCCCAAAACAGCTTTTGTCATGGCAGGGATGATGTATACTTTGAATGAAGCTGCTCAGCTACTGCTTTCATCTCTAGTAGACGGTGTTTTCTTTTGCAGTGGAGTTGGAAGATTTAAGTGTCTTCTATGAAGGTTCAGTGCTTAAAAAGGGATCAGATCTAATACTACTAATCAGATCAATAGTACTAATCAGCATATTGATTAGGAGTAGTGGAAAAAGCCTAAGTCGTTTTCATTTATGACAAAACTTCCAGCCCTCTCTCATAGCTAGTGCCCCTTTCCTTTGAATTAATCAAAGGAAAACTGGAGCAACTCTGATAGACGTGGAAAACCTGGAGTATTCACTAGCAGTTTTACAGAACTTCTGCTTGTGCCATAGGGAGTAAAAGAGCCAAGAATCCAGAGTAAGCAGAATGCCTGGCTTCTGGTAGTACGTGACCTGTCCCTCTCCCTGTTTAACCCCTTCTTGTCACATGTTTAAATCCAAACCCTGAAGTTTCCATGTCTGTAGCTTTTCAAAGTGTAGCTCTCAAAGAAACTACCACAACTCCTCACTATTTGTAACCTAACTTCCCACCAGTTCAAAAGCCAGGACAAAATGTGTACCATATTTAAGTCAGTACAGAAATGAAGGAAGTTCTGAAAACCAGCACATTGAATAGCAATGCTTTTAGTGACAGTAAGACAAGTTTCCGCACATCTATAAGCATTTTCTGTTTCCTGTCTCTATATAAGCACTGTAGTGATACTCTGAGACAATTAAAACCTTCTTAAAAAGCTCAAGATTTGAACACATGGTGAAGTGTTCCAACATCAAGTAAATATGTTTCAGAAGGGATAAAATTCCATCTGATTACTTGTACGTTCCCCAAGCAATGGGGGCAGCAAGTTAGTATGCAGCTCAGTTGTAATCTCACCTATGGAATGCACTTAGTAGCAAATGAGGGAAATCTTTGACATTTTTTTCCTTTATATGCTTGCCAAGAAAGATTAAACCAGGCACACTTGCACAAGCCTTTAGGGTTCTCACTCCTACTAGCTTCCACAGTTACTCTTCTTTTAATATGGGGAGGGAGGTGATTGATCTTTAAATGTGTCTTTTGGTGGCGTGATCACAGATCTGATTTCCTTTTCTTTTAATCAAAAAACCTGATTACCAGTACTTAAAAATAAATGAAGCTGTAAAAAAGTTGCAGAAAAACAATTCCAGCTGCAGGATGGCTCAGCTGTGACTGAGCCTGCTCTTTAAGCTGCACCAAACCAGAAACTGCCTGAATTTCCAGAAAGCATAACATACATTACATTTGTAACTAAGAATTGTGGAAGAGATCGGTTTAACCCTGTCACTGTACCCACATGCATGTTAGAATAGCAATTTTAATGTAATATGAACTGCCAACATACAAATGACCAGCCCAAATTGTCTTCTGTCTTCTAACTGGAATGTAAGAGCATACCAGGTTCTGGCCTTTCTACAAATCCTCTTCTTTTGAACTAGAGTACAGAAAAACATTATTTACTGTATGTCCTGTCTGTACACCCAACTTAAGATGTTGTGGGTAAGCTCTGTAAGGTCTCTCTCTGTAGGTTCTCTAATGCATAAGAAGAGTGTGATGCTATGGTTCAGTCTAAAAGGGATGCTTTGGCACCTTTCTCTTTCGCAAAATAACAACTGACTCAGTTATGGCCAAGACTGCTGCTCTGCTGTAACCCTGAACTAGCTCATCAAGTTCTGCAGATATTCCTGGGGAGACAGACTAAGGCTGGGATCACATAAGGAAATACAGATAGCCATGAAAAGTAGTTTGTAAGCTAATCACCAGGTTAGCAAGGAGAAAGATAACCAACTTCCTCATACACCAGTTTTAAGTTGTTAACCTTTCTGGTAGCCCCTCAGTGAAGGGACTGCCCACCCTTTACTGGCATCACCATCACTATAAATAAAGAATATGGTACTTGTCATCTTGTGCAGAACATTGCACAACATTTTTACCTTTATTAAGATCTGAGTAAGGGAATGGGTTAGCCCATTATCCTGATCTGTAAGTAAGGCACTACAGCACCACTATTACAAATAGTCTAAGGAAAATAAGTATTACTTAGGCAAGTTTTTGAAGTAAAGCCAGGGTTACTGGAATTTTCCGTTCCCTTTAGCAGAAAAATAGAGAACAGAATACTGTAATTTTCTGTTTGGTCAGTTTGGAGTTGGGGATTACTAACACGAGCCAAGATGTAGCAATTGTCTCTACCCAAGTCCTTCAGAATGGTTGGAATTCTAATCTCCTGCAGTATAAATAGCTGCTAATAATCTGCCCTTTCTGGGTTTAAGTCTACGACTATATGTAAAAACTCTGAAATGTACATGTTTTTATCTGAATGTGAACAGCTTTACATGAGTTTCTGGTAGGAATTTGTAAGCAGCTGATGGGACCCGAGCTGGTTTTCCATTAGTTACATGTTCTGTGCTTGCCTATCAGGTTTTGCCTGTCTTACGAAGGTGGAAAAGCATTGCCAACCTCCGCACTAGAGGAGGCTCTTTATGCCATAAAATCTTGGGTTCAGATCACTTGTTTTGTTTGCAGACAAAGTAGCAGTGCTTTCAGGGATAGAATTCTTACTTGCCAATAGTGAAAAGCATTGCAAAAATAACAGGTTTAGGCTGAAGGAAGCTTGAGCTCCTTTGCAGTGTCTGCAGAGGAGAGAAACAAGGGCAGAGAGTAGAGCACAGACCACCTTAGCTGCTAGCATTCAACTTCACTGGTTTTAAGCGTTCCATTCACATGGATTGATTTCTAGTGATTGACACATTGAGTAGTGCAGTCTGAACATCTGGAAAAGGAGTTTTTAAATTATCTTGCTAACAGTTCTGGGCCTCTGTTTAATGCCTTAACTTCAAAGACCATTGCAGGTTTTCTCTCTTTTCAATTAAAAGACATGAGATCACAGTTTATTCCATCAGAGTCTTCCAGCAAGGCCAAAGAAAAGAGAAATAGCAGGCATACCAAAGCTGGAGTTTCAAAAAGCCACACACAAACCTCCCAGAATCCTCAGCAAGATAACTCTGAATGTTGTAGCAACAAGGGGAAAACTTACTCGGTCATCTCCATTAAGTATAATCTAGCTGAAAATACCCATCCCATGATAATCTTCAGATGAAGAACTTCAAATCTATCACCTGAAAGTTCCCGTGTAGAAATCTAAATCTGAGCAGCAGTACTGCTGGCATGGCAGTTCAGAGTTCTTGTGGTTGCAGTTTTCCCTTGTGAAGTAACTTTATGGCTGCTTGTGTTACAGATTGCCCTGAAGTATGACCCTCAGATAGAAGAAGATCTGCGGAACTGGATAGAAGAGGTGACTGGGCTGAGCATTGGTGCAAACTTTCAACTGGGATTAAAAGATGGCATCATCTTATGCGAGTAAGCATCAAAGTAACCATATCTTTAGCAGTTTTCTACTTTCGAGAAACTAAGAAGGGACTTTCTGAAGACTCCCCTTCAAACACATCAACAACAATAGTCAAAGATAGCTGACGGTAGGGTGGGAGACAGCTGTGGATAAATGAAAACTTAAATCTCCTTTATATTTCAGCAAAGATTTCTTAAATATTCCTAAATTTAACAGTGAAGCTCTTTCTGTAATAACCAAATGGCATACAAAAATTCTCACTGTCTGTGAGAGCTGAGATCTGAGCTAGACACTCGGTATAAACCAAGAAATTAACCATTTTGATGAAACTAATGCAACTAATAAAGCATGAGTGAAAATACTACATGATGCCTGCAACAGATGGTATAAGGATGATATTTATTGTTTAAGCATTTCCCTTTTTTTCACCTCCCCAGGCTTATAAATAAGCTGCAGCCAGGATCAGTGAAGAAAATTAATCAATCAAAACTAAATTGGCACCAGGTAAACCAAAAAAAACCCCCAAAACTACACCTCTAACACCTCCAACCCCCAAACAGTTCTTCAGTTCTTTTGCTCTGTATTAACAAATCTGCTGTGAATATGGTACACCTTCAATCTTAATAGCACTGAGTTTTGTATGATACATACGCAACAGCTGAGGACACTGCATACGTTAACAGCATTTAACAGAAAACAAATACAGCTGAGATAGCTCCTAAATGGCAGTTGAGTGCATATTTAATAGTAGTGTAGCTACTGTTAGGTGTGTAGTAGCCGTTAGGTGAAATTCCAGATGGAAGAAGAACGTAGAGCTGTATAGCAAGGACTTTTTCCAAGTTTAAAACAAACACACACCCCCAAAAAAAAAACCAAAAAAAAACCCCACCAAACGCAAACCAACTGTTAAATACTGAATTAAACCACAACTGGGAGGGGAAGTCTCGGAAGAAATGGTTGTGTAACAGAAAACAATATGGTGCAGACTACACTATTTCAGTGTATCCAGATTTGATTTCTTCTGAGTGCTCTACCCAGCACATCCCCCTAGCTGAGGGATTATCAAAGGCAACATGCATTTAGAACAAGCACTGGAAGGTTGCTGGTTAGAGCTGACTGCCTTTACGGCTGCTGGGATTAGCTTGATACTGCTGTGTCAGCCTCTTGGTTTTATTGGCATTGAATCCTATTAGATATGGTGGAGGATTTCTATATTTTTAACAAGTTTTAATACCTCTTAAGACCTCAGAAGGAAAGGTGGGATTCAGTCCTTACTCCTTGTACTCCATATGTTCCTCCAGTTTCTGTGGTGCACAGTGCTAAAAGTGCTTAGTTGAATGTGTTCCAGGAGGTGAGTGAGATAATACCTTCAAACCAAGTGAAACATTCTTACTATCCACATAGTTGTGTTTTTGTTTTACTCAGAATTATCAATTGCTGAAGTCAGACAGCATGTCAGATTTTCCGGTTTGAAGCAGAGTTTCCATTAGGATTTCTCTTGGAAGGGACACAGTTGAGGCTGTTTTTGTCTAACCAAGTATGTGATACTCATTAGAGTAGGCTAGATAAAGGCTCAGATTGATTTCTGAAGTCAGTGTTAAAACAAGACTTCCCACTAGTCAATCTTAAACTAACACCAGAAAGCTTTAGAATTCCTTAGTTTCTGAATTGAACACTGAGTAGAAAACTGGCTTTATGTTTCTGTTTAGCTGGAGAACATTGGGAATTTTATCAAAGCCATCCAAGTCTACGGCATGAAGCCACATGATATTTTTGAAGCAAATGATCTTTTTGAAAATGGAAATATGACTCAAGTACAGACTACTTTGGTGGCACTAGCAGGTTTGGTAAGTATTTGTACCCATGGAATTGCCACACATTCACATGCCAGTCCAGATGCACCCTTACCAGACATGTAAATAGGAAAAGCAGCATGCAGCCTGTCACGAGGGGCTAGATCATAGAATGGGTTGGGAGAGACTCATTCAGCTTCAACCCCCTGCCATGGATGGGGACACCTTCCACTAGAGCAGGTTGCTCCAAGCCCCTGTGTCCAACCTGGCCTTGAACACTGCCAGGGATGGAGCAGCCACACCTTCTCTGAGCCACCTACGCAGATGACTTGACTGCACATGGTCTTGCTCTGGAGCTGTGTGTGCATACACAGAAATGGGAAGGCTCACAGGAGAACACTAATCCCTGCAGAATATCCTTCTGACAAGATGCTTGGGTAGCTTTGGAGTGCCACTGTCAGATGGCACCGGGACTGCTGTCTCACCCCTGACAACAGAGTCTCATTTGAGATAAGTCTGCTTGTGGCATCAGTTGAGAGCCCAGGGTCAGGGCAGTAAGATCCTGACAGAAAATACACTCCAAACACTGAATACTCTTATTTTCCCTCTCCTTAAACAGGCAAAAACTAAAGGTTTTCATACTACAATTGATATTGGTGTCAAATATGCAGAGAAACAAGCACGAAGTTTTGATGCAGGAAAACTAAAGGCTGGGCAGAGTGTAATTGGCCTGCAGGTAAGTTTGAAATTCAAGCTTGCAAGTTAATATGTTACAGTTGAGAACAGCTTTCTTGCTTTGATTAACTGACCTATTGTTCATGCCAGACCAGCTGCAGAATCACAACATATTCTTATCATGGAAGGAAGTATGAGCTTCTAGCTTTTGTAAGCCATTAATTGGCTTTAGAAGCTCAGGTGACTTCCTGGAAGGTTTTCTATTTTAGATCTGCAGTAAGAGTGATAAGGAGGAAGGGGACAGCTAATGTTAGCAGTTTCTTCTCTGTCCTCTAAAGTGGTATTAAAGGATTCTTTGGCTAGCTAAAGCTCCTTATATGGTAGAAACTTTTCCTCTCCCCTTTCCTTAGTAGTTATAAAACCCAAAATAACTAGCATAAAATCTTAAAATGCTTGTGGTAGAGAAGTTGTGGTAGTGCAGTTGAATCATCACTGGCCAAGGGCAAGGGTAACGGTTGCATTTTGATGCATATGTCCATCCTAATTGCAGTGCAGTTGGGCAAATGCCAGTGACTGAATTGCCTTTGGTATGCTTTTGAAGCTCAGTATGGGGACAGGGTAATTTATTACAAGTAGTGGTCAAGCTACACGAGGAAAGCATACGCTGTAATTGCTTCTTCCTCAGCCATCAGTTACCAACCAGCTTTGTTTCCTTTGACTGGGCTTGCTGTACAAATAAAAATCCACCTCTTCCTTCCCCCACTAAAGATGGGCACGAACAAGTGTGCCAGCCAGGCAGGCATGACTGCTTATGGAACTAGAAGACACCTCTATGATCCAAAAATGCAAACTGATAAGCCCTTTGACCAGACAACAATTAGCCTACAGATGGGCACTAACAAAGGAGCCAGTCAGGTAAGCAGGACCGTGTGCAACACTTGTAGAGCAGATACAGCACTCGACCTGGGAGGCCTCGGTGGGATGGGAGGGTTTGTGTTGTGTGCAGTAGCAGAGTCTAACTGGCAGCAGCGAGAGGGGACACTTCAGCTGTGCTTTTATGCAGTAACTGAAGAACTTGAATTTCTTATCAGTAACAAGTGTGTTCTGTGCTAAGTGTCTTGAAGTGTAAAACCGACCCTCATGCTTCTAGGATTCCCACCTGGCTGCTATACCAGAAGAAAACAGTAATTTCATTTCAAGTACTAACTAGACACAGGCAAAAAAAGACACTGCTTCCTGGGTGCTACCCCAATCCAAACACTTAGTATGCTCTTTCCAAAATGGAAAACAAACTGAGGTTTTCTGCAAAGACTTTACTCTGTGCCCTACGTATGAGTGAACACTCGTGCTTCCAGTAAGGCGTATTAGTTGTAATCATAAATGTAGTAATTGCAGCTCTTGACCTTCTGACTGAACCTCTCTGACCGTGTTTTATTAGGCTGGTATGCTGGCGCCAGGTACCAGGAGAGACATCTACGATCAGAAGCACATATTGCAACCTGTGGATAATGCAACCATTTCATTACAAATGGGTACCAACAAAGTGGCTTCACAGAAGGGAATGAGTGTGTATGGGCTTGGACGGCAAGTGTATGACCCCAAGTACTGTGCTGCACCAACAGAGCCCGTCATTCATAACGGCAGCCAAGGAACAGGAACGAACGGGTCAGAAATCAGCGATAGCGATTATCAGGCAGAATACCCAGATGACTATCACGGAGAGTACCAGGATGACTATCAAAGAGATTACCATGGTCAGTACAGCGACCAGGGCATTGATTATTAGCTTGGCATCAGAAGTTCAGTATTAGTCCTTTATTTTATTCAGTAAGAACGAAACTAGCCTTGTGGAATTGTTACCTGTCTTTTCCTACACACTATACTTTAATGTACCTGAAGAAATACTGCCTTACATACATTCCTGTTTCCTTTCTCTGCCCTTTCCCTGTCTAGTTGCCTTTAGTGCTGTAACAGTTATAGGCTACAGCATAAACAGTAACTGCATATGAAGTAAAAGGAATACTGTGAAAGGGGGAGTGCTCTTGTACAGCCAGGTTGTCTAATAAGGAGCTATGCATTTTTACAATCTCTACTCAAACAGGTATTTACCTACCACAATAAGCCTTCATTTGACATATTTACAGCTTTTCTATTTTCCAGATGAGAGAAAAGAATTCCATGCTTAGAGTTAAATGTGGTCTTTGCCAATTAAATCTAAGACATCACATTAGTGATTTTAATATCATTACTATGTTTCTTAGGTATTGTTTGCTAATGGTAAGTCCTGCATTAGACATAAGCGTGCATTTGTGATTGTGTATTCATTCCATTATCAACACTGACCAAACTTAGAAATAGTTGTCTTACTAAAAAGGGAGCTTGTACAAAGTCTTGAGCCAACAAAAGTCCCATGATTGATGGTGCACTTACCTTTTATTGTGCCATAATATATCCATGTAGAAATGCTTTTTCTTCCTTGAACTGTATTTATTGCCACACTTCTCAAACTGATTCCAGTGTATTTTTATAAATAAATATTTTTTTCTTAAAGGTATGTAGAAGATCCTGTCTCATTTGTTAATGCTGCTGCTCTTAAAGATTAGATGCCACAACATTATTCCCAAATCAGCATCACCTTTGCCTATGTGAAGGGTAATGCAGAACTGCTGTCTGTCACAGGTTGGGTTCTTTCTTTTCCACAGGATTTAATGCAACAGCCTCGTAAAAATCCCCTGGGAGCGAGTGACAGTGACTCCGCAGGAAAGGAATGTAGCGCCTTTACAGCTGGGTTCACTTCCCCTGTACCGACCCAGAGATCCTTCACTGTTCACTAAACCCTTGCCTTTTTCTCAAGGCAGATGAGGAACTGCACATAGTTAATGCTGCCTCTGCTTCAGCCTATAGTCTTCACACTATGACCTGGAGAACTCAAAACATTCTTGCTTTAGAGTATGGAAAGAGATGTCCCAGTCTTTGTGCCTGCTGCTCTGCAGTCACAGTTCCTTAGTTACCAGTAGCAGAGCTTTGTTCTTATATGGAAAATGATTTCTTCCTCATTGCGTAGTGCAGACGGGCTGTACTAACCTGAGCTGGGTTTAACAGGAGTGGGGGCCACTGTTGCTGATCCTAACTTCTGTAAGAAAGTTGAAGGTGTTTTAAAAGTAGGTACAGGTTAAATTTACATTCACATATAAAATGTTTCGTACTTTCAAGTTCTGGACTCGTGAAGGATTCTTCCCTCAAGACTAGAAGTTGTTTCTGCTTTGTTCCATCAGTTTCTGTTATCTGTGGGTGTGATGTGGTGACCTGACTTTCAACTGACCTCTTTGTTTAGTAAGACTTAAGCTTATTTGTTTCACAGAATTTAAATGGGAAAGGACATCTAGAGGTCACTGGTCCAAGCCCTGCATTTGAGGCAAGAGAACTAGTGCCAGGATGCCTGTTCACACCTGCTCTTCCTGAACTATACCATTTCCACCCTTCCAAAAAGGGTGAAGTAGAGTCTCTCCTGAAGGCTTGAATCATGCCCTCCTCTCTTTCTGAATCCAAAACTTAGCTTTAAACCATGTGCACCCATGTTATGTATGTACTTGTGTACAAAATCTGATTATAAGGTATACTCAGAACATACTGTCACAGCTGTAATTTCTGGACTACGGGTTGTACAGCATTGCTTAAATGAAACACACTCAAATACAGCTTAATTGGAGTTTTCCAGTACCTTTCTTCTTTAAAAAGCAACATACTTGTATCCCTGTTGCCAGAGTTCCTGAGTCAAGGGCCAAAACACACAGTGTGAGGATCAAATATAAACAGGAAAAAAAAAAAAACAACAATGTGGAATAAGAACTGATTTAAATTCCAAGCAAACCTAGTATGCTCTGTAAACTGGTAGACAGGATTTATACATTGTAGAGACACTACTACTTGGAACCAGTCTTACTGGGACTTACGGCAGAGCAATATTGCTCTGCTGGGAGTACCATATGTTCACGCTTCCTTGCAGTTAGAGAGCTGTTGCTTGTTCAGCATGATTGTCAGTTTTCACAGCACCCACAAGCCAAGTGCCAGAAGTACCCAAGGGTAGAGCTTTAAGTAATGAGTTAGTGAGTCACAGCCAGTAGATGATCGGCTTTACCTGCCAGACAGAAAGTAATTAACCTATTTCCTTCTATTTCCTTCCCTTTTCATCATCTATCCCATATTCCTCATCTTTAAGTAAGTGGCTCATTAAAGTAGACCAAAGTAAAGTGAAGAATAAAAAGTAAGTATCTGTTAGCATTCCCTAGTGTGTAACTAATCTTTCAGCAGCAGATCAGATACAGTATTTAGCTGAAACAGTTTTGCCATTCAGGCCATCAGTGAGCTCTTCCATATATCACTTCCAAGCTGTGACTAATCAAGAGTTTATCAATCTGTTCACCTTGGCAGCTTGAATCATTTATCTGCAGTGATGTCTCACTGCCTGTATTGATGTGTACTTGACTGAACTCCCTGCCTGGAGTCATCTTCCCACCTCAGAAAGTCAAAGGAGCTTTTGAATGAAGAGTGAAATCAGGTGCCACTGGATAAAACCTAAAACTACCCCCCACTCAGCATGATGTGGAGCCCACAGAAGTGTATTAGAACCACAGTCCAGGTACAAAGTTTAAACAAAGCTCAAAGTTGTAACTTTCCACATCCCACTTCTGACTAGAGCCCTGACAGTCTCTTCACTACATGCCTCCATGCTGTATTTCACATCCATGTTGTAACTGTCAGTTCTGTAAATGATTATTTGCTACAGCTTCTCATCTCTTTCCAGCCGCTGCTCATCTGCTACTTCTTTGTCAAGCTTTAAATCCAGATACAAATGTTTTTGGCTTCGTCATTTCAGTTGCAAAGGGAAGAGCTGTTGATCTACAAAAAACAAGGACTATTCCTCACCTGCTTTATGGAGAGGAGCCAGTGGGTAGTTTATGATACTAACTTGTAAAAAACACTCCCAAAAGAGTATAATTCAAAGAAAGACACCTACCTCACAGCCATTAATTATCTTGTCTACAGAGGACTCCTATCAGTGATCATTTCATTGATGAGCTCAGCATTGTTCCTTACTTAGTTGCACCAGCTGTTCAGACATACAGAATAAATCAGGAATCAGCCAGCTCAGAGTGCCTCTACAAACATGTCTACGCTTACTGATCCAGGAACAACTGGCCCAGTGTGCCCAGAAGAGCATGAAAAAGCTCCATGTGAGCTGGCACACCACAACTTTCAGACCATCAGAAAAGTATTGATAAAAAACAGTTGTGCTGACACACAAAATGCTTTATTCATACAGATTGCGTGTCACTTACTTTACCAATGAAGAAGGTACAACAGAGATTTAGAGAACTAATACGTTGTCCTGGGGTATTGGGAATCTTTTTTGCTCTGATTGTTTTTGCTGTTGCTGCTCTGCCACTGTACTTCTTGGTGCACTTCACATTCAAGTCTACAAAGAGAGAACAAGGAGTCAAATCATGTGTAGCACTAGTCCTGTTACTGCATTTAAATGTCATAAGAGTAGACTGGGAAAGCAATTAAGGTTCTTTTGTGTCTCAAATCCACAATCATCTCCTGGGGAATGGCTCCCCACCCCCCTAATTTCTTTGCTTGGCAAAAATTTACTGAAGAATGCAGTAATAGACCCAAACAATGAAAAAATAAGGCACAACTATATCTCGCTGCAGGAATAAACCATCTGCCTATAGCAAAATGCCCACAAGATTGTGTGAGAGCTTGTTATAGCCTGGTACTTGCTGAAGGCAGCTCAAGAAACATCACCAGCATGTGTGACACTCCTGTAAGAAGCAGGGAGGGGGCAGAAGATGCTGGTGGTAGTGTCCAGAAAGTGCAGGTGCCAGAGAAGCTGTTGCTGCAGAGCCTTTCTCCAACAGCCCTGTCTTGGCCCCCCTGATGCTGGGGGAGTACCAGCCCAGATTGTGAACCTGCTGGGGCAGCTTCTCAGGTTGGGCAATTTGCAATAGTTTTTCAGATGTCAGCGAGCCTTTATTTGCAGGACTTCCCCAAGACTGGGTATAGGGGAACACTCCCTTCTGGCATGCCAGGAAAGGAAAGGAGAAAAAAAGTCAAGGAGGAAAGAAAGAAAAGGGGGGAAGGGGGGGGGGGGAAGTGGAAAGGAAAGGCCTCTAAGCTCTAATCTTACATCTCTGGAACTTGAGCAGTTCTAGCCTGAAATCAAGCAGCCTACTGCTCTTCTGACTGCTACAGCAGACATGTGGAGGACTATCAGACCAGCACTTATCTCTCACCCCTTTGCCATTATCAGATCTTTCTCTTCCTCTGCTGAGCACACTGAGGAATGGGCAGAAGGATGAGAACAAATACTTGACCCATCCATTTTGCACCAGCAGAAGGTTTCCTGAGGAAGGAAAGCAACAGGAGGAAAAACAGGATACTGGGTACAACATGTTGGTATGGTAAGACATTGGGAGATAAATGACAGCCTACATCCATTCCTGTTGGGACATAAAGGCAAACAGATTAGCTGGCAGGTAAATACATATCCCACACCTCTCTCACCATAGGTTGGAGTTCTGTCCCATCTTCATTATCCTGGAAAGGTCTTCTGTGTTTTTGCTCGTCTGTTAACTTGTTACTCTGACTCACAAAGGTCTACGAGCAAAAAACAGGGTGAGATCATTTGGGAATGCAAACCATTATGTAAATAAAAATACCTGATTGAGGGAGAGAATTAGCCCCAGGCTAAGAAACTATAGCTGGTTCCTAGCTGGATGACACTGAGTGATACCAGGAGGGACCCTGCAGGAGCATCAGGGGTGATGAATGCAGCTGAGAAGGATTAAGCAAGAGAATCTGTTACATCTATTACAGGAACAAGGACTCTGGCTGCCTGAAATCCCTCACCTGGCTCTCTGCCACTGCCACATATTGCCCTGAGGGCCTCCCATCCCCAGATGTTTGTAACCCAGCTGTAACACGGACGACCCAAGTGAAATGCCTTCATGCATTGGGAAACTCAAAGTTCTTCGCTATATGAGCAAACTTACTCTTGATCATATAATGAGAAGGAGTTTGGATGTGCTGCCCCCAGTTTTTTCCCATACAAGGTTACACAGCCTATCCTGCCTGGAAGAATCCTTACCCCTGGGGGAAATCCCCTCTTCACCAGAGGCCCTAGGGCATGCCTAATTATAAGGAATTAAGACCAGAGTTAAAGAGAAACTGCCACAAAGTTTGGAAGTGGAGAGAGGAAAGCCTCTGTTTGCTTCATGAAGGAGAACTGGCTTAAGAAGTATTTTAGCATTTGGCAAAACAGAGGGAGAAGAATAGAGGTCAAGGCTTCAGAGTTTTCCATTCAGTAACATATTCCTATTCGGGATATGTGCTTAAGCACTGTTCTGAATCAAAGCCAAAGCACATCTGCTTGCTTCTGTATAAAGGGTTAAAGCCTATCTTTAGGCTGCCTTTTTGTTGGTTTGTTTTGTTTCCAACAAAATTCTATGAACATTACACGGAGTTAAACAGCAGCATCCAAAAAACCACAAAACACTTCTTCCAACACTGTCCTGAAGAAATCCCTCCAGAACATTCATATTGTATAAGCTATTCTGGCTGCTGAGTTTGTTTGTCATGAATCACCAAGATCTTTCTTTATGAAGGAAAAGACAGAATTGGCAAACATAGCATGAAAGGAAAAAACATCTGCATCTTCAGATATGCTCTTAATATGAAAGGGATGGCACATACACATTCAAATGTTTCAGATACTAGCTAAAGCTCTCCATTGCTTTTAGCTATGTAATGATTACCCATGAAAATGCTTGTGATACAATACAGGAATTATGAGGGTAAAGTCACAGAACAATCAAATCCAGAGGCAGAAGAATTTAATCAAGAGACAGAAGGCTGTTTTGGCAAAGGAAACTATAGCTATGAAGCAGAGCAACTCGAGTTTGTGTGAAGTCGGCTCAGAACTACAGCATTCATAGGATGTGGATGGACCCCTGACCTGCTGCTGGTAACAAGCAGCTATAGTAAGTCACAACAAACATAAACATCTAATCTTAAAACACCCCATGGGCTGATCTCTGCAGCCAGCTCATCTAGTTATTTATGGTTTTTAATGACCAATTATATACTGAACATATATCTACTAAGGCCTGAAAACTCAGCCATTACTTACAGGGTATGATCTGAGAGAAGGCAGCAGATCAGAGCTAGCACACGGGAGTCAGAGGGAGCCATTTAATTCACTTTATAAATTCACTTGTGATTTGCATCCCTGTGCCCATCCTGTTCTAAGGTGTTGGAAAGGAAATAGCATGGGTTGTGGGTTCAAACTACTAGGTCCTGGGGAAAGAAAAAGTCCCCCAAAGCTTAGAATGGCTCAAATGTCTTTCCTGTTACCACTTGGGTTTACCAGCAGTTCCTGATCCACAAAGTACGGCCTCTCTGCAGATCCATCATTTGTTTCCATATCAATAGCAAAGCAAAGGAAGATGGCATCTGCTGTCACTTCAAACACAGACAGAAAGCTGTGGGAGATCAGGCAGGCAAAGAATCCAACCAGTAACAGAGGAACTACCCATGCTTGCAACTCCCGATGGTAGTTAAATGCCATCAATCCTCCAAAAACAGTAAAACATACAACAAACACCTGTAAAGGGCAGTGAGAGAGAAATGCAGCCTCATTAATCATGGAGAAATGCTTCTTAATAAAACCCCCAATCCCCCAAACTCCCCAATCCAGTATTTTGACAGCACATCTCATCTGGGAAATAGCTCTGCAGTTTCTGGCATCCTGCACTTGTCACACTTTGTGTTCAATTCCTCATGTCAATTCCACAGGGCAGAGGCAATCTTCTACTATGTAATTACCAAAGACTCATTTTAATGAGAACTGTAGGAGTGGCACCAAGGATACTGATCCAACTAAATCACTCTGTAAAAACTATGAAAAGGATTAAATTCCTTAAATGTTATCTTCTCTCCTGAACTCATTTTACAGCATAAACAACACTGACTTTAACAAAGATAAGCCTTATTTACTTTAGGTATAAGAAAAGAGATTCAAACCCCTGATTTTTCACTTCATTCTTGCAGAACAGTACTTCTGTTACTCTTACCTTTCCTAGAAATAGGATAAAATCTCCAAAACAGCTAATGGATGCAAGCTTAGCAGAATTCTTTGCCAAAACAAAGACAGCATCCTTTGCTGATGTACAAAAATTGGTCCCATTTATAGCTGTAGTTGTATATGCATGCTGAAATGAGAGAAGACGCAGCGAGAAAGGGAAGACTCTTAGGCACTAGATATTACTTAAGCAACATGCAAAGCCTTAAACTCTATTTGGAAATACAGACTTTATGAATGTAAAAGTATTTTGCGTAATACAAAGTTCTCTACCCTAATTTTTTGTTAATGAATACAAGTACCACAAAACACTTACTTAGCTGGAGTCACACTACCCAAACTTGCTTGTTTTCTATGAATCTATCACCAAGACTGCTGGCAAACTATGGAGGTGGAACAATCAGGTTATGTAGCTGTAAAGTCACTGAAAAATTGATGATTTAAAAGCTTTTCTATGTGCCCCTTTCAAACTATTCATATGCTACTTAAATTCAAGCTTATGCCTGCAGCCATAAAACAAACTCATTTGGAAAATGACTGGAAAAGAACAGCTAAAGGATCCTGGACCAGACCAGGGAGTGCTATGTTCTACACACAGATTTCAACAGACATCAGTTTATTGATGTACTAGAGAATTTTACACGATTTCTCTTTGTGGAAACTTGCCAATACGGGTGGGGAGGTCAGAATATTTACCTCAATGGACTGGATTATTTTAGCAGTTGTTGTGCATAACCTGACAGATACGTCCCATTTATGGGACTCCTCAACAAGACTGAAACCGTGTCAAAAATATCAGCCGAGAAAAACACCATTCAAGACACCTGAAATATGTGCTGATCCTCACCGGCAAGTCTCACAAGCAGTTTATCTTTACTCAAAATATAAGAAGGTGCATTATGCCTCAAAACCAGATTAGTACAGTCAGTAAGAACCACAGTGTGCAATGGATTACTGTTTGGAAGGAATTTATATACCCAAACGTGTATTTGCTCCTTAGATTACTTTTGCTTCACCTGAAAGTGAAAAAATACCTATAACTGGTCTGCTGAAAGTCAATTATATGGCCCACTGCAAAACACTTCCTGGTTTTCTTACTTAGAAGTTAAAATAAGCTATCTGAAGGCAGAGAAAATCTATTTCTGCAGAGGTCAGTTTTACCCCACAGCAATTTCTGGAACATACTGTAGTGTAGCAAAGCAGTATTAACTTAAGACAGAGAAAGAAAGACATTAAATGCGGTCTAAGATCCTTTGTCTCTTTATTGTGAATATTATTTTATATATGACAAAGGGGTTTTCTCTTTCTCTCATAGTAAGCAAAAAAAGAGTAGAACTAAAGGGTGATATCCTGTATATATTGTACTTACACAGTAGTAACTACATCCATAGATGGAAGAAGTGTCAGTTAGAAACATAGATTTATTGCCTACTCTAAGAAAAATCGAAGACTCCACTGAACTCTACAGAAACACATTGAGTATCTGCATAAAAATCTGTTTAAACAAGCAAGCTCACTTCATTCCTAAATAGGAAAAAATGCTTTCTGTGCTAACTCCCATTTATCCTGACACTGCTCCTTTTCCCTGGGACACATGAATAGACCCACCTTTATAACATGCGGGGAGTTAAGTCTGTGTCATCATTCCATTAATAGACCCAGAGCTGAGACACAAGGTGCAAAGGGTTATCTAAGTTTGTTTCTGTCCCTTATGAATTCAATTCACAGAACAGATCCCGATCTGGTGCTGTCACTATAAGTCTGGCCAATAAATGAAACAGAGATTCTATATTCACTATAAATAGTCCTGTTTTTAAAATGAAAAAGAATGCTGAAAATGCACGTGCACTTGTTCAAACATTGTTTCCAAACGTAAGATAAATACCCATTTGTTTGCACTCTTGAATTAGTCACTTTGGTATCCGAAGAATGTGCAATGAAAAGAATTGCTGATATTTATTAACTAGAATAGTTATCTTGGGAAGACTGAAAATAATACTGGAGACTGAGTACTACCTGCACAGGGGTTTGGTGTATTGGTAAAAAAAAAAATGGCATTTATAACAATTACAACTTCAACAAATCATGGAAGTAACAGCTAGTCATGACATCTACACAAGAAAGCAGGCAGGTAATAATCCAGCGTTATAGAAGGAATAACAGACAGAAAGGAATGAACTGCTGAACACTACAAGTCACTGACACAGGTGAAGCAAGAATGTTACTAGTACAGGGTGAAGACTTAAAACCAAGTGATCTCTACCTCTGAGCAAAATATACCTTCCTGAGGTTGAAGGGTTTCTTGTTTGGCCTAGACTGTCTCTCCATCCACTTTTCTGCCAGTTCCCATGCAGACCCCATACCCTGGTCCCATCCCGCCACGCTGAAATCTACACATTCTCACTAACAAAATACATCTCTGACATCGAAGCAAATGTGTGTTTCCATGAAACTTGCACAGAAATGAGCTCAAATGACTTCTCATCCACCGGAGCACATCTAACACACACAGCTGTTATGAGTATTTGCAAATCATTCTGGGTTTTGGACCAGGAAGCTTAGATATCCCATTAATTTTGCAGTGGCAGGGTATGCACAAGAACTTAATCCCTTTCAAAATAAAGACAGTTCCAAAGGCTAAGACAGTGGGCCATGGTCAGTTAAGAATCTGCTATTATTTAGAAACAGGTCATTTAGATGTGGTTTTCTACAGAACATCTTCCCTTTTCTCATGCGCAAAAGATTTAGTGAACTTGAAAATGTTTGAGAGAAAGGCAGCAGGAATGATCCAACAGGTATGGAATGTCTTCTGTCTGGGGAACAACTGAGAACACCAGGCTCTTCTGTCTGGAAAAGAGGTGACTGAAGGAGCATGCAGGAAGAAGGCTACAAAATCATGAGAAATGCAGAGAGGGTAGGAAGGGTTAGATGGCTCACTGCTTCTTCCAGCACAAAGACTAGGCAGGGGCAGGAAGCAGTAAGAGCCAAATTTGAAAACAGATGGTATTTCTCCTCACTGTAAGTCTGTAAGCTGTGAACTGCTGGACAAAGGATGCTTTAGCTGCTGTAAGTACACATGAGCTCAAGTGGGGCTGGGAGAGTTCAGGGAAAAGGAATCCACTGAGTTAGTAAACACACAGAAAACATACTCAGATCAAGTGGTCCCTAGGCTGGAAACAGATATATAGGGAAATATACTCTTGTTCTACCTGAGAGTTCACTCACAGCCACTGTGGGAGATGGGATACTGAGCTGGATGGAGATTCAGCCTGCCTGTTATGCTCAATGAACTGATGTTTTACAATGGTAGTCTCTGCTGCAGTGACAAACAAGTAATAATGGCACTGATAGCACACCACTGATCAGAAAGCATGGGAGACAGTGGGCCAGGATCAGTTTTTACCCTCGCATCAGCAGGCTGGTACTGCATCACCACCTTTGTGAAGAACACAAGCCTCCTCTGGCTGGGAGCCTGGGAACTAGACACAAGTTTCTCAGTGTCAGGATGAATAAATAAGGAATGTGAATGTTTACATATTTCCAAATACCACAGTATGCAAAAACCCCTCTATTTAAAGAATACATCCTTCTGTGCCTCACAACACAGAATGTCCAGGGTCTTGGAAAAACTGACCTGCTGGTTTCATGAGAAAGGCACTGTGGCTTAGATCCAGGCCATGAGTTCCCCAGTTGTTGAGAATAATTGCTACTTTGTGTAATGACTGAATTCAGCCCTCCGCTCTAGGACTTGTTTTAATAAAATGGCTTTGGGGAAGAAGGGTGTCGTACCCCACTTCAGCTTTTCCTACTCTGTTGGTATTTTCTGACTGACCTGATCTTGTTGCTGCCCACTCTCCTGGGGGCTGCCCTGGTCAGCTCCAGCCAGCAGTGTCTTGGCTTGCAAGTGTCCCAGCTGCCAGTGGAATCCCCTCAGGAAACAAAATCCAGTGGCAGCAAAAGGCAGTGATGTTTCTGTGGCTGCTGTACAGCAGTTAGCGACCCAGTGAGAAAGCTGCAGCTTGTTCCTCAGACAGTGGTGGGAATCAGAGCAACATGGGCCTGTGAGGCCTCACTGAAGAGATCAGGACATGCAAGACTGGAAGGGACTCTCAGCCACTCCAGCCCCTGGCTATTTCAGGTTAGCACATTATACAATGTCTTAAGTGCAAAGCTCCCTCTTTAAACTGCTTAGGGTTTTTCCCTCTCCCAACCTTTATGTTTGGAGTTACTCCAGACAGTTGTACCTCTGATCCCTAGGATCCTTCTTCCAACTTCCAGACAACATTTACTCATGAACAGTTTGCTCCTGCTAACGCTGACCTTGTCTTGGCTCTTCCCCCTCCCTTCTGTTTCTCTTCTTGATATACTCATAGATGGTAACTCGCTCTTACCCTTCATCTGTTAAAGTAGACACACCAGGATATTCCAGTTCCCCTGTGAGATGAGCCTGATCACCTAACCAGCAGCTTGCACAATGGCATTTATCCCCCTCTTTCTGGTGCAAGTATTTCATCTCATACCTTCCAAGACTGAACCTGCCCTTTCTGCAGCCTTGTTAACTAATGGCTATTGTCCTGTGGTTGACACACACACGGAGAATACTCTCCTCTCCCACTTCAACCAGCAAGCACACAGCTAATACAGACACAGTTAGTTTTGATTCTTAGGTTAATTACCATCTGTAAGAAACCCTTCAACAGCCTCCCAATTTTTTTCAAGCAACCAAAGAAGCACAAATTTCCTTTATTTCCATTCTAGCTTATATTTGCACTGTGGTCCTTTAACTTACTTTGCTTCCTAATCTCTGTGTCATCTACTCCCTCCCATGGCTATTACCCAGTGGGAAGGACCAACACAACCTTCTCTGCAGAGGGCACTTGGGTGTTCCTTTCCTGCACTGCTACACCTGGGCTCCATTTCAACCACAGGGCTTGGACCATAAGGATACTACTTGAAGTGCCCATTGCATCATGATTACATCACTACTGGAGCTGCTTACATTGGCTTCTGCAGTTAGTGTGACAGTGTTCTCATCTGAGAGCTCCGAAATAAAATCGCACTGAAAATTTCCAGAGAGTTGTTCACAAATTGCTCTGCTCAAACGCACTGAATTGTCGGTCATTTGCTTCACTGCATGTTATTTTCTTTCTCTCTTTTAAAATGGGATAGGGGAGAAGAGAAAGGTACCAAAGCAAGAATTAGTCAGCCGTGTTCATCTCTATCCGCTACAGGGTTTAGCCCACAGAGCAAGTAAAGACCTAAGGAAATTTATTTCCTGTTATTGAATGCATAAAGCCACTAAAAGAAAACCAAATGTATTTCAAATATTATTTCACTGAAGATTAAACATTTTTGCCAACTGGATTTTCAAGATGATTGAAAATTTAGCTTAACATCTAGAAGCAATTTTGCCAGTAACATTAAAATGCAATATTGGTTTTGGGAGGAAAAAGGAGTACTTGACGGGGTGAAGCATAAATGTGTTTGGCAGTGCAGAGAAGTGTACTTTCATTAGCATGCATGGATTGTGGTTTTATCTAGGTCACTTCTCTGCAAGGCATTTAACTGCAACCTCCTGATAGGCTTCCATCCAAAGTTTAAGACCAAGCCAATTGCCAGGGATATATGACCATTAGATAGACTTGCTTCTGGTTTTTTACACTAGACAGTCGCTTGCTTTCAGTGACAGTGTCTCAGCACTGGCAAATGCAGGCTGTAACACACTGCTGACTGCAGTAATGCCCACCACAGGGCATGGAAGGCTACACTGCAAGTAACCGCGCTGTTGAAAACAGAGGAACCACAAACTGCTCAGCAGCTCCTTCAGAAACCCATGTGCTGCACTTCAGAGAGGCTCACTGCCAACTGGCTGCACATGAACCCAGAGCAGACACAGGAAAGCAAAACTATCCTGAAATAGATAGATGGAAAAGTCACTGCAACAAGGTTGTAATGGGGAAAAAGCAGCGAGCACTTTGATGTATAAGAAGACTACCAGTACGATTTAAGAAAGCAGGAGACAGACCTTGTAGCTCCCAAACCACATGAAAAACACAGTATATTCTTTTTATGGAAGAAAAATTTCTATCTCCCAGATTTTTCTGGAGATGATAGGCTCTGTTTATCTGGAACATACTGAACCCATCAGAGCCAGCAGATGAAAAATCTGTGGTAATTCTGACAAGTGTTGGCGAACAGAACTGTCAAGTAAGGATAATGACTTTATAGTCACAAAGCACTTCTCATCCAGATAGAGCCCAGAGTGCTTTACAATTGTTACTAATGGATTATACACACACATGAATCACTTTGCCCATGACTGAAATGGAAGAGCTTTAGGAGTGAACTGTTTAACAGCACATAGCAACACTACACCACAGTTTAGCACAGGATCCAGTTGCAAATCCAAGAGAAATTTAGGAAGACAGACTGTAATTATCCACACTGCAATGTGCACAGGACACTGGGTTTACATTACCCCTCACTTCCAACAACCACCACTGGAAATACGGCAACGGTCAGCATCTAACACAGCACTTTGTCACGATGGAAAGAGGACAAGGCACCTTTTTGGCCCTGTTCCCATTAAATTCCAGAGAGCTGAGCAAAACTGAGCTGAGCCTGCAGAGAACAAGTCACTTCAAGGATGCATGCAACTACCAAAGTCGCTGTTAAATCCCACCTGAAAGATGGCACCTTTCCATCCATAAAGCCTGAGAAGTACTCTTTGATAACATAACAGAGAACTTGGGAAGAAAGAAGCTTGCGCTACATCAGCAGTGTTACTTCCTCCAGCACCTGTTTCTCATCTGCAAGCTTCCCAGAGGGAAAACAAGGGGCTCTGTTTAATCCTGATTAAACTTGTGAATGAAGGAGCAGAAAGAATTTATGTCATCTAAGCAATATAACAACAGGTTGAAGAAAAGAGTGCATTAGTGATGGGGAAAACTTTTGTTTTTTTTTTTGGGGGGGGTGTTAAGAGTTTTAGGTAATTTTATGCTTATTATTATAGTGAAAGTAATAGAATAAAAGGTAAAAATACAGTAAGGAATGTTAACACATACAATAAGTTTTGGACCTACTTTTCTAACAGCTGTTCCACATTTGAGTCATTTCAACTCACACAAGAAGCAAAATCTGAACTAAAAAATACTTTCAAAATAGTAGAAACATCGGTACCAGCAATTTCTGAACCCCTTCCAGGTCCTACCCTCAAGGCCATGTTCAAAAGCCATGTGACATTTCAAGACTGTAGCCTCCCTCACTGATCTCAATAAGAGCTGTTATGAGTTCAGTACTTCAGTACATCAGATACATTAATTTCTCTATGAAATGCAATAATCTGAGACCAATGTTACCCCTTCAGACAGGTAAAACTCCTATTAAAATCTTGCAGTGTGTTCTTATTTTTCTTCTCCTCTAACCCTCACCCAGACTGCCCTGGATTTGGAGTACATGGAACACCATCATCCTTGCCAAAAAGATGTTCCAACAAACAGGTATCTAACAGCAAACAGTACTATGATCATTAGGTTAAAAGCCAGGACTCATATAAAAGCAGAAACTTGCCTACAATAGACTAGGAAACAGGAAATCTTTAAAGGGAATGAGAGCTACCATACAGCCTTCTGAAACAAAAGGAAGAACATTACAGTAATTAATTCTTCTTTTAACAAACACATAGCATACAACAGCTGAAGAAAGTAAATACTAGGATGCTGGATCTCTTTGAAAGGCAGGAAGCTAAGGGGAAAGGGTGACTACAAATGGAAAGCCTGGAATCAAAAGGAACTCAAAGATTCCTCACTCAGTCAGTGACCATAAGATCTACCTAAAAAAAGCTAAGCCTGGAAAATTCATCATCTAGAACCTGAAATTTCACTGCACAAATATTTAATCTAGGCTGAACTAAGTGAAAAACTTGCTCTTCAGAGTGGTCCAAGATTAAACTTAATTTATGCACCTCCTTCGGAGGAGAAGTCAGATCCTTTATCAGCATTGTCTTGTTTACTTCATTACTACCCTGAGCAATGAGAACAAAAAACATGACAATCAGAGTCAGGAATCAGCATGAATATCTGATTCCCTTTCACATTAAGAATACCACAGTCACCAGAGATAATGAAGGGAGAGACTGACAAAGAGAAAAATTAACTATGTATAGTGATGTACACAGAGCTGGAAAACATGTGGATAAAAAGGATCAGGAAAAAGTACGAGTTAAGTATCTAAAAAACTCAGAAATCATCCATTTCAAATAAACCCTCTTTTGGAACAAAACTGCTAACAAAACAAAGATGTCACTCAAAAAAAGAGAACATGTTCTTTTTCATCATGGATCATATTCCCAGATAAACTGATAATGGAAATCAGCCAGGAGTTTCCACTTTCAGGTGGAAAATACTGAGTCTAGTTTAATGACACATCTGCAGATAGGGTTCTTACTTCTTCACTGATTCCTTCCACCTGGAAATCTCTGTATTTCAGTAGTCTGTCAGGCAAAGCTCAACAAAATACTGTCTTCTTCCCTACAGAAGTAGCAAGTGGCCCTCTAAAAGGATTATCCCAGGCTGTGATAACCAGTTTCCTAAAATCTTGTACCTTGCATGTTTGTGAATTCCCTGTTTCTTTGCAACAAGTACCATCTACACTTGAAGACTAGTTTAGTTTAGGTTTAGTTTAGTTGGCCAGCAGAAAACTTTGGCTTGCACACACTGGATGTTGCTTTAGTCATGCTAACTATAGCTAGCATATACACACAGCTTGTACGTATACAGATGGTTGAGTGACAGACACGTGAGAACATACCTGGTTAAAGTATCTTAAGCAACTTTCCTGACACCAAAAGCAGCAGAAACAGCACTTGAACAGGCACTTGGCACATGCACTCTCCTGCAGTAAAATGAAATGTTTGGTTACCGGACACAGAATTAGACTCAAAATTGCCATTTTAGGAAAACTTGCCTTACAGGTGACTGACTCTTCCAATAAAGCACTCATTTGGGCACAAGCTATTTCCTTCTGAGTTACAGGAACTGTTTTTAATTCACACCCTGTAGTATTAATGACTGATGAACTGAGCATATCTTCTTTCTTCCTGTGCACAGGAGATTCATCTCTGAGAAAAGAAAGTAAGTGCCACAAGCAGCTTTGTGAGCTAACAGCTGTTTGGAGAGCAAAGCAGGCAGGCAATTCAGTAACCCTTACAGCACTTTACAGCGATCAGGGAGTACACTGACAGTCTTCAACTTTTTTGTTTACCTAAAAACCTTCACAGTTCTGAAATGACTGGTACCTTAATGGACAGAAAGAAAAGAATGGGCATAAAGCTTGTATGCAATAGAATCCCAGATTGGTTTGTGCTGGAAGGGACCTTAAAGCTCATCCAATTCTGATCCACTGCCACAGGGAGTTGCCTAAATCTTCCTTTAAAATCACAGTTGTGCAGTCATGACAGCTCTTTCTCCTTGCCAAAGTGTCAGAACTAACTGCAGTGGTATGTTTCCAGCAGAAGGTAAGAGATGTGGAGATGCATGAAAGACAAAGAAGTCAAGCACAACCAAACCAACACAGCTCTATTTTTTATATACCTTAAAAGATGTGGTTTGGATCCTACACAAATCTCTGGAATAGTTCTTATTTCATACATTCTTTCTACAAACTCCTATTACAAGGCAGATTAAATATTTTCTAGTAGATATCTTAGATGTAACAACAAAGTTCTTCCTTACCTTTGTTTTTGTAAAATTTACAATGCAAACAATTTTGAATAGAGCATTCTGCCAATTTTTTCCTTTATCATTCATAGAAAACTTTACATATAAACACTAAATAAAGCTGGTTTATACTCACCTACCTTCTGTTTTAGGATATTATAAAAGTACAAGAGAAGAATCCTTGGTATTCTCAGTATTGTGATGAGAAATGAGCCTTTTACAGCAGTTCCTAGGTGATAGCAAAAAAGAACTGATATGGAAGACAGGACTGGGTGAGGTGGTGGGTTAGTCTTGTTCCTAGAAAGAAAACCAAAGAATTTTAACTTGATTTAAAAGCTTAACTGAAGGATATATACATGGTATCTTTTCAGGATTGGGAGATTTCAATAACTAAGCCAGTATCTCTTTTCGCACTTCAACAACTCCAGTTTTCTTACTGACTTCATCTAAATGTTCACCTTAGTCCAAAGGAAAGCAGCCAAGTGTGTAACTTTTATTGGATTAGTTTAATTCTTAAGCAATGACTCTTTTGGTATATTCAGTAATGGAAAAAGATCTAGAAAAAGCCTACAATGGAAAATACCAGAAGTAAGTGAACACCATCTGAGAATACTTCCTTGAAACCCTCTCTGCTTTCTGTCACTTCTATTCTCCACAGTCTTTCATTTTACTGTTGTTTCTGCAAGATCTTAGGCTGAAGGAATGAATCTGCTCTTTCTGCTTTAGATAAAAGACCAACTAGAAAAAATAGCACAAGCTTTCATATCTACAGTTGAGATCTAATATCTGCTTTTATTGATGCAATTTGGTCAACTTTTGCTTTAAATACTGTTCAGATAATTATATCTTATTCACTGAACATGATTTGTTTTCCGAGGGAATTCTTGGTCCCGTTCTAAAGGTCAGTTTAATGTCAATCATTTACAGACAGTAGTATGACACAGCTCTTAAGAATGTACATAAAAACCAGGAAAAGAACTTCAAGCCACTCCCCCACCCTTTTTCAAATGCTGTAAGAAAAGAATCAATTAGATTAATGCTATAAATACCTATAAAAAGCTGTTTGAGGAGATTAACCCCTCCCCCCCATCAACAGTCATAAATAGCCCTTCTATAAAGCAACTCTTCAGCAACTGGCGGAACCCTGTGAAATTTACATAGATAACAGACCAGCAGCAACTTGGCTCAGCAGTTAAGATCAAACCTTGTATCACAAAGAAGATGCCTTATTTTCATCAGTGACTCCTTCAAAACGTCTGTTATCTTGAACGGTTAATAGTTTGCACAATAAACTAAGAAATAAAAAGGCAGTGATAAGAAAGTGACTGGTTGGGGCTAAAAAGCTCCACAAGGATATCAATCATACGCACTGTATCTAGAGAGGTATCACAGTTCTACAAGAATCCTGGAGGTATCACTGCAGTTCATTCAAAACACTAAATACTTTGCAAGCAAAAAAGTTGTATTTAAATATCTGAATATGCCACATTATTTTAAATAGGAAATTCCAGGAAAGCAGTTGCTGCATTTATTATTTTTGGTCTTATGGTTAGGGGAACAGCTTGGGGGATAGTGGAATTTTATACTGTATAAGCCGGTTTGTTGGGGTTGCTGTGTTAGAAGCACATACATAGCAATATAGATAAGTTATTCTATCCATATCATACCATTCTTTCCTTTTCCCTCATATACTATCTTAGAAATTACAGTCTCAGCCAGATCTCAGAATATAAAAGATTAGGTTTCTGCCAGTTGAATGTTAACCAATGGTAAGAAATAGAGAGAGGACTCTCATGTTACTAATTACTTCCTACTGAAGAAAAAAAATGAAGAAGGGACCTGATATTTTTAACAGGACTCACTAATGAGCAGGAATGTCAAAATTTGAAGTATAAATGCATTTCTAGATGTTTGGATGCTCTTCCACACCTTCTTTTCCAAGTAAAGGTATTCTCACCAGAACAGGGTCTGACAAGGTTTCTTGTTGCGCTTCCAGGACAAAGATTTTCCTTGTGAATCCTGTGCATATAGACTCCACTGCATGCACACAAGGTATCAGGGACAAAAAACAGGGGTCTGCCTGATAAAACTGGTTACAAGACTGAGTAGGGCCACAGACTGCTTCTCCTCTTTGGCATTCCAACTTTATGTGACCACAGGATCGTCTGATTTACATAGCACACTACTGTTCCAAAATCCTGTGAACCTGGATCCAATACCACATCAGCTTTTAATAATTTTCTTTCTCTGGTGCTGCCAATTGTCTTGATTCTCTTGTAAGCTCTGTGACTCTCAGTATCTTTCTAACATCCAATTCCCTTCAATCTAATCATCACACATGCATCTCAGCTTTCATCTTAAAAAAACTTCGTGTGTGGAGAAAAAATGCCATCTTGACACATCCAAAAGATGTAGATATATGAAAAAGAACAAGAAGCATTTCTTTAAAAGCCTGTCCCTTTCAGAGCTGGGCTTATAGCTCTCTTCAATTGCGCCGCATCTGTTTCAAAGACTGCTTAAAGAGAGATTTAGTGTAAAATACTTTAGAAGTGTTACATACTTCCTTAATTTCAACCCTGTGCAGTGACAGACATGCACTGGAGTTACTGAATAAGCTTAGATACGGACAGGACAGTGATGTCTGTGACATTGATCAAGTACCCAGAGGGGAAAAGCCTCATCTGACTGAAAAGGTACATATGCACACATAATACCTAAGATGAAAATAAACCCTCATGTAAGGCATAATACTAACAGCAAAGGTTTTTTAAAAGACTGACCCCTTTTCACAAGTCACCAAAAGCAATCATTATGCAAAAAAAATTTCTTCATTTTATTAAATGAATAAAATCTTTCATATATTCATGTTTCATCCGAAGGAAAAGGCAAACTCCATTTTCAGTGGTGGTTTTCTCACAAACATACGCTACCTGTAAAGCTAATCCAGCTAAAATGACCGCTGCCCTCCCCATTTGCAACTCTTGGCCATGCAGCACATTGCTGTGCATGCTGCGGACTGAGATTTCCGCAGGGAAAGGCAGTGCCATTTCCTCAGAGGACTTACAAGCAAAGAAGAAAGCCTCCCTGTGAGGTATCATAAACAAACTCTTGTGACATGCCTTTATGATGCTGCCCCAGGGGATACATTAAAAACACACAGCAAGACAAGCTCAGAATTGCTGGAACAGCTTGAGATAACCCTTGCCCTTGATGGTACGACTGCTCTCGCTGCTAAGCAGCCTCTGCCCATTCCCTTACTGCTCTGCAGATCTGTGCTCACAGCCTTAAGGCTAGGAAAAGGGATTACCAGTACAGAGAAACTGTATTTCACCTTCCAAGCACAACTCTCTCAACACAGTACATGCCACCTGGCAAGAAAGAGGAGGGCTTGACAGTAGATATGCAAGATTATTTCAACACAATTGGGTGCAGGAACCTTCTGTGGCCAGTCCCTGCAGCAGTCAAAAATAGCTGGAAAGCGGAAGAGTCCAGCAGAGCAGTAAATGTCATCACAGGGGTTTCTATAGGTGCTTCCCTGGAAGAAGACTGGGACAGTATCTTTGTGTTGGGGATTTGGGTGGCGTATCATACCAACATGCACCATACAACCCAGTAAGTCAGTGAAGCTGCTTTTCTTCCCGGTGCTTTCTCAAGCAAGCCAATTGAAATGAACCCTTGGTGTCTCAGCGTTCAGCTGCTAAAGCTGAATCAGTTGCTGAAGATTGAGATACATACATTTGTTTAGAAAAGAGCAGCCCATTACCCACAGAACCACAGCCATGCTAGCTATTTGAGTTTAGAGTTTCAGTAAGAAAAAGATAACATGAGAAATGCAAGTTCTGTGACTGTGCCACTCTGCAGATTTCAACCTTTGAAAAAGCAGCATTTTAGGGTTTGTCTACTCTTCTACCAGTACCAGTTGCACAGCATGGCTGTTGGCTGCATAGAGAATCCTAGCAGAGGCAGGATCCTCATACACTTTAAACACTTCCCTGCCTTGGTTTTCTGGATGGGATGACAAAACATCATTTAAATGAATAGTGGGCAGTGACCCTTGTAGCTCTGCTGCTTTGGCTGGAGCTGATTCACTGTAGGAGTCGCTCCTGCAAGTGAGGCCTGTGCTGCTGTCTCTGCTGGGTGGAACGGAACAGACCATTTGGAATCCTTTCAGCAGGAGGCCTTTCCATCAGCAACTGAAGCACCCGAGAATTCACTCTAGAGACCATCACAGAAACCTGCTACCTTGGTTTTGGGGAGCCCAAAGCCTCCCTTTCCCAGCTGCCCAAGCCCTGCGGTCCCAGGCAGCTGCAGCCAGTGTGCCAGGGTCCCCAGACCCTCTCCTGCCAGGCTTCCCAACCAACTCTCACATTGCCTTCCTCAAGGGCTAATTATCCAGCAAATTGAGATTATCACCGCATTCCTCTAATACAAAATGGAGAAACGCCTTAAAATGCCAGAGTTTTTCACTGATCAGAAAATCTCTTCACTGGGCAAAGAACAGAGCAATAAGGGTGAGAGAGCTCATCAAGTACTTACGAGAAACAATGTTTTCTGGACACTACTCTTCATTGTCAAAAAAAAATCAAAGTGCCATGAGATTTAAATCTTCCTCCCAGTGACAGGATAGCACCAATCCAGTGCATGAAACCAAACCAATTTCATTTTACCATACTGCAAGTCTAAACCAACAGTGTATCTCAGATTTTTTTTTTCCCCTAATTCACTCCACATTTACATTTCAGGGCAATATAAAATTCAAGGAAGTTTACACAATTTTTTATTTTTAACCATGGTATTAAAAGCATTTACAGTTAACTGAAAATGCCTGCAAAAAGAGTAGCAGGCTAGACATTCAGTCAGTCAGACCACATGGAAACCCAGGGCAGGGATGAACACTTAGGAAGGGGTCAAACTGACCGCAAATACATGAAATTACAGAGGAGCTATCTATTGCATCTCCATTTGGAGACAATGCTCCTGGAAAAGGGTCAAATGCAGCCTGTGACTTCTGAATAGTAATTTCAGCAGAGTCAAACAAGTTCTGTTGGTGTGCATCAAGGCACAGTTTGGCCCAGTAATTCCAGTGGTAGGGGTAAATCTCATTGATAGGGAAGCCTACAAGGATGCCAGAGAAGGACTTTAAATTAAAACAGGGGAAGTTCAGGTTAGATCTAAGGCAGAAGCTCTTCCCTGTGAGGGTGCTGAGGCGCTGGCACAGGGTGCCCAGAGAAGCTGTGGCTGCCCCATCCCTGGCCAAGTCGGAGGCCAGGTTGGACACAGGGGCTTGGATCAACCTGCTCTAGTGGAAGGTGTCCCTGCCTGTGGCAGGGGCTTGGAATTGAATGACTTTAAGGTCTTTTCAAACCCAACCGTTCTGTGATTGTATGATACCTCATGCATTGTAAAATCTTTCTCAAGATCTTGTAACGAGCAACATTATTTTCTATTAAACTGGATTCTGAGATATTGACATAAGCTGCAGTTTGAGACTATTTTGTCTAGAACAAGATTGAAAGTAATGCTGGAAAATCCCCCAAACTATACTGGGATGATTCTACACTTACCTGTTGAAGTAATAAGTAACCACTGCCCCAGCAATTGTCATTTGTTGACAGGCAAGAATGAATTCACTAGTCCAGATCAGGCCAATGAAAAGATACCATGCCATGTAGTAAATTCCAGACAGAGCTCTGTATTCCACTTGTCCTCCTGAAGTAGTCTGTGCAGTACCTGGAGTTGGGATCATACCACTGTATTATTATAACACACCAAACAAGGAGGGAAAAAAGAAGTGCATAGACATGCTTCTACACCCTTTGTCTTAACTTTTCTTCAACAGAATTATAAAAACATAAATTCGGGTGCTATTTAATTCTATCCATTCTAAAAAAGTTAGAGAGGCAAAATGTAATTCAAATAGAATCATGGTAACTAGTTTTCTGTTCTCTAGACTTGCAATCTTGGTGCAAAATAGAGGCACAAAAAGGTGGGCTCTCACATAAACCCCTCAAACCAAAAAAAGGTAGGATATGCTTCAGTGGCACTACTATATTCAAGAATATTGACAAATTCATTTATTAAAGCTAAAAAAATTGCCTCCACTTCTGTCAATAACACAGAATTTATTACGTATCCAATAGATGGCTTTTCACCCAAGGTGGGGATAACTCAGATAACTTGGCAACCCGACCTTGTTCTATGCAATCCTATTTAAAACACTTGACCCTCAAGTCTAGCGAGGGATAGGGGCATTAGGACAGTCACTGCTAGTGAAAGGTTTCTAGGTCCACAACCTGCTGTTTTTTCTAGTTTACCAAGCCTTAAGTCTATCACCCTTAAAGATAAACTTGTCCACAGAAGAAAACCATCTCTGGAAGAGAGTGGTTTCTTAACTAACTCTATGAAAGAAATAAAGTGAGACATCAAGTTGTCTATTACTGCTAGAACAGCATTATAGCTTCAGATTTAATAATTCATGTGTTCATTTGGTGGCCTTAGCAGGGTTAGGTTCATGGTTGGACTCAGTGATCTTAAAGGTCTTTTCCAACGTAAATGATGAATCTATGATTCTATATGCTCCCACAGGACAGCGTATCACTTTCAAGTTCAAAAATACCACAGATGTAAAGCTATCTATGATATGGTTCACTTATTTCTGTCCTTTATTTTGATAATACTCAATAATAATACTCAAGAAGAGCTAAAAGTGAAAACAATAAAGATTTGTGTTCAGCAATACACTCAGGCTTAGCCAAGCTTTATAAGTCTTCAGAACCAAGGTCTGTTTGTCTATAAATGATGAAAAATATTCACCTAGCTCATTGTACCACTGCAAAAATATTTGAAAGTGCTTTGAAAGGTTCAAAAAATGCTACACAGGTGCACAAACACTGACATCTGTTCTAGTTACTTTCTTTCCTGAAAGGTTATCAGTTTTAGCTAAACTAAGCAAGCTCTTTACAGTGCTGTACAGTTGGTCATTCGCAGAAATATTGCTGCTTCCATTATATTCAAATGTATTTTAACCCTGTGAAATGCAAGATACATGATGGTGTGAAAAAGCCACTGGTCCGATTCATGTACTTTGTTACATTAAAATAAGCTATGCACTATACCATTCTGAATTCAAGGGATTTTCCAACTCCCTGACTTCTTCCTGAGGCTCTAGATAGCTGTTTGCCTGCAGCACGTGTCAAATATGCGCATTCACCAGGGACTACAGCCCTTAATGAGGAAGCTTACACAAATGATAGGCCAAAAGGTCTCCTACATCCTCATTTTTATGCAAAATCATTATGCCATTTGGTAGCAGAATTAAACATATTTTCTACCACACAATCTACCTGAAGATTCCTTTCCCAAAAAGGGCACATTTCAGGCTTTGCTTCTATAGTTTTGTCATGAAGACTTGCAGAATTCTGTTTGCTTTGTACCAGCTACTGAAATAACCACCTGCAGTAACAACTTTAGCTTTGCCTTTCCTGACCAGCCTTACACACGTGCATGTATGTGCTCTGCTGCACAGACATCAGGCACACCCTGCTGTGAGTTTATCATTGACCACTTTGCTGTCTAGGTATGCAAACTGGGTTTGGTACTTCACAGAAACCTGTTTACCAATGTAAACATCTGTGTGACTGAATCCCTGTCTTCTGGACCTACCGTGCATGCGTGACTGTGTCAACAGAGTTACATGCAATGCTACTTTTCATATGTCAGTCTTAGTAGCACAGCTAAACTTTAAAGCTATCCTAGATACCCTGTTGAGAAAAGTATATGCCATTTTCCTCATCACTCCACTGTGATCTATCTGTTCACACAAGCTATGTTTTCTCAACCAAGAGCTGAAATATGGTTTGTCAAGAGTCATGACTCTTTCTGATGTACTATACACTTTCAGTGATAACATTAGGAAGTCAGTAAAGAACTTTAGTCCCTACAGCTGAATCACCAAATCTGAAAACCTCTGATCAGTACAAGCACTGACCTGCTGCAAACGCTTCACAAGAAGTGTTGTTAACACTGCAAACAGGTACAAGTGTTTGCAGCAGGCTTCAGAAGAGTTTCTCCACCTGACTCTGCAGCCCAATGCTGTGCCATGATGTCGGGTGGCGTAGCAATGCAAAAGGTAGTGTGGACATGCAGTATCATTAACTACATTTTGATACTTTCACACTTATGCTCTCTCTTGGCAACTGCTGCTGCAAGGTTTTGCTGATGCCTGCAGTTATAAGGCTGTTATAAGAGACAAAAATTCCTAGGAAGTCTAGTCCAGCAATTTCCTTACCAGAAACAAAGAGCTACTGACCAGAACATACTGAGAGCCTGTTTATCAGTTCCTGTTAACAAGAGAATATGATATGCCCTTCCCACTGCTAAGCGAGGAAAGGTTCTGGCATCACACACCGAATCTTCATGCTTCCTTCAACAGAACTGATTGTGTTATTTTATTTAGCCTTTTTCCATGTAGTGGTATTTACAGCTAAGCTAGCTGACTGTAGCTGGAATGTCAAGGACCCTGCAAGAAATACATTTTTATTCCTGGTTTTGCTACTGCACAGCTTTATGTGGCAGTTCTATTGCTCGCTTGCCTGTAGGATGCACATTCACTACGTAAAAATCTCACACCGCCTTCTCATCCTACATGACATGCATAGTGTTTATGCCATTGAACTTCACAGCTCCTGCAGGCTGGAAAGTTGAAAGACATTTGCTGTGCCACATGGCCACTTGTTCTGCAGTGAAATGCCACACAGATTAGCAAACAGAAAGACTCAATAACCCCAAGACATATCAGCTTTTCCAAAGTACAGCTGAATTCCATTCCTAGCCAGATGATGGTTCTAACTGGTACCACGGTTTGTGCTGTCTCAAGTCTTGTGGAGTCTTGGCATTTCTCCTAGTTTTCTAGGTCTGGAACTCATTCAGTCTCTGCTGCTCTTACAGATTCTGAATTATCAAGGTACTTAAGCAGGTGCTTACCTTAAAATACATAAGTAGTCCCACTGATTCTAATAGGATTATCCATGTGTTTCAAGCCAGTCATGTGTGTAAGTACCCTTCCAAGTGTTAGCTATAGTTTTCTATAGCTCCCATTAAGTCTTCTCTCAGTGACACTAACTTTTGGAGGGGATGTAAATAAGGTGCCTGTGTGGTCACATAAAGATCAGGGGCACCACAGCTGAAGCAAGCATCATGTGCTCCAGAGCTGTAAGATGTGGAGATGCTATAAATGTTATCTAAACAGGGAAGATTCAAGGCAAGCATTAAGAACAGGTGCAGCACAGCAGCAAGCTAAAAATACAAAGCTGTTCTTTTCTATTAACCATACAGTACTACATGTATTTATTTTTACAGGATGTGTTAAGCACAAGTCATCCTAGAACAGCCAAACAACCCCCTAAGAGCTACCTTACTGTGAGCTGCTTTAGTATGCAGTGTTTTAGAGGACTCATATTTGGGTCTAAAAGTTGAAATACAATCTAAAGGAATATTCCCAATCCCAAATTTCATCTACCATTCACTTGCCCAGGTTTGAACTACAAAACAAATCCAAGGTAGAGTATGAGACTGGAATTCCAAACTTTTGCCTACACCCACCTCCTGGGTCACCCCGACAAAACTTCTCAAGCTGAGGGTTGGATAAAACAATCCTACTCCCCCTGCTACCTCCGCAGATCATTACAAGGCTAAAATTGCCTTTGTTGTTACTCTGGAATCAGAACTGCTGTAAACAACTGAGCCGACTGAGAAGAGGCTTGCCCACACTGCAGTATCGGCATCTAGCGGGCACGGAGGCTGCTGCAGGTCATTTACATGTTATTTACATAAACACCTCAGACCCTGCACTTTGCTAAGAACTCATTGTACATCCGGTGAGCAACAACAGCCACGATTTACCATTGTCTGCTTAACAAAAAGAATAGATACAAATGCAAATGGTACAATCAATAGAATCGCATTTCAACTAGAACAATAATCGGGTATGTGGAGTGGTGTTTTTCTACCTGCATCATGCTTAGGTTAAAATTGGTAACCTAGAAGTGGTTTAGATTATTTACCGTGCAGCATGATTATGCTTCTTCTGTACTGTTTGTCTAACTTGCTGGAAACATCAGCATTCCTATTAGACTAGGGAAAAGACCAAAAATCAAATACCTTTGAGTCAGGAGACGTGTGCTTGCACTAGGAATGTCACAGCAGGTCATAAACTGTTTGAATACTCTCCAAGCAGACAGAGAAAGAAAGGAAAAAGAGAAGTTGAACGGAAACATCTAGCAGGAAACAAAGACTATATCCAGGGAAAGAAAAATGGCACAACATGGAAAAAGCATAAAGAGCTTCTCAAGAGCAGTTTTCATCGGGTTTTATTTCCCTGTGAATACATGGGGAATTTGCTTTCAGATATAATGGGCAAGTCACTACTTTCCTGCAAAGTCTGTAAAAGCATCCAGGAAATAACCTGACTAGTTTCCCATCCTGCATTTACCATCAAGCTGTTTGTGTCACATGAGCTAAAATATTTCTACTCTTCTAATGACTGCTGCATTTTCAAAAGACATTAAATTCAACAGACACAGCTGGCATTTTCCAAATTTAGACTTAACAAGGGCAAGCTTCCCATCCTTATCTGTGCATATTAAAAGTACCAGTGAATCTTCCTGTGGGTAATGGGCCACCTGGGCTGAACATCGAGAACAGAATACTTCCTCTAATAGTTATTTTTAATGATATATTTAGCAAATCTGGGTGTTATAATTAATTTTATTTACCTGCTCCCAGATTTACTAGAGTTAATGTTTATCTTAAATTGCATCTGATTCAAGCAGATGCCTGAAATGAACAGTTGGTTGATAGCTCAGGAGATGCTCCTTTCTCTAAAGGACTGGTGTGAACCTGTGATATGGTACCCCACGAGGCCAGTGCAAAACTTACTGGAGCCTGGCTGGTGTGCGCATCAATGGGATGAAGGTTTTGCAGGAAAGCTAACAACCACACAAAGCCGTGGCTAGCACATAATGCTGCCTCTGCAAAGGGAAAATCCAACTCAGAGGAGTGTGGGGAAGGGATATCCAGGACACCTAAAGTAAAGAGAATCTGATTGACCATTTAATTAGCCAGGAACAAGTCACAGGACTACAGGTTGGACACTTGCCCTTGCTAGGTCTGACCTTTTTGCATGAGAAGCAGGTTATTGGCCAGACAAGTGCTTCAAGCGGCCATTTCTGACAGGTATGAGCTGCTGGGGGAAAGGCAGCAGAAACAGAGACCCGTGAAAACCTGCATAACTCTCCAATGAAATCTGGACAGGAATAGATCCGAGCCTAGCCTAAGCAACAGCTGAATGATTTGCAACGCCAGCATGGCCTCAGGCAGACAGACTACCATGTTACAAGTGAAGTGAGTCTTCTACAGAGCCAGAATTAACAGGATGAGACTGAGACGGAAGCAGTTGTGATGGAAGAGGAGTGAGGTACCTGATCCATGGAGGTGAGGAATGCTGCCAGTTTTGCCAAATGGGCTTAGTTACAGAAAGGCTGAAATTTAAAATGAAGTAAAAAAACAAAACAAACCACCAAATCATAAAATGCTTCCTAGGTACAAAGGCTGATATCTGCAAGAGGTGTTATCCCCAGAGCTGCACAGAGCTTCTTTGCGTGATGTTGCATGGAAGAACCTCCACTTCTCTCTGATGGTGTGATGCTGGGCCAAGAGACAGCATCCAACTTACCCTGGCTCCATCAGTGACAGATCTTATACTGGTATGTCCCTCAGTAACATCACTTCTATACTCAAAATCTGTTCTGGCAGATCTTTCATATCGATGGACTATTTATACAGAGCACCTTCCCTACAACTGCAAGAAGCTCTGGATTAATCCAAATACTGCTGTACCAGTCTAAATGGTAATAGCAGTTGTCACTGAACTACAGAGCAGAAACAGAGTTCTGTCTTCATGACAGAACAAAACAGAAGAAGAGTAACAGAGCTGTGTAACAATGCCAACCCTCATTTTGCACACGAACACCAGGAGGCCCCATATTTAAGAAGTAAATTAAGAAAGAGCATTCATCCAAAACCACGGAAAGCACATACTTACCTGCTGTTCCTAGGCTGAGTAGTACAGCAACCCAAAATACCCAGAACACAACAAGAATCACAAAGGTCCAGAATGGCTGGAACAGCAGGAAGGGAATTCTGCCAATGATTTTACCAACAATTCGAAAGAGCTGTGTGGTGAACTGAAGCCTCTTTCTTAATACAAGTGTAAGAGAAAGCAAAACAACCTGTTATAGGAAACAAAAAGACAAATTGTTGGGATTCTTGTATTCCTACACCACTGTTAGAAGTGTTTGTACAGGTCTGAAGTGTGGCAGAGCCTGGTTCTGACACACAAATTTCACAATGAAGGTATAAAAGTATTTAAATGAGCGTAAGCAGATCTTATAACTGATTTTCATTTCCAAATTTGAAGGAACAAGGAATTATTTTTACTGTGGCAGAAGCACTGTAGTTGAGGTTTTCAAGTTACAGCCTCTGCACTGATCAAGGTAAAATGCTACTTACGGTAACTATTGTTGAGAAGATAGCATATCCAAGTAGAAACTTTACATTTTCCTTTTCTGTTTCCAATTCAGTGCTGGGATCATTCCTGTAGTCATAATAGAGCCACCAGAGAACACCTGAGACAACTGAGCAAACAAGAGCAGCGTAAAGGCGGGCAGCACACCCCAGGCTGCAGTACACTGCTGCTGGCAGGCTGGTATCTGCCTGGCCTCCCTTCAAGAGTCTCCTGTCCTCCTCACCACAGAGAAAATACATGTAACGGTCTGTTAGCCCCAGGTAAAACCACAGCAGAACGTTTGGTTTTCTTGCAGTTATTCTGAAGTTCAGGCATGTCATTTCACTGAGGAGATACAAAACTAACTTTCATGGAATGACATTCCTATAGCTCTCCGTTTCTAAACCAGGCAATGTAAAACTTCACTGAACTTCTGTGAAACAGTAACTGCATTCATCTCCCAAAAGAAATGTATCCAGACATCATTATCATCCCAACACTCAGCAGCTGGAACGGCACAGCCAGACCTTGGCACCAAAGGTGAGCAGGGCTCTGCTTGGAAATGGCTGTGCTAAGCTTAAGTTTACTGAGGATGCCATGGAGACAGAGAATAGCTGTTTGCTTAGCTGCTTCTCCTTCAGTTTAGTGAGATGATCCATTTAACTAAGCATATGCTAAAAGATAAAGATACTTACAGAACATCCCAAATACAACCAGTGCAATCAAAGTATGAACCAGAACTGTCCGAATGAATCTGAAGGCTAAAACTAGGATTAAAGAGAAGGCTGAAAAATATACAAAGAGAGCTTATTACAAGTGTTCCAACACATTCAACCTAACTCTTTTACTTTAAACATACACTTAAGGTTCTTGCAGAATCTTTTCTTTTTAAACAAGGGTCTCAGAAGCAACAGCATTTAATAAAGCTGGCAACCTTTTTATTTTAACGTTTAAAACACACAGTTACCTGTAGCTTATTAATAGTGAACTTAGAACTGATACATTTCACCTTGGGAATTATTAGCTCTTCTATAATATTTGGATAAGGCTGAAGTTAAAATTTTCATACTAATGCCATTTTTTTATCAACAATTTCTTACAGTCCCCTGAAATGAAATGAGCATATCAAGAAACACAATGATATTTCATAGAGCTGGATTTCATCAGTCTATCAAATGCTCCCTGATAAAACACAACCACACTTTAAGAAAAACAACTCTGCCCAGAAAATATGAAGAAGACCACCTTGAAATTAAACACGTAGAGTTAATAGAAACATTTGAAACCTCACACTTCAATGGAATATCATTAGTCTTTTCTTATTTATAAGCTTACCTAGTGCAAGGACACTCAGTCCTATCACAGTATCTCTTCCTGCCAAGATTCCACTCAGAATTCGGTGAAAAACATCCATTTCATTAACCATGCTTATTAAGACAGATGCATATTTGGAATAGCATTCTGGATTTTGTGGAACACAGCGATTAAATAATGGAAAAGATTTACTAGAATGTTAAAAACAAAGATGATAAAAAAATATTAACCACTGGACAAACAGTTTCAAAGCACAGGGATACACTCCACCATTCTCTTTCAAGCCCTCTGCAGTACCCTACCAGCATCCTCCACACAGTTTAGCAGTTGTACAGTTGTACAGCAGTTGGTCAGTGTTATCTGTAACCTGGCAGACCTTGCACAGTCTGACACAAGCAGGCACTGGGCATTGGTCTGTTACACAGGGTAGTTTCATCTACAAAATAACTCCTAGCAGCAGCATGCCTGTATCAGTGTACCAGAACATCCATTCAAGAACAGCCTGGGGGAAAACTAAATTACTATCTCAATGCCCATCAGCATGTAGCTCCTATGCCCTTTCTAGTTGGCTTCACCTGCTTTGCTCCCATGTGTTTATGTAAAACTCACGCTAACGTAGCTGTAAGCTATGTTGTAGATAATTCTAAACCACAAACGCTCTGCATTGTTTTTCTGACATGTAAGCATCCTAAAAGCAACATCAAACCAATATTTGTAAGGTACAATTATCACCACCAAATAGTTACATACAAAAGTCTTTGGCATTGCCAGCCAAGCCTCTTAAATATACTTTTTTTATCCCACTTCGGCAATGCTGCACTACAACAGAGACATATTCATCCCTAAAAAGGAGCGGTTTATCTATCAACACTTAAGAACTTCTCTGACCAGCTTTGCCTGTACTAAGAAATAGTACTATACTAATACATACATAGTATATCAGTTTATATATTACTTATTATATGTAAGCAATAGCACTAATAGTACTCCTGCTCTCTTCATCTATTTTTTTCTGTTTTCTTTTGTTCAGAGCAGATGACTTAGCTCTGCAAACATGAAGATTCCAGTTCCTTGCTGCACTTTCATGACACAGTGGAATTTAAAATCATGGATTTTAAGGATTTTGACTCACAAATGCCAAATGTTAAAGACGGTGCCATCGACAGACCCGTGCTTCAAGCCAGCTGGCTATGATGTGATCCTGATGGAAATTTCTGGGTTCAGGGTAATAAACAAGGCCAAAGACCACAGCTCTTCTTCCTTGGCATTGAGGGGGAGAGCAAAAGTCTGTGCAAGTCACTCCTCGTATGGAGTGCTTTTCTCCTGATTTGGAGAGGAAAGCTAAAGGGTAGAGGAATGGGGGAATGCAGTCTTTGTTCATTCTGTGGGATGGGACACTGGCATGTTCACAGGCACACATGAGAAGTCATAAGGACACGTACAAAAGTAAATAAAGCAAACCCATTCTGACTGTACAATATTAAGTCAGACACAAAATGTGAGGAAATAACAATCCTTAAGAAGCTGTTTGAAATCCAGGGTGTTGGAAAGTACCCAGTAATTCTCACCTCGGTGGAACTGGCAGCGTAGGACACAGCTCAACTGCCTTTGGTTTTAATGTGTAACTGGAAATGTTCAGGTTGTAAATGCAAAGACAAGAACCTAGGAAGGGGAGAAAGGCAGAAAGGTAACTTAGTATGTTAAAGCTTTAGAGAAAAACACATTATCCATTAAGCATTATCAATTTCTGCTTTGATCCCTTAGCAGGACATATTCATCCCTGATACTCCAGTGGGTGTATAAAGAACAAACTAGTGAATTAGGTAAATCTAAAGCAAACTCTGAGGAACCTTTCCCCTTCTAGACTTCACTTTAGTTACCATTTAGGGATCTTCCATACATAAACAGGCACACTGTTTATTCCACAGTGTGATACTTCAGCTCTAAGCTCTTAGTCATTAAGATAACAGAAAAACCTAAAATGAAGGAAACTACAATAGAGCCAGGCCCCTCACAGTTTAGAACAGAATATATGTCTATCCAGAAACTTAACATTTTCTGGGCTCTAGGCTAAATATTAGCAGGTAATCTGCTAATAATATTCTGCTCCATTATATAATGCTTCTGGGAAAAAAAGGCTGGATACATTCAAGCCATTCACAATGCAATACTTCTCTCTCCCTCCAAATAAACATGCAGGCAGTTTAAGTGTGGAGATGGAATTTCATGCAATTATATTCAGTTACACTGAAAATAGTCATAGAATATCACAGTTGTATAAGTTTTCTGTATGTAACAAATGATAGCAAACTACCCCAAAATGAAATGAAAACAAATGTTGTCACTTGTAATAGCAATCCTTGCCAAACATAATAAAGCAAAAGAAGAGTGGAATTCTGACCATCAATAAAAATAGCCACTCACATTCATGTCTGTAGGTTATGCATACCCTATGGAATAAGGGTTAGGCGCCCAATTTAAACCCAATAGCTACAGTTATTCATTGTAGCTAAATGAATGTTATTTCATTTACACATTGGACATGAATGAGCTCGAGCTGCCTCTTCTGCACAATAGCTATTTCTGACATCCTATCCATCTCGCAGACTTTGGGATATGATGTCTAAAGGGATAAAACCACTTATGTATCTCTGGAATTAATATTTCCACTGCAGTTTGAGCTACATTTAAAAGAACCAATTGGCAAAGTTTCTCAAATAGCTCTGTTCACCTCCCAGTGCCCTCATCAGACCAGACCAGCTCATCCTTGGCAGCCAGTTATCTGCTGCATAATCTCAGCATTGTGCAGGAATTAATCAACAACTGTATTTGCATGAGAGAGCTGTGTCATTTCTAGAAATGATGGCTTTGAAATAAAGCAGAAACAAGATTGTTGCCATGGTCTGCTCAGGAAATTAACAGCAAGAAATTACTCCCTAGCGTAGCAAACATAAGAATAACGAAGTGAAAGCTGCTCAACTATTCTACAGGTACACTAAGATATTCATAAACCCTGTTGCACACCATTATTCCTTGCAAAACTCTGGAGATCTTCCAAAGAGTTGAGTTGCTCTTGTGGACAACTAGACACGCACAAGGAAAGTGAACTGATTTTGAGGTTTTGCATTTCCAGGTTGCATGAATTCAGAAAGAACACATACCTAGAAAGAAAAAAAGATCCTCTTTTCAAAAGAAAAAACAAACAAAAAAACCCCAAAACACCTCTCTGGTTTTTATAGGTTTAAATTCTGAGCTTTCTTTCCATCTTTTTAAAGCGCTACAGAGGAAATGAAACTCCTTTTCCACATATAATGGAAGTCAGAAGTTAAGAAGCAATTTGAGAACATGCTACATTTTTATACTTCATTTTACTTTCTTGAATGGGATCAGAAACTGCCAAGGTGGGTACCATTCTACAAGGACTAGTTCATGGGAGTTGACAGAATGAGTGGGAACTTCAACATGCAACTTCCCTAAGTACAAAGATTTGCCATATAGAATGACTGCTGGTTTGGCTTAAGTCCTATTTAAGTTTCAGTATAAAAAGAAGGCAGTGTAAAGGATAACAATGTAGCACATTTTAACCTTTCAGTTTCACTCACCATTTTGTAGCATTTTCAAACATTTTTTTTCCTTTATATATGAGCATGTGTATATATACATATACACATATATGTATATGATTGACAACTAGATGGATGTTGTATGAAGTTCTCAAACATTTGATTTCCTTTGACATTATCTGGTCTACTTACTTTTTATTAGTCATGTCCCGTCCAGAAAGGGGTGCCCCTTTTACAGGAGTGTTCTTCCTACCACATACGTTCCCAAAACTGTCATATCCAAGCACAAGTCTTTCTGCAGCACCAGCCATCACAGCATAGCCAGTTATAAACATCTGTTAAAATATGTTTTAATTAGGTGGAATCGTGCTCCAACAGCTCCTCAATAAATGCTCCTTTTAACCTATGCATTTGGGTCTTGTAAATGCAAGCAGTCAAATCTACAATTCACCCCTCTGCACAAGGCTGGAACAAGTCAGATGGACAAGTTTAGCCTTATTACTGCTTTAGAGTTCTCCTTCATCTATTTTTGAAGGTATATAAGTTACAGAAAATATCACAGGAGAAGAAAAATAGGAGGTCCTGATTAAAAGTGATAGGGAAGCAGTAGTAAAATGCTAAACACTGCCTCTACCCACCTAGGCCAGGTCATTCAACTGGTAATTTTTCACATGTGCTCACTGCTGCTCGTTGTTCAGGTGCCCTTCAAGACACACCTGGGCAATATATCCACTGAAATGAGCCCTTGCAGCTGCTGGTGTATTTAATCAGAAGTATATTTTAAACACATTAAGTATAATTAAAATGCAGGTTACCTGAAATTCCAGGAATGTTCCTTCTTTAACACATGTGAAAAACCTGGAGAGAGCCATGCTGTGCACTCAGGTGATACTCCACTGATCTTTTAGATGCTGTGCTCTCAGGTCAAAGCCCTAATTAATCAGCTCCCTTTATACCCCAGGGGCAGCTAAGCAATGATCCTAGCCAAGCAGCAGTGACCATTAGTCAATATAAGACACCTTGCCTAGGAATGCAGCTTAGACCCTGTTCACATGTCCCTTGAAGGTGAAAATCTCTGTTTTAAAGAACCCTTCCAAGTGCCAAGAAGCAGTAATTCTTCTGGGAAGTTGGTGAAGGCCTCAGCACAACTGTATCCAAGGGGTTATTTACAGCACTCCAGCTCTTAAAGAACACAGTGATTCAATTGTCTCCTCTGTCCCATGGGGTGCAAACCACATTTCACACACATCAACGACAATACACTATGACTACCGGCCAAGTGCTGGCAGCAGAATGTCTTCTCAGTCTCACATTGACCACTACTACTTTCCATGGGTATTGCTGAATAACAGCTGTGCTGGAGACAGAGTGCACACACCAGATCAGCACAACTGCTTTCTTAGTTAAGGTTAAGAGCCTTTATTTGTTATTCTGCTTTTAACACTCATGACTAAAGACGGGACCTGGGCAAAAACTGAGTCTCATACACAAATGTGTAAGTACCTGCTTCCTTAGTCCCCACTGTAGTCTGATTTTCACTTATATATTTGCAGTCTAACTAGTCAAATACTACTTGTTTTTAAATGATGGGTGCACATTAATGCTGTCTCAATATGGAGAGCTTTGCAGAAACTCTACAACTGAAGCTGAACACTACCTGTGGGTGTGATCTTTGTTACAATAACAAAATATTTTCAGATCCAATTTACTTGCCAAGCAAAATATTTGTTAATAATTAACTTGTTCTCAGAGGAAAAAGGAGAAATGAGCTGGCATTGGAACTCAACCTGAAATAGGCTTTCAGGACAATTCTGTCATTCTAAAGATGGCTCTTACAGGTCAATTGCCATCAGGATGGCAAATACTGTACACATGTGAATTATGATTTTTAAATGGTAGAATGCTGGATACAAGCCATAAGGATTAAGCAATAGGCAGCTGCAGCTGTATGACTGCTGGAGGGGTGTGTCTATGTGCCAGTGCTTTGCATTCCCAGAGTTATTTAATGCGGCTTCAAATTTTCCACTAGGTGAACAAATCAGTGTCACTAAAAATGTATTCACCTTTACAAAACAGATCAAACAAAAGAAAACAAATATGGGTATGCAATAAGCCATTGCAAAGAAACTGAACAACAAGAATAGCGAAAGGAAACAAAATCCTAAATCCTCACCATTTGACAGGTTTAAGTTTTGCCATTCTCTCCACCAATCAAAGCACTAAGCATAAGACAGCATGTTAAAAAAGCCCAACAAAGTTCATCTTCTGCATATGCAGCATTCCAAATATGTATGTGTTCTTCTGCATTAGCTTCTATTAAAAAAGAGTTATTATGATTTGAATTGAAAACTGATTACTAGCACATTCACGAGAATCCTGAGTAGCCTCAGACAAAGCACCCACACTTAAGGAAGTCAAAGGCTCTTCCCAAAAGTTGCACGCTGTTCCAAGCACGGGACAGATAGTGACTTGATGTAATATCAGACGTGTGCTGCAAGATAACAAGGCTATAATGAGTAAGTAGAAATAAGAGCCCTGTCAGATCCTGGACCAATTTACAGAAGAGTGAATTCTAAGTAACTCAGCCCTGTGTAGACACTGGCACCCAAAACACATGGGCAGAACTTAAAAATGTGTGTAGCAGACACTGCAATAAAGCACTGCACCACCACAGTAGTCAGTTGTATCTCAGCGCAATCCCGGGACCCTAACACCTGTGCCCAGAGAATTTCAGTGTAGCTTTAGCACACCACTGTGCAGAACCCCATTAACTTTAGAGCTGATTTGTCTTCCAGAAAAAGAGCGTGCTTACCAAACCAGCCCAGTAAAGAAAGAAGAGGAGCAACCACAGAGCGTCCGTACACTTTCTGTAAACCACTGGTCTCCATTCCCTCAGTTCAGAAACGCCATCTCCTGCATCCTAAAATGAAAGGAAAAAAAGAAAGAAAGAAAGGAAAAACCCCCAAACTTCCTGTGAAGTTAAGGTCAGGTTTCAAAAGGCTGAGGTTTGTGATCGAGCACTTAAAAGAGGCTGAACACCGGCCAGCCCTCTGCCGCCACAGTGGCGCAGCTCGCCCGTAGCGTTCAGCGCAGCAGCCCCGCACGGCCCGGCCAGGCACGGCACCGCTGCCGCCCCGGGCAGCCGCTGCAGCGCGGCGCTCACCTGCTGCGGGCCCCAGCGCCGCTCCATGCTCCGGCCCCCGGGGCCTAGCCGCCGGGCTGCGGGCGAGCCTGGAGCGCAGCGGGGCCACGCTCGTTAGCGCAGAACACAGCGCCTGGCGGTGGCACCGCCGGCAGCTCCTCCTGCCGCCGCCAGCCCCTCTCCGCTCCGCCCGCAGCCGTCCCTCGGCATTGCCCTCCCCGGAGCTCAAGCGCCAGCGACCGGCCGGGACTCGGCGGCAGCGCGGGCGGAGCCATCCTGCCCTACGCTTATTTCCCTCGTTAGCCGCCTGGAGGGCTGCGGCTGGAGCGGGCAGCGCTCAAGGACAGAGGCGGGATGGGGCCCCTCCGCTCCCTGGGCACTACTGCGTGACAGTCAACGGGAAAAATGTCCTCTTAGAGAAGCAATGCAACATCTGCAACTGCAATAAACTGATTTAGATTGAAGCTGTTTTGCAAAGCCGTTTAAGAACTGGTCCGTCTTGTACAGGAATCGGAGCATTAGGTTGGTTTTGCTTAGAAAATAAAATGTATTCCAGTTCTCAAGTGAAAACGCAGAATGAATCTGTGCTGACAAACTAGCATAGATGGAAGTAAAGGGATTGTATCAGAAACTGGGATTTAAAAAAGAGAATTAATCCTTTCTCTAGAGCATTCAAGGGTCCTTCTAAGCTAACTGGAAATAAAGGTGCTCATTTTTCATCAATATGTGGAGAGTTTTCATAATGGGTGTGAAAATTGGAATAAAATTCAACAGATGTTACAAAAGTAATTTTCTGTCTATAAAACCTAAACAGAAAATAACTTTTCCTTCCCTTTGTGCACATTCAAAATATGTGAAAAAAGGAACTTTCACATACAAATGCAGAACTCCATGTGAAATTTAACTTTTCTTCCCTAACAGTTCAGTATTTTGATTATATTGAAAAAAACCCCACAGTTATTAATAACTTTTAATAACTGATTAAGAAAAGTAATTCTAAAAGAACAATGCCAACCATGAAGGCTGATATTAGGATTTGGTGGCTTGCTGTCATCGTGCTAATATGAGTTTTCACTGTTGATCTGGCCCTTTTTGAACTATTCTCTTCATTTATTCTCCTTATGTTACATTCTTATTGTGAATACAGGAAAACAAGAAATGGAACAAGTACTTTTAATAAAATCCAGATTCCAAGCAGCTGAAGTTCATGGAAAACCACTAGAATCAGCAGTAAGGCCTACTTTTATCAAGCAGAATTCTTGTATTCCTTCAATTAGCCTAGGAAAAGCTATCGGATACTTAGAATCCCAGACTGGTTTGGGTTGGAAGGGACCTTAAAGCTCATCCAGCTCCAACCCCTGCCACAGCAGGGACACCTTCCACTAGAGCAGGTTGCTCCAAGCTCCTGTGTCCAACCTGACCATGAACACTGCCAGGGATGGGGCAGCCACAGCTTCTCTGGGCACCCTGTGCCAGCGCCTCAGCACCCTCACAGGGAAGAACTTCTCCCTTGGGTCTAACCTGAACTTCCCCTTTAAGTATGAACCCATCACCCCTTGTCCTATAACTACAGTCCCTTTGATACCTCTCAGCATCCTTGGCAGCACTTAAATCAGGACTAGAATAGGGTTTTCTTAAATTGTAAAGGAAATACTTTAATTATAGTAGTCTTCTGATTTTCAAACATGATCAGATAAAACATTTATGTTGTTTAGTAACAGATGAGTAATTTTCTCATGTATCACTAGATGGTGTTCTGCTCCTTGCTTAGTTCCAGCACAGGGTTTCAGATTGGGGAGGAGAGGTTTACGGTAGGATTCTCAAATGGGAATTTTTATGTTACAGTTGAAGAGAACTCCAGGAAGCAAAGGTCAGCTCAGATAAGGGATTTAAACATCCACCTCCAAAATGCAATACCTAAACTTCTTGCTTGTTACTCGTCCAATTCTGCAAGTGCCCAAATTGCCAAGATGAATTTTAAACTTTGTCTTACCCCTTTGACAGGAAGAAGCTTAGTTCTACAGCTCAGTAGTTGAAGCGCTAAGTGGGGAGTAGGGAGTTTTAGAACTGATATTTTGGAGGGTTGACTCAGTTTAACCTGAAATAGAAATGAGATAAAAATTAGTTTTAGAGAAAAGGGTACTGCATTAATTAATTCTTTCTTTTATGAGAGCACTAATGACTTGGTCAGAGAGGTGTGTGCTGGCTTGTGCTCACTCTCCCTGGTAAGAAGCCCAGCTTGGAGACTTTAGTCTCCTGGTCTACATGCACAAGATGCTGATTTTATATTATGCTTCATCCAAGTCCTGTATCCAACTACAGCCACTCCTGCAAGATTAGCATGAGAAGGGTCCACATTCACTTATGAGCCTTCACTGCTCTTTCAAGTATGTAATGTTTCTTTTCAAGACAAAAAGAAAGAAAACTTTGCAATCCTGGAGTACTCAGGAACTCACGGCGATTTAATTGTGAATTAAGACAGTAACGATACAACCTGCTTGGGCTGTTATAGTGGGGCAACCGTAGGAAGGGAGATCGACATGTACGTTGTCAAGACTCCCTGTAGGTTTTAGGAGATTTTTTGAGACATGTTTATCAGCATCAGCAACAGAAATACTTCAGCAGTGAAAACTCAGGAGCATTTTCCTCTGGTTTTGATTTATTGTTTATCACAAAGTCACTCAGATTCTATAGAAGAAAGTCAGTCCTAAACAAAAGCTTCCCGACTCCAAGATTCTGCTTTAATGAAGGTTCTTATTATTTCTTATGAGTTGTTTGTTTGTGGTTTGTTCACAGAGAATGAATCCTCTTGTTGCCTGCACTTACAGCTCCACTTTCTTACCAAGAAACTTCCCTGGTTAAAACTGGGGTGGGAATGTGGGTTGGGAAAGGGAGGTTTTAAATGAGAACATGACAGTTCTTTGCTGGACTGGTTAATTGAGATGACTACCCTTATCTGTCTCCCCTTCTGGGTCAGACAAGAAACAGAGACCAATTACTTTAATAGCAGGACACAGCAACTGAGAAAGTCAACCTAAAAGCAAACGTTTTCTGCCTAGTTAGGGAAGGTGCAGCTAAACATAATTGCCATTAATGAATCTGAAATGATCTTGCTTACGTAGAATAACTTAGCTAGTAGGCAGTGTTCTCCATAGAAGCTGCGTTACTTGGAATACCCTGAACTGAAACACCCAGGGACTGAACACAATGCCACCTATTATGTTCAAGCTGCTCGTCAGGTTTGCTAACAATTTGCATTCCAAGACCTGGTGTTTATGTCTTTGCCTCACTCGAACCATTCAGTCTCAAATTTCTCCTGGCAGGTGTTGAAGATCTTGGGGCAATTTCAACATCAATTATTCAGTCATTTCTGAGAATGAAATCAGAGAAGCAGACATTGTGCTATCCCCCATTAGGGTAGCAGTAATACTATCCTTATGCATGATTTGGATCAGAGATCCTGAAATGAATATAAAGAAAGCCAAAAGGAGAAATGGCTGTTGCTGTTAAACAGCTTCATAGAGTTGAGAATGAATACCTTGGTTAATAAGGAAAGCAAGGCCCAGGAGCTCACTGAGGAGGATTAGGGGATTCATAAAGGTCAGTATCAGGAAGTATCATTAAAGCACTTCACTTGATGCTGGACACAGTGGGCCACTATGCTCTGGTGAGCCACAGTAACTGTGAGTGACTGAAAGCCAAGACTGGCTTAAAAAAGTCCTAAAGGAAACAGAACACTCCAACAGTAGGGAATAGAAGCCAGAGTATGGCAGAGGACTGGGCAAGGGACAGCATGCAGGACTGGAGGGTACAACTCGGTATGAATGAGACTGAGAGCCAGGAGGAAGTGGCTAGAAAAGGGAGGTGAAGATTGAACAAAGAAGAAACCTGAGAGCTAAGAAAGGTTAGGATTGGTACAGGGGGGTGTACAACTGGCCAGGGAAGAAGAGGGTAGATCAGAGAAGCATAAAAGGGGTGTGGGGATTAAACAAGCAATAGCACAAATCCTGAAGGCACATAAAAGAGTAAGACTGTGGGGAATGAGCAAAGGAATCCAGGTATGCTACCACTCCCTTTCACACCTGGAGTATCACCTTTCCTCTGCTGTGAGCAAACATCCACAGTGCTGACTTGAAAGTGCCCTATCACATTCTGGCCTGACTAACAACTCAAATCACCCTGCCAGGTTTACGATCAATCCGCTAGTGCTGTCAGTTATCCCACTGAATCAGCTGGCAGATATCTGTCCTATGTACCTAGGGAATCCAGTCCTTTTCATGACTTGAGTTAGTGTCCACATTAGCTTTTCTGTTCGCTCTTCTAGAAAATCCCAGTGATAATAAGTTTGCAGCTGGAATATTTACTACTCTGATATCCCTATAATCATGAAAATGCACAGAAGATAGAAGAAACAGTATTTCATTCTTTTTGATTATTTTTTTGATTTCATTCATTTGATTATTTTGGAGGTGCTCCACTTTGCAGTCTTAGAAGTCACTTGAATTGAACAAGTTACTAACAAATTAATAACCCACTTATTTCTAGCTTCCACTGAACACTGATCCTACCTTCTTCTGGATCTCTCCAATGTATTAAGAAGCTCTATTTTCTTTTCAGAATATTGATTATTTAGTAGATTACCAAGGGACCTAGGAAAATAGAGTATGCACATCTTATAGCCCAGCTTTATAGTTTCAGCTTACTATTGCTAATGACGACCCTTCCCACAATTTGCCAACTGTATGAATCATACAAGGAAGGAGTATAATGCCACAAAGTGAATTTGTTCCACTTCCTACATGAGCAAGCAGTGATCTGCCCAAAGAGCCATTTCATCCCTGTCAATGCACAAGCTGGAGTACAGTCTGACCCTAAGGAAGCGTTTGGAGTGTGTTTGCTGAGCTGACTCTGATAATAAACTTCAGAGCTGCCTCATTTCAAAGTTCAGAATTGAGCAAGAGAATCAGTATTCAGGATTGCATGGTACTTTATATACCAATGCAGACAAAACAGAGCACTAGAGCGTGGAATGTCAGAATTATAAGGCACTTACTCAGTGTTCTGACTGATACATGGCATGGGTGGCATAAGATGAAAGAGCTTGAACTGGAACTACTTCTGTTGGTCAGGACTGTTAATGTCCCTCTTCAATCCAAAGAGAAGACATGCCAATGTGTTGATATAGAGAACAGAGAAGTAATTGTATTGTTCTTCACAACAGCCCTCAAAAACGGCCAGGGAAGGGAACTGATTGAATTCCAGAGAAAATGAAAAGTGAAAGATATGAATTTATAGGGCTGGAGAAGGAGGGCTTGTTTGGTAAATTATGTAAATGGAAGGAAGGATGGAAGGCATTTTTGAGAAGCAAAGAAAGCAGAATAACCCAGGATAAACGCAAATCAAAGAGGCATCTAGCAAAAGGCATCCAAACTGGACCACATGGAACCTGTACAAGTTATCTGCGACCTACTCAGTCAGGTCTAGTTCTGGATGAAAAGGAACTAAAGGAAATTTAGTTTCAGGTCTAAATTAATTAAACTAAAAGGTTTTCATTAATTAAACTAAAAGGTTTTCATTAATTGTCTGGAGACTAGGGCAGCGTAGTTTTTATTAACACTGAGGTAAGCAACAGATTCATTATTCATTACAAGGTCTAGAAGGAAGTCTTTTGTGCCAGCACAAGAGTCTTCATTGACAGTATAGTTCTTGTAAGGACAATTTCCATTAGTGGCTTCAGCTACCGAACGTTTGCTAATGAAAAACAACCAGACAGACTGCTTGGGCTGTAGACTGGACATCGGGCCCCGTTAGAGGTGCAGCACGGGCTCCCGGAGCTGCTGCTGCGCAGATTCGTCCACAGGATGTCACTCTCAGGCAGCTTTGTCAGCCCTGATTCTTGCCTACAGCTGGAGGGTTACGAACTCCCCATGGCAAGCCCTTCTAGAGGGCATCACATTCTTCACAGGGCCTTCCAAGTGCCTTACGTGCAGTGTTGGTGATGCTTTTAGTTTTGGACTTTCTGAGCACGGCTTTTCACTGGTTCCTCTAGTTGGGTCCTCTAGTGGCTACTGAAGACTAATTTCATGGATTCATGTGTCTATATGTTTATTGTACAGAGTGAGGCTTGGATAGCAGCATATATTTTCCTGTTTTTTCTTCTTACAAATAACAGTTTTTACATAGAGAAGACATCAGACCATCAAACCTAATGCTCCCAACCACACTAGAGACAGCCAGAAGAGAATCTACTCAAGTTATTATGCTATTTGCAGACTTGATGTATTCACTGCACACTGTGGACTATTACATAAGAATAATCATTACTTTAGTTAGGAGTTCCAGGATAAGGCCTTTTATGTGCAACAATATGTTTCAGCATAATTTCACACAACTGGACAGCATCCAAAGTTCCACAGCAGTGCATGCTAAAAAGACTCAAAACCACGCATGGTGCCTTTGTTGCTTGAAAAGGGAATACTGAACATCTTACTTGGGTCATCCTGCTCATAGCAGGAGGAAAGATGACTCTGCTTAGTGCCAATAGGCTCCCCTGCCAAAGAATCAACAATCTGCTCTATAAACACTGATGTTTGAAACAGCACATTTCATAAATCAAGTCATGTTGAGTCAGATAATGGCCAATGAAATGCCTATTATTTATCTTTAGACTACCTTTGGTTTATCTTCATGTTTTTCCAGACTTCTGGCAAATTACCTGCTCAATTCAAGTTTCATCTCACTTACTCATGAGCAGAAGATCAGTGAGTGGAATGCAGCCGTGGAAACAGCAATCAGGGTTACAGAATATACGATGACATGACTTACGTAAACAGTTTATTCATCTTCATTAAAGTTATACTGAATCAGCATCAAGGCCACATGAGAGAAACTCTCAGATGAGTAGTTCTAACTCACAGGACTTGTGTAGTCATCTTTACAGGCACAGCTATTTACAGGATAAGAACCTACAGATGAAATATTTACTAAGAACAGCTGCCCAGTTCTGCAAATCATCATTAAATGTTGAATAGCTAGGGAAATAATTCAAACACTATTAAGAATTCCTGGAATACAACATTATATGCTACAGTTTCAGAGAGAGGAACCCTCAAATCTTAAGTCTTCCATTACATTTTAATTTTCCCCATTATCCAAAAAGACATAGACTATTATTACATGTTATGTATCAGCTTTCTCATAAGGTGTTCTCCTGCACAAATGCATGAAGTTCAGCTGGCCAGAGCAGCTGCATTCTAGAAACAGAAGCCTCCCAGCTCCCTGTCATATACCAGCCCTTTTGTGTTTCAGGGCTCCATCCATTTGCCTTCTGCTACTTCGGGTATCAAAATATAGCTTCATAGAATTTTTAATCACTTTGTGTCAGTGTTTCCCTTGATCATTTAAAGTTAAATAATAAACAGTTTTCCTATAATAGTAGTAAGATCAATATTCACTAATTTTGCAGGATTGTCACCAAGGTTGTTCTTGTTCCGTTTGGAAGTCTAGATTCAAGAACTGCATTCTTCTGAGTCTTCTTTTCAAGTAATAACACTGCTTCTGTAACAACATCTCATTACTCTGGTCATAATGCTTATTACAGAATCGCAATGCAGTTTATAAGCAATGTTATTTTGTGGTGTTAGGTAAAGTGAGATACAGTATTACTTTTGTAGTGGATGTTGAGACCCATACAAAGAAATGTACATAAATATTTAGATATTGCTGCGGGACTGATTTAGTTTTATCTTTGAACATAAATCAAAGTGTGCTACTCATCTGTTGTGATTAAACAGCAGAACAACAGTATTCCTAGGCCATCACATTACCAGTAAAGTGGTGGTATAGCTACTGCAGTTTGAATTGCTTGAATATTGATAATATTCAAGCAATAAAAAAAGAGTATTCTACCAGCTGTTCCTACAAGAGCAACATTTCCCCCACTAACTCTGTATCAGTATAGTGGAGTAAACTATTACGTAACATAAGATAAAAATCCCTACTTGACAGAAGGTAAAAATATCTTCGTTGAGTAGCTATTTGAGGAAACAACATTTTGCAGCAATCACTGCATGTTTAATACTGGAAACGCAGTTTGAAAACAGAATGTTGACCCTCTTTCCAGTGACTAAAATTTGAACTAATCTGAGCAACGGCAGTATAACAGTTTCCTGTTCACGTAACATGTTTGCACAACATGTTACTGATAGCACCAACTAGTAAAGTGTATAACACCCAAAGGATGTGCATGTGGCTGGGAATTCCCATGGTCCTTCCTGTCTACCAGTAAGGGTATTTGTAGGAGTCAGACAAAACTAACAGCTATGGGCTAATAATGCAAACTCTTATTCATACACTTTACAACTCCTCACCCTTTGACCTGTAAACTCAAAGTTATGGACTGAAACAGTCAATGATGTAGCCAGCTTTCTGTCAGCACTTTGCTTTAAAATAGACAACATGCCATAACAAAAATGGTTTTCAATTCGTGTATGTTACTATTCTAGGAAATTCAGAGGCAAAGGAGATTCTGCACTGTTTCTGGCTTGTCTTTAAACCCAAAAAATCCATAGGTCAGGTAGTGGTTTTGCTGCTGTTGTTGAACACAGTATTTGGGAGCATATCAGGACATACCAGCATCTTGCACTCACAGTGATAGTTTGGTTTATAGTAATTTGTTTGCTCATTCTTGCAGGAAAAATGTGGGGGTTATATGTAGGGATCTGGCCTTTAAGTAGTTTCTCCCTTCTTCAGTGCCTCACCCACTGCTGTCATGCAAACATCTTCACCTCTCCATGCCTCCGTGCTGCCTCTTGCTCGGTAACCTGGGAGCAGTTGCATTCATCTCCTCTAATAAAGCACTCTAGGATCTATGTATAGAAGCAAGGTATCTTTGCCATAAAGAGCTTTGTTCATTATATTAGCCTGGTTACAGTCTGCTACGGCCCATACTCGGTGTAAGGAGAAATGTGTACACTGCTTATAAGTTACACCTTTGATACTACCCATGTAACTAGATTGTTGAACTTCTAAAAATAGCATCCAGTGTACATCGGTTTTCCTACTTCCAGCTCACATATTAAAAAAAAATTCAATATTGTACTAAGAAAATAGGCATCAACCCCAAATATACTTATTTTAGACAATATAATCTGAATAAAAACATTCAACTGTGATAGGTCTCCCCCAGGAGTCAGCTATTTGCAGAGCTTCAACATTCACCTCATTGGGAGTCACAGCTGGAGCCAAATTTCCTTGAAAATCATTCCTAAACCTGATAGTTTTAAATGACATCTCTCCACAGAACTCTGCAATTGCCCTTTTCACTAAGGCACAGTTCCAGAGCAGTATATATACATGCATATGTATCCGATGCTTTGAAGAGAACAGCTATTACCCTAACAGTTTTAGGGTCTGTGGTCTATACTACTTATCTTCTTCTAAGAGGGTTATGAAACAAAATGCTGGGGTCCAACATAAATAGCATTTCAGCAGTGGTTTAACAATGCATGCGCTGGATGCAGCCTATTGAATGGAACCTGATCAGATATGTGGGGAGTAGCTGCAAGCTTACGTAAACTGCAGCTTATTAACAAGCTGTACTCCATGTTTCAGTTCTTGTTATTGTGGAGTGCCCTAAAGCCTTTAGTTTAAAAGCAAAAAAGCATGAAGATACTTAGTTTCCAAACATGGTAAACTGCCAGTGTGGACAAGGGAGCATGTTTCTTGGTACCTTATTTCTAAAGCTCTTCTGTTAATATGATTGGCAATCAAGCCACCAGTCATGTCTTTCATGTTGCAGCTTGCTTTTCAGGCTTTTCCATGAGAACACAATAGTGGTACCTCAGTACTCTAGAACTCTAAAGAGTTCTGGAAGTACCAGTAATTTGGTCACTGTGAGGAAGTTCTTTATTGCTCATACTTGTTTGTTGCAAGTTTTTATCGTTTAGAAATCACCATGTGCAAATATCACTTCCTTCCCTCTTGTGATGAGTGAAGTAGCTTTTTAACACTGGCTGAAGGAGTTTTGCTTTCCCTGTAGTTGTCCATTCTTCTTTAGATTCAATTAATACATGTTATGTGGCAAACATAAGTGCAATACAGAACATTTGGTGGCACATAGAAAACAAAACAACTAATGTCTCAACAGCTCCAAGGACAGAAGCAAAAGCTTCTGCAACAGAAAAGTTAAGGAGAGGGAAAGGGAGAGATGTGCCTCAGACAATGCTATTAAGCATTTGGGTCATCAGGGAGGAAACAGGCATTCTGTGTGTAGACAGCAAGCCTTCACAGACAGTCTCTTGCTATTCTGTCTTTCTGCTTATGATGCAGATAAAATGAATTCAGAAATCTCATGACTCTCACTTCCAGTCATTATTTCAATGGCAAAATATAGAAACAGACCAAATCCTGTCTGTCTATTCAGAAACATTCAGCAAGACTGTAAAATATTAAACAAAAGAACAGTAAGGTTTGGGGACAAAACCAAAAGCAGGCATCCAATGTGATTCTCATATGTCATCGCGCATTGTGCTAAACACAAAGAAGATAACCCTGGTTATTTGCTGTCTTTCCTGACATCTCATTATTGTCTCCTGAGAGCTGTTACACCTCATGCCTGAACCTCTCCAAGGATAGAAACACCTTTGTCGTTGTCCCAGTTTTCTGGGGTTTGTGTATGTTGATTCAAAGACTCTGAGTTAGTCACACTTCTATTTACCAGTGTCATCCAGTCTTTGGTGGTCTCAGAGTACAGATCATTAAATAATAGCTTCCGAGATACCATCTGAATAGTAGTTACTTCGTGTGTAATTTTTCTTCCTAGAATGAAGCTGATTGACCAATGTTTTCTTTGACTTTTATGGAACAAATACTGAGCAGGCAGTTTCATAATACACATTCTGTGCTAGTAAATTGAAATGCTCAAGTGTTCTTGCATTTAAAATAGATGCAAACATGAGGAAACACATGCGTTATTTGCCCTGTGCTTATAAAAATCTGAATAGTATATGGGTAGCAGCACAAATTAACATGTAATTTTCAGTACACTGCATGTAGTTAGTAACACTGAGAATTGCCTTGTCTCTGTATAAACAGTGCTAGCAAAATAATATCAGAGCCTGTTAAATAAAACTATATTCATAGTTAAAAACTATAGGTAAAGAACTGATAGTTAAATCTCTATTAAAACTAATCATTGATGTCTAACCTATTGTGACTTGCCACTATTTTCTCCAGGGATATGTATCCTGTTCCACAGCAGGAGGGTTAGAACTAGATGATCTTAAGGTCCTTTCCAACCCTAATTGTTCTATGATTCTATGATTTATGCCTGTTTTCAAGTATGCTGTGACTATACATTTAACTTGAAAGTAATGGTAGTGTGAGGGTACAGGTAGCCAGATACTTATTATTACAGGGCATTCCTGAAACCCAGCGTAGCAAACCAGCTGGTAACCACAAGCACACACTACACAGGCATATTACCTTGCATCATTTTCTAAATAGAAAATTGTTAGGTCACAGTATTGTGAATCTTCAATATGAATACAAAGAGCTGAAACAGCAGTAACTAGGGATGGATATATGAACAGACACCAGACAGAGGAGCAGACAATGCAAAACTGTCAATCAAAGCTTTGATTCATTACTTGGTTCCATTCTTCTGAAAAGAAGAAATGTAAGGAGGACAGAAAATAGAATATTCAACATCTGGGTTTTTTTTGTTTCTAATATACTCCTTTTGTGGTTTACTTCATCTTTTTTAGCCTGTTACACAAAAATTGGGAAAGAGAAAACAAACAAAAAGTGGATAAAGGAAAAAATGGGTGTAGAGGGACAGACTCACCCTCATACATAGCCTGTTCAGATGCAGCCTGCATGACTCATGTAGTCTAAATTGGGATAGCCCTATTGTTACAGCCCACTGGACAGACAGAAAATGACTCTGGAAATGCCAGGCTGGAATGTATACAAGAGTTACAATTGACTGAAACCAGCTGTCATGAGAGATGAAGTGGACAAACATACTCACTTTACTAAGTCTAACAGAACCAAATCTTGTGTATATGCCTATTCTTCAGGTTAAACTGTAGGCTAGCAGGAACCAGCCTGTTACTCAGGGACACCACAGGTCAGCAAGACATCAGAAAGCGATACGCAAAATGACAGCAAAACGATTATTGCTCTGTCCACCTCCCATATTCACAGCAGTGCACAGAGTTGGCAGAGCTGTGTCAGTGCTTCCTAGCAAACACAGGCTGTCCACAGCTCTCACAGGCCCAAAAGTCATGTTATGTCTATATCCTCTGCATTTTTCATTAATATGTGTAGAACAGCTAAGATGTGATACTGTAAAGCAGTAACACTGTTCTTAATCAATAAGCTTATGTATCTTCCTCTGAAATACCAAATAGCAGTGGGATATGTACTCCTCAATGCCATCAAGCAGCCACTTTACCAGAAAAGGCTGTGAACACCAATCTAGACTAAATTCAATGCTCATCCACGCACTGATGGGGCACAGTACAAAGACAAACGTTTTCTCTGCTGCAAGGGTCTCTCCGAGACATAAAAGGGACCTCAAATTATATTCCACGCTTCACTTTGCCTTTCTGGAAGGGAGCAGATAACCATTCCTCATGCTCCACCTCCTCTAAGCCATAGCGCTTTGAAAACACAGGGTCTGGTCCAAGGTCTGGTAGCTTTGGATATTCCAACTGAACATACATTTCATGAACTGCCTGAAGTAGCCATGCTATTTGTTCTGTTCTAAGGCTTTAAGAGGATTCTGTATCTTCAAGATAGATAATATGGTCCATTGTCTTGTACCAATGATGCCACAGAAATCAGAGAAGCAAAGACTTTAATCGGTGAAATGCCCCCTTCCTTCTTCACCAGAAATCCCGGACTTCCTCTAAATCTGAGCCTGGACCAGTTCTGACTGAAGTGATCTGATCAGAGTTTCCACGTTTTCCCATGGTAAATGTTTGATAGCCAAAACGCTGTTCTGTCATTATCCTGGCACAATAGTCCTGGTCCCTAGTATTACCCTAGTCATCTTTTTCTTTCCCATTCTACTGTTCCCTGTTCCAATGCTATTCCATTCCTGGTGTTGTCAGTAACCATCTTACTCCCTCTGTCAGTTAGTTGTTAAATCGTTTAGGAAACTGTAAAAAATGTCTGAAGTGAGTTGGGCTGTAAGACTAAATAATGCAGTAAGGAGCTATGCAGTGTCTTCAAGGCTTTTAAACACCACAAAATATTTACGTAACAACCATCTCCAATGTATATTCTTTAGGAAACAACTACTCCAGTCTTTCCTATTCATGGCTTCAAATTAAAAGCAAACAAAGTAAACCCATTAAACTAGAAACAAGAAATGTCATTTACTGTCCTTCATTTATACTGTACAGAGTCAAGCCTTGTTCAGTTTAATGCAAGTGTTTATTCCTCTGTAAAAATTCTGACTGCCAAAAATAACAACTTGAGGAATAACCCTTAGCAGTAAATACAAAATGTTTATACTACATTATGTATGTAGCCCTTTAAAAGTCATAACAAAATCGAGTCATTGCCTGAACTAACTTAATCAGGCATAGAAGATGTTTCAGATGGAGGAGCTGGTATGACATGATGGAATAACAAACATCAGATGCAGCCTCTTTTCAGACATACACTAACAATGATCACAGTCGGCTTTGCCATTAGCAGGACACTGTCACCTGAACACACTGTGAGAAGCGAGGCTTGAGGAACCATATGCAAGTAATGTTGCTCATAAAAGGTCAGTATTTCACTTGTGATGAAAATACAATACATTCCCCATCCTGATTTTTGCATTACTGGGTGGGTTGACATGGATCTACTTTGTTTTAATAAGCCTCTGCAGCCAAAGTATCTCAAGAGTTAAATGCTCAAAGTACTTCTGTTAATGAGAAACTGTTCTCAGTGCACTAACAAACTAATACAAGTAAAACTGAAATCTAGTCCAGGTTTCAATCCTAGTTTCTGTAAAATAAAACTCTATTCATATTTCTAAGTCTGTGTAGTCTGATACTTCACTGAAAATCCTCTCTGCCAGATGAGTCTTAGAGTTTTGAAGGAACTCTGGATTTGCATTTGAGATGTAAGACTTGGACTATAGCTATTTATTAGGAAGGATCCAGACCCCACTGGAAGTGCATTTCAGACCCTAATAACTGAGTTGTCAATCTTCAACACTGATTTAAAGTAACACAGGGATGTGTCACAGCAAGATGAGAAGTCAGAGCTTTTCTTTCTTCTGATCTGTGTCAAAGTCAGGGACCCTATTGCCAGAAGCAAAGATGTTTCTGTTTTCTTTTGATGATCCCAAATGTATGTGCTTAGGTAGTATTTGAGAGCTCCTTTGGTTATGATGTCAAATCTGAAACTAGAAGGGACTTCACACTTTCATTTGTTAAAGCAGACCAAAGAAACAATGCAGACGTATGTCAAATTTACTTAATGCCATAATGACAAGAAGAAATTCAGAGAGACAAATCTCTTGTACTTTACTTTTTACTACTAAGAGTAGTTGTAGTTCAGGAATAATGATAAACACAGTTATCAGTTGACTTGGTCTAAGGCTAAGAAGATCAGGCCATAAAAAGTACAATATAGAAAACACTTAATCATGTGAAGTCAGCTACAAAGTGAGCCACAACAAGTCAGGGCAAAAACCTGCCATGCTGGGAACCATCTGAAAGTCATTATACCTGAAACTTTGTCCTGTAGTTCATTCCATGCCTATCTGGCTTAACATTTAGATTACTTCACTGAGTAAAGCATGAAGCTAGTATTTCTCTGAAGAGAAAAAAAACAAACCCACAAATTAGTGAGGTTTGGGCAGTGTCTGTGTTCAGTTTTAGACATGCCATCAAGCAGTCATGACATAGGACAGTGGGACTGAGCCTGAAGTTTGTGGAGACAGGGAAGATGGGAGACAGTCTGGAGTACTGGGATGAGGTGTGGTGCCAGTGGAGGTGCAGCACAGAGCTTCAGGGCCCTGGGCTGAGAGAGGTAGCAAGACAGGCAGGGCAGCACTGAGGAGCTGTGGCCCCAGTGCTGTTTTGGAGGCAGAGCAGACATGGTGGAATAAAGCTCAGGGGCTAGGAGGACGACGGGAACAAGGTGTGGTGAGAAGGCAGATAGCATGGCAGGTTTCCAGGAGCAAGGCAAGCATGAAGGAGTGAGACCTGGGGCAAGGGAGGACCATGAGAATAAATCTGGAGCAAGGGAGGACCATGAGAATGAACCTGGAGCATAATGAGGAGGTGCTGCTCATGGCACTACTTCACATGTTGGACAGGTACAGAGATGAGGGGCTTGAGGCTGATGAGGGCCACCAGGATGGACCAGAAATGTAACGAGTCCCTAGTATGGCTACGGAGAAGACTGCCCTTGGCAGTGCTTCTGAAGAATGGGCACACGCTGAGGCTGGGGGTCTCAGGGGACAGCTGCCTGCCCCAATAGATGCTGATGCCCTGGGTCAGCAGAGGCATAGGTGCGGCCATCGGGGTGCGGTGGTAATAAGGAACAGCACAGCTGAGAGACTCTGAAATGTCAAAATGCCCAGAGCTTGGCTCTGTGCCCCTGTGATGATAAAGAGGAAAGAGAAAGAAATCACACAGAGCAAGTGGCAACGTGCTTTGTCCCATGATCCTGCCTGTAATTGCTTGGCAGAAGATGGGTTGTTGTCTTCAGTGATTTGTGTCAAGTAGCAACAACAATTCTGAGAGGCCAAAAAGTGTCTTGCAATAGTAAGATAGTTATGCTCTATTATTTTGTGGCAAAAAGAGGTGATTGAACAGTGTGCCATTCTCTCCTGTCCCCTTCTCCAGGTTGTGTTTATTATCTGCTCTGCCATAGGATAAATAATATTTCTGAACTATTTTCAACTTCAGAAGTGAAGTGGTATCATTACTGTTGGTGTGATATTGCTTTCTCCAAACTGCGTCCTTTCTCCAGTTTAAAAAAAAAAGGAAATATGAATATACTTACTCCCTGTAGCCAGGTAAAAGTGAACAGCAAAAATCCCCAGAGAATCGAGTTAACTCCTATGCATGAAACTTGCTGAGTAATGCTACCCCTTGGAAAAAATCCTTCTCTCTTCCAAAGTATATGTTATTCTTTCAGACCACATCCTCTAGAAACAGAAGATCTTACTACTAACATGTTGCATAATGTCTGTGGCAGCTGTGCTTTTCATCAGCTTTATTGGCACTTCAGAATTATACAAATATTTTCCAGTTCTTTTGCTTGTTATGTCTCTGTACGGTTATACTAAATGCTGTGTCAGAAATGGCTATGAATAGGATACTGCTACATTCCTCAGCACTGAGCAGTACTCTTCCCTTGGAAAGGAGATGTATAATGTGAAATTGAGCTCTTTTTTTCCTGCATGGTGCTAACTATGCAGGTACATATATATTTACACATACGTAGATGTATGCGACGTGTACATGTACACCTATAGAAATAGATATACATACTGCTATATACATGACAAAATACTGTATTGCTGAATGCTACTGTCCCCATGTCATAGAATCTAAAGATAATATACTAAACATAAAAGATTGGACAACCAACCTACATTACATACGCAATTTAGAGTTTAATGCCTACTGGCAACAACTCAGAAATAAAGAAAACACAATACACCTGAAAACCAGTGAAATCAAAAGGAAGGAGCTGCTTTCTGTCTGCTTTACTAAAAGTTTATCATGTCTTAATTCTACGTTTCTCATGAATCCGAAATTCCTATCAAAGTTGCTGAAACACAACAAAAGGAAAGTCAGGGGTTATAATGCTGTTCACATAGGTTTGTAAATGAACATCGACATGACTTCAACAGTTATAGTTAGGACTCTAGAATGGAGAGAGGAGAGTTTACTTAGCTCAGAAATGGCCCTTACTGTGAACAACAGGGATTTGTACAGGCAGGTGATCTTCCACGTCTTATTTCTTTTGCTGGTCAAACATTTCCATAATTAAACATAGCTAGAAATATGCACTGAGATATGGAAGCTGTGACAGTATGCTATTGAGTCCATAAACTCTAAACACCCTGGAGAGGAGTACATAAAAATATGCAATTAATTCTCTAACATGTATCAGGAACTGCAGTGAAATCTGCACTACTGGAATATTAAAAAGCAGATAAAGCTGGGATATGTTCAGCTGTGACAATAAGAGAATATTGCTTTTCTAGTTTAATAGAGTGCCTTTTGAAGTAATCTAACCTTTAGCCACTGTATCTTCTACAAATAGAATATATCTGAAACTGTCTAATCTCTACATCAACCTGTATTTGTTGACTTCAATCTCTTCTCCACTGACCCAGAGGTTTTGCACATTCCTTTACGCCATTTCCCTTGAGGTGTCACTACAGTCAAATAGCATTATTAATTCATGGGACATTAATCTTACAAAACTGTGAGAAAAGATCATGGCTCTCACAGCTACATTTGAGCACAGCAAATATTCCTTATCCTGACAGCAAATATAAAGATATATGTGTTTAGAGATACAAACAAATGCACCAGAGCTGTCAGCACAACTGACAGACAAAGTTTGTAGGTGGCTTTGGGCAAGGCCCTTAACTCTCTGTGATGCAGTTTTCTAATCTGAGAGTGAAAGACGAGATCACCTAGATCTGCACCTTCTCTTTCTGGTGCTGCTCAGATGAAAAGATGTTGTTAGTATCATTACTTTGGTTTGCTTTCTCCAAAACACCTTGAAATATAAGAACAAACATCAACACATATTCCACGATAGTGAGTCTGGTAGTAGGAAAAGAATGCTAAACACCCATGTGTCTCATAGTTTCATAATACACACTACCACAACAAAACAGTACTTTATGGGATACAATCAGTAATCATTACAGTGCTCAACTACTTGAATGTAACTAGCTTGGGCTCAGAGGCAGCAAGAGCGCAAAAGGTTAAAATTGAGGGTTGGTTTAAAATTCATAATAGGCATTTAGGTGTATTTTTGAACTCTGTGAACCTACCAAGATTTCAACACTGTGATACTGACTTCATGAAAAGGATTATCCTCCACAAAGAATTTCTGATTGTCATATTTGCACTAGAAATGATGTAAGCACAGTGTTTCTCAAGGAATTTCAGTGCTTTCCGTTCTGGTGTTGGTCAGAAGTCATAAGGCTCTGGTTTAGGAGGCTGTTTAATCCCTTTTTGTAGCATATGCAAATCTGGTATAAGACAGTACAACTAAAATAATACTGTGATGAACAAGCGTTATCTTTGCGAACTTGATTAAAATCGGGCTTGGGTCACATGCACAAGCAAGTTAAAGGTTAGCATAGTAAGAATTTTTGTGATTAGCAAATATTATAGTGCATAACTCTTCAGTGCCTAGAATACGCACTGAAGAAAGTTGGGTCTGTTGAGCCTGGAGAAGAGAAGCTGTGGGGAGAACTCAGAGCAGCTTCCAGTGTCTGAAGGGGCTACAAGGGTGCTGGAGAAGGACTCTTCATCAGGGACTGCAGCGATAAGACAAGGGGTGATGGGTTCAAACTGAAACAGGGGAAGTTCAGGTTAGATCTAAGGAAGAAGTTCTTTACTGTGAGGGGACTGAGGTGCTGGCACAGGGTGCCCAGAGAAGCGGTAGATGCCCCATCCCTAGCAGTGTTCAAGGCCAGGCTGGACAGAGCCTTGGGGGACATGGTCTAGTGTGAAGTGTCCCTGCCCATGGCAAGGGGCTGGAACTGGGTGACCTTAAGGTCCTTTCCAACCCAAACCAGTCTGTGAGTCTATACAAAGAATAAGGTACAGACTACTAAATGAGAGAGCAGCTACCACACACTCAGTTTGGCCAACAACACTACAAATACAGACTGACCTTTTGTACAGACATGGCATCTTAATATCAAGATTGTCATTTGTCATGTACTCTTCTTCTAAGCTACTAAGTAATTTTTAAGCTATGTGGCTTAGTAATGACAGCATAAGATGTCTGCGTGCCTGATGATGCAAGCCTTAAAGAATGCCTGGCATTTCTTCTTTTTGTTCATTTCTGAGTATTATTTCAGGTAGTGGTTGAGGCTATCCATTTGCTAGACATTCTAAAGCCTGACTGCTTATAGGATGTCTATCTTCATGCAGTACTGCAATACTTGGAATCACCCAGCAGGTTTCTGCTAATGCAAATATTACAGAATCAGAGATTTGCTCTGAGAAAGCTTAGTCTGGTTGACTTTGAATGCATCACTCTTTTCATGGGCTTTTTGCAAAAGGGTTGTTGGTGGGAATGATATCGACTTCTCCTCAAGCGGTATCTATTAGGTATAAATATTTATCCACATGTTCAGCTTACACTTTGATAGCTCTGCTTATGTAGCATTTTAAACATAAGCATGTGTTTATGATTAAAGTGTGTATCCAGGCTCTCTGAACCAGAGTCTGTCCTCACACATGGGTTCTGGGTGAGTTTGCTAGCATTGGGAAGAGGCCGCTTGTGTGCCTTCTGCCCTGTCACACAAGCCTATTAGTAGTGTGGCTAAGCTGAATATTGACACAGCTATACCTGCTCAGTCCAAGTCTGCCATGGTACATCCCATTACACACTGCAACAACATCAGATGACAGCCAGGTTGCTATACTGTCCTATGACTTAAAGTTTCACATACAAGCCTATCTTAAAAACATATATCTTAAGATATCTGAACACACCAGAGTCTTAGCTTGCTTGGTCTTGGCCTCTTATTTCATTTAGTTACATAAAGGTAGGCTACTTTATCAAGAGAGTTAGAGGGTTGCTTCATACATATTGCCAAATAAATAAACAGAAGTAAGAAACTTTCCTGTATAAAGGCTTTGCAACATTTTCAATAGATTTTGTTCCCAGATTTCTTTCTGAATTCTCTGGAAGAACTTCAGTATTTAAGGTCTTCCTGTAGGGTCTGTGGGAGTGGGAGGCCTCTGGCAAAATTCTGGCAACACATGAGTCCAACATTAAGAGCAAAGTTCCTTTGAGCTTAGAAAGATTTCAGCCCTACTTTTGACTTTAAAAAAATCATCTCTCTTTGTCTCAAAATAAATAAATACGCTGGAAATTAATAGATGAATGTCATTAGCCTGTTGGTGGGGCTTGGATTCCTGAGGCAATGTTGCACTCTCCACTGCTAGCTCTTGCTTTTTCAGCGTTTGAATGTAGAGCTTTAGGTGTCCCCTCACTACCTTACAGATGCTATTTCTTACTCTAGTTCTGCACATCATCATAGGACCCCACTCGTCTGCAGCCACAAAACTGCAGGTTTGATTAGTTTTCAGTCATTTCATTTCCATGTGTAAGTTCTTTGATATTTTTCAAAGTGGAGAAATCTTTTATTTCAAAGAAACAAGTAAAAATCAATATCAAGACTCAATAGCTTAGAAGACAGCAGAAGCTGTGCAAACTCTTTCACCCAGTATACAAGACTGCCTGTCTTCCTGTGTTCTTATTATGGCACAGTATTTCCAACACAACCCATAAAACAACTTTGGGTTGTTCTGGGTTTTTTTCCCAGCAGTAACCAGTGTGGTCAGAAGTAGATATGCAAGAGAAAGAAAGGAATTGTGCTCATGCAAAACTCAGATGCTAAGAAAAAAAACCTTATAGACTACACTGATGGCAAAACTGATTGGTAAAGGTCAATGAAAGCTCATCAGAACAGACAAAAGCATTATAGGACAGAATCCAGCCCACTTCTTTTCATGCAGTTGAGTTTCAGTCCACCTACCTATGCATTTGGATAGCATATTTTAAGAAGTTGAAAAATACATCACTGGATGCCAAGCCCCTTAGTTCTCAGAATAATTTCTACTTGTGCACTGTCTCCTTGTTACTTACCTGTTTTCTGTTTGCCATAAAGCTGCAATAAAGCAGCACATTCCTGGTACTAAGTGGGTCTACTTACTCACAGTTGTGATTGGACTAACAGAAGTTAGGGAAACTCAGTGAAGCTGAGTTTGTAAGAAAAGAGCAAGCCTTGGACCTTTTACCAATAGAAGGAGGAATCAAACTGTTTTTTTCAGCTTTATTTGAACCAAACACTTACTACGCATGTTAGCGGAAACACATTTTACCATAATAATTTGTCTGTCATTAAGTATTTCCTTTTGCTAGGGTGGGAAAAGAAACCTACTCAGCTGGCTCCTCGGGTCTGTCCATTCAACACAAGGGAATTATTGGAGTTAGGTTTGGAGTTTAAATGTGAATTTTGTTTGCTAGGGAATAGAAAAAGTTGCTCATCTGTGGCTTAAAATCTATGCCAAGAGGATGACTGGAAAGTTTCTTAAACTAAAAGTCATTCTAGAGAAAGGAAATCCCTTGATATAAAAAAAAAAAAAAAAGAATAAAAAAATACCTGGTGCTTGCTTTGTGGTAGTTGTACATTTTCAATTCCCAGACAAGCCAGGCTGGTTTCAGAGATTAAGATATTATTAGCTTTTAAACTGAGTATCTTTCAGCTCAGTTTTTAAAAGCTTTATATTTCTCTGCTCCACAAATCTGGAAAAGATTGATCTCAAAGTGGGAGGCTGTGGAAAAAGAAGAACATCTGACTCATGCAATTAGAAATTGTGGCCAAACCACTCTGCAAGGAGGAGGTAGAAAGTCCTGGGAAAACTGAAAACTAGCTGTTGGAATCCAGGAATGCCAGCTGTGTTCAATAGCTCTGTGAATCTGTGCATTTCGTGTGCTGCTACAAACACACCCTCAGCTCCACAACTGGAAATTCATCTGACAGACACTGACACAAGTAACAACTGGTTTACTGAAACTGATGAAAAGAAATGTAAAATTATCAGGGCCTCTCTGGGTTTGAAAGAATAGTTTGGGTATTTATCTATTAAAATGATGTGTACAGCTATAAACATTAAGACTGATCATTTGGGAAGGAAGGAAAGATTTTTGACTCTATTCATTTTTATTCTCTAAAGTGATGCAAGAAAGTGTTTAATTAAACAGTTTTGCACTCAAAGAGAACTCTATCTTGAAAAAGAAGCCCCTTTTTGATTTCTGGGACTGTTATAGTAGACTGCTGGTATCCATGTGATCAAGTCAGCCATCATCTTTTTCTTATTTCTAGATAGCTGGGTTTTATTGCATATTTGCCTTTATTGTACACATGGGAGCTCTGTTTTTAGCAAACAGAAGCTTATACAGTGATGGCCTCTATTAAGTATATCAATAACTGAGATTTCTTTTGCAGATGAAGTAGTATCTGGGGCACTGTAACTATAAGGGCATGTGGGACCTCTCCAAATGCAGTTAAGTAAATGGAGAGGCGTGTTCTGACAGGAGTAGCACACAAACACTCCTGACTACTGGCTAGCCCTTGAGGATGGCCACCTTCACCCCTAGTAGGAGCAGTTCAAGAGAATCTGGTTAGAGGGGCAGGCACTGAGGCCTGTTCTCTCCTTACTAGACCCCAGATTGGTTAAAGGGCTTAAGACAACTTGTTTTGGTTTGCTTTTTTCATGCAGAGGGCCAAATCACATCTTTATTTGAGAAGCAATAATTAAAGAAAGGTTTTCTGTTGGAGCCAAGAATAACATTGCTTAGGGTGAATTACCTGTACGTAATGGTAAACATGAACAATTCAGCCATGGAAAGATGAGGATCCAGAAGATATGGTGAAGGGGAAGGAGCAGTGAACCCATCTCTGTAGCACACTCTGGTAAAGCAACAACTGCAACCATTAATAATTTATCCTGTGAATAATCCCTGCTGTGGCACTAGGAGATGCTATGGGAAATAGAGGAATGTTCTTAAAAATTGAATATAGGTAACTTGGAAGCCACTGCAAAAACTTCTGAGATCAATAACTGAAAAGGGATGAAAGAGCCACCCCAATAGATGACTCTGGGAAATGACACAGTGAATATGAGATGCAGGGCAGTGAGGCACTTCAGATCTCTGTGAAGACCATCTAGGTAACACTGGCGTGAGTAAGAAAACTTGGTGGTGGTGAAGTAGGCAGAAAACATCCCAGAAATCCAGCCTTGAGCAGTCACCTGGTAGTTCAGGGATTTGCATGTATGTAGAGACTGAATCCCGAGGCAAAAGTGATACAGAGCAAGGTAAACTAAAAGAACTTTGCTGTATCTTTGAGACATACCTTGGTCCCACTAACAGTTGTGTTTCAGCTACAACAGGTAATATAACTGATGAAAAATCACTTGAAAATGGAACTGGCGTACCAGTTGGGAGAGGGATGCATCTTGTGAGAGACAAATATAAATGCTGAGCCTTTTTTGGCTGCTGGGCTTAGGTCATTCTATGTGCTGTCAAGAAACATGAAGACCTAGCAGCCACAAGAGGCACATAAATGAAGAAAAAGGTTTTTTTTCTGTTGTGTCTTGTGATCAGGAGGTGACAAGAGCCCTTTTTGTGTCATTTCATTATGTATTTCAGACACTATGGAAGATCCACCAGATCATGTCTGTGCAGGTATGTGGCTGTCTATGTGACAACATACATTTCTAGCCTATGTTCATTAAGAGAAGATAGTTGCTACTAAGCAGTTGTGGTACCAAGTAATATAGGTCTAAGACTGGGATGTATGGGCCTGACTCCTGAAAACAGTCTTGGAGCATCTCATGGAAAAATATTGTCCTCCTCCTGACCCTCACTTGTTGATCATTAGCCAATATCCTGCTGGAAAACAGTGCTGAGCCAGCAGGGAGGTGGCTGAAGCCCAGAGGAACTTGAGGGGAAAACAACAACAACAAAAAAGCAGCCTCAGTCTGCAGTGTAGTATGGAAGCTCTGGAAAAAACATCTTGGGAAGCAGAGCGCTCCCACAAACCCCCTGCAACTGGCTGACATTCTCCAGTATCAAGACAGCTTTTGTCCAAGTTCAGAGAGCCTTGTGTTTTGTACATGCTGTTCTGCAGATGGTTGATCAGCTTCCTTTATTCTGAGGTTTCCTGGGGATGATAATCCCCAACACAACGGCAGGAGAGGGATTGAAAGCGCCTGAAAAGCTTTTCACCATTTGAATGGCTCTATGGAAGACAGCCCAACAAAACACTGGAGCTCCTCTGGGAATATGATCAGAGGAGCTGTTTGTTCTGTTTGTAGATGCAGAATCCAAACCAGTGTTAATTCAATGTCTTGAATTAATTAAATATTAGAAGGAAAGAATGATTTTTTTGTGACCACTGGTAAACAGCGAGTGCCTCACTGCATGTTCTGGCCCCCAACAGGTTGAGTGTCCTGTTTGCGCTACAAAGAGTCCCACCAGTATTTTAGAAACCACTCTGATTTCCAGGTAGGCGATACATCTTGGTGATCGCTACCAACCACTTCTTGGGCAAAGCTCTTGCCGAATGTGCAGACTTCGGGGCAGTTGCACATCAACTTCACTAAGTATCAAGTCAGGCATGAAGAGACAAAACACCTGAAGAATTGAACTGCCTTTCATCAAGAATTAAGATACAGCCATTTTAGGTAAAAGGCTTTTCACTGGAATCTCCTCTTAAGCAAGAGAGGAAATTTTTGGAATGGTTTCAATGATCACAAAACCATTAGCTGATCTGCTAGGAACAAGAAAGTACAGAGTATGCTACAGTGTAGAGAAAACCTGTCTAGAAAAACTTGGTAAGATACCAAACCAAATACCTAGCACTCTAGCTTTTACTCTGTAGATGGGTGCTTCTGAATGGTGTTACTACTCCCGTAGGATTTTGGTTGCCTCTCAGTGGCTGACATAACTAATTATCACTTTCATATGTGTGTGTAGTGTGGGCAGTATAAACTCACTAATATAAAACTTGCATCTCTTGAAAGATCTATGTACATGTGATTACTGTAGGTAAAAGTTACTGGATTTCTTCTGTTTTTATTTGCATTCTATTACTTTTCAATAGAATAGGCTGTGGAGTTCAGTGCTACACTGGGAACTTTTTCCAATGAATACCTACTAAAACTGAGTTGCCTGTATTTTGTTTGGAATACTGCTCCCAGGACAGAAAGAGCATTAGTATGAAACCTTGGCATAGTTTTGCTAAGGGTTGTGCACTTTTGTTCAATATATTGTTTGCAAACTGCTACATGATAATTACAAACTGCTATATGATGGTTAGTCATAAAAGCTTCTTCACCATTTCATGCGATAAGAAGGAAAGAAACACGTGTTTGTATAAAAGATCTGTGCTATAGAAATCCACATACGGGTGATTTTAACTTCATTTAAGATTGATGTCTGTCTAAAAGAGCTGCTTAAAGATTCCAGAGGGCTTCGGTCAAAAGACTGTGGCCTTTCCATTGCAAAATGGATACCAAAGTGGATGCCCTTTTCAACCCTTCAAAGGAAGAAACAAAAAGCAAACTCTCGTACCTGCCCTTTTTTGCCTCCTGCTTCAAGACACAGAATTCCACCCATGCTAAAACACAAACTCCATCCTACTGTTCTGATCTGTTTCACTATACAGAAATAGCAAACAGGAACTTTACTATAATACCTGCCTGCATCTCATTCTGTAACATCCGATCAGGGCTCTTTTAGTAATGTACCACGTAACTGAACTTCGGTTACTAATACAGAGAAAGACCTACAGGATCCTTGAGGAAGGAGGGGGAAAGATGTTAACTTTTTAATCAAGTCTTTGCCTAGCAGCATGGCCAGACCTAAGCCATGATTCAGTCCTGAACTGAGAATTGACTTTTGCAGCTAATAAACTGAAGGTGTTCAAGAGCTATTAGCTATATGCTGGTGGTCTGTAGGTAACTCCAGGCTGCTCAGCTATTTCCCAGGCAGCTGAAGCTCTTCTGCATCTATTACTTCTTTCCTGTATGGAAGGAACTTTGCACGCACTACCAGTGTGCCTCATCTGCCTAACGTGTGGCAATTTCTGGCATTTCCATATGTGCTCAGAGCACTTGTTATGCAATGTATGATGGTACGGGAAAAAAGCAGAGCTTGGAAAAGGATGTTGAAACAGAGTATGGTCAGCACATTTGTGGCTATGAATTCATACCAACAGCAGCTATATCACGAGAATCCTTCATTAGCTCTTCTCTCATGTTTGGAATGAAGAGTTAAAAACTGAAACCAAACTCACTACTAAATCTCAAGTTGAACACTCATTACACCATTGCACTGCAGGAAAAGGGTATCCCAAAAACTTGTTAGAAAGCACTACTAGCACAACTCCATACCAAATCCAACTGTGCTGACAAGGAGAGGTTTTTCCTGAAATGGGCTGAGTTTGCACAAGACAGACATTTTACAGAAGCAATCGCCAATTCTGCTTTGTTACACCTGGATTTTTAACACTACTCTTTCTCTATTCCAGTAGCTCTTTTAAACCCCTCCATGCTCTATTCAATTCTTTTCTCAATGGTTTACTAGTTTTTAATAGCCTTGCACAAGGAAAAGAATCATACACATGGAACAAAGAGAACCAGGATAAGGCAAAAAAGCAAGTAAAGACTTAACTAGAATTGGACTGATATTAACTGCTAAATGCACCTGAATTATACAAGGGGAACACATGATACAATACAAAACCCTGCCAGCAATCAGCTTGCTATTTCAAATGAAGATGCAGTCATCTTGACAAAGTTTATTAAGTGTAAAATATTAATGAAAGTAAACCCAGTGACATGAATCCTGGACAAATGAAAACCATTGAGCTTTTCTTGAACACAGGATTCTAATAGTACTTGAATACCAATAGACATAGCATCCCAGCTGACACTGCATGTCTGGATATTGTTATAGCTCTGCTCTTCAAATGTATTCATAACCCTTACCACAGCTCAATGAAGCTGAGCAAAACTGACAACTAAAGAATGTGTTCTGTCAGATTTAGGCAACGATTTCATATTGTCTTAAATGAAAGAAAAATTCAATGTGAAATTAGCACAGGGATAAGATGTGGTCAAAAGACTGAAGGTCTATTCCTTGTAATTCAACTTGGTTAGTGCAATAATCATCCTGCTATTGGGGTCTAACATCTAGGCTGTATCTAGTGTAGGCTGAGATGAGGATTTGAAGATAACACACCTTGTATGTGTTTTAGTATGACCTAGAGCTATGTGGATTTTTCTCAGCATAGTTCTACAAACTAGAGATGGCACACCCCAAATTCATTTGCAGCTGCTTGGAAAAGCACAGTCACATCTGGCATTACATGTCAACTGGAGTAAATAAAGTGCAGCACAGAACACAGTTCTAGTAAAAACAAACCTAAATGCAAGTAACCAAGACAACTGTTGGGTTAAAACTTAACTATTTGGAAACAAAGCAAGCAACCCTACAATAAATGGAATAGAGCAAGAATTTGTTTTTTAAAGTTAGAAAAATGTAATTTCTACTCAGACTGACTTGGATTCATTTTAAGTCACCACAGATAAACCATATAATCCAATTTGTTTAAATCAAATGGAAGCACAGAATAACTTCACTTAAATGCAATTTTTCACTTTATAGTGACATTTTGATTACTGATAGTGGTTTGTGTGTGTGTTTTTCCTCACACCAAAAGCAAAGAACAAAAACGCATGGAATGTTACATCTTTATGAAGCAACTTTGATGTTTTGCCCTCTATGATGACGTTAATCTTTTAGAATAACAAATTCTGTTATTATCTCCCAGTAATTTTCAGCCAAGATAAAGTAAAAACTGCCCACATATGATCCATGCAGACACAGAAATACACACATACACGTACCACAGACTGTTTAAATGGAACTATTTGAAAGGAGCAGAATAAAAGCACTTTTTCTTTTCCTCACGAGTGTTTATTGTATGATATGGTTTTGTCTGACTCTGAGTAGGATTTTAACTTCATCTACAGCTTCATTTCTACATTAGGAAAAGAAATGAGGTAGAAAGAGCTATCTTTCCCTCCTAACTTTGAAGAGCTAAGTACTGCTACTTGACAGACATTGCTGCCGTTTCTAGTACGACACTCAAAGAACCAAATTAAAACAGAATACCCAGAAGAAATCCTGGGGAGTGCAAGCTGCCCTTACAACAGAGCAGACTACTGTGCAGGGTTAGTTGCCATCTTTCATTCCTCTGAAGCAGAGACAAACAGAGAAGTCTGGAGTCCCAGGGATGAGGATATCCTTAGAAGAACACCTGAAGGAGGAAGTTCATGCTTGGGAATTAAAACCATTAAGACCTTTCTTGCTAAAGCTCAGCAATCTTTCAACCCCTAAACAGATGATGTTACAGGTATGGAGCCAGGGCTCTGTAAGCCAAGTGAGTTAGAAAAGAAGCTGACAAGTCTTTGCAACAAGTTACTGCATGATATGAAAAGCCCTTAAAAAGATATATGTTTTTGCCAATTATTTTCTAGCGAAAACCTGTTTAATAGAGAATTAGTGACCATTCTTAGTCACCTTTTTATAAGGCCCCATTTACAAACAGAAGGAACAATCTCTTTCTTACAAGATTTATTCCACCAAGTTATTCAAAACAAGATCTAACAGATCCAACTAAAACTGAAAAGCTAAACCAATAAAACCTAGTCAGATGAAGGGAAAGGAATGAGAACCTCACATTCTGTGTCCTCCTCCAATGTTATAAAACCAAAATCAATTTTTTAGGCTCTATTGATCTTTAATAGGCCATCCTTAACAGACACCTATTACAAGCTGCAACAGCTCTTGACTTCAATTGAATTATGCAAGGAATAAACCTGTAACACTGGTTTGTGATCAACTTTAAGAACACAGGCAAATCCTCTCAGTTGTGAATGTTTTTCAAAGTCCCATCTTTAAGCTCTGTGCTGCTAGACAGACAAAATGTCCTCTGTGGATAGCATTCTAATACCATAATAATCATTTCTGAGCAGCAGCAGCCTGAGATTATTGTAAAAGCAGCTGCTCTGGGGAGGATATGCATGATCTGATGGCCGACAGATGTGCACTGAAAACTGCCTTAGCTCTCCTTTGCTGGATGGTCTCACATGGTAAGATTGCTTTCATGTATGACTATTGCAGTCTATATGCTTAGTCACTAGAGCTATTAATAGTCTAATTCCTACTCAGTTGAATTTGTATGGGTTTTTTTTAAACCAACAGCATTCATCATTTTTCACAGGAAAGTCTTTCTCAAGGGAACAATAGCTTGAGCACACAGCTGGTTGAAACTGCATCTGTTAAACTCACAAACACATAAGTATACAAGGTACCAAAAAATATATATAAATAGATAGATAAAGAAATAAATCTTGGAATTCCTGCCCTGATTTCCCACAAAGAAGTTGAGCTTTTAGTAGTTGGTGTGGGAAGAGATGGTAGAAGGAGCTGGTAACAATTACCCCGTCAAAGTTTCAGCTGTTTGTGCATGGAACCTTTTTCTGAGACTTGCCACATGTATTCTTTATTGCAAAAATCTGTTAGCAATGATTACTCAGCTCTGCAGAAAGCACCCTGCTCTTGGTGTCAGCTTCCCAAGGCAATGGCTCCTGAAACAGCAGAGGAGCCTCTTTTCATCCTGTGTTTATTTCATTCTTCTCAGCATGCCACCGATGATATCATGCTTTTGTTATATTGTGGGTTTACCAGAAAGCCATAAAGAAATGCAAAAGGCCATGAAGTGGCCTGGTCTAAAATTCATTGAAGATCTAATTGAAAAAAGGCTAACGTTAGCTTCAGGGAATTTCAGTTCCAAAAGAGTCTTTTTACCCTGACTGCTTCCTCTCTTTTCAGAAGAATCATGAATTTGAAAGGGACCCAAACCTAAATTCCAGTCTCAAATTCCCCACATTTTTTGAGGAAGTACTCAGTGAGCTCAACTGTGCAGCTGACCCCACACTAATGGATGAATCAAGCTCTCAATTACAAGCACCTTAAGAGGGAGGTAGTTTGTACCATTTTAAGCAATGAACCTATTTGATTCCCAGGCATGGAATTGCCTTTCCCCAAATCCATGCACTGTGGGGGCAGGGAAGGGAAGGAGAGAAGTTCACCTGTAAACTATAAAGTTTACAATGGTTTGTCTGCAATTAAAAGCAGAAAATCCAAGTCAGTCATGTTGCAGTTTTGGTTGCCTAAACCTGAATTTTCCATTATAGTATTAAACATTTTTTGGTTTCAATTTGTTTAAACGAAACCCTCAGTTTTAGGCAAATTCAGACATTTCTTCTTTCCTTTTCTAAATAAGAAAGGTAACATAACAAAATATCCAAATACATTTTGCCAACGTTGAAACGTTGGTTTGAATTGCGTGTTGTGCTATTTTTTGCTACAAATAAACCAGTGAGATACCATTTCAATGATCTTCGCAGTGACAGAGAAATCATTCCATTTTCAGAGGAAAACTAGTTTCCCTGAAATCCAGTTTCATTTCATAGCACTTCAGAGGTAACTCCTCTCCCCAGGCATTGCAGATTTGACTCACACACTTGATGAGCAGCGGAAAGCACTCTGTGTACTCACAGATGTTTTTCAGTGACACATGTTGGAACTCGTATGAAATACCTTATAAGGGATTGCCCTGGATTGGCCTTCAGTATAGTATTCTGAGATTTTCTTGCATGATTTAGAAGAAATAAAAAGTTCAGTAATCCAAAACCTGCAGATGTATGACAAGGAAAAGTCTTGCAAGGATTAAGTTACGTGGAGTTTTAAACAGACATGCTACACAGTAATAGCTAGCGGTAGTCTCCAGTGACACAGCTTATTCTGGCTCGTTAGGGGAGATTTGAGTCTTTAGCTTTTCAATTAATGAAAAGAATAAAGACTTTAGAGTGATAAATCAGTCACAGGTTCCTAAGAAAGAAGTTTACTGCACTTCTGCCTTCGTATTCTAGTCAGAGTCAAACCGCATGATGTGAGTAAAGATGGCCTTCAAACCAGGGGAGCAACCCCGAATTTAAACCAGCATCTACATAGCTTATAGATCTTATCTGTGTGCATTAGTAACTATGGATACAATAGAGAAGGGAAAATAACTACTGTCACAGAGCCTGTACCTACAAATGTACTTTACACCAATCATATTGCTTTAGGATACTTTTGTCATGCTCCTATGTAAGTATATTTTTCAGTTCCTCCAAAGTGTTGCTTCACCTACATTTAAGGGGCAAAATCTACTGAAAGATCATGGTAACTTTTCACTGGAAATAACTGGCGGATAGCTAAAAATGTCTTCGCCTATACCATCTACATACATAGGTTCACCTGTTCATACGCTATCCCTCCATATATAATTTCTACATTATTATTATTATTATTATTATTTGCATTACCATAATACCTAGGTATCCCAGTGAACCCTAGGACCTCAGCAGGGTGCCTTCAGACTAGAAGTAAGAAGGTGCCTCAATTGCAAAGAGCTGAAGGGGTAAGACAGTGTGGAGCAAGGAAGCACTATTCCTACCACAATTTATAGAAAAGAGATGCAAGAAGGTGGTGCCCTTTGTTTTCCAGACTTGGGTAGAGCTTACATGGAGCACAGAAATATGCCAGAGTCCACAAATCCCCCTCAATGTTTAATCACTTTTCACAGCTCATATTCTGAATCAGCCCTTTTGCTGATTAGGGCTGTTCACTCTAATTTCTCTACTCCCCTCTAGTCTCTGTGTTCTGGGATCATTCCCTCTGCCTTTCAGTCTCTTCCATTCGATTTAGTGTTTCTTTTTCTCCCTTACTGTCTCCCCTTTTGGGTAGATTCACCTCCTAGTAGGATTTCATCCTTCTCCTAAGCATTCATGTGCTGCTTTACTGTTCCCTCTCCTATATGCCTTATAGGCCACCCCACCCCTGGCCAAACTGTCTCGAACTTGCCTGGTCAGACAGCAAGTTCTTCTAGCCACATACTTCTTTATTTCTGTTTTTATTTGTATGTACTTATATTGTAGGTACATATTTATACTATTTTCACTTATATAGTTTGTATAGTAGCTATAGAACAGTAAGAGCCCTATACTAGTTACTGCACAAATACATACACACAAATCCTTACCTGATTTTTCAGCTTGTTCAGTTTCTCTCTTAATAGGAATGATTTGTTCCCAAAGCAGCCTCTAGAATGTCAGGGTTATAGGGGGACTAAATCTAACTACTGGAAGAGCTTGTACTTAAAATGTTTTTAAATTTAATCTTGCAGTTCAAATACCTTGCACATATTTTGCAGTTCCCCGCAACACTACTGGTTAAGAACATGCCTAGCTTATTTCTAGCAAAGTTATCTGGTTATGTACAAATCCCATGGGAAGCACGTAGCTTATTTGATATTATGTGTTGAAGAAAAACCCAAATAAACTTTTTCACCCTAGTTCTGTTGTCAGAAGAGCTACAGATCCTATAACGTCTCCTGCCATTCTTGAGGAGCACTGGCAGCCAATGGGAGAAATGAAATGGCTGCGTACTACTACTGTATGCTATTGAGTGTAGTCACTCAACCCTCATTTCCAGAGGAAAAAGCTGTTCAGTCTCTACATGCCAGCAGACGCACCCACTGGTAAGTGAGACAATCCCTGACTGGGAATCTGAAAAGCAGGAAATTAGTTTTCATGTGACAGTGCTTCAATGGGGGAAAAAAAAAAACAGCTCTGTGACTGTTTGAACAGTTCAGCGCTTTGCCATCATCAGCATGGCCTTTCTAGTGTCACATCACTTCCTGTCCTTTACCATTGCCTTTAAAGCATTTCAAGCCCAAAACTTTAAATACTAAATTAGAAATAAAAACTGTATCTTCATCAATTATTCAATTTCTTTGAGGAAACAAGATCATGAGATTGTTATTACAGCATCTGAGACTGAGAGTCATTGAGGACAAGGGTTCAAGTGAGCCAAAAAAACCCAGTGGAGTCAGTCTTAACACCTTCTGTCTTAATTTAGAGGTCCAGAAAAATGTAAAGCCCCTATACCAGCTTCATTTTTGATTAGTGTGTTCTCATCAGCATCAGGGCTGAAATTTACAGAAGAGGTATATATCTTAATAGTTTGGCTCCTCATGTTAGAGGATCCAACTGCACATTGCTCTGTTGTCTCAGATGTGCTTTTTTCCTCAGCTGCCGTCTCGTTTCCTCAAATGCAGTGAAATACCCAAGTTGCCCCATAGGTTCCTCTGATATTGTTATTTTATGGAAGTTTGTATAAGAAAAGCCAGTGGCTTCTAACCTTTCAGGCTGACCAAATTCCAGTCCTTAACTTTAGTGGCAGAGGTGTTAGTCATTGCTTCTCACTGCTCTGCTCAGGGGTTTTGCCTTGCTAGTTTATAGTAATGCCAGATTTTGGAAGACCACTTTATAGCCCCCCAAACCCTCTCTATTCCAGGATGCTTTTGCAAAGAAAGCTCCATTATTCGCATTCTAGCCATGCCTGGAAACAAGTACCTGCAAAATCAGTTCCTCTCCCTCACCCTCCACCCACCCTTTCCTTCTCCCCAACACAGAAACATCTACTGACCATGCTCATTCATAACCTTCATCCACTGTCAGAAAGCTACCAGTGCTTCCAGGGCATCTTAACGCTGCGAGTTCACCTTTCACCTGACAGGAAATCAGGTCTGCATTCATCAGAACTATTTTCTGTCCAATTTTTTGTGTTTCTCAGGAACCACTTGGTCCACAGACATCTCATTTTTCCAGTTTAGTTCCCAAGTGTGATGCCCAATAACCCTGAAGAACATCAGCATGTATTAGAAGTTTCAATGGATTCTCCCAGAGAGGCATATTGTACATTTTGTTAAACAAGTCCTGTGGCTAGATAAAGAATGGCTGCCTTTCTGCCTGGGAAAAGAAAGCACTTCATCCTAAGAGCAACTGAAAAAGCTCCTAGGATACATCCTGGGGCAGCCAGGAGGGAGACAGCAAGCGAGGAACAGCAAGTGAGAGACTGGGAGACTCCTGTGAAAAGGGTTTTCCTGAGAATCCAGAGGGAACAGTAGGAGAAAATATGAAAAGAGAGAGTCATCAGGAGAAGTTAGCCATCACTCCTGCAAGGATACAGGAAGCAACAGCTTGGTTTACAAGTCTTCTTTTTAGCCTCCTATGCCCAGCAGAGCAGTGGTTTCTATTATTACAGAATCACATTTCTCTGTTTATTATCTGTATATTCTGACAGTATACACTCCTAATGATATACAACCCACCTTTAAGGTTGTATAAGGAAAAAGCAAATGTAGAGGGAAGGACTCAGTTCCTCCTCACGCTTCCGGCTGGCACAGTTCAGTATTGCAGCTTGCTGTTTCTGTAACCATGAGGATGTGGCATGCTTTACTGAAAAAAAGAGAACACTACAGTCTGTAACAGTCCAAGTGTGTCTCAGTCACCTGGAGAAGAGTCATCTTGTCTTTCCCTTAACGAACCAGTAGCCCAGTAATTCTGAGCTGCGGCAGATTTAACTATATTCAAGATCCATTCCACTGCATTTAAACTTGAACATGAATAAATTGTTTTCAGTATTAATAATAAATTCCTGCCATTTTGTGCAGTTAGTCTTTCACCATTCCTTCCGTGATGCGATGATGCCTAAGAGGAAATGAGGAATGGAAATTCTGGCACTGAAAAGTAAGCTCAGAGCAGAAAGAGAGGGAAGTATCTTTATTTCCTGATCATTAAAGAAGTGTATTACAGGAAAGGAGCGTCAAAAATCTTTTATGTGAATTCATATCTGAGTTTCAGAGAGTTTTTAGCTTATGTTCCTTTTAGTTAGAAGAATGCAACCACATTTTATTAGAACTCTGAAGTCAGAATTTATCTTATTCCATTTTTACACTGAAGCAACTTGGACTGACTTTGAGATCTTACTTCTGAAGTGAAGCAGTTTAAAAGCTTTCGGCCTCAGAAATAAGTACACCTAGAACATGTAAACACCATACATGTCTAACACCCCATTATTAATTCTGTTCAAGATCTGAGAGTTCAGTTCTCCAAACTCAATCCTGCTATATATTGATTTGTTCACTCTCCAATTCTAAACCAAATTCTAATACTCTCTAAATCTCCATATACAAAATACTTTTTTGCTTACAACTGGAGTGCTAACACCCAAATTTAGTCCCCTGCTAACACTGCCAGCATTTGAGACTTGTCCTTGTACAGCAAATTTTATCACAGGAATACAAAATAAACCAGTCTTCAATATCCCATTTAGGTAACTCCTCCTGTTCTGCCAGGTTTTGGGAATGACCCAAACTCCAGACTCTACAGCTTGCCCAAGTAGTGCTACAGTTCACCTGCATATTCTAGATACATAATCATGACAAGTTTTATCTCCTTGAAAGTTATTCATAGCAGAGCTCAAAACCCTTCTTACAAGGCCTCTGCTGCTGGACAGTAGATTGTCATTAATGTAGACAAAGTGGCATGGGAGTATACCAAGAGACATTAGGAGAATTTGAAGCTAATTCTTCTCCTAAACTTTGCAAAGCATCAATTTGTCTGGTACCTGTATGCTACTGGATGTCACCTGCCATTTCTTAAGGCTACAATACATGGATGTACATTCACCCATGGCAAGGCATTTAGGCAAAATTAGATTTCTTAGGAGTTAAATCGTTTAGGTAATAAAACAGTCAGATATTTTTGCCTCTTCAGCAATCTCTTTTTGGCAAAGGCTGTGTTGATGGGCTGGTCTTACACTAGGTTAGCATCCTAGCTAACTATCAAAAAATGAATTTCCAATGATACAGTCCCTTGTGGTTTAACTGCACAGTAAACTGCAGATTATGGCATGAATTTAAGGTGTCTAGAACTAGAATGGTATATTAACAACTGCATGGCATGCAAGATTCAGGAATACGAAATTCAGCAAAATAACACAAAAATATTGAGAGGATACCTAAATAAATACATAAAATTATTCCATTTTCCCAAAGCATACAGTCACCTACCTCCAATTAAAGTAATGAATATGGGTTTTCCATATCGCACATATAGCTTTGACCTGAAAATATTTTTAAGGGTCCCTATAGGAATGCATGCGAGATCCCCTGCTCTAGTTTTCTACAATATATTTGCTTCATTTACTTGTTCTTTAGCAAGGAGTCAATCTACAGACCAAATCAGATGAGCAGCTACTTCTGTTAATTCTTTTATTCAGGTTACACTGCCAGAGATGCCAGTAACTGGAATTAGTAAAGCATGTTTCTAGTGAAGCACAAGACAGGAGCATCCAGCTCCTGCATTTAGATGTTAGTGAAGAAAACAAAAACCAAACAAAATACTACACATAGGAAAAGCCCCAACAGTATGATGAGCCTCTGAGAGAGCTGTGAGACTTGGTGCTGCTCTGTATCCTCAGCAGATAATGGAAAAAGCTTGCTGATAATACATTGATAGGTTGGGGGTTTGGATTGGTTTTCTCTCTGGTTTTTCATTGCACTGTGGCTACAAGAATAAACGAATTAGGTCTGTTTGCCCTCACTCTGATGAAGCACACTTCATCTTAACAGAGGTATACTAGCACACATAACAGTTAAAGCCAGGAGAAGTAATTTCAGCAAGAACTCAGCCATTGAAAGAGCTCATTGTGAACAGGGAAGGAATGTTATGATAAATTCACTGTAGAGATTTTCACAAATCAGTTACACAAAGAATGAATTTGACTAAGGACATGAAGCTTGACCATGCCAAAAAGATTAGCATTTACTATGTCAATACCTGTATCAGTCATCGGTATGGAAAGCTGATACAGCAAACAACTTCTAATGTAACTAGACTGTATAATCCCTTGAAAAATGAACTGGTATGAAGTCATTTGAATGGGTAAACTAAACCCACTTGAGGTCAAGGACTTTTCAGGAGAAGCAGCTATGCAAAAGGAACAAACTGTACCCACCTGTGAGCAGGCACAGAAACACAGACTGGGACGTGTTCCAGAGCGCAGGGAAAAAGTAAGCTGAGGTAAGGTGGCAAACCATAACCAGGCCTTAACTTCCCCCTGTAGGCTGGGGGAAAGAAATTATTCCTAGTCTTGTCTTTCCTCTTTGGTTAGTGGGATGGAGGCTGCCCAAGGCTGAACAAATTACTGCCATTTAGAGAAGAATGACAGTAAACTATGAAGAAAGAGAGGTATTAAAGCCTAGACCATGTTTTCTGCTGCTAGGATGCTGTAGGGCATTACAGCTCTCATTCACTAACTTGTTGAGCCTTATTAGCTCACAGCTAAGACTTTCATGCTTAGTCTTGCTGAGTAAAATAGATACTACTAAATGACATTTCCAAGATTTCAGTATTTATCTTGAAGTTTTCAACAGCACAAGTTGTTTTTACAATCTGCTCTTCTACAGCATTTTGACTGGTTTACCCGTAAACTGTGAAGCTTTTTTATTTGCATGTGGCACCTTTGCCCAAATGACACAGGTTTCATTAGATGCATAGACAGGATGCAAAGACGCATGGCCATAAAGTTTTGCTTTCATCTGAGATTAATTTAAGAGGTGACACTAAAGTCAGTTAAGGAGTAAGGCAGAAATTTCCTCATTGTTCTGCAGAGGAAACATCCCAGTCCAGTCCTAGAGATTCCAAACTTGCAACTTAAAGGAATATCTGAGCAATAGTGTCTGCCTTATAAAGACATTTTGTCTTTGTGAATAACCTCCAGCATTATGAAACCTATCATGGTATTTATATCTAATGCTCTGCTTTGCAGTGACTATTGAAAATTTGCATCTTATTACTGATCTTAAGGTTGCCTAGCTTCAGTTTCCAAACACTAGTTGGCATCGAGAGTGCCTCTGGAGAACTGAGAGAACCTCCTCTCCTGTAGGAAGTTTCTTTCAGGCTAGCAGGATTTTTTTTCTTGGTCATCACATCAACAAGTAAACAGGTTGAATGAGTTTATTACTGAACTAAGGAAAGCACATTTTTCTAGTCTAAAATTATTCTGTTCTTACACTATTTCTATTATTACACTAAAAAGAAACAGTTAAACTCTCCATTTTTACTGCATATTGTTTCTAAAGGTGACACTGGAGAGTGACTTAAAACAAATGGGAGAGTTGAGTAATTAGATAAAGTGAAACAATTGGAAAAGGTCATCATTTTTCTGTTTCTATGAGTCAAACCAGTTAATGTGTCTAGCCAGAAAGGAGACTGGAGACACTGCTTTAATCTTTTTCCTTTTGCTTTTTAATTGAAAGGAAGGACTACAATTACTTCTCTTGTAATCACTAGCATTAATTGTGCCTCTAGTGCAGGACCACACCACTTTATAAGTTGGTGCTACCATGATCTCACCTATGCTCTAGGAGCTGAGCTAATAGAAAACTATTATATTGTGTGATCAGTTTTCTGGCAGTTTAGCATCAAAAGTGTTCCCCTAAAGGATCAGACAAATGCCCATGCCAAAATATGTATCAAAATGTGGCTGCAGCAGAACTAAATTACATTGGCTTAAGATGTTCTAGAGCTGCACCTTCACTGTAGGATCAGCACTGAGCTAGTTCTAACATCTGCAAATAAAAGCATCTCTTATGAATCTATTTATTCTGTGCAACAAGAATGTCCCTGCAGCTGACTGCTTTATGCTCAAGCTTCTAGGTTCTTGCAGCAAGACAGAAAGCCAGCAAACAGCTGGAGATGTGCAAGCTAACTCTAACCTAGCTTCTTGGTGTACTCCTATCTGTTCCATCACAGAACATATATGCATGTTCTGTCACAGTGATGTGATAGAAACTAAGAAACCCCTAGCATATTAGAAGAATTCAGGATCCCAGAAGAAAACTAGGCCAAAATTATTGTTACAAACTCCAGGATGAAAGGCAGCATTCAGCTGCAGGAGATATAGCATGGTCCTCTGGGGTCCCATTTGAGCATGCTTCCTCAAAACCCCTTGTCCTGGGTTCAGCTGTTAGAGTTATTTTTCCTCGTTCGTAGGTGGTGCAGTGCTGAGTTTTGACTTCAGTCTGAGAACAACGCTGATAACACACCGGTGTTTTAGTTGTTGCTAAGTAATGTTTACTTCGATCAAAGACTTTTCAGTCTTGTGCTCTGCCAGTGAGGAGGGGCACAAGAAGCCAGGAGAAAGCAGAGATAGGACACCTGACCCAAACCAGTCAAAGGGGTGTTCCATAACACAGCACATCATGCCCAGTGCAGAAACTGGGGGGAGTCAGAGAAGGGCAGATCACTGCTCGGGTCAGGCTGGGTATCAATCAGCTGGCAGTGAGCAGTTGTATTGTGCACCATTTGTGTTTACTGTTTGTTTTTTTCCCCCTTCCCTTTTTAGTTTTATATTCTTTCCCCTTGCTATCTCCCTTATCATTATTAGTAGTAGTAGTGGTAGTCTGGTTTAGTTACCAGACTGTTCTTATCTCAACCTGTGGGATTTACATTCTTTCCATTTTCCATCCCGTCCCACAAAGAGCAGGGGGAGAAGAAGGAGAGTGAGCAGGCAGCTGTGTGGTTCCAAGTTACTGGCTGGCCTTAAACCATGACACCACTCACGAGGCTATCCTGCATGCTTTTAAGGGCCTGTGCCACATGTCAACAACTGATCAGCTCTGTGAAAGACCAGAGGACAGAAAACAGAACTGATAATTGGCTTTGGTGCTCTGGTGTTCACAGCATTCTGGGTGTTTGTGAGCCAGGGGAATTCCTGTAGCCTGAAAGAGACTTTCCAAACTTCACATAAAGATAATACCCTCACCATGACCCACAGAGAAACAGGGAGAAAACAAAACCGAGCTTGGCTGGCATTGCCTTTTTACTGACCCAGCTTGGTTTTCTGACTAAACTATTGACTACGGAAAATGCCACAGCAAGTTTCTGCACACCATTTATGTATCATGTCAGCCTGGGCTTCAATCCAAACTATCCACTAAACAAAATATTTTCTGCACAGCATTTGTACATCATATATGCCTTACTCTAAAATATTTATAGGACAGATCTTTTATGCAGTGGAAGGATAAAAGTTCTTAAACTGCTCCGTTTAATATCCATCTATTCACTCACAGGTAAATAGACTTATTTACTATAATGCTTAGTGCTTTTGGATTTAAGCATCTTTTAGTATTTTTCCTTATATTCTTACTTTATGTATTAGCCTCATTAATTACAAATATTTGAAACAGTTGAGCCTGGAAAGGGCTAAAGAGAACGAATGGTCATTTTAACATATTGGATTAAGTTTTCAGCTCCTGTGAAATTGCAGAACTCCTCAAGATAATGGAATTAACATGAATTTAGTGCATCTGAGGATCAAGGTGATAACTATATTGAAAAATAACCATCCATGGCTTGAGATTTTATGTTGGTTTTTGAATCGTGTGATGTCACCAAACAGTGAGATTCCCCCAATTTCAAAACATTTTCATACATATTGCTTTTATAGAAGGGAATACTGATAGAAGAATGGTCCTTCAATGAAAACATATGTGTACATTTCTCAGGAAATTGTGCAAATTTCCCCATTTAGAAAGCTGTGCGTCACCCAGACAGCCCTCGTGCTCACAGATGTAACTCCATGGCCCTGGTGACCCCTGTAACACCGTTTGCTGGTCTATCCATTCCAAAAAAGTAAATTCATCTCTTCAGTTTGGGCTTGGGAAGCTGACCACAGACAAAGCATTCTCAGCGCTCACAGGCAGTATCATCATGGCCTTAGTATTTCTAGATAAATTCTTACACCTAGTGTAAATGCATTTTCTAATTCTAAATAAAGAAATCTGAGTATTAGCGTACTGCCTCAGCAATGCTGCTGTTTTCACTTGGAAAGTCATGAGGTCACTGTATGTATTCACTTCCGTATTCCTTAAAACAACTTGGAAAAGAACTTGTAAGGCTTCAGAAGAAAGCTTGCTGAGCATTACAGACACACTAACCTGAGTGAACCTTCCCCTGCCAGGATCAGTAGAGAATTTAAACAAAACAATCTTGACATTTGTGATATAAGTATTTGAACAACTCTCTCTTTGCCACATCTGGTCACTAGAATAACATTGTCCAATGTGAGCTTCAGGGTCACAGGTTTGGTAGCTGAGTAGTGTTCTGGGCAGTGGCCAAGTCCTCCAGCTTTGTCTCCTCTACCCTGTGCCCACTGTACTCATTAGAGAGTGGCTGCATGTGACTTGCCACACTTAACCCCATTCAGTCTTAGAAATACCATTTAACATGCATAGTCACATCCAAAGCCCCATTTGTACTTCACTTTTCACCACTATGCCCCATTTCTTACTCTATTCCAAAAGTGAAGAGTCAGGGAAATTTTATGTCTTCTCTGTGTCTTCTCATCATTAAGCAATGAAGCATACCAGTTACAGTATAGTCTCCAGCACATAACAAGTGCCCTTACAGCAGACTGCATCTTGCAGTAAGAGCCTACTTACACAGCTTGAAAGATACTTCTAGGAAGTACTACCACAGTTCTTTTCATAATAGTAACTAAAGCCAGTTGACAGCATTACTAAAGAAATCATCCTCTAGTATGTATTCCTCAGTGGCCAAAAGAGTTAAACAAATTCCTCTGCACAAGGCCCAAGCTCAAAGTGTCAGCACAAAAAAGGCAAGAGCAGTTTTCCCTGCATCCTGCCAGCTTCCTGAAACCTCTTGCAGCTCTCTCCCTTCTGAAGTGCTGTAATGTTCTTACTGTGCAGATTGCAAACTACAATTTCTAAGATGGAAGAATCAATCCATTTTAATTTCAAATTTTTCAAGTTACTTTCTCTCTGCTCTCCAGGTAACTGCTATGGACATTCTAGAAGATAAGGATAGAATATTCTCTCCTGTAGCTGAGAAAGTTTCAGGAACTAATGAATGTCTCAATAGCATCTTTTTATCCCTTACCTGATAAAGTTCTTGGCATGAGACAAAATTCAGCTATTTCATAAAGGACACAGGTATTTGAATGTTGACAGCGAAAGCTTCAGAACAAATCTATGAATCCTTGTCGCACACTTTTCTATACACCTCAGGTTTCGCTGAGTTTGTGGAACTGCACCCATTGAAGAGAAACCATAACCTCGCTCCCTGGTCTGCCCTGCCTTACATTACAAATAAAGTCAATACTGCAGTACAAACAAGTGGGTTGAACCAAAGTGTGTATTTAGATTAATTAACATACAACTTTAGCTTAAACTGTGAGGCTACTCTCTTTCATCTCCCCATATAACCATTAAATTTAAGTTGGGCTACTCTGAAGCCATTCAGAACAAGACCTGCCCTGTGTCTCCCGACTGAAAATAAGCAAGGTGAAACTGGAACCCCTAACCTCAGTATTTAAAGTTAAAAGAGTAAAGATAAGCCATGTGAATATCCTCCTAACAAAGGAAAATTCAGTACTGTTACTCATATTCCCTGTTCCGCTTCATTCTCAACACATATTCATTCTTCATGATTTCCACTCAAAGCAGCCACCATATTTCAACAGCTGTTAAAGATACCCAGATCAGATTGTAAGTGGTCACTCACTTTTGTTTTCTTTATGCTATAGTTACCTTATCAGAAACACTGGCTTTTGACACCAAACTGTTGATGCAAGTTTGTACTGAATGGCAAGCAAGTTTAAAAATATCATAAAATAATCTAATCTATCTCTCACTTAGTTTTAAATAGAGTTAGCAAGTCAGCCTGGTTAATAGTCTCACTGTGTCTACACAGAATGGTAAGTTGACGAGTACTCGCAATGGAGACATACCTTAACATTTTGTAAGGTTTTAGAGCAGACAGAAGGAAAAAACAAAACCACAACAAAGCGAACAACCAACCCACCCACCCCAGAGGTTCCTGCACCACAAACCCCCAAAAATCTTCTGTTATAACATAGGGACTTATTGGAAACAAACTTGAGGATGAAAAAACCCTGGGATAGTCGCTAATTACAGATCAGACACCGCGGCTATCAGGCTGTTGCCAGTCCCAGTGAGAGATATGTGACCCACGTTCCATCAGAAGAGTTATTTCCAGCAGAGAACCATTAGTGGCTTTGGGCAAGCCTTCATCTGGGTTACTGGAGAAATGCTGGTTACTTGTATTAATAAAAGGAAAACTGAAGGTTCCACTAGTGCAAAAAGGAGCTAGTAGGTAGACCAAGGGAACAGAGATCCCATCTGGCAGAACAACATCAGAGAGCTTACCTTATTTAAAGTAATACAGGGAGACTCACAAGCTATGATCTCTGTACATGAGTGCAGAGAGGAAAAATAAAAATGTGAACTATTCAGGTTAAAATCAAATTTGAGCACAAGAGCAAATGATTGCAAGGTGACTATCAGCACTTTTAGGCTGACTCTTGGAAGAATCGGGTAGCTATTAGAGTAATCATACTTTAGAGCATTTCTATAGTAGGAGAAAGGAAGAAGCTCCTAGGAAATTAACTATTTTATAAAATATTACATGTGATGGTGTCAAAATTCCCTCAGCTCTATATTCCAGCTTTTTTGACATACATCCCAGTATCACAGGAACATTCATCTCTAGCTTACAGTAACAGCAAGTATAGTTACTGTTGCCTGTTTTTCAAACCTTTTAGGGAAAGTACACGCAGGATTAAAATGAAATTCAAAAATCAAGGGAAAAGTGGTATAAATAAAACCTTATTCATTAGACTTCTTCCAGTACGTGTCTTTAAAGCATTACTATCAGTGAACTTTGGCAGCTATGATCAGAGTTAGGCCACACCAAATAATCTTTTGACAGGAAGATACTTGAAACAAGATGTAATTCACTAGGTACTTCAGACAAAAGCAACAGCGCAAATTAAGAACTACATCACCAGCATGATTATGTTAAGTCATTTTTTTTGTTATGATTAGCCTGGATAAGGTTTGGACTGTTGCCACAGAAGTGTATTTCAGGATAAGTTCAGATTACCCCTTTTGAGCATCCCTTGTTGTAATTCCAATGATTCAGCAGTCAACTTCGTAATTAGTATAACACACCCCCCCCCCCCCCAGGAGGCTCTCTCAAGTACCTTAATGATAGGTGAGACACTTAGATACTCCATTTTTACTTGCTGTATGACTAATCTGAAAGTTGTATTACAAACAAACAACAAAACCCACTTAGTCAATCTCCATGTCTATAAAAGGCTGGGGACCATGAAAGCCCTATGATTTGGCATATAAGCAGGTAGGACTGCTTATATTTACATACCATTATGAAAGTAGCTAAATTCTATCTACTGTGGTTAATCTGAATTAACAATCCAGTAGAAGACATACAAGAAAACCACACAGAAGATAGGCTTTTGAAGTCATTATATACCCTTATCTTTCCCCCATGGAAACACCATTCTGAGGAAGGGCACACACATGACCAGCTATAGCAATTGCAAACCAGCCACCAAGGAATAAAATGTTGAATGAATTCAAGTCAGCAAACAGCAGCCAGACATTCTGGGCCAGACTGTACAATTTACAGAGGTCTGTGTTGAGGGTGTGACTCAGCTGCATTTTATCAAGCAATTCCCACTACACCATCTATGATAGCTGCATAGCCCTTTTGCTGCTGTGAAACTAGCCCTTATTTCTCAGCCTGGCCCCCAAGCTGAGGAGGGCTGTGGCACATGGATTTGGCAAGGCCTAGTCTGTCTGTCTAGAATACATTAGTATGAGCTCACTGGAAGAAAAAGGTGTTCTTGAGTCCCTGCACTATGCTTTGCGACATGTCGCTGCACTAGTCATGAACCGAGACTCTCTGTGCACCCACCCATAGTTATAACAGTCTGTCGCAATTTTCACTGGAGGGCAAGGTAGTAATGTCATTAAGCAATAAATACTATCTTGATGGTTTTCTTTATCAGTGCCAAGAGCTTTTAATCTCTTCAGTGGAATATGTGTATTTATTATAACAGTACACACCCAGAAGTGTCTCACTGAGGTTATGAATCCCAGCCGGCGTTAACATTAAGTCAATAAAATTTCTCTTACCTTACTAAGGCAGAGCATTTCCTATTGGCCTATTTGTCTTGTTACAGCAGTGAGGTACCAGCTCATTCTTTTGGCATCCTGCTTTAGTATTTAGCTTCAGATGATCGCCAGCTCCTTAGGCCTCAGCCTACTGTTATCCCACTCGAATCAACTGGCTGCGATTCACTCACTACAAATACATAGTCTTTCTTATTGTGATGACAATTTTTTGTCTTCAATCTAATCAACATGCCAAGATTAGAACTTCAAATGGCATTCAGGATGCAAGCTAGCCTAGATAACATTCAGATTTATCAGAGGTCATCAGGAACACCATAAATGCAATATTGATTGACGTTATTTCCTATTAAGGATACAGTTTAGTCGCAAAGGCCCCCAGAACACTGCATTTGTAAAAAAAAAAGAGCTTTCAGGAGCTACAACAGGTATGCTCAAGAAGGTACAACTGACAGAGTTAAAATTTAGTACTATGTGAGGACTAGAGAAAAACAAAGTCATAAAAGACCCTTAAAAACTAATACATCCCTACAATAGTAGTGGGATTACTTGGAAATGTTCAAGAAAGTACTAGCAACAATAGGAGAAATTGAGGAAAATTATTAATGGGTAAATACAATAAGATCTTTGCATTTGAAGTAGAAGCCTGAGGAAATCCTGCAGCCAGGACTAATTCTGTTTTTGTTGAGGCATAGACTGTACTACCTGAAAGCTAGAGAAACATCTATGACTTCACACAGTTATTGTTAAGACAAGTATAGGAAAATCTATGCTGGCCTCCTAACAGACCAGAATATTGCCTAGTGCAAGTGCAGTGATTTTAGCCTGTGTTGAAGCTAATATTTTTCTGTAACATTACATCTCTAGGGGAGACTAATGTAGTTTATCATTTAGACATCTAGCTTTTGTCTGTATCTTATGCTACAGGACATCCCGTGCTTCTACAAATTAGCCATTAGATATAACTGTTAGATATAACTCTATTAATTATAAAGCAGAACACATTTCAGATACTGAAGAAATAAGAATTACTCCTGCCCCTTTTCAAAGTAAGCCAAAATTAGTACAGGGGGAAAGTACACCTGACCATGGGATTCCACTGACTCACCTGGCTTGCCATCAGTTAGAAAGTCTAAACTGCTAAGGTCCCTTTTGTATACACTTCAAGTCTATCAAGTGTATTTAAGCTTCCGTCTGAGTTTCTGCAGTATTCTCAGGCAAGCCATTACCAAACATGGAACGATTTTTCTCTTAGAAGCCTGTTTGGGACAAGGAAGAAGAACAGCTTCCATCTGGCTTTCTACCAAGTAAGTCCAAGCAAACAAAAAACCCCGAAGAAGTCCTGTTTCCTACTCACCCTTCACCCTGTTTCATCCGGCTCACAGGACAACTGTTTTCACAACTGAACTGCTGAAACATCAAGGGTATCATCTCTAATCAAAACCAACTGGTGCTCTCATTTATCTTCTATTGCAATCACTGAATTTATGCAGCTTTATTAGGAGCGTTAGCAGCAACAGCTGGTCTTGCCAACTCTTGGGGCAGCAGATGACCTAAACAGCTGACCTGGAAGGCTCTTTTCCTATAGTGCTATTCTCTTGCCTCCAACTTGAAAGAGCTTCTCCCTCCTTTGCCCAGGGAGTGGTTTCCTAATCCATGCCAGCACCTGTAAACTGATTAGCACAAAACCTTGCCAATCTGAGCAGCAAGATTTTTACATGTAATCTGGTATCCATGGCCTCAGAGAGGCCCAACTTTTACCATTGAAATCCTTTGTGTACTAAAGACTAGCAATGTTACTCTTCAGAACCTTTTGGTGACAGCGTAGTCTCTCCTACAGACAGATTACTCCTTTAAGAGTATTAAATTTGACAAATATTTACTATATCTAGTATATAACAAATAATTCACTACTTACCATAAGAAATCCTGGGGCTGACTAATTTAGTTCACATTGATGCACAACTTCTGAGCTATTTAAATTAAATTCCCACTACACATCTGTCAGAAGTCCTGCTTTAGCAAATAAAAATTCATTTAAGTGGTCATATTAAGCATATACTTCAATCTGCAACAGAAAACTGAAATAAGCAGGATAAATCTATGATATAAACCTATGTTCTAGAATGTCAAACATAGATTGTACCGTCCGTTGGCATACTGGTTATCTCCTTTAGCAGATTTTTAATGTTCCTAGAAAAGGGTAATTTAACACTTCTTAGTCTTTTCCTAACTCTGCATACTTTTATTGGCAGAAGATCTATTCATCCTGGTCTATCTTGCGCTGATCTGAACATATTTACAGTCTGGTGAGTATTTGGTCCAGATGTTCTGGGATTTTTTAGCCAAGAATGTTGTGCAATCGTGTACATTCTGCAATGACAGAAAACTAAATGGGAATCATGGGCCATGCCATTATTCTCATGTTGTAGGTAATCTTGACCATACACAGTTTTGTATGGTATAGATGAACATAAAGCTTGAAAAGTATTATAAATGCAATGAAAATACTTTTGCAGAGGGAAGAAAAGTCAAGCTTTGACTGCATTAAAAAAATACCTGAGGGGTGATGGTGATAAGTAAAATACATCAGATTAAAAAAAAAAAAATCATTTACATTGTAATCAATGCCCTTATCCATTATCTTTATCCTAGCAATGGAAATAGTTCCAGATCTCATTTATATCTTGTGCTTGGCATGCCAATTAGTCTACTTCTCTGTCCTTACAATGTGCTATTCAAAATATAAATATTGATGGAACTGTACATTTTTAAGTTGTGTAGATATTAAAGCTCCTTATAAATCAGAGGTAGCTGCAGTGCAAACTCCTCTGATTTCCCTAGTTCTTTGCTTTCCACCTCTTCTCCGTCCCCAAAGGAAACCATACTTCTAGAGGCCTTCAGCATCTTTCTGTGGCTGCTCACACACATGCTTGAAATAACCTTTCTGCAGAAAGGTGTTTGCATTGTTAAACATCTTAATTGAAAACACCATTTGTTATTCTGGTATGAATCAGAGAAAGTGATTTATAAAACATCAACAGGGAGCAAAGTTAAAGGACCAAGAATAGAAGTTTTATCCTCTGACTACCACAAAAAAAATGAAGATATTTGATAATAATGAAGATACCAGAGATAAATGCATCAAAAGATGCAAACCAGCATTCTAGTTGTCAGTTAGACTAGAAAAATAAAAAGAAAAAAAGAAAGAAAAAGTAGTTTACAGATGAAATAAACCCTTATTTTCAGTAAAACAGGAATTGTAAATGAGCTCAAAGAAAAGTAGATTTGTGATAAAACATACACAGTGCAGTCTTAAAGGTTATTTGCTACAAAGAAGAAAACATTCAAATCAAATACCTGAACAACTTTTTACAGCCTTATTTCATCATGCTTCACCTAAACAATAAGTCCCCTTAGAGAGTTATTTTATGTATGAAATCGATGTATATAACTCTACTACACATTCACACAGATTTAGCTGCAGTAGAACCTCAATTTGCCTCAATACTTTTCTCTATTATTACTTCCCATCCCACCCAGTCATAAAAGCACTTAAACAACTGAGGTGAGCATTCAACTGCACAGGTATTAATAGTCAGACTTCTAATCCAAATCTTTAAAAAGAATGACTGTAAATAATTATGGGTTATTACTGGATTTATTATTAATTGATTTTCTGTAGCTATCAGCCCTAGTTCATTTGGCACTGAATTGTTTTCATTTTTTAAAATATATTGGAACTGAAGACTGTCCTGTGAAATGCATCTATAAATTAATGTTTAAAACAGGGACATGAGGATAACATTCATTTAAAGCCCCAACAGCTCTTTTTATTCAGCCAATACAAGAACAAAGTCCAGCTTCCCACTCCTTGTCTGCAACAGGAAAGATGAGCAATCCTAAGCCTCTGGCTGAAGTGAAAGGCAGACAAATGAAACTGTGGGGAATAGACAAAAGGAAAAGTTTGATTTGAGGAAGTTTTAGTTCAGCTGACAGTCTAAAATGACAGTGTTTGGTCATTGAAAAGTGCAGGTAAGATCCAGAGCTGGACTGAATTCTCCTCTTGTCTAATTCACTTGTACAGGTATTTATTAAGCCATTACTACCCTCATTGATTTGTATCCTCTTGATCTAATAATAGTCATAGCAGAAGGCGTATATTGGGTACTCTGTTCAAATCTTCAGCCATTGGAATAGCTATTGGCAAATTAGCTTATTATTTTTCCTTTTATTAACTTACTGTACTTTCAGTATCTTACCCTATTTGTTGCATTGCTGTACAATCTTGATCATGTAGTAACTACCACAAGGTCCATCTCACTGTGTAATATTACCCATCTGCAAATACAGAAGAATTGGGAGTCTTGCTCTATAATTGCAGGTGAATTTCTCTTTATGAAGAGATAACATCTCACCAATTTAAATATCCCCCTGTTCTATACAGTTCCTCTCCCCTGTACCTTCCCCATTCTGAACATTTCAGGTACTTGCTCTCTTACAGAAAGAGGTTTCAAGCCTCTCTGGCAGAGAGAAAATGCTTGGAAGAGATTATTTTGGTTTATCTGTTGTGTGAAAGCTCATAGGAAACTGAAAATGCCATTTACAGCCCCAAATCCACATAAATGTACTGTGGAAGCTACTAATTTCAGTCCAGAAATTATAGGAAATTGATGGAGATGCCAGTGCACCCTTAAATAGGCCAAAATACATTGTGCATTGCAGTCTTCATATAAGAGTATCAGGCAGTGTTATTGAGGTGACAGTGCAATACTTGCCTTTTGTAATATGAGTTATAGTTACCAGAAAGATTGTTTCACCAGTTTCACCACTTACTCCTGAACTCAAGCCCAGAAGAAGGGACATTTTTCAAGGACTGCCAGCAAGGTTTCTTTAAGGTTAAAAAGCTCTAAAATGTCAAGATATTCATCAGCCACTGCATGAGTTTTCTGCTCAAAAAAAAACAAAACAACACCTTTTCTTTTGCAATATAGTGAAGAAGAGTCAGGTTACATAGAAGGAGTCTCCAGGCAAAAGCCCCCCACTGCTGTCCCTTCCCTTAGCTAGCTAGGCCTAAGGAGCTACACAAACTTCAATCAACTTCCTCATGAAACAAATGAGAGAAGGGAAACAAGAGGTAGCACTTACAGAAAAGTGATTCTGATAAAAATCATGCCCCAAAGAGACATGAAACTATCATCCCAGATTCTTCTTCCCCAGATTTAAGTGTTACATTATTCCACATTTCAAGATACGAGTTAACAAATACAGCAGAAAGAAAGAGTAAGGAGTATATCAGAACTCTGGAATGTGGAAATGGTGTTTAAATTCCTAATAGGAAGGCCTTCTTTATAGCCTTTTCATACAGAAACCTTTCTCAACACATGACCTAAGTTCATAAAATTCCAGTAACTACTTGCCTACTACTAGAAACTTCAAAATATCAAAATAGAGTAAGAAAAGGGATGTGTTCTAAATACTGACTGCAAACATTCAGCCATAAAGTGTGTTGGAAACCACATACAGATCCCAAGTGCTACAAAATTCCAGTTAGTAACATCCCATAAAATCGAAGCATAAGCACAGTAAATTGCTACAAACCTTTAGTCTGGTCACTTCAAAGACAGAGGAGATGTGTAGCAGAAGAAAAGAATGCAAACTGCCAGCTGAGAGTTAAGTCTTTTAGAAACAAAAACGCCTTCCTGTCCCTGCCTTTTTCCCCACCTTTATGAATTACTGCTGAAGTAGGGAAGGAAATTATCCTCATTCTTACTCTTAAAGGTGTTAACTGGCAAAGCAAATGAGACTTACTACTCTTCCAGGTGGTCTTGATGTGTTACAGAAAAGCTCTTTTGACAATTAGAGCCTCAGAGTGATACATATCAGGTGTTTGCTCGTGAGTGGCTCACTATTAGAGTTTTATAGATATAAATAGGCTTTTATAAGCAAAGATTTAGATGAAATTTTGAAAACCTACTCCAGTTGATCCTTTAAAGAAAAGCTTGGATTCAAGAAGTGTATCTGGAGGAAAATAAATACTCTCTGAAGCAAAAGCAGACTGAAATGTTGTAGAAAACAGAATAAGAAAGGAAAAAGAAAACAAAAAGAGTATTGTATAAGCTTTATTATGTTTTCAATGTGAGTGTCCAACCCCATATGCAGTGGAAAAGTTTGGTATAATCCCTAAGCAAGGTTCAGGTAAGCAGGCTGCTAACTGGGGGATTCTGTGGAGTTAATGCTGAGCCAATCTTTTTCACCAGGCTGCAGGAAACAACAGACCTCATGCTGGTCTAAAGGAGCCCATGTGTCTGCCTCCCTGTTGATGGTGGAGAGCTCACTGAGCTCGCTGACCGAAGCCCTCACCTCTTTTCTGACTTGCGTCCTTGTCTTGCCTGTGTGTGAAATGCTCGCTTCCAGTTTTTATCCCAAATAAATGTGAGACTGTAGATCAGGAAATCGCATTCCTGAAAAATGAGTAAAGACAGCAACAACTGGTCAGATCCACCGTTCCGTCTGCAACCATGGTGCTCTCTTAACTGCTTGTGCAGTATGAATGCCATTCCTTAAAAAAGATTCCTGGAAAATCCAAGAGGATTTTCCAAGACACAAAAGTGTCTGCTGTTGTCATCTCATCTTATTAAAAGTAGTTAATATTAAAAACATATAAGAATTAATTATTTGAGCTGTTTACACTTATGAATTACTTGCATGCTTCTCAGTTTAATGTTTTATTTTTATAAGGGCAAATTTGTTAGTGGAAATTCCCAATTATGGTATTAGCTGTGTTCTTTGTATACTAAATCAGTTTGTTCTTCAAAACTCTCTCTTGTAATAACTGCAGAATGAATGGGTTGAGTGTTGCAAGTTGTATCACACATAGATTTTCAAGCCCTTACAAACTAATAGACTTGGCCCAGTGATTTAAAACCAAAATTTGTCTCAAACCCAAGAATTCCTTGCAAAAGAACTTCTGAAATATGGCTGTTTTCCCTGTATCCCATGTATTTTAGGTACAGAACTATTCACTCATGAGCTCAGCTCCCCAGGTTTTGAAGGCACTGAGCTAACTACACTGTTAACAGAGCTTCAGTCTGGAGCAGAGTGAAAGACAAAAAGCAGTGAGATAAATACACTGATTTATCTCTATTTCTATCTATTTAATTCCATCTCTAAAAGCATTTCTTAATTTACCTTTATTAAACCGGAAGTCAAGCAATGGGGGCAAAAGCTCCTGGTTTTATACACAGCGCTGAACACAGGCGAATGACTAGTTCACTCCTGAAAGTCCTCAGCTAAATAATACTGATTCCACATGTGGATTATGTCACTGTTGGAGATACTCCTGTGAATTCATGCCTTCCAATTATATCAGTTAATTTTTGTGTCTTGAAATAACTATAAATCACAATGTCATTCATGGGGAGTGCTCCTTTTATGTCTTTTTCAAACTGCCTTTAGAAGAAAAGAGAACAAGGATGTGATGAGCAGTTGTAAAGAGAAGTAAAAGGAAGGAAGGAAAAAATCATGCAGCAAATAAGCAACTGTCACAAATATAATAAAAGCACTAATAAAACCAGGCCTGTTTCTTCCATTCCTCACATCTTGTATGGCCATCTACACATTAAAAGGTGGGTGTATGACAGTACAGAATCAAAATTGCAAATTTCATATTCAAAACTTAGATGGTTTGCATAAGCAGTTGTGCTCCTGAGAGCATGTTGATTGCAAGAGGTAATGGTAATAGGCCTTTAGTGTAGATGAGTTTAAATTAGGATCCAGCATTGCATTAGGACATGACAAAGGGTGTCTTAATGTGCTGAAAAGTCTGTGCTTCCAAACTTCCTTCTTTCTGCTGTCATATCCTCTGCTTCTGCAAAATCCCTATATCTGGCTCTCTCATACGCTTTCCACCTAGTGCTGTACATGAGGAAACACATCAGGCAACATTTCTGCTCCAAAAAACACACAAAAAGAAGTTCAACTGGTCTCAAATAGAGACCAAATGGAAAGCAAAACCAGCAGAATTTTGAAACAAAACCCTAGCACACAGCTCTGATGCTGGTTAGTAGCACTGGCTGGTCTGAGAGCAATAAAGGAAGATCATTTGGTTCTTTAAATACATTAAAATATGTGCTGCAGAATTTCAGAGTTATCAACATCAGAACATTTGAAATGGACATTCTGCACAAAGCTCATCTGTCAAACTGAAAATGACATCTAGCAATATCTCATTACTATGTATGTTGACATAAGTACCCACTTGGGAAATGGAAAAGAGCTGGTCTTTGGATCAGGTTATACCACAAAGTAAATGAAGACTCATAGTTAAGCTCATAATAAATGAGACCTTCCCTTTTACTGGTAGCAGTGCATCCTTACTGGTGGTGGCAAAAGTGAAAATGCATAGGTGAATGTGTACATTTTATCACATCACACACTAGAGGACATGAGGCTTAGAAAGGCTGCAACACAGTCTGTGCTGTACGGTCATACCCTGTCACCTCACAGTGGTTAACAGGTTGGGAGTATAGACCCTGATTGTTGTGGTATCCACGGACCTGGCTGTCAGAAAATATCATTACTGCTGATTCCTTTGCAGAGAGGTACTGGTCTTAAGAAGAAAACAAAATCCATTTATGTATGTTTTAAGCCTGCTAATGAGGCAGATGCTGTTGCTGACAGATACAGGTCTACAGGTGTGTCTAAATCTTGTATAACTTGAACCTGATTTTCTTCTCCTTTCCATCATCAAATTAATTCCATAAAGCTTAAGATGTCATATAGCCAGTGTAAGCAAGATTAGCATATATGTCCTTTTAATAGAGTTGCATAAGTACATAAAGATTACAAAGAAATGCAAATTAATTAGGTGATTTAAAATTCAATTCCAAGTTCCCTGGGTTCAAACTTGCTATAAACCACATAGCTTCAAATTATAAATGTAGGTTGTAACTGAAAGATCTTCTGACAGGCTCTCTCAGATCTAGAGAAAATTTATGCTTCTTTATGAATGGAATATACCTTTTGATCTGCCTCAGTAGTACGCACATCAGCATTTAGCTAGCAGTGTAGAAGGAAAATCTCTGAACCTGAAGTAGGACAGAAGCAATTTGCTTTTGTTTGCTGTCTGTCTTCTCAAAGCATTGTTGAAGAGAAATTAGTAAAGGATTGGGTCACTCATCTTCAAGAAGACAAAACCAAAAGAAGCCACTTTATTTTGTGTCATAATTCCAAAGCAATGACAGGAATACTTCCAAAACTGGAGCTGAGTCTCTGGGTATATCTAACGCAAGTGTATGTTTTTGCAATTAAAAAAAAGTCAGGAAGAGAAAATTAAATCTCTGGACAGATATTTTGACTGTGAAGCTGGATTTATGCTGGAACCTTTTGCTACTATTGGTAGACCTGTTGTAACTTTCCTCGCCAAAGGCTTTCTCTGCAGTTGTCTGCATATTCCAGCCTTGCTGTTATAGGTCAGTCCACTTATCTGGCACTAGTAAGCTACACAGGAAAAAACAAGTGAAGAATAGATGTAATTAATGTATATTTGACATGTTTTTCCTGTATTAATTACCGCCATGTCTGAAAGCAAATTATTGCAAAACCTGCCACCTGGAACTATTGTTCTGAAGGATAAATAGAGTTAGGGATATAAAAATAATGTAATGCTAATTCTATCTCCATGCTAATTAAGAGTATCTGTTATTTTCCACTTCTGTACTGACAGAGAGAACTCGGAGGGTTGGTGGAACAGACCTGAAAGGAGCTGGAGATCCCAGCTGGGTGAAAGCAATTAAACACACAACTAATAAGCAAAGTGGTTGCAGAGCAACAACTATGGAAATGTGTGGAACACAAGCCCTATTTGCCAAGTGACTGAGGTGAAATGTAGAGCTAGTATAGACACTAGAGAGTCAGTTTAACTTAACAGCATTTTTACCTGCCGAGTTCTTTTTTACATAACAGACTTTTCTTTCCAAATTAAATTAGGACACATTACGAATATAAGTTATGGGTGGCAAAGAAAGCAGCGATGGCGAAAGAGACTAATAAAAGCTGGTCCACTGCCTGCCTTTCCCAAATGGGAGTCGGCAATGCTGAGCCCTGGCAAAATAACCAAAGAGGCACAACAGACTGTCCTGTTTCTTTCCTGGCAGCAAGAAAATGTGTTTCCCTGTGTACTTCTGCTAGTTTCTTTCAACCTCTAACATCTTTTATGCCATCAAGCCTAAGACCAACAGAGTATTTGATTCCATCCAAGTAGTACAAAAAAGCTTTTGTGAGTAGTATTTTTTGTTAGATTCTTTTTTGAAATTTATCACTGAGCAATGCATTTGTCAATTCATGGGCAAAGCAGCCCATATTAATATTCAGAAAGTGTCTATGTTCCAGTTTCTAGCGCTACCTCCTTTCTTTCCTAGAAAATGGAAGTGTCACAGTCTCCATCATATGAAGGTTTAGGAATTAGCACAAGCAATGAAAGAGGAAATTCTCACTACACACTTAACCCAAAAATCTCTTTACAGAATCAAAACTGTCAGTTGTGTATTTTGCACACTACTACATGTGACTTCCCAATTAATTCAGTCTTTTTAGACAAAGTAACAGAGAATAAACTATTAAAGAGTTTGGGGCTCCTTAGAGTATTCTGAAATATTTAAGAACAGAAGGATTAGAGACAATCTTTCAGATTCTGGCAATGTAGTTTTGGGCTTGACACAAGTCAAATCTGGATATCCAGACTTGTGGATATCCAGAGTCTGGATATAAGCAGTAAGTGTTCAAAGACTGTATCAATGGCGTTTGGAAGGTGAAATCCAGCCAGCTCTGTCCTCTCTCAGTGGAATTCCACCTCCCCCATTGAATAACTCTCTGCCTGGCAGTACTATGTGGCTGAAAAAGTAACACCTTGGGTTCAAATTCCTCCTGAGATTTTAAAATTCCAAGGCTATACAATCTCAGCTCAAAGCTCTGCTGAATGTCAAGAGGTGCCTCCACCAAAAATGCTTCTAACAATAAGAGGAGAGAGTGAAACATCTGAAAAATGCAGCTCAAGAGCCTGTTTGCCTCACCAGATCTTATGTTTTAATTGGAAGACTTTGAAGCTCTTAAAGCTCCAACCAAGTTAACAAGAGAATAAAGGAATATTTCAGATCAGAATTAGATGATCTAGAAATAGATGCTTCTTTTTGTCTAAATCATTTCAGTAAAATCCATCAGGGCTGTTTATGAAAAAAAAAAAGAGCTAATTGATCAGCACACTGCACTGTTAATATGCTTTCAGTGTCTTGCAATATTTGGTAAGAGACGATCAGCATCAATGCTATAGATTATTCACAAGAAAAGGCAAGCTACATGTATCTAGCTACATCTTTTCAAATCTTTCCATGTCTATCAAAAACTATTGTATTACTAGTGCAAGGAGTTGTTATTCTGTTGATACTCAACGTATACCCTGACCTTTATCAGCACAAAGGCACCTATGCAGAAAGTATGCAAGTTGAACAGTCAGGTTTTTTCCCTGCACATAGGACTTGCACTAGAAAATGGGAACTACCTTGAATAAGATGAACTGCTGGACATACATCACGTGATTCAGCATGAGCTATAGCGTGTGAATGTAAGTATGCTTTATTATCAGACGTAATCTTTTCTGTTTGCTTCCCTCTTATGTCCTCTCGCCAAAAGCCGAAGTGAAAACCAAATACCAGTTGCACTGAATAGCAGGGGAAACTATACTTATTTTGCATACTCTTTGAACACTGGGTTTATTGAGTATCCGAGAAGTTAGAAGAGACAAGTCAAGCAGTCCTGTTTTCAACCACCTTCTCAAACAGTTTGCCCTGTATCCGCTCAAGTGCTGCTATATCTTTAATGAACTGGGCTTCATTACGTAAGTATGAAATCCACCACTCGAGGACTTACAAATTCATAAGCTTACTTCTGAAGTTGATAAGCATCATGTTTCTGAAATCCTTATGTTTTTAGCTAGATCTAGTAAATAATTTGTTATATAGTGATTTAGAAACTATTTTGAAAATGCAGAAGTACTGCATAGTAACACCAACTGTAACTAGGAGCCTTAGGAGAATGCACCAGTTTGTCAGTTTGTCCTGCTCACTGTAACTTCTGAATTGTGGTGATGATTAGACCTTTCTTTTGAAGGGATGTCTTCTGTGCCTGTTCAGAAGAAACTCATTCTCAATCAACACTTTGTTCAACTGTGTACCTATAAGCAATATTCAAACTCAAATTCCTCTAGGATATGAATCCCAGATGTAGAAAATGGTAAGGGCTGTTTGTGCGCAGGCATCTGGAAAATCTGTGCTTTTCTCCTTCTGTGTGCTCTTATTCCACGTCAGAGTATTCATTATTGAAGCAGGTTAAGCTGAGTGGCACAGGTGGACAGTGAATGTCAAGTCAGAGTGGACATGTGGGAAGCTAGACTTCAGACGAGCATGACCTACACCTCAGCTGATTTCACTAGTGTCTTCCATCATTCACCAGTGCCCAAGATAATCCTACAGATAACACTGTCCTGAGGTGATCACATTCTGTAGAAAAAAACCTTTTTCTTCACAACGTCGTGCCTAACTTTATAATGGGAACTTTAGATGTATTTGTGCCAGTATTAGCATGAGTGCAAAGATCCTGCCTTATAAACTTGGAAAAGTCTGAAAGCCTTTCGCCAAGTCTTTGGAAGTTATTAGGCAACAATTTACGTAATTTGATTTTGGTACGTACCTGTTTAAGAACTGACAAGTCTTTTGTTCACATGGCCCACAGGAAGATAAGCAAGTATATATACATTAACGATTAAGCACAAAATTCAGGGTCTGTAGCATATGAGATAATTTTAGAATTCTTTTTACAAAGGAATCTTTATTGCAGAAATGCAATCTGTTCTAATGGCGCAACAGTTCCTGTATCATTTGTTTGTTTGCAGTTTATTGTGTCTTGTATAAACACAATATCTGCTGAAAAGGGGGAAAAAGAATGAGTGAGAGGCACAGCAAGGAAGAGCCTGCAATAAAAGCAGGCAATGGGAGACTGCAGAGAAAAGAGCAAACTCTCCAAACTGAGATTAAAAACAAAGCTGCTTCTGAGAAACCTAAAGGGACTCTGCCAAGTTTATTGCCACCCAGGAAAGACTGGGGGAAAAAGTGCAAAGAGAGGACAGGACTGTGTTTTGCAGGCAAGAATGAGCAGAAAACTTTAATTTAACATGCACTTTTATTTCTCTTCAATCTTAGTCTACATTATCTTATTTAAAGAGTGCATAATTCTGACTTTTGTCCAAATTCAAGTTAGTTTAGAGTTTATAAAAACCTTTGAAATGATGAAATGTGCATCATTTGGAAGACCCAAGTTGTAGTATTTCACATTTTCCACTAACCTGGGGACCTGCCGCCGGCAGACATACTACTAGCTCACCAAAGTCCCGAGGAGACTAAGTTTGCAATTGGAAGCTTCATTGGGGATGAGTTTGACTGTTTAGATATCTTACACACACAAGGAGTATTTTCTCTTTATATGAAAGGTGCTTTTCCCTGTGTATTTAAAATTGTTGTATCAATCAGATACCAACCACACTGTTTAGATCAAAAGGAACCAAACTAGGAGGTAGAAGAGATACATAGTCCAAGATGTTCCTGTGTTTTTCAGCAGGAGTCAGTACATTCCAGGGTGGTTTAGATGATGGGGTCTGATACCAGGAAACAAAAACTGATCTGATGTTATCCCATGTTATCATATGGAAAGGAAAATCATAATTGGACTCTAATAAAATCAGTTTTTCAAACATGAAAACATAGACTATCTCTACATATTAACAGAATAATCTGAAAGTACACATTCTTTATGAGCAAAAGCATTTGAAACTCAGGCTGACCAGTGTTATTCATGTTGTTTTTCTTTGTTTTAAGGAAAACATTCAACTTAAGAACATGTTTCCTCTCTGTACTTTACATTCCATTCAAATATACTCACAAAGCTGCAAACACAGCTAATCAAACAGCTACATATCAAAGTTAACAGTTTAGAATGCCACCATTTATGCTTTACAAGAGACCCTAACTTGACTCCTAAGGCATTAAAATACAAAATACAAAGACACTGTTGTTTTAAAATCCTTAACACATTCAGAGTTCAACATTCAGGACTTTGTTACAAACTACACAGCTTTTCTAGCTAAATACTGCTTACTGGAAGTTTCTCCTCACCCCTCACTCTTTACTAACTCTCACATCAATTCACACGAGTCAGTTGAAGTGCACTCTGTTAGCCCCCTGATATGATGAAAGAATGCATTTGGGCGCTGACTGTTACAGGATTGCTCCACACACAGGAATGTAGTGCCTTAGTTCATACCAGTTTAAGATGTAATCATCTTGTCCCTAAACTGGCTGAGTTTAAATTGTTTATGACATTCAAAGACAAAATGAGTATGTGTGTAAAGACCAGTGTATAGATATTCAAGGAAACCACTTCAGACATTCTCCTTAGATCAAACCTAGGATGTTTCTTTGCCTCTATACTGGACATCTAAGAAGCTGATTAGCAATAGCCATGTCCCTCCTTTTCCATAATTTTTTTGGCAGGGACAAAATATTTATCCCTCTATGATTTTAGTTGACAAATAACCTGAAATAGCAGAGAACTAATAAGTGATAAGATCTCTGCCAGTCTTTTGTGAATACTGCCATCAGGGAACAGCAAGACTCAAAATCTCTCTCTCACTTACAGCGTCTGGAAGGTAAAATTCACTCCTCCTTGTCATGATAATGAACTCTGAGCTGTAACCAGTGGTGTTTCATGAGGCATTTCAGTCTTTTAATGTTTCCTTTGTTTCGTTTAAATCGAATGTCAAATCTGACACTAGGGGCACAAATACACTGATTTCAGTAAACATTACATCTGATTTACATGAATGTGTCCCTTTTTTTCTAATAATGTTACTTTATGGTGATACTTAATTATTCATTTAATTGTGAGCAATTATGCCAAGTTTAATAGGTGACACATGTACTGTTTGGATAGTGCTTTTTCCATTATGATTTTATTCAAGAATAAGGTATTACTTTAGTTGTATTTTTCGGAACAATATGCCATTATTTCTTTTCAAAATCCCTGTACAAACACCTTTCTTTCATCACACAGACTAAGTGCTGTTTTATACAATTCTAGGTACCACTGGCATGCTTCACTCAAAAGAAAAACTCCACGATATTAAATTGCAGTGATTAGTTATCTATGTGCTCAGTAAATTAACTGCAATAGTTAATAGAAAATTCAAAATAAAGACTGTACTGTGATCGACACATGCCAATCATTACAAACCAGCCATTTCCTACTGTACAGAAATCTCACATTTTAAAGGCTGCCTCCAGTCAAGGAGGTAATCTAAGTCTTACAGTGAGCTATAGTAACATACAAACTGCCATGTGCAACACTACTTAACTAGTACTCTTCAGGAAGGAGAAAAATGTGGTACTGAGGTGGAATACAAAGCTGACTGAAAGGACATAGCAATCTGCCGTCTGAAGGTGGAGAAGCAAAGACTATTGGTGCACATGCTGTAATTCAAAGCACATGGGAGGGAAAAAATTCTCTGTATACTCTAGTGCTAAATGGGAACTTCTGACACACTTTTAAAAGTCAAGCCTATGTTTGATAAGCTCCTTGGGTATGATACACATAAGCAGATTTGGGAAGTGGAGAAATCACTTCAGAATGCAGTCTCCTGAGCTATACAAGAGATGAGTTACACCGGTGTAGCAGGCTAATTCTGTCCAATTACCAAATCCGGAACTATTCTCCTGGAGCTAAGCTGATCCATTTTTCTACCTAACTTTAATCTAGTCACCCCCAAGCCACCAATAAAGGCAGCATCAACAAATGTCAAAGAATAGAGAGAGATGCAGAATATTGAAGAAACTTTCATTTTAGCTTTAGTACAGAATGGTTTTTTGTTGTATCGACTCCAAAAGAGAAAGCTGCATTATAAGAGGATTAAACATTATAACAGCCAAGTTAAACAGAGTACAGCTTATCTTTTTCTCCCTCACAGTTCCTCAGAATGGGTTTAATGATAGCCTAGGGACTACATTTGTTCAAAGTCAAACTTGCTTTATTTTACACATCTAATTGCCTAACCTTCAAAGCATGCTTACACCAAGTAGTTTTAAAGAATGCTGAATTTGAGTTATCACGACCTTCACTGAGAAGCTATACATGCCACATTGCATGTTAAGAAGTCAGCCTTTGTTAACAATTGGTGATGAAGGAAAATAATTTTTTTGAAAAGTTATAAATACCTGTCTAGTAAAATTCATTTCAGTTACTTAATTATAAAGTCATGAACCAAGACTGGATTCAATATGAAGAAAAAAAATGCTACCACTCATGTACATGCTTCCTTTTAAACAGCTTTTATTGTTACTTACTAATTATGTTGTAAAGAATTACTCTAACAGGCTACTTCACAGTGGGTGGTGGAACACCTGGAATAAAGACAGCACCACAGTGTCAGACAGTCCATTCAACCTCATAACAGTTTGGTTTGCCTAGACAAAAGCATCTAGGCACAGAAGGAATCAATACAAATTAGTGTCTCCATCTCCATAGTTTCTGCTGTGCTTCCGTGCCATTTATTACTATGAAGAATTACCCTTGAGCAGGAGAGTGTCACTAGTAAATAAACACAGCTGTGTACAGCACCACACCAGTCTGTTACCACCCCTAACACCTATGTAGTACTGCTATAGCCACTCGCTTTCTGAGAAGTCCTCTGTGTGTCAAACTAAGCAAAGAGTAGTTTAAATTTTCGTTTACACAACCTGATTTACCCCAAGGCACCCTGAAGATAACAGAAATTAAACATACACAAGCCTGTAGGTCTAACTCCTTTTTAGGAGATAATGCTGCAAGACAGTATTTTGGAAAGCATAATAAATGCATCACACATCATTCCGAGGGTAAGCAATAGGAAAGTGGCTACTCAAAGCCTCCCTCCCCCGGGTGCCTCCACACCTGATTCCACAGGCAATCCAGACCCAAAACCTCCCACCAGATTTGTTCTTTTGTGAATGTCTGCTTTTAAAGTATCCGTGTGACAAGTGAGGGGATGTGTGTATGACTAATGTGGTAACAAAATGAATTTTCATAGCACGGTATCAGAAAACCATACAATAATTTGCTTCAGGAGTTCTAATGTCAACAAGAAATTCATACTGTACATGTGATTTCACTTTATAAAATCACAAGATAGTTTTAGAATCAGACAATTATTTATAGTAGCTTAGGTAATAAGAAAATCAGAGATGCACAAGGAACTTACACAAGGGACTTTCTTTAGAGTGGAGACTTCACAGGAATAAACATACCTACTTTTAGGTATAAAAGTTGATTCTTCACTCCATTACACTAGTTTACTTACATCACTTACAACAGGGGTCAGTAAAGTTACACTGATTCAGTTTCCGTGCATCAAAAAGCGGACATGTTAACCACTTTTACAACATTATACAAATCCTCTTTATTACAAATACTGTTATACAAAATTTGTCAATACAGCAATTTTTATATAAGCTCTTTCTGTAGTCTCTGACTTGATGTCCTTTGGTGCAATCACCACCTACAATTCACACTATGATTAGGTGAGATGCAGCTATTTAACAGCTATAAAGATTGCTCAGCAATAACCAGAGTGCACTGCAGAACTGCTCAGTGACTGGACTAACTTTTGAGAACTCTCGCACTAGATCTCAATTCCACCCTCCATACCTTGGTGCAGAACATCAGTACAAACACATTACTCAGCTTTTACAGAGTTATGAAGGATCTGCATACTGAACTTAATTTGCTATAGTTTTCCTTTATCTTTCATAGAGACTTTCCATATACAGATTTTTTCTTTCCTTACAAAAAGAGAATCATAATTCTGTAATTATGACACAAGAGCAGAATAGTATAAAATCAAGACTCTGTACAGTCCTGACTTCACCACAGACTTTTGGCATATCCATAGAAGAGCTGGGTGAATACCATTTCCACCCTATGTAAAAAATCAGTGCAATGCAACCCATGGGATGTATATCATTTAAATTAATTGATTTTAAAGCATTTACATGCACAGGCAGAAAGTGTTGACATAAACTTGCTCTCATTTCAAGACTTTTGAAAACCTTTTCCTTTTTAAGAGTTAGTTGGAACTGAAAAAGATTGAAAGAACAAAGACCCATGCCAGGTAGACACAGTGTATATTATTGAATTTCACAGCCTATTTACTAGCACTACATACAAATATATTCTACAAAACAAAGTGGTTTCATTTACCAAATATGTTAATTATAGTATGGCTAAAATACAATGTTTAGAACACAGGGGTATTTGTGAGTCTGTGTATGCATTTATAATACAATATTTGATAAAGTAGTGCTGCAAGATAAATTTATAAAATATTGATTTTTAAGATATTTTTATATTATTTCAGATATTTTTGTATTATTCTACTTTTAGATATTTATAGAAGTGGGTACTAAGTTAGAGATTGCTCCCTAAGCTTGTTATATCTCACTAACTATAATTAATTATATAAGTAAATTAATTACACAACATATGGCTCACTGAGAGTAATTAAACAAAGATCTAAAAAGCCAAATGAAAGGAGAAAGAACAGGAACAATTTCACTTTGGAAAAAGCTCCCAGGGATTTCAGATCTTTCTCACACAAGTAAATTCACATTACTGGGCATGATAACATCATTGATTTTATATTAGCATGGAAAGATGGATGGTTTATAGCCCTATAAACTTTCAAAACACTAGCATTACAAAATTTTACTTACAATCTTGCAAAACTATCATCATAAGGGAACCAATCTGTCACTGATGTCGCCTGAGGCATTCCACTTCTATGTCAACAATTATATATGATAGTATAGAAAACACTATGTTGAAACTGATTTGCTAAGCAGGAAACTATTTTGTAGCTCGCACGAAGGTAACCAGTTTAGCAATCGGGCAGATCACTCGATAAAAATAAATGCATGCATCTCTTTCCAAAGAAATGGAGTTTTGCAGGGTTAGTTTGGCTTTTCCCCTTCTACCATCATCAGTGTGTGGGTTGGTTCCATGGTATACTTCCCACAGAAAGAAAATGTGTAGAATCTGCTTGTAATCTGACAAACCTTCCTGATGGTGAACAAGCTTGATTCCACAGAGTCCACCAGAGTGAAGAAGTCACGGAGAGGAGAGAGGTCATCTTATAACCTAAAGCATGCAGCCAGGCTTGTGCTCTTGCATGTCTCTCACATATTCTAAAAAGTCATAGTAAGATCCTGGCCTCTATCAAATGGAAATGTTACATTTATTTCAATATTTAAATAGATTAATCTGACTTTAAATGCCTATAATAGGAAAATATGGATTTCACCTCAGGAATGAAGTTTTTCTCTGCTGACAGTAAAATGAGCAGAAGATGACTCAATCAGAGACAGGTACAGAGTCGATGCCCACATTTTGACATTCCACTATGGAAGCTAAATTCTAAATTTCTAGAGAAATTGCCAGAGCTCTAAGTCAGCACAATGTTTGCCTGCGTGCATCAACATATATTTGAAATAAGGGGAAAAATTTCTATCTTAAATGAGCTTTTGAAATATCAGTGAAGTGGGCAGCAAATGCGACCAGCATGTCACACTTAAGTCATTAGCTGCCAAGCAGACATCCAGCTCAGAGGCATCGGCCCATGTTAGGCAGCATGGGGTTCCTCTCCTCTCCTGCACTGGTTGGTGCGAGTCAGGCAGTGCTGAGCCTGTTCTTTGATCCAATCTGAACGGAGACTTGGTGAAAAAGAAGAAGAGCAGAGGCAGCAGCAACAGCGGCAGTTCCTCACCTGTGTGCTTCTCCCTTCTCCAGCACACCCTTCTGCTGCCAATCTGATCTAGCTACACTGTCCCCTGGGTATGCTGTCTTTCCCCTGGTGTTCAGATTTTCCCTCGACTTCCTTCCCTTAGAATGGCTAGCTTGATAAAGTTACCCTATTTCCTCTAACCATGCAATGCTCCCCAAGGTCTGCTTGATTGCTCGATCCATGCACATCCTTTTGCTCAGGCTCTGCTTCTCACCACTCAAACTGGTGACCGCCTTCACTCATGCCACATCTAAAAGCCTAGTGATAGTGAACAATGGAATAGCTTGCTGGAAATTGGAGTAAGGAAATACTGGTCAAGCTGGTTAGTCTGGACAGGGTATGGAGGGTTCCCCACCTATATCAAGTATGAGAGGTCATAGCAGAAGAGGTGAGAGTGAGAAGGATAGGCAGGAGAAGGGGATATTGAGATCATCTCCATAAAAACTGTAAATCACCACTGATCTGCTTTCCATCTTTTGTGACAGAACTCCAAGAAAATTAACTGGAATTAGAGCCAAAAGACAGTTTAAAGTTCTTTATAAGCACCTATTTTCTTTAAACAGTGAATAATGTTTCCCTTTGGAAAGTCCTCTGGAAATCGACTGTGATCTTATAAGTTCACCATCTTGAAAATCTAGTCACACAAGATTTGTACTCTACACAGAGTTAAAAGCATGCAAGCTTTTTGACTGATGTAATGCTGACAGACAGCTGCACAGAGACAGTGAAGTTTAATCAAAAGCAAGGCAAGAAAATTAGAAGGCTGGATTTTAGTAAAGGTATGCTGATAATTAAAAAATGCAGGGTTTAGTTACACCCTGGAACACTCCATAGGAATTCTAAAGCAGTTTCTGATTGAAATGGATATTGTCATTCGGTCTATATGTATTTATTCTGCATTATGAGACAGAACTGCTTGCTTGCATGTAAGTATGTGTCAATCGTGAATATTAAAGGCAATTAAATACAAAACTTCCCTGTTAGTCTTTGCCTCCTACCTATATTTTCCAGGTACAAAATATTGTACAAATCAGCCTCAAAAAAAAAAAAAAAAAAAGAGTAAGCTTAACACTGTAAATGCATCTGTTCCCCTTAATTATATTATAGGTTGTACCATACAGGCTGCTTCCCACCTTCCCCACAGAATGAATCACTATTAGCTGAGTGTGAACAGAGCTCCCTCTAGAGCTTGAGTATTAGGGGAGAACACACCATGCAAACCCCCGCTCCACAAGCTTAAAGTGCTTAGAAAGGCAGCACTGTGAGAAAGAGTAATGCATAGACCATAGAGGCCAGGGAGCCTGTGGCAAAGGCTGCAGGCTGAGATTCAAAAACACCTTGTGTCAGACATGGATTCCCTGTTACCTGTGAAAAAGACACACCTTTCCAACGTAAGCTCGTAGGAAAAGGGTTAACATGTTCCGGGTTTATGGGAGAGGTGAGGTATAAGCCCCTGAAACTTTGAACCTTATTTGTTGTCTTGGGAGCAGAGACCGACCCCACCTCACTACAACCTCCTGTCAGGCAGTTGTAGGGAGCGATAAGGTCCCGCCTAGAGCCTTCTCTGAACTTCTCCAGACTGACCCCCCCCAGGTCCCTCAGCCGTTCCCCATCACACTTGTGCTCCAGGCCCTGCACCAGCTCCGTTGCTCTTCTCTGGCCCAGCTCCAGCACCTCAATGTCTCTCTTGTAGTGAGAGGCCCAGAGCTGAGGCCCTCGGTGACATGGTTTAGTGGTGGACCTTGTAAAGGTTGAACCTCATGACTTTAAAAAGGTCTTTTCCAAAGTAGCTGATTCTATGATTTATGACAGGTGAGGTTTGACAGGATTCATGTATGCGTCTGCATGGAGTTAGAGAACAGAGGACACAACTGCACGCTTGTGTCAAACAGGTTGCACGGTGAGGCAAGGACTGACATATTTAGCCTTTCAGAACATTCAGGACCTCAGTTAACTGAGGCCCAACATCACCTCCACAGGACCAGCTGTCCTCCGGAGTACTCATTTCCAAGCCGGGATGGTGCTAGCCCCCCTCGCCCTTCACAGCCAGCCAAAAGGGGTGAAGCTGGTTACCAAGTATTGCCCAGCTTCACCAGTATTCCATTCTCTGGCTAACAGGGAGCACTGGTACAAATGTACGGGCATACTGAAAAGGCGGGCTGCGACTGCGTCCAGGTGGGCTGCGCCCGGGGACACGGTGCCAGGGCTGGAGCCGCCCGGGAGACGTGCCTAGTGCCCGTCTCCTTAAAGCAACTCCGGTTTCCTCGAAAATCCCCCGCTCCGCTTGCTCAACCCGACCATACTTAAGCGCTTCCGCCAGCCCCGCTCCCCATGACCCCGGCCGGGCCGGCCGCCCCGCCGCTCCCACCGCCTCCCTCCGTCGCCGGGCTGCAGTCCCCGCCTCTCCTCACACAGACATAAGTCACCGCCCCGGCAGCAGCGCACAGACTTCACCCTTGCCGGGACGCTGCCACACTGCAACCCGAGGATGCTGCGCGCTGCCGCCCGAGGACCGGCCCTGCTGCTGAGTGCCCTGCTGTGGAGCCTGGCCGCCGCCGGTGGGTAACGGTGGGCCGGACGCTGGCGTTGGCTCGGGGGGGTAGACAAGGCGGCGGTGCTCGGTCCTTCGAATGGAGAGAGGCCAGACGGCAGGCAGAGCCGCCCTGCAACGGTGGCTGTGGTGAGGGGGCAACGGCTGTGGTGGGGGGGACAGCTGCTGCCCGGCGCGGGACATTAGCCGGGAAAGCGCCACTGCCGGCGGCCCCGGCTCCGCTTCAGCACCGGATCGCCCTGGTCGCCGCGGGCTGGTGTCTGCTGAGGGGAAGGTCCTTCATAACCATGGCCGGACCAGTGCTGGGGAGCCTCAGGGGTCTGCTGCAGGGATCTGCTGACCTGCGGTAATGAGGTCTGCGAGATCTCTTCCACTTTTCCCAGCGCAGAGGTTGTTGAGGCAAAGATGGTGTTTAGATAATAGGATCTCGATCAGGGAAAGGATGGATTTCCAGAGGTTACAGGGGTTGTGCGGGGCTTTCCACTTGGGCTTCCTCACAGGCAGTTCACTGCAGCGGCTGCGGCAGCTTCTCTTGCCCCTCAGCCTGTCAGTGAGCTCATGTGCGGGGAGCCCCTCTCACAAGGAACTGCAGCACAGCCGCTGGTTATTAAAGACTTTGTCCTCCCCAAATAAATAGGGAAAGTACCAGCTAAGGCCTTCTGCAGCAGATACAGCCAGGGATGAGTTTGAACCACACCACATTGGTTTGGTACTTCAGTTGGAAAAGACCTTTAAGATCATCCAGTCCACCCATTCCCAGCACTGCCAAGGCCACCACTAACCCATGGCACTGAGGCCTCGTCTCCACGGTGTGTGAGCACTTGCAGGGACGGTGACTCCAGCCCTGCCCTGGGCAGCCTGTTCCAATGCCTGAGCACCCTCTGGGGAAGGAATTGTTCCTCAGCTCCATCTAAACCTGCCCTGGTGCAGCTTGAGGCCGTTTCCTCTCGTCTCATCCCTTGTTCCTTTGGAGCAGAGCCCAGCCCCTCCTGGCTCCATCCTCCTGTCAGGCAGTTGTAGGGAGCGATCAGGTCCCCCCCAAGCCTTCTCTTCTCCAGACTGAACCCCCCAGGTCCCTCAGCCGTTCCCCATCACACTTGTGCTCCAGGCCCTGCACCAGCTCCGTTGCCCTTCTCTGGCCCTGCTCCAGCACCTCAATGAGGGGCCCAGAACTGGACATAATACTTAAGTTACTTCAAGCTTCTGTAGCTTCTTCCGAGGTCTCTGTTCAAAAAGGAAGCATTAGACAGAACTCCAAATAAGTTACCTCAGATCTTCAGAGTTAGAAGAGGCAAAATTACTTTCTTCTCCCATTTCTTGCTTCTGCCAGGATGCATTCCTTTAGTAAGATGAGAATGAGCCCAGAGGGCAGGACCAAGCCTTTTCCCCCAAAAGAACTTTTCCAAATAGCAATTAAGAGCAACTGCTTTATTTAAGTAAACAGAGACTGCAGGGAACCAGGATATACATACAATATGACTGATGGCACTCTTTTCTGTATTTAAAGGCAATCCAGAACTACCAAGAGCAGTTAATATAACTTGGTCTTCAATCAATTTTAAAACTATACTGCAGTGGCAGCCAAAACCATCAGGTTACCTCTATACAGTAGAAATCCATGGGTAAGTAGATAACACCAAGGTGTGTCCATTAATGGCAGTTGAAGACAATGAAAATAGAGTGTGTGGATATTTTGGAGACTGAATGTAACAAGAGCCCAAACATGAGGATTTAGGAAAACTGCCAACCTATCTGTTAATATTTCTTTGTATCCAATTACAAGAATATCTGATTCAGGCTTCTGGTTTCACCCGCTTCAGAAATGGAGAGTTGAGCTTTAGATTAGTATTTCAGTTCTGGGGTTTGGTGCAGGCAAGCTGCACCGGAGATTTAGGCCAGGATACTTTGAAGAAGTTAACTCTCAGTCTTACATACTATGTTTTAGACAGAACTTCCATCTCTTTGTGTCTTCCAATATGTCTGGACTGAGTGTTTCATCTTTGGTCTTAGGTGTGTGATAAATACAAGTCTACATTTTATTCTAATTGTTGAATCATAGTCAATGAATAATTTGTCTCGCTGGGTAATACTAAAAATCACCTTTGTTTGCCTACCTCTGTTGGGACTTCCTCTGTAATCATGTTTTATGTAAGCTGTGAAATATTGTGTACATAGAAAGTAGCCACCTTATATGAAGAGTCATAACACCTCTTTCAATACTGCACAAAAACTTCCATGAATTTCAATAATAAATCTCTGCTGTTCTTAGCTCCCATATTAATTCATATCCCATTATTAAACATGCCTTAAGGGGAAACTGCATCATCAACTCTCCTACATCATAATGAAAATAACCATGTAGTCTTTAAAAGGGCCATAGAAATGAGAGTGCTTTCATGACTAATGGATGAAATATCAGTGCAATGGCCTAATGTGCTCATTTATTCTTTAAGGGAGTGATTAAATTAATAGACTTAAAAGCAGACACAGAATGAATTTTATGAAATTTATGAATCTGGAGTTTCTTTCCAGCAACTTGAGCTTGCAAAAAATTGAAGTCTGTTTGTCCAAGGTGCAGTATGGGACTGAGTATAGTTCTGATACAGAGGCACTTCTTCAGACAAGGTGCTCTTATGGATGAAGTGTGCTTTAAATATTTGTTTTCTCATCTGTGTATGATTGCAGAGTACATTTGTTTGATCCCAAAGATCCAATGCTCCCTGTCCCTTTTCAAGGCACCTCCAGGATACTGTCACTAACTGACCTGTGACATGATAAGAAATCTGGTGAAGCGAGAAGGGAGTTCATATGACTTTTCAGTATAACTTTACCTACTTGGAGGAAAACTCAGTTATGAATTCCCGAAGAGCTGGCATTCTTGCTCTTTCAGCTGAGATCACACAGCTTGAATTTTCCTTAGTTCACCAGCAAAATCTAGGACAAGACTTGAAGCAGTAATATCTAATCTGTTTTTCCATTCCTTCTTATTAGGGAGTAAAATGGGGAAGTAATGTTTTTTCCTGGTTTCATTTTTATTTCTCAAGTAAATGGATCTGCTTCCTATAATTTAAAAATCGAGAGAAGTGCAGGGGTCATGGGTTTTGCCAATATTCTAAGTCTGCAGTGAATATTGTTGCTATTGTCTGGTTCTTAGTGTCATTTGCACCTGCATAAATGCAAACTCAAGTGACATACATGAGGAGACATTAAACAGTATTGGTGTCAACAGAGCTTCCTGAGATGTTTCTTAAGGCAATAGTTTTCAGATGCATTAGGGATAACACTCTCAAAGTGCTTTATACATCTTATGGGGTTTAATTTAAATAAGTCAACTGCAGAAAAAAAAATCAGAACTGCTTATGGTTTCTGTTAAATTCATATAAAAGATTGAATTTTTAATTCATAGACGTATCCAATAACAGATTTCTGTAATTAATATGGATCCCATCTTATCTACCTTATTGTACTTTGAATTATAAAAGATAGTTCTACAGGATAGTGGGTTTGGACTTTTTTCCTCTCCTTCAGTACATCTACTTATCCAATGAATAAGGGAAATCTATAGTTTGAGGGGGGGGAAAGTGTGTTTTAAATTATCTGAACACGTGAAATGCTGGTTGTAAAGTGCTGATGTTTCTTTCTTGCTCATTTCAGACAGACATCTGACACCAGAAAGAAATGCATACTGACAGCAGAAACCGAGTGTGATGTCACTGACCTGCTCAGGAATGTGAGAGAGACCTACACAGCACACATCCTGTCTGTAGCATCCTCGGGGATGGATAACCTTGAAGAACCACCTTTTGCAGTCTCTGAAAAATTTACACCTTATAGTCAAAGTAAGTAGGACTAAATCTTGCCAGAAACTTCCTTTCAAGATTACTTCCATTGACTCAAACAAGGCTGGGATTGGGCCAAAAGGTTTTCTTCCTATAGATTCTTACAGTAGCCTTACTGCTACCTGAGAAGGAGAAATTCAGGCATAAAGCTTTCCCTGTTGCAGGGGAGTATGTAAGGCTTTAGTTACCATTTGTTTCTTACTGCAGTGAGTAGACCATTTTATCTTTGTTAATAATCTAGGATTTCACTGTATTACTTTGGCCCTGTAAACTTTTAACAGATTTGAGGAGGGAAGGGAGTGGAGGGAGGAAGAATAATGTTGCAGAGAAAGGATGATGTCAGGTTTTAATTCTGAAAATGCTTCTTTAGCTGTTCTCGGAAAACCGGAGATACAGAACTACACACAAAAAGGTTCGAAACTGAATGTTGTGTTCCAAGATCCACTTACACCATACACATTTCCTAACGGAAGCTTTCAAAGTATTCGAGATATCTTCCAAAATGACTTGGAATACAAGATCTACTACTGGAAAGATCAAAGTTCTGGGAAAGTAAGGTCAAACTCTACTTTTTACATGTAGCTGTATTACAGCTACACAATTCCTGTGCTCCCTTAAGAATGTCTGCAGAAAACACTGTAATGATTTTTTTTTTTTTTCCTTTACAGAAAGATGCAATAACAAAAAGCCATAAATTTGAAGAAAGAGTTGACAGCTCAAAGAACTATTGCTTCTACATACAGGGAATCATTCCCTCCCGCAGCGAAAAACGCAATGGTCAAGAAAGCATGGTGCTCTGTACCAGTATAGGAAGGAATATCTTAGATGGTAGGTATCTGGTGAAGTCTGTCATACAGTCTTAAGCATTCTAACAAAAGTCACTTTCGTTCTGAGCATATTTTTACACTTCCTTAAATTGTGATGCCTGTTACAGAATAAACTGTGAGAGGACACAGTCTGAACATGGGAAGAACTCATACTAAGTAGGAGCCCATCTTCTTTAGCTGTTGGGGTTGATTTTAGGGTTTTGCTCAACTGTTTTAACTACTTTTAAATTGTATGAGCTGATGAGTAGTCACTGAGGTTTCGGATTGCATCACTAGCCTTCAGCTTCATTTTGTTGTTTCCTAATCACTTTCCTCAGATCCTTCCCAATAACAGGTCCCACAGTAAATGCTTGAAGGATTTAGCTCTAAAGCATAGGAGTGCTGGAAACCATTAACTTGTCTGAACTGAACTTTAGTTACTATCTCAAAAGCAGATACTGAGACTTTCTTTACTGTTACGTGACAAAGTCAGAGGTCAGCAGATTGACTTCTTTACTGGTAAATAAGTTAGTGAGTGGTTGGTGGACCAGTCTAATTCCAGACAAACAATTTGGATAACACTTTCTTCAATGTGAAGTCATCAATAGTGATTAAATAATATTAAATTGCTGTACTGTATCTTTCTCTTCCACCAGTTAAGAATATCTGCACTCTAGAAAAGCTCTCCTAAAATTAGCAAATCAACTCTCCCAAATTACCTTTCTTGTCTAGATACATATTTTTATTTATTAGAATTCAACTATTGTGCTAAAGTACAACTTGAATAGAAATCTCCTCTGTTGGTGTTTGGTAGCCTCTGAGCTAGAATAAATTGGACTTACTTTCACGGAAGTAGTGCAGGGGGAAGGGGAATAGTTTGGCTTACTCCTGTGGTGGTATTTTTAGTGCAGTAACTAGATAAAAATCTAGTGTGAACCAGGTGAAATAAAGCTTTACCTCAGTTCAACAAATTCAGGTGAAAACAAATTCAGTTCACACTGAGGTAGTCACTCCACTCCTGTGACACTTACAATACAGCAAACATGTTTTAGTTTAGTGGAGTGGGTTCCAAGAACTTGGAGCACTGTAACATTATGGCTTCTGGTATCTGAATCTTAATGTTTTTTTCTCCCCTGCAGAGTATGGAGCAGAATTTTTTATCATCATAGCAGTGACAGTGATTGCAATCATCACTGTTGTCCTATCAGTGATCCTCTGTAAACACAAGAAGGCAAAAGCTGCAAGAGAAAAGGAACCACTTAATGGTGTCTAAGGAAAAGTTACTATTAACACTGATTTCAACAGCACTTCAAAAACAAAGAAAAAACCCAACCAACAACAAGAAAACCCATGCATTGGGGAAAATACGGCAGAGCCTTTTAGCCTCTCCAGTATGGGAATTTTGAAGCCCAAACTTTTCCATGGATTCAGAAATCTGTTAGACAGTCACAGATGAAAACTCAAGAGGAAAAATCCTGGGTCACTAGTGGCTGGAGGAGTTTTCTGGTGACCTGTTGCAGTAGCCTGACCCTACTTATACATCTTCCCAAGCTCCTTCTGTCGTCCTGTCTGAAACAGGATTCTGAGCTACACAGACTTTGACTTGACCAGGTACAGCTGTTCTGAAAGTATGGCCTCTCTGAGCCAGAAGATTCATGGTACTTGTGAGGGGAAAAACACTACTTTTGAGAAATACCTGCCGATGGCAGTGGGGGGTTGGAACTAGGTGATCTTAAGGTCCTTTCCAACCCTAACTATTCCATGATTCTACGTGTCCTTTACCTGATGAAAAGGAACATCTTTTTGTTTCTGTGAAACAAAACCTGTATTTATCCGACTTTCTTTTAACATTATTAACGGGGGAAATGATCTGTTAGTACAGGTGTGACAAAGATGCTACTATGATTTCTGCACTTCTTGGATAAAATTAACTTTGTTTATTTATCTTAGGATAGAGACAAAAGTAAACCAACTGAAACTACTGTACTGGTGACTTGTAAGGAACACTGTTGAAGCAGGTGGCTGCTATCCATCTGGAAAGGATATCCAGATTACACTACACCTAGAGTTATACAGACAGGCTAGTCTGAAGATTCCAAGAAAGTGTTACAACAAACGCTTTGCATTTTTTGAGTCAGTAGTAACTCACCTCATGCAAGCACTGAGTAGGTAGCAGTATTTACTGCATTTTAAACCTTATTTTTAATTAAACAGTTAGTGAATGAATAGCTTATGTGGTACAGAATCAAATCATCTTGGTGATGGGACTTGGAAGTACCTGTTGCTTTGACTATTTTAATATTTATTTTATAAATGGGAATCTAATTTTTATACTGGTGATATATGTATTTATAATGGTAATTTATACTTTCCTAGGGAAATAAAGGTGACTGGCAAAATCAGACTTTGGCTTCTTTTGTTTTAAATGAAGCACAATATTTATTCCAGAACTAAATTAAAAACACATGTAAGAAACTTCTCTTGTATCAGCAATGTAGGCAAGCTGCAACTGATGTTGGGATTTCCTGCTGCTAAACCAAATCAGAGCAAATGGGGGGAAAAAAAGATGCATTTTGTAGTTGGTACTAACTGACTGCATGTCTCTAAGCTTTATATGTGTCTTAAAAGAAGATATCCACGGCATTACGAGAAGAAATAACATCAGGTAAAATTAATATCCCAATCTACCACTTTTGACAGACTTGAATTTTATGTTTTTCACTAATGCTGTATTACAGATCCCTTCTTTGTGTGGATTAAGACTCCTGTGAACTTGAGTGTGGTTGACAGCAGTTTTCTTTGTTCTTCAATTCCCCTTCTATAAAGAAGGAAGAAAACAAAACAGCACAGTTCTGCTCCAAAAAAAACCTTTACTTGATATTGTGCAATAGCTGCTTAATGAAATTTCTGTTGATGCGTAAGGCTTGTAAGGAGGAGGAATTTTACAACAGCAATCAAACATAGAGCTTATGGAAGTAAATTCAAAACATTCCGAAGTTGTCATCACTACTTCCCTTCCCAGTGCTGTTCTGCTTCCTCAGCTTCATTTGTGCCAAGCTTAGCAAAGAGCTCTCAGGAAAGGAAAGCCTGAAGGCTTACAGCATCGCCTTTGCTAAAATATAGCCGGAGTTAATTGTCACGAGCTACATAGGGTGATGTTATAAATCGTGCTTCCCCAGCTCAGAGATTCTGTGGTTTTCTGAGTATGGATATGAATATTTTTATAGATAGACAGAAAGAACCAACACCCACAGGAATGCAAACAAGTGCCTTAAAAGGCATGAGAGTGAGCCACTGCTGCAGGAGTTACAGAGACCTGCAGGAGGTCTGGAGACCTGAAGCACTTCTGTTCCCAAGCTGCAGTGTGTTACCATCCGACCACCAGTGTCACAGGGCTCGCAGATCCCATTGCAAACAGGGTTTTTGCTCTTTGTGGAGCCAGTAGAGAAAGGGGCTTTTTTTATTGCAAACTTCCTGCAGTATTTTCCCTTGGGCCAGTGCACTGAGCCCACGCAAATGCTTTATGTATGCAGAGATTTAGCTTCCTGAGAGCATCAGGGTGGGCAGAAGCAGTTGTTGAACAACAGTATTGTCACTAGGAAGAAAGACTAGATCCTATCTAGGCCACCTGTGGCTGCTTCAGCACTGTGCCCATTTAAGGTGGAGCCAGCTACCCAGGGAAGCAGTGTAAGGAAGGGAAGGCTTTACCTATGTACCTAAATTCCCTGGCTTATCTTCTAAGCAGGTTTCTGTAATGTGCTCCTAATGATGCTCCTGATTCCCTTGCTCTGCTTTGCTCCCTATCATCTGTGGCAGGAAAAGGTACCCAGCTATTTAAAGTAGATAAAAACCTTTGCACAGGCGCTTTGCACAGCGCCCTGTGAGAGAACATAGCACTTGTGTTGTCTGCTTATACAAATGAACATGCAACAGCGAATACTGGAATAAGCTGCTTTCACTTTATAGCACTGTTTAAAACCACATTATTCTTCACATGTGTAAATATAGGCTGATACTGTTCTGCTTGTTTTTTGCCAGCCCTGCTGGCATTACAGACAAAATTACTAGCCCAGGTTGCTCAGTGTATGTATCATATATATGTTAGATATGGCAGCAAACAGCTTAGCTAATCTATTTCTAGCAGGCTCAGCTCTCTGCTATGAGAGGGCTGCTGCTGAAAGGCATGTAGTGATAAGAATGTGATTACAAGCTTAGCTTGGATCACTAGTTATGTGGCAACTCAGAAGGAGTTTCTGTATGAAGCTGTGCTGGATTCCTTCTTGGTTCTGTAATGCATTTTGCAGGATAAAAGTCATTGCTACTCAGTTTCAGAACCTTGTAATACACAGGAACGAGTGGGCTTTTGTCAGCAGCAGACTCGAGTCAATCAAGTAGTCTTCTAATTGCACAGTATCTATCCAGATACAAATAACCACACTTTCTATAGTCTATGTTCAACAGGATGGGGCAGCCACAGCTTCTCTGGGCACCCTGTGCCAGCACCTCACCACCCTCACAGGGAAGAACTGCCTAATGTCTGAACTAAACCTACCCTCTGTCCACTTAAAGCCATTTATTAAATATTGGAAATTAATTGGGTAATGGATCAATAGCTTCCAGAATATTTCCTAGCACTGCTCTGAGTGCCTTTCTCAGTGCACCCATTTACCTGTAAATATTAATGGTTTCAGTGACTTGTTTAAACTAGCAATGAAGATACAAATCGGACCTCAAAGAATATTCGTAGGTTTGTTGTATTTGCTGATGCATTTTATCCTATTTCAATTTTCAAACTTTCTGCTTTATTACTTCAAGAAATATTTAAATAGATTCTGTATCTTTTCAGTGCGTATATTCTTGATCCTTTTGAATACTTATGGCCTGAGATGTGTTGCAGAATTCTTCCCTAAAAATAAATGTGCAAGCCTAGTTAATGTTTGTATCTGGCGCAATAATTTAATTCCACGGTCATTTTGGTTTTAATGACTAATTTATAAGCCAGACAGTATTTGCTCAGACAAATAGTCATAAATTATATTGCTGATGATGGATAACTTTAACATTTTAATGATTACATTGTGTTGCTTGATAAAATATGTTATAAATTATGCTTTAACAGGATCGTACCTATTTTAGCAGTATGTCAGCATTACTGCTTGTGTTTGCCCTTAAGCCCCAGTATGAATATTCCTCAGCTTTTTTTTCCTGTGACACTGGTTTCGATGGCAGGGCTCAATTTGGGGGAATACTCTTCTAGCAGAATGACAAAGGCGTTTGAATCAGTGGGGTGGGAAAGGGATTTAATCTTCTTGCTGTGTCAGTGGGAAAACTCCAGCTGAAGAGCAGTGAGGATCTGTGTCCCCATAGACTTTATATGCTTATAAAAGAAATCAGCTTTTGATTTTGTTTTAGATTTCTTGTCAAGATGATGTTCACAGCACCAGATTTGGTTCGTGTTTGTATTATTTTAAATACTTCTTCCAGGAATGCTCATAATCTCATAAATCCATCTTTGCCTAGCAAAAGACTTAGGCAACAATTAATTTTGATGCGCATCTACAAAATGATGCATGTAATTTTAATCTAACTACATGTTTTCCTGAATAGATGCAAAAAAGTTATTATTAAGTATAGCTAAGGATTTGGGAATATGATCACAAGTCTGATGGAAGAGTAGTTAAATTCCAGCATTACATCTTGGTGATGCCCTTCAGAGATTCTGACCCATGATGCTATGACCAGAATTTAGCAAGATTCCTTTTGAAGTAACAGGACCCTGTGCAGAAAATCTCTTCCAGGTTCAGCTAAAGCAGGACATCAATTTCCTGCCCCTCTGCTGGACATCTCTGCTACTCCTAGTCTGCTGGTTTAACAGCCTGCGATTCACATGGACAAAATCACACAGATTAGCTCAGATTACTGGATGGAACTGCTTGTGGTAGTCCAGTGAATGATGGAGGTGCCAGCAGGCTGTTGATGCGGGCGTTTGTTGTTCATTTTTTGTCGCTGTGTGCTAGCAAGAGCAGCCATCGCTGCTGTTAATGAGATTTAAAAGGAAATACGTCAAAGTTTGTCAGTCCGGATGCTGGGCAAGGGAACACGGTTTGACTTCTTGCTTTCTTCAACTTGTGAGATGAATCTGATTGTCTTTTCTGATATTCAGCACTTTCTGACATTCTCTGCCAGTCCTACACTGTATAGAAATATACACTATTAGTTTTATGCTTCCAATGACTGTAGTGTGAGGGAACTGATTTTTGCCGGAATCTAAAACTTAGGAGTCAAAGTTCACAAGGAGGTGGACGAGCTCCTCATACTCAAGGCCACATGAGCAGCATGTGGGTTTTGTTCAGGCTTCCCTTTGTTACACAGCAGGGTTTCAGCCTTAAAAGTGTTCACATAAAGTTTTAGTCTGCTACTTTGGTGGCATTTTATTTGTTTTAAATACAATATCACCTTTACTCAAATATAACATAGTGTTTACTCGGAATTACAGCTGAATTGTTCAGGTGGAGTTTAACAGGCAAGCTTATTGTAGGTCTCCAACTAGAAATGAATTGTCACTTTCACAGGAGGAATACAGCGCAACTTCTGCGGGCAGTCACTCCTTAGAAGAAGAAAACTGTAACATTGAGAAGAAATACGAAGATCTTAAAAGGTAACTGCTTAAAAATCTGACTGCAGTTAATTCCTACAAGTGTCTGCTGTAGTGAATTACAATGCATTGATCTGTTCTGCATAAAGGCAATTAGAAAAGATGGAGATTGAAAATAAAGAACTTGCTTGTCAGCTCAAAAAGGAAGATGAGAGTCTGCAGTGCAGTCAATTGCAGCTTGAAGAGAAAATTGCAGAATATAATGGATTAACCAGACAACTGGAATCGGCTTTGGAAGAAGGGAGAAAAATGGTATTGATGATTTAATACATCTCCTCAGCCTGTTTGCCATTGTTAGTTAAAAACAGCATTAAAACCAAACGTGCTTGAGAAGAAGAGATGGGACAAGATTGTTTTACGTGAAGGGAGCAGTACTAAAAAGTGACTGGGAATTTGGGCATGTTTAAATATGGATTGCACAGTTCAGTTTCTCTGTGGGATTCGGATCCTGTTGAAATGAATGACAAAGTTCAGAGGACAGACAGTTCCCTATCATTTTATTTGAAGACAAATCAAAATGCTTCAACCACCCAATATTGAATCCCATAGAAAAGCCTCTGAACCAAACCTTATTTTTTTGTTATTTTGTTTGAAAAAGGCAGCCCACGAGAACTTCAATGGGAGGGTTTCGTTTTAGAGGAAGGCTTTGCACACTTTCAGTATTAAGCAGAAATTTGTTATCTGTAGGAAGGATGCACCCAGTAAATCAAATGGGAGAGAAATGAGATTGCAGTTATTTGTTTAATAAGAAAATAGGTATGAAATTGTGATTTCTTTCCCAGATTAATCGTGTTGAAATAAACCTGAATTTCCTCGGTACTGAGGATATTGGTTTGGGTTTGAAAAAAACAACAGCTTTGGCTTAACTTACAAATGAGTTACAAAAGTAACAGCTGCTCCCTCCTCACGTTTTTATCCAAATTGGAATTTCTTTCAGATTTCGCTAGAAAGTTTCCAAGGTTTGTTTAGTTCCTTCTGTGCATGGGAAATAACTCCCCCCTTGCAACACTGTGTGCAGTGCTGGTGTCCTCAACATGAGAAGGACGTGGAGCTGTTGGAGCAAGTCCAGAGGGGCCCACAAGGATGAGCAGGGGCTGGAGCACTTTGCATATGAAGACAGGCTGAGAACACTGGGGCTGTTCAGCCTGAAGAAGGGAAGCTGATGGAGACCTCAGAGCAGCTTCCAGTGTCAAGGATGCTGGAGAGGGACTCCTCATCAGGGACTGCAGTGATAGGACAAGGGGTGATGGGCTCAGACTGAAACAGGGGAAGTTCAGGTTGGATATAAAGGCAGAAGTTCTTCCCTGTGAGGGTGCTGAGGCGCTGGCACAAGGTGCCCAGAGAAGTGGTAAATGCCCCATCCCTGGCAGTGTTCAAGGCCAGGTTGGACGGAGTCCTGGGTGACATGGTCTAGGGTGAGGCGTCCCTTCCCACAGCAGGGCTGGAACTGAATGATCTTAAGGTCCTTTCCAACCCAAACTATTCTACAATTCTATTAGCTGACAGGACAGGCAGTGGAGCTGTTAATGCTGAGGTATAAGAACATACTTTGCTTTGGGTTTGAAGTGAAAGTAAATGTACCTCATTTCTCTCTCATTACCCTTACAGGTGGCTGAAGAACTGGAAAAGATGTCATGCAGAGAACAAGCCCTTCAGACAAAGATGCTGTTTCTTGAGGCTGAAGTGAGAGAGGGGCAAGAAAGGAAAAACCAACTCCACTGCATATTTCACCACGTGAGTAAATAACACTGCTTATGACTTCAGGAATTACTACATCAGCACTTACAATCGGAGTTCCTTTTACTGAAACACACGCTGCTGCTGAAATTGATACACGCTTTTGGGAACAGCAAATGAATTCCATTTGACAATAGACTTTGTGTATTGACATTTCTAATAGACTTAAAAGACGGCCAGTCTAACTAAATCGCTCGAGCAATATTGAGTTTACAGCTCTTATTCAATCCAGTTTTCCCAGCAAGGCAAAAATCAAAGAATATGTATGAAGCTGTAATTTCCTTCTCATGCTGAGTGAACACACCTGGATTTTAGTAAATGCATGACGGTTCCATAATGACATAGTGGCATCTTTTTAGTTGTTCCTGATTTGATGACAAGATTCAGATCTCACTGGAATTTGTGAGCAGCTTTCATCTTCTGTACTGATGTTGCACAGAAACAGAGTTGGTAACAAAAGAGATGTTCTCATTTTTCAAAGCATCAGGCCTTTAAATGCCCGGGATTCTGTTGTTCCTTACCTCTTCAGCAAAGCCACAGTCTGAGAAGGATTTGGGGTGAGCAATGTTCTCTGCAGATAAACAAAGGAATCTGTTCCGTTGTTTTATCTAAGCCAGAAAATTTCAGCACATTTTCTATTAATAAAATACCACACACAGCTGAATTCTCCAGACCAGTGCTGGCAAATCCTGGGCTTTGACTCAGTCAGAGGTTTGTCCTGTGATCAGTAATAATAAGCTACAAAGACATCTGAAGTTAATAGAGAAGACACTGGAAAGGTTTCCTATCACTCTCCTAGACTTCCAAAACCAGTGTTGTGTATTCTGACTCGCAGCATTCAAGGTTAGAATTTGCATTTGGTTGGCTTGAATTTATTCAAGATTGAATAAGACCTCAGAGACGTGGTTCTGAATTCAGCGTGCTTTCATCAGTTTTGATCTGTATCAAGTGCAACTTCACGTCTGCTTTTACCCTAAGACAAAAGTGTTCTTAAAACAAGATCAGACATTGGCTGGTGGCTTATTCTATTACAGTTTTGCATAGGAAATTCTTGCTGTGTTGAAGTAAAACAGAAAAGAAACTGTCTTGTATTTGGTCCCAGAAAAACTCCCAGGATGTTTTCAAGTGGTTTCCATTTGAAGTTCACAGGTAAAATATAAACGTTTGAGAGAGCTGCTCTGAATTAATTAAACGCTATCTGTTCCAATGACATTTACACGTAACTGAGGATGCCTTCTGGAAAACGAGGAAACGGTTTTATTCCTGTTGTTGTAGTGAAACTGGGAAAAACAGGGCTGTGAGGGTAACTTCATTCAGTTCCTGACCAGCTAAGGCTGGACCGAAATCTGAGGCTGTAATTCCAGTTTTTTAGAATGAATTTATTTTAACCGATCAGCACCTGGAATCTGTAATAGACAAAGCAGTAAATACCTGGGTATCTGCAGCATGTACATAGCATATACATAACATATAACCTATGACGTGCACCAGGGGTGGAACTGGTGAGCAGGTAGGATTGCTATCAGCCATCTTTTTTATATAAGGAACTACAGGCATCACAAACCACATCGAATAGCAATAGCAGATGTTTATTGACAAATCAAGATGAGAGAGAGTGTTGAGCCCAGGACAGATTTAAGCTGCCACAAATCTCTCATGGGAAGAATTCGGGCAATGAGCTCTTCCATTCCCAGGCCTTATCCTGATTATCAGCTCAACCAAACACAATCACTTCGGTCCTGACTGAACATAAACAAAGCCTTGACATTTTGTGGCCTTTTTGGAACCCTTCAGTTTTGTGGAGCCTCTGAAACCTGTCCCAGGTAAATGACACTTCCAACAATCAGGTACCAGCCGCCTTACCCGATTCCTGATTGATTTGTGGTTTACTTCTAAGCTCATTGCATTTCTCTTTGTGTTTTCCTCTAGAACAAAAAGCAGCATGAAGTACATTTGAAGGAGCTGGAGAACAGCCTGCAGAAGTCGGAGAACAAGAGCCGGAGCATGCAGAATTACGTGCAGTTCCTGAGAGCTTCCTACGCCATCATGTTTGGCTGAATTCTGGATTGGATTCCCAAGGTTTGGCTCTCGGCCTTGCTGCGGGCAGGGCAGACTGCAGGACAGCAGCGATAGGTGTATAAGTGCAGGCTGTGCACACAGGGCTGTGCAGAGCTCTGTGCATTCACTGTGTGTTAGGTCCTGTGCTCTAAAACCTTACGCGTATCCTTTAGCCCACGGTAAATACAGGGGAGCACAGATTGCCCTTCAGTTCATGCTGGGGAAAAGAACAGCCATGGGTGGGTTACACAGGACTTTGCCTGTTTTAGTTGTTAATAATTAGATGATATTCATCAGACCTCACACTTCTGTGACTGTAGAAATCTGGTTGCCCAAGACAATGACACCTGTCCTGTTAAGAGAGACAAGGATTTAAGGAGCCTTCGGTTCCCTTCCTTTCTTTTACTGTAGTTCCGCACCAGTGCAGCACGCACGGCTGCTCTGCAGGAGATGGAAGCCATCACAAGGCTGTCCCATCCAGCCTTTTTCCCACACATCCCATTATGGTCTGGAGTGCACCGGAGTGATATTCTACAAATAGAAGTTGGAAAGTATTTCAGATACAGATGGAGTTTGAGCTCTGAATGTGCTAATGGAGCCCTTCACGGGCACAGCTGCAGTCAGGTATGGAAGTGTTTGTGTACAAGAGCTGCTGTCACTGAAGTCAGACTGACTTAACTCTCAGGTTGCACCCATGTAACTGTTCAGCCGACACAGGGCTAATACAAAACCCAGTTCTCATTGAGAAAGTCATTGATTTATAGGCACATGGTGGGAGACGTTTGTCAAAAAGTAGTACTTTCAGTTCAAAATAAGCCATTTAGAATGTGTATTTATCTGGGTTTTGACTGGAAATGTAAGTTAGTTCACGCACAGACACTTCCTGTTCGTTAAATGTAGCATTTCATTGGTAGTTATAATGTGTCGGATGTTGATGTGTTTTTCTTTCTTTGCAATACTTACCCATCCTGACAAATACTGATCTGTGTTAATGAGCTGCTTTGCGGGCACTTTGAAAGATAAAAGTGTTTCATACCTATGACACACAGTAGAAAATATTTCTGTTGAATTTGGGGGCTTTTGCATTTCACACACGCACAGAACCATGTTTGTGTTTATTTAGCTCTGTTTGTGCTCCTGTGAAAATAGCAAAACCTTTCTGAAGTCATCAGATATGAAGAAAAGAGTCCAGACACCAAGTGCTGAATCCATGAAATGTTCCTAAAAGCTCATCGTGGACAACTCAATGCTTTCCATTGATGACCGATACAAAGACGTGCAGTCCCTGCACTGCTGCGGGCAGGAACCTGGCTCACGATAAAAGTCATCCCCTCACACATGAGCGCCTTGCCCACAGAGACCCTGGCTCACGGGACGTGTCGTTCCCCCAGAGAACACTCACCTTGCTCTGCCCTATTCCATGTGCCTGGAATGGTGCGATGTTCCCTCAGCGCCTCCCTGCTCACAGCCCCCCTCCATTGCGCTGAGCACAGCGGCAGGCACCGCTGCGCTGCCCTGCCCTTCCTCCGCTAGGGGGCGCCACCGCTGCCCTGCCCTTCCTCCGCTAGGGGGCGCCATCATTGCCCTGCCCTTCCTCCGCTAGGGGGCGCCATCATTGCCCTGCCCTTCCTCCGCTAGGGGGCGCCATCCTCCTCCTGCCCTTCCTCTGCGAGGGGCCGGAACCCCCGTCCCGCCCTTCGGGTGCCGGCACTGCTGGGGCCGGGGATCAGCTCCGGGTCTCTTGGGGCAGGGGCGCGCTGCCGGGAGCTGCTGAGCCGGGTCCGGTCCCTGCACAGGTACGGACACAAGGACGGGCGGAGGAGCCGCAGCCGCGACGGGAGCTGCGTGGAATCCAGCAGCAGCCGCTCTGCCTGTGCTGGGGATGACGTGGGCACGGCCAGAGCTTGGGGATTTGGCCCGTTTTGCTTCGGGGTTGGGTTTGGGGTTTGTTTTGCTGTGCTTGCTGTTGCTTGTTTGACTCGGGTTCAGGCTGCGTTTGTATTGGGTCAGGTCCCCATCTCGTTCAGGCCCAGCTCCTGTTCATTTGCAGCTCCGGCCGGTTCCTGCTCTGGATTCAGCTCCAGCTCACAGACAGCTCTGACCAGTCTGAGCTCCACCACTGCCAGGAGCTCACTGGGCCACGTCTGTCCCTGCACAGGGGAGCCCCACATGCAGGGTGTGGGGTGTGAAGCCCCAAGAAGCAGCTCTGACACAGCTCCCGGTTGGGGGCTTGGGCCCCCCTTCCTTGGTGTGCGTGGGGGTATTCTGAGGTTCCCTTTGGTTTGGGTTTGCTGGTTTGATTTTGGGTTGGTTTGGTTTATTTTGGGGTTTGGATTTGGTTGGTTTTGGTGTTGGTTCAGCCACAGCTCCTGGACATCTCCAGTTTGGTTCTGGCTCTGGGTTCAGCTCCTGGCTGTTGTGGCTGCAGCTCATTCGCAGCTCCAGGGCAGCGGTTTCTGTCCCCACGACAGCTCCAGCTCATTCATGGCTCGGGCCCCATTGCAGCCTCAGGTCTGTTTCTGCCCTCCTGTTTTTCAGGCCCAGCTCCTGGATGGCTGTAGTTCCATCGTGGCTGCAGCTCGTGTCCATCTCCAGCCCCAGGCAGTTACAGCTTGCGCTTGCTGAACTGAGCCTGGCTTGTGGCCATGTCCTAAACCAATCCCTGTCACGATGCAGATGAACAGGAGCTGTCAGAACTGCTCATGCCCAGCCCTGGAGCAACAAAGAGTAAACAAAGAGTTGGCCCCAAGCACAGTGCGAAAAGCTCCTTTCGCCCTAGAGACCGTCTCATGCGTTCAGTTCAGTTCCGTTTCAAGCCCCCCCAAACGCAGCTTTGGGCTCTCCCCGGGAGCCCCAAAACGGGCTGAGGGACCCTGGTGCCGAGCACCCACAATGCAGCACTTGGTCTCAGTTTCCGAGCCCTAGGATGGGCCACATCATCCTTTCCCCAGGCTCCAAAACCCAGCACTTGGTCTCCATTTCTCAGCCTTAAGAGCAGCCCCAGGAGCCTGTTTTTCAACCCCCCAGACCACAGCATTCAGGCTGTGTGCCCCAAAATGCAGTGGACTTAGTCTCTGTTGCTCAGATAAAACACTGACCCCCTGAGCCCAGTTCTGAGGCCCCCAGTGCAGCACTTGGTCTCTGTTCATGAGCCTCACACCTGGCCCCCAAAATGCAGGACTTTGTTTCTGAGCCCTAAATCTGGCCAAATGAGCTGGGTTTGAACCCTCCAAACACAGCACTTAGTGGTTTTTTTGTGTGAGCCCTAAAACTGTCTGAGTGACCCAGGGTTCACACTCCAGAAACACAGCACTTGGTCTGTTTCTGAGCCCTGAACCTGGCCCACAAATCACAGGATTTAGTCTCTCTCAGCCCTAAATCTGGCCATATGAGCCCTCATAATGCAGTACTTAGTGGGGTTTTTTTTCTGTGTTAGAGCTGGCCAAGGAGTCTGGGGCCAAGCTCCCCAAACTCAGGACCTGTTCTCTTTCTGTGAGACCCAAAACTGGCGAAGGGAGTGTGGTTTGGAGCCACCCAAAGTGTAGGACTCAGTTTCTGGTGCTGAGCAGTAAAAGGCAGGACTTGGTCTGTATTCCTGAGGCACAACATCAGCACCAGCTTTCGGTCTGGGCACCTGAGGCTTAGCACCACGCTCTGGACCTTCACACTTCAGGAGCTGATTCCTGGGACACCTGATGGTGCTCTCCAGAGAGGCTTTACCCAGAAGCAGGCTTAGGGACTGGTCCTGGGGCTGTGGGAGCAGTCAGGCCCCAGCTGGCTCCTCGCTGCCATGGGAAACATTGCCCTGTGCCCACCATCCCCAAGGAGCAGGTGTGGGCTGGGTCCCAGCCCCGGGACACTCCAGGACCCCTGATCCCCTGTGAGCCATCTCTACAGTGTTAATTCTGCATCTGTGGGGCTGGGTTTATGTTTCATGTGCCTGAAAAGGGTTGGCCCCAAGTGGCAAAAAAGGGCATAATCGGCATGTCCCAATCCGGACTTTCCTAAACGTCTCGTTCACCTCCACCCTGTTTGAATCCAGGTTTCACCCAGATTTGAAGGAAAAAGGCACATGACATTTGTTAAATCTTCTCTTTGCTAACAATGAAAAGCACCAGTTTGAGCAGCTCAGTGAGGTCTGGCAGGAGGGGCAGAAGCAGCTCTCCCCCTGAACCCCCCCATCTTCCATTCAGCCTGTGCTTCCCTCTGCCAGGTTCTCCCTGTCCACTTCTCAAGCACTGCTGGAAACAAGGCCCCAGCTGACAATCCAACAGGCAGCAAATAAGTGCTTCTTGTACCCATTGTTTGCCCGGTGGGGTTAAAGCCTGCAGAAAAAGCCTTCTCCCTTCTCCTGACAAAGTTCTCCTTCAGCCTCAGAACACTGAGGAGCAGCTGAGAATTGGGAGACTTTCACACTGAACATTAAGCTTCTTACCAGAGCTTTTTCCCTTGCTCTGGTTCAAACAGAAAACAGATTCCTCTTGCTGCTGTTAACTCGTAGAGGAATGGACTGAGCACCTCAGGGAAGGGACTGAAGTTTTCTAGGAGCACTGGAAATGGGTTATCACTGCACGTGTCCAGTTGAGCTGTCAAAGTCCTCCAAGTCATGCTGAAGTACAAGCTATGTTTGGAGCCGTGATAACCTGCTATCAGTCCAGCGGCAAGGAAAAGAAAGGCAGGGGTGGGAATAGCTGGAATACAGCCGTGTTTGTACCTGGGGCTATTTTGGGCTTCACGTGCTCTCAGTTCTTTTGAGAGTGCGCTCGGGGGACAGTGATGGACACAAGAGTCGGAACAGGTCCCAGCGGAGGGGCTGCTCCTCTGTACCGAGTGTCTCAGCTGGGTCACTACGCTGTGTACCAGCCTCAGGGACAAGAATACACATGGTGTACACAGGGATTACTACTGCCCCTCAGAGCCACCTTCCATCCCACCAGCAGGATGCACCCCAGCGCTTCAGAGGCGACACCCTGAGCACGAGGAGATTTCTGTTAACACTGAAGCAGTGACCTCAAACAGCCTTTCCACGTTCCCTGCTCACGACTGTTGTAAATACAACGGTTCCAATAAAACAAAACCCTACTTTAAATGTTTTAATGACCTGGTTGGCATTTGTGGGTTAAAACAAGGAAAGAATGTCCATGTGCAGATTTGACCTTGGCCTTTAATTCCCTCCTAAGCTCCAAAACAATGTGCTAGCAGCTCCTGGCTTTCCAGAAGTCCTGTTGCAATACGTGAGACCGCAGCTGAGTTTTAAGAAGCCTCTCACACACATGCCTTTCTTTTTAACCACTGCCTTCCCAAATCCATCTGCTCATCACCTCCTCTGGAGATACTTCATTATCTGTCAGTGTTCTGCAGAGTCTGTCACACTGGCAACTTCTGGCACAGCAGGTTTTAGAGCTGTTGCTTTTATGCCAATACATTCCTGCAGTAGAACACCACAATGAAGTAACTAAATAAAGGCTTATTCACAGAACTCACCTTGTCATGAGTCACCCCAATTAAAATTAGTCAAATGGGGCTTAGCATCTGCTTGCACTCAACAGCTCGGTCTAAGGAAATGGTCTATTTGGTTACATACATCTCTTCAGTTGCCTCTGTGGAGTGACTTTTTCCAGAGCAGCATTTCCCAAACTTTCTATTATCAAGATTAAAAAAAACAGCTTTGATTTGTGCCAAACTCTAAAGCTATTTTAAAGCAGAAAACTGGCTCAGTCATGGAGGTGGAGTTCCCCATTTCTACCCAAGTAAACCAGTCTCAGCAGTCTGAGTTTTGTCTGGACAGCACTGACCTGGTTTTTCCAGTTCTGTTCTATTTTTGGTGTTCTATTTGGCACCATGTGTGGATGCCATTTGTTTCCCAGAACGAGGGAAGGGCAGGTAAGAAGGATGTTAGTTTGTGGACAAGCAGAGTGGGGAATGGGCTTGGGCACTACAGCATCAGAGCTCCTTCCGCCAGGAAAAGCAATTTCTTTTCCCTTTCTTTTTGTCTTTTGTTTCAAGATGAAACCAGTTTCATTTGATGCCTGAACAGACGTGATGGAATGGGTTTGACAAACAGATTCTAGGAACCTGTAACATGCACGGCCATCCTGACCTTCCAAGTGAAGTTTAGGGCATCATTAATACAGGTCTGTCTGTATCCAGAGCACAACCAAAAGCCTGGAACCCCAACATGGGAAGGGAAAACCAACCAACCTCCTCCCAGAAGAGCTGCCCATCACTGATTCATGAAACTAAGAAACCTTTTTCCATGCTCATGAAAAAGACCGGCATAAACCAACTGCTATCTACACCTAGTAAGGCAGCAAAGACATTATATATTGACATAGGTGTTCTGAACAGCAGTTTTATAAGCAGAAATTTGAGCTTCCACATTATAGATTTTCTTCTTGGGAGATAAAAGTTGCCCTTTATTTTTTCTATAAAAGAAAGGTAACTTTTCCCCCTATTGTTTCTCGCAGTTGGACTGCAGGTGCTCATTAGCATGGCTGTTTCTATGGACAAGCCACAGTATCTATGACAACTATATATACACTTTAAGAATGAATTTTTCACTCCTACCTTGATGACAGACCAATCTCAATGGGTTTTTCACATTTCTAGACCACTTCAGAACACCAAGGATTAGGTGATGCACTGGTATCTGTCGAGTGTGCCGAAAGCTGCATCCAATGGAACAATCACTAAATTGGTTCTCTCTCTCCACTCCTAATCCACAGGGTATTTCTTCTTTCTACATTTAAGAAACATAAAGACTGAATTCCCTGTTCTGCAGAAACATAAGTCACTTGTCAGCACTAGATAGGATTGAATGAAAAAGCCTGTCATGTAAGTAGCACTCCATGCTGCAGTTTCTCTTCCCTAGTCGTTCTCATCTTCTAGTACACAGTACAGAGCTAATGAAGCAGCAGTATATCCAGAATTTTCTTACAGTACAAATCACTTTGGAATAGTGCTAAAGTAATTTTGTATTTGGGATGTCCAGCCACGTGCATCTACTCCACTACTGGTGCCACACCCGGGCAAGAAACTTCCCTGCAGCAATGCAGATTGGCTAGGATGCCAGCTTTTTCCCAAAAGAATTCAAACACTGCACCAAGGCCCCTCAACACCCTTGAAAGATGGTGAATTGATCCTTGAGAGAGAGCTGGAATTTGTTGCTCCGTGGCTTCAGTTCTACTGTTCCAGGAACTGGTGTTTTCACTCTATATAAGGAAGAATTAAAGTGCTGAGGCACACAAACTGAGCATTTGGAATGACCTGCGTACCAGAGAGCCCAGAGTTAACAGCTCATCGGCGCATTCAGGTGTATCTTGTTTTCACTCTTACACTACCAAGTTTCAAGAATCCTGACAGCTTGTATGTCTACCTCTACAACAGAGGAAAACCATTAAAAATCACAAATACAATAAAGGTGGAGAGTGATTATCCTATTTTCCTCGAGTTAGTAAGACTAAAGAACACTCAAAAGAATCACCACATTCTGATATATTTAAGCCTTATTCAGGCCCACTGTCGTGGTTTAAGCCCAGCTGGTAACTCAGAACCACACAGCCACTCACTCAGTCTCCCCCTTCTTCCCCCCTGCTTCCAGAGGGATGGGGAGGGGAACTGAAAGAATGTAAACCCCATGGTTTGAGATAAGGTACAATATAAAATCACTACTGCTACCACCAATAATAATAATGATGAATGGAATAACAAGGGAAGAGAATACAACTGCTAACAACCTGCCGACTGATGCCCAGCTCGACCCGAGCAATGATCTAGCCCTTTCAGGTAACTGCCCCCAGTTTATATAGTGGGCATGACATGCTGTAGTATGGAATACCCCTTTGGCTAGTTTGGATCAGGTGTCCTGCCTCTGCTTCCTCCTGGCTTCCCGTGCCCCTCCTCACTGGGAGAGCATGAGACTGAGAAGTTCTTGATCAGAGTAAGCATTACTTAACAACAACTAAAACATCAGTTTGTTATCAGGACTGTTCTCAAGCTAAAGGCAAACCACAGCACTGCACCAGCTACTAGGATAGAGTAAAATTACTGTGACAGCTGAACCCAGTTAAATTCTTTAAGATGTGTTACATAAATACATTATTTTCTAATGTATAATAAATAATAAAATTGTAAGTATCAATGATGAAAATATAATTTTACATTTATTCCATAAGAATATATTAGAAGGAATCTAAGCAAGTAAAAATGAACTGCAAGTGATACCATTCTAACCAGTCCCTAGGCTCTTCACTGACTGCACCATCACAAAAAACAATAACTAAGATCCAAGGATTGTACACCAGGTAATTAAGAAATACTATTAAAAAATTACTTATGTAACGTGAGAAAAGGGGTTCAATACAAAGACTGTATTTATCTCACAGCTCATCTGTTCATAGAGCTACACAGAATTAACACTGTATGTAGAATTAACGCTGTACCCCTTGAAGGAGTGATTTATCATGACAGCTTGTGTTCCCTTAACTCCTCGAGACACTACCTTTGGGAATTACTCCTACTTACCCAAATACATTTGAGAGAGCAGAACATGTATTAGTCCAGCAACAGCCATAAACAGGATAATTGGAAGAGGTTCTTAACAACAGTCTCCCTGCTGGCAGCTCAACAAATAAAGAGGAAAATTCTCCAGTGCCCTGATAGTCACATGGAGATTATAGCCCCCACTGAAGAAAGGACAGAGATGCAGAAACATCTACAACATGAAGCATATTAAGAAAATAAATAATAAAACAGCAAGCTACTAAATGAAACCCTCCCTAAAGGAGTTCTTTTCAGTATCCTCAGGCCCTGTGCATTTTCCCCACCAGTTCAGAGTGCCTTCCCTTGCTGCACTACGAATCCAGAGCTCTCCTGTTTCTCATGCAGCAGCTCCATCTGCTGTCAAGAAGGAAAGGCAGACTTCGCTTTCGGGCTACATTTACAGGATAAAACAGGAAACTGACTTGACTAATTTGAAGTATCCCTAGAAAGTTTCCAAACGCTCCCCCAGTCAGTCTTCCTGCATAGACAGAACCAGCAGCCAGGCTTCACCTGCCTGTGTAAACCAACTAACCAAAACGGGTATGAGAGGAAATAACAATGATGTGAATGTTGGGATTTTTCACTTGTACACCTTCAGAACTAGTCTTCTCACAGCACTCTCTGATTCTTCATTATCTGCAGTCATTTAGTGTTGTGCTGCTCAAAGGTACCATGTTAGCAAACCAGGTAAGGTACTGACAATCACTTCACCCTACAGTAAATGTGCCCAGGTATTCACAACCTGTAAGATACTTATAGTGAGTCTTAGTTACTTAAAGTGGTTTATTTCAATTGCATAAACATAAAACTATTCTGAAGATCAGCTCAGTTGCTAAGAATGAAAGTCCTGTTTCTTTTATGCAGTGCAAGGCCTTGAGAACTCAAAGTTTCCACACTTTGCATTCCTTAACCAGGAGCACTATGAAGAGTTCTGTTCATAACGGAACAGTCGTGGTAAGCTCATGGGGACCTAGAGCTTGTAAATACAACCAGGCCTGCTCTGAACCTTGCCTCATACTCTTGTCTTCTGGGTTTCTAATATGCCTGCTCTTGATTTAAAAGAAACAAAGACTTGTTTCAGACCATAATTACAGCTTTTAAGGAAAAAATCTTGTTTCACTGAATCCACTGGGGGTTTTACTGTGATTTTAGAACAGATACAGTTCCGTTATTGCTCTCTTTAATGGATTTAGGAATAGGCATTCACAGTACTCAGAATAATGACCCCAGTAATACTGTAATGTTTTCACCCACATTGAAAATATTGTCACGTAATAGAATGTTATTTCTCTGATTTTCCTTTTTATTCTTTCCAAGTGTTTTTTAGTGTCTCCAAACTATTCGCAGTCACTAATTTCAGGTGGGATTCCCACATCTTATTTCTCTACGCGTTGACTCATATAAGTTGTTGCAGTGTCTAGCAGAGATTGCATAGACACAGTTTTACCAGTCACCTATGGCATGTCTTCCAGATTCCCAAACAGTATTTTTTGAGTTGATGGCACTGGAAAGCCAGCAAAACACTGCAGTGCATGGAATGCCCTGTAAATATCACATCTTTCTAGGCTCCTTTAATTCAGACGCTGTTGCTTAACACACATACACACCCCTCTTTAGACTATCCCTAAAAACCTACAGTGCTGGAAATCACCAATGTTACAATAATTGGGTTTCAAATAACTTTGGAACTGAAGCAGTGTTGTTTCCGTATCTCTGATGCTGTGAGTGAAAGGTGGGTTTTTTTGCCTGGAAAGTTCTCGTTTACTCCAGGAATGGAATGCTGTTAAAAGCACATTATAAATAACTGCAGTATGAGAAATGTTCCTGTTTGTTAAGGCAAAATTATTTTATCTAATCCAGCAACGTTGTCACATTCATCTCTGTAACTAGACTCAATCCTGTGGAGGAATTAAATCTTGCATAGAGGAATAAATCCTTATGCGAATTCATGATGTTTGAAGGAACAGTTCCCTATATAATGCAATTGTGGAATATAATTATATATATCGAAAATGCCAAAGTGAGACGACAACAAGTATTTTGTATTGATTTACCGATGAACGTAAACCAGAAAGTCTCTCACAAGAAATAAGGACGCATCCCTGTGGTGAGCACCTACCAGCAAGCTGTGACACCACACCCCCCCCCGCCGGGTGCAGCACTCACAGCGGCACGCAGAGGCTGCATCCAGACGTGGTTTATAAGCCTCATCCTATTCATACTGTTAAAAAAGAACCCGAAATAAAGGAATAAATAAAAGGAATAAAGAGAAACCGTTCCCCTCTCCGGAGTCAAACATGGCTCCCCTCAGCGAAGGTCCGGCCGCGCGCAGGCTCTCTGGGCGGTGCGCAAAAACTCCAACAGGTGGCTCCGTGGCGCAATGGATAGCGCATTGGACTTCTAGAGGGTTGAAGGGATTCAAAGGTTCCGGGTTCGAGTCCCGGCGGAGTCGTGTCTTCTCTTTTACGTTTTCTTCGTTCCCCCCCCCCTTTCTGCTGGGACCCTTTTACCCCTCACATCCCGTCTCTTACCTCACCGCCGGAGCAATCCTGTCCACCGGCCTGGCGCTTCCCGGCGGCTGCCTCCCTCTCTCCAGCGATGCTCTTCGGTCCCGCCTCCCGGCGTGTCTGTCACAGAGCGGGCGGAGGAAACGAACCCGCCGCCTGCGCTCCGATCTCCGCGCGGCCCGGCGACGTCACAAGGCGCTCCGCCGGCAGCGAGACGGGCGGAGGGGCCGAGGGCGGGCGGGAGAAGCGGTCTCCTCATCCCCTGATGGCGGTCGTACACACACCAGAAGCACGCCACGGCGACAGCCCCGAACCGGTACCTCCGAACCGCGCCGCCGGGTCTCCGGCACGGCCTTCAGGGAGGAACTGCGCTGTGCCTTTCCCGAGGTGCCGCAGTGAAGGTCCGTGATACGTTTATGGTTATTTTTTTCAAGCCACAAAACAAGGCGTAGATAAACCTGAAGCATTTAACACTGGAATGAACACCATCTTTACTCCCTAACTTACACGTGCCTAGTGGTAGAAGATGAAGAGCCGTTTTAGCATCAGCAATTAAATCAAACAGTGGTAAGACACCGAAGAGTAGCAGCACTGCACGAGCCTCCTTGATTTTACTCACGATTGAATCAATTATAAATGAATCTGAATGAAATCATTCATGAATAAAAAAATGAATCGGTTTGGGTTTTGTTTCTTTTGTTTTGCTTTGTTTTTAATAAATTGATTTTCAACCTGTATTTGTGACTAAAGGTGTTTTCTCAAGCTGTCATAATGTTTATTTAAAAGCAATGAAGGAAAAAGCCATAACTGAAACGGACCCGTAACAGAAATTTCAATCCATGATTGAAAATGAAACACGCCATCTGGAATATTAACTACCACTGTTTTGCAGCACAGTAACCCACTGAAAAAAATGCTATTTAGCCATATAATGGATATATAGCCCTTTACAGAAACATCAATCTTTATCCTAATTTGCAGATAAATAGCAAACCCACAACCTATCTACACTAACCCCCCAAAAAGCAAGATAAAACGTACCTCCTCATTCAGTCACTTTCCACAATGTACTGCAGTCCAAATTCTCCTTCTACTTTTTGTATTTAAGGCTTGCTTCATACAGTTTGCTTAGTTCCTAGTTAATTAAACATTTGAAGGCAGAATTTTTTACATACACATTTGCATGTTGCAAGCAGTATTTATGCAATCAATACTCTAGGAACGCATTAGTTCATTAAGGGCTTGTAGTAATAATAATGATTGTATCCAAGAGAAAACTGCAGGATCAAGGAGCAGTCCGTTTCCTAGAGGTAAGCACAGGGGCAGCATCCTGAAATGATGCCCGTATAACAGATTCTAATGTGAACTCCATCCTTCAAGACCTGATTGTACAAAGTCCTGAGCAGCCTGGTCTCACCCTGCCTTGAGCAGCAGACTGGGCACGACAAGCTCTCGTTGCCCCTTTCAGCCTGTGTTATGTCAGGATCCCAAGTCTCAGCAGCGCTTACCTAGGAAGGCGCTGTGATAAAGACAGGACTTGTTAAAAAAAAAGAGATCAGAAAGTTTTATCACATGGAAACAGTAATGATAAGAAGACACCTTCAATTTCGAGGAGACCGAGTTGATGGCAGAGAGAAAAGATCCTCAAAGGAAAAATGAAAGTACAACAGGGAAAAGTGAGAAGCATTTTACTTCTGTTCCTAAACTATCCATGCCTACTAGGGGCAGCACACCAGCAACACTTCAGCCACTGTCATCCTATTTTTCATTAGTCTTTTGGATGTGACACCTAGGAGATGGACTGTGAACTCACTGGGCTGTACAACCATTGGATACTCTCTGCCCCAAAGGCAAGAAAAAAGGAATATTGTCAAAACCAAGGGAAGCAGAAAGGAATTATTACCATCCATACAAAACATTCCAGTGACATCCAAAACAGCAGTAGGTGTTTCTATATAAAACCCAGCATGCTACATATGGCCCTTTAATCTTAGGGAAATTTCTTGTTAATAATGATTTATGTCAATAAAGGCAGCATTACAAATTAACACAAGTATTTGTGACAACCATTAAAAGAAAATATTCCTTGCAACTGACAGGCAAAGTTTCTTAAATGATGCTAGTATTTCACAAACCATTTGTTGATGTATTTGAGTATTTTCAGAGAAATCTAACTAGCTTAAGCAACAAATACTGAGTTGTTACTTGCTGCTTAACACCAAAGCTTGTATTTCTCTTTTAAGGTCTTTCAGAGTTGTAGATTGCTTTCCCCAAGTTGCACTTGAATATCCAGGATGCAACAGGATGACAACTACTGTGGTGCCTTGTTTTCTTTCCTCAACATCCAGTATTAATCTTTCTGTGCTTCCATGTCTCATCCACAGAACAAGACACCAGAGTTGTTTTATTGGCTTTTGATCATTTACAGAGAATCGAGATACTAGCATACATGTCACTGCACTAAAATAGCAGCTCCATGTTAGCTGAAACTTGCAGATAGGTGGTCCTGCTTGCATGTGTTTGATACTTCTCAAGTAATTCGCTCTGCACACCGTTCATCTCCAGGCAGTCAAGACTTCTTAAGGAATCCAGAATCCCATCTGGCAGCAAAACATTATAATCAATTTCAGAAGAATATAAAAACCCCTAATGATCAGAGGAAAATTTCCTTCAAGATTCAGTTGGTGATCAGTGCATACCATGAAGCTCGTTTCATTTGAGCTACTTCCAGCACAAATAGCTAATCCTTAAAAAAACAAACACTTCGCAGGAGTAGAAAATGTCATAGTCAAACACTGCTCAAAAGCATACCTCTCACTTAAGATCTGCAACCTGTAAGGTTCCATGTTTGTACGATAAGAAAACATTCAACATCACTGGTCCTCCAGTAATCACTTCTAATAATCTCACACAGTGCACCCGAGGCAATGCAGTGACAGTTTTATTTCTTCTATTATGCATCTTTTCTGCTATCTAAGGGCAGTAACTGAGTTACACTAATTGTAACAGCAATATAATAACCAGGTCATTGAAAACCAACCAAATGCCACAAGAGGTCTAACAATCACAAAGGTTATGAACTGTCACTAAAGGGGAAATGAGCTATCTCTGATTCTGTAAAGGTAGCAGAAGCCTTCAAGCTCACTCTGTTCATTTACTCCAAGTCAGCTACCAGACCACAACCTGCACAGTACAGCCTAGACAATGGATCCTGCTGCCAAGTTATCTTCTGAAAAATCATTAGACAATAATTAAATGGCCCAAACTTATAAAAGCAAAATATGACAATGTCAAAATTGTATATATTACATATTTATGTTGTTTTATTCATTTAAAAATATGTAATTTATATATTCTTTATTACTTGTCTATATTTATTTATAAATTATGTATGTCTACGTATCTGAAAGCAAGCATACGTGTATATGCTGATTGCAGGACACTCTCAATTCTATTATGGTCAGTGTTAAAATAAACCCTTTGCAACTAAACTACTTCTCAATATTTCCTATTACAGAATTGGCCAGCAGCAGCTCTGACAAGACATGGAAAAATCTGTTCCGGTATGTAACGGGTCCCAAGGTGAATTATGAACATGATTTTAAACCGAATACACCAATTCACTGATGTAAAGACTGAAGGCTGAAAAGACCACAATCCATGCAGTTGGGTTTTGTGCTCAGATTTAACCATATGCTTTCATATCATTATCTTTTTTATAAAAAGATTAATTTCAATTAAAAAATTTAGATTTTTAAATAAAGTAATTTCAAATTTAGATACCTGGTAAGTGGATAGAGCTCCCTACAAAACATTCTTACTGCAAGAAATCCCTTAACCCTCAATGTGCACATGACCTTCAATCTTCAAAAAGAAGAACCACCACAAGCAAAGCATTCTGTAAAAAGTTTTATACCAACAAGTTGTTCCACCTTTGTTATTTTTCTTCGTCTTAATTGTGAAATTTCTTCTTTTTCCGATTCCTCTTCCCTGCTGCAAAAGCTGCTTTTTCACTCATGATCTCCTGATACTTCTTTTTATTATATCTGAACAAAATAGATAATTCACTTTTAAGCACGGTGAAACAAAGTTCAAGAAAAAATAACATGGAAAATACTCTACATACATCATTTGCCAAACTCGGTTCTCTCATGTTTTCCAAGCCAGATTTCTTTAATTTTATACACTTCTGCACAAGTAAAAGGGAATCAACGTTTGGATTAATAAATATGGGTAAATGTGTTGTGGAAGTAAATTTGATTAAAGGATCGTTAATTTTGCGATAACCAGGGAGTTGTTCATTGCACGTACAAGAACATTTCGGAGAGTTACCCAAAACACTGCTACTGCTCATCAATTCTGAGAATACCATGGATAAATTATACCCACCTTTATACTGCCTTCTTGGCAAACTCAAGTTAATCAACTTTACTCAACTGAAAACAAACACTAAACAATGAACAGGATATATTTACTGAATATGTGTTCCTAGCTCCTCTAATACAGCTTCTTATGTACCTGTACCAATTACCACAATGGATCACTGCGCAGTACTTAGGCTTTGAACCACAACACTGAAACCTGACTAATACCTGTACTAATGCTGACATATTTGGTTAAATCCTCTAATGAGCCACACCATAAATTAACTGATCGAATTTCAAAGACATCAATTGTTTAAAATAGTTTCTAACAAATGTCTTATAAATCAGGTCAAGCTAGCTAGGTCAACTAGGTAAGAAATAGCTATACAAACTTACCTTCCTAACATAGTTAATTTACAAGCCTGACAACATTAACCTTACAATCCCAAATCAGGCACTGCTTCCAAGACACATGTTCTTATGTGAGAAAAAAAATGCATGTTAATATCATGTAATAACCAACGTAAAAATGTATAAACTAAGGGATATACTCCAGAAATTGTAGGTTAGGAAGACATTAACAAATCCAATCTATTCCGTAAGACTTCTAGTGCAGTTTTGATTCCTATGACAGATGGTAGACTGACATGCTTATAAAAGGAAATCATACGAACTCTCATAGAATTACAGTCAGCACTTTTCATTTGGATCAATTATGGCAAGAAAAAATGATCTTTAAACAATGAAAACAAGTGCATACATAGGCATAAATCACTTAAGAACCCTAGATCTTTGGTGTAAGCCTGTGCAGACGCTTACTTTAGAGGTGAACCAGAATGGGGCTATCTCTTCAACACTGATGGTATTTTAAGAGTGTCTGCCAACAGTGATGACCTGAGTTGGAGGAAACCCTTTTCTGAAGATAAAATATGATGTCTCAGTCTAATTATCCTGTCCCTTAGATTTTCTCAATGACAGTGCTGGTGAAATACTAAAACAGACTAAAAAGTTTTCTTTGAAATATTAAAAAAAAAAAAAAACACATAAACTGAGTAAACCCAAGTAACCCAATTTGTTAAAAATACTCATCTCTTACACAGGATATCAGAACTACAAACCCATGTTTAAATACCTTCTGAACTCAGAATCCGCCAGCAGCTCTTCAACAATCGTTCTCTTCCTTTGTTTCTTAGGGATTCGACTATGGTAAAAGTCTATGGGAGAATCAACCACGGTTCCAACCTAGAAGACAGAAATGAAACATTCACACTGTACTGCAAGATGTTGATTATTCTGCCCTGTTGTTTTTTTAATCCTCCATGACAAGTATAAAGGCACCTCCAGAGAAGATCAGACTGGTAACATAAGGAAGTGCAAAACAGTAAAATCAAGAAGTTTTGTTTGCAGACACCATTTGTGTCATTATTCAGTGCACTGAGGAAGGTCTGAGCTTTAAAACTCTACAGTTTTCAAACACTGGACTGATGCATCAATGCTTGTATTAAAAAACAAACCCAGTTCTTAACTTCTAAACATTTTCCCAAGGAAACCCTTAACAACCATCTTAAGTGTCTCTGTCACTGCGGTGGGTTTGCTCGATGGCTACGCAGCACTTAATCCAGCCCTAATACAAGGACTTCATTCTGGAATACATCACATTGTTTCCAACCAGCCATTCTGATGCTTCAGGTCGGTAGTGGAAACAGATGGAGTCCGTGTTCCATGCAGCAAAAGCAGACCTGCACAGATCTCATTATGTGGAACACTTCCATGTTAAGTTTTTCTGTGTCCAGAAATGTCAAACCATACACCAAGACCCACCCTTCAGAGTTAAGTGCTAATAGTTTGAGAAGTTAAGCCAATTTCCTCAGACATGCTCCCTATTCAAACAGGCCTGAGCCAGTGGAAGCCCATTTCTATAGTTTCTTCATGTAAACCACCTCAAAGCTCTCAAGTTCCAGCAGCAGCAATTCTGGCTGATCACAAAGCTAGCTGTCTCCATTCAAACTGTATCAGCTAATAAGAAAAATCAAAGCTACTTATTTTCTACACACTGGTTAAAAAAGGCTACTACTTGAAAAAAAATCTAGTCCAATGAGGCTTCAGAATACAGATTAAGTCAGATATTTGTTCGCTACTACGAGATCAGCTGAATTTAAAAAACCCAGCATATACACATATGTAATACAAAGTTAAGAAGTTTTAAACTGCAGCCAAGTAATGAAAATACCTTACGAATTAAGCTACGAAATTGTATCACCATGGAGGCTACCTACAAAATAGGCAGGGAAGAAGAACAGCTGTTTAAAACATCAGCAGTGCAATGCCACCTTCTGCTGCATCCTTACCTGGAAATACTTGGGTAGACCATCTCTATCATTCTTCTTATAAAAATGCTTCGGGTCCAGCGAAGCTCTCATCTTCAAGACTTTCAGATCATTCTTCAGTTCAGTTGTGATTTCTGGGGCTTTCATACCAAACCAACCATCACCTGTGGTCTTCTCTCGTTCTGCCTAGGATGCAATAGCAAGAACAATAAATGTGTATTCAGCAACCAGGAGATGATAGAGCAGGGAACTCTCCCCTCCAGAAGATATTTAGAATATAACCCTGTCCCTTTAAGAAGTATTTTTAGTGGCCATTATAATAAGGTTATTGACGCTGTATAAATGACAGATTTGTACCATCTGAGCACTTTCACTTCACTCTCCGTGCTTTTCAAGGGACGGCTCAAGAAGACATTAAACTGCACCCCTTCCAGTGAGGCCAGTGTATGCACACTCTGAGCATGGGCTTTCTCCCAAAGCTTGTGTTGTGATTTGAGGCATGATCAGCTCTTCACTTACCCTGCGCTGTTTCTTTAGCTGGTGAAGCGATTCCCTGTAGGGTGGGACACAGTCCTTCTTTTCAAAATCTGGAGTTATTACACTCTTCTGCAAGAGCTGTAAGATTTATAATATTAAACACTGACACAAATCTACTGCTTAACAGTAGGTACAGAACCTACTAAAGGAATCATGCAGAACCTAAGCAAGCATTGTAATACAGCACGTGAACTTCCTTCATCTACAATGAAAGTAGTAGGGAACTTCCCAACAGAACCCTGGCCAACAACAGAAAGCAGCTAGCTAGCTCTGGAGATAGCAAATGCTCTGCAGTAAACAGAGCTATCATAGTTGAGCCTACAAAGACCGCCCTCACGAAAATAACACATTCACTTTATCTCAAAGGGTGCTTTTGAAATAAAACTGCTCGCTCCAGACTGGGAAGATTACAGACCTTTATTTACTGAAATCCATTATTTCTACAGAATAAACACCTTGTTAGGAGACAGCTCATGTACCACTAGGCAAAACTGCAGAAATAATCAACTTGGGTTTATTTTACAAGATAAGGCTGGTATTTGCACTGCTTTCAGTTTCCAAAGTGTCACGTCTATTTAAATTCTTATCAATAAAAGTAAATGTAAATCCACACTTTGGACAAAAAGAATGGAAGTTCTCAGTTATACAGGATACTTCTTTAAATACAAGTAAACCCACCTTATTAAACTAACATCTTTGTGTTACTGTAGTCACATTAATTGCATCAATTGCAAACACATTACCTGGTCCTTCTTTTTGTCCTTCAGTTGTTTAATTGCACCCAATTTAGACTTCTGGTTTTCTGCATCAAAACTAATATATAAACCTCCAAGCTTCTTGATATTCAAACCAGGATCTATGCTGCTGGAAAGATGTAAACTGGAAGAGAAACAGTTAATGATTAGTACATTGTAACAAGCATGCACCTGAACCTCCTACTGTCCTCTAAGAAAGATAAACTCATTCTTCTTGCTTAGGTTCAGTTCTGCAATGATTTTAAGTCTTACTATCTAGTAAATAAGGTGACAGATTCGGGGGGGGGGATGGTAATATAAATTGAGAGGCTATTGAAGAACAGTATCTGTGCAATCACGTCCACAGATCTTTCCTATTAATTCTAATGCTGCATTCCTATCTTAGATATTACTGTCTCCTATAAAAGTGAATTCTTCATTTGCTTCACTTTACCAAAAGAACTCATGACCAGCATACTACTTCTACACACTGAGAGGCTTGTGAGCTAAAACTAAAAGGAAAACCACCACAAAAGCACAAACATGAGGGCTAAAATTGTTCTCAGCTCTTAGAGAAAAAAAAAGAAGCTGGAATTCATCCTAAGACTGTTTAAGACCTTTATTGTTTAAGAGTACTAGGAGTAACATCATTAAACATTTCAAAGCTGATGTGTTTCAGTTTCTCATTACTTCAATCAGGCAGCCAAAGGAATGCATCTACAAAAAAGAGACAATGGCTGACTCCAAAGGAGGTTTATGATGACAAGAATGCTTAAAAGCTATAAAGTATTACAGAGAAATATGGTACGACAAATATTTCTTGTAGCCTGAATGCTTATTAATACAAGCCCGTCACAACTTTCTAGTATACTGTGACTAATCTGCTATAATGCCTTTACACTGAGTTTTTGTAAGACTTCTGGCCTACCTGAAGGTTTTTAGAAGATTAATAAATGAGACTTATTTATCCAAACTAAACAGAGCATTATGCTTTAAATATATAAAGCATATGAAGAGGTTTTAGCAGGAGTTGGACTACAAGAGCTCAAGAGGTCCCACCCCACCTAAATTATTCTGTGCTGGGCTGATTTCACTTCAAGTGTCATTGTTTCACAGCACAAGAACTAAAAACATTATTAAAGGATATGCAACTATTTAGGATTAAAAAGCATGATAGAATTAGCCAATGTGTAAGGAATTTACTGGACTTTTTGTTACTGATATCCAAACTAAACACACAATTAAGAAAACTACAACCCAAACAAGCAATTAAGTCAGCCTGAGCAGTCTAACCCAGTTTCACGCTCTGGTTTCTAAGCTGTACACATACTATTTCAGACAGTTCTGTTCTGCTACATACAGCACTGAAAAAAAAAACCAAACTCTCCAATTGGTACGTTATAATCTGTTCAACCCCACTTCACACATCAATGACTTATGTGATGAGAGACTACTTCCTCATTTACTCCACATCATTTAGCACTTAATGTACATCTCTTACGCATATGCTTGAATGAAATGCGGATTCTTAAGTTATTGCCAGAAAGATACTTACACATCATTCTGATTTTTCAATAAATCATCATCATCTTCTTTCTCATCTTCATCTATCAACTCTTCTTCAGCCTCTTCCAGATCTGACAATTCTTCACCTTTTTTACTTCCTTCATGCTTATCTTCAGCATCACTACCTTGGTCTATCTGATCTAGGTAATACTTTCGGTCGGAACTTATGCCAGGCTTGGTATCAATTACAAAAAGCCCTTCAGCATCCAGTGAACTGGTTTCTAAAGATTTGCTGAGGGAAGGAGTCCTCTTATCTGCCTCTTTATAATACAGATTCTCTTCAGTTTTATCTATGTCCGCCACATCACTATCTTCAAATTCATCACTTTCATCTTCGGCCAGAAACAATGCAAGGGAATTGTTTCCACTGCTTGCAATTCCACTGCAGTGAGCTACAGGTTCCGCATATTCTCCTGTTTGATCTTCAGCACTGTCCACACCGCTTTCAAGCATCCCGCATCCGCTAACGCTGTCAGTTCCTTGTGCGACAGCTTCATCCTTTTGTGGGCTCCTCACTTCAGTAGCTTGCTCATCCTTTCCTAAGTTATCAGCATGGGTGAAAGGCTGCTGTGGATCTGCCTCAGCACCCTCTCTTTTGCATTCTGGATCTTTTTTATCTTTATTTAGTGTTATTTGCCCTTGAAATTCTAAAAATTGTTTGGGACTCATGCTATCAGAGAAATTCATATGCTCTAACTTTTCCACCCTCACAAGGATTTTACTGTAGTTTTCTTGTATTTGGCCACATGCTTCCTCTGAATCGTCAGCCCCAACCGACTGTGTATTTTTAATTGCCCTTTTCTCAGGCGATTCACTGTCACTTGGTTTCATTTCTGTAAGACTGCTGGGTGTCACATCATGCAAAGACTCTTCTTTCATGCCTTCACTCTCGGTTGTATTGGCAGATTTGAAGGAACATTTGCTTTTAGGTGAACTGGGTTCTTCATTATCCTCAGTGACAGGGGAAGCATCTTCTGTGTCAGAAACAAGTTCTGCAGCTGGTCTAGAATCAGAAATGACAGGCTCAGATTTAACAGTGTCCTCAGTTAAATTCTCATCTTCTGAAACAATTCTGTTTCCCTTCTCAGCCTTCTTAATATTTTCTGCTTGTGATTTGATCTGCATGCTCCTAGTAACTCGCCTGTTACTGACTGATGGTTCCATATGAGAGCTTAAGCAGCATGAGTCTGCATCAGAAATATCTTCACTCTGGGCTTCATGAACTGTATCTGGCTGCAACTCCTTTTTGCTTCGCCTGCTTCTCATAGTTCTGGTAACACCAGAAACAGTGGAGGAACAAGACTCAGCTTCAGAAACATCATCTTCATCCAGAATCCCATTTAACTTATTTAGAAAAGCTGTCTTGTTGTATCTTCTTTTGTCAGGAGAATCCGGCTGATAAGGAACTACAATTTTTCTTCGTCTCGTTACCCTTATAAACAAAGGTGTCTGAAGACCAGATGCAGCAGAGCAGTTCGATTCTGCTTCTGACACATCCCCATCAGCTTGTGGTTCAGCAACTGATTGTACTGAATGGACAGTTGTGTTCTCATTTCTAGTCAGTTCTGCCTCTAAGCTATCTCTGACATTTGACTTTGTTTCTGCATGTTCCAACTCTTCAAACTGAGATTCCTGAATTACCTCTGGCATACAAATGGATTTAGTTCTTCTCCTAGTCATCCTCACAGACACAGTACTGAGTTCAGCAGCTGCCATCTGCAAAGGGAGTAAAAAAAACATAAGTGCGCTATTAACAGACAAAATAACCCCATAAAAAGGATGCTATGCAAATCACTAATAATCTCCTTAAAGAACTCTACTCAAACTGACAACATACTGCATGTCTCTATCTATGTGGAAGAAGTACTAACGAACCATCCCGTGCTCATGCTTGTCTACTCTCTTTTGGTCAAATCAGAAGAAGAAACACATTTGTCCATTAAGAAATACAGACAAGTATCTTCTAATTCTACACGTTCTGGCAAGCTGTGAAGGGAAGGAAATTCAGAAGCCATGTACAGAAACGTTACAAGATTCGCTTAACTATAAAACACTGAAGCCTAGCAAATGGCAGGATGTGCCCCCAAGGGGTTTCTATAACCAGTTTTAGGCACAGACTGGCCTCTCGGCAACCGCAACACCAGGTACAGCCTGCTTCTTTAACGATGCTTCTAGCGCCCTGGAAAGCAATTCAGAATCTGGGAAAGAAAACACACGGCGACAGCACGCTCTTCCCAAAGCGCAGAACCCCGCTGGTTCAACACACACCACGCTGCCTCCGGATCAGTATTTACCAAGTGGAAAACCCACAGAGAACTGCTAAAACAGCAGCAGTACAAAGAAGAACGACGTCATCTCCTAACCTTTACCCCTAAGCCGCGTTAACAGGTTAACACCGTACCCCGCTGCGGCCCCAGCCCCGTTCCACCGCGTGTGGCAGCGCGTGAAGATGGCCGCCACCGCGCTGCCACAGCCCGCACCGCGGCTGCCCGCGGCCCCGGCCCCACTCACCTCCCCCGCTCCGGCGGGCTCACTCTCAGCCCCGCTGGGGCTGCCACCGCCTCCCTCGGCCGGCGTCCCCGGCTGCCGGCGCCGCGCCCCTGCCCGCCTGGTGGCCACCATCTTGTCCCCGCGCCCGCCCCTTCCGCCCGCCCTTCCGGCGGCTGCCTCGGCCCAGAGCGTCGAGCCGCGCTCTGAACGCAGATGCAGCGCCGGTGGGCGCACGGCCTCTGATCGCATGAAGCGGCGGGAGAGGTTGATGACCACATGTGAAATACCGTGACTGCGATGGGGAGAACTCGTACAAAGCACAGAGGTAAAAGCCTACGAGAATTTCAACTTTTAATTCAAACTTTCACGTTACTGAAAGAAATCCCATCTCTTTGATGCGAAACAAGTTAATGAAATAACCTGATAAATGTTATGCTGTCAGCAGCTCCCAAAAAATAATCTCTTAGAATCACCATGTCTCAAAGAGTGATTTTCTACACCAGCAAACTGTCACCAGTTTACAAAAAGGAAATAAATAATTACCCCATTAGTGCAGCCTACACGTTTGAGCACAATTCTTGTTTTGTAGCATCTCCATTTATAAAACTGAGCACACATGCAAGCAATACAATATCCAATGTCAGCGGCCAAACAGAGACAGAAGGTACAGGTAGTGGCTAGCAGCAGCACACAACTCAAAGCTCGCAGAGACGTTTAAATGACACGTATTTGAGATAAAGTGACCCAGCATTTTAAAAAGACCACATTTTGGTTAGGATTAAGAAACCAACTAACCCAACCCAAATGTTTATTGACGCATTATTAGTTCCAGTTCCCCATCTCTCCCATTGATCATAAGACCTGAAGAAGTCCAGGAAAATTTCCCCATATTTGCCACCTCCAGCTATTTAGGACTCAAAACTTACCTCGAATATTAAGCTTTTACCCTAGTGGAATGGATTATAGGGACTCAAAACTTACCTCAAATATTAAGTAAGCTTTTACCTTAGTGGAATGGATTATAGGAAGCTGACACTCTAAACACTACCTACAGGCATTCAAACACCACTAGCTGCCTACATGACAATTGGAAAGATGTTAGTGAAAATTCATTCCCTTTAGAGCCCCAGTCTCAGAATACATACAACTAAGTTAATTAGTACTACTCATATGAAGTCCTGCTCGTGCCTGAAATCAAAAGGAAAAATCAGTATTTTAGACACTCAGTCTCAAGCTCTTGCTGAATTACAAGTTGAGCTTTTGCTACCTATTCTGATTCAAACACCTTTCCGATGGAAAGACTACATTAAACGAGAAGCCTTGCCTTAGCTGCAGCAATCTGTCTAGGATTCAAAAGCCAGTTTGCTAAGCTACTGCCCCAGAAATATACCTAACTTCAAGCTAATCCTTGCTTGCATCACTCTTGAATGTCACTCCAGCAACAAAGTGTCCTGGGCAGCCTCAGAAGAAGTCCTTTAGCAATCCTACTGTGAACAGCTTCAGCCTTTGCTGTTCTGATTTGGCCCATCCTGATTGTGGAGTTCACAAGTGTCAAACACAGAAGCCACGGTGAGAAGACAGGCACAATTCAGTTTCTGATTAACAGATTTTGTCATCGCTTGTTTGCAATGCTTATTTGAAACACTCACACAACAATACATTTTTCTATTTCAAACAGCAAAGATGCCAACACACATGTGCAAACACTAAACAAAGCACACTGAGGCACAGAGCAGCCAGAAGGAATTCAAGTAACAGACAAAGTAACGGGGAAGATGCATTCTTCCTAAGTCAGGAAGGCCTTTTACACTCTATTAAAAATAAAGCAGTTTTCCCACCACCCAAATTAAACAGCTGACTTGCCTATATATACATACCAAGTCATGAGATACCAGTTGCATTTTTCTGGGTAATTTTTCATAAAAGATTACAATTTTCTATAAAAATCAGTCCTTGAATGCTTGAAATCCATGTACCTACCAGGCAAGTAACTCTTATTTAAGAGAAATTAATTCTTTTTAAATAAAAATATATAAGTTTCTCTCTACTACCTAATGGCAGCTACAATATAATGATAATTTTACAGTGAACTGGTCATAAAAAGTATTTTAAACTTTCGCTATCAGTAATTCAAACTAAACCCAAATATTTCATCTTTTCAATTAACTGGTCAATAGGTTAAGTAAGAAAAATAGCGTTAGAGCACTGTAGACACTCCTGCTGACATTACACTGAGTAATTACAACTTTTGGTCTTTGTTACAAATGGTGTAAAAGTGTTTCTATGAAAAAAAGCAATGTTTCCCCCATCCCCAAGGAACTAAAACAGTAAGCCATTAAAGAAAATAAGTGTTTTAAAAGGAATTCCTTTTAGCTTGCATGATATAGCCTTTGGACTTGATAATTCCTCTGCTTTTAACAATGACGGAATACCGGAGGAGCCATAAAGGAATCCATTCGTGTGCTTTCATGTCCTGGATGCTTTCCTGAAGAACTTCTTGGAAACTTGCTTCACAAAGTAATTCTGAAGTTAAAAAGGGATATTCATGCTTTAAATCATGTCATGTAAACAGCTGCAAAAAGCAACACTTTCAATAAGAGAAGCCTTTTCCTACAGTCAGAAATCTTAAGCAGTGCCAGATGCTCCACAGATCCACTCTTTTGGAATGCACATATGGTGAAAGCAGCTGCATATTACTGAAGCAATCTTCAGGGCACCTTTGTTTGTTTCAACATTAAGTATATCCCCCAAAACTGAGATTTCTACAGTATCAAATGGAGTTGATCAGCACAGCCATTAGCAGGAGGAAAGTAAAATTTGAGAAGCTAGCTAGACAAACCACAGGTGGGTAAGACATAAGGCCACAATCAGCCAAGTACTGCACATTCTCAGTTACCTCTGCAGTCACTGAAAGCTCAACAATTTACAGCATCTCCCATAACTGGGCTCATAACAACTGCAAACCCAGAAAGCATTAAGAAAAATGGGCTTAAACTCCACAAAATGGAAGAGGAAGTCAAATACAAATCCTCCTAGTTTCCTCTGGAAAGCCAGCCAAGGGAACAATCTTTTTGATGAGGAGTGTTCCCAAAAGATAAGTCTGAATACTCTTCAGCTGACCATTACAGAAAAGTTAAGCTTAGCAAACAATGCATAAGGGAATAATTATTTGCTTTGTTTTCTATCCAAATCCTCCTCTTCAGGTCATGACTCTCATTAAATTAAAAGTTGCAACTTGGATTTCACAGGACATGGAAATGGTCAGACTGGCAATTCATCTTGTACGCTGCTAAAGCGGTGCTGATACATGCTCAAGCAGTGGTGAAATTCATCAGTTCTAACAGTGGTACTATAAAGCATGTAATTAATAAATAGTATTTCATATACTTTTTTTTCAGGGGGGAATGGGAAGAAAAAGAGAAGTACGATCAGCAGGAATAAGGTCATAAGGAAGAACGTAGGGAAGGAATTAACTGAACATTGTTTCAGACCTCTCACAGTTCCAGCAAGCTATATAAGGTGTCATTTTAGTGAAGAAGATTAGATGATGTTTGAGAGAAACTAATCCCAGAATATTCTTAGGAAGCTGGTAACTCGGAGCTCTCAAGTCTAAAGAAAAGTCTCCAAGTCCTTCAATCATTCAGTAAATTAATGCACAAACCAAGAATTTACACCAACTCTTTTTGTAATATTGGTATTTTAACAGATCCCTACTTTGAGGGAATCCTGCTTAAAGCATAGTAATGTTACATATCTCACATTACCAAACTACTTGAAGATCAAGTGACCAACATTTCTGTGCAAGCTCTTTCACAGACAAGTTCTGGACAAGTGGGCGTTCATTTGTCATTTACTGACCTTCAGCAACAGAACTGTCATTTCATTCTATGCTTTGTGAAAATGAGCTATGCTAATTTTTGAACATACGTAGTACAGATTTCTCAGTAGTTTTTTTCTTCTATTTATTTCAATAAATTATCCAAGTGTGGAAGATTGCCCTTCCCCTCCTTTCTTGAAGGAAAAGCAAGAACTGAATGGAAATATTTTATAAAGGAAGATCTTTTAGAATCCTTGGTTCAGTATTCAAATGCAATGAACGCTAAGTTCAGATAAAGATTATTCCCAATTTTGTACTGAATAATGCACTCAGAAATCTTCCTTCAATTTATCTGGCAAAGCCTTACCTTTTGGGTCATTGTGAGTTAACAGCTGTATGTCAAACTGTTTTGCAAATGCTGTGAGATCAGGTGGCATCACACAACAGGAAGCTAGGTTCACCTGATTACTACTCGGTTTTACCTGAAAGTAACAAATACTTTTATAAGAAAAACACATAAATGTACGTTGCTTCCCTTATGCCCTGTATTACAACAGAAAGTCTTCTTTGAACAATCTGTTTTGAGGTCTCAACAAGGCCAAGTAAGTCTGCATGATCATCAACAGGCAACTCCTATATCTGCAATTTCCTGCAGCACAGAGCCCAAAACAAGAATAGGATCTAACTTCAGATGCTGTCATAGCAAGATTAATACTACCCATTCTGGCTTCCCATCTGCTGTGCTCCCTGAACAGCAGCATTTCCCCCCTTCCACCTCAGTAAAAACATAACATGGGCATTAGTTTGATAAAGACATTAAATAAAATGCAAATAAACTTTTTTAAGGATATATAATTTGCAGTCTTCCATGCCTGCAGGGTTAAGTTAAAAGGGATGCTCTTCCACTGACTCTTTCTGCTAGTCACAAACTGCACTCATGACCACCACGCAGATGGCTGTTAATCCCCTCAGTTATCCTCCTCAGTACACACAAAATGGCAAGGAGGACAAATGAGGACTCTCAACAGGACCTCTTCTGCAGATACAGAATGCTCACATATGACAAGAAATGTCGTAAAAGGAGTATTCAAAGAACGAATAAGGCAACAATACATCCTTACATGAGCATGGAGACATACTAGTACACACCTCCATCACTCTAATGGAAAGAGTGATTAGTCACATTGGACAACACAATATTGTGCCACTTCATTCGTAACCCGTTTTCCTCTTTACATTTAAACTTAGCATTTAAACAGCATCTTCCTAAGGAGAAATCCCTCCATTCATAACACATCTTAAAGTGGAAATGGCAGTTTTCAGAGTCACTGGAATAAATCTGGAGGTTTAAGAGTGCTGTTTAGTTTATACTCATTACTAAACATGAAAGCATTCAAAACCCAAACCTTCACTACTTCAAAGAACCTGCTATTGCACAGACTTGGGGTTTCCAGCCTTTGCTGGCCTGTATCTAAAAATACCAAACAATGGTCAGTCATACTTTGAGCCTCCCCTACCACGAACAAGGTTGTGACCATCCATAAGATGCTAAAAACAGGGCTAACAAATATTTTGTATATAGATTGCTTTCTAACAAAAGTTTGTAACAATGTGGCAGTCAACAAACCAACAGTTATTCTGTGCTAGAAATCCTACAAATAGGAAGTTTGTTCTCACCTGTGCCCAGAGATACAGCTGTTCTAACAGTGTTTTATCTAGGTCAGAGGTACCTATGGCAACAATCTTGTTGTTTTGAACTAGATTTTCAAGTTCTTGCCAATAAGGCTGCAAATACTCCAAGGAGAAGCTAGTTCCATCTTCAACAGGAGGTGGGGCAATAATGACTGAGTCTAATTGAGCCACACCGAGGGCAGAACACGCTGAGGAAAAAGAAGAGAGACACTGCAAAGTCTTTGGTGAGGTAACAACACAAGCATCATGACTCAGCAAAACCCACGCCTCCTGCCTCACTCTGCTAGCTTCCCTTTCACTGTTTCAAACTCTTCAGTGTATCAGCAGTCAAGGATAGCAACAGACTGGATTTAGAAAAGAAGCAAACATACAGCTGAAAGCCAAGGTTCAGTTGTAAGTCTTGGGAAAAACAAAAACATCACCAAAGCAAGCCTGAAGCTTTTTTTCTCTTTTTTCAGTGCTAAAACTTAAGGCAGTGGGGACGTGCAATTTTTGATGCCTTCACTCTCAGTTCCTTCCAAAATTTTTATCTTTCACTATGAACTCTAACTCAAATACAGGGCATGGACTAGGAGGACTATTCGCTCTATGTGCGGAGTTAAGACTAAAGCAAACTAAATCTGGGGATTTAAATTGACAGAGAAGTGGCAAGTCTCAGAATATCATTGAGCTTTAGCAAAGATTAAAGTCATGAGGCCTCTTCTGCAAAGCATAAAGAAGAAAACTAAGGAGCTAAATAAATTATTTTCTTCTGGAAGAGGATTCTATCCATGCATTTTTAACAAATGGTACCACAACTTCCAATAAAGAGGCTATTAACTGGAGTACTGATAGAGAAGAATTACACCTGACCCTCTGTTCTTCGGTAACCCCGTATGCCCAACCATCTTCCAAAGTAATAAAGTTCAGTGCTGCTCACAATTACTGCTACCATAGACTAACAAAACTTAATGTATCAATGCAGCCATTATTTTCATTAAAACTATTTCAGCAGCTGATTGCAGCATTGTTTTATTTCTTAAATAATCTCTGAAATACTGCACAGTTAGTAGCAAAGTTCATCATGTTAAAAACAACTGGCAAATAACATCCAACTGGTAGGAACTATTGCATCACTTGTTACTACAGTATCACATGCTATTCATTTTTTAACAAGTTTTGAGTGAAAGAATAAAAGCTTGCTCCTGCTTGGAGCAAGCAATCAGATTTGAGTTTGTGGACCTAAGGTTACAGTGATCCACATTTAATAAGTTTGCTGACTGAACTAATGCATATATAGACTTTATTACCCAAGTCTCTCTTAATTAGAAAAGAGGACATACTGTGGCAGTCACTAAACACATCTCTTGTATAGAAAAGATTCTGATTTTATTTCTGAAGTAGTGAAGCAAAAAGAAACCCTCCCAGAAGTTTGAGTTTCATACTTACCCAGGTCAATTGCATCTCTGATTGATGAAGAGTTTGATCCAACAATGAAAAGTTTTGCTGTTTTCAAAGAAATAGTAATCAGTAACTAAACACTACTATTAAACATACAGCTATTTATTTTTGCTATATACAGTTCTGCTCGGGTAAAGGGTTCTTAGAATATACACCATTACTACAAAAATAGGGGGAAAATAGCCTTCTCAAAGGTGACTGCCATTAAATACAATATTCTCAAACTTCAAGGTGGTTGTGCAGTCTTAGAACAAGAAGTCATTCAGTTGGATGGTCTAATAAACTCTAAAGCTGGGACTTCAGCATCAAGACAGTAAACAATAACCATAATAACCTGTATAAAACCCAAAATGTAATAGTACAAATGGACCTCTTCACAACTTATTGAGACTCAAATGTCCTTGTGTAACTGCACTGTCTCCTTCAAGTTCATCATATTCAGCCTGGAGATATTATACAAATGAATGTGCTTCCATTCCTATGTCTTAATTCCAGTGTTATCTGTAATATTTTCCTTCAGAAAAATCAAAGATTGACAGAATACTTGTAAAATGTCTTAAAGGAATGCAAGTTAAACTACAAAAATGCTGAGCTGCTTTAAAACCTGAAATATGAATTCAAGTCTTTCTTAGCCAACTTCTGGATTACCCAAAGTAGGACAGTATGCACCGATGTCATTTGACTTTGCAATTGCAAAACATGGGGAGGGGGGGAAATACACATATATGAACATCCTAATAATGACTGCACATGAGAACTTTTTATGCCACCATATTTTTTACTACATCCTTACCTGACACTTTCAACTCATCCCTTTCTTCAGGGTTTATTTTTTCTATAGCTTGAGCTACAGTACATTCCAGAACCTCCAGTATTTCCTGTAGTGTAAATACACGAGACTTAGGAACAAAACAAAACAAACAAACCAAACAAAATTGGGAAAGTTTGGGAAAATTTCATCCTCTGACCTTATTTAAGACTAGGCTGACACCTCACGTTAGCTGGCACAAGGTGACTTTTTAAAGTCTTGACCTACATTAGATGTTATATTATACACACAGAGAATATAGACAGAGAATTCAAAGAATATTCAGAAAATTCTTAGTACCATGCACCACCTTGCCCCCAACCAAGAACACTCTGGCAACTTTTGCTGCTTTAAGAAGAAATCCTCAAGTAAATACTTGAGTCATTCCATGGAGACAGCATTTTAAACAAAAGTTGTTTTGGTTTGTTTTTTTGTGGTTTTGCTGTTTTGTTTTGTTTTTTAATTACCAATATAATCCATAAAAGAATGTGGAATTATGTAGCAAACATGTCTGGACAGTAAAACCTAGCTTACACTAAATATTAATCATAGAATCATAGAACAGTTAGGGTTGGAAAGGACCTTAAGATCATCAAGTTCCAACCCCCCTGCCATGGGCAAGGACACCTCACACTAAACCATCTCACCCAAGGCTTCGTCCAGCCTGGTCTTGAACACCACCAGGGACGGAGCATTCACAACTTCCCCGGGCAACCCATTCCAGTGCCTCACCACCCTAACAGGAAAGAATTTCCTCCTTATATCCAATCTAAACTTCCCCTGTTTAAGTTCTAACCCGTTACCCCTTGTCCTGTCACTACAGTCTCTAACGAAGAGTCCATCCCTAACATCCCTATAGGCCCCCTTCAGATACTGGAAGGCTGCTATGAGGTCTCCATGCAGCCTTCTCTTCTCCAGGCTGAACAGCCCCAACTTTCCCAGCCTGTCTTCATACGGGAGGTGCTCCAGTCCCCTGATCATCCTCGTGGCCCTTCTCTGGACTTGTTCCAACAGTTCCATGTCCTTTTTATGTTGAGGACACCAGAACTGCACACAATGCTCCAGGTGAGGTCTCACAAGAGCAGAGTAGAGGGGCAGGATCACCTCCTTTGACCTGCTGGTCACGCTCCTGATGCAGCCCAGGATACGGTTGACTTTCTGGGCTGCGAGCACACACTGAAGCCAGCCCATGTTCATTTTCTCATCGACCAACACCCCCAAGTCCTTCTCCACAGGGCTGCTCTGAATCTCTTCCCTGCCCAACCTGTAGCTGTGCCTGGGATTGCTCCGACCCAAGTGTAGGACCTTGCATTTGGCATGGTTAAACTTCATGAGGTTGGCATCAGCCCACCTCACAAGCGTGTCAAGGTCCCTCTGGATGGCATTCCTTCCCTCCAGCATATCAACCAAACCACACAGCTTGGTGTCATCAGCAAACGTGTTGAACAAGACCGGTCCCAACACCAATCCCTTGTTACTGGTCTCCAGCCGGACATGGAGCCATTGACCACAACTCTTTGTGTGCAGCCATCCAGCCAGTTCTTTATCCACTGAGTGGTCCATCCATCAAATTGATGTCCCTCCAATTTAGAGACAAGGATGTCGTGTGGGACAGTGTTGAATGCTTTGCACAAGTCCAGGTAGATGACATCAACTGCTCTACCCCTGTCCATCAGTTCTGTAGCCCCATCACAGAAGGCCACCAAATTGGTCAGGCAGGATTTCCCCTTTGTTAAGCCATGCTGGCTGTCCCCAAGCACCTTGTTGTTTTTCATGTGCCTTAGCATGCCTTCCAGGAGAATCTGCTCCAAGATTTCACCAGCCACAGAGGTGAGACTGACTGGTCTGTAATTCCCCGGGTCATCCATTTTCCCTTCTTGAAAATGGGGGTTACATTTCCCTTTTTCCAGTCGTCGGGAACTTCACCTGACTGCCATGATTTCTCAAATATGGTGGCCAGTGGCTTAGCAACTTCATTTGCCAGCTCCTTCAGGACCCGCGGATGGATTTCATCAGGTCCCATGGACTTGTGTATGTTCAGGTTCGAAACAGATCCTCTCCTACAGTGGGCCTAGGGTCATCATTCTCACAGTCCCTGCATCTGCCTTCCAAGACTTGAGTGGTGTGGTCAGAGGCTTTGCCAGTGAAGATCGAGGCAAGTAAGTCATTAAGAACCTCAGCCTTCTAATGTCAACTGGATCGCTACATCTTACAGAGACAAGTGTTTGTATTCTCTTCTTAAGAATCATTAGATCCTCCACAAATCTTTCAACAGTAACTGCCTCTCCACACTCACGTGGAATGCAGCAACGTGCAGCTGATGCCACCATCACTCAAGAACCAGTAACAAAACATGCATACCACCACTCCTACCTGATTTAGGTCCTGTCCAACCTTTGAGCTCCATTCGGTCAGCGTTTTCTGAATGCAGTCCCGCACCTACAAAATATTTGTTCGTGTTGAAAAGAAGCTTCATGTTACAGCTGCACAGAAACACAATGATTCATAGGCATGTGAGACAGACTGCACAGGTGAACTAAAGACACCATTCCTCCAACCACAGAAGATTCTTCCTGCATAGCTTCCATGTGAAACTTGTTCAAACTAGTTTACTTGTTTTCCTCTCCTCTTTCACAAAGAGTTTTAGCAGTAATACAAGCACTGTACTGAATTTATTTCTCAGACCAATGCCATCTTTAAAGCAAAGAACAATGCTAAGCAACCAAGAGCTACCTATTCCACTCTGCCAAACCACTGTGTTTAAATCCCTCATTAACGAAGGGGAACCTTCAGACCCCACCCCACACTTGTATTTTCCTGCATCAAGAGATACAAAATCAAAATCCTAGGCAAGTTGATCATGAATTTTCTTGAACCTAGTAAGGCGTTACTATTAAGCCAGCTAATTAACTGTGTATTATAGCAGTGCTTCAGCTGTATTGATGCTCTACCTTTCCTCTGATACATCTTGGGAGTTGTTATCCTGCAGGCTGAGCACATGTACTGTCAGGTCTGCTGTCTGCCACAGGTAGGCGCACTTTCATGAGCTGCTGCTTCACTTCACTTTTAGCAATACATTTTATAACTGTGTAAACACCTAGTTTTTATACTATTAAATAACAATTTCCTGAGACACCTAACATGAATTCAGAGGGTTCTTAATACCTTACACAAGCTAGAAGCCAAACACACCCCATCCCCCAAAATGCCAAAATCCCAGGAGATCACAAAGTTTAAGAAATAATACAGTAATACTACTTCGTAAGCACAAAATCTGCACATTCTTTCCCAGTCATTTAAAACAGCGTGAAAAAAAAAAAACAAACAACCAAACTAAGTCTAACAGCAAGAATTTACTCCCCCTAGTAAATCCACAATGCTGGAAATTTTCAGCCTATTTTGATGCAACTTTTAACATTATCTTTTTCCTTTCTGAGGGAGGCAGTGTTACACATGTACATTAAATATACTGCTACTTTGCAACTGTCACACTTGATATTTCTATTGCAGTTAGCATGGACCAGCCTCTTGCCTCCAAAGCACAGGAGTGCCTTGCCCTCAATACCATCTCTGACGGCTTTGGACAGCTTTTCCAGATACAGCTACATCCCCAGTCTTCCAACGTTAGGGTTCATAGTCTGCAAAATATTAGCTTACATTCTGACACTGACAGTTATACACATATCACCTACACCAACCAGAAGCGTTAAAAGCCAATTTAGTTCTGATCATTAACACCAATTGTTTGCTTTTAGAACCCCAGCAATTCTGGAAAGCAGGCAGCCTTATGTTTAAGCGCAGGTTTCCCTGTAAACAAGTTCATTTGAATACTTTACTGATCAGTTATGCAGTGGCCACTCTTTATTTAGCGACCCTACAGGTCGCTAAATACACACACAGGTGTGCCCACTAGGATACAGCCACCTCTCTGGTGCAGGATCTAGCCCTATTTTACACAGCTCACACGTTATAATAAGCAGCCAAGCTAAATAAAAATGTTATTACTGCACAACAGCTATATTAAAGTATGATGAATTCTTCCTTGTCATTACATCACCCTTCCAATCACCTTTCTTACCGTTTGTGCAAGATTAATATGCAATAAATCAACTTCTAGACTATCAACAATGACACTACATAGTGATAACCCACCAAAACCACAGTTCTTCTGATTAGCTGTTAAATGCCTGTTTTCAAAGGGCTGTGTCATGACGAGACAGCAAATACACCAGCTCTGAAGTTCATGGCTGCAGGATCTCCAGGCATTTTATCAGGATGATTAAGTTTTGACACATACAGCTGAAGGTAACAGTTTGAAAGTGATAATTTAAAAGTCCTTTTAACTTTTTAACACAGAACGGCCGCAGTACTCTTTTAAGAAGACAACAACGACTGATGTTCCCGAGACCTTAAAAGGAATTTCAGGTTAGAAAAAGCGACTCTGATCATTTGTAATGCAAGCTCCTATCTATTCCTATCTTCCTCTTGCTATACAGAAGTCTCGGGTCTCTCCTTTGCCGTTACGGACAGTACTGGGACAGCGGTTTAACTCCTCATTTCCGAGCGCAGTTTGATCCTTGCTCTGCCCCACAGCGCCTCAAGAGCCGCGATTCCGGGGGGAGCTCTTCCCTTCCATGGCGGACCCCGGGCCACGCCAACCGACTTCACAAGAACGAACCCGGAGCTTGCCCAGAGCCCGACCCGCTGTGGCGCCTCGCGGGGAGGCCTGGGCCCGCCGCGCTCACCTCCTCGCCGGGGGTGGCCGGGCACTTCTTGCGCAGGCAGCCCCAGTTGAGGAGATTGCCAGTCTGCAGCGTGAGGGTGCCCGCCCGCTCCAGCAGGGCGCGAGCGCCGTCCGTCCCCATCGGGAAGCCGGGCACAGCTACAGCGGCGGCCCCGCTCCGCTCCGCTCGCCGCCGGACCGGGCAGCACCGCGCCGTGACTCAGCACAAATACCGGCGGGGGGGGGGGGATGCTTTGTAACCGTCCCCGGTCACATGGCACGAGCACAATGGGCGGCAGGGCGGGCCCAGCGCAGGAAGCAGCGCGACAGCCCGGCACAGCGCCCCGCCTCACGGCACCTCTACACGGCCCCGTCGCGCCCAGCCACACGGCTATGCCTCACGGCCGCGACGCAAAAACCTTCCTCGCCCGGCCTCGCTGTCCCGCCGCGCCGCCTCGCCTCGCCCCGCCTTACGGTTCCTCCACACGGTCCCTCCGCACTGCCCCGCCTCACAGCACCGACACACGGCTCCGCCTCCCGGTCCCGAAACAGGCGCCTGCTCCCGCCGCGCCGCCCAGCGCCCCCTAGGCGCCGGCTGCGGCGCAGCACGCCGGCAGGGAGGGGCGGGGCTTGACGGGAGGGGCGGGGCGATGTTACCGGGCGGATTGGCGGGAGGCGGGGCCGCGGGCGGGCTGTGGCGGCCGCTGAGCGGGGTCCCTCTATCAGTGCATCTGCCTGTCCGTACATCTGTCTGTCCCTGCATCTGCCTGTCCGTGCATCTGTCTGTCCGTACATCTGTCTGTCCGTGCATCTGCCTGTCCCTGCATCTGCCTGTGCGTACATCTGTCTGTCCGTGCATCTGTCTGTCCGTGCATCTGCCTGTGCGTACATCTGCCTGTCCGTGCATCTGTCTGTCCGTGCATCTGCCTGTCCGTGCATCTGCCTGTCCCTGCATCTGCCTGTGCGTACATCTGCCTGTCCCTGCATCTGTCTGTCCGTACATCTGTCTGTCCGTGCATCTGTCTGTCCGTGCATCTGCCTGTGCGTACATCTGCCTGTCTGTGCATCTGTCTGTCCCTGCATCTGCGTGTCCGTACATCTGTCTGTCCGTGCATCTGTCTGTCCGTGCATCTGCCTGTCCCTGCATCTGCCTGTGCGTACATCTGCCTGTCCGTACATCTGCCTGTCCGTGCATCTGTCTGTCCCTGCATCTGCCTGTCCGTGCATCTGTCTGTCCCTGCATCTGCCTGTCCGTGCATCTGTCTGTCCGTGCATCTGTCTGTCCCTGCATCTGCCTGTCCGTGCATCTGTCTGTCCCTGCATCTGCCTGTCCGTGCATCTGCCTGTCCATACATCTGCCTGTCCGTGCATCTGCCTGTCCGTGCGTCTGTCTGTCCGTACATCTGTCTGTCCGTGCGTCTGTCTGTCCGTACATCTGTCCGTCCGTGCATCTGTCTGTCCGTGCATCTGCCTGTCCGTGCATCTGTCTGTCCGTACGTCTGTCCGTCCGTACGTCTGTCTGTCCGTGCATTTGTCTGTCCGTGCATCTGTCTGTTCGTACATCTGTCTGTCCACACATCTGTTTGTCTGTCCCTCTGTCTATCTGATCCCTGGCACACATCTCTGCTGGTACCACCCACTGGTTCCGCTGCTGCACCCTGAGCCGCCTGCCCTGCTCCTTGCCTGCGGCGGGGCCTCCGTCACTGGTGGGACCATCGTATCACTGTAGAAACGTCACTCCTCAGCAGCCCTGCAGGCCTGGTCGTGCTAGCAAAACCATGCGGACTGTAGCCATGATGCTTTTAGGTGACAGACAGTCGTTGGTAGACCCTAAGTGGCCCAAAGGGAAAGCAAGCACTTACATGGTTGGGTTATGTCTATATTTGATGGCACTTAAAACTTACCTCTAAACCTAACTCCAGTTTTACGCTAGCCGATCTCATTGCAGACACATCAAGGGAAACAAAGGATTATGACTTGGGGGTGTTTCTAAGAGCAGGCAGCTTCTGGGAGGCCACACGATGAACCTTAAATTCCTTCTGTATTGGAGATTTGGGGTAGTGGTGGTTGGTGTTAACTCCAGTTAAGGGGAACAGTTAGCCGCAAACTAGTTGTGCTGTCGGCACAGCGATGTGAGTTGTGTTTCTAACAGATTTCCTTCCCCAGGCTACACGTTGTGCTAACACAGGGAACCAATTTGCATAACTTCTGTCAGCCTGAAGCACTGCCTGATCGCTTTTGGGTACAGAAGGTTAGTTTAATTGTTCTTTACATTTGCCTTCTGATTACTTTTCCATATTGGACAACTTTCATGTGTTTGAAATGTTTTCCGTGCTGTGTGAACACAGAGCATCTGGGAGTGACACACACTGAGAGAGAAAACTGTCAGCTGATGGAAAAGCAGTAATTTTGTTTCCTTTGACATAAAACCCCAAAAGGTCCAACCTGGCCCAAAGTTTGACCATTCAGACTCTTGGTCATCTCGAGAAGGCGCGTACACCTCTCCATACACCTCCTAGGCTTGCCCATATTTACACTAGTAGTGAATCCTGTCCTGTCATGTGCTCTTGATTGGCCCTCCAGCTTTCCAGCAGAGGCCTTTTCTTTAGGTGAAACTTATTTTTTGATATTCCATTTAAGTAACCTTGATAGTTAGGATTCCATGGAAGCAGGTTAAATTTAGGGATTGCTGAAGGTTTTCAAACAGCACACAGCATGTGTCTTTAATGGAAATCTATGGCAGTGAAAAACCAATGTTCCTTTAGAGCAGCGTAGAATTTGCCGATATTTAATTACCCTAGCTCTTGAAAAAGGATATCACGTAAGGAAGACTGGGCGGAGGAAAAGCAGCACCAGCGTCTGTACTGCTTTATGCTATGCATTTAATTCTCAGCGGCGGCAGGAACATATCACAGGAGAAGAAGGGATCTCAGCAGAGTTCTGTTGTCAGTCCGATCACCCCTGAAACACAATGTAAACTACCAGAGGAAGAAAGGAGGATGCTTCTAGTGCAGGTTATCTCATGAAGCTACTTCAGAGCTGCAAAAAAAAAACCTGAAACACGATTGATTTCCTGTAGCAATTCTGCAACGTTCAAAGCAAAATAACCCTCCCCCCTTGACAGACAGGCCACAGAACCGACGCGCCAGGCGGTCGGTGAGCATCGCTCTCCTCTCCCAGCCGTGCGGGCAGTGCACGGAGCCGCCGGGGCCCCGCAGCATGGACCCGGGCGGGGCGGGGGGTCCGGGCGCCGCCTGATTGGCCGCAGCGTGGTGCCCGGGGCCGGTGCCGCGGCGGGAGGCGGCCGGAGGCGGCCCGCAGGATGGGCACCAGAGCCGGCTTCTTCGAGGTGGGTGCGGGCCGTGCCGGGGGGGCGGACGGGGCGAGCCCGGGCTGGGCCCCGCAGCATCCTGCCGTCGGCAGACGGGGCTGCGCCGTGTCCCGGCGGGCTCCTCTCTTTTCCCCCTCCATCTGCATTGGAGCACCCGGGAACCGGAGCCATCCGCTCCAGGATCTGCCCAGCCAAGTGCCAGCCCCTGGCCCCGAGCGGAGGGAACCGGTAGGGGGGGCTTACGCCGCTCGGAATGGGGCTCCTTGGGGAGAAGGGGCTCCAGCCCACCCTGTCCTTGCCTTTCCCTGGCACTCTCCCCTCGCCGCTCCTCCTCCCCGCGGCCCCGGTGGTCCTCGGACGTGGCCCCGGAGAGAGAAGAGAGAGGGGGAGTCCGCGGAGGCGCAGGATCAATGGCTCTGGGCTTCCCGGGGATTCTCCGGAGCCGTGATCAGGCTGCCGGGATGGGTCTGGCAGCGCATCCCGGCCGTAGGGAAAGAGCGAGAGCGAGGAATGTTCTCGGCACCTTCTGTCCCCAACTTCTGGGAAGACCCCGCCGCCCGGTGCGTTCGAGTCTTGCGTGGGAAACCATAAATCGCCAGACGGAGTTCAGTACAGTCAGGTCCTTGTGTACAGAGTGCAGAGTAACGTGCACTGGTGAGTGTGAGGTGTAATGGATCTCACCAACTTATATAAATAGCCACACCGACTCTCTGCTAGAATTAGTGAGGCTGGAGAACACAAAAATGCTTCAGAGTGGCTTGCGTTGCAGAAACAGGTCGGTACAAGCTAAACGGCAGCCTGTTTCTGCAGGCTCACGCTCCAGTTTCTGCAGCACGACTTGCCTAAAAACGAACGCACCTCCTTCCCCCGGGCACAATCCAAACCATGATAACATTCACAGAGTTCAAAACCACCTGAAAAGTGGCTGCTCCTCTATTACTTACCATGGCCTAAAAGTTCTGATTTTGCTTTTCAAAGCTCTCACAGAATCCTAGGTTGGAAGGGACCTTAGGGATCATCTGCTCCAACCTTTCTAGGCAAAGTATGACCTAGACTAGATGTCCCAGCACCCTGTCCAGCCAAATCTTAACAGTGTCCAACACCGGGGAATAGAAATAGTATAAAAGTGTTCTGGAAATGACAAACAATTTAGCAAAATAAGCTGGCTCTGGCTCTTGTGAGTGCAAGGTAGGGACCTACAACCTGCCTTTTCCTCTGCAGTGTTGGCTTCCCTGGTTCCTAAAAGGAAAAGCAACCAAGCTTTTCACTGCCTCCTGCATATCTACCAGTGTCCCAGGCTCTTGGGAGATCCAAATGGAGGAGCAGGCATATGTGTACTACCCTTCTGAATGTCTTTGGTCGTTGTCTGCTCGGCAGGTTTGCTCTTCTGCCTGAACTTCTAAATAGCACTGGTTACCGGAAGACATCAAAAGCACAGACATCATTATTGTCACTTGACTTTACAGATGTGGCAACACATGAAAGCGGAGTGATCTACTCCATCTTACTAGGCACAAAGTCTTAGGGAGCTCTGAGCAGTGCTGTTGTGTATCACTCTCTGCACTGATCTCCCCACAGAGTTCCTTTCTGTTACAAATTAATTGGTTTTGAATTCTGACTTGCATTTCCCCACTGTGCATTCAAAACTGAGCTTTCAAAAGAGAGGTGGTAAGTGTCCCCACCTCTCCCAATCTCTGTAGGTGTTACAAATGTTAACATTCCCTGTCTGAGGCACTGTAGCATTCTGAACTTTCCCCCATATATCTTTAAACCATTTACCCTTTATTGCTATTCAATGGCACTTCCTTATAGGAATCACGAGGCACTTTGCGATCACCAAACTGTGGCTGACTGAATTGTTTAGGATACGACTGTTCCAAGTTTAGCAGAGGTTCACTGGTGGAATGTTTCTTCCTGTTTTGTTGAGTTTGTGCATTTGATCACACTTAGTACACAATCAATTTCACAGGTTCCTGAGAACATAGCATGCACGGATAAAATTACTCTCTAGTGAACAGACCTGCAAAAAGATGGGCAAGAACATCAGGCTGATTGTGAGTGTCCACTGGCTGTTAATTCCCTTCCTTTTCTTTATCGGAGTCTTTCTCAGTGCAGCTAAGACAAAAACACTTAAAAAATAGGCAACATGGTATTACAGTGACTACTAAGAAGCCAGTGAAAGGCACATTCAGCTTTGGAAGTACTTTTAACCCCTTATTTTGAATTAGCTGTGTTGAAACAACCAAGAATTAAGAGCAACCACCTAATTCAGCTGGGTGTAATGCTGGGTGTAATGGATGGACAGCAAGAAAACCCAGAGTGTCTGAGTGATTTCCCTCTGCTCATGTCTGTGGCAGAACCAGTGTGCAAAGCCACATGCCTGTACTCCTTCCCAGACTTATGTTTCCCTGACTGCCTCTACATTTCTTATTCTGTAATAATGCCAGATTAGGTCTTGTCTACTTCAAGTATTGGTATGGTTCTAATTTCACCTCAGGTTTTTTATCACTTAATCACATAGGAAAAGCTTAGGAAGAACAACTACAGTTTAAAGAAATACTTGCATACCTGAAAGTACTGCACCTTAGAATTTGAGGAGATTCACCTCCACAAATGTAGAGATTTATGGTAGAGACCTGTATCTAGATAACTAATATTCTCTAGGAGTGCTCATTTCTCCAAATTGATTAGAGCTCTTCTGACCTATTTCACCTATGCTTCAGAGCTTATGATACAGTTTATCCTAAAAGCGCCTGCTTTTCTTCTTTCCATACAAAGGATGTCTATGTGCCATGCTTGGATGTAAATGTCTGTAGTGGAGAGAGCTCTGAAGTTAGGCTGATGAATCCTACTTTTTCTTTCTGCTTGACAGGTCCAGGTCTGCAAAAGCATTTCATGTAAAGAAAATGGTATGATGCTCTGACTTCCTGGGGGAAAGATACTTGAACAAATGCACTCATACTGTAGAAAATCAGTGGCGTAAGAGCCGCAGTTGTACTTTTGCTTCCTTAACTGGTCTGGATGTGAAGTGCCTTTTTTGAGCAGTGATAGCCAAAAGTGTTTTGGAGCCTTCCCTCCTTGAGGATAGACTGAACTGACATGTGCAGTACAGTCTAAAAGCAATAATGTACTGCCCTCCCTTCCTGGCATTTAAAGTTTCCCCCCTTCTGCCTGCCATGAAAACTCTCTGGATGCCAGGCAGGGGGTGCCTGCTGCCAAGCTGACATTGCTGAGATGTCACAGCTCCTGTTACAAAGCCTTCTCCCACTCAGAGCTTTGCTGTCTAGAGCCTCATCGACTAAGAGCATGAGAGCAAGTGCCAAAAGCAGGACTGCAGATGAGTTTAAGAGTCTGTATCCTCCAAGAGCTGCCTGAACAAGACAAGGCCACACGAGAGATATTTGAATGATCATTTAAAAGGACACTGGTGGAATTTTTGCTCCAATTCAGAGACATTTGCTCTGTTCTCACAAGTAACACATAGATTATTATCACAGAAAGAGATGAGATGATAGGGAAAAATATTCTCCCTTTCTCTTCCTTCACCACTTCTCCACACACTTACCAACACATTCTAACACTCAGTTGTGCTGCTTTACTTAAAAGACAGCAATTTGTCCTTTTTTCTCTATGGAGCTTGAGAGAGAAACCCAGTTTTGCATAGGAAAATATGCTAGTAAAACATTACTTGGGAGGGAGTAATCAGAATTTGAAGGCTATGGTTAAAATCAAGTCCTATTTTAGAAAAAATAATGGACTTCTCTGAAGTATATTTTAACAGATTAATACAAATCTTGTAAGTTCACCTGTCAGTGTAAGGTCCAAACTTCCTAGGGCTTCCAGTCTTCCTGCCCTGTAAAAAACAGCAGACCCATCCTTAATGGGAAAAATTAAGAAGGGGGGAAAAAATATCTCTCTCTCTTCATTCTCTTCAATTCCATGTCAAAAGCATACACTAGATATACATTTTTGTCATCTATACACCAAATGATCCATGAACAGTAGTAATGGAACTACAGATACTGAAGTTAAACATTGCAAATCACAGTGCAAAGAAATAATTATGATTTCACTAAGAATTTATAAATCTCTTCTACCTAAATATTATCACCATAAACTAAAGCCCTGAGGCAACAAACATTCTCTTGAACATGGAAAAGGCTACACAGTGGTGTTGAAAAACTTGGATGTCTACTTAGTGTTGAGTCAAAGCTGGCTGAGGTTCTCAGATGGAGTTAATCCAGCCTGCTGCATAGTGACAGTGATACTCAGTGAATGATGTGACTCTTCAGTATGCCTGGGAAATTGGCAATGTGCAGCTCTCTGTTAGCCAGTGTAAGTAAATGCCCACTGAGTCAGTATTCACTGGTGCAGGTTCCTTTCCCATCTTGTGTATCCTCCTGGAAGATGTCATGCTAGTAAAAGCTGGAAACCTTTCATAGGCTTTCAAGAGCCAGAATTCACTGTGAAATCACAAACCTCTAACAGATCTTTCTTTTGTCAGAAATAAACCAGCCTCCCACTTTGAGGGAACACACCCTCCTTTTCCTTCCTGACAGTTCTTACACTGACTCCTTTTATGTCCTGCCAATTATATAAATGGATTTGTTTTTCTGAAGGATGACCATCTGTAGCTCTACGTCTGTTACAGTCCTGGTCCAGGTCCACAAGACAGCTTGTGGTTTGCCATGCCTTCAGGTTAGGCACCCAGCTGCAAGAGCAGATTGGACAATATTGTTAAGGTATCCAAGTTTACATCAACTCTATCCCTTCACTGTGTGGTATCCCAAATGGCATCCACTGTAGGTAAATGCTGAACAGAATTACAATGAAAAGGAGCAGTGCTTGAAGCAGCCCAGAGACAGGAATTCAGAATTTCTCTTTGTTAGGAGACTGTGCTTTTCACTGGAATACACTCCAGTCCTTTCCTACCTGTACTTTTTGGTCTCTCTTGAATCCTTTATTCCTTGATGGTGGCTCAAGCCAGCTATGGGCAGAGTGGGGAATGGCAGAATGCCACTTCCTGGCAATGTGTCTGACCATTATCTACACAGCATGAAGAAGTAGATCATCTCCTTTGCTAAAAGTTTAGTTTCATTCAAAAATACTCTAAATGCTGTGCATTGTGCTGAGCTTGGGATAAGGATGCTTACTGGATCAAGGTCCTCCAGGATTTAGATGCAAGCATGCCTAACTAACGGATCTGAAACAGGTGAAAGAACTAAAAATGTACCATGAGTTTCAGCACAGTTCATACAGTGGTGCTCCTTGTTTTGCATAGGCACAGAATTTAGGAAGCTGAGGAGTAAGCACCTAGTGTAAATCTTGTGAACCTGTAAATGTTAGACATCCAAATTCTACAAAAGTGAAATTTAATTGCATAAAACCTTCTCAGTATGGGTGTCACTGTATCCTTTCTCTTTATACACAGTCAAACAATGTAATAAAGTTTTAGTCTCTTGAAATGTGAGCTAATTGCTCCAGAGAGGTAAGGCTCTACTTAGTTGGACTACTTACAGAATAAGGTATAGCCCTCCACAGGTAAGATGGTGACATTTCGATTCGTGGTTAAACATTTGCCTTTGGTTCTGCTTTGGGATTCCTCACGCAGCATGGAATTCCCCGCCTCAGGACACTCTGCATGCAACAAGTTTACGCTGGTTTAAAAGGCCCTTTGGCTTAACAATATTGACTTCAAGGAAGTTATTCCTGATATGCCCTTGTGTGAGATCACACTAAGGCATGCTTCCTTTCTTCAGGAACAAAACAATCTACCAGAAAAGTCTCAGGAGACAGAAAAAATGGCTAATTCCATAGGAAAATAAAAAGGTAAGAAAAAGGTAGTTAGGACTGGGCAACCACTGGATTTTTTTAAGTGTTAAACTCAAGGCACCTGACTTGTGTAAGCACTCTAATAGCTGAGACAGAATGAATTCTGCATAACTCTTTCTCAGGCTGATTAGTTCCTCCACTGTAAAATAAGCAGGGCTTTTTTACTGAGTGATTTAGAAAGAAATCAATACAATAAATGCTTATGTCAGTCTCACAACATCTCAGCTGCAGTTTACTCAATCTGCTGAGTACAAATGGCTGCAAATACAACTTTCAAGACATGATAAATGTGTCAGTGTTGCCATAATAGTTATCATATAATTTCTGAAGATCTGCTGATCCTTAAGCACTTGATATGGCTTTAAACTATTTAAACAGGAATTTGATCAACTCTAGTTTTTTGTAATTCTACTGCAGGGACACTGCATCCTAAAAATTCATTTTTAAATGCTCTTTGCTCAACTGTGTTTCCCCCATGAGTAAACTTTTCCCCCTTTTGTTTTCTGAATTAAATTTTAACTGCTGAAGGTACTTTTCTCTGCTTATATCCTGTATTGATAATATCCTTTGCCCTCCAGCTTTTCTAAGCAATAAGAATTAAGATTCTTTCTGTTTTGAAAGCCACTATCAATCTTTAATCCTTATACAATAGATTTGTCATCTTAACATTGGAGATACATATTTATAGTTACTTATAAAAGAGTTTTAACATAGCTATCCTTGCACAAATGTGCCTATTACCGATTAAGTTCTACTCAATGTAGTTTTAGAGAAGCTGTAATTTAAAATACCTTTAAAAATTCACACAAGAAGTGGACTGTAAGTCATCCTGCACTAGTGCAAGCCAACAGTCAGTGTCTAAATGTGCTAAATGCTGTGAAAACACATAGAAATTCAAGTTCTCTGAGCCAAACCATTTCTGTTTGAAAGAGATAATACCCATCAGTAAGTGTTCCAAGAACAGATTGCTGGGTATCTAAAAACTGTTGCCAACCAACACATTAACTGACTTGGTGCTGTGCCTGAAGACTGGAAACACTGTGTTCAGTGCCACCTGGGTTCATGTGGTTGGCCATTATGTTCAGAAAAGATAACATTTCTTGATATCAGAAAAGATGTAATCTCTGTCCCTTAAGCAGGGAACATCTAAACTCTGGGGGATGTTCTGATACAGCTAAGAGGTGTGAAATTAGAATAAATGGTCACCTTGTTTTCAATCTGTCATTGCTTTCTATGGACTGGAGTGGAATCTGAAGTTGTTCCATCTTTCTGAAAAGGGAAAGAAAGGTTGATATTTGCTTAGATCTTGAAAGTAACTGAAAGTAATTGAAATGCCTGAAGTTCAGGAATGGGTGTCCAAAAAAAGGAAAAATAAAAATAGGAACATTGGATAATTTAGGTTGCAAGGGACTTCTTGAAGTCATGTAGTCCAATTCCTGCTCAAAGCAGATACAACTAGATCAAATGGCACTGCGTCTTGTCCAGTCCAATTTAAAATACCTCCAAGGATGGAGATTCCACAGCCTCTCTAGGCAATATTTTTCCAATGTTTGGCCAAGATCATGGTGAAAAATTTTCCTTGTATATCTGATTGGACTTTCCCTTATTGCAACTGGTGTCTGTTGCTTCTCACCATTATCGTACAATGGTTTGCATTGGAAGGGACCTTAAGCTCATCCAGTCCCAACCCCCTGCCACAGACAGGGACACCTTCCACTAGACAGGTTGCTCCAAGCCCCTGTGTCCAACCTGGCCTTGAACACTGCCAGGGATGGGGCAGCCACAGCTTCTCTGGGCACCCTGTGCCAGCACCTCAGCACCCTCGCAGGGAAGAACTTCTGCCCAAGAGCTCATCTCAGGCTCCCCTCTGGCAGGTTAAAGCCATTCCCCTTGTCCTGTCACTACAGGCCCTTGTAAAAAGTCCCTCTTCAGTTTTCTTGTAGGCCCCTTGTAGGCACATTATCACTGTGCACCTTCAAGAAGAGTCTGGATTCATTATCTTTATAGACTTCCTTTAAATATTTGAAGAAATGGGCGAGTACAGGCAGGTATGTCAGTTTGCCAGTTCAAAGAGACGTGGTAGAATAGAACCAAAATCAGTATAGAGCATCTTGGGTAATTTGTTTTCCACGCTAATTCCAGAGGTTCACAGAAGTACCTAATTTTCTGCACAGCCACTCTCATGCAAACTGCAGAGCAAAAGAAAATGCTCCATGATTTTCAGTCGGACCATTGTGCATAATGAGAATAACCCTACTAAAAGAGAATGAGTGGCAGAAAGACATCCAAAACCAATCTGTAATTGGCCTGGAGGAGGTTTCTGTAATACAGCCACTGAAGACCAAAAACTACCCCTGGGGAATCCTGATCCAAAATATGTATGCTGGGAGTGGGTATGGAATGGGAAGGGGACTGCTAAAACTGTGGGTACTGCTGCAATCTGTAGGGCAGCCCAATGGTATTCACTGACACAAGAGTTTTGAGATACGCCAGAAGTTCCTCATAGGAACTCGGCATCAGAAGGAACAAAAAATGTTTTACAACCCCCACAGTACTTGTTCTGTGGACTGCAACAGTCAAAATGCTATGTTTCAAGAGCCACCCTCTGGGAAGGGAGTTCACTTCATTTGCTTTCCCATGGAGATGATCCACAGGGACATTAAAACTTGAAATTTGGGTTATTTCAAATACAAAAAATGAAGGGAAAACACATAATATCCCAATAATCTATCACATATTCATTACTTATCCCAAAGGAGGAAAAATGCTTACCTCCCTTGATGTCACACTTAAGAGTTTACAATGGACAGGTAGAAAATATCACTGCATTGGTATCCCTTGTGGAGATCAGATCTTATAGTTCTGGCTGAAGTGCTGCACCAATAGAGAAAGAACAATTTGGGACAAGTAAAACACAGAAATAAGATACTCTAACCAACTGATCTCTTCAAAGCAACCCTATTAAAAAGATACTGGACTGTGACTCCTATTTTTAGTAAGGAATCATATTTAAAGTCTAATGTTAATCCATCTTCTTGGCCAGTTAATACCAAATGTAATTCATGCTAGATGTTTATTTTAAAAACCCCCACAAATCCAAACAACAAACTCTTTCAGTACAAAGTAATGACAGTCCCAGTCACTTAGTGTGACAGATAAACTCTGGACTTTCATTCTTAGCTCTACCACAAAGTTCCTTTACAGTGTTTGATGAGAACAAATGAAATCAAAGCACCACTTCTGTATTTCAGGTTTTGCTATCCTGCTGCAACTGGGCTTTAACACATCTCGGACCTTTTCTGCTTGGCTGTTGATTAAAATCATGACCTTTTGCCAAAGTGCCATTTGATCACAGAAATAAAGTGCTCTTTCCTTTTCAGAGCTGTAGCTAAACCATGGCTTGGAGTGTAAAACGCTAAAATGTAGCTACTAACACAGGTGATCTGAGAAGCAAGAGTAATGCCGAATATTCCTACAACAGCCTCTTAAGGACCTGTGAAGTCCAGATCTTTAGCTGCATTTGTTCACTATGTCCACTAAGATTTTTCAATCTCTTTACAATTAAAATATTCTGGAAACAATGCACATTAATCTTCAATATGTATGTACTCTGAATATTGCTTACAGGCATATATATGCACTTGCTCCTCCCAACTCTCTTTCTACTTTTACAAATCATAAACATCGTGTTCCTTAGTGATTCTTGTGAATTCCTGTCTCTGCCCCATAGTTGCTCCTCTTGCTGTAGCATAATACCCCAGATCAGTGTGTTTTGATCAATAAGTTAGCTACTTCTGCTTCTGAATACAATTTATTTAGCAAAAAGGCTCTTTTATTTGCAAGTTGTGAGCTTTGAGAACCTGGCTATGATTAAAGCGGTCTCTTGAGCACACCAGAAGTGTCCACACATCTGAGAAATATGGTGTCTCACCCTGAGCAACGATTGTGAATTCAGGAAGCAAGTGAGAGTTTAGAGATTATTCATCTGATCATTAGTAATTCTAATTTTGTGTCCTATCAGGTGGAAATCCTTGACTGGAAGACAAAGGAACAGCTATGCTTCCTAGATAAGGTAAACCCAAAACCTGTTTAAAAGGCTAGGTGACTATTTAAAAACTAATAACTTTTCTTAAGTAAACTTAGTGTTTATGAAGGGTATCTAATTTCCTGATAGCCTTCCTTTGGCTGATAAAGAGGCAACGATTATACACACTTCATACTGATTATAGACTCCTTTAACCCTTTTCCAGAAGGAGCCTTTGGGCAAAGAGGACGAGTTCAGCTGCTTCAGTGAGATTGTGCCAGTTGTGTTTTACTCACTCATAAGCCACCAAAGTGTCAATGCTGTTGTAGTAACCCTTGACCATTGCTACAGAAGCTGCCTCTGAAGCAGATGTCACAAATTATCCTCCCTTTTTCCTGCAAGAAGTACCTTGAACCACCCATACCAATGCAGCCATCTGTTAAAAAGTTATGCTGTCACACTGTTTGAGTAACATTTCTGCTTGAATACTCTCAGACCTAGTTATTGTCTATCAAAGAATGCATCTCACATATACCATTTTTTTTTTATTGCCTAGGTGGAACCAAATGCCACAATTAGGGAAATCAGATTGATGTTCCATAAATTATGTGAGTATAACTTTTGCAGCAGTTTGCATCACAACAGAATACACAGCATATAAATAGGAGAAAATGATGTCATTTGAAACATGTGATGTGCACACACATAATGCTGAGTAACCTGCATATGAATGTGGTCACAGGGATATTTCAGTGTAGTTTTTTTATCCTGGTACACCTTTGTATTTTTTCTGCTGCAGAATTTCTCACAGCTATTCGTATTGAATAAATACCCCTACAGATTTCAACTAAATCTTCTCTTGTTGTGTTGCACTCATTATAGTATTGGATGATCTAAAACATCATGTATCACACAATTCTGTATGGTCTTACAGATCCTCGGTGGTATCCAGCAAGGCAGTCTATAAAACTTGATCCAAGTAAGTACTTGTGAGGAACAAAGCTCTGAGCAGGGGCCTGGCACAAAAGGTGTACTTTGCATGGGTATTAGCTCTTAGGAATGAGTTTCCAGCTATGTTAATTAGCACTACAAAGGCTGAAGAGAACCCAGAATAAATTGAGTACTTTTAAAGTATTGAACATATTTCCACCCATGTGCCTGGTGCTTGGTAATTAACTCAGGACTCTGCACATCATTCCAATGCACTTTCTAACTACTGAGCACTTCTGTTCTCAAGACAGGCAGCACAGAATCGTGACACCAATTTCCCTTAGCTGCAGTGAAATGATCCCCACAGCGATGCTCAGCTGAGAGCACTAAAAAGGGCTATGAGTTAGAGCTCTCAATTCACATAATCCTCTGCTCTCAGGCAGGAATGACAGTTCTTTTGAGGTAAGCTAATTCAAAACACATGTAGGATTTGCTGACAAAGCTGATGCCAGCTGGCTGGCTTTGTTAATGCAGTAGTAGGTATTGCTACTAGAAGCTTCTTAGTACATGGCCTGGGTACACAAAGAAAGTCTAATTACCAAGCTGTGCTAATTCATCTTAGCTTTCAATATAAAATGTGGCAAATTCTTTTACTTCCATTAAGTGTAATTTTATTTAAACAGTTCCTTACAAGTATACTGGTGAGAATTAGTAGGATCTGTCCATGGAAACAGGCCTATGAGTATCTTATTCCCTTCTTCAAAGATCTACCTTACCAGGTTCCTCCATGGACTTACGTTATGAGACTTGCAATGAGAAAATCCAGGCTTTCTGGAGATTCCCCCAAATCTAGGCATTAGAAACTTGAGAATGAGCTAAAGTGCTGTGGAATCACCTCCTAGCTGGTTGGTTGGCAAGAAAAGGAAACATTGAAAACCTGTAGGAAAGCCTTCCTATCTCAGATTATCCTAGCTTCTGTTTGTTTGACAGTGAGCAATGATAAGAGATGAAAGAGATGGAGGTGCAGCTACCAAGGAGGTCAGTGACCGATGGTGAAGGTCAGTGACCCATCAGCAAATTCTGCTGTAGCAGTAATGAAGCAAGTCTACTAGACTAGGCAGGCATACAGGACCAAAAATTCTCCTAACTGACCTAGAGGATCCAGGGTTTTATGTGATTACAGGGATAAATGGTAATTAAGTATAAACATCCTCAGTTTGTTTATTGAGATTCCAATAAAGCCACATCACCTCAAAGACTCCCACAGACAAGTTAAAGCACAATCTAAAGTTAATACACTGCCAAAGTTGACTTGAATTTCACTGATGTAATTACTTCTTTCCTTCTCAGAAGGAAAGTCCCTGAGGGATGAGGAAATCCTGCAGAACCTCCCTGTTGGCACAACTGCTACCTTATACTTTAAAGATTTAGGACCACAGATAGGATGGACTACGGTGAGCTATGCTTTAAGCCTGAGCCATTTTAATGGTTAATTTTTCCTTACATCGTTTTTTGTCTCCAATATTTCTGCATGATGCCTGCTCTGATAGTGGATGCAGGCAATGAATCTTTACTGCTTCAGTTCATTTAACCAGGGAAAGCAGTAAGAGGATATTCTGAATGCCTAGTTCCCTGGGAGAGCAGCAGGGGAAAACTTGCTGCAGGGTAGGCTGGCTCTGCTGAACTAAGCTTCAGGTTCTCAGATGAATTTAGATGTCTACTGCAACATCAGTAGGAACTAGGCGCCTAAATGCTTTTGGGGATCTGCTTCACGGTGCCTGCAGAACTCTTCTGACAAAGATCAGGATTATACTCCTACAAGTTTGTCCTGAAGAAAGGCATGTGACAACTTCACATGTCAGCAACTGAAGGGAGTTCACAAAGTAAGATCAGTAAGTAGCTGTCTGTGTGTGGCTGCTGGTGGCAAGCGAGTGACAGCTGATAATTTCTGCAGCATTAGCAGCCATTCACAAAGACCTCGCATATTTACTGTCTTAGCTCAAATGCAAATCCTGTGCTTGGCAGGCAACTTCTTTATGCAGTGAGGAGACCAATGACCCTTCCAGTTCTTCAGAAGGCCCATGATGCACATATTACACTAGTTCTAAGGAAACAGCACAGAAGGAAAAAATACCACATAATTTAAAGGCATGTTTGCCATTTCTTAGGTATGAGACATTAATAAAACCTTGTGTTAATGACAAAGAGCAAAGACAGCATTCATAGGAGGGAAAATAAAGGAAGTCAAATGTTCTGCAAGACTGAATCTTCACATCATTACTTTGCATGCAATGCTGATAAATCAGGCAGCTATTTCACAACAGTAAGACAGGCAAAAGCTTCTAATGGCCACGTAGATTCCAAGACACATGTACGTTAATATATACCAAAATATCACAGCGCAGATTAACACCAAACTTCTGCCATTCCATAATCATTCCTTTCCATTCTGCTCTCCCTGGCTTTCAAGCTACTTCAAATGTGAAGGAAGAAATACTTCAGTATTATAAAATAAAGAAGATAAACTTGTCATCTACAATCAAACCCGATCCTCACTGGAGAAAATGCTGATTTGTACAGAAGTTGATAACACAACTTGTCTGAGCGTCAAAATAACTGTAATACATTAGAAAACAGTGGTTGGGGTTTGGTTTCTGGTTTTGGTTTTTATTGACAGAAGTGCAATTGATTTCCCTTCTTTCTCCATAAATGAGGTATGGGCCTACCTTCCTCACCTGCAGAAGTGTGAATAATTCAACTGTTAATGTTTGGCCCAAGGTTAACTTGACTTTAAAGTGATGCTCCTCAGAAATGCACATCTATCTGAAATGAAACCTAGTTAGATAATAGCTTCTTTGCTTTCCTCTCTCCTTTTTTTTATTCCTCTTTGTGTTCAAATTAAAGACTGTTTGAACACATAATGTATTGATTGTTTCCCAGGCTGTGCTAACTGCTCATACAGACGGGGTCACCCGTGAACACTTACGATCTGTGTTTCCAGTTTTAACAAAATAAATTCCTTAGAAGCAAAGCTCCTCTTTTCCAAGACAAATCCTTCACCAGATTTCATTTTAACCCAAAATAAAGCAATAATTTTTCAGGGCTAGAGGAGGGTGAGAGCTGCGTAAATGTAACATGCATGCATATTTATCATGATCTCTGGGCTGCTGTTACTATCTTTTCATGCTCACGCTATGTCAGCTGCACTAGCAATAGCTGTTTGTATGCAATGGAGGCAAATGCACTGCAAAATGTTTACATGCATGTCTACCAGTTTCATAGCCTAAGCCCAAACCTGCTGTTCAGTCCCTGCCTCTCTAAATGCCATCTTGGGTCTGTGGAGGGGTTTATCCCACTACATTATCACTAAGAAACCAAAGCAAAATCATCATGTAATTCAGCTGTCTAATGATTTTCTCTCTTTTTGCAGGTATTTTTGATAGAATATACAGGTCCATTGTTCATCTATTTTCTGTTTTATTTCCGCATGCCTTTTGTCTATGGACTGGATGAGAGGTTTACATCAAGTCCGCATCCAGTAGTTAAGTAAGTCCTTTTTCAGGCCTGAGCAAGTATTTCTTGTTAGCATTGTAGTCTTATTCCAAATGTCTTGCCACACTTGTTTTTTTAAGCACTCTTAAATGCTTTTGTCTTGCTGTTTCTAGCTTGGCATGTATCTGCCATTCTTTCCACTACATCAAAAGGTTGATTGAAACAGTATTTGTTCATCGGTTCTCCCATGGGACTATGCCACTGAGGAATATTGTGAAGGTAAATTGTGTCAGCATCTATCCATGGTCCCTCTTGCAAATCCAACCTAGCCAACCTATGCTCTGCCTCTGCAGCACAGACCTTTTGGTGTGGCTTTTGCAGTAATACCCAGCAAATCTCACCTGTAAAGCTGTAGTTCTATCAAGAGATTTCTTAATGTCGCTATTGTATAACCCACATGTTGCCATACTGTTATTCATGTTATAATAGTCTCATTGCTCTTTCAGAATCACTCAGCTAGCTTCCTGGCAGAGAAGGTTTTAGTAACAGCATGATGTTTCAACATAGCACAGGCAGGCACAATGTTGAATGGTTTTGCCCTGAACACTGTCTTTACTGTTAAGCAACTGCTAATTTACTTGGGATCCAGCACAAAGCAGTTTGGTTGTTCTGTATTTTCTTCTCCTGCAAGAGCACTCCCTAATGTTCCTACTGCTGCTGTGCAATAGGGCAGTTGTTGAGATGCAGGCCTAGATGTCTGTGAAGTAGTACAGTGAACTGCCTGGTTACGAGCAGGCTGCAGTTATTTTACAAATGGCTGCAACAGAATACACAAAGCTATTCAAATACATGTTTTATATTCAGGAAGACAGGGAACTGGAAAAGCATATAGTATCAGCATTTGGGTATCTAACATTTGGTATTTAGACAGACCCCTGGAATTTGCCTTATGGCAATCATACTTCCAGCAGCCGAAGCTCTACCTTGTGGCTAACTCCTAATGGATGCGTTCTGGTAGTTCTGGTAGCAGCTTCATGCTTTCCAAATGGAGGGAGGGTCTGTAGTTGAGCAGCGGCCCTCGGGAAAAATCCTTCCTGGCAAGTTACGGTGTTTTCTACAGTGGAAGGGTGCAGGGGTTGTTAAAAGGCTAGTAGATTTCTTAAAGCCTTGTTCTTGACACAGGAGCAGCTAATGCATGCTAAACAGCAGAAAAATGAGCAACTTTACCTTGAAAAAGGATGTGTACAGTGTGGTAAGTTTTCATTTTCTCACTGCTGTCTCTGACAACTACTTGTTCCTTTCAGACCATACAAACTTGTTGCTAAAATTGACATTTGTACTGATCATTCCGATTGCTTCAACTTTTCCACCTTCTCAGGTTGGTTGTACTCGCTTTCATCTGTAAAGTTGCTCACAATTCTTCTTCTATCTCTTAGCAGTGCTTGGGTTTGATTTGCTTGTATAATTTCATTTACTTCAGTGTTTTTACTCCAAAATTGTGCCAGTGAGAAAAGTATCATATCATATCTTCTTCCTTTTTCCTCTCACATGCAGGTGGTAGACAAAGCTTCTTGCTTCAAGTGTTTGATCACATACATAGCAGATATACATAGACTATTTCCTAAGCACCTGGAATGTTATCTTTAATAAGACCCACTTCAGTCTCAGTAAACAGAGATCTGAGACAGGAATTGATGAGATTTGTGATTTTTATCCTTTGTTTCCCAAATGGAAATAGGAATAAATAATGCCATAAAATGCAGCAGGGGTTCATCAAAAGCAGAAATGTAGAACACCTGATATATGTGGACTTAGTAAACAACTGGCTCAGACTGAATAAGATAGGGATGAATACAAAAATTGTGTGGTGATAAAGGAACTAACTAAAGGAAAGATGATTGTGGTTGTGCTGGAAAAGCATGTCAGGCCTTTAATAATAGGGAGGTACCAGTGGAATTCCTCAAAGATTATAACCTTATAACTAGTCTCACTGAACATTTGCATGGGTAAATAGAAGGGATATTGCTGCTTTCTATAAAAACACCTGGAGGAAAAAAAAACCCTAGACCTAAAGAAATACCATTTAAACCAGAAGACAATATAATGAGACAAACAGAAGGGTACATGCTAGTCATGAATAAACATAGGCAGAGCATTAAGGAATAGTTGTGGCCATCATAGGGATCATCAGTTAGAACAGAGAAAATAAAAGTCCTAGCCATAACTTTGTGAACTTAGGAATAATTTATTTATGGGATCCCTGCAAGATTTGATCTTGATCCACAATTTTTTATGTTTTTTTTCATAAAAGATTTTTGTAAAACTGTATTATTTACCTGGAATATGAAACAGTCACAGAAACAATTTCTTTCAAAAGTCTGCATGTAGTCTGCGTATACTCTTCCCATCTGAACCTCACTGGAGGCTTTATGAGCAATATGACTTCTAGTGGCATCTAGACATTTGTAGTGTTACTGCTAAGGACCTTAGCAGTGGCAGACTCCACTCTTAAAGCTCCTTTCCTTATAACTGAGGAATACTCTTGCAGCAAAACACGTTATTTGGATGAACAGTACTTGCTTAGCTTAATTACGTCGTTTATTGTTGGGAGCTGAGCCATGATAATTTATTTGTTTACTGAAATACATTGCCCTATGACCCATCCTGTGCCAAGCCCTGAAGTTAGGGACAGGTTTTTCATAAGATGCCATTTCAAGATTACAAGAAACTGTTTCCTCCTAGGTTTGTACAGTAGTTAGTACATTGTAGGTTATGCTGGAAGAAGCTAGTGTTAGGGAGGAAGAAGTAGTTTATGGATAGAACACCCACTAAACTGTTCCTCATGGGAGTCATTCTGGCTCTGCTGCATTTCCTGAGGAAAAGGGAAGTAATCACAGGGCAGGGGGGCTGGAACTAGATGATCTTAAGGTGCTTTCCAACACTAACTATTCTATGATTCTATAATTCTCTTATGTCCCACCTGATCTGTAATTACTGGATAATAATTTTCTCTTTCTCATCAGTTAGCTATTAATATACAATCTCAGAGCAAGGACATACTGTGTGCTTGTATTACAGCATACCCCAAAGGGTGTCCATTTTGTCTGAGGTCTCTGAGAACTTCAGTGGTTCAATTAACTCTGAAATGGAAGTGGGAAGACAACAAAATGTTTGATACCAACATTTGCAACAGATGGGAAGGTTTACCCTTCACCAGCATTTGCAGCAAAACACACCAGCAGACACTGCAGTCAGGTAGTATGGGCTGCAGATGCTGAGGTAACCACTTGTTTGGGGTATTATTACCAGAAATTCAGTTCTGGTTTGTATAGGCTGAAAAATTCCAAATAAAATACCAAACAGTTAGACCAGCCAGAACAGGAAAGAATGCAGCCTGAAATACGGATTTTGTCTTCATGAGCAGGAAAGGAAAGCTGTGAAGGAGAAAGCAGAAAGACCTAGAAGTCTTTAAGGTATGTGAACCTATGGAAAGCCAAGAAAAAAGCATCACAAGAAAGAGTAAGAGGAGCAGTGCTTCACTTAAGTGAAAACAGGAGGGAAGGAAAGATCAGAGAAAGGAAAAGAACAGGAGAAATGGTGAAAGGAAGATGAAGAGCTCAGTTTTGGTCTTGCTGAAGTGCAGATGATAACCAAACATGCCCTAAAACATGAAAAGCTGAGGCACTAGGTTTGATAAAAGAAGAAATCTCAACTGATGAGAGGCAAATTTCAGAGTTGTTGACAAGGGTTAAGGTCGGTCTCTGCAAGACCCACAGGTGGGAGCATAGAGGAAGAAGAGGAATAGGCCAACAAAGGGCCTTCCTCCTACCTATAGGGTGGGAGAAGATAACCTGTCACCAAGGTAATGAATGAGTGTCGTAAGAAAAACCACAAACAGCAGGGCAAGGAAATCCAAATGAGAGGCAGAGATTGACATTGTAAGTCTTTTTTCATGGATGAAGCCTGTGAACAAGCTTTGAGATTGGTCAGCCCAGCCATGAGGTATTTTAGCAGAGTTTAGAGAATGGAAGCTGGGTCACAGAAAGCCAATGACAGCAGCAAAAGGGACAAACTAAAGATACCGCAGTGCAAGGGCAAAGGAAAACGTCAGGCACCATGACTGTAGGTAGGGAAAGTTAAATCATGGGAAAGAAAGAAAGAAAACTGATGGGGTGAAGGAGAAGAGGAAAGGCAAGAGATTGGGCAATACAAGGTAATAAGCAGAGAAGAAGCACAGTGCCTAAATCTGGTTTTACAAAGCCTCAGTGGTCAGCATAACAGGTCTCTCTTCACCATACAGCCTAGGTGGCACTTCATCTTTTGGATCTTTTGGCTTGCCAGACAAAATGGGATTTGTTTTCAGTACTATGATCATATGTTCCAAAACTGTTTACAAACTTAATAGCTTCAAGATATTTGTCAGGAAATCTTACTATGTTCTTCCTGTAATCTCCTGTTGTCTGCTCCCGCCTTACCACACTTAGTACTGTCATTTTCTGTTGTATTATCAGTGGCTTGAAGAATCAGCCCAATTCATTGCTATCAGTGGTCCTTGCAGTGAATACTGGCCTAGAGGATTGTACTAAAGCAAAGAAAAATTCCCTGTTTTTCAGAACTGCTTGTATTACTGGGGATTTGCAGCTTGGCTTGCTTATTACATCAATCATCCTCTTTACACTCCTCCTTGTAAGTAGCAAAACAACTCTCTATGATTTAAGTACTTACATATTTGCCTATTTGTGCTACTCACATGTAAACTTTTTTGTTTTTATAGCTTATGGGAAAAAACAGATAAATTTTGCTGTGATCATGTTTCTGGTAGGTTTGTTGTTCTTTTAATAAAATTACAAACACATTGCTTTATTTCTGATGTTGTATAAGCAGGGGAGTGACTAGGATAAGCAGGTACTTAGAACTTCAACAGCTGGGACATACTATGAAGCTGACCACTTGCATACTGAACAGATCTATTCAGTTTTTAATGTGATCTTGTACACAAGGGTAGATTTTGATTCAGTATCCATTCCAAGAGTGGGATAATTATCTCTCATAACCTTTAAAAGAAGCCTTGAACTATCAGTTTGTGACACTGTGTTTAAAAGCCGGTGAGTTTGTTTTGTGAACTGTTGGAGTGTTAAGGATCACAACAGATCACAAAACTCAGAAAACGGGCCAACTAAGAAAGTATATACCTGTTGCTGATCATTTCCAGGGATAGGTGTTCATTTGGTGGGCTTCAGAAGTTTTTTATAGTTTTCCTTAGGAAGAAAAAGCCTTAAGTCACTGCCTGTTCATTCTCACAGTTCCTAGGAACATTTCATACATGCAGAAGCAACATTAGAGTAGCCGACACGATGTACCCATTCTTTCTATGTATATGTAACTTGTTTAGAACATCAGCTGTTCACTTGCTTTGAGAAACTGTCAGTAACTACAGGATCTCATAGCAGCTTCGCAGTAGGAAAATTCTGTGAGTTCATCACCTGTTTTCATTTTATAGAGAGACTACATAGCTGAAAGCACAGAGCCAGCAATAAAACTCAGGAGCTCTGAGCACCAGTCATTTGCTTTAATAGTTATGCTTTGCAGATGCTGGAGACTGCCCATAATTGTGTAAATGGGTCATTTCAATACACTCCCTGCATAATTGATTGGTGAGGCATTATTTCAAATCCATGGAGGAAGCTGGGTCAATTATATTTCATGATTCTTATAAATTATACTCTAAAGAAGAAAACTTAAGAGTCCTTAATTTTCTTTAGGATTCTAGTAATTTTTGAGAAACCAGAACTATTCAAATGATAGGGTTTTTGGTGATTTTAAAGACGTAAGTATAATCAAAACATAAAGCAAGTTTTTATCAAAAGATAAGCAAGGTTTACTTTTATCCCCTTTGGTTTACTGCGTTTAGATCTCATAGGGATTATATACGCAGTAAATTTGATCCTTTGGACAGAGAGTCCACATTTGCTGGCAAATCTCATAAATATATGTGAGTATAAGTACGTACAAGTACAATATGGGCTCATCTTTGAACCAAGACATTCCGTCCCCCTGTCAGACGGCAACTGTGGTTAAGGATATTTATTATGCTTATGATAGATTCTTTCCTCTTATTCCCCCCTTTTTTGTAAGTACCCCAGGAAATAACAAAAGGAAGAAGAGTCAATAGAAGGGAAGCACATGTTTAACCCTGTTATGCTTTTTTCTTGCAGCTGTGTGAAGCTGGAAATTTTTCCATTCACGTTGCACTCAGTGACCTCCAGAGAAATGGTAAAAACTGCACTTTGGTGCAGCCATTCAGTACTTCTACAGTTACTCTACCTCATGAAAGAGGGATCCTGGAGGGTGTTGATACCTGCTAGCTGACTGCTGTGGGAGCACAGGTTGCTCAGAGCTGTTGAGATTGGATCCTACAGGAGATCAGACAGTACAAGGAATCCAAGATTGTTAAACAGCACTTCCTATCTTAGTGGAATTTTGATCAGTTCAGATTGTGTCGGGAGGAGCAGTTGTATTAGTTACACTGAGAGTGCAAAAGGAAACAGAGCTAGTATAAGCTATGCTTTGGTGAGCAAAGGGAAGTAATTTCACTGGCTTCTATAGGGGGGCACAAGATCTCTGTTGAGGCCTGGATTCCTTAGGCAGGAGTCAAACATCATACAGCTATCAACTGTGACTGCTAAAATCCCCATTTTGTGACAACCTAAGAAAACCTTTAACTTCTAAATCTAAAACTTAAGGTACACCTCTTCTTACGGGAGTGGCTGTGATCAAAGGCATATGTAGATGATTTTCTAATGCCCAGAACATTTCCTCCCATTCCTTCTCGTGTCCAGAGGACATCCTGTTTTCCCCCCACATCCTGCTTGTCCTTCTGACAGTGATGAGACACACGAGTAGGCAGAGTTGGGTTGTCTTTATAGGAAACAATATACTTAGGAATGTGAACATTTTGTGATTTGTTTTCTGATCTATAGGATCCAAAACCCGTAAGATCCCATATCCAACAAAGAATCCTTTCACATGGCTGTTTTTCTTTGTATCTTGCCCTAACTATACATATGAGGTATGTATTTTCAAACAAGATGTTTAGATTTTAGTTTGGCTGAATATATTTTCATTTCTTTTGGAAGGTTAAACATGAAACAGTTCAGTTCAATACCTTTCCCCTCCTCTCCTAAACCCCATGAAATCAGATTTCAGACAGGAACTTGTCTGGTTTTCCTCTCCTTCACTGAGGCAGTACTTACAAGGGCTAACTGTAAACAGATAGTCCAGACCCTGTGCCTGTGCTTCAGGTTGGACTTGATCTTAAAGATCTTTTCCAACCTAGTTGACTCTATGAGTCTAAAGCAGTGCAAATTTTGCAGACAAGAACAGGGAAATAATTGCCACTGAATGTATGCTGCAGTGAGGGGATGGGAGCACCTGGTGGTTATAATATGAGGAATATCACACACAAATAGAATACACTGTGGTAGAGGAAAACAGACCCAGGTCGACCTCCCCATTTCTTGTTATGCAGTTGCTTGTGTTGGTTGTGATTCTTTCAGAAGCTTGAATCATTTTATTGCTTCATATTCCTTAATCAGGAGCCAAACTCCTGACTCAGGTTCAAAAGCAGTTAAAACCAGTGCAACTCAGTGTAAAATTCACTCTTGCACAGAAAGACAGCATCAGGTTTTAACTTCAGAGGTGATTAACAGATGTTAATGAGAAGAGAACTTGGCCTCAGACAGGAAGTTATCATTCCTGGCACTGACGATAAATACAAAGTAGGCAGAGAAATGGAAAGGACACTATGTTGTAATGCTTACCTTTTTTTCATGGTAATAGCTGTGGAAGCAAACATGAAGGTTTTGTTTGTGATAAGAAGGCACTGTTCACCTTTTTGGCTAAAGGTTATTAACACTAGAAACTGATCTGGCTGACCTTGGCTTTTTTATTTACCTATACTAGGACAAGGTTGGTTTTGATCAATAGAGACATAAATGCAAATGCTGTCACCAGAAACATTTTAAATTTCCTTGGCCAAAACAGGTGGGGACCTGGATCAGTTTCACTATCATGACTCAGTGTGTTCCAGGTGAGTAATGTTTTGGTACTTCCTCCTGAAGTGATGTCAGCAACAAGATCAAGTTTTTAATCTGATACTGAAATGTATCTTTTTCTCCCTTCTTTCCAGTGGGGCTGTTCACTTTGCTTTGCTTCATTCAGATGACAGTCTGGGCAAAGGATAAACACTGCACCTACCTGCGAGAATTCAAGGATTATCCAAGTCTTCGAATGCCAATTATTCCCTTTTTGTTGTAAGAAAAAAGGTTGCATTTGAATATTGCACAGAACTTCAAGAAGAAAAAGCTTATAAACCTCCTCCCAAATAAGTGAATAAATGTAAAGGGTTTTGATGCATGTTGAATCTCCACTGCTGAGGGAAACTGTATGCACTTGAAAGCTACACTTCTATACATTCAAGAATTCTCAACTCAGAAGCACCTTCTAGAAATAGGGCTTCACTGCACAGCTGGCAGTCAAAAGCCCCTAGAGTTCACTGTAACCTGACTGACTTAGATTATGTACAAGTCTATTTAGATTGATGGATCAGAGATACTGAGAAGTCTGTGCTGAAAAGCAGCTCCAAATTTAGCAGTGGCATTCTGCAAGACGTAAGTACATTGGAATGAGGACATACCAGCTAACTACTGGAGAGCTCAGTTCAGCCAGCCTGAATACAGTTGCATGATCTGCCCTCTTTGACTTGAAGAAGAGTGTGCTGCCTGGAGGCAGGTGCTTTGTAACACATAACATTACCAAAGAATATGAATGGTTTTCTGGAATAAAGAAATAGGCAATATCTGAAATACCTGATTTGGGTCTAACCCCTAATTTGCCAAAAGAATGTCAAGTGAGAAGCAATTTGTAGTATTTGAGGATGTAACACCCTGTGTTGATGGTGCTGGTGGGGTTTCTGTTTGGTTGGTTTCAGTCTTCTGCATTAGTAGATTGCATACTAGTAAATAAGGTTCAGAAGATCTGATCTATGCTATATCTGTGATATTTGGCCTGTTTTCCTATAACAAGTCCTTATGATACTAAAGGACCTTTTACCCTGCAATTTATGTCAGTATTCTCTGAATATTTTTTTATACACTTTGTAGATACATGAAGTGACTGCTAGTCCTCAGCTCCCTTCCTATTTTCAGAGCCAAGAAGAAAAATCAGCTACAATTTTGGACTTCCTGTGTTTTCTTTTTCACAACATGTTCAGTGGGACTTAGCTGGGTTTTGTGCAAAACCTAGTAAAAAAAAAAAGACTATTGCATTCTATCTGAATTACATTTTCAAGAAACTATTTTAGCATATGAAGAGAAGGCATAGATACTCTTTTGTTTCATGATTCATTTATTTCTCTCTAATGGATGTATAGAAGGATTTTTTCAACTATTTGTAAGGGTGAAATATGCAATAAATTCTAGACTTTATTTTGAAATCAGTTGAAATAATTATGGCAAAAGAAGAAAATTACAGCTGGCTGCTGAAGTTTCATTATATTTTGTAGAGTAAAAAGTAAGAATGTCCTTAGATTAAAAAAAAATCTACATCAAGCAATGAAAAAAAACCTAACAAAGCAAAAAAACCCCACATGACCCAGATTTTATTTCTATATAACATATCTCAGAGAGGATTTCTTAGAAATGGTTAGACCTGGTAGGTAACTGAAGCAATACATCATCGCAAATTTGTTTTGTGTTGACATTTTCCACTGGTTTAACTGTGAAGCAGAGAAAAGAACTAAATGCCAAATGGTTTCCCACTGAGTGCAGTGTGGAGCACAAGCAGGCTGAAATCCTCTTTCTGAGCACAGAGAAAAGCACGTACCTTATTCATACTTTACACCCACTTCAGGTCCAATTATAGGAAAGAAGGAAAAATTGATCCCGTTTAGTAACAAAGATACCTTTCCACACCTCCATGAGGAAACAAAACTTTTGGCAGATTTGGACATACTTTCTTGCCTTTTAACCTCCATTTTGACATTATGCTTCTATTGAAGAAAATTTGGACATACTTTCTTGCCTTTTAATCTCCATTTTGACATTATGCTTCTATTGAAGAAAATTTGGACATACTTTCTTGCCTTTTAATCTCCATTTTGACATTATGCTTTTATTGAAGAAACTGGAAGATGAGTATGAGATCATTTTCATTAAGGTTTGGGTTTTTTTAAAAAGCAAATTTCTTGCCTGGGTCTGAGATCTGAATTAATTCTTCCCATTCATGCTGAAACAACTGTCTGTTTTCACTGGCAGCCTGGTGAGACATGAAGAAGTCTCCCAGCTCTAGCCCCATCAGCCAGCACTGATGTTCTGACTTTGGTAGTCATGCACAGTCAGGATGGCAGGAATCCACTTCTCAGCTGGGCCATACTCTCTGCACTGGGACCTGTCTGCTGACTGGTCTAGTTGACTTAAAGAAGAAAAACCTACCAGTCTAAAAGGGCCAGCTGGAGAACCTACCTTTAATGCTCTATACATGTCAACAAGGAAGAATAAGATGTATCCTCTTGTATCTTATAATGAAGATAGAGGAAGATTTTGTTCTATAGCAAGGACCTGCCGTTCCTTTGACATTTTCAGCATATACTGTTCCATATAGAGCAGTAGAAGTTTGCTGTTGCTAGGGCTGTTGCTGTTGCAAACACAGTGCTCAGAAAGGTGCAAAAAAAAGTCAGTATAACACTGAGGGTGGGGACCTTTGTTTGAGCCTTGTACTCCTCTGGTATGGCACATCTTTGCACTGTGCACACTCGAAGTGCTAGTGACTGTAGGAAGTCTATGCAACTGCCTGCTGGTGCAAAGCAGGGGACACCTTCGCTTCTCGGCTGGCTCCAGCTGCACGGGGGTGCAAAGGGATTTCCTCATCCTCCATCTGATGTTTAGCAAAGTTCACAAAAACCTGTGTGAGGAAAGCAGAAAATGTCACCATCTCATCAACTGAGATGAGTTCATGGAATGTCTCTGTACATGTGCATCCTCTCGGCCTCTCTGTAGAGAAGAGACAGGGAATTTGTAGACATGAACTGGGACACTGTGTATCAGCAGAGATCATTAATTCCTTCTTTATTTTGATAAACCTCCTTGCAACTTCCTTCCTTTGGATGCACTTGCTTGTCACTAAAATCCTTCTTCTTAAGCAGAAGATGGATTCAGCCAGGTTTGCCTGGCTTGCACAGCATGAGTGAGTTTGGTTGTGATGAGGAAAAGGAGACTGAATATTTTAGTAGAAAGCTGTAAGGCAGCCAGGAATGTCTCTCTACTATTCCCAAAGACACCTTTGAATATGTGGACCTTCAGCTGCCTAGGAAAGCAGGCACAAAGGGCTAATACCCCCTAACAAATGGGTGTTGCCAAAAGTCCCAGTGAACTTCCTAGGTTTTGTGTGTTTAATTGCTCCTGCATAACCGTGCATGACAGGGAGCTATCAACATTTAACGGATATCATGCTATCTCTGACACAACACAGTCCGAATCTCTTATTAATAAACAAACATTATTCCCAGCTCAGCAAGCCTCATTCTGAATACCTGACCTTGCTCAGTCTGCTGCTCCTTAAGGAATGGGTTATGAGAATTCTGTCATCTGGGAAAATTTCTTACCAGATTTCAAATGACACTTATTTACACATGGAATTAATTACAGACCTCATATCTGATCCATCCTCCTTGACTAGGGGTCTGGGAATTTTGCCTGAGAAGGAGGCGTGAGATAATTCTCTACTCTGTACAGTTTGATCCTTCAGTTGCTGGGATACATCCCCATTGCATTGCCAAGGTCTGGTCAAGACAGGCTTTCTCATGGATGCTTTATCTTTCACTCACCTGATCTAAAGTTGTTTGAGACACAGAATATTCTTCAATATGCAAGTTTTCCTTATTGGAGACTATTAACCGAAAAATCTTGGCCAGAGAGGAGGAGCAGATCTGATACTGCAGCATATTGTAGTGTTTCTCTCTCTGTAAACTCCCTGGGAAGTTCATGCGTATGAATTGCTCAGCAGGAGTAGGATCTGGAGGCAGCCCAGACTTTGGAGCTTTGATTTTCAGGGTGACTATGTAGCCATCTCCAAACCTGGGAAACACATGGGGAAAAAGAGACAGTTTCATTCTACAGGAAGGAAATTAATTTTCTGCAGCTATGAAAACATTAATAGTATCTCAAAGATAATGCATAATATCTAGCTTTGTAGGAGGCCTGGCATTTGCCCTGCAGAACAGAGTTGAAATGGTATCTGCTCAAGTTGTCTAGGATACCACAGCTGCACTCAGAAATAGGTCTGTTTAAACAACAGCTATTTAGAATGGATTACTGTTTTAAGAATGGTACATGTCACATACACTAAGTTTCCCCACTAAAAACACCATAAAAGTATTCTACTTACTTGTATTTTAGTTGCTGAATTGTGCCCAGGCATTTGAAGGTACCTTTTACCATGATGGCTAAACGAGTGCAGAGGGCTTCACATTCTTCCATACTGTCAAAACAGAGAACAGATACTTGAGGTAAAAGGCAGCAGATGAACTTCATCTGCTCTGGAATTCTGAATTCTGTTTACCTGTGTGAGGTTAGAACCACAGCTCTCCCATCTCTGAGCACACTGACAATAGAGTCCCACAGGAGGCGGCGGGACTGAGGGTCCATTCCAGTTGTTGGTTCATCCTGTAAGGGAAATGTTAAGACACTCAGACTTAGATAAGCAGGTAAGAAAATATATTTTGAATCAAGTTACTGTGTGTTTAGGTCTTGGTATATTGCTGCTTCCCTGCTAAAATCTGTGCCTTCAGAAAGCACATGCAGCTTGAGAAGTATATGAGTAAATGGGTACTAATGTACTTGGCAGAAAGCAGGAAGGAAACAAGCACAAGAAACTGTAGGTAAGGATATAATGCTGTCACTGTGCAGCTACAGGGAAGAGAATGCAGTGACTATTACAACAAATGCAGCATCCACTCTAGCTTCTTAGATATAAAAAATGTAAGCATTTGTGATACCCCATTATAAAACCATTTGGGACCCTAAACATAACTAAAGGGAAAAAGGCTTACACAGTTACATCAAATTGTGTCAAGTTTGGCTCCCATGTTTTCATGGACATTAGAGATGTAGGTCAATATGCTGGAGAAACAAAGAGAAGAATCTCATATCTGCAATACTAGCTTTGAAGCAGAGATGGACACTTCAAATGAAATCCTTCTTTTCTAGGGCAACAACTCGTCTAAGAGGAGAGTGAGTTCTCCCCACGTAAACTTCCTGCTTACAAAAACAGATAGGACAGATTTCTCAACCCAGGAAGCCAGTAAAGTTACTCTGATTCACACCAGCTAAGGATCTGGTCCTGCATAAATCACTTAACCCAGTTAGTAACAAAAAAGGATTGAAAAAATCTTGGAGAAAGAAAGCATTCATTGAACATTTTGTCTTAAGATATCATGAGAAGATATTTTAGCTGTTATGTACAGGCAGAGTACCTGTAATGGCACATTAAATGGCACAAGGAACCATACTATTAAAGTGTTATTAAAATGTTTCTTTTCAGCCTACAAAAAAGTGGCACAGTATAATCTAAATAAAGAACTTTTGCAGTAATTGCATTAAAAGTTTTCCTCAAGATATGCAATTATCTGATATGTTATTTGATGAGAGCTACATTTCAGCTTTTGTATAGTTTAGTCAAAATTTGTGTAATTCATTCCAAAGATATTAAAGGCTGCAAAACAATAGCTACTTTCCTCTGTTCCACTGGATAAAGCAGCAAGGTATATGTCATAAGATCATTTTCTACATGAGTGGTTCTAATCTGACAAAAAAAGGCAGACTGAAACCAAACATGGATTTAAATTCAGATTCAGCTGAACTATAGATTTTATCTCAAACCACTCTTTATTGAAGAGCTTTTTTTCATCATCACTTGGGGTCGATTTGAAACAGTTCTGCATCCAAGCCTCTCCCTGAAATTAAAGAGCTCAGCAGAGCTTTAAACACTGAAGTAGATTTAAGTTGAAGGCAGAGGAGCTTGCAAGAACTGTCATAAACATCCTTGTACCTCTTTAGCATGTAGTTTTATGAGATGTTATATTCAACTATTGCAGAGCTATGTTATCATGACACTTACTAGCAAGATGAGTGGTGGGCAGCCTATCAGTGCAATGGCAGTGGAAAGCTTGCGCTTGTTGCCACCACTGTAGGTACCAGCCAGGTGGTCTGCATACATTGGAAGCCCCAGCTTCTGGATCCCCCATTCAGCAACCTGTGAGAAAGACCATCTTTTTCACACAGCAGCTAATGCATAACGGACAGGACTGCTGATACATCCCTCTTCTGTCAGACATGGCAATCCCCTGGGTTTTAGCACATTCGTCTTGGAACTGGAGCAGGGCAGACCAAAAATTTTATGATGATGAGGGAAATTCTAAGTATTGAGGGAAAGCCATAAACCAGCCTGAGCTGTAGACTCCTATCTGTGCAAGTATTTAAATTACTTTCTTCTGGAATCTTGTGTTTTCTTTCTTATGCATAAACAGCTTTAAAAACAAGAACAAAACAGCAATCAGTGTAGTTCTGAGTCATGGCAACTGCATCTTTAGACTTCCACAGTTGGCGCCACTGTTTTGCAAGTACCATTAATGCTGAAGAAACAGCATTTGATAGTCCTGTATTTTACCGTCCAAATGACAGGAACCACTCCCAGGACTTCAACACGACAAAAGGCAAACCCACTTCGGAAATTCTGGCCCTTGGCATGTTATGAACCCAGTTAATAACCACAAATATTTACTGTAACTACATGTAAGTCAGAGGCAAGAATGCTTTACCCTTTCAATCTCTTCTGCTGGAACCCCCCGCAGACGTGCATATAAGTAGAGATGTTCTCGTCCTGTGAGAAGGTCATCAATGGCATCAAACTGAGGGCAGTATCCCATGTTTTGACGGACATCAGAAATGTGGGTCAATATACTGAAGAAACAAAGGAAAGAATCTTAGTTCTATACTACTACCTTTCAGGCAGAGATGGACAGTTTGAATAAAATCTCTTTTCTTTTCTGAGGCAACAGCTTTCATAAGAGGAGAATTTATTCTTCCTGATACAACATCCTACTAAAATACCTGTCTGTACAGAATAGCAAGGAATGTATTCTCATCTAAGTCAGCTCAGTCCTGGTTAACAGTGTAAGCCCATTTCCCCTCCCACATTTTCCTGTTTAAGTATAAGCTAACAGAATAAGAAGTTATTTGAACAATCATTCAGATCTTTTTTTTTTTTCCAAATTGTGCTTATTTCTAGAATTAAAAAAATCAGTCAATTTAATCTGTGAGTGTGGTCACTGGGAACAGACAGATTAACACTTCACTAGTAACAGAAGAGGTACAGAGTCACAGAATGATTGAGGTTGGAAGGGGCCTCTGGGGGTCACCTTGTTCACCCATCCTGCTCAAGCAGGGTCGCCTAGAGCAGGTTGCCCAGCACCATGTCCTGACAACAAAACAGCTATTGTTCAATTTACATCAATGGACAAAGAATCAAATCCCAAATACATCTAACAAACCAAGACATAACCTGCAATTAAACTAATATAAGTCAATACCAGACCATGCTGTATTGACTCCTGACATTATGCCAGCACTGTGTAAACAAAGCTGCTAAAAACAGCCAGAGTAAAGTCCCAAAGCTCAGATGGAAGCATCACGTTGGACTGGTTCTCTTGTGTTTGTGAGCTCCTGCCATTAGATCCAATTGCCTTGTCTCATTACTATAACCAACCACAGATCTTACAACAGATTGTTAAAAGTATAAAGTGCCAGTGTGTGCTAGCTGTGGTCTCTCCCAGTGCCATAAAACTGGAAAAGAGTTGCTAGGTCATTAAGACAATGATCCGGGCAGTTTTGCTGCGGTAAATGGACTGTCACAGTTGGTTTTATTGAGGTACTTACCTATTGCCAGCCACTACCGCATCTCCATATGTCACATCAGTATCTCCAGTCAGCATTTTGAATGTTGTTGTTTTGCCAGCACCATTCACTCCCAAAAGACCAAAGCACTAAATTACAAAATTTATCATACTCTTTAGTGTTTCCATTTTAAATCAGCAGGGGCATTAAATCTGATCTGATGATGGAATGTAATCAGTGTTATTGAACAACCTACCTCTCCAGGACGGATGCCAACACAGAGTCTGTCCACTGCAGGCTTGTGCCTTCCTGCATAATTCTAAATTGACAGGAAAAAAAGAAAGAAAATTCCTATTTAAAGACATCTACAGCAAAGAAAATATTCTGAAATGTTTAGTTTAATGCTATGGGGATGAGGCAACTTTAGAACCAAGTATATAAAATTAAAATAAAGAGTAAGCATTCTACAAAGATATTTATTTACATTAAGTGTGATATGACCCCTAACAATTCCTCATTTTCTGCATGCAGCCTTTTACTTCTTATCTTTAGCACTAGAAGACAGACCTGATGTTTTGCTAGGACAAAGTATGTGTCAAACCAAAGCGGAACAATACAGCAAGGTAGTCTGAAGAATGATACTCTGGTTCTCTATTCATGAAAACACAACAATGTGTGTAATCTTTGTATTTCTGTAGTTCAAGCTTGCATACTTTCTCATAGCATAAATAAGATGCCTTCAATGTCTGAAAAGATGATAAATTAACAACAGCTATAACCCTCAACGTGAAAGCAACCAAATAGCTAACTTGAGATTGAAACTCACCTATGGAAAAAACAGCATTGCAGAAGAAAAGACTAATAGTAGGAGTGGACCAATGCAATAGATACCAGTCATGTCAGACAGCATGAGGTAAGAAAACCCAAAACCAAACCAAACCTTGTTTTCTATGGCACAAGGTTGATTTTTAAAACAATACCATCTGAATCCAGAGCTGAAATATATTCTGAGAGAATAAACTGACACCAGACTAATTTGTTTCATTCTTCTCAAAGCATTACCTTGGTCAGTTCTTGTAATTGTAAGATATCTGTTTTGTTCCCTCCATTCATAATTCTTTTTCTTTCTTCTGCAACATCCTCATCTTCATCAATAATAGGTGACATGACAGTCTCAGCAAACCTGGAAAAAAACCAAGAGATTGACTGCAGAAACAATGAGTTGCCCTGCACATAGTTAGAATAACAGTGGGAAACAATAGCTGATTAACTGCTAAAAATGCGACAGGTGGAAGCAGTGGGTTGAAACTTCACAATGTGACACTGGCTGAAGCATTCCTGCTGTTGGGAGAATCCCTGACCTTTGAAAGTTAATCTCTAAATACTAAAAGGGAGGAAACGGCTTGCTCAAAAGAGCATGCCTTGTCAGTCACTGACATGACATAACCTGACCCTCAGCCACAGCTTTCACTCTTCTGCTGCTCTTCAGTAGCTAGTGATAGTCCTCCTGCAGGTCTTTTGAGTGGACCTCCCTGTAAACAAGTATTTTTATAACTGCATTGCAAGACAGTCTAAAAGTACAATTAGTACTCTTGCTGGCAATGTTGAACAGAGTGAATGACCCACTCACACCTGGAAAGTAGCTGCCTTCATTGAGATAGAGGCACATTTGTAAAGCAGAGGGGAAGCTTGCATAGTGTTCAGGCAGCAACTGTCCTGTCCCATTGACTAGAATTCCTGCCCTGGGGTGTCAAGCTAGTACCTCATGCCTGTACTTACGACCTGACAAACTTTCCAAGTCAGTCAGTAATCTCAGTATTACAGCGTCTTAATTTAAAAAGAAATTACATTAAAATCTTAATTCAAGAAAACTCATTTCTTTAATAATATGTTCCTAAATCCTACTAAGATAATGTAAATTTTTAACTGCTTTCTTGGACCAGGATATGAACAAATTAGGATGAATTCAAGCAAGTAAAAATGAAAAGGCTGATCAATTCACAGAAAAAGAAAAAGGGGACATAGAGAATAACAAAGAGACACTGCTAACAAAGGAACGTTAATACAGGATTTCAGACATACCATCTTGTGGAGAACAACTGGTGCTGCATAAGGAGGTTCAGAAAGAAGAATGCAACCCCTTGAACAGCCATGGCAACCAGGTTCTTTCCAACAAAGTCCCACTGAAAAGGATTGGAAACATGTTCTTCACCTTTGGAGAAAGAGCACCAGAAAGTAAGGTGAAATACTGCTGAAGAAACCCCACTGCTCCTCAGAATAAAAGGAATAATCATAATGGTTTGGGATGAAAATCTGTACTTTATGTGATCGTGATCAGGCAACGTCTTCATTTTCCAGTGTCTTATAAAGATTCTTAAGAGGATACACTTCCAGTTCAGCTGCTGCATTGGAGTAAAGATTAATATAAGCTCTCTGAATATGCACTGATTTGGATAACGTAACAAGAAATTTGCATGAATTGTGTGAAAGACACATTTTCTAAATAAAACCAGCTGAGTTCTGCTATATGACTACTCTTTTAATAAGAAGTTGTCTGATATCAAAGACAGCCATATCCCAAGAGGGTGCATTTAAAGAGCAGAAGCCACTTTAAGAATTAACAAGAAGGCCACTGAAGTATTCAAATGAAATAACAAATCCTCCTGTAATACCTAAGGGTTGTAGAACAAATGATGAAAAGACAGACAAGTGGCTGGACTGTAGAGTTCTGGCAGCTGTATCAGAAGCTGAGATTCCTTCAAAGAGGTTGAACTTCTATACTCATCATCCACCTGATTATGTGAAATGGAAGTATTTCAGAAACAGCCACCAGTTTTCCAAGATAACGCTTCCAACCATCCTATCCATAGTCAGGACACTTGACACAGATAAAACTTGTTGCTTATTGGCTTTACTTACCAAACCTGGCATATACTTCAGTTACAGCTTGGTTCACAGCCAAGTCAATGAGTCCACGGCCCAGGCAGTAATGTGGGAAAACCATCAGCACATTTTTCAACGTTTTATTAAACTTCAGTAAAGACTACAAGAAACAACATAATAAGCAGTTGAAACTAGAAAACATAGCAACATGAGTGAAAAGTTCTTTGTCATGTCAGAAAAACTGGATGTTCTGTCTTCTTACAAGAGAGAAAACAGAGCATTTATCAAGTTATTTAGGCTTTGGTGCAACGTGGACATACCCAAAACACTGTGCTAGTAGCAGCCTAGCTGCACCGACACCAAATCTCCCTCTGGAGACACAATGTCTGCAACAGAGACTTACTCTCAAAGGTAACAATACCAAAATGTTTTGGTTAAGTTCATTGTTTCTCCTTTCTGGCAAATAACAATGCTTGATCAGCACATGGTGTTTGAAAACACACTATCACACATAATGGATTGCTGTCAGATGTAGAAAGGGTGTCAGTCACAGTGGAGAGAGTATCAGCAACCGTAGAGGTGTAGCTGTGCGTACAAGGTACTGATGTCTTAGCCTAAGAACTAATTTTGGCACTCACTGTATTCTGTCTATTCTTGTGTTTTCTGTCACCTTCCTGGTGGTATTAAGCCATTTGGGGGCAATTCTCAAAATGTTACTATAAGCAGAACATCTCCTCTAACATAATAACTTGCAGGAGTGTCTTTTCTTCCTTAGTGGTGACTCCATGATTTTCTACCATCTACACCTTCCTGTACAACCCAAGCTGTGGAAGCAAGCACAAAGTGCCATGTCCCTTCCTCCCCAGCTGTGAAAGTGTACAGAAGTTTTGCTCATAGGGATGAAAAACACTCAATGTCACTTGCGTGTGTAGCACAAGATATCAACTGCCCTGAGTTGCTTCTCTGGATTATTCTGCTCATCTGTCCTGCAGCTACTCAGCAAGTTGCCCACTCATTTACTGCCAGAAGAAATGGGAAGGTAAAGAAAGACAGTTACTGTTAGAGCTGGTTATGTCTGGACACCCTTGGCACAGCTCTGTAAAACCAGGTGTTAACAAAAATGTTACTTACCGGGTTATTTTCAAATAACTCCAGGATGAATGTAATAGCACTGCTGTTGATCCCCACAAAGAGATTAATACAAGATAACGCAACATAAGCAGTGCTAGGGACATTGAAGAATGAAGAAGCAGGGTACATCATGGGAATTACTGCCCATCTGCACGCAAAAGATAGAAAAACTATGACAACAGCTTCTCAGTATCCTCATGTCAGTTGACTTAATGAGAACACAAGTTGAGCTTTGTTCTCATCCCGAGTGTAATGAAATGGTGTAACCGAACAGAGATGCCATCACAGAATCACAGAATCCTAAGGGTTGGAAGGGACCTCAAAAGATCATCTAGTCCAACCCTCCTGCAAGAGCAGGGTAACCTAGAGTACATCACACAGGAACTTGTCCAGGCGGGCCTTGAATATCTCCAACGTAGGAGACTCCACAACCCCCCTGGGCAACCTGTTCCAGTGCTCTGTCACTCTCGCAGTAAAGAAATTTTTCCTGACGTTCACATGGAACCTCTTATGCTCCAGTTTACACCCATTGCCCCTTGTCCCATCACTGGACATTACTAAAATACCCTAGCTCCATCATCCTGACACTCACCCTTTACATATTTGTAAACACTGATGAGGTCACCCCTCAGTCTCCTCTTCTCCAAGCTAAAGAGTCCCAGCTCCCTCAGCCTCTCCTCATAAGAGAGATGTTCCATTCCCTTAATCATCTTTGTAGCTCTGTGCTGGACTCTTTCAAGCAATTCCCTGTCCTTCTTGAACTGAGGGGCCCAGAACTGGACACAATATTCCAGATGCGGCCTCACCAAGGCAGAATAGAGGGGGAGGAGAACCTCTCTTGACCTACGAACCACACCCTTTCTAATGTACCCTAGGATGCCATTGGCCTTCTTGGCCACAAGGGCACATTGCTGGCTCATGGTCATCCTCCTATCCACCAGGACCCTCAGGTCCCTTTCCCCTTCACTACTGTCCAGCAGGAGTTGTTCTTCCCCAGATGCAAGACTCTACACTTGCCCTTGTTGAATTTTATCAAGTTCCTCTCTGCCCAACTCTCCAGCCTGTCCAGGTCTCGCTGAATGGCAACACAGCCCTCTGATGTGTCAGGCACTCCTCCCAGTTTAGTATCATCAGCAAACTTGCTGAGGGTACATTCAGTTCTCTCATTCAGGTCATTGATGAAAATATTAAACAGCACTGGTCCCAGCATTCTTTCCCAGGTTACCAAGCAAAAAGGTTTTTCTGCTTGGTCTTTTTTGCTGTCAAAATGCAGGGCAATAGAAACTGCTAGAACTGAGAAAACTTAAAGCCAGCAAAGCTTATTATCACCCCAGGTACCCTCGCACATCTGACTGGATTGTAACCCAGGAGAGAGAAACAAAGAAATATTAGAGAAAGCAAATACGATATACCACTTTGCTCAGCCTTTGGAACTGCCCAGATCAGGAACTCTGTAAATTTTCATAGTCTTTAACTCCTACACAATTTTTTTCCCCTACTCCTGATGTGGAGCTTCATGTGCTGTGATTTCTGAGACATAGCAAATGCACATGCAGCAACACAAAAGGAGTATTCCTCTGGAATAAACTTACAATGCTTAGCAACAATTAGCCCAACCAGGAAGAATTCAGTAACAACAACCTGAGTTGTTTAATAGGACAATACAACGTGTTCAGAAGGAATCAGCCCAAGCTTCACCTTGTGAAAGCAGTTGGATCCAAGGGCTAGTAAATCATTCTATGAATTTACCTTCCTTTCTTTTTTTTCTGAGGACCACATTATGATATTATCATTGAAGTGACTGCCTTGTGATTGCATCTTGGTAGATGTGTTAAAAAATGCAAATACATTTTAAATGTCCATCCACACAGCCATGAATATACAGCCATGACTGTATTTGAGACAATGTACAGAGCCACAGATGACTTATTAAAGATACCACTATTACTGCACTTTAAAATGAAAGAGTGAAAAATTAAACCAAAAGAACATTCTGATCACATTAACACTGTGTACTTTCAGAGATCAAATGATGATCATGCTTTTCATTTTCTCAGCATTTTCATTCAAAGAACACGAAAAGTTCAGAAAATTAATGGTTAGTCTGTCCTGAAAAGAACTGTTCCCACTTAGGCTTAATTTGTAATATAGAATCATAGAATCATAGAATAGTTAGGGTTGGGTAGGACCTTAAGATCATCTGGTTCCAACCCCCATATGCATAGGAGGATGCAGAAAGCTTCATCTTTCTCTTTAACCCTAGAAATAAATCTGGTTGATTACTTCGCCTAGACCACACTAGCTGCAGGGCTATCAGGAACAGGATTTTATAGATAAAAAGATATGATCACTAATTAAATGAAAGTAAATTTCAGTCATTCTTATAAAATGTTATTTGGCAAGAAAAATGCTCATTTCAAGTCAAAAGAAGTTTTGATTACTCAGTGCTCCTTGCCCTTGGGTCAAATGCTGAAAGATACCTTAGTATGGGCTGTCAATGAGGTGAATGAACAACCACTGAATTCCTACACAATGTACATAGAAAGCAGCAAACCAAAGAAATATATTTTCCTGTAAGGATCACATTTAACACTTAAAAATATAAAGCAGTGACAAAAAAGTCTCCTTTAGAGTATGTGACCAGAGTGTGTAAATATCTTGCAGGAGGTACAGAATCCAGTTCTAACCTGTATTGTATCCACTCAGTTGTATTCTTTAAAGCTGGATTTCACTAAGTACTGAGCTCAATAACATGAAATCATTTCCACGTAGAATACACACCCCATATGCAGGAATAACATTGAACACTCACCCGTACAGAAGCAGCAGGGCAACAAGCACAGGGAGATTAGCTGGTGAGGTGTAAGCTTTCTTGTTGAAGCCAGTGAATATAACCACAACCAGTCCAGCACTCAGTGCATAATTCACCTGCCACACCACAGGGTGAAGATTAGTGTTTAAAACCTGAGAAGGTCTGCAACCGTATCCAGATCCTACACATTATTCCAAAAGGATTTTGTACTGAGGAATACCAGAATTTATGAGCTAGACTAGTCACACTCAAGCTTTTGGAACAATAGGTCCTTGGCAGCACTCAACATTTTTTCTGAGACATCTTTTATCAGTCTGTTCATCAAAACTACAACATATATTATTTCTTAGATTATGGTTTGGGAGCCAATTACTTTGTGGTCCTGTTGGCAAGCTGCCCACAGAAAGAGGCTGTGGGTATGCAAGGGAAGTGCAGTTTCTGCTGATGCAAAGGTTGTGTAGGAGGGGAAAAGCTGGTTACTTGAGCCACATTCCTGGGAAGAGGCTCAAGTGAGTGTGTTTGGCCACTGCTCTTCTAAATTTCTCTGCGTGCTATTCTACTGCAATGCACAGAGCTCCTCATGCAGAATGGCGTGTTTCATGGAACTGCTAACACCAATAAATACCTTTGCATCATGCTGCCAAGGGCCACAGCCAAGTAGAATTCCTGCCAAGCTGCTGGGTGGCTGCTGTCACCAGCAGGGGACAGGAACTCTGAGATCTGCTTCTTTTCCCTCATTTACTAACTGAATGCTTTGCTTTACCTTCTCCTGAAAGAGCACCTCTTGAAGCCCATAGAGCTGGGGTTTTTCTTTTTTTTTTCTTTTTCATTTTTTCAATTCCATGTTCATGCTTTTCTTATTGCATAGCCCTTGGCCACTCTCTTTGTTCAGAAGGCATGGCTAGAGAACAAGCCCCTTGCTGTATCTCATCCAGGCAAAGAATTTGCTCCTTTGTGACAAAGTGGCTTGAAGAGTAATGGGAGGGTAACTGAGCCCTGTGTAAGCAAGAGTGGGTCTGTGGTCTAAATCCTGTTGGAACAACACAGTGTTCACAACACACAAATACATCTATGTCATTTTAGACACCCTAGCGTATTTTGTCTGGGCTTCAGCTACTGTTCCAGCAGTCTGCAAATCTCCCTCACCTAGATTTCTTGAACATCTTGAAACATGTTATGGTCCTTCTAGATGGCAGGAATGAGGCAACTGGGCTTTCCACTGCTCTGGGGAGCTGTAATTTATTGTACGTTTAAAGATTGGAAACCCTAAGATTACAACAGTTGAAGCTCCATTTGTTGAATAATGAGTTGTGCACCTGACTTAATTTCTACATCTGTAGAAATAAATCCTTATCCTGCTTTACAATGCTCGGAATCACCTTCACTCAATTCACCAGTTAGTTCCCAGTTCATGAAAACCCAGGAGTAATTTCAGACTATGAAATCAGACCAGCAGTTACTCACTATATCCCACATGAAGTTGGTTAGCCAGTAGACTGCAGGGCTCACACCACTGACAAACTGTAGATGCTTGGCTTGTGTTACACGTTCTTGAATCAGATACAAAACAAAACTGGCTGGTATAAAGGACATGGCAAAAATCACACAGATGGCAACAACAGCATCCACTGAAGTGGTCAGCCTAAAACAGCACAAGAAGGGACTGTGAGCAAGGGAATGGATACAACACAACACTGTATTAGCAATTGGGGAATCTGGAAGGAATGTGAATGTGAAGATCTAGAAGTAGCACGGCTATTTTGTGAGTAGAAGACTTCTCCAATTTCAAAATGTGCTGCTCTATTTTCCCAAGTTGTGCTGGAGACTATAGCTAGTATGGTATTTTGCTAAGGATGATGGTATTTTCCCAAGCTATGCTGGGGACTGTAGCTAACAAATGTGGATGATGGTGGCACTACTCTGTGATTTTTCATTTGCTTTCATTCTCTGGGAACAGTTCAACTCCTATACATATCTCAGTTTGAGAGCCTTCCCTGTATGGTATGTGTCAGACTAGACATTAAGGCACAATAGTCAAAGGCCTGGGAGCTCGGAAAAGAGGGGCTCAGAGAGGCAAGTTGCAGACAGTGAGATGAAGCACAGATCTTACCTCTGTGCTAAGGCAGGAGTTTTCAGTTTCACTGAATTCTGAACTTAACAGGAAACGTGAGTGGGAAGCCATGTCTTCTTACAGGTGTCTTTTCCAAGGAATCAATGGCTTGTAGATTCTGGAATACACCAGCCCTACTACATGCCACTGAAAATCTACCTATGTGCTGTCCTTGGCACCAAGACAGAGGTTGTTGACTACTGACTACCTGTAGCCAAGTTAAGGACAATTTCTGACTGCTTTTTTGATTATGATCTCTCTGTTATTTCACAAGTAGATCTACTGGCTTTGGTGCATGAACAAAGACTTCAGAATCTTCATGCTTGGGAATCAACATATATGTGCAATCACGTACAACCAATGGTCATAGCTCCTACACAGGATGGGAATGAACTCTTATAGGACTATAATGATCCAGAAAAGAATAGAGTGTATAAGTAAATCTTGATTAGAATAAAACTCCAGGGAAAGGCCTCCAGGTTCTGTCAATTAAACTATTTCCCCACAGAGTATGTGTACATTAGAGGCAGCAAGCTGCTAGGAGAGGGAGGGGTAAGAGCCAGCACCAGAGCACAGGCAGACTTACACAGTGACTTCAGAGAGTTGCTCTTTCGTGAGGTTCAGAGGATGGTTTACAGCAGTGATCCCAAATTCTTCAGGGGCTTGGCCAGTATGCAGGTTAGCTCTAAGGATTGCATTACTGGCTACATTAAGGAAGCTAACCATGGCATGCCAGCCTTTATTGTTAAACCACACCTAAAAGAGTCAGAAAGCAGAGATTCATTTAAGAAGCCTTCATTAATAACCCTGAGCTGCAGGAAAAAACTTGGCTGCCTTTTATCTACTTTGGTGGGCACTGTAACAGGGAGGAATCCGGGACCAGGAATGCATAGCTCCCAGGCACAGTCCAGCAGGAGGAGCTCACATACTATGCTTTTAAGAGTTGACAATCACTGTTAAGGGATTTTACAGAGCTATATTTTAAAATTTATCAGAATGTGTCCTACTCAGCAGGATCTGGGAAAGTACTAAGAAGTACTAAGAACATGGTTAAACTATCTCAGATTACAAATAACTGTGCACTAACAACATATCCCATCTTCATAATAGTATTTCATCTGTGGTTGCATCTGAGAATGTGACTAGTAATATTCTCACTATTTGAAGTCTATGTCAGGAAAGAATGGGAGCTAGCAGACTACTTGCAGTAAAATACCTTAATATTATCTTCAGTTTCCATGTATTTAAGGAAATTAGTCATTTCTTTAGCAGCAGCCAGTGAACTTTGTCCCTAAAATGAAAAAGAAATGGTTCAAGCTCAGCTGTCTGGGTGAAATCTGGTGCTGCATATCTTCAGCTTCATAACAATTCTTTAGTAAGGGGACAATAAAACCAAAGGAAATCTTGCTTACTCCTGTGATATTCATCATTCGGCCAAGATCACTTAAAAAATTGACAACTTGATCTCCAGAAACATGAAGGACTGGGAGCTTTCCTCCTATAGAAATTCCTCCATATCTAACAAAGAGAACAGTATCATCAGTCACTTGTACCACATACCCAAAATTCTGTACTTTGATGGAAATACTAAAAACTCACTTAATGTTTGTTTTCTATACATCCTATAATTCATGTATAGCAACCTTCACTCTTTTTCTAGCAACTTGTATTAGGCCTTTTTAGGGCTTACAAATAATAGACATTCTATCAGTTCCTGAGGTGTTCATGCCAACATCCTGATTTAGATAGAAGATTCGGAGCAAACAGTTATTTATACAGTGCAAAATCTTTAAATCAAGATAATTGACATGTAAGTGTTTAGCCAGCAAGGAGGACTAAGGACAGCATGGACCTCACTTAAAATTGCAGTTGCCCTGAGAGGAGCAGGTAATCACCTATGCTGGTGCCAGTCAACACTCCATAATAATAAATACTACTGCATGAGATGAACCATAATCTATCCCATATAAAGTAATGTTTGCACATGAACAAACAGATATTTTTTGCTGGAAGCCAGTCACCCAGCTGCTACCTTTGAAGTGAACTCCTGCTGCTGAAAAACTAAGTATGCTCTTCAGGCTAATCAGTCATCTTTCTAAGCTTAGTATCTATACAGTGAGACATCACACTGTGGTTGTCTGACGTCTCTATGTAAGTGTGGATCACTAGTGTAATCTGTTTTCTAACCACTGTACGTGTTCAGAGCAGGGATGAGGAGTTGTGGTTGTTACTTCTGATAGTCTGGTGCCCAGGTTTCATCTCACCCTGGTCTTTTTCTTTCTTTTAAGGGTTCACATTTTCCTGCTGCTCTGTCACAGTGTATGCAGTGTTGTATTCTAACTTTCCATCACTCAGATCCCATTAATCTGACTGCTGGGGTAATAAAACTGTGATTGTTCCATTGTGTGCCTCTGGTCTTTATCCTTGAGGGTGTAGTCCAAACAAATGTAACCTAAATGCAAAGGGTCTTTATAAAACTTTTGCACACCCCAACCTATTTCCCACTGAAGCCACCTTTGTTCTATACTATCTGCTGCAATTCCCCTTGTCCATTTAAAGAAACATTGTGAGGCTCCAGGTTAAACAGAAATTCATTGTTGCTTTACTTACCCCCATAATCTGTGAATTGGTTTCTTACCTTTGCTCATTGACCCAGTATTTGCTCTTCAAGCTGAAACAGACAAAGAGAATCTCAACTCTTAATGCACAGAACCAGTCAATGGTATTGTCAGGCTTAAATGGAAATGGTTTCCCCTAAACAGCCTTTCCTCTTCCCCTTACCCCCCCATCCCCCTTTTTTTTTTATTTCTTTTATTTGCTTTCTTTTTAAGTGATTGCTGATAACTTTGAGCTGTGGGGTTGTCTGGACTTTTGGTATTCCTTCTAGTGGTCTGGTTTTGTTTTCTGGCATGTTTCATCTCCAGCTTATACAGAGATAAGAAAGATTTTGGAAGTGACAGATACTGGTTCTATCCTAAATCCATAATGAATTAATTTAAAAAGATGAATCTAAGGCAATTATGACATATGCTAAGAGGAATCAAAGGCAGCCAACACATAGCTAGTATAACAGGAATTTCAAGAACTTTGCTGGGAATTGAAAAGGTAGCATGGCCTGAATCAGAAATAATAGGCCATGGACACCACACAGTCAATTACCATGCATGCCACTCAGGCAAGTGAGCAGCTATCAGTAGGATAGATGGATCTAACATTATCTTTTGGCTCTTAAGCACTTTTGGGAAGAGAGTGCTAATTCACTCAAGCGGATGGTCATGCTGGTGCAGCTAAAGTTCTTCAGGGACACAAATCAGTATCTCTGCAAGGCAACACTTCACGCTGTGCAGAGGCACCAGTTTTCTCACCACTGACACAGTTACCATTAACAGAGCATTCCATCAACATCAGAACTTAGGTCTGCCTATAAAAGAGTACCTGATTACAAAAATAGGTATAACTAAAACAATTTAACTCCCCTAAAATGAGCATCTCTGTTCTTACATTAGGAATATGGACATGACACTCGAGTCTACACTACGCTGTGGTAAATCAGGTGCCTATGTTACTATTAAATGAGAATTTCATGGCCAGGTACGAAATACCACATGTGAAAAACAAAGGAAGATTCACCCCTACCTCCCTTTTATCAAAGTGGGGTATGTTTTCACCAGAAAATCAGAAATATTTCTGTGGGTGAGATCTTGAAGGATTTCTGTGCTGTGCTGCACTCTCTGAAAAGAAAACCTCATCAATTACAGGAAACTTCACTGTCTCTAAAGCTATTAAGCGTTTGTCAGGAAAAGAGCAAAAGCAGCTTTGGTTCAGAGGAATTGCTCAGGTTCATAGTATCAGTGGAATGGAGTGGGTCATTCACCTTCTAGCCCAAATATCTTTATTTTCCTAAGATTCCAGAAGAAATCATGAAATCACAGAAGGTCGTGAGGGCTGACACAAACGAGCTGCACTTTACTCTGAAACCTGGCCCAAGTTATTTGCAACAAAGACCAAGGTTGCTCAAGGCTTTTTCTTCACTGTGAAAGAAGGAAGCTTTTCAAACAGACTGAGGTCCCAGTGAAGATAAAGTGGTTTTCTATGATTTAACAAGTTGAAGTAAAAATTAACATGAAAACTTGACCTTCACTGCCATGTTAGAAACTTCGAATGAAGAGTACTCTCTCTTTTTTTTGCACTGAAAATGATGCCAAATGAAAACGATACCTTTGTGAGGCTTTTGCAAATACAGGGTCACTGTGAAATGCAAGACCTCAGACTCATTGAGTTTATCCCAAGGTGGAATATACTGTGAAAGGTTCTTGGGCAGTTTCAAAAGGCAGGTCTGCAACCTGAAATGACCTAGTAATGACCTCAAAAGTCTAATGAACTTTCCAGAAGTTCCTCCATTTGTCCACAGAGAAGCAGTACTGGAGGATACAGAAGATAAATTACAGCTCCTTATCTTATTCTCAACAAGACATAGGAAGACTGGTAGCATCCTCACAATTCCTTCATTGAATGAGCTGTCTATGCTCAGGCATCTTTCACAATTACTTACAAACTGTTGCTTCCCTGGAGACTCAAATGTGAACTGTTTTTTCCTGACAAGTTATACAAAATTGTCAGGATAATATTATAACCAACACATTTCCCTCAGATGAGTAGAATCCTCATAAACAAGCAAAAAATTAGTGTTGTATCCTACTTGAATCAGAAGCTTTAAATTAAATTTCCTTCCTAAATCCACTAGCATGCACTTAGCAAAATTCAACTTTGGCTGTTGATTGGACATGGATTATTGGAAATCAGAAATAACTTGTGATGCTGTGAATAATGTCAGAATAGAACCTCTTTATTAACTTATTTTTTTTGCTTCATAGATAGGAATTCTACAGATATTTAAACCAAGTTGCTTTGTTGTTTTGTGAATAGTGGTAGAGAAAACAAAGCAAGCCAGGTCAGTATTTCTTAAGAGATTTGGATTCAGGAACTTGTGACATCAATATTAAAACTAAAATTATTTTAATCATTTGGCTAATGTGTGCAGCCTGGCAAAGAGGAGTATTAAAGCTGAGACATTAAATGAGTGAACTGTTCCTCTGGCACTGCCTGCAGTTCTGCTGTCTTTAACTTGTTAGAAAAAAAGCTAGAGAATGTAAACACTAACAGGCTGTCATTTTCCTTTGCTCTTCAAAAAAAGCAAACACATTTTATAAAGGGCACTACTAAGATCATTCATTGATTGGAGCAGGTAGGAATGTACCTCTCATCTCTTCTCCATACAGCACCAGCGGCTTTTAAATCACTCCTCTTCATGCATATGCATACAAACATTTGTTTTGCTAGCTTAGAACTAACTTTCTAGAACTAGAACTGAGGCATGCAGGAAAACTGTTACTTGGGGTTGACTCAATATTAATTTCTCCATGTTTAAAGTGATGACCCCATTCCATTTTTTTGAAAACCATGACAATTTTCTTTCCTTCCTCTCTTCTTTCTCCCTCTACAGAAAGGCAGACTTCTAAAGAGAATTTTCTTTGAAACAAAAAAGCGTATTTTTTTAAATTATTTGATAAATTGTTATTTTTTTGTGATTTTCTTCTATATGAAAAGGCTGCAATTGAGATGAAAATAGTGACCAATTTCATTGAAATGTGCAAGCTTTTCCAATACCTCTGAAACTGAATTCCAAATTCTAGCAATTCTTGCTCCATTAAGAAAACATACTCCATTCCTTCCATGTCTAGTGGCATGGCAAGGTACTTCCATACTTATCCCTTTCCCAGCACTTGCCATGAAAGTTTTCTACAGAGATTTATGGCACAAGGACCCAACCTGTGGTGGGGGTAGGCCTCCTGCTCCTGCAGGGCATTCTGGCATCATAGTGAGTTTCTTGTGAGTGCTGCACTTGCAGGAAGGTGATGGATTCTCAGGGCTCCACTTGTGGCTCAGCAGGAGGCTGCTCAGGTTGGGATGAACAGCAGGTGTGTTCCAAGCAGTTGGCATATTGCTGCATGGGTAGTTCCTGTGTGGAGGAACATTCTTTAAGCTGCACAGGGAAATTGTTCATGAGAGGTCACAGAATTGCTGAAGCAACTGCTTCCAGACACCCCAATGGGGACTCATGTGTGGAAAGTGCCACGGAAGCTGTGAAGATTTGGGTCTGACCTACTGACCTGAATTTTAAGGTTGCTTAATTCTCAACGTAAGGCTACATGAGCTGGTTTCCAGCTAGCCATATTGAGCACTGGGAATAATTCATAATCCAGTGGCACTGTCGTCTTGCTGTTTGTTAATTTTGACCTAATACTAGATATTATGGCCAACAGTGTATCTGAAGCATTGGCTGGAGTGCAAAGCCAAGCCAATTTATTCTTGTTTCACTACTCAAGACCCTGTAGTAATACCCTGTTAGAACCTTGCTTCAGAGAGATTAGCCAGGAACTTACAGAAGAGGCTGATTCTTCATGCAGCGATTTCCAAATCCTGGTTTATTCAAGAAAGCATCAGTGAGGGAGACCATCTGCTCACTGCCAGGACGCTCATTGCTAAAGGAAGAACATAGGACTTTCTCTATAGAAATGTTTTGCAGACTATTGTACTGGAATACGCATAGCAACTGGTGAAGGACACCCATATGGCAGAACCAACTCCCCCCTTCCAAATGCTGCTGATTCAGTTGCCTTATTTATGCAAACCCCTTTGCTTCTAATATTAAAGCATGACTTCTGACATTGACTGATAGCAACAGTCTCCAAAAAGGCTTGAATTTCTACCCTCTCAGCCCTGTCACAGTCAGTAATCAGAAGATGAGAAACATTCTGCATTTCCATTTGCTGAGGCCAAAGAGACAATGCTGCTAATAGTAAAATGTCTGCAAGCAACAAAATAACACCAGGCTACAGAATATCGCTGGTACCAAGTGTTACAGAAGTATGACTATCAAATGCTGTTCCACAAACTACAATGTATAACTTTAATTAAAGTTTCATGTGAATTTTCAGTAGGAAACTCAAGCAAAATGCTTCAGAATTATTGCCTTCAGTTTTGCTGCTTTCTGCTAGTTGGGATCTAGTCTAGGACTATCCAGCCAAAGAATACTGTATGGGGAGAAACTGCTAAGCAGCAGCACTAAAAAAGCTCAAGAGTCTCTGCTTTCATCTTGTTTCCATAACTTTGCCCAAATACTGTCCTGACTATAAATAAACCTACCACAGGTCAGCAGATAGGCTTGAATTTCATTGTTCCCTAAGATTATGAATACAGGAGTAGTTCACTGGCATATCAGAAAGTTAGATTTCTTACTGTCCTGGATCTACGATTAGGCAGGATAAGTAACTGTAAGTGCTGAGGTAATGAATTCAGGTAGGAAGAGGAGAGTACTAAAGATAGCAAGATATTTGAAGCACTCTTAGTCTGACAAACTCACAGCTGCTTTCTCCACCTGCACCACTTTCATGCTATTTTAAATCCTTTTTATACCACGTAGAGTGAGAAAAGCCCACTAAGACAGGGCCCCATAATCCTAAAAGCTAGGGAGGAAAGGATGTATACATGGCAGTACTTTTACTCTATGATTTTTCTTACCTGAAGAAAGTAAACTGCTGTCCATAGATCCAAGGGTGTAAGGTTAAGGCAGGATATTCTCCAAATGGAGGAATAATGACTGTAAGTATTAAAGACAGCAACACAAAACTAGCAGGGAGAACAATCTGCAGGGAACATGAAAACATCACACTAGGTTATTAGATATATATTGTAGAGCGACACTATACAGACCTCATAATATATGTAAACAAAGGAGGGACAGCGTGAGCACACAGATCAGATCTGGTTTATCTCCTGAACACCAAAAATTTAATTTTCAATGCTTTCAGTCCAGATTCTGTTTGCCACAGAACTGTATTATGTTAAAAATAAAATGCCAGGCTAGTAGTGATTGAATCATGAACTTGGTGTGGGTGATAGACTCTAGGCAGAAAGAAACAGAATAAGAGGCGGAACAGTTGGAATCAGAACAGTTAGGGACATTGTTACCCATTTGCAATAAATACCTCTGTTGCTTTGCAGAGATACAATGCTGGGAAAGACAGCATTTAGAACGTTGTGAGAGAGTCAAGAACAGCAAAAGTCAGCCAGTACCTGGGCTAGGAAGTCCTTACAGCTGCGGGATGTGTGGTGGAACCGTTTGATGAGCAGTGCTTTGATCTGCTGAAGTACAAGCTGAAAACCTTTATACTGTTGGGACCCTTTGCCTTCATTTTGATCTCCTGCTGTGCCTACCGGCATTTGAGAAGTGGCATTAGTTTTCAGTGTGGTTTGTTCAGCTGGTTTGTTCTCAGTAGAAGTTTTACCGAGAGTAGAACCATTTTCTTGAGTGTCTCCTAGGTTAAGATGAAAAGGGGCAGAGACCACACTTTATCTTTCATATATGAAGAGAGCACAGACATTTCAGTGAGCTCCATATTTTACAAACTGTACATATCACATCACCAGATTGCTTTAATTACAACTGTTGCACTGTGGCTGTATCTAGTGGCATCACACAGGTTAACACTCTTCTTACTCAGCAGGATGAACAAGTTAATCATGGATGTAGTTTCTGGACTAATGGTCAGCTTATGGACTAATGGTCAAGTACATTTTATAAAACTACTAAAACCACTGACATGTGGGGCCTTGACACTCCATTTACTTACACAGCTCAGAATCTCATCCAATCTAAATAAAGGTCTTTCTGATGACTTCATCTTATTTCTCAGATATCATGTCATGCCCTAAAAAAGGATATTTGCTGACCAAATTTGTTTTGGCAAGAAGACTATACAAAGACTGAAGGTTCTGAGGTTCCTCTTTACTTGCAGTCCCAGGAAAAGTTTATCAAGAACTGATTCATGGATCTTTACCTTCTTTCTGCATTCCAGGGTCAGCTTCTGCTGTGACCTTTAGGAAAACCTGCCATAGACAAATACATCTCCTGGTTAGGAATGGAACAGGTACAATAACCTGACTTCTGGAGTTTATACATCATCATTTAGTGTAAAAGAAACAAAATCAGATAGCTTTTCAGGACTGCTGCTTATTACACAACCAGAGATCTCTTACGAGATATCTCAGAAAATAAAAGACAGGAACAAGCTAAGATACAAAGACAGATTTCAGGCTAATGAGTCATGCTCCATGAGGCTAGCATGAAGTGATGCTTGGATCCTTTCTCTACACCTAGACTTCCTGAGTGTGCCACAGAATATATGAGCAGGTTTTGAAGGGGATATTATACATGTTTAAGAATGGGAACTGTCTCAGAAAACATTTTGGGGACTGCTGGTAAGATCAGCAGGTATCAGAGGTCTGTTACCTCTTCAAGTGGTGTGTCTGAAACTCCAAAACTGCTGAGTCCCAGGTCATCCAATGTTTCCTCCAGCTCTCTAAAGAGACTGGCATAAGATCGCTGTTTAAAGTGTTTACTGGGCAGAAGGTAAACTAGTTCCTGACCAATGCTTTCAATTAATTTTGCTTCTGGGACATGATGATGAATGACTTCTGCGAGCTCATTCAGGTCTCCTGTGAAAATTAAAAACAGTGTTGAAAGAATGAGTATTTAACCATGCTAAAAAGCTGTTGTTTGCACTATATAAACAGGGACTGCTCTATTGCATAACTCAGATATCTCAGTTAATTCTGTACTAGGCTGCACTGTGTTGCTAATTATGCTCTGGAACTACGTTGCAGAAAACTATTTCAGGTCTGTTAAGAAAGCACAACAAAATCTTCAACAATATCTACTTAAGTTCTTCTCTCATGTAGAAAAGTTGAAACAACTTTTTTCTAAGAAAGTCAGTTCCCTTCACTCTAGATATGCTTCAGTTTTCATGAAAAATTGACACATTTTGGTGTAGAGTAGTTCAAAACTCAGCCTATACTTCTAAAGCACACAAACTTCCAGTTCATCATCTGTACCTGAGACCATATATACATCAAAAAGGGGCAATAGTAAGCAAAGCCACAAAGAAACCTTATCAAATTCATGTTACAATGCAATACAGATGTTAGACACAAGCACTGAAGAAGTGGGCATCTGAAGCATTGATATGTAAAATGAGATCGTAGCATAACAGGAGACAGAACTATGTGTTGGAATGCCAAACCATCCCACTTCTTACCATCCAGTTCCTGCTCTGGAGCTCCTTCTTTGTCCCTGTGTGCACAGCTGGAGCAGGAGCAGGAGCACTGAGATCCACAGCTGCAAAGTGACTAGCATGGACAAGCAACAGATACAAAGACGAAAGTGCTTCAGATACATGCAAAACAGGCTGCAAGTAAAGGCTGTCAGCCTTTGAAAGCTGGAGTCAGTGAAAAATTGGACATGTCTGGAGCACCTTGAGCATATTATACTGAAAGTCATCTGAGGACTGCATTCAGCAGTGCAGAAAAAAAATCCACTTGCGCAAAGCATATCTGTAACTTCTAAATTGCATGCAAAAAAACCTGGGGAAATGTGATCAGTAGTGACCATGAGCATACAAATCATGTTGTTACTAAGACCAGAAGCACTACTAACAAGAGAAACAACCCAGATTCCTATTTCAAGCTGTGCAAGGGGCTGGTTCAACTACGAATAAACATAGACTCTTCTGGTGTCTGAGCTAGTTACTAGACTACATCATGTTTACAACCAATGTACTGAAAAAGCAAGCATTAGAAAGACCTGATCATATAATCATGGAATGGTTTGGGTTGGAAGGAACATTAAAGATCATCTAGTTCCAACCCCCTGCCACAGGCAGGCACACCTTCCACTAGACCAGGCTGCTAAAAGGGCAAAGACAACTTGAGTGGTAAAAGTTTAGACAACTGATGAGAGTGAACTACAGACCATGAAGGCCTTTCTATCCACCTATTATTTTCACCTGGCTGGCTGGCTGTATATTTATATATTTATAATATATTTATATTTATTTTTGCATTGCTTTCTTCATTTGGAAGTCAGTTTTGCACACAACCTCCAGCAGCACTTAACTGCTTTCCACCCTGGTGCAGTGCATGACTATGTGCAAGCATTTTTCACATTCCATGTGCAGGGAGGGAGCCACATACTTACTGAAGCCCTTCCAATTTTGGTGTTTTTCATCTTGCGAACAAGAGTGAGATAGAAGCCAGACCCAAAGCAGTTCTTTAGGAACACAGGAGAACCTGAGCAGAAGAGTTTCCCTTGGGATATGATCGCTACTCTGTCTCCAAGGATGTCTGCCTCATCCATGTGATGGGTTGAGAGGATGATGGTTCTGCCTACAAAGAATAAGGAGGAATGTTCAAGGAATGGACTCTCTCTTGAACTCAAAACTGTGCTTAGTTTTTTGGCAGTTAATGCAGGGTTTTCTCTGCACCAGAGCCAAGTCCTAGCTCTGCTGCATCATAGGTATCTGTTCACAGAACCTTGTTTGCCTGTATTCATATCCCACTAGTCACGAGTTTAACCAGCAGCCACATGTTGCATCTATGACAGGTTTAAAAAAAAACAAAAAACCCACACAGAAACAATTTCCACTCTCAGAGCTGTTACCTGAGCGATACTTCAGCAGGAGATCCCAGATAGATCGCCTGGAATATGGATCAACTCCAGATGTGGGCTCATCCAAGACTACCACTTTAGCTTCACCCACAAATGCAATGGCAACAGACAGTTTCCTTTGCATTCCACCTACCAGAGAACAGACACGTCCAGGAGTCTGAGATGAGTTACATGAGTGGCAGGGGTGTAATAACACTGCTTTTCACTGGGGGGACTGATACAAGTAAAACAAAACCCATCCTTGGGCAATTATCTGCAGTTAAGTCAATAGTGATGTTTTTCCTCTGAAGTTCAGCACAGCTTGTTCAAAATTCTGTTATCTTTATTAAATGTAACTTTTTAATCTACAAATTGCATTTTCTGCTTCTTGCCAGAAGCAAAAGCAGGAAGAGACAAGATTTTCATGTTTTTATGTGAATCAAGCCAACTTTCACAGTTACAATCAAGGATAAATTAGTATAAGCACACCTGGCTGTTTATTCAAATCAGCTTTTGAATCTCAAAGTGAGATGAGTTCAAACACACTACCTGCATGTGTACATTTAGAATTAAAGTAACTACTTCTATTAAATAATACAGCAGTATAGAGTACTCATCCAAACTGTGGAGCTGCATGATAGTATACTATTTCATTTGCCTTTAAATAATAGAACATTGAATTTTGGGTTTTTTCTTACATTGGCAGATTTTCCTTTTTTATATACTTATTAAACCCCTCCCCAGCTTTAAGTATATTTTAATTTGTTACATATTTGAATTTGTGGTAGATTTAGGGAGAGGTTGTGCCAGCTTTACTATTTGTACAGTCCCATTTACTCTTAAGAGTAAAGACCTCCCCACTGCACAGTGATGTGTCAGAATATGGCTTCAAACACATAATTTGAACTATAATTGCCCAAACATAAAGAAAAGGCAGCAGAAAAAAACATCTTAGAACAATCCTATGGGCACCTGACAAATTCTGAGCCTCTTCATTCCTTTTATGGGTGAGGCCCACATCTTCTAGCATTGTTTCCAACTCTTGTTCAGCTTCATCCCTGGATCTCCCTTTCAGTTGAGAATAAAACAAGATGTGCTCTGCTACAGTAAGGCTGTGAAATCAGACAGAAAGGCACCAGGACCATTTAAATAAATATGCAGATTTTCGTTCCCAAGCAGCAAAATAAATTCACTCTAGATAAATTCCTTTATCTTGCTAAAGGAAGAGAGGCTGCTTTACCCTACATCTGGATCACAGATCTTACTAGGGATCAACATGCTTCCCTCAGATGTCATAGGCTCTTTCTCTGCCTTTTCAAAGCAGAACCTGCTCCTAAAGGAACAGGTATAGCAGGCATAAGCCATCCATTTAAGCATATAAAATGGGAGCTAATGTTAAGAGCTACATTAAGGAAAAGAGTCTGCTGTTGAGATGCACACAAACTAATGGCAGTGAAGCTGGAAATCACCTGAGAAGGTAGTAAATAGCTGGGTGATAGTAGAAAATGGGCACTAAAATATCCTGCTACTGGGCTGTCGGCCTAGGTTTTTATGCTTTAGGTGGCCTAAGCTGTATGAATCCCCAGGCTGAACTCATGCTAACTCACACTGCAACAAAAAACACCAACACCAGAAGCACTATCATTTGGAAACTTCTCTGTTCCCAGCTAAATGATGGAGGAGATTTCTACTAGAGAAGGGCACTACCTACCCTATGTGAGTGCTAAATGCTGGAGAAGCACCTCTGAGATATACCTACTGCCAGCACAGTAAGAGAAACAAGATAGGCTTTGTGGCTTTGCACACAAAGTGTGCAAGTATGCAGACTGGAACCCTTACTCTGAAAAAGCTGGTATGGAATGATACTTACTGGTTGAATAAGATGTTGTACTGAGGGCACATGCCTAATCTGTGCCGAACGGAGTCCATGTGAGTCTGAATATCCAAGCCACCAATCAGCACAGTGCCAGAAGTGGGTGGGAAGAGGCCTGTCAGTATCGACCTGAGAAAACAGAATGAGAACATTCCCACTCTCCTCTTTCCCTGCCACATTAGGAAGATGCATTGCACGATTCCACTAGATGGAGCATGATGACTTCTTACTATTGGCCTTGATGGAACAAATCCAGTAAAAAAGCATACATATAAATACTCTTGCCCTGCTACATTGAGAATCTTGTGGATCTGCAGATTAGAATGCTTTTCCTTTGGGTCAAACATACTTATTGTGGAACAATTACAAAAAAAAAAAAAATTGGCAATTTAAAGTCCATTTGAAATACAACTGATTTTTAATAAAAAAACCCTATAGTGTTCCGCTGGGAAAAATCACAGTGAAACATTTCAGTTCTTTCAGCCTTTGTTGAACTTGTCACCTACTCATGAAATATATTGTTCACCAATTCATCCTATTTTGCCTAATAAAGCTCTGTATAATGAGAATTAAATATTCCTGAAGTCCAGCTTTCTGAGATATTAGGGTTCTAGGACTAGAGGAACATCTTAATCTGGACATGGATCTTGCATATATATTAAATCTTTTTGTCTAAGCAGGATCTGTATTTTATACTCCTTTGCACATAGATCAAAAAACATGACTGACAAATTCAGACAGAGAAATTAAGAACATGTGGAGTGTGGTGGCTTTCAAATCTTCAGTTCTTTCAGCCAGATCCTTCTCCCTCTACCCCTACTGGGAGTCTGGCCATGCGAAATGAATTATGAGGAAGAGAATTGCTTCCTTCTCTCCAGACTTTCACTTGTTTGTGTCATGCATTGCCTCTCTCCCTCGGCTTTAACTAATCCAGGATATCTTCTCTTTGCCTAAGGGCAGCATTTCCCTGTCTGGAAAAAACTTGATGCTGTGTATCAAGCTAGCTGCAGGGGTGGTAGAGAGACAAGAGTGAAAAGAGAAGGCTGCTCCTCAGGACACAGCAATAGAGCATTGCCTGAGTTTGCTTCTTCTAAAATACAGACTTACATGGTGGTTGTCTTTCCTGCTCCATTGTGACCGAGGAATGCTGTGATCTGGCCTTCATAAAAAGTAATACTCATCCCATCTACTGCTGGCTTGGGCCTGTTTGCAAAAATCTTCACCAGGTTCTGAATGCATACTCCAGGAATCAATCCTGTTGGCTCAGGTTCAAAGAAGGTGTCTTGAAAGACAAGAAATCAAGAATGAAAAAAAAGAATAAAAGCACGTTTTAACCCTAGTTCTGATGATGACACATCAATAAGTGCAGAAGCAACAGCACACACTCAGTAAAATACAGCATCATGTGCCAGTGCCAGATTCTCCAGTCACACCACTACCAAACTGAGGCAAGATTTCTAACCACAGTGCAATTCGGTTACACTCACCCATAGATCAATAACAGAAGTGAAGCCCAGAACTGTAATAATCTGTGGAGAGATAACTCACTGGGTCAGGTGAAGCTGAATGTGCTTTCTGTTTTGTGTAGCAGGAAGATTATTTGGGAACGCTGTCTGAAGACACTTAGATAGGCTGAGAGACTAAACAAGCAGCAGGTTGCCTTTCTAGCCAGGCTAAAATCTGCCATTCAAATCATGTGTCCAGCTGTGCATTCTTTTACCAGGCTGCTTTAAAACAAACCAACATTTGCCTTTAATCCTGGTAGGTGAAATTTACCCCCTTGCAGAGGCCAGCTCAAGATTTAGACAGTACCTAACATAAGCACTAAACTGGATGGCTTTCTCCCCGGATTAAAAATGCATTATTGTAAATAGCACCATCGGGATGTTTTATTGCATGGGCTTCTCGACAAAACAAACTTCCTTTGAAGTAAATTAAGCCCTTAGGCAATGTGAATGATGGGAGTTGAGAAATTTAAAGACCCTGTCCACTTTTGTTTACACAGAATGCTTAAGGCTTGGTAGGGAAGCTTGTTTTGCAATTGCAGTTCAGTTAAATTGCTCACTACCCAGCAGGCCTTCGTGGAGAGCAGCCAATGCCATCTGGCTGAAGCCAGCCCCAGCTCCAGCAGTGGCTACTATGACTGTCATTATAAACATACTCAGGAAAATGTTCCAAATATGTTGTACATGCCAGAGCTGTACAGAGCTGAAATAATTCATTTAGAACGGGTAGCTTTATTTAAAATAAAATTACATTTATGACAAACTGTTGCTTTGTGAGGGAATTTAGGTCTCCTTTTGTCTTGCTAAACCAAATACATACTTCCCTGTATTTACAGAAGTTCACATGGAGTCTGGCTAGATAGATATGCATATATTGGCAACTGAGATACCATCCTTTTACATGTATCATGAGCTCAATTCAGATTTGCCTGCAAGACTCACTGACAAGTTCTGAGGCAAATTTTCTGATGATCTGCTTTGCATCACTTGAAGGACATTGGTGGAGGGCTGAGCTCCCTTTTTTTGTGATTCATATTTCTCCACTCTGATCCTATTCCCTCAGTGCAATTTTGGGCCATTTAGGTCTTCTTCAGAGATGGCAGCAGTTGTTGGGGAGGTTAATGGAGCTTTGGTGAAGGCTCTGCTTAAAACCTATCAAGCAATTAGGACAAGTATATAGAGTGTCTGCCCTGCTCTACTAACCTATTGGACTGCACTAGAGTTAAGCCATTAGAACTACTCTCCATTTCACATCCCATTACTCTTACATGAAGCTCTAGCTCTTATATGAAACCATTGTGGAAACTGCCCTTGGACCATATCAGGTCTGCTCTTGGCTTCTCTGTCTCTCAAATCCTGCGTGGCTGGCTGAAAGGGAAGGCAGGCTTTTTTGTGCAGTGACAGGCAAAGCCCTTCCTCTGTGGCCATGGAACAGCTGGAACCTGGGAGCTGATGAGTACAGCACCTCGAAGATAAGGCAACACTAGGAGAAGATTGGGTGAAATAACCTTTGCCCTCTGCCTGTCTTTTTTCTTTTGAAGTCTGTGCTGTTTCCATTCTCCCTGAATGCACGTTTTCAGTGCCTACGTGAGGAGCTCTAATGACCCCACTTTTATCTCTATCTTTTCAAGAGTCAGAGTGGACTCAGAGCTGTCTGTAGCAGTCAGTTTTGCTACAGAATCCACATGCATTCCTCTGAGCATCACATTCAGAAAACTCCTCTGGCTCCCCACAAAAGACATAGTGACTTGAAAACAAGGCAGGTCATTCAGGAATTCTTAGGTGGTGGCTAATGTCAGCATCAGAAAAGGCTGCAGACAGACACACAGAGCACTTCAGATAAACCCCTTTGAAACCAGCCTTCCCCTACAGATGCAACCCACACTAAAGATAGGGGGATAAAAGAAGATGGGGGGGATGGGTTGAAAAACATTCCTCTCAGCATTAAGTATTTGTATTGAAGTCTGTTTAATTCTAAGAAGTTAATGTATGTCTCTGAGGCTCCCCTCATAGCATGGACACAAACTTGCCATAGAAACGGACTGCATTTGCATAATAAAAACCAATTACAGAGATCTTCTGGAAGGCACCTCTCATATATGATGGCTAAAATAGTCTAAGGAATTGTGAATGCAGAGGAATCAGTGAGAGGGTAGCTGGGAGAGTCAGTGCTTCTCCTGAGCTTAGCTCGGGCAGCCGCATGCTATGCTCTGTAGCCTACTGGGCTCTTGTAGCTTGACTCCAATCAGTCCTATTTCTAGTTTGTTATGAAATACAGTAAGCATGGTATCTCAGAAGTATTCAAGCTTCTCTCTCTCCTTACTATGAATTTCATCTTTGTCCAGGGTATCTGTCTGAGGCTTCCCCCGCTCACCGGGTTCTCTTTCTCGTTTGTGTTTACACTGTTTGTTTTTACCGTCCTTCTCCCCCTGCTTGTCACTCTTCTCTTCTGGCTTTTCAGGGTCTTCAGATTTCCTTGTGCTTTCATTTTTTTCCCCTTCCACGGCTTTCTGATCCACACAGCCTTCTGGCTCTGGGCATTTATCTAAATCAACCAAAAGTAACCAAGATTTAATTAACCAAACTTGAATTTCCTCTTATCTATCTGTGGAGGTGCTTTGAGGAAAAGGAGGCAATCTTTACTAAGCCTTGAGCTCTCCAAGAGCATTAATCATCAGTGCTTTACTCAGGTTAGGTACAGCACTTAAAGCCATCTACCTTAAAATCTTCACAGTGTCAGGAACAGATGACTGACAATTTTGCAATTATAGACTCAGAGTAGAAGATCCTGACTAATATTAGGCATATGCTTTATATTTTGTCCACACAGCTCTAGACCAAGTTCTTCACCACTTGCAGAGAAATGCCATACAGACATTTCCCAGACATGCAAGGAGTGAGAGGGAGAAAAACAAAACAACAAGGTTAAATGAAAAGCGAACTGCTACTAAGATTAAGAGACTTGCTCCAGGCTGGAATGAATGAGTTGGTGTTAACTTTTGTACAAGTCACATAAAGTCACTAATGGGGACAGGCTTAAAGCAGGAAGAACACTGATGATAGAAAAGGGAGCTCCTGAAGGAACTGTTTGCATTACACAAATTCAAACTGACAGCCTAGAGTGCAATGAGCACAGTTGCGAACTAGCCCCTTACGTCTCAATTTTGGGGTGGAATTTCACTTTAACTTTCTGCTATAAGAAGTTTAAGCCTATAAAACTACGTAAAATTACACAAATAGCAACACAAACAAGTTCACTGCATCGCCTTAAACAGCAAAGTGAGGGATACAAAAGTGCACTGACTTAAAAGCACCAAGATGATTTACCAGTTTAACTTCATTTTCAGCTGTGCATTATATTATCTGGCATTTTCTTAGCCAGTTTCCTTACCAACTCATTAGTTAGTTACAATAAATTAAGGAAATGCTTAGTATTGTCCCTGAAGGAAAGATATGAGTTGAGAAAAGTTCTATATTGTTCATCAAGTTCTTTAAACAGGTAAGAATTACATGCCTCCTACAAAGACATTAATCAGAGATGACCTTTTCAACTGTCCCTGCTCGAGAAAACACAAGGCAATCAGCACCTCCTTGAACGTTACATGCTCCAGCTCCTAAACAACTTGGTGGCTCTTTCCTAAAATCCCTCTAGTAACTGTGTCTTTCTCTCAATGAGGATCCCTAAACCGGACAACGCAGTCCGGATAATCTCACAAGTGCTAACTAGAAGGGAGGAATCACTTCCCTTGCACTGATGGCTATACTCTTATTAATAAAGCTCAGGATGTATCCGATCTTCTTAGCTACATGGGCACACTTGGTATCTCATGTTCAACATGTCAACCAGACCTTTACTACAAAGCTGGTTTGCCATCCAGGTTGCAGCCAGTCTGTACTGTCCTGTGGAGTTATTCCATCCCAGACACAGTATTATGCATTTACTTTTGTTGAACTCCATGAGGCTCCTATAAAACCATTTCTCCAGCCTCTTCAGGTTCCCCTGTAAAGCTGCCCTGCACTCCCTGTTCCTTCCAATTTGGTATCTTCCATTACCTTGCTCCCACTCAGGCTGTTAATAAAGGCATTATACAGCATTACGTCCAGTATCAGGCCCCTGCTACTAATAACTGGTCCCCAGTTATACTTTGTACTGCTGATCATAATCCGTTGGACCCACCAGTTCAGCCAATTTTCTACTCACTTTAGTGTCCACTCAAACAGCCTTTATCTCATCAACTTGGCTATCAGAATACTACACAAACCCATGATAAAGCACTTGCTAAAGTCAAGGTAAATAGTATCCACTGCTCTCTCTTTGCCCACTGATATGTTCATCACAGAAGAAAATCAGACTGGTTAGGCAAGATTTGCTCTTCATAAATCCATGTCCATTTTTCCTATCACCTTACCTTTATGTTCTTGGGAATAGTTTCCGGAAGGATCTACCACTTAACCTTCTTAATCTTATGAGGGACTATCAGCAGAACTAGAAAGAGAGTTGTGGAAAGGACTGTAAGATTGCTCAGTTATTTCTCAACAGCGAACTGTTAGATCAGCTCAGTTACCTGATGCAGCCTCCCCTGCAAAATAAAATCTAGGCTTCACTTAAGCAAAATGTTTTATCTAAGTCATCTAAAAAATGGTAGTATAAACTCATCAAATTTATTTTAAAAATGGCAGTAAAGTAGCAGCCATAAACTCTTCTGTTGCTGGTTTACCTGAGCACCTGAATATTTTGGAGCTTTCAAGCCTTCTCACAACCTTTCGTTTGGGTACTAAGAAATCACAAGTCCCACTTGTACTGGAAATATGCTAAAGAACACAGAGAACTTATTAAGCATTAAAATAACCAGACAATGGATTTTATTTCTACTAAATTTAGGCTTACACTAAATAAATAGATAATGTTAAAATCCTGTAACTGACTGCTTCGAATTTGCCAGAGTCAAAGGAGCTCTGGTGCAGGATGTGCCCAAACTCCACAGAAGTCAATGAGATGTAGTGGCTGACATCTTACCTGGGTCTTGGGAAATATTCCATTCATCTATAAACATATTACAAGTCCTCCTTTGGCTCTTTCCTCCTCCTTCCTATACAGTCACATTCTAATCTGGTGGGCAGCATTTGCAAAGCTGAAGCAGATAGCAGACTCCATAACATCTAGGCAAGCCTCTACCATTCTGAATACCCTCACAGCAAGGCCAAAGGAAAACCTGTTCATTCCCTCAGAATGTACCGGAAGGCAAAGCCTCTTAAAAACACCCCGCTGTTATAACCTCTTTTCTGATCAAAATGTGAGCAGTGGATGTCATGTTCACACTGATCTATAGGTATCATCCTGAGATGTGACTGTCTTGTCAGCAGCCTGAGTTGATGAAGCAAAGGACAGTAATGAGATTATTTCTTCATCTGTCATTTTGACTCATTTCACTGTTACCTTGTAAATTTCAGACAGATTTCAAAACGCCACCTTTAGCAAGCCTCTATTCTAAACATTAATTATTCTGCATTATTTCCTATTTAAATAGTCACTACATGTTCTTAACTACTCCAGTATCTAAGCACAGACAAAAATAATCCATAAAAGCAGGACTTTTGAACTCATTTTCATTGTTGGTCCAAGGGTGGCATAAATTTTGAAATTGCTTAAAAACCCAAAGTAAACTGACAGAAATTAGTGTCAAACTAGGTAGAAAATAACCCAATTTAGAAAGATGGGAGATCCTCAGTATAAGAAAGATCAACATTTCACAAATGCTATGTTGAGCAATAAGAACTCCTCGAGTGTCTCAGAGTGTTAGTTAGAGAGTGGGGGTTTGATGTTGCTTGTTAAGCCCTGCTTTAAAGGCTCCCAGATGGAATAGTGACTCACCTCTAATAACTCTAATAATAGCAGACCACTGCAAGTTCAAAGGCACCTGCTGATGTTCCCAGTGCATGGCTGCCTCTAATCTTTGCAGCAGCTCAGGTAATGGAAATGTTACGTAGTCACCTCTAAGCGGATCGGTGGGTCTGAAGTTATTTAAAAGTACTCACCATCAGCAGTTGCTGTTTTCTCAGCTTTGGGGTTTCTAGGGCCAAGCCAGTAAGATTCCTGCACAGGGAAATACCAAGGCTGTGGTAGCCCATAGTCCCCTAAAATAAAAATAAGAAGGCAATGCGCACTTCATAAACACATTCCTCAGCAGGCACAAATTCACCTAGGCAAAGTCTGAGCAATGATTATAAACACTTGCAGTCCTAGTGTTGCGTATCAGAAGGGTAAACCATCCACCAAATACCTAACAGAGCAGATTCTGTTTGCAGGTATTTTCTTTCCTTTTGGACAGGAGTAAAATATGCAGAAAATGTGATCTCATTGGCCTTACCTTGTCTGAAATAGAATGTGGTTTAATTACAGAATGTAGCTACTCCTTACATGGGACAATTTGAATCCTCATCAACAGGTCAGCAGCTGCCAAGGAACACCCTGACTGCTTAAGATGGGATTCCAGCTTCACTCAGTGTCAACGCTGAACACTTGACACGAATGAAAAGCTTATTATATTTACACTTACCGCCCTGGGCCTGAATTCACAACTGGCAATGAGAAAAGAGACTCTGGCTGTTATTTCAGCACATAGGAAAACTGACAATAATCTTTTTTTTAAACAGAAATAGACTTTTTTATTCACAGATTAATTCTGCTTTGAAAAGAGAAAAGTACAGTAACATTATCAGCTGTTGTCAGGCCAGAGCAGTGTTAGTGCAAGCCAATACTGCCTTCCTGGATCATATTGATACATAGAATGGCGGGATTTGAGCTGTTATGTTTAAAACATCTGTGAACCCAAATGATACTGGCCTTGTGCTACTTACTCAAAATAAGCTAAGGGAATTTCTGATGGTTGCTGAAAGGTGGTCAGTTTTTCTGTAATGAAGACCACTGTGACAAAAGTGTCTATTTATTTCTGACTAACCAAAAATACCCTGTATTTCAGGCAATCACTTGTAAACAAACACCCTGTCTGCATCCGTAAACAGTGCGTCTTGCACTTGTTATGGACTGGATTACACCTCTTTGAAGGTGGTGGCTAAAACAATTGCTTCTCCTTCAGGATGAATGAAAACCCCTCCATTATAGAGCAAAAAGCTCAAACATCCAACGGCCCAGTGTGCCAGTGGGTGCCTGGCTGTAGAGAAAGCTTGAGCAGGAGCTGAACCATATGGTTCGAAGGGTTGTTCAGGGACTTCATATAGTAAGCTCAAAGAGTACAGCACTGATTTGGTAGCTCTGCATGTGTGCAATGGAGAAATGCTATGGGAAATTCCACAGAAACAGAGGAGCAGAAAACCAGAGAGGAACTGAAGCTAATGAATAGAAGCCCTGAGAGGCATTACTTTTGTGTAAAGTGCTGGCATGAAAAAAAAAAAAAACAAACTTGGATCTAAGAGCAAAGAAACTCCTGTTACTGAATTCCTGCCGTGTTCATGGAAATAGTGCATTGTCCATTCTTTTTTAAATAAACAGAGTTGCAACATGGGCTTCTCCAAAGGGGAACTTTGAGGAAAATTACTGCAAATAAGCTTTGAAAACAAGTGTATTAAAATTGCATTAAAGTGCTTTGTGAGGACACATTCGTTAAGAAGTGAATAGGCATGAATTTGGTGGAGCATAGTTCACTTTGGTAGGGACACAAAGCAGACTTCAGGTCATATTTTAATTCAAAACAAAATGTCCTCAAATGCATCTAAAACCATTTACAAATCCTTATCTTTCCTTGCTTTGGGTTAACTACCATAAGTGATGTGTGCAGATCAACACCATCTTATCTTATTCATCATTCATTTTCTTTCCTAGCTAGAAACTCTGCAAGATCTCAAATTCTACAGAACCACTCAAGGGAGACAAAAGAAATAAAAGAAAAACCATAGCCATCTGCCAAGACACACATTCTGGAACTGTGGAACTGTAGTTCATATGTGGGAGTAATAGATTAATGAAAAGCAAGGTCACTTGCTCCTACAGCAGAAGAGTCTGCATTTATTATACCGTAACAATATTCTATAAAAAGGTAACTATTTAAGCTGCAAGAACAAACTGGTTTCTTACAAAGAAAGTTCCCAAACTTTGTAACTGATGATAAAGAAAATCCTTTTGTGAACTTGCACTAGAACCAGGATTCCTATTTAGCAATAAAACCAATCCACACAGGCTCTTTCACAGGTGCCTAAGACACAGTATGAGTCTCAGGAAATAGTACCATCCTTTAAGAAACCATCTCGCCTAATGCAGCCATTGTATATATGTGAACTAGATCTGTTATTTCTAGAAATGGTTAAAACGCCTCAAAAGAAATGTATATACACAAATTGTCTGTTAGCAAATGGCATTTCTGTAGATTTATTTTCTATTTAAATTTTAAAACAGGACCACAAATTGCATCCTCCTCCTTACTCTTTCCTCATTTTCTATTCATTTCTAGACTAAAACAGGAGAAAGGAAAAAGAGAGAAAAGTGAAAGCCCTTACTAAAGCAGTGGTGCTATACTGGGTACGACTGATAGGCTACAATGTCAAATATCCTTTTTCTGACAAAGAAATATTCAGAGACTGATGAGACTGACACTTTACAACAACTACCACTACTTTGTTTGAATAAGAAACAGACATACCTGGAAAAACGTTATCAAGATACCAAGAAAGTATTGCATAGAGAAAAGCATCAAAAAGCATCATTTTTATGGAAAAAAGAAAGCTATATTCATCTCCTTCCAAGGGACTGGTTCTGATGTTACCCCACTGTAGGCCAAGTCCTTGCTCTTCATAGCGTGACAAGTATTCTGTACCAAAGCCAAACGCTACTTGAGAAAGCAAACTCTGGAACAAAAGAAAAATGACATTCAACTCAGAGGGGTATTTTGTAAAGAAAGCACAAAGAAAGACAGCCTTTCAGGACTGGACTTCAAATCATAAAATCACAGAATCAACTAGGTTGGAAAAGACCTTTAGGATCACCAAATCCAGCCATTAAAACTTTATATTAAATGAATTATTCCTTAATGAACTCCCTTTTCCCTAACAAATTATTAGGGAAAAGTGGTTTCACTTTAATGTTGGACTGGGATGTTTAAGCCTCTGAATGGCAGCGATTCTAAGCAGTATTTAGCCTAATTGAGTTCAACTTTGGCTGTACTTTCTTTAGCTACCAGGCAACGTTCTCAGCTTGTTTGTTTTCCATTAATGAATCTTTTACAGTGTAGACCTTTGTCAGTCTTGGAGAAACAAAGCATTTCTTGAGTGTATGGGGCAGTGCCACTATGAGTTACAATGCAGAAAGTACATCAGATGCTCAGGAGATGAAAAACCACAGCCATCCCCTCTCCTCTGGTGTGTCTGCTACCTGCTTCTCACACTATGAACTAATACACCAGTACAGTATCCAAACACTCTGTTCAATGTTCCATTGCAAAACTAGAGCAAGAAGTGATACAGAGCTGTTTTATGGAATATGCATAGTTCAGCCAGGAATGCCTTAGGAAAATGAGGAGTCAAGAGGGATCCCAACTGCAACTCTGTGAGGCATTCCCCTAGTGTGCCAAGTAAAAACTGTTTGGTTTCCAGCAATACATTTTTTATTCAATTACATTGTCCTTAAAACCTTTTCTTTTTTTCATCAGCTCCCCCCCACATCCATATCCTGCCCCTTATACCATCCCTTGTAATCAGCTCTTCTTCAGAGACTACCCTTTGAACAACAAATGAAAGACCAAACCTATCAGGAACAGAAAAAAATATTTATGGCTTTTGGCCAGCAAATATCCTTTCTTACACAGATGCTTCCTCCTTCACTTTAGAGTGTTTAAACTGTGTGCTAGTCTCAAGATTTCTTCACAAATGAGAATCAGGCCAAGCCTACTCCTTTCGTGACTTAAGGACAGGATCAAGTTTGGCACATTATTGCCTTAACTGGTAGAACTAAAAACGTTATATACTATATCTGCAAAGTATAGCAGTTAAGAAAGTTAACTCGCAGCTATATTTACATTTCATTGTAGCTTTTGAGGTGTTTTGTTTTCTTTTTCATTTTTCATTAGATTTCCAAGTGCATGAGAAGACAGGACTTCTCTTTTACCTAGGTTGTTAGAATGCTCACCAAGAATGGGGACTCTGGATTCAAACACCTGCTCCCCTACCTGACCCACTGAGTAACAGAGACTGATGTTGTAATTCCACAGTTCAGTTTCACAAAACAGCAAGAACTTTCCAGCTCCACTGAATTATTAATTATCTTACATATAACGAAGAGAACCAGCAACGAAGCACTGCAAGGACAATGTCTACAACTTCTTAGATGGAAGATACTTCTCAGAGATTTGGCACCTGGGTTCAGATCCTAACTGATAAATAAGATAAATAAGGATATATAAAGCTAAATAAGGAATAAATAGATATATTCAGATAAATTCAGATAAATAAGGAATGTGAATTTGAGGTCTTCCTACCCTTAGATACTACCCTGTTAACTAGGTTGTAGCACATAACTGTCCCCATTTTGTAAACTGCCTTTGTATTTATTAAACACACCACAAGTTAGATTTGCTTTGACTTCTGAGTAAGTGTTCAACACATTTTGCTGATTTCCTAGCATTTAGTAAGTAAAATAAATCTTAATGAACTTTCTAAAAGCCACAAAAATCTCTCTCAGTTGCTAGGCCTGCTAAAGGCTTACTCACTTTCAATCCCTAATTACTTGAGAGAGATTCAGAGGTCTCTCTTTCTGAACCAAAAAAGCAAAGAGGAAGAAGTGTGCAATTATTTGCTACTCACATACGCACCATGAGAAGGGCAGTTAAAATGTGAAGCCAAAGATACCACATAATCAGTGAAAGGCTTACTGCTAGGATCTTTACTTCAACAGTCATGCGGTCTTGCCAGGCGAAACAGACAATGTGAGGCAGGTACAAGGTGAAGTAGATGACTCCACTGCAGGCAGCTGCCAGATTTGCTTTGGAAAAGAAGGTGCTGAACAGGAAACACTGCATGATGGTGGCTGTGGTGAATGTCAGAAGGAACAGAAAGAAGAGGAGGGGACTGCTATAATGTAGTACTTGTCCATACTGTGAGGAAAAGGAAAATGGAAATATTTAGAAGTTCTGCCACTTTCTGAATTAGAAGAAAAGGTCAGAATTGCAGCTGACACGTAACATACAGTCAGTAATAAGGCAGCCTTTCTTACCTAACATGACTTCTAACTCTCCCAGGCAGTAATTTCAACACCTGAGCTCATTACAGTAACAAATCCTTCATCTAATTTTACCCCTGCCCTTGAATTGTCACTTAATAGTCACTTAATAGTCACTAGTACAATAAGCTATGGAGTTCATATTCACATTTGATGACTGAATTAAGATCTTAACTGATGGAAAGCAGACATTCTGTCCCTGCCTTAATAATAAATGATTCCAAGCAAGATATGTCTGCTTGGAAATTCACACATTTGAAATAAAACTATTTGAACTACCGTTATCAATCTTTGTTGACCTCATCTTCTTCTCAGTCCACTTGCTTGATGTGCAGGAAAAACAATGTATGGAACCCTGACAAAAATGTATCTTAAAAAAGCCAAAGCAACTCAGGAAAATGATAAAGCTTCTGTACCTAAATGATACTCAAACTGCAGAAGGGTATCACAGCTGAGGAATCCAAGTGCAGTTTCCCACAGATCCCTGGGTACTAATCAACCCACTGGTGGACTTTTATTGACCTTTCTTCCTTAGAGCTTTTGTAGATCAAATGGTCCCTCTCGAGAAGAGCATGCTCTGCTGTTGTATATATTTACTATCTATTTACTCTTAAAAAAACAATGTTGAGGCCTATTTATTAGGCTCAAGGCTCAAATGGGTTTATAAGGCTATAAATAGGTTTCAATATTGTTGCAACATCCCACTGGGCCTCTGAGACTGACTTCTTTATAAACAGTGATACAACCTTTCATAAGAATGTATTTACAAAGGTGTCTCACACTGGCAAAGTGAAATCCAGGAGAAGTGAATTACAGGTATAAGCACATTCCTCTCTGGCATTAACTACCTCCTGATTTTTAATTAAGCCAGTGTAGCAAATAAAGTAAGCTTTCTCTATCCACCCAAGCCGTAATGGAACACAAGGAATGAGAACAACTCATCAGGGCAGGCGGATAAGACAGAGTAGATTGAAGCCTGATGGTGCATTTATGCCAATACCAGTTCCCCACATCAAAAAAGATGCAAGTGCATTCTTCCTTATCAAAATGCTTCACATTTATATAGTTAAATATAGTAGCCAGGAGGAACTTGGGTCTCAGGCAACAGAGAGAAGAGGTAGTCCTTCAAGACAACATCCAAACTGCCCTGAAAAGTTACAAAACACAGCAATTGGAGTCACTGAAGCAAAAAAAGGGTTTGTGTTTTAATTTTTTAGGTTTGGTGTGGGGTTTTTTTTTGGTTTTGGTTTATTTTTCAGATTGTCCTGAAACTACTGTCCTTGCAGTCTCTTTTCCCATTGAAATGGTGGCGTAATTACTAAGTAGGTAAGCATTGAATATTATAAATGAATCACATATGGTGAATTACAAGATTAAAATTCCTCATATTATGATCCCTTCTATTTAAAGCAACAATCCTTTCTTACTGCAAGATCTGCCTCTGTCTACAGGAAACACAATATACAGAGTAATCAGCTGCATGTGTTGTTCTGTGCAGGATCTTACAATAAATCTTATTAGTGAATTCATCTTTTTGCCTCTGCCAAGTGCTGATGATGGCAGGAGGTCTGCTTAGAAGTATGTGCCTGCTACATGCTGCTACCAGAACAAGCCACCAGTCATTCACATCTCCCTAGGAGCAGCCACTATTTTTTCTCAACAGCAAACTGGTATCAGCAGTGCAAACTCAGCAGTGAGTTGGAGAGTGGCAATCCTTACCATGATCAGTGCTGTGAGGAGGAATGTGCTCACAGCCATCATGAAGAAGCTGTCTAGGAACCATGTGCACCAAATCACCCCATTAGTTATACCCCTGTTCTTCATAGCCTCTTTCAGACGCATTTCCTTCTCCAGCACTATACTCTTCACAGTCATGGAAACTGAATATATCCAAGCTAGCACCATGAAGATGGGAAAGGCGCGGTTTAAGGTGATCATGAAGCTACCAAAGCAAAAAGGGAGAGATGAATTAAATTTAGATAAATCAGAAATATTGAGATGAGAAGCAAGAATAAAAATGGAGGAAGAACACATTTATTCAGCATGGCACTGAAATTCTGTCTAAACATCAATAACATGCTGCTAGTGAACTTCACAAGCCACCTAAATATTAATGAACTAATGGTTGCTGCACTCCCATGAGATAGATAAATGTTACTGCTGTTTTACAAAGGGGTTCTAAGAGTTACTGAAGGCTAAAAAAACATGTGATGGCTCAGGAAAATAAATCTCTCTTCACAGTGAATTGCCATAATGCTTTTACTATGTTGCAAAAAGACTATTTTAAGACATGCTAATGTTAACAGTTTGGGAGTGTCACTGTCTTTTTAAGCTCCCAAGATTCACTGGAAAAGAATTAAATAAATTAAGCCTTAAAAGCATCAGATACTGCCAGCAAGGCTGCTGAAATTCATACACTGATGGCTCTGGGAATGAGATGGGATTGTCCCACATAGTACAGTGCTGGGACAGGCTGCTGCAGGTGGCCCTCCATGGGACAAAGGTGCTACTCCCTTTCCATCACTCCACCCAGACTCCATGGCTGCTCAGCCCTGGGAGATGCTCCTTGGAGAAGCGCTGCTCCAGGTGTGCTGTTATGGTGAGAAAGATTCTGGGGTGAAAAAGCTAAAAACATTTTCTATGGATCTGGGATTGTAATTTTTCAACAGAATTACCTTTAAAACCAAGTGGACTTGATTCTTTCAAGGCCAAAAGTTTAGAGCTGCTAAAAATAAAATGGAGCAAAAAACCTTCAGTTTCCTAAATCTGAGCCCTACAGACCTACATTTTTGCCGTATGTTCTCATAGCTACTCCATTGTTAAAACAAATGGAAAATCTTCACTTTTTCACCAAAAAATTCATGCAAAGCAATCTGTCCTGTTGAAACGAAGCCATGCTGTTGTGGAATGGCCTGGGGTACACTGGGTTATGCCTGTTGGTGGACACATGTAACCCAGCACTAGGCCATGCACAACAATACATGTTTACCATTAGGATGCACTAGTTTCACGTAAGCAGGCTCTCTGCAGGGGCCATCACTGGGTTTGGGTTTGAGCCCTGAGCTGTGTGTGACTGCTGCAGGCTGCAGAGAACTTTTGCACAGATGGGGTTTCTGCCCCTGAAGTACTCCCAAAGCAGGCTTGCCAGGGAGATATCTTGTCAGACTAACAGGTCATGACTTATGCAAATGACAGGTCAAATTATGTATGTCTGCATTATCTGAAGTCCCAGCATTTGCCTGCAAAGAACACACTGACAGAACTAGGAAATAATGCCTATAGTGCCTTTTCTTTTTGATGAAATGCATACCAAAACACTTGCAGGAGCACAGACTGCAGCACTGGAATAGGCACACTGTTAACAGGGGAGAGGCACTACTTCATCAAATCTGGAGCACATGTGCTGGTTCAGGTAGTACTAATGGGGGTCACAGCATCCACACCCCTCTGCCTCCATGGAATCATAAAATCTCCACACCCAGAAGCACATTCTCTTTTTTGTTACAGAGCAACAAACTGCCTCTTTCTCCTTCAGCTTCTTTATTCTACTCTTCACCAGGGAAAGAAACTTCTGGTGCCTACAATAACAAACTGCATCCACAGTCCTGGAATCCTTTGCTAGAATCACGTGAAACTTGAAATAAAACCCAGTCAATATGCATAGCATAAAAACCACAGTCAGGAATTAGAGAGAAGGTTAGAGAACATCAGGTTACTGTTAAAAACTAAAGCATCTGCAAGGGAAGGAAAAGGACTGATGTTAACAGAAACCAATGCCACATAGCCTGTTTGCTTGCAGATAACAGTCATGTAATCATAATTGAAATCCTGTTTAGGGATGTGGTTAGGATTTTGGAAAGAAAGAGTTTCAAGAGCCTAAATTGTCTTGGGATTCTGCAAGGGTTGTAGGCATCTTCAAGTACGAAAACCTACAGCTTTGGGTATTGCTGTATCTATATATGATTAAGTCTTGGTTTAGGGTTTGGTAATATAGTTCAAGTGACTGGGTTGTTTGATTCTTCAAGACTTACAGAGACAGTAAGAGAGGTAAAAATTCCACTGAGACACGCACTTTCTTTTCAATTTTTCTTTAGGAAATTATTCTTTGGGTATAAAGAAAAGTGGGGTTTAGAAAAGCAGCTAGGAGAAAGCATCTTACTACACTTCAATGGGTCCTGCACAGTTAACTGAAGGATGTGGTGTTTGTTTTAACATGGGTCAGTGCTTTGTGTTCAGTTTTGCTCGGTTTTGCTACAGGCACTGATCATATGCTACAGCATGAAGCTTAGTTTTAGTTAGTGTCCTGGGTTCAGCAGTAGCAGTCATGTTTTTCCTTTGTGTTAACTGGTGCAGTGCTGTGTTTTGACTTCTAGTTTGAGAGCAGCGTTGGTGAAGCCGATGTTTTCGGTTGTTGCTAAGTGATGTTTACCTTGACCAAGGACTCTGTGAGGCTCATGCTCTGCCAGGGAGGAGGGGAAGCTGTGAGGAGGCAGAGACGGGGCGCCTGACCCGGGCTAGCCGGGGAGGTATTCCATACCACAGCACGTCATGCCCGGGGTGGGGGGTAACTGGGAGTTACCCGGAAGGACAGGGGCTTCCGGGTGGAACTCGTTTTCTTGGCCGGTGGTATCGTATTCTCTTCCCTTGTTATTTTCCCTTATCATTGTTTTAGCTGATAGTAGCGGTGGTGATTTGTTGCTGGACTGTTCTTGTCTCAACCCGTAGGAGTTGCACTCTCTCGATCCTCCTCCCCGTTCCTCCGGGAGCGGGGAAGGGGAGAGCCCCGGTGCAGGGAGGGGGGGGAGACGAACACGGACCTTGATTGTTGTCAGCTCGGCACCACTCACTGGGAGTGAGTGAACAAGTTACCTGACTGGGTTTAAACCACGACAGTTCTTTTTTGGCGCCCAACGTGGGGCTCGAAGGGGTTGAGATAAGAACAGATCTGACTGGATTGATAGTCACTCGTCACAATGCTGATTTATTGGCTCTCAAGGTTTTTCCTCTTGATCTCACAGTTTCAGTATACCATATCTTACGTCCATCCGGTATTGGCTGTATTAGTGTTTTTCAAGTGTGGGGCTTGGGCTAAGGTTTTTATCCCATTGTACTTTATGGTAATGACTTGTAATACAATAGAATCGTTGATCATGAAACTGATCTGGTTTATGTTCCCAGTGTGGTCACCACCTTTATACTTTGGGAGGTATATGATGGAGGTGCTTAGCAATTACACATCTTTTTTCTCCTTCTCAGGTGCTCAACCTGTGAAGGAGACATCCTTTTACCCTCCTAGTCGTCCCCCCAGACCATTTACATTTGAGAGTTTTGAATTTTTTAAATGGCCTTTTAATGCTCTTGAGACTTGTTTACTGATGGTGATGGGAATCACCATGCTAACACGCATACAGAGTGTGTTTTGCCCACTACTGATTTCAAGAATTAAGCAGATTCAGGTTTGGGTCTTGTCTGGGGTCAAACGACGATGTAGGAGGACCGAGAGATTTTCCCAGAGGCTGGACAGCCATGAGTGGCAGGGTGTGTGGGATAGTATGGGCAAGTATCTAGGTCAGTGGGCCCCTCCAGTATTTTGGAATTTCACTACCGAACAACTGCAAAATCCAGAAGAATTAGTAAAACACTTAAATGAGGTGTGTGGTCATTCTGGCCATACCAGAGATGGACAAATCACGGCAACGTGCTGGGGCTTGGCCTATGCTTACAGGGCCTTGTTCAACACTATCCAGCACCTTCAAAAGGAAAAGAATGTCGGCGGATTTGAGGGCAAAGTGACAGTCGCTACTCAAACTTTGGCTGCAATGAACTGCGCAGCTACCCCAGTGGCAAGTACAGCAGCTGCTCAAACTTCAACTGCAACAGACAGCGCGGTTACCCCAGCTCCAAGCACAGTAGCTACACCACCCCCAGCAACAAGTACAGTCGCCACTCAAACCACAGTGATAATCACTGCAGCCAAACCAGAGGACCAATTCGTACCAATATCAGTTGCCCCTGTATGCAAGAGAACAAGCAAAAAGGAGGCAAAAAGGGTGAAGCGAGATGAAGAACCAATGAATTCACCACCCGGTCCAGAATCTGATCAGGAGTCATCCTCACATGACGAAGAAGAAGAAGAAGAGGTAACTTCTCGAACTCGGACCTCAACCGAGCTGCGGAATATGCGAAAAGATTTTACCCGTCAACCAGGGGAGCACATCATCACCTGGTTACTCCGATGCTGGGACAATGGGGCCGATGGTCACGAACTAGAAGGTACAGAAGCCAAGCAGCTGGGATCACTTGCTAGAGAAGGGGGAATTGACAAAGCAATTGCAAGAGAGAAAAAGTCCCTCAGCCTTTGGAGGAGGCTCTTGGCAGCTGTGAAAGAAAGGTTTCCGTACAAGGACGATGTTACGAGTCGTTCGGCCAAGTGGACTACTATAGACAAAGGCATCCAGTCTCTGAGGGAATCGGCCATCGTAGAGATGATCTATCACATCAAGCCGAATAACGGGGATACACCTATAGATCCAGATGAAGTTGAATGTACACGACCCATGTGGCGAAAACTTACACGGAATGCACCGTCATCATATGCCCATTCATTGGCAACAGTGACCTGGAATGACATAGTACCACTAACAGTGGATGAAATGGTTCATAAACTCCGAGAGTTCGAAGACAATCTCACTCCTTCCATCATCTCAGCTGTGAAAAAACTGTCCCAGGACCTCGACAAATTGAGGGACGATGTATCTGATTTATCCAGCTCCTCACGTGTACCAACACGCGTCTCAGCTATTAACAAAAGACGTCCTATTGTTCAAGAGAGGAGATACAGAAGGTATACGCCACGGGGTACCCTATGGTTTTACCTGCTGGATCACGGAGAAGACATGACAAAGTGGGATGGAAAACCTACTTCAGCTTTGGAGGAACGGGTGAGTGAACTGAAGAGGGGAGCAAGGGCCAAGACTGATCGTCCCATGAGAGCTACGGCTTCAGTCTCTGGTGAGCAGTTTCCCAGATGGAGTGGAAGAGCTGATTTTACTCCAGCTCCTGTGATAACGAAGAATAATCCCTTTCAACACGACTTAAGTGTCCAATGCTGTGACGACCATTAGAGGGGCCCTGCCTCCAGCCAGGTGGAGGTAGGGGACAATCGGATTTACTGGACTGTGTGGATCAGATGGCCTGGCACATCAGTCCCACAGAAGTATAAGGCTCTAGTAGATACCGGTGCACAGTGTACCCTGATGCCATCAAGCTGTCAAGGGGTGGAACCCATCTATATTTCTGGAGTAACAGGAGGATCCCAAGAGTTGACTGTGCTGGAGGCTGAAATCAGCCTGACTGGGAGGGAGTGGCAAAAGCACCCTATTGTGACTGGTCCAGAGGCTCCATGCATCCTCGGCATAGACTACCTCAAGAGAGGGTACTTCAAAGACCCAAAAGGGTACCGGTGGGCTTTTGGTATTGCTGCTTTGGAGACTGAGGAAATTGAGCAGCTGTCCACCTTGCCTGGTCTCTCAGAAGATCCCTCTGCTGTGGGGTTGCTGAAAGTTGAAGAACAACAAGTGCCAATTGCAACCACAACAGTGCACCGGCGGCAATATCGCACCAACCGAGACTCCCTGATTCCCATCCATCAGCTGATCCGTAGACTGGAGAGTCAGGGGGTGATCAGCAGGACCCGCTCACCCTTCAATAGCCCCATATGGCCAGTGCGAAAGTCTAATGGAGAATGGAGACTAACAGTAGACTATCGTGGCCTGAATGAAGTCACACCACCATTGAGTGCTGCCGTACCGGACATGCTAGAACTTCAGTATGAACTAGAGTCAAAGGCAGCCAAGTGGTATGCCACGATTGATATTGCCAATGCATTTTTCTCCATTCCTTTGGCAGCAGAGTGCAGGCCACAGTTTGCTTTTACTTGGAGGGGTGTCCAGTTCACTTGGAACCGACTGCCCCAGGGGTGGAAACACAGCCCTACCATTTGCCATGGACTGATCCAGACTGCACTGGAACAGGGGCAAGCTCCAGAACACCTGCAATACATTGATGACATTATTGTGTGGGGCGATACAGCGGAAGAAGTCTTTGAGAAAGGGAGGAAAATAATCCAAATCCTGCTGAAAGCCGGTTTTGCCATAAAACGGAGTAAGGTCAAGGGACCTGCACAGGAGATTCAATTTTTGGGAATAAAATGGCAAGATGGACGTAGACAGATCCCCACAGATGTGATCAACAAGATAACAGCAATGTCTCCACCAACTAATAAGAAAGAAACGCAAGCTTTCTTGGGTGCAGTGGGGTTCTGGAGAATGCACATCCCAAATTACAGTTCGATTGTAAGCCCTCTCTATCATGTGACCCGGAAGAAGAATGATTTTAAATGGGGCCCTGAGCAGCAACAAGCCTTTGAGCAAATTAAACGCGAGATAGTTCATGCAGTAGCCCTTGGACCTGTCCGGACCGGGCCAGATGTAAAAAATGTGCTGTACACTGCAGCTGGGGAGAACGGTCCTACCTGGAGCCTCTGGCAGAAAGCTCCAGGGGAGACTCGAGGTCGACCCCTCGGCTTTTGGAGTCGGGGATACAAAGGATCTGAGGCCAGCTATACCCCAACTGAGAAAGAGATACTGGCAGCCTATGAAGGGGTTCGAGCTGCTTCGGAAGTGATTGGCACTGAAGCACAGCTCCTCCTGGCACCCCGGCTGCCCGTGCTGGGCTGGATGTTCAAAGGCAGGGTCTCCTCTACACATCATGCAACTGATGCTACATGGAGTAAATGGGCTGCACTAATTACACAACGAACTCGAATAGGAAATCCCAGTCGTCCAGGCATTCTAGAAGTCATCATGGACTGGCCAGAGGGCAAAGATTTCGGAATGTCACCAGAGGAGGAGGTGGTGCGTGCTGAAGAGGCCCCACCACATAATAAACTGTCAGAAAGTGAAAAGCAGTATGCCTTGTTTACTGATGGCTCTTGCCGTATTGTGGGAAAGCATCGGAGATGGAAGGCAGCTGTATGGAGTCCTGGACGACAAGTTGCAGAAACTGCTGAAGGAGAGGGTGAATCGAGTCAATTTGCCGAGGTGAAAGCCATCCAGCTGGCCCTGGACATTGCTGAACGAGAAAAGTGGCCAGTACTTTATCTCTATACTGACTCATGGATGGTGGCAAATGCCCTGTGGGGGTGGTTGAAGCAATGGAAGCAGAGCAACTGGCAACGCAGAGGTAAACCCATCTGGGCTGCTGCACTGTGGAAAGATATTGCTGCCCGGGTGCAGAACCTGGTGGTGAAGGTACGTCATGTAGATGCCCATGTACCCAAGAGTCGGGCCACTGAGGAACACCAGAACAACCAACAAGTGGATAAAGCGGCTAAGATTGAAGTGGCTCAGATGGACTTAGATTGGCAACATAAAGGTGAATTATTTCTGGCCCGGTGGGCCCATGACACTTCAGGCCATCAGGGCAGAGATGCAACATACAGATGGGCCCGTGACCGAGGGGTGGACTTAACAATGGACACTATTGCCCAGGTTATTCATGAGTGTGAAACATGTGCTGCAATTAAACAAGCCAAGCGGTTAAAGCCTCTTTGGTATGGAGGACGATGGTTGAAGTATAAATATGGGGAGGCCTGGCAGATTGACTATATCACACTGCCACCAACCCGCCAAGGCAAGCGCCATGTGCTTACCATGGTGGAAGCAACCACCGGGTGGCTGGAAACATACGCTGTGCCCCATGCCACTGCCCGGAACACTATCCTGGGACTTGAGAAACAGATTTTGTGGCGACACGGCACCCCAGAGAGAATTGAATCAGACAATGGGACTCATTTCCGGAATAACCTTATAGATATTTGGGCCAAAGAGCATGGCATTGAGTGGGTATATCACATCCCCTACCATGCACCAGCCTCTGGGAAAATCGAACGGTACAATGGGCTGTTAAAAACTACACTGAGAGCGATGGGTGGGGGAACTTTCAAGCATTGGGATACACATTTACCAAAGGCCACCTGGTTGGTCAACACCAGAGGATCTGCCAACAGGGCTGGCCCAGCCCAGTCAGAACTTTTACATAATGTAGAGGGGGACAAAGTTCCTGTGGTGCATATGAAGAATTTGCTGGGGAAGACAGTCTGGGTTATTCCTGCTTCAGGTAAAGGCAAACCCACTCGTGGGATTGCTTTTGCTCAGGGACCTGGATATACTTGGTGGGTAATGCGGGAAGATGGGGAAGTCCGATGTATACCTCAAGGGGATTTGATTTTAGGGGAAAACAGCCAGTGAACTCAATTGTATACTGTTGCCTGCTGTGTAATGCTTTTATAGCCCATCAACTAGATGTCTCCAGGTCACCAGCGACTGGCCCTGACTTCCTTCCAGCCATCATCCCAACAGAGAATGAACTTGGAACATCATGGACCGAATGGACTCGGCAGCATTATAGGGATTGGTCCATGCACTAAGAAAATGATTTTTTTTTCCTCTTGGTCTGTATGTATATGGATGTATATATGTGGGAGAGCGATGGTGCATTGAAAATGTGGGATCTGAGCACGACGTGAATGGTATGGAATAAGGGGTGGATAATGTCCTGGGTTCAGCAGTAGCAGTCATGTTTTTCCTTTGTGTTAACTGGTGCAGTGCTGTGTTTTGACTTCTAGTTTGAGAGCAGCGTTGGTGAAGCCGATGTTTTCGGTTGTTGCTAAGTGATGTTTACCTTGACCAAGGACTCTGTGAGGCTCATGCTCTGCCAGGGAGGAGGGGAAGCTGTGAGGAGGCAGAGACGGGGCGCCTGACCCGGGCTAGCCGGGGAGGTATTCCATACCACAGCACGTCATGCCCGGGGTGGGGGGTAACTGGGAGTTACCCGGAAGGACAGGGGCTTCCGGGTGGAACTCGTTTTCTTGGCCGGTGGTATCGTATTCTCTTCCCTTGTTATTTTCCCTTATCATTGTTTTAGCTGATAGTAGCGGTGGTGATTTGTTGCTGGACTGTTCTTGTCTCAACCCGTAGGAGTTGCACTCTCTCGATCCTCCTCCCCGTTCCTCCGGGAGCGGGGAAGGGGAGAGCCCCGGTGCAGGGAGGGGGGGGAGACGAACACGGACCTTGATTGTTGTCAGCTCGGCACCACTCACTGGGAGTGAGTGAACAAGTTACCTGACTGGGTTTAAACCACGACAGTTAGATAAAACCTTTTCAAAAGCTCACAGTTTTGCTGGGTCCTGTGTAATCCCAGGGGGAGTTCCAGGGCTGACATTGCTAGGGATCAAAGCCTTATAGTTGGGGTGCCATGCTGACAACAGACTCTGGGCTGCAATCAGTGTGAAAGTTCAGGTTAGGCTATTATTAGGTTGGAAAAGGAAAGCCAGAAAGCCCCAGATTATTTTATTTTGTGTGATATACAAAATTGGAAGAAAACCACTGCTTGCAAGGGGCAGTGTTTAGTGTTCATTTTAGGTCTGGACACTGGTTGCCTTGGCACAACACAGCCCAGGACTGGGATTAGGGCTAGTAACTTGGCAAAGGCTGCTTCTGGAGTCTGGGTTAAGACAGGAAAAGGAAAAGAACAAATTCATTCAGTTATGTCTCAGTTATTGCTTTTGCATATGTACCTTAGGACTAGGGCTATAACTGGTGCTTGAGAGTCTTAAAACACGCAGTAATTCAAGTATTCATAAGAATTAAGACAGCTTTTACTCACACATCATCCACAAAACACGGATATGGCATTTGCTGCAGATAAATTCCTATCAGCACTTCAGCGTTGGTCTGGGTTTTTATGATCCCATGCTCAATCATGTCTTGGAGATATGCAAAACCTCCCCAGATATAACGTAAATCATCCACAGGATCAGCTCTTGGACCAGGATCCCAGTATCTCAAATGAAAATTCAGAGGGAAATCACTTGGGTAAGCAGTGGCTTTAGGGGAGGGGTAGAAGGGAAATGAATAGATACATAAAAATCTTACTACTGAAACTGTAGGAGTACTGCCTGCAGTTGTCTTTTCTAGATTTTGGTCTGTCAGACGATGCTGCTTGAGAAAGTTTCTGACCTGGAAAGGTTCCTTTCCTTTAATTTGCTCTACACTGACACAGAATAGCAATTTTGGCCAAAAATGCACACTAATCATGTAACAGAGTAACTGTTCTAGAATAGAAATAATTGTATTTGGAGTACAGTATCCTTGGAGATTAAACTGCAACAACTGGATTGCAGCTACCAGACACCATTATATTCCTCTATGTAGACAAACCTGAGAAAGTATTTCTACCCCTTTGAGTAAGTCCATTTGAGGGGGAACAGTACAGAAGTTCTGCTGTCCAGGTGGAGAAGAGCTGGGTCACAATCCACATAGGACTCCCTTGTCTGCCTCTCCCATTGATGGAGCCCAGTGAAAACTTCAGGTCACTGAATAGATTCTGAGCAGTCGTTCCCTTTGCCATGTACCCATGCACCTACCCACTGCCTGATCTGCCAGAAGAGTGATACTACTTCTGGTACTGTTACCACCTGGTAACCGGAGATGGCATTGCATTTACGTACTAACTATTCGTGAATACAGTTGGATTTCATGCACATATCCAATGCAGGTTTTAATGTCCTTACGTCTCTCATATTCATTCTATGGCAGGCAAGAACTGAGAAGGAACCATCACTTACCTGTCTTTGATTTTGTTTGTTTTCTGCACTGCATCTATGTCCATCCGGATCTTGTATTTCACATGTGGTGGAAGACTGCTGGCTGTAGGCTCTATGTCTGGAAAAACCACACTAGCCCAGAATCTGTTTTCCTCCAGCAGATGAAGGGCTTGATGAGTCAGTTGAGTTTCATTGGGATAACCTTCAAATTTATCCAAGGTCAAACACTACAAATAATCACAAAGATAAAAATCACATCAGAATAGACTAGCAAGAGGTATACATTAATGCCAACAGCAATGGCTGAAAACAGAAAAGGGAGCTAGGTTCATTTGAAATATCTGCTATTTTCAACTTTAAAAGCTTATGCTGAAACTATTCAAAGACTCTCACCTCCCTCCTGAAACCTTGCCCAGTCTTAGTCTAATTCTTACAACAAATTCAAACCACAGCATTACCAATACAAGCTCAGAAACACTGTTCTCCCTAAAAAGAACTCTAAACCTCAGATTTAGCATTGCTGTGGTCAATGTGAGTGGACGGAATCATTTTGAAAGTAGCTTATTCCTCCAAGCTCAAGAAATGTCCATTCTGATGAGCAAGAAATCAAGCAAGGGTGGCCACTAAAGCAGGAGCTGTTGTTGCAATCTAGGTATGACAGGGCAGATTTGATGTATCCATGCAGAATGTATAGCCAGTAGCAGGTTCAGCCAAAACCTATGCTGCCACATTCACTAATTAGGTAGAATGAAATAATATTTCACAATATATTTATGCCACTGCACTCAGCCAGCCATGGACGCATGAACTCTGCCACTTGGACTATACTTTGAAGATTCTCTCAAAAACACAAATATCTGAATTGGAAGGGCTAAAGCTGTGGCAAAGATGAGATCCCACCATCAGGAACAGACTTCAGAATCTGCATCCAGGAGATAAATTAACTCAGCTATAAAATAAATCTCACCACAAGAGCTTTTAGCAGTCCAGCTGAACCAGAACACTATCCTTTTTCAAGCACGGGGACTTTTTTTCAGCCTAGGAAGTACCTGAGTGTATATCACAGAGCTAAAGGGTGACTGATCCATAAGGAAATCACATCAGGCATAGACTTCAGTTGAAAAGCACTGGGAAAGTCAGAGCATAAATTCAAATCTTGGGTATTTAGGCATTTATTCCTATTTAATGCCACTCAACTAGTCAATTGATTTTACTGACAATATTGTGTCCCGACTGAATTCTGGTATGCGATTAACCTGCTGGCTTAAGTTAACATGCATTGGCTATCTCAATAACAAAACATAGTTTCCACTGCACAGCAAACTGTTGTCTTTTAGCCTCTGTCATTATTACAAAATGTATTATCAGCCCATATACAAAACACCAAGTCAAGGAAATCTAATGTCCCCCCATTTAATCCTACTTAACAGGCACTGTAAGACAAAAGGACTGTGAACAAACTCTATCATTAGTTAGCTGTAAAATTACAGACTTATGTTTGTCTATTCAGCTTCTGCCCTTTAGAACTGGCAAGATATTACTGGAGCGCAGAAGCGTGCAATCCCCAGATGGACCGGGAAGATACTTACTTCCCCTAACCCTTGCTTCATAAAATTCAGGAGGCTAACTTGGTTGATCTGATCTTCTTGATTATCTCTTGCAGGTCAATAACCAAAACTACTCAACATGAAAATACTCATACAGGCAACCTGCTATTCAATGGGAAGACATCTTAAACACTCCTTTATTTAACCTTTCCCTGTGAAAAATCATGCTCTATTTCCTTTAAAACTTGAAGTATCACAGTTTAATGGGACCTATAGAAAAATGTATTTTTAACTGGCAGCAAAATGGAACAGCTTAAATTGACAATTTAACTATTTTGTAGCTTTACGTTTCCTGATCTGCAAATGTTCATTCTCCTAGTTTGCTTTACAAGATTAAACTACATAGATTATTATATCAGAAAGCAAAATAAAGTAGAAAAGCTTCCTGACTTGCATACCAGAAGAGAAATCAAATTAGACTGATGGGTCAGGTTGTATTAATTACTTTTATCCTATCCTATGTTTATCCTACATAGTTGGAGGTTCTGGAACTGAGTTTAGTTCTTGCCAAAGTGTGTTTCCCAGCAAAGTCCTTCTGTGGAACTGTGTCTCTGCAGTGCCTGGAAGACTATTTGCTGTTTCTTTGTTGTGAGGAATGTTATTTTCAAGGTACTTGTGGCAGCTGCAGAACTCATGTAGTTCTCCTGGGGAATCTGTGGGAGTGACACTGGCAAAGTACTGACAGACAACTGATGTTAAGATTTTCACTGCAGAACAGACAGTTTTGGGACTACGCTGAGGAGCAATATAGGCCATCCAGACATCCAGCTGAGGAAGCAGCAAGCTTTTGAAACATAAACCACAAATGCTTGTAGATCTTCTGTGAGAGGAGTGAAACCAAAGCTTGTATAAGAACATAGGCTATGACATCAGTGTTGTAATAACTCACATAATTTGAAAGTGAAAAGAGATTTTACATTGTAATCTACTAGCCAAAAGCTAGAATTTCTTTCTCTTAACCTTAGCTGTATTCAAAACAAAAGGTGTCTGCTCTAACTTTGTTTTTTTTTCAGTGAACTGCAATTCAATTTATGAAGGCATTTATGTGCCTTCATAAACTTCACCATATCAAAATTCATTCAGCAACCACTTGGGGAAATTTATGTTGTATTTTCTCCTGGTAACTATTTAACAATTTAAAATGGTTCAGTGAAGATAGGAAAACCAAAACTGAAATACTAAGAACAGGCTTGGAAAAGAAACCAGAAAATAAGAAGTATAAAGAGGTGACTAGGTATGTCTCACAACAGCTTAGGTCTTCTGTGGCCTAAAGTAATCTAAGGGAAGAACAAGAAATTCTTTGGGTAGTGAGGATGAGCAGCCACTGCATAACCTCTGGGCTTCTCAGCTGCACTACAGCTTGCAGCAGAGATGTGGAGTCTCCAAAGATAGTTGCTGACAGCACTCCTCTGCTCATTGCATACTATAGCAAGGAGTAGGGTGTCCCTGAAAGGGACATTTGTTCCCAGTGTGCTTGGCACAGTGTGAAAACATTCTCAATTGTTATCATCTCGGTGTAAGCAGCATTCTTAAAAGAGTAAGCTCATTACAAAGAACTTTAGGACACAAAGATCTACTACCAGGTACAGTAACTGCCCTGATGTTGTGGATGTTCCAGTATTAACTTGCTGCAAGCAATATATTTCACTCAGATTGAGCAGGAAGTAATTCTGCTAACATGAAGTAAAAAGATGATCAGAAGAACCAGCAGAGCTTTCTGCAAAAGCTTTATTGTTCCATCTTGTAATAGCTATATGAAGGCAGATAAACCCTCAGGTCTTGCCTTCATGTAGGGGATGGTCTTTCAGACTGAACTCCATTGGAAGTGGGAGAGCTAGGCTTGGTCCTGTTGCCTACAACTAGTACCAATTTTCTCTGTGAGCTTGAGGCTTAGCTTATTTAACAATTCAATAATTAAATACTTACATTTCTTTCAGAGATGCTTGTAAAATATAATTAATCTCAATAAAAACCTTGACCCTCATATGGCAGATGCTAAGTGTTGAGTTCCCAAGTATTAATATTACTGCCAACAGCAATAGTTTTTTTAACACTGAGTTAAAACCACAACATTGCAGCGTCCTCAAGTTTTGCCTGGGCTCAGAAGTTTACAAAGAAGAGCTGGCATTTCATTTACCTAAATTAGCAGGAATCCACTCTATCTCAGGTCTAGTTCCAACACATCGTTACCTGCAGTTGGAAATATACAGGATAAAAAAAAACCAAAGCCTAAACCAAAAGAGCTCACAGAGTAATGAGTCTGATGAACTCATTGGTAGAATTGCCCACATCAGAGAAACTTCTTACTCAAAGTATCTTCCACATATTTTTACAATGGCTTGATATTTTCACTTAGAATTTTAGCATTTTTTAATTAATGTAATGAAACTTCACCTCTCTTTCTGCACTGTGGCTCTCAGAAAGCCTCATATAGCCACACTACAAAACACAGCATCCTAGAGAAAGGGAGTATGGACCCCAGGAAAGGCACACAGACATCTCTTGGAAGTAGCTACAGAACAAGTAGAAACTCCCTTACTGGTTTCAAAGGAATTTTGATCAGGTGCTTAAAAACCCGGAGGGGGATTTACCAAAGAATCATTAGCTTCTTTGGCCCTGAGCTTACTAAAATTAGTGGCCTGTCAGTTATTAGTACTTACAAATATCGTTTCCTTGAGGTTTTGCATTCACTTTCTACCTCAGCACCAAAGTGTATTTACACACTCAACTAACACTCTGAATATAGAGTTTGGGGTTCAAACACAAAATTCTTCAAAACATTCAAATGAAACAAATAAAGATGTCTTATGATTTTAACTTTGTCTGTTACCACAGACTTTAAGTACTGCCTTAAGTACTGTACAAGCATTCCCAGCAGTGGAAAGGCTGCCCTTACCTCTAGATACTGACTGAGCAAACGCAGAGCTCGGTCCGCAGCACTGAAGATGTTCCGCCAGTCAAAGTCTGCCATTCCCTTCTCTCGGCTTTCTGGGGACCCATTGTGGAGAAAGTTGATTATGTGTTCAGCAGTTAAGCCTTCAGCACCCAGCTGTCTGTTCAAGAAGTCCCTCACTGTAGGGTGCTTCAGAGAGTCCTGAGGAAACATATCAAGACAGCTTTACTACAATAGCCTTCCTTGTATGCCCTGTTTTGCTAGAAAAGTTTCCATTTCCACAGCTCTTTCTGAGCCATGAAGTAGTACAAAAGGTTGTGCTAAAGAATTAATTTCCTAAATCAGCAACTGCATAGCTGGAGGGGAGACCTGAAGAATGGATGAAAATAAATCTAACCTTGACTATTTTCTGCATTGTTTTCTTATAAACAAGAGGATAAATGTAATAAATGTCTCATCTAAAATAGAAGAGTGTGGAAAACCACATATTTTCTCTAGTATGAACTGCTTTATAAACTTCAACTTCAGATATTACTTGCAGCTGATCAAAGTCAGAGATAAGAGATGTGGAAATAGGTAATTTCCTAAGGCAGTAAATTGCTGAGGCCAGCAAAAACATGGTCCTACTGGCTTCTTTGCCTGTGCAGAACACAAGATCAAGTTGTCTGTTCTTGAAAGACATTCTGGAGAGACAGAGAAGCATCAATTGCTGCCTTTATTAAGAAGTCATTAGCCAGATTCTGAAGTGTCCAGATCTGGGGTTTTGTCACAGAGATGCTGTAACACCTTCAAAAGAAGCCCTGTAACCAGTCCAACAGCCTTAAAGGCCACAGGTTCCTTGCTGTACTTCCAGCCAAATCCCACCAATTAATTCTCTTCCCCCTTAGGAAAAATCAAGGATGGTGACAGGCTGCTCTTACTGCGGATCCCTGCTAAGTTATAACATACACGGATCATATTCATTTGCAGGCTGTTTTGAAAGAAGTACCACAGCTGAGGTCCCACTTCTTCCCAAGCTTTGGTCAACAGTCTGAGGCGTTCAAGTTCCTCAAAAGTGGAGTTTGCCTGAGGAATAAAACAGCAGAAAAGAGTGCTAGAAAGCTGAGAAGATAAACAGAATTTGTGAAGCAGCCATTCAGTGACAAAGAAACCTGCATCTGACAAATGTTGCAGTTTTTACTTCATACTTGCTAAACTCATTAAAATAGAAGAAAAGTTAATAATCCTTGGAAAAGAATTTGTAAAATCCAACTGGAATCAAAGTCACTTAGGATAAACTTGTATTTTATATGCAATGAAAAAAACAAGTGCACATTAACCCCAGCTAACTTCAATTCCTTTAAATACTCAGGTTTTAGGTAGACTGTTTCTCTCCTTCAAGAACTAAAAAGATGATGATGTGAGCAGATGAATAAATGAGAGGCAGCTGTAGAAGACAGGTACTCTCATAGTTAAGATATTATTATATGGGCTGCTGTAAATCTGATGTTTTCCTGTGTGAACTACAACCACCAGTTCTGTGCCTTACATAGCTGCCGAGAGGTGGCCAAAACCTAGGTCATATGTGACCTTGATTTAATTAATCGGATTAATTTCACCCAAATTCAGGCACTTAACTGAAATATCCAGGCTCCATCCTATTTTCATGAAGTGACAATTATTTATGATCTGAACATAATAATACTAAACCACGATGCTGCTATTGGTTTGTCATTGCTCAGTGTTAGGCCTCAATGAGTCTATGGAAGTCTTGTAACTGCCCCATTTAAATACTTACTGATACAGAGCTGCTGAAGTTCCTCCCTCTGTAAAATATATATAAACATTACTATTTCTACTGGTGTAAGTGTGAAATCATGCCAACAACAAACAATTTAAGCTGAAAAAAGCAGGTAGTGTAGGCCAAGATTGTGAGTGAAGATCTGACTCCTGGACCAACAGAACAAATGGAGTTCTGAGAAGAAAATCTGAATAGGTTGATGTAGCCAGGTCACTGTTTTTCACAGGATGTTTCTTTGGGTGCAATTTGCTAGAAATAAACAGGTTTGTATTTCAGAAGTGCTTACATTTTTTAGGATTTGCCGTACAGAAGGTGAATCAGGAGCAAAGAGGATTTTTCCCATCAGCAGGGGCTTCACAGCACTCCAGGCTATTCTGGTTAAAGGGTTTGATTCCAAATTCTGGATCAATGCATTACAAAAGGGTGCTAAAGACAAAAATAAAGGCAGTCTTTATGCAACCTTACTCAAATCCTATCACACAAAACATCCTGCAGGGCTTTTTACTGGCAATATGGTCAGTTTAAAGCATTTTGAAGCTGAATGGCTTAAGCACATTTGCAGTGTAGAAGTACAGTGTCTGACCAGATGGAAAAGACTATTAAGTAATTGTTGGAATTGTAAAGTAGACAACATAGAAATTAGAAGAGCAAACAAATAAACCTAACCATTTGAAAGTTGCTGTTACTTATATTTCAAATGGAAGGAAATCAGACAGTTCAGATCTCACTGAAAAATTCTGAAACTGCTTTTCTCCTAATCACTTAGCTGCTTTGAATTGTAGTTGATACTGACACAAAGCTATTTTTTCTCCTGTTAGTGGTTAATTCTTACACAGTGTAAACTATTGGACTGGAGATCCAGCAGGCTTGAATGTTGAACTCTGGAACAATTCAGAATTGGATCCTACAATGATTTAGAACTAAACATTTTAATGTAAACATTTCTATCTTTCTCCTGCACTATGAAGTAATTAGTCTACTTGGATAGCATCCAACTCTATTGTTCCCTGGCTGAAGAAATGAAGTACTGAGCCCTTTACAGGTCTTCTGAAGATTCAGACATAAATAGAGCCAAGTATTAATACAAACAATGAAACGTAGGAATCTCTCATTGGGCAAAGTGCTTACCTGTACTCTGCAATCATGCAATCATACCTATGACAGCAGAATAGGCAGAGAAATCTACTGCCAGCTATAATATGGTTGTTAGTACAGAAAAAAATTGCTGGTGTAGAAAAAAACGGAATGGCAAACAGAAGGGAACATAATAAAACTATAAAATAATGAGTTGTAGAAAAGATAAAATAGGTTCCTCTTTCCATTCTCTCCTGTTACAATAGCAAGAAGATAAGTGAGGAAATCAAAGCAACAAAAACTAGTAAATTGAAATACTTCTATGTAAGAATTGTGCTGCAGAAGCTTACTGCTATAAAAAATATGTATGTTTATGCAGGAAGAGAACAGCTGCCATGTATCACATCTTGGAGAAAAGTAATTCCAGAATGCAGCACTACATTTTCCAGAACCTTCTTCAGAAACACTTAGTTCTTCCTGATATCAGTAGCATATATTAGAAGACAGAGGGACTTATGCCTTAATGATGATGGTTGACTATGTTTACCCCTTCATATTGAAACAAACGCACATCTCTGTTCTCAATTCCTGAGCTTCTCTGCTTCCAGCTATGAAATAAGCAGTAAGTAAAATAATTTCAGCTGTCTCTAATTTCTTGAATTAACTTCTTAGAAGTGTTATTTTATAAAAGCAACAGTGGTATTCTACCAGAAGTCGTACCTGTCTACAGTCTCTGTAACGGTTTGCTTGAAAAACTTACTGGTTGTGTTATCATAAAGATAACTGGATTTCTTCCTTGTTGAGTCAATCCCCAGGAAAGCTTTATAGTTATTATCTTCATACCAGTTGAATGAAAGCACTCTGGATCCACCTCCTTCTGGGTAGCCACAGAAAAGATCAGACAGGGAGCTCACCAAGTGGCCTAAGGATTCTGGCCTTCCATCTTGTACAAATGCTTGCAGAAACACCAGAAGGTCCTGAACACTTGGCTTCTTGGCTAGCTGCAGTAAGACAAGGCTTTGTTAATCACTGCCCTCAAAGGAGGAACTGGTGAGCTCTCAGCTGTAGCCACACTGCTAAAGCATGCAGTCACAACCTCATCCTTTTATCTCCTCTGTTCTGGTCACAGGCACCATTTTCAGTTCTTGTTCTCTCATGTCTTTTCTGAAGAAAAGGTTATAGAATCATAATTGCCAATGCTTCCTTTTACATTTATTTTCTAATGAGAGAAGAATTAATTTCTAAGGAATCGGCTCTTTCCAAACAAGTCGACTTACTTTCTGATAAAGCAGGTAACTGGAACATAAAAAGAACAAAGGAAAAGGAGCATTGTGTGCTACCTAGAAAAGTGACGCCATTTTTAATAGACAACTTACCTTTTGCACTGCCTGGGTGACACTAGACATCATCCTTCCCCAGGCCTTCAGGTCAGCACCTGGAGTGTTTCTGTTCAGAACAGTGGGAAGCTGTAAATACATCAAAAACACAGATGAGTTTTGTATAGTCCCTATATGACAACAGCTATTACAGTGAGAGAAGAAAATCCAAATGGCATCTCTTTAGCTGAAATACTTTGAGTTATTTGGAACAGTGTCTTGTAAGCCTGTCTCGTGGGGCCACAAATCCAGTACCCATGTGCAGACTCACACAGCAGCATGTGTAAGTGTTCTTACCAATATAAAGCTGAAACAGTCACAGGCCACTGAAAATATGAGCTTGGCATTTGTTCTGCTTATTTAAGCCCACCATTCCAAAAGGTGCAAAAATGGAGGATGAATGAGGGAACTGGGATTTCTGAGAAGCTGCTTCTCACAGAGGCTACTTTTGGTAACCTGTGAATTCAGCTAAGGTTATGATACAGAAGACTCATTTACCATGACAGTAAATAACAGGTAGTACTTTACACTTGAGAGATTTCCCGAGTTTGGAGGCAGCCTGGTCCTCACTGTCCTAAAAAGACTTCCCCAAAATGATGTAGCTACACACCCTGCTGATTGCCTGACATTCCTTTCAGTCAGTAGGTGGTTAAGAAAGCAAGAGACAGCTGCATTGTACCTGGCAGGAAATCACAAAGGCAAGAGTTTTTATGTTAGCAAGTTCTGATCTGTCACTTGCAGTTCAGGCAGGAAATACATACACAGTGCTTCAAATACACTTTTCCTTAGGGGAACTAGTTTCTGGAAAGATTATACAGGATTCTTGGAGCATTTGCCTTAACTTGGCTTTTTTGCAACTGTAAGCAACAGGTACTGTGAACAATTTGAAGCAAACCAGAGAAAAGCTCAGGATAAACATGGAATTAAGAACTTGTTTCATGTAGCTAGAGAAAAATAAAGGAGAAATAGGGGTAATATTACCCATTTGTTCCTAAATACTACTTCTTGCAAGAGGCATTCAGTATGAATCAGATCTTACTAGAAACATCCTAAAATGACTCAGTATGTACTCAGCTAGTTGATGCTCTCTAGAAGCATAAGACAGGATCAGCGGACACTATACACAAACTACACTCTCATCTGACCTAAATACCAGAGCATACAGTTGGGAATGTTTATTGATCCTAAGCACAGAGGAGGATGAAAGTTTTCCCAAAAATATTTATCTAACTATCTTCATATTCACTGCAAATGAATGTGGTGTCATAAAAAAAATGAAGAGCATAATTCTTGAAGAGCTTCTTTCCAGCAACAGAATGCCCAGTTCTGGAATCCACAGTCAGCTAAAAGAAGTCCTACTCAAACAAAACCAAATCGGGTATGTGATTGGTTATACTATACTGCTGGAGCCTGAAGACCATGAAGTACAGTGACTGACAGTGTAAGAGTGCAGAAAATTACCTGGGTCTTCAATACACAGGTACTTCTAGAAGTTTTAAAGCTAACATAGAAGTTTCAAACAGTTCAATGAAGATTCATTCTGCATATGTAACTGAGTGTAGATCTACACTCTGTTTGATTATGTATCAAGCATATGTGGTGATACGGATCAAAGCAGCTGTTTCAGCAACATGTGTCTATGCTTGGTGATAAGAACTGCTTATCTCTACCCAAAATCACAATGAGGTATTATAGAATTCTATTTTAATTTATTTATAAGGTTTAAAGGACTTCAAACAAAGCTGAAAGAGGCAGGTTCAAGAACAGCACTGCTCCAGAAAGAGGCTCATTTTCCTTGTGGTGGCTGAGTCAGACAGTAACGTGTGGGCCTTATTTTTCTGTCTCTGCTATCCAAACTGTGCTTTAATTTCTGTCAAAAGCCCTAGAGGGTATACATGAGCACAGGAAGGGTTTGAGTGGATGTTTATGCACATACCTGAATATGTTCAAGTATCACAAATTCAAAAAGAAACATTAATTTCAAAGTGTTGGAGAAGCATTAGTGCATTAGTGCATCAAGAAGTACTTAAGCACAGTCTACCTTTTAGGTGAAAAGGAGTAACCGAGATAGATTTTGATTTAAAAGGAGGACTTCTGCCTTGAAAAAACACAGAATTATATTAAAATTACTATTTAGCAACTATAATGACGGGAGTGCGGGAAAGCTTTTACCAACTTGAGGTCTTACTGCGCTGGACATCATGAAAAGATAAACCCTCTTCTCCACATTAAATGGATATACTCAGGGAAAGTCCTGGCAGCCAGATCCTGTAGTAACAGACCAGACCATAAGCCTGCATCTGAACACGCCGTCTTTCACAACTCCAGGTTTTCGGTTCAGGTTTATGTTTCTATCTCCCATGTGAGTCTATATTTTCTTTAAACACAGACAACTGCTTCATCAAATTTCATCTTTCCATTTTATTTGACATGGCAGCAAAATCATATGTTAGCAGCTTAATTTGAAATCTGGGCAGTGCAGTGTGCATCTTCACATGAAGTCCTTAAAGTCTGAAAACCTGCCTTAGAAGTACTTTAGCATTAATTCCCTGCTACTTCCAGTGAGCATCAGATACATGAAAACATCTGAGTGTATTTGCAGAAATGGAAACCAGCAGCTTTCAAAAGCTGACTGCAGACTCTTATCAGGATTGGCAAAATCACACAGGCACAATGAATGACTGCCAATGCTACAGTAATCTAACAGTAATTTGGCTGGCGAGTCAACTAAAGTTTCTGGCATAGCCTGTTCCCAGTTCTGAGCAACTCAAAGCTGAATAAAATCCATGTTAAATTCATCATGATGTTACACTGCTGTGGCAGAAAACTCCAGTAAATAGTTTCTATATAACTTTAGCAGCTGCTCATATGTCCTGCCTGCTGTATACACCCAACTGATAATGTGAGGGTCCCGTGACATTCAGTTACAAGGTGCAAAACAGCAAATTCGATTTAATGTTGAAAATGTGAAGTCATGATCATGGGCAAACAAACAGAAAAGATGTATACACAGTGATGTCTTCTAAGGATCATGAGGAAAGAGACGTTGGAGTCTTTATGAATAGTTCTATGAAAGCACAAGCTCAGTGTGCAGAATACAAATAGAGTATTCGAAAAATATTCGGCAAAGGACAGAGAGCAAAAGTAAACACCCCACCCCAGTATGCAATTATATGTATATCTCAACATATTAATGTTATCCATTTTAAATTTATATAAATACAAATAAGAAAATATGTATCTATAAATGGCACAGTATCTCTGTACTGAACCAAAGATGCAGTTGTAGTTAATTTATGGCAAGAAGGTCACAGCAGAAACAGGAACAGCACAAAGGGCAATGAAGATGAACAGAAGTGAGGAAAAGCTTCTATAGACAAATCAATGCAAACCAGTACAACTAGTCTGGTTGGGTTTTTTAGTTGGGTGGGTTGGGTTTTTTGTTGTTGTTGAGTTTAGTTTGCTTTGGGGGGGGTTCTGGAGTGGTGTTTTTTGTAAAGGCTCATATGGCAATCTCAGCTCAACTGCACCATGGCTTTAACTCCAGCACTGAATTCTGCCATGTGGGGTAGAACAAAGAATGGGTTGGGTGGGTATATTCAGAACCCTTAGTAAGGTCCCTGTAGTTCTTGCCACACACTGTTTTGCTACACAGACTGGAAAGCCCAGATAATTGTTCCACACACACTCTGACTTTGAAATTGCATTTGAATATTTTAGTTCTGTGGTACTGTGAATGCCATGTTTCATCCCAAAGCATACTCAGAAGCACCTAGTGTCCTGCTGACAGTAGTTTAATAATCACACATCCTTAACCTTACATTTGCAGGGGTAAATACACAAAGACCACTTGGAACATTGGTGGTGTATTACAAAGAAAATTCTTGAAGGGCAACGAAATATCAGCCAAAAAAAAAGACAACAAAAGGCAGGATGATTGTGTTAACACTTACCAGCTGAAACAGCTTGAAGAAATCAACATTTGCATACAAGGCATCTTCCACTCTCTGCAGACTTTCCTGGGACAGGGCACACATGGCCTTGTGCACCAAAGGGAGGCCTCTTCTACTGCTAAAGATAATAAAGCGGTCCAGGAGCATCTGACTGCAAGCAATGTCCTTCAGAGTCAAGTTAGGGACACCGGAGGCGAACTGCAACCAGAAATAATGGTTCATTTACTGTTGTGAAACTCCATACTGCTCAGGAACAATTAAAGATTTATCAAAAGTGGACACCTTGATATCAGACCCTCCTAATATTTTCATGAATGGCAGAAGGATGCGGTCAGCTAAAGCATCAACTCTTGAACCACCTTCACTTGATGTTATGCTAGACCACTTTGGCTTCATATTCTTCCTCTTCTCATTAGTGATTCTTCCTTTCATGGCAAAAGTTCTTGTGAGTATTCCCTTTATTATCTAAGCACAACTGATGACATCCCACCCATCTTTGTGGTTAAGGAGGGATAGCTATGGCTTGCTTGAAAGTATTTCCCCAGACCCAACCAAGCATGCCACATCATTTTACCTTTTGTGTTTAGATAGTTATATTTTTTGCTGTCAGTTGCTCTAGAGAGTAAGGCCAATTCCACTGACTCTTCAGCTCCATTTCCCACTTATGACTATTCCACCCCAACTCTTCCCCACAGCCATTACTCACTGTCACTGTGCACAGGCATACACCCAGGCTTTACAGCACCATTTTACATTAAACCACATCCACCTATTGATTATTGCTTCTAATAGAAACATGGCACAGAAAAAAAAAAAAACACAACAATTATTATTATCTTTGGTGTTCAACCACTGGAACAGATAAGTTTATAGTTAAACCAATGTAAATGCATAATAACCAATAGTTAAACCAATGTAAATGCATAATACCTCCACAGAAATCAGTAAGAGTTACCTAGGATTTACACTGCTGTAATGGAATGCTCTTGGTAGTCTATAGTTCAGTTCTGCTTGCTTTATAATGCACAGAATACATGGCAATATAATAAAAGTAGCACTGAAAATTGCATATAAGCTCATGATCCCATGCTCTGTCCACCTCATTTCACAGTATGAATTACAAGGAAAAGACCTCAGAACAGTGTGATGACTGTAAATCCCTCCTGCGCTTGAGATGAATGCAGGCTTTCAGACAAACAAGCACTATGCACTGACACAATATCATTAGGCTAAATGAATTTCATAAGCTGCATAGAAAAAGAAATTGTCAAAATCAGCTCAGAATATAACTGTCTTTAGAAAAATAATCTGCTGAGCATGCCAGTCTTAAAGACATTTGGAACAAAACAAACACACCACACTTATACCAGGTCAGACATAGGTGTGCATTTATTTCCTATGTCAACAAGGCCATCTAAGAGATTCTGAACATTATCTTAATTTTATATCTGCAAGTCTCCTACAGTTAGCAGCTGAGATTTGTCTGGTGAAGTTTGTAATGGGGAATATATAAAACCCCAGGGAATTAAGGTGCAAAAAAGGGATATAAATTTCTAGTAAAGTATCTGAGAGGTACTGTCACTCTGGTTTGCAAAAATCCTCCAAAACCGAACTGGAACATTTGAATTGGATTTAACTGACTTTATGTCAGTGAAAGAACTTGCTTATTTGCCCTGTCACTTATGTCCTGTGGATGTGTGTGAAAAGAACAGCATTTTTAAACCAAATACTCCTGATATGGCATGGTCCTCATCACCCATTGGGAGCTGCAACGAAACTGAGCTGGACAGGGAGGCAGCCTGGGAACCTTGCTTTGACTTGTGAAACGAGGAAACTGTGACATTAACACAACTGAGAAGGATTAAACAGAAAAAAGAAAAAAAAAAGGACCAAAAAACCAATAACAACCAAAGAGAGGTTATTTACAAACTTTAACAGCATTTCAAGAATGTTCATGAAACCTCCGCCCTTCCAATTTTTCCGGCAGGGTGGGCTGTTGCCAATCTTTCTTGAACTTATTGTGTTTGAACATCAGTCTCTTATCCTTATCTGAGAATGACTCAAAAAAGCAGGCCCTCAGAGGAAAACTTCAGTTCTACTTGGTTTTTTTTTTAATCAATGTGTCACTGTTTGGCCTAAGCTGGCAAGATGAAGTCCAAATGATTTTTTCAGCTAGCTGGCTGTTTGATCAGGTTTAGCTTTTCAGCGCTGTGTGTCATTTCCTGCCCTCCCAGGCAGCTCAGACCTAGATCTGCAGCCAGCTGCTGGCAACAGTCAGGCTCCTGTAAACAAGCTACTTTCAGGTTGATCAGTTCTGTGCTGTCAGAGCCAAGGGGAGAGGGTGTGCAGGATATGCAAGCAAACACAGGGTAGAGCAGCATGAAGAACTAGAGACAAAATACCATGGTTGAGGCTTAAGACAACCACAGATCTAGGTTCTAGTCATGGCTCTAGTCATGACTCTGCAACTTCTACCTTAATCAACTATAAGTCCCGCTTGAGTAACTTGCTTATCAAGGTCTATAAGAATTAAATGATTTCTCCCTCATAAATGAAGTACTCAAGTTCTATTGAAAAGAATTCTCTTGTGGTCTTTTGAAAGTTAGTTTTTCTGCCTCAGCAGTTTCTTTCCTGATGGCTGCAAATCAGGTCTTGTTAGATGATCTTGCATCCCCTGTGATTACTACTAACAAGAAAACTTCATGGAGGACAACAGAAGTAGTATTTTTCACACCAGGTCACTTCCAGCTCCCTCTCTACCTGTTCAGATTTCTTTCATTTCCAGCATAAAGAGAACTACATCTCTTTCCACATCAGCACAGAAAATACAGCAGAAAGACACCATGTTCCAGAAGGCTTCAATCATACTTTCAGCGATGGTGTTGAGAACTTCAGTCCTGTGCACACTGGCAGGCAGAGTTTTTAACAGTATATGAATGAATGCCACTGGGTGGCAAGCACACAGTTCTCCTATTGCAACAAATCTCTGATAAAGAAGAGGGTAGGGGTGAAAGGGAAAGAGAAGCCCAGCAGGATATCTGTATATATTCTTTTTGTCACAAGCAGCAAGGAAGCAAATTTTCACCATCTCAGCTGATACAGAGGTGTGAAAATAAGTAGGATGTATCAATTGACACTGGCTCTGGTATGGTCTTGTGGTAATGCTTCATGATAAAGTCAGGAGAGTGCTTCCCCTGGTACTAATCAAGAACACTACAGATAAGTAATCTGGCTACTGGTCACCCAGCTGGAACCTGTGGTGCACTAAAGGAACTGTATTCAAGTTTATTAATACCGTCCCTTCTTTGTGGCCACACACAATTCCAGCATTTGTGTTTTATGTGGCAGTGAAAAAGAGGAATTGTGTCTTTCAGCCTCAGTTATTCACTTGCTTCCACCCACACACTAATGCAGTGTAGAAATTGTTCCAGAGTTCTGATTCAGCAACATTCATTCATTAATACAGCATTCCTCACAGAGCTCCCAGCACCAGTACAATGCAGAGGCAGCCTGGACTTGGTCAAACAGTCCCCTGCTTAGAAGGGATTTGACCTGGAGTTTTCACTCTGAATTTTCTGAGCAGACCTATTATTCAATCAAAATCCAAGAAAGTGGGTCTGCTTCTCCACTCCCCCTTACTCAGGTGAGACAACGCCATAAAGCCCCCATATTACTTGGCTGACATCAGGGCAGAGATAGTTCTCTGCTGCTATTCATCAGGACTGCTGTCTCAAAAGGATGCACAGCTGTTTTATGGTTTGAGCCAAGTCTTTAATCATGAGGATGGATGCACTGTTTGGCAGTATCACTTCTTATTGCTTGTTATTTGGGAACAATGACAGCATCAAAACAAATACCTGTATTTAATGAATATTCAAGAAGAGTTTTAAAAGACAAAACAAACACCTCTTCCTTTAGATTGACAAAACAAAAACAAAGGGAGAAATTGCACAAGCAACCTATAAGGCAGCAAGTATTCTGGGAACAAGGCCCTCACTGAGGATGTTTTGCATATACAGCTCAAGAGATGGCATTCCACAAAGGAAAACAGCTTGGTAGCCGTTATACTCTACCTACCTGTTCAGGCCGCACTTGAGCATTAATAAGCTGGAAAACAATGATATCTGGGAGGCCAACATCTTCCAGTAAAAAAGAAGAGAGGGTCTCTCCATCTTTCAAAATGTCTAGAATTCGTATTCCTCTTCCTGCATGAAGAAATAAGTGCAGAGATCAGTGAGATGCCAAATGGAGTTAAAGAACACCTTACACTCTGGCTTAAACCTGCAAAAAGTGTGTACTTTGGGTCATATACTTAGTAGTGACTAATGGGGACCAAAACTACTTTTGAAATTCAAATTCATTTCAATCCTTTCTTGGGGAATGATCATCAGAGCTTACTGTTCTGACTGTGCACAGCTGACCTCTCAAAGATGTTTCAGACTAAAGCTTCAGAAACAGAAGTTTTGAAAGCATCCCTGACTGTGTCTGAAAGTCTCTGCCTTTTTTCTGAAGTAATGCTTTATTTTAAATGTTCAGCTGCTGAGGTTTGGGTCGTTTCTTCTGGATCTCTTGTAAATAACTTCAGCCAATGCTTTAAATTTATATTAATCACTTGGTGTCAATTTAACTAGTTAATCTTATTCCATAGTGTTGCAAAACTGACCCTTTGAAAATCTTCCACAAGAAAAAAACTCATTTTCTTTGGAGAGGCATAACTTTTTGGTGGTTTCATAGCCATATTAACCTGGATTACCAATGATTAAACTAAAAACTGGCAAATCTTCAGGCAAACCAATGAGACTACTCACTGCTAAATTCAACACAAGTGACAGGCCACCTAATTTCCCTAATTCCATGCAGAACAATATGCAAAATATACTGCTCCTAAAGTCAAAAGTGCTAATCTTTTCTAACTTGTCTCTATTAACATTTCAGCATCAGACTGAGTTCTGCCTCAGTATGGTCCAAGTGAAAGCTTGGAAAGTGAATGCTGTTCATGTCCTTTGAATGTTACAGCCTTTATTAAAGGTAGTACACATACCACCAACAGACTTGGGTCAAGAATGCTTGAAAAGCACTAGTTCTTCCAGTCTTTAGAACAGGAATTGCAACTAACAGGAGCAGCATTTGGGGAGTTGGAACTAGATGATCATAAGGTTCTGTCCAACCCTAACCATTCTATGATTCTATGTATCATACTGCCATAGCAGAAATTCTTCAATTGCTCCCCCCTGTATTTATTCAAACAGTAAACACTGAAAACAGTAGGGGCCTGTCCCTCATTCTCACTGATGCCCTTCCTGGCAGCCAGGTATTATTGTGGAAGAAAAAACACACTACAGGAACACATTTTGTCAAATATGTCAGTGCAAGAGGGGAATGGGATGAGGAAGGAGGACTCAGGAATCAGCAGGAGAAACAATCCCAATTCTGACATTTGTTAATGTTTCATTGTTCAGTTTTGCAGCTGTAACAATATTCTGTTGAGATTGCTACAGGCAATAGAAATAAGCTACAGAGAGAATGTAAAATGTCAATTCTGCCCACCTTCTTTGCGTATGGAAAAGGGTGGCAAGTCGCATTCTATTCCTTTAGCTCCAGAACTGACTTTGTTACTTTGTTTTATGGAACAGGAAATTCCAAACTTTTTATTTATTTTTTTTTTTAGGTAAAACACATTAACACCCCCCCCACCCCACCCCCCCACCCCCCCCCAGATTCTGAAGGAACATTAACATATTTCACAGGAGCAGGAAGGAATGTACTCTATTTCCCAAATGCTAAGTTGATATGGGAGGCAAAGGCAACTTCCCAGACTATGGGGTGGGGTCCCACAGTATGTTGCAATCCCATGGCATGTCATGCTCTTCCTCATTTCTCAATTGGCAGGTGTACAAACCACAGCTCAGATTATACTCAAGTTCTTATTGTTTGCATTCTGTGGCATTTTGATTGTCTCATTGTTACTTACAATGAAATAGTCCCTTTTTCACTTCTAGTTAGAAACTGCTGATAAGATAGTGGAGCATGTGTATCAGATGGCTTATACACTTCTTTTTAAAAATATATGGAGAATGACTATTTGAATTTAGTAAGAATATTATTCCTATGCCACAGGACTTGAGAATGGGACAGATCAGTTCTCAAAGCCAGCCTATTTTACTGCCTTTAGTTTAAGGAGTATTTCTTCTCTGTATTTAAAGTCCAAATACTAAATTTAAAATTTATTATTAAAACATTTCCTATTTTTTCCCCAGGACTGTGGTTTGAGTTCGGCAGATTGTCTTCGGTAAAAATTACCAGAGTCATGTAATTCGCAAGCCTGTTTATAACAAGTGTGCAACACCTCCTCTCTACACACATCATCAAAGTAAGCATTTTCTTCTTTAATTTCAGCTAACATTTGAAACAAAGAATCTCTAAGCTTTTCTCTGGGCTATGCTCCTAGTATATATTCAGGCATATTCCTAGCTTCCATTCCTCTCCATCTTCCAGTGACGCTTTCTTACTGCTTCTGCCTCTACTGTAATAATAACTAATGAAATCTCTTTACCCACGTTTTACTCTGGATGGTGACAAATCCATGCTTTTGTGTTTTGAGTTTTGTCTACTGTTAATTAAGGAACATGGTTGTAGAAAGGAGCTGATTGCCTGTGTCCTTCCTCTCAAATGAAAGGCATTTGTTACAACACTGCATGAGTTTTAAGTTACCCTAATGCTAAGCAAAATAACAGCTACAAGCAAAGTACCTTAAGATGTTGCCAGTTTGCAGGGTAAGTTACTAGTCAGCTCTCAGAAGGGAAAATTCAAGAGTCTTAAGGGATCTAGACAAAACAATTACCTGCAATTCTTTCAGGATTCGTTCTCATTGTTTCCATAAACTGAGTCGTAACAATCAGTTCTTCCCAGATTCTGCCAAGGTCACGGATTTCAGGGGCTTCCAGTAGGAGCTCCTGAGCATCTTTATATACCCTCGCAAGGCTGAAAGAAGAAATAGTGACCCAACAATAATTGAAGACTGATGGCTCTTGAGAACTTTTCATATAAAAAAAAGTTGATTTTCTCTGTGTTAGGGATGAGGGGAAAAAAAAACAACCCAAAAAATTCTCCTCAGTTGTGAAACTCCAAACTCAGTTTTGTGGTGAAAACAGAGCAGTTTCAGGCAGTGTGGGACTCAGTTTTGAAAGTCCACAGGAGGTTTAAGAGGGCTGCTGGTATTGCAGAAGGTTGGCCACTCATACACTTCCTTCATTAGCAATGCTGATTTTGCTGGGAAGGCAGGACAGTCCCCAGACAGCATTCACCTCACAGCTATGGTGCAGATCTGCTCTGGTTCTATCCCAGGCTCAGCTCCAGCAGTTGGATGAGGCAGCCCTGCTCTGCGACATCTTCTCCCTCTCACAACTCGTTTTCATCCAATATAAGGGTAGTTTTTAGGTCCCTTCAAAACATTTATTTTAGGAAAGGCAGGAAAACAGGAGTGACAAGCTGTCACAGGCAGCCATTCACCTACTGGTTCTGGGTTAGAACAGGCAGTTCAAGCAAGGATACAATCAGGTTCTGTGTTTATAACCAGGAACAAAATAATTCCTGTTAGCAAAGGGGAGACCATTACATTTCTTTAATAGTGCTATGGTTTTCCATACATGGAATGGTATATCTCAGTCCTCATGACTTTTTTTAGCTTACAGGAAACAGCAAACAGGAAAGACTAAATTCTTTCAGAAAACACAATGTATTTGCTTCCTCTGTTATTCACTTAATTTACTCTGACTCACAGTTTGCTCTGGAATAAGCAACCTAGAAAAGCCAGAATTTATAGAGAACAGAACCACCTAGCTTTAATGTGTGATGAACCATACCCAACAAGAAAATTCCAGCTATTTTAAATCCTGTTCACTAGGAACAAAAGGTCAAATGCTACATTAACTACAAGCTTATGGGCCTTCATGTGACTGGAGCTTTAATGGCCTTGACATTGTTAGCATGTTAATTTTAATCACTGGATGCTCCAAGATGGACTAGGCAAAGGGAGACAGGCAGCATTAGTTATAGCTATTCTAACAGGTTTTTATTCTAAGGCTCTTTGTCCACTCTGCTGTCTTTCATGACTCAGCTATAACAATGTAACAGAGCACTCCCACAGCAGATTTTCACTAATAGCCTGTAAATCTCCCATCCTCCTATTTTGTTAATAAGCCTAGTATCTGAAGGTTATTATGCTGATTAAAGTCTGATAAGTATACAACCAAAGCAGGTGCTACATCAGAAGTGGCAGTGCAGATTTTCCTTTGTTGCTACTTCATCAGAGCTCTCATTCAGAAGGATCAACTCAAGTGAGAAGAAAGCTTAGGGGTTACGTACTCATATCAGAAAGATTTATCCTGAGACACTCACTAAGCAGTAGGCAATAGAAAGAATGCATTTTATTAAGTGTGTGTTCTGTCAAGACTAGTACAACTGAATTCTTCCTCAAAAAGGCCCAAACCTGCAATCATGAGCTCCACTTCAACATTGCTGGAATGATGTGCTAGAAATGTGTCCATGAACGCTCAACAGGTGCCCAGAGCAGTCTATAAGCAATTGCCTAGCAGGACGGCATTATTACAACTGATTGTCACACATTCAGCTCTGCTTACATGGAATTGTTGTAGTTGGACACAACACCTGGACCCTCTCCTGGGGTTGGGCTGCGGAAACAGGGGTTGTTCATGTTGCAGAAGATGCCATGTAACCATGGCAGTGTTCCTGCAGATGGCATTGCCTTGTTTGGGAAGTGACCTAGAGTATAGAAACACAAAATATCAATGATTAAGTGTCTTTTCTAATGCAGCCTGTGGGAATCTAAATAGGAGGAGAGATTAGCTTACTACAGAAGGAACACAATGGAAAACATATAGGTTTCTCTTTTATTAAGCCAAAAAGTAAGTCAGTATAAGCAATATGGCTATTTTCAACTGAAATAAAGTCTGAGCTAATTTTTTTTTAACAGATTTACAAAAAATCTATAACTGGATACACTCTTGAGACCTTATGTAAGTCTGATCACAAACCATCTCACAAGAAAATTAGAGCTTCCCCACACACACTGATTCTTACAATCTATGGCTATAAATAACTAAACTACTTGAAGCAAAATCTGTTCTTTTGCTGCTGGAGAATAATACTCAGCAAACAGGTCCCAGTTCCTCTATCTGAGAACATCTAGTCATTATCTAGCACAATTCAGAGCATGAAAGTATTTAAAATGTTCTTACATTCATGTTGGCGATAAAGTGGATTAGTTTTCCTCAGCCAGACAAGGGCAAGAAATAAGGACAGAGGCCATAGGAGCTCCACCAGTAAACGAAGCTGGGAAAAGAAGAAAAAAATAAATACAAAGTAAATTTTACAGTTGAACCATGTATAGAGTCACTGGCTAGAAGGCTGAGGCCTGTTCTCACAGCAGCAATGCTCAGTGCAGCATGTACCCATGGTTATTTCTTGCCTGTTTCATCACTTGGAAAGTACAAGGATTTCATCAGAGCCCCACAAAGCATCACCATTAACTAATTCAGCAGCTTCCCCCCTCTTCTAAAGAAACATTCAAGCATCCTGACTGAGGTAAAAAGAGGTGGCAGGTAGTACTAAACTGCCAGACAGACCAGATGTTAAGTCCAAATAGTTTTTATACAAAGAGGATGACTACAATAATACAGGAAAACAGATGTAAGAGAGAGAAAGTGTAAGGTTTCTTTTTATCCACACTTTTACGATGTAGGCTGTCAGTGCACTGTGCTTACCAAAGGTAAAAGACCTTGGCATAAGCTTACATTCTTTGATCTTTACTTTAGCCTTTTTGTCGTAATTCATTTCCACATTATTAGTTTTCTAATACAGGTAGAAATGTATACATGAAGATCAAACACCTTATTCAATAACACAGAAGACCCCATCAAAGGCCACTTGATTGCCCAGATCATTCAACACACTGGGAACAGTCACCAGCTCCCAGTCATGTCAGAAAATCAAGGGCACTGCTTTACCACAGCGCAACATCCTGCCTGGTTTTTGGTCTGTTTCCTCCACTCCTGTGTTTCAGTCTGTTTTACTGCCTCTGTGCGTTTTGGCAGAAGTTTGAAACTACAACCCTTTGATCCTGTGACACAGGCACTGGGCTCTAAGAACCAGCTATGGGATTTCTGTGTCCAGCCACGTGGCACTTCTTTTCTCCTCCCTACAAGAGCCAAGACAAACTCTTCAGAACCAGGGTTGTAGCACACACACAGGAAAGCGCTCCCTGTCTCCTTTCCTTTGCTCTTGCCCCCCTGACTGGGCAACAAATATGTAACAATAATGCATACAGCAGCAGAGCCAGAGACAAGATGGGTCACGTGTGAATTCCACCACCCCACCCCCCCCCCCGAACCAGTGCAAGGCAAAAGATACTCCACAGCTTAATTAAGAACAGGTTTTTGGAGCTGCCCTATATTTTTCCACTATAACTCTGTCTAATAGCTTTAGGTAAGCACAGCTTATGCTTACTAAAAAAGGGTAGAAAGCTTTATACCAGGCAACCATTTCCTATTTCACACCTTTTCTCTTAAGGCTTTCCTTTTAAAACAGAACAACAAACCCCCACACATACCTAGGAAGTTAAGTATGCCTGGTATTTTTAAAGGCAGACTAAATCTTACCAGCAGCAAAGGGCAGATGACACAATTACTTGAGAAGGAAACCTGCCATCGTGCAACTCTTCTCCTGACAGCAGCTGTGCACAGCTCAGAACAGTGTTACAGACCATTCTCAGCAGGGGTCCACAAGTTCTTATCAACACCCATGGCCATCCAGCTGCTAAAATGTTTGGGACAAACACTACATACCCAAAAACTCAGAGGGGTAAGAACTGAGAGGCTCCCTAGTTATCATCTTTGCTTCAAAGTTACTCTGGATTATTGCTCAGATGTCTACCCTTACTTCATTCCCAGGAAACACAAAATCCTCAGGCTTGAATTCAGTAATTCCTTTCTGTCTGAGCTAACTAGTTTGGAAGGGATGAAGGCTAAAGTACAAAGGAAGCTTTCTTTCAAGCTGGTACACAATGTGTCATGCGACAAGGACAGAGAAAGTGCTGTTAGCCTTATGATTCTTTCCTCTGATCCTTGTCCTAAGGACACACAGATGTCTCAGAACTCACTAGTAGGATGAGAGAGCAGCCCATAAGCCTGCAGAACCACAAGATAAACAGCCAGAAATCCCAGCAATATGCACAGAGAAATGTAATATCCAGATGGAGCTGTAAAGGACCAAGCACAGTGATAGGACCATGTAAAAGTGACAAGCTTAACTGGCCGTGGATCAGCCGTTAACTCTGTAATGAAGTTTTTCCTCTTGTGAACTAGACTAAATGAGAAACTTGAGTAGAAGACTGGATATGCCTCCATTTACAGTACTACATGATGGTTAACATAAACCAGGCAGGTTTTCCCCGAAGACATCTTCTAGTTACTTCTGACATTATGGGGTTTTGTTTTGGTTGCCTTGTTTCTTGGTGACGACAAAAAAGCAGGTAGGTTTATATACTTGGAAAAGGACATGATTTTTACTAACTCGTAAAGCATTTTACTCTTCAGAGTGGAGAAAATATTTCTCTGTTGTGGATTAGATCACTGTTCTTACAAGCTAGCAGTGATCATCAGAGAAAGGGATCTCTGGCAACAGCACGAAACACCAAGTTAACATTTTTATAAGTTTTTATAAAAAAAAGAGAATTCGTGAAACCTAAGCAGGCACTTCAGGTCACATATAGGAGCACATTTGCCCAAATGAAACAGTATTTCAAACACTAGTAATACTGAAGAATTACATAAAGATCCATTTGCTAAAAATTAAACCCAATGACTTCCAATTCTCTCAGTATATACATATGAAGATCAGAAAAACATGGGTTTTATGTTTGGTGAGGGTTTTGGGGTTTGTTTGTTTGGGAGTTTTCTCTGAACTTGAGAACTAAACTACTACAGCTCCCTGACAATCAGTAACCAAAGTCCAGCTTCAGAAAGGTGTAATGTAGCTCAAGTATGGTGACTTGATACTGTGTTAAATCATGAGCTAGCAATGTCACATTAATCAGCTCTTGATGCAACGTAGACTGTGGAGAAAGTCTACTGGGAAGCTATGGCAAGACATTCAAATTTGTCTATGAAGAAAATCAGATAATCCTTTGATCCTGGCAATTTCAGCATGTGAGTCATTCCTAACGACTAAAAGCAGGTCACACAGATAAGCACTGCAACTCACCCCATGGTTCAGTTTGACCCTATCGATCTCTTATTATGGCCAAATTGTTTGCATGACTGTTACAACCTCACAGACGCCCTAAAGTACATTTCTATTATTTTTAGTTTGAAACAGGTAGTTATCTCTAGGAATCTCAACAAGACTTCCTTTGCTGGACAGAAGTAGTTGCAGTACAACAAATGACCAAGACCCTAGTTTGAGGTTTTGGTTGAGACTAAGGAAATTTGGCTTGAAGGGGAAAAGAGCAACGATTTAATGCAAAGTAACAGATAAATTTGTTCTAAGACAAAGTATAACAAGATCTAAGAGGATGTGAAAGGATTTAAAACACTTCTGATTTATGTCATTCAGACATACTAAAAAAGATAAAATATGTGTGAATTTTAGGACCTTCACTGGATTCAACTCTAAGAGCAGCTGTATGTGAGAAGCTAAAATTAGGAATCAAACCTCCTCGAGCTGTATGATGCCCGCAATGATTTCTAACAACAGATCTTTTTATGTGGAAACACAAAAATATTATTACCCACAGCTATTCCCTTGGTCCCCAATACTATTTGTAAAATAAACCCCTGATATGAGTATTCTATGTTTAGACTGTAAAGAGCACCTTTGAAAACTGCACCAGACAAGATCCCAGACGCAGGCCCAATCGATCGCACTGGATCCTTTAAGAAATTGGTGATTTTTACATGCTGATAAACGTACCAGTCACTTCATCCAATGGAGTGCATGGTCCAAAGCTGAAATCCAAGAATATTACTTTACCTTTTGTCTTTTCCGGAGGATCCAGTTCTTCCAGAGGAGAAGTCCAACTTGCCTGAAGAAGCTCATTCTTCTGTATCAACACTTCTGGTTAACCTGTTGCAAAGGTTGTATTGCCATTTCTCAGCTGACAGAAACAGACCCCAGAGCAAAATAACAGCTTTCTGTTCTTAGTTTATGTTATCATAGAGATTGGTTCCCTTCATTGTCTTCACCATTTCATTTTGCACTTGATACACTATCATACATGAAAAATCATGGTTTTCCTTTGTTTGAAGGCTGTTTCCTGTGACATATTTATCAGCAACAAAAAGCAATAGAGAGGAAAGGCATCTCTTTCAACTGAAAAAAAGTCATTAACATTGAATCCAGCTATTCACTTGGACTTGCAAGTAATGAAAGCAGTTAGTTGTTGTATTCTTTATCCGATTAAATCTGTGCTTTCAAACTATTTTTCACAATAAAAGGTGGATTTACAACTGGACATTAATTTATCTAAAACTGGTTAGTTATTATGCTAAATATCATAACTAGGTTTTCTATTCAGACATGGAACACAATATGCAATAAATGCATATTGATTAACTCAGCCTGGAATAGGTTTTGTAAAGACAAATCCATTGTGTTGCCATTTTTTTAAAAAATACAAGATCTTGTATTTTTACGCCTTTAAATTTGGCAATTCCCACTACATTTTTAGCAGGGATACAACAGAATTTAAAACCTTATATGCTCTGTTTTCTAGGTTCATGACTCATTTTAATCACCATGAATTCTGACCTTCAAAAAGAAAAGGAGAATGGGACCTATACATCTAAATACCAGGTACAGGGACCTGTTAAAAAATAAACTATTTGAATTTGCTACCTGTATCAGCTTTCTACTTCAGAGTTGCCTTATGGGATTCAAATGACTGAAGAGCAGTTTCTTCATGAATGGCTGTTAACTGGCAGAGTGTGGAAAAGGAAGTGGAAATTAAATATTGGAAAACACTTTCTAAATGTAAGAATGGTGAAGTACTAGAACTGATCAGATGGGAGGGCTGTGGGGCTTCTGCTGCTGGAGATTACTCAAACCTCTATCAAGATTTAAACAGGTGAAACTGCTGATTTGTTGAGCCTCTCTTACCACTACTGTTCTAGAATTTTGTTTCTTAAAAATCTACTAAGTGAAGGAGATTTTGTCTGATTGTAAGAGATAAGGTTTGGAAAAAGTCAAAATACTTTGGCCTAATCTGTGACCAAAGCATTAGTTAAAAGCTAACAATCAATCAGTAATAATGATTTGACTGGCTCAGAAAATCATCTCAGGTCCACATTTTATGAACTGAAAAGGAAATCAGACTTCAACCAAGGAGGAGGTGGGGAAAGGGTTGGCACCAGCCCTACTATCTGGAGGTAGTGAGCCAGTAAGTGGCTGTGTGGTGCTAGTTGCTGGCTGGGGCTAAAGCACAACAGGTGTTTAGTTTATTTGGGATCAAATAAACAAAGCAACAACTATGCAGAAAAGATATCTGTGCAAAACTAATGATGCCAGAACTTGAAGAATTTCCCGTATTTTGTAGGTCAACAGTTTCATCCAATTTTCAGTGTCATTCCACCAGCTCTAACTGCTTAATTACAGAGCACCACAAGAAGTGAGACTGGCTATAAAAAGCTACTGCTGTTGTAAAGAGTAAATGGATTAACACTTGATGGTCTGGAGAGGTATGACAGCCCCACACTGAGTGGATAAAAGCTAAAGCAAACAAAAAACCCACAGCTTGATGACTTTGCCCAACACCATGATTTGAAATATGATCTTAATACCACAGACAACACTGTGATCTTAACCATGCACCATGACATGCAGAAGAGGACCAGTTTTGGTTTGGGAGATCAAGCTTCACACTGATGGGATGTGAAGCCTATTTCAACCCATTATGAGAGGAAACATTATTGAAGTCTTGACATTGAGGCCAAAGAAATGGATCCAGAGGAGTAAGAAATGATGTATTAAAATAGTTAAATGCGAGTCCTCCCAGAGTTTGCCACATTGTATTTGTGCAAAAGGTCATCCAAGCATGTAGTAACAGAGGCCAAGTTTGCAAGCCTAAGTGTAAGAACAGACACCACTTTCACAAGGCTGACACTAGAAAACCAATCTAGATTGATTATTTGAATGCTGAGCGTGCTCAGCAGACAGAAAAAGCTAAATTTAGACACCTTCTTGAAAAGCAGCATATCTAGTTCTTATTCAGATGTTTACACAATCCAGGGTCCTTCTGTGGAACTAGGTGCTGGGAGGGTTTAAGAATCCAGGAATAAAACTGGCTGAGCATCAGCAAGAAAAGACAATACTTCTGCAGTTTCACTAGTGGCAGTAGGTTCTGTATATTTACAGACTGATGGCTCTAAGAACATTCTTACATGGAAAGCTGTCCTATATTTGGCTGCAAGCAAGTCCCAGCAGTCACCTCAGGTATTTCCAGTGAGGTTCTCTTCACAGAATTGCCAACTATGGGTAGTCAGATGGCTTTCTGACACTGCTGCATAACTCAGGCTCTCCAACCTGCTGCTGTTCTGCTGAATGAACCCTGCTGCTGAACAAATGAGGAAGAGCCAGTTTAGGTCCAGCTCCCCTCGCCTTCCTCTAAATCCTAGACTGACATTGCAATCTTTCTGCAACAGCTGTGAAAGGAAATTCAAGCCTTCATGTCAAAGCCATAAAATCTACAGTCTGCCAATGGCCTGGCCTCTCCTCTTCCTCCTGGCTCTTTACTGAGCCATCTATCATTAAGAGTTTCTGTCTCAATGAGAGGTTCTCTAACGGTACACAAAGTTTTCACTCGTGTTCCTAACCTCTTGCTATGTATGACATACCTGCACCGCTTTGTAACTGTCACTACCATTAGGAAGAACATTTGTAGTTCAAGGCCAGAAATGGGATTAGGTTTGCCAGCTAAAATGGCTGTTAGCATTGACTGTGGAAAATCTAGCTGTTTCTCTGAGACTAAAATCATAAGTAGTAAAAAAAACAAAACAAGTAACATTGGGGGGGGGGGGGGGGGGGAGGAAGGGCAGTAAATAAGGTTATCCAGATTATGCTTGCTTTTTAACCTGCAAGGTTTTTTACATTAAACCTTGCTAGTTACATTTCCTGATAGATGGGGAGAGCTACTCCTTCCAAGAGGAGCAACTCAATCCAGACAACAAATTAATATGCATAAAGTGCCAAAGGAATTGCTCTTTAGGAAAGTGACTACCAGATTGATTACCAAGGATAAGTTTCTGCTGAAACAGAGTTTAAAAGTACTTCTCCTTTTGGCATAAACAAAACTACTTAAGTGATGGCATTCATACATGAAATGCAACCAACATATACAACTTCCAAAGAAAGATTAAATTTTACTTGTCAGACACACTTTAGAATCACCTTTAATTTTAGGATGAACAAGAATACATTTGTATTTCCCCAGACTGCTTCATTTCACTAGGAGCTAAAGGGAAAGAACCTTGCTTTCATAAAAGGAATAGCTTCACAGACAGAAGTGTTGAAGTGTATAAATCTTACACTGCTTAGAAATCTGAATTAGACAGGTGAACATGAGACAAAAGAGCAGGAAAAGAGTAACTTAATTCAATCAGAAGACATGGGACATATAAGCCTCAGATTCTGTATCAGCACATAAAAAATAAGCAATGGTTAATTTTTAATCTTGACATATCCTTTCCTATCTGGGCATCACTTAGAATAACAGAATTGTGTGGTTAAGATTCAAGCTCTAGTAATTTAATTACAGCAAAACACTGTAGGTTAAAAGTAATTAACTATAATAAAATAATGGAGTAGGACCATGGTAAAAGCAGTACCTATCAGTAATGTACTGAGAACTCCCCTTGGGGTCAGGAGGTACATGAACTTCTGGAGTGATTAGTCATGGTGGAGACCTATCTTCATTCTTTAAAGGCAGCACCCTGCTCGCAAGATCAGTGGTGGCTTGATACACCTGCAATTAAAACCAGCACAGGCACTAGGAAGAAATTCAGTTTCAAAAAAAGCAGAGTTGATTCATTAACACAGATACTAAACCCCTCCTAAAACCAGAAAAAGCCACACACACTTATGAACTATTTTCCATTAAGAAGCTAATGCAAACGATGACTTACTATTTAGAATAGCTTTTGCTTGCTGCCTGAAGACAACATGTTCAGGCGATGTGAATTCCATCTACAGCATATGAAACCTATGTTTTGATAGTTTTCCTTTTGCACGAACTGATTGTCTTTCCAGAGAGCTGATTGTAAGGACCAACAAAAACAACTTGGTTCTAACATACTATTGAAGCATGGGGAAGACTCTCACAAAGCCCCAACTTAAGAAATTGAAAACCAGAATTTTTTACTTTTTCCTCTTCCTGCCCCCCCCCCCCCCCCCCGCCCCAGCAGTTTATGGTATAACATGGAAGAATGATTTGCTGCATACATTCAGAAAGAAAACTCATAGATATTGTTGACAGAAAACAAGAAATTGAAGTAACTGGTTGCATAAGTCATTACCATTAGTTTTAATACACAGTACAATAAATCTAAATACTGATTTTAAATCACCAGAATTGAATTCATTTTTACATTTCAAAATAGCAAATTTCTCAAAGTTCAATCCTAGCTTACATACAACCTCTAGGAAAACATAAGAAAGAAACAAGGGTTAAAAATATCTTTAAGCAATGAAGTAATAAAAAAGGCCTTTTCTTCACTCTTTTTCTGGCTCTTGCACTTCAGCGGTGAAATATGGTGAAGTGATAGCTTCTATCACTTAGACCTTCTTGCTAGACAGCACATCTTGTAGTGTTACAAATGGAACCACAAGAAGGTGTCTAGGGTAGGAATGAAGTTAATCAGTTCTTTTTCCAGCTGACACCACAGGAGGCTGAATATGGTCATGCAGCGAATCATGAATTTCTGTATTTTACTTGGTGTAAGGTGAGGAACAGTGAGGCCTAGAAATGACATAAGCAAATAAGCATCGTGGATAATAAAGATTCTGATTCTGACTGGCTGCCAACAACAAAAAAGCAGTTCTTCCCTGATTTCATCCTGGAGGTTCAGCAGAACATTCCTGACTTCTAGATTGTTAAGAGCAGCTAGCAAAGGGTCCCCTTACTCTGCTTATACTATATCAATTACACTTTATTATCAAAAGCTATCAAGAATTTCTCCCAATTGAGTATTTCTTCAAGCCTGAATTTAATCATTGCAATGATTACAATTATATTCCTGCTTTTTCTGAGGAGCCTGAGCTCCAGGGGTACCAACATATCATAGCCATCCTCAAAGCATCAACTAAACATCAGTCCAGTGTTCATTAATTCTACAAGTCTTTAATAGAATCAAACAAATACCAGCCTGGGTAACTTTCTGAGCAGATTCTTTCGAATGTATGTGTGCTGATACGGCCTTAGAGAAGGCAGAAGCCCTTTCCACTACTTCAAAACTGAGTTCATAGGGTTTTCAAGCTTTCTCTAAACTCTACTTTTTTCATAAAGGTGGCACAAGTTTTTTTTTCTATTGAAGACAATGTTTTAGAGACTAGGATTTTTTTTTTTTCTAAGCTTCCTAGACAAATCAGAACTGCAGGAACTGGAGAAGATGTTTTTTTTTTTTCACCTCATTCACTTTCACAAATTATTCTAACAAAAGTAATGTCCTTGCTATTGCTATAGCTACCCTGTGAAAGGCCAGGAAAGTTTCTTCTTGTAACATCTGCATGTGCATAAATACAAGTAATCCAGTATGTTTCTTCATGGACCATTACTCATTAAGAACAGGGACAGCGAGACACAAAAGTAACTGTTTCGCAACACCACTGCAGGAGAAGAAAAGAATTCATTCTTCTCATCTGATCTTTGTTTTTTTATTTTCTAGAACTTCCAAAATATCAGCAAGCTGCAAGCTCACACAGAAATATATTAAGCTAAGTACAACATGACCTTATGCACGTTCAGGCTCAGACTTCCAGAGATTTATTCAGACAGCTTTTCAACAAACTCTGTTCTACATCAACTAATATTCACTAAAGCAAGTTACATATTGGTATTAAATAGCTCATTTCACATTTCCAACCCAAATTACCTACAAGTAGTATGGTCTGATCCAGAAGCAAGAAAGCACTAAGTGAACAATTTCATCTGTAAGGGTTGAGAGACAGCAACAATGCAGCAGAACCTCCCATCAGTGCTCATGCTGAGCAATGGCTCTGTGCAAGCATTACCACAGCTTCCCTCACTGCAGCTAAAGTAGAAGCTGAGCACCAATCCAACCTTTGTTGTTTAAAAAAAATACATTAAAAAGGACATATAGCACCATTTTGCCTGTTTCTTTCCCCTTCACAGGGCTTTGGGGAGCCCTTTGAGAATGCTCCATAAACCTTTGTTTCACTGAATTTAACAATAGGTTTACACCAGACTACACTGCACTCTGCACACTGCTTCCTTCCCAGCACCACCTCAGGGCCTTGAAGCCTCTGCACAAGTTGCCACCTAAACCACTGACTCTAACCTGACTTCTTTCACAAAGGATGACACAGTAACCTCCTCTTTCGCAAGTGGCTTTGGTCTACTTTCTGTTGGACATATCACAGCTGAGACTGACCCTGCTGCCATCATGACAGAGAAACAAGGGGCTTTATAAAGCCACAGAGGGTAGTACAGTCTAATGGCAGTGGAAAGCCAAGCAAATAGTGCTGCTGCTGCTCGGCTGTAAAGTACCTCAACTATGCCCAAGGCAGGCAGACACTTTAACAGTTTTATTCAGAAAACAACCATTTTAAATCTAAGATTCTAAGTTGAGTTATTTTAAGAAAAAGGATCCTTTTTTTTTTTTTGCTGCCCCCATGTAGAGGGACACAGCTCTAATGGATTAAACTAATCTTTCCTAATCAGATTTTTCACAGCACAATTGGATGAGGGTAGGGTATATTTGTTTTCTATGTTCAGCTACATCAGCTGTGACCCATTTTTGCTTTGTGAAGCCTGAGCTCCTTAAAAGTAAACAGAGAAAGCTTATATGGAGCCTATCATTTCACATGGGAGGGGAAAATGCTGCTTGGCCATCAAATTATGAAAATGTCCCTAGTAAACTCTCTCACAGTGCAAGTAAATATTTGCTAAAATTAACAGAATTTACAAATTACCTGAAAAGATAGCTTTGAAAATATGCACCCATGTGTACTGGGGGTACTCATGGGCCAACACTTCGCATTTTCAGGAGTAATGCTCTCCAGCATCCAGGCAATTACTTAACTGGCGAGGTGTTCTTTCTTATACATGTAGTAGAGCATGTCCCTACACACAGCCTCACTGGAAAGTTAACACAATTGATGTTAACACAATTTTTCCCAGGCAAACTGTAAGGGGGTGTGTGAATAACTATATCTATATAAGTATACAGACAAACAGACACACCCCTGTGCACATGTGTGCGTAGAGAAACCTACACATGCACAAGCCTGGGGTTTTCTGAGCTAAGTTTTGAACCCAGGTATCTTAAACTAGTGGGGAAAACCCAAGCTCAAGGTTTTTAAATGTTCCCCAATGCGTTCCAGAGAGGTCCATCCTTGAAAGAGGTAAGGAGTGACCTGAAGGATGAGAATGGGAAGTTCCGGTGAGCTGGGATCAAACCATACTTCTTGGATATAGCTGCTAGTAAAACACTTAAAGAAAGGAGATGGAAAGTGAGGATATGAGTTGCACTACTTGACTTTGACTATGTGGCAAAGAAGAAGCTGCAAAGAAATGAGTGCACAGAAACTGGCAGAAGCTCTATTATTTACAAGGTTGCTGATATGTTTCAAGGGGAGTGCTGACAAGAAATCAGAATAAGGACCCAGTGAAACCTGTTTGAAATGCGTACGTCTAAGAATCAGACTCCTCCGCACATTAAATACAGGCAAATGTGGATACAGGCAAATGTGGCATCTTAAACACAGCCTGCTCACAGATCCTGGTGCAAACCCAGTGGTAGGCTAATCACCCAGATCTGTGGCTAAATAAGCACAAAGCACAGCAAGTGCAAACTCAGAAGGCACATTTACTGCTTCTGGTGTAATCCAGTTTACTTCACATAAACACTCTCCTGTCATCTGAAAGCTTTAAGAGCTGTGGAGTGAGGATTTTCCTCAAACGTTTCACATTTTGGAAGATTTAAGATGGCTTTTTATACTACTCATGAGTGAAAACACTTTCCAAGGATCCCATGAATCTCTGAACTAGAAACAGAACTCCGTTCTCCCTGTGGAGATAAATGGGCATGCAGATAGAACATTTTATTTGGAAAGGCGTGTCTGCAAAGCATCCTTCTGTGAAATTTATTTCCACATTGACTTATTTATATAAAACATCACTGCCTGTTAATACCAGACATCCTCCCCAAACTATACCAACAGAAAGTTGAAACAGTTTGTCCCATTTTCCCAACATGTTCAGTCTATGTGTACATTGACAAGTGTACAGTAAGACCAGATTTATTGCCCAGTAAGACCAGATTTATAGGGAAACAGTGAGTGCTGAGGACCCAGTCCCACACACTGCATGTCTGGGAGTTGTTTCAGATGAGCTCCAGCCTGGTCCTGAGGGCTGAACACACATTAGCAGTTGCAGCACACCTGGCACACTGCTGAAGCACAGGTTCCAGTTTGGTCTCTTCCCAAAAGAGATCACTACTGTGAGCTACAGCACCGTGTATATGAGTCACTTAAAAAGCACAAACATGCTCTGAATTAAGTTACCAATGTTAGCACACACACACTAGCTGCCGTCAGAGAGCATTTCATGTCAGCTTTCAGATTAACTCAGGGCACTGCTACGCTACAGAAGCTAAAGAATTCATGGATTTGCAAGCACAACTAGGACTCCTTAAACCGAAGCAATAAAAACATGGAAAACTTACTGTAAAAGCTTACCTCATGTATGAGCACTGCTGTGCTATGTGAAAGCTTTCTGAAGGAATGTTCAGCTTGGCCGCAAAGAAACACATATCTTAGATTCAGTTAGCGCTTGCAGAGTAACACTGCTCAGTTGTAAGGAGATTGTTTTAATCCCCTGCCTGATACAGCACAGCTCGACCTGCAAGTTTTAAGCACTCCTGAGTAAAAATCCTCCCAAACATCCAATATGACCAGCACAAAGACAACAAAGTCTGTACCAGAAGGCTGATGCTTCTGAAGGTATTTCCTCAGATCTAAACAAACCACGTATTTGAAAAGATAGCCTCAGAAGGGCAGTGCTGGTAGCATCAGGGGCCTGCTAAACAAACAGCTGCCATGACTAATTAGGTCAGCAATCTATGAAAGTCAGTACGCTGCCAAAGCTTTAAGAGGGATGAGGCAGTGGGTTACAACTTCGGAAAACGCCATTACCAAGCAAATCTGACACAGAAAGGTTTTGCTCCCCTGAGGGAACGCCTGGCAGGGTGCCGCCACTTCCAGCACTGGTCACCTGGGGCAGGCAGATGGGTCACTGCAATCATCGAAGCAATTCCAAGCATAAGCCCTAGGGAAATCTGCATCAGAACCGAAACAAACAATAGGGGCCATTAGGAGCATTTCCAGTCAAAAAGAAAACCAGCCTTTTCCAGGCGGAACAGGCTCCGCGGGTGCAGCCTGTCACGTCCCGCCACAGCCCCTCACAGCTCGGGGCCCGCTCCTCACACGGAGGAAAGGCCTCAGCACTCCGGCCTGAACGAAACGCCGCCTCGGCACCAAGGTGCAAAACGCTTACGAACGTTTACATATTAAAAAGTCACACACCGGCCCTTTGGACTTGATGATCTTAAAGGTCTTTTCCAACCTGATTGATTGTATGATTAAGCCTCACAGTCCCCAGGCGACGCTGCCCCGCTCTAGCTTGAAGCCCCCGCCACAGCGCCTGCCGCTGGGTAAGCAGAGTCACAACTCCTAAATAGGCTTCAAAAGCTGTCAAAATAAGCACTCCACTCGTAGTGCATACAAAAAGAGTCAAAACACATCACAAAGTAGGGACAGGTATAACTGACCTTTAGAAAGCGATGATTTGTTCATAAAATAACGTGGTTTTATGAGGCTCCCCTGCTGAGAGCAGCCTGACTCTAGGAAAGCACTGAACAAAGACCCCAAGCACATTTGAACCATCCAAAACCTTTCATGCCAGCAAGACATGGAAACAATGTGGTAACAAGAAGTAGTGATGGGTATTATGACTTGGTTAAGGAACATTATTCCTGTTTATAATTCTCTATCCGATTACCCTGCCTTGGGGAGTACTGGATACTCTCATCGAACTAGAGAAACTGGTTTTATTACAGTTTCATGAGACATTAGCATATTCACCCACGACAGGGCAGAAAAGAATGAAGCTCACTGAAAATGTGATTCTGACACAGCCTTACAGCATCAAGAGTCCACTGGAAAGGAGAGAAATGAGTAAAATAACCAGTCCAAAAAAATAAACAGGCAGAGGAAAACAAAGGGATGGCTTGTGCCTAGCCGAAAGAGAATACTGGAGAAGGGCTTTTTACTAGGACATGTAGTGATAGGACAAGGGGAATGGCTTTAACCTGCCAGAGGGGAGACTGAGATGAGCTCTTAGGCAGAAGTTCTTCCCTGTGAGGGTACTGAGGCGCTGGCACAGGGTGCCCAGAGAAGCTGTGGCTGCCCCATCCCTGGCAGTGCTCAAGGCCAGGGTGGACACAGGCTTGGAGCAACCTGCTCTAGTGGAAGGTGTCCCTGCCCGTGGCATGGATTGGAACTGGATGAGCTTCAAGGTGTGGGATTGTATGCTCAGTATTAGACATACACCAAAACACTTAAAAACTAAGTGAGAGAATATAGTTAATGGTAGTCCACAAATTAATTTGCCATCTTGTGGCCCTCATCTGTACTGACCAGCATCATCCTTTCGCAGCTATGCTATGAGGTTCTGCTACAATGCCTGTAATGTTTCAGTAATACTATTTCAGCTTTTTAACCAGTTTTGTGGTGTTCCCTCCTCTCCCCATTTTCAGAGTGGAACAAACACCCATCTACATCAAGAAGCCTTTATGCTTCCTCTCACTGTGCAACTTGCAATACCAGTCCGGGCAGGCAGCAGCATCTGGCATCTTTGGCTTTTCTGTAGTACAAGGCAAAGAAATTGCTCCTAGCATGGCCTTTGCCAAGAGTGCAAGTCATGTTTTTATGGAAGTGTGACAAGGAACCAGAAGTTCAGCTCTGAGTGTATCATCTTTTGTTGTGGAAACTAAAGTCAGATTACATCTACAGAATGCAGTGTGGGATTTTATCTGGGGTATTTTGGGAAGAAGGGCAAAGGGAATGGAGTAGCAAAGTCCAGTATATTTCTGTTGTAAAACCAGAAAACTGATGGTTTGCTTTTCCTGTCCTCTGAGCTTCTTGGTTCCTGTATCAGTAGAAAGTACCATGCTAAAATATCTGTACTCTATAGTACGTAAGCAAGGGTTAAGCTAATTGCAATCTCATTAAGAAAAGCATGCCACCCCCATCCCTGGAAGACAGATGCAGCAGAGAACTATACTATTGCAAAGGCCACATGTCTGTATTTTAATAAGTTAGAAGAAATCCAGATATAGAAACCATAGAGTCACTGAAATGTTAACAAGTTAATATATTTTAAAGCAAATATAACAGTGTACACATAAAAACCATTTAATACAAAGTGAAAACCGTTAGATGCACCTACTAATGCAGATTTTTGGTTATTTCCAGCTCTTTCACTGAAACTTGGAAACAATGCTCTTCATTTCAGTTACACAGTAAGTAGTGAAACTGATCTATAGCAAGCATATCACTGACTTTTCATTCACCTGGGAAAGAAACAGCACCACTGCAACTGCTAGTTTCTCCAGAAGGGCATCCAAATGAAACAGGCTGTGCATATCCGCCCCACTTGCTAAGCTATACAAGAATGTGGATTGATTGCTGCTTCTGACTAGTAAAGCTCAGTAAGTGCATCCTTCTGTACAAAAAAAAACCCCAAATATTAAAGTGACAACATAGAAAACTGGCAACAGATAACTATGTCTGCCTAAAATATACACATATGATACATCATTATGGGCCATGCTGGCCAGTACATAAGTGTTCAGGAGCAAAGCTTTAATTGCACAGATTAGAAAACTGAACAAATGCTTTTACAGAGCAAAGCACAAGCTTTGGTTTATGCTTAGACAATGAACATTAAACCTTCCATTTTTATTATAACATCTATTATGAAAAATGGCTCATGAAAAAAAAATGAAGCTCAATGTCTTATTCAGTGAGCCCATTCTCTGTATTTAAGACTGGGAATGCATTAAACTGTATGAAAAGCTAGTGAATTACAAAGTTTGACTTGCCTCCTTCACAATTCCCCAGCCCTCCCCCCCCCCCCCTTAAAAATGCTGCATATATAAAAATAACTCCAATATGGCACAAAAGTGGGATTCTCAAGGGAAGATAAAGGATAAAGGGGCATAGGGAAGCCTCCACTGGCAACACCAAATTGCGTCCAGTCCAACAAGAATTTGCACCCTATACAAAATGAGCTTCCCTGTGTTCCAGTTCTTGGATCCTTTTTGGTCTTAGTCTCTGGTAAGTAGGCTTCAGATCTGTGGGGTGAGTATCCTCTGAGTTAGTTCCTTGTTTATTTGTGGTTTGTTCAGGATCACCTGATGGAAGTGCATAGCTCCTAGCCAGTTTCACAGTATTATCCTGGTGAAGCACAGAGCTAGCACTGGCTAGTGCACAAGCTTTAGCAAAAGGACCCTCTCCATTTTGTTTTGATTTGTTAGAGGGTGGTTTATAAAATGTGCCTGGGGGTGGCTGCAATGTTCTTGGTGCCCTGAAGGTAGTAAGAGGATTGGCATCAGCACTATTTCCTTCTGTTGCTGTCCTTCCTGACCCAGCTGAAACAGAATATGGCTTACTAAGAAGAATGGCATTGGCTGAATTGTTATCGGTGGTGCATGATGAAGACAAAGCACCTGCAGTTCCTCTCTCAAGTGCTCGGTTCTCCTGGGGCACATTAGTCACAATCATTGCTGTCCTTGCTGTGATATCATACTGTTTATATTGCTTGTCCCAAGTTTTGCGCAGCATCTGAGTGTCATAACAAGGAAGCCTGCAGCAGGTATTAGCAGCAGGGAGTGCCTTCACCTCTGAAACTTCTTCAATAGTTGGGCTCCTGCCAAGCTTGTCTGGACTTACTGCTCCTGCATTTTGTGAATTTCTCTCATTCAAAACACAAGGAGGAAGTATTCGGTCTACAGGTAGGCTCAGAGGCCGAGTAGCTGGCTTTGTCCTTGAAACCCGCAATGGAACTTTGGTAATCTGACGGGTAGGTTTTCCAGGAAGTAAGTTAGCTTTAGAGCTGTCCTCACCTAGAGGAACAAATGAATCACCGTCTCTCTCTGAAGCTGGACTCACAGCATCACCTAGAAACACACAAATAGATGTGACTAGATCTTTGCATCACAAAGAACAGTCAGCAAGACTTGCCAACAGACTATGAACTTTACTAATGATCCCTCAACAGCTGGTTTTCAGGTATACCTCATATATATACTAGGAGTATCTAACCAAATGTCAGCATTTCAGCAGCAGTAAAACATACTGTACAGATGTACAAGGAAGACAAAGGAGAAAACACGCAAAAAGACACTACACTCTTTTGACTGATGCTTTCCCATCCCTGAGGATTTTCAGGTTTAATGTTTTGGAAAGTTGAGCTATTCATGACTGAACTGGTAGCACCAGCTGAAAGTCAGTATAATTAAAAGGGATCATGTATAGTTACTCCTAAATAAAGTGGATGAAATCATACCTACATTAAAACAAGCCACTGTAGCAAATAAACAGGAAAATATCTTATAGAAGACTGGTTAGGTTACCAAACTTGGCTTTTCTTGAGCAGAAATGTTAACATCTAGAATGCTGGCAGCTGATGATTCTGTCAGAAAATTATTCCCAGCGCCTTCTAGTTTAATTCTTGTGAGTGGCAATGATACATGTTCTGAGGGAAAACAACAGTCAAAACATGTTGACGGCTGGATATTGGTTTGCAGAATCTTAGTGGATTTCAGAAATCCACAGTCACTGCATGATTTCCTTTTTATTTTGTTAAAGGGAGAAACTAACTCTTACCAAATACTTCAAGCTCTGATTCTATAAACACAGGTTTCTTAAAAGCCTTTAGAAAGCTTTAAGTCTGTTGCTCTTACAGAAGGTAAACAGTATATCAAGCAGTGATAAAGCACATTTTATCACTTGCTTCTGTCGAAATTGAAGAGCTGCATGTACTATCATCTAATGCATCAATGGCTGCCTATTCACCCACCCCAAGATTAAATAAAAGCACACTAACCAGTTACAGATGTATCTACTTGTTCTTTCGTATTCTTGCTATTGTTTGATTCCAAAAACAATGCAGCTGTTTCTGAAGCTCTGCTTTCACTTGGAGTGATCAGAATACGCTGTTAACAAAAGTCAGAGCAGAAGTAAATGAGGAGGAAAGGCACTCCTTAACAAAAAAAAACAAAACCACATAGATTTAATAGAAACAGGCTCTGAAATGCTGCAGCATTTGTCATAGAAGTTAAGATGGCGCAAGTGACATAGCAGCAGCACAAGAAACATCACTCACTTCCTTTACAGCAACAAACGACTTCGTCTGCTGCTGTGGCTCCCTCTCTTCTGCTGATAAAGCAACTCTTTCCATAAGGCCAATTTCTTCAAGCTGAGATATGTTCAGAAGTGGTTTCAATGAAACGTCAAATATCTTTTCATAGTATGTTATGAGCAGCTCCACTACCCGGGCTTGATAAGGGTAATCCACGAGTGATGACAAAGAAACTGTAGCATCCGTTTGACGTGGCCTGATCAGAGTTGGGCCAAATATTATGCCAAGGTTGCTGGCTGACATTTTATTTTCATCACACTGTTCTGTAACCCTGCACAAAGAGGGAAAATAACCCCACCAAAACCCCAAGAGTTAGAGTTTTACTACTACAGAAATATTTTGGGTATTAAAATATTATCTTTAGACATAAGAGAATGGAAGACAAATACTGAAGGTGGATTGGGTAGGCAGGTAGAATCATTGAAGACTACATTTAACAGCAGCTTAGATTAAATGTTTTCCATTGGTGCTAAATGGGTGTTTTCTGGCCCATTTGGTTAATGTTATTTGTGGCTATTTGGCATTGCTGTAGTTGGGGAAAAGAATATCTCTTTTGTCCTAAGCAATAACACAGCTGTAGCCCAATATTACCTATTTTTATTGGCAGTCACCAACTTGGTACATTCCCATCACACATCATCGTGTGAAGTGAAATGTAACTGCAGAATGGTGGTTAACAGACATGATACAAATTCTAATTTTCTGTTAATAAACACCAAATCACTGCCCCACCTGGGTCATATCCTGATTGAAATCATACCTAGGTCCCTGTAGCTGCTACTAGGTACTAATTGCTGACTCCAGTGCTAGCAGAGAATCAAGAATAATGGAGCTCAGCTCTTTCCCTCCTTTCTTTCAATTTTATATTATTCTTTCATCTGAGCATTCATTACATTGGAAAACAAAACAGCAACAGAACAACATCTTCTAGGGCGTACATGGCTACTTCCTTTACAGCCATCAAAAGAATACAAGAGTTTCCTAGTACACAGCACAGAACAGTTTATTTTTCAATATCAGTTTTCATTTAAAGTCTTCTCTCACCTGTGAAGATGTCCAATAAGGTACTGAAGAGTGTTATAGTTTGGTACAGGCAGTTGTTTCAGAAGATCTTTAATTTTAATGATGATCCTATTCAACTCAATACAGATGGACTGTCTTTTTTTTGATTTGGGGCTAGCTTGTTTAGCATCCAGTTCCTCATTTACATTCTGGCTTTCTTTTGCAAGTCCAATGAACTCATTGTAAAGCCGAAACAAAATCAAGGGTTCTGGAAGCTGAAGAACGAACATTTCAGAAGCATACTCATGTCTGAACTGTAACTTGTTTCCTTCCTTTTTTCCTTCACCTTTGTCTGGTCTAGCACCTTTTCTTAGATGATGACATTGTTTAATCCTCCATTAGCTCAAACCACAGTTTGTCAAATCCAATCCCAGTCAACAAAACCACTCCTCCCTACATCTCCTTCAGATGGCTTTTGCTAGCTCTTTTCTGCAATGACTTCAAGACTGAGCATTTATCAGTACAGGTACAGACTTCAGGGAAGTGATTGCTGTGAGGGAGAGTGCTACGCTGCATATGCACAAATACAATAATAGAGCAGTTATATACCTTTTTCAGTCTTTGATAACATATTACATGTGGTATCAAATTTGGTCCATAATCCATTATTCAAAATTGGATTTCAGGACACATAAAGCACAATTTAAAATGAATGTTAAGTATTCTCTCAGTATGAAAATGAATACTAATAATCTTAAGTTATGATCCCTATTTAAAATACAGCCCAGTGCCTCAGACTGGTAGCACAGTCTCATGCATCTAATATGCAACCTTTTGACTTAAGTAGGCAGAGTGCATCTTTTGCAAATTTTTAAAAGCACTTAATGATGATGATCATAGGACTGGGATGTTCATCTCTGCCAGGCAGTGTAAAGAAGAGGACAGGACCATGCAGCTAAGGATTAGTCCTTTCAGGGTTAACAAGTTTTCACAAAGACTCAGGAACTTCACTGGGCAATATCACAGCTTCATTCTTTCAGATACGGACTAAAACTGTTCTAGAAAACTCCATCACAAAGCTTTGAAGCTCGATTTTGAAAGAAAAAGACGGATAACCCCTCCTTAATGAACACAGAATCATGACCATTATGATTGCCTAATGAAATCTGGTAGTATATATAAACAGGAATATATTAGCATCATCTGCGTGATGGGAATATGGGAATGTTTTAAGCTTCATGTAAGACAGGCTAATTCAGTAACTAGGAACATTTTAGAAATCAAAGCTTCACTACAGTGTATAATCAAATGCATGTTCTGCATATAGTACTAGTACTTCAAGAGACATTATCCCCATGTGGAATTGTAATACAAGCAGCTTTCCTTGCCTCTGTCACAGGCTCCATGGGAAAATAAAGCAGCCTACTGCAAATGTACAAAACACTCAAACTTCTGCTGCAGGACTACTAGAAAGGCTGTTCCCCCCCCCCGCCCCCGCCTTGTACTGATGTGCTACACAACTTTGGATTTCCATCTGACCTCTCAGGTGCATACCTGGCGAAGATACAGCTTGAGAACATTGCTGATATCATGTGCGTAGAGTTCTGAGAGTTCGACCAAATCCTTGCCATTTTCAAAAGCTTGACAAAGCTTTTCAACTCTTGATTTGGCTCCATTCACACGATAAATGCCCTGAAATTAAGAGACCAGCACAACTCTGTTTTAATTTGAAAGGCCAGTGTAAAATACTGATGATACAAACAATACAGCATTAATATCTTAAGAGATTTCCATTTTAAAGATTGTTGGTACTGAAATTCCATAACCAAACTTGAGCATACCTTGACATTCAGAGCTCTGCTTTCAATTTCTGAGGTACACTTTTTGATGATGAAAGGAATGCCATCAGGAATGTTTTTAGCAGCTTGGGCAAATTCCACTCCAAACAAGTGAAGCCTTCCATGAAGTTTTTTGTGCCCACATTGAATAGCTAAAGTCTCTAAACACTTTTTATGGCATGCGAGTGAGCACTACAAGGGAGGAAAAAAAAGCACATGGTCTGATGCAATCTAACACCGTAAGAAATTTCTCTGTCACCCCATATGTGAGCAAAGATTTATTAATCTGTGGTGCTTTCACTCACAGTTCACGATGATTCTATGAGCCACAGTTACTGTACTTATTTTATATGGAAAACTAATGCAAGTTTCCAAACCTCCTGACTTTACATAAATCCCAAGCTTTCCAACTTACCTCCTCACATTCAGCTCCATGAAATACCACTAAGCTGTCACATTCTCTGCATTTAGATGGAGCTCTCAGCTTCCGGAGTTTGTGTGTTTGTGCTGCTTTGGACATATTGGCATTTCTAAAAGGTCCTGGGGAATTTGCAGTTTCAGATGTCATATCATTTAAACCTGGAGAGAATTTCTCTGTTACAGTCATTCTAATATCTACTACTGAGATAACATATTTAATTCTGATTTTTAGACAGAATTCTAAATAACAGCAACTATCAAAGTTATCAGAAACATTTCAATCACAAGGAAGCAAAACAATGTTAGAGTTTACATCACAGACACATTAACTGTCAGATCATCTTACATTAAAGTGGAATCAAACAGGAAGTTCTTATCGTTAGGTATTTCAACCTTCTCCTGTGTTAATGGCAACTAAATATTAGGACATTTAATTCCAACTGCTCTGCTGCTCGGGCAGCTATTAATGAAAGTTTCATCCTGTGTATTTCAAAGCCCTGGACTAGAGGGTGAAAGATGATGTTAGTGCTGGCCTGTAGTGTTTCTGAAGTACTTAACATCAAAATATTTTCTAGAGAATTCCAAAACAGAAATCTAGAGAACATTGAAAACAGCAACTGATGCTTTTTGTGACCCATTTTTTTCAAGCAGTTTACTTAAAAGGCAACTCCGTGAACCAAAATCCTTTGTTTTACAGATAAAAACTTAACACATACAGTTAATTGCCCAGAAAGCTTCTGAAAAACTCAAGTATCGATTAAACAATTCCACTCCAAGTGGAATTTTACATTCATTACACGTTGCCATGTCTTAAACCTGGATCTAAATTAGCACTGTTAACCACAGGCTGATTCCTAGAAGGCAAAGTATACATTTAGGAAATAAGGACTAACCAAAGAATTTCCTGAAGGCTTTACTGAGCAAGTGCCACGAACATTCCAGAGCTATTTATAAGTACTGCAGACATCCCGTAGAACTATTGCTGATAATCCAGTTATTCAGGTTTTAGTACCTGTGGCAACATTGTCTTTGTATAGGCAAAATTCATGTGAAAATTCGAAATGGTCTGGTCAATCTGGGACAGACATTACCAAACTTGCTTATCTAAGTGGAAAAGGGTAAAATCCAAGTTATTACCCTAAACATTTGGATCTCCTTTTTTCCAGTTTGCCAGTTACCATATCTCTGTATCTGTTTAGAAGGGATCTTACATAATGCAGTGCCATGTGGCTGATTTTAAATACAAATGTCTGGAGGGAATGGTGAGTGGATCATTTATGTTTACCTCAGGAGGGTGAAGACACTAAAAATGTTCAAAGGCTACTCATATAGTCAATCTAAATGTACAAAGACAATTCTGCACCACTTCATTAAGATGACCTGAACATTATTCTTCAGCTCTCAACCTCAACTGGCTGCACACTGTATTGAAAAGTTGGCAATCAGAGCCTTGTTAATGGACTTTTCTCTCAAGCACATTAAAAAGAAAAGCCACACTCTACAACTAAAAGCATCTTCTAGGGACTTCAGGTATGGAAACAACATTACCACAGTCTGAAGGAGATGGCGGCTCTCTTTCATCAAGATCATCTGCAGATGACATAGTACCAGTGGAAGGTGTTCGGGGAAGTCGTCTTTTAAAATCCCCTAGCAGATGAAAAACATATTCGGGAAGCTGTAAGTATCAGTTCCAACTTTCATTACAGGCTCTATCCAACACTTGCTAAGCTAGCACTGTCTTCATTAATGTCAAACAACCCAAAGAAAAGACTTCAAATGAGGGCAGCAGTGAGTATAGCTGTACCTGGGCTAGCAGATGGAGAATCCATGGATCGTGACTCACTGCTTCCCCCTGCACTTTCAGAGTCACTGCACATTCCTCCACTCTGGTTGCCAACCGACCACGATCTGAATGGTGGTGGTCCTCGTATTGCTTTTGAAAAGAAAATGCACAAATTCCAAGTGTCAAGGACAAAATTACATAATTTTTTATTTAAAGACTATGATTATATTGAAAATAGGAAAATGCTGCAAAAGTTACACGAACGACCAATAGAGTGACAGAAAACAAACTACAGGATATTTACTCTAAAGCCTCAGGATGCAAGAAAATTAATTCAGAAATTTGACACTTGGGCTTCTGTAAGACCTGAAATCACAGTACTTCAAACAACCCCCTATGGATTCTGAATTGCTAAAGTTAATCAAAGTGATTTAGTACATTGAGCTTGACAGTACTTGCTGTTTGAATTGCATCTCACCTTTCTTGTCAAAGAATCTAGACATACAGGCAGTATTCCATTTGTCCTTACACTCAAATACAGAACTGCTTTTATAGGCTTCGAACTTTAAAATACCTTTTTTACCCGCTTCTCAGTGCTTCACTTCTGACAGTGAGACACCAAATACACAAGACTAGTATTTTCTGTTTAAAGACTGAACTCCAGATGAAATACAGAACTACCTTGCATATCTGTGCTGCTGGAAGATCTCTTCTCTCCAATCTTTTGTGAAGGATGATAAACAGGGCTTCCCACATCATCTAATGTCTGAGCAGGAAAGTCTCCTGAACACTGAGATAAGTTACCATGGGACGTATGGACACTGTTGCTTGATTGCTTATTAAAAACCCTTCAGAAAGAAAAAGAATAATTTTGAAGAGTAAGATATAATTAAATGAGAAGCAATGTACTTTGTTTTTCACCCCTGGGCGCTAAAAAGACTTCATTTAATTACTGCTTGTGAACATACATGGATGTAACTCAAAAAAAAACCACAAACTGGACTTGAAAAAGACAAAACCAAGCAAATCTGTACATCTAAATATCAGAATAATTCAGAGGCTATTGCATTCTGCTCCTATTCCCTCCAGAAGTTTCTCTGGGCAGCCATGAGGACCATTCGCCTATAAACATACTGGGGTTAAAATGCTGTGCTTTATGAAGTATGGAAAATGTGTTGAAGCTGGCAGAGAGCTTATAAAATCTGCTGTCAAGATAGGGACAAAAAGCGTTAATGGTAAGTAATGTAAAATGCTGAAGCACCCTGCGGACAAAAGAGTCTGCTAGCCAAATGCAGCAGTTAGGAAGCTGTTCTTTAACCAGTTCTACCCTAACCAGCTGAACAAAAGAAAGACTTAAAAACATTCAAGTTTGCATTTGTCCAAGCTACTGTCTCTTAAATCAATGCAGGCCTAAGCAATAACAGTGATCACTTCAAGTCCATGAAGAATCATAAGGCCACATCAAGGAAAACAAAAGGCAGGAGAGAGGAGAAAAATCACACTCCTATAAATCCTTAGCAGTAAATAGCTGGGAGAGCACACAAAGAGTTTGAAATTTCATGCTCATCAGTTTCTCCTCAGGGAGCTGCACAGTTAAATCCCCCTCAGTCAGAGTTCATGAGTATAACCTAAATCAGTCTTAAAAGGCAGGAAATTTACAGACAAGAACCAAGAATCTCAGCTTTAACTTTGAATTTCCTGGCTTTTGTTGGTAGAAGTCTGACTCAAGCTTAAGTTTTTTTGTATTTAGCTTCCTTTTGAAAGACGATGACGACACTTTCCTGTACAACTGTGAAACACGAAGATTGGAATGGATATTCTGGTGCTTTAGTGCCAAGAAGACTGTTTTACAACAAGTTAAAGGTGCAAAAGCATTTGGCACACCCCTGACACAGAGGGGTTGTCCATTTTGTCTTGTAGTCTTTACTTCCACATTAGCTGGATCTTTAATGGGTTAACATTAAAAGTCCCATTTCACACAGGCTGGAAAAAAAGCAATCTCTAACACAGGGACATGTGGACTTGGAGCTTTTTTTTAGTCACATAGCATGAGACAAAAATCAAGCACCACTTCCTGCCAAGAAGTTGCCAAATGTAAACAATGTGAAAGAAGGTATGTAACAGTAAGGGCTGCAGCATAGGGAAACTACCTCCTCAGGCTTCTTAAAGTGATTATCAAATCCTCCTGCCACACCACACTAAAATGTACATTTTTCATATTAACCAGTATCTATATTACAATAAGTCAATTCTTGCACAATTGCCAATGTCTTAGGAAGTCTTATTACACAAAATGACATTCTACTTTGGAATGTGAAGTCAGGTTTTATGCCACCATTATATATGATTTTTTTATACATATATATATATAAATATATAAAATATATATAATCTGCCAAAAGATAAGTCAAAGGAGTAAAGAATGGTAAAGCACGGTAGAACACCAGGGTTCATTTAGTTCCTCCAAAACCAACTGTTGCACACACGTGCTTAGCATTTAATTCTAACCCAAGCAAATACCACTTGTAGTTTGGGACTTACCCATCAACCTGGGAACTCTGGGTTTCAAAAGAGCCTCGTTCAATAGGAATACCTTCCTTTGGCAAACTCTTCACATACTCCGAATACTGCTGACCAGGGTCATAGAGTTTGGCACTTTCACAGAGGGACTGGCAGTTAACTGGAAGAGATACAACCTGAGCATGCTGCAGCTGGAACAGATTAACTGTTGCCTGTTGGGAGAAAAAACACTTTAATATTGTAGATCATTTAATACACATTTCACTTGTACATTTGTCCACCCAAATTCATATCCCAACAGGGAATCATTTCAACAGTAGGAGTAGATAAAATCTAGAAAATAGTAACAGTTGTAGGGGTGGATTTTGTGCAAGATTCCTCAAACAACTGCAAAAGCTTCATGTGTAGTATAGATACTGGTATTCCTCTTCTCTCTGGGTTACTGAACACTCCAGGCAGCAAAGGCAGTTCCAGGGGTCTCCCACTTTGGACTGAACAAGGATTCAAGGTTGAGCAAGGATTTCTCCTACCAAAAAAGGATTTTTCATGCTCTGGGGGAAATTTTAGTCACCACTACAGTGATGAAGTGGTTGGGAGTTCCAAACCCAGATGAGGTCCATATCACCTCAAGACAAGAAAGGAACCAAACTCTGTCCCAACAGAACAGGTTAACTGAACACTTTGTTAAATGACATAAACCCTCTAAAATACTTCACCACAATGCAGAGACCAGGGAAAGGGGCATACACGGCTGCTTCTTCAGCTTTGGGGTTGCAAAGTTGTTTGCAATTTAAATATACTTGAACTATCAAATTTGTCCAATCTTTCTACCCATGGGTTGTTTTTTGGGTTGCTTGGGGAGTATGCTATGTGTACGGTGTTTTCCATTTCCCCCCTCAGCACTACATTGTCTTTGTCTCATCTAAAAAAGTACACATCTATTGGTATAAAGCACTCTTAAAGCTTCCTTAAAAACTGCATATGTACATATACTGGCTTGATGATTTTCTTTGCTTATTTACGTGCATTAAATTAACACATTAAGTTAGGCGCAATGAATCCTGTAGTAACTGAACTGTCATCAAGATTAGCAGGCTCCACGCTGCAGCGTGTTAATGTCCGTTCTGTACTTCAGCCAAACATCTTTGCTAATGCACTGATGAAAATAATGGGAATAGGAGCTGTACTCTTAAGCAACAGGAGAGTGATGCTACTGCCATCAATATTCTTAGAGAGGTTTTACACAAATCGAGTAGTCACGGTTCTTGCAAGGCAACAGCTCATAAAAACCCCAGAAGTATTCATGACATGTGCAAACACCTTTGCCTCTTTCAACTCTTAACAGAAAGAGCACACCACAAACATATTAAAAGTTTTCCTTCTTTATCTATTGGCTTGACCTCTGTCCTTTGAAAGCTTTCTATTTTAAGCAGTTAACACTGCAGATAGGACCTTCTCTTAGTCTTAATAATATCTCTGTGCCAAACATATTTTCAAAAGCATGCTTACAGCTTTAAGAGTCAGATCACACTGGTAAATCAGCTCCCGAAGCTGTGTTAAGACATCACTTTTAAAGCTTTCCAAATAATTCCTTTTCTCTTCAACCTCTGCCATGCTTGTTTTATAGTGTTCATTGGCCTCTTCAGCCTAGAGGGAACACAAGTAGAAAGGATTGATAGACTACACACCTTGATACTAGAAGCAAAATTAAAAACCCACACACAAGATGCTTGTAATTGGAAAGCCCCATTTAGGATAAAAGCCCAGAAGAGCATAGCGTCACTAAAATTAAGCATTATGAACAGAACACTGGCTCAAATCCTCCCATTGGAAAAGCATGATTAAAACCAGCACAGCCTTAATATAAGAAGCAAGGAACAAAACTTCTTACTTTTTGAAGAGCTTCCTCTTCCAGCCTTCGTTTTTTTTCCAGTTGCTTGCTGAAATCTTTCACAAAGCTTCCACTTGAGCTAAGCTGTTCCTCCTCAGCACGAGCAGTGCAGGATTTGGCCTTTTCATACTCATCTTGACGCTGTGTATATAATGACTTTGCTTTCCTTACAGCAGCTTCCAGCTCTTGCTGCAAAATATAACAAAGGAAAAAAGCAAAAGAATGAATTGTTTTAATTTCCCCTTTATTTAATGTGATGCTTAAAGAGGTCTGTACATGGCAATTCAAAGTACATAGTCATAGAAAGATAAACTCTTACAAGTATGTCATGAAACTGAGTTACATGCCACATCCAATAAGCTCTATAGATTCAACATATGAATTTCAGTGTATAACAGCCTAGTTTGAAAGTTTCATCCTTTTTGAAGACTTTTACCTTCGAACACTGTTAGAGAGGAAAGAAATACCAACCATTTTTTTCTGTTCTCGCTGCCAAAGCTCCTTGATATCTTTCCTTTGTCTGTCCAACTCATTTTTCCTTCCAAGAACAGGCTAGATAGGAAACATTAATAGAATATGTCAAGGACTTTCAGCCAAGTCTGTTCTTTTGAATCATCTGTGCTATACAAAGCTTTTTTAAAACCTAAGAATACCTTGGTCTGTTTCTTTTAAGCTTACCTGCACAAATTTGTTAGACTGGAGAGCAGCAGCTGTTTGTTGCCAAAGCTGATTGTTCTCAATATCATTTTGAAAAGCAGTAATGAATATTGATTGGAATGGCATGTAATCCTAAAATTACACACAACACAACATTAATGGTCTAGGTGAGGTAGAAGCATGCTGATGTTCTAAATGTCTGCATAATTGACCTACACTTTCACCTAAATTTCGGAAAGAATTTATATCTTGCATACAGAGTTAGGTATGGATGTAGAAAATGACTCATTTCTCAGCTACACTTAATTTTACAAGGAAAACACTTAAAAGCCTACAATCCCAAATGACAAAGCATATGGGATACTAAACAGAGAAAAGTCTGTTGTGAAAAGTATAAGGTCTGCGTTTTCAACAAAAATAAATGTATATATCCAAATTTCCATAGCAGATAGGAACACATAAAATACAGCAGATTTTTTAAACCAGTGATTTACAGAAGAAATCAATTCTGTATCCACTTAAAAAGTTTCACATTTGGGCAAGGCATCCAAGAGGTATTAAAGACTTTAAAATCAGGTCCTAAGATGTACTCACCTGGTGTCCAACAAGAGCTTTAGCAGTTTCAGCCATTTTTGCTAAGTTTTTAGCACACTCCACTTCTGTAAAACAAAATGCATAATTACTGTTCACGCTAACAGTTGCACCACATGCTAAATGCTTGCTACATTCTCTCTGTAAAAGGCTATAGAGGGGACCACCTTCACTTTGTTGCAGGCTTTTAATTACAGGAAATGCATGATTGTTCTGCCCACTTCAGCAGAACAGCTCCTAATTTAGAAATCACATTATTGACAGTCTGCAGCACAGAGGCCTGACAACAGATTGAATTTCATCATGACAAAGCTGATTAAATGCCAGAAAGAGCCACTCACCCAAGCTCAGCTTTTTTTCTACCCATGCGACTACATCCTTGGTATATTTTGACCATGCCTTAGCATATGACAGAGCTGATTCGATTCCGCTGTCATTTCTCAGGAGCATGCTGTCAACCTCCTCTGCTCGAAGATGTCCTGAAAATAAAGCATCCGACACAAGTGAATTTTAGACATTACCACATGCTGAGAGCAAAGCCAGTATTAGCCAACTGTGAACGCTTAAGCAGCTCTGACCTGGAGCTGGTCTTTAATGCTAGTTGACTCTAAACAGGACTGACAGAGGTTTTAAAATACTATGACCCTTTAATTTGTTCTATCTGTAGTAGTCATATGGTCAGCATAACTTTCTTAAAGAAAGTGAGCCACTGATCACATGCTGACATACACAAGTGCTTCAGGCCCTGGTTCTTCCAACACCCCCAAAAAGCAGCCCAAGTTGGTTACTCACAAAAGCAGAAAACCCCTGCTACAGCAAGTTTTTTACAGTGAAGTTTTAATGGTAGCAGAGGTGTAAAAAAAAAAAAAAAAATGACCAAGCAACTTACAACATTTTAGAAGATCAAGACACAGATAGGCACACAGAATGTTGTTTATTAATATTAAATGAATGGCCTACCTTGAATATCATCCCTTTCATGCAGTGAACCCCCAGATTCCACAGAAAGATTCTCGAAAGACTGGTGTACAAGAAACAAAGCATTAAGTTAGTGAAGGGAAGCTCTCACTGAACTGACAGGCTAACAAGAGAAATGGCATCATCTGCCCCTTTCTTTTTTAATGCAGATAACGCAACAAGCTGTACTGTAACTCCCTCTCAATCTAAGGCACAATAACCTTCCAAGCTGTTGACTGAGGCATAATAAATATCAAGGAATCATTCTATACCTTTAAATCAACAGTTTTGAGAGGCCGAGATGAAAGAGGCAACTGTTTAACAAAATGGGCTGATATTGAAGTGAGCTCCAGCTTTTCTTAGATCCCTACCTATCTTTTGAAAAAGCATTTTGCAGACCTCATGCCATGTACACTTAACAGACACCATTCTGCAAGCCTTTAGAATCCTGCCTTTCTTCCTCAAGGGAACGAAGTCGGAACTTTCTCCTCCTGTGCACTGTAGGCACAACAGCTGACTGGTAACACTTGCTAATGAAGCCCTGACAACCAGAACAACCTGACAGGATTTAATCCAATAATAAAAGGTATTTAGCACAAGATTTCATCCCTACCTTTGTGCTCACGTCGTGTTTTGCTACCCCTTTAACTGTGGAAGGTGAACTATTTGCAGGACTGTGCTGTAGAGCACACCACTGAACAGATTTAAAGGAACAAGTTTAACTAGTAACCACAACCCCTTTAAAAACAAAAACCCAAAGAAAACCAAAACCCTACATAATTTTAAATAAATTACTTTCAAAAACTCAGAAGCAGAGAGCACACAGAAGACACAGGCCAAGAAATAGCTGCAAAGTGGCCTTAAACTTTACAAGAACAGCTTGTTTCCATTTTAGACTTTGATGCCATTTTACTTTCAGACTTAAAGCACAGAATCAAGAAGGCAATAGTTCTTCTACGTTTATTTGAAATGTAAAAGGAAACCGAACATAAAGCACACAAAAATCCCTCGATCATTGTTTACTTCACAGCAAAAGCAGCTTTTCCATATACCAAACCATGAAAAGTATTAATCCCCAATTACATTGTACAGGATTAAACTAAAGAACAGCTCCATTCCTAAGAAAGTGGAACACTAGTACAATCGCTGTCTAATAAAAGAGAGGTTTGGTAAAATGGAAGCACCTTTTCATGAGGCCCTTTTCCATGTAAAGCTATCAACCAAATGGTTAAAAAGAAATCAAATCTGACTTTAGAGATGGGTCAATATTCAGTTGCACAAAAAGCCTGGACATTCCCAGATTTAGTTCTGATTTGGATACAAGATATTACTGTCTTCAAGTAGATTTTAAAGTAGCATAAAGTTCAGGGAGAACAAATAAGAGGGAAAAAACCCATGCTTTGTGTTAACTCAGGAGGCACTTAGAAATCATGTTTCTAAAAACTATTTTCCATTCTGTAAGACCCAAATCATTTCAGTCCCAAGCAGAATTCACCCCTTCCAGCAATTCAGGCACACTTCTAGACAGGGCCGTTAATCAATGCTCATTCATCCATCCACTTTCACCCCACTTCAAATACGTAACACTACGTTTTAAAAGCAAGCACGCGGATAACCACTTTGTACTACACCTTATGAGAACCTGACCCACACAGCTTGCCCCCTCAAGCATCCGATTACTGTGTAGATTTAACTTCTCAAACCAGTCTCTTGGGTCTTTTCTCCCCCATTACTCAAGAACTCTCTGGGTAATGTCTGAAAGAGGCAGACATCTGCATGCATTTTAAAACCTTCATCCTTCCCCTTTATTACGCTCTCAGATCTACAGAGCATCAAATAGCATTCAAATAGCTTGTTCAGTAATGAGAGGTCACACATGCCTGTCTCATCTCTTCCAATGTATTCTAAAGCTCTTCTGGTTTTAATTAAAAAATATCTTTGCTTCCACCTTGTCCTGGTTGTAGTACAAGGGCTAAAATGAGAACTATTACATTTGCTAAGAGGGGGTATACATATCATTTAACTTAAGCTTCCAAGCGGAATGTCTAAAGAATGTAGACTCCCCTGCAGTCAAGACAAGCAAGATCAGCCTCCCCCTACCCAGCTCAGAGCAATCCTATCCTCAACAGCTTAGGTAGGGAGGTCCCTAATATAACAAGCAATTAAAATCTCTCCCATTAATTAGCCTTCACAGTATTTACATGTTGAATTCTACCAAAATGCTATTCTCGAACCTTAAAAGATACAGCTAGCTGCTATGTTCAACTACTGAATGCACACATCTACAGGAACAGTTGATACAGCTAAATAGTTTGCATTTAACTCCTCCTGACACTCAAACTCCTAGTTGGCCTCCAAATTGCTCTCTGAACTGCAAATCAAGGTGAAATGCTTCATCTGTTACATCTGCATTTATCTGCTTTGCCGTAATGCACTTAAATCTAAGACAGATTCCTGAGAAATCAAACCATATTATTCTACCTGCTCTAACATTTGTGATTGTTCCCTTCCACATTAGGAAAAGCGAATGATGATACAAAAAGGTGCTTTTAAATACAAGCCGGTGACTTCTGGAGCATCTAGAACAGAATTCCTTCTTCATTTCACTGTATTCTAATCTCCCCTTGGTCTTCCCCCACCCCAGTGTTCAGAAGGGTGATGCTTTAGCCATGCATTCACTTTGCAATACAATACATGAGACCATCTCCCTCCACAGGAGCACTTTATTGCATTGCAAAGCCACTACAAGATTAAAATGTTGGCAAATTCAGCACCTTCCTCCTGCTGTTGACCCAATGAGCTGCAGTAGTACTTGTTCAAATAATCTCATTTCATTTACATGAGATGCAGGCTTCTATACTTTATTTCGTACTTTCTATCAGCAACCTAACCCTCTGATTCCAAGTCTGCTGGAACCAGTTTTCCAGGTAGCCTCCTTCCTCTCCATATTGTTCATGAAGATGAGTTTTCTAGCAGCTACCCAAGAATTTCTGTGATCATCTTTCTCATATGTGTTATCAACCATAGTGGAAAGTTAAAGACTATTCTCAGCTGCAGCTGCACAGCATTGCTATGATCAATCCTGTGTGAGGGAATGCTAAACTTTAAGTATGTTTTAAAAAGCCTTTTAAAACCCCCATAAACTCAGCTTGTCACATATACCAATTATCAACTGCACTTCCCTTGCATGGAAGTTTTCATTTGACTTGATTTACTTGAAAGTCTGCTTCTGGATACACAGAAATTCAGAACAGAATTGGTACAAAGCACTTTTTAATCTCTTTTTTAAAGCAGTTAAAGGCGAGTTTAAAAAGCTACTGTTTTTCTTTGATAACCTATAAATTGGCAGTGCTATTTCAGCTCTATTAGTTAATCGCTGAAGCACAAACTGGGCTCTGGAAGAAGAAAAGGTTGTTTTGTTATGAATATTAGTCTTCAAAAGCCAAAGAGAGGTCATTAAACCCTTAACTTCTAGGTCTAACAGGTCTACTCTAACTACTCCAGCATGCAAATCATTTAAGTATCTTACTTTTAAGTATTCAGTTCTTTCACTTAACTCATTTAAAACTAAAATACAACTACAGCAGGTTGTTATTTACACATTTGAGTGCTAGCCCTGGTGAGTCATCACTGGCATTTAAACCTGAGAATACATTCAAGTATTTGAAACATTGAATGCATCATGGGTTTAATCTTGTTTTAACACTCAGATGACTCCAAGTGTCCCAGCCCTAAACAGGGATAAACAGTTTTAGTGGAAATGAAAACCTCCTTTAAAAGCTATCAGTCCACACTCCAAGAGAACGTGTTTAGCTTACCCGACTTCTCCGAGATACAGGAAGTCCCAGTGACGAGCCATTGTCTACATCTCCCATAAGGAAGTCTGAAATACTGCCAGAAAAACAAAGACTTGTGTTATTTCATTACTTTACCTCACTGAGAACAAAAACTGTTCCTAACAGCCTTCAAAATGGCTGCAAACAATTTTTAGCCTTATATTCCCTGCAATCTCTAGACCATCACCATTTACCTTTTCAAGAATCAACCACCAAACCAAACCCAAATACCCCAAAAAAGCAGTAAAATTGTTCTCATGTGGTTCATTTAAGTTCGCTTTCTTTTGGACAACTATTAACTGATAAACTAGAGTTTGGATTGCTGTTTAGTCTTCATTTGATTCAGCTCTGCTAACCTCTTGAAAAACTCCTTCTGGATTCCAACTTACACGTTTCCAAAGGTGAATGCCAATGTTTCAATGGAAGAAAATATTTCACTGAAGAGCTCTCTCTTGTTCTCTTCGTTAACTTCTTTGAAGTTCACCGCTTAGGAGAAAAAAAAAATGACAACCCAAGAGTGAGAGGTGGGGTCAAGCAAGCAAGTTTACTAGGCCTAAAGACAGATCTTATACACATGAACACGCAACATTACACTGTCCTGAACAACTGACAAAACACAGTTTTACAGAAGATTAGTAAGAAAGTAAACATGAGAGGAAAGAAATTAACACAATCCAGATGCTTCCCACAATGAAATCAGATTCCTCTTCCACTTCCTATAGCTTCCTACTTAAGCAGCAGCTTTGTATGGGAATGTAAGGGGAAGAGAAAACCCACACTCATTTACCAGCCAAAGCCACACCACAGAGCAGTTCACAAATGCAGTCACGTATTTGAAAACCTGCTTCTTTTCTGGGTAGAAATTCCAACATTCAGAACACGAGCAGTAGTTCATGGAGGTGCACACACCCTCAACTGCATGTGATCCTGTTGCATCCAGGACATTTGATTTCTGACTTGAATACAGCCAAATAGAAAGCTATCTAGATGTACTGTCCATAGCAAAACCCTTTAACTATTAGCTCTGTAGTCTGGCAAAAGTCCCCGAGTTCTCCCCATTGAAAGCTTTCATGCCAAACTGGAATACTGAGAAGACAAGCAATTTGTCCAGAGTTTCTATTAACTGGATGAAGAGGAGAAGGGAGGAAGGAGAAGACAAGACAAAAAGCACAACCAGTTTTATGCATTTTCAACTTAACTCCTTGATCATTGCCAAGTGTGAATTATTTCTGTAGAGAAGTCACATAGGGAATTATTTATTATTTTGTCAAGGAGACCCCTTTAAGCTGAAGCTAAGCCCTCTGGATGCAAGTTCATAATCTGACGTTGCAAGAACAGACAGTTTCACATGAGCTGTTCACTCTGATTCATCGCTTTCTGCAGGACCTGTGGCAATGTCGATTTATTTACATTTAAAGTACAAATACAGAAAGAATGGACCATAATGACTTTTACAAATATCAAAAATTACATCATCTTCCAATGTTGCCCATTCTATGCTCATTTTCTTAGCAAATTAAAGTAACAGACTTTAATATTTAAAAGTATCCAAACTTCCTGCCAGGTGCCTAAACACTAATGGGTAACAAACAAAGAAAGTACAGTAATCTGCTCCCCCATTAGACTTCCTCTGTGAAAGGAAAAGTTTTTAACCAGTAAATTAACACAGCTGCATCCATTTTTATGCAGCATTCCTGATCAACACTTTAATAACAACTACTTCTATATAATGCTATTACAGAAATATGGGCACTCTCATGGGCTATTTGCACCATTACTTGCAGAGCTGGAACAATGTGTTGTAATAACCTACAGCCAAAACCAGCCATATACTATAAACAAAAATTAACAGTCTGTCACCACAGTTCACTCCTTAATTAAGGCTTTTTCTACCTCTTCCTTCTTCTACACTTTGTAATTACGTTAAAAAATGCCTCTGGCACCTTTGTGAAGTAAGGCTCAATAAAGCTCCACGGATTATATATAAAATCTGTGGAGTTTTATTATACACACACACTTCTTAAACGGCAGTGGATTTCTTTATTTTTGTTAATTCAGCTTAATGGAAAACCTCAGCTTTCCAGAGATAACCCTGCTTCTGAGCCCAAGCTTTGCATTCCAAATCATTAAGCAACAACAGTTACTATGAGATCTATAGATTACAAGCCACTAATGACTAGAAAAACAACTGGGGTGCCAACATGAAACACAAACTATTTCAAAATTAAAAGATCCCTGCAAAACCTGTCTATAGATTCAAAGCACTTACCACTGAAACACTCTTACATCCATCAGCTGGGGTGTCTTCAGAGAAAAGAGCACTTCTTTCACTTTGCTAATGAGACACGAATATAGACAGCCCTAAAGAAATGCTGTCTGTTTCGCTCTGCCTTCCTGTTCCAGGAAGAGTTGTATTAAGCTTTATACTTTAAATACTAGAGAAATCCTTCCTTTTCAGGATCCATCACAAATGGAATAATTCATCTGAAGTTTCTTCAAAATTGCCACTTTTGCCTACAAGGTTAGTGCAAGCTGTCAGTAAATAGTGGAATACAAGCAGCTTTCTTCCAGCTTACTACCACTGGAATGCTGATGTACTTAACATCAACTTTAAACCATGCACTCTCTTTCCCCAGGACATCCTGACTGCACACAATAGCCACTGACAACAATGAACTTTAGTAATCTTTCCATGTCTGGAAATGACAGCTATCTGTCTATAGTTCTACAGATTCCAAAGCAAGTATTCAACTTAACAACACTTTCAAGTAAGACTTCAGATGGCATATAATTAACTTTAAAAAAAGAAATCATATTATAGCAATATATTAAACTTTGGACTCCAGTATGTGAAATGCAAGCCTAGCTTGCATTAAAGTGGATCTCTGTTTCCAAAGCTAGCAAAACTGTCTTCAAACTGAGGCGACTTTGGCAACCTCATCAAAATGCTACGAGACACTGCAAAACTCTCTATACCATCCAAAAGCTTTCTGATTCAAGCACAGAACAGGCTGGGGAGCCAGCAACAGCCATGGAAGTTTTGAAAGCCAGAATACCAGAAACTGAAGCAGTGTCTAAGGACACTTAAGCAATGCTTCTGAAACCATGAAGAGGGTGTCACCTGTCAGGACCAAAGTGGAACCAGGGCCTTTGAAATGTGAAGCTTAGCTCACAGTGACCACAGCACGCAAGCTTCTCTGATGCTGTCTTGTTCCCTTCCAATCAAATCAACACAGCACAGCCCAGGACAGCCAGGGGACACAGCCACAGCAGATGGAGTCTGCAGGAGTTTGCTTGCCTTCTGCTTCCCCCTCCCCATGCGCACGTGCAAGACTGGCAGAGCAAAGCCTGGGTAAGTCTGAACTACACCAGCCTTCAGGATTTACTCTCTTCAGGTCAATTTTCTCAGACCTAGCAGACGTATATGGTAACACCGCCATCTACTTCCTTAGATAGGAATCCATATACTTTACTAGCTGACTTTTAACCAGTAAGCAACTGACTGACTTACTGGAACTGAATACCTTTGCAATCAGTTTTCTGTATTAAACTCCTAAAAATGCTACCGAGAACCTTTCTGAACTATTTCAAAACCAAAACCACCACCCAAGCAAAGAAAGAAGCCAACCATGACCAAAAAACCCACACCTTCTCCCAAAGCAAAGACTTGGAATACTTCTTGTTACTACCTCTCATCTTTAAAAGTGTGTATTAAAAACATGGTGGGAGGAATGTGAGTGAAGAGCAGTTGTATGCAGACTGGTAAGAGGCAGAAGAAGAGCATTTGCAGCTAGAGAGGATCAGCAGGCTGTACAGGCACTGCTTTTCTCCTTTTTTTACCACCAAGTCTGGCAGCCTCCCCAGCTTCAACTGAATGCCAGTAAGTTTGAGGAACTCTTTCCTACTCCCTCCACAACATATTTTTCTCTGAATTTACATCACGGATACACCAACAACATTGAAGTCACTTCACCTTGACAGAGGTATTTAGTTTTGAGGCAGAGCAATTAGAACAAAAAAAACATACCCAAAATGGTAATATCTGCAAGTGCAATTTTCAACTTTACCAGGAAACTGCATCAATTCTAGTGATCCAGTTAAGTCAAAAGGTGCAATTTAGAGCAAAAGAACAGTACAAACTTGAATCCAGCATGGTATCAGAACCATGTACTCTGGAGCTACCAACGATCTGAAGACACTAAGTGGGAAAATAACAACCACGAGTATGATGGTGGGCCAGGCTGGGAGGTGTCTTCCAGAAATAGGATTCTAAACAGGTTGCAAGCAAGATGCTTCGGTCAGTCTCAATTCTTCCAGATCAAGCAAGGTGACATTTAAAAGGCACTCATCACAAAGTACCCGAGTAAGCACGTATAAGTAGTAGAGTCCAAGCAAAGATGCCCGATGAACCATGTTCAAGATTCAGAGACATCAAAGGGGGTTTTTGCCTACACTTTCCTGAAACTTCAGTATAAAATAGTAAAACTATGATACTATCTGTTCTGCCAAGCATCATTCTCTGTGGCAAGATTAAGATAACATGCTATAGCTAGTTTTTCCTTCAATCTGTTAGAAAGGAATAGCATTAGACATCCAAAGCAGAACAAGCAACACACTGAGATCATTGCCACTGAAGGACCAGAGGAATGGCTGGGAGGCTTGAAGGAGGGGCACAGGCACCCTGATTTTTACTAGCATTCAAAAATATTCCCACTTGCAGTAATTTAAAGGGGTAGTCTGTCTGCACTGGCCATTCCCTTGAAATCACAGTGCAACTTCTCATTTAAAAGCCAGAGTTGCTGGTTCCAAAGTTACTGGAACTGATTTCACGAAGAGCAAAAGCAGTCATTTGTTCAAATGGCTATTTGCCTCTATGGGAAGTACCAAATACAAACTAGATTTGAAACCCTGGCATTATGCAAAGATTCAAAAAGGTCTTTCTAGAACCTAAGCCAGTTACACTTCTATTTCTGAAGGGGGAGAAGGAAAGGAAGAAATCATGTGTAAATCCCAGCTTGTTTCTATTTCATCCTCTCCTAAATAAACATCAGAAATTTTCCATGCCAGGTTAATCTTCTTCCTAGTCATAAATGTGACTACAGATACAGACTGCTTCCACGTCTTTTTATAGTTCTGCCCTCCAATGACAAGAAACAGATGAGTCACATGAACTTCTTTCATAATGTCACATTAACATGCCTGGGAACACAGAGGAAAAAGGATACTGGTTCTATCCTACCAGCTCCTCATATTCTTGTAGCTTCCTGTTTATTTAACAGTTACATTAGTCCTAGTGAAATAACCACAGCTGAAAACCTGTGAATGCATGTGCTTCTGACAGGCCAGTGTAAGCAAATGCAGGGTCTGATATGCTTACAAGCCACTACAACCTGCTGTATTTTCACCTCAGCTTCCTCAGTTCCAGCAGCTATACACTTCATTTTGAATACAAACACAGCACAGTATGATCCTCACACCAAAACCAGCTGTGAAAACCAAGCAGGCGCTCAAGACAAACTGCTTTCACATTTGCCACAGGCTATGCTTTTTAATACAGCAAAGGTTTTGCTGTTCCTAAGAGAAGTAGGGCTTGGGTACCTGTCAGAGAGAGCTGAAATGCTGAAACTCCCTGTTCCCATCTCCAGACACATGAGGAATACAATACATGGTTGAACACTGATAGGCCTTACTACAGCCTTCATTTGAAAGTACTTTTTGTATGAAAGGCTACAGAACTGAGGCATGACTGACTGAGACTGCCTTCTTCAGCGTGATCCAGAGCTCCCCTTCCTTGCTATTAACCTGGGAACTCCACAAGGCCAGGTCACGTGGCACTGGATCACTCGCTCTGTGGTTAAGTCGTGTTTGCTTTAGCCAAAAAGCAGCCAGTTTATGGCAGCCTCTCCGTTCTAGGTCCAGAATGCATGCTGCTCACCAGAGAGATGAGCAACTCGGGAAGAAATGAGAGAGAACACTATGAACAGCAATTGCATGCCATAATCTTTTATTCCATCAGGAAACACTTCTTATCTCTTTAGTCAAGCTGGAAGAACACATTTGTATCAGATGGGCACTGTATCATCACCGCACTTTGGATCCCATAGCAGGAATCCTAAAGCGAGACTTTCAGTACTGTCAAACCATTGCCAATGAGAAAGCTCTTCACAATGTAACAAGGAGGGGGAAAAAGTCAAAACTCGAGCTCTGTTCCAGAAGCAGGACAAAGACTGTTACCATAACAAAATCAACTCCTTTCATGCCTTTTCTCGTTGAGAGGTTTCTCATTGTACAAGATCATATTTAAGATAGTTCAAGTGGGCCATAGCCAAACAGAGACTTTTCAAATGTCCCTAAAGTAGTCTTATAACTTGACCTGCTTCAACACATCTGACACAAAACTGGAAACCATGACTGTACGGCTTTTGTTTCAAGAGGCATTCTCACAACAACAAAGAGCAGAGCTACTCTCAGCATTCTGTAATTATGCAATGTGCACAGTGCTTTCCTTACAGGAGTTTTTCTTTCCATAAAGAGAAGAATGCAATCCCTCCATAACTATACAAACTCAATATAGTAACAGTGAATGAACTCAACAACGCAAATGCTAGTAATTAGTTGATTTCAAGTGCAAACATTTATACAAACTGAAATCTGAAAGAGCTAAAAAGTATGTGTGAATATCTGTATTGCCCAAAAAAGGTTTAGTACTAAAGTTATTTCTTCCATTCACTATCAAGAGAAATGAAAGAATGCTAAAATAACTGTTCAAAGAACACCTACTCATTAAACCAGGAAGAAACAGATACAGCCAAGCATCCCAGCTGCTCCAGCCAATGAGCCAGCTTCAGTTGGAGCTCGGCTCAGATGCCTCTATACAAATGCCTGTAGCATAGGGAACAAACAAGAGGAATTAGAGATGTGCGCACGTCTACGGGGTATGATATAATAGGCATCACAGAAACATGGTGGGATGGCTCCTATGACTGGAGTGCTGGAATGGAAGGTTACAGGCTCTTTAGAAAAAACAGGCCCGGCAGGCAGGAAGGGGGAGTTGCCCTTTATGTTAGGGACAGGCTGGAGAGTATGGAACTCTGTCTGGGGACAGGTGAGCAGTCCACAGAGTTTGTGGGTCAGGGTTAAAGGGAATATAGCTATGGGAGACATTACTGTGGGGATCTGTTACAGGCCGCCTGATCAAGGAGAACCTGCGGATGAAGCACTCCATAGACAGATAGGAAAAGCCTCACACTCGCAGGCCCTTGTTCGCATGGGTGACTTCAACCACCCTGACATCTGTTGGAAGGACGGTACAGCCCGGCACAAGCAATCCAGGAGGTTCCTCGATTGTGTGGAAGACAACTTCCTTCTGCAAGTAACAGAGGAGCCGACAAGGAGAGGTGCCATGCTTGACCTCGTGCTCACCAACAGGGAAGGGCTTGTTGGAAATGTGACACTCCAGGGCAGCCTTGCATGCAGAGATCATGAAATGCTCGAATTTGAGATCCTCAGGACAGTGAGAAGAGCATGCAGCAAGCTCACTGCCCTGGACTTCAAAAGAGCAGACTTTGGTCTCTTCAGGAACCTGCTTAGGAAGGTTCCATGGGATATAGCCCTAGAGGGCAGAGGGGCCCAAGACTGTTGGTTGATATTCAAGGATCACCTGCTACAAGCTCAGGAGTGTTGCATCCCAACCAGAAGGAAGTGCAGCAGGAGGGCCAGGAGACCTCCTTGGATGGATAAGGAGCTCCTGAGGAAAATTCAATTGAAAAAAGAGGCTTATAATAAGTGGAAGCAAGGACAGGCGGCATGGGAAGAGTACAGGGATGTTGTCTGGGAAGTTAGGGACCAGGTTAGGAAAGCTAAGGCCCAGTCAGAATTAAACTTAGCTAGAGGTATTAAAGATAACAGGAAGGGATTCTACAAGTACATAGCAAATAAAAAACAGACTAGGGAGAATGTAGGCCCCCTCAGGAAGCTCTTAGGAGAACTGGCTACACAGGATTTGGAGAAGGCTGAGGTTCTGAATGACTTCTTTGCCTCGGCCTTCACTGGCAAAGGCTCTGACCAAACCACCCAAGTCTTGGAAGGCAGATGCAGGGACTGTGAGAATGAAGACCTTGGGCCCACTGTAGGAGAGGAACTGGTTCAAGACCATCTTAAAAATCTGAATGTGCACAAGTCCGTGGGTCCTGATGAGATCCATCTGTGGGTCCTGAAGAAGCTGGGAAATGAAGTTGCGAAGCCGCTGGCCATCATATTTGAGAAATCATGGCAGTCAGGTGAAGTTCCCGATGACTGGAAAAAGGGAAATATAACCCCCATTTTCAAGAAGGGAAAATGGATGACCCGGGGAATTACAGACCAGTCAGTCTCACCTCTGTGCCTGGCAAAATCTTGGAGCAGATTCTCCTGAAAGGCATTCTGAGGCACATGAAAAACAACAAGGTGCTTGGTGACAGCCAGCATGGCTTCACTAAGGGGAAATCCTGCCTGACCAATTTGGTGGCCTTCTATGGTGGGGCTACAGAACTGATGGACAGGGGTAGAGCAGTTGATGTCATCTACCTGGACTTGTGCAAAGCATTCAACACTGTCCCACACGACATCCTTGTCTCTAAATTGGAGGGACATCAATTTGATGGATGGACCACTCAGTGGATAAAGAACTGCCTGGATGGCCGCACACAAAGAGTTGTGGTCAATGGCTCTATGTCCGGCTGGAGAGCAGTAACAAGTGGTGTCCCTCAGGGATCGGTGTTGGGACCGGTCTTGTTCAACATCTTCATCGCTGACATGGACAGCGGGATTGAGTGCGCCCTCAGCAAGTTTCCTGATGACACCAAGCTGTGTGGTTCGGTTGATACCCTGGAGGGAAGGAATGCCATCCAGAGGGACCTCGACACGCTTGTGAGGTGGGCTGATGAAAACCTCATGAAGTTTAAGCATGCCAAGTGCAAGGTCCTACACCTGGGTCGAAGCAATCCCAGGCACAGCTACAGGTTGGGCAGGGAAGAGATTCAAAGCAGCCCTGTGGAGAAGGACTTGGGGGTGTTGGTCGATGAGAAAGTGAACATGGGCCAGCTTCAGTGTGTGCTTGCAGCCCAGAAAGCCAACTGTATCCTGGGCTGCATCAAAAGGAGCGTGACCAGCAGGTCGAAGGAGGTGATCCTGCCCCTCTACTCTGCTCTTGTGAGACCTCACGTGGAGTATTGTGTGCAGTTCTGGTGTCCTCAACATAAAAAGGACATGGAACTGTTGGAACAAGTCCAGAGAAGGGCCACGAGGATGATCAGGGGACTGGAGCACCTCCCGTATGAAGACAGGCTGAGGAAGTTGTGGCTGTTCAGCCTGGAGAAGAGAAGGGTGCCTGGAGACCTCATAGCAGCCTTCCAGTATCTGAAAGGGGCCTATAGGGATGCTGGAGAGGGACTCTTCGTTAGAGACTGTAGTGACAGGACAAGGGGTAACGGGTTCAAACTTAAACAGGGGAAGTTTAGATTGGATATAAGGAGGAAATTCTTTCCTGTTAGGGTGGTGAGGCACTGGAATGGGTTGCCCAGGGAGGTTGTGAATGCTCCATCCCTGGCAGTGTTCAAGACCAGGCTGGACGAGGCCTTGGGTGATATGATTTAGCATAAGGTGTCCCTGCCCACGGCAGGGGGTTGGAACTAGATGATTTTAAGGTCCTTTCCAAACCTAACTATTCTATTCTATGATTCTATGATTCCAAGTCACTAATTACAATTTCCCAGAACTATGAAAAGTTGTAACTCCTTACCTTTTACTTTTGCAATAACTGTTCCTGCAGCACTAAGGATCTCGACCGAGTTTAGATTCTGGTATTTACTTATCACTGCTTTTAAAACACGTAGCAACTCCCCCAGGCGTTCATGTACTACCTGGTGCAGGCCATCTTGGTTCTCTGAAAAGAGGAAAGGAGAAACTATATTAAAATGGTGAATGAGCACCCAATCACAGCACAACAACCAGTTTGATGTTAACATATCTGGACTGAGGTCTAGGCCATATGGATGCTGGGTCTGCTTAGAACAAAGAAACTGTTAAAAAAAATAAGTGTTATACAGGCATTTGCCAACAGTTTACTTGCAATATTGTATGTGTTTTATAGACAGACTCATTTCCTCCAAAACTCAAGTAAGTATACTTAAAACAAAGACTCTACAGCAATATCCTAAGATTTCTGAATTAAACCATCTCCTTTATCTCATGTAATTTCATCAACCATTGATTTTGATCACTACATATATTCAAAGCAGAGTATCAACAAAAACACATTGGGACTGCTCAGCTGGTATTTCCATACCTGATCCAAATTCATCATAATTTCTTTCTAGTCATAAAATTACACAAAGATTTTTGGCAAATGTTGGCTAACTTTGAACTCAAACGTCAGTCAAATCTTGTGCATCTTTAATATACACGTCCAAATCTACAAGGTCTGTCTTTAAGCATGTCAGTCCTCATAAGGAAACCCCCTCAAATAAGTGCTGTTTTTCATAGCATATGCCTCTTGCTGTGTGTCCCCAAACCCATCCCACCTTGTTTTTCAGCAACACAGTTCCAGTTGCATACATGGCCCAGGTTAAACCACAAGCTTTTACATTCTGTTACAGAAGAGGTGCTGGTGCACGGAATGAAAGGTTCCCATGCACTAGAGTGCTGCGTTGCAAGTTCTGGTCAAAAGCTTTCAAATTCAGGAAAGTCTAGCTTATGAAAAAGAAAAAGAGGATCTAATACAAGCTGACTCACTTCCCCAGCGAGCAAAAGGAATGGCAATTCTGTGTAGTCTGTGGCCATGATAACAAACAGGTCAATACAGATAATTACAGTACAGTGCAAATTGATCCAGGGTTACTAAGAAAACAGTTTCAAATCTGAGCCATTCTGTTCTGACTACAAGACATGATATTTAGGCTAGAGGCCCAACAAATACAGCATGATGCATCAGCACAGTATATCACTACTGGCAGGTGGGTAGGTTGCAGGGACTACATACAAATCACATGCAATTGTTACCGAGTGCAAAAGCAAGCCTTCGAAGAACCACTATGCTTTATCTCCCTATACACCAAACATCAAGAGGGTTTTTTCAACTCAGACTAGCTTATACATGGTCAAAGGAAAAACCCAGACACAGGAAGTGGACTAAGGCAAAAACTTTATCTACCATTCACCGGCAACTTGCATGTTTTTTCCTGCTGGAGGGGAGTAGGAAGCTCTGTCCACAACAGGATACACAGAAGTCTAGGAAAACCCATCTTACACAGCAGTAAATTAAGAAAACTGTGATTTATTAAAGAGGCATAGCTGTGGCTTTCTCTTCATCTACATGTACACATGATGTTTTTTAACTGAGGACTCAAGTAACAAGTTATTTTCAGGTAATAGGCTATTAGATAGTTAAAAGAATTCCAAGTAGTTCATTACTAAGACTGTAGTGTGTAGAATTAAATCCTCAGGAGATGGTCTGTGGTGGTTGTGTCTCATTTCTTCATACAAATCCCCAGAGGCACACAAAATTGTCTGCAACACTTCGCTGAGGCTCCTGCCTTACACTGGCAGGACTGGGGCAGATACGCTTTTATGAGGGTGTTTGAAAGCTGTATGCCACAAACCTGCATCGGATGTTTCTGTCTAACAAGAGTACATGCAGTCCTCACATGAAGAGCATGAATACCATGGTCAACTGACCAGAGATGGCCTGCACAAGCACACCATTTGACCAGAACTGCATTTCTTGCCTAGCCAAGACAAAGGCGTCCCTGTCTTCTGATGCACACCCCTGGCCAGAGACAAAAAAAGAGTTCCTAATCACGTGAGCAGGAATACACATGCATATAACCAGGTCCTTCCGGCAATGTGGCTGGTAGACTTTTGGACCCCTAAGAAGTAAGGGAGGGGAGGCAAGGCAGGAAAGCAGATAAATCAATCTAGAAATTGCTCCCAGCTTGGGAGCCTTCAGGAAGGAGTGCACTACAGGCATGCAACAAACTGCATGAATTATTGTGGGGAGTTCAGTCAGACCTACAGCTACAGGCTTGTCGCTACAGGACAAAACAGCCTCTTGGGCTTTTACAGGTTAGGGTAAAGACAATCAAAACCATAGAGAAGACTAATTAAAGCATATCTGATCCCAAAATGCAGTTTGTTCGTATTAAATTTTGATAATATTTTACCAGACCAACAGAGGTGGAGGAAAAAAGGCAAAGTGGGAGAGGGAAGAGAGCAAGAAGAAAAAACACAACTTGAGGGAAACAAGCCTCTTCAAGTCTGAAACAGAAACAGTAAGCTTCAAAGGGAAATGCAAGTTGAAAACAACTGCTGAGTGGAATTAAATGTTTATCATACCATCCAAGAGAACACTACCACTAAAGTAATGCATTCGAGCATAAGATTAGTTATTTGTACTCTTGAAAGTGAAAAGGTCTGGCTACACCCAGCTGTGATTTCTTTGTATTCCATCACTGCTTTATTTGTTTATAGAATATCTAAAACATTGTTTTCTGTGCCTCCACAAGACAAAAGGTCTGTGACAAGTAGTGCTTGGGAGAGGGGTGGGGGCAGAAGCCATCAGGAACCACAGTTAATACTGCCTTCGCAACTGATACTCACCAGACACACACCTAAACAGAGATTTCCTGCCCAGGACACATTTATAAACCACAGGTAATAACACAATCTAAATATGCCAGCTTAACAAAACACAGTTTTAACACTAAGGAGTCCAAAAATGGCTTAAGAAACCCAACCAACACTAGAGCAAATACTGTTTGCAGTGAAAAGAATGCATGAGGAAATGTGTCTCCAGCAAGTTCCTGTTGAATCTGATTTAAGCAGTCATGAAAATTCATTTACTTTCAGTTTTTCTTCTGTCCCTTGTCTGGCTATACACATTCATTTATCTACATGAAGTCCAGCACGAAATTCCTCCACCAATGGATGCTTCTTGGGTCTCAGACTTAATAACATGAATTATGATACTATAGAAGACTAGGTAGTAACTTGGGACCAGAGGACCCTGCTGATCCTGCAGAGAGGACCTGTGCACACGGGTTGAGTTTTTTCCTTAGGTGACTACAGGAATCTCCTATGAGGATCACTCGGCCCTCTACTCCCCAGAAGGAAAAAAAAAAACAGAACTCTTGAAACTGTAGGAAAATCAAAAAGGCTTGGAGGGAACTTAGTAGCCTAACTGTCATTTGCATAGGCTGAAAACAAGCTTTTCCAAAATGTAAAGGCAACCACATGAGTAGAAGAAATGGAGAAAGAGGAATAGAGTGAAAATCGTGTATTCAACACTGACAAACCTAATGCAGAAGGAAGACGGGAGAGTGCAGCCAAGCAGCCTGTCAGCGTAAGCCAAGCCATCTCAGTAGCACATTAGCATCACACTCCTCAATGGTTTTGGTCACCACATTTCCTAACCACTCATACATCTTTAAAGTAAAACCACCATAAGCTACCTGTTTTCTCATTTTAGGTGTTTCTCAACAGGAAGCTTTTGTTTTAGTAAACCAGCAAGCAATAATGGCCTTACAGCTATGGATTCTGTTCACACAGAACTAAATCAAATTTACCCATCAAGCTTGTGAGCACCAGTCACCCTCCTTGCCAAGTCAGGGCTGGTCACAATGCATGCAGTCAGGAAAGGCACTAGCTGTGTCAGTTGGCTGGTATTCTTTTGTCTGACCTGATTTAGTGTTGGCCCAAACTTTTCTGAAGCTGTTTATGTCAACAAATGTTTGCCAGGACAAGTTTTAATGCAGACTAATGTGCAGGTTTTCCCCTCCATGGCCATCACCTATCCTACATTCCCTATCCTACACTGCTGTTCAGATCCCTACAGAAGATGCATGCACCATTCTGCTTATCACTTTTCCACCTACAATATTAATGCTTAACAGCAGGAGACTCTCCCTCCAGTACTCAGTTTTCACCAGTCATAAGAGAAACAATTACACAACTTGTCTCGCTGTGGTTAAAAGCTTGTCTCAAGTGTAACTAACTGAAGTTGCTCACATTGATAAAAAGGAAAGACAGGGCATCAATTTAGATAAGCCAACCAAAAAGTAACACGTCTGTGAAAAGCTCTTGAGGCCTTGAGACTTTCAAAGCAAATATTCTAATTCACACCCTTTAATATAGTCTTGCTTTACTTTACCCAAGGCGCTTTCCTACAGGTAAAAGGACGCGATGATTTACTTAATGCATTTGATAGCTTTCAACAATGTTACACACAGTGACAGATATCACCAATGCAGAACGACCTGCCATGCATACTCTACAGCCACAAGCTTATACACGTAGACCAGTCTTTTGACTATGGGGTTGTGGGGGATTATATATAAACTTACTTATTGTGAAAGTCTTGCTATAAAGTAGGTAACCTGTATTTCTGCATAAATAATTTCTCCATCTACCCTCATGGACACTATTAAATACTTTCTTTGATAAGTGTCTACCATGAACTAACTCACACTATGGATGTTCCCACTAGTTTAAGAGAATGAATGAATGCAACTGATGAGAACATTTAAATGCCAGTTGTATACAAAGCCACTAGGCCATGTACAGTGGCAGAAACAAACCATCACCCTTACTAGGTCTAGTCCCCATGTTGAGAACTGCCTTTGTAAACTGCTGCTGATCAGCTGAAGAGTGTGCACTGCAGCTTCCCTTCCACTGAAACACAGGAGCCTCGGTTCTCATTGGAAGTACCACTTTACCTCTTCTGCATAAATCCCAATCTCCTCTAGGAGAAAGGGAGAAGCCAAACAGAACAGTCTTGCAGCATGGTGGCAAGAACAAGCACACAAACTGGGAAGCAATTTCCTCAATATCTGAATACCTGGATCTGGAGCTTATTAAAGTCTCACCTTAGAGAATATAAACAGTCAGCTCCTCATGGCTTTTGATCTTGGAAGGATTCAGAAGTAAGTTTGAGTAACCAACACCTCACTCTACAAGACCAACATCTTGGCTAAAAGACTGTCAACTCTTATTTACCAATAACCTCATTGTTGGCATTAGGGTAAATTACATGCTGTTTCCATTATGTTACGCAGAATGATTACACGGCATCAGCAGTTATCCCACCTAGGGTGGGGGGATGGGGGGTGGAAGTCAGCATTGGGATGGAGCTGATTCCAAATAAAATAACTTTAACCTAAAACTACATTACTATCACCTTCATCAATGTTCATATTACATACTAGAAACCTGTCAGCACCCAGGTCTGAACCTGACCCAGACGATGAGACTTCCCAGTGAGCATCACAGAGTAGGAAAAACGATCATACAACTAACTGTGTGGAAATCACCTCGTTCCTACATCTGCAGTTTGAGAAACAGCCCCAGATTAACCATCATTTTCTTTTTGCTCTCCTCTCCCTGTCAGACCCATTCTAACATGACGAACAGCCTGCTGTATTTGTCTGATTTGGCAGAGGTCACTATCACACTCAAAACATAACGAGAGCTGATCAAACACAGAGAAAACATGTTTTACACTTCGCTTTGACCAAAGGCTTGGTGGATATTTTAGATGTTAGCGGCCACAGATCAGGAGTGATGAGAAAACAGCAGTCTTAGGCTATCATATTTCTTCCTTTATTTAGATGTATAAACATAAGGTATGAAACATTTTAATTCACTGAAAACCAAAATCTTAAAGAATTTCTGGAAGAATTTATCATTGTAAAATCCCTAAGAAGGCTGGAAGCTGCTAAAAGGCACTGGTGAAACCACTGTATTTCCAAGCTGCGTTATGATGCAAAATTAGAAGCTACCTACTCATCTCTACGTCAGGAAACAACTTACTTGAAGCTTTCAAAACAGCAGGATGGCCAGTCCTACCTTTTTTGTTATCAGTATCATGGCAACTCTGGTTGTCATGGCATCATTAAAAGACACTACACCAAATTCATACAGATTTCAACATGTGCTCCAGAATCCACCACAAGCAATGATTTAATCATATGCAGCAAAACTAAGAATTTATGGAAAAAATAAAGTTAAACAACTATTTCCATGAAGAAAATCTAAGGACATGGGAAGTTTTAGTATGAATGAGGAAAAGAAAAGCATAAAAACAGTAAGCCAAGCCCATAACATTTGACATAAAAGCATTAATGTTTGGGAGGGGCTTGTTTGAGAAGAGTAATACAGAGATCCAATTCAGTGAGAATGCATGGAAAGTTCCTGCAAACAGATTACTGAATACAGTATACTGAGAGTAACAATATATTACATGCATGTAGTGTTTTTATAATACCACAAAAGAATTCATGTTTGGCAAGTCAGTTGCCCATTTACTGCCACTAAACTTGATCCCACAATTAGGTTGCATAAATTCAGGTTACAATTAAAAAGCAGGTGGTATTTACAGGTTTGTGGTATTTTTCAGGGCAGAAATCTCTCTTGGCTTTTGAAACAAACAGGGTCGAAGTGCAGGCTTGCAATTCCTGCAGATAAGGTGCTCTAGAATAGGACCCCAAACTCTCCCCCATTAGTCCAGCCTTCCAGGGAAGATTTCCAGCATGATGAGTTTCTGTTGGGTACCACAAACAACCCAAACAGCCCTTTCAGATTTCTCGTTTGCTGTCAGGGACTGGCCAAAATACATCAGTGTATCCATTCAGATTCAAGCATTAACCAGGATGACTGGCTTCTGATGTGACCTGAAGCTGTGGTGGGTTTTGTTTGTTTGTTTTAAAACTGGGCTAACATTCCTATCCCATTCAATTCTGGTCCAATTCTGTATTGCTGAGAAGTAAAAGCTTTCGTTAGAAGTCTTTCTTGCCTGTGTAAACAGGGCAAACCAAGAGCAGATTCACTGTCGGAAATTAAAGTTATAAAAATCAAGCTCTCTCTCAAAAAATCTTTTCAAGAAGTCAAATGAATAGACAGTGTCGTGCAAAATACATCAGAATAATCCAAATCTTCTCATTCTACCAGCACTGAAAGCAGTTAAGTATTTCCACGATGTTGGTTTGCCAACTGACATCAGCAGAACAGTTGTTACTCCACACTCAGTTCACATTTAAATTCATAGATGAGCTCCCCATTTGTGGATGTGGGGAAGCCTTCTGGAAAAAAAACACCACAATGCAGCTTTTCATTCATCTATTTCAATATGCTGGACATTACATTCCTTCAACTTTTGTATTCTACTAGCCTTGAGATTCCAGTCAACTAACCTAGATGTGTTCAGCCATGCAGTTTAATCTTTAGAATACATGAATCTTTTATTAACCCCAAATTTAAACTCCAGAAAAAACTAATGAACAATGCTGAACTTGCCTTATTTACCTGTTTCTGACATATGAGTGAACACACGATGTGGCCATTTTAGCTACTGTTCATATCATTTCCCTGAGTTTGCCTGGAGTTTAAGAATAAAACTAGGTGATGACAATGCTTCAGCACCTTCAGAGCACATTTTAAGTTAGAATTCTAAGCTATCAAGTGGATGCAAGACTGATGAATACATTCACAATAAACCTGATCAGTCACCTTTCAACAGAAAACCATATCCACCAGAGTTAGCAACTATCCTTTCCAAGTATTCTACTTATTCAAGGGCATTTTAAGTCCCTGGACTTAACAGTTGCCAATGGAAGATGCTGTTAAAATAAAAGGAGAAAACTTTGATGCTTTAAGCAACTCTGCTCTTTGCATATTGGTTCAAGTCCTGAAAACATGTGAAGTAATAGTGAACTTTCACACCAGGAATTTCTGAAGAAAGAACAAGTTGAAAAAGGCAAGACCAGCCCCAGCAAGCTGATCTTACCCTATCAAACAGGCACACAGAAGAGGTGGGAGGAAAGTTTTGTTTTAGCAATTCAAAACAAAATCAATTTAACCTTTGCTAACCCACATCAAGAGATAGTATTAAAAAACAAACCTTAACCTTTAACTCATTTTACTTTCAGCCTGAAGTACTATTTGTTCTACATGGCTGCTCCTTCCACTTTTAGCCTAAGTCACTGACTGAGTGAAGAAGCTATTTTATTGCTGCCAGCCCACCTAGCTTTCAAAGGACCACACAAAGCTAGGATTATGAGATTATATGGTGTTAAACAAGAGGTGCATTACTTTGTGCACTTCTTGTAAAGGATCCTTTAAGCACAATTACAGCCTGCTAGAGGATGTAACAGTATTCAATTTGTTTTGTTGATTAAAAGCTATGTAAAATCAGCTTAGATTTTAAGTGGGATTCAAATCACTAAAGCAGCAGCCAGTACCATAGGTTGTCTAGAAACCTGATGAACATAAAGGATTAATTATCTGAAGTTCCAGCACTGAAGTCCTGCTGAAACAAACACCCAAGAGAGTAAAGACTGACTACATAACTTGCACAGGTGACACAGAGGGATGAGCTCTGTGGGAGTTCAAGAAGAAATCCCTTCCCACTTCCCAAATTCAGGCACAGTCAACCCCCTCTGCAACCTAACTTTCTGGTATCAGATAGTTCACATCTATGTATCTTTGACAATTTTATGTGAAAAGAAAACACTACAACACTGTTATTATAGCAGTAACTCATGTCCAACTCGTACTCTGCATGCCCCAGAAGACATGTTACGCACTGCACACTTCACTACGTTGTTTTTAATTGAGTAGTATTTCTTCACAAATAACTTACAATAGAGAGGTGAAAAAGACAACTCCAGAATCCGTTTGCTTTATGGTTCTGGAGTTAAGACCTCTGTTTTCCCCACTACCACTGAAGTTCTCACTCCACATAGTCAATGCTAAACTAAAATCCCAAAACCAACTACCAAAGGATGTGCAGGCCAGTAAAAGCTACAGAATGTGACACTTGTAGCAGAAACAAGCAGAACTTGGTCAACTCTATATCTGAATATCAGCCACATGCACTTCATTTTTCATCCATGCCCCTTCAGATTTAAGCAACAATGGGACTTCCCCAAATACCTGAAGCACTTTTGTCATGACATAGAAAACAGTCCTGAAGAGGTTAAGTTTGATAAACCAACCTTTGTCCTAATTTGACAGAATCTCCAAAATAGAGATAACCAAAACTGGCAAATAACAATTCCTGTATACTGCTAAAAAATAGCCCAAGAAAGCACCTTCAAATGGTAACCCAGGAAAAAAAGACAAAAGGAAAAATGCTTTGTTCAGGTAAATCCACCAAAAACTGAATTCCTGAAGTCCTGTGATTTGCAGTTACACTGTCATTAAGATGAAAGTTTAACCCAAACGCAACTATTTTCTACAGCCTTACATGAGTCACCTCAATCTCCTACCCTGTCATGCAGTTCTACCTCCAGTCCATTAAAGAAACATTAGATCCAACATAACCAAACCACCACAACACTTGCTTGGAATTAAGAGACAAGTTTCAGTTCTGTGACCTTGCCACATAAATGGGAAGGACAAACACTTCCAATGAAACTATTGGAAAAGGAATGATTCAGTCTGTGAAAACTTTAAAAAGTCAAGATCATTGAGGTAACAGTAAAACTTTATGCTGGTCAACATACAAAATCTACTTGTATTGATGTTTTAAGTTGTAACTTCGATATATTGATGCATCAGAGAAATGAGAAAATGGAATGTCTTTGTGGATACATTACAGTGCAGTTTGCCCTTAGTTTCCAATAGGAAACTAATTTAGGGCAAGGGGGTTTTGTTCTGTTTTTAAACCAAAACAGCTCTTATACGTACAAAGGAATTGCTGTTAAGAACACAAGACTTGTCACTGGGTATGGATCAAATCTTATCTTTCAGGTGTTGGGGCAAAGTTGACATAGACAAGTTTTTGTGTCCAGGTGTCCCCCTCTTTCTTAAGCTTCAAACTACATTAGAAGCATTTTTGGTTTTGAAAGGCCTAACTTTACATTTACATTCAAAGAAAAAAATCTGACTGTTCATCCTCTTCCTCAGTACCCACCTTTCATCTTGCTAATCTTGTCATTAGTATAGTTTCTGTGACAGAAAGGGAAGGTAATGCTAATAAATTATGTAGCTAAGGCTCTATAAGTGTTTTGAGATCCTTTCGTACATCAGAACTGCAAAAAGAAGGAAGGATGGAGTTTTGCTATTACATTTTTCATGCTTCAAAAGCAACAGAAAAATGGGAAATGCTTGTTCTCTCTTATAACCTGTTCAGAGGTTTCCTAAAGGCAGATACGCTGATTATTTAAGTCAACACAACTATCCAGACTGCACATAAGGGTTAACTTCACGTTTTCAACACTCAGGCCTTCAAGACACACACACACCCCCCTCCTGACTACGGATCTTGGACACTATAGCAACAACTGAACATTTGTTCTGAAGGAATGCAGAGTATGCAACTGGGGGAAGGGTAGTACTATCAGCCACAAACTTATCTCCTGATCCACTAGGTTATTATTTAACTTCAGTCTTCCCTGAAACTGAAGAAACAGCATTTGCTATCCAACATTAGCGACCTGCATTTAACAGGCAGCTTACACTTTGACTATGAAGAGCACAGCTTTGCTTGAACTGAACTTCAAGAGGAGTTGGTTTTTTTTTTCCCCTCTGCTTGTTCAGAGTACTGGAAACAGCAGAATTATTCCATGATTACAGGTTAATTAATAGTGCTCTAATACTGCAAACCTGCAAAGCAAATACACATAAATCATTGTGTATTTGCTCCTCTGATTCTGGTCACATCTGAAAGTCCAAGACCCCCACAACAAAAGCCTCCAAGATAGCAGTTTTATAGAAAACAAGAAGCCTGGGCAAAAGTCTGTGGAATGATCTAGAGTGAAATAGAAAGAAAGGCAGAAAGTTCTCTCTCCCAGCTTAAGTGTAACATTCCTTGGGAAAATCATGGCCCACAGCTACAGATGCCTCTCATGAACCTGGACTATGAACTACTTTTTGTTGGATTCTTGTGGGCTTGCCTTCATTCAGGCTCTACTAATTCTTTTAAAGATCACGTTCTCTGGAGTACATCAAGCTTCTGCTTTCTTTGCAGAACTTCTCAGGTTTGAGAAATCCGGTACTGGACAGGAAGAGGACTCACAGCCAGGGATATCAGAGCTATCTGATCTTGAGAGGATCCAAGAAGAAAAGACAGCGTGGAAGTAAGGAAAACACGGGAAAATGACCAGGTCTCTGGCTTGCTGTAGTCCTAGAGCTGAACTAGGAGAAACAGTTTATATGCCTGTACTTTTCTTCCTTCCTCTGAGCCTTCCCACAAAAAGCATCAGAAACTGTTTAAAAGCCACTACTATTGGCTTCGGGTTCTTAGCAATCATTTCACTTTGTTAAAGTCAAGGAAGCATTTACTTTCTTCTTATCCTTATTTATATCCTTTACAGCTCTTACCTTGAAAGACTGTTACACATTTGCCAGAAAACAGTTTCAATTTCAGGTTGACAGAACTAACATTTAGAAGTGACTACTATCTGGGGATATGGGAAAGAGTGGACTAAAGAATTTCCAGGTCAGAAAAACTGGAAGCACATACATCTTTGCATACAAGAAGCAGGTTTTAGGAAGGCAAGTTTAAAAGATGACTGTCAAATTCAAATATGCCAAAAGCTCAGAGCTAAGAGGTAAATAAGATAAGCTGAATAAGCTGCCGATTACTTTGGCAACTACAAAGGGCATTTTTTGCTTGCTATTCTCTCCACCTTTCATATACCTCTGTCAAATTAGCATTCAGTAGAGCAGACAACAGAGTTGCTACAGGTTTTTAGCAGTGTATGCTGCAGTGTCAGGGTGCAGTGCCATGCCAACTCTGCCTAGACCCTCACAGTCTTTTTCCATTTTAACCTCTAGCTACTCATGCCTTTGCCAGCTACCTTCTACCTTTGCTGCTGATACTCTGCACAACTTTACAGTCAGCTCATGGAACTGACCTGGCTGAAAGCTCATTTGTTTCTTCCCAGGACTACCGCTCAGGCAGATCTACCCCAGAACTGGCTTGCTATGCAGCTACCAGAAAACTGCTGCCAGTGCCGGGGAGAAGTGGAGAGATCACAGCAGCTCACACTGAAGTTTCTTCTCTAAGCTGCACTGGAAATATGCTACTGGCATATTTAAAATACAGCCCTAAACTTAACAAGCTTTCTAATAAGAAAAAAAACAATTTTGCTGCCTTACTCCTGCCCAAAACTAGTTTAGTCCTGGCTTCCCTGCTGCTGTGGCTCACAAGGTGACTTTTGCCACCTCTACTATGGCAACACCACCATCCAAAGCAGCAAATACAAGCTGTCAGAATTCACCTCTTCACACCTTATTGGGCTCAGCAAGAGGATGAACAATGTAATTACAGCCTAACACACTAAAAACATACACTTAGTTCTCTGCAGATCAAGTCTGAAGAGAGGTAATATAAAATATTACCTTTTATATACAAAGTATTAAAAAGGTAGAATTTTAATACTAAATTACATAATTATTCTTCAACTACAACAACTATGGAACACATCAATAGATCCTAGAACTGATTAACATCAAAATCCCGGTTCAGACTATTTGTCAACATGCTCAAATGTTGTGATTTCTGTAACAGGTATTATTATTTACAAGACAGCTTGTTTTCCCCTTTTTTTCATGCCACAAGGAATAAAAGAAACAATGTGCTACAATTTACATTAATTCCTCTGCCTTTTCCTGAGGATCCTCAACAGCCATTTCATCAACTCACAAGCAGATTACTGACATATTTGGTATGTTCTATGCTCTCAGTCCCTGAAAATCAGCTGCCCCTATGGTATTTTACTTCTTTCTTTACCTTTTTTAATCTTCTTTTTTACCTCCTCCTATAAAGGTTGATTTAAGATACAAAATACTAACAAACAGAAACCCATCACAAAACCTGTCCAACTTCCCTCAAAACAAAAACCCTCCACCCCAACCCAAATGTTCCTTCCAGAGACTCTTGCAAAGAAAGGCAAGCCCTTTCTCAGATCCTTCGTTAGAGCAGTTTGCCCACCTACCAAGCATTCATACTAAGAGGTGTCATTAGACAGGTAAATACATCCAAGTTTAAGGTGTATCAAAGACAGCACCTTTCATGGAGAAAATTGTAATAAAGAACAAACAGCAAAATTACACCCAGTATTATAAATTATCATAATTTCAATCTGTAATCTTCACTGAAATAGCTAATGAACTTCAGATTTCCCTAGCAAAACAGGACCAACTGATTTATAAGAAGACTCCCTCAGAAAAAGGACATTACTGGTTTACATTATGAGAAAATAAAGAAGTAAGAATCAAATGCTACATATACTACAGTGCCTTAGTTGTACTAAAATATGGACAAAAAATAAGGTACCTATTATCAAACCCTGGAAGGGCTGAAGAGAAATCATCTCTCTTTGCCCCTCAGGCATCACATTGAGACAGCTTCTGGCTTTTAGTGCAACATGTAATTTATCCCAATCTCTGTGGTGCTAACACAAGGGTTTGAGGTCGCTAGAGATTGCAAGTTCCTTATTTTGAGGAAACCATTTCACTTGACACACCTTTGAAATCGTCCCACTGGGTTGAATACCTTACCCTTCAAAAATAAGGGCCTGAGAGGTTTCAAGTTAGGTTGCATTCCTGATCCTTTTACAAGTCTTGGTGCTGCTCTAAGGAGGATGCAGACATTCCTGACCAGGCCATCCAGCTTCACCTGTATTTTTTACTTCTGCTTCAGTTTTAAAAGAAATAATAATCAGAAAATCTTAAACTCAAAGAAACCAGACAGCAAAATCTGATCCTCAAGGAAAAACCCATGATGAAAGGTGTGAGCTTTATCTTGCTATTCCACCTTCTAAAATATCTGGGTAGAAGATAGGATGAGCTTGAGGAAAAGTGCTCATGAAAAGGATGCAGTTACCCACATGAAGCACACAATATCACACTTTGAAGATTACTTCAAAGTGAGTGATAAAGCAAGCAATAATTCCAAAATACATTCTGCTATACATTAAAGTACAAAGTAAAATACTCCTGCACTTTTAACCCACATGTAAATTTTACTCTTACAGCTATTCATGATGAAATGCAGCATTTCCCACAGTCTCAAAGGCAGAACTTACAGTATGAAGCATATATTACATTCCTTAAAAAAATAAATAAAGAGCAGATGTCACAAAACTAACTAGCTTCAGACTAGGGAAACAGGAATGTTTCCCCCTTCTCTGATGTGATACAAGTATAAGCTACTATTTACTGTTTAGAAGTGAAACACTTAGTAAAATATATTCTAATTAGGAACTCAGACTGTGTCCTAAATATTCTTTTGTGTGGTGTTTTTAAGCCTGACTAAATGAATCTCATTCGAGCAAAGACCACACAGTGGCATCATTTGCTTAAAACAACAATGGAATTTATTACATGCAGTAACAGCACAGACTGTAGTGTCACCAAGCTCATACATAAAATACCTACTCTTAAATACATTCTCAACTGTGCGTATTTATGCAGTAAGCAATACTACTTTTGAACTGATAAATTCTTACAATTCTTGTCCTGCGTATTTTGTCCTAAAAAGCAGCTTACATCCTTTCTGTACAACTTTGGTAAGGTATAGATACCCTTATCTTTTCAAAGGATTGGGCAGTATACCATTAACACACATCCCCTATTCTCCAAAGGAACATACTCTCCATGTTGAACTTGCCCAGCCAAAAAATTCAACAGCACTTACTTGCAGATGCATTACACCGCACTTTGGGACAAGAATTAATCCCTTCAAATGACAGGATTTACCTTAAGTATAACCTCATACACTTCAAATGATAATGTATTCTCAGTACTATGGTCAGGTTAAGTTCTCAGCAGGCCACAATTGGAGGCACACAATTCAGTTCTTAAAACATTCTCTACCATGGAAGGTTGCTTCTCTCCCTGAGCACCACTACCTCTGAAGATCACAGCCAGCTCCAGCCTTTAGAGACAGTACTCCCCTGTAAGTAATACCTTTTCAAAGAGGGGTGCAAGCTGAAGGCAACACTTGGTTCTCACACTGAACCAATAGCTACTGTTGGCGCTCAAAACACAAAGAGAAAACCCATCAGCTCTCAAGCCGCTCTGTCTTAACAATTTGTACTTCGGATCTACATTAGAACTGAAAGAACTGAACTTCGGGTACATTAAGAATACAGAATACCATCACTAAAACTGAAAACTCAAATGAAGTCTTAAGAGCAGCACAGACTGCAGGTAATTTTCCAAGTCTCCCAGGTATTAAACAAACACTCTCAAGCTTGGCTTTCCAGGCAGGGATTTCTGAGGAACTGCTTTAATTTCCTTATCAGAAAGGAAAGATGATCGGCTTATTTTGAGTCTCCACAATATATTTCAGTTCTCTGTGACCTCACAAAGTTTGAATGCTACAAATGAAGACAACCTGCCAGTTCAAACACAAAAATATGATGAGGATATAACTATCCTTACCAACATCAGCCATATGACACTATCTTGCTCATCTGGAAATGTAACTGAAGACTGGACCAAGAGACTGATGCACTGTTTGTGCATTTCAAACACTACATCTGTCATCAAACACTAAGCCTGTCATCCAGTAGAATTAAATAAAAACTTTGTGAAACAGCACTGCATTCTGACCTATGTTCAAAAAATGCCCAGATCTCCTCTTTAACAAAGACATTTAAGACATCAGTTAAGTATCTTGATCCTATGCCTCAAGTCGGATTGCTCATAACTGATTGTTATATCCAGCAAGTACAATGCCTAGATTCAAAGGGGAATTCAAAAGAGACAGGCAGCAAGAACTGAAGTGTGTGAAACACATGGTATTTCAGCCAACACAAGAGGCAACTGCAGCTCCCTTATGTCCAAACAGCTGACAAACTTCTCAACGCTAGTTACATTCAGAAGGTCTTCGTTTGTGAGCTTGGGATGGGGGTTTTTATAGTGGTGGTTTTTTTTGGGGTGGTGGTGATGTTTTTTTATGTAAAGTATCATTAAGAAACATGTTTCCTACTTGGTGCCAGCAAAGAGATCAGATTGCAGTTTATACAACAAACGTTGTGAGTCTGAAAAATGATCAAAGTTACAATGCTGGGTTTACTTTTGTTGAGAAGTAATATTCCAAATTTATTCAACATTATGACCATGAGACTACTGTGAGAAATGAAATTATATTAGCATAAGTAATGCAAAGAGAAATAGCCTTGAAATAGACTGAAAACTTTAGTTGTATAGCACTCTCTCCTTAAAAGAGATCTCGGCATACTCTTCATGTTATATATCAACTTGCATTGGTACCATACAAAGCACAGTACAAGTTTATAATCAAAGGCATTTATGATCTAGTTTAGACATGAACACAAGTTATAATCCAAAATAGCTTAGATTTCTCATCCAAGATAGTATCACTAAATCAGGAGAATGCTAAGTGAACCATAGCTGAAAAACAGCTAGGCTCTTCCAAGACAGCTCAGATAACACCAGCAGGGAACACAACCAAGCAGTCCAGATGAAATTCCAGGCATGCACCCACTGGAATCAGCCCACCTATGGCTGCAGACCTCAGCCCAAGAGGGAGGTTACTGTGCATGGAAAGGAGATTAGAGAGATCTGCCAAAGCAGCAATACTATGACTAAGAGCAGATGCAGAAGCTATCTGAGGGAAGAGTGGCCAGAGGCTGCAAGGCCTGCAGCAAGCTCTAGGAATGCTTACCAGGCAAATACAAGAGCTCACTGGGGCAACCCTGATGTAAGACTTCTATTTGCGACTTCTGAACTGCTTAAAGATGCAGTACATACATAAGTACATCAGTAGCTGGTAGCAGAACTTTTAGTTATTTCATAAACTTCAAAGTTTCACTCTTCAACACAATCTACATTGATTAATGCGTCCAAATACAACTCATCTCCTATCCCTGCAGTTGATTTCCACCTTGGAGTCATTTATGTCACTAATTTCAGGATGGTGTTAAGCTGCAAACATTAGGAGCCAGAATTTTATGTGCAAGAAGTCTGTTCAATCACCTTAGAAAGTTTTTGTTAATTTTTGGACAAGTGCAAAGGGAGAAATGTAACCCAAACTACGCAGCTTCCACAAAGTTGCCTTCAGCCAGCAGAAAGCAAGCCCAGTATTACAGAACTCACTCTATCATGTTTGGATCTTCTGAGTCCAACACCTTAAACTGAAAATTGAATTCCCAAATACTGCGTGTCAACTGGAACATTTGGGTAGGCCTTTCCTGCAGGGTGCCCTTGTCAGTGTCAGTAGGCACCAAGCACCTCACACATACCTCTGCTCACCCTGTGTGCTCAGCAAACCACTGTAGGCATGAAGTGGTCACTAGTCTCAAATGATTGCCCTGGTGAGGTTTGTTGACACCTTTTGGCAGAGCTAGCTCCGACCCACTTGAAACAGAGGGGACTGCAAACGCTCGGCAGTCGGGAGACCTTACAGCAAACAGCTCTGGATGTCATTTCAGGTATTACCATGATCACATTTCTGTACAAACTCAATAAAAGCTTTCCTGCTGGTGACCAAAATGATTTCCCTACAGGAATAGAAACACACAGTAACGCACACTCCTCCTGAGCAAGAAACTCTTGCAGTTTCCACCTGCTGGCAGAAGATGGTAAATACTTATCTTGTAGAAGGAGAAAGTGCAGTTGCAAACTACTAACAAAAAAGACTTCTAAACCCAAAACCTAGCCTAGAAGAATCACCAGAATATAAACAGAATTCTTTGGAATTACAGAAAACCCATTCAGGTGGTTAAAACTAAACAGTTGATGGTCTTGCTAATTTTTAGCATCAGCCTACACAGCCTGCTAAAGCATATTTTCCCTTGTTATGATTATGAAACATATTGCAGTGTTCTGGTGAGGAAATACAGAACCCAAACCAACAACCACCATTTCCTGTAGTCATCGTGCTGGGGGAAGGGAGGATAGAAGGGGAAGGTAAAGGGCCATAAGGAATAACCACTGTAAAGGCCAGTAAAAACATACGGAGTTGTGAGAATTTCAGAGAATATAAGAACTAAGAATAAAGACCCGCTGACATACCTTCTGAACAAATGGCTTCCTTCAAATACAGCAGCACGTCTGCAAACTTCCTGACGTCGTTCACCAGTTGTGTGATATATTCTGGATCCACAACAGGATTATCATAGCAGTCCGAGTTGGAGCTGATGCTGCTCAGAGAGCTGCTTTTGGTGCTGCGCCCCATTCCCCAGTTTCCTGAATTGGAGATGGTGAAGAAGTTGGAGGTAGACAGTCGGGCTAATCCCAAACCACGCTTGTTGCCTCCACCGTTCTGCCGCAACATCCCAGCAGCCACTGTGCTTATAGAGCTCCTACAGGTAACGCTCAGCAGTGCTTCAGGTCCATTGGACAAGATGAAACCCTTAAAAATTAAGGGGGGGAAGGAAGTGGAGAAGGAAAAATTATTATTAGTATAGAAATATATGAGAAGTAATACTTTTGTGCTGACAAGATCCAAAATTTCTTTCAATATGACACTGCTTTACATTACAATGCTTAACTGAAGTATTATAAGTGCTTCTGACCATTTGAGATTATTTTAATTCTTACAACATGTAGAGTGTTGCAGAGAAATCAAAGGTATGCAAAGGTAAATTTCAAAAGCTAACTCACAAGCAATGTTTTTACCCTGCATATTTATTCTGGAAGCCTTCAGAATCAAGTTCTTTACATTTAGCAAGACCTGTTCTTTACTATGATATGTTACTACAACTGAATACAGCTGCAAAAACACTTGCCCTGATACAGACCATGAGCAACTTCCCCACCTGCACCAACCACCAAGCTGTGTTCAGCATCCTGTCTCAAGATAATAGACAGCCTTGATCTGATAGGATGAAGTCTCTTTGTATAGACTGTGCTGAGCCAGAAACCATGGACTACCACAGCTCATCTCAGAAAAGAAAACATCCTGAAAGCAGTTATGTGTCTTTTCAGCCTGTGACCTTTTAATATGAAAGGCAATCAAAGGAAAAACATGGAAAAGTGAAGAGATTTACAAATACCGTAGTATCAAAGCGTACCTACAAATCTCAGTGCAGTTACCTCAAAGGGTGTTGCTCTGCATTAGTACCCCTCAGAAGTTCCACCATCAAAGCGCACAGATCTGGGGACAGTTCTGCCGGTATAACTCAGCAGCTACCTGCACTCCTCCTGCTCAGAAAACCCAGAGAGCTGCTGCAAATTGCCCCATGTCAGGTTAAGTGATTAATTTCAAAGCAGCAAACTCCAGGTGGCAGAGTCAAGTATGGTGCCAGCAGCTCCCACAATGCTTGATTTTATTCCCTCAACACTAGGAAAAATCCTTAGTGTTTACACTATATGGTAAACACTATATGGGAAAACAACCAAAACCAAATTGGAACATGACAGCTACAAAGCTGTCATCAGCTGCAGGCTTACCCGAAGCAAGAGCTCAAATTCAACTCTTTTTAGCTCAAAATAAGAGTTATTCCGATCTAAAAGCGCAGGTTGAGATGAGTTATCCTGCTTATGTCTGGATTTGGTTAGAGCACCTGAAGAAGTAGCACCTTTCAAGTTTAGAACATTGCATTTCAACAGGCATCATCCTAAGGCACTTCAATTATTTTTCCATTATTTCTGCTTTATTTCTCTTTGCAACTTAAAAATATCAGAGGAAACGTGGCCAAAGCAGTTGTTTTTCTAATTAATCTGGCAGGGAGGGTGTGCTGGGGGAGGGGGAGAAAACTTCAGCATTTAACACAAATTAACTGCTCTAATTCCTATTTAGCCTTTAAAGTCAGTACCTATACGAATACTACACAAATAACATAGATAATTAAGCAATTCCAAACACCTCAAGTAGATTGAAGTGAGGTTTACATTAAACACAACGTTGAAGCAAGTTTCTTCTGTTCCCACATATAATTCTCATGGCTACAAAGCCACTTTGCAATTCCACCTTGCAATTACAGCAGAAGAAGCCACAAAACCTCCCCTCCTTTTAACAAGTGTGATATGTATTTATATCGAGACAGAGATTTTCATAGTATTTAAAAGACATGCTCCTTTTAAGTCTGGCCAGCTTGAGTCAAAGCAGCAAGTTGTGTTAGACCTGTTCCCGAATCCAGTTCACACTTTTACGGCAGTGTTGTTTTAGAGATAAGCTGCCTTATTTTCACTTATTTACACGAGCAACAAGCAGTACAACAATTCCACAGCTTTGAAAACAGTAACACTGATGACAAAGAGTTTCTGAATGGGAAAAACTTGGAACTTTCGCTGTAAAGCAGCAGCAGAACCAAGCCCAAAGAGTTTACTACAACAGCCACCTTTCCCCGGGTAAACACTTAGCCCTGCTTCTCCCGCACTGCAAGGCGGATGGGGAGAAGTTTCCCCACGCAGAACACATGCCTTTCGTTACTGAGGAGCGTTTCGTGTTCCTCCAGGAGGCTCTGCCTTTGGAAACACAGAGCGGCCGCAGGCTTGTCGATAAACGCCTCCAGACCGCCCCGGTTAGGAGCGAGCCGTCAGAAGCGGGGGAAAGGAAAGAACACAGCGCCAGACAGCTCAGCAATTCCCTCTCCCAACACAATCCCCACGGCGGGGAATAGGAAGCAAAGAGAGAACCAAAGAGAGAAGACGCTCCCGAAGGGGTCACGTCGCCGGGCCGAGAACAGGGCCGCTCCCCGGCGGGGGTCGCGCGCTGCCTCGCCGCCACACGGCGCGGCCTCAGCGTACGCTGAGGTGAGTTGCGGGGCAGGGCTGAGGTAAGCCCCCCCCCTCCTTCCTTCCCCTCTCCCTCCCTCCGCGCCGCGTCCCACATTCCCCGCAGCCAGCCCTTACCGGAGAGGGGCGGTCGAGCGCAGGCAGCAGCGGGGCCGCCGCGGGCCCTTGACTCTGCCACTGCGCTACCCATGGAGCGCCCTCACGGATCTCGGGGCGGCCCGCGCCACCGCCCCCGGGGTCCCCGCCGCTCCCGGCGCCGCCTCCCCTCACGCCCGCCGCTGGGCGGAGCTGCGCACAGCGCACACGCCCCCCAACCCCTCCGCCTTCCTGCCGCGGGCGGCCGGCGGTGGCCGGGGGGCAGAGATGGGTCCGATAAGGCGAACAATGGCCGGTGGGACACGGGAAGGGAGGATTCCCCGTCCCGCTCCCGCATCACGCGTCCCGGCACCGCACGGCGCAGCCCGTGCCCCCTCCGGAAAGGGAGTTGCAGCTGCCGGGCACTCGGCGTGTGTGTGGCAAGCGCAGGAGCGGCACACAAACAGGCTTCAGAAGCCCAAATCCTGGCGATGTTTAGCAAACAGGGTTTGCTTTTAAGTGGTTTTCCCAACGAGAAACAGGCAAAGGGGAGAATAATGTTTCTCATGCTTGACACCCCACCCCCCAGCCCCGCTTTCTAGTGCTGAATCTGGTATGTCACTCGCTGTGCAGCCGCCACCATTGTTACGAGTGTGTACGCACACACACACACATTTCCCTTCCTACTTAAGCTTTATTTCTGGATGAGCTCTGTTGCTACTTAGGGAAAAGCAAAGCAGCAACGAAATCCAAGTGTAACGCCGCCAGACTACACCCGCAGGGTGGGAGTGGATTCAGTCACAACAACAGCCCACGTTTTGGCATAATTTAGCTTCCGAGTTTACTTGCATGTGCACATATATGCACCTTTTTGTTTGGTCAAGAAGAAGAAGAAAGTTGGAAAAGCAGGAATTTGCAGCATCATACAGAAACTCAAATATTTCCCAGCAGCATCAGGACCTTTAGATCTCCATACGGACCTTTGTCACATCAGCTGATGGAAGCAGTCGGATTTCCATGTTCTAGAGCCAAGGATTACAAACCTAGGCTTTATTCCTCACTTACTAAAAGGCCATTTAAATTCAGTAGTCTTCAGTCCAATGTCCAAGCTCCAGGATGGGACATACTTTCAATAATGTATGAAAGCATCTAATTCTTAGCCCAGCCCCTTAACCCCAGCAGTTTCAGGCTTTATATCTTGAAATTCTCCACCCTTGCTCCAGTCTCCTTCCACTACTCATTCACGATTTTGTGTCAGAACACCAACCTTCTCCTTGTTCCATTCTTCCTCTCCATATATGCCATATATATCCATATATCTTCTTTTATTGAAAGACTTTTATTCCATTTCTCTTGGAATTTATAAAGCCTGAAACAAAGCGACCAAACTAAACCAAGATGTGACATTATTCACCTCTTGTGTCAATGTTAAGCATTGTTCAATAACTTTTCTTTACCTTAAAAAAAAATCCTAAATAAAATGTGATGTAAACTTAGAAATCCAGTAAAAGTTATAAATTCTTCAGGTCTTCTAAGTATGGAGAAAAGCAAACAAAACAATGCCCTGAGCTTCAAAAAGATTTTGATCATTCAGGTAATTGACCCAGCAGATGTCAAAATTAGGCCAGAGTAAACAATTACAAATGAATTCAATGTGAAAGCGAGGAACTAGGTGGGGAATGCAAGTTAAATAGTACAATCAACAATCACATCAGCAGAAAGGAGTATTAGAGCTTTATTGTGGGAAAAGTCATTGAAACCATTAGATAGCAGCATCCAGTAGCAATAAAAAAGATCAACAAGTAATTTCACCTGTACTTATCAATAGATAGAATACAAAGCAGTGGATACTACTTGGTCTGCCAGACCTTTGTTAGAAAGAAAAGTATTTAGCTACAGCAGACCCTCTCTTCCTTACAGACAATATTTTGAGAACACAAGGGGATTTATCTTGTCATCATGACACCATTATAGAAAATGCAAGGAAGAATAAACTCAGCTGTTCCAAGTACAAAGTACATACCCTGCTACAGGCCTTCTGTTTCTGAAGCAGACTTTAATTTCATGATGCTTCATTCCCTCCATGCATTTCTCTTCTCTCTCTCATCTCAGTTCCCACATAAGCTAACCTGCATCCATGCAAGAATTCAGCAATTATTTTTGCTTTGGTGGATTGTTTATTTGCAAAAAAAAAAAAAATAAAAATAAAAATTCATGGGTTTATGCTTCTGAAATATTTTGTTTCAGGCACTTTTGATTGAAAACATAAAAGTGTTCTACATGGTGGGAGGCCTAGCTTCAAACATGTTTGGAAAAACATGTTTTGAGCCCACATCTGCCACATGATGTGAACGTTAAGTGAAGTTTTGGGTTTTCCTCAAAGGAAAACAACAAACAATTGTCCTTTTTCAATTTAGTTGTTCAGAGCTTTCTTCCCTCCTCATTCTCAGTTTGCCTGCCAAATTGAACACAGAGTCCTCTGCACTCCCCCTGAATAAAGACAAGCATGAAACAGCTTCAGCTATGTCCCAGACTGTACAGTGTTGATTACCTCCTAAATTGCTTTGGAAACTATTACATGAAAGAGAACTGGAAATAACAGATCTACCCTCAAGAAAACACAGCTTGTATAAAAGGCCAGGTGTACATCACAGCCTGCAACTTCTGCTGCAGTGGATGAACTGGAAGAAGTATTAAGGGTCTAACAGCTGCTTTATGTTGGTCATCCTTTGCTAGTTTACAGGGCTAATGCCCCTTTTTAAGCCATGTATAACCTAAAGCATCACTAATGCAGTTGAGGATGCGAGAGGTTGTTTAAAGTCACCTTTTTTCTGCACTTCATCCAACTGTCCTGGTTTGCTTGGAATGAACAATGGGTTTGTTCAATGAACAATCAGTTATTAGGCAAATAGTGAAGACCAGGACAATAAAAACAGTAGAGTGCCTCAACAGTGTATTCTCTAAGAACAGACACCCAAATCAAATTTGTTTCCATTAAAATGCTGTGTTTTCCTGTGAGCAGCCACTGAAATCTCTAATTCCTTAAGAGCCACTTGTGTGATTCTTTCAACAGATGTTTTTGTTTTCTGATAGAACATGTGTACACAGGGAACTAAAAGCTATAGTACAGCTCTTTACAAACAAACCAACCAACTCAAAAAACCACACCCAAACCCCAATCTATGAAGTAAACTCCAAGTACCTGCTTCTCCCTTCTCGGGGTTGACTAGTACATTACTCATGCGGACATCCCTTTGAAATCCAAGGAAAAGCCTGCCTGATGCAGCTTCCATCACTGTTAAGAGAAGAAATATTTCTAGGTAGCAGCATTTAATGTAACTAGAACTGGGAAAGGAACATTTGTTAAGAAATAAGCTTCAAAATATACTGTCTCTATTCTATATATCTGCAGAAGTGCAAAATATTCTAGACCAGTTGGAAGACGTAAGAACAGCAAGCCATAGGAGTTCAATACAGAGCTGGATAGTCCTTAATGTTGTTAACCACCAAGTCAGCAAGGGAAGCTAGAGCTGAGAAGGGAATCCAATTCTAGCCACACACTGAGCATCACTATAAATAATTGTAAACAGGTTAGAGAGGTAACTTGGTAGAAGTTTCCACCTTCTGCTTACATTCCAGCAAGCCGAGTTCTGCTCTCAAGATGTATTTCCATAAACTATTTCTTTCCAAGAATCTTATATACAGGCTCCTGCAAAAGGCCAGCATCATTTATATATCAGTAAACCAGTTCAAGACTTTACCTGAAAATGAGTTGTATGAATTCTGAGAAAACCCTGGAAATTGTTCCCCCAACACCACTGTATGTACTGCTGCTTTATAAAAGAATATATAATTTTTTTCCCCTCACACAAGATCTCCATTTTGGCTGTAATAAATGCCACCTACCTACCTGAGAACCCATCAAGATAAGGAGATTCAGACGCACTTCCTAGAACATCCTACATTTACAGCCACTGCACCAAATGCCCTGAGGGGAGCTCCGTGGGTGAAACTGCAGCAGCCGCTGTGCACTGGAATGAACCTGCAGAACCAACCAATGGAGAACTTAAGCACCCCATCTCCTGCAGACCTGTTTCTCACCCAGAGATCAGCCACCTCCCTCTTCTCAGTCCTGATCTTGAGGCAGACCAAAAAGCACTTCAACAAATGACCAAGGGAAATGAAATGTATGGCTTTAGCAGGTACTAAAACCTGTATATTTTGTTTAATGGCTCATAACAATTCACCTCCAAGATAATCCCTCCATGCTTTCTAAGGTGATGAATGAGGCCTCTCTTTTCTATAGGAGATAATCACTTAATCACCTCTCCCCTTGCTAATAGTCCTCCACTAATCTCTATTTCACTATTATTGTCTGCTTTTTTCTTATATTCTGATATTTAGCCTGATGTAGAGCAGTTATTTGCAGTTATCCTCAAACCTGATGCCCCCAAACTTGTTGCTTCGTCTTTGCAGTTATACCAACTGATCTCATCTAAAACTCTTTCTCTGGTCTTTCCTCTTTTCATGTAACATCCTGCCCTGCTCAGGATGAACTACATACCAATATAAACTATGTCTCAAAAATGATGCAAGGCTGGAAGCATGAGAAATGCAGCTGGACAGAGAACAGCTCAATTTGCTAATCCTCCAGGGAAAAGGATTGCCCCTGGCATGGGCAGCACTCCATTTCCTAACGTTTAATGAGCAGTTTCTTGAAAAACTTCCACCTTAACTAGCAATTGCCAAGGAGGACAGTGGGTGGTGAGGAATGAGAGGAAAGACTGCAAGCAACTTCCAGAACTTTCAGAGCTTGTCAAACGCACTATTAACCACCAGCAATCACAGCACAGCGACCTGCTGCTTTAGGATCCAGGAGGCCTGGAGGTAACCACCATGGCTCAGTTAGCCTCACCTGCTGTACTGGTACCAGCTAGATTTAAGAGAGGGAAAGCCCAGCAATTAAGGGTTAGCAGAGAAACAGGCTGTTTCTACAGGGAATAGGAGGCTTGGCTGGGAACTACTTGTAGGTGGTATCTTGCCAAAGGCTATTGGGTGGGTGGCTGTTGGTTTGATGTGCTATGGGGAACAGGGTGACTGCCTGCCAGCAGGGATAGAGGTGATAAGCAAAGCTGCTGGGGCTGGATTTGCTTTGCAGGAGAAGGAGGCTGTCCTGTAGATTTATGTTTTGAGTTAAGGGTTGGAAGTAGATTCTAAGATACAGAGACCGTGTTAGCCAGTTTTGGAAAGTCCTTGGGATGCTGGGCCTGTGGGGTGCTCTGGGGGCTCCTCTTGTTGCTGGGTTTTTCTCATTATTCTAGAGCATGCCAAAATCCTCCTGAAAGTGCTGACCATTGCTGCTTTCAGCTGTAAAGCAAAAATTCTTTTATATGTTCTCAACAGTCCTTAGTAGGTTAAGTGTTTGATAAATAAGATGAAAAACAGCAACAAAAATGTGTGACTAGAAACTTTTCCTTCCTCCCATTTTCATAATTACTGACATTACAGTAAGTCAGTTCAAGCCTTGTAACTATTGTTAGAGAAAAATGGAGTGTAAGTTAAAAATACTTCTTTGCCAGAGAGAACAGTGTACTTCAGGTTCAGAGAGCAGGTAAGGTCCTTAAGTAGCAATCAAATGCACTACATGTAATTAAGTGGTTTCTATTACCAGGTCTATTCTTTTGCCTCTTCCTTCCTTCTGCCTCTGATGTTGTGGCATGATTGTCCAAATCCAGTCCTGACAAAACCATCCAGGTTGAAAGAACCCCCATGGTTAAAGGTGTTGCAGTTCACTGGGGTCATTTTGCCAAGAGGGTGAGTACAGCTTGCCTTGATGCTGGCAAACCAAAGCATGATAGTTTATGATGGGGTAGAGAGCTTCAACCCAACAACCAAAGCTGGAATAGTTTTTCTCATTGTGGGTTAGTGTTTTCTGTGCTAGATTCTAGCACAGAAAGACTTTATACGGCTTTGCTATGCAGTTTTGTTGCCAGGGATCGTATTTTTATGTTGGAGCCTAGGCAAATAAGAGAGAGATGCAACTAAAGATAGGCACTGTTGATACCTCAGCTGTTACATAGTTTGTGCTGGAAGAAACTGTTTCATATTCAGGTTTTATGCTAATATATCTATTTCACGTACAATAATGTATGTTTTCTGGGTTATTCCCAGCATTACAGAGCAATGTATACTTTATCCTTACTATAACTCATAAATAACTAAGCTTTATGCTAATGTAGATCTGGTTATTCTGCTTTCTCACTACAGAGTCAGCATCTGACCATAATATTACCAAGGACAGGAAAGCAGCTATAATGTATGGCTGGTCTGAAGCCTTAGTGAATTTCATATGCTGGTCACATTACCTGAGGAAGTATATTTTATACAAGGAACTCATTCAGTGGTTTTCATCCTGGACTTTATAATCTGAGTAACTCAGACAAGTTCCTTCTAACATTTTCTTATCAAATTAAGTGTTATAGTCTCCTTTGTGATTATGGTTCCATATCATCTGTATTAATTTGGGTCTTTCAAATGACATCCCACTTTATTGAACACTGAGGAGCATACATGCTAGAGGGTATAATATCATTTAATGAAGTTGCTAAGGTGATCACAGTGCATTCATAGGTTTTGAGAGTACAGTGCTGTTGCTTATCCTTTTTGGTATTGGTGACTTCAGATCAATCTCCCGAGGCAATATTGTCATGAGGACTCTGTAGCATGTAACTAGATTTGCAGCAAAGCTGAGCCTCAGGAGAGGGCTCTGCTCCTAGTTCTATGCAACAAGTTACATGATTTGTCAGTGGTGTTTCTCATAAAAAAAAATCTGACTCCTGCCAGTTATGAATGCCTCTTGATAATGAATATGAGCCTCAGACAAAGCTTCTGGGAGAGGACTTGCTACTCAAACTGAGCTTTTACACCCATCAGTATTTAATTTCTTTCCAAATATTGGACCTTCCCTCAAGTGATATGATTACAAACTTCTCTTGTGCGGTTGGGAGACATCGATGTGGTATAAATAAATGCAAGTAGAAAAGATACAGGTACGAGTCCTGTAAGGGTAAGAAAGTTACTAAATGCCTCTTAAATGTCTTATATTTCTAATCCCTTAAATGTCTTATATATCTAATCCCTGAACTACTGTACAAAAGCCTCAAAAAAAAAAACAGTAAATGCTATTCTATTTCTGATGGAACACTTGTAGGTGCCTGGTCTCAAGGGACAATTCCTGAGCAGATCTCAGCTGTGAACCTTCCCACAGCCTAAGTGCAGCACCTGAATACCTGAAGGGGATCTCCTGCTGACCTTAATGGCCCTTTGCTCAGGGCACAGGTTGTTCAGCTGTCCTATAATGAGGCTCCTAAATCTTCCTGTTCACAATGCAGGGAGTGTAGGTGTCTAATACAGGATTCCCTGCAGGCCATGGGCTGGGACACCAAGTGTTAACAGCCCTTCAGTCTCTCACTGGACCTGGCCCAGAAGTTGCTAATCCAACACCCAACAGAGGTTTGTCTGTTTTGTTTCCTGGTTTTGCTTTAAATAGTAATGCTGAATCTGATTAGCTGCAAGACAGCAGATGCTATGGTAACGTAAGATTTGAATAACAGATGTGAGAGCAGATTCTGGCCTTGGTTTAAATGACATTTATTATTATTTAATGTTTTCTTGAGCAATGGAAGCTAGGGGTCTGAGACCTTGCTCTCTGAGAAACTCCTTAGTGAATAATATGTAGAAAATCAGGACCATTATTATATGTGTGTATATATATATATCAATCTGAGAAAATAAATTAGCTGTATCTAAAAGAGCATGATATATTTTGAAAGATGATACTGATCACAGAGGGGTTAAGTGATAAGCTAAGAAACTCCTCTATTTCTGTCATTTCACCTAGGTAAAATAATCCAACATGATATTTGCATTTAAAGGTCTACAAGGGAAATGGATAAAGCTCTGTTACTTTTGGTTTATAGATACAGGATAAAAATATAGAGTACAATTCACTACACTGAAAACCACAGTGCTTTAACAAGCCTACTCTGACAAAAGCCACAAATGCCTTGCACTTACTGACAGCTATTGGAAAGTTTAGTCTCAGCAAATATTATTTCATAAATCTGTAGCTCAAATTAGATATCCAAATTCTGTATAAATAGTAAACTGCAGTATTAAATAAAAATAAGCCAAGCCCTGCTTGTTTGTGTCCAAGTTATTACTGGCTCATAGCCACCTCAGCAATATGGAACTGGGTCTGATACCAGCATGAATGAGAAATCAAAGATGATAGGTTTGCAGTCTAGTGAATGGAAAGGATGTAGCCTTGAGCTGTGGCAGAATGCATGATGACTGGAGACCCTCCTCAGCTTCCTCATGTCAATTTACTTGTCTTGGTAGGAATACGTGGAGATTCCCTGCACGTACCCCAGCTTGCCCGATGATCCAGAAAGATGGTGGTCTCCACTTATGATAGGATGCCTCTGTGAGGAGGAGTGAGCACAGAGTCCTTTTGCATTGGCAGATGCTGCTGGCAGCTGCTCTGGGAAGAGCACTCTGAGGAGGTACAAGCTTATGGAGACGCAAATTCCATTCTCCTAGAACCAGTGGCCTTTACTGAGGGCAGGCCACAAACCTGGGCTGGTGCCTTCCGTGCCTTCCTTGCCACCCTTGTGGAGTGGCTTTGGGAGACCATCCTCTTAAGGCAGACGGCCTCCAGGTCAAGATCTAGCCATGAAGCAGCATATAATCAAGAAGGCAACACTGGCAATCTTCAGCGTAGGAATGTAACTCCAGTGCTGATGGAGCCTTTGCCATCTAATTTCAGTAACTTCTTCCAACCAATAGAAAATCTCTGAGACAGGCTTGACTGCCAAACATTACAGGCTTTGAAGTGTGCTGGCAGGTGAAACTGCATGTCAGTGACCTACAAAAACATCAAAAGGTATGTCAGGGAATGCTGTTGCAAGGGCTGAAAGCTGGAAATCTGCAAGAAAATTCTCAAAGATAATTTTAAAGGGCTTCAAAGGTAGGAGATCTGCAGAAAAACAACACTGGCCAAAATCAGACAGAGAAACAGGTTTCTGACTTGAGAAGAAGTTGGAAAGGAAATGAAAGGGAGAAATATGTACTGCTTTTCATGGTCGCATATGTACATGTACTGTGTAAGCAACAGCTATCTTGCCTTCAAGGTATATATATTTATCAGTATGCTCAGAATAGAAATATATACAGTTAATGCCTCAGAAGGAGAGTAATAATGTTTTTCTTTTTACTTGCCTACGTAAAAGTGCAGTTTAATAGGTTTGTTCATTTTAATAACGTAGTTTATCACAATGTAGCAAGTATGAAACAGTGAAAGCTACCATCATTAAAGATCAGGTCCTTCACATAACCTGCAAGAATCCAAATGTGGGACCTAAGAGACTAAAAGTGAAAGCATTAATGTAGGAAATCTACTCAGCTATGGATTAATCTCAACAGTATAAGGCTTTTTATAATCTCTGGTACTTTATCTGTTCTGTAAGGGGTTTTTTGGTGGTAATAACCTAACACGAGAGCATTGAATTTATGTAGAAGGAACTTTGGAACTGCAAATAGGTAATGCTTCAAAATAAGAATGACCAGGCTGGGTAAGACCAAGAATCCAGTAGGACCAGTATCCTGCTTCTCATAATAGCTATGAGTGGATGCTTAAGGAAGATATGAAACACTGGACAGGAATTTATAACACTTTCCTTGAGCTTCCAGCTGTTTGCAACTGAGAAACTTCCTGAGCTAAGCAGAATTTCTATCTACTCATTCTGAGGGAATTCTTCTCCCAAGAATCTGGGAGAACTTGAGCTTTCCTGAAATTAAACTTTTAGCAAACACAACAGCAGGGAGTTCTCAGCTTTACAAACACTGTGAAGAACTGCCACCCCTCCACCTCCCCACTCTGGCTCCTGCCACAAAGCCTGGGAATACAGTCTCTATCAGAACAAGATGCAAGAGCAGGTCCTCCATCAATGCTACTGTGCAATGAGCGAAACAAGACATAAAGGAGAAGGAAACAGCAGCAGCCTCTGATCTTGTGCATCAAAATGACCATGTGAAGAAGTTTTGAAAGTGCATGATACAGCACACTTGTGTGTGCTCTGTGGTTTCCCGTGGTGCCAGAGTGCACAGGGCTGTAGTTAAAATTCCATTCATATTTTTGTTTCCTTTTTGTGGAGTTCTGTTTTCAATTTTCAGTGTATAGCAGTGTTACCAAATAAGGGAGAAGCTGCTACCACTCTGGACCTCTAGCACTGCCTGTGCACTGGGATGCAGAACAGAAATGGGTTCTTTTTTGGAATTCCAATGGAAAGTGCTGATTCCCTGTAGCCTCTGGTGCAGACAGAGAAACTTACAGTCAGATGGTATGGAAGATCGTATTTTTCCTGCTTTGCATCTGTGCAATTCAAAAGGAAAAAGAAAGAAGCCATGCAAAGTAATGCTGTTGAAAATACCAGATAAGAGTAGGAAGGATTAAGCTGTTCAGATTACCTGCTTCAGATGCAACATAAAGCTTGTTAGGTTTTTTTTCCCCCTCTTGGAGGAAAATAAACAGTTCCCTTGAACCTGGGGTGGTAGCAAGCCCTAACAAGGAAAAGCAGGACACATTCCTTCCTTTATAACTAGTCACTGAATTGCTTCCAACACATTCCAGATCTGGTAGGATTGTCTTCACCTGGAGGCCACTGCCTGAATTCCTGATGGTTAATAAAACACCTATGGAAAAAAGGCACCACGCTTTCTTTCTGATGGAAGTGGGTGATTGCACCCAGTCTCATGGTCATGAGCAGTTTCATTTGTGTCTGAAGATTTATGAGTTTCCTGGGTTTTCCTGTGCCTATGAAAGTCTGAGTATGTAAGTGTCATGTAACAATTATTCCCTAAAGACTTAGAACAGATAAATGAAAGATAAAGAACTGTTTGTTGTACTAAGTTGTGGTTATGACTGACATTTTGAATTACTTCCTTTACAATGAAAGGTTTGTATGGAGAAGAGAATGCTGCTGGTTTGCTTTCACTGATGGTGAAACAGCGAAATGTCCATTCTAATCCATGATCAGGTGCACAGTATTTAGTCCAGAAGGTGGGTGAAACTTTGCAGAGCTATTCGGACAATGATTCCCATCACAGAATGTTGTCAATCAGTACTCTGGGTCGTAACCCCCCATTTCTGTGGTTACAGATACCTTTCACACAATGTCAAGAGGAGTCCCAAGATTCAAAGACTGAACCGGCAGGAAAGCAAGTTTATACCCTTTTACAAAGAAGCAGCTAGACAATTCAACTAGGAAAAGAAAAATAATTAAACATCCAGACTCAAGGTAATTCCTCAGTGTTGTTCTTGGACTTGTTGTATTCCTACCATCAGGTAGGAAGTTGTTTGTAATAAGCTTTGAAACCTCCTTCATGTTGGCTGATTCTGTTCCAAGTGAAGGGAAATGTTAATGTTGTTACAGAGAAAGACTCTGGAATAGCACTGAAAGCAGTTGCTTCCTAGAGAACATTTGGATGGTTTGGTGAGGCATCAGGGAGTTCTGCTAGGCAGCAGCTCATTGCAGTATTGCAGAGATGGCCAGAGGAAGTTTCAACATGTCCACTGCAGAAATGCAGCTCCAGTAAGGCCAGAAGGCCTTTAAGGCTCTAAACTCATGGTAAACATTACTCTGAAAGAAGTAAAAATGTGTAAGACTGCAAACCAGCATGATAAGAACCAGAGTGAGAATATTAATGATTCTATTTTACCTATAAATAGAACTTATATTCTACACAAATACTGCTTTTTGGAAACTCCATATAGTTATGGTACATTGTATACTCTTGATATAGCCTGACTCAACAAGTCTGTACTTGCGGTTTTATTCAAAAATACTGGATGCTGTAGCTCCAGTCATGTAACTGCTTGTGATTAATTTAAAAATAAACTTGACGGTCTTAAACATGTACAGGGGTCCTACCGGACTGACAATTATGGTATCATTTTTTTCTTAAGCTCAAAAGATTGTTAACTTGTTTTTTTTCTTTATGTAAAGATCTTTTAACATACTCCAGAAAAGGAATGGAATACCCATTTCTCAAGTGTCTTGTTCATGTCAGCTTCTTCACAGGTTTAACTGCTATGACACGAGGAGGAATATGCTCATTAAATACATGTTTAGTAAATTAAATGAGATCTGTAGGTTATTAGCTTTGTAGTTACACTACTAATATTATTTCTGCACAGCGTGTTTTACAGATATTCCACAATATCGAAGTTATGGAGGCAAAGAGGGCTATGCTGTTTCACCAGCGATAAGCCTGTACTGTACAGATGTTCCCTTCCATTGTAGCTAGTCCACAGTCACCTCTAACACACACAAGAGACATAGAAATGAAGGTGAATACAAACCTAACTGTAGAATTTAAATTATCTGACAAGATGACAGCAAATGCTTATATATCCCGCCATGAAGTGTATCGTATTTGCATGGATTATTTTGTTTATAATTTGCTTTTTTAGGACGTTAATCTAAGTAGCAGCTGACGGTTTAAAACTGTAACCTCATGGCACCATCCTGTGGCATAGCTGGTAATTGCACGACTGCTACAATTGAAAGTGGTTTGAAGGGAAGGGAGTTTTACCTACCTTCCTAAAACTGATTAAAACGTACTCTTCAACCCATGGCTAGTGTGATTAATATACATAAAATACAGAATTGGCAGCTATGGGTTTGAAGAAGACAAACTCGGATTGGATGGGCTGAAAATCTTCATCCCTAAATCCTGAAGCAAACTATAATAAGAAGACTGGGGTTGGTTCTGTGGCAAGTATTTCAAGTAAATATATAAAGTCAGGGTGGTATATGGGTGGAGAATAGGCAATACAGTGTCTGACTGTATAAAGGAGGGAGAGGACAGAGATGATTAATGTCTGAAAGGAACCTGAATTTAAAGCAAATAGTCAGTGATTAATCAGATGTAAAAGTAGACAAGATTGCACTGGACTTAGGTGTTTTTTTTAGGTTTGGTTTGGTTTTCCCTAAATATAACTTGACACTATTCAAGTGAATATCCATAAAACACATTATATGATGCCACTCAGAAATGTATCAATGAAGCTGTAAAAGTTGATAATTTTTATAAGGATTGTAATACAGGCAAGGAGCTGCTAAATGTGGTGAGGTAGTGAATGGTTTTTGAACAGTGAATCCAGCTACAAGAAAGCTATTAGATTTTAATATAGTCAATAGTGACCTCACATAAATGTAACTGTTGCTCTGTTGACAAAAAAATTGAGGGTATCATTAATATTATGCAGGGAATAAAAAGGTTTATCCTAAGAAACAGAGGCACAAGAGAGTGAAACTCTACAAGACCAACTACAAATCATACTTCTGCACAATAATAACAAAAGGTGCACTATAAGGAGAACAGTATTTGGAAATAGCAAAACAGGTTGATCTAGCTTATACAGGATGATGACCAGTGTGATAGAGTTGTAAAAACAGCAGGATTTACCTGCCACTGGAGGTATTTCCTGCAGAAACAGGAGTGACACTAAGACTTTAAAATAGAATATTCAAGTAAATCAATATGCAGAAAAGACACACATCACTGGCACATGTGCAGAAATGATTACTGAGGTGACCAAGAGGAGATAAAAAAAAGGCTGAGATCAGACACAGTTGTGGCATATGAAGACATTAACCAAGTAAGCACCAAGGAGGGAGATCTGCTAAAGCAAAAGGGCAATCAGTGATGAGGAAAAATAATCTGGCATAAAATGCCCATTTGTAAATTAAGATTAGAATTTAGGACAAAGATACTAACCCAGAGAAGTGAGTTTCTAAAACAGATTTCCATTGGAACATGGGAGCAAAATGTTCAGTGGTGAATCTAAACAGAAGAAACAGGATGCTACAGTGCCTCTGATAACAAGAACTGGATTTGATCTACGTCTCTTCCAGGTTTATATTCTTATACTGTTATTCTGAAGACTAATTAATGGTGCCTTTTTGCTAATATGACCTTATAATGTGAATTTATCAGCCTTACACAATTTATGTTTTAGCCCCCAGCTGATAAGAAAACTTCTGGGTAGAAACTCCAAGCTATGCAGCACAGTGTCCCACATAGTACCACTCTCCCCAGTATCAATATTGAACACACTGTGCTTCAGGAAATGTTGCGTTCATAAGTTGTCAGCCCAGCCTTACCTGTGGTGGATTTGGTATTTCTCAGATGATCTTATTAACTAAAGACTGGTAGGATGTGCTAATTTATTAGAGCCAGCTAAGAAGCAGCTGAATACTACTTTCAAAAGGTAAGAATATAGTTAAATAAGATATCTGTATAGCAAAAGGTCACAAGCATAGTGAAATTTCTGGGTTTATGGCATAGATTAACTGAGTTTTGTGTTACTATAGGTTCTTGTGTGTATTAATATTGTCTTGGAAAAGCAAACAAACAAAGCCCACAACCAAACTAAGCAAACAGCCACACTGAGTATGTGAAGAGCTAGTCTGGCCTCCCAAACTAAGAATTCACTACCACCTATACAGTCATTTTGAGTTCATTTTCAGAACACTGTTTTTATTAACTAGTATCTGGGAAGAAAACTATTGTGTTTTGGTTGGGTGTTAGTCAAAGCATTTCTTGCTGTTGGAGGGACACTATGTAGCTTTAAAGTGACCTTTGGGAGCATTTTAATCCATATTCTCACATTTGCTCCATTTTTCCATTAGCTCTATTGCAATTTGTTGTGATTTTATTTTACTTCAATGATGGATTTCTGAAAACAGCACATTCCAAGAGCACAAGTGCAAACATCCTCACAGTGTTAACACTGTGCTCACTGTGGGATTGCATTTTGCATTCAAATGGAAGATGATGAATCCAGAACTTTTGGAGAAGACCTTTGAAGTTTGGATCATTATCCAAAAGTGTGGAAGGTGAGTTAAATTTTCTTGCACCAGCAAGGTAATGTTTATGTGACCACAACAGAACTGAATAAACTTGGAGTCTAAAACCTGCTACTGCCAATGGGAGGTCCCATCTTCTACCTCTAGAACTTATAAGGAACAACCATTATGACTTTATAAGAACCTCCCCCTGCCTTTTGTCTTTCCTCCTTCCCTAGACTTTTCTTGCTTGTCTTAACCTTTCCTTCTGAGATTTCAACTACTACTTTGCTTCCTTCCCTCATCCAAAGTAAGAGTCAGTGCTCTGCTTTCCTGTATTACTCCAGGATGTAATCTTTTCCTCACAGATATTCTCTTCCCAGCAATGGAGAGAGAACAAGCTATTGTTGTGCTACATTGCTACACAAGCCCTACTTCCACCATTATGAACAAAAGATTCAGATTTTCCTTACTGAGACCTTGGAAAAAGTAGATACACATGTTACTTAAGACATGAGGTCCCTCTGTCATTGGAACAATTGCTTTAAGCTGTGAGACAGAACAGAAGATGAATCTGTGGAACATCCATCTTAAAAAAGGCAACTTCAGTGGTGCCTAAAGTAAATTCTGCAAAACGTTCCTACAAGAACTACTCAGTACTTGTGTGACTTGATGTTGTGCCTGCTTTTAGCAGTTTCTTTCTTCCTCCTCTTCTGCAGGACTACAGAGCTTCTTGGACTGAAAGGTATTTCAGCAGTACAATCTGGATAACAACTCCTCTGCTTCTCATTTACCATGGTAGTCCTATGAGTCAAGCCCTATGATTTACAATTTCAGATTACAAAAAGAAATATATAATAATAAGCTTAAAGATAGTATAGGTGTTTCTGAACGCCAAATGTATGGTACAACTAAGTTTACAAAAAGAATTAGGAGGATTAAGTTCACATTTCTTTTTGCTTAGTTAACATACACAGCTATTAAAGCTTTGGTCCATGCTTAGCATTTGGTTACTTCTGCTGCCTGTTGATGCTATTCCCATCCAGTTAGTGTGAGATAAACTAGGGTGTGAACTAAGCCATGATAATAACATGGAAACATGTCTTTACTTGTGGTAAAAACTCACTCTCATTTCAGATAACAGGGCAATTGGCAGTTGACTTGGAATGATGTAATTTGGGTGATTATTTACTTAATAGTTAACTGTGTATCTTCTATTTATGTATTCTGTATTCAGATGAACTGTGTAGGTTCAGTGTTGCTGAGCAGGAGCAAAGATTCCTGCCCTGCCTTATAAACTGTGCCTTAGCTGGCAGAAAGAGAGGATGAGCTTTCAGCTGTGGCTTAGGGTGTAGCTCTATGTAGGAAGGAACAGAGAATTTTCCCACATTAGTTACAGACCTACAACTTTATGCCCCAAGGCTGAAGAGTAATATAACTTTGCATTCCTCCTGCTAGAATGAGATGAAACTTCACTCTTTATTTTTTCCCATGAATGAAAGAAGAATTTAAATTCTGTACCAGAAAAGGAGAAAGTGTGTGTATGTATCTGTATATTATACACATGCACACATGTATATTACATACCTACAGAAATGCTCACCACAGTTTTCATCAAACATGTCAAACACTGGTCTTTGTAGCATGAGGGCAACTGTCTTGATTGGCATCACATTCGGACAGTTATGTACATTATATTCCCTGCTGAATTCAGTTTCAGATTTTAATTTCCAGTGGGCATGAGCTATGCTAGAAAGCCCCATAAGCAGTATCTTAGAAGATGTTTAACTGCTAGCAATTTCTTGGGTACTATCAATCTAAGTAACTTCACCTAGTGATCTGACTTTAAATGTCTACTCATCAGTAGTAGCACAAACTATTAGTATTAGAAAAATGTAGAAGTAATTAGTACCAAGAAATTATTAGTAGCAGCTATTAGCACCAATATGTAGTATTATTACGTAGTAGTAACAACATATAGCAGTAACATCCTTTCTTAAAAAAGTAGAACAACAGCAGTCTCTATGTATATTCATGGAGAGGAGCCTCATATATCTTAAGAACTTTACTATTTTCTTCACATTCTTCAGGGGTCTACTTTCTGCCTCCTCCTCTGCTGTTATTGTTCTTATGCTTATTTAACAAAAGCCTACTTTGTTTCATGTTTCTGGAACATACTTTGTTACCTATTCTACAATGTATTAGCAACATACCTCTTCCTGTTTATTCCATAAAACTAAGAGTTTTTTTCTGTTAATAACCTTGTTTCTCTGGTCTTTTTAATTCCTCTCATTCTGTATTATCTTTATTGGAGACCATCTGGATGATTCTGAAGGTATCATCTAGCTGTGGTTTTTATGGTTCTGTGATCTTTAATCAACACTGAAATCTAAAGTCTCTCTTGGTTTTCTCAATGAAATTTAAGATCCACCGCTTCTGTACCTTCTGTATAGCTCCACTGCATTCTCTATTTTCTTAGCGCTAGACAATATCGGCCATTCATTATTCACACCTTTCCTTGCAGCTCTCAACTCTGTTACCAGTGCATTTCCTTCCAAAACTGTGAGTAAAACCAAATGCTTTGAGAAGGAAGACACCTAGCTCCTATCTATGGGAAGGTTTTTAGATCCTAAGGGTACAGATCTAAACCAACATCTCATTATGGCAACTACTGGAAGGCAGTGCATGCACTAGTAAAACACCTTTTTGCAGAAAGTGTTGCTAAGGAAAGCAGCTGGATTCTGCACATGTGTCTACTGGAATAGTCCCAAAGAAGTCTGCCACAGAAGTGATCTAAAACTGCCCAACAAGCTTTAATTAAGGCTGTATCAGGATGCAACCTTTAATTATATAGCTTCATATGTTTTTACCACAGGATTGCTGCCTCATTCAGTAAGTAGACAGTTACTTAGTATTCATTTCTACTATTAAATGCATTTGTAATCAGCACTAGAGTTTAATGAACACCACCAAAATACAAGGCAAAGTTTAAAAACACGTATTAAATGCTAAGTATTTTAAAAATTACTATGTTGAAAGAAAGCTCCACCTACCTGCAACCACTTACACAGAACGCTTCTGCAAATACCTCTCTGATATACCTCCTGATAGTCTGAAAATATGAAATTATGCAATTATAAGCCAGCTTTGAATGTGTTTAGATAATTTACCCACAGCAACCATCCAACAGGGATTCTGCGGCAGAGGTGAACGGTTGTTTAGATCATTTTATCAGCATTTATCTGCCTTAGCTCTAGAACTATCATTGTTCTTCCCATCATATGGGAAGCCTCATATGCTGTGTCTTAAAATGTTTGTAACATATGACAGGGCAGGTCTGTAGGCTGTTGCTGTGCAATCCTAATCTGGTACAGGTTCATGCAAGAGGCAACTGGGGTTGTTTAGCCTGAGGAAAATGGGGCTGAGGGGATACCTTATTGCTCTTATTGTAGTCTTACTGCTACAACTACCTGACAGGAGGTTGTAGTGAGGTGGCTGTCAGTCTTTTCTCCCTAGGGACAAGCAATAGGGCAAGAGGAAATGGCTTCAAGGGGAGGTTTAGACTGGATATTAGGAACAATTTCTTCACCAAAAGGGTTGTCAAGCATTGGAACAGGCTTCCCAAGGCAGTGGTTGAGTCCCTGGAGATACTGAAAAGACATGTAGATGTGGCACTTAGGGAGAAGGTTTAGTGCTGGACTTTGCAGTGTTAGGTTTACAGCTGGACTCGATGACCTCAAAGGTCTTTTCCAACTTAAATGATCCTATAATTCTAAGAACCACACTTGACCTCCCTGTCAAATAGTTCTCCTACCACATTTCCCTCATCTCTTCCACCATAAATTGCTAGCTCAGGTATCACAAGTTCCTGGCCTAGCCAGTTCTGTCTCAAATTCAAATTGCCTTCTTTCAACCTTTTTCTTCTCCAGGCAAGTAACTCTAAATCCTTCCTTTCCATTTTGCTCAGTAGCTCCAAGTGTCACTCTCCTATTTTGCAACACAGATCCAGTCTGCTTTTCTTGCCTAATCACTTAATTCCCATCCAATACCAGAATCACCTGTCTAATCTCCTTGTTCAACTGGTCTCTATGTCCTCCTCCCACTGGCTTCCCGGCACAAGGCAGCTCAGCCTCCTTTCCTAAATACTATCTTGCTAAGCCACTGCAGTTTCTGTAGCCCTTCTTCACTGATTTCTTGTCAAGCCATTTATTTCTCTTCCACTCTCAATCTTGTCTCATCCCAGTGCATTTCTTTAATCCCTTATGTGGTTTTATCCCCTTGCATTCAGATCAGTGAGCTCATTTGCCATGTCTAGCTCAGTCGCCATGTCTAGCTTCATTTTGGCATAACACCCACTGCATGAAAGGCCTTTGAGCTTCCATAGTACTTGATCAACAGCTGACTGCTTAGTCTATATGAAGGAAGGCAGAGACTTCAAGTTACCATATTGCTCCTTCACCTTCTATCTTTCTTTAGCTGGTGAGTGTGCAGCAAAATGGTATCTGAGCCTAAGTGTAAATAAATGCAAGAGGAGAAGTTCTAAGACTATTTTAATTCTCAAAAAAAATCTGAACTATATTGACACAAAACAATTAAGAAATACTGTACTTGCCAAGAAGTTTAGTGTGTAAAAAGTACTAAATACTAAATAGTTTGAAAGTCCCTGTAGTGAGAGAAAGTAGGAGACAATAGTTCCCAGGGATATGCCAACAGGGAGAACAGCTCTGCATAGACTAAAAATTGGACCCTCACTACTAATTTTTCATGGTGATTAACTAAGCAGATAGATCTGCACACAGAATGTATTAAAATCCTTGTTCTGTTCTATTAACATCCTTTCCACATTACCAATGTTAAAAACAAACTTTGTTTAAAGAACACATCATCATAATGTGCATTTGTGGCCATAGTGCCTGAAAAACAGAAAGATAGGTCTGATAATGTTATTATGGTTTAAATCTAATTTCTGATCAAATCTTGACCAAATATGAAAGAGTAATATGATTCCTTTTTGAATAGTTGTAACAATTCAAGCTTCATCACCTGAATAAAAAGGAAAGCACAATGACCTAAAAGCTTGTTACATTTTCATAATATGCTGAAAGTATTTTATTTTTTCCATTGCCTCATTCTCAGAAATAACTGGACCCCAATGGTATGACATCTCTTATTAAATAAATTAATAAGGTGAGGCAGAAAATTTCTGCCAACTTTCAGTTTGTGTCATTATAAATCAGCAAAGACATAAAGAGCTGAAAAGCCCTCCTGCTAAGGGAATTGTGGGGCAATCTCAATAGAAGAAGTCCAGCTCTACCCAGGAAAAAGGACTTAGTTATAAACCTATTTTAAATGCCTTGGTTTAAATTACTGAATTCAGATATCAAACTTGATACTTTGACTTTGCAAAGAGTCATTATGCTGTTCAAGAATGCTGTTTCAGTAAAATGTTCCTTAAAAACTTCCTTCAGTTTTCTCATTTTTTGATGAAAAAAGGGAACAGTTTTCTAACCAAGAATTATTCTAAGTATACAATAGGAAGTCAACATTGATTAATGACTCCTGGTCTTCTATTTTATGTATCTTAACAAACCAACATAATCTTTGAGATAAGAGAAATAAATGTTGAGTAGTGCAATACCTTGGCTTTCAGATCACCAAAAGATGTCAAGATCAAATTGAGCTGTGATTCATTTCAGGAAAAAGACTGAACAAGCTAAACAGGAACATTTAGTTTCAGTTACCTTTTTTCTACCCACTCACCTAGTCCAAACAAGGTAGGCAAGTGAGGCACAAAATGCTGACTGACACTGACTGTTCAGAAATGTGGAGTACTACATTTTGGAGGGAAAATCTAACTCTGGATTTATTTCATAGAGATTGTCCAGTGACATTGGCTCACAAAAGGAATCTAAGCATCACTGTGGATGGCTCAGAGGAACCATCTTTCTGTAAAGCCAAAACCAGAAACTAAGAGGGAAAGCAAATGAAAACAGTTAAGTAAAATAAAACTGAATTCTTACTACAGACCAATGGTTTGCTCTCATGTGAAATGCTAGGTATGTTTTCTGGGGCAGCAGAATATGAGAATATGAGTAATTATAATACTTCACGACAACCAAAATTAGAATGGATGTCAAACACCATACTTTATAACTAAGTCAACATGTAAATCTTTGGAATTAGAATAAGATCCACTATGAAAGCAGATGTGAGGAGTCTATACTGTCTCCTAGAGTATCTGATACTATCCATGCACAGACAGGAGGGCAGATAATTTCTCATTTTGGTCTAACAATTGTACTTCTTATGTACTTTCACATTTTCACCTGGACTTTCAAATTTATGAGCTGTGCTTATAAAAACTGATCTGTTGTCTTGTACTTTGGAAAGGCATAAGGTATTAAGTAGAGGTAAGAGTTGCTTTTATAGAGGAGCCATCACAGACACGTTAAAAACAACAGATGTATAGAGCAAAAAAATACGGTCAGAAATCAAGGAAATGCAGAAAGTAGACTTGTGTGTAGCCATTAAGCTCTTGCAGGTTACAGTGTCTGTTAGGACAAGTACTCCTGTCCCCAGACAGTGGGGAAGTAAAGCAGAAATGGCACAGAAAGTCTGCAAGCTAATGCATTTAAGCTAATGTTCTGTTCATCCTAAGATCTCTAAGCTTTTTTTTTAATATACACCCCTTATCTTCTCCCCACATTATTCCCAAATTCTACTTTCAGCTCAGAAGGACTATTTTCCCACATCTTGAATTCCTGTAACATCCCAGTCATCTGAGGGGCATGAAGGACGTAGGTAAGAAAAGGGCAAGAACAAGAAGAGAAAACATGAGATACAAAGAAAAGGAAGCGTGTCCTCTCTCTCTGTTCTGGACATCAGAGCAAGTTTATGTCCATTTCAACTTCACCCATGCTTAAGATCAAACCTGTGTTATAATCAGCATTATGTTTCTTGGACATGGAGGCTTGTGGGTTTTGAGTGGCTGATACCATATCCACACTACTTCACCCACACTGGAATTTCAAGTTGTACGAAGTGACTAAACATCTAGTGATTGGATTTCATTGATATTAGCTGTACTGATGAGGCTGCCATTGCTGTATCGTTATTCATATACACACATGTATGCATAAACGAACTGATACATAATTAAATGTAGTTCAACTTCAGATGTGTGATTTCTTTCACTTAAAAATCAAGCAACAAACCAGTATTCTGCTGTAGCACTTCAAGAGAATGACAAAACCTTATCACTTAACACTGATGACTGCATTAATAGAGCAGTTCATTCATTTCCCCACAAACCATGCCAAATTCTACAAGTAAGAGATATTCCTAAGAGATAACACAGATTTCACAAGAGACCACATCAATCCCTGGAAGAGTCCTTCTAGCTCCACTAGTTATTAAGTTTTCAACTATCATAGTACTTAACATTAAACAAGAGAACAATCTTGCTGAATTTATAAGGACTTAAAAATCAAGCAAGTGCAAGTCTACAGAATGGAGACCAGCACTATACAAATTACCTTAAAACTTAACTAGCATACATGGCACAGTTTGCATCTTACAGCTTACCTCAACTTACATAAATGAATCTCATTCTTCTGCTACCTTTCACAACATCTGTAAATTGCTCTCCATGATATTAATGTATGTTACATTGGACCTATATTTTTTCATTTAATTATTAGATGATATGTTGTTCTCAGAACATAGCTGGGTGTTGTATGCCAAGTGCCAACAGCAAATAATACAGGTTCTTCCCGTTCTGAGAGAAACCAAATCAGAGCATCTTCTGATTTGTTAACCCAGGCTCCATTAAAAAAATGTATTCCCATAACTATTTGTGGACAAAATATTCACTCCATAAAAATTTATTGTATTCTTGACTTTGACTCCTTAAAACTCAACTGGCTAAAATCAAGGTTGACTGAGGACATGTTTAGCAATTTTATTACTGCTTTTTATTAAGCAGAGGTTTGGGGGTTTTTCTTTAATTGTGGAAACTGAAGAACTGCTTAGGTAGACACTGCTGTTTAACACTTCAGATACAGCACCATAGCCTAATTCTTCTTGTTATGAGATCTTCTGATGCCCTTTATAGAGTTTTCAGGCTTCAATAGCAAATATGCATTTTACTTCCTACAGGCTTCTGTCTTCTGGAATGCACTTTCTAGTTTAAATAGCTTGCTTTCCATTGATGTTCTTGCATAGCCAGAAAGAAGTTTGAGCCATACCATAGACCATATTAAAAGCACAGTTGCCAACTTCATCTTGTTTCTTCAGAGAAACTACACACACTATTATTAATTCGGGTGACAGGCGTGGTACTCTTTGCCTTCTTCCAGGCTCCCTCTCCACCTCTACCTTTTACATTTGGAATGCATTTGCATTAATGTTGCTGTCATTTGCTACCTTGGAAAACTCTCACAGTTGACTTGTACCGAGAATACCAAGAAAACAAAAGGGCTGCAATGTATAAAGTATATGTACGTGCAGCAGGTCTCAAATTGCAGAACAAAAAGAAAGAAGCTTTTGTCACAAAAGAATTTGATCAGTGGGGGTGACTTTATCAAGAATATACTTAGCCATGAGTGTTGGAAACTGATGAAATAATGGATCAATAAAAAACTCATGTTTTGCATTAAGTGCCCCTTTATCAATCAAGCTAACAAAGTTATTCTGGAAAAAAGGCAACATTCAGGAGTGGAAGCAGTAGAAGAAACAGTGGAGGACTGGATGCACGAGACAAGTTTTATAGATTATAAGTGTATGTGAAATTATTTAAGGAAAACTTAGAAGATAAATAAATTATGTAATAGGACGTGGTATTGGCTAGCCTCAAAAAGTGGGATAAGGATGGTGCAGAAGACAAACACAGCAGAAGGCAAGTCTGTAAACAACCATGGTCAGCACGACCCAGAGCAATGGACATTTTATGTAAACAAGGTTAGGCTATATTAGGTAACCAGTTCTGGGGAAGGTTACAACCAACCTAAGCTTAAGGCCAGAAGAGGACTTGGAGCACTCTTACCTCCACACAGATATTGAGATTAAAAGTAGCAGCAAAACCGTACTTTAAAGATTAGTAAGCCTGTAGTAAAACTTGCAGAAATTTCCAATTTTGTAATGATTTGAGTATAGGAAGCTTACTTTGATGAAGAAACTACCTCTTCTTGGGCCCTCACATTTACCTACTGCCAAAGTATCTAAGATTTTTTAAAAAATGGCATTTTTACAAACAACTATCTTCTAAACCAAGATGAAGTTATTAATGCTGTGTGATTCTGCTCTATATTTTCCCGAGGATCAGAAACACTTTAAATAGTTTTTGATTTTTTTCCCCCAAAACCCACCAATGTGCAGCAGGTATTTGAAAGTAGGGAGGTTACCAATTTCTCTGAAGTCACAGAACAAGTGCCAAAGAAGTAGATTCAGCAATATTGACTCTAGTGCTCCAGAAAACGTGAACACTTTGATGTTTTGAGACTCCATACTTTATATCACAACATAAACTTCCTCCCCAAATGTCTGATGATGCCAAGGATGGGGAGAGCGAGTAAGAAAGGAAAGAACATGTAGTGATTCACAAGGAAGAGAGATTTCTTCTCATCAAACTACAGTGGCCTTGCTACTCCAGGAAGACGTATTTCAAAGAAACAGGAATAGTGGATAAAACACACTCCTATGCACACACTCCTATATGACAGTAACAAAAGCCCAACATTGAAAGGTATCAAAAGATTGCATGAAAACCTTTTTTTAGACTAAAAGAATACATTGATTCCAATTGCATTTTGATCTGCATTTCAGCTTGGCCACAGAAATCATTCTGCCATTTCAGTGTTAACCACTGCACCAATACAGGCTTTATATATTTAACTGACCAGTTCCTATAGCAAGTACAGCCATTTACAGATTATCAGATGTCTTTCTGAGGAATATGACCGCAGGGGAAGAGCCAGTTAATAGTTATGCTGGCATGGGTGTTTTTGCTGGTATAGCTTGGCTGGGCAGGCTGTTATTAACTCTGCTGTGCGAGTGTAACTGGTTTTATAGGAGGAGGCAGGCTGGTATCTCCTGCTGTACCTGGTGTGGATCTGCTCCTGATAGGAATTGTTTTCCTCGTTTTAGACAGATGCCAACTCATTCCACCCCCTGTCTGGAACTCAATCTCAGCAACTCCTTTCATGGCCCTAAACAAAACAAAAAATACCAACCTAAAAAAAAAACCAAAACAAAACCAAAACGCAAACAGCATGGCACAACTTACACCAAAGTCTCTGTTAGCAGTTTATTTCGTGTTGTCTCCACTTTTATGTGGCATTCAAAAGCCACACTCGGAAATCACACTGTACGCCCCGGGAAAGCGAGCGACCGGAGCAGGAGGCGCCAAGCCGGGGGTGCCTGAGGTAATGAAGGCACAGACTGAGAGGCCCGGCCCCTTCCCTTTCACCCGCTCCCGGGCCATGAGACGCGCCCGCTGGCATGTATCACAGGGAAAGGAGCATTGATTACCACTGCCCCGGCGGCACGACCCGCCCTCACCATCGCTCCTCAGGCGACACTCGCCTCGGTCCGTCCCCTCAGCGGGGGAGTGGCCGGCCGGGCCCCGCCCCGCTCCCGGCATTCTCTGCGCCCGCTCGGCTGGGCTCGGCTCCGACCGGCTGCGCTCAGCGGTAGCACCATGGCCGCCTACAGCAAGTACCTCACCGCGCGCCACTCCGCCATCGCCGGGGCCGCCGCCGCTGCCTGCGCGCTCCTCGGGGTGCTCGGCAAGCGGCGGGCGGCAGCGCAGCACGGGTGAGGCCGCGGAGCGGGAGGAGAGCCGGGGACAGGCGCGGGGCCGGCGCTGGCGGGCTGAGGCCGGGGAGGGCTGTGGCCTGGCAGAGGGGGCACCCCCGGGCGCGGCTGCTGCATGCATCGTCCTCCCGGCGCCGTCCTCCTGGAGAGGTGGCGTCTGTGGAGAGGGGTCAGGCGGCTGCGTTCCCCCTCCCGACTTCCTTGGGGCGCAGTCGTGGAACCGTAGAATCACCCAGGTTGGAAGAGACCTTTAAGATCATGGAGTCCGACCATTCCCAGCACTGCCAAGGCCACCACTAACCCATGGCACTGAGGCCTCCTCTCCGCCGTGTGTGAACACTTGCAGGGACGGTGACTCCAGCCCTGCCCTGGGCAGCCTGTTCCAATGCTTGAGCATCCTCTGGGGAAGGAATTGCTCCTCAGCTCCATCTAAACCTCCCCTGGTGCAGCTTAAGGCTGTTTCCTCTTGTCCTGTCACTTTGTTGCTTGGGAGCAGAGCCCAGCCCCTCCTGGCTCCATCCTCCTGTCAGGCAGTTGTAGGGAGCGATCAGGTCCCCCCTGAGCCTTCTCTTCTCCAGACTGAACCCTTCAGGTCCCTCAGCTGCTCCCCATCACACTTGTGCTCCAGGCCCTGCGCCAGCTTCGTTGCCCTTTTCCGGCCCCGCTTCAGCACCTCCATGTCTCTCTTGCAGTGAGGGGTCCAGAACTAGACACAGGATTTGAGCATTTTCAAGCTTCTGTAGCTTCTTCCAAGTCTTGGATCAAAAAGGAAGCATTAGACGCTTGACTAATAGGGATGTCGTAGGATGCCTTATCTGCACATGGGCTCCAGCTGTTGTAGTGCTGCCGTGTAAGGTACACAGGTAATGATCTTGAAGAGGTAGTATATGGTTATGTTATTTATGAGGATAGCTTCCAGGTGTATGTGTGCTAGGGTGTCTGTTTGTTAATCTCCTGTGAAACACTTGGGTACTGTAAGGTATGTAAGATGAAAAGTGTACCTGAGGTTCGATACTTCTGTGATTTTAGCATATTTTAGGCTGTGGATTATTGACTGTATGTTAAAGACCTGCTGTGTTACAGTAGCACAGTTATCATGTCGCTACAAATTTGTGCTGGTGCTAGATCTTGACAGTGAAATGGACTTACTCAACAGAATTAATAACATACCTGCGATTAAGCAACAATCTAGTTTTATTTTAACTAATTCCTTTCGTACACATGATAGTCTTTAAGAGCTGTGTGAAGTTAGGTAACCTTGTCATACAACATGTCAGCAATTAACACGCTGCTGGCAATTTATGCATTTGCTGCCTTGCATTGTTTGTATGAAAGTCAAAATCACAAGATCCCAAACCATTGCTGAGACTTACTCTTCTATCAGACTTGTAGGGAGGGATCATATTTTTCAGGTATCCTGGCTTAATTTAGTAATGTAAAAAAAAGGAGAAAAGCTGTATAGAAGGGCATAAAATGGTGAGCTGAGGGAGTTACTGACACTGTAGTGCAAGATTTTCATGCTTAATGTGTTACAGTGGTGTTTTTAAGAAAGACTAAGCCCTACAGATGTTCTGCATGGGAGCATCTATGTTTTGGTTCAGATCAAGCATATTCTTTTAAAGTGACTCTCCCAGTTGTCCACACTTACCTTGCTCTCCTTCTGTTGAGGAGCGATCTTAGAACTAGGTTAGATTCAGATCAGAGCACATCTTCAAATGTAAATGCAGGCACAGTGCACTTTATTCCCACTACCAGTAGCATTCAGTTGGCAGCAGCAGGCTAGAACTTGTCCAGAGTAATCCATCTACCCCTGAAATAAATATTATGTGGATCCTTGGTTGTCCCCATAAACTGTCTTGCTTGGAGATCTTCTGATGCTGATCTGCATGACTTGACAGTGGCAATGCATCTATTAGCTTGAGAGTCAAAATACTGAAAAGGGAGTGTTAGCCTTGATACTGAAGACTATGTTTGGAATGTGTGCTTCCCATATGAATCTTTGATTCTACTAGGTACACTGCTAAAAACCTGAGACATTCATATGTATTAAGTAGACCAAATGCTATTACAAGATTAGTGAGACTTGGAAAGTGGAGATGATTTATAAATTATATTCTAGCTAGTTTAGCAGTTGAATGGAGTTGTGAGAGCCTGACATGATCTGTCCCCTTTATCTGTACTGCAGTCTTTCTAATAGCTTGTCCTTTACTTCTGTAATCTTCCTCTCTAAAGCCATTTTGCATTGTCAAATCTATTAGAAATGCAGTTGCTAAAATAAGTGCCATGCTTGCAAACTTGTTCACTCGTGTGTATGTGCTGCTTTATGCTTTTAGTCCCTGCGCAGCTTAGCTCTTATTTACTACTGGTGCTGTATTGTGGTCATGGATACCAAAATCTAACATCCAGCATTCAGTTGTTTCAGTAATATTAGAATTGTTCAATAATATTAGAATTATTCAGTAATATTAGAATGCTATTTTTGAGGATGGTTTTGCCCACTGGTGTTCATTCTTTTCTCCATGTTTCCTTCTGAGGCACACCTGGCCAAGAGCCTCACAGAGCACTGTTGGGTTTGGGCAGTACGAAAGCTTACATTGACTACATCACCAGCCTTTACAAAAGCATCCAGTTATTACCATTGCCTTGTCCTCCTTTAGTCTCATTAATTTGTGTATCATTCATTCATTTCTTAAGGGACTGTTGCTGATGTAAATTATAGCATACTTTCAGAGAGGATTCTGCATCCTTGTGGTGGAATATGATGCTGACATAAAATAACAAGTGGTAAACCTTGGCACAGCAGGGATAAAAATCTCCAGGGCTTAATGTACCCTCTAATTTCTGTGTTGAATTTCTCCCTGTCTCTTTGGGAAGAGAGAGAAGTTAGGAGGGTACAACCATCCTAAATTTATTTTCTTATTCCTATAGAGGAGAATTTCACTTGGCAATCTGGATGGTCTGGAAGAGGACTGGTAATATATCTGATGCTTGAGCTTGACTGAGTAAAGCTTGTGAGGAATAGTGGTGATTTATTTTTATATATGTGAATTTATTTGTTAAGCTTGGTATATAAAGCCTAAAACTGTTGTGTCATGTTAGTGGGAGATGGATTTTAGCTTTTTGAATTCTGGAAGGTGAAATTTTAGTTTTTAACTTCTAAAGCCAAAGGTGAATGCTTTTAAAGTTTTGCTGGAGTGGCAGCCATAGGTCAGTGTCACTGCTGGCCAAAGTTGACAAGGAAATAACATATAAATTAAGAGAACATAATCTTATTTTAGCAAATCAAATGCATTTGAATACGTAACAAAAGTTATCTTACATAGGCTTCTCATGTTGTGTGCGTTTTCTTTTTATATGGAATAATCAGTTCTAGAAATGATAGCAGGAAGGAAAGAAGAGGCAACTTTCACCTACTTTCCTGCTGTTAGACAATAGGGGCAAGGTCCAGTACAACTCCTATCAAGTAGTAATGTATGAATAATTAAGCTGTATATGTTATGCTAACCTGCCTTAGTAGGTCAAAGATCACTCAATTAGTGCTAGCTGTGTTAGTCACAGATGTTCTTCTGCAAGAGCTATTACACTGCTGCTCAGTTTTGCAGTACTGAGAGGCGGTATCACTTGCAGTTTACAGTATATTTTAACCACAATTTTCTAAAATCCTCCAAAATGGAATGACATAGCATTGTTTGCTTATAGTAACATGATAGTGTTCCATGTTACTTCCTTGGAGTAAAACATGGAAAGAAAAATAGTGTTTCTCTATTTGAGTTGCTTCCCTCCATAAGTTTGTTTCCTTGGAAAAGCTTGCTTTCTTGTTGGGAGGGGGAAAGTTGTTATATGAAAATGCAATTACAACTTCAGTTGTAGTATTTGGGTTTTTTAGAATTGTAAGAAGTTATCTTGTTTGAGAAACTCCATTATCCTGGGTATGTGATACAGGAAAAAAAAACAATCACTCCATTCTATTTATTTCTTTTCCCTAATCCTGCCTCAAACAAGAAGCAGCAGAATGTTTGCTGAAGATTTGATTTCTTTGGAAATAAAACCTTAAGGGGTGCTCCATAAAGGAGCTGGATATTGTCTGTTATCCCTCTAATGAGAATTGTTCATGAATATCTGTGTAGTTTAAAATAAAGTACTTACACAAGTGGAGAAAGAACTTGCATTGCTCTGAGAAAGAAGGTATTTAACTCATACAACTTTATGCTGGAAGAAGGAGCAATAGGAGGTAATTAGGCTAGAGAGTTTGGAACTGCAGCATTAGGGAAAAGAAACAGAATGGAGTTAACAGGAAGGAATTTGTAACAGATTAGAAGTAAAAGATTTTAGAAGCTGCTTCAGGACAGCTGGCCTTTCCTGTTGCCTGGTTGTGTCCATTAGAACCTAAAAGTATACTAGAGTATGGACATTTAATTTTGTATAGATTGAGCTTCTGAACCCCAGTTTGGCGTCCATCCTGTGGAGAAGAATAATGCATAGGGACAAAACAAAGCATGCTTGGGGTTTTAGAGGTTAGACACACCTGCAGCAAGGAGAAAGGCTCATTTGTGTTGATGTAGTGAGTTGTTGACACAGTGTACATCAAATAGGGTTTTGCACAGTTAAGATGAACTGTGACACATGAGGTATGCACTTGTCTGTTGTTGGGCTTCTCATCCTCTTTCTTCTGACAGGGTGGAAGTAGATGTTCTGCTTACGTCATCAGCTGGCCTGCCCATGAACCTAGTTTGGCAGTGATTGATACAAGGACAATCGGCAGTGATGGATACATGTTCAGACATTGGGAGAAGCTTTCAAATGTAACACAAGTTTAAATATAGCAAGTGGCTATTGTAACTTGAAGCAAGTCATGCATTTTTATTCTGGTTTTGTACATTTGTGATGTTATCTTTTGTTTGCCTCATTTCTGTAGGTTCTGAAGATGTTTGGGTGAGCCTTACTAGTGTACTTTGCATAAAGGGACATATTTGAGATGAGTCACCTGTGACAAGGAGGGTGAAATGGTACTGCTGTAGATTAATAGACTGCTTCCATGTATGTAAAAGCCTTAAAGAGAACCCAATGCTGATTTGTGAAAATCAGGCAGGTGTCAAACTAAAACAAAACCAACCAGCCAAGAAACTCTATGCCAACTACATTAAAGTAGGTTAATCCAGAATGTGAATGTGACTCTTGAGCCTGCTGCCTTCTGTATATGCACTGCATTTAAAAACAGAACAAAACAGACAAAACATACACATAGGATTGCTAGTAAATGCATCTAAAATATAATCTTGTAGAAAAACCTGCCTGAGGCTCAGAAAACCTGTTTCCAGCTGGAGGGTATGGAGACAGGAGATACCAGATGACTCAGCCCTGGTCCTAGCATTCAGACTGCCTTTGTTTTGGGCCTGGATAGTTAATTAGTGGTTTCTCTCTTATTAAGTTGCATAAAATTATCACTGTCTAGGCCAAGCTCTAGTGTAAGTGTGTGTAAGAGTGTGAAACTTTTTGTTTTTCGCTTTTCAGGGAGCTAGCTTGAAGTCTTCCACTGTTACCCATGAGGGAGAGCTAGAGCCACAGCTGAGGCCAAAGCACAAGCGTGTGGAAAAACTAACAGCTCTAAGGTTTTTCTTTACATGTTACTTTATTGAGGTGCAGACTGCTACTGAAAGTTAAAACTTCCTCTGCAACAGCTGTGCTTTCTTGCTTTCTCAAATGTTTGTAGAAACTTTCAGAGCAGTTCAGGGCCCTTGCTTGCAGTGACATAGCTGGCCTTCTTGGAGTCCCCTTGGTTGCCTGAATGCCTTCCCCTCACATTATTTTTGCTCACACTGCAACTAGCCACCAACCTAGAGCCAAGAAAATAGTGCTCTTGGTATCTATGTGTACTCAGGGTGCACTGTGTAAATGGACATGCTTTTGGACTGTGCCCAGGCTTCTGAGTAAGGTTGCTGCCCATGACCTGAAATAACTGTGCAGTTGCTCTCTGTTCCTCTGTGTGGGGTATGCAGTATGAAGCTATGTCTACCAGTGAGTGTGCTGTGGGTGACACTATACTTTTCTTGTAGCTGTTATTTCTTCACATGGTAACCAAGGTATGCTGTTGCATTCAGTCTTTAGTAATTTGAATTGTGTTCTGTTTTTACAGTGTCCCAGGAGTACCTTGACTGCAATACTGACCTGAAAACTGTACAAATAACTGTGGGCTACTACAAAATTGTTCACCTTTAGGTTTTTTTTTTTTTTTGATTGTGTAGTGTTAGGGGTTTTTTTTTAAAGCTATGAAAATTGCCCAGTACCATTCTAGAACGTAAGGTCTGCAAAATACAAATACAAAGGTTGCTTAGAGGTAACTGCTCTTTGAAAAGCTCCACTTAACCCTAAACCAGATATTTTTCTTTTGCACTGTGATGAGCAGAAGCTAGTCATCCTCCTCTACAGAAGGAAGGTAGCATGACCTGAAACATGTAGCTGTTTTTGCAGTCAAGCACAGCATAACATTTTTCAGCCCCTCGTTTTCTTTTCACCTGTCATTAAACTGGAAGTCTTGCCTATCTGCAAGAGGAAGTCTTCCTCTGCAATTTTGTTATTCTTAGCTGGGTGTAGATTGCTTTTGCTGAACTTTGTTCTGGAAGGAGGCAGGTATTAGCAAAGGCAGCTGTCCTTTTAACATCTTCCTGTTTGCTACTAAGGTACCACAGCCCTAGTATTCCCGAGACCTTTAGGAACTGGGCTCAATGGCCTCTTAAAGACTTTTCCCAGTTTCTCAAATCACTTTCTTCTTCAGCAGTGGTGAGAATGAGTAACCACCACTGTTGCATGTTTCTTTAGAGAGAATAGCTTCACTGCTACAGAAATAGAGTTAAACCCAAAGATTGAATGATGTGACCTGCACTTATTTGGGGACTGAAATTGCATGGGATTATCATAAATTTTTGTCTTGTTTTTTTTTTTTTAATACTCAGATCCAATTAGAGCCTCTCTGATTCAGTTCAAGTCTGTTGTCTCTCTTCTGCTGTGTGCCCATGTAGAGTCCAGTGCAGTCTCAGTGGCCTCTTAGGTAATGGAAAACTGCTATTAGGTTCTCCCAATGCTGCTTTTCTCCAGGATGATCAAACCTTCCCTCAGCTTCCCCTTATTGGGATAATGCTCCACCCTCCTGACTATCACCATAGCCCTCTGCCCCTTTTTTTTGTACTTGTGGTCCAAAACTGATCTTAGGACTCCCTATCATAAATGGTAACCTCGATAAGGAATGTCTAAGACATTGCATTAGTTTGCATTAGAAGCATTACTTTGGGTCTGAGCACAGAAAATAAATTTGAAAGAATGCTTTGATTTGTTTAGCATGAAGGTAGCAATCAGAAGAAACACCATGAAAACTGATGCAGATTAAACTCACTCTGATCTTTGGTTTATTTACCATAGATGGTCATGTGAAGCAGATGAAAGTTGCAGGTTCTTAAATTATTATTACTATTATTACTGTTATTATTCTAAGTCTTTACAGAAGCTCCTTCTCATCCTCAGTACAAATGAAAACTTTTATAGAATTACTTAGTCTAGGTGTTCTGGAAGCTTATTCCATAGACAGATTATCAGAATAAAAAGTACTTTGTATTTGATTCTACATGATCTGTTCTTGGGTTGTGATCTGCATTGCTGCAGAGGGGTTGCTGCATCAACCAAGGTGATCTATGGATGTAGTTCTATATTTCAAAGTAGAATTTGACTTACTGATTGCTTTAAAACTTAAACCTGAGACTGGGAGTTTGGAGAAAGACTTGACTTGTGTAGAAGTAGTACCTGCTGAATAGAGGCAGAGGGGTGTATATGATTAAGATTTTTAATGCTTCTGTAGAAAATTGTAAAGAAACTATGCAGGAACACTTTTAAGCATTGTTTCATCTTGGAATATTCTGTGTTCTTATCCTTACCAAGAACTATTCCTATCTAAACCAGTAGATTTGGCTCAGTGTTAGAAGTATTTCAGTACCATAATTTTTCTTATCTGCATACTGTCTGGGTAACCCTTTTCAAAAACCTCGTCATCAGCACCCTTCCTTGACCGTGAGGGCATTAAGGAAGCTCAAAAGTTAGTCTGCCCATCATCTACTTGGTGATGTCTCTTATTTCATTACTGTGTTGGCAGGGCATTTTTCATAATTCTCTGCCAGTAAACTTGGTTTCAGTCTAGCATGTTCCACGTGGAACACTGAAAAGCAAGCAGATGTTGGAGATGAGTTATAGTAAGTTAAATGATTCTGCTACACAACTTGGGATTCTTTTGGTACAGTAAGAGCTTGGAAGAAAGCTGGCTTTTATATTTCCATGGGTTTTATTATTTCAAATAAATAAAGCAACTCAATATAAAAGGTTTTGTGTAGTTCTGGGCAACTGTTACTGTATTAATTTGTGCTTGACTCATGCTTTCAAAACATTCTTTCCAAATGTAAGCTGTCGTGGTTATTGTAGTTTAAATTGAGGGGCAGGGAAGTAAAAACTCATGGTATAGGTAAGAACAGTTTTAATAATTGAAATAAAAGTAAAATATGATAATAGGAAATAGAGGAAGGAATAAGCAGATGATGTACAACACATTCTCTCGCCACCCGCTGATTGATACCCAGCCGCGATTGGCCCCTTCTGGGTGACTCCCCCCAGTTTCTGTATCGGGTATGACATGCTGTGATACGGAATACCCTTTGGCTAGTTTGGATCAGGTGTCCTGTCTCTGCTTCCTCCCAGCTTCTTGTGCCCCTCCTCACTGGCAGAGCGTGAGACTGAAAAGTCCATGATCAGGGTAAGCATCACTGAGCAACAACTGAAACACTGATGTGTTATCAGCATTGTTTTCAGACTAAAGCCAAACCACAGCACTGCACCAGGTACTAGGAGGAGAATTAACTCTATCCCAGCTGAAACCAGGACAGTGATTCAGTTTAAAATCACATAATTTTTAAGATGCACTTAGGCATTCGTAAGTTCAAAAATGTCATGAATTATTTTCCTGGATTAGCATGGTGTATGCCATGCTTTTTTTCTTGCCATGCTTGTTCTTGTAGTCTTATTTTGTCACCGTACCTTGTTTTGATCACCTAAAGCAAGGTCATATATTCTTTTAGTAACTGTAATTACTGAATTCTTTTTGCTAAAATCTAATGCCTATGGAGAACTGATGGCTGGAAGTAAAAAAAGAATCCAAATGCAGAGAAGGGCAAGAGAAATATCTCAGGACTTTCTGATATAGAAGGGGAGAAATGAATGGTGAACAGTCACTGCACAGTTCTGACTTCAAGGTAGAGAACGATATAGATGGGTTCCATATGGGGCATGTTCTGCATCACTGCTGCTCCCATTCGAACTGCCTGGAAGTTGTTTTTACCTTGGGATCTTTCATTGCCCCAGCCAGCTCAGCTTCACTCTCAAAACATACACTCAGGGAAGGGTTTCATCATGAGTAACTTGTGATGAAGAGAGAGGAACTACAGTAAAGATCAAAGGAAGAGCTTTTCTGCAGTTTCATAGTAGCTGCCTGAATTGTAAGAATCTTGATCGAATAAGCATGTGATGAATTGTACTAACCTGAGCTGCATCATACCTGTTGCCCTACCACAGCACCAGGTCAAGCATTAGTAGCATTTGAGCTTCAGGGCACTCCTGTCATAATAAAAAGCACAGGTCAATCCAAACTGGAAAGTGATATGTGTGGATAGGGTAATCTCTAAAGTTGACACTGCAGAAAAAGGCAGCTTTGTGTTTCTATTCCAAGCAGTCCTTATGTTGTGCTGCTTGACGAGGGCCCCGACACCAGAGGAATTACTTGCAATAGAGAATTTGGACAGCATGTAGCAATTGCCTTCCTTCACAATAAGGCTTGTGATGCTCCAGCATTAAGCAAATGAGAGGTCTCTAACAGGGAGCTTGAATCTATTGCAAAGTGAGAGTTCTCTGCTGTAACCAGATAGTCTTGATGTATTTTTGCTGACTAATTGAGGGTGTTATTTAGGCTTTAAATTCAGTGTGAATGCAACCACAATTCTCACAAAGATAAATCTATGAGAGTATAATGGAGTCTGGAGTAGTGCCAGCAGGTATTGGACTGAAAAAAATGAGGCCCTTGGGGAGGAAAAGTTCTGTGGAAGTTTTACTCCAGGCAGAACTGTGGCACAGTCTTTTGTTGCAAGTAAAATGGTTTTACATGTTAAAATAAAAATGGATTTATTTATTTTTAATAGTAAGAGCAATGTGTTTGGAGCTGTGTAGCCACACTGGTTTCTCTGCTTCTAGATAATCCAGACTTCATATATAGCATTGTCTCCTTTCTTATTGAACTAATCTTGTTTTGATTTATTTATTTTAGAAAAATTGAACAAAACAGTTAAAGCTCTTTTTCATTAGGTTTTGATTTTACAAATGCTTTAAATCTTTGTAAATATAAATCCTAATTGAGTGGGAGTTCACAATTAAGTATAATATCACTATTTCTGAACAGTCCTTTAATGGATAATCAGTTTCAGCTCAGTAGTTCCAGCTGCTGAATTTCTCTCAATAGGCCTACTGCAGGAAAAAAAGGATCAATAAATACATCAAGGGTATTCAGCTGTCAGAGTAATTTTGGGCCTCATCTTCTCAATATATTACTATGTGAATGTATTCACTTCTGATCCTTTCAGAGCTGAAATGGTTGTGTATTACAACTGTTGTAACTTCAAACATTGGCAGGCCTTGAAGCAGCAAAGCCAGGAATTATTGCAACATATCTGGAAGAGCAGCATACTTTGATTCTGCATTACAGGAAGTTATAATTCGCCATGGGAAGTACCCCCTTTGCTTGATAACAACTTACACTTAAGAAGACTCCATTTCTCCTAGTCCCAAAACAGATGTCATTGGACTGATCCATACTCAAGGACACTTCCAAAATATGCCAGGTTTTTGTACTTTGAAAAATTACAACATATGTATTGAGAAGTTTCTTGTGCCATCAATACATTGCTCCTGCATGGCCAGGATGTAGTTTCTAACTGCATTGTTTCTTAGACTTTGCACACTGTTCTCACTTCTGCAGACATACTTCTGTACAGACAGACAACAGTGTTGTATCTCTTCTGAGCTTCTATTAAGGCATTTTTCCCCAGTCTGCCCTCTGCTGCCCTTCATGGTCTTTGTTTTGTCTTTCATACAAGTAGTCCTACAAGATTTTTATCTTCTCACAGGCTTCCCTCTCGTCCTTACCTGTAATTAACTTCTTGCTAAACTGGCATCTCTCCCTTGTCACTTTCATGGTCTCCTCCTTCCCTTCTTTTCTCATATTCTTCTGATACCTTGCCTATTTCTTCCATAGTAAGTTATTTCTCTTCACTGGTCAGTGGCAGTCACAGATCTTTCTAATGATCATAAATGAAAATAGGTATGGTTTCATTCTAGATACTTTCTTTGCTGAGGTTTAAGGTACAAGTGTGAAATGATGCTGCTGATAAAGTTGCAGGATAACTGGTTTGGTGGCAGTCTGCTGTTGTTTCGATGTTGAAGGCAGAAGGAGCAGTGTCTTAGATGGTTTCTGCTTCCCTGCAATTTCCTAGGTGCTGTCTTGAAAGCATATGAACATTGTAGGCTGAAGGCAGCCTGCTCTCAGTGTTATGACAATTGAGAAATGGAAGGTTACAATTTAATGTGGTTAGCTGTCACTTTTAAACTACATAAATGCATAAGCTCTCCCTACAGCTTCATGTGCTTGTCTGATGCTTGAATGGTCAGAAAGGAAGACAGACAAACTAAGTGTCTCATACGTCAGCTTGCCTTTCTTAAAAGGAGAGGACAAAAGAATAGCATTGTACTTTGAAATGTTTGTTTAGCAGTAGATATTTTTCTTCTACCTGTTCTGTAAAATGCTGGGGAAGGAAAGGACAGAATGAAAACTAGCCCCGCTTCCGATACACACCCTTGCATGAACTTGGTTTCATAGGATCTGACTTTATTTCCCCCCCCCCCCGCAGCATATTTTACTACATATAATCTTTATATGTAGCAAAATGTTATTTGGAAGTCAAATATAATGCAAAACAGATCTGTCTGCCTTAAGCAGGTAGTGCAAAGCATCAAAGTTGGATTGCCTGGATTACTGAAACTGTCTTCATGTAGTTTTCATTTGTGGTCAGTGGAAACACGTTGCCATGATTGCAGCGTGTATGTGAGAAACATAAAACCACAAGGAATTCATGATACATAAGCCAAGGTAGAGCAAAACTTGGAGGTGAAAGAGCAAGATGTATTTACCGTATGTGAAACTGAAAGCTTGAAGAAGTCAGATCTCCTTGAAGTTGGCATAAAACCAGAACGCGAGTTTGACATAAAAGGTAGCCCCTGCTGTGAAGATGCTGGACTGCTTTGAAAGAAATTGATAGGGATAAAATCCCAAACTCTCCTTTTTGTCTCTTCTGTGTAGAGATCAACACAGAGAAGTGTGTTAATAACAAGTAAAATACTTTCTTTTTTCCTCTGCAGTAAAAGAAGTGGAAAACAAGCATTGCAGAATAATGAGGTAAATTATTTCTTCATGTAATATATTTTTAACAGTACTGATTTTTTTTTTCTTTTTAACTTTTAAGTCACATGATTGTAGTTTTATTTTGGACAGAATGATGGCTGTGGTGCAAATGTGGTTTGAGTGATACTTTAAGACTTCTTGAATTGGTTAAACAGATGGAAGAATCAGGTCAACCAAATGTATTTGAAGTTTGATTGCATGATGATATGCACTTGATGTGTACCATGTGCTTTTTCATCTTTGTGCCTTATTATTATTTAAGGACTAATGTAAGTTTGGCTGCATGCATGGCAACAAACAGCTGTCTGTAGGTTTGGTATGACTTCTATTTGATTTTTCTTTAAAAGAAAGTGTGGAACAAGATGTAGAGTCTGATAATTTCTGTAAAGTACTACAAACTTCTGGTAGGAGGTCTGGCATTTCCCTGGTCTTTTGTGTGACAATTTATTTGGAAAGGTTATATTATAGCCCTTTGTTGTTCCATGGTCAAATAAAAGACAAAATTTAGCCCTAAGGGCAGAGCCTATGAGTTAAGATATTTGGTCATATGATGGCATGAATAGATAACTATTCCACATACTTCCGTCTTAGCTGAAAACTTAAGGCTTGCACTGGATAAAGGTGTATGCAAGCATCATGTTCACTTCTAGCCAGACCTTGACTGCACTATATGCCATAAACACTTGTATTTTGCGTAGTTATACACCTGTTTGTAGAAATCTTAGGCAGCTTTCTCTTATTCCTGCCCATCTTGGATATAATTATTCTGAATGAGTAATTAACAGTCTCAGGAAAAAACCTTTGGGAAAGCCATTGTGTTTGTCAGTTCTATTACAGTAAAGCAGTAACGTGTAGAGTCGTGCTTCATTAGGCCTGGAAGGTAATCTTTAGTTGTTGGGATTGCTTGAGTTTTTGGATAAAATTATTTTCATTAAAAAATATTTATCTACCGTATAATATCCTATCTGGCTGGAATTTTTATCTACAGTTGGCATTCACATGATTTTTTGAAAAGGGCAGGACTAGAGTTGTCTTAATCCCATGAAAAATAGCTGTAGGCTTATTCATATTCAGAGTAAATCTGTGTTTGCTAGAGCTCAGAGCTTTCCACTTGTTGCCCGTCACATAGCATATGTAAACAGCAAGGGAACAGATTAAGCTGGGCTCTTTGTGCACGTTTCTGTGGTTTAATCATCCTTGGGAATAAAAATAGAGTGCTTGATAGGGTTGTCTGAGTTGATTAATGCTGAATCACAGGCTACTTTCTTTGTCTTCCCTATCCTGTCTCCCTAGTTTTTCCTTTCGGGTTTCCTGTCTGAGTATGTTGTAGAATTGCTATAGGCGTGGATAATTTATACTTCACCTGAGTCTTGGTTAGCAAAGATAGCAGGATTAGGTTGATTAGACAGGACTTGTTTTAAGCACACGTGTGTACCCTTTAATCTGCTTTCAGGACTGAATTCTTATGTCTCAACTGTGAAGGGGAAAACTGAAAACAAAGGAAAGAAAGAAAAGATACCTGGACTTGTTAAAAAAGTGTTGAGGTTAGTCAGGGTAGAAGATAGGGTTATATAGAGTAAACAAATGCATCTGACCTAAATCAAAGCTGTTTGGCTACCTGAGGGTTTTTAAGTGTATAGATCTGGATCACTAGAAGGGTGTTGCCACTGTTTTTTAAAAGTAAAGGAATACCACATTCTGGTTTCACTCGAAGCAAGTTTGGGCTGTACAGTCAAGGGATTTAAACCAGTGATGGTCTGGACAAATGATGGAAGGCATCTTTGGCTGATGGTGTCTTCTAGATACAAGCAATGTTAGGAGATTGCAGATAGCATTATAAGTTATAATTGGATGTTTTAATGTGGTCTGCATTGTTTGTTTATCCCTTTTAGTGTAGATTTGAAATACATATAGTATCGTGACAGCAACTTACTGCAATTTGTTTTGATAGGCTAAATCACTTACTTAGGATTCTTTTAGCTCTGAGGGCATATGCCCCTGATTCTTGTATTTCATTCAACTTGTGTGAGCAAGTCTTAAATTGGAGGGAAATGCTGCAAACGCTGCATAAGGAACATAGCTGTAAATAACTTGGATAGGGAAAATACCACAATCACATTTAAATAATACCTTACAGAAAAACCTCACTTTTCTTGTTTTGCTTGTTTGATGTGCAGCAGAAAGAGGGAAAGAAGGAGCGAGCAGTGGTGGACAGAGTGTTTATTGCAAGAATATGTCGAATCCTGAAAATAATGGTCCCTCGAACTCTTTGTAAAGAGGTAAGCATTGCCTGCAGTAACAAATACAAATGGGCTTTTTTGGAGTCACATTTTCTTTTGTAGTTAGATCAGAATTTAAACAAAAGCATATAAATTACTTGAATAAGACTAAATGATACTGTTTTAAAGTACCAACTTATTAATATAAAAATCTACAGTTCAGTTGTTAGATCAGTACAAAGTTGCATTCTGTTTTCCATTACAAGATAAGCCATTTACAGTGAGCTAGTAACTGCTGTCTGCGTATCTTTTAAAAGGGCATCAGAGCTTTGCTTGGTTTCATGCAAGGCAGTACACTTCTCTGTGCACATGCTTCCTATCTTTAAATAGCATGCTTTTCATCCAGATTTTGGCTTTTTTAACTTATATCTAGGCCAGCCCTTATTAGAAAGTGACTTTGTCCAAAAATCTGTCAGCATCAATTCAGGAAAGCTATGCAGACTAAATTTTAGCAAGGTAAAACAATTTGCTTTGGCATCTTCCTCATGCTTTCTAGAATGCCTTTTTCAAAGGAGTATTAGTTGAGCTCAAAACTTAAATGATGAATTGCAATATATTAGAACTTCAATGTACATCAGGCACAAAGCAGTGAATTCCAGTGTACACAATGTAGAGCAAGCATGGCAGCTGGCTAGCCTGGATGAAAAGGGATCTTTGACAGCCTGTTAGCAAACAGGAAGTATGCATAAGGTAGAAGCATGGATGGCAACGTTCTCTAATGCTTCTGAGAGTGCTGACAGAGCTGGCCTCAATCAGCATCAAAAGGTCATGGCCTTCAGAAGAGGTTATTGATAATCCCCCCAAAAAACAAACATCACTTCCATCTTCAAAAACAAGTGTACTGGAAGCTGCAGGCTGGTCAGCCTCAAAGTGTGCTTGGTCAATGCTGTGATCAAATCCTCTTGAAAGCTATCTCTAGCCACAAGAAGGACAAAAAGGTGATTGTGAACAGCCAGCCTGGATTTATGGATCATGCCTTACTAACCTGATTGCTTTCAGTGATGAGATGACTGGCCATGCTTATAAGGGCAGAACAGAGAATGTTGGATGCTTTGATTTTTTTTATTTCAGCAAGGCTTTGAGACTAAGGTCTCACCTACTGCCCTGATAGCCAAACCAAACTGGCTGGGTGAGTGAAGAATGAGGTGGGTGGAAAACTGGTTGAACTGTGGACTTCAAGGTTTTTCATCAGTGGTACAAGGTCTGAGTGATAACTGGTTACTAGTGGCCCTGTTTGAGTGGGGAGTTGAAGTAGGGTGACCTTCAGGGGTTTCTTGCAACCTGTATGATGCTATGCTTATGGCAGAAGGGTGTGTCAGAACAGCAATAACTTCTTTGTCCCTTATAGGATGTGTCCAATGTATGTATCAACCAAATACAGCTTTTTAAAAGACAAACCTTCTTCATGAAAATTAATCAGTATTTTATCAAATATATTGTATAGTATATAGTAATGTGTTTCCTACAAAGTCAGCAAATACTACGTTAGCTGTGAACAGCAAGGTAATACTTTTCTGCTAGATATGGTTAGACCACTTAGTAGGAAAAAGTGGTGAATATTATCCCTCATTTAAGTGTTACACTTCTATTTTTTGTACTAGACAGGTTATTTGCTGCTTATTGCTGTGATGCTGGTAGTCCGCACCTATTGTGATATTTGGATGATTCAAAATGGAACAGTCATTGAAAGGTATCTGTAAACTTGTTTTTTTTTTTTAAAGAAATACTTTTAGTCAACTGTTTTTCTGCTGTTGGATAATATTTTACTATTTGTTTTAACTAAAATTTTCTTATTAAATGATTTTTGTACACATTTTGTACACTTAAGACTAAACTGTTATCTGAACGGCCAAGAAGGCACTTTAGGATAGTGGCACAGTAGTTCTATGTCATAGGCTCAAGACATGTTGCTTGGATATTAGGACTGTTACTTCTTCCTACTGAGCTGCTTGCTCTTTAGATTGATAAACAATGTTTTCAGTCTTACTATTTTAGAAAGTATTTTCTAGACTTCTGATTTTTCTTGTTTCTCTTGTTGCTGATTGAAGCAAGGCAGAATCTGTCTTGAAATGTGAATTCAAAATGTTACTCTATTTCAGGAGAGATTTTCAGTGCTGTGTGGAATTGAAGGACTGCTTTGTTTCTCTGATGAGAATCCATGAAAGCAAAGAAGGAAAGGAACTGGTGTTCTATGCCCATGAATTTCTGAGCCTTTAATGCAGGCAGTTACTGCAGGAGTAGAAGATAGTTCCTTAGTCTATCACTTACCACGTGCAGAAGTCTGTCATATTTAATCCTACAGCTGATACTACAGATTTCCACGATGATTTTTGTTTTCTCTGTGTGGTCCACTGAGAATTTATCTACTTAAGACATGCTATAGTTTATACTTTCTTGTTTCTCCTGTGACTAACTCTTAGCTGATGGTTGTTTTCAGTGCTATCATTGGGCGCAGCAGAAAAGATTTCAAGAAATACTTGTTCAACTTCATTGCTGCAATGCCTGCTGTAAGTGCTTTTCTTGTGCCAGCCTTTAAGCAGAACATATTTTAAATGCAAATTAAGAATTTGAGGATAAGCTCTCAAATAAGTGGCCTAATACCCATAGAAATAAGCTATTTTATGTGCAGGTCTGTATTTAAATTTTTGGCCTCAGTGGGCCATCAGCATGTTTCCTTATTGGTTGCAGCTATTTTTCTGGCAGATATATTTAGGGTTGTAGGTTATTTTTGTTGATAGTAACTTTGGCTGATAGCTTAACATGCCACCTGCAGGCCTGTATAATGTCTTATGGCTTAGATGATGTTTCAGCATTGTGGGTTTGAGATTATTTTGACACCACTGAAGATAAAGTTTTCTTTCTAGTCTTTTTTTTTTTAGATTTCTTACAGCTTTTTCCAAGGTTTGTTATGTTTTTCCCTCTCCCTTTAACTTCTTTTCAGCTTGTCAACATCTCTGACCTGCAGCAGATGTACTTGTTACTACCTAATAGATATTGTACCTGCTTTACAATAGATTTAGAAGCAAATTGATAAATGTAAAGTAGTAGTTGTCAAATGGTGGCTATTTTCTAGAACTTATCAGAAGAGCTCAAGATGTACTTTAGTTTTCAATAACATAGACTGGAACCCAATCAGAGGTCCTGCACATGCTATAGGTCTTCAGTGTGTTAATAGTATTACTGACTTGGAGGGGAATATTCAGCTGTTCTAAAGTGTTTGCAGTATTTGTGCTGCAAACTGGTCTATTAAATCTTGCTAGGTAAATATTGAAATGTTGTCTCTTATTTTTAGATCTCTTTAGTGAATAGCTTCTTGAAGTATGGTCTAAATGAATTGAAACTTTGCTTCCGAGTAAGACTTACCAGATACCTCTATGAGGAATATCTTAAGTAAGTAACACCTGTTAACGTCTAAAGGTTTTAAAAACTAAATTGATTAACATCAAACCAGGTAATTTTAAGTACATAGTAAGAAGGTAACAAGATGCTTTATAGGGCAGGTATACTGTTTAGAAAAAGGGGTTTGGTTGCAACTACCTTGTAGTTAAGGATGAGTGACTTATCCAGGTTGTAGATGGCACAGATAGAAAGATAGCAAAGTTGTCTCAATTGGGGGTGGTGGTGGGTGGGGAAATCCTGCTGCTTCCACTAGTGGGTCAGCTTCCAAAGTATTTAAGTTGCTTTCATTCAGTGGTAATAATCCTGCAGATTAAATTGTATGCATGAAACGGAGTGGCTGCTTATGTCCTTCTGCACTGAATTTTGGTGGTTGGGTGTGCTGATGCAGAGTTTGTGAGAGTTTTGTAGCTGAAAGTGCAGCAACAGTGCATAGAGCAGCCTGAGCTTCAACTAAGATGTTTTCGGAGCCTAAACAGCTCTACAGGATTTAGTATAGATCTGGTCAGGCAGAAACACAGTTTATGCTGACTCCATGCAGCCATTTAACGTTTGCACTACTTTCCATCTTGGTTGCGTGAAGCGAGGGGGTTCCAGTTATTTCAGATCCCAAGAAATGATTTTTATTTTTTTTCTGCCTTTTTTTTTTTATCTCAGATCTTATACATACTACAAAATGGGAAATCTGGACAACAGAATAGCTAATCCAGATCAGCTCCTTACACAGGATGTGGAAAAATTCTGTAACAGTGTAGTGGACCTGTATTCAAACCTGAGCAAGGTAAGTTTACCCAGATAGAACTTTGAGGGATAGCTGTGGATGTTTAGGATGTGATGTCAGAGCTCAAAACAATTATTTCCATTTGTATGTGTATTCCTTGGAGTATGGTGCTAAAAACCCTGTTCATGGTATTATATCCTTTCACACTGTGGTTTCCATGACCTCTGCTAAAGCACAGGTGTGGGTTTTTCCAATTTGTATTAAATTTCCTTTTAAAGAACTTGGCACATTGTTTTGTAGTTGAACAACGATGAGCATACTTTCTCAGCTAGTTAGGCTTCAGAAAAAAATCAGTAGCTATCTTTTAGTTACGTAAGAATATTCTTTTGGATAGGGAGGTGTGGTTGAATAAACTTTTCATTCTGTAGTGTAAATTTTAGGGGGTTTAGGTAGTGAAGTAGAATACTCTTAACATTTTTAAACTAGGTTTGCGAGTTTTTTTTAATGCTGTTTTGTTCATTCAAGCAGAAGTATAAAGCAAAATACAAGTCAATACATTCAAAAATTCTGCATGCAAAACCTGTAGTTCAGCTGCTCTAGCTTTGAGAGGGAGTGTATGGAAGAGGATGCTTGCAAATTGGAATGTTGCTTGTATTAGGTACATAGGCAACTATATGACATTATCCTTCTGCTCGGTAACCATAGAGCCTAGTCCAACTTTGCTTCATGAGCAGGGTGTTATTACAGACCTCAAATAGTGAAGTACTCTTATGTACTTTATCTGAAGATACAACGCATTTATGTTCAATTCTTGAGTGAATGTTTTCAGAAACATGTCATGGGGCTGGGATTCTTTTTGTTTTAATAGATTTAGTTTGTATAAGTTAAACATTATTGTGCTTTTAATGCAGAGCTATAACTGTTACTGGGGTGGTTGGTGGTTTCTGGGCTGGTTTTCTTTATGTTGGTGTTCTAATGCCTTTTCTCCTCTGCTTCTCTTATAGCCTTTCTTGGATATAGTTTTGTATATCTTCAAGCTAACAAGTGCAATAGGAGCTCAGGTAAATTGAGTGGGTTTTTTAGCATTATAAGAAAATGTTCTTTTCTTTGGTTATAGCCCTTGTACCTGTTTAGAGCCTGAGGAAAACTCTACGTGTTAATTGTAGATTCAGCCATAATTTAAAGGGTTATACTGAAACTATGCTTTCACACTTCATGTTTTATATGCTTTAGTGCTCTCTTATCTTGAGGCAAGCAAAATAAAAACAGCATTTGCAGGAATTCCACCAACAATTTGAAGAAACAAGAAAATTCTTTGTTTTCTTCTGGCAGTTACTTGAGAATCATATTTAGTAGAGTACCCTTCTGGCTGCTGTGTGTTGCATGGCTTCCATTTAAGGGACAAAATAAGTTTTCTGTTTCATTGCAGCCTCTATAAAGGAGTCATTCCCTGCATTCAGATGTATGACCATTATATTTCCTCCACCATAAACCGAATAATTTCATAAATCTTCAGCTTAATAAAACAATGCAGTATCAGAAATGTTCAGGGTTTGACAGGAAGTGTTTCTGGGACACATGATTTTGTTGGAACAGACTGCAGTGTAAGGCTTAGCTGAATCTAGGTAGTTTGTGTAGTCTCTGTCTTAGCATTGATCACTGAAGTACTTAGTTACTACAGGCAGTTTATGCCAAATTCAGTTTGTGCCTTTGGTTTTATACTGTGCCATACTTCGATAGTATTTAAGTATGCTGTTTGAGAGCCCTGGACTATTGAATCTTAGGGTGCAGAAGAACAAGAGTTCCCCACAAGGGCTGCTTGAGAGAAGAGAGTGTGTTGGGAGACATATGGATAAAAGAAGAGAATGGGATTGAAATATTGACTGCTACGACAGTGTAGCAAATACAGAGAAAATGAAGTAGGTAGAAGCGAAGGAGAGGAAATGAGAAGGAAATTCATAGTGAAATAAGCTAGGACAGTAGGACACACAGGTGGCACGGAACTTGAGTAGAAGGCTGGGATGGGAAGAACATCTAGGGACAGAGAATTGGTAAAATTATTAAATAACATCTACAACATGAAAGAAAGGAACATGGTGGGAATTTCAAGGGTAACTGAAGTGGTAACATAGACACATAGAACGTGAGAATCCAGGGATTCATGCTTTCTGGGCATTTTGTATATAGATGTTACAATTTGAGACCATCTAGATGGTAAGCTTTTCTTCTGGTTTGATGTTCGCAGGGTCCAGCTAGCATGATGGCTTACCTGATTATTTCGGGGTTCTTCCTTACCCGTTTAAGACGACCAATTGGCAAGATGACTGTTATAGAACAGAAATATGAAGGGGAGTACAGATATGTAAACTCACGGCTTATTACAAACAGGTATAGATTTACTTGGATGGTAAGATAAAAGTGACAAAGTAATGCTGTGGTACACATGGAGAAGCTGTATGTTAACATACGTTTTCGGAACGTCTAATGCTATGGGTTCAGAGCAAAGTGTTTGCATCTTTATGAGGATTATTTTTAACTAATTTATATGTGCATTATATTCCTAATTCAAAAGACAAACTGTAGCTGGGGTATAAAAAGCTTATGTTCTACTGTTGTGAAAATGTACAGACTCTTATTTTCTAAAGTGACTGAAACGGGAGCTATATTCCCGTGTTTTATGGCTGACGTCTTCAAAGACTGATGTAAAAAATTTGTTTTTCTTTTTTGTTTTTTAGTGAAGAAATTGCTTTTTATAATGGAAACTTGAGAGAAAAACAGACTATTCACAAAACCTTCCGTAAACTGGTAAAACTTATTTTATCTTTTAAAACATTTAAGCAAAACTTCAATTAATTTTATGTTGGTGATTCTTGACATATTTTAGTATAAATTGAATTATAGTGGCTTGATGCTTATGCTGCTAGAGTCGTTAGATTTAAAAATGAGTAGGCTGTAAGCAGAAACCAGATTTCTGATAAAATGGTCTTTCTCATGACATTTACCTCCTTTTCACCCTTTTCACTACAAAAACTATTCTTTCACTGCTCAGTTTCAAGTGTAGGTTGTGTTGGAGAGCAGGTCTTTGCCAGCAGAGACACTTGTGCAGTGCTTGTCATCATTATAGGTGTGTTGAGGTATCTGTGACTTAGGGAAGAATAATTGTTGAGAATCAAATGTCTGTAAAATAATAAAAGTTAATAAAAAAAGTACTGATCTAACTTGACCTTGTTTCTTCTGTAACTTACCAGGTGGAACACTTGCATAATTTCATCTTGTTCAGGTTCTCAATGGGTTTCATTGATACCATCATTGCCAAATGTAAGTGTTTATCCAGTGCTAATGGATTGCTATAAATAACAAAGTGTTCAAATTTTAAAATGAGAAATCTTTTTTTCTTACTGCATTAATTAATGTGTAGCTTAATATTTACTCTTAAACTTCAGACCTCGCCACTGTGGTTGGTTACCTGGTTGTTAGTCGCCCATTTCTGAACCTGGCTGATCCTCGTCACCAGAACAGTACTCATGCAGAACTTTTGGAGGTAAGTACAGCAGAATTAAAACCATTTCCTGAATTTAAATTCTGTTAGTCTACATAAAGAAACGTTCTTCTACTCTAGGATTACTACCAAAGTGGAAGAATGTTACTGAGAATGTCTCAAGCCTTGGGCAGAATAGTTCTAGCAGGCCGTGAAATGACAAGATTGGCTGGGTAAGCTTCTTAAGTAGTTGTCTCAAGTTTTCTTTCTAAAAGTTATGTTGTCGCTGTTTTTCTTCTCATTTCAAGAAACTGACTTAGAATTAAAATGGTTTTGTGTGATTTGTTCACTGCTGCACCCTAGAAATCCAGGGGTTAAAAATATTTGATGCTGAATACAAATCTGAAGGTATGATAACTGTGTCCATTAGTAATTTCATATCTGAACAGTAGCAGCATACAGTTTGAATGTTTAATTGAAACAACATCTAGGAAGAAAAGCTACCAAATACTTTCCTATTACAGGAAAAGGTTCTTGAAAGTATTGTGAATATTGGACAACTTCAGTGCGACTCAAATGTTAAAGTTCTGTTTCTGTGCTGGGTTGAATAACTTTGTCAGTTTGATAGTTGTACTCATTAGAGTTACTGTTGATTTCTGAAACTTCTAAAGATTAATTACAGTTAATTTTCTGTTTTTTCTGTGGTTTGTTTTTAGTTTCACAGCTCGAATTACAGAATTAATGCAGGTTCTGAAGGACTTAAATGGTGGCAAATACCAGCGTACCATGGTATCACAAGAAAAAGGTAGATATGACATAGTATGCAGTATATGCATCTCTCCATAGCGTTCCGGTCTCTTAACACTTTCTTCTTATTTTAAGATACAGATAAAAAGCCAGCTTTGCCTTTGATACCTGGATCTGGAGAAATTATCAACACTGATAACCTTATCAAGTATGTTTACAAAGTTTTCACAACTTCAGTATTTTTAACTTTGCCTGGAAAGACATAAGTCATTCCCTCTGCTTCTGTTAATGGAGATTTTAATACACATTATTACAATATGCAGCTCCGGTTGTGCTGTAGTTTTATGTACATATAATTCTGCCTCACTCCCTGTCAGCATTTCTATTGTGTAAGTCAGTCCTTGTCCTCTCACCTTAGCAGAAGACATAATATGCTGTCTGGGTATAGCCTATGTAGTAATATTTTCAGCTGTCCTTTGGAATATGACTTCCCAGACCTTTTTGTTAACGCTTTATCAAACTTCTTCTTAGAAAAAAGTTGGTTACAGATTTTATGCTGTGATATAAATTAGCAGTAAAATGCAGGGGCAAGTCTGTATTCAGTTTGTATATCTGCATGCTTGGACCCTTCAGTGATGTATTCAAGTAGCAATCAGTTCCTCAGGTTTTTGCAGTTTGAGGGTCATAGTATTGACATAGTAATACTACCTAAAGACATGGAGTAAAGCCAGCTAAGAGATGAAATAGCCTCAATCTGGACAATGTGGAAATCGAGTGGTGGAGTGGAGGGGAGTGAGAGGAGAAAGGAGATGGTAGAGTTACTTTTATTATTTTATTGAGGGCGAAAAAGAAGCAAACAAAAGCAAGGGGGAGGAGAGCAGAGAATCATTCATTGTGTATCCTGGAACTCATGAACTAAACTTCCACTACCAGGTTTAAGATGAAGAAGAGCATCTTTAAATGTAGGTTTTTATCCACAAGGTGTTTTGGAGACCAAAGACTTAGAAGGATTCGGAAAGCAAATATGTGAAGGCAAAAAAACTACCAGCAAACTATAGATAGTTGTTAAACACTGAGGTACCACTTGTGGTTCAAGAACTTCCTTAGCTGTTAATTGCCTTTTATTTTAAATGTTGCAACACAGGTTTGATCATGTTCCGTTGGTGACACCTAATGGAGATGTTTTGATTCAAGACCTTAACTTTGAGGTAAGTTTCTTAATATCATAGAAAATTATATTCATCTGAAGTTTTAAAGGGGAGATGATAATTTCAGAGGTAATCTGATTTATAAATACATGTACAGTCATAGCTAGAGAGGTGCTTATATGGTATGCTTAAATGGGAACAAAAGTAATTCTCATGTTAGCTCCAAATGAGAAAATAAAAAGGCAATGAGCTATTTGCCCAGAAGTGTTTTCATTGTTACAAGTGTGAGTCTTTTCCCAGCTGCAGTTGGTGCTAGACTAGTTGGAAAAGACAAAAACTACATGATTACTGGAAATCAGTCCTTGTAGTGTCAGAAGGTGCTATGTACAAGCCTACAAGAATACAAGCTTGTCATAGTGTTTGCAAAAGCTTTTACCAGTACTTCCTCACTACACTTCTCATGTGTTGGCTTTGCATTTTTAGGTTCGATCTGGTGCAAATGTATTGATTTGTGGACCAAATGGATGTGGGAAGAGCTCACTTTTCCGTGTTCTTGGTGAGGTAAGGGAACTTGTGAAAATGAACAGCAGAGACTCTTAAAGCACTGCTGTAATTGGACTTTTTTCAGTCAGGTTTAAACCTTTTTCTTGTTGCAGTTGTGGCCTTTGTTTGGTGGGCGTTTAACAAAGCCTGTAAGAGGAAAGTTGTTCTATGTTCCCCAGGTGAGGCAAAGTATTTAGTTGACAGTAGTTTTTCTCTTTCTTCCTACTTTGGCTATGCTTAGAAATATTTGACCTACCTTTTTGTTTCTGGCTGTACCGCAGAGACCATATATGACTCTTGGAACACTCAGAGATCAAGTTATATATCCAGATACTTTAGAAGATCAGAGAAAGAAAGGTATTTCTGACCAGGTAATGATAATTCAGTCATTAACCCTTTCTCTTGCTTAAGATGTGTAATGTTTCAGATTTAAAAATACTGAAACTGCTATTAAACCCATTGCCTTTTGTTTAACGTTTATCAGGGTTGATAGTATAGTACACCGGTATAATAGTATAACCCTTTATAACCTTCTTCAGTCATTTCTTTAAGTTCACTTAAGCTCTACTTGTCATTTCTGTTTCATTAAAAGGTGCTGAAGGAGTATTTGGATAATGTCCAGCTGGGTCACATCTTGGAACGTGAAGGAGGCTGGGATATTGTTCAGGATTGGATGGATGTACTCAGCGGGGGAGAGAAGCAGAGGATGGCAGTATGTGTCTATGATTCTATGTCTCAAAAGTGTAAATACTTAAGAAATACAGGACCTGGTCAAAACTGTAACCTAAATTATAAGCAATTCCTATTTAACTAAATATTAGTATTTTCCTTAAAAGGAATCCTCAAAATATGAAATACCTAACTACTGAGGAAAAAAAAGAAACCAAACTAAAACAGTGTTGTCTATATAAAAAATTTAATAGGAAATATTGACCTTTTATCACCCATTACACTTTGGTTATATAAACAGATGTTCACCAGTGGGTGCCAGCCTAAAGGAAATTCCCTTGCCACAGTAAATTTTTGGACACTCTTAGTTTCACTTGTAACACTGCCTTGGTTGTAGTGCTATATCCACAGTAGCCTTTTGGTTTGCATTGCAGATGGCAAGGTTATTCTATCATAAGCCCCAGTTTGCAATTCTGGATGAATGCACCAGTGCTGTTAGCGTTGATGTAGAAGGCTACATTTACAGCCACTGCCGGAAGGTAAGCTCTTTGTTGCTAGAATTCTATAATGCTAAAGGCACCCAAAAGTTTAAAAGGGCATGCAAGGACCCTTTATGCACACTAGAATTCAGTAATTGTTTTGTAGCCTTAGGATAATTTAGAGGTACATGTGGCCTCTGTATATCAGAGAACTCTTACTAACTGCTAAGTAACCTTACTACTCTAGATAAACTCTTAAAATGTCAAGTGAAGATCAAATAATCTAAGATTTTATACTTTTTTTGTTGTTGCTCAAGAGCCCTCTGTTGGCCAGGACATCAAAATGAGGGGGTGGAAATTAGCATTTCCATCTATTTTGAGATATCAAAAGCTATACACTCTAGGAAAACATGATATTGAATATATTTTTTCTTCTTCCTTTCTCTCTTAAACTCACCATTTCAGATTCTGTGTAGTGCAGTGTGAAATATTAATAGAATTCAATTTCACCCCCTCAGCCTAGGAAAGAATTGACTTGAAATAACATTAACTGTTCAGTAGCAATATTCACAGAATGCTAATAGAGCAAACGTGTGCATCCACTGAAATAATATGCTTGAAACTTGAAATGGGAATTTAAGGAGCCTTCTGTGGTAGTAAATTCACACTGGTGAGGACTCTGCAGAAGAATGGATATCATTTCTTAATTTTACCACATTAATACCAATACCCTGACAACTTTCTGTGTCTGTTTTGCATATACTTGTTATTCTGTTAATTTGAATGTTCACTTGTAGCTTACAGTTCCTGTTGTCAAGTGGCTAATACATGTTCCTGGAAAATAGAATTCCCAGTTAAGCTGTCCTTGCAGTAAGAACAAAATGTCACCCTGCTTTATCATCAGAGCCATTTTGGCTTTTAATTGGTACTGCTGTTAGGGATACATAATCAGATGAGTTGCAGTGAAACTAAGGAAGATTGTTCACCTTTAAATTGTTACTTTAGAATGTATTAATAGCTTTTGTGGTTTGGGGTGTTTTTGCTGTTAAAGTGCACTTCTTTTAATCACCAGGTTTGTTGGTTTACCCACCTCCTACTTTGCCTCCTTTGCCCAGTGTATGTTTTGCCAAATGATTAGGAGCAAAAGAACAGTGAAATCAATTAAAAATGAGAAATCTCTCCTGCTTTTCAGTTTATTTATTCAACTGCAATATTTTATACAAAGACTGGATATGTATACTGTTAATAATAGGGTCTGGAGGTTTTGTGTTTATGAATGTAAGCTGTTCAGCTGATGCTGACAAATAACCAACACCTAACCCATGAGACAAATTAACTGCTTTATTGTGTGTATTTTCTTCATTTAGGTTGGCATCACTCTCTTTACTGTCTCCCACAGAAAGTCACTCTGGAAACATCATGATGTATGTAGCCTTTGTTTTTGCTAAGCGTATCTGTGGGTTGTAGGGGTTTTGTTGTTTGACTTTCAAGGTGTTCTCCTTTTAGGTCCTTCGAGATGATGATCTGTTGTTTCAAAAATGTTTTGATTTCGTAATCCAGTGTCTTATTGAAATACTCTTCTGCTTCTAGTTATGAAAACTAACCCAAAGTCCTTAAATGCCTCAAAACTGTGGAAGGCTCATTAGGTACTTCAGTCTTTCTCAGTCTCAAAAAAACCCTTCAACCAGAATCCAGTAAACAGCATGAAGTTTTGCTTTCAAGATGCTTAATACATCTATGCTGAAAAGTTAATCTGTATGACTGTAATACTGTGTAATACTTCTTTTCTTCCAAACTGAGTTTTTATTATTGCTATCACTTTTTATGCAGAGAGACTCTAGATGTGTGTGGAAAATACTGAATTAATACACAGGGATGAATGTGTAACTTAAATATATTATCACAAAGCCCAAGACAGCAGTGTTAAGTCTAGCTGTGACCATTAGCAGACATTCAGCCTCTTTCCAGAGGCAGTTGAATTTAATGAAATGTGAGGAGGGAGAAGCTAAAGACGTAATTTTCAAGTGATTGCTAACATATGCTCTTCTATTTCAGTTTTACTTGCATATGGATGGCAGAGGAAACTACGAGTTCAAGAAAATAACTGAAGACACTGTTGAATTTGGATCTTAAAGTCATGAACTGAGCTGCTACAGAGACTGATTACAGGAAGTGTGTAGTGTGGCAGACATTGTACAATACAACTACTCAGCTTGTTTTCTAAACAAATTAACTAGGATAACCCAAAACAAGCTGTTAAGCATTTACTATTATGTAGGATATTGCTAATTGTGTATATGTTGGTTTAATTATTGATATGTACTAAGAATGTCCTTATTCTTGTGGTTTAAAAACCTGCCTAAATTAAATTGGGCTTAAATCAGTGTAACCTGATTCATCCTGGGATGCAAACCATTTGAAATCAGCTGATTTGACTTTTGTAGACCTTCTTTCCCTTGAGTGAAAAACCCTGTTAAAATTAGGGTTGCTACCTCTCTTGTTCCTGCAAAGCAGTCTTGGATTTTTGCTCTGTTCTATGCATATTTCTGAGTTATCTCACACAGTGCAGGACATTCTCCCATCTTCAGATCTGTGCCCAGTTAAATGAAAGAGCCTTTTCCTTGACCAAGCCTTGTGATGTAGCCAATATGCCCTTGCTGATAAAGGATGGACTGAACCTAAAAGACAAAAGTAATTCCTTCTGGTAAAAAATTAAACTTGTTCTTTGCTGGGTTTTGAATTCTCTTTAACATCTCCTTGTCCATGCAGTTCTCGCTGCTGCTCAGCAATCCCATTCTCAATTTAGCAAGAGCTTCATCCATCTCCCACCCCAGCAGCCCTTTTTGTGTCAGAGAAATACTTTGGTAATGAAGAGTTGAGAGGAGGTTGAGAGATGAAAGAAATAACCAGGAGAAAAAAAAGAAAAAGAAGTCATGTATCTTGTACCAAACAGTCTCATGCATATTTTCAGCTCAGAAGAAATGAATGGCTCCCCAGGTAGAAACAGAGAAGAGAATGTGGGTCCGGTCACTCTTCTCTTGAGATCAGAAAGGGACTCCAGAATGTTAATCTTTGAAACGGCAGACTCTTGTCTGTCCTTTGTGTGTTCTGTTCTGTAATACAGCAGTAGCTTTTTCCAAATTCCTATTTCCCTCTTCAAAAAAAATGAGATCTCATTGTGGTTTTAGCTGCCTTTCAGATCTGAGATTGAAACTAAGTGATAATAAAGGCACTTGTTTGGTCTTCTAGGCTGTAGAGCCTACAATGATACTTTCATCCTTCATCTTTATCCTCTTATTTGTCATGAGGTTTCTTGATTTCTGATACAAATGATTCACCAGTGATGCTCCCTGTTGTCTAAGGATCTCTAGTCCCTGCTGGTATTCTTGTTCCAGTTGCCAAATCCCCTTGCAGAAACCCAACTCTTTAAACAGTTTACTGCAACTGTTCTCTCTGTACCAATTATTTTGTGGTTGCCATGTGACTTTGACAAACATAAACGCAGCAAGGTGATTTTTTTGTGTGTGTGTAATCAGGGAAGAGGAAGGTGTAACTGAAACTGAATCACTCTTTAGGCTTTAAAACACAAATTACCGATACATGTTGTACAGTGAAGGTCTAGTCGTTTTTTAGTGTTCCATATAAGATACAGTGTAGGAATGCACTACATGAAGGCATGCATAAAATATGCAATAAATCTGTTCTCTGTGCATCTTTTATCAAGGGTTTAGATTAAAAACAAACCCAGTTTTTTATAGAATGGGTACGTATTTGGATGCACTTCTGTCAATTTTTACCAGGTTTGATCAGTCATCATCTTTCATGTTGAAATCACTACCTGTTAATACTTTTCCTTTTTTCTTGTCCTTGCCCATTCTTGTTAGTGCTATTATTCTTTTGTAGTACTCAAATGCAAACAGCTACACTGGTATAAGAATCTAGTGACCACATTAGATTCATAGTATAATGCATCAACGAAAATCAAAAAAGCCTTTCTGAGGTGTAATGTATTCAAGAGAGTAAGGTACCCGAGTAAATTTTCATGCTTGATCCACAAGAAGGCAAATAGATATCTCATTTTACTAATTTTCTTTCTATTCCTTCAGATTCTCACATCAGCCATAACGTAGCAGGTAGCAGCATGCTGTAGTCTTATGGTAACGGTAACCATGACAGTAGGGATGCGAGGTAGTTTGTTGTGTGGGGTTTTGGGGGCTTGGTTTTGTTCCTGTTTGTGAAAGTTCTCAGCACAAATGCAACTTCTTCTCTTGGAAGGGATCTTTTAATAACCTTTTTTAGATATACAAGTTAAAAAATCTCTGAAGTGAGAAAGCTCCTGTTATCTTTGTGACTAGGGCAGCCTTTGCAATGGAGTAGTGAACTTGGGATGCTTTAATGTATTTTACGACTGGCAAGCAGATCCCCACACAGCACACTTCCATAGCACCCCAGCAGCCAATCCCAAGGTACTTTACATTTCAGTTGGTTAATAACAGAATTGTGTGTGACCTTGGATTAATTTTGAATACTAAAATCAACAAAAAATCCAGCTCCATAAGCAAGGAGGAATAGGTTTGCCTTTAGATGCCATAAGTTCACTGGAACTGAGGATGCTAGTATGTCCTTAGGGCCAGGACTAAGTGTTTCTGAATATACTGGAAGGAAAGAAAAACATTCTTCTGTGCTTGATTGTAAGAGAGACTTATAAAGAAAGTATAAGACTGATGTTTTAGAATGATATTCTTTAAAGGCCTTACATTAAAGTATTTTGAGATAGACTTGATCTAATGAAAGATTGTAACAAATCTAATTACAATGCTCCAAGTCTCAGTTCTGTTGCAGGATTGCACTGTGATACTGTATTTTAGCTGTTATGTCTTTTTAATAGCACAAGATGGAAGTTTGTACATGGGAATTCTGAACTAGTGAGACAAAGTATTGATGAGGATTTCCAGTCTGAAACAGTTGGTGTTTTGAAGATGGTACTGGTAATAGTCAGATGGCTGCATTTCAACAGTGGTGGGAAACATTCCTGTATGTATATATTGTAAAGTGTTTTGGAAGGGGAAACGGCGCTATATAAATGTAAGACATTAAGTGCCTCAAATAATAATAAATCTAAAGATAAACTATATCTAGGCTTTTTATGTTTCTTGATTATGTGATTACAAATTCTGTAGCAATACAGCGAATGCATGCTCAGCAAACCTCAGGTTATTTGATGAATGGATCACAGATGCATTAATCTGCTCTAAGTCTGCACTGATTCTGACCTCTCTCACCATTACCCGCTGGCCACTTCTTTTTCCCTTCAAGTTCATTGGTTTTTAGAAGAGCGTAGGCCTGACTAAGGTTAAAATGTATCAGAATGTGGTGATTCTTTTGAGTGTTCTTTAATCTTACTAACTGGAGAAAAATAGGATAATCACTCTCCACCTTTATTGTATTTGTGATTTTTAATGGTTTTCCTCTGTTGTAGAGGTAGACATACAAGCTGTCAGGATTCTTGAAACTTGGTAGTGTAAGAGTGAAAACAAGATACACCTGAATGCGCCGATGAGCTGTTAACTCTGGGCTCTCTGGTACGCAGGTCATTCCAAATGCTCAGTTTGTGTGCCTCAGCACTTTAATTCTTCCTTATGTAGAGTGAAAACACCAGTTCCTGGAACAGTAGAACTGAAGCCACGGAGCAACAAATTCCAGCTCTCTCTCAAGGATCAATTCACCATCTTTCAAGGGTGTTGAGGGGCCATGGTGCAGTGTTTGAATTCTTTTGGGAAAAAGCTGGCATCCTAGCCAATCTGCATTGCTGCAGGGAAGTTTCTTGCCCGGGTGTGGCACCAGTAGTGGAGTAGATGCACGTGGCTGGACATCCCAAATACAAAATTACTTTAGCACTATTCCAAAGTGATTTGTACTGTAAGAAAATTCTGGATATACTGCTGCTTCATTAGCTCTGTACTGTGTACTAGAAGATGAGAACGACTAGGGAAGAGAAACTGCAGCATGGAGTGCTACTTACATGACAGGCTTTTTCATTCAATCCTATCTAGTGCTGACAAGTGACTTATGTTTCTGCAGAACAGGGAATTCAGTCTTTATGTTTCTTAAATGTAGAAAGAAGAAATACCCTGTGGATTAGGAGTGGAGAGAGAGAACTAATTTAGTGATTGTTCCATTGGATGCAGCTTTCGGCACACTCGACAGATACCAGTGCATCACCTAATCCTTGGTGTTCTGAAGTGGTCTAGAAATGTGAAAAACCCATTGAGATTGGTCTGTCATCAAGGTAGGAGTGAAAAATTCATTCTTAAAGTGTATATATAGTTGTCATAGATACTGTGGCTTGTCCATAGAAACAGCCATGCTAATGAGCACCTGCAGTCCAACTGCGAGAAACAATAGGGGGAAAAGTTACCTTTCTTTTATAGAAAAAATAAAGGGCAACTTTTATCTGCCAAGAAGAAAATCAATAATGTGGAAGCTCAAATTTCTGCTTATAAAACTGCTGTTCAGAACACCTATGTCAATGTATAATGTCTTTGCTGCCTTACTAGGTGTAGATAGCAGTTGGTTTATGCCGGTCTTTTTCATGAGCATGGAAAAAGGTTTCTTAGTTTCATGAATCAGTGATGGGCAGCTCTTCTGGGAGGAGGTTGGTTGGTTTTCCCTTCCCATGTTGGGGTTCCAGGCTTTTGGTTGTGCTCTGGATACAGACAGACCTGTATTAATGATGCCCTAAACTTCACTTGGAAGGTCAGGATGGCCGTGCATGTTACAGGTTCCTAGAATCTGTTTGTCAAACCCATTCCATCACGTCTGTTCAGGCATCAAATGAAACTGGTTTCATCTTGAAACAAAAGACAAAAAGAAAGGGAAAAGAAATGGCTTTTCCTGGCGGAAGGAGCTCTGATGCTGTAGTGCCCAAGCCCATTCCCCACTCTGCTTGTCCACAAACTAACATCCTTCTTACCTGCCCTTCCCTCGTTCTGGGAAACAAATGGCATCCACACGTGGTGCCAAATAGAACACCAAAAATAGAACAGAACTGGAAAAACCAGGTCAGTGCTGTCCAGACAAAACTCAGACTGCTGAGACTGGTTTACTTGGGTAGAAATAGGGAACTCCACCTCCATGACTGAGCCAGTTTTCTGCTTTAAAATAGCTTTAGAGTTTGGCACAAATCAAAGCTGTTTTTTTTAATCTTGATAATAGAAAGTTTGGGAAATGCTGCTCTGGAAAAAGTCACTCCACAGAGGCAACTGAAGAGATGTATGTAACCAAATAGACCATTTCCTTAGACCGAGCTGTTGAGTGCAAGCAGATGCTAAGCCCCATTTGACTAATTTTAATTGGGGTGACTCATGACAAGGTGAGTTCTGTGAATAAGCCTTTATTTAGTTACTTCATTGTGGTGTTCTACTGCAGGAATGTATTGGCATAAAAGCAACAGCTCTAAAACCTGCTGTGCCAGAAGTTGCCAGTGTGACAGACTCAGCAGAACACTGACAGATAATGAAGTATCTCCAGAGGAGGTGATGAGCAGATGGATTTGGGAAGGCAGTGGTTAAAAAGAAAGGCATGTGTGTGAGAGGCTTCTTAAAACTCAGCTGCGGTCTCACGTATTGCAACAGGACTTCTGGAAAGCCAGGAGCTGCTAGCACATTGTTTTGGAGCTTAGGAGGGAATTAAAGGCCAAGGTCAAATCTGCACATGGACATTCTTTCCTTGTTTTAACCCACAAATGCCAACCAGGTCATTAAAACATTTAAAGTAGGGTTTTGTTTTATTGGAAACGTTGTATTTACAACAGTCGTGAGCAGGGAACGTGGAAAGGCTGTTTGAGGTCACTGCTTCAGTGTTAACAGAAATCTCCTCGTGCTCAGGGTGTCGCCTCTGAAGCGCTGGGGTGCATCCTGCTGGTGGGATGGAAGGTGGCTCTGAGGGGCAGTAGTAATCCCTGTGTACACCATGTGTATTATTGTCCCTGAGGCTGGTACACAGCGTAGTGACCCAGCTGAGACACTCGGTACAGAGGAGCAGCCCCTCCGCTGGGACCCGTTCCGACTCTGGTGCCCATCACTGTCCCCCGAGCGCACTCTCAAAAGAACTGAGAGCATGTGAAGCCCAAAACAGCCCCAGGTACAAACACGGCTGTATTCCAGCTATTCCCACCCCTGCCTTTCTTTTCCTTGCCGCTGGACTGATAGCAGGTTATCACGGCTCCAAACATAGCTTGTACTTCAGCATGACTTGGAGGACTTTGACAGCTCAACTGGACACGTGCAGTGATAACCCATTTCCAGTGCTCCTAGAAAACTTCAGTCCCTTCCCTGAGGTGCTCAGTCCATTCCTCTACGAGTTAACAGCAGCAAGAGGAATCTGTTTTCTGTTTGAACCAGAGCAAGGGAAAAAGCTCTGGTAAGAAGCTTAATGTTCAGTGTGAAAGTCTCCCAATTCTCAGCTGCTCCTCAGTGTTCTGAGGCTGAAGGAGAACTTTGTCAGGAGAAGGGAGAACGCTTTTTCTGCAGGCTTTAACCCCACCGGGCAAACAATGGGTACAAGAAGCACTTATTTGCTGCCTGTTGGATTGTCAGCTGGGGCCTTGTTTCCAGCAGTGCTTGAGAAGTGGACAGGGAGAACCTGGCAGAGGGAAGCACAGGCTGAATGGAAGATGGGAGGGTTCAGGGGGAGAGCTGCTTCTGCCCCTCCTGCCAGACCTCACTGAGCTGCTCAAACTGGTGCTTTTCATTGTTAGCAAAGAGAAGATTTAACAAATGTCATGTGCCTTTTTCCTTCAAATCTGGGTGAAACCTGGATTCAAACAGGGTGGAGGTGAACGAGACGTTTAGGAAAGTCCGGATTGGGACATGCCGATTATGCCCTTTTTTGCCACTTGGGGCCAACCCTTTTCAGGCACATGAAACATAAACCCAGCCCCACAGATGCAGAATTAACACTGTAGAGATGGCTCACAGGGGATCAGGGGTCCTGGAGTGTCCCGGGGCTGGGACCCAGCCCACACCTGCTCCTTGGGGATGGTGGGCACAGGGCAATGTTTGCCATGGCAGCGAGGAGCCAGCTGGGGCCTGACTGCTCCCACAGCCCCAGGACCAGTCCCTAAGCCTGCTTCTGGGTAAAGCCTCTCTGGAGAGCACCATCAGGTGTGCCAGGAATCAGCCCCTGAAGTGTGAAGGTCCAGAGCGTGGTGCTAAGCCTCAGGTGCCCAGACCGAAAGCTGGTGCTGATGTTGTGCCTCAGGAATACAGACCAAGTCCTGCCTTTTACTGCTCAGCACCAGAAACTGAGTCCTACACTTTGGGTGGCTCCAAACCACACTCCCTTCGCCAGTTTTGGGTCTCACAGAAAGAGAACAAGTCCTGAGTTTGGGGAGCTTGGCCCCAGACTCCTTGGCCAGCTCTAACACAGAAAAAAAAACCCCACTAAGTACTGCATTATGAGGGCTCATATGGCCAGATTTAGGGCTGAGAGAGACTAAATCCTGTGATTTGTGGGCCAGGTTCAGGGCTCAGAAACAGACCAAGTGCTGTGTTTCTGGAGTGTGAACCCTGGGTCACTCAGACAGTTTTAGGGCTCACACAAAAAAACCACTAAGTGCTGTGTTTGGAGGGTTCAAACCCAGCTCATTTGGCCAGATTTAGGGCTCAGAAACAAAGTCCTGCATTTTGGGGGCCAGGTGTGAGGCTCATGAACAGAGACCAAGTGCTGCACTGGGGGCCTCAGAACTGGGCTCAGGGGGTACGTGTTTTATCTGAGCAACAGAGACTAAGTCCACTGCATTTTGGGGCACACAGCCTGAATGCTGTGGTCTGGGGGGTTGAAAAAAAGGCTCCTGGGGCTGCTCTTAAGGCTGAGAAATGGAGACCAAGTGCTGGGTTTTGGAGCCTGGGGAAAGGATGATGTGGCCCATCCTAGGGCTCGGAAACTGAGACCAAGTGCTGCATTGTGGGTGCTCGGCACCAGGGTCCCTCAGCCCGTTTTGGGGCTCCCCGGGAGAGCCCAAAGCTGCGTTTGGGGGGGCTTGAAACGGAACTGAACTGAACGCATGAGACGGTCTCTGGGGCGAAAGGAGCTTTTCGCACTGTGCTTGGGGCCAACTCTTTGTTTACTCTTTGTTGCTCCAGGGCTGGGCATGAGCAGTTCTGACAGCTCCTGTTCATCTGCATCGTGACAGGGATTGGTTTAGGACATGGCCACAAGCCAGGCTCAGTTCAGCAAGCGCAAGCTGTAACTGCCTGGGGCTGGAGATGGACACGAGCTGCAGCCACGATGGAACTACAGCCATCCAGGAGCTGGGCCTGAAAAACAGGAGGGCAGAAACAGACCTGAGGCTGCAATGGGGCCCGAGCCATGAATGAGCTGGAGCTGTCGTGGGGACAGAAACCGCTGCCCTGGAGCTGCGAATGAGCTGCAGCCACAACAGCCAGGAGCTGAACCCAGAGCCAGAACCAAACTGGAGATGTCCAGGAGCTGTGGCTGAACCAACACCAAACCCAACCAAATCCAAACCCCAAAATAAACCAAACCAACCCAAAATCAAACCAGCAAACCCAAACCAAAGGGAACCTCAGAATACCCCCACGCACACCAAGGAAGGGGGGCCCAAGCCCCCAACCGGGAGCTGTGTCAGAGCTGCTTCTTGGGGCTTCACATCCCACACCCTGCATGTGGGGCTCCCCTGTGCAGGGACAGACGTGGCCCAGTGAGCTCCTGGCAGTGGTGGAGCTCAGACTGGTCAGAGCTGTCTGTGAGCTGGAGCTGAATCCAGAGCAGGAACCGGCCGGAGCTGCAAATGAACAGGAGCTGGGCCTGAACGAGATGGGGACCTGACCCAATACAAACGCAGCCTGAACCCGAGTCAAACAAGCAACAGCAAGCACAGCAAAACAAACCCCAAACCCAACCCCGAAGCAAAACGGGCCAAATCCCCAAGCTCTGGCCGTGCCCACGTCATCCCCAGCACAGGCAGAGCGGCTGCTGCTGGATTCCACGCAGCTCCCGTCGCGGCTGCGGCTCCTCCGCCCGTCCTTGTGTCCGTACCTGTGCAGGGACCGGACCCGGCTCAGCAGCTCCCGGCAGCGCGCCCCTGCCCCAAGAGACCCGGAGCTGATCCCCGGCCCCAGCAGTGCCGGCACCCGAAGGGCGGGACGGGGGTTCCGGCCCCTCGCAGAGGAAGGGCAGGAGGAGGATGGCGCCTCCTAGCGGAGGAAGGGCAGGGCAGCGGTGGCGCCCCCTAGCGGAGGAAGGGCAGGGCAATGATGGCGCCCCCTAGCGGAGGAAGGGCAGGGCAGCGCAGCGGTGCCTGCCGCTGTGCTCAGCGCAATGGAGGGGGGCTGTGAGCAGGGAGGTGCTGCGGGAACATCGCACCATTCCAGGCACATGGAATAGGGCAGAGCAAGGTGAGTGTTCTCTGGGGGAACGACACGTCCCGTGAGCCAGGGTCTCTGTGGGCAAGGCGCTCATGTGTGAGGGGATGACTTTTATCGTGAGCCAGGTTCCTGCCCGCAGCAGTGCAGGGACTGCACGTCTTTGTATCGGTCATCAATGGAAAGCATCGAGCTGTCCACGATGAGCTTTTAGGAACATTTCATGGATTCAGCACTTGGTGTCTGGAATCTTTTCTTCATATCTGATGACTTCAGAAAGGTTTTGCTATTTTCACAGGAGCACAAACAGAGCTAAATGAACACAAACATGGTTCTGTGCGTGTGTGAAATGCAAAAGCCCCCAGATTTAACAGAAATATTTTCTACTGTGTGTCATAGGTATGAAACACTTTTATCTTTCAAAGTGCACACAAAGCAGCTCATTAACACAGATCAGTATTTGTCAGGATGGGTAAGTATTGCAAAGAAAGAAAAACACATCAACATCCTACACATTATAACTACCAATGAAATGCTACATTTAACGAACAGGAAGTGTCTGTGCGTGAACTAACTTACATTTCCAGTCAAAACCCAGATAAATACACATTCTAAATGGCTTATTTTGAACTGAAAGTACTACTTTTTGACAAACGTCTCCCACCATGTGCCTATAAATCAATGACTTTCTCAATGAGAACTGGGTTTTGTATTAGCCCTGTGTCGGCTGAACAGTTACATGGGTGCAACCTGAGAGTTAAGTCAGTCTGACTTCAGTGACAGCAGCTCTTGTACACAAACACTTCCATACCTGACTGCAGCTGTGCCCGTGAAGGGCTCCATTAGCACATTCAGAGCTCAAACTCCATCTGTATCTGAAATACTTTCCAACTTCTATTTGTAGAATATCACTCCGGTGCACTCCAGACCATAATGGGATGTGTGGGAAAAAGGCTGGATGGGACAGCCTTGTGATGGCTTCCATCTCCTGCAGAGCAGCCGTGCGTGCTGCACTGGTGCGGAACTACAGTAAAAGAAAGGAAGGGAACCGAAGGCTCCTTAAATCCTTGTCTCTCTTAACAGGACAGGTGTCATTGTCTTGGGCAACCAGATTTCTACAGTCACAGAAGTGTGAGGTCTGATGAATATCATCTAATTATTAACAACTAAAACAGGCAAAGTCCTGTGTAACCCACCCATGGCTGTTCTTTTCCCCAGCATGAACTGAAGGGCAATCTGTGCTCCCCTGTATTTACCGTGGGCTAAAGGATACGCGTAAGGTTTTAGAGCACAGGACCTAACACACAGTGAATGCACAGAGCTCTGCACAGCCCTGTGTGCACAGCCTGCACTTATACACCTATCGCTGCTGTCCTGCAGTCTGCCCTGCCCGCAGCAAGGCCGAGAGCCAAACCTTGGGAATCCAATCCAGAATTCAGCCAAACATGATGGCGTAGGAAGCTCTCAGGAACTGCACGTAATTCTGCATGCTCCGGCTCTTGTTCTCCGACTTCTGCAGGCTGTTCTCCAGCTCCTTCAAATGTACTTCGTGCTGCTTTTTGTTCTAGAAGAAAACACAAAGAGAAATGCAATGAGCTTAGAAGTAAACCACAAATCAATCAGGAATCGGGTAAGGCGGCTGGTACCTGATTGTTGGAAGTGTCATTTACCTGGGACAGGTTTCAGAGGCTCCACAAAACTGAAGGGTTCCAAAAAGGCCACAAAATGTCAAGGCTTTGTTTATGTTCAGTCAGGACCGAAGTGATTGTGTTTGGCTGAGCTGATAATCAGGATAAGGCCTGGGAATGGAAGAGCTCATTGCCCGAATTCTTCCCATGAGAGATTTGTGGCAGCTTAAATCTGTCCTGGGCTCAACACTCTCTCTCATCTTGATTTGTCAATAAACATCTGCTATTGCTATTCGATGTGATTTATGATGCCTGTAGTTCCTTATATAAAAAAGATGGCTGATAGCAATCCTACCTGCTCACCAGTTCCACCCCTGGTGCACGTCATAGGTTATATGTTATGTATATGCTATGTACATGCTGCAGATACCCAGGTATTTACTGCTTTGTCTATTACAGATTCCAGGTGCTGATCGGTTAAAATAAATTCATTGTAAAAAACTGGAATTACAGCCTCAGATTTCGGTCCAGCCTTAGCTGGTCAGGAACTGAATGAAGTTACCCTCACAGCCCTATTTTTCCCAGTTTCACTACAACAACAGGAATAAAACCGTTTCCTCGTTTTCCAGAAGGCATCCTCAGTTACGTGTAAATGTCATTGGAACAGATAGCGTTTAATTAATTCAGAGCAGCTCTCTCAAACGTTTATATTTTACCTGTGAACTTCAAATGGAAACCACTTGAAAACATCCTGGGAGTTTTTCTGGGACCAAATACAAGACAGTTTCTTTTCTGTTTTACTTCAACACAGCAAGAATTTCCTATGCAAAACTGTAATAGAATAAGCCACCAGCCAATGTCTGATCTTGTTTTAAGAACACTTTTGTCTTAGGGTAAAAGCAGACGTGAAGTTGCACTTGATACAGATCAAAACTGATGAAAGCACGCTGAATTCAGAACCACGTCTCTGAGGTCTTATTCAATCTTGAATAAATTCAAGCCAACCAAATGCAAATTCTAACCTTGAATGCTGCGAGTCAGAATACACAACATTGGTTTTGGAAGTCTAGGAGAGTGATAGGAAACCTTTCCAGTGTCTTCTCTATTAACTTCAGATGTCTTTGTAGCTTATTATTACTGATCACAGGACAAACCTCTGACTGAGTCAAAGCCCAGGATTTGCCAGCACTGGTCTGGAGAATTCAGCTGTGTGTGGTATTTTATTAATAGAAAATGTGCTGAAATTTTCTGGCTTAGATAAAACAACGGAACAGATTCCTTTGTTTATCTGCAGAGAACATTGCTCACCCCGAATCCTTCTCAGACTGTGGCTTTGCTGAAGAGGTAAGGAACAACAGAATCCCGGGCATTTAAAGGCCTGATGCTTTGAAAAATGAGAACATCTCTTTTGTTACCAACTCTGTTTCTGTGCAACATCAGTACAGAAGATGAAAGCTGCTCACAAATTCCAGTGAGATCTGAATCTTGTCATCAAATCAGGAACAACTAAAAAGATGCCACTATGTCATTATGGAACCGTCATGCATTTACTAAAATCCAGGTGTGTTCACTCAGCATGAGAAGGAAATTATAGCTTCATACATATTCTTTGATTTTTGCCTTGCTGGGAAAACTGGATTGAATAAGAGCTGTAAACTCAATATTGCTCGAGCGATTTAGTTAGACTGGCCGTCTTTTAAGTCTATTAGAAATGTCAATACACAAAGTCTATTGTCAAATGGAATTCATTTGCTGTTCCCAAAAGCGTGTATCAATTTCAGCAGCAGCGTGTGTTTCAGTAAAAGGAACTCCGATTGTAAGTGCTGATGTAGTAATTCCTGAAGTCATAAGCAGTGTTATTTACTCACGTGGTGAAATATGCAGTGGAGTTGGTTTTTCCTTTCTTGCCCCTCTCTCACTTCAGCCTCAAGAAACAGCATCTTTGTCTGAAGGGCTTGTTCTCTGCATGACATCTTTTCCAGTTCTTCAGCCACCTGTAAGGGTAATGAGAGAGAAATGAGGTACATTTACTTTCACTTCAAACCCAAAGCAAAGTATGTTCTTATACCTCAGCATTAACAGCTCCACTGCCTGTCCTGTCAGCTAATAGAATTGTAGAATAGTTTGGGTTGGAAAGGACCTTAAGATCATTCAGTTCCAGCTCTGCTGTGGGAAGGGACGCCTCACCCTAGACCATGTCACCCAGGACTCCGTCCAACCTGGCCTTGAACACTGCCAGGGATGGGGCATTTACCACTTCTCTGGGCACCTTGTGCCAGCGCCTCAGCACCCTCACAGGGAAGAACTTCTGCCTTTATATCCAACCTGAACTTCCCCTGTTTCAGTCTGAGCCCATCACCCCTTGTCCTATCACTGCAGTCCCTGATGAGGAGTCCCTCTCCAGCATCCTTGACACTGGAAGCTGCTCTGAGGTCTCCATCAGCTTCCCTTCTTCAGGCTGAACAGCCCCAGTGTTCTCAGCCTGTCTTCATAGGCGAAGTGCTCCAGCCCCTGCTCATCCTTGTGGGCCCCTCTGGACTTGCTCCAACAGCTCCACGTCCTTCTCATGTTGAGGACACCAGCACTGCACACAGTGTTGCAAGGGGGGAGTTATTTCCCATGCACAGAAGGAACTAAACAAACCTTGGAAACTTTCTAGCGAAATCTGAAAGAAATTCCAATTTGGATAAAAACGTGAGGAGGGAGCAGCTGTTACTTTTGTAACTCATTTGTAAGTTAAGCCAAAGCTGTTGTTTTTTTCAAACCCAAACCAATATCCTCAGTACCGAGGAAATTCAGGTTTATTTCAACAAGATTAATCTGGGAAAGAAATCACAATTTCATACCTATTTTCTTATTAAACAAATAACTGCAATCTCATTTCTCTCCCATTTGATTTACTGGGTGCATCCTTCCTACAGATAACAAATTTCTGCTTAATACTGAAAGTGTGCAAAGCCTTCCTCTAAAACGAAACCCTCCCATTGAAGTTCTCGTGGGCTGCCTTTTTCAAACAAAATAACAAAAAAATAAGGTTTGGTTCAGAGGCTTTTCTATGGGATTCAATATTGGGTGGTTGAAGCATTTTGATTTGTCTTCAAATAAAATGATAGGGAACTGTCTGTCCTCTGAACTTTGTCATTCATTTCAACAGGATCCGAATCCCACAGAGAAACTGAACTGTGCAATCCATATTTAAACATGCCCAAATTCCCAGTCACTTTTTAGTACTGCTCCCTTCACGTAAAACAATCTTGTCCCATCTCTTCTTCTCAAGCACGTTTGGTTTTAATGCTGTTTTTAACTAACAATGGCAAACAGGCTGAGGAGATGTATTAAATCATCAATACCATTTTTCTCCCTTCTTCCAAAGCCGATTCCAGTTGTCTGGTTAATCCATTATATTCTGCAATTTTCTCTTCAAGCTGCAATTGACTGCACTGCAGACTCTCATCTTCGTTTTTGAGCTGACTAGCAAGTTCTTTATTTTCAATCTCCATCTTTTCTAATTGCCTTTATGCAGAACAGATCAATGCATTGTAATTCACTACAGCAGACACGTGTAGGAATTAACTGCAGTCAGATTTTTAAGCAGTTACCTTTTAAGATCTTCGTATTTCTTCTCAATATTACAGTTTTCTTCTTCTAAGGAGTGACTGCCCGCAGAAGTTGCGCTGTATTCCTCCTGTGAAAGTGACAATTCATTTCTAGTTGGAGACCTACAATAAGCTTGCCTGTTAAACTCCACCTGAACAATTCAGCTGTAATTCCGAGTAAACACTATGTTATATTTGAGTAAAGGTGATATTGTATTTAAAACAAATAAAATGCCACCAAAGTAGCAGACTAAAACTTTATGTGAACACTTTTAAGGCTGAAACCCTGCTGTGTAACAAAGGGAAGCCTGAACAAAACCCACATGCTGCTCATGTGGCCTTGAGTATGAGGAGCTCGTCCACCTCCTTGTGAACTTTGACTCCTAAGTTTTAGATTCCGGCAAAAATCAGTTCCCTCACACTACAGTCATTGGAAGCATAAAACTAATAGTGTATATTTCTATACAGTGTAGGACTGGCAGAGAATGTCAGAAAGTGCTGAATATCAGAAAAGACAATCAGATTCATCTCACAAGTTGAAGAAAGCAAGAAGTCAAACCGTGTTCCCTTGCCCAGCATCCGGACTGACAAACTTTGACGTATTTCCTTTTAAATCTCATTAACAGCAGCGATGGCTGCTCTTGCTAGCACACAGCGACAAAAAATGAACAACAAACGCCCGCATCAACAGCCTGCTGGCACCTCCATCATTCACTGGACTACCACAAGCAGTTCCATCCAGTAATCTGAGCTAATCTGTGTGATTTTGTCCATGTGAATCGCAGGCTGTTAAACCAGCAGACTAGGAGTAGCAGAGATGTCCAGCAGAGGGGCAGGAAATTGATGTCCTGCTTTAGCTGAACCTGGAAGAGATTTTCTGCACAGGGTCCTGTTACTTCAAAAGGAATCTTGTTAAATTCTGGTCATAGCATCATGGGTCAGAATCTCTGAAGGGCATCACCAAGATGTAATGCTGGAATTTAACTACTCTTCCATCAGACTTGTGATCATATTCCCAAATCCTTAGCTATACTTAATAATAACTTTTTTGCATCTATTCAGGAAAACATGTAGTTAGATTAAAATTACATGCATCATTTTGTAGATGCGCATCAAAATTAATTGTTGCCTAAGTCTTTTGCTAGGCAAAGATGGATTTATGAGATTATGAGCATTCCTGGAAGAAGTATTTAAAATAATACAAACACGAACCAAATCTGGTGCTGTGAACATCATCTTGACAAGAAATCTAAAACAAAATCAAAAGCTGATTTCTTTTATAAGCATATAAAGTCTATGGGGACACAGATCCTCACTGCTCTTCAGCTGGAGTTTTCCCACTGACACAGCAAGAAGATTAAATCCCTTTCCCACCCCACTGATTCAAACGCCTTTGTCATTCTGCTAGAAGAGTATTCCCCCAAATTGAGCCCTGCCATCGAAACCAGTGTCACAGGAAAAAAAAGCTGAGGAATATTCATACTGGGGCTTAAGGGCAAACACAAGCAGTAATGCTGACATACTGCTAAAATAGGTACGATCCTGCTAAAGCATAATTTATAACATATTTTATCAAGCAACACAATGTAATCATTAAAATGTTAAAGTTATCCATCAGCAATATAATTTATGACTATTTGTCTGAGCAAATACTGTCTGGCTTATAAATTAGTCATTAAAAACAAAATGACCGTGGAATTAAATTATTGCACCAGATACAAACATTAACTAGGCTTGCACATTTATTTTTAGGGAAGAATTCTGCAGCACATCTCAGGCCATAAGTGTTCAAAAGGATCAAGAATATACGCACTGAAAAGATACAGAATTTACAAGTAACCAGTCTTGTCTAATACTGAATTCACATAAATACTATTGGCAATAGTTTTATTTGCATTATGCTATGTCTACAGAAGAAACTCCTGATCTATGAAGCAAATAAGGAAGGAAACTACATGATGGTCACACATGCTAATAAGAAAAAAATGGCCCAGAGACTTTCTTCCATGTAATTTTCTCTTTTATCTTTAAAAATAAGCATATTCTAAGCACCTGAACCTGCAGCTCCCTAAGGGTTTTGCATTTCTGTGCATGGATCCTTTCCCAGGATAGAAGCTTTTTCTGAGAGGATTGCTGTTTTTCCTCAGGTGCTTTCAGCAACTCAAAACCATGTTCTAACTCCTTTAACTCAGGCTCCACGTTGTCCCTCACCTGCATAGTAGCATCAGAGGAGAAAAATGTGAATGTAAAACCATAAATTAATTGTTGTAATACTTAATGACTTTCCATAAGTAATAAATCTAAAATTCTACACAAGTTGCATAATATCAATGATTTTATAGAATACTGACAAAGTTAGAAGTTCAGCACTGGAGAAATTTCCATCTCTGACTGTATTTCATTAATGAACCAGTAACATTCATAATGAATATATACTAAATGATGCAAGTGGTAGCAGTTCATCATGCAATACCCAAATTTTTTGTCTTTATGGCAATATATTTTGGGAGATGGCATACAGCCACATTAAACAGCTGACAGGAAAACTTCTAATCATACAACTACTGGAAAAGAGGGCAACACCTAATGCCATTTGAAGCCACATAAAATTCCGTGCAAGCACTATTTTGGGGTTCAGAAAGTATTTTTCTCCATTCTGCGACTCAAATATGGAAAAATAAAGTTAGTATGAAATAAAATGTATATCTAAGATGCCCTCTGTGAGAATTAATTCTGTTCTCTAAAACAGAACACTGCAGGCAATGCAAAACCTATCCTTACCACAGCTTTATAGCTTAAAAGAATATGTGTTTTGATGAGCCGTGGGGAACTGAGCAAAATGATTTTCCTATCAGTTTTGCATTGTTTTCTGATGCTTAAGAATGTGCTAACTCTGTTCGATTATTCAACTCCATCTGCTGAAACACTTAAAACTCATCTCTGTATGGATGCTCTGTTTTAACTGCTAGTTAAAACAGACAAAGCAGTCTTATGGTAGGTTTGCTTCTGGATGCAACTTTCACAGGTGTACTGTTGAGAGACATAGTTTTAAAAGCATCAACAAAATCCCATTTTTAAAAGTGATAAAAAGATCCTGAAATTCCACAACAGCAGCCCAACTCCTTCATCATTACTCTAGGAACCATTTCTCACCTTTCTGCAATTGTGTGGTAACCAAAACACACCAGCTCACATGAGGCTATAAAACATCTAGTGAATTTAAAAACAGTTTTATACATGGAAAAAGAGCCAGTACCCTGTGACTTCTGAGTGGATCCTACACAAAAGTGTAGGAAAGATCAATGCCCTAGAGCATGTTTGGAAACATGTTTTATTACTCCGAAACTTACCTGATCTACTTCCAAGCTTTCGTCTTCTATTATTCTTTTGTTTTCATTTAAGGCTGTTGCATATCTGGATTTCAATTCTTCTACTGCTGTTTGTAATTCTTGTACCTAGGACAACATATAATTTTCACATGCATTTGCAAGGTGTTTCTTTTAAATACAGAAAATACAGAATCATTAGTATGAAGCATAAAGGAAAACCTTTGATTTCTAAACAGAACCTCAGTATCTGTCATAATATGAGTTATTTATTTTCATTTTCCTACTCACCACAGCACATATAAAAATGTAACTGGGTAAAGAACACTCTGATCTCAACATTTCATATTCAACTATGGAGAATGAGCTGCACTTGTGCTACAGAAGCAGACAGCATGACTCACCCTTCAGATAATAGGTACCACCAGCAGTTCCCATCTGGAGTCACCACAGCTACAAGCTGGGGAATTTCATTCTACTCACTGCTTAAGGCTGTTTCCTGGAACTACATTTCCCATCTTAAAGCTGGCAACAATTTTAATCGTGGTGATGCATTCTACAGACAAGACACACTAATTTTACTTAGGTTTTGTATCATGTCTTTCAATAATTTTTACAAGAGATAAGAGAAGACTCAGTGAAATGGTACCTATACTAGTGCAGAAATATATACAACTTAGAATCAAAGTTCTAAAATGTCTTCTCTGTGATTAAAAGCAAATATAAAAAGCCCATTTTAAGTCTGATTTTTTTTTTGTTTTGCTGGTATTTTCAGTGTGGAACTACCTGTATAAATAAAACTGCTTATAACAATACTTGAATGCTGGCTTGAGGTTCTTAGAAATGTGGAAAAAAAGATACCAAAGAATCCCAGACTGGTTTGGGTTGGAAGGGACCTTAAAGCTCATCCAGTCCAACCATCTTCCACAGGCAGTGACACCTTGCACTGGAGCAAGTTGCTCCAAGCCCCATCCAACTTGGCCTTGAACACTGCCAGGGATGGGGCAGCCACAGCTTCTCTGGGCACCCTGTGCCAGCCCCTCAGCACCCTCACAGGGAAGAATTTCTGCCTAAGATCTAATCTAAGTCTACATTCTGTCATTTAAAGCCATTCCCCCTTGTCCTGTCACTACTTGTCGAAAGTCCCTCTCCAGCTTTCTTGTCAGTCCCTTTAGGTACTGGAAGGCTGCTCTACAAGGTCTCCCTGAAGCTTCTTCTTCTCCAGTCTGAATAACTCCAACTCTCTCGGCCTGTCTCTATAGGAGAGGTGCTGCAGCCCTTGGAACATCTTCACAGCCCTCCTCAAGACTTCCTCCAACAGCTCTACATCCTTCTTGGGCTGGGGGCACCAAAGCTGAACTCAGTACTCCAAGTAGGGTCTCATGAGATCAGAGCAGAGCAGAGGGGCAGGATTACTCCCTTGACCTGCTGATCACACTCCTTTTGATGCACCCTAGAACACGGTTGGCTTCCTGGGCTGCAAGTGCATACTGCTGGCTCATGTTGAGCTTCTTGTCAATCAACACCCCAAAGTCCTACTCCTTAACCAAGGAGAGGTAAAATATCATTGGATTTGTTCATTAAAGCCACCAGACTCAAATTTTGCTTTTTAAATATAGTTTACTGGGTTGCAAACTTATTTTTTAGGAAGCAAATCTTTACTAAGCCACTATGTAATTGGCTCTGTCAGCTTCCATGAGCTTCAGCTGGGCTTCACACAATACACTTACGATTAAGTGTACCAGTAGTAGTGTGAAGACTGTTTGGATATGGTTTGTAATGGTACTCTCTTCTCTCATCCCAAATGTTACAACAGTATTACAGTCACCATAACAACAGTTCTTGTTTACTATAAACAAAACCTTTATAATTTTCTCAAAACTGCTTAGAATTTAAAAGCCATATATGAACATTTCAAATATGCTACTCACCTGATTTTTATATTGTTCAACAAGGTTTTCCTGCACTTTTGCCTTTTTTTGAAGATTTTGCAGCTCATTTTCAACAGAAACACTATTGCTTTCCAATGTGGCAAGGGAAGCCTTGATAAAAACATGGAAAATACAAGATTTCTAAGAGTGCTATTAAAAGAACACAATCTACCATATGATACCACTAGCAAGTGACCTACTGGCATTTAAAAGGTTGACACAGTTCTTTATCCTGTCAAACAAAAATGAGAACCCGCAGCTGGTTTGTCAGCTCATGAGAACATTTACTTTGGAGGATAAATAAAACAAAGAACCTGTAAAAAAGTTGAAATTCATAACTGAGCTAAACTTAGTTCTTTAATCTGAAAGGAAGTTTTACAAACATAAAATAACAACTTCTAGCTAAGCAATTGTGTAGCTACTGACAGCGAAATAAAGGCATCCTGGTTAAGCAGATAGATGAATAGACAGCCCTGTTCCTAGCTCTGCCATAGACTTTCACGGATAAATTTTCTGTGTCTCATTTTCACTTCCTGTAAAAATTGGATAGCAAAATTTATTCTACAGGTTTGGGATCTCTATACAGAAGGCCCAAAGGAAATTACTGTGATTACTTCATTAAAGTATCAGAAATGCAAAGCCACTCAACAATGATTTATAATGGTCTCACCTTTAATTTTTCATTTTCGAGGTAAATCTTTTCATTTTCAGAATCAACAGCATTTAGCTTTCCAAGAATCTCCTCATCTGAGTTTCTTCTCCATTCCTCCTTTCTTTTCAGGTCTTCCAAAAGCCTTGTGATCTGCCTTGTTAGATAGCAAGAACTCATGTAAAATACACAGTGCTTCCAAAACTCTCACTGTGCATATTAAATTGTACCTTAACATACTCCTTTGGTGTTCTTATCATAAAATGTTTTAAAAAAAGTTGTGAAATACAGCAGAGGAGGCCAAAAATCTTGAATTTGTTGCAGTTTGCAACTTCTAAATTCTGCTCAGAATTTAGGAATGTGACTACAGAAGCATGTTTACACTGTCAACACTGAGTGCTGCACTACTAAATATCAACTGTGTGACTACAGAAACAAAAGAATAGATCAACAGTTTAACTTACTTCTTAAGATCTTCTGTTTGAATTTCTAACCTTGTATTTCCTTCAACCACTCTATCATGCTGCTTCTTCCAGACACTGGAAGCTGACAGTATCTCAGACAGTTTGACTTCCTACACAATACAAGAATTACACATTACAAAACAAAAGAATGCCACTGAAAAATGCCATCTTGTTCTACCCATTTTTCTAAACACAAGAATAATTTAATATAAGATGGCTTTATTGCATCTCCCTGGCACAAAGCAATGTCAATTTTGTCTCAAGAGAGAATGAACAAAACTACTCACATTTTAAACAAGTGAAGTCTAAGTAGAGACTTACTTTCAAGGCAAAATCACACTGGCACTGTGTATTAGCTGTAGAATACAACATCTTTATTTCAAACTTTAAGATTGAAACTTTTTCTTACAATAAAAGTATTTGTCTCCACTACATCTCTACTGCATAGAAATTACAGAAATCTATGCAAAACCAAAATCCTGCCAAAACAGTTTAAGGATAAAAAATAACTGCTGAGTAAGAAATGCAGTTAGGTAAAGTCCCTCAAAGGAGTATGAATAATTAACCAGCACATGCAATCCTGAAAGTACACCAGGTCAATGGGGAACGAAAGCAACAGTGTGACTACAAAACACCAAAAGTCCAGGAGTTAGCTGTCATCTCTCTCTGTACTGCTAAGTGTAGGTAAGGATCCACCACTGTCTTCTCACAAAGATCAAAGAAAACAACAAAAAACCACCCTGTTTTTAATCATCTCCTGACATAATAACTGGAAAAATGTACCTTTAATACTGACATATCCAAAATTATGGCAATGCATCTGAAGGCATGAAAATATACTCTTCCTAGGAAGCCTAAATAAGGCAATAAAGATCTCAGCACAGTTCTGATCCACCTGGCCTTTTTGAACAATGACACACTGTGGGGATATGCAGTGCAGGAATCTAAGGAATAATCTGGATGAAAGAAGTTTTCGCTTGGAATTTGAAAAGGTTCGGAGCAAGCAGCTTAGAAACAGAAAGTGAAGTATGACATGAGATGTCTTACACTGATAAAGAAAACAAAGACTTCAAACTCCAATCATGGATTCTCAGTAAACTGTACTTCTGAGTTAAGTCAGTGTATATTCATAAGGTCTAACAGGAAGATCAGGAAAGATGCAACTGACCTTTGAAGTCTGATCAGACTTCTCTTATGTACTACGGTTTGGAGTGTACAACTTCATGGATTAAGACATTCACTGAATTTTAACAAAAAAAAAATGTAGTAACAGCTTGCATGTCACTTACAGCAACCTTTTCCTTAACCAAGGAGGAATAAAAGAGATACAAACAGAGCAGGACCAACAAACTCTTCCCATTTCCACGGGAGAAAGTCTCCCAATTGCTCACAGCATAGTCACTCACACGTTCTTTTATTTTGGAAGTTAATTTTTCCACAGCTGCTTCGAAGTGCTGAGCTCTTTGTTTCTGGCATCTGACTGCTTTTTTCAGAGCACTCTTCTTTTGCTCACTTGTTTCCTTTAAGGCTAACATCTGATGCTTGTATTCACCAAAATGAAGTTTCCACGCTGTTATTTTCTTCTGTAGAGTCTGCAGAATGATTAAACATCAAATCTTTTAAATTTCTATACCTTACAGATCATTTTGTGACATAACAGGCATCAGAAATACCGATTACATTTATAATCGGTAATTTATAATCGATTCCCATAATATCTTTGTACCTCAAAACTTATGGTTGATACAAGGAGCTAGTCAAGATAGATACAGCAGTTAAGCAAGAGAAAATACCTATTGGGAAACTCAGGACAAAGATGACCAAGAATATCAGGGATGTGATATTCACCGATGTGGTAGCAGTATGTGCTCTGAATCTGTGGAGAGCACGCACATAACTAGGGCTGGAGATCAGTATAACTGCATATGAAATTTACATATGAAAGTTAAGATATTGGATTTGGGCTTTTTTAAGTCAAGAAGCTAGGAAAGGCTGTGGTCTTTCTTGAATGCACACATTATGATATGGTCTGTTATTAGATGACAAAACACTATCTTACAAGATCTCTGACTTTTTCCCATGCATATAATGGCCTCACTGTAATAGTGAAACAGAATTTTTAGAGGAGAAACTATTTCTTATGGAAAGAGAAACAATGTTTTATGGAAAGTTGTATTTTGTGTTCAATGGATAGTGAAGATTAAGCACTGCCTTGTCCACAGCAGACAATTGTTTAAAGATAATTAAAAGAGGCTGTGATAAAGCTTAACCCACAGCATTAAATCACACATTGTAAGGACAACTTATAATTTCCTGAGTGCTTGATCTTGCAACACTCAGGAAATAAGATACATTTGCATGAAATGTATTTTTAATACATTTAATCATATCATGAAATGTGTACAATGCAATTGAGATGAGAGCTGAGTTCTACGACTGTCATTATATTATCTTTTCTACTACTGTTAGTATTTCTGACTAACTAGATTTTTACATTACTCTGATGAAGGCAATGAATTAACCCCATCCAGTCCAGGAAGATAATTAAGATAATTAACATCTCTAACTTCATGACTTTTATATTTCTCATGTATGTATCATTTGTTATTTAAATATTAATGGGGAAAAAAACACAAGGCATTAAAACATTGCACAATGACATACAATAAAAGCAATACTGGACTCTGCTTCAAGGAGAATCTCAGATTTGATTCTTCCAAAGGTGGTAAGTACAGCTTATCAAAAATATGACCAAGCTACCAGTAGACAACTACCCTCATAAAGACAACTGCAAGTTCCAGTCTTATCACTTATTATTCATCTGCCAAACTACAGCAATGTAAGTAGGCTAGTAGCTAAATTAATTTCTCAAGTCACTTATAAATATCCTAATTGTAAGAATGATTAATGCATCTGTTTCCTTCCTTTGAGTCTAGGTCTGACACTTAATTATGTTCTACATGAAAAAGGACCAGAATGACATGCCATTTACCTACTATGTTAATGTGCCAGCCTTATATTCGAGCTACTATTTGCCAGTTGATATAAAATACACATATTATGCATATGACAGGGTATTTGTCATATAGGTCCTGCTAATGGCCCCAAAACTTTTCCACAATTAATGAAAAAAGTATGTGGTTTTCCACGTAAAAGAGGGTCTCAGGTACCGTACTGCTTCAAAAAATTATAAAAAAACCCAAATAGGCAGGAAGCACTTCTCATATATAGATGCTTATAAGGCATTTGATGAACAAAGACATGATTTGGCCAGGGCAGCAGAAGAACACCTTCAGTAAATAGAGCAAATAGAAAATCAGAGTCTATGTAAGGTCTCTTCCAACTCTTGGTTTAAGCACACAGCTGTTATCGCTTGTTATAACCACAGGAGGTCACAATCACACTAACAATAAGTGCTCTGGGCGTTATTCAGTGGCTGAGGTAAATTTACATGAAGGATTGATTTCATAAGGGTATTGCTAAGCTTTCGCAAGCTTTTGTCCAGATCATTAACAAACTCATCAACAGGCTTGAAGCCATAAACTAACTTCAGCGCATTTTGAAGAGCAAACAAACAAAACTCGTGAATCAAGATTGTAAATCAAGATTGAATGAAAATACAGTTATATATCAAGTTACTTTAATGAAAATGCTGTTGGAATTCTGTAGTTGTACTAAGTAGGACAAGTAAGCGATTTTTATTTAGGAGAAAAGGAGGTTTTAATATAGACATAGACATACATGACTTTTTTGGAAACTGAGTTGCTATAGATTCCTTAACAAATTATAGAATTAATAGGGGATATATGCTACTAAAAAAAAAGTTTAGAAGTTAGAAATACATTCTTTTTTTAGCCGGTGTTTTCTCATTCATGCCTGTGTTCTTGACAAGTTTCAAATACTGAAATTTGAGGGTATGTATGCTCCAGCCTCTGACACATCACCTCTTCCTTGCCTTGTTCTAGTCAGTAACTGAAGCAAATGCCCAAATTTACCTCTTGTTTCATAGAATAGGAAATGGGATTCCAGCTACCTTAAACAAAGCGAGGTTAGGCATTAGTCTTAAGTGTTTCTCTTTCAGTCAGTATTAAGAGGTTTATTGACTCTTTCACAGTCAATAAATAGGTGGTGATTCATCGCCCTTATCGTATAACAGCCACTCATCCTGAGGACTTGCATATCTCTTTCTACTGACTGTATGGAGACTGCCTCTGGATCGGTATCTATCTTCTAGATAGCTCAGTCAGGTGAGTGCAAATGCTTCTGTGTGCTCAACTTCTATTCAGAACTGCTAGTATGCACAAGTTAAGGAAAGAAGGAAAAAAGAAAACAAACAACAAACCTTGCAATCAAAACAGTGGGGTCGGGCGGATTGTGCAAAATATAAATGCTGATGATTTTTACTGTTTGGGATTTTTCTTTTACCAAGAGTTTGATTTCAAGTGGTACTTTAAGATTCAACTCTCACATCTGAATCAAACTCAGACCACAGTAAGGCTTTGCTAGTTGTTTCAAATAAACTGAAGCACAAAGTAAAAACTATGTTAACCTGTATTTTCTCTTTTAATTCATCATTTTCCGCTTCTTTTCTTTGAATCTGATGTTGCAGGTGAAGTTGTATTGTCTTTGCTGATCTTGACAAATGGTCTCCCTTTTGTACATTGGCCTAAGAAGGAGAAATAAACAGGGAACTATTAGTCTACGGAAATATGTCATATGATGCTATTTATTACATATTACATGGGAGAAAACATGGATTCCAATACAACTGATCACTCACTTTTTTGAGCTGAAGCCTGGATGTAAGGTCTTTAACCTGTTTCTCCCTTTCAAGTGTTTTTCTCCTGAGAATCTTCATTGGAAAAAAAAACAAACGCCAAAAAAATATTTGAATGTCTGAACACAGCAATGCAACAGTACTGCACACTGATGAACATTTCAGCTGTAATATGAAAGACCCTAAGATCCCACATTGCAATGATACCTCACAAACATTCCCACTTTGCCACTGTCACTTCAAACTGTGTGATCCCATGATGCAGCCATTTTCAGATGTACAGCACAGAACAAAGAGAGACAGAAATTTTAATTTACTTACAGTATTTTGGAACATGATTTCATTTAACTTCTGCATCGATGTGTCCATGTTTTTACTGTTTAACTGCAAGACAAGTAGGAAACATTGAAAAATTACTTCAGATGGTAATTGATTTAGCCCACCAAATGCCTTCCAAATTTGTTATGTCCTGTCCAATTTAGTGCATAGGACGTAACAAAAAAAAAAAAAATCTTCCCAACAGATCTATTAAAGAAGATAATAAGACTAACTGCTTAAGACTCATACGAAATGCACACTCATACTGGTTCTATGTTTATGCCTTACATACTTTCTTACTTGTTCTATGCTGTCAGATTCTTTGCTTAGATCAGTAAAATATTTTCCATCTTGGATGGCTTGTGTAGTTCTATGATAATCCTTTTCATACGGTTGAATCAGTGAGCAGAGCTTTCCTGCTTCTCTAGGTGGCACATCCATTTTTCCCTGAAACAGCATTCATAATTATGTAACATTTAGTATCACTCACAGTTTGGACATTGATCTTGCTAATTCGAGGATATCAACATAAAACAAGTCAGCTCTTCAGCAGAATCACTTAGGAGAAGGGATTAAAACTCAAACTGATCACTCACAGAACGCGCCTAATCCATAGTACAAAGGTATACAATTTGCCTCCAGCAAAGATGGAGGCCAACTCCTGCTCAGACACCAATGTTATGTACCACAGCAGAGTTCTTCCGATTTGGAGGCAGCAATGGCATCTCTCTTTTCCCAGTTTGGAAAGGCTAAAAGCTCCTCACCAGGCAGAGCTGCACAGGAACACGATGCTGCCCACGTCATGGCAAGTCCAGAGCCAACTGTCAGTGCCTACTACCTAAGTGCATCCCATTCCCCCACCACTTCCTTGTCATGCACCAGGAACCTGCCATCACCTTCACCCCTTCTCCAAACACTTCCTCACAGAATCAGAATGTAGACTGGTCTGCTTTCAACTGTCACCATAAGGCAAATACTACACTCCAGTTATGTACCTTGGTTTATTAGAGGCTTACGTTTCCCAGCAGACCTCAATTTGTGCAACACAGCACAGGTCTCTATAGCTTTTTCTTGGTTATCTAAACAAAACCAAGTTCTTGAATTTAATTACTTCTAGTGAAAATAGCATCTCGAAAGATTAAACTTTGTCTTTAATTTATCCCAGCCTGTCTGTGTAAGCAGAAAAGGATATAACACTATTTCTGCCATACTTTCAGTATACCATTTTGATGTCCACTTTTTGAAATATCGTGTACTTCCCATCAGTAGCCAGGAAGTATGTTGTGAAATACGTTTTGAATCTTGTTAACAAAGGAAACAGTATGAAAAAATCAAGCTGAACAGGAACAGAATGAACTTGCCTCAGCAGCACGAAGAAGCAGCTTTCCCAGAAGATCCAAGTCCCGTAGAGGCGCAGTACAATTACGTACAGGTAAATACGATGATGATGGCAGTGATGACGACATTCTGAGTTAACGCTGTGTAACAAGACAGTATGTGTTAACAAGAATAGTAACTGAAATGTTACCAGCATCCCAGGTCGTTCCCACTAGCAATTACAGTGGACCAGACCAGGTGAACCCATCAGAGATTTAACCCTGATCATGCAGCTGAGACCTTGCACACGTATTCATAACCTGTAAGCACCGAAGCAGCACTGAATTCACACATACAGCGCACGGAAACCAAACCCCTCAGCAGCACAAACCTCAATGCACACCAAAGACGGAGTAAAGCTCGCAGCGGCAAATCCCCGCAGGGGCCCGGGCCAACCACCAGTGCCCATCACCGCGGCACCATCCCCTCTCGCAAACGCCCCTCCGCACGGCTGCCCGCGGCCCCTCGGCACCCCCTCACCTCACCGCCGCTGCCCGCCATGAGCCGTTGCCTGGCAACCGGCCGTTGCCGCAGCCCGCTCCAGGCGCGGCGGGCGGGATGAGGCGGGGGCACCGTCCCCACGGGGCGGGCCCGCTCGGGGCCTGGTGACACCAGGGCAGCGCAGGCAGGTGGGCTCCTGACAAGGGCCTGCAGGGACAGAACAAGGGGGAATGGCTTTAAACTACCGGAGGGGAGATTGAGATGAGCTGCCGGGCAGAGGCTCTTCCCTGTGAGGGTGCTGAGGCGCTGGCACAGGGTGCCCAGAGAAGCTGTGGCTGCCCCATCCCTGGCAGTGTTCAAAGCCAGGTTGGACACAGGGGCTTGGAGCAACCTGCTCTAGTGGAAGGTGTCCCTGCCTGTGGCAGGGGGGTGGAGCTGGAGGAGCTTTAAGGTCCCTTCAACCCAACCTACTCTGTGGTTCTGTGAATCTATAATGTGTGCACAGTAATAAAAATCAAAGGCTAAATTTCAATCTTTTCTTTTTCTAGTAGATGAAATCACTCCCTTACCCATGCTGGAGTGAGTACCTATTTGCACCCAAATGACAAAGTGGTATGTTGGCTTTTCATGTGCTTAATGTTTTGCTCTCTATAGTGTGATAAACACATAAATGTATTGGCTTTTGCAAATCATAGGTGTGGTTATGTGGATATAACTGTACCAGTTTACAATAACAGAAAGAAAGCTCGCTAAAGACTCAAGATTAGACAAGTTAAAAAGGGCCAGAACTCTTGAGCAAAATGGAGTAACATAGCAAAAGAATTTGTAAAGGTAAAAGAAAGGGGGGGGGGGGGGGGGGGGGGCTTGATATAAGGAAAGCTAGTGCCTGAAAAAGGTAAAGTACTTTTTAGCTTAACTTAGGTTGTAGAAAGAGAACAATGTTTATGTTGTAAGTCTGTGGAATGTAGTGGCCGCACTAAACATGAATGAGTTATTTCACACCATCCTGCGACTTATCAGTTAGTTTAGAGACAGAGCCTCCCAAACATCTGCTAGCTTGGGATACTCCTTGTCTGCCCATCCTGCAATAAATTTTGCAGGAAGGTCACACTGTTTTAAATCATTGCTAGTTATCAGAATTACAGATATGGCTGGTTTCAGCTAGTTTTGTGATTACTGGGGCGTCCGTGACAAAGGTGAAAAGTACACTGTGAGGAAGACTGCTTACTTCATCTTGAAGACCCCTACTCACAAGAGGAAGACTGCTTACTTCATCCTCAAGACCCCTACCCACAATCACCGCAGAGCAGTGCGCAGACGCCAAGAGGAGGGGACTTATGATAATAAGTTCCGGGAGTTAGTTATAATATTTCCTCCCTATATGCGGGAATTGTGAATATGTATGTAACCAATGTAATAGTGAAAGTATATAAACCTGTAACAAATGCTAATCACTTGTGCCTCTGGCTATGGTCATGCGCCCAGTGCTGTTGCTTCTGCTTTATTGACTTTGTCCCTCAATAAAACCTTGTTATCTTGTTTAGAGGAGTGAGTTCCTATTTCACAATAAGAGAGATGAATAGTGAACTAAGCACCTCGGCCAGACCTTTGCTTTAGCACCGCAGTTTGTGTGCTGTGGCTTGGTCTCTCATAGTCAGCTCAGACACAAGTCTTCATTCCAGCTTCCCAGAACTTGCTATATGAGTGCCTTAATTTAAAAAGAAAGCAACAAGTTGTTGCAATTATATAAAAATGTGATGATTGCTTACATAATAAAGCAAGCACTACCTCTTGGTGAGGCTAATTTGCATGATAATTAGCATTGCACTCTGTATCTCATAAACAAAGAACAAATTACAAGTTTCAGTCCTCAAAAGCACAATGACAGTGGCACAATCCACAGAGTGGAAAATAATTAAAGGAAATAGGACACAGTTCCACGATGACATGATTGCAAGCCTTAACAAAAGAGGAGTGCTGGAGAGAGGCTTCTTTAGATACCACAGGAGCTCTGCCGAGTGTTTGCCATGGCTCATGACTGTATCTGCTCTAAAGGAACCTTCAGTTTCTGTGTCGGAAATTCAAGACTCCAATGCCTTTCTTTGATCATTGTTTAATTTTAGCAATAGCCTGATAGCACAAAAGTCTCAGAAAAGCAGCAGATTTGCCCTGACCCTGTTTATGTGCTGTTCCTTCCCCATCCTTTCATGCACATGATACTGACCAGAATTTCTTTCCCTTGGCAATCCTTAGACACTCACTGCCTTACATAGAAATACATATCTCGCAGAGGTGGAGCTGTGACATTTCTTCCCATACACTCTTGTAAAATAGGTATGGTGGCTTTTGCTGCTTGCTTGGCCTGTTTCTCAGCATATTCCGCTCCATCTCGCAGCGTGCCACTTCTGAAGCAAGGAGACACCAAAGTTCTTCACTCTATAGTTCATCGAGGTAGTGGACACTGGGGTGAGCTGCCACTTGGAGTTACGATGCTGTAGTGCTGTGGAGTTCCCCATAGTCACCCACTCCAGGAGCCTTATCTCTTTGCACAGGCTCGAGCAGTATATCATCTTTGCTGCTCAAAGAGCAGCAGTGGGTGTTTCTGCACCCACTTAAGGCATGGAAGAAATATAAGTCAGTTCCAAGAAACAAAGAAGTAGCAAGGCGGCCCTACTAATAGCAAGGAATTTTACATGGCAGCAGGTCTGGGTGTCCTTCATATGGAGATTGATGATTCAGTGTTGGTATTCTTGGGTTTTAGCCAAGGATGTCTGGAAACACCTTACCCCAGATGCAAGTTACCGCAGCTAAGGTGATGCGGAACTTTCCTTATTATATGTATTGACCTTCCTGGATCAGAGTTCCCAGTGCTAATTTTTCACCATAAATCCAACTGCACTGGTGCTACTCCTCATTTCCATGTGAATTGCTTCCAGCTCAGACAGTTGTTTGCAGAAGACTTTAGATATTCAGAGGAGGCGAAACTAATATATTTCTCTTTTACGAAGCAGTCCTTAAATCCACTTGCATTCATTCCTCAATTTAGACTTGTGAGAGCAACTCAGGGGGTGAACCTGAGCCCTGTTTGTTCCCCTTCCTTTAGGATGCGCATCTCCTGCAAAACTGCTTGCTCCAGTTCCTAAATTGCTACAGTCCCTTTGCTACACTGGAAAATGACCAGAGAGCCTGTCAAGGTCCCAGAACTGGGACAGGTACTACAGGAGAGTGTTCAAGACTTGGGCTACATGATAGAGACCTTAAGGATGGAAGAAAGAGCAAGAGGATGCATTACAAAGTGGAGTTCCAAGCAAAAGGGTAGGAACAGTGGAGAGCACATTGTATTTGCAAGATTAAGATAGCTTAATTTGTATTAATATAGTTTACTTCCAGAAATTCCTTTCCAAGAAAAAGGGGCACACTCAAACATGCAACTTCAACTTTTGACAGATTTTGGGAAGGCATGATTCTTTATCTGGCCAAATTCTGTCTCTTATCAGTGACGGGCCATTAACAAGTAGCCCTGTAAATTCTGCCTCGCAGGGAGTGGAGGCAGAGACCCTTTTGTGCATGGGTGGAGCGGATAGCTGGCTGCAGTTACACAAACAATACCTACAGGAAAATGGGAAGTTCATTAGAAGTGCTTTATGTGGCCAGCTGGAACTGTGAGCGGATGCCTGGGGGGGTGTAACACGCCATAACAACATCAAGCTGTTCTCCCTGTGTAACAGCAGGGATCCCATCCCCAGCTGGTTGTTCAGGGTGCTGCTCAGGGAAGATGCTCTTAGGTTTACCAAATCTCTGCTCAAGTCCCTGTAGCCTATGGGTTCCCCAGTCCTGGATTCTCACTGTGGGAGCAGCAGTCCCTATAGCTAAAAACTCCTGCTTTTCCATGGAGGGAGGGCTGACCTCACTTGCCTAAGGTTAGCACAAGCCTGGCCCTGCCTTTGCAGAGGTCAGCCATACTGGGGCACTGGTGGTCCCCAGCTCTCAGGATTTTGGCAGCTACTTTCTGGCAGAGAGAGACCGGCCAGAAAGACCCTGACTCGTCTCATGCTGGGAAACCAGGAAGAAGCTGGGCATCACTGAGGAAGCAGTGGGAGGCTGCTCCTGGGGCAGAGCCAGCTGGGGAGAAGGGAGCCTGGCAGGTACCCACTTGGCCCTCCTATACATGGGGCTGCAGGCTTCTGCACCCCGCACCAGCTCCACTTGGGCATCCTTCATGCTTATGGGCAGGTTTGGGGTTTGGTGCTTCTGGTTATCAGATAGGGTTTTAAAGTGGAAATATATTCTGTTTTATCCTCAGGTGTTCCTCTGATCTTCCTGGCATCTACATCTGTGGAAAAAAAATCCTGCTTTGAAGGACATTGTGTTGTTAATAGGCCAACATGGCTTTTTGAGGAAGGCTTTGCATTTATTCCTGAATGAAATCAAACTGCAGAATCATCAATAATGTGTATGCAAAGTTTATAATCTGTATGTATAAACATGTAAAACCAGATTTCCTTCAATTAAATATTCTCTTACAAAATTTGCTTTATCCTACTTTTTGAAATGTAACATTTATTTCAATCATTATGTAAGTAAATCAACTGTAATGTATACTGTTATTAATGTAAAATTAAGTTTACCATCAGCTGATGTTTGAAGTGCCTAAATCAGCAGTGAAGGTTTATTTTCACCACTGCTTTTAGTTGTTACTCTTCTGTTGCTTACTTCTGATTTTTGTCTATTTGTTTATCATTATAGGTGGCTGAATTCTGAAATAAGCATAACCAGAACTCAATCACAGCAGAATCAAATATGTGACTATAGAAGCACATAAGAAGTAATTAAAAACTGGTCTGATTTTGAAAATCTTCTGTTCTTTAGCTTTTAATGAAATAACAGATGATTTCGTTAAGAAATTTGCATTTCCTTGAGTTAAAACGCAGTACCAAAAGACGTCTTACTTCAGACTGCAGTTGTCTCTAACAGTTTTAACATACCATCAAAACCAGGAGCTGCACAGGTTGCATATCATAGAATCATAGAATAGTTACGGTTGGAAAGGATCTTAAGATCACTCAGTTCCAACTCCCCTGCCATTGGCAGGGACGTCTCACACTAGACCATAATGCCCAAGGCTCCGTCCAACCTGGGCTTGAACACTGCCAGGAATGGAGCATTCACCACTTCCTTGGGAAACCCATTCCAGCGCCTCACCGTATCAAAGGTTAATTGTCCTGTTATTCTTATTTCCTAGATAAATTAATCTAAAAGCATAATAAATACAACAATTTCTGTTTGATGTTAATTTATGTCATTTTTATATCTAGGTTCTGATATCGTTAAGAATGATGGGATCTATTCCAAATACTTGTTTGCTTTCCCTAAGAAAAGCAAATACAGCCTGAAAGTTCACATCCAAGCTAAAAGAACTATCGTGCCACAAACTGCAGTGCCATGCAGTCATGACATGTCTATATCAGGCAGTATAGAAAACAGAATTGCGAAGTAATGCAGAGAAAATAATACAGTTACGTATTCCAGCACCTCTATACATCAAGTCCCTTTATAAATACTAGCAGTAGCATTAGAGCAACAACAGCCCAGCTAAGAGCTGTTTAGTTTTGAATGTTTTTCGAAACCTGGAAAGTCAGTATTCTCCAGAAGAATATTTAAAGTAGACTGCTAACTCTATAATAGAGCAGTGCCTGTGTAATACAGATAGACAGGATTTGCGTTTTGCCTGTGAAAAGAGTAACTGTAGGTTTGTTAACTGAAGTACTGTAATCAGTCAAATTAAAAACTGTGAACATTTTAGTAAATTAAACTCTCCTGTAATTATTTTATAACAAGTAACAGTTACTTCAATTTAATATTGGCTTTCTTAGTAATTAGCAGTCTTGAAACTCTACAGAAATAGCTATTGCAGTAGAAATTATTGCACTTCATTTAAGTTAATGGATTTTTCAAATATAAAGCCATATAAATGAGGTGTAGTTCAGGTCGCCTGCATGCTACAAGAGTGTGCTTATAGTCAAGATTAATCTGCATTTTTTACTGCTTTAGGTAAAATCGAGATGAACCCATCAAGACCCTCAGTTATTAAAAATTATATTCATATCAGAAGAGGAGGTTTCCACAGAACAGCTGCAGAAGACTCCTCCATAATATCTGTAGTACTATTGGGACCTAAAGCTGATATGTTTCCATCCACCATGTAAAATTATTAATCTTGATGACATAAAATCTGATAATGTCATTTTATCATGGACTGCCTCAGGAAATTATTTATACAGGAATTTCATCAATAATGAATTAAAGGATGAAAATACAACCAGTGTCAATCAGTAGCACATTCATTCCATTTTTATTATTTTAATGGAATTATGAATTTAACTAACAATACAACTCTATCATAAGATATTTGTGAACTGATTACTGTGGGATAGCCCAATTCCAAATATAGTGCTATGTGGGATTAACCAAGCACCTCCTATAGAAATTAGGAACTACCTAGCTGAGAGATCTCAAGAAGTGTCTGATAGGGAATCATCATCTAATAGACATTTCTCAACTGATTGTGAATCAGGGTTTGGGGTGATGCTATGAAATACTTTAACAAGGAATTGGAGTAAATATAAAGTCACTTTTGGACACGTTTCTTCAAATATGAAGTGAAAGATGACAAGACATAGGAGAGCCACACAGAGTAATCGGGTTATTCATCTAAAGGTAAACGACATTTAAAATGCGAGACTTTCAATCGCAAATACAGAATTTATTGGCATTTTACTGTCTCACTGATCTAATCTAATCTGTTTTTTTTTCTATCGTTTCAATTCCGCACTACATAATTAATGCATTGTTCAGATTTTTTCCCCAGGAAATTCCAAGTGTGCTTTTGTAATTATTTCTCTTACAAAATAAATAGCAGAGCATAGATCACCTAAAGAGGCATAAGAAAATTGAATTGGATTTTTTTAGTTCACAGTAAAATATGAACTATTTCTTCCTAAAATTAATACATAACTAAATGCAGCCAACATTTCTGGTACAACTGTACTTGCATAGAACACCAGTGTCTTGTTGTAGACTATTGCACCTCTTTTCAACACAAAGGCAGTGTTAGGAGTGAAGAGAAGGTGTGAATCCCCCAGGGAGTGAAAGCTTTGACTTTATGGAAAGTGTAGTGTCAACATGGTGGGAGCCCCAGGACACTGACATTGATCAAAGTGGGGACCTGCTCAGGAGTGAAGTTTAAGGGAAAGTGAAACTTGTGCTGGTTAACATATCCTACATATAAGGTGTGCTGTTTGGCTCATTAGCAAACTCACTGATGTAATTCAGGTCCTGTTGTCTGACTGCTGAGATCCACAGCTGGCTGTCACGCTGGTGGCCATGCAATGGGAGGAAGCGAATGACCTGTGACAACAAGATAAGACACGCTTGGGACTCCATGTAGTCAGATGGGAAGAATCAAACTATCCTAGCTGCTGTAACAAGAAGATAAGATGTGCTTGGGACTCTACATACTCGGATGGGGGAGGTGAACTATTCTGGCTTATCATAACAAAGTCTTCTTGCGTTACAGGCAGTCATATAAATAAGACTGATAAAGCCATCACTTTTCTATCCAAGAATCTCCCAGTCAGAGACAAGTAATGGGGGTGACACAGAGTCTGATATTTTTGCTATCTTTTCAGCTCTTGCAGCTGATAAAAGGTTCTACGGTATGGCTAAATGAGAATGGCTATGAGGATCTGGTTGTTGCAATTAATCCCCAGGTACCAGAAGATGCCAACATAATCCTGAACACAATGGTAAGAAAGTCTGCATTTATATGCTTTGTTCCTTGGCATTTGTGACTTGACTTTTCTCCTTGGAAAGTAGCATGAATCAGGTCCAGCTCTCACTCTTGTCTATAGGTTTTTCATGTTGCTTTGACTTAATCATGGATCAATCCCATAGTTACAAAAATAGTAATTTGCAATTTTTCTTGCCATACATTGTTGCTGCTAAGAGCACTAATTCTCTCAGACAATGCTGTAATATCTCTTTTGGGAGGCAGAGTGAGATTAAGTAGCTTTCCAAATTATGTTTACCTGAAAGAATGTCTTACTAATGCGTGTTTAATAGCCATTGATTATACTAGTGTTCTTTCATTAGATAATACGTCTTATTATGTTCCTTTAAAAATTGTAACTGAGAGAAAAAGCAAACACACCGAGAAAAAAAAGGTTCAGTTTTAGTGGCATTTCTGGGCTTAAGTTTTATTCCAGTTCACATAGCTGCCTCAATGTATAAATTCCACTGGAATGCTAGCCAGCTCTCAAGGCAAAGACACTGTTTTCCACTAAGTGAAACCATTTTAGAGCAAACCTGCTCAACAGGACACTTCTGACGAATGCCCAAGTTCTGCAGTATTTCTAATGCCTACTAGTCCTGATGTTGGACTGTATCAGTCCCATGTCATCCGTAAGATCAAGTACAACGGATACCATCAAATTTTTAACATTTCCAGATTCGTTTTATCTTGTAAGAGGAGGTTTACATGGAGTAAAAGTGGACGTGATTTCAGTTACTGGCTATCCCTGTTTTTAAGAGTAAGCAGAGTTTAGATCACTCAACTTTCATTAAGGAGCAAACCACTGAGAGTGTGTTTTAATATAGAAGTGTATGAGTGATGGTTACTGTTAGTGTGAGATATAGCACATACCAAATTCACATTAGAGCTGGCCTTATGAGACTTGCTCTGTCACCATTCTTCCAGTTCCCTTGAGCTAGTCAAATTGCTCTGTTCTATCTGAAGAGCAGGCAAGGGGTCGCACAGGGACAGCTGATGTGGCACGTCCCATTACTGCTTAACTTCTCATGGGTTAGCATGACTGTCACTCTCAGTCCTAGCAAACTGAATCTCTTCAAGAAATCTCCTTTAGATGAATTTTATATACATGTAACATGGATATTTGATTCCAGAGCCTCCTGTCTGAGCTTGTTTCTTAGATGATGAAAAGCCTATGGGACAGGTTTCAGGTCCCTCCTTCCTGATTGTTTTTTTTCCACTGAACGCTTGGTTGTTAGTGGAGAGAAAAACAAAGAAAGAGAAAGTTTTTTCTGATGCCTCTACTCTAAGCGAAGTGGTGAAAGATCAAGAGGAAAGGAAAGTCATGGCGACATATAGTAACCATCATACAAATAAGAAGAAATGAGAAATGGTGAATTTGAGGGGAGAAATATGAGATTGGTCAGATAAATGAAAAGCAGGTGCAGTGCTGAATCTTGCCCATATGTGCTGTCAGGCCAGTATGAATTTAAGGCTAAAATCCCTGTATTCAGTAGTTTTCACCTCGCATGAAGGCTAAAGTGGGAGTTTTATCACAGTCTGTGATTAAGAACAGGATTATAGAACCACTGAGAAATTCCAAGAATGACAGCTTAGTCCTCGGCTTTTTTGTTTATTCTTTTCTTAGCGAAGATTGTAATGCTTTCTTAGTTTTGTGCTGTGTGCTTCTACTTTTCTGCACTGCTGTTTCTCGATAAGGCTCATTGCATGTGCAGTCAAATGTTTAATGCTAATGTTGATATTGATATTTTGTTTTCTTTCATCCCCCAGAACATGATTAAAAATGCTTCTAATTACTTGTTTGAAATGACAAAACATCGATTTTTCTTCAAGTCTGTAAAAATTATAATTCCTAAAACATGGAAGAAAAATACCAACTACTCAAGAATAAAAACAGAATCATATGATCAGGTATGATTTAGAGAATTTTTTATGGTCAGAACAAGGAAAAGCTACACTGATGAGGCTATATTACAAATCACAGCAAGACGTAGGACTGACTCTAGTAGTTCTTACTCAAAATTGTTGAGGGTGTTTTCAGGGTAAAAAGAATTGCAGTACTGAATTTATTCAACAAGAACAACCCAACTCTTCTCTACACCCATGTCATGTATAACTTTGGTCTTACTTTTTCAGGCAGATGTCATCATAGCAGACTATTATATGAAACATGTAGATGATCCTTATACCTTACTGTACGAAGGATGTAAGATGAAAGGACGGTACATCCATTTCACACCTAACTTCTTGTTAAATGAAAATCTCACTAATGTTTACGGAGAAAAAGGTAATACTATTTAATACCATTTAATTTAATTGCCTGCTTTACTGTTCATACAAAAAGGCCAAGATTTTCCTCAGTGAATAATAAATATGGATACTTCAATTTGCTTGTTAAAATGCAAAAACCTCTGAGAGGTTTTTCAGAAGGAGTAAGTACCTGTAAAATGTCTGAAGTTAAATATTCAAACACTGGATCCATAGAACCATAGAATCAACTAGGTTGGAAAAGACCTTTAAGATCATCAAGTCCAACCTTTACCCAGAAGTTGCTCATTCCTTTGAAAACTTGAAATAGTTATTCCTTAATTATAAATATTTCACAATCTTCCTCTATTACCTCAGAGAAGAATGACTTCAATTTGTTAAAAAGTCTAAGGAAAACATTGAGCAGCTTTTAAGCAGTTTTATTTAGAATGTGCATGTGCTGTTCTATTTCAACAGGTCGAGTATTTGTCCATGAATGGACTCACTTTCGATGGGGGGTGTTTGATGAATACAGTAGAGACATGCCTTTTTATGTGTCTGAAAAAGCAGCTATTGAAGCAACAAGGTAGTATGTTTTTCCTATTTCTGCTTTTACAATACTCAGGTTTAAACATTTCAACAACCTTTTCATTACGTTTGTCATCTGTGTTGAGTCTGTACTTTGCAGAGTGTCCACGACCTGCTCATGTGATTAAAAGATGCTTAGCCAACAACATCTACTGCCTGCTCAGCAGCCCAGAAAACCACAGCTGGTTTTGGTGTTGTTTTGTAACAGGTTCAGGAGATGAGGGTGGACAATCTTTTCTCTGTGTGCAACTGCAGACTTCAGCCACTATTTGTTTCATACCTATTTGACCTGATTTTTGCCTACTGAAAACGACTGCCTATTGAAACCACTGTGATTTTAAACAGTTTCTACAAAGAGGGACAATAACTAAATGAATGTGGAGAATTAGTTCAGGCTTGCCTTTTTTCCTAGCTCAGGCATACCAATACAATCTTTTGTACCGCAAGGATGTCTTTCCTGCATAGCCTACGATTATCACAAGAAAGATCATAAAAAACCACAACTGTTTTATAATTTTAACTATTTATAGATTAGTTTGAGGACGCTGCCGGGCACAGAGAAAGCCTACAAATGGACTTGTGCAGTGGCTAGTGCAGTGGTGTGTCAACAGCTATTTGGCTTTGGGCAGTCAAAATTCAAATAAATAACCAGTTACAGACTATATGTATGGGTTCTTAAGCAGCCCTGCTTATGTTCTCTTCCCTTAGCTGTCCAGCTGGTGTGACTGGTATTCCTGTTTTCCAAGACTGCAGAGGAGATATATGTAAGCCAAGAAGCTGTAGATATGATGGTCAGCTATATGAAAAAGGATGTGTATTTATTCCAGATATACGCCAAAATATCTCATGTTCTATTATGTATATGCAATACGCACGTCCTGTAAGTATTACTATACCCTTCTGGACTTAAGAGTCTAGTAACACTTAGGGTCTAACCAGTGATTTCTGCTGGGGAGAACTATCAGTCAAGTGCTTCTTTAATTAATTCCAAAGACTATGAAGGATGCTATAAGTTCTATTAAAATCTGCTCAAAATGGAAGACAAAGGAGCTACTAGAAATTATTTGACAGCTGTTTCCTGTCAATAAGGGAGAGGTGTACAGCAGCCTCAGAATCCTTCTTGCTTCGTGTTTGGAGAATCAGGTTAACAGGCATAAAAGTGAAGCATTCTTGCCAAATGCCATGTCCATAAGGTAACTGTAGATTTTGATCACTCCTTATGAAAACTGGTGCCTGAACTGCGTTACCTGGTTAGCTCTATTACACTCCACTGCAGAGCAATCTGGTCTGTCTATCTAGCCTTAACAGGGGAGCAGCAGCCCACTTATCTCAAAAACAGCCAGGATAACCAGGCAGGCCTCCTCATGTCAGCTCCAGTGTTTGGGACAGGGGTTAGCAGGATGGACAGTATCCTTGCAGGCTAGGTTTCTGTGGTATGGTGTCACAATTCCTCCGGCTATCAACTTCATTTCTTTGGGCAAGCTGTTTCCAAGAACTTCATGGGTGTACTGGGCTTGGTTGGGATACAATAGCTTTCTTCGTAATGGATGATATGCTGCTTCTCTCAAAGTCTTGACTTTGTATCTTTTGCATATTTCGTTATTTGACTCAAGAAAACTCACATGAACCAGTCTAAGAACACCAACTTAACCCAAGAAGTTGGTTAAATTTTCAGGTTGCTAACTTGAACTGACCTCCATGCTGTTCAGCCACAATATCTATGTTAGCAGGCTTAAATCTAGTAGGACCTCCATGAAGCAGTCACTCCAAGGATCTCAGTACTCACAGATAAAATGCTTGCTTTCTACATGTCACAACATGCTGGTGCTTATGTAGAATCTGAGATAAGTTCTTTGGGAGCACTTTCTTCACTTGCCTCTTCTAAGATCCTGGCTAGAAAGTCATCATGGCAGAGTACATTCAATGGAGAAGAACACCTCCATCTGTCCTGTCCCCCCACAACAAACTTCATATTTTCTGAGATATTTTCTTATGCTCATACTGTTGGGATCAGAATTATTATCAGCTTCAATCTGACTTTCTAGGTGGTTGAATTTTGTGATCAAAACACTCACAACAGTGAGGCTCCAAATATGCAGAACAAGATATGCAACCACAAAAGCACGTGGGAGGTAATTATGGAATCTGATGACTTTCGCAACTCGACTGCTCTAAATACTTCTGCACCCTCCTCTGAGACTACATTCAGGCTACTACAAGCCCAAGAAAGAGTAATTTGTTTAGTACTGGATATTTCTGGGAGCATGAGAATGGTAAGAATATGCATCTTATAAGCAATTTTTTAGCAAAAATTCCTAGCATGATATTGCTTGAAAGTATTGAGAGTTGTAGAGCAGACTTGCTCTTTCTTTTGTTATCAAACATCAATTTTATATCCTTTCCTGCCTTTGTTCCAGACCTAGAATGAAAATGCCCTTGTATTTCTTCCAAGCAGCAACATATCATAGATGGAGTTTCACATTGTACTTTTGTTATGAATGATTCTAAATTTTAAAGTAAATACATAGGTCATGATACATTAATAAATTAGATGTTCTTTCCTCATTACAATAGTGCTCTTCGGAATCAAGAATGTAAGCTGAAGTAATGTTATGTCTTTTTAACACAGCTGGGGGCATTTTTCCCTTTTTTTTCCATAAACTTTGCATAGGTTTATTCTTTTACAACTTCTTGTGGCATGAGATACTGAGCTTGTTTATGGATGCAAGGTTTAGTAAACATCCCTGAATATAGGCTTATTTCCATAAATACCCTCATACTTTTATAAATCTGCATAAATTGGATCATCTGTAGAAAGATGACAAAATTTTCTGGGTAGGTAAGGCAGGTGTCTCATAATTTGTTAATAGACTTCACGCCTCTATGATAAATGCTTTAAAAGATAACTTTTTTTTTAGTAATCTGTTCAAATATTTGCATTTAAAATAGCCATAATTTTACTTTAGTATTATTTCTATTTTCAAAATACTTAGTCTCTAGACTAATCTACTGCTCATGCATCATAGGTTTTGTCCTTTTCCATTGCCATCATGCTATCAAACCCAATAAATAGTGACAAAAACCTTGATTAGGAATGAAGTTGTAACATCAGAAGATGAACTTTGCCTGGTTATATCTTTCTTGGAAGCTGCAGTTTGCTGTGCTTTCACAAGACCAGAAAATCGTTTACATCTCCTCTCTTCTCTAACTGAGCATACACAAGTTACATTATGGCAGATAGTTTTTAATTACAACCTGACATCAATAAATCCTACATTTTGTTTATAGCCACAGCTTTTCAAAGAGACTGCATTCTAAGGATGTTTTTTTTCACATACAGCACAATCGCATGGAAAACCTCCATACTGCTGCAGAGACGTACCTGCTCCATGTTATTGAAACTGGCTCCTGGGTTGCAATTGTCACATTTGACTCTGATGCAACTGAAAGAGCTCATTTGCAACAAATAACCGATAATGGGACACGCCAAAAACTTGTGCAATTTTTGCCTACAATTCCTAGTGGACTGACCAATATCTGTGCAGGGATACATAAAGGACTTAAGGTAAAGTACAATGTGGAAATATCCTTGGGATGTAGGGAAGTGAGGAAGAAGTGAGAAACATACTTGAACATGGACTTCCGATAGAGTTAAGAGAGAGAATATGGTAGAGTTAAGAAAGACAAGATGATTCTTGAATCTATCAGGAGAAAATTCGGTATAGAAATTGGCATTACCATTATATGGCATTAGGAAGAGTATTACTAGAAGACGGTCCAGATGTGCTTTAAAGTCCATGCTTTAAAAGGCTATTGAAAAAGAAGATGAAATTCCAAAATTAACTACAAGAATGATCTAAATTTGTGAATAATTCCCACAGCTCAGTAGTCATGAATCAAACCCCTAAAACCCCAAAAACTGTGAAACCACATATATCTCAGGAGCTTGGGAGATTGGGAAACAGGGAAGTTCAGGTTAGATATAAGGAAGAAGGTCTTCACTGTGAAGGTAACGAGGCACTGGAACAGGTTGTCAAAAGAAGTGGCAAATGCTCCATCCCTGGCAGTGTTCAAGGCCAGGTTGGATGGAGTCTTGGGTGACACGGTTTAGTGTGAGGTGTCCCTGCCCATGGCAGGGGTTTGGAACTACATGATCTAAAGGTGCTTTCCAACCCAAACCGTTTATATGATTCTATGATTGTTATTTATTTGTTTGTTATACTTCCTTGGGCTGGCAGTTTGAAGTCCCAGATGTCACCTTATTCAAATGCAAAACTGAAAATAAGAAGCAGCATGTAGGAAAAAGAAAAGAAGGGAAAGAGAGAAATTGCACAGAGAAGGATGAGACTTCCGAGGTGGGTGAGAGTCCAGGGCAGGGAGGAGGCTCAGGACAGGGGGACCTCAGAAGGATGACCGGCAAACAGACAGGGATGAAACAGCCTTGACTACCCCTTTCTGCCCCACCTTAATTTACCTCAGAGTCCATCCTTAGACAGAAGTCTGTCCTTCTGTTCTTCTGTACTCTTGAAATTTTGACTGGAGAATAGAGTAGTTCCAGACAGGGGACAGAAGTTTTTAATGTGATGCCCTTAAATATCCAGTCCCCGAACCAGCAAAGCATATACAGGCGGAATGATTTTGACATCTTAAATTTGGGACAGTTTCCTGCCCCAGGAAAGTGTATATTAAATATTCACTATTTATAACTGAATACTTACTAATCTGAGCATTTAGAGCTTGCAATTATCAATTACAATAATTAATATTGTAATAGTTCTAGCATTACATAAAATGTCAAACACTTATTAAAGAATAAATTTGTCTTATATTGGAAGTTAACAGCTCCAAATGCATACATTAACTGTGTCCTGGGATAAACTAGTATTTCAAAATCATTCTGCTGCTTATATCATGAATTCTTTTCTCGATGCAGGTAATTGCAAACAAAATGAATACTACATATGGTTCAGAAATTGTGTTATTGACGGATGGAGAGGACCCAGGGATAGCAGCTTGCTTTAATTTGGTGAAACAAAGTGGGGCTAAAATTCACACCATTGCATTGGGGCCACAGGCAGACAAGAAACTAGAACAACTTTCAGAACTAACTGGTAAATATTCTACAATGCACTCTCACTCTCTGGCATGTTCAAGTATGAAAATGTAAAAGCATGGCAATGCCATCAGTCTGGAATTTTAGATTTAAATGTAAAAAATTAAAACAAATCTAGTTTTAAGGAAATTTTGTTATCATGAGCAGCTTTTTTTTAATGCAAGCAAGCAGAACTCTTTAGATCCATAGTTACCCTTTAAGAGCTGTCTTGGTTTAAAACATGACAACAACCTATTACTAAGGAGATTTTCTTATGATATTGTTCTCTAACATGAAAAGAAATGTCTAGAGTTTTATTTCTGGCATTACATTCAATAACTAGAACTTTCTATATGCTTTTACTCATAAGCATTTTTTAGTACACAAAGAATAATGATTTCCTCAGCTGTTGCAGCTGAAGTGCACTGGCTAGGAAATTGTAAGCACAGTGACTACCCTTGTCATAAGCAAGCATAGCTGAAGCTACACAATTAGTTTGAAAACAACCATTTAAAAACTGTCCATAGGGGTGTTGCTTCATGCTACTGCACCTGGAAGTGACAGGGAAGAATGAGAACTTCTTGAGTAGATCTAGAAAGCAAGCTGAGTCCAGACAAATACAGTGAATAAAGATTCTTATTTGAGGGTGCACATGCTGTGCATTTTCAGAGTACAATCCACTTGGTTTAGCAATTTAAATAACTTTAAATACCCATACACACTCTTCAACATCATTAGATCAACATGACAAGGACAATGGTGGAGTCCAGATTTTAATTCTGTCCTGGCTTGTATTTTAAGACAGAATTTGTTGTTTAAACTCCCCTTGTGGAGAATTTATTAAAAATGATTTTTGGGGCAGAAAGAACCCAGATGGTCCTTCACCATGTAGTTGTCAACCAGCAGGTCTTCCTGCTTAGAAACAAAAGTCAGTTTTTCAAAGTTACTAAATATATCTCTCAGATAAGACCTCCTCCACCTCATATTACTCTACACGTTCTCTCACCAGACACAGCCATACACCTGATGTAACCTGCACATCTTATGTCAGTGTGTGCAAGACGGACAGGGGTGAGAGGGATAACCTGTGAGTTGAGAACACAGTGATGGCTCAGTTTATGTCTGACATGTATGATCCTAGTTTGAAAGAGACTTGCAACAAGTGCATGAAGTGCAGATGGTGAGACACGAGCCTCAGCAGAACCGTATGAAGCCATATTCACAATGAGTTCATTAACAGCCCTGCGCTAGTATGAGAACTTCCAATGGACTAGGGCTGCTTGAACTCAGACTGCGTGCAAAGAGATCTAAACTTCATGTTCGGAAATAAAGATGATCTGGATTTTAAGAGTTAAAAACCATGGTATGCCACTGTGTTTTTCCTACAGAGGTATTTCAGAGCAGAATTTCACTGAAAGGATAATATGTGACTCCAAAACCACTAGAAGTCTAAAAATATTGTACTTGATGACATGCTGCATCTTTACCAATGAGAGATAAAATGAATTGATTGCACGAGCCGGAATTTACTATGACACATACATTGACACATTAATAAAAAGATACATTTTGATTTTGATTTTGTAACAAATTGGCTGCCTCAGTAGAACATTCAGTACCAGAAGTCACATAAAACTGAGCAATTTTAGTCAAAATTAGTATTTCTAATTCTTTTGCTCTTATCTTTCAGGAGGTTTAAAGCTTTGTGCTCCAGATGGAGTTGTTCCCAGCAAATTAATTGAAGTGTTCAGTGCAATTACCTCAGGAAATGGAGATACTTCTGAACAATCTATTCAGGTTTGAATTTCAACACTTGTGTTTCCTCCTATGCTTTTAGATGATCAGTAATTGAATTCATTTAGACATGAATGTGCTCAGTAGCTCAATTGCAGAAAAAAAAAGCAAGTCCATTTCTTAGTGATCGCCCACATTTCACTTCAAAGAAATAGATCTATAATGTTATAACTTCTATAATTCTTGATTTCAAAAATATCAAGAAAATTATTTATCACAATTATCAAAGTCCAAGAGACTTTGACAGAAAAGCAAGCAGAAATCCTACAGGATGTTTAGTTCACTCCTATCTGAAAAATTACCTTTTAGAGCATTTCAACAGTCTAACTTAAACAACAAAGATACAATTAAAAATACAGCTTCTCTCCTAAGCCATATGTATAATTTCAATATATAAACTTTTAGATTTTAATCTAGGACAACTGATAATTAGAATTTAGCAATGCATTCCTCATTTTGTTAGTATTTAGTACAGATCTGGGCTTATGTTTTATCCAAAGTACACCACTCACAGAGATAGCTAGATTATAAGCAGCAGTTAATGTAGCTTAGAAAATTGGGTCTGGGATATTTTGAGTTGTTATACTGTCTTTAATTGACTCTTCTGTCCCACCTATACAAGGAAAAAGAACTAAGCTTATGACTGCAGTGGAAATACAGCTTACTGGCACAATGCTTTAGATAGGCAGATAAATAGATACAGAAATGAAGGACTTACTATAACTTATTCTGTTTATTACAATTTTACACTTGAAATCAATGTTACTATGCAAGCAGCCATTTCATATAGTGAACCTGGGATTTTGTTAGTTTTCTTCATTCAATAGCTGGCCAGGTAGCTCTTAATTTTCCTGTAGGTCGAGACAGCAGAACTAGAAAGCATCCCATCTTTTCTATATAACTCTGAGTTAGAAATACTTAAGCAGGGATCTTTTTTCATGGTAGTTTCCAAAAGGTGTAAATGCTTTTCAATTGTCTCCTCCAAGACTAATCCATTTTAAGTCAGCAGTGAATGGATACTATATTTTGCAATGGACAAAGAATCACTCTGAAAATACGTTAAATACTTCTTTACTAAATAGCAATAAGACAAATTTTATTTCTCTAACCACAGCTTGAAAGCAAAGAGCTAGTTGTTCAGCATTCTGCATGGATGAACACTACTGTGCCTGTTGACAAAACTGTGGGAAATGACACTTTCTTCAGCATTGCATGGAACCTGTCTCAGCCATTTTTTTTCCTGAGGGACCCCAAAGGAAAAGAATATGGAAGCTCAGACTTTACAATTGATAGTTCAAACCCCTACACAGCTAGACTCCGCATAAATGGCATTGCAGAGGTAAAGACTGAACATTTTCTGAATTCACATTCTCTATAGACTATCATACAGGTTTTCTTTAATTACTTTTTTATTATTGTCCTGTTGGAACATGAAGCTTTTTCACTAGTTTTTATACTTTTGTATTTTATTTACAGGAGGGTGATTGGCAGTTTTATATTAAAAATGTTCACACAGCAACTCAAGGTATATCAGTAACAGCTACCTCTCGACCAGCATGTTATGATGTTCCTCCTGTGATTGCTGCAGTTCACGTGAACAGGGCAAATACAGCATTTAATCCAGTTGTTGTTTATGCAGAGGTTAGCCAAGGGTTTTGGCCTGTTCTTGGTGCAACAGTGACAGCCACTATAGAGAAGGATGATGCTACAGCAGTAACCCTTGAACTTCTTGATAATGGTGCAGGTAAGATTCCATATATAATAGTAAAAACATTAGCAGTTACGCATTTTGGAATCCAAGTCTGCAAGTTCCCCTCAGATTTAGTTCACTAAATGTTAGCTTTAGAGTCACAGAACAGTCAGGGTTGGAAGAGGCCTTAAAGCTCATCCAGTTTCAACGCCCTGCCATGGGCAGGAGACATCACACACTAGACCAGGTTGCTCCAAGCCTCATCCAACCTGGCCTTGAACACTGCCAGGGATGGGGCAGCCACAGCTTCTCTGGGCACCCTGTGCCAGCGCCTCAGCACCCTCACAGGGAAGAGCTTCTGCCTTAGATCTAACCTGAACTTCCCCCATTTCAGTTTGAACCCATCACCCCTTGTCCTATCACTATAGTTCCCTTCAGACACTGGAAGCTGCTCTGATGTCTCCACACAGCTTCTCTTCTCCAGGCTGAACAGCCTCAATGTTCTCAGCCTGTCTCCATAGAGGAAGTGCTCCAGCCCCTGATCATTCTTGTGACCTCCTCTGGACTTGTTCCAACAGTTCCATGTCCTTTTCATGTTGAGGACACCAGCACTGCACACAGTGCTGCAAGTGGGGTCTCATAAGAGCAGAGCAGAGCAGAGGGACAGGATCACCTCCCTCGACCTGCTGCTCACACTCCTGTTGATGCAGTCCAGCACACAGGGGGTTTCTGGGCTCAAACGCACACTGAAGCAGCTCATCTGCAACATCTGCAAGCCCTTCTCCTCAGGCTGCTCTGAATCACTTCTCTGCCCAACCTGTATCTGTGCCTGGGATTGCCCCAACCCAGGTGTAGGACCTTGCACCTTCATCTGTTTTTATGTATGCATTATTTATAATTGCATTATTTATTTTATCGCATTTACATTATTGCATTATTTTCAAGAATACTTTTTATTAGAACAATAGTAAGACATTCCCAGCATTCAGCATCCTTCAATCTCTTTTCATCTCTCCTCTCACCACTGCTGTATAGCTGTAGCTTTTTAAGTGCAGCAGTAGCCAGCAATGCCTCCTAATTTTGTCCTTGCTTTCACATATATATACATATATATATATATATATATATACATAACAAAACTTCAGTGTGCTACCCGGTGTTTCTTAAACATCTTCTATATTCTGAAACCTGTGAAGTTATTTTTACATTGCTGCCAGGCTTGCAAATTTTGTGAGCTTGGATGCCACCAGTAGATCGCCTATTGCAGCCAGTCAGGTACAACTGCAGAAGTTCACTTAAAGAGAAGAAATCCTTGATAAATTCCTGGCCAAAGGGGGAAGCATGACACTTCTCTAATTTATAGGTACTTTATGTAGTAGAAGGCCAGTAAGTATTAACTTGGTGGTTCCATACAGTAACAAGAGGTTTACCTAAAGGTGTTAATGCAAAATGGTTCTTTTTAACAAAATATATATGAAACACATACTGTCATAGTGGGGGCACTCCTCTTGTTAAAGATGCACAGATTACAAAATACTGCCAGGTTTTCTGCATAGTAATGTTCAGCAAAAATAACCTTGTTTACCAGCAGGTATTTTGAGTTAGTAATTCCCAGTAATTCTATACCAAGGTGCTGACATGATGAAGAGTGATGGAATCTATTCAAGATACTTTACTTCTTTACAAGGCACTGGAAGATACAGCCTAAAAGTGAAGTCCCATGGAAGAAATGCAACCACCAGTCTTAGCCTCAAGCGAAATCAAGCCTCGTATAATTCAGGCTACAGAGAAAATGGTACGGAGAGTTTACAAAACAGACAGTTCTTTGTCTGTTTGTTTGTAGGGGTGTGTAGCAAATGAGATCATTTAGATTCACAAAAACGGCATTTCATCTTAAAAGATGTCTCATCTATTATATTAAAATTTAATATTTTTACACTTTTACATTGTGAAATTTAGAAAAATCAGGATTAAAATTGTCTAAAACCTCATGAAGTACATTCTATATAACCAAAATTCTCTTAAGGCCTGCAATATGGGTAAAGAGATGGATGAAACTACCTTATTGCACCCTCGGCTCACCAACATCTGCAACCTGCTTTACTGGTTGCATCATTTCTAATTTTTACACATTTCAGACTTTGTCTGGTTTGGGGGTTTCCTAATTTTTATGCTGAGAATCCTGAGATCACCTTCTTTTCTGTCTTTACTTCACTAACTTTCCACTATATTTGAATAAGCTAAAGAAAATGTTTAGGATGAGAAGAGACAATAAAAATGAGAAGAAAATGCAATTCAGAGTTCTGTCACAATGAAAGTTGAAAAATGTTTTAAACAGGTAAAATTTACATGACTGCACCAAGACCTGAATTTGCTGATGAAGAAATCCAAGTCCAGCTGGGAAGTTTCAGCAGAATTTCAACAGGTTCTTTTGTAATGAGTACAGGAGATCCTGCTCCTATTTATCCACCCTGTAAAGTTACAGACCTTCATGCTCGTATAGAAAACAGAACAATAGTGTTGTCTTGGACAGCTCCAGGAGGTGATTTTGACAATGGAAAAGGTGAGTGAGATACTACATTGCTATGAGATGAGGTTGATATTTTTATTTGGAAGGACACACCCTCAGAACCACCACTCAGGGGTGAAGGCTACATCTTTCCTACCTGAAAATGTAACCGAACAGAAACTTACCTTGTTGCATAGTACCTGTTTCAGTTCTCCTTGTTTTTCATGTTAAAAAAAAAACCTAAACAGCCAACAAGTAAACCAAGGAATATTATAAGCAAATCAAATAAATAAAATTATAGTACAACCACTAGAGACTTTAGCAGTCTTGGTCCATGCCTGTGCGTAACGCCAACATGGAAGATACAAAGCTTTAGTCTCTTTTCAAAGATGGAGAAGGACCATAGATATGCAGTAATGTTCTATCCACAATACTCCTCTTAAGGTTGCTGCACAGGAAAAATGAAAACTGATTCCAGATGAAATGTACAAGCATTTCCTTGCATAAGCTAGAGACTGTATGTTAAAATCTACAGTCTACAGTTATGCAGATTACAGTTTCAGATGAAAACCTTACATTTGTCTACAATTCTTAATAGCCGTACAAGGAAAAAAAAACCACCAGCCAAAAACCCCAAATCTCAACTTCTTTCATTGTTATTCAGCAATTCCATGTCTAAAAATTTTTTATCCTAAAACTATTGCACTATAGTTTAAGATAGCAGGTCTACACGGTGTGTGAACACTTGCAGGGACGGTGACTCCAGCACTGCCCTGGGCAGCCTGATCCAGTGCCTGAGCACCCTCTGGGGAATGCATTGTTCCTAATCTCCAGTCTAAACCTCCCTTGGTGCAGCTTGAGGCCATTTCCTCCTGTCCTTGTTCCTTGGGAGAAGAGACTGACCCCACCTCACTACATACCTTGTGCTGAGAGAGAATACAGATCAGATGCAAAGCTTATGCCTGCTATCTACAAATATACAAATATATTTTAATTGCCATTTCATCTTATGTTTGTATTTGGACAACACAGTTTCTCATTCAGCTACATTTTGCACAGATCTGCACAAAGCTAGGAGTGTTGGTGAAATCATATCTTTAAGGCACATTTAATTTCAATTTTTAATTCAGAAGGAGTTCCCCAGACCCAGCCACGGTAGACTTTTGACAGTAAGGCTTAGAAGCAAACTTGCCAATCCTCCATGTTCACAGTATCACACAGTATCACAGTATGCTAGAGATTGGAAGGGACCTCAAAAGATCATCTAGTCCAATCCCCGTGCCGGAGCAGGAACACCTACTCCCCTACACTGCTCTCTAACAGGTCGTTCCCCAACCTATACTGGAACCTGGGGCTGTTCCTGCCCAGATGCAGGACTCTACACTTTCCCTTGTTATATTTCATCAAGTTATTCCCTGCCCAACTCTCCAGCCTGTCCAGGTCTCGCTGGATGGCAGCACAGCCTTCTGGCGTGTCAGCCACTCCTCCCAGCTTAGTGTCATCAGCAAACTTGCTGATAGTACACTCAATTCCCTCATCTAAATCATTGATGAATATATTAAATAATACTGGTCCCAGTACTGACCCTTGAGGCACTCCACTAGTTACAGGCCTCCAACTAGACTCCGCCCCATAGACTACAACTCTGGCTTCTCTCCTTCAGCCAGTTCACAGTCCACCTCACTAGGTGGAGTAATGTTGAGTAATAGTCAGTAGTAAAACAGGAATCATTAGGACATTTTTTGTACAAAATGGCTCTAGAAGTACTGTACTGTCACTGCAAGAAACGATGTGAAAACATTTATACTTGCTTGCTATTAACATGTGGTTTTTTTCCCCCTAGCTGATCACTACATAATAAAAACCAGTAAAAATCTTCTGGACCTAAGGAATAACTTTGATCATGCTACTTCTGTGAATTGCTCTAATCTCATACCTAAGGAAGCTGGTAGAGAAGAATCATTTGAAATTCAACCAGAAAATAAAACAGAAAATGGCACCAAAATCTACTTTGCTATATGTGCTGTTGATGATACCAACTTGATTTCAGAGGTGTCTAATATAGCCCAAACCACATGGTTCCTTCCTCCAAAAGCATTTGTGCCTTTAAATCACCAAGGCAGCACTAACGGTGCCAACACTGCAGTAATAGTGGCAGTAGCAACTCTGTGTGCAGCAGTTGTCTGTACTATCATAAATTCAACTCTCTATGTTTTTAGCAAAAAGAAGGGAAGACTGGAGATTGAAAAAATGCAAAGGCATGTGTAAAATAAAATGAAAAAATAGAAGGAATTTACTGCAATTTTTGCTACGCAAGTTTCAAAGTAGGAAAAGAGGTATTTGTACATTAAAAACATAAGAGCACTGACTTCCAGCAGATGTATTTGTCTGTTCTGATAGGCTTATAGATGTAAATGTTCAAAAGTATCTCATATTCAAGTACCTGTACACTGATTAAATGTTAAACATGAAAGCATGTACTCGGAAATATAGTAAAGTATAATATGTATACTCTCATTTGTTTCTAGGTGATAAAAATATTTAACTCTTCTGTTGCAATATTCTTCCAATGTAATGTGGCTTTTTTTCTTAAATAAAGAAGGCAAAGGAATATGAGACTTCCCTTATTCTTATTCTCCACATAACAATCAAGTAAGGCAAGGTGGTAAAGAGATCAGAAATACCTTCAGTTAGTGCAACGACTTCCTATTTTCCAATGAATTCCGCATGATTTCAGTTAGGTTTTTTGAGCTGAGAACAAAAATATGTACCTCAAGGCTGTCTATTTTTCAAAAAATATTTTAAAATATGTATCTCCAAGCTGATTATTTTATTTTTAATACTGAAATATGTCTACCTATAGGTGTGTAGAAGAGTTGAGTATATAAATATTTCTAGAATGAGAGTTGCAGAGTAAATGCAAATGAGCACATGGAAAATGTTCCTATGTTCATCTCTTAATGAACTTTACTACTGTATACGTTTTCAGATCTAAAATTCCATTTCCCCAAACAATAACAACATTGTAATTTTAGTCCCTATCAAGGCCAGAATAGCTGTCACATTTTAGAAGAGAGAGACGCCTTTGGAGAAGAGTCAGAAATCAAAGCATTATTTGCTGATATAGGTTCCCTCTAACAGATTTTAGGTCACCAAATGTCCATTTATTCAGAAATATTTCCTTTCATTTGCTCCTGATGCATCTTCTTATTCCCTAAGTATTTCTGCTGTGTATGAATTGGTAGAAACTACATCATACATAGAATCAGAATAAATGGGTTGCAGCATTGTTCCTGGAACTATTTTCTAGGGTCACTTAAAAGTATGACAGATAGGCTATAGCCTATCTCCATCCATTATTCATCCATTACTCTGAAGACCCCCAGTCCTACCTTGCCTAGCAAGCAGGACTGCAGTAGTCTATAGTATGTAGGCAATGACACCTAGTGGGCTCCAACAAAACTTACAGTTTTCCCAAACGCTCTAAAGAACAGTTTAGATCAAGTCATTGCTGTCCGGGATGTTCTGACTTTCATATAAATGTATATTTAAAAGTACAATCAAATACGAATAGTTGAAGGTTGAATTTAGCACTTACGGCTGGTTTTTACTATAAGAGCATGAAGATTTATTTTAATTAGGAACTTCAGTTTACAGTGCCTGTGCTATGGTAAAAACTGAAGGACTCTGTTCAAGTAACACAGGATTCTGCACTTCCCCAAAGTGGGGAAAACACAATTTGCTCTTTCATGGCAAGCAAAATGACAGGGTAAGACTGACTGACTTCAATGATTATGTTTACACCAACAGTATGTATGCTCAAAAGCTATGTGGACTGGGGTCCCAATCACTGACACAACTGCCACATGCCAGTTCAGACTGGCCTGAAAAGATGTGATAGTTAAAGTCAAAACTGTATAAGCTTTGTTCCTCAATATGTTCTTCCTAATGCTCTCAAAATAACCTAAGCCTCCAGCCTCCTATACAGACCTCATGGTGTTCCATTGAGAAGATAAGTTTGATTATTCCTATGCCACTTGTAAAGAGAATGTAGTACCATGTGATAAAGTGACTTTATTGCAGTCATCAGCAGGGAAGTGAAGAGCTGCAAATACACGTCCAGCCACTAAACTGTTATTGCAGTTTATCCCAAGACTTCAATTTGTATTTCCCTAAGGGAAGTTATAGCCTATAGAATTTTCCATAGAATCTTCTTCCAAGTGTAAGATAAACAGCTTCTTCTAAGATAGATAGCTGTGGTGTGGGACCAAATTATGATCCTGCCTGGGTATCAAACTAACCTGCTGTGGCTCCAGGAAGTATGACACTAAAAGGACAAAGACCACGAAAAGAACATGATTTACCTAGTCCAGTTCCCTGAAATGTCATGACTTTTGCCAACTGACTCTTTTGCCAGTTGCTGCCTGCAGTTGTAGTACAACCCTTGTTGAAGTGTTTAAGGGAAGCACAGCAACAGCTGCCGTAAGGACCAGTAGAAGAGTGCACTAAGTGAAAAGGAGCATTAATTCTCACTGGGATAGCTGTAGTTTTTGAGCGGAAGCTGCTTTTGAGAACAGCTGTTTTCTGGTTCTGTCAAATCCAGGCCCCAGATTTTTCATGAAAGCCTGATTGTACACAGGCCAGGCAGCTGGCACTACTGATTTTATAATCTTTGCCTGGTTATTATCAAGCTAAGCTCACAGTTGTTAATGTTGGCACAGAAGTTATACACTGACACACAAACAAACGCATTTACCTATTTCAATAGAACAAGCTTTGACTATTAAATAGAGTTATAATTTAATAATGTTCATTTTAAGTGACACATTCTTCTCATTTTATTTTTATATGTCTTTTCACTACATTAATAAAGGTTAAATCAAACTTACCTTCAGATTTTCATGCACATTTATTTTGAAACTCTGGTTCCAGAATTGCTGTTATTCTTCAAAGTATTAGTTGGAGTTCTGAAGAGCTGTGACTGGTAATAAACTGCCAGAAGACTTCAATTTCTGCTGCTTATCTGCATTAAAAGATTACATAAATACATAAAAATTATGCCAATATATGCTGCAGCTAGATAATAATGAATGGGGAATAGTGTAGACATACAGTGACACAAGATGGGACCCATACAGCTCAATGTATTATAGAACTAAATATATATGAATTCCAACATAGATACTACATTATTGGGATTATACATGCTACAGAAATGTGTTTACTAATTTTAATGTGTTTTCACAATGATATAAACTGACTTATGGAGACATTTTGGGGGTTGTTTCTGTCTTCATTAAATCTTTTACTCCGAAGCCTTTGGTTTAAACGCTACTTTCTCATACAGTCAGAAAGCAGTTCTGGGAGTCAGCTTGGAAGCATTTAAGTTAAAAGCTATTATTCTCTCTATATAAGTATTTTATTCATTAAACTATAAAGCTTTATATTTATATAATTTTGTTTAGCTTTTTTTGTAAGCATAAGTCTTTAAGGATGTGGTCCAACACTGGTTAGCATCAAGGAAAGAATACTGGAAGCCCTCCCAGTAGATACACTACATATTGGCATGTGGTAGTCAAAGGATTGTTTTAAAATTCAAATAATTTAAAGCAATCATACATTCCTTAAAATTAAAGCGCGCTTTAATTTCAAGGTCAACAAATATGGATGCTATCTATCAAGCCATCCTGAACCATACTAAATTGTGCCAGGCTTACAATGTTTCTGGAAATTGACCTTAAAAAAATCCTCAAGATTCCACATATGTTCAATACTCTTGATTATCATAAAGCTTCTCAAGAAAAGTCTAATGACAAGAAATAAAAACCTTAAGATGCATTTCTTTACTGATAAGTCTGACACAGAAGCAAAGTTAGCAGATTTAATAACAGCAACTGTGCTGCAGCATCTAGTCGTTCAACCTACAGATCTCAAGCTTCCTACCCTATTTTACAGTGTATTCCAATGTAATACTTCGCTGCAAAGCTTTACAGCTACATGACCAAGACTTAGGTAGACAAATATGATGATCTAGAGAGATATAAAAGGCTAAAACTACAGTGATTCTAACCACTGGTCTTATTTGTCTCCCACTTCAAGAAATTGTAATCAGAAATCCTCAAAGCCCTCACTCAAATAATTACCAAGTGACAGTATTGAAGCTTTTTATGTAAATTCTACAGGGATGTTCCAGGGTCTGTTTATATCCAACAGTATCATGCTGTAAAAGGTTATTTCTTCTATTTGGACATGTTATAAGCAAGGCTGCAGATCAGGCAGTAGGCAAAGTATGGTGTTCATCATACCTGCTGGTGCACTGGTCACCAACTTTTTTCATAATCATCAGAGATGAGAGGACATGGCATGCTTCAATTTCTTTTTCAGCCTGAGACAATTCTGTAGATTCTCACATGGCTTATACTTCAGCACTTTTACATATGACCAGCCCTGCTGTTTACCCTACACTTCTGAAGGAAGCTACTGCTCCTCCAGCACAGGTAGCAGCAGTAAACATGCTGACTCCTCGGCTGTTTGCAGCTGATTTTATCAGAAAGAGCTACGGGATCTTTGAATAGACCTGCAGAGCTCTCTAGGTCAGTATCTAGCTTGTAACTAAGCCCACATGCTAGGTACGTCTCTCTTTACCTGAACCAAGTGTATCAGTTTATCCTGAACTCAAAACCCTGACAATGCTTCTAGCTCTGAACAGCAGCCGTAGAAAGGAACCGTCATTTCCTGCTAGAACCAGGTATTGAAGCTTCCACTAAAGACAGGGCAGAGAGCCTGCATGTGGTAATCTCTTCAAATGACCGCAAGAATCTTCAAGGTTCAGCTCTTAACACCTGAATGTATGTTCCTTCTAGGATGCAAAAATAACAACAATAACAAAATCTAGCTTCCCCTGAACACTATGTTATAGGCCTACAGGATGTGGACAAAGAGAATTTCAAGAAAGGGAGTAACTTGGAAGTGTTTTAAGAGCAGTGGAATACTGTGGGACTCAAGCATGTAGTTGAAGGTTGTGATCCAACAACAGGATTTATTTTTATGTTATAGGATTAAATAGGGAAAAACGTTCCAAACTGGGTTTTTAGATGAAATTCATAAACATACATTAAAACACATCTTCCTCTTAGATAAGTGTAGCAACTATTCGCCTGAAGAGTTGTTTTCTCCCTCTCACTCACATTCTGACTGCTTAAACTTTCATTAAAACAGGAAGGATGTAAAAAGTGGGAACTGAAAAAACACATCTGATGCCCCACTTATGCCAAACAGCCCATCTGCTAAAGGCAGAAGAACCATCTACTTCAGGCATTTTCCTAAGAAATAGTACTGTTTTGTTTAGGGCTCCTTAGGAAAGCAGCAATTAAAAGTAGATATTCCAAATCCTACAAGAATATTCTAATCCATGGGAGCTTAAACGATGGGAGTCTTCTTCCTCTTCCATCCAGGTTATGCTAGAAAGGAGAGGTATCGAGCCATTTGCTGAAGTAAAAAGTGGAGTGTCAAGGCTGTCAGTCAATATAACCATAGAAAGCAACACATCCCTCTCTTGCAGGTGAGGCTCACATGTCATGGGCAGCAACAGGGCTCTTCAGGGAAGAACCACCAGTATTTTGTCTTGGGAAGAGCTAGACCGTGTTGGTTGCTGTCAATTCCACTCTTATGATATCCCTCTCCCAAGACATTATTGGGGTACAGATCTTAACCTGAAGCGGTGCTTCTACCTCATGGTCAGGTACTGCTGCCCTCAGTTGTTTGGCATCTCTTTTTTGGAACTCCATCAATGGGAACTCCTGATGCTTAGCACCAATGAAAGCTATGAAGTGATCTAATTGCATCTGTGTGTCCACATTTAAAATCTTCGATGTTGCTGTCTCTTCACATGTCCTACACTGATATCATAAGAAATCATAATCAGCTTTTATAGACCATATAGCACCGAGCATTACAAGAGGGACTTGTAAGATTTTTATATACCAGTAAAACTCATTTTAAGCAATGGAAACTTGCTATATAGTTTTCATATATAAGCACTTACATCCACACATAAGTGAGACAATAAAACCTAAAAAAGGTGAAACATATTTGAGCAAAGCAAACACGTATACACAATAGCTTTCAGGCCCTCTCCTTATCAGTACTAAGGGTACAATGGGAACTTTACACAGTCTGGTTTTGTGTTGGTTTTAATTCCTGGAATCTAACCAGCATATAAGCAATATTGCTTTGATTGTTACAGTTACTTCCTTTTACTGGAATTCCTTTCTTGTCATAATGCTCTAGGATTTCCTCTGACTTTATCAAATTTAGCCAAACAGTACTTATTATTTGGATTATGAGGTAAACAACCAGGATCATTTTCAAAGTGGGAATATATTAGTTTGTTGCCAATGACGCCACATTATAAATGTGGTCTCTAATTGCTAGGCCAGGTGAAAGGTCATAGAATCGTAGATTCATAGAATGGTTTCGGTTGGAAAGGACCAACCCCCTGCCATGGGCAGGGACACCTTGCACTAAACCAAGTCACCCAAGACTTGGCCTGGCCTTGAACACTGCCAGGGATGGAGCATTCACAGCTTCCTTGGGCAACCCATTCCAGTGCCCAGCACCCTTACAGGGAAGAACTTCTGCCTTAAATCTAACCTGAACTTTCCCTGTTTCAGTTTGAACCCGTCACCCCTTGTCCTATCACTACAGTCCGTGATGAAGAGTCCCCAGCATCCTTGTAGCCCCCTTCAGACACTGGAAGTTGCTCTCAGGTCTCCATGCAGCTTCTCTTCTCCAGGTAGGTCCATTCTTTTCCTCTTGGGCATTTGCAAATTATCATGAGAGACGTTAAAATAATGGAAATTATTAATATTAGGGACTATTTTGTTCTAATCTGGTCGTTTGCTGGTATTAAGTTCCTAAACTCAACGTATTTTCAGATACTCCCTTTGTGATGCTTTGGTGCGCTATCACAGTTGTGTCTCAACTCACATTTATCGAAACAAGCTCTTTTAATAAACACCTTTTTCCTGAACTTAACAACTCTTCCCCAGCTGACATTTTCACCCGTGAACACTGTGCTTCATGAAGACAAGGGTTGACTTACAAAACTGGACTCAAGAAATGGGGGCCGAGGGCGGGAGGCTGGACCTTGTACCCTCAGAGGACACTTGTCAGACGATTCCAGCCGCGGCGGGCACCACCAACCGCATAAAGGGATTCTGCCTTTTCCGCCCGCCCTTCTAGCCGATCTGTACGGTAAAGGCCGCGGCCTGCTCCACGAAGTGCCTAGTCCCTCGTCCCTCTTCCCCCTCGGCCGGCGGGCCGGCGATTCGCGGGCCCAGCACCGCGCCGACAACGGCAGCGCCCGCCTAACGCGAAAGCGGACGCCCCGCCCTAAGGGGCGGTGACCCCTCACCCACGAAGCCCCGCCCACCGTCCCCTCACTCCGGGGCGGGTCGGGCGTCCCCGGCGCTTCACCGGCTGATCCGGGCTCTGCGACAGACGTCGTGGCAGGGGCCAATCGACGGCGTCGCCGGGCTTGGCACCGCCCCCCCGGCGGCTCCCCACAGGGACGGGCCGGAGCGGCCGCCGCTGCCGGTGCCTGGGTTGGGTGAGCGCTTTGTCCCCCGCCGAAGATGAACATCATGGACTTCAATGTGAAGAAACTGGCGGCCGATGCCGGTACCTTCCTGAGCCGCGCCGTGCAGGTACGCCCCGCCCGTCCCTGCGGGCGGCTTACCGGGACTGGGCTTCGCTGCCGCGGCCCTCGCTGGGGGAAGCGGGAGAGGCTCCGCGGGGCCGCCGCTGGGCCCAGCGCGGCGTGGGGCGTTGGCCGGGGCTCTCGGCTCCGCCCTGGGCCGGGGGAGCGGCGGTCGGGAGGGGCCAGGGTGGTGGCTGGGCCCAGCTCTGAGGGAGCGCCCAGCCTGGCTCTGCTGGCGAGGGTTGAGCTCAGAGCCCTGGCCTGGCTGGGCAGCGATGTGCTGCTGTCAGTGCCTCATCCTCCAGCCAGCTCCTTCCCCGCGGGTCCCTTGCTAGTACTGGGCATGGCGGGACTTCGTCCAGACCAGTTGCAAAGCCGCTGGCCTCGGGAGAAGGCTGGGGCAGCCCAAGGTCAGGGCAGGCGGGGAGGGAAGAGGGCGCCTGAGCTGAGGGAAGGCGAGGGGACGAGTTGAGCAGGCATCAGCTGTGAGGAGATAGGATAGGGTTTAGTCGTGGAGAGGCCGAAGGTGTGTCTGGCCTGAAATAAGCTGGTGCTAAAAATGTATCCTGCTATCTGATTGGTAAAATTGGATCTCTCGATGTGACACGTGAAAGAATCTGTCTGCTTAGGCTTTTTGATTTGAGCTTTAGTGCCGTTTTTAAGCTTGTTTGATAGCGTATGTTTTCTGCACCAGTCTTCCCTTTCTCCATGCGAAGGGCACTGTAATTGGCTTTTGTTCCTTAGCTGTTGTCTTGAGCCGTAATCCCCGTTGTTTATATAGTCAAACCTGAACAGATTTCCTGTAGGGAGGTGGGACATCCAAGCGGTGCGTAGTAATGCACTTGGGTTTCTCCCGAGTTCTCGCTGGGTCAAACTGTGCGGTTTGGAATGTGATTAGCATTGTTATCTGGTCTGATCGGCCTGATGTATCGCCCTAAATCTCAATATTCAGGCAGAACCAATGACCCAGCAGCACAGTAGAGCTCTGAAAATGCAAACTCATCGGAAAACATTGTTGTTCGAATTTAAATGAATTTAAAGCAGTCGTTGTGGCTTCTCTTTGTAATGGAGGTCTTTCCATGCTTCAACCCCAGCTCCCCCCCCCCCCCCCCACCTTCCCGGCTTCTGCCAGGTCTACGTGTTTCCCAGATCATCTCTCCAGCCCCCACCCCTTTCCCTTGCTGGACAAGGAGAAAAAGATGTTCACTCTTCATTGTAAGATCCTGTGATGGGACCTTGTGATTTCATCCCTTTTATCTTGACTTTTTACATTTGAATCGGCTTATTGCCTTAAATCTAAGGTTTTTTGCAGTCTGACATGGTTTAAAGGTGAACTGTGTTTTACTTCAGTATGTTCTATCTGCATGGTTGGTTTACATCTGCATAGCTACATTGGTTATCTGCTTAACCTAAACTAAAACTCAGGGGGAATGTGGAAGTAATAAGTTTGCTCTACCAGCTGCCACTTTCCCCTGAAATGAGAAGTTTAATGAAGCCATGAGGGGGAGGAGCAAATCCCTGACATGCTGTTGTAGTCTGAGTAACTCATGTTCTGTGTGCTACTGTTGCTTCTTCTGTTTTCCTAAGTAACTATGTGAGGCCTACAGATAATATTGCTGGATAAGAATTGTGATTTTTATTTTTTTCTTAATATCACCTAAATGTAAATTTTCTGGCCTCCAGTAAAAACTATAGATTTATATTTTGAGTATTTTGAGTTAAAGTTCAGACTTCAGTGGATGACATACCATGTTCTGTCATTAGTTGCTTTGGGATATTGGAAACGGAAGTCTCCCACCAAACCCTATAAAACAATCCAACAGCATAAAGTGGTCTGTAGGAAAACCACTTAAAATCTTCTGTTTTAACTTAGAAGAGGGTGAATGCCTTGTTACTGTTTCACAGGCTTATCAGACTTCTATTTTACAAGGGGACTGGGGCTGTTTTACCCACAACCACCTGGTATTCATGTTCCCGGAAACTTCTTCCTTCTGTGGACAAGATTATACTGTGTCCAGACTGTCATGCTCTATATAGCAATCTACAGAAAAATGAAGTTCACTGGCCATCTTCATCCAAAGCCTACTCTTCCTTCTAGCTGGCGGAAAATGCTTGAGGGAGTCAGTCTTGCAATAGTTGCAGTTTGTGGAACAAAGTAGCAAATGGTTATCGTTAGTGGTATTTGGAGTGAAATAAATAATGCCATAGAGTGTAGTAATAGGAATGTGAGTCCTTCCTGTTGCCAGACTGTAATTGACAAGCTGTCTGTGTAGCAGTCAGGAATGAACTGGGCTTCTACTCTTTGGTGGCAGGAACACTTTTATTGTTCAAGACCTCTACCTGAAGTTAGAGGCTTATTTTAATGCAGTTTCTCCTCCTAGTGATTTTGCAGTGTAGACTTGAACTGTCAGTTCGGCTGTGATAGCTCAGGTGTATGCAAAACAGTACAATTTTCTTCTGTATGAGCTGGTCACAGTCGGGCAACTTGTATGTATATTTTGAATTTAATAAAGATAGATGGGTGGATTAGATGGCTTACTGATACAGCTTGTTCCAGCAGGTGCTTACATTAAGTAACTCTGTCATATTTTGAACTTCTAGTAAAAAGGAAAACTTTCAGAGCTCTAATCAAAGTAGAAAATAGTATCTGCCTATGTTGGAACAATTCTTCTAAGCAGAAGAAACATGCTTGATTCATAGCACTACTTTCCTACAGAAAAAACAGTTCAAATTTAGGTTTCAGGGTAATCAAGATAGGAAATCAAGAGTGGCAGCATTGTTTGCATTAAATTGGTGCTGGAAACCATACCTCTATTTACTATTACATACTACTATTTCACATGCTGCTCAGGATTGCTAAAATGAAGTTTTTTCTTTAAGAAATCTATCATTGTGATATGTGAAATTTATCACTGCGATATTCACTAAGCAGTCTTCACACTGCTGAAAAGATTTATGGAAATATTAACAGGAAGCCCCCTTTTTGTGTACAAATACTCTTCTCTGTAATTAGTAAAAAACAATTTCAAGACCATTTATATTGTATTGTAATGAAGCTTTTGAGAACAACTTTTAGCACCTGATATCTTTTTAAAGAGTTTTTTAAACACTAGTAGTAACACATTCATAAATAAATTCCCTTCTTCCCAGTGCTGCAACTAAACTTTCTTGTAAAGGCAGTTTGCTTTTATGTAAAGCTGCAAATGCCACAAGATTTATCTGGATTTCAGGTGAGTATGTTATTGAAGTTGGTTTTATTGTACTTGTGATGGAAATTAAAACAAACTCGGGCAATGTAGTTTATGTGTATTCTTGTTTCTTACTGCCCACAGAAGAACTTGTAAAGAATGAAGTTAGTTAAAATGCTTCTGGTCCTATTATGTTCTTAAAGGGCAAGCTTGTTAGAGATTGAGTCATAAGTCAGGTTCTTCTGAAAATGCCTGACATTGAACAGGCTGTCAAGTGATGAGATCATCATTGTCATGAGGAGCTACTGCTCTGGAAAGCAGCAGGCCAAACCCTCAGTTCTGGTTTTGCTTGGTTCCCTGATGTGAAATTGTGGCTTCCCCCTCGCCCAGAGAACTGGGACTGAAGTACAAGCTGCTTGTGGATTGATAAAATTTGGCATGAATTTAATATCAAGTGAAATGAATTGTCAGCTTGGAAGTGAACAGCAGAGGTCATCTTACTGTTTCTGTAAGGCATGACAGGATCAGTTGTATCTAAACAGTTCATCCAACACTGACTTGTATTCTAAAAAGCAGAACACCCCCAGCCTCAAAGATATATAATCCACAACTTCCCAGGGAAGTTTATTTTAGCTTTTAATCCTTGTCTTTAAAAGCTTTCTCTAATGTCTAATTCTAATTTAAATCTTCATGCTGAGGTTTAAACTCACTACCTTTGTCCTGCTTGTTGTGCACAGGACAACTTTTTCTTAAGCACATTAAAAGATAGCTGCAATGAGAGTCTGTTGTGCCTTCAGATTTTACTGTGGGAGAAAGGACAAACTTAATTACAAAATACAGAATATAGTAATTTAATTGTCTTTTGTTACCTTTGCAGTTTCTTTCCTTTTGGCTCATGTTTCAGAGTGCACTATGAAAAATGGGCAAAATGTCAAGTGAGAGCTCTTACTACCAAGTTAAGCAGAGGATTTCTTCATAATGTTTTAAATTACTGTCCTCATTTTGGTCTGATTAATACCCTCCTGCCCCTTTTATTCCTGATAGTACGAGTGTTGAATTTGCCAACTTTCCAATTTATTCTTGGGTTTTTATTGATGACTGGATAATGGTTATGTCTTTGAAAACATGATCTGTAACTGAGTGAACAGTTAGTGTCTTAAGCTTGTCCTGGGAAATTATTTCTATAACTAACTATTTTCAACCTGATTGATTCATAGTTCACTGAAGAAAAGCTTGGTCAAGCAGAGAAGACTGAACTGGATGCTCACCTGGAGAACCTTCTCGGCAAAGCAGAATGCACAAAACTCTGGACAGAAAAAATAATGAAACAAACAGAAGTCTTATTGCAGCCAAATCCAAGTAAGTAGCCCTTCTGGTTTTTGTTTGCAACTTGTGAGTGAGTAGATATGCCTATGTAAATATTTACTGCAATAGGTATTACACAAGTTATGACTAAATACACCAGTTTTAAAATTTGAAAGCTGAGATTAGGGAAAGCACATTTTGAAGAGCTACTGAGCATGAGAGACACTGCACTAATTACTGCTACTTCCTTAACCCTTCAAATGGAAAAAGCCTTAGACAGAGTTCCTCAGACTCCAGCACTGATTCCCTACTCTGGTCACCCTCAGGCTGACTGGTTTCTGCGTTGTTTTCTATTTAATTGAATTTCCAACTCTAATTCCAGAAATCTTAGGTAGCTGCAAGAACTCTAAAATTCTTCACGGGGCAGATGCATTGGCTTAAGAAATTTAATTACTGTTTGATTACTTTAAACCGTTAGCATAGTACAATTCAGCTTGAAGTGGACAAGATGAACTGAAAAGCTTATCTTTAACAATTTCTTTACTAAAGAATGATTAGATTGTATTGCTTAAGTATGTTATATCAATAAAGTTTTAAATTTGCTTTCATCTGTAGTGAACCTCTTAATGCAAAACCACAGAAAAACCATGGGTAGAGGAAGAGTAATTTTCTGGTGTGTTAAATAGTTCTTTCTGAAATTGTTGCTAAGGGTGGTACTGTTGAAGATACCATTTTCAGACTTACATCCTATGGTTATCTGTGCCATTCATGGCAGTTGTACTAGAGTTGTGTAGAGTTCTCCTTCTAGTGACAAACTGAGGGTTTATTAGTATAGGTATATCATACACTGATAGCACTTCTCTAATGTCAAATAGAGAAATTCTTTATAATGCTGATCTTTGGAGTGTGATTTTTGAAGCCTGCATCCTTTAGTTCTGTAAAAGCAGTATTTAAAAAACAAATGTAAATCTCAAAAGAACTAATCCTATGTGAAGGATGCAATAGAACTTACAGAATATCGCATCTCAAATTTTTATTTCTGTCTAGGCCAAAGAAAATGGTTGTCTTATTAATTCAGTATTTGTAATATCTTTTTCAGAAACTTGTAATTGAGAAATACTGAGTCACTGAGGGCTGCTAGGACTGTGTGAGGCAGATTCAGTAGAAGGCTAATACATGATAGTGTCTCAGTTATGCTGACCAGTCAGTTTTCTGATAGTTAAAAATACTCGGTGTTAAGCACCGGTCTTCGTCTGTAAATGTAACTTCAGCTGTTTGGCAGCCTGTTTGAGAGGACTATCACATGCTGTAGAGAGCTTCTTTTGGTTGTTGTTAACGGAGTGATCCTGTCAGGGGGAGGAAAAATTACTTTTGGTCACATTTTTAATTGACCCTTTAGGTCAGACCCATGTAATAGTCCAATAATTTTATAGTACTTCTCAGTTCTTTTTTCATTTAGTGAAAAAAATAAATATTATGGATAAAGAAAACCCATTGAAACTGGATCATTTTTCTTTTACCTTCGGTGCCAGGGGATGCAGTGGTACCTGTGTTTGTCTGTGTCAGGTTAATTTTTGTGACCTTCATGACAGACTAGTTGTTTAATCCAATGCTGATGAAAGTTGTCTAATTAATAGTATTATTTTCGCTTGCATCAAATTGGCAGGTTTGTTCATTGTCTTTGTGGTTGTCTATACTATTGCAGGCTGAAATTAGTTCATACTGACTGCATAAATAAATTGAGTGAGTTATGAAGTCAAAACAATTGGTCAGAGAAAAGGGGTGTTTTATCTGAGGAGTTAGCTATTCTAATTAAGTGTCCCTGTTCTTGTCTGTAAGACTTTTTCATCAAAGCAACATGTTGTGTCTTAATATTGTGATAGATGGAGATTAATGATTATATATATATATATATCTGTAAAAGACTGGTTCTGTTAAGGAGAGTTGTTCTATCATGCTTTTACAGTGAAGACTTCTGGACATAATTTGAAAACCTGCATAAAGATGCAGTTTCAAACTTGTATTTTGAATGACAGTAATTGTTTCAAATAAACTTTTTTAGACGCCAGAATAGAAGAATTTGTGTATGAGAAGCTGGACCGCAAAGCACCAAGTCGCATGAACAATCCAGAATTACTAGGCCAGTATATGATTGATGCTGGGAATGAATTTGGTCCAGGAACAGCCTATGGTAGGTAGAAGCAAACTAGTATGTCTTGTGTTGCAGAAATGAAGGGAGGAAAAATCCACAGATCTAGTTTCTCTTTATGATATAAAATGCTATTTCTTGTCTTCCTCTAGGTAACAGTTCAATGATTTTTGTGTCAGTTTGAGGTGACTTGCTGTATATCTTTGAGTATTAGGGGATCCATGGTGAGGCTTCTATCCAAATCTAGAAGCAGAGTCTGCTGTTGGAATGATAACCATCTTTGTGGATGGATAATTTTATTACCAGATCAAATCATTCTGAAATTTATTTTCCTCATTGGAGGAACACATCTGACAACATTTATGCGTTTTACTTGTGGTGTAGAGTGAAAATGTTATGTGAAATAAGAAGTCTTTGAACTTTACAGCATTCCTGCTTTTCGTAATATACAATATTTTGCTAAAGATGAGAGTGTAGAACATAATCTAACTTTTCTTTCTTCTCCAGCAAATTTATATACCCATGACAGGAGGGTTGGGGGTGTTATAGCTAATATTTTTTCACTGGCATTAATTAGAATTCTTAATTCTAGTGTTCTCTACAACTCTTAAAGTTGCTGCTAAGAGATTTTGCAGATAATTTAACCATCTGAAATGCATAGGTGTCTATAGTACAGTCTGCAGTTAAGGTCTGATAGGAGGGAAAACTTTGATTCTGGGAAGAGTGACTTCTTTATATCTGGAAACAATGGTGTTCCTTTTCAAAACAAGGAAAGGGCACTTAAAAATATTAAATAGTTTATAGAAGAGGTAATGGATACAAAATCAATAATGGCAGGGTGTGTTTCTCTTACTTCCCAATGGTTTATGCTGCTATCTGTGGCCTTCCTTCTGATCCCCAGCCACAAGTCTTGCTTTTTTAACATCAAATAGAACTGTACTTTCAGGCACACTGTCCCTTAACTTGCAGAATTTTTAGGATTCAGGCAAATAACAAACTATCAGCATAAAGATACACTGTGAGCTTTCATGTGGTGTTGCAAAACATGTTAGTTCTCTGAGAAGTTAGCCTCTTTTCTAACTAAGTTGTATTTGCCTGTTGAAACATAGTAACTGTATTCTTGATACACTAACTTCAGATTCAATACCTAGCTCGCAACCAAGTGTCTTTAAGTATTGTTCGGTTGACCACAAATGCATGGTTTGAAGTTCAAGTAGATGGGAATGGAGTAGATGGGTATAGCAAAAGGCACTTTTTTTTTTTCCAGTAGCTAAGTGAGCTTTTCTTTTCTACCAACTACTCTTGACTTAAAACAAAAATGCAGTGTAAGGGGAGGAAGTTGTTGTCTTAAAATAGTTAGGTGTGATACCTAGTTCTTAAATAAGTGCTCACAATGGAGTTTGCCATAGTTAGTGGCACTTCTACAGAGCTGCATCTGTTCTCACTGAAATTTTGGTTTGACCTGTGATTGTTACTAATAAAAATGGTTTGGTTTAGTGCATGGGTTTGTTTGGTTTGGGGGGCTGTTTATTTTGGTGCATGTGGGATTTTTGTTTGGGTTTGGTTAGTTTCAGTTTTTCTTGTAGCTCATTCAGATTTCTTTTGAGAGCCTTTGTGATGGCATTGGATTATCTTTTAAACTGCTTTCCTAAACCTTCCTGCCTGTAGAAACCTGTTTTGTTTTTGTTCACCACCTGCCTGACTCACTCTGAAACTTAGCTTTCGTTTTTTCTCTGCAGGAAATGCACTCATTAAATGTGGAGAAACACAAAAGCGAATTGGGACAGCAGACAGAGAACTCATTCAAACTTCTGCTATAAATTTTCTCACTCCCCTAAGAAACTTTATTGAAGGAGATTACAAAACTATTACTGTAAGTTAAATTGTCCATTCTTCAGCATTTCACACCAATTTTAACTGTAGATCTTCAAAATGAAGTAGACGACAATAGGGCATTATTGCTTTCCTCGAACTAATGTAGAAAAACTCAGGTAGAATGAATGCCCTTGGTGTGTTTGCCTCCCTTTTGATCATGTAAAATCCAAATAATTTTGAAAACTTGCTTTTTGTAACTATTGTTCTATTAAATGTATGTATCTTCAGTATAAAATGTGAGAATAACTAGGATCCGATTCTGCTGCTTCAGCTGAAAAAGCTTTTGTATGTGATCATTAAAAAGACTTCCAAGTAGAAAGGCTTTTGCTTCTGAGTACGTGTACCAGTTTTCACAAAATAACTTCACTTATTTCAGAAAGAACGAAAACTATTACAAAATAAAAGACTAGATTTGGATGCAGCAAAAACCAGATTGAAGAAGGCAAAAGTTGCAGAAGCTCGAGCTGCAGTAAGTAGAGTTTGTGTGTTTGGTTTTTTTTTAAGTTATTGATATATATTTATAAAGTTGACTGCTTGGTTATGTTTCCAGCCCTGTCTTCTTACCCCTGCTATTTTTCTGGGTGCTTGGTAAGAAATGCCTCAGTAGAACACAAGGAAATGAAAGTGAATTACTGATTAAGGTGTTAGTCTTCTATTTGTGGATATTTCACCAAGTTGAACTTGTTACAAGTAAATATTCTTGCCTTGCTCTATACTACGTGAGCCTCTACTGCCACTTGCTACAATCAGCCAAGATAGTTGTAAATACAAATCATACAGAGTTCAGGTTTTGGCATTTGAATCTCCAGAAGTGTTCAAGCATATGTATAATTGCTTCCAACTGATGAACCTATCTATACTTCTCTATATCAAAAGTATTTGTAATTTACTCCTTCTATATTGTTTACTATTTCACACCACCAAACAGTGCAAGACTCGGCCTCGTATCTCGTAACTATTCTTATTACCTCACAAAATGATTGTTCAAGGACATTAAAATTACTGTAGACTTAAAAGCTCTTGCTTTTTAAACTCTTAAAATGCCTCTAAATGAGGGAATAGATAACTGAATGTATGCAACTTCAGCTTACAGTATTTTCAGAGCTATCTTTTGACTGTGTTCCTAAAAGTATAGCAGTTAATGATTGATGGTGAAGCATTTTTTCCCATAAGGGTTAATGCACACAGATGCTGAAGAAGTATGGATAATTTACATACACAGGGACAGTGTATAAGAGAGAGAAGCAGGGGTGTCAGATCTTGTTGGCTTCTCCAAGTGGACCACTGTCCTGAAAGATCTTGCAAGACTCACCTCAGCTTTGTAGATAAAGCACCTCCTACCTTGGAATAGTGATCCTTCTAAAGAGGAAAACATGATCTCTACCCGTGTTGTAATCTTCCTTGTCAGGTACACTGTCCTTTTGTGTTTAAATTGTCTGTGGTTAGGTCCATGCGTGCGTTTCCCCTTAGGTTATGTAAATTTTATGCAAAAAAAAGTTCTCTACTTGTTAAGCTTTCTTAATTTGTAAGACTAGCAATGGAGAGCAGGGCAGGGTTCTGGTCTGCTAGCAGTGGGATTTGGAAGCAATATATAGGGAAACAGTGGACAGTGAACTTACTACTTTGCTTGGCTTTATTCACAATGAAGTTTAAAAAAGAAAAAGGTATTTTCATTATTAACTTCCTTTTGTCATCTGGTAGCAGGTATATGCCTTACTATCTAAAGCAATAGAAAGACCACAGGGAAATAGTTCTCCTTGGGCTTGGTATTAAAAGAAAGGCTCTATACTTGAGTTTTTTTATTCCATAACAAGTGTAATCATCCAGAGCTTGGTGCTTGGACAGAACTGTTGCCAGTTGCTGCTACTGCTTGAGCAGTCTTAAGTATTCACATAGCAAATAATTCATATGTTCATGCACAAATGAATTAGTGCTGGTAGAGCATGAAATTCCAGGCCTCTTACATGTACTTCAATTTTATTTACATTTTAACAGCAGTGTGCATGTTTAAGAAGTACTGGATTGTAGAATTTCCAGAGAAGTGAAAAAATTGCATCTCATCACTCTCTGCAATATAGAGATGAGAACTAACTTGGATATAGTGGTGATGCAAATGTTTCATCTTCTGCTGGCTCGCTCACTTATGAAGGAAAATATCTGACAGTCTGTGCTGAACTGATAGGGTAGCAAAGCGTATTGAGTTATGATGCAAACTTTTATGTCTTAAAACTTTCTTTTACAGGATAAAGTGATAAATTTCATCTACATTTGATTATTTTTCTCCCTGTTATAAGGTTATTTAATATTTGAAATTACAATCTCACGTGTTTACTGTACAGCTGAAGTAGCTTAGATCAGTATTTAAAATAGAAATATGAACAGTTTTATCTATATTCAGTTCACAATCTTGCTTAGCTTAAACTTGCAGTGCTTTGTGTCAGTAATCTGTTCTCCTGCTATATTCAGTGTTTTAACTTGCTTTTGTCTTTTATCTATGCACTTAAGCAACTAAACACCTCTCAGCCTGAAGAGAATAACATTATGGTAAATGTCTCTTACGTGCTCAACTTGCTGCATGTAAAATGGCTAAAGGTTTGTTGGCCTCCTGTGTTCATTCATTTTCCTATCAAATGTTTCCTCTTGCTACCCAACTCATTTTGGTCTTGTTTCAGATGTTTTCTGTTCCAAACTGAATTGGTATAGTGTACTAAGTGCACTTATGTCAGTACAGCATTAGATGTTGGGTTTTATCAGAATATTTCTGGTAATTTGAAGTATACAGTAATATATTCTAATTTTCATGAGTTTATGAATGTAAACTTAGGATGCAAAGGAATTAATTTTTTTTATCACTTAAATTAATTTCACCCATTGAAGGGACAGGAATTACTTCACTTTCCTGGTTTTGTCTTAATATGAGTAAGAGTGAATTATGTGAAGGTGCCAGAAATAAGTAGAAATTATTCCCTTCAAGTAATGTTTTACAAATTGCAATCTGAAAATGTCACATAAATTAATGGCTTAACTTAAAGTACAGTATATCCTAAATGTGTTGCAGGGACTCATTAGCTTAGCTGGTTTAACGCCATAATTGTGGAATTGGGAAAGGTGTTAATTAATCATGTACAACATAGACTGTGCTGTTCAAGCTGACTTGGTTTGGGTCTTGGATGTGCACAGTATAGTGGGTTTCATCTAATTAGTGTTCCAGGTTTCTCAGTTGTAAGTAGATAAAAGAGCAAATAAACTTGTTTGTTATAACTTGATTTTGCAATCTTTATACACATTTCTTCCTACTAAAGTCCCAACTGTGTCATCTTCTTACAACTGCAGAAAATGAAGGTTAAAGGAGAGCTGCATTGCAAGAGGGAATTGGAACAGCAAGTTGAAGTAATTAACTTCTAGAGTAAATTTTCTGCCATTCTGTGATTTTTGCTGTACTACTTGCCATTACTGTAATACTCAGTTCGAGATACCTCTGTAGCATTTTTAATTGAATTTAGGTTTTAATAAAAATCCTTGTGCAATAGGAAGCCAGTAATGAAATTAGCAAGAGAAATCATTCATCTCTTTCATTCTTTACTTAACATGGTGTTTAAATAAGAATAGCTTTCCGCAGTGTTGCAATGTTTTAACACATTAAGGTAACTTAAATTACTCCATAAGGTAATGCAGTTTGTATGATCCTCCTCATTTTCTAAGTAATGTCTTGTGTTGTAATAGCTTGTTTTAAATAGATTCCTTTAATATATAAGTTCTACAAGTCATACGTACACTCTTCAGTATCTAACATACTTCACAGATGTAGTGTTATCCATACTCTTTGTAGTTTCATTGTATATGAAGTGCTTTGGGCAACTGGCTTATGCCTCCTTAAATTGCTGTGAAGTTCTAAGGGCATGAAAGTGGTTAAGATCCAAAATATAGTTGCATCCTGTATTGAAGCACCACCAATGTCTAAGTTTGTGTTTTTATTCTCCTCCTTCCCCCAACTAATGCTGACTAGATATGGGCTGAGGAAGTGACAAAAGTAAGTAAACAATTTAGAAGTTGCAGAATTCTGAAACCATAACTTGTGCGGGTCTAATGTAATAGAGGATATTGTTGATTCAGTCTAATGTTGGCAGCCTTATGCATTACATCAGAATACACTGGTTTCCTCTAGGTCCTTTCAAACTCCAGTGGTGTTTCAAACATCCAGGCTTGTTTCATAGTAAGCTGTTTCTGGCCAACTCTCTCTTGTTGCATGAGAATCATATGGTACTAAGATACAAAAGAAAAAGAGCTACAAGACTTCCTTCCAAATGCACTGGTATGCCATCCTGTTAAAAATGACCTCTTAAGAATGAGCTTATTTGAGCGTTTTCAGAAAGGCTAGGGTCTAGTCTAAATTGTCCTCAAAACCACAGATGTTCAACTTCCCACAACATAAAGTAGTAATTAAAGTGTTGCAGTGCATGCATGAAGCTTGGAAAACTCTGTTTTGGAGTTTGGTGGTTTTGAGTTCGTTTTTTTGTGTGTTTTTTTTTTTGTTTTTTTTTTTGTTCTCTACCTTTCTCCCCAGTGTCACTAGAGAATGCTGTGCTTAAGCAAGTGAAAATTGCCCCTGGGCTGAAGACTGGTTCATAAATACAGCATTAGACTGGGGATAGGATCTGAAGCCTTCTCTCTTGTCATGCCATGCTTTGCACAGGGACACACTCAGTGGAGCTAATGGAGCATTGGTGATAGCTTCTCCAGTGCTACAAGAAGGGCTGTTCTCGGGTGCACTGGCTCTGACAAAGCAATGCTGGGAACATGCTTTGGGAAGCTGTGATAACAGTTATGAAAAGATTTCTTAGGGAATTTCTGTAGAGGATGGGAAATAAAAACAAAGGGTAGCAATACAAAGTAATGGTAGTTGTAGGGCAGGGCCTTTGAAGTACGGTTTTTAAAGAGGGGGACTAGGTAGGCAGCTGTGGGAGGCATTAGGGACTTGCTCTCAGAAGCTGGGATGTGGAGCTTTGGCTGAAACCTTGAGGGTTGTGGGATAAACTAAGTGAAGGCTTTTTCTACTCCAATTTTCTGTGAGTTACAGTGCAAACATGGGGTGTAAGTGTAGGGTGTGTGAGTTTAGAGACTGGAACTGTAAGAGGAGAGTTAGGTCACCTTTGATCCTAAAGTTTGAGAACTATTTTACTATTTAAGTGAATGTGTCTGCTGGAGTACTTGGTACTGTTGTGGAAAAAGACAGCAGGGGAGCAGTACTGCTGTAACAAAAACTAATCTTGATGCTATCAGACAATGAATAAAACTGTTTGTTTTTCAGAGACAACAGACTTTGAAAACCTAATTGGTTTGTAAGGTGATACATGCACTGTTATCAGTTTTAAGTAAGAAATACACAGCTGCTTCCTCACTGTTTAATTAATGTGAAAGCCTTCCCAGCTGCTGTGACCTCAGATGAAAAGCATTTCTTGGGTAACTGCATTGTTCTGTGCTCACTGCTGTGGTTAACATCTTTCTGTGTGACTCTTCATATGGATCAGCATTAGTGGAATGCAAGAACAGAATGTTTGCAAACACACAAAAACCTTTTGAAACCAATGTTCTGTTGGTATCACCTCATGAGTTTTCCTGAAAATAGATTTCCTTACTCTGTTTTGCTGAGAACAGTAATTGCTGCATCTTGAACTTAATGTAAATTCTTGCCTTTGGGTTGGTTTTTAGAAACAAGGTACTAAGTGCATGCAAGCACTGAGGCAAGGGAATACAGATTCCAGGCTGAGGGTATTCTGTCTTGGAACAGTAAATCTTAAATCTTACAACACATTTTTTATGTATTTGTGGGGTTTGAGTAGTGTCCTTTTCCTTTCTCTCCCTACCCCAAATACCCCGAAGTAATTTCTGCTTGTGTGAGATTCAAGTCCTTTAAAACTGCTATAACAGTGTTAAGGTAGTTAAAAATTGCCGAGAATGAAATGCAACAAGGAATAAATTTGAGTTATTTAAATATGAAACTTAAAGCAAGTAATTTTTTAATAGAAAGTTTACTCTAATTAAAGTTAGAACATTTGCTATAGTTTGGATTTATTTAAAGATGCCTCAACTACAATCTCCAGAAATAGTTGTAGCAGCTTGGTGGCCTGTATAAGACAGTAATTTACGAACTATCCTGTTAAAACTTGCCCTCAAAGAATTATGTTACAGCTGATTGCTACTTGGTTACAAGACAAAGGCAATGTGAGGTTTACCCTAAATTGCTTGGTCAGAGCCCTGTTGCAGACACTGTTATGCCAATAAACACTTGGTTTGTAACTGGGAGAGGTGGGGTAATACTGCAGGCAGAAAAACTCCTGCCTTTTGCATACACTGACTTCATAAGGTAGGTGCTGATGATAAAGCTGTTTCCTTGGTATACAGGGCCTCAACATTTCTGAGCCCAAAATGCAGTTATTCTTTTACCGAAATCTGCAAAGAAAAGCACATTTTGAACACCTAATTTGCGATGAATGCATTTGTATAAGTAGCTCTGAATAAAATGGAACTGTTTTAGTCAGAAGATATAAAAGAGTGCATTGTACAAATACCTAATGTTCATCCTTGCTTTTAGTCTGAACAGGAAGTGCGGATTACTCAGAGTGAATTTGATCGTCAAGCGGAGATTACCAGGCTTCTGCTGGAAGGAATTAGCAGCACACATGTGAGTACACAGAAGAGATAGAAGAGCAAAGTCAAAATCGGGGCACTTCCTAAAAATAGCTCCATTACGCTATTTGGGAACTTTGGGCTATGAAGTTTCACTTCATTGTGGTAAAGCATCAAAATTTTCTTTGTTTTGGTTTTTGAGTTCTAGTTTAATAGCTACTGAATCAGTCTTTTGTTAACCTTGAAAAGACAGGAGCTTTCATTTTTGTTCCTTAAACTCAACTTCCTGTTCATCAAATTAACTGAATGTTGAAACTGCCAAAGCATCCTAAAATATTTACTCTGTTGTGGAAGCAACATGGGTAACTGGCATGATGCTTGTACAGCACCTATTTTTTTGTGCTCAGATATTAATTTTTGTGTCATTTTATCCCAGTTACCTGGTAAATTCAGGCACTCTGCCTATGGGGCATAAATCCCTATGTGATAATGTTGGTGTTAGCACGTGACTAGGAGACCAGTCATTCTAATGCAGCATAGTACTTCTGCAGACTAAAAACTTGATTTTTTTTTTTTTTTTTTTTGCTGTATTACAGGCACATCATCTTCGCTGTCTGAATGATTTTGTTGAAGCTCAGATGACCTATTATGCACAATGTTACCAATATATGTTGGATCTCCAGAAACAACTTGGAAGGTAGTAATACTGTAAAAACTTCAGAGAAAAACCACATTTTTTTCCTAAGTGCTTATGAATAGTAGGAAACTGATATAAGGGTGGTGAATGCAGAGGCATGCTGGACTGAAAGGAAATATATTCTCGGGTATTTAATATGTAATTACCCCAGTGCAAACTGCATCCCTAAGCCTACACACAGCACTCATGCCTTTTGAGGGTTAATTTGCTGAGATTTTGTGCATTTCCTGATTGAGGAAGGTGAGCCCATGGTAACCTCACTTAACAGCATAAAAAGGAATTCCTGGAATTATCCGTATAATCATTCATTTGTCTTCTGCTTTATGCTGTGCAGCATGGGTAAGTTTTTGTACTCTCTGTAAATTCCTTTTACCTCTTAATTCGCTTCAGGGCACTACCTGATTTTCCGTGGAACTGCGTTCTCCACTGTTAAGAGAATTGCCAGTATAGATATTGTATCTAGGTAGGAGTGTAGCCCACGATATCTATAATTGGTAATCCAAAGTGCTTGCAATGGAATGAGCAAGTTTGTCTAGTTCTACTGTTTCAAGGGTTTAGCATTTTAAAGTAAGAGAAAAAGCTATTTGATGTTAGTTTGTGCTCCTGGTGATGTAAAGATATCTGCATAAATACTTCTCGTGAAGTTTCACATTTCTAATTGTTTTTCACAAATCAGCCTTTCTTAGGGTTATACCAGACCATATTATGTAGGGTGAGCATGTGCATTGAAGGACTGTCTGTACTTGGAAATGCCTGTTCTGAATAACTGTTTCTATAAAGTATCTCTATTTATGTTTTTCATGATAAGGAAGCAAAAACAAAAGTGTTCTTGAGTCTTGTCCTTTTCCTGACTTGCAGCTTCCTGTGGCATTTGATTTCCTTCCCTCAGTTTGTTTGAATGGGTACTTTAAAGTCTTTAAAACTGGTTTGCCTAAAAAAAGCTCTACATCTTTAAAGTTATATTCCATTAAAAACAGTATTCAATCATAAAATTTGGTAACTCATAAATGCATTTACTGAAAGCTTGAAAAGAACTTTACTGGATTAAGGGCAAGCACCTCTTAGAAGTTAAGTGAGGTATATTTACACAGCTATTTTGAGAGGATGTTTCTAAAGTCTGTACTCTTATCCATATCTGTTTACTAAGCTGAAAGCTTTAAGCATAATACCCTTAGCCTAAGGAAGAATGTATTTCTCTTTAAAATCTCTTGCTTTAGGTTGTACAGCATGTCCAGAATAGCTGTTCTTGTTTAAAATTTGTGTAAACTGCTACCAGGTGTAAAAGAGTGTATTTGAAGAAAGTACTGCCTTCAGGAGAACAGAAGGATGTTTCTTTACGTGGCTGTGATCTGATGAGTGTTTTTGATAAGACTGCTAGGACTGCTAGACAACCAAAAGTATGGAAACTTTGCAGAATCTTCAGTGCTTCCAACACCCACATGAATTTTCTCTGCCTATTAAAACAGTCATGGTATTAAATCTTGGGTGTGTCTTTCCTTCCTTGTGCAAGGAAGTCCCACTGAACTATAACAGAGAGCACTGGGACAAGGTCTCAAGTTGTGCTCCTTGCTTTGGAGGACTCCTCAGTTTATAGCCATCGGGTGCATAGCACTTGCATTAAATAAACAGATGAGCAGGATATGCGTAGTGTTTTCCTATGCTACGTGTAAGCAGATGCAGTGCCAAATAGTCTTTGCCAGCTCAGCTAGATTTTGGTTGTATTTGCCAATGCTGTGTTAGTTAGTAAGGCATCTATAGTGCTGAGTTACACGTGTTCTTTTTGCACATCTAAGAATGACGTTGTGCCATATTCTCATGTGAAAGCCAAGAGCTGTGAGTGACTTCTTTTTGTTTTGAAGCTGCTGGCGGACCAAAGGTGTTCAGCCTTCAAGTGATCCAGTTTGTTACTTGAAACAGAAACCTGGGTCTCAAGAGTAGATGCGTATGTTCTGTTTTACCTGGGTCAGAATCTATGGCATAAACCATAACCTGGTTCACACTGAAAGTATTCAAGTTCCAAAGCTGAGTACTGACTTTCCTGATGTACTCTCTCAAGAGTTAGCTGTAGAGAAGGTGGAGGCAAAACTTGTGCTCAGTTCTCTTTACATAAATAGACATGGGTTTATGGATGTTTCTCTTCAAGGCAATGCCAACTGCTTATCCCCCTTCTGCATTCCCCTCCTGTGGGACTGCTTAAGGAATCGAAACTCCGTGGTTAAAAGCAATCTCTCTTCTTTTTTCTTAGTTCCTCAGAATGAACTAAACAAATCTATTTAAAATATTCTGGTACTCCAGCTGTTTCCCTGCTGATACCTGCTTTTGCTCTGAATTTTCTCAGCTTTCCTAACAGCCAAGCCTAAGCCTTGGCGTCATTGTGTCTTTCAAATTACCCATCACTAGTCCCCTACTCTACACTGTGAAACTTCTGTTACTAAAGTGTTCTCCCAGACAACCTTTGTATAGCTGAAGCTTTCCAGTAACATGCCTGCGTCTGGTTTCGTAAAAGTGAGACTTAATGCTTCGCTGATTGACAGTGGTTATAAAGCTCTGGCTTTCTTTTTTCCTAGCTGTACAAATCAGTGACCCTTTGAACTGAGAATGATTTACATGTAATCACTGTGTTAACAGAGAACAGGTTTAGCAGTGTATTAAGCAGTAACTTAACAACATTGAGGAATAACTGATTGTCATTTCAAATCCCTCTATTTGAATGCCAGCTAACCAAGTAATAAATACATCATGAGGCACAGCTCAGTTATTCCTACAAAACTGGGGAGTCTAGCTTTTCTTCCCTTTGTTGTGATCATTTGATTTGCTCTGGGAACATTGTGAATTGGTTTGACAATCTAATGTGGCAAATGAAAACAAAAAAATCAGTAGGGTTGCAGTCTCTTCTCCATGAGTTGAACCAGTTCTTGATGATCAAATGATGTCAAGGTAAACCAGAGGGGAAGTGGGGACTCCCTCCTTTGGGCAGTATTGAATTGTGTTCACTCACAACAGTCTCCTGAAAGTCTACTTGTTTTTATATGCAATTCAGTCTAACTGTAAAAGGGTAATCCTGTCCTTTGCAATATGTTCCTGCTGTTTTCCCCGAATCGGATACAATGGTGAATGTGTTAAACAAGCTGTTCTGAGGGAAAGTTAGTAATCTTCTTAATGACTTTGTTAGATCAGGTTGTTGAATCAACTCAAAAGCAATAGATTGCTGGATCTGACTCAAATGATAGAGAATGAACATTTGCACAAAGGAGAAGTATATTTTAAAACCTATACTTCATGTGTTAAATTTACACTGCCACTGGGGGGGGGGGGCAGGCAATGACATGTTTGCATCTCAGATGTTAATGAAAATGTATCTATGTAGGAGGACTGATGAGGAAAGTTATGGGGGAATTGAGTGACTATTTGATGCATAGACTGGTAGGAAGAATGGAAGGAAATGCAGCTGCAGTTCCACCTCTTCCTGACTCTGTGCAACTCCTGGTTACTGAGCTCTTACACTGCATCAGCTCTACCACTTTTCAATACCTTCATTGACCTGCTTTTAAGGTAGAATCAGATGAGGTTTGGGACAAAGGTTGCAAAGGGCTGAGGAATGACTACATCAGCTGCTAGATAAGGAAGCTTAGTCTGCCACAGAACTGCATTCAAGAACAGAGGGCAGTGATGTGAGACAGTATCACAGCTCATCATTGCCCCCCATGCTGTTCCATTCCCCCTGTCCCACAGAATCACAGAATGGTTGACCCTGAAAGGCACCACTGGGGGGCATCTAGTCCAACCTCCTCCTTAAGCAGGGTTACCCAAGGCACATTACTCAGGGTTGTGTCCAGACAGGTCTTGAATATCCGGAACACAGGAACTTCCTACTGCCTAGCACTACTGAGATGAGTCTGGCCCCATTCTCTTGACACCATCTCTCCAGATACTTATACACATTGATCAGATTGCCAGAGCCTTTGCTTCTCTGGGTGGAACAGACCAGCTCCCTCAGCCTTTCCTTGCATGAGAGGTGTTTTGGACCCTTAATCATTCTGGTAGCCCTTTGCTGGACTTATTCCAGTAGTTCCATGTATCTCTTGTACTGGGGAGCCTAGAACTGGACACAGTATTGCAGGTGAGGCCTCACCAGGCCTGAGGAGAGAGGACAACCTTCCTCTGCCTGCTGGCAAGGCTCTTCCTAATGCACCCCAGGATACCATTGCTGCTCTTGGCCACAAGGGCACATGTCTGGCTCACTGACAATCTGTTGTCCACCAGGACCCCCAGATCCTGCTCTGCAGAGCTACATTCCAGCAGGTCAACCCCTAACCTGTACTAGTACATGGGTTTATTTCTCCACTTGCTGCTTTGCTCTCCTTTCTACTCCTTCCACATCTTAGCTCTGTTATTCTGTCCTTTCCCTTGTATTGGCTCTGGCTTTCATCGGTGTTGGGTCTTTTATTCAGCTCATTAACTTTGTAGAAGATTATACACTTTCCTTTTTATCTTTTTCTTTCTCCAGGCAGGTTAATGAGTTGAATTGGCCTCACAGAAGGGTCTGGCAAGCACTAAAGCTGTTGCTAAACAAGCAGTAGTGTGAACTAGAAAGGAGGGGCTTAAGTTGATATAAGTTGATCCTTAGCATAACAAATAGTTTTGTTTTACAGCATGCAGTTAGCTGAATCAACAAACCGATCTACGTTACAGAAATAGTTGGGGGGGTGTGTGTGTGTTAATTCTTTCAGAGGGAGGCTGTGTTTTTAATATGCAGTATATTTCCCTGTCCTGGTTCACCAGCACTCTTTTGTGTAGCTACATAATTGAGGAATGAGCAGGAGGAGGTGGAGGCTGCTTTTACTGGCAGAGCTGTCAAAAGAAATGTTTATTAAACTACAGCCTGAATTGGGTCTGACCAACAGTGCTTTCTTGGCTTTGCTTTTGTTTTATTTGAAGCACTTACCAAGTCTTTTTTTTTTTTTTTTTTTTAAGGTGGCAGTATTTCTTTTTAAGTATGTTGGTTTGATTTGTACTACAGGTTAGGGAAAAGAATCTTTATTTGGGTTATACCTTACTTATATAGGTTATCAGTGCTTTTCTATTACTGCTGTCTACTGGTGTTTATTCTGTAGTTGATAAATGCAAGAGTGCTGATTCAGGCAAGGAGGCAGGTACAACTCCCCATGTAGAACTGATTTACTCAGAAGTCTTTGTTTCATTTTCTCCCACAGCTTTCCATCTACTTTCCTCTCTAATAATAATCAGTCTTCCTCAACTCCTGTGCAGAGTGTTTCTGCTCCCTCAGTCTTGGCCTCAGCCTCTGCTTCATTGCCTTCAGTAAGCAATTCAATAGTTACTTCAGGCATCAGTGAACTGAAGTCATCAAGTGGCAGCAGGAAAGCTAGAGTTCTCTACGATTATGATGCTGCAAACAGCAGTGAATTATCACTACTTGCAGATGAGGTAAGAATTTTCTATGTACCTTCAGCCAGTTAAGATGTACTACATCAAGAAATCTGTGTAACTGATTTTTAATTAAACTTCAATAGTACTCTTATAGCATTGTCCTGTACCTGTATATTCTAATACTCTATACTTGGAGTTATCATGTTACACCAGCTTAGCGTGCAAGAACATTTACTAGACAACCACAAAAAAAGTTTTCAGACTTCTTTGGGTTTTAAATGTGTATTATTAAAATATTTCTATTTGACTTTTTTTTCTCATTTAGGCAGTTACTTAGAAGCTGTGTCCTAAGATTTTCTGTTAAGATAAACATGTGAACAGCATCTGTCTTGCTGTCATGCACTTGAAGATCCAACAAACCTTCTTTTAGGTTGCCTGTTAAAATTGATGGTGATAGACAAGTTTTATAGATTAAAAAATAATAGAAAAGAATGAGTAATGAATAGAATTTCATTGAGGGGAAAAAAAGGGACTTTAGAACATGTTATTTTTCCATTGACCAGTGAAATAGCTTTTATAAATATTAGGTTATGTTTCATGGATGTTCATTTTAAATGCTCTATTTGACTTGGTTAATCTCAATTCTAAGACCTTGGACATCGCATGAGGGCAGACTGTAATTCTTCCAGGCAAGGAAAGGTTATAATCGTGTGTTTCTGTTTTTTTAGGTGATAACAGTGTACAGTATCCCTGGCATGGATTCAGACTGGCTGATGGGTGAAAGGGGAAATCAGAAAGGCAAAGTGCCTATTACTTATTTAGAACTGCTAAACTAAATGGTTGGCCTGAATAAAGACTGTCAATTATGGCAACACCATATTTATATACAATTAACATTATGTAAGCAGGTTTTAAGTGTCTTCCATATTATTGTCTTGAGGGACAAATACCAGCCATTAGAAACTGGCTTTTCTGCCAGCATGGTTGCATGGTAAATACTCTATTCAAACTTAATGTGTTTAAAGCTTTTACTTCATGTGCCAAGAACATGTTTCCTACAGATTTGTTTCTCCTGAAGTTTTCACTAATACAAGCTCATACTTTTGAGTAATCTAGATTGAAAGCAGGAGGTACTGTTTTCTACTGAAATTTTTCATTAATGGCAAAGCTTTTCTTCACATAAAATAAACTTATTGTGAACTGATGCAGGTGTAATGCACATTATTTGAATAACCAAAACTAAACGTGAAACACAAACCTTAAAATAAGTCCATATGGTTCTGTTCCCAATACTTGTGGAGTTACAGTGTGCTGAGGCATATATGGTTATCTGCTGAGTAACTTCTGCATTTAATCACCTTTGAAGAATAAAAAGGTTGTTTTCTCTATGAACATTTAAGAGAAATTGCTAGTATGTCAAGACTTGAAACTGCACCTAGGTCGACTGACACAAGCTAATGACATATGTTCTGACTTGTTTTTCATCTTGCCTTGTATTTTTTTCTTTTCAGTTGCTTTCCAGAAAGGAGGGTAATTAATTTTGATTAGTAATTATAAATACTCTTTCAATTTCAAATCAGCCTTTAAGTTAAATTAAGCACTGCATTTTGCTACCCAAATATGCACTGTTTCTCTGTGTCCAAGTAGTTCTATAGATGAGCATACATTTGTTCAGTTTATCTATTTTAATGAAAATCTGCATGCACAATTCTTACGCAACAGTTTATTGTCATGTTCTCATTGGATTGAAGTTGCCTTACACTCTTTTGGTTTTGCAAGAGGACCTCCTTTAAATGCATGGGGAGGAAAAAACTGTTTTAAACCTAAAAATGGCTCTGACAGAGCTAGTATCATTTGCAAATAACATACCTTTTCCCTAAACGTTGCACACTTCAATGTTTCAGAAGCAGCAGATTTTCGAGGTGGTAAAAAGATTAAAAGGATGGATTAAGGGGAATCATTTTAAGTTCCACTATATTTAATTAGTTGATTTGACTTGCAGAGGGAAATACTTTCAATTGGGAAGGAAATTATTTTCTTTGCAGAAGACCCAACAGTGACAGTGGTCCACTTTAGCTCTTGGGGAACACTGGTACCAGGTGCTTAGCTAACTCCTTCTGATCATCAGCCTTGCTATGATAAGTCTTTAAAGAATTTTTAGCTCTGTCATTGCAAACATGAAGTGATGTGGGAGTGGTCTAGTGTGAGGTGTCCCTGCCATCTAGTTGGAACTAGATGATCTTTCAGGTCCCTTCCAACCCAAACCATTCTATGCCTCTATGAAACTTGGCAATACTAGATATCCAGCCCATTTCAGTGGGATGGATAAAATTGCATTCATTTTGGCGATGTGGTGCTTTAACTAGAAAGTGATGGTTTTGATTTTTGAATTGCACTTCCAGAAATACCTTTTTTTAGAGTGCAGAGGTTACATGAAAACAAATACATTGAGTTGGTTCATCAATTGGAACCTTCTTGGGGTAACTACAGAGAAAATCCTAGTTTTATTTGGTCTGTTAAATGCAAAGATTAGAGGAAACAATCCTAATAATTACTGATGAATTAGAAATAACCATTAATAATTCATGATGCATTGAATAAAATTAATAGGAAGATAAAGCCCTACAGTTCAGAAGGAAAAAAGAACTTTAACTGCAGTGGTGGTTTTCTCCAGTCCTCTCTAATATGAACTGCCATCAGCTGTGTTTGAATTCAGATCAGTATTATTCATTTGACTGAATTTATGGAGTATTCAAGAATACATATATAAAACAACTCAAAATTTAGTTGATTCCTTGCTATATTGGACCATTTACTTCCTATAGAAGATATTGTATGGCAGTATTTGAAAAGATGTTGGGAGTTCAGTGCAGTATAAGTGGTACAGTTATGTGATGGCAATATCTGGCAGCAGCTTAAGCTATGTGCAAGAGAAATTGCGTTTGATCTTTAAGTCTAACAAAACTGAGAATCCATATTCTCAGTCCTCCCTGTTTCTGTTTAATTTCAAACCAAAAGTAGTTTTCATCTGAAGTAAATAAAGTTCTTACTGTTTTCTTAAACTCATCTATCTATCCTGAGGTTCTCTGTATCATTGAGAAAGGAAGCTGGGAGAAAAGTGCTCATTTAATTCTAGTGTTAAATCAAATAGAAGTTTATTGCAGGTAGTCCCAACACTCAACCTCAGTAAGCGTCATTTTGTGGGGAATTTTCAAACAAAAATTGACTGGACTTCTTTGGTTTTGGTTTCTCAATGAAAGTAATTGAAGTTGGCTTGGGGGCTCTCATTTCTTTGGTTAATTCCCTCTTTTCTTAGCGTAAGCTTTATTAGTTGAAATAAAGGAAAAAAACATAAAGCAGGCCAGAAGAACCCCATATGAAAGTTCCAGACATTTGAGAAATCAGATTTCAAACATGGGAAAAAGCATAGAATATGCATTACCTTATATTTAATAACTGATTTCACAAGATAAGTGAATTCTCAATTGATACCTGAAAATGTTTGCATGAGAGGATAAATATTTCCATTGCTGTTAAATCTGTACCTTTTTTTCTCTATGTTTACTGGCATTTTACTTAATTTTTCTAATTAATACTAAGATTTTTTGAGATTTTAAACCAGAATAACCCTCCCATATATACTATGTAACTAATCAATGATTAGCAGGTTTTGTGGCAAGATATGGTAATATATGGCATCATTAGTGTAAATTAATGCTTTTGGAAAACAAAATACTAGCTTGAAATATTTCCTACCATAATTGCTGTTTTTAATGATTTCTTAGTCAGACTAAGCTTGAAAAATAACTCCTTGTTTGGACCTTTTGTAATCCATGAGACTTTTATAATTGTGTTATTAATTCTGTTTCTTTCTAGAGTAGTGTTGTTTCTTGGAGCAGAATTCTCTACCATATGGAAATTTTGGCTACAGGTAAAACCATCAGTGTATAGTGTCTTAATGCAGGCAAATGTGTGTGGGAAGGTGGAGGAAGGAAAGAAATATATCCATGAAGTACAAGACTATGCAAAATTACCAAACTTAGCATAGGGCTCTGCTGAAACTAATTAGCCTTCTGAAAGGCAAGCATAATTAGCCCACAAACAACAATGTTATTGCAGCTTTACTGCCTCTGGGATTGGAGCTAGCATCTCTGGATCTCATGCACAGTATGTGAATTAGTATGGTGCCACATTAATTCTTAGTGTCAGAGGTGCCTCTATAGTGTGCAATTTATTGAACATTATGGAAGCTGGGAGAAAGGGTAGAGCTAAACCCATATATTCTGGTTGTGAGGATATCCTGTACCTTTAAGGAACACTGTAAGGAGAGCATCTTTCTTGTCACAATGCAGATAGTATTTTTCACGTCTTAGGACTACTGTAGCAGTAGACTAAAGCACTAAGTTTAATGACTTTAGGTGCTCTGCTACAACAGAACTTGAGAGAATTACTTACAAACTGCTTATGCAATGACCAGCAATTCCATGTGCAACAGATATTTCCAAAAGATGGTTGTGATGTTTTGGGGGAAGAGAAGCAAAAATGAAAATGCTCAAACGTGAAACCTAAAGGTATTTTGACAAAACCATGCAAGTAATTGGAGTTGATGTATATGCTTAGCATATGGCTTACAGTAAGTAACCACTGAGAAAGCATAGGTGCATTCTGGACCAAACCATTGGTAGAATACATAAGAGTAATTCAGATTAAATACTTAACATATGGTAGTTGCGGCTTGAGTTTTTTGGATGTAGGACCCTAACTTGGCCACAGGATGCAGCTTCCTAATTGCAATTAGCTGTGGTGTTCTTAGTAGAAGAAAAATGCATGATAGTTCTACTTTCAAATCTGGCCCAAGGAAGAGGCAGCATTAAAACTGTTTTGGTTCTGTTATCAGTAATACATTTAGAGATTAATCTGAGAATTAATTAAAAGGCATAAATAGGTTAAAAGAAATTAAATAGAAATCAGTTAATTCTTGAATGTTTGATTGTCAGCACTCAATAATGGCCTTGTAGATCTCAACTCAGTTCTTTATGGAAGATTGTGCAAGAGTGACCTGAGGTGTGTTCCTGGAGCCTAGGTGTGATAATACATGGAATATTAGTTAATTTGCCTCTCCAGTGGTTCAAAAAATTAGCAATACTAAAATCTTGATATAATGTATGCAGTTTCAGTGCATTTGTATAGAATGTGGCTTTTCATATATTACATCTGGCCTTTCCAGTCTCCTCTTAAAAGAATGCTTTTTACCAAGCAGCTTCATTAAAGTTTATCTGCGAGCTTGACAAATGCTTTCTGCTCATCCTTAATAGTTACACTGGTGAATCCATAGAGGCACTTTCAGCATCAATTGTCATTTTAATATCCCATGACAATGCTTTTTGCGATGGTCTCACCGTCATGCCACAAAATAAGCATCATAAGTACAACGTATGCAGTACTCATTATGGTCATGATTGCTTGGCTCCAGCAAGGAGTTTCTGTGGTCAGCAGTCTGTCCATCTGGCTTTTAGGCTTGGCAACAACATAGACATTATAATGTTTCCTTTCAAACACAGGCAGAATCCGCTGGGGATATGGGCTGCTTCATAATAGTTTTGCTCTTTCTTCAGAAGACATTATACCTTTAAATAATAAGATGTCTATGCTAGAATTGAAGGTTTAATATGACAAGAAGTCTCCTTTGTGCAAAATCTTTGCAGCATAATGCCAGTAATCCCTAGATGGTAGACTTAAGAGATGATATATTGAACAGAACCAGATTAGTGGTGCCCAAGGTCTCAGTTTCTAGGAATCTCTCTGGCCATGCTCTCTCATCCGTCTTGGAATAATTCTCCTGTTTTTTGTTTATAACTGGAGGTGCTGAATACAGAGGTGCTTTGAATTTATATTTAACTTTGTCTTCCTTTCTTAGCTTACTCCCAGGTGTGACTGTTGCTATGAAACTGGCCACCAAGGCTTTCCGAAAACTCTTCTCCCCCCAGAACAAACTCAAGTATTTAGAAGTAAATAAGCAGCTTCCTTCCGAAGGCAGGAATTGCTAATTCCTAAAGACTGCAGTAATTGGAAGAAAGCCTGTGTACAGCTGTTGTGGGTTTTCTACAGAGCAATGAGGAACAAGGGGACACATGCACCAGTCAGCAAGATACGTGAATGATAAATTCGCAGCATATAGTACAGAGAAGTTCCTCTAGGGCAGGATGTAGTCTCCTCTATTCATAGAAATCTATAGGTTTCGAGGAAAACTATAGTTAGGACTTCAACTGCTGTCTGCTTGGTGAGGGCTGAACTGGCCTGGTAGCTTATTAATAGTAAGACTGATCTTTACTCATGCATGTAGCATTATAGCCAGGGTTTTATATATGATGACTTAGGAAAGCAAATTGGGCAGGATTGGCCCCAACTGTATTTTGTAGAGTAAAGATGTGGGTACTGCAGATTTTACAAGGAGCTTGCATAGGCTTTCTGAATGGTAGAACTTACCAAGAATATATTGCAATTCAGAAAGCATGAGAACAAATAGAACTTGCTAGCACTTATGCTGGCTATGTCTACTGTACAAACACCTTGTCTGGAGTTTCAGAATCAGAGGTATTGCTCACTGTAAAGAATTTTGGTACTGGTGTCACATAATACCATCAGAATTGATTGGAATAGCTAAACTGTGCTTCATCCTACCTTGAAAGCTGGGAGGGCTTAGAAACCTGATCTTGTGAAATAGATCATTCCTCTGGGGTTTAAGAAAGGTGCTGCAGTGATGTGGAGTTGTATGGAAACAGCAACAAGACTGCATCTTCCTTTGGTTTTCATTTCAGAACCCCCAAGAATTTGCCATTTCAATGTTGTACACAGAAAGGCACTCATGGCAACCCACAAACATGAAAGGCTTATGAAACAAATGTACTCCATTGAAAAGACATCATTATTACTTCTATGACTCAAACTTATCAGGATTCCTATTAGTAATTTTTATGCTTCCACCTGGAACAGGCAAAAGTGTTCCCATTTGTATTCAGCACAAAATACTTGAGCATAAAGGGAAACAGCCTTTCAGTTTTCCCCAAAATGGAGACTGAAATTGTCAGTGGAAGGTAGTGAAGCTCTGTGACATTGTTAATCCATATCTCATGGATTGTGACATGTCTCCACCTAGCCATGCAACTGCACATTAAACTTCGAGCAAAAGGATTTAATGTTTAAACTTCTAATCAGTAGTTGATGATAGATAATACATATGTTTGTGGTTTCCCTTATTCAAAGCTGGTCTTTTGGATGGTCAGGTCTCGTCTGAAGTAAATACTTCAGGGATGGGGATATGGTTATCAATAAACTAGTCCTGGAGTCTCATTTAACAAAACCTCCTTGTGAGAGTTAGCAGATGGTGTTTGTATCTGTATGAGGTGATGGGAAGTTAAGTTGCTGCCTTTCTGGCTCTGTGGTTACAAGTGCTGTCTAGACAAGGACTGCAGAATTAGGCTGGCTCATTTTCAATGGACTGCCCAATGTATATATTTATTTAGTGTCAATGTCTACTGAGTTGTGTGAGACCGGAGCTGAATCCCCATGTCTTGGAGCTACTTGAAAAACTGTTTTAGTCGTTTGCTTCATTTCATTCACTCTATGAATTTATCAGTTGCTGAAAATCCTTTATAAACTTTGCCTGCAGCCCAATCCTGATTCATTTCCTTTTTAAGTAGAATTCCTGCCCGTGTATGTTCTAATATAATGGGCTGTAACCAATTAATCACACAGCTGTTAATGGAAGTACAAGGCCGTACATCGCAAACTTGTTAGTTTCACTTAGCCATGCAAACTTGTGTTGGGTGAAAACGCAAAGGCATCAGTCAGGCTGACAGACACAACCTCAGTTGTCTTCTATGCTACTGCCCTTACCATTGTTCAGTGACAGGGAGCATTCAGCGCAGCATCTGGCAGTGAGAAACCCTTCCAAACAAATCAGGTAGTTTAATGGAATTCTGTACCTTAGCTGAGGGAATGGCAAGAAAATGTACCATGTATGAATGTTACACCTTCTTATAAAAAGCTTCCTGCCAGCAGTGAGTGATAGGAAGCACATTAGCATGGGGGGGTTTGCATGCAGTTAATGATCTGAATGCTAAGGATTTTTTTCCTCCTGACAGCACAGAATTGTTTTATAAATTCTCCAGGAATGTGGAATAGGTGTTTGACATGAGTGATTAAGGGAAGCTATTTAGAATTGCAAAATGAATTAAAAGCTTTAAAATGCCTTTATGCAGTTTTAGGCAGCAGCAGAAGTGCTGGGATTGGAATAATGAGTGAGGAAATTGATTCTTCGAAAGGAGAAACATTTGAAACCAGAAATAATCTTCCATTTTTACTTCTCTGAGTTAAATTGCTTTTAGTTCTAGGTACTCAACAGTGATGTTGATACACAGAAGGAGTCTTACACATAGGGGTTTTTTTGGTATGTTAGAAGTATTTGAAGTGCTGAAATCCCCTTTTTGAAGATTTTGGGGAGTTATGTTCTATGCATCTTTGGAAAAGGGAAAGGCCAATGCGTTGAGGCTTAATTTTGTGTTTTTCACAGCAACCTTTACATGCCATCCAGTGGAAACAGCATTGGTGTTTCTCCATTGAGAATATGAAGCATCTAGGAGAGTTTCTAGGTTTCTAATCCTGTTCCCCTTGCAGAGAAACTATTCATCATTTTCAGTGTAATGCCTCTATATTGCTGATCACAAACTTCCTTACAAAGGTGAGTGTCTTTGTCTCTGCTTACCTGGGAGAAACTTGCAGCACAGGAATGAGGAATGATTCATCCATGTTGCATTAGTGGTATGGTGATTGAGCCTACTACTTCCTCAGGGCTTACGCCATAGTTGTATCCTCCTGTAAAGGCTGGCTCAGAGATGATCTCTCCAGGGCTAAGCTCAGATTTTGTGTTAAAGCAAAAGGGAAAACCACTTCAGATGGAATTCCTTGTCACTTGTCCTGAAAGGAGACCCTGACATTACTTTCTGATTTTCCCAAACCTTCATTTTGTTCTGTGGCTTTGGCTCTTGAACAGCTTGTTGTTTAAAAGCATAAATAATGCTCTAGTGCATCAGGTGAAGATCTGCAAGTCACCATGAGTACCCTGAAGTGTTGCCAAGCTGCACCTGACTGGGCTCACACAGCTGGTTTCACTAGCTATAAATCAAAAGGTGAGTCCTGCCTCCCCCAGACCTGCTCTGTTGCTGTACCACTGGAGTCTGAAGTTCCTCTGCAGCGTTTGTGTCACAGGAGATGGCTTCTTGGAAGTACAGATTATTCCTCCCTCCAGCTTCACAGACAGGCTCAAACTCTGCCATTGGTGGGTAAGAAGGTAAGAGATGGGTAAAGCTATGATTAGAAAACCCAGACCTGGGGTTCTCAGTGTGCAGTGGAAAACCCTGTGGTTCCAGTTGCAATCCCAGCTGGGGTCATTATCTAATACATGTAGTATTTGGTGTATAAACTGAGAAGTTCGGAGAAATCTGTGGTAACAAGGGAGGAACATAAAGCTTTTTGATAATTGTGTTAAACTGTGATCTGCAGAATTTGTTGTAACATTTTTAATGTAAAGCTATGCCTAAAGCTAAATAGTGTTCAGCTAAATTAGCAATGGAATGGCTGATGGAGTAAATAAGGAAACTGGTTAAGATTAGAGATGAGGGGAGTCTGGATGAATGGCAGTTCACAGATGGGTGTGATGAAGTAGACTGGTAGCTTAATGTCTCTAAAGCACTACAGAGTTTGACTGGAGAGCTATTTACATTTTTGGTTCCAGATGAATATTGGGGTAGTTTAATTCTCCTTGAGACTTGGATCACTGTGTATGTGAGGCTTGCAGGGATGGTAACTCTTCCTAGACTGGACATTTCCAGATGCTTTCTGTCCCAGCACCCTCTGTAAGCCACTGCTTCTCTGACTCTAGAGTACCAGAGCCAGCGGCATTAGTTTCTGTGCTCCACTGAACTGCTCTCAGCTAATGCAGTCTTATGTGTTTTGAATCCAACCTTTATTTGCTCTGGTTTCGAGAAATGGTGATGTATGTGTTCTGTGTACTTGCAAAGTATAGCATACTTAGGAGTCTTGAGTCCAGCAAACCTTGTAAATGTGCCTGTTTGAGTGGGATGGTTTGTACATTGATTATATGTATTTGTAAGGTCTTTTCTGGATGGAATTAAATGCTTTGAAGCGATAACCATTTGGGATGAAAAGTGGAGATGAGTGTGTTACCGTAGCCCACTCTGTGACAATGCTGCCAAATGCTGGTTCCGTCTAGGTGGCAATTACTGCAGTTTGTCATCCTGTCAATTCTGCCAGTATCAGCGCGACAAATGTGCTAAATACACTTTGTAAAACCACAGAGTAGGACTGTGAACAATGGTGACAATGATGTCCATCCTCACATGTGTATCAGTAGGGATCAGGTGCTGTGCTGGGAGGAAGGGAGACTTAGACTGTGGAGATGCAAAGGGACAGTAAGATTGTCTGCATTAGGTTTTGGTTCACAATGGGAGTGTGCTTTAAACAACAGTCAAGCACTCTGGGACAGTCTGTGTTCACCTGGTGCCATGGTTCCTACTTAAATCATTAAAAGCAGGAATACTCTGCTGCTGTGGTTTGTCTCCTGTCTGAGCTCACTAGGTAGGCAATTTCAGGATGTGTTTCCTCTTCTCCATCCTTTATGACAAGTGATAAGGAAAAAGAACTGAATGTTCTCCATCTCCCCTCTGCTCACCCTTTCTTTAGGGGTGTAGCTGGGAGGGAAGCTACTGTTCTGAGCCCCAGGCTCCAGTAACACAAGGTAGCAGGGGGCTGTGTGTTGTCTCCCTTGCTATCTTGCCCCTTGGGCTCTACTTAGACATGACAGCAGATTTGTTTCACACTAACTGCATTGGGCCTTAAAAATGACCAACTTAAGGAAACCCACACAAATCCAGAAGATGCTTCAGATATATGATGTTTCTTAGTTTGATGGACCCTTCTTTAGCACACTTCACAAATTTCTGAGTCCATTTACTTTGTGTGGCCAAAGCACCCTTTGCAAAGACAATTTTGTGCTTTTTCTAACATTCCTTACATGCTGCAAGAACCAGGGAATTCTGTTCCTTGCAATGCACTCTTGAAACTTGTCAGATTTGAGCCCATTTGCCTAGGTGGGATGCAAGAGAAGGTCTAATGCAGCTCTAAGAATCCAGCTTCCATGCTAGGCCAGTGGTTTTGATTTCAATTATTTTGGGGTGGAGGCAGAGGGTCTCATCTCCCTGGCTGAAAGCTCAGGGTCAAAGAGAAAAGTTACATTTCTCAGTAGGAGCCCAGGTTTCTGAACCCATGCTTTTTGTGTGTGCATTCTTCATTAAGCTGGCAGTCTGTTCTTGTTCTATGTGATGAGACAATAAAGACAGAGTTGAATACTTTCTTTCCATGATTTTAATGTCTACCTGAAGGTTTCCCTTAGCTCTGAGACAGCTTTTTGCCTGCTACAGTAGTTTTGCTCTGGTTCGCACTGGCGGAATCTGTGACTAAGCAGGTACTCTGGAAACCTTTCCAGGTGGGCTGTATACTGTGTTTCAAATTCATCTACATATCTATGTACAAAATGGAATGTACAACACTGTTTGTTCTTTTTTTTAAAGCATTGATCTTCTCTCCTACCAGCTGAGTGGCCTTTTTTCCCTTCTAAAATGACAGGAGGATAGATGGACACTTGATGTTTCAAATCAGCCATGCATGCTTGCTGCTTTTATTCTTCCTTCCATTAACTCTCGCAAGATTTGGCACAACAAGAGCATTATATAAGACTAAATAATTCTTACATAAATCTGAGTGAATGCCTTTCGTCAAGTACTGGGTGCTTATCGTGGCTATAAGTAAAAATGAATCACTTCCTTTTGAAATGGGAGCTTTAAACCTTGTATTTTGTGTCGTTAATTGCCACAAGCCAAAATAACCTTTTGAGCTCCATGAATTTTCACAGCTGCAGACGGGAGGGAAAAAAACAGGCTGATAAATAGAGACTTGGGAATTTCTAAAAGAAATTATTTCCCAACTGCCTCTTTTAGCACAAAGCCCAGCTCATGTTTGCCAGGATGTTAAATGTTCCTAGCACATGTCTACAGAGCCAAGAACCCCAGTGTTATCTAAGGGATAGAATAAGAAAGAACAATGCAAGGGCAGTGTGAACTTAGCTTTTCATACAGGCTCACAGACCAAGTAGGTTCTGGGCTTAGCAGCTCAGACACAGAGTTGTGGAAGATCAGTCAACTGACATATATAATATGGAAATACAGGGATGTACCTTTTAAAATAAGGGAATAACTATTTGTCTTACAAGCCAAGATGAGTATGTGGAATAGGAATTGGCAAATCAGGAGCCTGGCATTCCCACTCTCCTTGTGGAAAGTGAGAACCAGTACTGAGAAAGGTAGGAGGCTGTGGAAACAGTATTGGGACTGCAGTCATTAACCCCAGTTGTGCTGGAGGAAAAGTTATTTGGCTTGTCATCCTCCTTTACTATGGGATGGTTAGCTCCTGGTACAAGAGCGAGTCCATGCTTCACAGGAAGACAAGCAAGAGAGGAGTGAAGAACCTGGTGTTGGAAGAGCAGGTTTGCGTAGGGAAGTGGGAAGACACAGAAAGAAAAGGGAGGTTAAAGGTCAGAAACCCACTGACCATCACGTTAATGAGGAGGGGGAAGGAAATGGAGAGAAGGAGAGAAAAACACCTGGTAAATATCAAATGAAGCAAACAATCTCCATTGGGTGGTAATGAAGACCTAAGGCTGGAGAGAAGGATGAGGTTAAAATATTCTGCTAAAGCAGCATGATAAATCACCAACACAGAGACTGAAATCCCCTGTGGGCAAACACAGCAATGAAAAGTATGGGACAGAGTCAGTATATTAAAAGACCAGTGGATGGCAGCGTATTTTTACAACCAAAATACTGGGTTGTATTTTGTGTCACTTGTTTTGGTTGTAGCTCATCTACTGACCAATATTTCACATGTCCTGAGAACAAATCCATGTTTGTCTGATAACTTAGCACAGGCTGTGAAGATTTGTGCATCTTGCATACTGTTCGTATTTCTCTTCAGACAGTGGTGACCACTGTGGTAGCTGTCCCACACTGAGTCATGAGGGAGAGGTGCAGCATGTGTTAGAGTAAGAGTGAAAGGCACAGAGTAATGAGGAGGATAACATCCTGCGAGCTGTATGCACCTTCTAAGAGTTTATAAGAGTATTTCAGGAGTAACAGCTCTAAAGGCTATGCCTAAAGAATCACCTTAGTGTATTACTTCTGATAACTGAGTGTGGTCCCATTCCCAACTTTACTGTTCTGCGGTGAAGCTGATGATTTCTTCTCAAAAGTTGGGAATAAAATCTGCAAATTGTAGAGAACATTTCTGAGGTGTAAAATTATACATAAAGAGAAAAACTGAGCACAAATTCAGAGGTCATAGTGTAACACACATCCAGCCCAAAACTGGGATGCATGAAGTAGTTAAAGGGAAGACTCATCTGATAATTCGATTTCACAAAACAAACCCCACATTCTTGCTTATCATATTTATTCACCCTATACAGATAAAAACCAGACAAGTCATAATGGATTTGACTCACTGCTGTATAGAACTGTTTATATTCCATGTTCACCTAAATTTCAACTGAGAAAGAAAAATACACATTTTAAAAGGACAGTTTATAAATTCATTTGATAAACAGACTTCCAATAAATTTGTAGAAGTTAGAAGTAAAGGTATTTAAGACTTACACCTCATGTTTTCTGAAGCAAAACACTTCATGTAAAGCACACCTGACATCAGACTTCCATACACCTCGGAGGTTTTCTATGTAGTCTTCACTAAAGTGTACTTACTAAGTGTTTCACAGTACGAGAGCATGAGTTCCTCCATAAGCTCCAAACCCTCTGAACTAGATACTTGCTGTAAACAGTGCTTCTAGAGAGAGGACAGTTCAAAGAAGAAAAGGGGATTAGCAGTCAAGTTTCTTTGGAAGATAGTACATGGCATTTGGTTCTGACTTTCTTACAAACAGCAGCTGACAAAAAGCATGGTAATCATTTCAGTTATTTGAGGCTCTTCAGTTTTAAAAGCATTTGGAAGAATAGGTCCAATTATAACAAACTGGTAATTGCATAATTAACTTTGAAACAAAGCATTTTGCTCATGATAAATGCATTAAGAGCTGAAATACATGAAGACAAGCTATTATGTTTGTCAACTTGTCAGATGGGTGCTGAAGCCTCCTCTCTTAATTACAAGATGTTTAGCACAGCTCAATATAAAGCTGGAATGTGTTTCCAGTGGTAGCACATTTCATCTGAGATGATTACCATGACAAGGCAGGAAAAGGGAAGGGGACTAAAAGCAGTGATTTATAGACGCTCTAATTTTTCACTTAGAAATTCTTCCACGCTATCTGTATTCCACTTGAGGATGCTCAGTTCTTCTGCAATGTTCCCACTGTCATCGAGCAGCTTCAGTACAGGGTCAGAACCACGCACATACTCCAAGGGAAGAAATGAGAGTCAGTTACCTTGGGCTGGATTAATGCTCCTCCCCCAGACTGATTTAAATTAAGTAAAAATAGCTCAAAGCAAGAATAGTAACAAGTCCAAAGAGTGACATCATGAACACTTAAGAACAGAGCACTAAATTACATCAGAGTATTCTGGGTAAACGTTGGCAATACACTTTGTGCTAAGAAATCAACCTCAGCTTTGGCTTTTTAAAGCTTAGACTTCTTCAATAAACCCAAACAGACAAGCTTGGTTGCTCCTGACAAAAAATACAAGTATTCCAGTGCCCCCTCTTTTGTTCTGATTTTATGCATTTCCTTTCTAGGGTTTAACAACAATGGATTCTACTTTTCTGGAGCAAAACAGATCTGTAAGGATCAAATTAAGAAATTAAGCTTAGGAGATGAGCCTTTTAGCTTGTTTTCTCCTTCTCTCCTCCAGTATTTTTTCACCTACTGTGCAGATTCAAAGGAGAAGGTAGATGGTCAAAGCTAGAGCTGGTGTGCATGTGTATATGCAAAGGAAAAACCAGTAGAAGGGGAGACACCAGACAGAGGCTTTAAAGATGGAAAGATGCTGAAGTCTGTACACTCCACTAGCAGCAGTTGGCCAGTGTTTGCAGCTATGGCTTTCTTGCCTAGTCCCAAGAAAAGAGGGTGGGAGAAAAGAAGGAACCCTAAGAGACAAAGAGGCCTCACTTCACAAGCAATTAAAACACATAAAGGGCAGTAAGTGTCTGAGATCCAGAACAGTTATTTGCCTTATGTAAAACAGGCAGAAAACAGCTTCAGTTTAGACTTTTCACTTGCATTTAATGTCAGAGAGAGGAAAGTGGAGGAATAAGTCAAACGAAGGGGTGAGAGGATGTCAAGGTTGTGTGCGTGTGTATGTTTGAGCAACATCTACTTCTTGTCCTTGGCCCACTGCACAACCTAATGCACATGCAGGGGGCCAATGCCATAAACCTAGCTTTGAAAGATGGTTTTCTACTTCGGCTGGTTTAAGTTACTGAAGCTGGATTTCTGAATCAAGCACCTGAATTATTTTTCTCATATAATCAGTGGCCTTTTTAGCTTTTTAGAAATTTCTGGTCACTTTCACAGCTCTAAGTTACTTCTATCAGTTTCTAATGTAATCCCATTCTTTCCTGCTGCGTTGTATCTGTGCTTACAAGGCTTTGCTGGGAACATACTACTTTAATGCTTCTGAAGACTCACTAAGTCACAAATTCTGTGATGCAAATAAAAACTTCACAGTATCAGAAGGCTCTAACCATTTAAGTTTATGGAAAATGTTCCCCAGGAGTATTGTACCTTTCCCTGCTGAGCTAACCTAGAACCTAGTTGATCTTACTTGACCAAGCTGGTGGCATCTCTAATCCATTTTCCAAAAGTCTTGTACAATAAACACAGATCCATTTGCACTCATTTTTTTTCTGGCAGTGCTCTACACCAACTGCACTCGAGACTGCTTTGGTGTTCAATACAGCTACAAAGCTCAAAATAAAAGTGAAACAGTCAGACATGCAGAAGGAGAGAAAGAAACTGGAGGACACAGAGACATGAATGCATGAGACAGAGGAAATCTGTTTGAGATGGAATCTGCTGCTCAGAAGACAAATCTCTTATTGCAGCCATGCATAGCTATGAAGTGATTCCAGATGGTGCCATTTGGTGAATGGAGATGGGAGCTCAAGAGGTGAGAATCAAGCTGTGTATGTGTGAAGTATGCAGGAAGTTCATACAGGATTTTAAGAGGAATGTGAAGTTTTACACCAGATCTTGAAACCAAAGGCTTGTTTCAGCTTAAGGCAGTGCAACTTATGCAGCTTTGCATATATGCAGGTTATAATAAACACCATTCAGCATATGCATTTCTATAAAGCTGGATGTTTGAAGACTATAAAGAAAAACAGCATCATAGGAACACAGCAACAAAATTCTGAGAGGGAGGAGAGGAATCTAAGAATCACTCAATGTATGGAAATGGCAGCTCCAGCTCCACCAGAAAATGAGGGGAAAACAGAACAGGAAAAAAGGAAACTATGGCAGAATAAGCTTGAATAAATCCAAAATATCCAGAGAGTAAGGACAGAATGCAGGTGCTCCTCACATTCTTTTGCCAATGGGTACCAATTTTTTTCCCTTGGATTAAAAAGAAACAAACAACATCACCACAGATTGGTACCAAGCAGTTACTGAACAATAAACCGGTTAGTATCAGCAGCAGGAACTTGTAAAGATTTATACTGGCAATGCCCATGTATGTCCTCTGCTAAGGGATTGCTTGATCATTAAATAAGGAACAATCCACAGCAGGACTGTCTCCATCAAGCTTAATTCTTCCTAACAACCTAAATGAAAAAGCTGGGTTACTACTCACCTTGATTTGCAGTCCCCTGAAGAGTTTTGGCTTGTTACTCCTGACAAAAGCTATGGTTGGAAGAAAAGAAAGAAAGATGATCAAGCTCTTCTCCACTTGCATAAAGCAGAATTACATTCAAGGCAGTATTCCCTGAATCATTTCTTTTGGAATGATGTTTTAGAAGATACTTTAATGTTAAAATTCTTAAAATCCTCACAAAATAATATTCAGCCTATCACACCTAAGGCATGCCCTGGTTTTGCTAATATTCCAAACAATTTGCTAATGCAACTGTGTAAAACAGTTTACCTGCAGGTACCACTGCCAGGCTCCAGCAGACTGACCTGTATGCTGCTGTGATATGCAAATGTGATGAAAAGTGTTTGTTAGAGTGACCAAAATCAGGCTGAAGAGAAGCTTTGTGAGGGATGCTGAATATGACATGCATCCCATCAGTATGCTCACACAAGCTGCAGCACTGCAGGTGAAAGGAGCACAGAGGGAACTGGGGGTAGAAGTGTCATTCTTGGGAACAAGACAGTCTTATCCTGCAGAGATCTCTGAGGTTACATGTTGAAAACAGCAAGAAAACAAGAAGCTGCTATCTCCTCTTGCCTCTCCCCTAAAGGCAATCAGCTTTAAGATGGACTCTGTCATGTAGCTACATGGAGAGTTAAGGTCAGAGGTGGGCTGCTGCTGAATAATCCTTCACAGCACAACCCAGGCCTTGTTTTAGTGTTAACTTAGATGATATGAATTATTCCAGGACAAAGTGTAAGCATAATCCCCTACTTCCAGACATTTTAGCCTGATGAATGTCCGAATTCCACAAGTATTTATAATTTGTGTAGAAAATTATAGCTTCATTCCTCCTTTTTTACATTCAGGTTATACTAAAGGCTGCCTTTAGTATCTGTACTGACATTAAGCAGACTGGGGATCCTTGTCAGTACAGACGGACTCTTCCAGAGGTGCCACCTGCATGTTAAAACTGCTTATTCAAGGTTAGACAACAGTGACTCTCACAAACTGCAGTGTATCCAGCTGGTGTGCATGGAGATGAGAGTAACTCAGGACTAATGTTTCATACTGTCTCACAACATGTAGTGCTTTCCTCAGTAATGGTCAGGCTGTCCCCTGGCACTTTTATACCTATCTTTATATCATTGTAGAGTTACCTAACACTTTCTCATTATATGTATACCGAGTGGCATTTATTTTCTCCTCTCTCCCACTGTGGTCCCAAGACAGATCAAAATCATATCCTCTGCTGGCTGCACCAACCACTACACAGTATAAACCAGTCAAAAAATACCAGTGGCCCATGAGCTACCAGATATACCTGACCCCTGAAGAAAATAGGGCCTGTTTCCATTCCTTCTACAGATCTATATATTAATGTCATCCTGTAAGCTGTATTTGGCTAACAATTTCAAACAGCACTAAATAACCAGTTCTTGCTCACATGATGCAATTCAGTTCAGACTCAGAGACATAATTTTCCGTGTTTCCCATGTCCTTGTGACCTGTTAGCTGTCTCAGCTGTCACCAACAGTGGAAAAGTGCACAAAAATGGCAGATATTCCTTATTTTTTTTTAAAGTCCACAGCACATTGAACTGTTTCATGGGGAATTTTTCCACATTCTCCTTTTCAATTTCAATCTAAAGCTGCACTCAGCCTCTAGGGCTCTGTATGAAAAGGAGGTTCTAAGAAGTAGTCAGTACAGTGGCTAACTGGAATTGCAGAACTTAAATGGCAAGAGAGCATAGTGAAATGGATAAAGTTTCAGAGGCAAATCTGAACTGTGGACTTTAATTGTATTAAAGAATAGCCTTTGGGGATTACCTCGAGTTAAAGCTTGTAAGTGGTGTGAGGATTTGTTACTTGAGTGACAGATGAAGGCTCATGTGGATGTGCGTGGCTGTTCTCTGGCTTCAGCGTTGGACTTGAACAAGCTCACATGAAATGGCGACAGAATGAGGTGGAAGGCAGCAGTATTGTATTTTGTCACTTTAAAAGTAGCTATTACACACTTGTATCAATGTCAGACGTCCAAATTTTCTGAAAGCTGAAGCATTACACAACATTTTCCCTGCAGTTTTAGACAGCTGGAATAAAATCCATCTCTGTTAATGGCATATTTATTTCTAATGATGATCATAGCCACTTTCTGCATTAGTCACCTGAATTTGCAATGCAACAAAGAGAAACTCTCACTGTACAAATAACTTCATTTGTATATCCTGACCTTTGGCAACTGAAGTGAGAAACTAACATGCTGACATGCTTTAAAAGTACAGATTAGCCCATCAAACACTATGGGTTTTTTTCTCCTTTGCAGAAAAATCACGTCCTAAGTTGAATGAAACCGATGGGGTTAGGAAGTCAGATGTAGCTACAGCGTGCATTTTGGGACATGTGGCTGGTTGCTTATCACGGGATGGGGTGCACATGCTTCACCTTCAGCACTGCCCCAACGGTTTCCCTTCTGTACCCATTATTGAATATTTTGACGTTGAATGCTAAAATCTGAGCTATCTCCTCATTTTCCTCTCCCTGTAGAAGCTGTAGGAATTACACACAGCAGAGAAACAAGCATTTCTCTAACTCCTGGGTTACTCATAGCATTTATCTAGCTCATGGGCAAGCGGGGAAGGCATTTTCCACTTTGACTTCTGTAAGATGAAGTCTGAGCTTGGTGCCGTGCCACTGTGTTCCAGTGAATTAAACAGACTAGAAGTCAGAGCTGTTCTACTGCCAGCTCTGCAACTGTCCTTTCACATGATGTTAAAGAAATCACTTCCCCCTGTGCTCTTACATAGCGTGTGCAATACCAAAGCATATGCCTTCTGTTTGAAGGCCATCCTGAGGTGAGCGTATAGAGTACACTTGATTGCCATGCAATCAAATGCAACTAAAAGGTCAGAGAAAAGGATCAGGTGTACGTGAGTATTATAAAGCCTGACCAGCACCGAAACTGTTTTGCAAAGAAAGGTAGTACCAAACAGTGCTTTTGAAGACCCAAGAGCATCCTCTGCCCTTGAACAGAGCAGAATGGAGAAACTCACTGCTATTCTTATAATGTCCCTTTGATTTGATATATATATATGACATCTCTGTTTTGGGAAAGTCTGTGAAAGCAAGTTTGTTGTAATTAAAGCCTGGAGTCCTTAGTGCAAATGACTAAGGAATGTAAGCATCACTTAGGCCCAAACACAGGGCAAGCCTGTGCACGTGCACACACTGCACTGTTCTCTCTGAGGCACAGTAGGATACACCAGGAAGAAAACTTCCTGACCCCAAATGGACACGATACCACATCTCTCCATGCAGAGATGCAGATCTATATGCTAGGACTAACTTCTTTGTAAACAGAGCTGACTACCTACTGTTATAGATTAAGGGCATGATCCAGACCACCAGGGATACCTACACTCAGGACTATTCACATTATTTAGATTACTGTTTCAGAAGCAAAGATCTCCTGCTTGATCTGTAACTGAAAATATACAAAGCTATGTTAAGAAAAAATTAATCTCTTAATACCCGAGAGCCAATATACAATGGCAGTAAAATCTCACATTAGTTTTCATATGACTATGCGCAGATAAGTATTCTTAAGCTTGTCTATCTCTACATGCATCAGAAGGATTATAATGGCCTCAAATCAGAAAGGCCTGGAGGAGATTAACAAAACCCTGTCTCTATTTTATCAGTTTCAGATTTTAACAGCAGAAAAGCACAAGTCTGAACTAGTCACATCTTCAGCACAAGGTCCACAATAAATATTTACTGCCCAATTTTTCCTCCTGGTAAGCTACAGCATGTCTTCAAATAAGAATCTAATGTGATTAAGCATCTGCTAGTAATGGAAAAGTCCACTTGATCAAACTTCTGATCTTTCTGGTGTTTAAAAATCTGCGCTTTTAGTTTAGATTTATTCCATTGCTGTAACACAAGGTCTGTGTATGCCCATAGGGATTCATCCTTTTTACACTGGACATACCCTTCTCCAGTTTATGCTATTTTTTGAGTAAACAGAACCCTTTAGCTTCTTCTAACCTCTTGATGCTGTGAATGATACACAGCTTCATATTATAGGTGAGTCTCATTTAAAATGCTGATTATGCAGTGAAAAGCAGTGTGGTACTTGTCTGATGAAGGTGACTGTCCCTCAGCATTACACTAAAATCACCCATTATGTGATCAGGGCAAAGAATTGTTAGTGTTTCAAGAGCAACAGCAGAAAGGAGTAAGTCAGGAGTAAGGAGGAATGTTTCAAAACTGGCGTAAAGGATGATCTATATTGAGAGATCTATACTGAGAGTCTTCTTGTGATGTACTGAAGTGTTTCACACATGGAATTAGCAATAGAAAGCACGTGAGTTATTACAAGCTTTCAAAAGACATCTGATCAAATAGTAGCACGGTACTTTGTGCAACTCAATGCAGCATAAACAACTGATTTTTAGAACTCACAAATAAGCAAGACTACATGTATATAAAGTAACTGCAGTGATCTAATAGCAATACAGAAAAGGAAAAGTAAAGTACATCTAAGATTATCTATACATAGTTGTTCTGAGTTACTTTCAGTGAGCAGAAAGCAAACAGTATTACTTTGCCTAACTCAAGGAAATAAAAGGGTAATTTTTTTAATTTGGCCCTGAATTATTAGACACAAACAGCTGGAAAGTAAAAAAAAAAAATTACTAGAAAAATAAATCTGTGCAGAATGTCACAATTTGTACATAAAAAAATGATACGACAAACTAGACCATTTTGCACCCAAAATGAACTCAAATAAAACAACAGTGTTATTGAGGCATTACTGATTATCATGTGGACTCCTGGGCTAGCAAAGTTAATCTCCTCACACCCTTGAACTGGGGAAGAAAAAAAAGCTTTGCCCTGGCCTTCCAGTCAATTAACTAAACTGTGTGTGGGTAGAGGTGGCAGGAGAGGGCCTAGTGGCAGGGGGGTTGGAACTAGATGATCTTAAGGTCCTTTCCAACCCAAACCATTCTATGATCTGTGAACTTCCCTGAGTTGTAATCTGCCTTAAAGTCCTTCTTTTACTTGTTTGTCAGCTGGCCTTCAAGCAAGGAGGTATTAATACTGGCTGTGGTAGATGGAGATAATGCTGTTTGTGCGATTTTATGTCTTAAGCTAGGTTAGTCTTTCTTCTCTATGGCCAAAGTACAGCATTAGGATCTTCATTAAAGAAGCCAAAGCACTGCTATCATCTAAGCTCTTCCTCCATTTATAAGAAAATTGCATTTTAAACTTCTCACAGATGTTTTTTTCCCTGCAGCTTCCTCCCACCACACACTGATGGTTCTGATTTTCCTTTCACTACTGTCTTCCATTCACTTTAATTGACTGTCATTATCCACTGACAAAACAATTATACTGCAGGAGCTGTGAAAAGAAAGTAATTCCATAGTGCACAATATGATTTCATCTATCAATTACTTGAGACCAGTTCCATGAGTCTCAGGTAATGCAACTTTCCTGATAGGATATATGAAATTTATGACTACTTGTAGTAGTACTTAAAAGCACATTTTGTCATTCAGCTGTGACAGTATTTCACATTTGAAAGAACATTAGTGGCTTTACTTACCCTGGACTTGGGGGAACCTTCCCAGTTTTCATCCACATACCTCTAGGACAGCTCCTGCATAAAGCTGTAATAAAAAACAAGCAGCTGTTAAGGACAGAAAAAAATAATCTAAATTACTTCTGATATGTTTTATCTGTTGAATTGTTTTTCTTTGAGGAGACAATACACTATTGTGTTGATGGTAACAAGCAGGATCCTAAATTGAATTGTCTCTGACTTATGCAACAAGCGACTGTTCATTCAAGATATGTGGTAATTTTCTTTTGTTGTGTTAAATACGTAAAACCAGGAAAAAGAATATCATTTGAGATATGCAGTTGCTGGAAACAAACCTTCATTAAAAAATAATGCAATCAGAGATGTTACAATGGGAATTATGGACTAGTAATAGGAAAACTATTTTTTCCTCCCCAAAGATGCTAAGAAAATCTCATTAAGTGAAACTTCAGTCTCCGTTTTAAACCTACCTTGGACAGTGAAATACTGTTTATAGTAAAGGTAAGGCAGTGACTTTAGGCTTCTCATTTGGGCTAACTATTAGTATTTTATTGTAGTTAACTGTGATTGCAGAAAGAGATCACGTTACTAGGCCTTAGCTGGGCTAACTTTGATGCTTGCACATAAACGTCAGTCACTTCTGTCAGCTGTGCAAGATACTGTGAAGTTAGGCATCGGAATCTTACACCTAGTTGTCAATACTGTGTACCAAGTCATGTCCTTCTAACCCTGAAAACACACCGTTTGTAGTGTAGCTGACAGAAGAAGCTTCAGGTAAAAATTTCTAATTCAATTCATTACCTTCTATAAGCACTGAAGACCTCTGCTTTCATTGTCAGTGTTTGCGTAAAAAATGTACAAGCTGGGACATAGAAAAAATACAACCTGACTGCAATGAAGTAAATTCACGTTTCACTTAAAATATGAACTGTGAATATATGTAATGAAAAAGCTCTTGCTGTGAAATTTAATGCATACTAACTCTCATGAAACAGGAGAGGTGAGTCATGAAAGCAAACCACAGACAATACCACAGCAATCTCAAAGACAAATTAACTCTATGTGGGCATTATGGGCAGCCAGGAATACCCCTTCACTTCAGAATACAAATCTTCTGAATACCGGTACAACTCATTATTTGCTTAAATACTATGAACTGGAACATAAAAAACCACCAGTAATTTGCAGTTATTTGAGAAATAACTTATTTCCTGACATGAACTCATCAGAAATCATTGCTTCCACAGGAAACAGGACAAAAAACATTGAACTGCGCTGCATTGCCTGTCCAGAACAGCATCTCAGCAATTTGCTTCATTGCATTTACATTTTCAGCTAAATAGCAGATTTAAGTTAAAAATAGGATTGGACTGTTCAACCCCAGGACTGCTATGATGAAACAATATGCAAAAGATCAAGAATACAGCATTTCTTTTAAAGCTTTTTTACACCACCCAAAGCAAGATTTTAATTAAAAAAGGCACTAATAAGCAGCTCAGATACTTGCTTGCATAATTAAAGTGCCTCTGGAATTAAAACATGAGAAAAATGACAGAGATAGGGGAAATGTGGAATAGGGATAGTACAAATTTCAATTACCTTGTCTCTATTCATTATTCTTTAACAAACATTCATCAACGATTATATCAGCAATCTGGGATAGATTTAGATAATAGCTCACACACTGAACATTTATACTGGTTCTCTGATACTGACAGTTACCTGCATTTTTCCATCCAGTTAGTATAAGGAATTAAACAACTAAAGAACTAAGTACACCCCAAGCTAGGATGGGGTAAAACAAGCATTTGTTTCAATTCTCATTACTGCAAATAATTCTTTATAGTTTATTTCTTCCTTTCAAACAAGGATTTCTATGGAACAAGATCACTCTGGTAATCTAAAACATGCTAAGACATCTTGTAATTACAAACTATGTCCAGTTTGTAACTCCCAGCCAGTATCTGAATAGAAGTGAAGTTTATCAAAGAAAACAGCTCATTTCTTGATGTCTGTATTTTGAGCTTATGACTCTGCCATAATTGAAGCCCAACTGCGCTGGTACAAAGAAGTTCAGATTCATGCTGGCACAAACAGCTGCTCTCGGCCAGACAAGAAAAAAACAACCCCCAAAACCCTGAAAAATCAATTGGCTTCATTTATAACTCTAAACAAAGGTGTCTTTTGCAAGAAACACAGGTTTATTTGCATCAGTTAGGCCACAACAAAAGCAGACTTGTTAATATCTAGTGCTACTACTATCTCATCATGTCCAGAGCAGATGTCCTCTGAAGTTCCTTATGAAGGCATTTACTGTGTTTCAAGTGTTCCTAAGGGTGACATGTATCACTCAGTGTGGAGGCACACAGACATGTCTGGTCAGTTCATTACAGAATGCTTAACTCTGAAGTTCATTTTAAGATAATGCTTCACTTGTTGTAGTGCTGATGGAAGAGAGTTTAGTACTACAAGCAATGAAATAAAGACTCTAAACTATTACTAGGGTCCACTCTAACATGCCAAACAAGCGCTGCTATGATGGGCAGGCTGATTCATGTCTACATCTATAAAAATAACTTAGCTTTGTTTATAACATTCTAATGGTATGTTTTCTAAGGCTGTGGTGACAAAATCCCTCCTCTTTTACAAAGCATCAACTCAAGTTAACAAATTCAATCCAAAGCTTATTGTAAGCACCTGAACATCTCTGTAGGAGTTCACACTGATGTAATGAAGATGGCTCTTCACAACTGAGAGGAGGAAAACCGTACTATCGGTCATGGCTGCTTTAGTGATGAAGTGGTAATGATAACAGAATAAACCACCATTTACCTAAGAGCAGTGTTAGATAAAGATGTGTAGTGTAAAAATAATTGTTCCAGCAATTGAAAACAATGAACCTGAACTTAGGTGAACGAAAGTATTTAACCTGTTATTAGGAAAGGAATGGAAGTAATTTATGCAAGACAAAGTTCATTTCTAAACAGACACAGTATTGTTATCACAATTACTCATGGTGAAAACTCCAGAAGGAAGATTATGTTCCTGCTATGTAACTGGTAGTTTCTACAACCAAACAGGAATTCAGATCAAACTGAACTGAAAAAAAATGGTCCTGAGCAGAGATTGTTTCTTGATCATAATAAAATGATGTTAGGTTGAGATGACCAAAAAGGTTTTGTAAAATACAATGAATTCTGCCTCATTTTACATCTACAGCACCTATACTTTGCATACCGGTTTCTTTAAATACTAAGCCAGACCCTGCACAGGTTACAAAGTGTCATTCAAACTGGATTTGTACCCCTGTTTGCAATTAGCTGAGTGAAATTCTAGCACCATCATGTCTTAAAACATGCAATGGAAGAGGCTGTTAAGGTAAAGCCATGCAATGGTAAATAGCTATCTTGTAGTATCTGGATTCTCTCCAATACTGCATATTTTCCTCTCCAACTATCAAACCATTTAAAAACTAAAGTTAGGCTCTGAGATCATGCCGTACAAAGCAATTTATGACTGTTGCCTCAGGTACAGGACAATCCTCCACTAAATATTTACCAACAACTAATCTCTTCCCAATGCAAACAATATTTGGTTTTATGAAATTCATCGCAATTTTGATTTCATACTCCTATATAAGCAGATCTCCCAAAGAGGTCTCCTCATCCCCTATCAACTCATGCTGTTATTTTACTTCAAGGGAAAGTCAGGAAAAATACAGATGATATTATTCTTCTCAGCCAAAGTACCCTGGTATGTGCAAACTGGTATTGTTTTCAAATAGGGTGCCTGATCCCTTGCTTGAAAGTCATGCAATCTCATTTTTAATGTGTTCTACCCAACCACGAAGCAAAACAAGTTAATAACTGGTATTTGTTCTTCTGAGAAATGAAGTCACAAGGTAAAGAGATTTTGGTGCAAATCTCTTCTGCTCTTTTCTAAGCTCCTATGACTATCAGTTTGTTTGTTACTTTAATAGAAAGCTGGATTAGTTACAATAAAGGAATACACACAGAGAAAAATGCAAGGAGAGAATGCAGGGTGTTTGTATGGACAGTTAGTTACAAGTCTTCAGAATCACTCTGGTCTTCCCCTTCCCTGGAAACAGAAAATGAGCAAGAATCTGTGGGTTAACACAGAACAGTCAGAAAGCCTCACTGCCAGGAACATTATGAATTACTGCTCTGTCATGTGGAAAGCCAGTAAATCATTGCTGCACACATACATACCATTCACAACTGATGTCATCAGTAAATTCAGCAACAAAGAACCTACTCCCATTCACAGCTCATTATCCTGTGAGGGGAGATGCGGAACTCTAAATAAGAGTTTGGAAACAGAGAGTCAAACAGTCAAAAAACAGTTATGTGAATTACTGCTATTCCTGTAGTTAGTGCTATGTATTACAGGCAAATTCCTGTGAACAAAGCTGAAGCAGAATCAGAGCTCTCATTTGTTTGCAGGGAAGAAAATTCCAACTGAATATAAGGGGGGGGGGGGGGGGGGGAGTTACAATAAGGGTGTCTAAAAACTGAAATAATTTACTAAGAAAGGCTGTGGAATCTGTATCCTTTGAGATCCTCAGATCTTTGAGCTCTGCTTTGAGGAAGAGATTCAGCTTCTTTATTCTGTATGTCATAGTAGTGCACAACTAGGTTATGTACAATCTTCAGCATACAGAAAATGTGTCACCCATCTAAGTGTTTTATTTTTTATCTCAAACATTATCTCCTCCTTGCAGTATTATATAAACATCTTTGCTCTTTAAATCCAACAACTTCCCCTCCTGGCAAACTGTTTTTTGTTAACTTTGCTGTCCGAAATCATTTGGTGTAGGCTCATGTGAGCAAGAGACCTGGCACAAGGGCAAGAGAGAAAATGCAGAAGCTGAGCAACCAACTTCAAATCTTTGCAGTTGCAGCAGGGATTAGGTGCTGTGAATGCCCAGTTTGAGTGGAAGTGGAGGACAGAGCAGAAGAGAGAAGGGTGGCAGAAAAAGGGCTCTCACTTGGACTTAGTGAACAGAATTATGTAAGCTAAAAAGTACAGGCAATGTAAGTTCCCATTTTGGAATATACTGTCCAAATTAATTGCTACCTAGCCATCTACTTACCTCTACATGTAGAAGCCCTGAGTATCTCTCTTATTCTCAAGAGTATGTTCTTTAATTAAAGAAGAAAATGGTAAGAACAGAAGTCATCAACTATTTGTTTGACCTTGGATATTTAAGTAATGTGGAGACTTTATACTTTTGGAAGTTGTTCCAACAAGCGTAGAGTCAAATGCCAGTGTTTTATCCAAATGAAGGAGGTCAGACTTAAACAGCTAAACCTATTCCACTCCCCAGCACAGATGCACATCAACACCTTTAACTCACATTTAGCAAATTCACATTTATGATTTCCCTAGCCTTTTCTTTTTCACAGATAAGACTAGAAAGAGGTCTTCCATAAGTAAGGCTTGCCCTACTATAGGGCAGATAATGTATTTTATCTGAAGTTTATCTGACAGAGATGAACCACTGGTGAATCTGATCCAAACAAAAGATGGTAAATCTCTGTCTTAAGCAGCGACTAGCAAGCTGCACCTTCCTTATCCAAGACTACTGTTTGTCAACATTGTTTAATTGCTGATAACAGCATGTAAGAAGGAAGGGAAAGAGCGTACCTGATAAAGTTCTTGAGAAGGAAATGCACTTTAGCACATTTTTATATTAATATTTATATATTTATACTCAGTAGTCCCCATAACATTATTCTACTGTGAATATTATCAGACACTTTTTAGTTAAAAGCAAACTTGAAATGTGATCATTTGACATATTAGTCTTAGAGAGTTCTGATTCTTAAAATATGCTGGCATTGAATTATGCTATTTTTAAAAGTCACACTTGGTAAAAACAACGAGCATGAACCACTTTATGTAGCACGTCAGAAATAGGGAGTACAGCTGGGCAAAAGCACAATTTGATTTTTACAGAGCAGACAAAGGATTTTATAGAACACATCAAAAAGCAGAAAAAGATGGTTTGGTTTTTTTTTGAGAAATAGCTACAATAATTCTAATTAATTTATTCAAGTCTTGGTATGACTTACACTGACGTTACACTACTGAGATGTCAATGAATTCTAAACAGTCAGCTATTTTTATCCATCGAATTAAAAAACAAGATATGAGACTGCTTCATTGGCTCTATTCATATGAAGAGCCTCTGGCAGAACAAGCAAGCAGCCAACAGGAATTTCTGAGTGTAGCACTTTAATTAGTGAAATGGAAAGATAAAAAAAAAACACAACTGAAAAATGAAACTAAATTGGGTCACACAAGAGCAGCCTAAAGCATAAAAAGCATTTCAAGTTATTCTGGTTGCAGGAACTGTTGTGAGTTTTGTAAACTATTTAGAGTTTTAAAAAGCCTTAACAAGAATGTCACCTTATTCCTCCTTGCAGTTCCTAAGAGTACACTGAAAAGTTGTGTAGGGTTTTAAGAGAGCTTGCCATATTTCATTATTAAAAGTAACACACAGGCATAATTGCAGTGACACGTTTATTAGTAATACTAAACTAAATATTCAGTTCATTTCCAGGAGGGATCTAACACTAATTCCACACAAATTACTGCTTTAAGGTTATGGTAAAACTACATCATAGAGAAGATAAGTATTATCCATTAGGATTAAAACTTGTTCTGAAGAACAGTTTCTGCATACATGCTCATCTCCTACCCTGTAATGTTTTATGCCTGAGTGACTGTTTTGCTGTGAGTAACAAATAAGGTACTCTACAGAAAACTGCATTTGTATAGGTATATTTTTTACCGTTCAGTGAACTTGAGTCATCTTCAGAACAGGCCAAGCTGAATATTAGCAGCTACTTTTACATGGGCTAGGTAGGTATAATTCTCTTTTGTGTATTGTCCGTCACCTCTGTATTTTTCATCCACAAAACCCTCTGGTAAATTGTGTGATACTATGCAGAAACAGGCAGCTGGTGTGGAAGAAAGGGTCAGAGCTCAGGCTTCATTTTCAACAGACTAGAAGGTCTATGGTTTTGCAGTGTAGAAACAGGCTGCATCGTTCATGTCCTGAAGTGAGTTCCCACAATTTCAAATATTGACGACTTGCAAGGAAAAGGATCTTAGGCTGATGCAGTGAAAACAGGGTCTGATCTTCCTGCAGATAAGGCAAAGTACCTGGTTAAGTACAGCACCAGTTCCAATGTAACAACTAGGGAATAAGTCTGCAACCTATGCCCAGCTGCCACATGTCTATTAATGAAGGCATGCTTACCCAGCAGTGGAAATCCATAGTAAAACTGTAGGAGAAGCTCTTCTGCTGTGCTTTGACTTTTTCCCCCATTTTCCAAAGCATTTTAGGATGCATTCTTAGGATTTTCTTGCCAGTTTGTTCTCAGTTTTCAGCATTTTTCAATGCTGAGAAAGCATAATACTTAAAGGTCACTAAATACCACTGTTTTCTATATCTCATCCATTCTGCTAATGGGGTTATGTCCATAGACTTGCATTAACTTTCAAACAGCAACCAAATACTGACAATCATTATAGGTTTGGGTAAGATGTAGAATTGGGATCTGAATGTAAAGCAGTGATAACCAAAGTTGAAGCTGCTCACATTTACTTCAAGTGAGTATTTCACAATACTTTCATACTGAAATGAAAGGAAGCTTTTATATTTACTGCTACAGGAAGAACATTAAGTTGGAAGCCTCTCCTCTTGCGGTACAAGAATCCATTTCAGGTTTCTGAACTATTCCAGTTATTTATATTATCACATCTAGTACAAGTTTGCTGAAAGATAATCCTGAAGTTCTCATTATCTGAGCAGTGCAGAGCCCAGGTATTCCAATACATTATTAAACCATGCTTTGACAGCTTCCAGTTTTTGACAACCCTGAGTGTGTGCACAGGAAAGTAGTTAAAAATTTCAGGACCTTAAATGTTCTTGCTTAAATTTGTCCAGTGCAGCAGTTACTGCCCACCTCTATGGAACTTTAAAAGCATGCATAGAGACTTCTGTATCATCATGTTAGTTTATGACTCTACTATAAAACAAAGCCATTTAGAAATAGTGTACGATAGACACATATGATGTTACCCGTGACAATGTGTCATCTAAATCATCCATTTTTATGGCTCAAATTTCCTGGCCATCTCTTGCTTACACCTAATGTCCCACTATCTAGTTCACCAAAGACCCCAACATTAGAACATGACAAATACTTGACAACAGAAATTTAAAATGCTGAGGTTTAACACATCTTAGTGAGCAAAATGTATTTCAAAGCTCCGTTTAGAAATACTGATGACTTTTAAGGGTTGTAGCAATCCTGCACACTGCAACTGTGCCATTTAATGTTTTGCAAATTTCACCACAGAGTTCATTCTTAAAATCAATTTGCATTTTGACACACATATTGTTGCGATACATCTAAGATTACAATATACAATTAATGGAATATGCTTATAGCAGTGTCTGAAATGATCACGCAGCATAAGTGAAGCTGCAGATGGAGTGCAGCTATTTTCAGCTACTGCAAAATATGGACAATCTCTCCTGCTACTACAATTTCATGCACAGTTAGCTTCACCTCCATTTCATCCTTCTACATTTTACACACCAGCAGTACTCTGCATCTGACAGACTGAGGCTTAAAACTTGCAGCTGTCTGAAGCAATACTGTTTAAGCCAGCTTCCGAATTAGTCTGAAAGTGAATACAAAAATCTCTAGAGGAGGAGCAAGTAACCAAACTTATTCTTCCATTTTGCCCACACTACAATTCTGAAGCAATTGAAATGTTCACTGGCCTGGCGTCAGCAGAAGTTCAGAGCAAGACAAATCCTGGGTAACAAGAGCACCTCACAGCTATTTTCCACAATATCAATTCACAGAACACTGGACCAATAACAAGATGAGGATTAACAGACATCTGTCAAGGGTGTGAAACAGTTGAAATCTGTAAACATCTCATTTGAGGCTGCACTGATGCTATGGCACAAGGTATTTTTAGGACTGGGTGTATTTCACAGTTCATCTGTGAAAAGTAGAAATGATATTTTAAATTCTCATTTCAAACTCATAGCTTATAGCAAGTCATGCTATAAACTAACTCTGGCTTTTTCTATTTCTAACACTTTCCACATACAATGAGAATTAATTTACAATCCTGAAGACTGTCCTGGAATTCTAATAGTTAGCAAGTCTGCCTGTAGCACAGACTACCAACATGCTGTGTCACGTGATGGGAACAAATACCTATGCACATAAGAAACAAGCTAGGTCCACTGGAATCATGGTTCAGAAAGACAGAAAAAAGATCCCTGTACTTTGAGGATGTTCCAGCATGTAGTTACAGCATTAGCTGTAACCCACAGCACCACTGCTCTGGATCTCAGCAACATCTAAGGTTTATGATCTGCAAGTCAGACATCTTACAACTAAATACAGGTTTTAAAAGAAAGACTAAAAAAATCCCTCAAGCAAGAAGGCTTGAGGAAAAGCCTAACCCCTAACAACCAACTTTAAAGATGTTTAACATCCATTCATTCTCAACTATCACATTTTCATTAGCAATAAGATTTCAATGGCAACCTGAAAAAAAAACCAAACCTAAGGAAAGGTAAAAAAATAGCAAAAAACAGCATTCAGTTTTTCTATTTTCCATGTATAGCATGAGAAAACTACTTTAGCAAGAAGCTACTATAAATTATATTGGTAATTTTTATGCAAGAATAAAATCTTAAGCTCAACTGCAGATAGCCTGCAACCAGCACAATGTTAAAACACAAGTCAATCCCAAATGTGAGGATTCTGAATACAGTCTGGTAAGATAATATTTGTGGTCATTTCTCCCAACACCAGTTTTCTACTCCATAGTCTTCAAGGGAAGTTACTCAGTACAAGTTCAAATAACCAAAACCAACCCCAATCAGCAAATCCCTTCTGAAGCAGCATTCAAAAGAAAACTAGAAATGATGCTATAATTTAGTACTCAACCGTATAACCATCACATTAGAACAGTCCACTATTTCTACTCACATACAGTATGGAAAGCTGGCATTCAAGCCAAGATGTGAAAATGCATGAAAACAGTACCACAATCACTCCTAGCACTCAAGCTGATACTTAACATGCTGGCTTCTAATCTCAAGTATCATTTGTATTAAATGTCTTCAAAAATGTCACAGAAATAAGAGCAGATAAGTAATGATCAAGATGCACATGGAACTGTGCTATAGCAGCAGATTACTTATATTTACTGAAAAGCACAAGCAGAAAATGAAACTGGGTAGGCCAACACAAAGAGACTAAAACCCCCAAAACTTATACAATCTCGTGGTTCCTATGAATATACAACAAATTCTGGTTCATTGTGAAGGGATTTATCAAACAATCTTGAAACCACATCCAGCCCTATACTATTTGTTCTACTGCATTCAGCCTGACTAAAACAGAAAAGTTCTGAGACTAAAAATATGCTACAAAATGGCATTTGAATAGTCTTACACAAAAAGTGTGATTACTCACACAATGAAACCTTGTTCTGATTGAGGATCATCAGTGTCAGTATCTTTTGATTTAGATTTTGTTGTTTGATCCAACTTTCACGAATGTAATGTTTACAACACAGAGTTATACCCTTGAGTGAATTACTGATAAATTGAAAAAGATTTTCTTTTTCCCCTCAGGTTACGTGACAGAAATGCAATACAACTCCTCTAGTTTATTTTCCCAACAAATGACAACAGAAATTATCCTGCTCCACAAAGTCTTGTGCTACATCTTATGCACACTGACGTAAAACTGTAAAAATATCACCCGAACAAATAAAAGCATCCACTCCTCACAAGAGGACAAGAAGCCTTGCTGCTGCCACCAGAACTGTCACAAGTTGTGGTGCACAGACACAGCACAGCTGGAGACCCTTCCCTGGTTTTTAATTCCCTTTTATTACATTTCATCAGATTTTATTCTGAAACTTTTCAGCTTTTGCGTGTATGCATATGTATACATATGTACATACATACATATATACTGGAGCATTTTCCAGAGACCAACTTTCCTTTCCAAGATTCATATATCTAGCAAAGGAAAAGTCATAGATACCAAATCCCATAAAGACTGTACTGAAATATTACTGCAAGCATTCTTTTGTCAATATATGAAACAGCACAGTTTCATATATTAAGACTGCCTCTTAACAGTCTCTTAATATTAATGCACTGATTATTTATTCTCTGCAAGCCTCAAACACTTGCTTCTTGATATTTATTTCATCTAACACTAATCAGTGATTATGTTCAAAATTATAAGCAGACTTTATTAAATATTATGTTGAATTAATTGATGGGAGAAACCTGTTAGATTTCCTCATTCATTTCTTGTTGTCAATTATTTAACTACCTCTTAGCCGTTACAAATTTCAGCATCTCTTCTTCCTGAAATCTCTACTTTCCTGATAATTGACTGGTCTTCAATGTATTCTGGAATAATCTTAAATTACAACACATTTGAAAGCATGTATTCTTTTCAAGAGTTCTGTAAAACTTCTTGATCTACCTTAATCCGGATATATATTTATTTACTACAGATAAGGGAAAGGTTTTGCATAGCCCTACTGACTGAAACACAGCATGGGCTTGGAGCAAGATCATTCCCAGTATTTCTAGCTGTTTGAGCCTAGCTGTTCTCACCACTGCAGAATGGAGTTGAGCACTCCTGCTTCTGTCATTCTTGTGTCACTTCAGAAGATGACATACAGCTTTGTTCCTTGGCACTGAATTATCCTGGCCATTACACTAGGGTCAATGACCAAGCAATAGCCATGATCAAGAACACCAGTCTATGGTCTTTTTTTTTTTTTTCCCCCTCTTCAAATCCCATATATCTTCCAATCTAAAGAAGCTGGACATAGCTCCCATGAGCCACTTCACACTAGAGAGGGGCTGTCACAGAACCAAAGACTTTCCTACTCATACAGTGACGTTATTTCAGAGCAGTATGGCAAGTTTGCAAATCTAGACTCCTCTTGAGATTATAATCCAGATTGTCATATATTTTTAAAATGAAAAGCTTCATAGACATAACAAAATGTGTTAAATTATTCCACAAAGGATTTGTTCCAAAACCTACCTTTCTAGTTTCCAACTGAGCTTCTTCTTGGCAGCACTGCCTGCAGAATGGATCCAACCGATTCAGATTGAACTGTCCAAGAAGGCTGCAAGAACTGCAGAGCAAGTTACTGGAGAAGCCCAGCTCTCTGCAAGCTTCTGATGACAACTGTGCTCCATAGGCGCTTATCTGAAAATCAATACAATGTTATACCTTAGTATTAAATTAGTTGTTTAGAAAAGGAAGGTTTAAAATGCTTCAATAACTAGGAAGAACAAAGTTCTTCTGTGACTCTTCTACAACACCACCTAATGGCCTGCTCATAAGTGCAAAACAACTTACTTTGAAGAATGGCCTTTACCTAATAGTGAAATCTAGAAACTCATTATACGTATATTTCAAGGTATCAAACCTGCCAGAATTCATTTACATACACTTCTGACAACTCTATTGTTTTCCTACTGCTAGCTCCAAATTAAGAAAAACCCAAATATAATGAAACAGCTGAAATGCACATGGCTACAGATCTCTAAAGTCTGCTCTTCCAAAGCAATTAGAGCAAATTTCGTATCACCAAAAACACACTTGGAAAATAAGTAGAAAAAGCACAACTAGGGAGTCTTGAAATGGAACAAACTGCTCAACAAGGCATCCAAGTAAGATTTTAATTTCATGTTTGCATTAATGTTACAGGAAAATTGTGTACTAAAAATGGAAGTGTAGATAAAACCCTCCAATTCTGATTTACCAGTAATACATTAAAATAGGTAACTCAATTACATGTAAAACACTGGTTCCTTTTCTGAGCAGCAAAAACAGTTTTACGAATTACCCCAGCACTTAAGTGCTTTTTGGGTTTTGTTTTCCCATTCCCCTACAAAAGGATTTAGCTTAAACCCTTTCCTTCCATCTGTATGCTTGGGTGGAGTTGGGAGATGCGAGAGTGGAAATTAAGAAAGGGGGAAAAGGAGACAGTTTACCCTGAGATGCTTCTCAGTCTGGTTGAAAAACCTTGAACAAAACCCACATCTAAACTGGTAACAAAACAATCAGCAGGCAAATCTGTGCTCAGAAAAGAGACAATACAAGCAAACAGGACTGGATGTTACCAGACCAACAGAAGAGCTGTGCTGGACCAAACAGAAAAAAACACAGAAGAAAAACTAAGTTTGTCCTTCAGCAAATCAGACTTCTCTTCACATTCACCCATCATTTAATCTTTACAGCGTACTCGAGTAAGGTAGAGACAAGCCCCATTTCCTCCCCTGAAGCAGCCAACACACTGCCAAAGGAAAAACATCTGATGTGACAGATAGGAAAAATAATAGATTAGGAATTAACATAAAAATATCAGGAGCCTCAGTTAAAGCACGAGCAGAGAAGTATAATATACAGAAAATGCTCTTTTTCTTCTTCCTACAGGACACTGCTAAAGTAATTTCTATAATTCTGTAAGTATAGAATTCTTTGTTTCTATAAACAAAAATGGGACCCTATCTTACTGAAATAATCTGTTATTTAGCCTTTCCGAGGGATACTGGCCATAAGGAATTTAACACCACCACAGTAGTATAGAAAAATCTAATGAGGATGCCAAACACTGCCAAAGCTGCACCTTAATTCTTGTTCACCGGTGTCTTGTATAACCTCATGTCTCTGGAGCTGAGGTGATTCAGAACTTTAAGGGCATCGGGTGCCCTAAAAGAGAGCTGATCTGTCAGGGAAACATCAAGGGACAGCCTGCACAGGACAATCTTCAGGTAGAAACCAAACCCAACCTACTTTCACTTTCCAAACCTATCCTTATCTTTATTGCTAAGGAAAACCAGTTCCTGGAATTTATACCAACACACAAATCCCACCAAAAACGGGCAAGGGAGCCTGTAGATTTATGCTGCGAGTAGCTGCAGCACCCACACCTCTCGCCGTTTCCCAAGCTAACAGAGTAAACCGGGGCCGAAGCGAGGGTTCAGGCTTCAAAATGGGGCTTTCGCCGTCTGGAGGAGTGCTAAGCAGCGAGAGCAGAAGGGAAGAAGCAGCAGCGGAGCACAACCGCTGCTAAACAGAACACAAGGAGCGGCCACAGAGGCAGAAAGCAGACGAAACACAAAACGATGCCTCAGGGATGGGATGGAATGGGCAGGGCAAGGCCCGCTGCCACCGCCTTCCGCTACGAGACATGTCTCACTCCTGCGCCACCCCCCTGTTACACCCTGTCTCCGTCTGGAAGCCACAGGCGCACTCAGGCCCCTAACGCACGAATAGAGCGGAACGGCCTCTCACCGCCTGCAGCCCCACCAGCAGCCAGAACCAGCACCACCCCAAGGCCGTTTTCTCCCCGGCCGCCGCCATCTTGGTGCCAAATCGCTCCTGCCAGCGTCGCCGGGAGGCCGCAGAAGGACCTCACCCCTTGGGGATGCCCGACACGCTGCCTGATACGGGAGACCGCAGCCTGCGCCTGGCACCACATGCAGAGGCAGCTAAACCAGAACACCGGTGGAAAGCCTAGAGCAAAACTGATTTAGTCTGGTCAAAACAGTACTTCACAGCGAGCCTAGAGGCGATGCCGTGCCCCAGCCTTAGTCAGACATTGCAGAAACACCCCTAAATCAAACCCTTTCCGGAGAGGTGCTGCCAACAGGCACATAAGCCCCTAACCCCGGAGACGGATAGGCGGCGTGACCAATAGTGTTGTGCCTTTGCGAGTGCTGCGGTACCTCTGCCCAATGAGCGTGGGCTGATGGGCGGGACTTCAGGAAGTGCCTCCCAATCACGAAGGGTCGCATGTAGGCGGGACATCGGCTCAACCCGGCAGCTCAGGGCTGGGGGGGGGGACGCTGAGGAGTCAGCGCGTTGTGGGCGGGGCGTCGCCTGAGAGTTGCCAATCCCGTTTCTGGAGAGGGCGGGGTGGTGACAGCACCGCCCAATGGCGGAGGGCGCGGGGGCGGGTCCCGGCGGCGGGAAGCGGCGGTGGCGAGTGTGTGGTGGGGCTTTCGGTTGCCGAGCAGCGCACGCAGGCGGGGGAGGGTCGCTAGTGGCGACGGGCGCGGGGACGGGGCAGGCGGTCGGTCGGTCGGTCCTTCAGTCGTTTGTCTGTGTTTGCCTGCCTGCGGGGCGATGTGAAGGCGGTGGCTGGCCCCCTTCCTCCCCTCAGCCGCGCTCCCTTCGCCTCCCCTCTCTCGCGCCGTCCCTGTGGTAGCGGCTCCCGCCGGCCTCCGCGGCCGGGCCCCGCGTTATGTAGTGATCCCGGTCGGGCGGCGCTGCGGCGGCGGCGGCGGCTGCTGCTGCTGCTCATGGGGCTGCTCAGGATTATGCTGCCGCCCAAGTTGCAGCTTCTGGCGGTGCTGGTGTTCGGGGTGGCCGTGCTGTTCCTGGAGAACCAGATCCAGAAGCTGGAGGAGTCCCGCGGCAAGCTGGGTGGGTGAGCGAGCGGCGGGCTGGGGGCCGGGGCAGGGCGCGGGGGAGCGCGGAGGGGCGGCTCATCCTGCTCATACCCTTCTTCATCCTCTCATGGCTCTCACCCCCTGCGGTGTGCCGCCGGCCACCGGTCCTGGCCACTTCTCCCGTGTGGCTCCTTGTGCTGCCTGCACGCCCGGAATGATAAAAGAACTGATCGATACGCTCTGGGGACTCTGCAGAAGGGGCTGCCCGCGGCAGCCTTGGCCTTTCAGTTCGTTTGTGTGTATGTTTTGCGAGATCATGGGACCTGGGAGAGGTCGATGCAGGGAAGGTAAATATTTCTGTAGTGTGTCTAAACGGGTTTTCCTGAAAGACCTGGGGTGCTCAAAGCGATCAGGAGCAGTGGCTGGCCTGCGAGTGCCCTCTGACAGGTGCCTGGGAAGAGCAGCAGTAGTGGTGCCCACAGTGAGTCTAGCTTTGCTGCAGCGAATTAGCATCTTCTTCACGTTTAATTTCTGCTCCAAACGTTTCACTAACACCCGGCATTCGAAAAGAAAGCACAGGGTAAAGTGGAAAAAAAAAAAGGCAGTTCTTAATGGCAAATGGGTAATTTGTTTTACTCAGTTTGAATGTGAGATGCTGTGTACTGAGTGTAGTTAGTGATCTCTTAACTGTCACTGAGCTATAGTTAAACAGAATAACGATGGACTTGAAAACTCTTGTGTTAGATTTCTGTGGCTTTTCCTGCCGTAAGAAGGCCTTTTTTAGAGTAACATCTGCCTGGTAAGATGTTACTACACCTTACTACTTTGTCTGGTATACATAAGGCCACAACTTGTATAGATTTGATTTTACTTAATAAAGGGTCTCAGGGGTGTGAAAAAATGCCATTCTGAACCTAACCTGTGGTGCCTAGGGTTGTAAAAACAGAGCACTGAGACTTCTGATGTATGCAAGTGCAGAAGCTGGTTTACAAGTGTTCTTGATCAGTTTTCTCATATTATTTGACTTTACTAAGGTATTTAGACTATGAACACTTCAAGTTTGTGGGAAGGAGAGTGCACATATTGTGTTTCTACTGGTGTTAAAACTGGAAGCGGTCTTTGAGTGACATGGGAAGTTTTAACTGTGAGCTTCTAACAGCCATGTCAGCCTAACTTAAGTTGAGCTGTATGATTTTACTTCTCAGCATTTCTTTTCCAGTTTGCTGTCTCTGAACCGGATATTAGAGATTAGGACCCTGCAAATAGCAGTGGTTGACTGCGTGAGTTATGGAATGCTCTCACTCTGTGTATTCTTCAACTGAAAGTTTGTATTGCTTATAATCAAGTCATAATTTTGGGGTCTCAATAACTATAAACAAAAATTTGAAGAAGAAAATGAGTGAAATTGGAAGATAATTCAAGCAGATGTTAACATAGCACTCAGGGTTCAGTGGAATTTTGTACCCATCTGTTTTAGACTGGTTGGTACCTGTGGCTTCAGTGCCTCTGTTGCTGACAGCGTTACCTTAGGGAAATCTGCCTCCTGGCATGAAAAGATTAACGTAATGCCTGTGAAAATAAAGGATTTTGCTGGTAAAACTTCCTCTTCCTCCTTAATATATATGCAGTGGGCATGATTACCTTACATATTTAGAGGATTAAAATACACAGCTCATACTGCTTTGGGACGAGAATCTAATTACTGTGTTCTGCTGATTTTATTTGTTAAGGACAAGGGAAAACTACTGTAAAGTTTATTAAAAGATTTGCTTAGTGGGCAACTTACCAGTGATTCTCTAAAACCCATGTAAGGAGAGGAAAAAAGGCTTTCTGCAAGATTTGAACTCGGGTTCTGTTTTTGAAATGTGAAAGTATGCATTGTTAAAAAGCTTCTTGCTGTCTGAATGCCTCCCTTTTTATGTGTTTGGTCTATATTTTATGACAGAAAAATCATCATGGGAAATTTTTTTACTATCAGTGGTTGGTGACATTTCTGCTGAGGCGTAATTTGGGGAATGTTATTGTCTGAATCAAAGTAATTAGTTGGCCTAATGCAGTTGAATTCCAGTCTTTCTCCTTGCCTCCCAGAAGAATGGGGAAGGGGGATGACTGTGTGTGTGAAGAGGCAGTGATACTGTGATTTGATAACAACACAGTAGTTCTTTTGGTCATTCAGTTGTGTTTCAGTTAGACACATTGCATATTGTTTGGGTACTGGGTTTTGAACTATACTATGTGTTTGCACTGATATATATCCCATGATAAACTGTCATCTTGGAAAGTAATTGTAAGAATTAGGCACTGACTAGGAATGCTGAATGTCTTCAGATTTGATAGTAATTCTGCAGTCTTATCAGCAGTTCTCATAATATTCAACCCTACTTTCTGATAGAAAGGGGTTTATTCAATCTCTTATTGAACATATGAGCAACTTCTGATACTATTGGATGGGGTTAATTTTAGTTTCAGCATCTTGAAATTTGTTGCCTGTAACATGAAATCGGATCATGTTTCTGAGTGAAAGAAAGAATGGTAACCTCTTTGTTCCTCAGAGACTTTTTATAAGTAAAACTCAGTCATCCTGGCAAACCTTTTATCTTTTTTGTAAGTAGAGAGGTACAAGAGACAGAAGCAAATGACCATCACAAATAGTGATGCTGCTTTTTTTCTTGGTGATGAGATTATTATGATCCTAATATAATTTTAACAGGCATTTGTAAACCTTTGAGTGTCTCCATCATATGAAAGATAACTTCCTAATTAAAAAAAAAATATATATTCATTGTAACTTCTTTTCCACTTTTGGACTTAAGCTCTTTACAGATAGTTTGAGTGGTGAGATCACAAGCAGAGCCTAATTGGAACCCAGTTCCAAGCACTTTTTTGTGATATTTGTACATACAGCTATTAATCTTTCATATTATTTTCAAGTTTGCATTTAAGGGCAGCTAAATTGGCATTCTGTCTAGGCTAAGCTGTCCCTAGCTTCCAGTGAAAACTTTAATGTTTTTATTTAAGCCTACTGTACTTGCTCGTTACCTCTAGGAATGCACAACCCTAATAGAGAATATCGCATGTGAAAGGCAAATGTTGAGGTTTGCACTGTCATTCCTAGAACACATTATATTCCTGGAATATAATGTTTGACCATCCCCTTTGGTTTTTGGAAGCCTAGTAGGTGCAGCTCTGCTTCTGTTTTAAACTGACCATCTCTGCCTCTGGTTTGAACGGGTCTAGCATTAAACTTGTATCATGCCATCTCCTGCATTGCCATTAGTGGTGCGCTGGCTGAAAACACTGATCCAGCTGGAAGTAATCCATCCTTCTCTTCTCTTCCCTCCCCACAATTTTGTTGGTGGGGAGAAGGAAGAGAAGAGGGAAGTTTGCATGTGTTCTAGCTTTGATGTTAAATTGATTTGATTCTACAATAGCAAGTGCTAGAGACTTAAAATTTGAGTGGAGAGATGGGGGAAGCCTGACTCATTCAAGGAAGAGTCTGCAGGACTGATCAGAGAAGGTGAGGTTAGTAGATGGGGAAGGATTGCTCTTTGGTGGGGTGGAAGTGAAGCAATACTGCTACTTTCTAGCTTTTTAGTGATACTTATGTATTGGATTTTGAAAATAGTCCATGTCTGAATAATGTAATATACTATAACTGGGAGAGCAAGGATTGAACAACTTTATTACTGTTTCAGATGATTGCTTCAGAAACACTGGTTAGCTGTACTATGGGAGCATTTCTTCTGCTAAGTGATAAACTTACAGCTCATGGTGTTAATTCAGCACCTTGAATCCTGCATTTTTTTTTTTAGGTGGTTTCCTAGCACGTGTGGCCCTTGCTGGGGTAGTATTCTCCTAAGCACTGTGCAGGTACCTAACAAACCACTGTTCCTTTAAAGTTAAATGATTCAATTTTCCAGTGATTAAATCTTATGCTTTCTAGAAATACAAGAGTTTGTGCTGTTTTGAAATGTTGAAATAATAGGCATCTTATGTTTCTTTCATTTAGAAAAGGAATAAAAATCTCCTGCCAGTTGCATGTGTTTGGCAAACCCCTCAGAAAACTTCTTAAATTGTCCCTGTAATATGACATGCATGGTTCCTGCGTATATTATTTATACTGGAACTTCATGTATAAAGATTAGTGTGTGATCGTTGCAGTTCCCTCTGCACACAGCTATGCAAATAATATACTAGCATTTCTTTTAAAATTAGCTCTGTTGCCCAGTAGTTATTATTTTCCACTAAGTAGCCTGAGGCATTCTTTCAGAAGCTGTTTTCTTGTGTACTGACTTTCCTGAAATGAGCTTTAAGGCTGCTTCCTCAGTATATCTCCAGCCAGTTAAATGTTCTTCCACTTTGCCATGTTGGTTCTATCATACTTTTTCATTTAGTTCCCCCTTCCCATTCCCCTTCACCATGCCCCAGTCATGCCAGACACTTTCAGAATATATTTGAAATGACTTCCATACTACACTTCTACTTCCCATTGAAAAGTGTGACATAGAGGAAGTGCATGAATTTTATCTTGTGTATTTATTATGTTGATTTTTGTATTTATAACTTTTTTTGGAATAAGTGTTGCGGCTGCTGCTGTTGTATTTTCCATGAAATTGCTAATGTTGGAATTTTGACTAATACAAAACTGTGTATGTTCCCAAGAACATACCAAGCAGTTCAGACTTGCTAATGGGCTCTGAGGCTCGATCTCACTCCTTTCCGCTGGCACTCCAACATTGGTTTCTAACAGTGGAATTAAAAGGCACAACTTGTTAGACTTTCTTTTCTCTTCTGGAAGGCTACATAGAAGTAATATTAGTGGTGTTGTACCTAGTTTGCAGGTCTCATGCTTTTAGTGAAATAGGGTTGAGAATGAGTGATGTGGTGAGAGCTGTGCCTTTGTTTCTAGTCACAGATGCTGTTCTTAACAGTTACCTGGCAAGGGTCTGGTTTTTGTTAGAAATGTTTCAAGGCACTTCTGAGAGATGAAATAGAGTTGAGAAATCAGATAAAGTGTAGGTCTCCAGTGCCTGCAGCCATGGGCAGCAGTGGATGAGGTAATTGCCAGGTAAGGCACTGCATCTGTCTAGATTCTCCATAGCAAAAGGTCAGGCTTGGGCCAGTACATATATATATGTGTTTGTTTTTAACGCAGAGATTTAGGCTGTAACAAAGACTTAAGATACCATCCTTCAAGGATATCCTGGAAAAAAGCCACAGTTACAATCAGCTGTTTAGAATAGAAAAGGCTTGTTGGACAGCCAAAGAAATGCAATGCCTTGTTCTTCTTCTTTGTGAATTAATGCAACATTTCAGATTTGGTAATGGTGGTTGTGAGGCAGGGAATTCATTCAAGGCTGAGAACCTCAGGAGAAAGTGTTTAAAGGTGTTCTAGGTCCTGTTCTTCCATGTCATTGTTTTTCTATAAAGGAATGGAGATTACTGAAATCTGCCGGGCATTTCATTATTGAAATAACGTAATGTGCTTGGCACTGTAAAACAAAAAGTGGTAGCACTTCTGGGAATCAGAAAAAGCTACTTTTAATGCCTTTATTTACTGTGATAAAGCAACTAAACCAGTGACATGATGGCACAATGCCATGCCAATGCTCCCTTTGTTTTTCTTGTCTCTTTTCTACTTCTAGGCATGGTGAAAGTAAAACCTAACAAAACTAGAGACCCCAAATACTCCACTAAATTAAAATTGACTGGTTGTGCATTTTATACATGTACATGTATGTATATAAATATATATAAAATATATGTATATTAAAAAAACACCAAACCAAACCCCAAACAGCCCTTCCTAAACTACTTAAACTTTTGAGTTAGCGTAACAGGTTAAACCATTGCTTTCCAGTTTATCATGTACATCTGAAGTGAAATATATCATAGGATTTTTTACCTTCCTCATTTCAGAAAACTGACAGGTTTGCAGCTGGGTTCTGGGGGTTTTTTGCACAGCTTTGTGTTGCCCCAGGCTATTAAAGTTAGGGACATTTGAATGGTTCATGAAGTAATTTCCATATCTACTGACTGCCAACCATGAGTCACTGTTAGCCTTATTCTGGCCAGACTTGTCTTCTAATAACGAATGCCTTCCCTCAAATTCTTGCTCCTCTTTAGGAAATAGATGGCTTCTGCATATGGAGTCCTCTATGTATTATCACTTAATTGGGTCAAAAGACAGCCTTTTTATGTAACTGTGTGCAATCTGTAGTTTTTGTCACTTGCCTCAAGTGTATTTAAACGTTGTCAAAGCAGTATTAAGATAGTGGTAAGTGCTTTGCTTGAAATGTGGTGCTGTTTATCTGTTTATATATCTGAAATAGTAGCCTAGCAAGCATGGTGAAAGTGCCATGCTATAGAAAAATTGCTGAACTATTATGTGTATTTGCACTGTTTTTTCAACCATAAATGAAAGATGGCAGGGGGATTGGGGCTAGATGATCTTAAGGTCCTTTCCAACCCTAACAATTCTATGGTCCTATGAAAGACTAAGTGAAAGAAGTCCAGTGTTGAGAGAGGCATCTGAAATTTGGCCAGCTGGCTGCAGTCTTTCATAAGTATGTACAGACTCTTAACTGAAATCTGTACTACTTGCTACATAGACAGGGGGCAGCCAGTATCTTAGTCAAACCTTAGCTTTGTGTGATGCTCAAACCCATCAGTTCTGCTGGATCTGCCCACTCCCCTAAAAACTTGTGGTCCCAGGAAGTTGTGTTCAAAGCTCAGTAGCATCTGTAAAAAGGCAGTATTCAGAGAAGTCTTTATTTGCTTAGAAGAGAAAAGCCAACCTCTTTACTTACTGGAATTGGGACAGTGGTTTTCTATTCATCCCCCAACTGCTCTCTACTTGATCTTTTAAGTTTTGGAGAGCTAAAGTCCCTCCATTTGGCATTCCTATCAGTAACTGCCTGTATTAAAATGACTGCTAGTGCTGGTTACAGTTGCTATGCCCAGGCCCTTCACTAAAGGTAGAAATTCTCAGTACTTGTGGATGCATTCATGTTGCACATATATGTAAGGTTTTGTGTCTCGAATATGCTTACTTTCTGGACATCAGTGTTAACTGCAGGATGTGCCCTTGAGCGTCAGGATCGGGATTCATATTGAGTGTCTGTATGTTCCCAAGTAATTAATTCATTGCTGTAGTTTAGCTTTTATGGCTATAAATTAACAGCCCATTTTTACTTTAAACATATTGTTTGCAAGTATGTCTATAGGAAGTCCAACTACATCTGCATGTCTTTTTATTGTCTCTAGTATTCAGTGTACTGTTATTGTACTTACTTTGCAGTATCTTCGTGACATGTTTCCAATAGCATTACTGCTATAATAATTATAATTCAAGCTTTCTGTTAGTGATAAAATTCATCATGAGCAGCAAGGAGAGTCTAAGGCAGTGAAAGGCTTAATAAGATAATGAAATTACAAAAAGTATTTGAAAAGAAGCTATCACTTTGGCCCAGTCTTTTTCTGCCTTCCTTTACGTCCCCTGCCTTTCTCTATCCAGTTAGTTTAAAATGACAGCTGACATCCTTATACTTTTTTAATCAACTTGCTGTTTAATTCTGAATACTAATTTGTGTTGAAACATATGTAAAACTTAAGTGCTGTTTTGATAAAACAGCTTTTGATGATTTTGAAGTGTTTATGCAAACCTTGTGCATAATTGCTGTAAAACTGTAAAGAGTGTGGGGATGGGATCTAGGTTCCATAAATTAAAATGCATCTCTTCCCCATTTACTTCTTCTCTCCAAAGATCTTATTTTATTCTTCCTTTTTTTTTTTTAATATATATACATATATCTAAAAATACATAGGGAGAGTGAGCAGTATATAAATTTATAATGTATATTGTAATAAATATAAACCTTATATATGTATTTATTACACTAATTTGCTGTGTGTTCCAATGTTGTAGTATAGGACTGATCTTTCTTGGACGACAGATCGAAAGGCAGTAGCATTTCATTTCACTTCACTTGGAAAAAGGTGCAAAAAGGCTGTTGTGAACATGAAGGAACTTGGAGATATGAGAGCAACTGAAGAGAGATTATGCTTGTTCCTCTCACTTACTGCAAAGTGGAGAGGGAAATCCACCTTCATTTTCTTCTCTCCTGATTTTTTCCGCTGCATATCTTTCCATTTTCAGTATTTCCAATACCTTCCGTTCTGGATATATTGTTGTTGAGCATATTCAGAGCAGTTGCATAAATTGCATAGCTGTATTTGGAATACTTGCATTTCTTTACATTGAATCTTTACATTGAGGGGTTTTGAAGACAGTTTTGCAGTAGTAGAAGTCTCTTTTTGCAAAATATGGCATTTGCCATGGGTTTTAATATACAAAACATTAATCAGCACTTGATTGTGTTATCTTGGAGTTGATTTTGATCATTCATTCTGAGCAAAGGTTTTCTGTAATTCTGAGAAGGATTTACATATTTAGAGTAAAAGGGAATGAAATCAAAAAGTAGGATGTGAAAGTGATAGAATCTTATTCTGACACATAAAAGAGACCAAAAAGTGTCTCCAGAACAAAACAAAGCAGTCTTAAGATTTTGACTTCCTTAGCATTTGAATGACAGATGTATATTGCGGAGAAAATAACTTCTTGGAGGATCTAATTTGAACTTTTTGATTCCTTCAGAAAATGGGGAATGATTTTTGCAAAAGCTGATATCCTTCCATTGTCTGTGGGAACACTAGGATCTTACAAGGTTTTATTCCCATGCTGAAGGACAAAAGCAGTCCACCTTGTCTCTTGACAAAAACTCAGTCACAAGTTTATGATCACTTTCTGAAGATGTGGCTTTGTACATGGTACACAACACAGCCTGTGAGAGCATCCATGGCTTTTGAAACAAAGTCATAATGTCAGGTTTTTTGTATGGTGGTGCAGAATGAAGTGGTTCATTGGTAGAGTCTTATTTCAGCTGCACTCCTGCTGACAGCTTTGGCGCCAACATTTTTCATTGTCTCATTTGTCATTAAGCCTTCAGCAGTGTGTGCTCTTACAAGTGAGAAAAGATGTTTTCCTGGCAAAATACCTATACTTGTATACTATTATTGATACATTATCTGATGTGCTGAGATGACCATAGCACTGAAATGCTTTCCCTTAAACAAGTTACTGCCTTTGGGAATACTGAATGTCTTTATGATGCCTTATAATTTGCCCCTTTTTATTTATTGAAAAAATAAAAATCAGCCAAACAAAAGAAAATTACAAAGCCCTCCTGCTTATCTGAGAATAATTTAGTGTATTTTAATAGGTTTTTAGGCAAATTAACTCCTTTCTATTAACTTTGGTGATGCTGCCAATAAGGCATGCTTTTGAAGATAAGTACCTAATAAATAGCTTGCTGTCTCATGATGAAGCAATTAGATCTTGCTGTCCAATTTGATGATTTCGAAGTACATAAAGTGGGATTGGACTGAGTATGTTTCTGGACTGCATTTTACTTACAAAGGTAGCATTTTAAGAGTAGATATGTATTTGCCTTTTGGAGAACGTTTTTGTCTACAAAATGACCACTAGGAGTATGATAATTCAGTAAGAATCGGCATGTTCTATATTTGTACTGTCTTCCTACTTCTATTAAAAGGAATTTTATGTTTTTTAAGTAGTTCTGGACTTCCTTCCCTTTGCTCTCTAAGTTGTTAATCTTAACAGGCTTCTTGTGCAGCTGCTGTTGGTTTGAGTGAAGACAAAACTTGTAGTAGCTTCCGTGTTCTAGCATGACCTGTTTAAGGTTTAAAGTTATCTTTATCTGGAGTGTACTTCGTGTTCTTGCTTGATCAAGCTGTAAAAAAAACCCCCAAACCAACCAACCAAAGAACCCACAAGAAAAATTCTAGCATACTCCTTCATTTATGCTTGTAGGTTAAGGTTTATAGTCTGTTCAATGTGTATGTAGTGTCTAGGCATTTTCTGCTATGAGGAGTACCAGAATGCCTTACTTTCTAATAGGCTAGTAGTACTTACTCTAGTTGTTGAAGTGCCTCACAAGCATGGTTTATGAGCCAAAAGCAAAGACTGAGTGACCAGAAATACCTGTCTAACCTTACATTTAAACACAGCAGTGTTCATAACCTGTCATGTCTGGTACAGACTTGAATTTTATCTTTGAAAGTATTCAATGGCCAAAGCAGTTAGGGTTATGTAAAAAATTTTCCACAGAATTCAGTTGGAGCAGTGCTTATTCCAAAGTTTTGAAATTTGAGGAGAGATTTTGGAGAGGTTAATGAAGTAAAATTGCTGTCAGTCATGGAGGTGCGTAAGAGGGCTAGAGAAGACACAAGACCCAATGGATGAGCTGTCAAGGTTACCAGTGGGAGCATAAAATGCTCCTCTGCCAGCAGAGATCAGAGCATGGAGCATGAAGTTAAAGCACTCTTAATTTCAGTTTAGTTTAATGTTTTGGGCTTTGAGCTGTAGAGGTGGCATATGTTTGTTTCTGGACAGAAAAGGGCAGCCACCCCTTCAACTAACCCAGAAAAAATTGGTCAAGGATATTTGTCTGGCTTCTTAGTTATTCATGAGACATGTTAAATGCATTTGGCCTAAAGGCAAATTTATCTTGTAAACGCATGGTCAAGCTTAGAGGAGACTGTTAAAGATGAACTTTTGAAGAGGGGAAATGAGGAGTAGAAAGGATGTGTATGTGAGGATCAGTATGACTTTCACATGTGAGCTATCCACAGTCTCTGATCCCAGCAGAAAGGCAGAGAGTGTTGGGGAATACTCTTATTTTCAAGGCTTGCTTTACTCTTGTCTAAGAGTCTGAAAAGGTACTTGCTTCTGTTCCTCTTGCTTTATTTTTGTCCTCTGTAATGCAGTTATACCATCCTCTCCTTTCTGATGTGAAAGACAAACGTAAAGCTGAGGTGATGGTTTAGCAGAAAGAAAGGGTAAATCAAAGAGCAAAACATTTAAATGTATCCTCTTTTGGTTTTCCTGTCTCTGCTTTCCAAACCATACTCTGTAAAACATGGTCTTGCTAACGTGTTTGTGGGAGCAGTTTTCTAAACGTTTGTGGCCACTGAGCAACCCAAAGCATTGTTTCTGGTGATTTTTATGTGCCTACTTATGTGTGATTGTGCCTACTTACAGTGCAGATGACAAGGCAGTCTTAATACGAGAATTAGGAAAGAGAAATAGATGCTAAATTATTCACATACCAAGTTTAAAGAAAAAAAAACATGTGAAGGAGGAATGAAGATAATGAAAGAAATATTTTCTTTATTTTTTAATTGTTCTAAGCCATAGAAAAAAGTCCTTAGAAACTGCATAACCATTTTTATATTTTCCAGGAGCATTAATGGTGATGGTTTGGGAGTTTTAAATGCATACACTCTGACTGGTGAAAACTTGTGTCAAGGATGCAGTTAAAAGCACGTATTGTTTTGTGATAAGCAATGGGGTGTAATAAACTTAAATTTCTTAAACTGGTGCTATAAAATTTCCATATGAAATATTTGTTTTGTTGGAGATGAGCAGAAAAGGTTTTAAATGTTAAACTGAGATAGAAACACCATTTTTCAAGAATTCATATTGGAAAACAGGGTACTTTTTTGGATTTGCTTCCTCTCATTCTTATGTCATCTTAAACCAATATGTAAATAAAAATAGCGCTTACATAATGGGCTTTTTAAGTCTGGAAAAAAACCCTAAATGTCTGACAACATGACACAAGCAACAAAATCTGTCCAGTGTTCATATAGCAGCAGGAATGTGAAATGCAATGACTGTTCCTGTATCTCTTTTACTTAATATATATTAAGTATGTGCATGTAAATGTAAACATGAGATGGCACTCTAGAGATAACTAGTATGCAGGAGAAGCCTGTAAGAAAATCCAGGAATTTATTTGGATGAGTTTTCTACCCTTGATGGAATGGCGTATCTATAAACTTTCTGCAAATTCTATTAATCCTTCAACATTTGCTGTATCAGGTTCCACAATTAAATAGTGACATAAAATGGCAATATTTGACTTCTCTATAGAAAAATGTCTAGACCTCACAACATATGTATCAGGCAGAACTAGCAGGTAGTTTAGAGCTTCACCAACTGATAAGCCTTAACCAAGCACACTCATAAAATGGTACAGAGAGACTGTTCTTTTTCAGTTGTTCAGAACCTTTGTTACAAAGAATTTGAGGATCTAAAACCCCTGTGATATTTAAGGATTGGAAATGCACTGATTTTGAACCTGACTGAAATGTTGTCTTGTGTAATTTAGTGGCACCCTTCATAATTTTCCTCTGGTATTTAATATATGACATTTTATGGTGACAAGACTTTAAGCTACTGCATGCTGTGCAAGATGGAGAATGGGGACATAATATGTATATGAGTGGGTTGTATATGTGTCTTGGTTTTGTCCCAGGAAGACCCTCTTACAGGTTTGAAGTATTTGGTTTGGTTTCAGAGCAAGAATCCTTGGAAGTAGTTTGTAGACAGAAAGAACTTAAGGATTGAAGGATAATTATTTCCCTCACTTTATCGCTGCTTCCTGTTTGATCTAAGTGCAAAGTCAAAATTAGCTAAAAATATCCCAACATTCCATGGAAATTATGGAACTTTAGTTATTTCCAATTGCAGAGTTTTTAGGAGATGTCTCATTCAAGAATTGTTAGCTTATGTCAAACAACATGGGGATTAGTTGTCGAAAGTATTCTTGGATAATGGTGGCTGTTTTTCTCCAGCAAGTTCTTTAGAAAACAAGGAACAGTTGGCACTTTTCCAAACTATGACTGAGCTTACTGCAATAATCACACGTTATTGCTATTGTTTCATTGTACTCTGCTGCCTTGACAGCAGTACTGATCTTATAAATGTAAAAATTACTTAGGCTTTGATTCCTTTATTTACCTAAGAGATAGTGTGATCTAAAGCAAACTTCCTCAACTGCACTTTAGTACGTATTAATAACTGTGGTTGTAACTTCCATAGGCATCACCAAGTAGTTGTGTTTCTAAACTAGGATCAGACACAATTATGTGTAGTCTAGTAGTTAAAGCCTTAAGTAGATGCTTAGCATTCTAGGTTTGATTTTGAGGTTGTTTGTGTGTTTGTTTTAACTGCAGGCTTATTTCAGGTGAATTTAGAGTACTTTAGATTTATTTTCTTTAATACAGGGATTGTTTTGACCAGAAAATTTCAGTGCAACTTGTACTTGAGAATTTGTTTTGGTGGATGCACACACGCATTAACAGTTCTGGGGGCAGTCTTGTGACTGGGATTTTTTGTTTTAGAATAGTTGGAATAAAACTATGCAGTTACACTGTCTTTCACAGCTGGTTGTTAAAGAGCTAATCTTTGTTTTGGTGTAGAAGTGCCTATTGGGATTGGTGGTGTTTTGGGGGTGGGGGTGGGTGTGGCAGTGATGCTGTTTTGTTGGGTTTTTTTTTTAAGTGAACATCCAAGAAGAACATTTATTAATGCCAGCTTCTGGAGGGGTATTTTCTAATGAAAATTTCAGAACTTTTGCCTTGAGTGCTCTAAGAACCACTGGGTCAACAAAATGCATGTGGCTTTCCTTGTTTGCAAGGTTTATGGAAATTCTCCCTTTTATGCTCTGTGAGCCTTGGCTACGATGTTAGAATGAAGACTGTTTCTTATGGCAAGTTTGCCATTTTATGGGTTAATTTGTGAACCACTGACTGAACAGAACAACTTTTACAGACTATAAAGTGCAGCCTTGTAACATGGAGTAACAATCAAATAAAACAGAGTCTGCTGGGCAAAGTAATTTTTCCGCTAAAGAGTCTGTACTTGAAACAGTGGGAAGGTTTGGGCTGTAGAGTCTTGTGATGATTCATATCAATACAAGAGATGGTGGGATGAGAGAAGGTTAGTACTAATGGTGTGGGCCATTATAGGCCATCAAGCATGGAAACATTCATAACACTTCTGCCTCTGCTCCCTCTGTCTGTGGAGTCCCAAAGATATAGCTGATAGGTTTATATGAGGGGGGAAATAAATGACAAAGTCTTCATGTGTCAAATGGAAAGTAATTTAAAAAAAATCCATAGGGAGCACCTAGTACAGGAATTATACAGCCTGTCTGTTTGATCCATGTCCTTCAAAGGTATATTGCAGGTATGTGACATTACAAACTTGTATATATACAAAAAGCCACTGCTTGTTTTTATATTCATGTTTAAACTGGGTATTTCTCCATACAATTGGGGAAATACTGCTATGGGTAGAAAATCTCTGTCAGGTGACACAAGGATATCAATAGGAACTGCTTAGTCTCTCTTATCGTGTTTAAAGCTGCGTGAATTAGGTTTGAATGAGCCAGTACATTTACTCAGGCTACGTTGGTCTCTTTTGAAGATACGAGCTTGGCTTCTCTAAGCATATTTCTTCTGCCCCACACCTTACTTGCGTGTTTCTGAAGTGCTGCATTTATGATGAGATTTAAGCATCAGTCTGTTCATGAACTATGTTCAGTAGGCATTGAAATAAAAGTTTTATAAGGTAGTGACTTTTTAGATTAATTGGAATTAAGCTGATTAAATTAACGTTTCAGAGGAGAGAGTGTATGTTTAGAAGATTGATGATGGCTTCAGGGGTAGTATAATTTCTGTGCAGTATCTCACAATAAAATCATGCTCTTGAAGACTTTCCTGTGTTTTATATATATATGAACAAATGTATTATGCTTATGATTCTGTTCCTTAAACAAGCAGGAGTCTGTCAGCCTTGGGAACTCACTGGCTATTTCAAGAATTTAACATGCTTTGACATTTCCATGGTTTCTTCCTGTGAGCAGCTTGAATACCACTTACTCAGCAGTAAGTTAAATAAAATCAGCTAAGGAGAACAGCATACTGTAAATGATGCTGGTAACAAAAAAGACATGTAAAATTGCTTGTAAGATTATAACGTTTCATAACATTCTGGAAAACAACGTCTTAGGTATTGATTTTTTTTTTCCCTATTTTTTTCCTCTTGTCTGCAAAGATGAAATGTAGTCTTTCAAGGAATCTTATTCCTTCCTTGAAGACTTGCTATATTGATCTGAAACCACAGAACTGAACTTGATCATACTTTAGCAGTTCTCCTCTAATGACAGTATATGGCCCTACTGTTTCAGTGGAACACTTGCTGTAGTATTTCTGTTACTGGAATTTGTGGAACAGCCAGAGAGGGACTTCTCTAAAACTCCCTTATGAGGTACTGCAAATGGAATAGTTCACTGACATCTGTATGAATGGATAGCAGACCTCTGCAGATGTGATTTCTTAGTCATGCTTGATGGAAGCATACCACCAGCTTGCTCCAGAATAAAGCCGTGGGAGAAGAGAGGTGTTGAGTAACCCCTGCATGAATACCAATTTCTGTTTGCTCTTTTTGGCCTGGTGCTCCGTTTATTGCAGGCCAGCTAACGTGTAAATTTAGGTTTTCAGTGATAAATACGAGAAAACTTACATTCTCCCTGGGAACAAAGGACAAGACAATTCCTTCTCTCTGACCCCCTTTGCCAGATGAAGAATTTAAGGGCTGCTGCATATGAATTATTCCCCTTGACTGCTATGTTAGCTGTTGATGCAAGGCCTTGCTGTTACTCTAATAATGTGCTAAGTTTAAAGAAGTATAGGACTTACCATTAATGAGGGAGGTTTTTCTTCTGTCTGGAAAAAAAAAAAAAAAAGAGGTGAAAATTCATAAGCAAACATACATGAAGGCTTGTGGTGGTGTTTTTTGATGTCTGGTTCTTGAAACAAAGGAAGTACAGAAGGTCAGAAGAGCAGTGTAGAATTTTGGTGCTTTCCAGCCTCACATGGTCTCTTACCTCCGTTGTCATAAGCCTGTTGCTTTAGAACATGGGAATATGTTTGTAATCTCTCAGTGGAAAGAAAGAGGAATTGCGTAAATTTGAGAGTAACAAATAATATCTTAAGCTTATGGCAGTGTATAAGCAATAACAGCGTTACTGTATTTTTAGGCATAACAATCTGCAGGGTGAGGATAGACAACTGAATGATGTCAATATGCAATCTTGGATTTGGGGAAGTAAACCCAGCAGGTCGAAGTAACTGAAACCGAGCCTGTTCAATTTACAGTCTCTGAACAGATTTTTCTATTTTGGAAACCATGCAATATAAATTTAACATTAAATCAACAGATAATTTTAACTGTAGACATGTCTGCATGAACCATGTTTTTAAGTCCTACTGTAGTGAAATTTATGCCAGGAAAATGGGCCTCAACTGAAACAAACAAGCCCATTATAAAACATACAGTCTGAAGTTTTGAAAACTTTAAATATCCAAAGTGTTTGTTCTTCTTCAATGCACAGGAAAACGGTTAATAATGTCAGTACTGGTTGGGAACAAAATGAATTCAGGATGATGCACTCTTGTGTAATATAAACTCTTGCAGAAAGTGGTGTTACCAAGAGAACATAAAACACTAAGCAGATGTATTGTTGCACAGAAATTATAAAGGCATGTTAGGCACACAGAGCTACTGAAATGAAATAGGAGCTAGACAGTGAATTTGATATTCCTCCCCTTCCCTATTGCCGTTGGGCTGTTCTCATGTTCATCACACGAGAAACTGTTATTGTATGGTTTCACAGCATTTTAACTGAAGGAGGAGAGTGTTACCTTGACACTGTCTGGAACTGTATGATCTTGTGTTGCATATTAAATAGTAAAAGGTTTTGAAGCTAAAGTTTCAACAGTAAAAAAACCCGATTGCCTTGCCAGTCTTTAATAAAGCCACATGGTAAGGCTGGTATCAATAGTAAAATTGATTAATCTGTGGTGTCCTCCTGCAGTTAGATTTCTTAAGCTTCTAATATGGTCACATGGATGCAGTAGCACCTAGGGGGTTCTCTTGCATTTTATTTAAGTGTGTATGCATATGTACATATAAACTTAAATGCTGAACAAGTCTGTTTTTAAAATAAATAAATAAAAGTTTTATTGCTTGGAAACTGCTTTAATGTGTTTTGGAATAGCGCAGTTTAAGTCCTGGAGTGATGGGGCCTGTGTGGGCTTTTAAAAAACAACCACATGGTGTGACCTCTGCAGGTATCTCCTCCTTTCCATCTGATTCCTGCTCTGTCTAATGCTTTAGAGGGCTGAATAGTAGCTGAAAGAGGTTTGTAATGTTTTCTAAAGCCTTTCTGTGCTCTCAATTAGCTGAAAAAAAATCTCAGTCTTTTGAGGATTATGATGAGAATTGTTACTTGTATTTTTTACTGCACATTAATTCATGGTTTGAGCTTGTGGTACGTGCTTTTGTGTTTTAGGGGCTGTGGTGCACAGTTTGATAACAGTGGGCTTTTCAGGGGAAAAATCTCTCCATACCAGCTGACTGGGTAACGGCAGGTGAAACTGAGCTTTGTCGTATCTAAATGTATTTGGAGAGAACAATCCCACATTTACAGATTCTGAATCATCTGCCCTTAATGAGGAAGGAGTTCTTGGAGTTACAGATGTTAACTCTATAAAGTTCAGATCAGTTCTCAACAGTGGTCAGAAATAGATGGATCGTGCTGAAAGCTGTTAAGAACAAGTCAAGAACCACATGAGGATTCTTTTTTCCATTGAATACAGCAGTTCTGCTGTGTTGCCTTTTCTTGCCCTTCATCTTGGAAAAGATTATAGCAGAGTTGGAAAAGATATATGAACGGTGACGATAATGAAAGAAACAAAGCATCTCCCATATAGGGAAAGAATAAGTAGACTAAGGCTCATCTGACTTGGGAAAACATGTTAGGAAATGAAAGGTAGAAGTCTGTAAAATCATGAGTAGCATAGAAATAGTGAGCAAGGAATGCTTATTGTGGAAGTGTAGGAAATGATCAAAAGTAAACTATTGGTTGATAGCTTCAAAAATACTGAAACAAGCTGTTAAACTGTAGAACACAATGGCACAGCATGTTGTGATTATTGAAATACTCAGAGAAACTAGGGGTGGAAAAATCACTGATCTGAAAATTTGTTATTCTGCTATCTTGGAAGCAGGTGAACAATGGTAAATATATCAGGTAGATATGACCGTGTGCTTGACCTGGTTTTACGTCTTCTCCAGACATCCACTGGCCTTTATCAGAAACAGGACATTGGAGCTTTGGTCTTAAAACAGTCAAGCCTGTTAGGTAATGTATGCACCAGGCCACTTTCCTTAAATGCCATGTGTCCCTTAATGCCTCCTATTTTATCCTTTTCCTGCAAGGGCTTGCCTGACAGTTCTTCAGTATTGTGTAGATTTGTAGCTGTTGCCTCTCCAGAAGGTAACTGAAGACTTGCTTTCCTTTGTTTGTCACTAGTCACTTAAATGTCGAGTGGTACATGGCAAAATTTCTTCCGGGAGGGGATCTAATCTTGCTTTGAAACTATCATCAAGAAATGGAGCATTTTCTTTGCTCATTTATGAATAACCTTTCTAACCTTTCACTACTTTGAAATAAGGCCTTAATTTCTTAAAATTTGGACATTGTTGGTATCAGGTTACAGCTACTGGATCTTGCTATAATGTTCTCTATATTCGCTCCCCACCACCCTGCAGTACTTTTCCCTGTGAAAGTACTTGCATCCTGTAGTCATCTCACTTCTCAATCTCTTAAAAACTAACCACACTGAATTCCCTAAGCCTGTTATTCTAAGGTAGCTTTCTGATCCTTGAGTCATTTTTATGGCACTTCTGCACTCTCTCTAGCTTTCCACCAAGCACTTTAAAATGTGGACAGAAATACTCTGCAGTGTTTCGGTCACAGCCTCCTCCCTGCCATGCACTCTTGTTTTTTGTCTCTTCTGTCCTCCTGACCTATCTGAGGATGCTGTTTGTGCGTGTGGTTGAATGGCAGCATTCCAAAGCTGCAGATTATGGTAGAAGTGGCTGGTTGTGTTAACCAGAGACCATGCTCTGACATCCCTCATTTTTTACTGAATTGAAACAGTAGATAGAGTTCAGATAACAGTCGCATTCTATGAAATGGAAAGCAGAGAATTTATTGTATTATCTCCAAACTAAAACCACCAATAAAGTCAGTTTCCATTTATTTGCTAGATACTAGTGACTTACTTTGTAAATCAAAATAGAGAGCTTTTATAGGATGGAGGTGAAAGTGTAGCTAAAACTTCCCCAACAGCTTTAAAGAGTTGATCCTTGCAGTATTTACTGATTTATTTGAATGGTAGGAAAAACCTATCATCACCATCTATCAAATACTGTGAATATTTTTAATGTGGGGTTTCTAGTTCCAGTCCAATACCATGATAGTTGAGCTTGTATGCGTATTTGTGCCAGTGTGCATCTTTTATTTCTGAGCTGGTTTCAGTTTTGGCCACATGACACTTAAGGATGCAATAGGATTTCTTTATAGAAGAAAGCAAACCAGACAACCAGATCTTAATTTTAAAGGTCTGAGTAGCATTTGGACAGTGTTTAAATGTGTGCGAGTTGAGTATTTATTTGAAACACTGCGTAATTTTCAGTGTTACAGCAGGATGAAACATGATAGGGCACGGTTAAGGGTGAGTGATGGATAACGGTGAAGTAGTGTGTTGGTGGAATAAATAACAGATCTTAAGATAACATTTCTTTATTACTTGTAATAGTACAGTGAAAGAGAAAGAAGCTCACCCTTTTATCTCTCAGGTGGTTTTTTGATTGTATTTCCTTAATAAAAACGGTTTCCCCAGTTTTTCCTTGAGAAAGTAGTTAGGCTTTTTGGATTTCATAATTGACAAGTGGTACTTCTGCTGTTTGACTACCTTAAATATTGGAAATGTAATTTCTTCTCCTTGAGAGGAGGGCAACAGTTAACTTTCCTGCCTCAGTGTTCTCATTTCTGTTTGTGATGCGCTTGAGCTGGAGGTAGCTTGTATTTCTGTTCCATAGCTGGTATTATAGCTTGTATTTCTGTTCTGTAGCTGATATTGTAGCTTGTATTTCTGTTCCGTAGCCGATATTGTCACACATCAAAGATTGGAAACCCTTGTGGTAGTAGCTCTACATTGAGAACAAGTCATTCATTGTAGCAGCTGCTTTACACTGCATTTGTATTTAAATAGCAGAAAGTGATTTATTTTTAGTTTTAAGAGTAGTTCCCATGGCAAAGTAACTGCTGTCTTGTCTTTTCCTTCACCATCGATTGATCCATTTGCTTGCTTATCCCCAGGAGTGGGGAGGAAGAAATCCAGAGTGAAAAAGCCTTCATTTCGGAATATGCTGAATGCTTCCTAATAGCATTTGAGTTCAAAAGACCAGAGTCCTTTGGGTCTGGTTTATTTATATAGTTTTAATTAGATCTGAGCCTCATTAATGAAAATGTGGAAAATAAAACAAGGGCATCCCTTTAAAGTTCAGATATACATATTGAGAGAGTGGGATTTGTGTTTCATGTAGCAAGTTACGAGTTAGCTGCACTTGCGCTCTTTGCTCAGGCTGAGATTGGGACTCTGCGTTGAGCACCCTGAGTGATAGAAGAGTGAGCAATCTTTGTCTCTCTGGTTGCTTAACCAGATTTTTTTGATAATGAAAGAATAGAGCAGCTATAATAGTTCTGTTCTTTTTTTTAAAGCTGAAAATATGAAAACACAGGCAATCATGGTTGTAATGACAAGTGTGTGAACAGTTGCATTGCTTTATTTAACTGTTTTTAAAAGCTAAGCAGTATTTTGCTATCTTTGGGTTTTGTGTTTCTGAAATCAAGACTATACCTCAATCTTTGATGTCACTGGATATTTGGGGTATTTTTGTAGAGGAGCATATGTGTGTATGATGTTTACTGTAGCAGCAGCATGCCATCAGACTTATTACTGTGCCTCCTAAGGTGCTGTAAAGCACTGTTCTGGTCCCACTTTGGGGATACAGGCAGACCAATCGGGATATTGGAGAGCTTTTCTCCCCAGCAGCACCTCTTGTGTGACTGGTATTGGAACCTCTCTCGGACATTGTTACTGCAGGAGTACTGTGCAACAAGCAGTTTGCTGTGTTAAGATGCAAGATTAAGCCCATCTCATGGCTTTATTGGAAAAATAGAGACTTAATTTTTCAAGTGCAATCTTGTCACAAATGGACCTGTTTGGGACAGAGGAAAAAAACACTGATCAAGTATGCTCATAGTAGCTTAAATTTGTGATTATTCTGGATTGCAAGCGTGTTCTCCATGTTGAGAAGTACCTTGTGTGCATTTACCTTACTGCTGGAATCATTCAGTTTCTCTTACTTCCCTTCATTTTAAAGAGGACGAACATGTAGAGAACTTAAATGCATGCAACATATGGCTGAAATATCACGTATACTAAAGATCTAAAAATCAAAGTTGCTGTTTCCATGACAACTGTATCTGAGCCAAAGAGTCCCTTTCATAAAGACAGCAGCCATGCACAGCTAAAGTTCAGAGTCTGGGAACCTGATTCCTAGGATGCTTTAGGGTCCACATATAGATCTCCAGGGAGGTGCTATTTATGTTTGTATCCACTTGTAACTTAGAGTGTCACTTGTTCCCAGCTACTGCCTACAAAGCACACTGGTGGGAGTAGAGTGTTTTTATGATATCTTATTGATATGTCTGACATGTTGCAGATGGCAATAGCAAACTAAGAAGTAATACCACCTTGGCCACGAGGAGTTTGAAATAGATGATAGGAGCAATTCTATCTTTAATTTTCAGGGTGGGGAATGATGGTGAAGGCTCTGGTCTGCATTTTTTGCTAATCTGAATTGTTTATATGAATACCTGTAACTAGATTCTTTCTGTGCGGAGACTTTCTGATCTAGATTAGAGGAAAAATCAGGCTATTAGACTTTTCTGCCACAGTCCCACTGTATTTCAGTCATGTCAGGTGGAAATTTAGTTTCTCTTCCCTCTGATGCTAATTGTTCATGTCTTCACAAAATAGGAAAATTGAATTTTGGCCACCCACAGTTAGTCAAGATAGTGAAGTGAATGAATCAATACCCGAAGTATTGCCAGTCTTGTGTAACTGTAGGATTGCATTGCTGTATTTATTGTGCTTAACTTGAATTTAATTCGGACCTTAGATTGATACTGGAACAGAAATTTCATGAGATTAGTTACTATTTACCCTTTTTTGGGTATCCAGACATAGAGATAAATCAAGGGTGGATTAACCAAATCTGTTTGCAAGTCATTTTCCTTCATCCAGGCTACCCAGCAGAGAAGCTTTGTTTTACTCAACTGAAGCAAGTATTTCAAGTAATTTTTTTGCCTAGTCTTCAATTTCATCTAAACATCTTTAGTTTAAAATGATAAAATGGGTAATGTAGATGTTTAAATTCTAGTGACCAAATGCACTATTACTTAAAAAGTGGTGAAATAATAAATAATAACAGTTTCTTTCCCAGTTAAAAACTAACCGCTTTAATTCATGAGAACTCTTAAAAATGCAGTTGACCTTTCAATAACCCCCTTACTGTAACTGGTTGACATCGATTTGAAGAATTCAAACCTTTTCTACTGGGACAGCCTGTATAATAATAAATTGTTCCATTCTTTCTGCTCTGGCTCCTCTATATTAACGTATCTCAGTGGCAGTAATCGAGTTAATCATCGTATTTCTGGAATACTAATTCAAGAAAATGTAATCCCCTGGTGATAGGAGTTAGCCTTTCTAAATGTGATATTATAAATCCCTGTGAGAAGTGAGCTGGTGATGGTTGGCAGTCAGTGTTAGCACAGTAAATGGAAGCTAAGTGTTTAGAAATACGGTGCCCCTCCTTCATAAAAGAGCTCTGATTCATATTCCCAGATGGGTTTTGCTGTCTTGGTTTAAGTGAGTCTGCCTCATGGGCCTGACCTTCCCATCTGCCAGAAGTAGTGCTCCTTGGCAGAAATGGTAGAAGGGGCTTTGTGCCAGCTCATGGTCCCTTTTACATTGATAGTCCTCAAGGCTTGACGTGACCTCTGAGCTAGACCAGAAGCAGAGTCTCTTGGCTGAAGAAACAGCACAGTATGTGCTCATTGTGCTTTGGATTGGCTGCTCAGCTCAGATTTTACCACTAACTGCTTATTTGACGGGATTGGGGTGAGGGTAGAGAAAAGCTTCACAGTCAGGGTATGGGCATGTGAAATGTCTGACTAGAGTCACTGGTCAGAAGTTTCCAAATACAGTACGAATCCATGAATAAAGGTCTGTTAATAAGTAACGGAAAAATCATTTGAAGTATTGGCAGACGTCCAGCAACAGATTCTCCTGCTTTCCGCATTTGGAAAGGGTTTACGGATGATGCTGGGTACTCCCATTCTCCTTTGTGTTGCAAAGGGCCCCTTCTTGATTGAACATATTGCAAATACAGATTGCAATCAAAGTTTTAAGTTCGCTTTTTAAGTGACATGGATTTTGGGGGACATACCTAGAAACGGAGCTGTGTTTATTGACCAATGGTTTTACTGTTAATTTTTGTGTTACTACTTGAAAAACCTCAGCACGCTTTAACTTCTGCCCTTGAAGTCTTGGCTCATGCATCAGGTTTGGAAATTGAGTTTGTAGATGGCATTTGTGGAAAAAGTGCCACCCAAATGAAATGTTTTTCTTCTAGTTCCTTGAGTGTTACAGATGTATCACACAGACTGAACAGGGATGTCACTGAACCAAAACTCCTCAGTGCTCTTTTCAGAACCAGTACACTGGCATATATGACCTTTCCTTTCTGTTTTTCTTTACTTCCAAGTCCAGGTGATATTCCACTTTTTCTATGAAGTGTGTGAGACAACATCACAGCGAAGTTGCAGATTTCCCTAGCAACACAGCAGGCTTCTTCATCTGTCACAATTCTGCAGATACTCATACAGAAGAGTGTAACTTCTTTCTGTTCTTTGTTTTCATTTAATGTCAAAAACTCATTTTGCCACATTTCAAAATGGGCCATTCGTGACTGATTTCCCAAGCTTCATTTTGTAGATCAGAAGTCTTTTGGGAATAGCTTCTGATCTTTTGTTTTAGCAGGTATATATAATTGATAAACTTCCCTTGAAAGTAATCTTTAAACACAGAATTCAAGTGTCTCTGTTAAAGTGGTTAAACATTGATTAGCAAGAGACAAATCCTGTCTTACCCAGCCTAATTCACAAGTGAGAAGCGTTGATGAGGGAGAAGTAATTGCCATTGACAGACTGTTACATTATATTTGGGTACTCAAAGCGTAGATGGGCTTCAGCCCCTGTATTGGGTTGAACCTTCTATCCCCGAATTTCTGTACATGCAGCATTTTCCCTTTACTGAGGTCTTTCTTAACAAACTGCTTCTTTGGCATATCGGGTTTTCTTCATGTATCCCCTGCTGTTTGTACCGTTAAGGCTTCTATAGGTTCCTGTTATTTTGTTTTGGTTTTTAATTATGGAAATACAACTGTTTAACAAGCCCAGTATTCAATTACATTTGCTTTCAGGCATTTCCTAAAGAGCGAGTTTTGCCTGCAGAAGAATGTAAATGAGAATGGCTCTTAAACCTCTCACATCCTCATTTAGGGTGTTACTAAACACAGGAGGAATCATTTTACAATTCAGAATCTGTATCTTTCTAATCAGCATTAGTGAAGTCTGGCCAAAATATTTAAAATCAAGCTGTATTTTTACTCATTAGTGGTTTAAAAGTGCATGATGTCTGCATTCCAAACTTGCCTTACGCATTATAAACTGAAAGATGAGTACAAAAACTTCCCCTTCTGTAGTTTTGAACTATAATACACGCAGATTTGTTGGTTAGCTGAGTAGTAGCAACTTAAAACTTTATTTAGAACTGATATTTACACAGCACGTTGCTGGTATTGTCATAGTTCTGCTGACCAGCACATTGTACAGTGGGATCACAATGTTTGGTAGTTTACTACTAGGAACAGAAACTTTTTTTTTTTTGTGGTGTAGGACTTTATATTTACAAGAGTTCTTCCAATGAAGTCCATCAAGCTTCAGTCCTGAGCAGAAATCTGGCGATAGTGTGATTCATCACTTGGAAAGCAAATCAAGGTTAGGTGAATCATTGAAAAATAAACTACTAAAACACAGACTTAAACAAGTGAATGCAGCGTGTTGAGGCAAGCTGGTGGAAAAAATATATGGATGTAATCTTTGTTTTTTGCTAAATGGAATTCTTAGTACAGACAGTGAACTGCTTCATTGTTGTCTGGTGTAATTGGTATAAATTTGCCAGTTGTATTGTGGAATCTGGAAGTCTGCGTGGAACAGATGCTTTGAAATATCTTGTAATACCTTTATGGGCTAATGCTGGTTTTTAATAGAAATTTGATCTTGGCAAGATTAGCACGAGGCTTCCTCTAGCTAAACTTGAATAATGAAATATTTAATGCAGTGACAAGTTGTGAGGTTTCTAATAATGGTCTGCGTCGATCAAGGTCAACTTTATGCTTTGTGGGTTATTTTTTAATGGTGATCACCATGTAAATAATGCACTAACTTGGCTGTGTACCCTTAGCCCATGTGAGCTTATATCCTACTGGAGGACCTTGAATGAAACTTCCAACTTTCTGGGCAAAGCCTGAGACTCCTAGTTAAACCATTGTAACTAATTGCTCTTTGTGTTACCTTAGGATCACTTAAGAACACACTGTGCTGTGACTTGATCTTTATAAAGAAGTTAATGCTTCATAGCTCTCCTATTATGTTGTGTCAGTTCAAATAAGGATTGTCCAAGGGTGAAACAGGAGAAGGGTGTGAAAATGGTCACAGTTCAGCTGAACAGTGTTTAAGTGTTCCCCAACTGGTCCAGAAAGCGGTTTTAATTAGTACAGTAAAGAAAGATTTGTGAGCAAAGAGCAAATATTTACTAATGGTATTCAGAAAGGGAGATAGCGCAAACCAGTTACCCTGAAAAATCACTGCCAGGTTATTTTCCCCTTTCTTTTAAGAATAGAGGTTGAAAATGTGAAGTGTGCTTTTCAGATCTTTGAAAGGAATATATTTCATACAGTTCCATGGTGAGTGACTTTGTGTCATAGATCTCTCTGATTTCTGTTTTAGGATGTTACAAATACATGCTTTTAGAAGGAAAGAGATGAGGACAATAGGCATTTAAGTCTGACTGCAGACTTGATAGACCAATTTTGTGTATTATTAGTAAAAAAGTAAATCAAAACAAAACAAAACCAAAAAGAAAACCACAAACACACACACAAGTTTTCAGCAGACTTGTGAATTTCGTCTTTTTAAAATATATACTGTACACATAAGTTAAAACAAACATGACTTTACTTAGATGTAATGATAGGATCCTAGAGTAGTTTGGGTTGGAAAGGACCTTGAAGTTCATCCAGTTCCAACCCCTGCCATGGGCAGGGACACCTTTCACTAGAGCAGGTTGCTCCAAGCCCCTGTGTCCAACCTGGCCTTGAACACTGCCAGGGATGGGGCAGCCACAGCTTCTCTGGGCACCCTGTGCCAGCGCCTCAGCACCCTCACAGGGAAGAGCTTCTGCCTTAGATCTAACCTGAACTTCCCCTGTTTCAGTGTGAACCCATCACCCCTTGTCCTGTCGCTACAGGCCCTGATGAAGAGTTCCTCCCCAGCATTTTGTAGCCCCCTTCAGACACTGGAAGCTGCTCTGAGGTCTCCATGCAGCTTCTCTTCTCCAGGCTGAACAGCTCCAACTTGCTCAGCCTGTCTTCACTCATGACTCCTATTTCTTTGGTGATACTTCCACTAAAGATATTAAAAACCTGCATCACCTGTGGAATATTGCTTAACATTTGCATAAACATACATTTACCAAATTGTACTGAGAGGGAAAATGCAACATAATCATACCATAATTGCATAATCAATTCACTGTGATTATATTTTCTCCCTCGATGCAATTTAGTAAATAGGAGCTCAGGTGAATATGAAAGAGTTTTTTGCATACTGTGGCTTGTTCAGTTAGTTTTGGGTGGCTTTTTTACTTTACAAATAGTAAGAAATATCTTTTTAACTTAATCGAGTTCAGGAGGTATTTCCTTAATGACCATTTTGGATTGCGCAGGTGTTTTCATGGAGGGCAGATATATTTCTCATGGTTTAAGTGTCTAGATTCTGTATAGTTCATATTTAAACCAGAATAATACGGAAAACAATTTCTTAGTTTAGAACTTTTTTCCATTAGTATTAGTTTCATTATTCAACATTTGTAGCAAACATTCACTTGCAGTAGCTAGGGACGTAGCTAGTCTTTGTAAGCAAAAAAGGTGACTAAAGAAAGGGAGCTTGAGATCTGGAAATTACTTTTAGAGTGTGAAAGAAGAAAAAATTTCCTATTTAATACAGAGTAAATACAAGAAAACAGCTTAAATATTGGGAGTATTGTCAGGTAGGTTTTGTAAGTCTAGTTTAAAGCTTGTAATTTTCTTAACTTTATGTCATGACTCAATGGTAAGCAGCATGACTGTAATGTTTCATACACACATATATATATATTTAGGAGTTCATGGTGCGTTTGCATAAGATAGACCATATATTCTTGTTGCAGTTACTGAAATGGGTAGATGTTCTGAAGTGGGCAACAAGTCAGAAGAGCTAAAACCCTGCTGTTAAAAGTGTTTTTTCTATTTCAGTGGTGTGTAATGATGTGGAGGTGGAGGAGAGGAAGCGATAGGAGGTGTATATAGGTGTGTGGTCCTCCAAGGGCTTTATGCATATAAATTAACCAGATGCTACTTACTTTAAATTGTACTGCTCTTTTAAATTTTCAGTGTTTTCACACAGGGTAAGAGTCCAGGGCTTTGTATATGTCTGTAGGTATCACTGAGAAGCTCTACCACTGAAAGTAAAATAAAAAGGCTTCTGGAATATGTAGTAAATCGCAAAGCACTTGCAGCTGTATATCTCTGATTTAGAAAAAGGGGAATGAATGTGAGCTCTTCCCTGGGAAAGGTAGTGGCTAAACACTCATGATCAATAGTGGTGCTCAGGAGGAATGGATGAGTAGTGAAAAGATGCAGTCTTTAAGCAAGGACACGCATTGCTTCTCTTCATGCACTTTGACAAACTTTGATACTCCCAGCCAGGACTTTTTGTGCTATAAAACCAGTCTGGGATGCTTTTGTAGCTAATGGAGAAGATGCCTCAAGCCTGGGACACAGGTCTTTCTCTGGATCCAGCTGTGCTTACAGATGAGACTGCTGCTTCCCAGCTGGAGATTGCTGCCCTCAATGTTTTGCTGAGGAAAAAAAAGGATTATATGCATACTTTCTTGTCTGCTTTAGGCTGGTAGTTTAAACAGATGATAAAGGCTAACGTTATTCTTAAACAGGATTTTTCCAGAGGAAAGGAAGTGGTAGAGACCAGCAGTCAAGAATTGGAAGGTACAGGGGTTTTAGGTCAACATCAGTCTATGATCTGAGGAAAACAGCTCCAAGAAATTCCTCAGGAAATAAGTGCTTGGATACTAGATTTGTGCAGATATAACTTGATTTCCTTCAGTAGGTAGGAGTTAAGTTACATGATTTCTCAAGTCTAGAACAGTTTTGATTTAAGTGAGTCAGTAGTTGCTGACCTACATGTTTAATAGGCAAAGGCATAGCACTTCTGAGCTTTAGGCTTCTGAAGTTTGCCCTTGCTCTTTACATAAGCAGTATTTATGACAGCAAATTGATGGGTTTGTTGGTTTTGAACAAAGCATCAAACATCAGTCTCTGCTTTGGTAGTGATGGACAAAATGATACTGATTTTACAAGCAGATTGTTTATCATACAGTCTATTCACAGAGATGTCTTAAAACATTTTTGGTGTTACTGTGAACCTTCTTTGATGCACAGGGTATGTGAATATCTCCATCATACAAGAATGAGGAAAAAAAAGTGCCCCCTAAATAAATGAGGAAGAAAGCCCCGGAGGCCTAAGATTTCTGATAACAAATAATTTTAAATGTGACTAGTCCTATGAAAGTGAGTGGAAATACTCACTCATGTGCTTGATTGTCTTGTTGAACTGGAAAACTGAACTATTAGCAGTATCTTCAACCAGTACAGGATTAGATATTTAATCTCACTTACAAGCAGAGGGCCAAGAATTAAACTCCCGGGGCATATTGTTGGTGAATGTGCTGTCTAACTGTGCTCTCCTCCCTTTCTGGAACATTGAGCAGAGCTTTTTTTCCTATTAGGATAAGTAAGTGTAGCTTGCAAAAATTGCTTTAACTATACACTACTGGTTTAGAATTTCTAATTTTAGGAACTAATGCCACAAATATCTTGCAATACACAACTTAAATTCGCTTACTTTTCCATCAAAATGTTTGCCACCTATGTCATGAAATAGTTGTTAGTTTTTGGTAAGGCTTGTTCCTGAAAGCTGAGTCACATTACACTGAAATATAGAGGATTTTGCTGGAAATATTGTGGGGTTTTGGCTTGTTGTGGTTTATTGTTTATCTTAGCTCTTTTAAGATATCTGAACTGTCCTTATATTATGTTTTCAGGTATCCCATAAGTTGTATTCGATACTACACTGAGGGCAAAGAGACTTTCAGTAGAATGTTGCTTTTCTGAAAGGCAGGCTAGAATCCAGACATTATTTATTCATTCCTCAATGTTCTAGATGTCTTAGGGATGTACTTTGACATGCATTATTTCTGGCAGCAATGCTGACTTAGACATACCCCACTCCTCCTCCTCTTGCTGCTTGTTCCAAATTCTGTATAATCATTGTGGGCTACAGTGGTAAACTAAATCAGAGACTTGGTTTGTCATATAGCAAAAGTGGAGCTGGGAGGCATAAAGACAGAAAGGGCAGTGGAGAATGTGGATATTGCTTAAATATCTGAATATTGGTGGGGGTTCTTTTTCTGTGTGTCTTTCTTATTTCTCTGGAAATAGACATTTTGACATAGAGAGAAGCTAGCTTCTGGGGTATTGCTGCCAGACATTGGAACAGGAAGTTACAAAGTTGGTATCACAGTAGGGGTAGCAGGAAGAAGTTGAAAAACTGTACTCTGAAATAACTTAGTTTAACACTTATTTGTGCTCTATAAGATTAGATTCCTTCTTGCCACTGCGTACAATTAAGCTATTAATGAAAGCATGGTTGAAAGTATGTTTTATCCCATTGTATAGGAGCTTTGATGAAGAGTGAAGAATGGTAGGTAATGGGGACAGAGAAGTAACAAGAATTGATACTTATTTCTAGTTTTCCTTTGTCTTAAGTTGGCATGTTGGAAGCCACTGGGATGAAGGCATCATAAAAGGTGGAAGACTGCAGCTCAAGACTCAGCAGAGAGTCTCAATTGTTCTACTTGTTTTCACTTCAGCATTAGATGTAGGTTATTCCATAGTCTCTGTTTCATCATTTATGGAAAGTTGTCATACATTTTCTCTGCATTATCACAGACATCTGCATCTTCCATGATAACTGTTCCTTGGGAAGTCAGTAGAGATGTTCTGATAATACTTTCTTCTCCACCTATTTGTTGAGCAGTCTTTGTTTTTCCAGTATCAAAACAAGAGAGGGAGCCAGAAAGCTAGCTGACATGCAGTTTGGTTTTCCTTAAGCCAATGATTGTTTTTGAGCAGAAGGTGCAGTGGATTTAGAAATTAGCTGGATTTGTAAATGCAATTTGATTTGAAGGCATAAGGCCTTCAGTTGTGAAGGTGAACTGCAGTCTGAGCTGCAAGAGATTTACTGCTTGTTCTTTGGATAGCCTGGGTAGCCAGGAAAATATATTTGTCTCCAGCTGGCCAAGTGATTGCAGCTTTTCTTTGAGGATTTGAACAAAACTGCAGGCATCCATCTTTGTCATCTTTATGCTTGATTACTACAGCACACATTTTCTTTATGCCTGACATTCTACTCTAATCAGCATTTCCAAGTGAAACTGCTTGCAGTTGGGCTTGCTAACCTAGTATGCTCTGTATTTTGCATTATTTACAAGTTTACTCTTGGAACTGGTTAGTATTTGATTATCTGACATTTCATATACCCAAAAAATGACTTTATGGGGCATATATTGATATATATATATATATATATATGGACATTCTGCTCAATTAAGACCATTTTGGTTTTCCTGAGAGCCTTACTGCTTCTACATTGATCTGAGCTGTCTATGTGGATTAGTAATTTTTTTAGCCTCCTTGCTTGCTCTTTCCATTTGACATTTTCCTAGCTTGAACAGATTTTCCTCAGTTCTTGTGTTTTGCATCATGCAACTGGTAGTGTCTCTTGCAGTTACTTATGATTAGAATAGGACTATTTTTAAGCTTCTGAAAATATTTGACATTCTGCACTTGCTAATAAATAAGATTTCTGGTTTACAGCAGTAAAAATGGAAGAGTATAGGGATTGTATCTGGAATTTGCAGCTTCTGATACTTGTGGATTCTTTATGCAGTCTTTATATTGCACCCCTCAAACCAAACATCAGTCTTTTTTCAGGCTTTGAAACTTCATAAGGCCTAAGAATACTGTGGCTGCCATGAAAGAAGAAAACAGCCAGGTTAACTGTTGATTCTTTCTATAATACTTCCTAACATACATAACCTGAAACACCTTTACAAATATAGCACTTTAAAAGGAAATGCAACAGTATAAGCAGTGTCTGAGGAAATAAATAAATAGCTTGCCAAATAGGCTGCTTTATTTATGGCCTGAGAGCTTACTCGTGCAGTTGGACATACAGACTTAGACAGGCATATTTGAGAAGGTACTTGAGAAATATTTCTCAGCACTAGCTTTATAGAAAACCCATTGACCTGTAAAAGGATGCTGCTGAGTGCTGTATCCTTATCTGGATAGTAAATGTATTTTGTTATTCATTACTGGTGCTAGTGATCCCAATGATGTTCTAATACATACTTTACTTAACTCAGGTTTTCCTCTGTGCTTGCAATCAGACGTTACTCTTTTCATCTGATTTAGTGTAATGACAGCAAAGAATGGCCTCAACATTTGGTTACAAGAAGGAAAAAATTCTTGACATAGACTAATGCAACTAATGTCTACATTTGTGGACCAATGTTTTTGTTTTAATCTTAATCTTTAATATAAAAGTAATTGAAATGTCCCTCAGGGCACTTTACCTCCCTTGCTAGATTTTTTTACGTACTTCTCTGCATTTCTTTTAGGTATCATATTACTATTGTTCTTAATATCATACATACAAACCCATTCCCTTGCTCTCCAGGGAAGGTGTTTTCTAACCAGTCCCCCATCCCATCTTGCAACGCAGTGTTGGGGTTTAAGCCCAACTGGCAACTAAATTATCACACAGTCCATCACTCAGTCCCCTTGCACCCCTGGTGGGATGGGGAGGACAACAGGGAAATAGATAAAACCTGTGGGTTGGGGAAATAACAGTTTTATAATGGAAATAAAGTAAAATAATAATAACAATATGAAATACAGAGAGAGGAATAAACCAAAAATAAGCAAACTTTCCCTTTCCCCTCCAAAAAACCCCAACCAACCAACCAGACAAAACCCCACAACAACCAAGAAATGCACTGTACCAGCCTGACCCAAGCAGCAGTCAGCAGCTCCCAGTTTCTGTACTGGGCATGATGGTCTATCGTATGGGATATTCCTTTGGCTAGGTTGGGTCACCTCTCCTGCCTGTACTCCCTCCCAGCTTCTTGTGCCCCTCCTTACTGGCAGAGCATGAGAGACTGAAAAGTCCGTGACTTAGTGTAAGCAATAACTAGAACATCAGTGTGTTACCAGTATTTCTCTCGTACTAAATCCGAAGTATAGCACTACTAAGAAGAAAATTAACTCTATTCCAGCCAAAACCAGGACATGCGAGAACATCTCTGATACATCTCTTGGTAAAAACCAATAGGATACAATGGAAACAAAACAACTCTTTAAAGAAATCACTGAAATTATCTCTTAAAAAAAGCCAGACAAACAAACAAATAACATAATTGAAAATAAGGAAGAGAGAAACAACTCCAATTTCTGGCTGTAACTCCTGTTTTATTGCAGTGGTGAACAGGAAATCCCATGTAGGGAGCTGCTTGGTCAGTGACGAAGTGCTTGCGTTTGAACATATTTATGAAACAGATACTCTGGATATGTCCTTCAGATAGATGAGTAGCCTATTACCCCTGACTTCTGTTGCAGCTTTCTCTCATGGTTTTCTGTGATTTGTGTAAATTCTACATTTCCTTTCAATTGAAGAGTTAGAAAGTCAGCTTTTCCTACTGACACATTCACAACTGATTTGCTCAAGACAAGCGCAACAAATTAAAGTTCTTCTTAAAATGCATTGTAGAATATAAATGCAAATATTTACCCTTGTTTCCATTCACGTGAGGGAAGAAGAGATGAATAAGAACACTCAGATCATATTTGGTATGGAGTAATACTTCAATCCTTACGAGAGTTTTGAATTATAAAGTTAAATTAGGTGGCTATTTTTCTTGCACAAACGGAGACGAGAGACCTTTTGTTTTGCTATAGATTTTAATGACATTCCAGAATACATTGACAGGCCTTTCAGTGCATCAATAGGGTTGCAGTAAAATGCTTCCTGTTTCCTTTAGGGTATCTTCTGTTACTTTAAAATGTACAGCAAACTAGTCGTAACAATATTTTCTCATGTGATGAATTGAGGCCTGGTCTTTATACTGACTTTACCAGCTCAACTTCTTTTTGCTGCCAGAAAAATTCAGTACAGTTTATAGTGGTAATTCCAACTATATTAGTTGTACTGGTTTGTTGTATAGTGCATTATAAATACCATTAAGTCCTTAATAAAAATATTAATGTAAATAATGTCTCTATAATATTTAGAATCCAACTGGGGCTGTTTTCCATAGAGAGAGGCTGTGTGCTGATTGATGGCATCCATTACAGTAAGGCTGTGTTTGTTCTAAACAGCAAATGGATAATTATGTGCAGACTGCCAGGTAGAGATGGCAGTTCTCAGGTAGGTAAATTATAGTTCTTGATCTCATTGATTAGGTCTATGTGGCACTGTTGATCCCTACTTGTAAATGTTTCTTATCAGGATTGTAGAAAAACCTGAAAATAGGGAAACCTGTCATAAGTTTCTACATTCCTCTAAATATTAGCATATTAGGAGAAAAAAAATCCACTTTGGGGGCATGTAGTTTCAAAACAGTGATTTAGATTATCAAGTTGTTAAAGCAGGAATTGTTCAAGGATGCTATATGATTTATACAGCTCTTCAGGCATTGAAGCGCATGTGGAAGCTGGGATCAGGCGAAGTGGGAGTTCTATCACTAGAGTATCTTGAATGATAAAATATATAGTTTGAGAGAGAGCATGTATTTCCATAACCTTAAGCTTCTATGATTTCATATACTAAAACTCTGATTACTTCATGTTGTATAATTCGTTGAATTGATTATGGATTGATGGTTTCTTGTTCTAGCCAGCAAGTGAAACCTACTGATTGATGATAAACTCTGGTCAGTATTAGGGATGTTCTAAAACTTTTATTAAAGCTCTTAATTCAGTTATTAATTCTGTGAATGGTGAATGTAAGTTTGCTTGTTTTTAATGAATTCAATGCTTAATGGTTAGAATCTGAGTTTACCTCCAAGAAAAAGAATCAAAATATATATGTGCTAGAAAGGACAGATACCAGTTGTGAAAACTGCAAGATGCAAAGAATTGTTTTCATCCCCAAAAGCATGAAGAAATGATTGAGGTAGTTTTAAGATCATTTTGAACATTTGAGAATCAAAGTGGAAAACCAAAAAAGTAATGAGCTCAGTCTAACAAGTGGGGTGCTTACAAAGGCCAGCGAACCTACCTCTGCAAAACTAGCTTTCATCCACAAAACAAGCTGGGGAATATAGCCGGGATCTTATGTACCACTGCATCTATTTTTGAGGCTAGTGCTGCTGACATTCTCCTCAATTTTGGCATGACTTTTACTTCACAAGGACTTATTTTAGGGAAATGAAGCTCCCTTTTTCTAACAAGCTAAATAAATGTTGTGTTCAAATTTACCATCACAGAGAAATATGACATTTTCCTAAATACTCATTTCTAATGGTCATATACTCCCTAACTATTAATCTGTTCAAAAAATCATTACACAATTACTATTTATGTTTGGGGGAAAGGGGAACACATATCTTGAATGAATCTGCCACACAGTCTCAACAGTATATTTTATTTAGTCTGTTACTCTGTCCACATGGAAACTGTTGGTGGAACTAAAATGCAAGGACAAATACTCAAATAATCGATGGATAAACACCTAATTGCAATCAATGTACTACTGTATCACTGATCTCTTGGGCCTTATTCTCAGGGAAAACTTCAAGATGTTTAGGTAAGATAAGTCTGATAACTAAAATGATAAATTTGGTTGAATGAACTATGTACTTGATAGAGACACTGATTTCATCACTTTTGTGTTTCCCCCCCCCCCCCCCAACCCTTCACTAGCAAGTACACAGCAATCATTCTGTCTCTTTATACAGGTGCTAGCAACTTGGTCCCATGCTAATAAACTTTATAGAAAGCCAGATATTCTTTTTCTCTCAAGGGGCCTCATTAGTAAAGTTTAACTAAGCATAATTCTCTAAAACTGTAATTAATTTAGAAGGTGTCACTGCTTGTCAGACCTGACACTTCAGGGACTGAACACTTGCTCACTTGTTGGGTTTTTTTTCTCAAGTATGTAATTCTGTGTAATTTGAAGGGCACCAGAGAAATGAGTAGGGAAAAGTAAGCTTTTGTTTCTGATAGTTGTGTCATGTCTGTTGGCATCCTCAAAGGACACCAGTGACTTAACTGATTCTGATAAGATACTGCACTTCATGCAATAATGTAACTGAATTATCTGCACTGAGTGTCAGCCTCTGCCGTCTTGACTCTGCAGTATGCAAGATTCAAACCTAGCATAATAGGCCATTTTAATCCAGCTACTTCAGTGTCAAGTGTCCAAACAGGTTATTTTATGCATATTAGAGAGCTGCATTAGCAGCAAAATAGGCCGTTAGGTGATGCTGCAGGTAATAAATCTAATAAAGCTATTTGACGAAACATTCAGGTGAAGAAGTAGAAAATAACAATGTGCATTCTGGTGTGCAGCAGAAGTTTTTCTTCAGAGACATGAATAAGATTTCAGGACACCCTTCTTGAAATATCAGGTGCTAATATTGGACGGTCAGGGATACAGGGAATTGTGACAAGTCAAACTGATACCATGGTTAAGGTCTGAGCCCAGGGCTATTGCAGTCAAGCTTTCCATTCCAAGGGGTGTGCTTATGCATGCGCAAATGGCTTCTTTGTGCTATCCCTCCTTGTTTATAAAATGGAAAGGTACATCTTCCAATCTCAAAGGAGTTGTGAGAAATTAAATCCATAAATTCTGGGGGCATGCATTTTTCGTGGCAGATGTGTCCACTGTGGTCCTTCCAGAAACTCTTAAGATAAAAGAAAGCCCCACCCTGCACTAAAATGCTCTAGCCACAGTGATCAAGGTAAGGACCATTGTATTATACTAGTTAGGTTCTTCTAAGAAATATTTCCTTTATTTTCTCTCTACTTTTAAAAATCTTTTATACCAAAGATCTTTCATTTTAGGAGTATACCAGCTTGGAATCAAACAGCTGTAGATAAATGCAATTAAATTTTCTTGGCATCAGCTGTGTTATTCTTTCTCACTACTTCTATGAAACAGTCCCTATTCAACATTAGAAACAGTCTCCTTGCTAAGAATTTAAGCTTTGAGGCCAATATTCATTTAGTAAATAGTCACACTCATTTCTAAATTTGGTAATTACGCTGTGGTGAGTTTTTTCCCTCTCAGCAGAAGCGAAAGAGAAGAAACAAGAGCAGATTCCAGGGAGGAAAGAGCAGCTCTGCTGCAACATGCCGGCCATTTGTGGTACTCTGAAGTGGGGAGGGAAAAACAACCACTGTAGATTTGGAGAGATGTTTTTAAGAACAGGGTTGCGCAATCAAGCACTGTGAGCTATCAGAAACTCAGATGGGAATTAGTTTGCAAGGAGTGAAGTTCTTGCCAGGTACGTTCCTTCTGACTACTCTCCTGGCTGTGAAATCTGGGTGGATAGCCGGAGAAAGGAGCATGGAAAGAATCACTTCTGTACATTGAGTCGACATGAAGCTTGGCCAAGTATGAAAACATAGTGCCATCCTTGTGGAGCTGCTTTTAAAAAGCATATGTGTAGAATGCTTTGACATGGTAAATGGCTTCTCTGATCACACTTGCGAAGATTTTTACAAAAGAAAATTTCAAGTCAGGAGCTGTATTAATTTTGCTGTTGCTTTGCCAGTTCCATGACTGGCATTTAGTATCTTCTTCTCATGTTCATTTAAATCTGTGAAAAAGCACATTGTCTATTTCATCTTTATGAGCTTAATCACTGATTTTAATTTCTACTTTCCAATGCATTGTAAGCATCAGGCTAAAACGAACTGTAGCTGTAGTACCATCAGACTAAAACAAACTGTAGCAGTAGTAGTTTTAGTGTTTATTGTATAAAAATGGTAACTATGCAGCAGTTTTTCTGAAAATACATACAATTTTTTGATTAAAGTAACAGCAGTCCTGGGGAAGAGCCAACAAATTCTGTCTCAGATGCTGTGTCACAAAATGGAAATCAGACCATCACCAGTCGTGAAACTATGTAGCAGTATATTAAAAGTTGATCTGGAAATGCGAGTGTTCCCATTGTTCCAGCCCAGACTGAGCTTCAGATCTATGTGTATTTATTGTCATAGAAATCTGTGTTAATGTAGTGACTGCCTATCCTAATGAATAACTTTCAAAAGAAGTGGGCTGACACTTTCTCAGCATATTGTGTTTGCATCTTAATGAACATTTTCTGCTTGGTCATGATGGAAAGAGGAATACATTTACATAATGTTAATCAAGCACTTTTTCTTAGCATTTGGAAAAGGGCAAGACTTAAATTTAATTTTTAGTGTATGCATGTCTCTAACAAATTTAACAAATAGTTTAAACTACAAATTGCTGTCACAGTGAAAACTGATCTGAACTCTCCCTTCTACAAGTTCTATATTAAATGTTCTTTTAAGATGTTTTATAGATCTATATTTTATAACTCATTCCTATTGCTTGCTCTCAAGATATAAATCCTATCTGAACTTTCCCTCATCTTTCTCAACCTTTTTAATTTAGATGATCACTTTCCATTTTTAGCTGTTCATGGAGCGATAATTCTTTTCTGGTAGTTTGGTACCACTTCATCTTTGGAACCAGAGAAGTAACAAGTGCTTATAAACATCTTCAAAGATATTGTCTCAGAGCCCAAAGGAAGCAGTCTTTTTTGTCTTTTTTTTTCCTTTCTCCCATATTAAAGTAGAAATCTAATCAGCTTAAAGTTAAGAGAAACCGAGAAATATAGAGAGAGTTAGAAGTAGTTACTTTTAGACAAAGCATTGCCTGTTCTCATTTGTTTGCTTCTTCTGTTCCTGGTAATAGTGGGTTTTATTTAACAATGATGAAGGATAAGAAAATAATTTGTGATACTTTAATTAAAAAGAAAAGTGGCAGTTCCAGGCAATGTGGATTGACTGTGTAATTGTCCATTTGTTTTTTGATTGATTTGGGTTTGGTTTTATTTTATGGTGTGGGGTTTCTTTAGGGTATGTGTGTGTTCGTGTTTGTGGGTTTTTTCTTTTTTCTTCCTATTCCTAGAGTGTCATGTATGTCATTGTTTCCTTAAATTGACAACCAAAAAGTTAGCTTTTAGCATGTAATCAGAATCATAGAATCACAGAATCAACTAACTTGGAAAAGACCTTTCAGATCATCAAGTCCAACCATTACCCCAGGGCTGTCAAGGCCACCACTAAACCATATCAGGGGAAAAGAAGCTTCTGCTGGAGGGAGATTTTCAAGTAAGTGAAATGTGTGTTGGCTCCTATTGCGAGAAGGAAATCCTTTGGCCAGAAGATGATGTGGCAGTGCACAGGGAAGTAAAAAGGAAAGATGGAAAACACAAGGGATGAGAATATAGGGAAAAAGAAATGAAAAAATCCAAAATCAAACCAACCAAACAAAAAAGCCCAAACCCCCAATTAGAAAACCAGCCAAAACCCCCACTTTGCTACTTTGCTTTCTTCAGTACTGTTTGTTTGAAAAAGAGCAAAGCATACTATTCACCTCTATATATATACTTCTCCTCTTTCAGAAACAGTTAAAATGGGCTTTTTATCATTTTTCAGTGGCAAACAGAGCAAGACCATAGGAACATGGGTACTTTCAGGCTTATTGTAAGAATGGGATTATAAGGGAAATGATCAATAGTACAAAAAGAATCTGCTGGATTCCTGAATGGTGTTTAGAAAGTCATTTGAAGCACAAACTTAGGTTGTCAGTGCTTCTGTGACAGCATCTTTCATCTGTTAGCACTAATTGTGGCCATAATGTTTCTTCTGGGCCGGTTTTGAAATTTCACTGGAGTTCCAATATGACTAGAACCAGGTATCAGTGAATGTAGTAGTCCAGCTGTGTCCCAGTGTTTAGTTGTCATAAAAATTTAATGCAGAGTGTATGGAGCAATTCTGCCCCTGATCTTGATTCTCACAGGTAGAAACCGCTGTTTTCTATCAGCATCTCACTGAGATAAATCATCTGTTATCATAGAGCTTTGGGCTGCACCTTTTACTCTGCAGTAAGCACACATAACTTGGAAAATAGCATGCCTGTGTGTACAGCTGTAGGACAACAGCAAGAAAAAGTGGAACTAATACTGGTAATAGCAAAATAATGGTTATTTACTTTCTCTTGCTAATATCAATCTATATATGAGGACTTTACTCTTGTGAATTGTTTGGTTAGAGTCCCTGGATTTGCTGAGAAAACTTCAAATTTTCTCTTGATCACCTTTATGCAAAGCATATAGTGATTTGGCTTTTGCAATCCCAAACCTTTTGGTTTTAGTCCAAATGGCTGTGACCTTTCCGTAGTGCCAGGCAGTTTTGACAAAATAGCTTTTCTTTCAGAACTTCCTCTTCACCCTGAGCGTTGCTTCCCAGGTGAGGCAAAAATCAGAAGAGAGTCGAACTGGGAATTGTTCTTTGGTCCTGGTAGATGAATTACACTGTGTTTCAATGCAGCTGTTGAAAAAGTACATCTGTCCTCAGTTTGCTTCAGCTCTTTGTTGTGTTTTCACTGAAAGTTATGTCTCTTGTTTATGGCTTAACATACTGGCTTAAGGCACCGACGGAGAGAGAGGTGTGTAGTAACAGGTAAGATGAGAGGTAGGGCTGAGGAGGAGCCGACACGTGGCTCCTCATACCTGGCATGGAATGGTACTTCCAGGCCTTTGTTGTATCTATCTGAGCTCTTGTGTACCACAATTCAGAGTCCAAAGGAGCTGACGTGTATTGCACTGACACCTGGAATTTTAGGAAAGCCAAACATGACACCTGCTATCACCTTTACTACAAATACTTTGATAGAAACAGATGTGCTGGTAAGGAAGCACAAGTTCAGTGACCAGCCTTGTAAAGGCAATTACTGCTTTTGATTTACAGAGGGTTTGACTCTTTCCTTTGTTTTACAACGTTCGCACATAGCTGAAGCTATATAATAAGAATATGATGGTGTATAATGTGAAGATTTTGTTTTTAAGAAGGAACTGCGGTGTTTTGCTAATCCAGGTTCCTTATGAAAAGATATGAATTAGCAGTTTACTGTTGTGAACCTTTGAAGGGTCTGAGTGATTTTTAAATTCATTCAGTGCTGGGAAGAGCATTGCAAGCTGATGTGCAATAGCTGCTTCCAAAATAAGTATTGACAATGGACTCTCCTTGTGAGAGAAGGAAGAGTGAGTGCTTTCACTTTGAAATCAGAAGTCTGGTGTCTTCAACTGATTCTTTCAAATGTACGTGAGCACTCATTAGTTTTTTCACTGGAAAATTTTTTTCCACTCAGAGGAAGTTCAGATTTTTGGTGTCATTAGATATCCCCCTGGGTCTCTGCACTTTAAGGATGGAGATATTGATCCCTTAGCATAGGTTTCATTTCCGTAAGTTTGCTATATCTGTTCTGCACAGCTGTAGACCGCCAGTATGAGCAGCAGAATGTTACTTGTCTGGAACTTGAAAAGTACTTTTCATTTGACATTTTTGTATTTTTTGGCTTTCCAGCATTCGTTTCATTTTATAGAATAGTTGAAGAGTGAAACTATGAGTAACACACCTGTTTCAAGTGTCATGGAATCATGGAATGGTTTGGCTTGGAAAGGACCTTGAGATCATCCAGTTTCAACCCCCCTGCCATGGGTAGGGGTGCCTCACACTAAACCATGTCGCCCAAGGCTCTGTCCAACCTGGCCTTGAACACTGCCAGGGATGGAGCATTTACCACTTCTCTGGGCACCCTCTGCCAGCACCTCACCACCTTCACAGGGAAGAACTTCCTTAGCTCTAACCTGAATCTCCTTGTTTCAGTTTGAACCCGTCACCCCTTGTCCTATCACTACAGTTCCTGATGGGGAGTCTGTATTAGCATTGGTATGCTTGTTTTATCAGTTTGTTTTATTCTGTAGAAGAATTTTGCATTCTCTATTCTCTCACTTTTAAGCAAAATATAGGCATAAAAATGCACATGGCTAATGTGGATTAGGAGATCAATCTCGAAAAATATAGCATGGAGCATAAAACAAAAACATCTGAAAAAAAACCAAATAGTTTAATTTGTCACAGTATAGTGATTATCCAGTTCTTCATAAGTTAAGCTCTTACGAGCTTAAGAATAAATATTTCCAAATGATTTTTGTTTGTCTGGTGTTCACAGCTTCTTCAGAGTGATGTGAAATCTTTCCAGGAACCGTCTTTGTATTCCCAAAGATATGAAACATTTAAAAATGAAAGTTGTGGAAGCAAATGTTTTGGCATGGGATAGAATCTGTGAAATGTTAAGTAGACCAAAACTCTTGTTTTAACCACAGAAAAGCATTGTTTTTGTTGATTTTCTGTAGGTGTGTTTGTCCTGTGGGAGCTGTCTTACAACTGCCATTATCTTAATCCGGGGACTGCTTTTGCATCAGTAAAGTGTGGGTATTTTTATATGAGAAGAATAGTGTTTCTGTCTGTAAGTGTTCAGCTTCTTTATTGCGACTGCTTTGCTTTTAATTATGAATGGAAACTAGGCAACAGCATCTTGGATGCGGACTTGTTAACATTTGGGAGTACTTAAAGACAGAAGAGTAGGAGTTTCAATGTGCTCAATAAGCTCAATAAGAAGCAGGAGAGTTTAGGGAATGCTGTGAAGATTTGCCACTGGAATTTGAAGAGTAAGAAGCTTGGTGCTTAAAACGAGGCCAGTCATGGGGGGCAAGGTGTGTTTGAGAAGACATTAGTAACTGTGAACAGAGCACAAATAGGGTAATTATAGCTGAAAACTTACAACAGTGGACTTTATTACAAAGTACTTGGTATAACTGTGTACTGGCAAGCAGGTTTTGATGTTGGTGGCAGTGAATCATTTTGTGTGGTGTTTTTTGGTTGCTTTTTGGGGGTTTCTATTAGGAGTCACTGTAATTGAGTACTAGATTTTATTTCTGCCAAATGAAGTAAATGCTCTTGTCTTTTCATTGGCAGAGCTTTGAGAAGAAAGGAGTTGGATGATATATTCCTCCCCTTTAGTTTATGGGTCTGCAACCAGAAAACTTGTTTACTTTGGTCTGCCAGCACAAATACCAAGTGTATTGAAAAAATCCTCTGTTTCCTGACTTTGATATATTGCTGAATGCCAGTATACTTTCTCTGAACAGATCAGTGGTTCTGTGTTCTTGGTTCTTTTTCAGTCTCTAATAAATGGGCAAAGAAAAGTCTTGATTATTTTTATAGAAATAGCTACATTCTCTAGAGCAGAAGTTTGTGCTTGGAGGGAGTTTAAGGGGAGCTAAAGCGATGTCCTCAGTGTTTTCAGCCTGCTTCCCAAGCCTTTTGTATGTCATGTTCTATTACCTCTGAGTTGGAAGATACTAAAACAAAATCCATTAAGACAAGACCTAATGTTATCTCAACTGCCTTACATATAAAAAGGTAGATGAAGACTCTGATTCTTCTGTACAGAGAAAGCTGAATGCCTGTTCCTTCTCAAATTCCTGAGGCCTTATAAACAAGCATTTGTGTTCATTCTTTGATAAAGCAAGCGTGGAAAAAAGGCTGAGGCAATTGATTGCATAAGCCTGATGGTTGGAAGATGAGATCCTCTGGCCTCAGATTGTCCTCATTCAAGTCTATTAAAAGCTATCTGAAAAACTTTAAAAGCTTCTGAAACTGCTGTTTGGTTTTGTTTTGGTGGTGTTTTTGTTTTTTTTTTTTAATGGAAGTAGCATTGTTTCTTTACCTCCATTGTAAAGAAATGTATTCTTTTGTTGTACTCTACAGGGGTATATTTTTGTGCTCTCTGAGATGTTTTTCCAGGTTCTTTAGTGGGTTTCTGGCTGTTTTTTCTTTAACTTAACTGGCTAGAGCTACATTTGTGTTTTATTGGTGATTTTCAATAAAGCCTAAGACTCTTCTCTGGTTTGGGTTAGCAGCAGAGCTGTTATTCAGCTTCGTAATGTAAAATCAAGGGAGAAAGTTGTTAACTATAAATGACTAGGCTTGTTAACTGTGTCCAGACATATATTGCAGGACTTTGATGCCCTTCCCAAGTTTAAGTTTGAGATAGCTGTGAGCTGCCAGGTTTATTTTCTATTATAGACTGTTTCCAGTTTTCACCAAAGTAACCTAGACTTTTTTAACTTTTATACAACTGTATGCGTCTGGGTGTAAATTCTGGGTACAAAGTTTGCTTTTTAATAGAGGCGTGGAATAATGCAGCATACTCTGATAACCAGTGTGTACATCACTTTTTCTTTCCAGTTCCTTTTCTTCCTCTCTATGTATAATATAATTTGACCTCCTGAATTCATCACATTGATTGAGGAATTAAGAATATTGTTTTGGGTGTGCTTGAAGCCCTAGCTGTTGTTTAGCTCGGAGTAATTAATAGTAAGGCCTTCTGTTACTTTACTCCTTTTGGAGGTCATCAGTGATCTTGAAGGTTGGTTTGTATTTAAGACCACTGAGAAAGAGAGAAGTTGTCATGTTCCTTTGCTTGTATTATATTTGTGCTGAAATAGAAATAAAATGAAAGAAGCTGAATGCATGGAAAACTTAGATAAAAAGCTTTCATAAGTGAGTCAAGGAAGAGAACAGCAAATTCAGTCTATGTACAGCCTAAACATTTAGGCTGCTGTTGACTTAAATGCGAAAGGAAACATCCCGATAGTACTTAATGTGTCCTGAGGTCTTGATGAAATAATATTTGGGATATTTGTTTTCAGGTAGCATATCAACTTATCTGTTGTGAAATACAGCTCTGATCACTGATATAGATTGAACAGTAAACTGAATACAATCTATTTAATGAGGTATGCTGAGTACTTCAAGGAGTGCCTCGCCCTTTGCATGTGTACCTTATCCCCCTTACCCCCACATTCCTCTTGAATGGCATGTTCATCAACTCTTATTCTGACATTGGTTTTTACTATAACCTTCCTGTAATGATCTCTGTATTGTGCTTTAATAGCATTAAGATTTGCTTTTTTTCTGAAGTCCTGCCAATGAAGCAGAAGGTTCTGATTAAGAGTAATTTAAGACAAGGCTGTATTTCAAACTAGTTGTATTGATTGCAACAGCTGATAATGCTTTGCCCTTTAACTAAAGGAACGGTTTATTTTCATATGAAGTTGATGTTATGTACCTTGATCTTTGCTACCCAAGTAACTTTCGTATCTGAATGAAATAAACAATGCATTTTACTATTTTAGCCAAGACAGTTCATTACAACTTATAATGGGTAAGTTTAATATGTTTCTGGGTCATGATCAGCTCTTATGACAAATCTGTGAAGCTCTGTGGAGCTTCATTGACTTCTACTGATGTTCAGCCAAAAGTAAGAATTCAAACCTAAGAAGTCTTAATTTTTAACTGTAACTGAAGTGCATTTTCTTGTGTATTCTTTGGTGGACAGTTGATTAGGTTTTATCTTGTGTTGTGTGCTTAAGAGTAAAAACATCATCTTACTTATGCCTATCTTATATGCAAGGGACTTGAAAAAATATGCATTAAAAATAGGTTGCTTTGTCATAGGCATTTTGATGTCGACTAATGGAAAATGTTGAGCATATTTCCCCCCCCCCCCCTTCTTTTTTTATATAAGTTTCTGATAGGAAATCTGTAGCTAAATATCATTTTGCGATTTCCATCTGTTCGTGTATAATAGTGTTCTATAATGCAGCCCAGATTGCTGCCCGATAGAAATGTCCTATAGCAGGAGATAGGCTTTCAAGCGATTGTTGTACATACTAATTATTTTTTTTTAATGAGTGCTTCATTTAATTCTGAAGCAAAGTATCTCATTTTAAAGCCAGCTTCCTCCACGCAAAAATTCCCACTAATTAGCTAAGATAGTGCCTCGCTTTTCCAGTGCCAACATACTTTAAAAGAAGGGTTTGAATAGTTGTACTGCTGTGATAAAATAAGAAAACTAAATGCATCCTTAGATTCAGAGGGAAAGAAAAAGGCAGCAGGAAGAGAAAACTGTTGCTGAAATGGTTCTTAATAGCTAACTTCAGTGATCTCTGCAGTGTTTCCCAGATAGTGAGGAGTAGGTTGAAGAGCACTGATGGTAAGAGGTATCACTTTAATTCTGGCAACTCAGGTCATTTCCTCAGGTATTAAGAGTAATTGATAAAACTGTTAAAACACACTAGCTTCTTGAAAGATATATGTCAGCATGTGTTCTCAAGTGAAAGTTTCCATACTTCACAGCTGGGAAGAAAGGCTTCCCAGCTGTATCCACATAGTGGGAAAACAAGACAGCAAATAAAACAACTTACCTGTGTTATTCATGCTCTTCATCATATGTCAGTCTTGATTCTTGGGTGACTGACTGTAAATTGTTGCAGGGGGATTGGACTAGATGTCATTTAAGGTCCTTTCCAACCCAATATGTTCTGTGATCCTGTGATAAATAGTAAATTACTGTTTTTCTTTATAACCCTTGCCTTTAAATATCTTTACTGTCTAGGAGTTCCCATCTTTCACTTTTAATTGTAATCTGACTAATAAAATTAACATGAAAATCATTTAAAGATTTACCACTTCGGGACAACTTAGGGACAACTGTATTGTGTGGTGGATGGGCCAGCCTGCAGTCTGTGGCTTCCAATTGGGCTGCAAGTGCCCATGAGTGGGAGAGCTGTGCTCCCCCCATGGAGATTAGTTTTGGAATAGCTGAAATAATTCTTATCAAGGGTTCTGGCTGCCCCAAAGGAAATGCGTTTTGTATCCATGTTGGATTTCTTTTCTCCAGGATGGTTTGTTGTGGACATTTGAATGGCCTGAACTTGAATTTTTGTGTAGAGTTTGCAGCTCAGTTGTAATCAACTAAAAAATGTTCTCAATGGATAAGCTAATTTCCTACAGTTTGTTTCCTGTGGCTGCAGGCTTTGCACAGGGTGACCCTTTGCAGAGGAGGAGGGAATAATCCATCTGAAGTTCAGAAGTGGGAACTATTCATGGATATGTGGTCATAAGGGTGCATGGATCTATCATTTTGTCAAATGAAAGCCATTGGATTCAGCTGCTTTTTTGATGAATCTACTGAATGAGTTAGTATCTGGGCTGAAAGCAGGGATTATTCTCAACTGCGTATATCCACAACAGATGTGCAGAGACAGCGAGTCTGACTCCCACGGCTCTGCTGGGCTAGACAGCGCCATTAAACTGCTGTCAGTTACCCCATTGCCAGGCACATCACAGCGGCTTGCTACAGCTTTCCTTTGATGAAAGGGAGATGTCTGTTGTGTTCTGATGCAAAGTCACGTTTGCCTCCTTGGACAGAAGCAGCATGAAACTCCTTTGCTTTAAAGATGTTGAGAGCCATGATTTAAAACCAAAAAAACAAACCCCACAACACTTAAACCAACTTTTTTTCCCCCCTATCTGAGCACTTGTAAGGCACAAAAGTAGAACAGAGCTGTGGCAGCTCAGCTTTTTTTTGGTCTGGAAACATGTTATGTTTTGAAATAAATCTTACTATGTACATTTGTATATATAGTTTCTAGAAGTTAATAGATTGCTGAAATTTTAGCTCAGCTGGAGAGCAGGTTAGGAACAGTTTATGGGGCATACAAAAGCTACTAAGTTCCAGCTATTCTGCATTTCAGTTACAATTAAAATGGCTTATGTGACACATGTAAAGTCAAGTTAAATTTCTGCTACCTGTTGAATTTGCAGGCTTGTAACATTGACTAGAGAAGGAGGCCTTTTCTGTAGCCTCTGGAAGAAATAGCTACTGTTTTAACGGTATCCCAATTATTGTTAAGCTAATTTGGCCACATTTGGGAATGTACAAGGGTGGCCACTTGGACAGAATAACTTCTTTTAAATGTAACATAATTTTGCTGAATGAAATAGGTAGACATATGTACTGAAGTATGGCTCTGTATCCTGTTTGAGAGTTCTCAGTTGGCCATGGGCTAGTAGCATACCGAGATGTGAAGTCTGGATCTATAACAATTTCAATACAGGATTTTCTTTTGATGAAACGTGACCCATTTTCTCATTGGTATGGTGATGTTTGAAACATAGTGAGAATTTTTCCCCTGAGTCAGTTCTGATCCTGCAAATTGATGTCAGCCCATGATATCCTCTTCTTCCTGAGAAGAAAATGGCATGGTATGAACTAGGTGTCAAAAGAGGTGTGAAAATATTTTGTGGAGGCTGTTCAGAAACTAAGAGAAGTTACTTTTATCTGGGAGCGTAAAAGTAAGAAGTCTTCAGAAGTGATTTTAATATGAGCAAGGGAGGTATGTGTTTACAACTTACACACAGCCAAAGTGTTTCTTCCTTTTGAAGGATAAATTCGTGTTGAATCAAAAGGCCAAGTGACATTGCACTTGAAAATGTGCAGAAGCAATATGGCTTTTATGTATGTCTTTAAAAAGGGTTTGTTGGTGCCAGGATTTGGGAGAAGTGCATTAACACTAGCCTGCCAAGCCGGCAGTAGAAATGTGATCCTTGCTCTATCTGAGCAGGTCATTATAAACCTCAATGATTTATGGGAAACTCTGAGCAGAGGTGTTTGATTATTATTAGCAGGGTGCCGAGAGTGTGTGAGGAGAGGCTATAGCTATCTGAAAGATATAGAGGGAGATGATGTGCCAAAACCCTGAAATAGTTAAGAAGGCATGAAATAATGCAATTGAAGGAGACTGGCATGCAGATGCTGTTCTGTAATGGGCACATTGTACTGCTAAATTATTTGTTACCAAACATGGTAAGTTTGTGTATTATTTATTTCCAAGTACCAATTTATTGAACTCTTTGTATGGGAGCTTTCATTCTTTTCCCCCTACACAGCTGCTTGTTTCCTTTGTATAGCCTTTTGAGAAGAGACTTGTTGCTTCCTTTAAGAAATGTCCAGTGAAAAGGGCACAAAGAGCTGAGAATAACCTTAAAACTTAACATGAATTCTTGTTGGGGTGGGTCTAGGGTGGTGACTGTGGATATTAAGGGTAGGAGTATGCACATTCTCATTATTACTTATCCTGGAGCTTCCCTTGAACCACATGGTGCTATAAAGGGCTATTGCCTCTTGGCTTTCCTTCCCTCTTTTCTGCCCAAACTTACATCTGAATTATTCTTGCCATGATATGATGTCTTTGGAGCTCTATAAGTACATGGGTGGTTCCCTGACTAATCACTACAACTAAGTTTGCAGAGGATCATGAGTCAAAATTCATTTGTATTTTACATATTTTATATTTATATATTTGTACTGTATTTCCTTATTTAATATGTTTCTAGGCAGTCTATCTCATAGCAAAGAAGTCTTCTTCATGTTTTTCTCTGCTCACTCAGTCTGAAGAATAACTTCAGTGTGTGACATGTTTCTGGAAGGTATTATCACCCTGGAAACAGAATTCACTAGTGGTCTTTTTTGCTTTGAAGTATCCCAGATAAATAAACTATTTCTTACAAAAAACCTGTATCAGTTAGTATGTCCTCCCACAGAATCTAATAGTGTTGTTGTGTGTGTCCCCTTCCCAAGTAATTGCTTGGATTTAAATATCTCCAAAGAAGCAACTTCCACTTCATATAGCAAAAAGGAAGACTTGAGTGTGGTTTTCCATACGTGCTTTATTTGAGTTGCCAACAGATATTAAAATATACATATATCCTTACATGGTTAAAACTTGTTAACATAAAAACGAACTTTTCAACCTTACTATTCATAGACATAAAAATAGTAATTGAGGCTAATGGAATTTGAGGATGGTGACTTAATGCAACAGCAAGCAAGGCAAATTTAAAATAGATGTATGGAAACCAGCTGTGGTCCCTGGAGACTTAAAGCAACTCAGGAAATTTGGGGTTCATATATGGAGAACAGAGAGTAAAAGCTTGGTTTAGATGTCCTCAGTAGCTTTAATACTGATACTGAAAAGAAATGTTACAGCTGTACAGCTGCTTATGGGCTGTATAATACCAATACCAATACCTGCATCTCCAGCAAGAGCGCTTACTTCCCAGCGTCAGGCACCTTCTGTGTTTGGGAACACAGGCCATGAAGTTTCAACAAGTCTTTGCTTCAAAACATGATTTTAGCATTGCTACTTCTATCAGTGCTGACCATGTATTATATTCTTTACAATCAAGTTGAAATCTCTTAAGTGGCTTGGTTTTGACAGTTCTGAACACTTTCTCTCTGAATGCCACAAAAAGAATTACTCCTTTACAGAGCTCTACGGGTTTCAGCCATATTAGAAATGGGTTAATGCTAGATTTTAGGCTATTGACTATTGTTGGAAGCAGATTATTTTGCTTGTATAAAATAAAATCAGACAATTTAAAGTCTTAATATCTGCAAAAGATAATCTAAGCAAATATGGGGGTGTTCCTGGTGGTTGGTTTGGGTGGTTGGGTTTTTCTTTTCCAAGACCAGTCAGCATTTTATATCCTGTGCAATTCTACATCAACTGCCAACAAAATGATATGCAAAGCTAAATTAACTTTCTAGGTCCAAGGGCCTTCATAAAATGAATATTTTAATGAATATGAAATACCAAAAGAGAACCTTGATTCTATTTTTCTGTGGTCTTACTGTAGGAATTCTTTTGGATTTAATTTCACTGGCATTGCATTATCCAGAATAACTTCCTGAAGTGCTGACTTTTACAAAGTTCAGTGGTGGTGTACCTCCTGAGAATGAAGAATTGTGGTCTGGTTTAGTCAGGAAGCATTGTTAGAGATTGATAAATACAAGCCTATTGCATCCCTTACTGCCATGGGACCAAGTGGTTAGAATGGGTTTTACCTTTTTGCAACAGCTACCTAAGGTGCAGTGAGGGAATTGCTTGTTTTGTTTGTTCTGGTCAAATTTCATCATGGAGTCCTCCTTTTTCAACAAAGAACTGACTTGGGGAAGGAACAAAACATTTCTCGTGCATGTAGGAAAAGAATTATTTTTGATTAAAAAGCTTAACCCAATCTGAATTATGATTAACAGCTAGAGGCTTTCAGTGAGCAGCTGGAAGTGGGAAGTTCTTTCTACAAAGCCACTTTCCTGCACACCTCACCAATCCTGGACTGTTTCTGTTTTTACCAAGGACAAGGAGCTCCATCTCAAACTGACATGAAACTAGATAAAGCTTCTGCTTATATAATTTTGATTTTGCTAATCAATATCTGCTGCAAAGAGGTTTTATAATAGTGCTGTTGATATGCAGCTATATTTGAACTGAGTATGACTGCCACTGCATGGAGATGGACATTGAAGTTTTGCATAAACTGGCTAGTTTTGTCACAAGGGTGTTTCTAATGCATGATTTCAAACTAATCCTGGGGATTTCATCTGGGCTTCTCTCCTGAGAGCCCAACTAAGCTTACAGAGTAGGGCTGGGGAGGGTACGTGTTGTGAGGACCAGAAGGCTTTCCTTTGTAATATTGCTTCTGTTGACTCCAGGAGTCCACTGGGCCACTGCTCCTTTTCATCCTCTGGAAGTCTGAGGGGAAGGGCTACCTTTATAGCAGGTAATGATTTTATTCAGAGCCAGGTAGAAACTGAGTGTATTTGTTTTCCTAGTTCAGCTTGAGTATGTGTTAAACCCCAGGTGTGAAGAGGTGTAGGATGTAGCAAGAAGAGTTTTCCAGAGTAGTTTAAAACCTAATTGATTTAGTGTTTGTGGTATTTCTAGCCTTTAATAATTAAAAAAAAAAAAAAAAAAGAGTGTTTCTGGTACTTTCATTTACTTAAAATGGTTCTGAGCTTCCTGAAATGTGATTTTTGAGCGATGTGTGTTGTTAGAGCTTGTATTTATTCATGCTTATCTTTCTCATCTCCGTCTCGGATGAGATCTTTAGGCTGCAAATCTAAGATGGGAATAAAACAATAAAGCAGTATTTTGTAATGTATGTTGAGATGTAGTGAGCTACCAGGTTTCTTGATTAACAATTCACTAAGAAAAAAAAAAGGTTTTTGGGGAAAAAAAGACATACTTTTTTGATTTGTTCACGAAGCAGTCAAAGTACAGAATGCAATTGGAAGTTCTTAAAATGAAGCTAAGAGCAAGATAAATGGTTTTCACAGAGAAAACAGAAAAATAGAATCGAGAGCTTATCTAGTCAGTATTTAAGAAATGTAATTAAAATGAATTCTGTTATGCCAGCAGTGGGGCTCATTCAGCATGCAGACATCTCTGTTTCTTTCCAGTGACTTTACACAAACTCCTAGAACTGCATTAAGGTTGGAAATCATGTTTATTACTGTAAATGCTTAGTCTGTACACAGCCAGTGTTAATTAAGCAAATATGCTGTTGGTACTACATAAAGTTATCATAAGGTTATTCTTTGTTCTCTAACGTCCTGAGATTCCTAACAAAATATTTAGATCTTCTACATTAACCACATCAGCTGCTGTTCTGACCAGAAGGCAATGCTGATTTGCTCTCTCCTTATTTGGCTGCTAGACCAGTTGGAAATAGTTTGTTTCAAGATGAGGTCAGTTTAACCAAGAAGTGTGAAGACAAGCAGGGGTATAAGCGTAAGGTGTTGGAAATAACAGTAGAACTTGCCACTTACTAAATGTGACGGTGACTTATTGCAATACAGCACTGTCTGTACATAGAGGTCTTTCAATGATGTTAACAGACAGTTCGGCATCCTTTTTGCTTTTATACTAACCAGTACCCTTTTAGGAAAAGTAAATTATTGTATGTCTGGAGAAAACCTGTATAAAATAACAAAACAGTCTCCAGGCTACCTTACTAAATGGAGTCAAATGATCTATATTGATCTTGCTTTCCTTCATTATTTGAATTGGATTTTGCTTGAAGGAGTGACATGCACATTTGTATAGTGGAATGCTTGTGACAACTGTATCCCTGTAGAAAACAGTTCCATTAACTTTTCCTGCTAACACTGAATACCTACATTACGATATTAAGGCACTATAAATAAGAGCAAGCCCTGCTGTTACATGCTCAGCTGTAGTTTATTGTTTGGAGAATAAGTCCCCGATTTCCAAGTATTTTTCATTGCTGTTACTGTAATTACAGGACTTCATAGTAGTTTACTGACAGTTTTGGGGGGTTTGAAAAGCCGTAAAACTTTTCCTTGTGTGATCCTTCTCTTTACAGCTGTCTGTTATTCAAGTTTCCTTGTGCTAAAAAAAAAAAGAAATTGAAGTGACTGGGAGGAAAAAGCCATTGAATGCTGTCTCTTGCACCTCCTTTTTTTTTTTCCTGTTTTATTGGATGTTATTGCACAAAAATACCTGCTATAAGCCATATTTTCTTCGGGGAGTAACGGTGCTTGTTAGGGTAGCTACGCTTTAATCTATAAACGCAATCTGGTGCCGTCAACATAAAAAGGACATAGAGCTGTTGGAGCAAGTCCAGAGGAAGCCATGAGGATGCTCAGGGGCTGGAGCAGCTCCTGTATGGAGACAGGCTGAGAACACTGGGGCTGTTGAGCCTGGAGAAGAGAAGCTGTGTGGAGACCTCAGAGCAGCTTCCAGTGTCTGAAGGGGGCTGCAAGAATGCTGGAGAGGGACTCTTCATTAGGACCTGTAGCAACAGGACAAGGGGTGCTGGGTTCAGGCTGAAACAGGGGAAGTTCAGGTTAGATCTAAGGCAGAAGTTCTTCCCTGTGAGGGTGCTGAGGCGCTGGCACAGGCTGCCCAGAGAAGTGGTAATTGTTCCTCCCCTGGCAGTGTTCAAGGCCAGGTTGGACAGAGCCTTGGGCAACATGTTCTAGCATGAGGCATCCCTACCCATGGCAGGAGGGTTGGAACTAGATGATCCTTTCCAACCAAAAACATTCTATGATTCATCTGATCTGTGACTTTTTATGGGTTTTTGTTTAGCTTTGCTCTTTCTGAGGCAACTCGAGATGTAGGCCCTTACCTGCTGCATGTATTCTATAACTAAAATACAGATTGACTTCATAGTACATGTGTGGTGTATCTGGTCTTGTATCAAAAAAGGGCCACAACTTACGAAGTTTTTCATTAAAATATTCTGCCCAACAGAATGCTGAAAGAAAAAACGTGGAAGGCTGTATGTTAACTGTAATAAACAAACATTGGTCAGAGCTTAATCTTTAAATACTCTCTTCCTTACAAAATGCAGGTGATCAACTAAATAAATTTGCAGGAAAATGAGAAATGGAAGCTCTGATGTTAAAAGCAGCTTGGATGTATATGTGGGATAGAGATTTCACTGTTGGGTGAACTTTAGTTTAATATCACACCCTGAACAATACTGCACACTAATCAATATGCTTCTGCTTATTACGTGTTCAAAATGAAGCCCTGGCAAAAATGCTATCTTGAAATTAAATGGCAGGTATCATGTGCTCATGGGACTATATATAACAGGCTTTTTAGCATCACTACATTAGATTTTAGTTAAGGATCTCAGTACCTAGCTGGAGGTGCCTCCTTGCTGGTCTTTGAATTGTCTGGAGGGGTTATTTTTGCTTTTAACTAGTTCCAGTGTGCATTTGTTGGAGTTTAAAGTTTGGCGTTTGAATACAATCCTCTTCTGTTTGGACTGTTCTTTTTGCTTCTGTTCTATTAACCAGTCAAACACTAGTAAAGAAAATGTTTTGCCAATGTTGGTGACTTTAATTGTTCAGTGAACTGCAGGGCCTTATTACAGAGGATTTTTTATACCTGTATCTTTTCATGCCTTACTGGGGAGAAAACCCAAGCTGGAACGACATTTCTACAGTTAGTTACTAGAATCTCTTGACACTAAAGCAATTGAATTCTTAAGAAGAGGAAGGAGGATAATAGGGGTTTTGAACTGACTTAAAAAACCTCTTCTGGAATGATTTGTGCTCTGTTTCCCTCCTTGTATGTGCTATGCACATGATTTTCACTTGCTGTAGGTCAGAGCATGTATATGCTCAGGCTGTCCTGGAATTTGAGGACTTTTTAAAGACAAACCTTAAAGGTTTTAATGGATCTTTAATAAGTTGCTTTAAGATAACTGGATTTGCAAGGGAGACCAACAGTCTCTTTTGTCTGAAATGCAAATAGCTAAAATATCTTAAGGGTTAAGATATTTTTAAATAGGTAATTTGTTCTGAGCTGCACCCAAAAATATTTAAGAAAAGAACAAAGCAAAATGTCAGAGTTATTCTTTTCAACTAGAACAACTTATGGGTATTGCGTATGGCATTAGCAGTGATTTCCACAAGTGTGGTTCCCGGGATGGTATCTGTTAACCAGAGTATCTGAAGATGTGAAGTGATTTGCAGCGGGGTGTGTGTGGGGGGGGCAGGAACGCAATGGGACCATCTTGCCTCAGTCTAGAGGCAGTTGCCTGCTGCTTGAGTACCAGTGTTCTTACCAGCATCAGGTTTCGCTGGTGACTGAAAGAACTGAATTGAAATTGCAGTTTTGTTTCTTAGCAATCCTTTTGTTATTTGTCTTAATAACAGTTTGGTACGATGGGGGTAAATGCGCCTGTGTTGTATCATTTCACACTCAAATTGTGTTTGCTTTACCAGCAGAAAATCACTCAGCTCTGATAAACAGAGATGGTGCAAGATTGGTAGTTTGTATTTCTATCAAATAGCCAGCATTTTGCTTTCCTTGTTTGTTAATGTTGATTGTGATATGTGTATTTACATATGCTAATGGGAAAATTAATAGTTAATGACAATTTTAAAGATGGTCACTTAGAGATAGCTGTAAGAAGTCACACTTGAAGGAATCTGGAGTCTCCTGGACTGTTTTTAAGAGCACTTCAATTACTGGAGCAGGAAGGTAGGGTTTGCTGTGCTTTACTGACCTCCCCGCCCCAGTGGCTCACCCAGAATTGCCTTTGAGAGTAATAAATGTTCATTCATCAGCAGTAAAGAGACAGCAAGCTTCATGGAATATTTTTACTGAGAAAAAAAAAAGTAGGAGAAACCAAAAGCTTGCCCAAAATATGTGTTGGTCTTTTAAAGTTATGAAGTTGCTAAAGAACCAATGTACTGGTTCTACTGTTAGTATCTAGAGTAGGATAGAGTTGTTATTCTTAAAGGTCTTTGAAAGAGTTGATATGTTAATACTGATACCTTGAACAAATTTATCTTCAGGCGTTTTTTATTAATTTGAGCTATATTTTTCCTGCAGTTTTAATTGGGTATAGTGACATAAATCCTCCATGGCCATAAATTGTCACAGCACCATTGATTCTTTCTCTCCTCCTCTGCATCCCCAAAGTGTTGATATCCACATACATCAGCACTGCACTGGTTTATAAGTAGTATGCTGCTAAACAGCTCCCAGAGGAGGCAGCGTTTCAGTGAAGGATGAAGGCTATGTGTATATGGTGGGTGTATGTAATTCCAAAATGAATCGTGACATTAACTTTGCTACGTAATTATGGCTCAATTTTAAGCTGCTGTTTAGTTTTCATTCTTCATCAGAGGAGAAAGGAGTCAATGATGAGTAGGTTTTTGGTCCTGCTCGGGTTCAGTATTTAGGCCAGTCATGTGTTTAATGCAGCTTTTGGGCAGGGAAACAGCTTGAGAGCTGCTCAGTGCCTCAGGCTACCAGCTGCTTGCCTAATTGGCCTGGGAGCACAGTGGAAAGAAAGCTGAGACACCAAGTCAGCTGGCTTTCAATATTATTCCCAACTGGAAGAGAACCTGCTTATTGGGTTGAAGTGGCATTCACTCTTATAGATACATAGTAACTGTTTGCCCAGGGATGGTGCCATCCATTGTAGCTGTCCTGTTTGTTTGCATCAGGTCAGTGTGAGTGAAGTTTGAATCCACATCTTTTTCTTCTGTTGGGCAACACTTGAAGGTTATGAGGTAAAAATTATTTTAGGACTGAGTCGTTTCTTATCTGAGTGGGAGGTTTCAGAAGGAAGCATAGCAGGCTCATAAGACACGTTGTGGAGAGAGCCTAAATAATAACCATAGATGCATACAGAAGAAACTAGAGGACAAAGAGCATAGCTTCGTGAAGTAGAGCTGTATGCTCTGAATGATTCTTCCACATACTCGGTTAACTTGACTTTGACAGTCAGTGAGGCTCAAAAGGTATCCTTCGTCAAGAGTGGTAACTGCTAAGCTACAGGGGAAAGAAGAGTTTCTAGTTTTGATAGATTTTCTTGTTAAAAAAAAAACAGGAGGTTCTTGCAGTCTTGTGGAAAATTTAAGGAATTTGAATGGTTTGGGTTTTTTAACCTTTTAAGTTGTTAAAATCCATGCCACTCTCTTTTCTTTGGGAAGATAATATTTTGTATGTAATAAACACTTGGATTTGAAGTAAATGCTAATAAACTTGTTTTACCTAAGACATTCATCTCTTTGAACGTGCAAGGAATGTAGACTGCTTATGAACACAGTGATTTGTTTCTATAATTATGTAAATACTGCTTAGTTGGGTTTTTAAGTATTTCTCTAGGTATGTATGGGTCTGGTGCATTTTCACAGGTGATTTTTATTAGCTGAGATCCTAACAAAGGAGGGCCAAGCAATCATAGAATCTCAGACTGGTTTGGGTTGGAAAGGACCTTAAGATCATTCAATTCCAACCCCTGCCATGGGCAGGGACACACCACATTAGAGCAGGTTGCTCCAAGCCCTGTCCAGCCTGGCTTTGAACACCGCCAGGGAGGGGGCAACCACAGCTTCTCTGGGCACCCTGTGCCAGCGCCTCAGCACCCTCACAGCAAAGAGCTTCCTTATATCCAACCTTAATCTCCTATTTTTAAGTTTGAACCCGTTACCCCTTGTCCTATCACTACAGTCCCTGATGAAGAATCAAATCAAACTCGGTCTGCCTGTTTCTCTCCAATTAATAACTTTAAAACCTGTTGACAAACTGGTTTGACTTGAAAGGGCAGCAGTCTTGATAAATAATTGTGCAGTTTTCCGTACTCAGTGTTGTCATACAGATTGTATGTGGTTATCAGTGCTTGTGCTGAAGGAGAAAACAAAAGTTGCACATTAGATGTTTTTTTCTGGTAGCATCTGACTGGCAAGTCAACTTGTTGCTAGCTATGGTATTTGCTGGTTTATTGCTACAAGAGGATGGCTCAAGAAATGTAAGATGCTGTCAGTTACAGAAATGTGATAAGGATTTCAAAGAACATGTAGACAAATAGCTGAGGAAACAAGCTGCTTCTGCAGCTTATAAACAGCTACTTCTGCCAGCTGAAGGCTTTCTGCAAGTAATTCATCTGCTGGTAAATAACCATTGTAGCAACCTTTATTGTGCTGATCATATCTGGTACTGCCTGTGTGTAAACTGTCCTCACAGTTGATGGAAGTTGGCATGCAGGACAACTGCAGATGACAAAACAGCATTTCCCCCAACTGTATAGTAATTGTATTATTCGTTACAGTGAACCTAAACAGGCAGGAATAAAAAAGTGGGAGACAGAATATTTTATGCCTTAAAATTACCCTTTATGCCTTAAAATTACTATGAAAATCTGCCTGGTAGTCAAAGTACCACTTGCTTAAGTGTTGCTTATCTTTTTAAATTGATGGAGTTAATTAGTATCAAACTTGGTGCGGACAGTCTTAACCCTGTTCAGACATTTGGCTCCTGTTCATTTTGCCTAGATGTTTTCCTTACAAAATCAGGTTTAAATCGAGTGCAATGAAAGCAATAAGACTGTAGGACTTAATTTTATCCACAGGATCTCGGATAGGAAAGAAATGACCTAAAGTGATTATTTATCTATTTCAGTGAAGCTATTCCAACCTTATATAGACAAGTTCTCCTAATCAAAGTTAATAAGGAGATTTTTGGTAAACAAAATGTATTTAATAAATAGCCAGCATCATCTTCCTCTGTATCTTCCACCTGTAGTCATTAAAGCATACCTTGCATTTTCTACCATACTTCTAAAAACATATAAGCAACGTTATAAGCCAGGTTAGATACTTTGACTTTGCTTCTCGCTAGCTTTAGCTTCCCTTGCTCTTCAGCAATTTACATCGTGCACATCATCACAGCTTTTGGTTTCTAACTGTTGCAGTTATTTCAAAAAGGTGATTTCAGTTCTTTATCATAAGGATTAGTTTTCATTTTAATTTTAAATTGAAAGCCTCCTTGTCTTCGATAATAGAACTGGCTGTGTACTTCACACTTGGGAAGGTTTGCTCCTTGCTTGGGTTTTTGCTTTCCCCTCTCACAAAGTTGCAGATGATTGTATGCCATAGCCTTTCTGTTAATTGCATCTAATTATGCATCTTTTATATCTTATGTATAGCCTTTATAGCGCTTATCACACTAATTCTTGAATCATCATGGTTTCAAATACCTCATTAGAGGAACACTTCTCATCACTTCTCCTGCAAGTCATGCCTGTTTATCACAAATGTTTACTTCTTGCATAGAAAAGGGGAAGCTTCTCTCCACGCCAGCCAGCCTCATCAACCCTGGAGTTCCGTGCAGTTATTCAAATCTAGCTGAGATCTACTACTACTCTGGTGTAGACAATACAAATTTAATTTGTTTCATTTTAGCCTCTCTAGGTGGTATTCCATATCCAGGTAGCCCTGGGCAGCCATGTGGCTAACTATGTCCCCTACCAAATGCTTGCTCTAATCGCTTACTGGCAGGAAGGGGAGAGTTGCCTGTCCTTTCTTGTTGTAACTTTCTTGTTGTAACTTCATCTTGTCTTCACATAGATGAAACCTGAGTCTGTTGCCTCATCTCTTTCCAAAATAGGACGTTTGCCAGCAGTGATGGGAGAGGTAGTAAGCGGGAAAGGAAGGAGCAAAAACTGTGACTGATGCAGTGGGGAGCAACAGATGTCATGTGGAAAATTGAGATATACTCAATAAGCATTTTCTACAAACATTTTCATACTGATGTAACTTAGTTATGGGGTGTGAGATACGAGCATATGAGAGAGTGAGTTTAAGCTTTGAAGCATTTCCGACAGATGGAAGTTTGTGGCTGAAGACAATTTCTGTGGAATTACAGGCTAGTGGTATTCACAGCTTAATGATTCTGCTTTAAGAGTGATTTTATAATTAAAGAGATGTGGTGAAAGAGAATAGAAGGAGCTGGGTTACAGGAAGCAAGGGAAGTAAAGGCCAAGAGTTGCTGCTGTTAAAAGCTTGTCATCCAGAAAGAGCTATACCCTGTGTAAGAACATGATACAAAGAATTACTGACTTCAGCTTGCGCTGTTAGACAACACAAATTTCTGTGAATACATTATTGAAGGCAGTATCACAATAAATGAATCAGAAAAGATGCTTTGACATCTGTATTACAAATTGTGGTATATACTTACCCAGAACAGAATAAAGCTATGTCTGAATCAGCACAAAGAAACTGATATTCAGCAGCAGCAAAAAACCCCAAAATGCTGTAATACTGTGGGTTTTATTTTCCAAATAGGCTTTTAACACTTGAAGCAGAGCTCAATTACTTAGGGTATTGCCCTCTGTATAACAGGAAGAATGGTTTATTTGCAATGTACTCACCTTGCCAAAATGAGTTGTTCGTAGCTTGCTTTTCCATGATTCTTTCTTTTTGATGTATTTGATGTATTTCAGTACTTGGAGATCACTGTTCACCTTGATGTTAACTGATTTGTAAGTGCCTCTTGCTTCTGTTCTTGTCAAACTTGAAATTAATAAATCTAATTGAATTTTTGCAAACCTATTTGTTGTAATGCTTTACACTTGGGGCTTGTGTCAGTTGAAATAACAAAACAGTGGTTTCAGCTGAATTCTGGTGCCTTTACACAGTTAACTGACTAAATCTGTAGTGTTGTTATTTCTCCTGTTTTCAGCAAATTCATCTTCTCCAAATTGCTTGAGTTATTCCTTCTATTATCATTTTTAAATAGGTGTTTTATAGAAATTATTTTGGACATTTTGGGTATGTCACCATTTTGATAGTGCATTATAGGCATTTTCTGTTAGAGATGATGGCTTTCAGTAGCATTATCGTGAGTCATAGAACATGGTATGTGTTCTCTAAGCATATTGTTTTCTAGTTCTGTGTGTTCTGCTTCAGACTAACCTTGTGTCGTTCATACAGTTTATAGATTAAGTTTTGCTTCAGATGTGTGATATAATGACAGCGTTTCCTTTATTGCTGAGGAGTTACTGCTTTTCACCAGGTTATTTGCATTCTATGCTTTGAACTTCAAAACTGGTGATATTTACATTGAAATGTTGTATTTGCCATGCTTTAACAGAAAGAGCTATTGCAAGACATGAAGTCAGAGAAATAGAACAACGTCATACAGTAGATGGCCCCCGACAAGATGTGGCATTGGATGAAGACGACGATGTGGTGATTATTTACAACCGAGTACCTAAGACTGCCAGCACTTCCTTCACAAATATTGCCTATGATCTTTGTGCGAAGAACAAATATCATGTTCTACATATCAATACAACCAAAAATAATCCTGTTATGTCTCTGCAAGATCAGGTAAGCTGCTGCATCTGGGAGGGATGTCTTTGTTAAACAAGGGAGAAGTACAGAAAATGTTTTCCTATTGCAAACTTGTATGGAATTGGCTTTTATGTCACATTTTCCAATATAAGTGAATTCTAATGCATTTATGTTTTCTTTGTAAAGAATGAATGTTTTTTATTAAATAATAGGTTTAGGTTTTTCCTGGGCTACTGGAGGAGGTAAGTATCTGTTTATCAGCCGAAAACAAAGCCAAAAGGGACACAGCTAGGGCACAAATGACCTTTGTTGTTACAGCTGTAAAAGTTTATTGTATTGTCAAATGTCTGCCTTTTGGCTGTGTAATAGTATTTGCCTGTCCTCTCCATCTGCAGTGAATGCAGTCCTATGTGATTTCCTCTATGAGTAGTGCAGGCACTGTGCCCTGCTGTCAGGGTTATGTTTCCATTTTTGATACTAGGTCTGGTCAGCTCTCACAGGTGATAATAACAGGTAGAAGGAAGCAGTTGTAAATAACTTAAACTCTAAAGGATGGGGCACTTTGCATTCATTTAAATCTCTCACTAAAATCAGTGTAGTCCCAGGCTAGAAATGATCATGGCTACCACTGCATCAGATGATGAAGACAATGAAGGATCAGGGCTCTGTTTTTTGTGGGGTGGGGTATGCTGAGGGAGGAGGGTCTTTAAGTAGTCAGGTTTTGCTCATGGTGAGTGCACGTTCAGGGAACGCAGGTCAGATGTCTGACACATCACTATGTCATCAGCCCTGTCTGTAAAACAAAGGTTTCCACACTCTGGAATGTGCTACTGGTTGTATGCCGATGATCTTAAGTGATATGCAGCAGAGGCAGGAGCTGTTCTGCATTGCAGCACATCAGCACTGAGGCTTCCAGCTCCTTTAAGTGCATGCCTACAGGCAGAAGCAGCTCAGCACAGCTGCTGGAGCAGTGCAAGGGGAAGCAGATGGTAACAGGCCTTCCACTTTTAGTTCTCTGTGTTGGAAAAAGGTTGAGGTAGGGATCTATGTGCAGGGGACATTGAATGTACTTGAGGCAGGACTGGAAACCTCTTTTGTGATAGTGAGGTTGTGTTATTGTTGGGTTTTTGGTAGTGTAAAATCTTTTCCTAAACACGAAGGTGATATAGTCATATGTGGTTACTGAGACTACCAAGACTCAACCTGGTAGCCAGCCCCATAGTCTTGTCTACTGCGTAGAACAAGAAAGACTTATGCACTAACAGCAGAGTGAGTTTTCAAAAGGAGATTTATCAAGCCTGTATCTGTTAGTTAAAAATCATACTCAAGTCAGTCACACTGAGAGCTGCACTTCCAAGCACAAGTTCTGTTGCAGTCAGGGTCTGAAATGTAGGGGTCTGTCCTGAAGGATAGGAAAGTGAGTCATTGGTGATATAAATTTGTTCTTTACTGGCTTAGTTTTGTCTAACAGAAACTCTCTTCCTAATTTTCCCTCTAATATTAGAGGGAATATTATAATACTACCTATTGAAAGATGAAAATCCATCAGTGCTGGCCATGTATACAATACTGGCAGTCCTACCTTCATTTGATACCATGCCATTGTCCAAGGTCGTAAGTTATATTGTTTAATTAGGCAGTTGTTACTCCTCTTCTTTGGTAGCCATTAACTGGGAAATGCTGCCAATGAAAATCTTTACATATTGCATAGTTGTTCAAACAAGAATATTTGTTTATCTGTCGTATATCGAGATAGCAACTTGCCATTATAAGTGATAAAGCAAAATTCTGGAGATGACAAGTAGCTGGTGAGGTTTATTCTTTGTGGGCTTGGGTTTGCATGAAATACATGCCACCTTTATCAGTATAGCTCACTTGAGTGCATTAGGTGTATATGCACCAGTAGTAAAATACATAGACATATAGAGACAGAATTGTTTGATTAGTTATACTGTTTGTTAAAGCAAATCTCCCTAAACAAGGTGAAGATTGCCTTGGGCCTGATACAGATTTGTAAAACAGTGAGCCCTCCATTGTGCAGTACTTGTGCTGTTCTTTTTCCAAACTGCTCTAAATCTGTAACAGATTTTAAGTTCTCTGTCCATAGGTGAAACCTTTACTTGTTGAATGCAATCTGCAAAAAACCCTGTTTAAAATCCACTCCACATACAATCAGTATCTGATTTGAGATAATCCAGTAAGAGTCCCTAACACATCCATTTTAGTTTCAGATGGAACTTGTCCCAGCAGCCCTCCTTTCTTTTGCAGCTTCTCTGACAGCAGGATCCTGGGAACTGCCCCTCTTTCCACAGGTTGGGCCTTTTCTTTGCAGTAACCTGAGTGGCACGCTGCCCATGTTGCATTTCTGACCTGTGTGGTCTGTAACAAAAACACTCGGTTTTCATTAAATCAGAGTAGGTTTTTGTGGGACTTCATTTGTTGCTTGCATGTTTCAGTACTAGTACTTTTTGTGGCTATAAGGAGGCCTGTGTTATGGCTTGCTGGATGGCATACCAGCCACACAAACTTCAGCTTTGTTGTTACATGGTGAGATTGTCATCTAAAACATGTAAAATGAAATTACTGTTCTGTCTTGCAGCATAAATCCTTGATATAGTGTTAGAAAAGGGGATGTAAGAACACGTTCTCTGTACTGCTGTTGTGAACATAGAAAAGCCATGGTACACTTATCAGCTTGCTATTTTCTGTTCCTCATTCTTTTTTCTCCTGCAGTTTCTCCATTTTTCTCAAAGGAGCACCTGAAAATGTATAATCTTGCTTCCAAATGTATTCTAAAGCAGTGGCCTCTCAGAGGATAGCACACTCATACTGACTTCAGTTCCACTTCCAGCAATGGCTCTCTGAGGTGGAACAAGGAAAAGGTTGGAGCGACTGTTAGAAGTACTCTCATGTGCTCCTGAACAGATAAGAGTTTTTCTCTTGGAGTTAGATGGCCTGGTGAGCACTAGTGTCCACTGCTGTACTTGTGCCAGTTGCAGAATCACACAATGGTTTGGGTTGGAAGGGACCGTGGAAGATTATCTAGTCCAGCCTCCAAGGTTGCAAGGAGTTTCCACCATCTGTGTGCTCCATACCCCTGGACTTTGACACAGATTGTGAAAACAGGGAGTTTAAAGCCTAATCTATTCAGCCTTTCTTGCACTCCCTGAGCCTCCTCGTGACCCTTCCATGTTTCAGTACTTTCAGTTGAGAAAGAACTGTTCATGCAAGTCTGGAACGTGTTCTTGTCTGGCTTCACCACAGCTGAACTGGTAGACTCTTGTCTTTTCACCGTCTCACAATATTGCTGAGAGATGCCTTTGCCTTGAGCTTGCTTGTGGTTTCTTATGGCATGCCGACAAAGGTGTGCTGCTAGCCTGTTTCCAGTGTTCCTAAACTTCTGGTTTAGGGCTACCTTATTTGACAGTTTGGATAACTAAGCTACCAATGCCTTCCTGCAGAGGATTTGCATTCAGTCATCCCATTATGCTTGGTCTTGAAATCTGAACTGAGATTTCTTTTAATGAGGACACTGTGTCGGTTGGTCTTAAGTCATACTTGAATGGAAAATCCTCATGTGTCCTCACCAGGCTGTGCTGGTGATATCCATCCCCCAGTTATTAGTAATTTTGAGTCAGTTATTCAGCAGTTGACAAACAAAACTAGAATGTAATGACGGGAAAAGCTGGGGCCTTTTTGGTATCCAAAATCCATGTGATACCAAGCCACAGGGTAATGACCATACCAACTTTGGTGGCAGAGGGTATGGATGTTCTCTTCAGACCATAGACAAGAGGGACTGATGGAAGCAGTGGACAGAGATGGAGGCTTCCCACGTCACTTTGGTCTGCACATACACATTTCCCAGGGATTTTTTTGCTGAGACCAAGTATGCTGGTTGATTTTACATTTTCCCTTTTGGCTCACTGGGACTCATTATAAATTCTTATCGTCCTAGAAACTGAATGTATTTAACTTACCTTTCAGGACATCTTATGCCCCCAGAGTACGTTTGATCTGGCTTTTTAATTCAGTAAAGCTCAGCTGATTTCTCACTAAAGGCTGCAAAGCAACTTTGGAGCTGATTATATAAAAGCACCATGAAACAACTTCCCAGGAATTCCATTCACGTCTATCTGCACTTTTAAAATAACCTCACATTTTATTCAGTTGGGTTCAGATGGAGAAGCTTGCTCAGTCTCTTGAAAGCTCCACTATCTGTTAAGCCCTGAAAAGAAAGGTAAAATAGATCTTATTTAACAGTATGAAGCAGCAAGCAATATTCATCTCTGCCCTAAAATGTGTGAATCCAGACTTACTAGGCTATCTGTGACCTGGAACAATTCTGATTGTTGAAATGCTGCAAATGGGGCTGGGGGGAATCTCTTGCCTGAAGGCTGGTTATAGGTGTTAAAAACTGGTATTCTCAGGACACAATGTGGGGTTGGTCCATCTTAAGGCAGACAAAAATGTCACAGCTGTCTTATAAAGCCTTCCTAGCTGCCTCTTAGCTTGTCTGGTATTGAAGTTAATAAAAGACTGTAACACCCATCCTGTGTTCATAAAAATGCTTTCACTTAGCAGACAATATTATATGACAAAGACAGTAAAGGATTTTTTTAACTATTACTGGAAGATCTAAGGTTTGATGCCAGATGGTGGCACAAGGATCTGAGACAGAACTGACCCTTGAGACTTTGCACTTCGCATTTCCCTGTGCCTAGTCCTAGTCTATTAGACACTGTGACTCTGGGGCTTGGAGGTGATGGAAGGGAGGATAATGTATACTTTGCATTTAGGAAACTTCTTTCTCAGGTATAGAAGTATTCATAGCTGAGGGTCTCCACTGAAAATATCCTGTCAATCTTTAAAAGGTACAGTCGTTGAAGTGTGGTTTGTTTCAGTAGGTAGATCCAGTGAATTCAAAGTCTCATAGATATCTATCAGTTTGTGCTATGGACAAAACAAGGCAGAAAAGCCAGTGTAGTTTATGAAACACAATTGTATAACATTGTGCAGTGCTAGGTCTGCCACAATTTTCGTGTGCAGGATATAGTTTAAATTGTGAAATGCCACAGACTGTGAAACTTGTACATTGAAAAAATGAATGCTGCCTGTTACTATAAAGTAATGTACATTTCTTTTACCTAAGAGCCCAGGACCCGGTGTTTGAGGAAATAAGTAAATTTTATCAACCTCTTAAGTCTTAGACTGTGAGTTTTGCACATTTGAAGAAACAGAAGCAGGCGAGTCTTGCCTTTTAAAATTCTCAATTGGTTGGTGATAGTAAATAATAAATATCATGTTCCAGGACTCTCCATCTATTAGACCTTACAGAATGTTAGTGCATTGACTTGAGCTCTCCAGCTTTCCCTTTTTGACTCTCTTGTCTCACCTCAGTATCTTCATGGTTATCTCTGTCACTGTATAACAGAAAAGATACTGTAGATGTGCAGGGAATGCCATCTTCTCATTTGCGGCTTCACAAGTGGCCTATCATTGTCAGACAGGCCAGGTAGCACAAGTTTATCATCTTTCTTTATTATCCAGTTGACTAGTTTTGACATAACTTTCCGAGTTAGGTGCTTTGATGTTAAAATACTCTGTTCATCTAATAAAGCCAAGCTATTTCAGGGCTTCCATATCCCACTTAATGCGATAATCCTTTCTAGTTTGGGGTGTGTACCTTATTTAGCTCTTTGAAGGGGAAAGCTGTTCCTGTTTTCATGAAGTTTGCCCGCAACTGCATTATCAGCCCTTGCTGAAGGGCTGCTTCATGCTTTAACATGGAAGCTTCACTGAAATGTTAGACTTAAAGTAACAATTCAAAATGGTAAGCGATAAATCTAGTTTGCACTGTATACCTTTATGCAATTTTTGGATTACTCATGCATTGCTTTTTGAGATGGGGGAGCAAATGAACCATGAGATTTGTTTCTTGTTCCAGTAAAATCGGTCGAAGAACTTGCTTGTAAATCAGGTTTGCTTTTATTTAAGGGACTAACTACAGACCAGAGAATTCCATCAAAGGTGTATGTGCGTTTCTGCTTCTTGCTGAAAGAATTCCCCATTCTTTTCCAATGACAGATAAAATGGACTGACAAAAGTGAAATGTTTGTCTTGCTAATGCTTTTGTGGAAGCTTTTCTTGAATTGCCTTTCTGATTGCTGTCTTCTGCTTTGGTTTACTTTCTGATCATTGAATTGTGATGATATAAGCAGAGTCCTCTGTATGCTTGAAGAAAAGTCTGGTTTTGGTGGCACAAATTCTTTGCTAATATTCAAAATAGAATGTTGTTTTGTAATGCATGGTAAGATTTATAAACCAGAGGGCACTATGTGTGGGGAAACTCAATGTGTTCCAGCTGTACAGAAACATTTTCTGCTGTCTGCTTTTATAGGTCCGATTTGTGAAGAATGTGACTTCCTGGAAGGAAATGAAACCAGGATTTTACCATGGCCATATATCTTATTTGGACTTTGCCAAGTATGTTACCCTTGGATTTATCTGTTGAGTAGCACTGTAGTTGAGGTTGTTTGGATGCAGCTGGGGCATTAGTGCCCTCTAGTGATGACAGCTGAGGTTTGAGACACTCGCACGCTGAAATTCGTGTGCTGAGCAATATTTGGGTTTGATTTTCACAGTTTTCTCTTGCCTTTTTGTATGTTAAAGTGTAGCCGAGTCTCATTTCAAAGCTATTTATATGCTGCATTTAGTATTCCTTGTGTGAATTACAGTCTGTTTTACTGAAAATCCTGGCTTTTCTCTAAAACACTGACAGTTCTGCTTTAGGATTGCTTCCCATTCTGGGAAGTTTAAGATACTTGTTCTCAAGTGTGTTTCATATAACAGGTAATACCACCTGCCTCTTAAGTTATGTAGTTCTCTATCAGAGTATCCCTGTATACTGTATCAAAATACTAAAAGTTATATTTTAAAGCAGTTTTTTTGCCTATAGTATTTTGACTTGCCATAAAAAGCATTGAAATAATTCTTCTGGAGTTAAATCCTGCTGCTTCTAAAATTAATCTAAAAGAAAATGGGGTAAAAATCCTCCCAGTGACTTCAAATGTTCAGGATCATATCTGTATTCACGCTTTCATGTGTTTCTTCCCTTGTCTCATTTTTGCTAATGGATCTAAAGCAGTGATCCTCAGTAGCTCACTCTTGTGAAGCCTCTCCTTGAGCTGGCAAGTCAGTTTTGCTTAAGATGCTTAGCAGACAGTGCTTCATTTTGCACTTGCAACATGCAGAAAAGCATTGAAAGTTGAAAGTGGAATTTTCAGATCTCAGCATATTTGACTGCACAACCAATAGTAACCAGTACTTTCACCTCCTGCTGGTGGTCAAGCCTCAGTTGTGTTATGTTTCTGTGTATTAAAACATTTATGTAGGAGGGCAGGCTGCTGGGGCTGGTTCAGCCTGGAGAAGAGAAGCTGTGAGGAGACCACGCTGCAGCCTTCCAATGTCTGAAGGGAGAATACAAGAATGCTGGAGAGGCACTCTTCATCAGGGCCTGTAGCAATAGGACAAGGGGTGATGAGTTCAGGCTGAAACACGGGCAGTTCAGGTTAGATCTAAGGCAGAAGTTCTTCCCTGTGAGAGTGCTGAGGCGCTGGCACAGGGTGCCCACAGAAGTGATAAATGCTCCACCCCTGGCAGTGCTCAAGGCCAAGTTGGACAGTCTTGGGTGACATGGTTTAGTGTGGGGCATCCCTACCCATGGCAGGGAGGTTGGAACTGCATGATCTCAAGGTCCTTTCCAACCCAAACTATTCTATGATTCCATGATTTATTTAATGAAATAAGATTTTTAGTGTGTAAGAGCTTCTTTTGTTTAGTCATTGCTTTTAATTATTCTCTCATGTGCACTGATTTTTAATTCTAGCTTTTGATTACAAAGAGTAAGAAGGGGAAGTGAGAGCATCAGAGATTCCCAGTACAGCATATTATATAATAGAAAATGCTAAAAGCTACAGTAGTAGCTGGATAATACCAATAGCACCAAATAAAACCTTGAAGTTTACAGAAAGTAACAGGCAAGAAGTCTTAATTGCACCTCATTCAATAAAATAAAATGTACCAACTTTCATTAGTGGCTTTTCTGCCTTCTAAAGTTAAAATGTTGCAACATTAATGCACCCTTGAACTGAGTAACAGCTTTCTAGAATGAATGAATGTTATTTAATTTCAAGGCCAGGTTGGACGGAGTCTTGGGTGACATGGTTTAGTGTGGGGCGTCCCTGCCCATGGCAGGGGGGTTGGAACTGGATGATCTCAAGGTCCTTTCCAAACCAGACTATTCTATATTCTATACATTGCTCACTTCATAAAGCTGAAAACATCCTCAGATACTCCCACATTTAAAATAAAATAATTACTTTACATCTAGAGAGCATCTAAGCAATTTCACAGATTTCTTTCATCTGCATCTTCCCTCTAGGACTGTGTTATCCTTGTGCTTGCTGTTTGTTATCCTTTCCCATAAATGATTTATTTCCTAGACCTCTTCCCCCAACATAGCTTGCTTTCTCATATGTCAGGTTTTCATTATTAAAATAATACCTTGAATACTTTGGCTGTGCTTGGCAGGGCCCACACTTTTCAGGCCGTGAGGTGTGTTCTTGTAATGAACATTCTTGTAGTTGAGAAATGTAAAGTATTTCCAACAAGTCAATGCTTGCTTATATGCAGATATCAGGCTTGGGTCCACAGTCAGGTATCAGAAGAACCTCTTAAAATATTCTGAAGCTTAAAGTACTGCATTCAATAAATGACTTATGGTATTGAGGACAGGTTATCATAACCCATCCATATAAAAATTACAGTAATACAAGTTTAAATTTGTTTTCCTCTTTTTCTTAATTTCTGATCCCCTCCCTCTCCCCCCTTATCCCCTTATCTCTGGTAAACTCTGGTAAAGTTCTTTGACAATGCAGTTACAAAATCATTATAATTACTAATAAAGCTATAGTAGTAAGTACCTTATGTTATCCTAACTGATGCGAGTTTTGCAAGGTCGTGTGCAAATCTACTTGAATGTACAATCCCGCACAAATATTTCCAAGGGCTCTGACACCTCCATTTAACACACAGGAACATATTATTGGTTGAGGCTGCTGCTTGGTCAGAATGGTTTGTTCCAGCCTTCTCCAGCACTTGCAGGAGAGTCTGTAGAAGGGGACGCCTGTGCATGTCTCTCGCACTTCAGTGGACCTGAAAGAGGTGCAGTTCAAAGTCTGGACTTCGAATCATTTTGATGCACACACTCCTGTTTTGCAGACTTTGGGGAGTAAGAGCTGGCATACAGACAAATGTCAGCATTGTCACCTTTACCTGCTACGGTCTCATGCATTGGTACTCTGCTGCTAACATCTGAAGAATCAATTGCTGTTCTGTAGCCTTTAAAAATTTCCGTATCTGTATTGCTGGCCTTTTGCCACAGTGATGCCTTTTAATTGTGGTTTTTTTTTTAACTTCTTCTCTGCTGCTTATTCTGTGTTTCTGTTCTTCAGCTTTTGCAACTTAAGATTCCTCACATAAGCAGTATCTGGTACTATAATTTACAGAGTACCACTTGAACAATAATGGTACTGCATCTGACACACATTCCCATTGTGATATAACCTCTTCAATGTTTGGATACCATATTTATTTGCCACAGTGATGTCTCAAATGGAAAAGAAAATAAAACTGAGAAATGTGTTGTAAAAGCTGCCTTGAATATAGATCATTGAAAAGCAGCATTTGCACAAAACCATTTCGGTGGTTTAAATCTTTCTTACGTGTCCTGTGAGCTTACCACCTTATTTCATCAGGCTTCCTGTTTGTACCACAGTAAATCAAAAGTTGCTTAAGGTAAATGTCTAAGGAAAAATGTTATATTTTCAGATAGAGAAGTTAATATGGTTACAGATACTAGCTTAGGCTTCTATTTAATAAGCATAGCCATATGGATGCAACCCAGGTAATGGATGGGCTCTGCACTCTGCCTGCCTTCTGTTAGAAATCATGTCTCTGACAACTGGAGACCTGCCAAGAAAACCACTTGCAGCATTGCATAGCACAGTTCAGGAGGGCAGGAAATCAATATCAAACTTCCTTATGCTTATTATAAACACGTAGGTGGCTGCTAGACTCATTAAGGCATTTCTAGAGCCAGGATGGTTGTATAAACATTTTGGTACCTATTGTGTGAGGATGTTTAAGGTTTGTTTGCTTCTCTTAAAAAAATAAATAAATCACGGTCCCAGGAAAGCTGAAATGGAACTGACTTTCACATCCGCATAACACGCTGGATAATGAAGGTGAGAGGAAGCAATCATTAAACTTCCTCTCACCATCATCTTCTTTGTATGTAGGTTTCAGTTGTGTCAGTAGAGACAGGCTTTTAAGTATTAAATGGAAGCTCTGATTTGGCCTTTAAAAGACATTTTCTTCCCTCTTTTACTTTAGATTTGGTGTCAAAAAGAAACCAATTTACATAAATGTCATAAGAGATCCTATAGAACGCCTAGTTTCTTATTATTACTTCCTGCGCTTTGGAGATGATTACAGACCAGGGCTACGGAGACGAAAACAGGGGGATAAGAAGGTAAAATATACTTCATTATATATGGTTTCTTACCGAAATTAGTGTATAAACCATTTTAAAATGTCCTGATAGAAGCTGAGTATTTCTTGTATCAGTCTTGGCGATGGTGGCTTTGCAAGTTGTATTCTCCCCTTTTGTCTGTACTAGACCAGAGTGGAACATGAAGTATGTTAAGTGTAACATTTTGTGTAACCTTATAAATTAACTTTATGATACAATTTGTCATGCAAATTAAATACAATTGTAAATGTTTTCAGGTACCTGGAGTTGTAAGTATGGAGTTAAGCTTATCCTCTTGTATGAGAATTCTGCATCTGTTCTTGTTGAAGATTGAAAGACATTTTTCACTACTATTTTTTAATAATTAACAGCCTTAAACAGTAAATGTTGCAGTGGAATTATGTGAAGAGTCTTCTTGCAAACTATAGAGTTCTAATCATAGGTTTCTAGACTTCCTCCATCCGTCTTAGGTGGCTATAGGAGTAGTTCAGGTTCATATATTCAAACCTTGTTTACTAACACAGTTTCAGAATGACAACATGATTCGGACTTCATAATACAGTTATTGCAGAAGGAACTTATACATCCACTGTCGTGGTTTACAGGAAGACATTTGTTGAAGCTTGTTGCTTTGTACTGCTTGTAAATCAAGGAGAAAAGCGAATTATTAAGCATATGAATATAGTTTATAAAACTATAATCAGAACAGGGTGGAAGTTTTTAGTAAATGGAAAGGGCTTTTGTATGTTGCAGAGCCAAACACTTTAAAATGTCAGTGGCAATATTTTAGTAAACTGATTTTTTTTTTTTTCTGTAATGTTACCATTTAGTGTAGAATGTGTGAATACGGAGAGATATTGGAAAAACAGCTCATCAAAAATCATACCGAATACAGCTTAATATATATACACCACATAACTAAGAAATGTAACTACTAATTTTGTGTGCCGCCCCCCATCCAAGCAGTGTATTTAGACTGTCTGGAACAGGGCATTTGTCTTGTCTTTCCCTTTGATGACTAGCTGCTCCTCTGTTATTTAGGGTTTGGCGCCATCTTCAGCTACTGCTGTTCAGTTTGTCCCGACATCCTACAGCATAGGTAGAGGAAAGCTTCAAGCAAACCAAATTGAAATGAAGCTTAAAATAAATCTATCTTCATAGCACTGGCTACAGAAATGATTTGGTAATACAGTGTCGTAAAGGCTAAAAAGCCTCTTTCTAAAAAGAGAGAGAATCTCATCTTTTGTAACCTACTCTCTTCCTGTTCAGGAAGAGCATCATTTGGTCAGTGAAATTCCTTGCTGGTAGAGATGAATGAGTTGGAAAGCTGACCATGCTACCAAGTCCAAGCTGTTTATAGGGCTTAAACTTCATGCTTTTTATTAAGTACTAATAGCATTGTTTTAGTTTTGAATTAGAGTCCAAACAGACTTGTTAGGTGGTCACTGGGAAACATTAAGGCAAAATCCCTAATGCTACTGCTTGGTAGACTGCACTGTAAGCTCTGATTTGCTGGAACAAGTTGAAATGCATTCCTATTTATAATGTTTGCAGTTCACTGCAGTAATAATTTTATGGTTTTCTATTAAAGATGCTTTTTCTTTTCATTTGTCACTATTATGCCACTTTATTTAGGTCTGAAACTTAGTTGTTGCCTTACAGATTTAACTTGTCCTGTAAGCAGCTCTAGTTTGTATGAAGTGAAATTGATTTGCTATGCCAAGTTTTAGGGATCCTGTTTTTCCCCAGTGTCTCCAAGAAAACTGTACATATATAGATGGTGTCAGTTTTACATACATTAGGTATAAAATTCTTTAAGCTCAAAACTGGATTGGCCCAATCACAGTGTCTGTAACACTGGTATCTATCCTAATCTGTGTTATAGGAGATTCACTAAGAGCTCTTCATATGAAAAGTAGAGAAGATCAAAACTTTTTTCATAATGGAAATCAATTTGTTCCTTTATTAAATGGGAGGGAATCTTAATGGACTTTACACCCTCACCCTCTGCCAGTCCATACCACATTTATATGGAAGAGTTCTTCATTCATTTTCTTCCTATACCCCGTGCTTTCAAAGTTACAGATAGCTTGGCTTCAAGAACAGGGTCTGTAAAGACAAGTATTTCTTTTAATAAAATCTCTGGGTGGAATAGCTGAGATAAGTATATAAGAGGAAGTGGGGAAGGAGGTGTGTCCTGTTTAATCTTACTTAGAGTATCACTTACTTGCTTTTGTGTATTAACTATAAAATAACCTGCAGGTATAAGCAAAAGAGTCTTCCTTTTGACAGATGCTAGTTCATACTTAGTATATACACTCATAAGTTAGGAGGTGCATTTAAACAATTCAGTTCTTAAGTAATGTTGATGTTATAAAATACCCATGATAGATCAGTGCAGAATTTCTCTTAGAGAGCTATGCTAAAGAAAGCATACCAATGTCTTGTTTTCTTAGTGAAGCTGAGTTTTTATCTATGTGACATGTATGAGCTATTCTAAACTCCAAGTGCAGTGTGGGCCTAGGCACCACAGGTTAATCCCTGCTTTGGCCTGGTATCAGTACATTTTTCAGATTATCTCAGGATCTTCACCTCAGAACAGAAGCAAAGGGCATTGTCCTTGTTCTAACACTGAATAATTAGGCAAATATATTTGTTAATAGTTGTTTTGAACAGAAACCGGACAGAAGAAATAGTCAAAAAAGTTGTCTAAGTGGTCACTTATTTGTTACTAAATAATTTCTTAAAAAGCTTTCCTAGATACATGGCTTACACCTTGCTTAGAAATAGGAATACTGTGAATACTTCATGGTGACTGGGCAAAGTATTTACCAATTCTTTCCAATGTTAATGGAGTTCTTATTGTAACTGTATTACTGCAGTTGAATCTCTGTGTTGCTACAGCTGTCTATCCATGTAAAGCAGTGCTGTATTTGCCAAAAATAAATTGCCTCCTGAAATGGCAGTTATTTGTCATATTAAAAATGGACTAAAACATTATTTAATCTGCAGCACAAAATGCACAGTGTTCTATCATATAAAGATCCAGCTGTTTCCAGTGTCACATAAATCCTGATGGCAATTGGTGCTGTATCTTTAGTGACTTATTTTGTAAGGGAAAAAAAATGATGTTAACACTTGCTGACTGGTTTTGCTTGTTTTGACATTCATCCTTCATCAAGGTTATATTAAAGAAGTATCAAATGAACCAGGTAAGATCAAATTGTTCATTAGCTCTAACTCCAGAGTATCCAAATACTATTTTAATTGAGATGAGTAACTCCTAATAGCACCCTGAAAGCAAAGCTTGGAAATGTACTGGTTTTCCTTCATTCACATCATCTCTTGTGTTTTTCTGTCCCCACTACATTTAGCCAGGTTGAGATGTGGGATATGCATAAAAGATTTTAAAGCTCAGCTCAATTTTGTCTTTGTTCCAGACCTTTGATGAATGTGTGGCAGCTGGAGGTTCAGACTGTGCTCCAGAGAAACTTTGGCTTCAAATTCCATTCTTCTGTGGCCACAGCTCCGAATGCTGGTAGGGAGAGAAATGTAGCTTAAATTGTTAGTCAAGTATATCAGTGCTAAAAGCTAAACTTAACAAACCTGAATATGTAACATAGTTGAAGAAAGTGTGTGGTACTGGACAGAGTGAAGCAGCAGGTACTTCAGCCATGTATTTTCTTCTGAAGATGCATTTTAATGTAACAGTCTTGCAGCTCCTGAAACAAGCAGTATGTTAGTGTACTGTGTCAGCTGTGCTAGGAGGGAAAACAGATGTTTCCCATTTTAACAATAATTTTTTGTAGATTTGGAGTATTGACGTTTTTCTTTTCTGTCAGGCTACGATATCCATCTTTCTGAAAGGAGATACTCCGTTCAAGCTCGCAGAGTTTCTGGGGAGAGCAAAATAATTGGGATCAGGATAAATTTATCTTCTTAAACCTTTACCAGACATCTAGTAGTCAATGTTATGTAGAAGAAACCAAACCAAAGGCAAATAGTGTCCATCTGTCAATGTAGCATGTTTTATAACAATGGCATAGGCTTTAAAACATTGAACTAAAGGCAAACTAGAGGGGAAAAAAAAAGCAATTTGAAGGATTCTGAGTGAAATCAAGGGCAATTATTTGTCAATGCTACTCTTCATCCAAACACGAGCAAAGCACATGGTCGTGTAGAGCTCCTCTTTCTGTGCCTGTCAGTCAGACCTATCTATGCCTGAGCCAGGTGAAGAAGCAGAAAAGGAAAGAGCTCTGTACCTATCTTTTCACTCTGTCTAGAGCTATAAAAGGAGGAAAACAATATCAGTTTAATTACTGTCTGTTGTTCAGTATGGATGTCCCCCCATTAAGTGCAGTGACTTTCTAGTTCATAATTATGCTTCTAGGATGCAAAAGGGAAAGATGTGTTCTTACCAGAACCATTTCTGGTGGCTAATGGGAAAGTGGAGACTGAATATTGACATGAGAAAATGTAGATCCTCCAAATATTGCATTAATAGAGACAGGAACCCTATACCCATGTGGTTTGTTTGGTAAATGAGTTATTAATCAAAATAACTAGAGGAGTCAAATTTCTAGGTAAGAACTCAGATGAGAGAAACTGCAAAGGGAAACGAAGTTAGGAATGGTTACAAATTGAAGTGAGCCTTCCCTTTCCTATGCAAATGTCCTGTTACAAAATAATCTCCATCTAGGGACCAAGGATTGTTGGCTGACATCAGAACTTGCTGTAATTGTTCTCTGTCATTTTAGGAATGTGGGAAGCAGATGGGCTTTGGAACAAGCCAAATACAATCTGATTAATGAATACTTCCTAGTAGGAGTTACTGAAGAGCTTGAAGACTTTATCATGTTGTTGGAAGCAGCTTTGCCCCGGTTCTTCAGGGGTGCCACAGAATTGTACCGGACAGGTATTTACATTATTTAAGTGGTTGATTTTCAAGGATTCCATGGATTTTTTCATCCTCTTACCCTTTTTTTCATGTGAATTCTTTAGACTTTGATGAATAGTTTTGAATCTTTGCCAGGTTTGCCTCTCAGTTGGCTGATGTTCCTACATATTTAAAAGGCTCCCAGTACAAATGCTTGAGGGCAGCCCAAGTATCTTCGTGCCTTACACAAGCCTATGCTTGATTCAGCCTGGTTGGCTGTGCAGAAAGGCCCAAGGGATACAAAGGCCCAAGTATATGTTGCCTTCCTGGGGCTGTAGTAAGCCATTTGTCATATAGCTAGTACCTTGGTTTCTCAGAGCTGCCCATGCAACTTAGGATGAGGAAAAGGTCCATCTTAGGCACAGCTTCTACCTGCAAATAGAAGGAGAAAAGGATCTGATGTGTAGGGTCTACATGTGTAGTATTAACAAGTTTATTACAAAGCAGCAAATAGCAGTTCTTAGGGAAAACGCTACCATCTTTTTGGTCGTCTTTGTCTCATGTAAGAAGTCTCTTGCTCTGCAGCCTTTAAAATTCTTAACAGTTGATATCAGATTAACATCTAAATAATTAATTTTGAAAGACCAATCTTGCTTCAAGTACATTATGTGGAGTAATTTTGTTCCTTAAATGAAGTGTTCATTCCCTGGGTTTATTAAAGTAAGGAGGAAGAACTGAAAGAACTGATGCAAAATTCATTAACATTTAGTGCAAGAGACTGCAAGTTTCCAACCCTGCATGTTGCGTTAATAAATTCTGGATGAAATTCTGTCGCTTCTAATGCAGTTTATCAACATGCTGAGAGGATAAAACTCTGTGTAAAAGGACTGTAAACATCTTTTAATCCATAAACTTTAAAGTGAAGTTCCTGCTTTCGTTTTTGCGTTTAGGAAAGAAGTCTCATCTTAGGAAAACAACTGAGAAAAAACTTCCCACAAAAGAAACTATTGCCAAGCTACAACAGTCTGAAATCTGGAAAATGGAGAATGAGTTCTATGAGTTTGCACTGGAGCAGTTTCAGTTTGTCAGAGCACATGCAGTTCGGGAAAAAGATGGAGAATTGTATATTCTGGCTCAGAACTTTTTCTATGAAAAGATATACCCAAAATCAAACTAAGAACAACACTGTACAGTGAGATTGATGGACTTGAATCTTTGGTCACATTGTCATCTTAGTCCTCAGCCACGGAAACTAGATTGCTTGTAGACCTTCAAGACATTTCCTGATAGATCTGAGAACAGTAGGCTGTGGATCACCTCCAAGGCATTGGATACTGGCTAACATCTTGGTAATCCAGAAGCAAAGGCTTCATTTCTTTTATCTAATACTTTCAGTGGGAGTTAATATCCTTTACCTGAAGAAATCTACACTTCTAATTCGGAGCAATTAATACACAGCAGTTCTAGTTGAAAATATATCCAAACAAAAGAATGCTTCTGTTGATGCTCTTTTTAAGTTTCAGAGCTATTTCTTTTCTTTTATACTTCTGTGAAGAGGAAATAATTTTTCCCAGCTTTCAACATGGAAATTTGGTTGCATCCAATAGTGTTAATAACTGGTTGACATCTGTGCTTTGTTTTTGTGAATCATGTCACATGATATTAATTGGGATGGTGAATCATGTTCTGCTGAGAAACGCTGCTACAATTGCCCATATTTATCTATGTGGTTTTCTTTACAAATGACAGTTGATCATGAGTGTTCAAACATCATTTCCACATTAATATTGTAAAAAGTTAAAGAATCAGAGGAGGTTTGGTTTTGGTTTCTTTATCCCCACCACCACTGGCTGAGGTTGGAAAAACTGTGAAGAAGCTGGTATTGTCTGCAGTTCTAGTTGATCCTTACACAGTGGTATAAAAAACATAAACTCAGTATTAAGTTTCTCCATGGATTCTTTGTAATAACTGTAAACTGAGGTATTGGTGAATCCATATTATGACTCCATGAGTGAGCTGTGGTATGGTTAGGGTTTTCCTACTACTTCGATACTTTTATCTGTAGAATATTTTTACTAAGGTGCTTTATAACGTGTTTTAAAGCATTGCATATACAAAAGGAGTAAAATGCTGTAAATACTGCTTATTTTATGTATTTGGACCAAAAGGTTTAAAGTAACTAGTTTAAAGTGGGGTTTTTGCACCCGTTCTGTTATGTGTGAAGTGAAAAGCATCACATCTACTTTGTGGTTGTGTTACAACTGTTGGACATTGCTGAAATGCACCTCAGTGACCTCTCTGACTTCAATACCAGAATGTTGTCCAGGGATTCTCTTTGCAGAAATGTAGTCTTCATCCTTTTATTATGGTAAGAAGACGAGAAGAAAAATGTCATGTGTAGTCTGGTTGGGAAAGATGCAGTGAACTTGATTGACATAACTCTATTTATGTAACTGCCTTATGTGACTATTGTAAATCTGTGAGTTGCCATTATTAACAGTGTGAAACACCTGGTAGATGAAGTAAATTGCAATTGGTGAACAGATGTTTGGGGCCACTGCATTAGAGCAAATGGCAGTGGAGAATTGTAAGAATTTGTTTCCTATTGAATTTTCTTAAAGATCTGAGTTTTTACACATCTTACACCTGCCTTTTCTTGTAATGCTTTCCACAGAGTTTGATGGGGGAAGGCACCAAGGAGACAAAGTAAGGAATGGTGGTAAAGGTTTAAATTCTCAAGGGATGATGCTGAAGGCTTAGTTTAAAATTACCAAGTAGAGTTTCTTTAACCAGCTTGTTCTTGTAATGAAAACAAAGGAAATGGAAAATGTTCTGTGAACCGAATGTCTGCAGCCAAGAGCAACAGCCCGATGACAGAGAGGATAGGGAGAGACTATCAGGTCCATCTTGCATTTTCTTTGTTTTCTTGGATTTTTCCCTTTGATTTTTAAAAACAGATCTCTTTTTGTTCTTCCCAAATAATCAGGGAAGTTCCTTCTGATAGCTTACCCTTTATATAGCATGAACCATGCATAAGATTTCCTGTTCCAGGTCTTGTCTGTTGATGTCATTAATAATGCCAGTGTGCTTGGGAATAGGATGTGTTAGTTCACAAATGAAGGCATTTTTCCTAGCTAAAGAAAGGAACTGAGGAGTCATACACAAGAAGTAGCTAATGGAGATCTAAAGATTTCCATAGTGAAGCAGTAACTTTTTGGAAATAAAATGAGTATTTATAATCCCAGGAAAGATTATTCATTCACTGTTAGTTTTACAATAGATTTTCTTTTGACTATCTCTTTTCTCCTTCAGAGTAATTTGGATCAGTTTACCTTCTTGAGTCTCCTTCAGAATATTCAGAAGAGCACCTCTAAGAGAGCAGAAGAGTTTAGTAAGTGAAAACATAAAATATTCATCTAAGTAATGAAATAGGTATGTAGACAAATGCTTCTCTATTGACAAGAAAACCGATAGGCAAACCTTCTACCGATTTCAGTAGGCTCTACAGAAACCCCTTCTATTCTGTAAGACATTTAAAAAGTTGTCTTTAATTTCTGTTTGCTTCCAGGATTTAGATTTTCTTCATTCTGAGTCTTCAGTAAGGACAATAATAGAAAACAGTAGAACAATGCAACTTTTATTACTTTTAAATGAGCAATATATTTTTCATAGGTCATGTCAGAAAGCACATTTCATTTAATCAGCTATCACTTCCCGTCCTTTGCTGTGAACTGGCAGGGTTGAGACAAGCAAGAAGTCTAGCTACAACTGGGAGGTTTCATTCTAGATGTGCTCTGACAATGTTACTGTCTGTGGAACACAGAAGGAATCAAGACTGTCTACTTTTATATCTAGAGCAACTGTTAAGTCAACTGTGAACTTTTTAGGATCCTTTCAATTGACAGCTATCAAACTTAGATCTCCTAAAAGACAGTTTAGGAGAAGGAGCTTTACACATTTTTAATAACCTGGTTTATTCCTCTTCTATTTGGAAATGGAAACAATCCAAGTTGTTGGAATTAAAAGTGTTTTACAGTATATAAACAGAATTTATCTTGTGAATTTGCCCTTAATGACTTGGAGTGAAAAGCAGCAATACATGGGTTTTTGTTGTTGCAGGTTGTATGATCAGTAAACTTACTATGCAGCCTCCTAAACATGGATCTTCTAACTGAAGTCACTGTAGTCTCTGCACAGGAGCTTGGCTTTCTGCAGGGCTAAGTTTGTTTGAAAGGTGCTGAAACGCTCATCTCACTATAGTTTAGAGTAGGTTTTCTTACACTGTTCTGTACTTTTGTACAAGATTAACACCCAGATTTTGTGCTAAACTTTAGCCCTGTTGGAGCTCTTGATGTCAGCATAATGGCATGAGGTCTAGCTGCACTGGCAACTGCATAGCCATACCCACAGCATGCCGGAAGCACTGGGCAGTGCTGACAGGAGAGCAACAGTGGTTTTAGCTCCTTCCCATAATAATTCTGCAGCCATGCAGCAAGAACATCACTCTTATTAGTGTGTCTGTAGACAGCCACTAGGCTAGGGTGCAGAGTATCCTATGTGCACATTCCTGCTTGCTCTGAGTTGATTTTCAAGCAGTCTCTCTATTAGTGGTATGCTGATCATGGCCTCTTATTCAAACAGGCATGAAAATTTATAGCTATACAATACGGGAGAGGAAGAAGCAGCCCACCCTGGTCATTTGAAATCCCTTTTCTGGGTACTTAGTTTTCTCTGAAGATACGTAGCTATTTTTACTTTCCAGGAATAAACATTTGCTTATTTATGGTCTCAGAACTGTTCAGTTTTATATTGGGGAAAATTCAGTTCTTTTATAATTCTGTTTAAATCTTTTATTGAGCTTCCCTGGTGTTGCTGAACACGTATATGACAAAAAGGGGTATGGATGACGCTGTCTGAACTGTGCTGCTTAAGCAGTCAGTGGAAAAGCCTGGTTCAAGTGCACTGCCAATTTAGCTCTTCAGAATTAGAGCATATTTTATGACTACTAGAGATTAAACTTAAGGAAACTGTAAGGCTGCTTAGTTGGATGGATGCTTCCTTTACTGTAAGCCTATGCAACTATGTAACCTAGCAGCAGTATTTATAGAAAGAGTCCTCTTCCTGAGACTTTTCTGGAGCATAATTATAAATGTTCATACACTTGTACTGTCTGATATTTACATCAGCAGCTTTCTGTAGCTTTGGTAAAGAGAGACAGGTTTGTGAGCATTTCTAAAGCAGTACTGAATGTAACTTTGAGAAACATGGATTGTGCGTCATGACTCGTTTCTTTTTGAACACACACACACACAGCTGAATAGTGCCTTTTTTCCTCACAATCCATGTTGAAGATGCTCGATCCCACTCACCCTCCGTAAACTGATTCGTTTGTGCAATACTGTTCCAACTTGAAACCATTTTGTCGCACCTGTTTGAGAAATAACCTCCATTTTTTCCTCACTATGTTGCCAGCTTTCTGTTGTTGAAGTGTTTCAGTTGATTACCTAATACAAATGCTACAAAATAAAACACCCAATGGGAAGGGGAAAGAAAAGAAGTCTGGTGTCCTGTCTTCATATTTGCATGTCACACTCACATTAACTGCTTTCCTTTTTCCCCCTAGAAGATGTTATGCAGTACTGTGAACTTTGTCTGCAGCTATTGTGATTTTGGGGTGAGCTGGAAGGTAGCTTGTCTGTAATGATTTCACATAGCTATAACCAAATATATTTATAGGCTTGTAGAATGTGCTTTGTGCTTTCTGGCTAGAAATGTAATAGATTTGCAGAAGGTCACTGTGCTGAAAGCGTCAGTAAAAAGTTCTTCACGTTAAACTCAAGATGTGTAAGAACAGAAAAGTGGCATTAAGCCAGTGCATTGGTACATATGTGATTCCCTGTCTGAGGGAGTGAATGACCACTTATAGTGGTACTGGAAGATGCTCAGTTACAGTGATGAATGTGATGTAAGAACTGGAAGGTAAACTTCATTTGCACTTGTAAGCAAGCACTTAAACCAAGAAAATACAGTGAGCATGGGATGCACTGCACTGTTGAAGTGCATACAGCAACCGTTGCCCAGTAAACATTCCTAGCTTCATGCACGATGGAGCTGGAAAGTCATCTGACCCAGCCAAGCTTCTTAATGCAATAGTTCCTAAATATTCAGTTGTCAGCCTTGATTAAGAACCACCATGCAGCTACTTAGGAACTTCCAGTTGAGGATTTTGATGGCTTTCAAATCCCCCTTTTGTTGAAAGTAGGCTTTTCCTTCCTTCCATCAGTGGAAGGGGTAGGTGTAATTGTACACAGGAAACAAAGCTTCTCTGCTTTAATCAGCCAGGAGTAAGTGGAGATAAAAATTGCCCATATAAAGGTACAGGACTTCCAAAAGTTGCTGCACCTCTTTACAAAATGATATAGCAAACAAAATGGGGGGGGAAGGCCAAAAGAAGTTCTAACACAGAAAGAATTTAAGATGACAGTAGCTTCTGCTGGGAGAGGCAAAATGATGGTAGTGTTGCACATCTGTGTTAAATACTGGTTGAACAGCTTTTTAACTGATGCTGCCATTTGCACTGGTTATTAATCTCATCAACCAGAGTTCACGGGAGGGGAGTGAAAGAAGGGAAAGGGGTTTTTTTTTGTTCAAAGCTAGTCAGGTCCTGTATTTTCATTTTATTTCTTGTTTGAATCTTGCATTTGATTTCAGTATAATTTCCTTACTTCTTAATAAAATACAAAAAGTTGCTAGTGAATGTCAAAGCAATGTCCAGATGTTTTCTTCAAGCACAAGTCCCCTGCTATGACCTCCCCCTGGCTTCATTACCACATAACGCAGATGTGGTAACTTTCAATAAGAGCTAATTTAAAGGACTAATAATACTCTTTATTAAAAAAAAACCTCTACAAAGAACACCTGTGGCCTAAAAATGAAGGCTTTGAGACCTTTCACCTTGTCATAATAACCAACTGCATCCTCATAAAAGTGGAAAACACTGTGATAAACATTCTCTGCCCAATTTCTTCACGTTTACAAGGCTGGTCCCGAATCCACCCTCAGATTTGCTGTGCACAGACATTAACTTCTCATAATAAACATGACTGTCAAAATAATTGCACAAAGAGCAACTACCCATCATCTTCCTGGGAAAAGAAATAAATCTTGGAATAAAATAGATTAAAATAGTGATTCATGGGAATTGTGCTTATAGTTCGATTTACGCAGGTATCGCATTCCTGTGATGTTTTAACAAATGGTTCCCTACCTTGCTGTACACATGCATCTGTTGTTTCACCCTCATATTGAGATGAACTCCTCTGTGCTTTCCAACTAAGAAAGCATTGTATTTCAAACAGAAATGCAATATTAATAAGGAAAAGCAGTGTTCTATTTTGAGAAACATGCCTAATTTGGTACGATAATTTAAATGCTGTAACTCACCCAGAGCTCTGGGTTTGATGCAGTGGTTACTGGAAAATATGATGAACTGTCTCTTTACCAAAGAAAGAAAAAAACATAGTCCAGAGAATAGTGGTATTCTGGCCCTAAAGACATTATTGTCTTGACAAATATCGATTGCCATTTTTAGCACAGAATAGCATTTGGCATCCTTAATCTCTTTTATTTAGAATTTAATAACTTTTAAAACATTGCGTGACTTGGAGAATTGGCAAGGGGAAGAGGAACGCTTAAGTGCTAGAGACTTGTGCAGTTACAGGCTGGCTCTGTCAGGACTGCCTCACTGCAGTCTGTAATGAGTGAATATACAGGCAAATACATAACAGTAGATACAGTAAGAAATTGTATGTATGCGTCTGTATAAGGAACACAGAGGAAAGTGTAGGAAGGAATATCTCACTGTATGAGACTGCAATAATTCCTTAAATCAACAGCTCTGACTGCTACCTTCAGCCTTATCATCTGCTCTGGATCTTCAGTGCCTTCCCTTGACTGAATTAAGAAACTCAAAATTGCAGCCATCAAGGCCACTGTACTATAAGCAGGGCCTGTACACCAACAAATGAAATGTCTCCTGCTTCTATCCCCAGCCCAAATCCATGCTTCCAGTGCTTTGCTCCAGTGCTATTTATAGCTGAGCTATAGGTCTGGAAAAGCAGGTTACATTCACAGGAAGGCTTGTCTGCTCTGCATTTGAGGTTCTTCCTTCTTGAAGATAAAATAGTAATTACCTGATAGAAGGCTAGGAGAAAGCACCAGAGAAAGCTCAGATTATGTGAAGCAAACACTGTGTGCCTTTGTTTGGTGTCTATTCAGAATGAGTTCACTGGCTCAGGCAGATTCCAACCAGCCATCTGTTAATACTAAAGGCTACTTCGGAGAGCTGGGTAGAAACCTGAGATTTACTTCCAGTAATAATTGCTATAAACATTTTTCCACAAAACTTTGTTTTTCTTAAGACAAACAGGGATTTTTTCCCTTAAATACAGAGCAAAACAGGAAAGTATCAGTGCCCCTACATCGCAGCAAATGTTTTTTGTCAGTGTTTTTGGTTTCCCCCTCCCCAAATGTATGGAAAAATGTGTGAGAGTGTGACATCTGTGTTCAGCCTCTCCCTTCTCTCAGCTGCCTCTGTGAGATAGTGCAATAGGCTTCATTCCTTCACAAGCCTTCCAAAGGACAAGTCTTATCTTGCAGGTATTGTTGTAGGACATGAGATCATGCTCCAGTATGGAGTTTATCAAAGTTGGTGTTTACTCAGGATCACCTTTGAGCCTCTGGTGGCAATAGAGGTCCCTATCCTGCACGTCAGAGGTAGTGCTCACGTGTTGTACTGAGTTAGCTTGTGCATGCTAGTGGCTGTGCATGCAGTGGTTTGGATACCTGATGTATCTGACAGTCACTTCATCTAGCAAGGCTATATAACTTGTGGGCCTGTTTTTTTTTTTGTCTTTGTGCAGGACAAGATGAGAATCATGCTGCAGTCAACAGGTTTTATTAATTACAGCTTTGCAGCAGGCCCATGTGTAACTTTAGTTCCATACTCCCTCCTCCTCAGCTCACCCATCCAGGAATGTTCTCTTACCTATATATGTGCGCATGTGTCTACACATATATAGTCATAGCTCTCATCACTTGATCATATTGAGATAAATGGAGAGTGAATTACAAAGCCAAAAAGACTGGCAGACAGCTTTGTAAGCCAAGTTCAAAAACCTTGTCAGTAGTCAGAGGGAGCAAAGCATGCCCAGGCAGACACTTGAATGCGCTTTCAGAACCCATCTTCCTTGTGTAGCTGAAATGGCCTCTCAGCATCTGTTGAGCAGTCCAGTTTTGGTTTTACTCTTTTTGAGTACATAGGAAAACAATTTAAAAGAGAAAGCTATTTTCTGCAATGAAAGATCCTGATATTAAAGCTTATTTCTCCTTTAAGAACAGTGACAATCCAAGGCACATGCCTTGTGACTGAGAGGAGGGAGAAGCCCTGATGTCCTGCTTTATCACAGATACTGAGATGGTTGTTCAAACTTCTTTCTTTATTTTATCTCTGCTTATGTGTACTGATTTCAACACATTTCTTGTGATCTCTCAAATGAGTGAAGATGTGTTCAAAATCCCAAAGCATGTGCTTTTCTCTACAGCTGCATTGATAAACTCTCCCCCATGCCAACCGCCTTTTGTTTATCCAAATTCAAATAATGATTGATAACTGGAAGTCTTACTGTCTAGTTCCAAAGATAGTGCAGAAGATGAGGAAATGTGTATCACAGCTGTATGGGATATTCCAAGATCTCTTGGTGTCTGTAATATTCCATAACTAAAAGCAATACAAACGAACGGTTGTGATAACAGTATTTGTCAGGATTTCAAATGTGGAGCCTGAATGTAGGTATTTATGTTAATTTGTAGCTATCTAATGACTTGTTTATGTGTTGTTTTGTTCAGGTTGAGCAAGTATCAATAACTTTCTAGGAAAGCAGAGTATCAAGTTCTGGTGCCAAGGCATTAACATCCATCAGCAGTTTGGCATCTGAGTTTGTAATTGTTTTCTGTTGTTCCTTGTTATGAAAATACATTTGTAACAATATTCTTTTAAAGACATTTCCTCTTTGTATTCTCTTCTGTAAATCACATCTGCAAGAAAAATGTGAGTTAGGGACGTTAATCATTTGGGAGCCCTGTGTCTAAGGCTTTGAAGGCAAAGTGCTGCTTCTGCTGACTGTAGACTTTTTGCCCAGGGTGGTTTCCTCTTTCCATATAAATCATAAAACCCCCCATACTGCTGTTCTTCCCAAATCAGGTGGGGGCAGGGGGAACCCCCAAGGAATAAATAGCTGCTTTTCATGGGATGTTGCTGCCATAAAACACAGGCCAGCAACAGAGTCTTACAAGATTTTTGGGAAACAGTGTTTAAGCAGTATGAATGAAAAACAAAGCCAAATTCTTCACCTGCCCAAAGCTGGGGCAAAACCCCAGCCTCATTACTTCAGTAACTGATAGGATTCTGTTCTCTGAACACCCCATTCAGATTAGGAGTGTTTCTTGGCATTCTGCAGATTGGTTTCTAGGCTTCAACTGCCAATACATCAGCTTTCTGTTAAGGTATCAAACAGTAAGATCTATTAACATTTCTTCATGTCTCAAATTTCTGTGAAGAAGATGCAGGTGATGGGCAAAGCTGGCTGCTGGGTGAAGACTTGCCTATCGAAAGGCAGGAGCAAGGTTAGTTGTGGAATACTGGTGTCCAGTTTTAGGAATGATGATTTTCCAGTCTGTCAGATGACACAGAGCGTAACTGAGAAGTTTAAGTAATTTCCCCACAGTTATGCATCAGAGACAGATGTTTTACCCTGCACATGTGAAACAAGTTGACTAACATAGGAGGCGGAGGTGAATTCCTGCATCTTGCACTTCTCATCTTTCTACTCGTCTCTGGACATCTGTCATCATCATCATCTATCCAGTAGAGAATAGTGTCTCCATCAGGTAAGAGCTTTCTTTTCCTACCTGGGAGCAGTATAGATGCTTGTTCTTTGTAGATAACTTGATGTAAGAGCTATGTTACTATTATTACACATAAATATTTTTATTGGCAAATAAACCAGTAGTGCTGCAGATCAAAAGGAAGTCTGTGTTGGTAAGCAGTTTTGGCATGTGGCTGCCATAATATCTGATTGTTACCAGATAGTATTGCAAAGAGGCCTCTTATCCTTTGCAATGTGTTTGTTAAGAAGTCTGGTACTGATGTGCTTTATCAGATGTAAGGCACTGAAACACAGGTGGGATTTATCTGTCTTAAGAGAGTGCATCTCCTGATCCTTCCTGCTGCCTGTGTGGCTGCTCGCCCCTTGCCCAGCTACACTGTGGGCCTGCAGGCACTTCAGCAGGGGTGCCCTATGCAGGGCAGGGAATGGCCCAGCTGGATTCCTGTTTCTGCCAGCAGCAAGAATGTTGCTGCCAGCCTTTGGGTGCAGCAAACAGGAACAGGTTTGAGGAACAGGGCCGTGACCTGGTGGGTATTGATACTGATTCACGTTAGGGTAACAGCAAGATTGGGTTTATTGTTGCACTCCTAAGCCAGGAGTGCAGTGTCTGCAAATACAGCAAGGATGCTGGTATAGGTGAATTGCTCACAACTATGCAAGAATGTTGTAGAGGAGCCAGCAATCCAGCTGAGACCTCCTGAGCCCTGCAAGGGCTGCTCCTGTTTCCTTGCTAATCTTCTTCACATATAACTTCCTACCTTGGCATGACTAATTCTCCAAATTAATGTGTCCTAACCTCAAGCATTTTAATGTAATAAAATAGTAATTTATGTCTTAATATGGAATTTAATTTCTGTGCTTGCCTGTCATGTTTCAGGCACCAGAGGGGTCAAAGAACACATGTGGGTGTCTGGGGAGTCATGAATCCCTCCAACTTGCTGTTGTTGGCTGAAGAGACATACCAGGGTACAAGATGCTGTTTGTTGGGACTCCAAAATGAACACTAGCCCCTGAAATGGGAAACACAGCAACATCTGAGAGTTGGAGCTAACTCCTTTGACTCATTTGGAAAAGGGTCAGAACAGGAACAGCTGTGTGTGCTGGCAGCATTAGGGGATTAGAGTGCAGCAGTTGTACCTGCTTCTGAGGTTCTGTGTTACTGGAGGACAGAAATGCCATGATTGCCTTCTTTGTTCATCCGCTATACCAACCACTTAAAAAAACAGGGAGAAAAAGGTCAGAGAAGGTGATCTGATCCTTTTAGGCATCTGTAGCCATTGAGAGCAGTGGTGTTTGGGTCCTGTCTAGTGAGCAGTCAGATAGCCTTGGGGTGAAGTGGGCAGCTGGCAGGAAGAACTGGGGAGACAGAAAGAACATAGAATTACGTAGAACCTGCCCACTCGTGTTCCCAGACTAACATCCCTCTTGCCCAAACTCTACTAACATTTGACAGGGTAAAGATGGGTTACTTTTGCTTTATTTTGTAAAAGAAAGCATCCTCCCCTGCCCCAGCAAGGACTAGGCATACAACATGAAAGCATGAGGATGTTGGACTGAGATCATGCCAAAACCCCCTTTCATTTTATGCTACACATTCAGGCCTATGTTTAACTAAAAACATGCTCAAGAGCACATGTGCCCTCGCCATGCAGTAATGCTGTCAAAAGGAATATTACCTTCCCCTGCACTCTAAAGAAATACTGCTGATCCATAAATATGTGCCTGAGCAAGCTGAGGGCATCACATCTGCTTTAGAGAGCAATGGCCACAGGACCTTTCTGGGACTCTGGGCAAGAAACACGTTTAAACTGTGCCCAACCATGGTTGCAGAGGCCATTGTTCTGTCCTCCCCCTCCCTGATCATCCACTGTGTGATCTGGATTTTGAAGGGAAGACTTGCTCTCTTGGCTTCTGAAAGCTCTCCCCACCTCCAGAGGGGCTGGGGGTAGGTGCCCTTCACAGGACAGAAACTTGCTTTAGGGTTAACATGCATCTCTTCGTACTTGCTGCAATTATTGCATGTCAAATGACCCACGTTAAGCATATTACTAGGGGTGTGCTAACAGCACCAGTGCATTAAACCACAACTGACAGCCTGACCCAGCACTGCGCTTTAAAAGGGCAGGGCCGCAGCGTTGGAGTTGGAATTCTGCTTTAATTAGGCCATTACCTGACCTTCAAAGCTGTATTTTCTTCCTCCTCTGCATGCTATGCTGGAGGAAGGGCTGCTGGAGAAGACAGGAAGAGCCCTATCTGATCGTTATCAGAGGGAACAAAAGCCATGTGTTGCTTTTTCTTTTTGACTGGTGCAATTAGTTAGGCTTGTGTGGAAGAAACATGTCAAGGTAAATGGCCATCTCTGCCTTTTCCCTTGCTCATCCCTGGCAAGGTCTGTCATTTGCTCCTTATGTGAAAGGCTCCTCAATCACCTGTTGACAGCAGTATCCCTCTCACAAGACTTGCAGCATATCCCGATTACGCACCACCACAAGGTACCTTTGCCCAGGCAGTGCATCACGGAGGCCTGTCTCTACACTTAGGCTGCTTTACAGACTAAGTGCACTCTAACTCTCCTCATAAAACTTTATATGAACCCGGGCGTTTCTACATATCTCTGTGTCCCGTCCCCCCATCCCTTCCTCCCCTCCAAAAGAAGTTTTTCCACTTCTATAGGTATATAAGGATCTTCCTGTGCAGGGCATGTGACACCTGTGGTGCTTTACCAGGAGCACGCTGCCACTGTGCCCACTTCTGAGCAATCCCAACCCCTTTTGGCCTCCTTGTCAGAGCTCTTTCATGTCTCCTGTGCTTGCTTTTATTTCTTGGTCTTCTCAAGCAGGGCTCATCTGTGCTAGTGCATTTATCTTTGGAAAACCAGTGAAATCAGTTCCTGTCTGGAACTGCTGCTGGCTGCACCCGGACAACCTCCATAGCTGCATGCTGCAGGTGACTGTCATGGAAAGCAAAAGACCTGTTTTGTGGTGGTTTTTAGCAATAGATAGAAGAATTTGTTTTCTTTTTAAAGTTCACATTTCAGTGATGCTCCGCTTATGAGAAAGTCAAAAGCAAAGAACTCCAATGCAAATGCTGAGAGAGAATTCACTTTTAATTCACCCTTAGGCCAATTGCAACTGCATTGCTCCTAGGTTATGGCAGAGAAAGGCATTAAGCTCACTCTATATTCGTATCTCAGGAGCCCTTCCTCCCAGGGTGAGCCATGGTCACAAGCCTGTGGTCATACCCTCCATCTCACTGCAGATTTCCTGTGTGGCCACAGGAAAGCCGCTTTGAACTGGTGCTATCTCCTTCGATTTGACCAGCAGTGCTGCTAGCCCTTTTCCTCCTGGTGAAGTTGAACGTGTATGAATACCACGGGGGCTCTGTCTGCTCCAGGACAGTGCGGATGGTTTGTGTTTGTCCGTTTGGGTCCTGGACCTCAGCAGATGGTGATGCCTGTGTCACTGATAGGAGGGAAAAGTTTGCAAAACCCTTCTTTCTTTGTGTAATCACAGACATTCTAAGCAGTCTTTGAAGGGTGATGGAGTAGCAGTTGAGCCCATCAGGGGTCAGAAATCAGATAATGTGTTAGAAAAGGAGGAATAGTCAGCGATGAGGATAACGGAAACAGCACTGAATTTTCACGGTGCTGTTATGCAGTTACAATAAGTACTTAGCTCTGTTTTCTAACGGGAAAAATGCAGGCATGGCAAGATCCAGTGGCTTCCTCAAGGGCATACAGGAAGGTGGCTTTATTGGTGCTAATGTATGGAGTGATTTGACCAACAAATAACTTGTCCTGTGCCGTCAGGGAGCCTTGAGCGCGTGGTGCTGGGGGCCCGCTCCTCATCAAGCCCCTGTTCTGCAAACAGGGACCTATGTGTGGCTGCCCAGCTCCAGGGGCAGTGCCATGCTCGGTGGCGTGTGGGGAGGGTGGCTGCAGATACCCTGTGTGTGTGTGTGCGCGCATCCCTTTTTAGGAGGTGGCAACTGTACAGTTACAGTTAATCAGAGAGACCATTTGTGCTTGTTATCGATCTAACTGTTGCCAGAGGGCCTGGTCTTTTAATCTGATGGCATTCAGCGCTGAGCCTGGGGACAGATAAACCATTAACTGCTAAGTTCAGTCTCTGTCAGGCTCTAGACAGCTGCGGAGAGGCAGCGGCGGGGCAGCGAGCTCGGCGGCCACAGACTCGCTGCCTTCGCCCCGTGATGCTGCCCTCTGCCCTTGGCTTCCGAGAGCGGGCACGGCCTCATCCGAATCGTTTCATTCCCTTTAGAGGCTCCTGTACAGCGAAAGAGGCACAAACCGCGGCGGGGACGTGAATCACGTCCCTGGGTCGGGAGTCTCTTCTCTGGGTTGGGAGCCACCTCCCTGCGGAGCCCCCGCGCCGCCACTGGATGGCGCACAAGGAGCGGCACCTCGGGGCCGCCGTCTGGCCCCGCCTCTCCCCTCCAAGCCCCGCCCCTCCCCGCCGGGCCCCGCCGTCCGCGCCCCCCCTCCGTTACCGGTACCTCCACCGCGCGGGCTGGGGAGCAGTGGAGATGCTGCTCGGTGCTGAGCGCTCGCAGCGAGGGACGGGCGGGATCTCCCGCTGGGATAAACACGGCCACTCTTTTCCCTTGGCCCCTTATTCCAAGTAAAGTGTCTTTTTTTGTGGGTAATTCTAGTGCTAAATCGAGCCTAATTATTATAATACCATGAAGGGCTGCTTTAAGTTACATAACGATCCTTGCGTTGTATTTATATGAATGAGGAATTAAGCTTAAAAGGTTGCTCTTCTCAGAAAATGGATTGCCTGCTCGGTTCTCTCCATCGATTAGTTTAGGTATTTAAAGTGCTGCATTTTATCTCACCAGCCACCCAATAAATTTGTCATCATGATACTTAAAGGAGCAAATTCACATTGTTTATTTTCCCCAGCCTTTTTGGCATATTTCTTGCATATTGCACCTTGAAGCTATATTGTGTTGTATGACGGAAGAGCAGTGATAACCCTTCTACTTAAATAAGCACGACAGCATAACATCTCTGTTCAGCTGAAACGCGAGCGAAAGGGATGCTGCAGTGCGAAATGTGTGTTACATTGCAGTGGATGAAGTGAGGATAGCAATCCTGAAGAGGTTTTCACAAGGACTACAGACTTCCTGGAGGAGGGTTTGTCAGAATTCCTGTTCGCTCCAGAAACTGGAGTTCATTTCTCCTTGGAGCTGCAGATAACAGGAACCATCCTCATAATTGCCAAGAACTTCAAGACTGCGTAGCGTTAGGGATTTTGAATGTGACATGTGCAACTAAGCAAAAAGAGACAGGATGCACACATGCGTTTCTGTATCATAGATTTCTGAGGAAATAATAGGATGAGGTAAAGTTGCTAAGTTAAATAAGAGCATCTGGTTTTCCTACTGAAGTTTTAAGCCTTTTTCAATTGTCTCCAAAAGGCATTGGGGAATGGGGGGGGGGGGGGGCAGTGGGTGGAGATTCTGTGCCAAGATGCTCAGAACAGTTGAAAATCATACAGGAAGCACTGCTTAGCCATGGTTGTGCCCCCCGAGATGGGGTGTTTGCCCTGGTGGTACCCAGGGAGCAGCCTTAGCACACACTGGGCCAGGGTCCAGGCACCCCTGTGATGCTGCACTGTGCAAGGAGCAGTGAGCCTCCACCAAGGCAGCCACTTCCACCACTGCCAGTCTCCAGTGTGCTCCTTCAGTTCCCCTCTCTAGTTTCTCAGGTTTACAGATCTGCTTTTGGTCTCTGAGTGAGCGATTGCCACCCGTTTCCTCACCCCGTGTCCCAGCTGGCGGTAGGAGTACCACTTGAATTCCCCAAACAAAATGGAAGTGGAAAGTCTTGGGCTTAGTTGAAAAGAACAGCGAATTCTGCTTGCAATCTGTAATGCAATTAGCATTATTTGACTTGGCAGCCTTCGGAGGGCCTGCGTGGGCTGCAGGCTGTGAGGGCCTGGAGTCAGCCTCTGTCTAGGAAGCAGGGCTTGAGAGGAACTCTTCACATCTGAGCTCTCGGTGGTTTTCCTCCCCCATCTCCATTTCCCTCCACCGTCAGCGTTCGGATGCCACAGCCGTTCGGATGCCACAACCGGTACTTCTTCCCAGCTGGGAAGGGGTGGAGTGGGTTGCTTTTTCAGCCCCTGCCCTGCTCCACGGCCCCTCTCCAGCCCTGTGGGTGTCTGCATCCCCCCTCCTGGCCAAAGGGAAATAGTTCTGGGTCAGAACTCACTGAGCCATCTGTGTTTTCAAGGCTAAATTATCCCTTGCGAGGGAAATAGCATTAGGCCGGCATATCTGGCTGCTGATTGCTTTAACTGGCTGAAAAGATTTCAGTCTGTTCTTGAGCTGTTTGTGCAAACTGAACAGAAAAGTGTAACCTTCAGATCCTGCCCCGTCCGCAGCCAGAACGTGTAAACAAGTCCTTGGGTAAGAAAAGCAGCACAAAGTTTCAGGCTATGCTGTGAGAGACAGGAAGTTATGGGCAAATTGATTTCACTACTGGGAAAGCAGGGATCTTTTTTTTCCCCTCCCCAAGTAATGATTGTAAAGCATGCTAATGCAATTCAACATTAGTGCATGAAAGTGTGGCCTTATTAATTCAAGACATAAAGGCATCAAAATAAGCTATTAAATTTAAAATATAATACATATATAATGAGAAAAAATGTGTGAAAGCTTTATTCAAATGAAAATTCAGAATTGTTTGAGCTAGTGAAGTATTTTTTGTGCTGAGTTATGAGCATATGTAATAGATTTAATTATTAATTTCTCCATTGTTCTATGCACACAGACAGGGTTCAAGGCACAGTCATTCTCTGGCTTTCATGGATCTAATTTGTATAATTATTGCCTGAATAAAGAATTGCTCCGATTCCTAGCTCACTTTTTTCCTTTCCTAAGGACTACCTCACTGTTGCGTTCCAAAAGGAGAGCACCTGCTAGTTCTTCAGGAATCAGCTGATCACTTCCTGTGATGAGGCACACTCCTGGTGACGTTCCTTTTCAAGCCTTTTTGTCTAAATGAATTATTGTGCATCCTTTTTAATTTTATTGAGCAAATTACGTTTGTCAAGGTCTGCCTTTGTAAACAAATAGCTAGAGACACATGGATGCATATTGCTGCTGTTCAAGTTCTCCTGTTCTATTTATGGAAGCCAGATGAATGTGAAACAAAAGAGAAAGTTTTCTCTAAAAGCAATTATCTTTCTGCATTCCCATCAGTATAATTATATTGCAGGGAATTTTAAGGACTCATACGGATAGAATTGAAAGCTTAAAATCATGGCTGAATCCGTATGCAAAAGCTGAGCAGAGCATCTTACCTCATGCTAACAAAACACACCATGCTTCTGTTACACCTTTACACCTGAAATGCATGTATTCATCCTAAAATAAGAACCTGAGATCCATGCTGTACATATGAAAAGTATTTGTGGGAATAACTACTGAATTCCCCTCCATTTTGAAGTGCTAATATTAATGGGTTGAAGTATTTTATCACTTGGGCATTTAAAAAGCCATGGCCCTTCTCTGTGAGTATCTTTAATCTTGACTCTTTTCTTTGACTTTGGAGACACGTTGTGTTGTTAAAATAGAACCTCTTCTTTGTTTACGGAAAGGTCTTCCCAGACAGTAAAAGGAATAAGGCCCAAGAGCACATCGCAAGGTCCAAACTGAGGAGTCTGGTAAAAATCATTACGTTGACTGTCCTTAGAGAAAAATCATTATGACTTTTAGGAAGCTGCAGCACCAGCATGGTTTGTAAGAAGTCACATCATTCTGGGGGGAGTAGAGAAAGTCTGCCAGGAGAGTAATTTTGTCCTTTCCATTGTCCCATTAAGTGCTGAGAGCTCTTATTTGAATATATGGTTGTCTTTTCCCTTTAGTTTGTTGAGAAGATGCTGTCAGACCACCAAAATAACAATTATAGGGATGGTCTAAGGGTGTTTTTACACTCCTATCAGAGCAGAAAGCTCAGCAAAAGCAGCTTCAGGGGTACTTCTTGAGGAGAAGCAAGACCAGGCCGGGCTGAAAGCCTTCTTGCAAAGTAAAGGAAATGGAGGTCCTGCAGCAGGGATCTGCTATACCACAATTACTCCCTCAGCTATCACCTTCCTTTGCAGGGAGGTGCTATGGAAAGGTGAGATTATGGTAGTGCAATTAAAAAACCTTTAACAGCCCTTGTATGAAGAAGGGAAATAGAAGTGTCATGGGATAAATATATGCAGTTTCCAGATTTGAATTTGTAGACTCTATGTTTAAGTGTATGTCTGCACTTAATACTAGAAGTAGACAGATGTATTCATTCCAGATAGATTTTTCCCTCTCACTCCCTCCACTCCTGTTGTATCCAGGGTTGCTGTCTTTTCCCTTTGCTTTACTGCCCTTTTTTCCCTTTTCCATCCTTTCTCATGTCAAACAGAACCATGTAAATTGAACATTTAAAACTCAGCTATGAAGAAACGAGGCATTTAGCCTGACCTTGGCAAACATCTTTTTCAAGTCAGGAAATGTTTATACCTCTCCGTGCCATGGCAGAGGGCTGCACAGGCTGCGTGCTGAGAGGTGCCCATCCCACACGGGACTGACTCTGTGCTGCACACCTACAGCAGCTCCAGCCCAGTGTTTTCTTTTCCATGCAAGCCATTCTGACTGCCATGTGTTTGCATTTATTTCCCTTCCGGCTCCGTCCATGACTCATCTGCAGTAGGATGGAGTAGCCAGGGCAGAGCTGGGCCGCCCGGGAGCTCCTTTCCTCACTTCCCAGCCCTGTTTTGGGCAGCTCTCTGGAAGGCATCCCCACAGTGAGGAGCTTCACAGCAGGCTGCGGAAATGACCTCGCTGTGGTCGTGGCAGCTGGGCTCAGCATTGCTTTGCAGGGCAGGAATATCCCCTTCCGGTGCCTTGGTACAAGAGACTAAGATGCTTCTCCCTCTGTAAAGTAATAGAGGCAGCTTTTCTTCACTGTGGCTTTGAACCTTGCCTTTCCCTCTAGGTTACCCACAAAGCATACTGCCACAGGTCTGACGCTCCTAGGTTTTAGTTGAATCCAAACCTAATCTTTTCTTCATTTTCCAGAAGTCCCATTGGCGCCAGAGTTTTCTTGTGTTCAGCCATGGGCTGGGTTACAGCAAATGCTTTCCTCTCGCTTCCTTCTGGGATCCTGTGCCAGGGCATGAGGTACATTGCCATCTGAGGATCCCTTGTAGGAAAGGTTCTTGTTTCAAGGGGGGTTATGCCTGAGCCATAATGGTGTTTTAACTGACTTTTGTTTTTCAGTAAAATCTCCCCCCTCCAATAATCTGCAAATCTGTTACCAATCAGAATATGATACGTATCCTCAGCCAGTTTCAGTGGAGCTTATTTCTATTACATCTGGCAGTGTGTCCAGCGGTGGAGAAAAAAACCTCAACCAGAATTAGCTGCACTGAAATCAGCTAAATCTTGGATGTGTTCAACCTTTTTGGCCTGACTCATTCCGGTTCATGAGAAGTAATTATCTCTTGAGCATCACATTAAAGATCCATAGGCATTAGAGTTTAGGCAATATACCTTCTTCCCAGCTCAAAAAAAATATGTGGGATAATTGATCTGAATGTGCTCCAAATGTGCATATGTCTTTATTTATGAATTCCAATGTGGATTGTTTGGGAGGATAAGGCGGAATAAGGAAAAGCAGGCAAAAACGTTGGGACGTCTCATCTCCCTGGCCATTTCTGTTAGGAATAGTTATAATCCTCTGAAAATGGGTTGTGAAAGCCAACAGCACGTTAATAGCACATGTTACAAACACTAAATCCCTTCAACTGGTATTTCTGATTTACACCTTTCCCTCTTTCTTAGATCAGGGAAGCTGCGGCTGTCCGTGGCCAGGCCACTTGCTGGAGAGCCAGGTTTGGGCACTAATAGTTCCACTTTCTAAGGTCAGTGTGAAATGGCACCCCAGCTTCTGCCTGCTGAAGGAAGAACTGCCCTTGGAGCATCAAAAAAGCTGTCTCCTGCAGGGCATTCATAAACTGGGATGCTGAGGTCACCTGTCCCGGATGTGAAGGTGAGGATGGTTGTGCTGAGTCCCAGGACACGGTGGTTGTGCACGTAGGAAACCACAGCCTCAAGTGTTTGGGTACTGCTTGCAGACAGTGTGGCAGGACGCTGCAAAGGTGGCAGCACTGCTGGCTGAGGGCTGGGCTCAAGCCATCAAGCACCCCTGCACTGACACACTCCCATACCTTCCATCATCACTGTGACAGTTGAATCTGTGCTCTGGTATCTTATGGGTACATAGATGGTATTCCATTGCTCATCCTTCCACCAGCAGAAAATTCCATTACTCCACACTAGCAATGTCATTGCATTAAATAAAGGGCAGGTTTTTCCTTACTGAATGTTTTATTGTGTTCAGCTTCACCCAGTAGGGGAAAACAAGTCTATAAACGTGCCGCTAGCTTGTTTCAACTCCTGCACGTGCACCCACCTCATTTTCATGCCCTGCCGAGGGGTGTCAGGCACAGCCCGGCTGCCCTAGCAGTCCTGAACTGGCCCAATTTCCTGCAGAGTGCAGCGAGGGCCGTAGATATCAACTTCAAAGGTAAACAATTACCTTTTATTATCACACATGGCTTTAGCTCTACCAGTTTCAAATAGCACGTAATCACAAGTCTGTGATAACATTTACTCCTGATGAGAGAAAATTCACCAAGTACTAAATTGCTGCTGAGATGACGGGAACATGAGCCAGGCAGGAATTAACTCCAATGATGAGTCAGCAGATGTTAATGTCTTGCACCATGCTGGAGACATCTGCTGAGCCGTCCACTGTTGAATCATCTTCAATATTTCTGTGTTATTACCCCTCTAGGAACAAGCACCGGAGAACTTTTGTGTCCCTGTGTTATAAATGCATAAGCTATTTTAAAATAAATACATGCAGGCACATAACAAGTGTATGCATTTAGGTATGTAGGTAATTTTCAGCGATGGGAAGGATGAGCAACCAGCAACTATTTAAAGTAAAACATGCATGAAAATGCTAATAGCAATTGCCTACATTTGGTGTTTTGAAAGTGATAGCTTTGCTCAGTCGTGGCTCTGATAAGCCTGGATGGTGCCCTCATGCCCATGCCATATGCCCTGAACCTTCACACAGACCAGCCAGGCCAAGGTCTCAATGTAGGAGCTACAAGTTCACTAAGAGCTCCCTGTGTTTTGGAAATAAATCCCTCTGGAGCAGCTGCAGGGTGCTGTATTCAAGTGTATCATCACTTTGGCTTTTCCCACTTTTTTCCCACATAAACCCAGAATGTCAATATACATGTGGTTAGATAAATGTAGTAACTAGGTGCAATCAAGAGCATGACAAGAATTCACTGAAGAGGCACAAATGCCTTCTTATATGAGATCCTTTTTCACTAGAGGCTCTGCAACCGTGCCATCATACACTGTCCTCCTTCTGCAGTCATTCTTCGGCTAAGGGCAGTGTTGTATAATTGGGGGTGCTGGAGGACTGCACTCTGGGCAATGTAATCATTGCACAAAGGAAGAGGCAGAGCTTTTATATGGGACGTTGTTTTTTGTTGCATTCAGCTTAACTCACTGCTTCAAAACGACTCAGGTTGTTTTCAAGTCCATTGTTCTGGCCTTACTGGATTTAAACTTTTGCATAACATCATTACGCAATTGTGTGCACATGAGAACTGCAGCAATTCAGTGCCAAGCTGCACTTTTTGAAGCCCTGACTCTCTGAGGTCTGGAGGTCAAAAGTTAATTCTAGTGAGATGTGAGGTCTGCCTATGTTTGCCAGAAAGGAGCTTGTTATTTCAGGCACTCTGCAGACTGTGTGTCACTGCTCCAACTCATGGTCTTAAGGTTTACCCACCCTCAGTTCTCAGACACGACTTAATAAAGCCACCCCAACACACTGAAAGTTTTGAAAAGCAGGATGAGGGTAGGCATGGCTGTTCCCAGAGGGGACATGGGAAGCGCAAGCTGGCAGTGGAGCTGGTGCCCACTGTGGGGCAGTGGGACTGGACAGCCTCATGGTGCCCATCCTCCCTGTCCTATTCTCCTCCTCACTGCCACTGATCCCTGGCTTAGCTCTGACCATGGCTACCTGGCATCTGATGGAGATGCTCTGAGCTTGTGTCCCCCTCCCGGGGCCTAGGGTGGGTGCAGTGACCTGCTGGTCCCCACTCATGGGCCTGAGGACCTCAGGGTTCTGAATGGGTTTGATGCTGGATGCTCAAAATAGCTGTAAGGAAATGACGTGAGCATCCCCTACATGCTGGGGTTTTCACTCAAGCACTGCTTTTCTCAAAGATCAGCTCTAGCAAACTCATCTCGAGGTGCCCTAAAATAACAACTTAGTATTTAATGAACATTAGGGGGGAATTAAATTAATCCAAACAGTAGCTTGGTTTCAGACTTCTCAGTAGTGGCTGCACAAAAGTGAGGCAGTGTTTTTAGACCAAATAGGAAATCCATCCTTTGAGGGTTGGTTTACAGTCCTCCAGAATTTTCCACAAAGTTAATAACCGAGTGAAGCATCTTGGCGGGAACGTGATTGTTTCCACTCCTGCCCAGTCATTAGAGTGGTGGGTCAGAAGGTTTTGAGTGAGTCTCCTACCATGGAAGATGCACCTCCATATTTGTTTGCAAAGCTTTCTCCCATTTTCCTTTGCACACTGAGCTCTTTGGGCACAGTGTGTTTTCTTCAAGTACAAAATGGAGAATAAAGTGCCAGAACATTTTTGTCAATGGTTTCCAAAACTACGGAATTTCCTGCCCAGCTCCATCAGATCAGCCAACAACTTGGTAATTGCTAAAAACAGCCTGTTGATTTTCCTCCCAAGTGTTTCAGCTGGCCTGGCTGAGCTTTCTCTTTTCCACTGTCTTGAGATGTTTCTCTCATTCTGCACTATGCTGTATTTTTATGGTCAGCGTATCCTATAGCAAACAATTTCAGGCTAATGGCGGAAGGGAGATTGGATTCAGGTTAGAGATTTGAGCCTGGGACAGGGAGCCAGGAGCGCCTCAGTTCCTGGACCAGATCTGCCACTAAATCAGGAATCCACATAAAGCAAAACCACGTGATGAGCTATTGTACAGTGATTTGATTTTCTCTGCAGAGGAGGAAGTGAGCGTTTGAATGCAGTTCTCTGTTGGCATGCCTGCTGCAAGCAGAGCTGTGACTACAGGTGGGCAGGGAGCAGGTTCCCTCCAAGGGCAGGCTGAGATTTGGGGGGGCTGCTGTCTAAATGGGGACCTGGGGTTTTCACCAGAGCGGTACTTGGACTGACATCTCGGTAGTGAATGCAAACAAATTAGTTAAAGTGTGCTTGTATGAAGTTTTCCTGCTGAAAAATTCATTCTATAAAAGCATTTATACTGTATTCTTTATCGTCAGCTAATCCAGCCCAAACTCATTAAATGGCAGTGTGTGGGTTACTCGCTGTCAGTGAAATTATCAAAGGCATTTTTCAGCTGGTGCACTGGGAAAGCATGTGCTCCAATGCCAACTAAAACAATAACGAGGAAATGTTATGATCAGACTTGACCAAATGACCTTTCCCATTTTAGATTAGCTCTTAATTTCAGCGCAAGGGTCATCCTGTGAGAACACTTACAATAAGTCACTGCTCACCTCTCACATGAAAAAAAAGTGACTTATTAGAAATCTCACTGTACTCATTGCAGTTAATGAGATGTGGAAAGCTTTATAATTTGATTTGCTGGACCATATGCTGTAAAGGGATACTGCTGATTTCATTCCTCCACATTTAATTTAAGCAGTATGCAATGGCTTCTTCGTATGGCTACTTATATAATAAAAATTAACTCGACGTATAAAAAAAATACACTATTGTGGGGTTTATTACTCGGTGTGGTTGAGTTTCAAGTGTTTTTCATTGAAACATCTGTAAGTAATGTGTAGGTCTAATTTTAAATCCTGGCAAATATTTCCCATGTAACATTTGGTTTTAGTGACGGGCTTGGAGCAGTGGTTTTCTGAGCTTGTCAGTAACAGAGATGTGTTTTCAAAGATAAACATTTCTTTAATTGAAGATAACTGTGATTCAATGCCAGCTTTTCCTGCCCCTCCTCTGTTTTCAGGCAGTAACACAGACACTCGTCCCCTCTCCCTGCGCACCCTGGCCATGGCAGCCGCACTGTGGTGGTGCAGGCTGTCCCTCATGCTTGTCCCCCACAGGGAATAAGGAGATGGCGAACTCCTGGAGGATGTCTCTTTCAGAGATCATAGAATCACAGAATAGGGTTGGAAAGGACCTTAAGATCATCCGGTTCCAACCCCCTGCTCAAGCAGGCCGTCCTGCGTACCCCATAAAGTGCAAACCAAGCTGACTTGTCCATGTGCATCGCACTGCCCAGTAAGGGCATCTTCGTGTGAGAGCTGGAGCTGCAGCCAGGCTAGGGCAGTGCTGTAATACCTGATGTGAGGCAAAGAAAGGTCAGTTTGGAAGCCAAATATTGAGATTATTTTCTAAAAGAAGCCCTAGAAAGCTAGAAATGTGGGAGAGGCACTGACAGAAATGCCCCAGCATTATTTGCAGTTAATGCCATAGTGTGCACAAGCTGTAAATGCAAGGACTGTGTGTGTTTCAATGTAACCCATTGGTTAAATTTGAGGTCAATCTGGTGAAGTTGCTGCCCATGGGGGAGTGTTGAGGGAGGCTGTGGCCCTGCAGCACAGCAGAGCTGCCTCAGGTACACAGGTGCCATTTTGTGAGGGGCATGGCAAATGGTGGCTCTGGTCTGTGGCCTCCTCTCTCCATCTCTCCTTCCCTCCACTCCTTACTGCTTTAGAAACAAGTTTAATCCTGCTTTCAGTGATAAATAATGATGGGACATTATTATCTTCAGACCCAGGCTGTTGAACCCTGAACTGCAGCAGCAGAAAAGTGGGTTTTGGTGTGGGGGGATTGGCTGTGGTGAGGATCTGTGGAGCTAGGGTGCCTGAGGGAAGGCAGCTGAAGCACAGATGCCTCCGAGCTCCCAGGTAAGTGTGTTGGCATTACCTGAATTTAATGGCTTTACATTTAGAGAGACAAAAATGTTTCTTTCTCATTCGGAAACCACCTTTAACACTTGTGTGATGTGGGTTCAGTGGCTTCTGTGTGTCTTTGGTCTGAGTCTCCTTGGCAGGGATCCCACCGGGGATTGAATCGCAGGCCCTTCACGCACAGGCCTCTGGATTGAAAACATGGTACCAGAATCAGGTTTTGATTTTAATACAGCCCTGTTTTCTTTCATCAGGAGTTTTGAAATGCTTCTGAGGAGGTTGGTGATAGTCATAATCTCAGCCACAGTGATTTCTCATAAACATTGAAAGTGGAGCTTTACTGAGTATAGCGTCTGTTTTAAATGGCTGGTGGCTCACTTGTTTTTAATATGAACACAAGCACAGAGGCAAGTAAAATCTAATGAAAGTGCTTAGAAGATTTTGTTTTGATACCCCACAGTAGCCCTGGTTTATACTGAAGGGGGGAAAAGCTTTCTTTATAGGCAGGCCTGCAGAAGCTAGAAATTTAATCTTTCTCCACAACTTATTTTATTGCATTTTTAATTTTCTCTTGCGTTGCCCTGACCCTTTTCTATAGCTTTTGACGCCTGGTGCTTAATTACTTATCATTAGCAATGTACATGGGGGCCTTCCTGCATATTTATAAATGTGATCATTAGTACATGGGAAGACAAAGACTTCTTTAAGACCATCATTAGTTATTCTGTTTTCATAGAAATGTTCATTACAGAAACTACCCACCTGGTTAAATAATTATAATTAAGAATTGGTAATCTCCTTTGCATTTTTAACTTGATCTTCAGGACGTGTGTACATAGCTAAAGGAGCCTTGTTTAGCCATCTCACTATCTTTCCTTTTTGATTTGAATTGTCAAGCAGATTTAACTGCTGTGTTTTGGATGTGTATACCCTAAGAATGATTTATGGAAAGATAGGTTATTAAGAAAAAGTTAAAAAAAAAAAGAAGAAAATCAACCCAGCAATTATCTCTGAATTCATTAACTGCACACTGGCAGCGAGAGGTTAGATAAGCCATTTACTGTAATGCACGGTATGGAGTTAAAGCAAAATGTCACTGAAGCCTGCTTTCTCTGCCCTGTCTGTGGTGCTCACTGCAGACACCCAGGCTGCAGGAGAACACTTGCAGAAAGGTATCATTTCCATGTCATGCTATGGTCTTACTTGGGAATGCCAACAATAAATGTGACGGTGTCAGTACTCCTGCTCCAAACCATGGTGGGGAGCTGGTGGGAAACCCATTCTAAATGCATGTGTGTGCCCGTGTGCTGTGATGCTGCAGGGAAGGGAGAGCATCACCCACCCCTCTGTGCCCACAGTGGCGGGCACAGGGAGTGCTCACCTCTGATAAACCACAGCGATGGGAAGAGCTTGTCAGTGGCATAAATATCATCTGTAAACAATTAAGCAGCTACTGCTCATTCAGGGCAGTTTTGAGAAGCAAAGGAAGTCTGCAATCAGTTATATCTCCAATTACCATAAAAATATATTAGCCATTCATTCATTTATTAATGATTCATCAGTTAACCACACATAATGAGCAAATAATTAGCAATGCTGTACGGTTGCCAAAATTGAAGAAGTGTTGGCATTTTAAAGATGAAAGGTTGCATTTATGTAAAAAGTCGGGTGGTGATAAAGTTAATACAGGAGATAATTATAAAAGTGGCTGTCCTATTTTAGAGGCTGAGGTCCCACAAAACTTGCCTAATTGAACTGAAATTAATATTCTTCAAAAGCACGCGTGTTACTGCATACTAGCTGCTGCATTTACTCAGGGATCTCCCTCCAGTAAGGTACGTCGCACAATGCAAGTTAATAAAATGCCAGACAGCAAGACTGTGTTCTTTGTTTGCTCGGTTCAGGGCCTTGTGGAAAACAATAAATTGCATTCATGTCAGCCGAGGCCCATCCCTTTGCTAATTACCGTTTGGTGCTGAAATGACTTCTGTGAAATTGGGAGCATGAAGAAACACACAGCCGTACAAGGGAGGCTTTTCAGACTACAGCAGTAAATGTGAGATAGGCCTTAGGCACACAGATGTTAAAACAGTGAATTCCCCTACAGATTACACTAATGGAAACCCTGTCAGGGTAAGTCAAATCCGGGTCTGTGGTCAAAATCTAATTAATGTTTCTGTACTTAAAAGAATATGAATGCCTAGAGGTGATGAGGAGCGTATGAGAAACTCGCTTGTTTGTGAAATTGCTCATGTGGATGGCAAGCGCCACTAAGCCCTTCCTTACGAGGTAGCACCTGCTGGAGGAGCTGCTGACGCTGCTCTGTGCAGCGCTGCTGACACTGGGCTCTGCCCCTCTTGGAAGTCCTGCCTGAAAATGGCTGTTGAGGCCTGGGCTGCCTCCCCAGTGGACAGCCATTGCCATCATTAAATGTCCCTTCTTCCTTCGGTGCGACCGAGCGGTGTCAGCATCATTGTTAGGAAGTACTTGTAGCTGAAGACCTAAGCAAAGGCCATCTCTTTGTGTGAATACAAAGGCTTGCCTGTCTAGGTTGAGCTTAAGGACACTGCTGGGGCTCTTATGGCACTTTCACAGCTGCAGTGCATGGCCTGTGCAATAGCAGAGGAAATAAATTTATAATGCAACAATCTCTTCGTTTTCACAGGCACAAAAATTCCCCTAAATACTTAAAATAACACTCAGAGTGGGACAGACCTTAAATTTTGAATAAATGAAGCCTTAATCCAGTGTGTTGCTGAAACAAGCTGGTTATTAAAGAAATAAATTTGAAACAGCAAGTGGTTGGAGAATTTTGGATTTAATTATTTAAATCTACTTAAGATAACTCTCTAGCACTGTGTTTGGCTTTCCTGTTGAGAGCATGTTTTCCAGGAAGAGCATCCCACCCAGTGCCTTGGAAGAATTAACTTTCTCATGCAACAGTGGTTTAAGCAGTAGGGACAAATAATTATTATTGTAATAAGGCCAGATATTGTATGGCAACTTGGTATTTCCTGGATGCATCCTGTCATGAAAACTGTACAGTTATTCAGGTGGGCGGAGGGACCACTGCTCTCCTTGGCTAAATGATGAATGTGATGCAGATCAAATTGCTCTTCAGGCAACAGAGTTCCTTTAGTAATGTTACAGAACCAACCATGACTAACAGTACCCAAATCAGCAGGTTTGTGATTGTAAGCTAATTTGAGGTATTATATGTTATTTAATAGGCAAATATTGGGAATTGGACTTTGTTCATTGCTGATTGCTGTATTTCAGTTAAAATCTACTATTTCATCTTTAGGATGTAAGATTGTCTTCTGAGGTGGCATAGATCAACAAAGCAATAAATCTGTCTTTCCTTTCGTAGGACCATAACAGGAGCTTCCTGGATTCATGGTCTGTATTTAAGGTAAGAATCAGACAAATGTCTTCAAGATGCCCCCGAGCTGCACAAAACCCTGCAGAGGGACAAGAACTGGGGAGGCATTCCTTGTCCCCAGCCATGACCCAGGCACAGGGGAAGTCGACTTCACCTGCAGCCAGGAGTGAGCAGGGGAGAAAACTCTGGCTCTGAGTCATGTTTCCTTCTCCTGGGCCTGTGCTGGGACAGAGGGATGTGGCCACACTCTGTGCTGGCTTGGCTCCAGCAGGGCAAGCATGCTTTATATGTGCTGTGGAAAATAGGGATGGGGTTTTTGCGTTTGAGTTTCTTCACAAGTGATCATTTACGTCTTCAAGGCATGATGCTTGTCTTCACCATTTCTTTCATTATGTTCTCTGCAATACAGCTCTTGCAGGGGGGTTACATGCTAGTTTAGGGGCCAGACTCTGTTGCTGAGTATTGCCAGGGCTCTATCTGTTGTGTTGACCACTGTTTCTCAAGTGCCAACCTCTGTCACAGGGATGAAGCCTTTCACCTTTCCTGATGCTACTGAGGTTTCATTGCTGTAACTGAATTTGTCCCTTTAGTCATGCACAAGGGTGGGATCTTAGGGAGTGATCAGCTTTCTAGTCAAAATCCATGGGGGCAAAAAAAGTCAAATCCAAACTTCCGACTAATCTAGTTAAATGGTTCGATTACTACTCACAGGTCTAATGGTCAACACAGCTGTGTCATCATCTGAATCCACCAAAGTCAACCAATTCAAGAGCTGGTTGAGCACTGAGTTCTCTAAAATTGACAATATGTGTGAGAGTGGTCTTCAAGCAGAACCCAGAAAATTTGCCTGGTTGTCCTCATTCAAGCATGCTCAGTGACTTACCTTGTGAGTATTAGCAATATTTTCTTTCAGAATTTTTTTTTTTTTTCAGGAAAAGGTAGTCCTACAAATACTCTTTTCTGAAGAAATAATGTCTGTCTTTATGTGTTACATGAGGCAGGTGTTGGTTTAAACCTTAGCTCCTGCTTAAGAGATGTCAGTCGTCAACTGAAGGGTAGACTAGTTCCCTAGATGAATCACTTTTTCCCTCCTTTGTTTTGACCCATTGATTCATCAAGGTCCAATAAAGAATGGGCTGAAAGATTGATAAAAATCCTTTGTTTTTCATTTTTCCCCCAACAGATCTTCTGACCTATGCTGGTTTGTCAGTGTATTTTTGACTCGCACATGCCGTCTTTTATATATAAGCACACCGATACAGATGTCTTCCTTAAAGCGACTTGTGTTTTTTTCCCTCAGTAGTAGATCAGGTTTAATTCTGGTTTTAACCAAAGCAAATGCTTTTCTGGAGATCTTTTATATTAGTGAAAATAAATAATGAAAAAATAACCACAGCAAGTCACAGTATCAAAAGGAAAAACCTTAGAAAGGTTAGTAGTGACCCTTTGTTTCCTTTTCCATTCTCCTCTTGCTGGCTGAGGAAGAGAAATGAAAACTTTGGCTTTGCTTTCCAGTTAAGTACCAAGAATGACTGGAAGCTTATGAAACATGGAGGGGTTTTCATTGAAAATGCTTACTACTTTTCAACTTTGTGTCTTGCCTAGGTCAGTGTTAATGCTTCTCATATCACCAACCTCCCCTTTTTCTTTCCCTTCTCCTCCCACCAGCTCTGAGGTTTGCTACTCTAGGGTGAGAATAGCTGTTCTCAGTATGCTAATTTTGCTGCTGACCAGGCTCACCTGTATCTTGAAAAAAAGGTGATTACCATGAATGTGCACCCTTTCCACACTCTGCTTCTGTGGTAGGAAAGGACTTGTGGGTGCTGGGGCTTCTGATGTGGCAGGGAAGCAATGACAGCCTTCAGAAGAATCAAAATAAAAAAAGCCCCAGTTGCAACTTCAAAGAATGGCTCTAATTTGCTGTTTGTGGCCTGAAAGAATAGCATTGCTATTCACAGTGGCAGTTTGTGACTGTGAACCTTCTTAGGTGGCTCTCAGATTTGTGTGCTGCAGCAGGCTTGCAGTACAGCAGGATGTGCACTAAACCAAGAATCTGGTTAGTGGTGGTGTGATCCCAGTGCTGGCTGGGAGCTAAACGTGGATGAGAAAAAGCCATCTGGACTTTGGGACTCCTGGAATGTGCCATACCACTTGCTGAGGGCCATCCCTGCCCAGGAAAGCACTAAAACAGGTGTATAAATCCTACTGTGTTCAGTGGGATTTAGGCACCTGCTTAAAGTTAAGAGCTTGTTTAGAGAGTTTCCTGAATGAAAGCCTGACAATTGTGCCCAAGAGTAACTTTGAAATAAGTTTTAATTTGCTCATCATAACCAGCTGTCATGAGTCTGTATAAAAAGGGTTTGATTTTGGAAAGATGAACGACTTCCTAGGCCCTTGGCTTTTGTGTAAGTGCTCTTCCCAGATGCTCAGCACCCTGCTGAGCTGAAGCAGCCCTTCTCAGCCCTACTTTTATTCCAGGTTACTCTGTGGTCCCACTTGGGCTCCAGTGCCAGCCCGGCACCCTGCAAAGCAAACTGCCCAGCAACTGAAATTACCCAAGTGCACCTCACCAGCCATATCCTAGCTAAGGCAATCTCTGCAGGCTACAACAGAGGAGAGAGTCCGTGCTGTCTTTAGTAGGTGAGTGCAAAGGAAAGTTAGGGGAGAAAGAGAGAGGAGATCTGAGTCCCAGCTGAAGAGTCTGCTGGACCTCCCACTCAGAAACATATCAGCCATCAAGTCCTTTTGTGTCACAGGAGTCAGAAAGCTTCAAGAGCTTTTTCCTTTAGGATTCTTCCCCCCCCCCCTTATAGCTCCTTCTTTATTACAAGAGAGTTTGAGGCTAAACTTAAAAATAAATCTAATGTTAAACTTACAACAACCAGTCTCAAAGGAATAACAAAATCCAACAAATTCAAATTACTACTTTATTCTGTATGTGCACTTGTTTACATGCATCACCTACTTAAGGCAAACAGGACTGTGTCCATGTAGCTGAGTTAGTATTTTTATTTTTTTTGTCAAATACATTGTTAATTAGTCAATGGATGATACAGTGTTGTATAGCTCTTGGAAAGACTAAATTTGCCATTAAAACATTTAAAAGGCTTTCTTTTGTACAGTCCTTAGGTAATTAAGCTGAAGTGCATGTACATTTCCATGTATAAATGTACTGGAGCAATGGTAGCTAATGTAGCAGTTAAGGTCAGGTAGAAACCAGCCTTGCATTTAGAGTCTTTTTTTCAGTACCTCACGCAAACCATCTCTAAATCTAAATTAATCTTCCAGAAATGTATGGGAAATTTGGTTTATGAGGGGAAAAAAAAAGGTCTTGCATTATTACCATAGTCTATCAGTCTTCCCTCAGCATGACTCCATCCATTTTGCAATGCATGGCTGTTCAGCATTGCCATGACTGAACTTCAGAAGACTTTTGCTAGAATAAAGTATATCACAGAAATGGTCACATTGGGGTGCCCCCACCAAGGCAGAATCCGGGATGCAGCCCTGCCTGGCTGCAGCTCAGGGTCTGGGAGCAGATAAAGGGGAAAGCCTTTCCCTAGTCCACAAGAAGGGACTTGGACAGCATGGTGCTGAAGGCAGCTGTGACAAACTGGCTTTGCTGCTGTGGCCCACTCCCCTCCTTGAATACCCCTGCTGGGGCTGCAGCTTCCCTCTCTGCCTCCTGAAGCTGTTCCCTCCCTTGCAGACTTGGTTCTTCTCCTCATTGCCAAGTACACTGACTCCAGCCTGATCTGAAAGTTAATTTTAACAAATAACATCTTGGGCCAAGCCAAGTTAGGATCTGGAGATAGGACACGCTGTGGGAAGGAAGCGGGGTGGGAGGGTGTAAGGGAGCATGAACGCTCAGCCTTGTAATATGTGTGAGTGCTGATGCTCTCTGAGCAATTGAGTGCTTATTATTATTTCTCTTGGATAGGTCACCTGGGAGTGGAGGAATTTTTCATTTTAAATTAAAAAGAAATCTTTCATAATGCTCATTTCTGAAAGGAAAAAAAAAAACCCTCACCTCATCATGGAAGCAATTAGATGGAGGACACACTGAAAGGAGTGATTAGTTGTTAATTTTTGAGCTGTTGGCCCTGACACAGGGGTTTTTGTCAAGGATTCTTTTTTTCTTTTTTTTAAAGGTGTCTTTCATATGCCTATAGTCCAAGGTTACTTTTCATTCAATAGCAATTACCATATGTCCATTACATGCTAGAGACTGCTTGAGGTGGATGCACTGGTCCCCATCAGAGTGTATGCCAAGCTGAAACACCAGCAGCTGTGTGAGCCACAGCAGAATTGTTCCTATCTGATGCTTCTCTTTCCCAAGTCCTAGTAAATGTTCTAGGGAGTAACTTCCCCCTTCCTTGATGTGACCTGAAAATACAGCCCTTCAGTTTGCATTGCAGGTTCCAAGTCAGCCGTGTCAAGATTTGAACAAGAATCAAGGAGGATAATGGGTCAGATGTAATTAAGAGGTAAAACTACTGCACATTTCAGTTTTCTTTCTTTCTGCCCATCAGATTGCAAACCACAGTCTCACCGCCACTTCAAAAACCTAATCTGTAACTGCGAATCCTCTATAACTGCTCTGTTGTATCAGATGGAAACCAGCTAACCAGATACCACAATACAAAAAATAAGCGCATTGTACCTCAGAAAAATATGGGGCTGAAAACACAGAAAAAATGCAGTCTTATTAAAATATGGACATGGTCCAGTAATGGAATGAGTAGGGAAACTTGAATGGATCAGAGTCAAGAAACACTCTGCTTGATTCTTGGGGTTTTTTATTTGGCATTCAGCTTACATCAGTGTTAACATCTACAGAGAAATGCAGCCATTTACAATTTGCAGTTCAATGTGTTACTTTAATTAGTATGAAAATTAAAGGGCAACTATAGGCCAATGTGAATGATTATGGAAATACATGTGCATCACATGCAATGCTCTCATTTAATTAATCGTCTTGTAAACTATATCGAGCACTTTAAGTCAGTTGCTGAGTATAACTCTATTTTAAATAACCACTTAATACTTAACAGGATGTGGAGCAAACACTAGAGCACACGACTGCTTCTCAAGTTTCAGTGTCTGAGATTTTTTAAAGCTGACCCAAGTCAACCCAAAGAATGTTTAACACCGTGTGTCTGAACACAAGAAACTCTGTGATGTACAGACATTCAATTACATTGCGAAAAAAGTGAGAAACATTTTGTAAAACAGTGACTTCAGAAAACTAATTGGCAGCAGCAAACTCGAGAGTGAAGGCCAAAGCTAGAGGGGACCTTTTACTACAGTAACTCTAGTCAAGGAAAAGGAAAATAAAGGCATCTTTGTTTCTCAGACAAATTAGCTGATTAAGAAATAAAACATTTTAACATGCTTTAAATGCGGCATTAATTATTTATATGAAAAAAAATTAAAGCCAGGTTCCATGAATTACACTTTGTGTGTGTGAATTGAACATTACAGGAATAGTAATCCTTTTACATTCATGCCTTACTTCATTAGGAAAAAACAAATATTAAGGGCTCTATTCATTCAAAAAATTCTTATGCATTCAGATCACAACTTTGCTGTGGCCATTTTTTTTAAGAGTACAATTTCCAGCACTGATTTTTAACTATGATTCAGAAAAAGCCATCTAATTCTACAGGATGGGCTCTAGGAAACAGAAGTGCTTAGAAAAGGACAGAGATACAGTGATGGGTCTTGCTTGTCACCAATGAAAAGGCCCAGAGTAGGTCATATTGAGTGGTCTCAAAGCTGGCATAATAACATAGAAAATCAGATGCATTATTGGTGGGGAAGCTTTGAACTCTGTGAAGCCTTTTTCCTATAGATTGATTAGTAAATAATTTCCCCCCTCATTGATTGTTTCCAATGACTGGGCAGTGCTTTATTCAGGTGAAGGAAAACCAGACTTGGGCAGGTGTGTTTAGGGATGTACTTTTCTATTTTCCATAGCAATGGTGTGTCCCATGGTTGGCTCCCTGGGAGGAGAGTCCATCCACTGGAGCTGCACTGATTTGTGGGATGTGGTTAAACATCTGCTGGGACTGAGGCTGGGACCATAAGTCACTTGTCTGCTCTTCTTTGAATGCAGACCCATGAGGTAAGGAGCTGGTAAATTCATTGTTTTGCTAAAATATGTGAAAACAAAGAATTGAATTTAGGTTTGTTTCAGCTTCTTTCCTTGAGTGTTTTGTTGATGTTTTTTACTGACTGAAGAGAGGAACAGCTAGAACTGTGCCATAATGATAATCTTTAACTTTCAAAATAATTAGAAGATTCACTTAACATTTAAATATTAACCTTGAGAGAGAGAGAGAAAAACCCAAACCCAATCCAGAAATCACAAAAAAGGGTTACCCGGAAGCTTGCAAGTTGTCAGCTGGCTGAATTTAAGTAAACTTTTGGGAAACAAAATATTGGGAAATTGGAAAAGGTGTCAGATGGTTGGGTAAGATTGATGTACTTAATAGTTTAGTTAATATGGATCAACATCTGCCTTTAGTTAACATCTGCACAGCCCCCTGAGTTCAGCAGAGTTGTACTTTTGCAACCAAGTTTGGACCAATGTTTTTAAATAGGCCCCGGTGCAGAATCTCTGAAGTGAAGGCTGTGCTGCTCAGTGTCGGTGTAACCAGGCAGCTCTGGAGAGAACGGGTAATACAATATGTGATTGTTTCTCATGTAATTTTTAAAATACATGGAGGAGTAATACATTTTTTTATAATAGGGTGCTCCCTGTCTCTTTAAGTAACTGTCAGATGCATGATGTCCTCGTGCCAAAATGCTACAGTCTGCTCCCTCTGTGCAATTGTTAATTAAATCCATCCCTTATTTTAGAGCCTGCCTATTCTCTTTACCCATTCTGCTTATCTGTGATACCAGATGATGCTCAGTAATTCATGGCCAACCTGCTCCCGCCTTCTCGGTAGGGCCTCCTGTGCACTGACCTTAACCAGCTTCACCTTTTCCTTATTCCCAAGGAGAATGGAGCCCTGGAGGCAACAGTTTTATCAACTTTTCCTGTTGACCAGATGATGGTTCAGTGATAAATAAATGAAGTGTGCTTGAGCTAGAGGCCTCCCACATGCTGCCACTCCCTGCCCCTCTCCAGCTCCTGCTGCCTGTTTGAACACAGAGCTATGCAGGGAAAGGGGACTATCCTCAATGGACAGCCTCAACAGGCACAGCAGGCTGCACCTCTGCTGGCAGGCAATAACTACTTTTGCTTATCCAGGTTATGTTACTCTGCCAGTCATCACATCAGCTGAAAGCTTAGTCTGCTTGGTACTGAGCTATGCCATCTGCAAGCCTCTTTACCCCACCAGTAAGGCTGATATACAGGAGCTGGTAGGAATATTTTCATAACTGACAAGCTGTTTGCCATGAACAGCATCAAAGATTTACAAGCCACTTCTGCAAATGGGACTTTCTGGCAAATATAGGCTAAACAAATCTTTTATTATTACCATACGGCTAGAAATACTCTTAGAGTTCTCCTGGAAATGGGTACTGTACCAGCAGAAAGCAATATTCTGTTGGCCTGTGCATTGCCTCAAGGGTATTTACTATGGTAATAAGATCAGTAATTCATCTCCTAAAATCACTGGGAGTACAAATGCTTATTTAAGTAGATGGTATCTTGATTGCAACTGAGTCGGGAGAGCTCTTAAAGCTGCCTGTTTAGGCTACAGATCTTCTGTTAAAGGCAAAGGGCTGATGATTCTTTGTAAACACAAGAACATCATGTTTCACAGCCACCTTACATTTTCAGCAGTTCATGGCAGATGCATAGCACATCCCTTGACAAAATGGGTGTGTACAAATACCTCAGAAAATTATGCCATTTGGTCAGGGGCTTTTTTCCCACTTTTTTCTTTCCATAGCAATGTAATGGAAAGAAATATAAATCTCTGTTCATCTCCAAATGGTTGGTTAGAACAAAAGGGACAAGGTTAAAGCCATCCAGATCTCATTGTGCTGGGGGATGTAGTGCCAGCAGAAATTAAGAGACAGCTTTGACCCAGTAGGATCTGGGATAAATTATTTGCTTCATCACAGAGTAGGCCAGTGTCAGAGAAGTGTCCTGTGTTTTTGAGACTCTTGCAGCCTCTCATCTGCTAGCTCACAAACTCAGCAGGCCTCTTCTCTGGAAGTCCTGGAGGGAGAAGCCTCCAGTCTTGCTCAACTGCTCCTTTTTTTATTGACTAAGCAGATCAAGAGAAATCATGGTTTCAAAGACATATAAATGAGTGTTTAAGGACCGAGTTTCTTTCTGCCACAGGAAGTCTTCAAAGGAAGGATGATACAATCTAGAAATACAGAGACTGATCATACAGTTTTATTTGAGGAAAACCATAGTTTGACCTTTGAGAATTCAAAATCAGTGCTTGTAGTCCTGTGTCAGGGAAGCCTCAGGTGGTCCATAGTGGTTCATGTTGGTGATGTGGCATCAAAGGTGAATCACAGCAAAACTGAGCTATAAATGCTTAAAACAGATGTTCTCTAGTTTGCCAAGAAGCCTGAGCCCTTAATGAGGACATGTGGCTGAAGCGGAAAGCATTAGCAGTTTTCTTGCAGAATGTTGTTCTGTACTTTAACTTCGTCAATACTGTTCCTTCTTTGCATAGTTATTAAGCTAAATATCATTGAGGCATGAGCAAATTTGATGAGAGGAATATTTGTCTGTGCTCCCTGTATGTTTCAGAAATTAAAGGTTTTTCAGCAGGCACAATCCTGTGAGCCAGAATTTTCAGTCTAATTCTTTTCTGCAGTCATGGAGCATAACAAACATTTGAAATAACTTTCACCAGCTTGATCACCGTTGTCAGACAAAGTATATATGCAAATGAAACTAATAAATTTTGCTGGAGTTCTCTGGATTCCACCAGAATGTATGGAATTGTCTTCTATTAGTTAACAGCGCTTAACACTTATGTAGCAATTTCCATCCTCGGTGACAAGCTTATTAATCAATGCAACACCTCTGAAAGGAGCATTGCTATGTATTCCTGTTAGAGTGTGAAATTTGAAATGTATGGATGTGCTCTGAAGTGTTGGTTAAATAGCCAAAGTAACCTGGGTTTTGAATTCGGGAGTTTGTGGTTTCTGTCCCATGATTAGTCCAGAGTCCTTTGACACACAGACCCCTTTATGTGTTTAATAGATCAAGCCCTGCTGGGCTTAGAGCCACACATCAGCATGGCCATACTCTGGCTTTGAAATGTGGTGACAACACAACCAGTTTTTATAATTGCTGCCTAGAGGACCTGAGATGGGGATACAGCACACTGCTGTGATATGCTGTTTGCAGCTTTGTTAAGACTTGCAGGAGCTAGAAGGTGTGTTTCCAGTGCACAGTAAATAGGGTTGTGCTAAATGACCCCTGCCTTTTTTCATGCTAATAGGTGTGATGACAGTGTTGGGTTATCAAAGAAGTCAATCCTGACATAGTGATGATAATTTTGTCTAGAGTGAAATATCCATTGAGTTCCCTTATCTCTTTTCTGTGCCCACTATTGTAGGACACTAGTGGAACTGCTGATCTGCTCTTCTTGCAGCCAAGAAAGTGTCAGATGAGAGTGTTTTCACTGATTACATCCCAGGAAAGAGAAAAAAAGTATATTCTGTCCAATAAGCTTGGTTTGGGAAATGAGTCCTTTCCACTGCTACCAGGGCTGCAGAAGCCACCCGGCAAGTGCAGTGAAAAGGGTCTCCTGTAAAGTGCGTAATGCAAGGCAATCCATTTCAGTTGGTGACTAAAGCCATACTAATAAAGCTCACCTCCTGCATAAATCAAGTGATTGATAGCATGTTTGAGAGCTTTTTGCAGTACCTTGATAGTGCCATCCAACTGCAATAAAACACATGGATTTCTCTGCTACCTTTGCAGATAAACATGTTGAATGTAAGAAGAGCTTCAAGAACAACAAAAAAAGGTACTATAGTAGGAGGGGAACTGTTGAGCATCTCGTTGTTTTGCTCTGTTAGTAGGCAGCCTCTGAGTCTATGTCAGCAGCCTGACATAAATCAGCCTGCTCAGGGGTAACAGCCCATATGTACCCTGTGAGCCAGAACAGGAGCTTTTGGGATGCCTGGAAGGATGATTCCATATGAGAAAAGCTACCTAAAAATTCACACCTCTCTGGCAAGCTCAGCAGGTATAATACCTTGATAGGACAGACCAGGGCCATGGGCTCCCGCATACCTGCCTATAAGGCATAGGCTGCAGTCTCATTCCCACTGCCTGTCTGCTGAAAAGCTAAGTTTCTGATGCTGCCCGAGGTTTGGGATGGGGGCTTGTAGCTGCTTCTCCCTTGTGGATGCTGAGTCTGGCCCCTCAGTGCATCTGGTGCTTGGTCTCATGCTGTTAATAGGAACTGATTGCTCATATTGAAAAGGACTCTGTGTTTTGAGGATTTGTGCATCCAGACATTGTGAAACATTTATACCTAAAGCTGTGGAAGCATTATATGAGTTTTTATGACCAAATCTGTATCTGTTTCCTTGTCTCATGCTCATAGAAATCTTGTGTCTGCCATTGGGACCCCACAAACCTTGGAGAAGTTTAGGGGCTTCTGGGAAACTCTTACTGAAATGAATTTTATGGCTAGATTCTGTTCCTTCTCACCAGAGAAGGAAATCCAGGTTCATGGGGCTCCAAAACCTAGGAAAGCACCTTGAAAATACCATGGATGATCTGCTTGATCTGATTCATCCACACACAGCTTGTTTAGAAACTGGTTGCAGCTACAAGGCTTGGGTTTGGTCCAAATATCCCTTAATTTAAAGGTGAGATCTTTATCTTGCTGATGCCAATGTGATTTTTATCACTGGCTTAACTGGATGAGGGTCTACATTGCATTTTAAACCTCAGAGTTTCAGTTTGACCTATATGTAATGTGAAGACAGCTATTAGCTGGGAAGTCTGAATTTCTAGAACTCTCTCTCTCAATAGTCCTTATTAAATCCACTACTCCAGCATAATGTAGCTTTCTGTTCTAATCATAGCATTGCTGTATTTGGGCATGGCACATGAAAGGGGTTACCTTGCTCTTGTAGAAGAATCCTCCTTAGGTTCACTTACTCTGGGGACCCACACCACATTTCCCCAGTTCCGTGCACAGGCCAGATTTTCAGCTCCCTTTTAATCTTTGGCAATTTGAATTTATATGGAAAACTTACAGGTGACAGTCTGGCTATGTTGAGACAAGTAGGATAGAAACCATGTCAGAACAGCCCCTGAAAGTCCTACGATGTGCTTAAAGCGTTTCAAGAGAACCCTTGATCCAAAGTATCAAAGGGTTACAGTAAGATCAAGAAGAATTAAAACTGATAGTGTGCCAGAAATCACGTGCATCACAAGGTCATTACTCATCCTTGTTAAAACAGTCTCAGTACTGTGGCCTGATCTGAAGCTTAATTGAAAAGTTTCAAATGATGTATTATAACGAAGACAAGACAGCCACTGCCCATTGCACGACCTCTGCTAAAAAAGGAAGATTGGTAATAGGGCAGAAATCTAAGCAATTGCTGGAGGATAATCAAGGCCTAATGAGGTATCCACTTCAGTCTTTCAAAGGTGGGGAAACCTCTCCCTGATGCTGTAGAGAAAGCAAAAGCTGATGTGAGCAGGTTCCTGCATCCAGGGAACAGCCACCTGGTCACGGTCCTCAGCAGCAGAGAGATAAAAAGAGTGACACCAGATCTGTAGCGCAGATTTTCAGTTGGACAGAAGGTTGGTGCCTGGGACAGCCTTCTTTTAGGACAGCTGCCTTGTTTTGCAATCATTTTCTGTTACCCCAGACCTTGACCCAAAGTGATCATAAGGAGCACATCAGGTCTGAATTAGTAGTTGTGTTAGGAACCAAGACAGTGGCAGCAGGAGATAGCTGACTGGTGATGTTATCAATTTTCCCTAAAAAGTCACAGAAAAACCCCAAACCCCATTGATGTTCCACATGAGCATGATAACGAACTGCAAGTCACAATTACCCAAAGAAATCAAGTATCTTCTTGGCATCTTCCTCTTTTTCTGTTCCATTATCTGTTCTAGCAGAGAGGTCAGTGCCCATATCCACATGATTATCTCCAAATCCAGCTGCCAAACTGCAAGCTGCTCTTCCTGGGCTACTGCTTGGGCAGCCATATTAAAGAGTTTTAAAGAGTTTGTGTGTGCTCCTGCTTGATGAGCAGTTACAGTGTGCAATCACCTTTCAGTGTTCAGAAGCCAAAGAGGGTTTCATCTTCTTGAAGTAGTCAGGTCACCTATTTTAGCTCTTATATGTAGTCCGCTTTTGTGGGAGAGGGTGTCTCTTCAGATTCATATCTGTTTGCTGAGCAGGTTTGCTTGCTGTTCCTTACCTCTTCTGTTTTCATAGAATCATAGAATAGTTAGGGTTGGAAAGGACCTTAAGATCATCTAGTTCCAACCCCCCTGCCATGGGCAGGGACACCTCACACTAAACCATCTCACCCAAGGCTTCGTCCAACCTGGTCTTGAAAACTGCCAGGGATGGAGCATTCACAACCTCCCTGGGCAACCTATTCCAGTGCCTCACCACCCTAACAGGAAAGAATTTCCTCATATCCAATCTAAACTTCCCCTGCTTAAGTTTTAACCTGTTACCCCTTGTCCTTTCCCTACAGTCCCTAATGAAGAGTACCTCCCCAGCATCCCTATAGGCCCCCTTCAGATACTGGAAGGCTTCGCAACTTCATTTCCCAGCTCCTTCAGGACCCATGGATGGATCTCATCAGGACCCACGGACTTGTGCACGTTTAGGTTTTTAAGATGGTCTCGAACCAGTTCCTCTCCTACAGTGGGCCCAAGGTCTTCATTCTCACAGTCCCTGCGTCTGCCTCCCAGGGTTTGGGTGGTGAGGTCAGAGCCTTTGCCAGTGAAGACCGAGGCAAAGAAGTCGTTCAGAACCTCAGCCTTCTCCAAGTCCTGTGTAGCCAGTTCTCCTGAGAGCTTCCTGAGGGGACCTACATTCTCCCTAGTCTGTTTTTTATTTGCTATGTACTTGTAGAATCCCTTCCTGTTATCTTTAATACCTCTAGCTAAGTTTAATTCTGACTGGGCCTTAGCTTTCCTAACCTGGTCCCTAGCTTCCCAGACAACATCCCTGTACTCTTCCCATGCCACCTGTCCTTGCTTCCACTTATTATAAGCCTCTTTTTTCAATTGAATTTTCCTCAGGAGCTCCTTATCCATCCAAGGAGTTCTCCTGGCCCTCCTGCTGCACTTCCTTCTGGTTGGGATGCAACACTCCTGAGCTTGTAGCAGGTGATCCTTGAATATCAACCAACAGTCTTGGGCCCCTCTGCCCTCTAGGGCTATATCCCATGGAACCTTCCTAAGCAGGTTCCTGAAGAGGCCAAAGCCTGCTCTTTTGAAGTCCAGGGCAGTGAGCTTGCTGCACGCTCTTCTCACTGTCCTGAGGATCTCAAATTCGAGCATTTCATGATCTCTGCATACAAGGCTGCCCTGGAGTGTCACATTTCCAACAAGCCCTTCCCTGTTGGTGAGCACGAGGTCAAGCATGGCACCTCTCCTTGTCGGCTCCTCTATTACTTGCAGGAGGAAGTTGTCTTCCACACAATCGAGGAACCTCCTGGATTGCTTGTGCCGGGCCGTACTGTCCTTCCAACAGATGTCAGGGTGGTTGAAGTCACCCATGAGAACAAGAGCCTGTGGGCGTCTGTCTATAGAGTGCTTCATCTGCAGATTCTCCTTGCTCAGGCGGTCTGTAACAGATCCCCACAGTAATGTCTCATCATCATGAGACAGATCCCCACAGTAATGTCTCTAGCCATAGGAAGCTAGACCAGACTGTATAGGGTTTCGTGACAGAGTACAGCCTTCAGTGATGGACTTGCTTTGAGGCATTGTGCAGAGTGATGCACAGTTACAAAAGTTATTTATCACTGTGGGCCATTTTCTTTGGTCTTCAGGTTCCTCCCTAATTTTAGGTGCAGTTAAAATCAAAGTGCTGCGTTCTTTGCTATGAATCCTACTTCAATTATCTTTTACTTTTTCATGTGATTTCCTTCAAATTCAAAGACAGAGACTGGAAAAGAAAGCTGATATAAAGGAAAAGTTACAGTAAAATAACAAAAAGCCTATTTATGCAGCTCTCCAGGTAGCTGTCTTGAAGACTATGAGAGGTGCCACTGGCTTCACTGGTTTACCCTTGGGCTTAGCATTAAGCCATGTGTTTTGCTGAAGACCTTAAATATATGACATGTGGCATCAGCTCTATTAAATATTACTGGTTGGCTTACAGCCCTGTTTCTGTCCATTGCTTGCAAATTAATACTCTTAAGTCTGTGTGGGTAAATAGCTTGTCATCACCAGTGCCCATGGTCACTGCAGGCTGCACCCATGAGCCTAAGGACTCTGCATACATACTTCTCTCGAGAGGGATATGTGTTAAGCTGAAAGCAGTGTCTGACTAGTCCTGCCTGGGGAGGAACCACTGCCACTGTTTGTGCAGGTCTCTGAGGAGCTCTGGGACATCAGGGGAAGACGAGGCACAGCCTTGTGCTGCAGGAGTGCTGGCACGGTGGCCAGCTGGGCGCAGCATGAGCGAGTCTGCCACAACAGCAGGGCAAGCAGTGGGAAACAGGCTGCTTGGACCAGCCTGAAGGTACAGTGTCAAGAGGCATTTCTTAATATATTATTTCTCATTAGGAATCATTGATAGATTTAGCCAGTTACAGGATTCTTTCATGTGTTTTACTTGTATACGAACAAGGACAAAATGCAGATGGAGGTATGCCTGGCATATCTTGGGCTAGGTATAAGTCTGCTCTTCTCAGGTGTCTGCAAATCTCAGCTAGGGCTGATATTTTGGACTTCAGGGTTGCATTTTCCTCATCAGTTCAGGCAGTACAATTGCTCACATTTTCCCTGGGCCATTGGAGCATTCAGACAAGTAGCTGGGTCTCCCTGCTCACATTACACTATCTTCAGCTAGGGAAAGTTAAGGCTAGCGTTAATTTGTCTGTTCTGCAGGTGTGTGCATGTGAAGTGTGTGTGTGTGATGGGCCATGGATTAGCCAATGCAGGTTTGTCTATGCAGGCAAGAAAACCTTACAAAGAAATGTGCTGGGGATGGGGGAGAGTGAGAGAGGCCAGTGAGAAGAAGCTTGACCTATATGCAACCCACTAACTTTGCTGAGCTTTAAGTAATGAGAGGGGAAAAAAACCTCTGACATTTTCTTTAAAATTGCAGATCCTGGAACCCATGTGGCAAAAAATAGGGCAGTTGAGTTATAAGTAGCTGATGAGACTACGAGAAGAGTAATTATTGTGTAGTCCTATTAATGAAATTGTACTGCAGCTCAAAAGGGAAAAAAAAGAAAGAAAAGTCACCAAAAAGAGCCTGGTGAGTTACTTTAGGGAAAAAAATAGCTTCTATTATATGAAATATCAGCATGTTAGGTTAGCAGAGAGCTCTGGACACATGGAAATTCAAAACATTTCCATATATCCCAGTCCAGGATGGAATTAAAGTGTTGTAAAGCTTCCCTGGAAGCCAACATTTATCTAACATGTAAGCATATTTAGATTTCATTTTGAAATGGTTGTTAAAGACTATCCTTTGGCTGCACTCTATCCTTCATTCTAAGCTTTTTTCTTCTGAATTGTTGAACTCTGAGATCTTTATGCTAAGAAAAATGTACTTTCAGAACCAGAAATGCCTGAATGACCAGTTACAAAATGTACTCACCCTGAGAGATATCCATTGAATTTGTTCCCCTCCTCCAATTTACTTGCTGTTTTCCCAGTCATGCCTTGCATTAATGTTCTACACTTAGCTCAACTGTGTGTGTTAGATTTGAGATCTATTTTTGTTTTGTCTAAAAAATTTCCAAATTGGCATTATGTATTCAAGATGTAATCTCTGTAGCAGGAAACTAGTTATCAGATTCATATGAAGTAACTGGGCAGTAGAAATAACTCTAAGCAGAATGCATTGTTTTTTTTCTTTCAAATTAATTTAGAGGGAATTTAATGCCTGTGAAAGGTGCTGGATTGCAACATCAGAGAACTGAAGCTACTATTTAACCACAGAACGGTTACAGGATGGGAGATGGCTTTACAAGGTTCCCCATGAGGGCTGACAAAACATTTGGTTCAGGTTTGGTGCCTTTCATCTAGCTGGAACAACCCAGTTGCCATGTGTCAGTAACAGTCATTCTCAGGATGGGTGATGGAGAGAGCCCTTCTGTAAGCAGGAGTGGATTTTACTTTTGTGATTACTGGCTAACATTTATAATGTTGTTAAACCTAAAAAAAAACCTTACTATAACGGACAGTCCTGGGCTGGAAATTCAAAGCACAAGGTGTGTCCATGCTGTCCCTGCCCTGTGCCACAGAGGCAGGTAGGAAGGAAGGAAGGGGTGAATGCTGCGACCTGCACCCCACCTCATGCTCTACCACTGCAAACCCTTGCAATGCCCCCAGGCTCAGACACCTTCAGAGGGGCTCTCAGGCCCGTGGTTTGCATCTTTTGCTTTCTATTGCCACCTGCTTATCAGAGAAAAGATGATAGTGGCATCTACAAGATGCCATGATTTGAGCTATGCCAGATTCAAGATCCAGTTCTCATATTTTCCCTTCTTGTTTCCCAATATTTCCAGAACAGTTGTCTCCTAAGGCAGCGTATGGTCTGCATGGATTGAGTCTCAAGTCTCAGTAGTCATGTTTCTAGTAGACAGGTACGGACAATATCATCAGGAGACACTGAAAAGCATTTTCCATGAGGGTAGGGGAGAGGAGGGGTGGAATGGAGGTGAGGCAGGCCCTTCCTTCCCAAAGGGAATGGGGAAAGGGGCCCTCAGCACCATAGAGCGATCAGGGCTTTTTAAGCTAAAAGGGCGTTTTTGAGGGCCATGGGCACCACAGCATTTGCTGGTAGTCGCCAAAAGCTGAGAGTTTCACTTCCTCTCCGATTGTATCTATCATATTTGGCACTTCTCTGCCAGGAAATTAGATGGGGCTTGGCAGGAGTTCTTAGAATCCTGCCTCAGAAATCAGGACTTCAGATGCCTGCTTCCAAAACCTGATTGCTCAGGAAAGAAAGGTGTTCCCCTTCCTTAAGTGGAATCACAGCAGGGCTTTTTGTGTTGAAGTGCAAATAGGACCACTTCAAAGATTCAGGCTGGATGTGAGGAAAACATTCTTTACAATGAGGACAGTAAAAATCCAGGCAGAGGTTGCCCAGAGAGGTGGTGGATGCACCATCCCTGGAGACATTCCAGGCCAGGCTGGATGTGGTTCTGGGCAACCTGATCTAGTTGAAGATGTCCATGCTTGTTGCAGGGGGTTGGACTAGATGAGATTTGAAGGTCCATCCAACCCAAACTATTTTATGATTCTATGATTCTGTGTTATACTTCGGTTTATATTTGTTGCTTAGTTAAATTAATATGTTTGGTGTTGATGGTTTTTACTGATTTCACAAGGAGGGGGAGAGGCAAGTAGCCTGAAGGTAGCTTTTTCTCTCAAAGGGAGAGGCTTTTACAGAATCTCCTGCTTTTTACAGTGTAGCCTGCCTCCCACAAGCTCCCCAGGAAAAGAAAATCACCCTTTTCATGTTTTGCATATGCCTGTTCTCAGAGGTGAAGTTTGGGCTGCCCGCATGGGGTGCCTCATAGGCTGTCCAATGTGGCTCTGCTGCAGGAAGGGCCAGCAGAAATACATCTATGACTGCATAAATCAATAGGCTTGTTACTGTAATGCAATGTTGACTTATGGGCAAGCCCACTTGGAACCAGTTAAAAGTTTTTTCCTCTGGAGCCACATTCTTCTACTGGTTGCAGTATGTTGGACAGAGGCTGCATTCCCTCGCACTGGAATTTCCTGTGTTAGCAGTGCAGAGGAGTAGATTTATTTTGTAGTCCTTGAGATTTCTGAGCTTCATGGATTTCACAGCCTTTATGTGCCATGAAACGAAGATCTGGTTTCTCCTGAAGCATTGCAGATAGGATGAGCATTTGCTGACTGGTAGGTCTTCCAAAGATTGGTGCCCTCCAGGACCAGAGGTGAATCAGTCTGGGATTATCTGATTTAAGACTGAGGTATTAGTGACTCAGCTCTCACATAGCTCACATAGGCTTTTTGCACTGATTTTTGGATCTAAAAGAAACATTTTCTTGTTTGTTGCCAGTTTGCACCCTAATGTACTGCTGAGGGAGCTCACTTTGCTTCTGTTGTAGCAGGAATATGGTGGTTACAATCTTATAAAACACTAAACTGAGCCAGAGCATGGGCATCCTGCTTTAACACCTCCCACCCTAAACAAGTTTGTTGTTCTCTGGGCTTGTGGGCTGAACACCGTAAAGGCAATGTTGTAGGTTCAGTTTGTATTGAGGGCTTTTTAGAGGGGCCTGTGGACTCTTCCTCTTTTCTCAGACTCACCTGACTCCAGCCCAGCTGTGGTATTCCCACTTCTTAACTTAATCAGAATTGCATTTCAGATATCCAACCCCCAGATTTACAGCTCTGTTGAATTGGAGTCAGGCTATGTAAGACTTTCTGCATAGAAATGTGTAATATATTATACTATATTGAGTTTTGTGCAAGAGTGGAAAATATGTTTGGTTTTGGAAATACATTATAGAGTTATTCAGATGCCAAGTTTTTCATTGTTCTGTTAATGTCTTCCTGATCTGCAAGTTCTTGAAAGTAAATCGTTAAGCTGCTGCAAATGTTAAGATTATGTCTGTAAGAAATCATGCTCTGTGGTGCTGAGTCAGGTCTCACACCCTTGCAGGAAACTAAGTGGCAGCTGTGATGCTGTGGAATGGGGTTCCCAAAATCACCCTGGCCCATTTTTATATCCCTTCTCCTTCCACTTCCCCACTTTAAACTGCTTTTATTTTGCCACTTTGTCAGGGGCTCTGAGTGACTGGTGAAGTGAACTGAAGCGCTCAATGTTCCCAATATTTGTACCTTATCACTAAGCTACATTATTGGTTTAGGATTTTTAAATCTAAGTAAGGATACTTTCCACCTTACTTGCATGCTCATTAACATTGTGCTTTGTGGAGGATTAATATTCGATAACCTGTAGCCCTACCCCAGCCACCTCTCTCCTATCCCTGTATCCCAGAAAACCATTTTCTTTTTTCCCTAATGTGGCTTCTTGTGCTTCCCATCAGGACAACAGGAATTTTCAGACTTGTCGCTGAGCTCCACAAATAACCAGTCAAACCTCCCTCAGCCAAACCTTCCTGACAGAGCTTTCCTTTATATCATTACATTCTTTTCTATTAAATTTGCCTCAGTAATCAATATGCCCCAATCTGTGGAGTGTCTTAGATGGGTAATTTCATCAGCTTCCCCTTAGAGGGACACTGCTGTCATGTCCCTGCTGCAGCTCCCTGTTGCCTGTGCAAGAGGGTGTCAGAGCACTGGCTGATCTCATCTCTCCCAAGCACTAATTTAACTTGCAAAACGTTGTGTTTTTTTTCTAAAGTGTGTGAACTCTCCTTCCTCTGTGTTCTTGAAACCTGAATTAATGCTCTGTTTCCATCTGTATGGCCTCAGTAAGTATCCTGCCTTTACAAACAAGCCTTCAAAGCTGTGTGGCAAAGATGGTATGAAAACACATCACCATTAAAGTAATGAACTGAAATTTCCTGTGAGTCCCCGTGCTAAGAAGTTTGTGGTGCTTCTTGCTGGTGACACCCTTACTGGTGCTCAACTAATGTCCAAGCCACCACCCTTAGGTGTACGTGTGTTGAAGCACTAACTTGATCACTGAAAACTAACCACAGGCCAAGAAGAGTGGTAGGAAGCAGCTGAACCATGGTGCCCCCTTCCCTGCAGATAGAGGCAGGCCATGTACTGCGTGCTCAGGTGGTGTGATGGTGAGGTCCTGCCATGTAAATACAAACAGAACCATGGGAAAGTTTATACTTTTCATTGAATTCTTACTTTTTCCTCTCCAAACTTCATTCTTATAGGTTTTATTTTATACCATTTGGACTTTAAATCAAGAGTTAGTATTGCCCCATGCAGGATCCAGGCAGAGCTCCAGTTTGAGCTACCTGTTTAAAATTCCCCTTGGTTTATAATTTCAGCTGAATAGTTTGGATCACTTGTTGTGAGCCGTGGTGCTGTACAGTGGGCTGCACACTGCTAAGAAGCTTCAGTCTAGAGGTAGTCGCACTTCAGTGCCAAGGGAAATAACTGGATGGACGGAAAGTGTCTGGTATTGATGTGGTTTAAAGGTGCAGTTCATGCAAGCTATTATCAAGGAAGGAGTTAGGGAAGAGATTCACTTTTAAAATGCAGGTGCTCTCGTGCTTTCTCTGACAGATGTGTTCCAACAGTGTTTTGAATTCTGTTTAAAATTTGAAAGAGCTAAACCTTCAGGCTCTTCTCTTCCTTTCTTCAATTCATTTCCCTGTTTAGATGAAAAAGAAACATTTTGCAACTTACTTTAAACTTACTCCAAAATTGCTGCTGGAAAAGGAACATTCATATAAAGCACATAAGCTGTAAATGAAAGTTAAGCACGGCAGAAGGACCACTTTTAAATGTGCTAATGGACAGATATTAGACTGTAGGAATTTACCTAAGAGAAACTCTCAGATGTGGAGGGACTGCCAGGCACGGGGATGAAACCCCAACAAATGAGCAAAATGACAGAAAAGTGTTACAGGAGTAAAGAGCTGTACATGTGAAGTAAATACTGAAATGAGGAAATAGCACCAGCAAAGATAGTGAAAGATAGAGAACATTTCGGTTCTGTTTCTCTGACTGATGCAGGAGCATGTACACACAGCCCGTGCTAAAAAAGCAAGCTCTTAGGGTGGATCTCGCACCTTCTTTTCCTGTCCCCCACCTTCATTTTGGCATTTTGTCCCCTGCTAATGACTGTAGCTTAACAGAGTTAACAACATTAATGGGCAGAGCTCCTTCCATCTAAATGCACAACAGGCCTTTCCGCAGGGCTCTGTCAGATGTTTTCAGGTGTGGACTTGCCTCAGGATTACTGAAAACACCCTTTTCCTCAGATAATTTTTGATTTATTTTGGTAGTTCTCGTGGCTCATGGTTGCCTTCCCTGCCCGTGTGTAAGTAGCAAAGCAAGTAGGTTGAGGTTTGCATGATTTGTGAATATGAAGGGCAGAAAAAAAAAAGAGCGCTCTGAAACAGAAAATACCCCACAGGAAAGAAATAATGGGCGATATGTTTCCTTTTGAACTTTTTCAAATCAACCTCTGGAAAAGGTGTCATAAAGCCCCCAGAAATGAGTAACAGCACAGGGACAAAGAAAACTCTGTTACAGATGTCCCTGCAAGTCTATGAGCAAAGTGTTTAGTTCTAAATAACTCCAGAACATTACACGGCCTTAACAAGTTTCCCAGGATAGGAACTCTCGGTTTATTACTTGCTCACATTGTCATCAGAAATTAATTTTGTCCCTGAAAGACAAATTGGCTGGTAGCTTATGAAGTTAAATGGAAAAGAACAAGTGAGCATCTGTTTCTTCTGCATTTTGTCTCCTTGGTGTCTTACATATAAATGAATCAGAGTGTTCAAACTTAAATTAAGATCTTTGGCTAGATAAACAGTTAAAACTGGTTCCCATAGCTACCTCTCACACATAGCTGTGATTGCATTATAATCCCCTAGTAATCAGGTCTAAATGAAAGAAAGATGATAAGGGTGCTATTTTCAGTTTTCAGTACTGATTTTTATTAGCTCTCAATCAGATCAGGACTGCTTTGCCTTTCATCACATTGTGGCAGTGTTTGTAGAATCATTAGAGTAATAAAGTGTAAATCTTACCGAGGTGCATTTTTCTTGAGGTGTTTTATATAACGAAAACTCTAAAGATTACATTGGCGGGTACAGGAAAGATTTGTTTCTGCAACTAAAGTGAGCATGTAATGTATGCTATATTCATTTATTCTTTACCCAAGCGAATACCTAATGAATTACCTTGCTGAGGTAAAACAAGAAATAAAAATACCCAGAGAATCAGCCTGCCTGAACATGGTCCTAATATACTGGAGATTGCAAGTACCGAGTTTAGTCGTTTTTTTAATTTGCCTTATTATCTTGTATCATATCTCTCCCTGTGCATTACTATGCACAAATGAATTACAGGCAAAACCACAAGCACTGCTATTACCAGCCTGCTGTTTTTAGTATACTAGTGCAGCCCAATAAAACATCATGTTGCAGCAATATATAAGTATTTATTGTAGAGTAAATTTCAGCTAAACAAAAGCACACAGGGAGGCCTGATTCTCCTTGGAGGAGTGGCAGTGGCAAAGCTGGAGTTTGGCTCACACATCATTTGCATCGCACCTGCACCCTTGATTTGCAGTGTCCTTTGAGGTAAATTCGACTTAATAGCTTTAATTCTAAAAGGTTCCTGAGTGCCAAATTTAGAGAAGACTTCACCCAACCTTCAGAGGTGTTCCTGGATGTGTCTGCAGGCAGAGCTATCCTTCAGCACAGAAATTGCTTTGTGTGGTGTTGCAGGATTGTTCACAGAGTTTGCAGGTGTGCCCCACGTTTGCAATTAACTCCCAGCTTAATTCTGAAGTGATTTTACTTTCCTATAGACTTCTTTTTATAATATCTGGTGAATGTTACAGTGTATCATGCTGTAGCAGAGCTATTAAAATGCCTCCCCATTTTAAATATTAGAATTTTATGTATTCTATATTTAAACGAGGAGTAAACTGTCCCAGTAATTCAGTGTTAGATATTTACAGTCATACACACAACTGCAGGAGTATTAGGTAGCAACAGAAATTAGTCGGAAAGTTGAAACAGAAAAAGCAAACAACTATCTGGTTTTCTGTTTGATTTCAATGTACTTGATGTAGGAACTATGGCCGATATTAACATTAACAAGTTATACTTACTTTCTGTTCTATAAAAGATGAATCTGTTCAGCCATCAAATCATGGTGTTTGCATAGTTACCAAAGTTGAAGATACCATCTGATGTGAGGACGTGGAATACTTTAGGACAGGGACCATTGAATGTATAAAAATGTATACCTGAGATAATTATATATTGAAATTCACATCAGGTAGAAAAAGAATAAATCAGTTCATATGATGTTATAGATAAAGTAACAAAATTTATGGTTTGAGTTTTAATCTATTAAGACTTCTAAGATGCAGAGGGGTTCTCAGTCTAAAATGATTAATTTGCTACAAATATTTTAAACTACAAAAAGCTCCAGTTCAAATGCTGTTTCAAGACAAATAGGCAAAGAGAGCATTTTCATCAGAGAGGTTTTGTGTGTGTTTGTATGTTGACACGCAAATGTAGTATGTCTGGAAGATGTTGCTATGTCTAATGACACAAAAGAGAGTAAATTGTAGAGCCTGATTATCAACAGATAACAAGACATACTGTATATAAATAAATGCTCAGCATCAAAACCCATTATTGGATTAGCTATATAATCATGTTTCAGGCTGTAAGTCTGTGCTGACAAATGAACACTTTTCATTTGGCTCAAGGTCCTCATCAGCAACGGAACTAATTTTACATTCTCACCCATTAAGTGAATAAGATGTGGAAAAAGCTGTCTGCTTTTTGAAGTGTAAATTTGCTGCTACAGGCTGTGCAGACCAAAGCTCTTTTGAAGCAGTGAAATGAGATCATCTCTAGGGACATGTGAACCTGACAAAGTTTAGGTCATTTCTGTGGAAGGTATGGCAGGGGGGGAGCCATTTGGATATGGTTTCAGTAGTGACTTATATGGGTCAATTTGGAAGATGCTGAAGTTTACAAGCTTTTTGTTCCAATTTGTGAGAGAACCTGAACTGAAAGCACAGATGCAAGCTTTCAGCCCTCAGAAAGAAACCTCCATAAACATCTGAACTGGGTACTTGGCCAGCACAGTTTGGAAGTGCTAAGCAGGTTGTGTGCTAAGCTTCTCCTGCTGAGCAGACCTTTCCCCTCTGTAAACACACACACACAAACACACACACACAAATGGAGATCCAGGAATTAACTTGGACCTCTTTCTGGGACAGGCAGTGGAGGTGGAGGAACTACACCATCACATCTCACTTTCCACCCCTCATCTGGCTGCAGACCTAGAAACTTCAGCATGGCACCAGCTCTAGCTCACTTTCTGGAAGGCCCTGGCTGTAGGGAGCATGTCATCCCTGTGCCTGTGGGAGAGAGACATGGGGGGCATGGAAGTCAGCATGGACACAAGGAGAAGGAGAGAGGACTCCTTGGAGCGCTCAGTAAGGATCCCCTTGGTCAGCTAGTGTAAAGGGCAGGATTACAGTAAGCTCTAGGCCTTCCATGCTAGGGAGCAGTGTTGTGATGCACCACAGTTCAAGCAAGGGTGATGAAGATGTTGCTGACACCAGCTTAGAAGAAAAAAGTCTCATGAAAATCATTGAACTTTTTAGATTTCCAGACAGGCAAAGCAGTGTTTAACCACTGTTTAGGATCATGAAAAAACTATCCCCAGGCTGTGCGGCACATCTAACCACAATGCTTTTCATTTGCAAACCAGCTAAAAATTAAGATAGGCTTTGACTTCATTTGTTAATTTGATTTCACCCCCTTCTCTTTGTTAGCTCACTGGAACATGCTTGTATGGCTTAGGTTTTCAGTCTTCCTTGGGAAACATGCAGTTGTTTCATCCACCGCTTCCTGATGTCTTGTAGCCCACCAGTGGTCCTTGGACCGCAAGCTAAGGAACAGTGTGAGAAGCCTTTATAGTGCTGTGTGGGTATAACAAAACTGAAGAAAATTGCAGGAAGCCCAAGCTGGCATATTTGCATGAGAATATACACCCTTGATATGCCCCTGTGTAAATGGGGCTAGTTAAATCTCAGTTCAAGCACCTTCAGCATATGGTTTTGAAATTGTTTTTCTAAGAGCAATGGCTATCAAAGAGTAAAGATGTTTGTCAGGCACTTGTATAAAGCTGCAGGAAGTTTTTTAAGATATCCTCTAGGCAAACAATTGCACTGCTTTCTCCCACAGTGTTTTTAACCAGATGTATTAATATTGTGTAGGAACATCTGACCAGCAGAACTGAAAAGAAACCTTAGGTGGGTAACCTCTGTGGAGTCTTCACCTAAAAAATACATTGAAATAAAGGCAGCTGAAAGAGAGGTTTTGCATGCCTTTCCCTGAGCTCAGCTATATGACTTTGCTGCTGATGATACTGTGCCCACTAGCAGCTGAGTTGTCTACTTGCCTGGGCACACAGATGAGGTTTTTGGCCCTTAGAGCAGCCCCTCTGCAGTCAGCATTGATTATTCAGGACCTCCCCTTCACTTTCCTTGTCAAAATAAAGCTGTTAATACTCCTCTACCTCACTGGCATGTTATGAAAGTTAATGAGTTGATGTCTGCAAAAGACTTTGAAAGTATAAAATGGTGTGGAAGTTCTAAGCGCTGTGTTGTGAAGTCTCCCTTTCCCCAGCTTAAGGAAGAACGAGTTAAAGTTGGCCAAAGGGGTAAGAGAAACAAGAGAGACTTTATGAGTGTATCAGGGGAAAAGGAAATACTGGAGAGAAAATAGACCCATTAGCAAATGAGGAAGGAATGAAGTTAATTATGATTTTAAAATGGATGAGCGCTAGAATCACTTTTTTTCTTGAAGAAAAAATGCCAGTGTTTAACAAAAATAATAAGGACTGACAATTAGGAAGAAGCAAAGGCCTTGTGAAAGCAGGTGTTTGATTAAAAAGTGAGGGGTAGAAAACTTGTAAAACATGAATATATGGAAATGAGCATGTCTGGATAAAACTCGTCTTAAGAGCAATGTGAAACTAATGCATTTTCCCCAGTATTTGCAAGTAGCTTGGAAACAACATGACAGACAGGGGAAGAGTTGTAGCAGAAAAGAAAAAGCAACAGCAGCCACAGAAAAGGTAATCATGTTTGGAAAAATGATGCTAGTGGTTACTGGCCAGTAAGTATTCATCTGTACCTCAAGTGAGAAGCACAACTGGAGTGAGCAGGCAAGCGTCACATCTGCTGGGTTATGAAGCCATGTTACACAAACGAGGTTTTGTTACAGAGTTCCGAAATACAGCAATGAGAAACCCAATACTTGTTGGGTCAGATCCAGAGTTGCTGCTCTGCCTCTACACCAGCAGGTCTATTTGTAACATCTGAACTTGAGTAAATCATTTGACAAAAATACCTTGCAAACTGGTGTTTGAGAAAAGAAATCCAAATTGGCTTTGACAGGAAGGGTGTCATTTGGGCTGGAAATGGCAGTATGAGGCCACACAGAAAGTGATCTGAAGACAAAAATTAAAATAGACCCAGGTTGTAAATATGTGATGATTATTTCAGCATAAAGAATGATTAAGACATAATTATAAAAAGAAAAACAAGTTACTGTGTGAGCTGCAGAACTAGGGCACCCTGATTCGTCGTGTGTTTAGATGCTGTCATTGGATTCTCAGATGTCTAATAGGTTTCCTCTGTGAGAGCCCCTTCGAGGTAGTGGGCTGGGGCCTCAACAGGGGCATTGGAATGAATGTGCTTTGTGATACCTGTGATAGCCCTGGATGTTTGAGACCTACACAAGCTCCAAATGCAACTGGGGTCAAGATGGACAACCTTCCCAAAAGTTCAAGGAGGGGACTTGGAGAGGGTGATCACACTTCCCACATCCATTTACTGGGAACTCACATTTAAAAGTCTTGCAAAAGGGTAAATTCTGAGTGAAAATTGGAATGTCACAAATGAAAAAATCGCTCTGAATTTTGAGACTCTGTCCCTCTCTTTACTCTTGTTTCTAAAACACTGTATCTACATGAATGGACTGCATATGAATAATAGCTGTAATGATCTTATTTTCATACCTACTTCTTAGCTTCTATTTTAGAAGCTTCCTTCCCCCCTCTATGGACAAAGTATTTTTCCCAGGAGCTGTTTGTTCTATTTTGGTGTAAAAGCTTAAGGAAATGGGGTGTTTCTATCCTGAATATTTTGAGAAAGATTCTTTTTTGCAACCACTGTTGTGAGTCTCTGCCTGTTCAACATGTACACCCAGACATATCAAGGAAATTGCTTCTTTCACAGAATGATACATACAGAACTTTAGACAGGTTACATTTGCCTATTGTAGAAAGGGAATCAAAGCTAACTTACAGTTTATGATAGTCAACCTTCAGTATAAAGCTACATCTGCAGAACCTACTCAATATCAGGGCTATGCCTCCATTGCTCTTCTGGGAACTGAAGTGAGGACAAGGACACTATTTCTTGCCTACAGTCAAGAAGTATCACTGGGTTACATGGGGCACCCAGCAGCTTCTTATACGAGGACAGAAGGATAGAACTCTTTTGAAGGACAGGGGAATAATGTTATGATTCTTCCTTTTTAATCGCTATTAGATTCCATGTTCAAAAATAAAAGGTGTCCTACATGGCTTCACACCAGCAGAGAGGTCGCAGCACACATGGGCTGAGAAACAGAAATCCCATTAAAGAGCAGGGACTGTGAAAGTAACACCTTGAATATGGTTCTGAGAAAAGTGACTTAGCAGTTTTCATGGCTGTGAAGCTGGCTCACAGGTGCATGTAAATCTGTATAGAAATATATCACTCTGTTTGCCATCAGGATTACAAAGCCCAGAACGGAAAATTTAGATGGAACGGTACAAAAATGCAGCCAGCATATGCTCTGTACAAGCAGCAAGGCTCAGAGAGCCCACCTCCCACCTCTAACCACTATTCTTCCAATGGTTCCAACTCAAGAGTTATGTTTGGAGTGGCTGTTTTATGGGCGGGAGGATTAGTGTGGACCTACAGAGTCCTCCTGTTCTCGTCCCTTCAAGTCATGTAGCTGGGGACCACCCATGCACCTTCACCTGCTGTCAGGGCAGCATTGAGTATGAGGATGTGGATTTGCACACCCTGATTCTTTCTGTGTTCCTTAAGGTCCTGCTTCCCCCTTCCCCTGGTTTCCCTCGCAGATTTGCTTATTTCTTAATAGTGCACCGTAGCATCTTGTGCATTCGCTGGGAGCCTAAAGAAAGACAGATTTTATCATTTGGACTGTAGATATCTAATGCCCATTATGGGCTGACTAAATTTAGTAGAGTGGCAATTCACCAGACTACTAAATTTAGTTAGGCCATCCGGTCATATCATTTTACTTAGCTTAATATTGGATATCATAAGATAGGGCCTATCAAACAGTATGGCTCCAGCTTCCCCAGCTGCAGATTATATTATCATTATAGCTTTACAAAACATTCATGTTGACTTCTTTAAAACCTTGACATTTTTTAGGTTGTATATTTTGGCACAAGTTTGTAAAGATGGTCAAAATTCACTTGGTTTTCACTGTAAAGATCACTGTTCAAAAAAAAAATAAAGGATGCTGCTGTTTTAATTTTAAGCAAAACATTTGACTTTCCCTGTTGAACTTCAGCTTCAGTTAGAAGAGGATTAGTTTTTTCATCAAAACTAGGTAGACAAGGTGCAGTCTAATTTGGAGAGAAGTTTTGCACAGTATTTTTCAGTGTCTTTGTGCATTTCTAGTTGCCATCTGTCCTGGTAGCAGCTGGGATAGAGTTAATTTTCTTCTTAGTACCTGGTACAATGCTGTGTTTTGGATTTAATATGGGACACCACTGAATCTCAGTTCTGTTCCAGGCAGAAAAAAAGCTGTATGAGAATCCAAACAACCTGGACTGGGATAGTGAGAAGGAGTTCTGAGCGCTGTAAATTCAAACTTGCCATGAGCAGAGTAAACGGGAAAGAGATCTTGGTAAGGATCCCATGCACAACAGCTGGAATTACAGTGATTGGATCAAATATGACTAATAGAATGGCATGTACAAACTCATCAGCCCTGCTGTAATTCTTCCTTAGTACATGGAAAGAAAAGTGCAGTAGCAATACTCTGGGACTCTGTAGACTTAATCTTTTTTGGTAGGCCTTGAAAGGGAGCCAGTGTCTCTCCAGTCTGAGTCAATCATCCCTTATCCAAGTAAACTGAACTGAGATCATCTAGATGCTGGTCTTCATTTCTAATGAGCTTTCACAGTAAAACAGGAAATAATAATCTCGAAAGGGGAAAAAAATGGTCAAAAATCAGCCAGAGAACATTTAAAGGTTTGTTCTGAACAAGCAGGGCTAAGAAAAAGGCCTGAGAAAAGTGTGTCCTGGGATCACTCACAGCTAAAGCACTGATTAATTAAGCAGAGGGTCATTCTTCAGAAAGACTCAAGGGCAGTTCTGGCCCTGGGGCTGTAATTTGGACACTTCTGGAGTTCTAGATACACTGAGCTATTCTGTGCTGGGCCTGTGAATATGTGCATTCTTCTGCCTGAACAATGGCATCTTTATTCAAATGGGAGCAACTAAGTAAGTGGCTGTCTCCTAATATGGGTGGTATTTCTTCCTGCTCTGCCTCAATCTCTCCTGCTTTCCCGTAGCCTTATCAGTGCTTCATAGCACAACTTACAAAATGAAATCTATTCATAATGCTAAATACGTCCTCCTTTTATAGACACAGGAAAGAAAGCCCAAGCGCTTACATATCCTCCAATTCTATGGCAGGGTGTTTACTTTCTTAAATGCAATTCAGCTTATCTAACACTGGTTTGGAAATTAATAAAATGGTGCCTGGCTTTTATTGTTTTGATTATGGGAAGGAAATTAATCCACAACTATTACAAGTGTTTGATCCAAACAAGCAGAGATAAAACTACAGTTTCAAGAAATGTCATTCCTTGTTCATCCTAGTGCACCTGACATGTCTGATTTATTCCTCCCATGTTTAGCAGCTGCACTGTCCAGGTAGATGATTTCCATTCATCTTGCTTTGTGTAGGTATTTCTTCAGGGTGGCTTTCACAGAATCATCCAGGTTGGAAAAGACCTTTAAGATCATCAAGTCCAACCATTACCCCTGTGCCACAAAGCTCATAATGCAAGTTGCTTGGTTAACAGTACCAGCAGTACCTAGGCTTTATTTATTATTTCTTAACTACTGTTTCTTCTTACTCAGTTGGTTTAGCTCTACCAGAAGTTAGAAAAGAAGTTGTTTGCCTGAAGAGATAAGGGTGTGGTGAAAATACTCCATGCCAGCCAAGTAAACCAAAACACTATCTGAATTACAAAGCAGGCTGGAATAGAAAATTGAACTGACAGAGGGTCTGGATCCCACTTCTACTGAGAGACAGAGAGAAAGGGAGTCCCAGGAACTGGCCATGTACCTACCCTGGAGGTAGGTCTGGAGAAGGGGACTATGCCCCCCCAAATCCTTAGGGAAAAATAATGTCAATGTTGATGCAGTATTACTCGGTTATATTGGGCAGTATTACTTGAGTAATATTGTTAATAGTTAGTTGGGTGAGAGCAGGCTTGCTGTGAAACTGTACTGCAGAAATCTATGACTTCGCCTACCATGGGGACTGGGCTGTGGCACCACATGCATGCCAGACCCATTCCAAAGCCCACGATCAACTCATTGATGGCTGCCAGAGTTGCAAGGATTGGTGCAGTGGGGCGACACACTACTTGTTTCCACCAAAGCTACCTTCCAGCTGCATATGCTTCCATGAATAGCATTTCCTGAAATACTTCTGAACATCCTAGATCTGTATAACCACCAAAAGACACTGTACAGGGCACTGATTTGGTATTATGTACAACTGCAGTGTAATATCACACAGACCATCTTTAGACTACTTAAGCTTTAGGCTTACTCTCCCTTTGTGAGACCCCAGCCAGAGAGCAGGCAGCTACTATCTGTCTTCCCAGAGCCCTTTGCTCTCTTTTGCTGGTGCTTGCAGCATGGTGGAGGCATGAGTTTTAACAAACCATGCGGCTACCATCTAAACCTCTGCTGTAACACCTGGCAATCTTTGGGATGGGGACCAAACGTGAGGAAAACTGACTGTGGTTATCCATAGCTGCTGGCTGTTGGGTCCCTCTGACCTGCTAAGTAATATGTACTGAGGGAAAGGGCACTGGGTGGATCTGCCTCCCCATGCCTGCGTGGGGAAGGAAGCCACAAGCAGAGGCCTGAAGGAGTCTGGAGAACAGAAGTTTTACATTAGTGATGAGTGGAGTCAGTTACTTGTATTTAAACAATACTGGGCTCTGGGGAAATTCAGATGCAGGCCTGAAGTACATGGCTTGGCAAAAGATTGTTGTTACTGTCACATGTCTGACCCCTTGAAAATAACATTAATTCAAGAGTTAAATGTGTTCAGCTGACAGTGATGGAGTATTTGTGTTAAGGAGGAGATTTTTCAAAGGCGCAAAATCAACTTAGTGAAGTGTTACAATTGCCTCATTGACGTCCTACAGAAGGCCTGAATGCAGCAGGTTTTGAGGGGCTTCCAGCTGCAGTGAGGCAGTTGTTGTGCTGAGAGGAGTGGCTGTGAGCCCCCACTAAAAGGGCTGCTTTTCAGAAGGGGTTTCTGAAGACTCACAATCTTTCTGCACACTTTAAATATGATTACTTAAGAAATTATTCCTGCTGGTTTAGTTTCCAAGTATGCAGTTAGCCCTGGCAACCACAGACATAGCTCTTGTAACTGGCTTTGATGCATAAAAGCAGCATTGCCATAATTCTGGAGATATCCCTTACTTTTCTGAAGTACATTGGCAGCTCATGATACCAGCATGTCAAAATGACATTCACTTTATATTGCAGAGAGTGTATAAAAGCTTGTGTTTACATTTTGTCTCCTTTGCCCTTTTCAATTTTGCTTTAATTTTTTTATAGCTTTGTAACTTAAGCAGTACATATTTGGGAATGTTTTTTTCCATCCCTTGTCTAGCTTTATGGCTTGTTCTGGCTGAGGCATTCTTACATGATTTGATTTTACAAGAAATACAGGCTAGCACATATGTATGTAATTGTTTCACAGTGAACCAGTCTGTCTGGAGCACGGGGCGAAGGTATACATTAATACTTTCTTTCATGCTATTTACAAACTGAATTGCTAGACCTACAAGTGATGCAAAATATTAGAAATTGCAGCAGTAAGGCTCACGCTAGTTAGCAGGAAGCACAGAAGTATGGTGGAGCCAGAGAAACACTCATAAAAGTAATATTTTCATCACAAACAGAATGTATTGTAATCAGGGCAGATAAGCATGAGTAGGCAAAACTGACTCTGCTTAGAGCCAGCATGCAGCAGCAGAACAAATCACACACTGCTGAGTGAAATCTGAAGAACTGAAGCCTGATTCTTCTACCAGGAAGTGCCCCTCCCTGCTTTAAGTAGGTGTGGAACAGGGGGCAGGTGGTGGGGACTGCCGAAGTGTGCCAACATCTATCTGCACCAAAAGCACAGAGCAGCCTGTGACACTAGCTAGGAGAGGCTGAGCTGTGCCCAGCCACTGGAGGCCTGCCACTTGGTCCTTATGCTGGTGACAAATGGCCCTCTGATACCAGAGTGTCTAAGGAAGGGACACAAAGCCGAGTGGGACCCATCGTGGAGGAGCTGGTTAGCCTTTGCCACACAAAGAAATGTGGGAGGACATTGGTGCTTCCAAGTAGGAGAGCAGCAGAGAAAACAGCCAGGAATTGGTGCAAAGGTAGAGCAGCAAGCCTTGTTTAACAGAGGGTGCATTGCAGTGGTATCAGCAATGTGGAGGCAGTGCTGCAAGTGCCGCATACTAGGACTTATTTAAAGAGGCTATTGTAAAAGTCTTCGAGCCAGTTAATTACCAGTTTTTTGTTATGTCAGGAACTCCTTGAGTTAAAGCAGAAAGAAACTATTCATGAATATGTTCCACTTCTGTAGTTTAATGGGACAAATTTGAAAAAAAAAAGAAAGAGAAAAACTGATAAAATGATTTAGTTATGGAAGGATTGAAAACCCTCACAAGAAAAGAAAGCTGAAATTAGATATTGTGCCCCATCTACTCTTGCATAAGCCATTGAAATTGCTGGAGACTTAGTTGGACTAATCGTCCATTGCAGTTATGCATGAGCCTTAGGGAGTGCAAAGGGTTCACACGGGCCAAAGCACCAGCCTATGAAAGAGAGAGACATTATCCAATAGCATTCTTTAAAAAGTAGATGCCCAGGTATAAGAAGCCAAGAGGCTTGGCTTGCATTTAAAAAGTGTTAAGAGCAACTGAGGAATTTCATCTAATTTATTCACCAAGAGGACTTGAAGAGGTGTGAAAAAAGGACAGAAGTGACTTTAGGCAAGAGAGAACTTTCAATGGGAAACAAGACTCTTCAGAGGACATTAATGTAGGCTCATTCCTCTCCTGCTTACATAATTTTTTTTCTCCAATTGCTGTGAAGTTACTGATGGACCATGTTTATTGCAAGCAGATTCAGGCCTAGAAGTACCATCTGATCAGAATAAAAATCATAGTGCATGCTGCATACTGAGTTGAACCACAGACTTTAGAGTAAACAGCAGTTTAGAGCCTGTCTCATACTATCAGTATTCTTCAGACATTTACTTTGCTGCCTTCCACTGTTCAGAACAGCCTGAAAATCACCAAAACATTTACTGAATTGAGGTTTAAAAGCAACTCAGAAACAGAAACAAATGATAGTTGTTAGCTCTGCTGAAGGTTAGAAGAATACTGTCACGGAGGGGGCACTTCCTGCCTGCATCTGAGTCCCTCCAAAATGACCTGTCATATATACATGTGTCCTAGTTTCTTTTTTACAAAGAGAGTTGGTAAGGAATTAAACCTACCTCTTGAGAGAAAGAACAAGTCCACCATAGCAGAATACAGAGCTTCCTAATTCGTACCATGGCACAGACTGAAATCCCAGACCTGCTCATATCTTATGAAGCATCTTGGAGAAAGCTTTTATGATTTTGTGCCTATAAACACAATAATCTCTCAGGATATAGAGACAGTGCAGAGGATATTGAACATAGTCTGTTAGATCTTTTCCCTTTGTATTACTTGCATTTTCTCATCCCTGGTAAACTTCTCTGAGCTTGGCTTTTCCGATGTCCCACAGCAAACACCTCAGGTGATGATGCTACTGTAATGTAGGGCTAACCACACTAGAGGTTGTCAACCTTTCAGTGGTGCCCTCTTCCCAGGGCTGGTTCCCCATTTGGCATGCTGCTTCCTACTCCTCTCTGATCCCACTCCCCACCCATGCCTACCCTTTGCTCTGGGTGGGAGAGCCCTACTGCTACGTGCTGTGCTCCTAGAACTCAAAGATGTGAGGCTTTTGCTCTGTTGTTCTTTAAAGTGCTAGTTTGGCCCTCTTAATATCTTTTCAATGGTTGGGATTAGCCGAGCTTGTAAGGATATATCAGACCTGTCAGGTTTACAAGTCCACTTGCCACCTCCGCCCTCTTACATATATTTTTAAATAGCTAATTAGGAGATAATGCCAATGGACCCAACTACTGTCACAAGATAATGATCTCGCACCACCACAGCACTGGTAAGTGGAACTGTTTATTTTCAAAGGAAAGAAATACTGATCATGTGCCTAATCCTATAATTCTTAAGCAAGTAAAATTCTGGTAGATTTCAGTAGAGCCTGAGGTAACAACATCCTATTACTGTGTAGTATTTCTGGATACCAAATGGCCATAAGTGATGCAGTCATTTTCTCCAAATGATATTGGTGCAGTATTGGAACAGATGTTTCCCTTACCTTTATTAGCCTGTTGTATCTTCCGACTTGGAGGACAAATTTTGCATGTGCTTCATTGCACCAGCTTAGATGGTTTTCTTTTTAATTTTTTTGATGTGCTTTAGGAAGCAGTGAACTGTGGTTTGGATGAAATTATGCTTATTTTTAACATACTGACAGTTCATAATGGTGATACACAAGCCTGTGGTGCTACTGCAGCTCCCTTTGGTACACTAAAGATCATCTGTGTTTAAATCAAAGACGGCCTTTCCTCTGTCCTTCAGGAATTTTGGAAACAATGGCTGTCTTAAACTCACCTTTCAGGAATAAACCACATCATGTTTCCAGTGGGCTGAAGGAGGCAACAGGTTCAAGTTCATTAGCTGCTCTGGCATAATTGCCCCTGTGCTGCTTTTCCCCAGTAATAGATTTGAAACAATTTGGGGCAGCTTTACCTCTCATTCAGGCTCATCCTTGTGCTGTATTCCCACCAGTGGTGTCTGAGCTGTGCAAATCCTCCCCCACATCACCTGCCAGGGAGCCTCTTGCTCTGCTCTGAGGCAGCATTAATGGGATGGGTACATATGCCTTTACTGCCTCCCCCCAGGGAAGCCTTCTTTCTACTGCAGCTCTGGACCCGCTTTAGATGCAGGGTTGTCTTACAGACAGGTGAATACTGCAGTGGAAATTAGAGGCAGATGCAGAGCTGCTTTCAGAGAAAAGCCTGTCAGTGAAAGCATGAAGGTATATCCTAGTCAGAATTCACTTGCACAAGTTGTTAGTGCTTCCCCGTGGAAGGTGGCCAGTGTCGGTTTTTATAGAGATTCCTGCTGCTTTCACAATTACTGAAGATTCATCATTCCACTGAATCATGTCTAACCTGCTGTAATTGTTCTGATTTTTCTTACCTTGTTCGCCAGTTCATGTCTCAATACAAGAAGATGTTTATATTGCATACATTCAGCTTTAATTGGCCCTTAAAAGAAGGTGTTGATTAGAATCTTCTCAACATCAACAGCTCGCTCGCACAACATTCTCTAATTACTGTTTATTAATTTAGTTCAAGTGGCATAGTTGAAAGCCCTGCTCAGATGGGAGAAGTAAATTGTCACTGGTATTGAATATGTAAATTATGTGCCATGTAAGTTTCCATGAAGAATGTTTAAAGTTAAATGCACATAAAGCCTTCCAGTTTCATCTAACCCAGCCATGTGACAGGTTTGCAAAGAGTAAAATGAAAATTTACCAGCCCTGGCAAAAAAAAAGACTTGCCTATCCTTTGCTTTTTTCTAGTAACACAATCATGATGATAATAATAATTTATTTACCAGTCAAAAAAACCAAGTGATCATTCATGATGGCTGGCTGGAGATTTGCAAGGCTGCCAATTGAATCCGAGCTACATATTGCTGTAGTATAGACATTCAGCATCCTGAAGTTGCTGCCCTAGTGCAGTAGCCCTTCCTTCTCTTTAATTAGCTATAAAATCAGAATTTCTTGAACAAAGTCCTCATTAAACATTGCCTTGTTACATTGCTTTAAAATGCAATTAAAAGTTTTAAGAGTGCCATGGAGTTTGTGTGCCATTGTCAGCATCCATGTCACTCACTATCAATTTCCACCCACTCACACAGATCAGAGGCCTCCCATTAAACATATATGTTACTTCATAGCTTTTGCATATAGACTAGGCATAAAATAATACACTGATGAGGATGATGGGACTGCATCTTGTACTTCAAGGAATAAGAGAGGAGTGGAGGGCAGGATATTCTAGAGGAAGGAAGACCTGGGAGTCTTGTCCTTACACCTCTGCAGTTGTCTCTCTGCAAACCTTTGTGCGGAAGTAGCTGCATGTTGCTGGTGAATGTGCTGCTTCAGAGTCTTCCCACACAAAGCTGCATGGGAATACCACGCAGTTACTGTATTATGCATCTTAAACAGTGAGACCAGACATTAGGTTAAAAGAGGAATTAAAAATACCCAACACCTGAATGCTGCCTAGGCCTTCACCCAGTCCACACACTCTTGCTGGCTGCTATTGTGAATGGCACTAATCAGTTCCAGGAAATCTCTGCACCAAGCATTATGTCACATATGGTTACATCATTTCGTCTAACCTCTAGGGCTCCCTGTTGACATCTTAGAAGCTCTTCTACTACCAACTGGTATTAGAAGAAATGCCAAATGGTATATTTAGCCATTTCTGTCTGCCAACAGGAATCCAAATGTTTCCATTTTGCAGCTTTCAGCTGCTGGATGTCATCTTTGCTCTTTGAGGGTCTGCTTGGGGTCTCCCTAGGTGTTTGCATGAAGGATGGTGGGGGCATGTGAGGGGTTCGTTGAGAAAGAAGAGGCTCATACCTCTGCAGAATGTATTTATTCTTAATGTCTGCCAGATTGCTAATCTAGCTTGGCAGTTTTGTAACTTCTGTTATAACTTCCCCCCTCCCCTCCCCCCTCCCCCCCCCCCCCCCCCCCCCGCCCCGCCCCGCTGAAGGCTGCTTCTCTTTCTGAGTTCTTTCGTAGGAGATGTTGCTCCTCAGCATGGACTATGTTGATTTCCAAGCATCATCCTGCAAAGTATTCCCCTCTCCCCTTGCAGGGCTACCCCTACAGCCACGTAGGAGCCACTTCTCTCTTGGACGAGGCAGTGACACACCAGCAGCTTCTCCTTGCAACCCTCACTTTTTCACCTGCTCAGCCAAAAGAAGCAGGGCTCCAAGTCTTTCCAGATCTAACTGGCAAGATTATTCTGTCTTGAAACCACTATGTTTCTTGGCTTGGGTCTTTTTATTATTATTAGTTGTCTGGTTTATACCTTCCTTTCATTCTAATGGTTTGATTTTTGTGGCTGTTTCTGTGTACATTCACTGCTGCAGTAGGTATCAACAACATGATTAAATTCCAGCTCTGACTGTTGCAACATAAGCACTCTGCCTTCATTATCCGTGGTGCCTAAAACTATTTGATCTCTAATAAGTTCACCTGCAAGTGTGCCTCATTTGCATGATGAGGCTAACTGGTGCAGCCTGGTTGCATATTGGTGTGTGATTTTGATCAGATACATCAAACAGAAGGAACTATTAGAATTGCCAGCAACTGTGTTTTATTCTGTTAATCATGCTAGAATACTTGGAGTGTAGTATAGGAGTATACTCGGAGTGTAGTAGGCTGGAGAAAACCACTGATAAAAGGCATGGGAGAGCTTCTCATGTCAGGTCCCATACAACCCAGCTCTGTTCTGGGGATAGTTGGTCTGATTTGATGCACAAGGTGTTAAGACCACATACAGCTCCTGAGCCTACTCAGTAGCCTCCTTTGGTGAGCTGTGCTTCCCATTGCCACTGGCCCCAAGCTTGTGAGGAGCTGTGCCACCCAGCAAGGACCTCTCCCCTGGTCTATGAGGCTCAGAGCTGGAGGTGTCCTTCTGAGGGTCTCTGCCTGACTGCCCCCCGCTCCCATCCATCCTCTCTGGTCCTGCACTTAGACTCAGTTGACGTTTAATTAGCAGTAGTGCCTCCTTGGGCTTTACTGCCCAAAATGCGTAGGGAGAGAAGACGTGTTTTCTTACACCAAGCTTTTAGGAACCTGAACCTTTCTTTGAGTCTGAAATGGAAGCAACAGACTTCAAAGCTAAATGTAAGTAGAGAACAGCAGCTCAATAATTGTGAGTTTCATAGTAATACTGCTGAAAACCTGTCAAGTTGCCTATTTCATTTCTGGAACAAGCTCAGAATAGGCCTGAATATTTTCCTATGTTCAGTACGACTTTAAGAAATGTGACTTGCTCCGTTGCAGCATCCCTTACTTCTCTGATCTCAGAATTCCTCTTTTTACGTTGTAATGTATACCAATTACCTGCATTTTCATTTGAGACAATGTTTAACTGAGCTCAGTGACCTCTAAGAACATGGAAATATCTCACATTGATCCGAATGGGTCCCAGACTGAGTTCTCATTTCAGACACAAAACTGTTTTCTCTCATTCTTGGGCTCACACAGAAACTAAAACACTAAAGCAAGCAGAACTGAACAAAAGAACTCAGAGGATCTCATCAGCAGTATTTGCTTTGCACATGAACAGTAATTTTTCCCAGCACATACTTCCAAGAATTTCTTTAAATGTCATTCATACATCATCGGCCCTAGCAGACAATAGTTGTTCCAGAGAAGCTGTTGCTCTCTATTAGGTCAATGATCAGTGAACTAAACATTTTCTACTTAGGCCTTCATATGATAAAAGCCTAAGAGCTTTGAAGGAGCCATTACAGACTATTGCCTAGAAGAAATATCCATTTGAAAATTCAGCAATTATGTACTTCTATAATAGCGTGTAAAAGGAGCTCTGGACCCATTATGGGTTATTGAGTAAATAATGTATTTTTAAAAGTGTCTAAGTAATTTATATGATAGCCTGTATTGGCAGCAAGGAGTGAGTGTAGACTAAACATTCTGTCTTTCTTTCTTTTTTAAAAATCTCATTTAAATCCCTAAATAGCAATGAAAAAAAAAAAGAAATCCCTGCTGCAGTTTCAGTGTTTCTATAACAGTCAATAGCTAATGGCTCTGACTTTCCTTTACCGAGGCTGCCATGTTGTGCTGAGCCAGTTTCCTCTGCTCTGACTTACTTTTTCTGTCTTGATTGGAGAAGACAGGAGGCTTCATTATCAAATATGATACAGAAGTGTCCAGAGGCCTCCTGGAGGTCAGGCTTACAGTCATCAGACCTACCCATAATCAGGAACAGCCACTAGCCAAAAAAGCCACAAGTCCAGAGAGGGAAGACAGGAAGCTGTCAGTCCCTATTTCAAGGAAAAAATGAGGCTTGGAGAGAGGAAATATGTTGTGTGAGATCATACAGGGGACAAAGAACCTCTGCCTCCCAAGACCAAGTTTAGTTTCCCTACTTTATGTTCACACCTTCGATGGAATGGCACAGTCTGAGGTCTCATTGCAGCAGATCCTCAGTGCTAACGCAAACAGGTCCTTTATCAGATGCTCACAATAGTCTTGCTTCAGACCACTGCTCTCAGCCCTTTCAAGCAGAGACCCTGGCCAGAGCAGATAGGAAAACAGTGCAGCTGAAAACATTTATATTGCAGCAACAATGTGCTGTGAAACAGATGTGCTGGAAAACAAACTTGTTTGCTACTCTTAAATGTAGAGTAAGCTTTCCTTAGTTCTCCCCTTTATTTATTATACTGCTTCCTGCCATGGCAGAGGTAGTTGCTGCTTTGGTAATTTTATGTCAAAAATTGAAATAATAAGTTGAACCAGTTGTTTTTGAAGAAACACTGGTCTCTGAGCTGCATTGAATCTTGCAGATTATCTTGGCATCCCCAGATACCTGTTAGGCCAAGCATCCTATAGTGCCACAGGGACACTATGTACTTATGTATTATACCCACATTAAGATAATTCAGGGGGCCTGACTTGAGGAAACAAAAGTAGCACAGTTCTCTGCTTATGGTGATACTCCACCTTAACTCTTTTTGATGGGACTTTCCCTGGCATAAATTAGAGGCAAAGTCACTTAATCTGGTGTTCTTGAACCTGTAGGTCCAGACCTGTGTTGTAACTAATTCTGTACATGAAACAAAGCAGTAAGCAGGAAGCAGTCATTTGTTAGCATGACTGTCAGGAGTTCCGATTTCCCTTTTTAGAGGCTATGTAATGCCTGCCCCTGCATGTGCCTGTTCAGAGCAGATCATGTGCTTCCCATAGCTAGCTATGCTTTTCAGTTGCACGTCAAGAACAACACCTTTAGATCTGAATTTGAATATGGCTGTACAATTTCTTATTGTTTAAGAAAAGTGGTTTTGATGCAATGAATGAAAATGTGGCATTTTGGCTCCCCTCTGAGGAGATGAGATCTCTAGTGAGGCCATTGCCACATGAGAGTCCTTTTTCATGTGTTTGGAAAGATGCAAAAATGAGAAGAAATACAAGGGTGCCAAACAACATATAGAAAGATGAAATAAAAAATACAGTGAGCAAGGGGTAGCAGAGACAGAAATTAATGGAGGAGAAACAAGGTGAAAGGCATAAATACATTTAAGTTGTGTTTGAGCAAAACATATAATATCTAAGAAAGCAATCAGTCTTTCTCACTATTAGACTGTATTTGCCACTTAGGAAAGGACAGCGCTGTCTGTTGGGATAATTGACTGAAGCAGTGACAAGGTCTCCATCACTGGAGGATTTCTATGACAGAATAATCAAAATCCTGGGGAATACTATCAGGTACTGGACAATCCCTTCCAGCTCTTTTCTATGACCTCAGCATCCTGAAGAGTATGAGTGAGAGCAGTACCTCAGCTGTGTGATTATAGAAAACCTTTCTGGCCTGATGAAATTCTGTAAGATCTCACAGAGTAAACAAGGCACATACTTGGAGATTAAGTCTAAGAGGAAGATGAACATAGGTGGGGAAAAAAAAGTAGGACTTGGTTGATCTGCAGATAACATTTTCATCTGAGCTATCGACCCAGTGCCACAACCCTTAAGTTTTCCTCCTCATACTGAAGAGCCCCATTCTGCAACAAAGACATAGTTTGGCTTAGATACAAAACCAAAGCCCTCACAACTTGAGATAAAAGATCCTGGGATCTTTCTTCCAAGAACAGTTATTAATTACTCTGCTGTGCTCTAAGTAATTCTATTCTCCCTTTCAAAGAAAATTTCCCTCTAATTTCAGCCAAAATCATTCTTTGCTTCCTTTCCTTGAATGGTGGGTGATGAGAGGACACAGCTATGAAGTGGTCTGGGATTATTCCAGACTGATGATTATTTCTATGCAAACCACCAGTTAGCACTGCAGTACAAAACAAAGTGCAAACCAGGCTTTTCAAAGTCTGTAGGGGCATCACACTGAGATGAAAGAAAGCTTCATTCTCCCATCTTGTTCAGTTTGTTAGGGCTTGCTAGGGGGATCTAGCAAAGCCCAGTGTGATAGTCAGCGATCCTCCCCCTGGAGGCAGAAGGCTTGGAATTGCTCTAATACTGCTGTAGGAAGGCACAGGCCTTTAAAGTGACCAGTCCTTCCCTGTGCAAATCTGCCATGTATTCTCCTGTTTTACACTCTGGGCCACCAGGTACAATGCTGGTAACTGGAGGAAACAGCATTTTTTGCCTTTCCCCTTCCCCCCCCCCCATTCTTCCCCCAACATTACTGTAGAGACATTAGATTCATTATTTGAGGGTGTGTATGAGATTCTGGAAGTACAATTTACATCTGCTATGCAGTGAGATGTTTGGTATGATATTGACTCATTTGTTGGCACCTGAGAGAGATTTGGGGAATTCAGCAAGCTTTCAACAATCCAGTTTGAGAGATTAAACAGAATTATAGCTCACTCAGGTTTGTCCTAATTTTATTAAATTTTCACCCCTTCTAATTGCATAAACATATGCAGCCAAGTATGGGGACTGGGAAGATGTACAAGGACACTCAGGCTCCATAGTCAGCTAATTGGCGGACTAAGTAATAGGGCACTTGGAAAGATTGATACTTCATTTCAGGGTAAAATCCTGTCCCCATTAAAACTGAAGCAATCAAGAGAGGGAAGATTTTAGCCTTAGAGTTTGTTGGAACTGGAGAAAGAGATGAGAGAAACTATGTGGTGCAGCAAATATCCAGGACACAAGAGATTTTGAGCAAGATTCACTACTTATTTGTCTTAGCTGTAGAAAAAAGATGGAATGTCTCAAAAACATAGAACAACTGACCTGATCCATATGGTGACATCAGAAGGCTTTTGATCAAGTCTAAACAATGATTAACAATTTCAGATACTGCCAGGGTAAATGAGAAGTCATTCTGTGGGAACACTGCTATTGGTAGCCAATGCCAAGCTGTAATGTTTTCAGAACTATTTAATCTTTTCTTTTGGAAAATAAATCTGGTTTTGCTATGGCTAGGAGAGCTCTTGGGCCACAAGTCAAAGTACGTTATGGCTATTTCTGGTCAAACAATGCCAGCTGAGGTATTGGCATGGCTGCTCATATGAGTACTTTCATATGAAATATCACTACGCATATTTGTTAAGGGAATGCTGCTGTTGACTTCTTTCCTACAATCAAGACAGAAGAGGGCAGGAGGGAAAAGTCTACACCCAGGTATTGGCTATTGGATGTACTTCATCCCTGATATGGCATCTGCACTATGAAATTGACCCTGATGAGTGGACATTCAGGTGTCCTCACCTGCAGGAGACAGGACACAACTGTCAGGCTGAATTAGCCCCAGTTGGGTAGGAATTTTAAAATCTCCCTGGGTAACAGACATGGAAGACACACTGGCATGGGCTGAACAGTTGGTGAGTAAAAATCCATGTATTTAATTATTTCCTTAAGAAAAGTAGAAGAAAGCAAACAATTTGGTCACATATTTGGGCCTAGACTTCTCAGCAAAGTTTTGAAAAGTCCCCTAAAAAGTCAGAGGATTTAGTAAATATATAATGAAATATTGCCTAACAAAAAAAAAAAAAAAAGAAATGCAAGAGAGATTTAATAGTGTTGGGATGTAGTTTCCTGTTAATGACATTATTTTCTTCTTCCTCCTGTTCAGGCAGTAACATGCAAGCTCTGACCACATCACCGGTGTGAAATTGTTGATTAACCTTTTGACTCTGACAATTGGGACTTCTCTCAACACCAACTGGTAATGCAAAAGACCATTAGTAGTTAATATTGGGACATCCCAGCTCCAGATGTCAAAAGGTTAATGAAAAAGCGAGTATCTTGCTTTTACTGGGCAGCTTGGAAACCTTCCCCCCCAAACATTGCATTTTTGGTGATAAATAAGCCAGGCTGCTTGGGCTGAGAAAGATGGTGTTTTGCTAATGCGTACAGCTGTTAATTGAAAAAGATTTTGTTATGCTTGTTCTTCTGGATGTAGATAAAAGAGAGATTTGTTGGCGAACTTTAGTTGGTCTTGAACACTCCTTTGTCCAAATACACTACTTAATAATAATGCTTTGTTCTTTCTCTAACAGCCGTGGAGGGATTTTGAGCGGAATACTCATTTTCTTTAAGTCCTATCTGCCAGTAATCATTTCTGGCTTAAGACCAGCTGCCACTTATGTGTTTTATGAAAATATAACACCAGTTTTACACTCAAAACTATTCTCTTTTAGGTAAAAGCTTCAGCACAAGCCAGTTCCCAATATCTGCCATAAATGCTATTTATCACAGATTTTGGTCTTTGAAACAGAAAGATAATGTTAAAACATTTTGATTACCCTTTCCTTACCGCTATCATTCACAAACCATCTTTTCTAATTATGGTATTAGGACATTTACATAACTGGGAAAAGGGTCCTTTAACTACATTTCTATTATGTTTGGCACTTGTGTGAAAGGATATTATATTCATGTGCATTAGAGATTGCTTATAAAAGATCAAGACAATAATAGCAGATCAGACGATAAAGGTTCCCTTTTCTCCTCCCAGACAGGCTGTCTCTGACAGAAGAATACAGTTCATCAAAAGTGTCTGCAGGTTGTCAAACTCGGTGAGATTTGGGGACACTCAGATGCTGTCATGGCCAACAAGAAGATTTTCTGTAGGGTTCTGCCATCATTCACCCTCAAGAAATAATCACTCACTAGATTCTGCATGCTCTCATGATAGAGCTCTATTTGAGAGAAAAGAGCCATTTTATCAAAGGACAATACATCCCTTCTCTTGGTCCATGCAGCTTCCATTATCAGACCATAATAAATCATATTTATGTTCTCAGTTAATAAGACTGATTACAATGCAGGTTACAGGCATGGGAAAAGCAAGGCAGGTGAAAAGATGTTTTAATGAAAATATGATAAGCAAACAGCTTCTTGTGAACATTTCAGGCTGTTATTTGTAATGATCACAGGCAATATTTGATACATCTTCTTTAGCAATGGTTTAAGCTGCATAAATTGGCTTGCCACTTTATACGTTGAAATAGGAAGAATCCCAGTGTCCTTCTTATGTTGTCTAGAATCATTATATACATTATAAGCATAAAATGAGTTTAATGTATGTGCTTTGAAAAGAAGGAGAAAACAGAAAATCAGGTAGACTGATTTTAATGCTGCTCAAAATGATTTTGAAATTTTCTACTCATCTTTGTTACCAACGGTGCATTTTCCATGAAATTTAGGGATGATATGTACTGCTTTCATCTCCTTCAAATTAATATACTGCTCTCTCTGTTTCTCTCAATTTCTTCAAAGTTCTTTTTAGAGCACTGTGCAAAGAGACAGAGAGAAATTCACCACTCGACGTGTAAGCATACCTGCCATTAATGCTGAGGGGAGTTAAGTGGCTGCTCCTGCAGAAGAATATACCCCAGTGTTCAAGACCAAAAGGTACCCTATTACAAAGGTTCAAGCACGTTTAGCTCCAGCACATGATGGATGCATTCAAGGGCCAACTGTCTTTGCATTTTTTAAGTGAGTAAGATCTTTTTGGTAAGGTAAAAGTTCTTTCTGATATGATTTCAGCATACAACTGAATGGAGGGAAGTGGCTGATGGAGTAGTGACTGCCTTGCTCGCACCTTGTGAAAAGTCTTCCTTTGTTACTGTTATGTTCAGCATCATACTTTCAAGGTGAATTTAGAAATTTAAGCCATAATTTCCTCCTGCTGATAGATACTTTTTCCCCCAAGTCTCTGAAATTCTACAGCACTTGAAGAACACTTGTGGCAAAGACTCCTTGGTATTGTGTGTCTGTAGGACCTATTCTGGACACTGATATTTCCCCAGAGTCACTCTTAAATAAATGTTAAGGCTTTGTAATTGGCCTGGCCCTGGAGAATGACCACGAAATTCCATTAAACCCTTCTAGGGCACTTCAACAATAGAAGTGGCCACACAAGAAACAGCAAACTGTTCTTCAAAGGCAATATCCTGATATGACAACAGATGTAGATAATGTACTTCATGATAGAACTGCTTGATACAGAGAAAAACATGTAACTGCCTTCACTGTGAAAGGGGTTTAAAAACGCTGCCTGCCAACTCCACAAAAACCAGAGCTGCTATTTCAGTTAAAGGCCAGTGGATTGTATTTTTCACGTCAGTTTTCACTAACCTCAAACATCACTGTTATGACAGACTGTCATCCAACCAAACCAGCACTCTGGTGCCATTCAAGTGGGCAGGAAGAAAGCAGACACGAAGGAAACTCAAAAGTCCAATTAGTAAGGGGGGAGTGTAAGTGAGTGAACTGCTTTTGTGTAATGATACTGATTACTGAAAATGAAGCACTTAAAAGAAAATAAACAAAAAGCAGCACTTTTTGAGCCACGGGTGTTTTCTTGGCTGGCAATTTCTCTTTGTTCTGTTTCATGACACCAGCCTCAATGGTTGAAGGGGTGTTCTGGGCCAGATGTCAATCACTATGTCTGACATAAACAAAAATAGCTAAAAAGGCATGCCAGCATCTTCCTTTTGTTTTTCCATTAGCTCCATTTTTCCTTTCATAGCCTGACAAAAAATTACTGCCTCCAAGTGAATTCAGTAATGTCACTATACATCTAATATCTAGGAGACCTTTTGTTTTAGCTTTGCTGGGCTTAACCACAAAAGACACTTGACATTGACAAAGAATCTGTCAAACATACAGTGATCAGAGCAATGAAACCTCTCATGACAGAAGGGTACTATTCTGCCTCCCCTCTGCCTCCAGCAGCAGCCTGTCTGAGCAAAGTATGCTGGAGCACATGTAGCAGCTGAACCATTACAGAGGAGGCCAGAAGCTGAGATGTGTCTTGTTTAAATTGTCATAGCATATTAGTATAATTAAAACCACCAAAAGAGTAGAAAAGATAGATAGAAATGTTACATTACTTGTTCCTAGGGATTAACCTCAAGCCAAAACTGACACATTGTGGATTTCTTAGAGCTCTGATACGGAAGAAAACAAGGCTAAGAGTATGTCTCTTGAAGTGTGAGACATGAAGTCATAGTTCTTTTATTTACACAATAAGCAGAAGTAGTGCTTCAGATACAGACACTGTTTTCACTGTGATTACAACTCCTGTTGTGGCTGCACTCTGCAAAGCAGTTGTATCAGCTCTCAGTTACCTCCTTTTCACTCTCCTTTGCCTTCATGCCTGCAAGGTCTTGTGCAACCCTTGGACCTGCTGATGAGCTGGTGCCCGTGCTCTCCCCTCCCTCTCCATCTGCGAGCTTGGCTGGTGCTCCAGGTGCCCAGCCCCGAAGCAGAGCATGATGTCCTGGCTGTTCACTGCAGAGGCCGCAGCTCAGGCTCTGGGGCTCAGCAACCCCCAGGAGCTATGGTTAGGAAGTCCTCCTGTACAGCCTTCAGCCTCTGAGCATGCATGTGCCTGGAGTAGAGAAACAAGCACCTAATGGAGGCAGGCACAGGTAGACCAGCCCTGAGACTGCTCCTGAATTGAACAGAGGAGCCGAACAGGGAGCTGGATGACAGACTAAGGTTGTCTTCACTTAGGCTGTTTCTGCTTCTTGTTGCAAAGGAAGTTGTTTGAACAATGGCTTCAGTTTAAAATCTGACCTTTAAAATGCCAAGCTCCATACTTGCTTCTGTGTTGAATGTACAGATAATAACATACGGCTTTCTAAAACTGACCCTGAACATTATCTCTTCATCTGATTAGATATTTTCCCTCCCATGCATCATTACCTCTCAACTATTCAGGACTAGTTATGATCACAATTTTTAATTTGCTCCAAGTTATAATTGGTGGTGAGAAACCCATGGAAACCTCCTGTGAAGCTGTTCAGTTGTAGAGGTTGGAACCTGATTTATCCAGAAGCTGGGGAGGACCTTAACTGTCTCCAACAGTTTTGAAAGACAGCAAAAGCAGCACAGCTTTCCTTTAACAAAAGTGGTACATTCAAGGAGAAGGTACATGAATCAGGTAGGTCTTGTGTTCATTTCTTCTAGTATAAGTGAACTTCACAAGCTTGCCCCATATCCTGATTTGCTTTAAGTAGAGAGATGTTAAATGTGGGCCTTAAATTTTAGGTTTCCACATATTTCCTGTATTTCCCAAATTTAAATCTCAGTTAATGACTTCTCCATATAGTGCTTCTCTTAAGTTTCTGTCAGGGCATGTAAATGTGCATAACTAGTAAAAAAAAATATGTTATCTGCATTTAGTGTTGGCTTTTGGAATCCTCCCCGCCAAGTCACCTCTCTGCTGTGTCTCACCTCCCGTGCATTTCTGTGTAGTGCCAGGAGAAGAATGGAAAATAGCTATGAAGGAAAAGCAGATCCTACTCCCATTAAAGGCAATGAAAACTAGGCTTTCACTTCTACTTACTCATAATAGCAGGGAAAAACGAAGTGGAAGCAAGCACAACAAAACACCTCTGCCAGCTATCTGCAAGGTAACTAAGGCTTCCACTAACGAGGTGCTCTGACATTTTGAGAAAGACAGGTTCTTCCAGAAACAGAAAAAATATGCTGAGTTCTCCCTTCAGCTCTGAAAGGCTGGAGAGAGAGGAACAAAGTGTATTTCAAACAAAGAATAGCACTCAAACTTCTAATGCTGTGCTATTAAATACCTATGGATGCCCATATAACTTCTTGTCAATTAAATGCTTTTACGTGTATGTGTGACAGATTATTAGATACTGATTCTTATATATTTCACCTAATTATCTGCTGCATTTACAGATTCAAAGTTATTAATTTCAAATCACAATAAGAGTAACTTCCAGGTCAGGTTTTCTAGAACCTGACTCAATACTGCGGAAAATCGCATGGCCTATTCAACACAACAGTATGGTTTAGGGAAAAGATAACAGTCCAGATCACACGATAGCACCAGATTTTACATTAGGATCTCCAGATGTCTTTGGGAACTTAATGCATCCAGCATTGGTTCAAGTCTAATCTGCATGGCAGAAATGCGAGTTGTTCCAGTTTTCTCCTCACTGGGGCTGTGCGGAGAAACTGTCTCCCTAAGGGCTGTAGAGGACAGGCTGGGGTAGTTTGGCCATGCTTTGGTAAGAGCATTCACTGTATTGCCAGTGAATATTGCCACTATACTGGCAGCTGCTCCTGCAGTGCCCAGTGGTATCACATGCAGGAAAGAAAAGGTTTCAGTCTTTGCTTAGTGGGACGGTTCTGTGCCCAGGTCTTCCTGACACTTGCCCATCCAAGCTTGTTCTACACATTGGCCAAGGAGGCAATTACTTAGGACAGCAAAATGAGTGTGGCCTCACTGTCTGCTTCATCTGTGCTTCCAGAGAGCTGGAAAAGCAGGTGGGTGTAGTGCTGCTGCTTTGGAGAGAGGAGTTTGCCTGAAGGACAAAGGAAAGTCCCACCTAGCGGTGTCCACATTCCCATCTGGCTGCAGAAAGCTGGTGAGTCCACCCCTGACCATCAGAGCTCCCCATCTCAGCTGCCTTTTCCTTGCATTCTCGCCTCCACATGGACAGAACAGGCCTCCCTGTCCTGTCCCCAGCCCTAACCATTGGAAACACCTATGTTCCCTTTTGCTTACAATGCCAAAAACCCCTGAGTGACAGCAGCCTGTCACAACTGTCAGGCTTAACTGTCAGGCTTCTGTGACAACCTTGTTGTATTATTCTAAGCAGAGTGTGTTGATTCACTGGAGAGAGGGTGGACTTTGCCAAATTGAGGCATCACTTACTTGCTCAGAAGCTCCTTGAATAAGTGTCTCTGTGTTTTGCAGTGCAGTGGTGTTGAGAGCGGGATGAAATCCTCCCTCCGGGCACCCTGTGAGATTTATAGCATTTTGCAGAGCAGCCCAGTATCCTGCTGCGCCCATAGGGGCCACAGATGTCCAGAAGTTTCTGGTGGGTCACATGTATCTATAAACATGATGCATTCCTGATGGAGAACACTTTGCACTGGTACAGGTAGCTGGAGGTGGATAACAATGCAATGATCTGCCAGTGCATCTTCTTTTCAATTTCAGCACCGTTGGGCTGGGAAGTAAAAAAGAGCTCCCCAAATAGATCAAGTGTCTGACATGACACTGCAATGCAAAACAAAAGCGCATGGCTACTTTTCCTCCATGGAAATCTGTACAAAAATTGTCTATTTGGGATTGTGTGAGATTTTCTCTGGAGTGAAAATTCAGTGTAAGTGCACAAAAGAGTGTTAGGAGAGAGCATTTTGGCTCCTTCAGCCCTCTGCACAAAACCTCCCAGGGCTTCAGATAGGATTTTAGTGTTTCTTGCAGTCTTCAAATGTTGTGCTGTGCAGGGATGTGCTTACACATAATTCTGTAATTGAAATGGCATGTTTACTGTTCTATTTCATGCTTGATTGTGTTTTTTAAACACCTTTACTCACGCTGTTAGAAGTGGCATTATAATTAAAATGTCCTGTTGAACACCTTGTTCAGTTCAATGAAGGCATAATAGAAGTATAAATACTTGTTCTTGTTGACTCTGTGATGTCAGCACAACAAATGTAGTAAATGTCATAAAACAAATCTCTCTTTTGCCAAAGCATCCATCAGAAGGGAAGAGAGACCAGAATCTGTGGGTGGGCAAAGAGGGGACCTCTTTTTTGGTGAAAGGAAGTAATTTGAGATATTATAATATCTGTGATATAGATGCATTAACTAAGGCATGGAATGATTGACTGATTTAGCCAGTTATGAGTAAAAATCAGAGGGACTTGTTTCTCTACTCACAATCCATTGACCGAAACACTAGGCAGTGCTTTCTGCTTCTACAGCTCCCATTAGAAAATGCCGAGTATGGTTGTAAAGTGTGCAAGAGTAATATACTTCTTATTGTTCCTGTCACCTTAAATGTGTACAGATACGCAGACTTTATGTCTTTATGGTGGAGTAGAACTGCAACAAAATGTCCAAAGGTTTCTAAGTCAATGTCCAGTTGTTATCCACGATGAGATGCCTACACATCTTGGCAGGCAATTGTTCAGTCTGAAGGAGCTTTAAATTACTTCACAGCTTGAAATCCCAGGTAAGTAGGGATGCTCTTAAATTTAGCCTAATGTTTGATGCTTACTTGGGCAATTTGATTGGATGCCTGTGTTCAGTTTCTTCCTCTGAAAAACAGGGAGCACAATGTCTGTACTCCTTGTGCTCTAACTGATGTAATAGTGGTTTTAATATACCAAGTACTGGGCTGTACACTGTACATAAACCATGAGGTTTCAGGTTTGTGTCCTTTCACTGGCTGAAAGAGGCCTTTCAATACCAATCCCGGGATGTAAAATATTTCTGTGCCAGAGCAGGACTTGCCAGTCAGTAGCTGCCTTGTAGGGAAAGCCCATATGATCTCTATGAAGCAGGCAAATAAACAGGCCCAAAGGGTGTGCATATTGCCTTCTGTGCCCAGTTTCAGTTCCAGCAACATTAAGCTCAGCAGAAGTTGTACAGGCAGATGGTTCACATGATTTGGTATTTATAATGAAAGCAGTGAGGAAGTGACAGGAGGGTTTTTTTTCTGGGATGAGAGCAGAAGATGGGTACATAGGGCACTCCAGCCCAGCACAGAGAAAGATTCAGCAGCAGGGATAAGGCTCCTGAACATGCAGGACAGAATGTATGAGGATGTTGTCAAGTGGGATTGCAACAAAACTTGGTGTGTTTCTTTGAATGTCTCATTACATGCACAGGTGCAGCTCTACACACCCACACTGGCTGCATCTATTTCAGTGTGAGAGTGTATAAATACCTGCAGGTGCGACACTGAAGAGATACCCATGCTGAGGCATGAATATGGAGTTCCACATCTGTATTTACTGCCTGGTTCACACAATGAACTAGTGCAGTCAGTGGGTTCTCTTCACCTCCCACATGTACTTCAGAACTACCACCAAAGGAAATTCCATCCTGGTAACTACATTTAACAGGAGGTCAAGGCATAGAACCAAAATACGTGATGGGGAAGGAGTGTGGAACAGTCATCATTACTTCACTGTGCTGCACATGTAGATTTAAAATGAGGAAGAAACTAATTTTAGGTAAAGATGACCACATCAGTTTAGTGTATGGTAAAAAACCCAAGAGGTTGGAATTTAATGTGCCTTTTGGGGGGTGTCTAATACTTCAGCTGATCTTTCTCTTCTGGCACACAGAGAGATGGCTCCTTGTCTATAATACTGTCCATAATAGATGGGGTGCAATTCATGGCTGCTGCAGAAACTGTGGTTTTGAATTCGCTGACTTGCGTGCATGTAGAAGCCTCAGTCACAGCATTGCACTCATGCAGCTGGTTGCATTAAACAATAATCTGATGCTAACTACCTGGCTACAAATGCCCTCCTCCCAGTGTCAGGAATGTAAACTAGCTGAAGGATATAAACTGGGGACAACAGCTTGCATGTAATTGCTGTCTCCAGAGACTCAAGGTTGTGAAAGTTTCTTACTTTTCATAAGGCCTTTAGTGATAACTTCTGTCTTGCGATGAGAAAAGCAAACCTACCAAGGTTCCTTTGAACATTTCAGCAGCCTTTCATAGCGTTAGCTGTGAAGGTAATGGTGTCACGTTCCTAATAAGGATGGATGGGAACTGTGTTTTAGGAATCCCTGCTGCTCTCTTTGTGGAAATTATCTCAGATGCTTTCGGATTATTTGGCAGGAACTTCTTTTTGCACCATGATTTCACAGGGATCTTCTCTGTTATCTTCCATTCAGCATATTCTTTTGAAGATCTAGGGAGAAAATGTGGAGCTCAAGAGCATTCACTGAAACCCTGTTTGCATCTCCATCTAGCTAAAGACAGGGAATGAGTTCTCCTGTGACAGAAATGTGACGGAATAGTGCCCAAAATTCATTGAAAACTTTAGGCAGTGCTGTCCAGGCAAAGGAATAATGAGAATATGATCACTGGAGATTTCATAGGAAGCAAAAGAGGAGAGCGCAGGGTTTTGTTTCTGATATGAATGTCACTGCTTTGTCCAGAGGGACAACAGCTGCCATCCTTGCCTCATGATAGCAAATGTGTTGTGTGCAGTGCCATGGAGAAAGGGACCAGAAGATGCTGGAGCCGTGGAAGAAATAACACTGTGCTAATGAAGAGCTACATTCAGGCAAATTTACCTCCCTCCAAAATAGCCCGGGTGTCTCTCCATGACACATTTGTTTTAGAATCACAGCATGTTGCAATTATTAGGCTCTGGCAGGCTCCTAGGTAGGAACTGTGTCCAAGAGCCTTTATTTCATCTGCTCCAATTGGGAAGAGTGTGGCAGTTTCTTTTGGTTGAGACTTTACTATAACGATTTGAGCTTTAGTCACTGTGAGGCTAGCCCACTGCAAAGCATTCAGCTGGTGTTACAACCAGAGACAACTGAGCTCCAAAAGTGAGTGCAGACTGTGTCTACTTATTAAGTAAAGGGGCATGTGGAGAGCCCATTACTCGGTAATTGGTGCTAGCTGCCAGTTAGCATTCAGCAGGACTTTGAGCATTTGTATAGACCTCACAGTCCAGAATGGCCTGGGATTATTCTCACCTTATTTGCTGCCACTGTAATCAGCTGCTGGTTCTCTGCTTTGCAGAGTTACCAAAAGCAGCGTTATTGGACTGAAAGGCACCTGGAAGTACAAGATGTCCCCAAGGAATTCAGACGGAGGGACAAGCAGGTCCAAGAGACTTTATGGCTAAGGTTGTGTTCCAGTGACTACTGCTTTTATGGGCTTGCAAGTTTCTTCCCCTGCCATGGCAGATGACCAGAATTTGTGGTAGATTATACAAATGGCTGTAAAAAAATAGGGCTGTAAAGATGAGGCCCTTAAGTCTTCCGTGACTCTGTAGGTCACACGAACAGCACTTCTGTGCGGGGAGTCTGGATAGACAGCGTGGGAAGTCTTTACAGAATAGCCTGCACAGAGATTTAGGCAAAGATATAGCTATGTGAGGTACATGCCGCTTGCTGCTTTGACCGGGGAAACCTTTTCTCTGGTACCAACTGCTGCTGTTGCTCACAAGGATGCACAATAACAAGCAGGCAGCTCGATGGGGTTTTGGGAAGGAGCACGCCTACCCCAGGGCTGGCAGGGCACATCAGCAAAGGCAGCAGGGGAGTGTGTTGGGTTCCGTGTATGCAGGAGAGCAAAAAGGGGCTCTTCTCACCTGATTACTTCCTTTCTCAGCACCTGCGAAGTTAAAAACCTGTCTTTGCACTCTGGGAAAGCAAATCACAGCGTAGGGCGGCAGGAGTCAGACCACAGCCCTGCGCGGGGCCCGCCCTTTAGCGGGACTGCCCCCAGCGACGGCCAGCCGCGCTGACCCCAGGCTGGAGCACGGCCCCCGCGGCCCGCAACCGATGACCTGAGCCGGGCGGCGGCAGCAGGCGCACTGCACCGCAGCTCCCGGCAGGTGGCGCCCTTGATCGCCGACTGGCGAGCGGCGCGGGAGGGCCCGAGAAACGCATCGCGTCTCTACCCCCACCCCGCCCTTTAATTTAGGAAGCATTATAACTAAAGTGTTTTCAACTTATTATTATGCATGAGTAAAAATTCCATGAATGTGTAACATTTTCGCCTGTATTTCCCTCTTTTATAACATCATTTAAATTCCTCATTAATAATTTAGATATGTTCTGGATTTTAATCACTTTTCTCATCACGGCAGTATCTATCCAAGGGAGAGCTCTCCTCCCCTACCTGAAGGTGACATGGAGGAAGGGCCTGCCAGGTGCCACCCTGCCCCACCATCCTGCTCAGATGCAGAGTATTTCATTCATTAATTACATAATATCCCTCAGGTTTACCAAACCTGAGGTTTGAGTAGGTCACCCCTTAAAAAAAAAACTAAAACATCTTCCTTTTTCTCCTGTTTTTTTTTCATCTGAGTTTAATTATGGTGGTATTTGTTTGATAGCTTGTTACTGTAAATAAAAGAGATAAAAGCAGCCCTTCACTCGAGTAGTTCTAGAGCTGTGAAATATGTACCTAATTAAAACTATTGGTGTAAGAGGCTAATAAACTACATGTGCCTACTAGATGTCTTATTCTAATGAATCTCAGCTAACTTGCTTTGAGTGATGAATTTTGGTGTCGGTAGTAAGGGCTGAATAATTATGAAATTTATCATGAGGTGGGGGGACTCGTGAAGGACCACAGGGGTTTGGGGAGGGAGCATGCGCTCCTCAGGCTCCCAGACTGAGCGCAGATGGGTTGTCTAAAGCATTTCAGATGGAGTTTTGGTCTTGCGCCAGCATCTAATCAAAGTCTTAATTCTGGAGAATGAAAAGGCCGTGCTTTCTAAGCTATCTCCGGCCCGGCTGGTTTCTGCTGGAGATGTAGGTGACCAGCACTCCTGGAAGCCTCATTGCCCCGTGTGCTTCCAGCACCACGGAGATGGCATAGCTCATGCCCCTTGCAGCCGGTGTGTGCATAAGGACATGAGGATTACCTGACACAGTTGAAGGGGTCAGTTCTGTTCAGGTCTGCAGATGAATGCCCTCAAATCCATCTGAATGTGACCTGTAGTGGAAGGAAGTCCGGCAAATGAAAATGTGCATGTCGACAACCCCTGCCTGAGACCTGAGCCTTGCCCTTTGGAGCAGTACAGGCTTGTTGGGAGAAAGGGTATATTCTGAGAGAAGCTGGATAATAATAAAGGGGCTGGTTAAGCAGAGAAATAGCCCTCAGAGTAGCACATATTTTTATTGCTTTTTTGAAATAGAGTAGAGAAAACATCCCAAGGCAAAATGTCTACCGTAGGCTTTCCTGTAGTCCCCAACAACGAGTATTTAAACACTTGCATGTGTGTAGGTCCTGTCAGGATTCTCCATTTCCCAGCACTGCGGGAGTGCCGGCGGGGCTCCACACTGGTGTGCCCCATCTTAACCCAGGGCTTTCACAAACCTCTGGGGTCCCAACCTTGCATTGCCTCTCCCCACATGAGGCATGAGAGTTTGGTGCACAACCGAGCCATCTGGGCTTTGCTGCCTACCTCCAAGTCGGATCTGATGCGTTCAGATGACTCCCTGACAGTATTTGGTAGTCGCAGCTGCTGAAGGCACATCGGCAATTTCTGATCTGCACATGAATTTGGAGGTTTTTTACAAGTGCTGCATTGGCAGTTTTGCTGCAGAATGAGATTTTCACTATTGCTAATATCAGCTGGGGAGACACGTGGAACTCGTTATTCTCCTTGCAAAACCTACCTCTTCACAGAGAAGAGATTGTTCTTCCTGGCTCTACAATCTGCTAATAGGATAGATAGAGAAAAAGCCTGGGGGGAGCTAGGCTGTTTCTGGTTTTGCCCCTCACTTCCTGTTTGACATTAGGAAAGTCCCTTACTCATTCCAGAAACATGTTTTCTCTATCCATAAAGAAAACAAAAGCAATAATAGCTATATCAAGAGACAGACATCAGTATCCAGAATTGGCTTTACAATTTCAGGTGGAAGTTCTAATAGTGTCACAAGAATGGCGTCTGTGGTGCTTTCTCTGAGACCTGCAAGAATCTGTTTTCTGCTGTTGAGAGAATCCTCTCCGTGTTGCTCAATAAATGATCATTTTAATATATTTTTCTGCCTCTCAGTTACACCTCAACTTTTTGTGTTTGTGCAGTTTTCACGGTCTCATATCTTGTCTCTTTCTGCATAAAATGCATGTTGTCAGCTCGAGGGGATGCTTTTTCTTTTCAGCTTCTTTGTAATTACCAAAAATAGTTTTAACCTGGTAAAACATTTCTGAGGTGTCAACATGGCATGGTGTATGGTTTTAGAGCCTCATTACTCCACTGCAAACTTGCCTGTGCATTGTGTTTACCTTCTGATACCATTTCTAATCAGAAGCCAAACACCAGCAGAAGGAAGGGGATGCTTGTACTGCTGGGTCCAGTGTGAGTTTGCATAATGAAATTATGCAAAACTAAATGACACTCCCATATAGTTGAGAGAGAGAAAGAAGTAGAATCAAATTGTTTCTGCAAGGAAGGAAACTTCTGTGTATTTGCTGGACAAGCATTGGTAATACCATGATCTGGGACATGACAGCAGGGATTCTTGGACCTGGTCTTTTGATTTCAGCATGACTCCACCAAGAGACCCCAGCATAAATGTCTACCTGCCTTTAGAGGAGAGTACACTCGGGTCCTCAGCAAGGCCTAGGTTTGAGGTGTTCTGAGCCAGAGTTACGGGGAGAACAAGAGCTTAAGAGCTAACCTCAGTTACTCTGAGCCTGAGACTGCAAGGAAGCTTTCCACCCAAAGTATGTTTCCTAGATGTTGATGGCAGATGGCCCTCCCTCCCATCCCACAGGCTGGGGCTGTGCTGACTTTCCTCAGCGTAACTTGTTCTCACATCACCTGTGATTCTGATTTTTTATTTTTTAACAAGCTGGGTCTGATAAACTAAGCTAAATGAACTTTGAAAGTGAATTTCAAGTGTAAAGATTGTTACTAATTCTGTTGTTCAGAGTCACAGAGATGGTTAATACAATGTCCTTTTTTCCTTTGGCACCTAATCTGGCCTAGATTTAATTCTTCTGGTAGCAGTCAGGGAGGAGTCTAATCAGAGGTGACCAGTAGCTATGTGAATGTGTATTGTAATCTCTGCTTTTGTAGTAAATGATGAATTAATGTTCCAGCAGCATTTTGTTTTTCTATACCTTACCCCTATTCATTAGCTTTATTCTGCTTTTCCCCAGCTTTACCTCATCCTCCTCTGAGAAGCCAAAGACATGTGGCATTGGAAGTCAGGTTTTTGAGATTATCTGCTCAGAACATCTTCACCAAGAAGTCTGTTTTCACTGTTTCACACAACTTGGGATTTGATGTTCCCTGCGCAAGTGTATGAAGAGAATTGGTTTAGACTAGTTCAGTGAAAAGGAGCTGTTTATCAATGGACTCAGATGCATGGAGGTCTGAGAATCATAAGTGCAAAGCTTTACCCCTCCTGGACAATGGTCTTTGAGACAAGGCAAAGAGGACACAGAAGGTGAGGAGACACTGCTGTTTCGGAGTTTGTATTTCAGGTCACGGTCTTCTAAGGTCAACAAAAATCATGCAACATAAACATAAATAGTTGTGCATGAGTATTTATCTTCTTCCTATTATCAACTTCATTTTGCATTTGCCAGATTTGTCGTTACACAGTTTCTTTGACAAAACCCCCAAATGTGCTTTGTTTTGTAGTACATCAGGCAACAACCCAAAATGTAGGTCTGGGGAAGCTTTAGCAGTGTGCTCTTCCTGAAGCTTCCTTCCAGATCATCTGTGTTGTACTGGATTCCCTACTCACTGAGGAAAGGGGTGGAAAAGCCCTCTCCAGCTGAGCCATGGTGATCCCACACATTGTGCTCTCGGGGCTGCTGTCTGGGCTGAGGTGCTACTTGCAGCAGCACATGCTGTTCTTCGAATGATCATCAATTGGAGGGTATGGATGGCACTTGCCCCCTGACCTGTGGCTCACACCCTTGTTCTAGAACCTGGTGCTAACTGACGGGCCAGACTGCCTTTCCCTCCTCCTTTTAGCCTGTGGATAGTTCTCTGGCATGCATCCAAACCTAATGCAGTAGAGAGGGAAAGGTCTTCAGAGTGTATATACACATGTGGTCAAATCCCTAGCTCATTAAATTAGTATGTGCAGTGGAAAGCAGCTACTGATTTATGTTTTCATCTATGCAAGGTAAATTGGATTGAAACTTCACACTGTTTAAAAAGGAGAGCTGAGATTCTTGCTTACATTTGAGTTCTAAATTAGCAGGCACATGACTAAGCTTCATGGACCTGAAAAAGCTGGGTCCAAGTTAATATGACGCCTGTAACATTGATTTCACTGGAGCCTTTTGTATCAGAAACCACATGTACACAGCCTCACATTGTGAAGCAAGATTAATTTAGCTGTTGGCAAATTATGTGCTGTATAAGAATATTCTGTGAATGGCTTGGATTGCAAATTCTACTTCTTAATATGTGCAGTGCAAAGTACGAGTATCATGAACAGGACACTAGTGGTTTCAGCTGAATTTTGCAGAAATGTGAATGACATGCACCCGAAATAAGGAGATAAATGGTGGAGAACTAACCAACAGAAGGCCTACTGAGTCAGATATTAGAAGCCTCAATCTAAATGATAACACAGAAGATAGTTATAAAAGTAATTGCAAAGGATTTAGAGCTGCAGTCCCTCTAAACTAAGCAGAGAGGGCTGCCTCTCTCTAACAAAAAGGTGATTCATGATTATTCTTAGCTATAATTACAGGGGCTACCCACAGAGGGGCTACCAAAATTATTTCTATGGTTCAGTTTAAGATGTTATTTTAATGTTTCTAAAATATATCCACTTTTAGAAGCAAAATTCTTGTTTCCTCTCTTTGAATTGTTATAGCAATAGCTGAAGCAAAACAAACTTCCCATGATCTACTCACCTTGGAGAACAGAACCACTCTGGATAATAGAAGCAAATTAATGGTATGTGAGCTCAGTTTTTGATGTGCTTTCTAACAGTACCAATTCACTTGATGTGAGTCCCTAAAGAAACACAGGTGTCCTGGTTTCAGCTGGGAGAGTTCAGTTCTCTTCCTAGTAGCTGGTGCAGTGCTGAGTTTTGGCTTTAGTCTGAGAACAGTGCTGATAACACACCGATGTTTTAGTTGTTGCTCACCCTGATCAAGGACTTCTCAGTCTCTTATGCTCTGCCAGTGAGGAGGGGCATGGGAAGCTGGGAGGAAGCAGAGACAGAACACCTGACCCAAACTAGTCAAAGGGGTATTCCATACCACAGCACGTCATGCCCAGCATAAAAACTGGGGGGAGTCACATGGAAGGCCAGATTGCTGCTCAGGTTGGGCTGGGTATCGGTCAGTGGGTGGTGAGCACCTGTGTTGTGCATCGCTTGTGTTTACTGTTTGTTTCCCTTACCCGATTTGGTTTTTATATTCTCTTCCCTTGTTATTTCCCTCATCATTATTATTACTAGTAGTAGTAGGCCAGGATGGGGAGGAAAATATTAAGCTATTACCCTGAAGTGAAAGCCACTGTATATTGTTCCAGTGATCCCTGATGTGCAGTGGTCTTCAACTTTGCTTGCTTTTATGTTGGTAAAGTTTCTGATTATTTGGCATTTGCAGATGCTGACTATATGAAGCTTAAGTAGCATAGATTACAGTTTTCTGTTGGACCAGAGACAGTAAAATCGTTAAGTCTCTTCTCTTATGGTTCCTGTCAGTTACTAACCAACCAGTAACTGCTGTTTCTCCCAAGCACATATATCTTATCTTTAAAAGTGTTCCTTACTCATATCAGTGAGATGTAGAGACATGGACTTTTCTTGCGCTGTGTACTGCTGATGATAACTTTTTCCTTCAGTCTTATTCAGTCTTAAGAAATTTGCATCCTTCCACATGGCTGGATTGGTTCCAGTGTTACATGTTCATCTGTTCTCCTAGACCAAATTTCCTGCACTGTGTTAGGCTATTTACTAGTTGAAAACTACACCCCATTTTGCAGCTTGCCCTTGGTCCCTCCCCATAGCTTTGCCATTATAAGAGGCCAAGCAAACATTCCCTAATGCACTACAAGTAAAGCCAGCCTGGTTAACTCATACCCATGTTCATCAGCAGGTGAAATGAATCTGGCTGACATAGCTTAAACAGATTAGGAGGTAATACGCGATCGTTTTTGCTAATGGAACAGTATGTAGGGTACTTGGAAGGCAGCAACAAGCACTAAAGACAGTGCTGTCATCTCCCAGAAGAGCTTCTCTGCAGTCTCAGGTCTTCTCAGTACCCCCATCCTTGAACACTCTCTTGCACCCCTCAACTTTCATGCTTTGTCTACATACCTTGCCTTTATTTTTACCTTAGTGGGCACAATTAAGAATATATTTTGACATTTTAAATGAGTATTCTCTGTTCAGCTTGCTCTGCCTGCCTTTATTAATTAAACTTATGTCTTCATATTAGGTTCCTTCAGCTCATCTCTTCCAGTTTTAGCTCTTATTTCAATTTGCCTTCATTATACCTTGCCATCCCTGAACTGCACTGAACTCTTTCTCATTTCACATCTTCCTATACAATATTCAGATCTGCTATTTCTCTGCCTAATTTTACCATGGCCAATGTGAAAATCTTCTTTGCTGCAGAACCAGCAATGAGGAGACAGCCCTTTCTTCTCTTTGCCACTTTCCTCCTCACTCTTACATAAAATCTCAGCTGAAAAAGAAGGGCATTCTCTTCTGTGATCATAACTTCACATTCCTCTTTTTCCTGCCGCTCATCCCTTTGGGATATATTTTAATACATCTATGGAAACTGCATTGTTTATATTTGCAGTTTTTCAGTGTGCTTGGAGTTGGGGTTTTCCAGATGAACGGTGTATTAAGATTTCATCTAAACCTCGTCAGATAATACTGACCTGCAATGAAAAAGCTGTATGAATGAGATAGCAGCAGACAGCTTCAAGTGCTGAGTGCCAAGTGCTGACTGAAAAATGATACCCCAGAAGTTTGGTGGTGGAGAGCAGATGGGACAGTTATGAATGGAAAAGCTTTTTGATTATTTAAATATTGTGATGTATTTTTTAACATTTTCTCTATTTTTTTCAACGGTTGCCAAAATTTCCCTCATCCTGGAGGGTGGTACAGCAGGGATCTTCCAGGATCTGCTCATCCCTCTGTAAGCTGCTGCATCTTCATACAAACTTCAAGGCCTCTTCGTTTTGCCACAGTAGACTTCCCCCAAATTAAAACAAGTAAGAACTGAACCCAAGACTTTGGATTCCTGATGCTTCTCCCTGTACCCATTTCAGCTGTAATTCACACTATTCCATGTTAGTAGTCATCAGGAAACATGTATTTTGTTTCCAAAATCGGGGTGTCCTGAAACAAGTCCCTAGGTATTACAGTATTGCCACAGCTTGCAAGCCACATTGTGTTAGGGCCACAGACAATGGGTTGGCCCTTGCCCAAAGCAGCTTTTAATCCAGGTCGTGTATATGGAAGATAGGCAAGGGAAGCTGTTTCCGCATGTATCTGAGTTGCCTGGGTTAAATGTGGGGAATTATTTCAGCCAATCTATTCCAAATGTTCCCCTTCAGTTTTTCACACAAGTTCCAAATTCACATGCTGCTCGAAATGAAAAGGAACAATTGAAATGCCTTTCTAAATGCATTTGTAATGAAATAAGTTACTGTCATTTCCCTGGGCAAGCCAGCTCTTTGGAGAGGGCAAAAGTTGCAAATGGAAAAGCAAACAAACAAATGAGTAACTGTGGGAGGTGCTGCCAGAGCAACAGAAACAAGCCTGGGTAGAAGGGGCAGGGAAAGGCTCTTGTCTGCTCTGGGACAATTTGTAGAAAACAAAATGTGGGGGAGAATTGAAATGAATGGGGGGGGGGTGGGGTGGGGTGTGAAAATCTACTGTCTTTTGTCTTTTTAATCCTGATGTCAGGCTACCAGGACTCATGATGCTCCTACTAGAGAGGACTGATTTCAAGGATTTTCAGAAAGAAAATAGACATTTCCACCTTTGTTATTCAGGTTCTTCCTTTACAGAGGTTCCTACCACTGCACAACTAGGAGGTGAGCTCCCTGGACTCAACTGTAAAGGGGAAGAAAGAATGAGGTTGCCAGACACGCTGAGTTAATAGTGAGCTGAGAAAAGCATGACCACCAGCTACCTTTCTGCTTTCCAAAACCTGGAGCAGTGAGAAATCAAAACCTAGTTTGGGTCAGCCTACAGGTACAGAGTGTGATTCACCTGCCATGAACTGGGGATGGGAAGCGGAGGAAAGAGTGCTGCAGAGCTGCTGACTCTCTGCTCTCCGAAGACTTCCTGTTAAGAGGAATCCTCAGTTGTCCATTTAGGGTAGTATTATAGCTGCGCTGAGCTGCTGAGGCATGCAAAGAAGCCGCAGATGGGGCTGAGAGTACAGCTTGATACTTTACTGTTGAGCCACCCAGTGACACCATTACCAAATGCCTGCTAGAGGTGGGTACTGAGTGCTAAAGGCAAAGCAGGGGGTCTGGTTTTAATAAAAAGGTAGTTTACAAACAGCATTTTTCTTATTAGAATGATAAAATTGATATGAAACAGTTACACTCCAGACTCTTATTTTTCAGGGCTTTTATATATATATATGTATTTATATATATATATATATAAAACACTGAAAACAAAACAAAGCAAAAGGAGGGGAGGGGAAGAGGGGGGGAGAGAAAACTCCCTTCAGACAACAATCACCTTTTGAGTTAAATTCTCATGCTTGGTCTTAGCCCAGAGGGATTTGTCTTGAGTGAAGCTTGAAGAAAATCCTTTCAGCAGTTTCTGAGTTACTTTAATGTAACCATGGAGGTTTGGATTCAGATGCTTTTTTGCACTTGTATAACTCAAAAATAGCTTTGCTTTAAAACTTCTAAATTAACCCTCCTTAACTTTTCAACTTGTCACCTATCCTACTGTATGGCTTATAAAATTTTAAAGCTAATAGTATAACAAACTCAAATAATGATACTGCAGATGTTGAAATGAATCTTGGGAGGAATAAATTATAGGAGTCACAGTAGGTTGTTACTGAAGAAAGAGTGGCTGCATGCCTTAAACCATGTGTTCTCCCTGCTCTGAAATAGGCCCAATTTTTTCTACGATTAAAAAGCCTAAGTGTACTTGGTGTGAATTTTAATACTCAGTTACACATATGAAATCAAGCACATAAGTCCTGTTCCTTTTTTCTTTCCCGATAGCAGTGCTTCAGACTTGTCAGAGCATTCTCTTAAATTTTCCTGCTTGCTTTTTAACACAGTCCTGATCAACAGGGCCCTTAAATGTCTCCTAAATGTTTATGAACTTCAACGTTACTGAAATGCTCTGTGATTCTCTCACTAGTATTCTTTTATTGCCAGAAGATTGAGGCAATGGGAGGTGAAGTGTCTCGGTCACAGTCTTTCCTTTTTCTTTGTCCAGTCCTCCTGTTGTCCTCCTTGTCTTCTTTCCACCATCTCTGCCTCACTTACTAGCCCTGTTCTCACTGTCTCCTATCCATCTTTCAGCCATCTTTCTCCATTTATTCTTCTCTAGCAATTGCACTGAAGAGGGCCCATGACAGAGAGAAATGATTTTTACGTTGGCAGCAGCTTTTTACTTTATCTTTTCCTTAAATGTCTCGGATGGGTCCAGGCAGCTCTCCCCACTTTCATCATCTCCCTTCACATCCCTCATGACCCTGAACTCTAGTCAGCAACCAGAGATCTGCCATGAGAGCACCTCCCATGATCCAGGGCCATGATCAGACTGAGGTGTTGTAACACCGTGAGTTACTTTACCTACTTACCTCGCTTGCTCTCTAGGAACTGGACACCCATGCCAGGTTTTTCTCACACAATAGTGACTGATAGTGCTGCTGCCTTCTGCACGTCTCTCCTTGCTCCCGTGCCCTTCTGCCTCTCCCAAGCCTTTGTGGTTCAGCCTCCTGGCTGGTGCAGTTTAGCCAGGATAGGAGAGGCTTGTATTCAGCCTCTGCCTGAGGCAGATGGAACTTGAATCTCTTGCCCCCTGAATTAGCACTCTACCCAGAAGATTATCAGCTGTTCTGTGAGGACTGTGAACCCAGTCCTCTCTTGAAGTGGGAAAGCTTGGGCTTGGCTTGTCAACCTTGTAATGGGGACGCTCACCTGGGTGGGGAAACCATGTCTGCCAGGGCTTGTCCCAGTAAATACTTAACACAAAGTATTCCCTGGAAGAGGTAACAGAACCCAGGTTTCTTGCTCTCAGTAATGCTTTGAGAGCAAGCACACATGGCAAACCATTTAATATTTAATTATTCCATACAAACTGGAACAACTCCAATCAGATGGATTGCTGAGAGCCCCTTTTCCACAAGAGCCTTTTAGACTGTGTTGTTTGGACTTCACTGCTGAGGGTGAGCTTCCCCCATGCCACAAAGCGGCAATGGCCTCAGCACCACTGACACATTATAGGACTAGGTAGTGAGGATGTATATGGCGGCTGGAGGTAATGGAAGGAAACGATATTCCTGAACATGCTCAGTTATCCATGGTGACAGATCTGTATCCGTTACTGAAACAAGCACCTGCAACTGCTGCCTCAGTTACCATTCTGGATAGGAGTGACAATGAATACACGGTGGAGAGAAAAGAAGTCTGTTAAAAGACAGGGCAGCAGGCTGGGCCACTATAAGGGAAATTGCTTTTAAAGGTGGAAATATGGCAAAAATAGCCTAAGGAATCTTAAAAGACAAAATCAATGCCAAAGCAGGGAAAGCCAGAATGACTTCCAGAGCTCAGCTATAGGCAGTTGTCCCCCAACACAAGCCAGACACCGTCAGTATGTGGGAGACATCCAGGAATTTTTTCTCTCCTACAAAAATATTAGGGACATTATATGTTTTTACTGTAATGGAAAAAATAGAGCTCTAGTGCTCCTTTCCAAAGGAGAACACTAACCATTGGAAACGATGTGGTACAGGGAGCTCTGTGTGTGTGTGTGTGTGTGTGTGTGTGGCTGCTCCCTTTTCTCGTAGGGATTCTATAGCTTCCTTCATTCTTCGCTTCTCTCATATTACAGAAGGAAGGTAATTTTTCCTGGCCATTTACTAAAGCTCATTAAAGACTGAAGAGAACAAACAATGCTACTCCTTAGAGACTACCATTCAAAGTCATTCTACAGTTCTCTGTTCTAATACTTGAGACAAATTAATTATTCCTTAGTGAAAAGTGTATAATTCCTATTCTTCATTTTTGGGGTGGGGAGTGGGGAATAATAATAGGAAGTTTATATCTGAGTCGAAAGCTGTCTGTGCTGAAGGGAAATAAGAAAAAATGTTTGTTCCAAGAAGAGTAAAAGCAATTATTCTAATAATAATTCTAGGGATATTAATGTCTTTTTAAAGTAGATTGCTTTCAAATAAACACCGAAGTTGAAGGGATAGGAAAGGCTGGTTTATTTATTAATCATTCCAAATGTGCATTTTTCTAACTGAACAAGTGCATGAGCAACTTCGCTGGCACATATTAAATTTACTTGAACAGCAACTTATAAATGTCTAAAAACTTCTGTAACCAGAGACTAATTTGTTTAACGTGTTGAAAATGTTATATGGACGTGAGGAACTATATATTACACTTCAAAGCAAAATGCTCCAGAGATTACACCATCTTAAAGATTGCATATTGGGAAGGTAATATATTAAACATACAAGATTTTTTATTCTCTTGTATTTTGAATACTTGTCAATCTGCGTGACTCATGCTTAGGATTGTAAACTGTCATTTAAGGTGTGATGTCCACGTTCAGGCCTTGACCATGATTTGCAAGGGACTGGCTTTTCTCTTTCATCTCTATTAATTAATGCTGTCTCAGTTTGCCCAGCGTACACTTCTGTTGACATCACCTTTTCCATATACTTTAAAGAGTCCCCAGAGAGATCTACTGTAGAACAAAAACTGGACAGAGAATACATTTGGAAACCATTTTATTTCTCAATTACCAACCAAAACGTATGGAAAAGATTTACACTCTATCTGATTTACACAATAATTATACTTTGAAAGCTTAGAAATAAATGGCTTGATCCTTGAAATCATTAGTTACTATACCAAATGTAATTGGTGTAAACTAATGAGTTTACTGGATGGCTGACCCTTAATTACTGATTATAGTTAAACTCTAGCCAATCAAAAATGAGTTTACTTCTAAAAGTACAGTATAGTATTAACAAGCATTACATTTCCAAGTAAGCAGCTCTATGATTAGTTGCGGCACTCAACTCAAGCCTGTTCAGGGCTATCAAAAGGAGCTTTTTAATAATAGTGCACTAAGCAACCATCACTCCCTTACCTCAGCCTCTATCAGACAAACAGAAAGAAACCACATAATTAATCATCTCATGCAATAGAAATAAAGCATCTGGGCTGGATCCAGGCGGCATATACATAGCTGCCTTAGTCAAAAGAGGTGCAAGAGGCTGCAGATTCGCTTTGAGATAGGATAACTGACATGGGGAATTCTGTCCCTCTCTGGGAGCAGTATGAGTATGAAAGTTAAGTATTGATTGATTGTATGAGGTCTTGTGTGATATGGAGAAGCCTATTGACAAAATAGGTTTCATAATTCCTTGAATCCAGGAGGATTCCTTGAGCAGATCCAGTATGTGCTGACAGAACAACTGCTTTCCATAATGGTAGTCCCAAAAATTCCAAAGTTGTGAGTCCTCACTCTTTATTAGATCAAATGAAGAATTATTTTTTAAAAATAAAATGCTGAATGTGAAGAAATTAGTTTTATTTTTTTCTGGTTGATCTTCAAGTATTAATGTTTTTACCTCACCAGGAAGACTCAAAGTTCCTATAAGAAAAAGGTGAAACAGATTAGCATGAAACTGTGATTCCCTAGTTAGAACTTTAAATAGATGCTTCAAATATTTTGATAAAATCATAGGACTTTACAGTACTTACAGTCACGTCCTTGCAGGTACTTAGGTAAATGACTCCAGTTTTCTGCTTTTCCCTATGATGTTCTCTCTGGTGCTTGTCTTTCATAAAGAGCAAGGTTCAGCAGAGGACCAGCCTTATCTGACAGCTCTTTGGCACAAGTGCTGTAATACTTGCCCATTTCTTACTATAAAAAATTTCTTAAAATTCAGAAAGTGAAGAATGAATTAGATCTTAGAATGTCTGCACATGGGTTAAAGTGAACTTTATGCATTTACTGAACTCCTGTTTGTGAGATGTGTCTGGGGCTGAGAAAAGGTTAAAGTTGTTTACTGCCTTCAAGCTCTGGTCTTAGAAGTTAATTCAGGGCTGTGTTGTGAGCAGCTACAAGACTAAGTCCTTGGAACAATGAATTGCTGGTTTGATGTCAAGGTCCTTGGGCCTTAGTAATAAAATTAGTTTCTAAAGGAAATCCTAGCAGAGACTTTATGGTCATATAAAGTTATTATGCTGGTTTACAACATAACTTTAAAGATGCTTTGGAATGATGAGGGTTTATGGAGAGGGATCCTATTTTTTATTATTTCTGGGATGTCCTTAAGCTGTCATAGCTACACCACCACGACTTGGAATAGGTGCTCCATAGTTCAAAAGAAAAGACCTCTACTGCAGCCTAAGTCAAGCAACTGGGACATACCTGTCCAGAGAAAGCTTGTTGAAGTGAATGGATCCCATGTGCTTCCTGACAATTGGCTCCAGTATTGTAGGAGCTGCATACTTGGGGTATCCAAGATGTTTTACTGCAATTTCACAAAAGCAGAGAGAGGGCCTGGGAAGCTTTATGAGCTCTGCTTTTCACAGTCCTCTGTTGGAGGGTTCAGGGCTGAGCAAGTTTCAAAGTCATGTAAAAGGAAGAAGGCATATTTTCCAAAACTTCAGGATCCTGTGAACTCCAAGGAAACACTAAGCTAGCAAAAATTTTTCCTCTCTCCCCCCTGCACAGCAGTGCTGGTAAGAACAACGCTGCCATTTCTGTGCTGGTAACACTGAGGCAACACCCTCAACGCAGAAGAAGGAAGACAAGGAACCATTGATTCAGGAGGAGGGGAACATGCTACGGACTGGCTCACCCTCCCCAGCGTGCCGTCCCTGTGGCACAGAGGAAAGGGGGGCTTCTGGATGGACTGGCAGAACGAGCACGGTAGGGCCTCGCTTTCCTCCTCTTCTGTGAACTGTGCCTAACTGCTTCTGTGAAAGAAAGCATCAAGCCCCATCTTGTTCATAAAAATACAACATATTTTAAAGCTGTACTTAATGGATAAACTGTTTTCTGATTGGATGAGCTCCACAATAAATCTCTTCCTGAGCCAAGTGCAATGCAGCTTATTCAGTTACAGTGAAATGAGCCACTGTCACTTTGCTGCACTTGCATACATCAGGCAAAATGCTTCCATCTTCATCAGTCTTTTAGTGAAATAGAAATAAAGCAATTGTAACAGAATGGTGTCACTGGATCTGTGGCACCTGCTTTAAAAATAAATCTCTTAGCTTTGTCTTCACTATTACTTTCAATAAATGTCCTAGCATTGCCACAGCATTTATCTAGCAGCAGGAAACCATTATCCTATGACAACAATCTATTCCATTAACATTAGCTCTTAATTGTAAGATTGTTTATAAGACAGCAAAAGCTACTGAATCATAGTAGAATGATAAAAAGAGTTATGGTCATGGAGTATAGGAGTTGCTCCAGTTCTGAAAAACACCTTAAGAAAAATAAAGGGCTATATTTTTATATGAAAAATAATGTAATATTCTTACCCAAGAAAATATTTTTAAATAATGGATTACATCAGCAAAGTAACTATTAAAGAGTTAAAAACTGTTACTAAGAAACTCTTGCTTTGATAAATAGTATGACTAAAAAACTGAATACAAAGCTTAGAAACTCTTCCTGAAAGCGAGGCTGCACCGAGTCAAACAGAGAAATCATAATAACAGAAGCACATTTGTCTGGCAGGGGGAACAGAAGGAATGTTGTAGAACTGAGACAGAAGAACCTCACTGCAGAATAGGAGAACTGTCACTCTGATTGTTTGTCATTATTGTTTCATGTCCAGTTAAGTGAACTTAGAGTGACAGTTGTGTCATAACTGCTGGCATCTATGTAAATTTCAAATCAAATAGTATTGAGGCATTTCTGCCAGACACAAGTCACCAGCCTGCTCTTCCTCTTTAGTTTTGTAACTCTCCATTTTCCCGTATGTGCTGGTAGCCCTTAAATGTAAAAGATGACTTCAGCAGGAGATCCCTGATGTGTGTATTTCAGTCCTCAGCCCATACCTTGCTTTCTCTCACCTCTTTGAAACAATGCCTAATGTCAAATCACCATTAGAAACAGTCACCACAAACATCTAGCTGTATTAGCCAAATCTATGCCTTCCCATTGATTGTCTCTGCCTGTGGCAGGGGGGTTGGAACTACATGAACTTAAGGTCCTTTCCAACCCAAACCATTCTATGACTCTATAATTCTGTGATGCATCACACAACAAAATCCTCTGAAACTCTAGGCTGTGGACTTCTCCTGAAAGACCTACAGAGAAAATGGCTTGAGCGAATGTTCCTCTATTGGTTTACTATAGCCCAAGTCAGAGATCACAAGGGTCTTCTCTGTGGAGAGGTGCAAAATAAGTGGAAAAGATCAGTCACGGACCTTTCTGTAAGTTACAGCATCGTTCAAAATTTATGGGAACTTCACAGTGATATCAGATGTATTCCTCCATGGCAGTGAGTTACAGTAAATAACTCATTTCCTGGATACACTCATAGCAGGCAGATACTCTAATGACATAAGATTTGCTACTGGACAAACATCTTTCAAAATAATTTCAATGCAATTTTAAGGGTCTTATGTATGGACAACACCATCAAAAATGTTAAATATGGTGTTTATTCACTCAGGCATAATACTCATTTCTTCTGCATATTTAAATTTACTCTGCTAATTAATTAAATAATACAGGTTAGAATTAAGGTCTCATTTTTTATCGTGATACATGATTCCAGCACATTGTTTTTCCTAAATTCTGCACAGGTCTGTTTGCAAAAATCATACCCAAGCGCAAGCCTTCCTTTGACAAAGGAAATATTTAAAAAATGGCTACAAGAAATAAAGAGCCAGCTCTGAGTAGAAAACATTTAATGTTTCCATGATTTCTTTTCCCAGAGGGAAGAGAAGACACGTTTACTTTCTCTGCTGAAATTCTCTGAAGTGAATTCTGACTGAAAAGAAGTGGCGGTGCTATAACATTCAGAAACATAAATGATGGTGTTATAAACGTGTACCTCTGCATTAGGTAAGAGCACTTTGGTCAGTTGAATTAGTAGGATATTAGATCCAGCTGATCTTTTTTGTTCTGTAAATTTAAAGTACCTCAGTGGCTACCTTATAGCTATAATATGGGCCTTAAAACAGCACCAAATTATGCTCTAATCTGACTGTTTTATTATAGTGACTAGTGAACAGAAGCAACACATTAATGCAGCTTCTATGAAAGTATCTGTAAAGAGAACATTTTTTACTTTAAAGGGTAAGTTCTACATGAGTTTATAATTTTAAGTATTTGTCAAAGGGTTTTTTTTTCCTTGTTAGAGATGGTGACATCTGAATCATAATACTACATGTTGATATTTGTGACAAAAGATCACTCTACAGATATGTCATCACAAAAATCAATTGTCAGTATATATTTAAGAATGTCAAAATCATCTTAACTGAAAAGTGCCGTGGTTTATTAGACTGTGGAGTGTAAAGCCCTCTTTCAAAATTCATTCAGCATTTCCAATTGGAAGAATTTTTATGTAGTGAACTTATTATATATGCATATTCTAGTGGCCTCTAGAGACTTTTAATTTAAAGCATAAATTACATGTCATTTCCAACTCTGATGTCTTTGACTTCAGTCACAAAACTCACACCCAGGACTTTCTGCTACTGATGGCTTGTGGTAATACATCAGTTCTCCCAACAGGAATGTGCACAGGACAAATTAGTGCACGTAATTTTAGCCATATGAAGTCATTACAAATATAGCCTTAGCTCTTCCTAAAGTGGACTTCATTGTTAATATAAATATATATCTATAATTACTGACATTTATATTATTTGGCTCCTGTCCTAAGTTATGGATACAGCGATGATAAAAGGGCCTTGCAAGCCCTTACCTAAGCGAACCATGCTTACTAATTACTTTCCACGGTTCTGGGTTCCTGTAAATAAAGTTACTCATGTATTTATAAGCAAAGTCAAAATCTATACGCATATTTCTAAAAGTGAATTATCTTGCTCTTTGGGGCAACCAATACAGTCTACTGCTTGGAAAGTACACTTGCGAGTAAAGCCATCCAGGGTTCTTCCCTGCGTCTGCCAGGATGCGTACTCTCCCATATCACTGGATATCTGATTTAAATACTTAATCCAGTTGGGTTTTTAAATTGTGTGAGGCCCTAAACCAGAAACTCCTATGCAAATAAAAGGAAGTGTTACTTGAAAGTAGCAAATGGCTGTTGATATTTTGTCACTGTTTCCGAAGAGACTGGGGTCAGAGGGTTAGTTTTAAGAGTCTAATTGTTTGTTCAAAAGGTGCAGCCTGCAAGACATGAGGACTAACAAAGTGCAGCATGGAAGATCTCAAGACAAATCAGCAGCCCCAACATTTCTCTCTAATGAGAAAAGGAAAAGACAGTCCCATAGGCATGCAGTATTTAGGGAGAGAACCACGACTCCTTTCATGAGTGGAGAGACTGATGACTTCTGGACTACCTGCTATCTCAGGGGCACGTCTAGTTTTAAGAGTGATTTGGCTCACAGGCTGTAACATTTTCCAGGCATTCAGATTGCAACTACTAAGCCAGCAATTTTATGCTTTCCTTTCCCTGACTCCAACAGTACCACGATATAAGCAGCCAGATTTTCTTCTGCATTGTGTTTTTTATCCATTCAGCCAAAATTAACAGTCTTCGAGGATAACATATGCCAAGTGAACTTAAATCTTGCGGACTCAAATCGACCTAAAGTTGATGGATACATTCATGCCTACTGCTGAAATCTACCAATTACACAGAACTATGTTAACTTACCATAGAAACATCTCATCTAATAGCACAGATGATGTTGAACTAACTAATTACATTATGGCACATAGACAATGAAAAACATAACGAAGATGACAGCACAGCAACAGCAGATGCTGCACAAAAGAAAAATCAGAAAAATATTGCTCTGCAAAATGCTCTCAGTTACAGTTTCCTCTGTTAAAATTAATCACAAAAATTAGTGATTAGTGATTTCAGAAAAATCATAATCGTATTTCGAAGATGTCATTAAGCTATTTAAAACTCTGCTTCCTGAGAAGGTAGTTCCCATTTTTTGTATCACTATCAGTTTTAAGACTAGTAAACATTTTAGTGCCTATGGCAGAGTTTCTTGGTAGAATATCTTTTCCAATGAGGAGAGGTCCTGATGGCTCTTCCAGAGACTGAATTTGGTACATTCCAGCCATTACAGGCTTAGATAATTAGACAACTTAGATTTTATTTTAGCTTGGCATTTGCTCTATTCTTGTGCTCTTAGCTGTCAGAGAGCTAGAATAACAGTGACTGCTGATTATCTGTAGCATGCCTTGTTACTTGATATGTTTTAAATTGTACCAGATCCTAAATAACAAATCTAAAACTGCTGAGCATGTTTAAATGTAATATGTACACGGAGATTACATCCAGATGATATATTTCATAGACCCTATGTTAAAAAAAATCATTCTTTTTAACCACAACACCAGTCCTCTCCCCCCTTTCCTGGCGGAAGCCTTCCATGAGCTTTATGCACAGACTCCGAACATATCCCAGAAAGAGAGAAATAGACTATTTTCCCCCCTGCATTCACTATCACCTGTGGTGATATTCGGATTTCAGCATTTTATTTGCTATATCATTAGAAACAAAACCTGCCTGCGCTATCCCGTGTCTTCTCAGGTACGTTTTTCCTAGCTAGGCATGTTTTCCCTAAGTTTTAAGTGCTTCCTGGGCACGCCGTGGATCCAGCCAAGGCAGGGATGCAGCCATGGAGGAGGCCCACAGGTGGCGATGTGGCTCAGATACACCTGGGCTGTGCATCCCCAGGGGGACTTACCACTCGGCCTGGCACTGGAGCATTCACTGCACTTTTGTGCCGGCGCACGCAGCTGTGCACCCGGACAGCCGGCTGCAGTTCCGTACCCTCTGGGGGTACATCGCTACTGCGTTAGCGACCCGCAGGAACGGCTTTAGAACACTTTAACAGCAGAGAGACGGACACACGCAAACTCGTTATTCAGTCCCACTGCCATCACATTGACCACAGCAATTAACCATACCCCCAGCCCACACCCCAGGGCCTGGCCTGGCCTCTCCCACCGTTCTCGCTGCACTGGCTGTGCCCTACGACAGCAGCCTGCAATCGGGAAACCTGTATCATGGAGTTTTTCTGTTCTTTCACAGATCCTGAAGGTGTGGAATGGATCAGATGTCCTAGCAGTGGTCTGCACGGTGAAGCACAGCTGCCCCACATCAGACAGCACCAGGCAGGAACCCATCGCAGCAGCTGGGCAGGGCCCCATGCTGGCAGGTGCAACTGCTTAGGGGATAACAGCCACTAATTGTGGCACATTTGGAAACACTTGCGTTGTTTCAAGGGTCTTTTTTAACTCTTTGGTACTGTACTTTTGCCTCAAACAAGTGCAGTTAATACGTGGGGTTGCTTTTTCCAAAATTTAAGTGCTCCTACTGGATGTGACTTTTGGTTTGCTGTCATCCCTGGGCTTCTTCCTCAGAAATGCAGTTGTTTCCTCAAACAAGACGCCGTGCAGCTAACTGCCGGCCAACTGCGGCCGTTTAACCCTTTTAAACCGGTGCAGGGGCTGCGGACAGCAGGCCGTGCCCGGACAGGCATGCCTGGGCACCGCTTCCCTGCGCTTTTCGCCTCCAGCGGAGGGGGGGGGCGGCGGCGGCGGCGGCGGCCTCCTCCTCCCGGCAAGCGCCGACCGCGGGTGCGCAGCCCGCCCTGAGGGCGGCGGTGCGGGCTCCGGGGCAGGACGAGGCCGCAGGCCCCGAGGGGAAGGCAGGACGGTGTCGAGGAGTCGGCCGCACCTCCTCTCAGCGCCCAGCGGGAAGCGGGCAGTGCCCAGGAGGCGCTTTGACGGGCAGCGGCGGCCGCGTCCGGTCGGGCCAGGGGCAGCCCCTCTCCGCCAAGTTCCTCAACTGGTGGCCGAGAGCGGAGCAGGGGGCGCCCCTCCGCACCCGAGCGGGCACCGCTGCCCACCTGGCTCCGCCTCCCCTCCATTGCCCTCCTCCTTGCTCCCTCCCGTGCTCGGCTCGGTTTTCCCTCCCCTTTCGCTCATTCCTTTGTGTTCCCGGGGATTGGCAGGTTTTATTATTCCGCCTGAACAAGCCGCGGGCGGATTGGCTGCGGCGGGCTGACGGCGGGGCCGTGCTGGGGTGTAGTTGGGGTTCGGCTCTGTCAGTAACACATGTGTGAGGCGGCGGGGAGCGCACCTCGCGGCGCGCACACACACACCCGCGCTCGCACAGGGCCCTCCTCCCGTGTCCCGCCAGTGCCGTCGCCGCAGGATCCCCGCCCGGCCCCGGCTGCGCGCCCGGCCCCGCCGGCTTTCGCCCTCTCCTCAGGCGCGGCGGCGGGCCCGGGAGCCGCCACAGCCCGGCGAAGGGGGCGGAGGTTGAGGGGGGAGCGCTACAAAGTGAAGCCACATTGCCAAACTTGCCCGGCGATTGCAGCAGCGAGCGGCGGCGGCGGCGCCCTGCGTGTGCGGCTGGGCGGCTGAGCGCTGCGGCTCCCCTCGCGGGCACCGCGAGCTGCAGAACGGACCCGGGCGGACGCCTCTCACAGAAACAGCTGTATTTTTGTAGCCCGGGCTGCCCTTTACCGGGCGGGGGGGCTGCGTCCAGAGCTCCCGCGAGCCAGAGGGAGGCCGAGCGCTGTGTTTGTTTCTTTGCAAGGAGACCTTCTCAGGCACCCCGAGCGGCGTTGCTCCCCGGCCTTTTGCAATATAGAGGGGAAGCAGGTAAGAAGCGTCGGTCGTTACCCCTTGTTTTCCAGCGTACGTGAGCGCGGTCGCATGCCCGCGCTGCCCGCCGCCGTCCCGCGCTGCCCGCAGCCGCGGAGGGGCGCGGAGCGGGGGGAGCCGCGGGCCACGGGCATTGTCGCGGTCCCCGCGTACAAAGCCTGGCGGCGGCAGCCGCTCGGAAAGGCTTTTCCTTCCACCCCGGTTCGAGCCGCCGCCTGGAAGGGCTGTGCTGCCGCGGACGTGAATGGAAGGGACGGGGAGGGGGCAGGTTGGGGCACCCGCTACCCCCGTAGTAAACACTGCCGAAACAGTGGCAGAAAAGATCAAAGTGAGCTCTCTGTTTCTCTCCTCTCAAATTCCCTTCCTGCCCCCACACGGTCTTTTGTTTCAATCCAAGAGAAATCCGGTGAATCACCTAATTAAAACCAAGACATGAATTAAGCATCCATTTTTGTACTACAAATTGCCAGCTCTCTGCTTGTCCCTCCCTTGGTCTCCATTAAAAAAAACGCCAGAGACGCTGTTAAAAGGGGGGGTTATTTTGCCTCTAGCTTCCAGCTCTGCTTTCTATTTCACTGACTCCTATCCCAGGACCTAAATTGCTTGGCTGTGTAATTACCAGAGTAAGCCTATTTAAGTTAAAAGCTTTTTCCCCCCAACTCTAAATGAAACTTGATGAGGGCCCGTCCTTAGTTATCAAGGGAGTCACTTTCTGGTCAGTCCTCTTGATTCATCTTTTTAGATTTAATCAGCATTAAGGTATTGCTTGTCCTTAAGAGCTTTAGCTTAATGGGGTTACTGGACGGTTTTCTCAGTGTAACGGTTCCCATTTTATATTTATATACGTTTGCCTTCGACAAAGACGGGTTAAGGTGGTGGCACGGAGCCTTTCTTTTAAGAAATCCGAAGTGATTTAAAACGTAGGGAAACGGTTTAAAGACTCGGAGCAGGAAATGCAGATTCATTTAGGCGGTAGCTGGAAACTAACAAAAGGCAATTCCTTGAACAAATGCATCAGAAATCAATTTACATAAAGGTATATGATGCGTTCGGATAAATGCAATGCTAATGGCTTTTAGAGTGGTTTTCTTTCCAAAGTCTCGGGGTTTTTGTTACAGCTTAATTGGTGCAGTTCTTCTGGTTTATTGTGCGGTCACTGGACATACCTCCAGGTACTCTTTCTGAGGAAATGTGTGTTTGAAAGCGGCCCCAGCTTCTCCTCCTCCTGTCGCCGAGTTGGGCCGGTGGCAGGAAAAGTTCCTGCTCGCTGCTCTGGAGGTATCGCTCTGAAGGTCCTTAGCAGAGAGCCAGATGCCTCGGCATGACCACGTACAGCTTACAGAGGACAAAGACAAAACACGCTGCTTAATTGGCAGTAAATAACTTGATCTTTTTATAGCATGAGTGACTGGAGGAACACCGGGAGTTTATTGGGCTCTGGACTGAAGGCAACAAATTAATCGGTTTAGAGTAAGCTTTATGAATTGATTCCCATATTATCTCCGGGTTGTCCTGCTCGTATGGAGCGTTCATCAGAAAGTGAAAAACGCCCCTGGTCACAGTTTGGGCGGCTGGGGTGGCTCCAGCGGAGCGCTCCGGTTCTGCCGCTCTCCCGCGGCCAGGCAGCTTTTCCCTCCTCCCCCCCCTTTTTTTTTATTTATATATTTGGGGGGGGGGGGGGGGAGTAACAAAGCCTTAGCATTTAAACTGCTGATCGAGGGCAGATTAGCGAGACAGAAGTAGAGTATGTTTGCATAGGAAGTTAACAGGCGTCCTGAAGTTCAATGATCCATTATTCGGCCAGTGCCCTCAGTCTGGAGTGTTTTCTCGGCGTGCTTTTATGTCTCCAGAATAAACCCAAACGGAACGACCCCCCACGTCCCCAGCACGCCGCGGGGAGGCCGGCGGGTCCCGAGCCCCTCGTTGCTGCCTGGGGCCTGCCGCGTCTCTCTTAGACTGAAAAACCAGTTTCACAACTCCCTTTTTCACTCTTCGCACGCCGTGTTTCCCATAAGCAAAACAAACGCCGGGGCTGTTCCCGACTTGTGCCGCAGCTGCATCAGCCCGGAGCGGGGGGGCTCTGCCCCCTGCGCCCGCCGCTCCCCGCTGGTTGCGGGTCCGCTCCGCGCACCCCAGGCCCTGACCCGCCCGCGTCTCTCCGCAGGCCATGGTGAACCCCGGCGGCAGCTCGCAGCCGCCCCCAGTGACGGCGGGCTCCCTCTCGTGGAAGAGGTGCGCCGGCTGCGGGGGGAAGATCGCCGACCGCTTCCTGCTCTACGCCATGGACAGCTACTGGCACAGCCGCTGCCTCAAGTGCTCCTGCTGCCAGGCCCAGCTGGGGGACATCGGCACCTCCTGCTACACCAAGAGCGGCATGATCCTCTGCAGAAACGACTACATCAGGTGAGGCGGCCGCCGGGCAGCACTTTCCCTCTTCATCCCTGCCCTTTTTTACCCCTCCCTTTCTTCTCCCCTCTTCTTCCCATTAATGCCTGGCGATGGGGGCGCGCGGGACAGAGGGGTGGGCTGCTGCAGGATCTCTCCTTCATTAGGAGCAGTGAGACGTGCGGGTGCGGATGTCAGCGCCTAGCCCAGGGCACAGTTGTGACTGCCAAGTGGAGGGAAGAGTTGGGGGGGCGGAACGACGACTGTAACTTTAAAGTGGTTTGTCAGCACAAAACAAGTCCTAACTAAAAATAAACAGCAATCAGAGAGGCTAAATTAATCTGCTTTGTTGTAGTGCTGAAGGAGAAGCGTGCATATCTGAACGGTAAATGTTAAAATCGTAGGGCTTAAATAAGGCTGTGCAGAGGTGCTAAATAATGAAATGCCTGCCTTTAGTATCTGATTAATTATGATATTTACATAAGCACCTTTAAACTCCTTTGAGTGGAAACAGAATGACTCATTCTCTGTTCTCCTTCTGAAAGAGCTGATTAACCGTCAGTCGGAGGGCCACCGATTCTACTTATAGCCAAAAGCAGTGGCACGTTGTTTGTCTTCACGTTGCTACAGGGGAGTGTGGAACTGACATTTTTCCTTAACTTCCAGTATAGAGAATGCAGGGGATGAGAGCAGAGGGATGTGCTCCTGCCCTTTATTTCTTGTCTCTTTAGTTTTTCAGGCCGTTTGCTTTAAATGCCACAGATTTGGGTAGGGGGAACTAAGCCTGATTAATCTTGCATCTGTTGGGGTACAGTAGGATTACGCAGAGTATCCCTTCCAACAAGTTCCCAATATAATTAATAGGAAGAATTCATGAGGTCAGGTGCCCGTGCGATCTTTTCAGGTGAACTCAAGCTACTTAAACTCATTAATTTAAAAGGAGGCATTTTGAAGGATTACACATTTAATTTGAGTAAATGGTTTGATAGACTGATGCACATGAATGCTTCAAGGAGGTGTTCTATTTCGACATTCGGTAATTAAAAAAAGAACTCAAACCAACAAAAAAGCCCCATACCTTCCCAGCACAACACAAATGCTTGGTTAAAACAAACTGTTTTGTTTAAACGCTTCTGGCTCCTCATTTACAGTAAATGTCCAGAGTTAACCCAAGTTTTTCCTTCTCCCCGGTGGCCAAAAAGTTGCGCTTTTTGCCCTCCTTTCTGAAAGAGAAAATCGGCCACCAAATGTTACAAGTTTGCTCATGTTGTGAAACTTGACTTATGTTGGGGGAGGTGGGGACTGTGTTGAAGGTGTGCAAATGCATGGCAGCCTCCTTCCTCTAAAGGGATGGAGTTAAGGCTGAGTTATTCTGACAGTGCCGAGCCTGTCCTGATACATGGCTGTGTCAGTCAAGCAGAGGAGACAGCCCGCAGTGTCTTTCAGGAATGGGGGCTTTGGCTTTGATAGTTTTGGGCATGTTTTCAAAGAGAAATGCTAAAAAAAATCAGACACGAAGGGGGGTTAATGGTGCTTTTTGGTCATCATCCTAAGCAACAAGCCTAAGCCTGGCAGAACTGTAATTAAGTAGAGCAGAACGGTGTTAGGGAAAGAGTTGCGTTTGAAGTGGAAAAATTGACACTACTGTTCAGATGCATGGAATAGTACAGATTCATCACTCGACCAACACCATCAAACAAACCCCCATGTCTGATTACTACTAATTAAAAAGAGAAGATGCGTCCACTGTGTCCCAGAGGCAAGTTCAGGCAGGCTTATCGCAGTCCTCTGGTTTTGTGTTGCCAAGAATTAATACTCGTTTATTTTAATGTAGGCGATTATGAATAGGATGCTTTATCAGATGAGGGGTTTGAATTGATCTCCTTGTTCTATCGCCTGACTTCTCTTCAGATCTGTGTAATTTGACTTGCAAAAATAACTCTGACAGATGCTTGCTGAAACTTGAACTGGACACCGTACACTCAAGGTGGGGTAGGGCGGCCTGGCCTGCCGGGGCTGAGCTAACTTGGAGTCTTTTCCTGCTGGAAAAGGACTTCACAGGCTTCCACGTGGATTGTGCTGCAGGAGCGAGGCCCTCGCTCGCCCTTTCCTTGCTGGAAAGGGCCTCGTTTGGTTGTGGAGGCAATGGCACCCGTTTGGCAGCAGGTCCCTCCGGTTCCCCTCTGCCATCCTCCCCCCCTTGGTCCTCTGTGGGGCTTGTTCGGTGGTGCATTCTCCCCCCTCCTCCGTGCAGGAGCCACGGGCGAAGTTCTTAATGGGAAGCGTGGGCACACCACAAAATGGGGACGGACACTGATCGGCCCGATGGGTGTCAGGTGAAAGGGACCCGACTCCTTCGGGCCAGGACTACGGGGCCGTTTATTAACGAGCTTTTTACCCCGTCTGAGGCTGTCTGTGGGGTTTTGTTGTTCGAACAACACAGCCCCCCACCCCAGGCCTCTTCCCCTTCCCCTCCAAAAAAGAGACAAAAATAAAGGACAAACTCCAGCCGTGGAGCTGCAGCAGCGGCTTTCACTGGAAGCCAAGGTTCCTGGGAACAAGAGAGGGAGGCGAAAATCCCGGTCCCTTCTCCCTCCCTCCCGAGGGCGAGCAGCGCTCTCGCAGGGAGGGGAGCGGAGCGGAGCCCTCCCAACCTTAGGATGCCAGATAAAGCAGCAGCGTGGCAGCGAATCCGCACAATTAAAAGCTTTAATTAGTGTCTCCTCCATTTTCTCTTAGTTCTGATAGGTTTTATCTAATGAGATCTGGTCCCTGGCTTAGATCTGCTCGCAATGACGTGTCCGAAATGAATGAGAGCCGCGTCGCAAACAAAACATTTAATTAACAAAATTGGCCTCTAAGAGCGAGCCAGGGAGCGGTGGGAAGGGGGGAGGGGGGCTGCCCGGGCGCGTCTTAAAGGGGCAGCACCCCGTCCCTCCGCGGGTGCGTGGGGCCCGGCCGCGGGGCACCCCCAGTCCTGCAGTGCGCGGAGGGGCCGGCAGGCAGCGGGTTCATTTCCCTGGTAATCAGCGGCAAGCTGCTATATTCAGGGAATGCTGTCCCTTTAATTGAACAGGCTAGGTAATTAAATGGCACTTTTCCAATAGGACGTGCTAGGTAAATCTAATAGTTGGTTATTTAATATCACTTTGAAGTCTGCCCACTCAAGCACAATGACAGCACAGGAGCATGTGAACTATTAGCTAGGAGAGAAAAAAAACCACCAGGATCTCAAAAATTAATTAAATCGCATGCAATTTAGGGGGAACGTTTATCTTGATTTGTCATAACAGAATTAATTCAAGGCCTCCAATTCACTTGGGGGCAGATCTGTTACTCTGAATTAACCAAGCGTAATTTGGATGTTTTTTTTTTTCCCTTTCCTTCCCCTTCCCTAATGCAGCACTTGCCATTATGCACAGCCCCCCTTTTAAGTATCAATAGCTTCTGGTGCTTTTAAGGTGCTTGGGCTCTAGTTATTCTGAAGTACCTTTAATGGACTTGGCTCCAGGCGTAATTTCTGTGTTGCCTTTCTTTGTTACATTTAATATAGGTGGTGCAGAATGTAGATTAAATATAGGAAATGTACAGACACACCAATCGCTTCTGGATCAGTAGGTCTGGATGTGCATTTTTCTTCGCTAGGGCTTGGATAGACATTTGTGGGCACAAATGCTCACTGTGTTGTGCGAGAATCGCAGCACTTCAGTCTGTCTCTGCAGTTTTGGAAGGAACTGGAACCTTGTTGTGTTAGTTTAAGTTGCTGGAGATGTGTTTCTGCTGGTACTGAATTCTGAGCAGCAAGATGGGAAACGCGGCTGGAAAGGTTTCCTGCTGCTTCGTTCCCACTCCTCTCAAAGTTCTCAAACCCAAACCCAGTCCACCCCAAAACCCAGGAGTGTCTTTGTGCTGGGGGGTGTGGGGAGCGCCGTGTTGGAACCGCACAGTAGTTAATTTAAGGTGGCTCAGTAAAATGCTGCTAAGTGCAGAAGAGCTGCCTTGTCTGCATAGGGAACCTCTTGATGTTTGTGATTGATTGCATTGCCCAAATGCTGAAATATTAATGACCTTCTTGGACTGAGGACCCAAAGAGGAAACTGAAACCAATTCTGTCATCACAATTAAAGAGTCCCCTGGCTTTAATTAGCCTGACCTGGGGTATCTCTACCCATTGCTGCAGTTAAAGAGAAAAGAGCCCATTAAAGTCCAGTCTGAGACCGATAGCTACTTAATTGAGCACCTAAAGCCTCAAGCCTTTTAAATCAAATACTGTCCTGGACAGTCCCCCCGGTTAGATAATTAGCTCTCCAGCCTCGCAGAAACCATGTGAAACAACTTTTTCAGTAAGGAATAGTTACTGTGGAAGACTTCCTTTACCGGGAAGGAGGAATAAGCTTGTATTTAAAAGAGAACACCTTTTTCCTGTTAATGGGATCACAGACCAAAACCATTCATAACAGAAGAGAAGGAAAATAAGCTCCATTTTCCTGGTAAATAATACAAAGCAGTGGAAAGGTATCCTGACTTTGCAATTGATTTTTAGGAATTTTAGTAGGAGATTCAGCTGAAGTGACTTCCCGGAACAGAACTGCTCTGGGAGCGTGCTTAGGGAAAAAACCTAAGATGTGTGGAAAGCCTCTGGATTAGTTTGACTGCATTTATTAGAATTCACAGACATTCAAGGTGTAGGACCACTTCCAGCCAGGGAGAACTGAGCTGTGTAACAAATGCATGCTTAATGAAGACAAGTAGTGCAGTGAGATCAGTATTCTGAAGGCTGCGTTGGGTGGTGTACGAGGGCTTAAGAGAGGCTGCTTGCCAGGTTTGGGTTCTCTTGGACCAGTTGTTTGTTCCCCTGCAGTGGGTGGGTTACTCTTGTGTCTGGGTAACACCTTACCTTGCGTTGTTTGGGGTCTTGGCTCTAGAAACGCCACCGTGCCTCGCTGCCTCCGCTCGCAGTGCTCCCCGTGCGCCTTGTGCCAACTTCAGTCCCAGGAACAATGGAGGCAGGAGAATGCATACGGTAAAGCTCTGGAAGTCACCTTAGTACTCCTGTCGTGTAACTACTCCCAGCTGGCCCTGGTCTGGAAGATGCCCTAATACTGGGCCCTTAGTTTCCAGCCACTTTGGTCCCTTTGGCTGGAGGTCCTGGCAGTGCCTTAGTTCGGCTTTTCCTTTGTAGCCACCGTGATTCTGCAAGAACGTGTCAATGTGTCGTGGATCTCAGACTAATTAGTTTTGAAATGGAGTTTTGATTGAACTCTTCAAATCGATGCTGCTGCAAAATTTGTTTCTCAGCTTCCTATTAAAAGCCATCTTAAGGGGCAGTTTTACTACTCTCTCTGTCGTTCAGTCGATACATTTAATAACAACTTACAGGCTATTTTCAATAAAGTGGCGACAGCAAATTAGTAGTTTGAACATGACAAGCCTCCTCTGCAAGCTCGGATCCTGAAAATTCAAAGCAATTATTTTTATAGAGAGGCCCGCCGCAGTCATTCAGAGTGCGGGCATTCTGTTGTAATGCGTGTCCTGGGTTGACACAACCAGAATTTTATGACTTTATTTGGACAGGAAGGAGATGCAAATATTAATATTTATTATGACACCAATACGCTAATTTGTAAATCCTATTACTGTGTTTTACATGGTGCAGAAAAGCGGGCCTGTGACCCTGCCAGCTTGTTCCCTTCCCTTCCTTACTTGGGGGATGACTGTGGTAGTCTTAATAAATATTTGTGTGTATTAGAGATGCGCACAAGAGCAAATAAAGGGTTTCTAATTCCAGCGGCCGCAGCCTGTAGAGGTGGAACTCGATAATGGTTATTGTATTCCAGTTGGAATCGATGCGTTGTGCCTTTAAATGGAGTGAAGAATTATGTATATATTTTTCTTCACCACTCGTGTGCCTATTTCCCCCTTCCCCCACCGCATGTCCCCCCCCCCCCCCCCCCCAATGGCAGATGTTGTGGTCTCATTTGATTGCATAGGAAAACTGCAGTGATACAGCAAACACCCAGAGAGATATGATGACAAATGGGTCCAGATCCCGGTAAATTACTTTCTGCTCAAATCGAAATTTCATTCAGTTTGTTGCTAGCAGAGATGAAGTAATCTAAATTGTGGACTCAGGAGCAGATAGAGGGAAGTTGGAGCAAGCATTTCATTATCAAGAGAGAGAGAAGGTTAGGATGAAAGAGATGAGCAGAGGCAAATCTAAAGTGTTGACACCATGATTGAAAAGGTTAACCCATACACATTATATATCAACCTGGATAGCAGAGAGTTTCTAATGGAAACTCTGCACTGATGGAGGTTTACTGGAGTTTCAATACACTGAGCATGATGTCTTCTTAGATATACAATCAAATCCTCTTAACCCTTTTGATGACTCATATCTCAAGATATGATTAAAGTACAAAAGAGTTCTTCATATAATTTCAAGGACACAATGCATTTAAACTCGAGTCATGAATTGTATCGTTTATTTTTTATGATGAACCTAGTAATCTGATCAAATGTGTGTAGTACAGAATTGTTTGTGTTTCCAGAGGTGTAAGTCAATATTTCTGATTAAATCCCCTGCAACCACATCCGAGGTGGGGTGAAGCTCCCAGTTGTTACACAAAAACACACTTTTTCATATTACGACATGTAAGCAAGTTGGAAGGCGGGGGTCAGAAGTCTAAAATAGTTGTGTAATAAACCATTGCAGTGATGCGCAAAAACGCTCGGAGCCTCCTGTGTATTAAATTATTCATGATCATCACCTCTGTTTCAGGTTATTTGGAAATAGTGGTGCTTGCAGTGCCTGTGGACAGTCCATTCCTGCTAGCGAGCTGGTCATGAGGGCACAGGGCAACGTCTATCATCTGAAGGTGAGGGGCTTTTTCGGTGTGTTTTTACTTGGCAGCTCATCAGTGCTGCCCTGCTTCTTTGACTATGAAATCTGCATCTGCTTGGGAATGAAATGCAAAGCAGTAACTGGAAATGCGAGTATATATTATAAAGCTTCCCTTAACGTGTAGCTTTGTTCCCTCTTAATCGGTAAAACTGTACTTGAGTTATGTACTGCACAGTCCCAACAGGTAAGACTAATGCCATATTTGGAGCTACTCAAAACCAAGCAACTCCGTATCTCAACTCGCTCACGGTCTCTGAAGCGTAATTTTCAAACCTGCAGCGTACTTAATTTGCGCTGTGGTCTCACTTGCTGTCTCTTTCCCTCCTCAGTGTTTTACATGCTCTACCTGCCGGAATCGCCTGGTCCCCGGAGATCGGTTTCACTACATCAATGGCAGTTTATTTTGTGAACATGATAGACCTACAGCTCTCATCAATGGCCATTTGAATTCACTTCAGAGTAATCCACTACTGCCAGACCAGAAGGTGAATACCCAACAATTACTAATAAGCTTTATTAGAGCTGAATGAAGATCAATTTCTTTTCATTCTAATAGTGGACCTTCCCCACCCCTGCAAGGAGACCTTTAAGTAACCAAACTTACATATCTTAAGTAACGTAGGTGTGGGGCATGGGGAGAAAGCACTAACCTTTTAAGTATGACATACAGGGGGGGAGGGAGTCAGTTTATTTTGTTTTGGGCATGTGCACCTGTACAGCTATTGAACTCGTGTCCAAAGCAAAGCGGAGAGCATCTGTTAATACAAACTCTTAACGAAGAGAAGTATTTCATTCCATAACCTCGAAATTAAGGGCTAAAAGAGAGCAGGTTTCTGTGGGAGGAAAATTAGAGCCTTTAACGTGGAAGTAAATGTCTTGTGAAGAGAAGGTTCCTGAACTGAACCAGTGTATTTCACTTCACTGTTCAAGGGTTTAGTTGAGGGAGCATCCTGGGGTACTTTTTCAGGAGTATTTTCTCGTCTGTTTTGTGTGTTACAACTCTGATTTAAAAACCAAAGTGTGCTTTTCTTATCGCTCCATAACACTAATAGCTCAACTAGAGATTGTGTATCTCAGTGGTTGATAGCTCCTGCTTTCTAGCTAAATGAGTAAATAATGACTGTACAAATCATGGAGAGGAGAAGAAGAAAAAATCCCTGATCAACAGTTGTCCTGTAACTCTGAAACTAGATAGTTTTAGATCTATTTTAATCTCCTTAATAAGTCCTAAAGCTATGCAAGTGAGTGCATTTTGATAACTGCTGTGCCTAATTTGTAACAATTACTGTCAACCTTGAGTTAAGAGACTGTTCATTCCACCCTGGTCCAGAAAAGAGTGAATGTATGACTCTTGCACATAATTTTATTCACATCATATTTCATACTGATTATGTATTGATGACATTGATTCATTTACTCTTTACAGCGCCACTTGCATGGATATTAAATCTTATTGACCACAGATGAATTTTAATTTCAGATTGGTGATAGATTTTTCCATCAGCTCTGATAGTATATTTGACTTTTTCATCATTAACCCAGGCAATCACACAGCACTGAGTTATTGCAATGAAACAAAAACTGCACACTTCAGTTGGTAATTCTTTATAGATTTACAATAGGAACTTCATTAATGTCTGCATGGAGCACAAAAAATAACATTTATCTGCAAATAGGAATTTGGGAGATTAAAAAAATCTGGGACAAATGCTGGGCTGCTCAGTCTGCGATGTACAGAGTATTTCTTAGTGCTTTTAGTTCGCGGAGAAACAGGTCCAAGAAAACACAAACTGGTTGGTAATGTCCGTGATTTTGTTGTTGTTGTGTTGCTCCATTTCAGTGTCGGTGTTTGCTTTAGTTTTTTTTTTCTCTGTGCATAAATTTACTGATTAATTTTAAGTATTCTTTCAAGTCTTACCCAGGGAATGTAATTACAGCAAAATAAAACGTGGGCCTTTTCTATTTACTTAATTTGTCAATGGAGGTGATGAGAGAGTTGAGTACAAAAGTCCTGTATCATTAGGCAGAACAAAGATAATTAATATTGGAGGAGAATGTGCAGCATCTTCTCAAGGAAGTACAAATACAGTTAAAGATTCATAGATTTATACTGTTGTGAATTTTAATGAAACAAATCTGTGATGCAGCCTCGCCAGCAGTGAATCTGGTAAATGAATATTTATAGTTATCCCCTTTCAAAATATAGGTAAAACCATTCATCTTTATACACCGCAGTAAAAGGTTTACCATGCCGAGAGTGGTTTATCCACTTGTCCTCTACGAATGTAAAGTTTAATGTAACTTCAAATAGGTGTCTAAATTGTCATTTAGTTTTATCAGTTTCTTACTATGCCTTTGCAAAACATAAAAATGATTTAGTTGCAATAAAAGCAGTAGACATGATGAGGAACATAGAACATGGGAGAGAGAAGTAAAATTGGACTGGGTTTGCAGAGCTCACAACTGCAGACATCTGACTGATAGAAGCTAAATGAAGAGAAAATAGTGAGAACAAGCTTTTATTAGGTAACGGCGTTGCTGCAGCCAGTGCTGAGGCACATGGCCAGGTACTGGGAAGAAGGTTGGCGGGAGAGGTTGTAGTTTGGGGTTCTTTATAGTACAATCTCTCTAGAAAATGGTGCAAATTCTGCCAGTTCTCAAAGTTGCAGAGCACCTGAACCCCAGAAAACTGAAACACAGGTGAGGAGACAGGTTGGCAATTCATAGGTATTCCCGGTTTTTTGAATTTTGGAAGCTGCAGGAACAGGTGTCAAGAGTTGTTGACAAGTGTTGCGGGGGGGCTTTTTAACAGCGTGAAGATGTGTACATCCGAGGTGTTCCAGAAAGCTGTGTTTCAGGGCCACTAAAATGATTCCACCATGACAGTGTTGGCTGTAACAGATACTTCTTATTAAACATTAAAGATAAATCAGTCTCCAGGTTATTCTACCACTGGAGATTACAGACACAGCAGAACATGCACAGGGGGGTTTATTAAATTCAAGAGAGACTCCTGTCATTAATCCCCATTTCTGTTGCATAGGTGTAGGTGACAGGGACTTGATACTGTGTCCATACAGTTTGCAGGTTAATCCTGTGGGTAACTGGCGCAGGCAGAAGGGGTTTTGTGCCCCAGTCTTGGCGGCTGTTGCTGCCTTTTGCCTCCCTGGGGCCATTTGGAGACATCGGGTATAACTCCCCCATTGCCTGCTGTGCCATGTGGGAGCGGTCTGTGTTCTCTGACCTCAGTCCTGCCTGCCTGCAGAGCGCAGACTCGCCCTGCGTGATGCCCCGCGCGCTGTTCCACGTGAAGGGACTCTCTCTGCTGTACTCGTAGTGTTCCTGTAGTAGTTCTTGTTTGCAGCAGTGTTACCACCTCCTCCGAGTGTAAATTTTCCCCCGGTTGGCAGTGTTCGTAGCAAACGCTTGTCTGCAGCTTCTGTCCTGTTAAATAAAGGATGAGTTAGATTACGTCTCTCAGAGAAGATCTTAAAAATCTTCTGGTTTACATATCACTCAACAATTCCCTTGTAGTTACATAATTGGTGTTGTCTGTGTCCATAGTAGAGGATATTTGATGCTCATTTATTAAATATGCTTGCTGGCTGCTCCCTAATCTTTGTTCTGGACAGACAAATTACCTTTCTCACACTGAGCTTCAGCTCTGGGGAATTAAACCTCCAAGCCTCTACTACTTTAATTAGCTTGAAAGTGGGGGGTTGCAGTTACTAATAGACCTCAGGCTTTTAGTAACTTAGAGAAAGGGTGAAAAAAGAACTTCCTGGGAAGCGCAAAATGTCATTTAAACCCCATAAAAATCTAATATATATTATTTCATTTTGGTAATTGCAAACAGATTGTATTTGAAGACTGTGGATGATCATTTCTATTTTATCCATGAAAGTTTAGATTTTTATTGAGTTAGACACTTTTAATTATCGCAATTCATTAACACCAGTGCGAAAGCACATGTTTGACTTCATGTATTAAAATGTTTATGTAACGTTAACTAACGCAGCAGATGAGGAGTTTTAAAGGGGTGGGGGGAGGAATCCTGAAATCTCTATATTTAGCTGTTGTGCAATGCAGCACATTAACCAAAGTTGCCTTGGGAGGATATTGGCTGCACTTCTTATTTGCTTTACACACTATTTCTTCCAATTATAAGATCATGTTACGAGCTTCTTCAAAGGCATGGAGTAATGTGTCTTCCCATTTAAGAGGGGCCCAGAAAACCCACCTTACTCACTGTACAGTCTGTTACCAGACAGTGCGCTTCTTATTTACTGGTGTCATCTCTCTCTTTCCTCTTTGTTGTTTTCTGCTTTCTCCCCTCCCATCTGCTCTTCTTGCTAGTGAAACTGCAGAAAGAAAATGTTTGCTCTTTGCTATTTGAGGTGGAAACGGTGGCGGTATCAATGGATAGTGTAGAAAGCCTTAATCAAGTCGCAGTCGGAAAGTAATCTAATAAAAAAGAGATTAGTGCATAAGGAAAAGCAGTCATGTTGTAGTTTCCTATCATCTCCAATTTAGTGTTCTAGCTAAGATACCCGTTTTTATTTCTTACAGGTCTGCTAAAAGGTCAGAGTAATGCAGAATGCGTGCCTTCATCTCAGATTTTGTTCATCACAGATGGATCCCATGTCTCCAAGTAGACAAGTCACCTTTGTAGCTAGCGTCAATGCCAGCTCCATGCCATTGCACCTTCTTTATTCTTGATTGCCCTTCCCACATTTATTGGTGTATTAAAATGACTGACTATGAACATTAAGGACTCCATGAACCTGGGCTAATGGGAGACTGTAGAGAAAATGAAAAAAGATCCACCGGAGGACATCTTGGGGGGCGGGTGGGGACGATGACTAATGAAGCTAATTACAAGAAGCATTGAAATCTGCTTTCTACCCTCATTAACAATTAGCAGGGCACTGGCCAGTTTGTACCCTGTGTTTTACCTTAACAACATTCTATTTGCTCTTTGTATATTTAAGTGTTGTAAGGAAATGTGTTGCAATCAAACTGAACATGAGATAAAAGATGTGGCTTTTGTGATATTCTATCACAAACACTTTTATTGTATCTCTGTAAAATACAATGTATGTATGCATGTAAGTGTTTTTGTCCTAATGTTGCTACTTCCCATGGCAAAAAAAGAAAAACAACAAGAAAAAAAAAAGTCAGGCTCATAGCAGCTACTGTGTAGAGATTTTCACCTACTTCTAATTTGCTGAATGAAGAAAAATCTTTTATTTGTGATATTTTCAGAGACATTTGCTCTAGTATGGTGTATTTAAATAATAAAAAAGTAAAACAACACTGAATCGAGTGACGGGTTTCGGACACTTCGCCTTGCTTGTAACTACGTTCAAAACATTACTCTGAAACTCGATCTTACGCAGTCATTACCTGAATTGTTGATTACCTTTCAAAGTAGTTTCTTGGTTTGGATGGGGTTCTTATGCCGGTAAGAAGTCTGTTAAACCATGTTACTTTTGGCAAGGATACAGAGCACTGTTTCAAAACGATCCGTATTTTGCATTTTGGTCCTTAATTCCGTACAGTTCAATCCATACCGCAGTGAAGCATGGGACACATGCAGGTAGCAGCATCACCTGTGTTAAGGGCGTGTATGTGTCTGTGAGCACGCAAGCAGGAGAGTGTGTGTACATACCTTAAGAGGTCAAAGAGGAGCGGAGTAAAAACCAACCCAGGGCCTGCACCTCATGCTGAGCACTAGAATTGAGTATTCATGGAATACAACAGCTATTCTGATCTGAGCAGTATAAAGTTGTGTGTGCTAGGTAAGAATCTACTTCTTAACACCAATAATCTTAAGGGAAGAAAACCACATTTCCTGGGCCATTTCTGAGCACTTACTGATCTCAAATATGATCTGTTCTCTGTGAGCAAACAAAACCTGCTCCCTCAAAGCAACCCAGCCTCCCCTAAGCTTAGAAAAGTGAGATTTTCCCATCGGCTGCTCAGTGCAGAATAATTCTAAGGAAAAATTATTCCGAGTCCTCATGTTTGTGTCAAGAACAGCAGCAGGGATCTATGGCAGGAACAGTAACAGGGATTTATGGCAGGAACAGTAACAGGGATCTATGGCAGGAACAGTAACAGGGATCTGTGGCAGGAAACCGCACACACCCAGAACGTGCCTCTGCTGCAATTAATAACAAATCAATATTAACAACTACTCTGCTTTTACAGGAGAATCATACATGTGAAATACACCATGATTAAGTTTTCCTTGTTGATTCTATTCCTGAGGTGGCGCTCACTGCTCAGAGCCTGACTTTTCCATGGTGTGATGCCGCAACACAAAAAGCTGATGTATAGATTTGTCTGTCTAAACAGCCAAGAGCAGATTTCTCCCTTTATTTATTTCCAGATTCTATTTCTTGACCTCCAGCACATTGGGGGCTGCTGAAGTGCTTCTTTTAACACTTCAGTGCTTGAGGAAAAACAGGACCGGTGCAGAGAACAAAAAATGTCGTAATACAGGGGATCAGGCGGTACAGACAAAAACACTTGCATAACACAGCAATAAACTGACTGAAGCTCTGTATGGCCTTTTAATTAACTGCACTTACCTATTTTTTAACTTAAGTTTCTGAGCTTTTGGATCTGGTGTTGAAGTCTTTAAGGAGAGGCCTGCAAATTGTGCTGCTCTGAAAAGACACCTGAAGGCATGTGAATATCAGATTCAAGTGTTGGTGAGAATGTAGACATCTTTCTGCACGCTTTGAGTGTAAGCACTCGAGGTATGGTGTTTAACATGCAGAATTTTGGTTGTCCAATATAACCTCGAAGTGCTAAGGAGATAGCTAATAACTGTCAGTAAGTAATGTGGTATCGCATTTAGTGCTGGTGAGGTTGAAGTTCATTAACGGCTTTAAATAAACTATTATATGACTCGTTTGTAAAGCACAGCTACCTATTTAATAGCTTACTTTAAAAGGATTTCTTCAGTTGCAGACCTATAAGATTACAAATGTCACTCATGTTAGCATAATCCACATGCGAGTGATGAAGCTTTTGCTTTGATGTGCTAAATTGGAGGAGGACTAATGGAGCTATGAATATACAATAGAACATATTTAAGTAGTGTTCTTGCTTTAGGTAAAACACTTCCTTGAAACCAGAGGTATTTCAGACAATAAACCGGGCTCAAATAGGGATGGGAGGTGTGGGTGGAAGGCTGTTGGCACCACTTAGGTTTGTCCTTCTGTGAAAAATCACTTTTTGGGGAGATCTGTAAGGAAAAATAGGTACTTGTGCACCTTTTCTCCCATGCATTTGCGATACCGAGGCTGAAATACACCCTCCGCATTTAGTGCTGTGGAAAAGTCACACAAATAATCATTCACTAAGAGCTTCCCTCACTTTCAGGAATGAACGCTGTTAAAGAACACCAAAGGAAACATTTCTAATCTGAACTCATCCCGGTGAACCTGGATAAAAGGTTCCGTCAATGCTGCATCTGAATGCCTCCATCATAGGAATTGTCACTCTTATTAATGAAACAACTCCGTAAAAAGATTGCCCTCTGAATGGGTTTAATGTTTTCACCTATCCAGCTGTCTGTGACGAGATTTACGCATCCTGGCAGGCAGGGGGACATTAAGCCTTTCCGAACCAAATTCTGTTTGCAACAAGATACTGTCTGTTCAGTCCTACATGATTTATCTTTAAATATTTTAACAGCTTACGCGGTACCTTATGAAATATAAAATGAGAATGTCTCACCAAAATGAAGCCAGGAAATTAAGTCACAGCTTTAGAATATTAACCACACCGAGGGTGTCTCCCTTCTTCCCTGTTAGCCAACACCGATCAAATTTGCATCATCTAATTTTAGGGTAAATACTAAGAAAGAGAAGGCACCCAACGCCGCACCATGTCCTGCACACTGTGAGCTGCTCTTAAGCACCATCAGACCTTTCAAAAGTGCATTTTACTTTCAAGTTTTCTATCAGGTTCTTTGGCTGGCAGTTGTTTGTCAAGCGTGAGGCTTTTTGCAAGGATCTCCAGCCCGAACAGCTCTATTCAATAACAAATAAAACTGAGATCGGAACATTTATGTACATCTCTTTTTTAAGCATTGCATTCCTTCCGTGTGAAATTACGTGTGCCGGGTCCCATTTCACTGCCTGAGCCTCCCGTACATGAAGTACCGGCTAACCACTGTTGCTGCATGTTACTGTTAGTACCAGGTGTATGCCTATTGTCAGTCCAGCTAAGCCACACAAGAGCTTATTGCAATTAAATAGCAATTTGTTTCTATGAAACTGCAATTAAAGTATTACTGATCAGCCATTTTAGATTGGCGGTGCTTTGACTGCATGTTAAACAGTGAGGAGCTCTCGATTTATTTCTGCAGCCTGAGCTGCGAGTAACAGGGAAGTGTAACCCGCTCACCTATGTCCCTTGTCAAGTTGAAAGTACGAGTCCTCTGTGAAGCACTCTGATCTCATCACGAACATGCTGAGAGCAATGACAAGTCAGGGCTGATCTCTCTAAGTTGCACTTGCAACTTACAGGACCTGAAGTTATTACTGTTTTCTGTTCCTGTATAAGCAGGGATGTGTACGCTTCCTACAGGGGATGTTTTCAACTCCAGATTGATTCTGTTGAGAATGGACTGCAAGTTGTGGGCCGCAAGCCAATAATGTACTGCAGGTCCTGACTTGTTAGAGCTGTGTAAACAGGGCTACTCTAGCTCCTTAATCACAACTAATAAAAGACTAGGAGAAACCAATCAATTACCTTATAAGTTGGTGGGGGTTTTGGTTTGGATTTCCTTTTTAATAAAAAGCAGAAGTTCATCTGCCGCAGCTTTCACCGTCGCACTTGTACAACAGATGAGGCAGTCCAAAGCAATGGCATCGCTCACCTGTGCGCACCCAGGGCTGCTGGCAGCTGTTTGCCTGCGCCATTCCTGGGAAGCCACGGTGCTCCTGCCCTGGAGCCTGGCAGAACCTGCCAGCCCCTGCCTTGAGTCCCCGGCGAGCTCACAGCGCTCGCGGTTCACCTGAAACCTGGGATGTAAATTTTTGGTGCAAATTAAAAACTTGTTTGTAAGAACTCAAAGAGGAATTATCTCTGCAGCGGTAATTACGTTCCTTAATTATCACCAGGCTCTAACCAAGTCTCAGACATGTTCGCTTCAGTTCCTGCCTCTCTGCACGGTGGAGGCTGCAGACATCCTCCTTCCTTCGCTGGCGGGGATGACATCACACCTGTGGCATGCATGAGATAAGCGCTGCTTCGTTTAGAAACAGGTTCCTGTCTCTCAGAGCTGTTCCTGGGGGGTGGGATGGCTCCGGCCCTGCTCCTGAAGGGTGACCCATGGGGCAGACGAGCGCTGCTGAGCAAACTGCTGCGTCAGGGGTGAATGGGGAACACCACTCAGCGTGTGCAGGGTCCTGGCTCTGGGGAAGTGGCAGATGAAAGGCCTGGGCTTAAACCTCAGCTGAAGTTGCCCAGCTGAGAGTCAGGAATTCACTCACCTGCAGCAGAGTGGTCCTGTCTGAGCCCAAGGCCTGATAAAAGCCCTGTTTACTGGAGGCAGACGCAGCTGTGTGCAAGGTTATTTTCCTCCCTCTTCTGTGGGTATTTTTAACAAGTCAGGTTCTGTTGTGTTTCTTATATCAACAATTCTAGCACGAAGCTCACAGAATGTTCCTGGCATGCAGGTCAGGGAGGGGGCAACAGGATCCGAGGCGGTGGCTGGGGAAGGAAGACTTGGTCCTGCCTGGTGGCTCATGGTGCTTTTTTGCCCCTACTCACCTCTGGCTTGGCCGCTGAAGGGCAAGCAAGAGCCTGGTATCACAAAGGCTGGAGTTTTCTGAGTTTCTGATGAGGCCTCTCAGTGGTACTGTATTAAAAGCAATAAACTGCAGAACTTTAGTGACTGGAAAGGCCAAGCCACACTGTTCAGCCAGCTCAGGAAAGATGTGAAGTGCAGTGGCTGAAACAAGAGCTGTCCCTGTATAGGGTGATGCTTGAGGAATGCTATGCAAGGGCTCAAGCCTCTGAAGGACCAGGCCTGAAAAGGGCTTTCAAACAGCAAAGCATACGCACCCAGGAGGGCTGGAAATTCTCACAGGTGCTAAGGACCTTCTGAACTCTCATATTCACTGCTCTAATACAGGCCTCACAGACTGTTGTGCCATTTTGATCCCATATGTAATATTGCTCTTACATTTTTTGTAATCACTTTATCTGTTTCAATCAGTTCCCTGCTACACAAGATGTTCACCCAGCTCACAAATGCTGGGCCTGGAAATCCATTTCTTTTTGAATGATGAAAAATGTTTGAAAAATATTATTTTGCTTTTTAGGCCTTTTTTAATTTTATCCCATGATATGTACAGAATTTAAAAAACCCCAGCCAACCAAACCAGAAAACCTCAGCCATTTTGTTGAAGCAGCCCCATAAACCATAACACTGAGCCCAAAGCTTAGCTTGAGATGTTCTTGCCTCAACAGAACTTTGGTTTTTTGAGAGGGAGGTGATGCAGTGGAGATAAAAACTTACATTAGGAGAAGTGCTGTTCTGCCTGGTTGGGTCCTGGAGCCAGTGAAGTGCCCATGAATGAAGGAAGGCAGCCAAGCAGCCAAACACAGGAAGCAGCATGGGAAGGAGCCCCCGCTGTCAGAACCTGCACTGGTGCCTTTCTCTGCAGCAGTGCGCTGTCCCCTCTGGTGCTCCTCATGTCCCTTGTTCTTCCAGGACTGGTGGCCGCTGGGCAAGCTGACGCTGTGTGCAGCAGGTTCCAGCTGATGTCCCTGTCTCACAGTGCTGGAATACGCTGTTAATTGCATTTTATAATATCCATATACTTTTCTTCTTAGGGGATCTTACAAGCAAGCTTTTCACTAACAACTTCTGTGGTTGGCTGTAACCTCTCAGAATAATCATTGGTTCCACTGAACTTATGCCAGTTGGTTTGTTAAACTAAATTGAGAGAACAGGGCCTATATTAATTCTCAGAAGGCGAGAGATTGCCCTGTGATTTGGGGAAATCTTGATTGCTTACAGTATGAATAAATTAACAAGGCAGATATTAACTTTACACCTGACTTTAATTTCTTTGAGCAGTAGAGAAATGTCCAATAGGAGGAAAAAAAACCCCAGCTAAAATTCATAAGCCAGCCATTAATAGGCTAATTTTGTGCTGTAAAATCATCAGCTGCCTACAGAAAACAAAGGGGCGATGAATATGGTATTTGCCTTTTATTCTTAGGAAAAAAACTGCAGATCAAACAGCCCCAAACAGGCTGAGCTGATACGCATCCCACTTCTGTATTTTTGGGTATCCTCTGATATTCATTCCACTAATGTATTTGGCTGATGTATTTGATAGGTAATTATGTCAGCCATACCAAGATGCTGATACCGAGCAGTGGAAGATGTTTTGCCATAAAGCTTATACCCCTTGTTACTGAACTCCCCTCAGACGTGGGATCTGCAGCAGCCACTCAAAAGCTTCAGTTGGTATTTTTGTGCTTATGCCACATTTAAAAATTATTCCTGCTTCATCAGTTCAGTCTTTTTAGCTGGATTGGAGAAAAAAAAAACATATTGCAAATGAGCTCCTATTCTTATTTGTTGTTTTAAGAAGGGTAAGCACTGAAGTATTCAAATGGAACAGATTATACCTTTAATTACATCCAAACAGGATGCTGAGCTGATTTTTCTATTTTCCATTTAATTGCTATAGTTCAAAAAGATATTGCAGAACTGTAGATGCGTTATTTAAGCAGAGCCACCCGGTCTCCGTGCTGAGAGAGACCAGAAGGGAGAAAATAAGACAAAATAATTTAAAGGGGAAAATTCCAACAAAGTAGTTTGGAAAAAAACATCCTGGGGGAGATGTTTTACCTGGATCTATGTTTCATGCTTTCTGTGAGCAACTTGGGACTCAGTGGGAGTCCCACCAGCCACCCCACTGGGTGAGGGACCCCCTCTCGTCCCATGAGTAGCAAAGCACAGTTTCTTCTCTAACCTGCTCATCAGTGAGTGTGGTGCTTCTCAGATGTGATCCCAACCAGTCACCCTTCTCACAGATGTGCTTGATCTCCACTCTCCTACGATACAAAATGAGAATAATGAAAGCAGACACAATTCATCACTTCTTAAACTAAATATATTTCCATTTTGTTTGCATGTGTGTGCGTGTATATCATTCACCACATAGGTTTAGAGTATGTACTACGACATTACAGCCAGTGATAAATCCTGCTCGCTTACTATATGTGTTATTTGCTGCAACATTAAGCTCCGTGAGAATCTTACATGTAACTTGTACCAAAACTAAATATATTGTGGAATTGATGCACAGTTGTAAACAAGAGCGTAACTTCCCACTTGAGCACAGTCGAAGGTGGCAGCTTGTGTGGCAATTCCTTTGTAAACAACTGCACATTTTCCAAAGAATAAGCCAGTTAATTACATTTTTAATGATGGGTTTAGAAAATAGGATTCTTGGGGGGAAAAAAAATACCTACAACACAACAAAAAAAGTAAAGCTGAAGCTTGTTCTGTAGAAAGAAATACCACGTGTGAAATACTGGATTGTGCTGGGCCCAGGTCTTTTGCTTCCCCCATCTTCTCTTTTTCCTTCTACTTGAACTGGCCTGTGTACAGTCTGGTTTATAGCTCCACTGTGAATTCAAAAAAAGCTGACACTAGCATAATCTACTTATTTTTTTGTGTGTGAATTACCTTATTTCATTGTTTTCAATTGTGCTAAGTACGTGCTACCCGCTTAGAGAGCTGATGGGGTGCGTAGCAGAGCTCAAGATGTCCTCTGAACAGACAAAACTTACAGAAGGCCATGTCACGAGTAGGGTCTAACCGCTAGCAGCACTGACAGCTCTGAAGGACTGATATGATACAGCCTTGCTGACACACCACAGGTTACATGGAGAGATTCAGGGAGCAACTGAACGAGCTGGAGTAAAAGTACACAACTTTTATTGATGAAGTTCAGGGGAAGGAGGCACCGGGGGCAGCTGTATTAATCCTGTAATAACTTGAAATATAATCAGCACATTGCTGCAGGGATGGCGCAGGAGGGAGGGAGGTGGAGGTGTCAGGGTTTAAGTTCACAGGCTTTCCCAGTTCATTAAAAAGTGAATCAATCAGAGGAACACTCTGGCTTTTCACAGGGCTGGCAGTTGGGAAGGGGCTTCGGACGTTGGGAGGCACGCAGATGGTGTGCCCGTCCTCAGCAGCGTCCGCTTGAGGAGACGGCTGTGTTCTACCCTGCTCGAGCTAGTAAAATGTGTTAGAATGCGCTAGAGGAGATTCTGGCTGGACGTCGAGAACTTAAAAGCTCAGCAGTGCTGGTGCTGTGGGCCATACAAAGGTGATGCTGGGAGACTTAAAAGCTCAGCAGTGCTGGTGCTGTGGGCCATATAAAGGTGATGCTGAGAGATGTTTAGAAAGGGAAAACAAGTTTTGTTTTGTAATTTCTAGAGTGGTGGTTTAACCAGCAGGCAAATGGGCAGAAGGAGTCTGCCTACAGGACCCCCCTTTGTAGGCAGCTGGTATAGTAATTAGCTCATTACTATTAATTTTTGCCATCCCTGGACTCATCAGTGATGTATTTTAAAAATCCCAAACAACAAACCCCAAAACTGAAGTGGAATTCATGTATCTGGATCTGGCATTTCCTACATCCTTTGGATGAAGCTGGTGCATGTACACAGACCAGAGAACATCCTTGGAGAATGAGCTTACTCACCCTCACAGGCACTCGAAGGCTTAGGACACAATGCCCTATATTTAAATAGGACTCATGACTTTTTAATTACTGCACAGTACAACAGGGCTCAGTGAGAACACATGGTTGTCCAAAGTGGTATGCTGTGATCGCTCAGCAGCGGTACCGGAGCGCATTTAATCAGTGGTCTCTAGTCCACATGAGAACAAGTACCCACCACAGGCACAGGTAGGAACACTGACAGACAGACAGTATTTCCATACTAACCTCAGTGCTGCATTAAGAACGTGATGTGAGAAGTGCTGTGTCATAGTGATGAGTGATACAGGCTGAAAACCATCTGTGGTAGGCGGCAGCGGTGTCAGTGTGACCCAACAGCTCCTCAGGGGGAAGTGTGTCCCTTTGTGGACATCTTTTCTGGAATGCAAGTCCAAATCTTCATCATCCCCTGCCCCTTGCATGGATCCTGCTGTGCTTGCAGTGGGCCAGGGACTGCCCTCAGGTTAATTAATAGTTCCACTGATTGCTGGAGGAGCTGTGGAGGAGTGGAAAGACATACTTGGTCAGTACCAGAACTGAGAGGCAGGCTCCTTTCTTACAACATTTGCTTTTAAACAATTTTTGCTTTCTAAGATGTTTGTAATGATATGAAAAAACCCAATGTACCTGTCATAGAACCACAGGATCGTCAGGGTTGGAAAGGCCCTCTGGAGATCATCCAGTTCAACCTCCCTGCCAAGGCAGGGCCACCAACAGCAGGTTACACAGGAATGTGTCCAGGCAGGTCTGGGATGTCTCCAGAAAGGGAGACTCCACAACCCCCTGGGCAGCCTGTGCCAGGGCTCTGACACCCTCACGTAAAGACACTTGTTCTGCTGTTAGTTTTTGGCCATTTGCTCCTCATCCTGTCACTGGGCACAACTGGAAAGAGTCTGGCCCCATCCTCCTGGCAACTGCCTTTGAGCTATTGATCTGCATTGATGAGATCCCCTCTCAGGCTGCTCTTCCCCAGGCTAAAAAGGCCCAACTACCACCATCTCATCCTCATACGAGAGATACTCCAGACACCTGAGCATCCTTGTGGCCTTTGCTAGACTCTCTGTAGTAGCTCCTTGTACTGACGAGCCCAGAGCTAGACAAAACTCCAGATATAGGCCTCACTAGGGCCAGTAGAACCTGAACCCCTCCACATCTCTACCAAGTGGTTTAAAGCACAAACCAGGCTGGCTCTATGTCTCCTTTCTCACATTCATTGGTCTTTCCAAGACTATCCCTGAACTACAGCCCAAGGCCAGTGAGTACAAAGCATACTTTCTGGTTTAATTTTTTTAATTTCTTGTTTAGTGCCTCAACCATCTCCCCGTTATGTTTTTTCTAAGCACTGATTTCCTCTTCCCATTCTCCTTCATCCCCACACCTGGCCCAGCCTTGCTTGTGTGTCACTCTGCTGCGAGGACTTGTGTTCAAATGGATTCAGATGAAATGCTAACGTGGCTGGGAGCTGGCA